>NC_138775.1:51382547-53975047 GCF_965119305.1 Pelophylax lessonae
TCTAACGCAATTACAGGATATTGCTTATTTGTCATCTGTTATTGCAGTCTGAATTACTGTTATCACCTGTGACTTCCACATATAACAGAGGGCGAAAAAGTTAAATAAAACCGTTTGCAGCTTATAATGAAAAAGTGACAGTTTATCACTGATAAAAGTGCTCTGTTGTCCTGGAAGCTGGAAGGAGATATATAATGACCCAGGCTGAACGGCTGTTTGGCCTGATTCCTCTCCTTATATCAGATGTTCTGTAAAGGGGAACTGAAGTCCCTGTTTCCAGATTAGGTGTTTGACTAGTGACTATTTATAGCTGCCTCTACAGCTTGATGGTTGTAAGAGTCACTAACGGCAAGCTGTGCACCAAGACTGGATGGAGATAGAGAATCATCCTTGATTTATAAAGCGCTCTAGTCCTCCCCTGGCTGCTTGCAAACTTTTTTAGTCGAAGCATAGAAATACAATGTTTGTACACTGGCACCCTGTACTAAGAGGTAACAATAAATTGGGGATATGTGTTCCATGTACTTATCGACCTGCTTTCACATTGCTTTCCTTGCATTCCATTTCTGTTATTTGCCATTAGTGCCGGTTCACACTATAGCAATGTCAGTGCTGTGCAAATCACATGCGATGTCTGTACAATGCAAATTCAGCTATACAGATTGGACCAAAGTCGTGCAGAGCCCTTTTTTTGATCCACACCAGAATCAGATCACATGGATGTTCACACCTATGCAATCCAATTCCTGTCCGAATTGATAGTTCGCACTGCGATATGCAAACTAATCTGGTCGTTAACTTTATATTGACACTCCAAGCGGATCACATTTGGCAGTGTGAACTGCCTGGTAGTTGGGTGCGATGCGAGAACCAATGTGAACCGGCACTTAGTCTTTCTGTAGATAAAGTAACAAAGCACGGATGCTACACCAACAACAACTATCTACAGAAAGAAAAAAGTAACCTAGAAAGCAGAAGTGACTCTTGCATATTAAAGCGGGTCTGAAATATAGAAGCTTTACCCAAAAGAAGCAAGCAGAGGACAAAGAACTAGTCATTATTGTTATAATTCATGCACTATTAATATTCTGTGAGAAAAAGTGAAATAAAATGCAAGGTCAAGGTGCTATAACCCAAAAAAACATTACAAATAGTGACAATAAAATAGTCCCTTTGAATAAAGTTCATAAATATGCTTTTAAACCAATGGATTCCTTAATTCTTTAACGTTAACCATCACCAACATTTGCTGTTTTATACCCAATAGTGCTCAACTGGAATATTACTCACCACAGTCTATAGGAGGACCCCAGGACTTAGGAATAAAATCGCACCCAATGTACTGGACCCACCTAAAAAAAACGGTCACCTTTTTGAATAGAGTTGGATTTCACCACCGCACTAGATGTAAGGCTTGTAAAACCACAAAAATTTAAAATATGGAGGTTGGGAGTTTCTGTTCTGTAGCTACGAAACAAGAATAAGGTGAACCAATTCATCACTTGACACTAGGTATGTTACTTACATGCTGGAATGCTCACGTACCAAGCAATATGTTGGCAGAACCACACGTAAGTTGTGTATCAGAATTAATGAACATATTACCAACATAAAAAGGAGATACGAAAAACATAGCGTCTCCAACCATTTCCGTCAATGTCGCTATAGAGATCCCAGATTGCTAAATTTCGTTGGTATGGATAAGGTTTCAAAACATTGGAGAGGATATACCAGTTGGGTAGCATGCAACCAGCTGGTATGAGAATTAAGATAGACCTCAACTATTTTTTAACAAATGAATAATTAGGATATAATTAGTGGGTTTCTTATCCAATTCATGAGAGGTTATAAATATATAAGTTTATACATTTTTTTTCTTATTTTTTATTACTACACATTTGCTATTCCTTTTTTTGTTGAGCACTATCGGGTGAAAGCAGGAAACGTTGTTGATGATTTAGAACAATACTTCACATTGAAAATATAAGGAATCCATTGGTTTAGAAGAATAGTTAGGAACTTTATTCAAAAGGACTTTATTATTGTTACTATTTGTATTGTTTTTTGGTTTACAGCACTTTGCACTTTATTTCAATTTGTCCCACAGCATTTAATAGTGCATGTACTATAGCACCCTCTCACTTTTCTATGTTTTGTAGTTTAGGTACTTCCTACACTAGGGGAGCAGCTTTTTTGTTTTCATAACAGTTGCACTAAAACTAACACATAATGCAATATCTTCTTTGAAGTGGCGCAAGGTTATTTTTAATATCTAGTTATTAGTGTTGCCTGTAGACTCCCTGCAGCGGATTTTTTCCTAGATTACAGTCTTTTCATGCCTTGTTCTACACTGTTTCTAGATGAATGTGGTAATTTCATAGAGGAACAAGGCTTTGCTTCCCCAAACCAGGGCTAACCCACTGACGGTTGGTGATCTGATAACTGATGAGGGAATAATCAAGAAGCAGGAGGAGAGGTGCAGAAATCACAGATCCACAGATTGATTGAAGCAGAAGCAGGGAGATGTTTGCACTGTAGCTTTCTCTCCAGCAAGGAAAACAATGAGCAGCACAATAATGACATCACCAAATCTCACTCCACTTCTTAGACTAGGATTTAAGGGCAGTAATCTCTTATATGATTTCACACTGCAGATGTACAGTTAGGTCTCATGCTCACCACTGCTGTTAAACTCATGTTTTTTGTGAGTTTAGGTGTGTTTTTTTTTTTCTCCCCTTGAACTCCCCTAATGTTATTCTATGTGTCCATGCCCACATGGACGTTTTTAGCAGTTTAGTAGCAGGGGAGTTTAGAGGGATGTTTTCTGAACGCCCTAAGCATGCGTTCAGGAGAGGGAATTTTAACCACAAAAAATGCTGAACTCTGGTAAACGCATGTAAATGCTGTTATTACACACTTAAAAACTAGGCGCGTTTAGCCCAGGACTCGACAAACCGCAGGCGCCAAGTCGCATTGGCGACTAAAATTAGCAGCCTGGTGCCTGGGCTACACAGTGGCAGGTGTCTTGTCCCCATGCAGCCCCCGCCCGCGGGTGTGAAGACTACGATGCCGCATCGACTGGTAATTGAGGCCGTGGCTTTGCGGCCTGCTGTAAGGAGACGCTTACATCGAGAAACTAGCGCCCTCTTTTTGTGGCTGGGCTGCAAAAAGCAGTCACTGGCGGCGCTGAGGGTTCCCCTGCCTGTTCTCACTGCTCGGAGAAGAGGTTGAATATGTTGAGGACTTGATCTGGCACCCTGTCTTTATTGGTGAGTGAACAGGGAGTGTGGGGCAGCTGGTTGGAACAGCCTCAGTTCCATTTAGAACCCCACAAAGGTGGACACAGTTTTTATTTTTATTTTTTCATTAAAATTAATTATTATTATTTTTTATTCTCTTCCTTCAATGCCACACAGCCGAAGGCCCCTTTCACACAGGCTGTCTGATCAGGTCCGCCTGTCAGTTTTTCAGGCAGACCTGATCGGACCCTCCAGTCTCCTCTATGGAGTGGCGTGGCGGATGTCCGCTGACAACTGCCACCATCCGATCATGATGGCTAAAAACAGACGGATGGTCCTACTTTCCATCCGTCCGACGGATCAAATCAGATTGCATCGGATTGAAATGGACAGGCAGTCCATTTCATCCGACTGTCCCATAGAGGAGAGCGGGACTGAGTCCATGTTCGTTCTGTATAGTGGAGCAGACAAGACCAGTCATCCACCTGCTCAGTGGGGATATGCCGGAGAAATCTACGCTGAGCAAGCAGATTCTGCTTAGCGAAGGTGCATGTGTTAAAGGGGCCTAAGGTGGCATGAGTTACTGGATCACTGGATCTCCTACCGCCTCCAACTTGCTGCACTGTCCTTCACTAGTGAGCCAATTCCCATCACACCATCAAACCAAGTACACACGGGTCGAATGCCGGGCAACATCAGCCGGTTCATCAAAAACTGTCCGTCTTTCGGCCCGCCGCCCGTGTGTATGGCAGCTGGTCTGGCAGAAGCCGGCCATGCATGAAAAAAACTGGCACCTAACTTTTTTAGCTGGCTTCTAGATTTCAAGTAAATGTGTCAAGCCCTGGATTAGCAATTCAGCGTTTATATCAATGGCCAGAATAAATTTAAATTCTGACCAATGAAGTAAATAAATGCCCAAACTCCAAACACTGCTAAACTCGCCTAAACTGGCTTGAAATAATGTAGCTTAGGTAAGTTTATATTGCCGATTTTCTCCTGTCAGAATAAACAGCGTTTACAAGAAACCAGTGTGCATGAGGCCTTATGAGTCTCTCTCTCTCTATATAGCTATATTTTCAGTCTCTCACAAAAGTGAGTACACCCCTCACATTTTTGTAAATATTTTTTAAATATTTTTTGTTTTGACAACACTTAAGAAATGACACTTTGCTACAATGTAAAGTAGTGAGTGTACAGCTTGTATAGCAATGTAAATGTGTTGTCACCTCAAAATAACTCAACACACAACCATTCATGTCTAAACAAAAGTGAGTACACCCCTAAGTGACAATTTCCGAATTGGGCCCAAATAGCCATTTTCTCTCCCCAATGTCATGTGACTTGTTAGTGTTACAAGGTATCAGGTATGAATGGGGAGCAGGTGTGTTACATTTGGTGTTATCGCTCTCACTCTCTCATACTGGTCACTGGAAGTTCAACATGGCACCTCTAGGTAAAGAACTCTCTGAGGATCTGAAAAAAGAATTGTTGCTCTGCATACAGATGGCCTAGGCTATAAGAAGATTGCCAAGATCCTCAAACTGAGCTGCAGCACGGTGGCTGTTTGTTGTTTAACAGAACAGGTTCCACTCAGAACAGGCCTCGCCATAGTCGACCAAAGAAGTTGAGTGCACGTGCTCAGCGTCATAGCCAGAGGTTGTCTTTGGTAAACAGACGTATGAGTGCTGCCAGCATTGCTGCAGAGGTTGAAGGGGTGGGGGGTCAGCTTATACGCCGCACACTGCATCAAATTGGTCTGCATGGCTGTCGTCCCAGAGGGAAGCCTCTTCTAAAGATGATGCATAAGAAAGCCCGCAAACAGTTTGCTGAAGACAAGCAGACTAAGGACATGGATTACTGGAACCCTGTCCTGTGGTCTTATGAGACCAAGATAAACTTATTTGGTTTAGTTGGTGTCAAGCATGTGTGGTGGCAATCAGGTGAGGAGTAAAAAGACAAGTATGTCTTGCCTACTGTCAAGCATGGTGGTGGGAGTGTCATGGTCTGGGGCTGCATAAGTGCTGCCGACACTGGGGAGCTACAGTTCACCGAGGGAACCATGAATGCCAACATGTACTGTGACATAGTAAAGCAGAGCATGATCCCCTCCCTTCGGAGACTGGGCCTCAGGGCAGTATTTCAACATAATAACAACCCCAAACACACCTCCAAGATGACCACTGCCTTGCTAAAGAAGCTGAGGGTAAAGTTGATGGATTGGCCATGCAGGTCTCCAGACCTAAACCCTTTTTAGCATCTATGGGGCATCCTCAAACGGAAGTTGGAAGAGTGCAAGGTCTCTAACACCCACCAGCTCCCTAATGTCATCATGGAGGAGTGGAAGAGGACTCCAGTGGCAACCTGTGAAGCTCTGGTGAACTCCACACCCAAGAGGGTTAAAGCAGTGCTGGAAAACAATGGTGGCCACACAAAATATTGATACTTTGGGCCCAATGTGGACATTTTAACTGTGTACTCACTTTTGTTGCCAGTGCTTTAGACATGAATGGCTGTGTGTTGAGTCATTTTGAGGGAACAGAAAATTTACACTGTTATACAAATTGTACACTCAGTACTTTACATTGTAGCAAAGTGTAATTTCTTCAGTGCTGTCACATGAATACATGTAATAAAATATTTAAATAAATGTGAGGGGTGTACTCACTTTTGTGAGATACTGTGTATATATATATATATATATATATATATATATATATATATATATATATATATACTGTATATACAGTACTGTTTAAAAGTTTTACGCAGTCACATGCCTCCCTGATGGAATGGCATGATGGATAAGTATCTGCCTATATTTCTCAGCATTTAGGACACGATTGATCGGGCAATGTTGAGGACTGTAGACGCAGTGGTTGGCCAAGGAAACTTAATGCAGCAAATGAAAGACACATCATGCTTACTCCTCTTCACACATTGGAAGATGTCTGGACCTGCAGTGCCATCAGCGCAGAACTGGCAGAAACCAGTGGGACCCAGATACACCCTTTTACATCCTTTTAAGTCTTGCTAGAAGTGGTCTTCATGGAGAAATTGCAGCCAAAAAGTCATACCTCAGATGGAAACACGGCTAAGCGACTCAACTATGCATGAAAACATAGTAACTGCAGTGCATAAAAATGGCAGCAGGTGCTCTGGACTGAGCAGTCAAAATCTGAAAAATTTGGCTGTAGTAGGAGGCAGTTTGTCTGCCAAAAGGCTTGAGAGTGGTACAATAATACGTGTCTTCAGGCAACAGTAAAGCATGCTGGAGTTTCCTTGCAAGTTTTGGGTTAAATTTCTGCAAATGCCTCAAAGCTGTATATCTGAATTGTGAGATCTAAGGCAGTGTTGCCTTGGACTGCTGGTAAAATCATACTCACCTAGATGGCTTCAGCACGGATCCCAGCTGCAGCTCCTACCCTAAGAACTAAGTGATCAAACATCGCTGATCGCTCAGTTCTCCCCCTCTGATCTGAGCAGTGAGTCATGACTGTTAGTCATTGACTTTCTGCTCTGCCCCTCCACTGCATGCTGAGAGCCTGAACCAGCTGCCTGTCCAGACATCTGAGTGGATCCCGACTGTAAAGTCAGGATCGTTCCCGAGCCTGGACCGGCTGAGTGATGTCAGTCACAGGAATGCAGAACGAACTGCACTCATGTGATCCATAGGGGAAGTATAGCCAAAAAATATAACTCTATTTAACAATTCTTCTTTAATTCATGTCCAATATTCAGTGCAATTTTACCAAACCCATTTCCGCCATGGTACGCCAAGTGCATAACTTTTTGGCATATCTTCTCTGTCTTAGGGTGCCACTTATTCTTAAGTTACAAGGTTGAGAAGTATGGTCACTATGGTGCTGTTCACTGTCCTACTTGTCGGAAGCTTTGACACTAGAAAGCAAAGTCCTGCCTTTACCAAGATGGCTGCCTCCACGTATCCACAATTATTAAATCTAATCCTAAATACGTGACAGTATTACAATAAGAATAATCAGCGCAAGCCCTAAATCAACAATAAAGTTAAAAAAAAAAAAAAAATGTGCACAAGGCTGCAAACAATCAGTGCCAAACACAAAAACACCTGTGATAACTTAGATAAATAATATTGCTGCGCCAAGTGAATAATCCAATCCTTATATATAAAATAATATAATATTTAGTGACCAAATCGTATCTAAATCAATCTAAATCAATCCATAAACTGTGATGACAAGTGATACATCAAAATGTAAACCATGATGATAATAATAGTCCCAATTCACAGTGAAAACAGTGACACAATAGTAACTGAAAAAATCTTCATCCATGAACGTGATCAAAGGTGCTGCATGCTTCACTCCAAGTGCTCCTGGTGACTAGTGTAAGATTAGCAGCTCAACTTAGAGACAGACTCCTGAGAGTCAAATACACTCTGGGATAATCACAGTAGCCTGGTGCGCCTTCCTGTCACCGCTTCCAGATACTCTCTCCAGGTATATAAGGCATCCGGTATGAAAATAAAAAGAGATCTGGTGCTCTCTGTCTTTATAAGGCTATTTATTATGCATAGAAGATGAAGATACACTTACAATTTTAAGCACTTAAAGTAGTACAGACTTTCCAAGTATCCAAAACACTGCCTGTAGCCTCCGGGAATCGACGTGATGACGTGCAGGCTCCTACCCCGTACGCGTTGCGTCATAGACTTCATCAGCGGGGGAGGAGCCTGCACGTCATCATGTCGATTCACGGAGGATACAGGCAGTGTTTTGGATGCTTGGAAAGTCCGCATTACTTTAAGTGCTTAAAATTGTAAGTGTATCTTCATCTTCTATGCATAATAAATAGCCTTATAAAGACAGAGAGCACTAGATCTCTTTTTATTTTCATACCGGATGCCTTATATACCTGGAGAGAGTATCTGGAAGCGGTGATAGGAAGGCGCACCAGGCTACTGTGATTATCCCAGAGTGTATTTGACTCTCAGGAGTCTGTCTCTAAGGTGAGCTGCTAATCTTACACTAGTCACCAGGAGCACTTGGAGTGAAGCATGCAGCTCCTTTGATCACGTTCACGGATGAAGATTTTTTCAGTTACTATTGTGTCACTGTTTTCACTGTGAATGGGGACTATTATTATTATCACGGTTTACGTTTTGATTTATCACTTGTCATCACAGTTTATGGATTGATTTAGATTGATTTAGATACGATTTGGTCACTAAATATTATATTATTTTATATATAAGGATTGGATTATTCACTTGGCGCAGCAATATTATTTATCTAATCCTAAATACAGCTAGTATAATAATTATATTATATAATTTATATATAATTTTTTCTAGGACAAAGGTGGCTCCTGTCATCTAGCACCTTGGTTGCTAGTATGCAGGCAGTTTCCCACCACCCAGTGTCCTTGATTGATAGGAAACAGGCAGCCCAGGCGCCACTGACTACACATTCCTGATATTTACATGTAAGCTGGTAGTGAGCAATAGGCTGCATTAGAAATGCCCACTGGTATGCATGTAAATATTAGCATCACCATTTAAATAAGTACATCATTAAATATGGCCCAAAAAAAGTGTAAATTTTTTTAAAATTTTGCTATGCAGCGGTACATTACGCTGCCTGGCTCAGCTGTGTGAATGGGCACATATAGACATACTGTTGCATAAATGTGTGCAAAAAAATAAAAAGCCTGTGTGCGATTGTGTGCTATGCAAGCCTCTGTGAATGAGACCCAGAAGAAAAAGAAAGAGGAATATGGGCAAATATTAGGAGATAACAACAAAAATTCCCATACAAGTGAGAGATTGTATTAATAAAAAATTAATCAAAAATATTAATTGAAAATTAAAAATAATTTATGATTTCATGAATAAATAATGCACAAAAATGAGACTACATCAACCCTCATAAATATTAGATCAGTGAACTGGTAAAAAGCATGTTAAGGACAAACTTGTGTTTAAACCCCTGGGCTAGCAATAAAAACCTAACAGGAGATCCTATCGTTCCCCACACCATCCAGAAAAAAGTTTGGCTTTGCTTAAAGTGATTGCAAACGATCACCTTATAAAACATTCCATTCAGTTTAAAAGTGAAATGAAAGGAAAAATGAAATCATTTTTGTACAGATATAAAAATAAAAAATAAAAAACATTATAAATACATGTTTCCCCTTTTTTATAAGAGTTTACATTCCTTATGTTCTCAGCTGCATAAGAGCTGGGGGAAGAGAAGCAGCAGCACACTGAGCTTCCAAGTGAATGGCTGTGCAGCTGGACAAGTCTGATCATTGGAGGAGAGCACACTGAGTTCCCAGCATAGCTAGAGCAGCTGTTTTCAACCAGGGTTTTGTGGCACCCTGGGGTGCCTTCTGGGTTCTTCAGGGGTGCCTTGACAAAATGCCTAAAATTTGCCCCAAAATTGTCCAAAAACTGTCAACAAGTGGGTGGATCAGGTTTGTCTTTTTGTTAAAAAAAGCCTCAGGTTTTTATTGTGCAGCACTAGAACCTTGGGCACAGTGTGGGTCAGATGCCAGCGTCTAACAACCAATGGCATCATAAGTTGATAAGGTGAACATCAGATGCCTGAGGAAACCCTAGTTTGCCCCTACATTGCTCCTCGCTTTCAGCACTGGGCACAAGTTAGCTAAGTGAGGGAGAGGAACTGAGAGGGAAGAGAAACACTAAATACTAGTCAGTGCCAGCGTACAAAGGTGTATTTGCATTGTATAAATAAATCCCCTGTAATGTTGGGTGGCCTACCTGCGTGCTGCAAATGTAAGAATATTAGCTTCATTTTTTTAAATTTTGGAATGGGGTGCCTCGAGACGTGCATAATTTTAAAGGGTGCCTAGACCAAAAAAAGGTTGAGAAACCCTGAGCTAGAGAACTGAGTGTGTTCTCGTGCCTAGTGTGGTCAGTTTTTAATAGGAAAGCAGAGGGACTGGCCAGAACACAAGGGATTTCACATAAAGGAAGCAATACAAAGAGAACAGGAGGCTTTCTCATACAAGTACATGGTACAGCAGCCACATATCAAGAATATGAAGTGTTGGGATAACAGTCTTGTCTATATTCCTATCGTACACTTTCCTGAAAAATAAGACTAATCAATAGTAGAGTAGTGATTACCAGCTGGATACATCAAGAAAGTGTATATATTCGCCAGCACACCAAGGATCTACAATCACCGTCCAAAGGTTTTTATTGCAGAGATTACATCACAAAGACAAGTGCAATGTTTCAGGGTCACGCAGGACCCCTTAGTCAGGCATCACATGCCCGACGAAGGGGTCCTGCCACTCTGAAATGTTGCACTTGTCTTTGTGATGTAATCTCTGCAATACAAACCTTTGGACGGTGATTGTAGATCCTTGGTGTGCTGGCAAATATAAACACTTTAATTCCTGACATTGCACTGACACTCAACACAAGGCTTGCATTTAATTTTGAATCATCAGCTATGTTTGGCACCAAGAACTACCAATTGCTGTATCACTCCCTGTATCTATATCCTACAATAAACAGTTCATAGAGGATAGGTTATTGAAGTAGGAGAAAAATGTAACCTGTTGCTCACAGTGACAAATCAAATTCCCAGAAAATAAAATGTGTATCTTGATTGGCTGTAGTTTGCAACAGTCCCACTTTTGCTCTGGTTTTGACAAATAAGTCTTTGCCAGTTTTTGCTTCAGGTTCATAAATCAGTCCCATTACAAAGCTGTTTCGTCTTCAATTTTTCTATAAATAACTCACATCCATAGTGAGTATTATACCGCAGCAATTACTGATCTAGTCACCGACTATTGCTGGAACATTACACAAGGGATACATTACCCTATATATAAATCCTTAGCCAAATGCATCTTCTACGGAGAAAGCAGAACTTATGGATCATACACATCCATTCTAAGAATGAGCTGCTTCATACTAGACTTAAAAGCACAGTCCACCTTTTGGATAAATGCACCCACATGAATAAAATAAAAAAATGTGCATTTATTACATTTTTATATCCAAACCTGCAGAGCATTGCACAAGCTCTTACATTGTTACCCACAGCCCCTGGTTCATACAGAGGTAGGGACCTCCTGTTATGAGGCTTGATGATGTAAACTGTGCTGCATCCTTTAAATTGCAAATGTGTGGAGCTCAAAGAGAAATATAATGGACTTTATAGGCACATACAGTGCATCCGGAAAGTATTCAGGGCACTTTACTTTTTCCACATGTTATGTTACAGCCTTATTCCAAAATGGAATAAATGAAACATGTTTCTCAAAATTCTTCAAACAATATCACATAATGACAATGTGAAAGAAGTTTTTTTGAAATCTTTGCAAATTTATTAAAAATAAAAAACGAAAAAAAATCACATGTACATACGTTTTCACAGGCTTTTCCATGACACTCAAAAATGAGCTCAGGTGCATCCTGTTTCTACTGATCATCCCCGAGATGTTTCTTCAACTTGGAATCCATCTAAACTGATTAGGGGATTGGAGGACCTTAATTATGCAGAGCGTCTGCAATCGCTTGATTTATTCTCCCTGGAGAAGAGACGCCTGAGGGAGGGACATGATAGCAATTTATAAATATCTCAATGGGGATCTCAGCTTAGAAAAAAAGCTGTTCAGTCGAAGGGATTGCATGAGGACTCGAGGGCATACAATGCGATTAGAGGAGAAGCGTTTTAACCACAGGCAACGTGGGGGGTTCTTTACTGTTAGGGCTACAAGATTGTGGAATTCTCTACCACAAGAGGTGGTTTCTGCGGGAAGTATGGTGGCTTTCAAAAGACTCTTAGACGTACATCTCAAGGATCAGAACATTCAGGGCTATGTGAGATGATTACGGTCACACACACCTACGTTGAACTGTATGGACTATTGTCTTTATTCAACCTCACCTACTATGTAACTAAAATGTAACTATGTAACTAATCTGTGGTAAATTCAGTTGGTTGGACATGATTTGGAAAGGCACACACCTGTCTATATAAGGTCCCATAGTTAACAGTGCATATCAGAGCACAAACCAAACCATGAAGTACAAGGAATTGTCAGTAGACCTCCGAGACAGGATTGTATCGAGGCACAGATCTGGGGAAAGGGTACATAACATTTTCTACAGCATTGAAGGCCCCAATGAGCACAGTAGCCTCCATCATCTGTAAATGGAAGACATTTGGAACCACCAGAACTCTTCCTAGAATGGACTGCACAGTCCAACTGAGTGATCGGGGGAGAAGGGCCTTAGTCAAGGAGGTGACCATGAACCCAATGGTCACTTTGACAGAACACCCAGCATTTCTCTGTGGAGAGAAGAGAACCTTCCAAAAGAACAACCATCCCTGCACCAGTTCATCAATTAGGCCTCTATGGTAGAGTGGCCATAACAGAAGCCATTCCTCAGTAAAAGGCACACGACAGCCCATCTGGAGTTTGCCAAAAGGCACCTGAAGCACTCTCAGACCATGAGAAACAAAATTCTCTAATGATTTAAAGATTGAACTCTTTGGCCTGAATGGCAAGCATCATGTCTGGAGGAAACCAGGCACCACTCATCACCTGGCCAATACCATCCCTACAGTGAAGCATTGTGGTGGCAGCATCATACTGCGTGGATGTTTTTCAGCAGCAGGAACCGGGAGACTAGTCAGGATCGAGGGAAAGATGAATACAGCAATGTACAGAGACATCCTTGATGAAAACCTGCTCCAGAGCACTCTGAACCTCAGACTGGGGTGAAGGTTCATCTTCCAACAGGACAACAACCCTAAACACACAGCCAAGATAACAAAGGAGTGGCTACAGGACAACTCTGTGAATGGCCAAGTTGGAGCACAGTTTTTAACCCAATTGAACATCTCTGGAGAGATCAGAAAATGTCTGTGCACCAAAGCTCCTCATCCAACCTGATGGGGCTTGAGAAGTTCTGCAAAAAAGAATGGGAGAAACTGCCCAAAAATAGGTGTGCCAAGTTTGTAGCATCATACTCAAAAAGACTTAGCCCCGGTTCACACTTGTGCGTGTGCGGGGTTCGCATGTAATGTCGGAGCGCACTGCTCCGACATTACATGCGATCGGCTGTGCGGTGCGAGTTTAGCCATACAAACTGTATGGCTAAATTTGCATCGCACCCGCAGCAAACACGCACAGGAGGCATTTTTGCAGCCGCATCAGGATCGGATCGCACAGCAGTTCACACTTGTGCGATCCGCTCCTGTGCGAACTGCACGATCGCACTGCGATATGCGATCAAACTGGGGGTGTCGTTAAGATTACATTGACACCCCCAGCGGATCGCATATGGCAGTGTGAACTGCCGGGGGTGCGTGTGCGATGCGGGAACAGGCTGCGAATTCGCAGCCTTCCCGCATCGCATAAATGTGAACCGAGCCTTAAGGCTGAAATTGGTGCCAAAGGTGCTTCAACAAAGTATTGAGCAAAGGCTTTGAATACTTATGTACACGGGATTTTTTTGTTTTATTTTTAATAAATTTGAAAAGTTTTCAAACAAACCTCTCACTTTGTCATTATGGGGTATTGTTTGTAGAATTTTGAGGGAAAAAAAAGGAATTTAATCAATTTTGGAATAAGGCTGTAACATAACCAAATGTGAAAAAATGGAAGCGCTGTGAATACTTTCCACATGCACTGTAAATAAAATTTACCAATTTATTGATCTACATTAAAAGATATTATGTATACAATACAATCATAGAAATAGTAGAAAAAATATCATAAAACTTATTTCTGGACAACATGTGGATCCCCTAGAGCAGTGGTCTCCAAACAGTGGCCCATGGGCCAGATGTGGCCCTTTGCCTGCTTTTATCTGGCCCTTAGCGTACTTAGCGTTTCATCCACTGATACCAACAATGGGGCACAATTCCCTATAATAAGTCCAGCGAAGGGGCACAGTTCCTCACAATAAAACCCACAATTGGGCCTGATACCACCAATGTGTGTGTGTGTGTGTGTGGGGGGGGGGGGGGGCACCGCAAATAGATTGCTGGAGGGGGGGGGGGTTGTGCTAGGAGGGGGAATTTGGGAGGTGGCAGGGGGTAGGAGGTAAACATTTTTTGGGGGGTATTTGTGCTAGGAGGGGACATTTGGAGGGGGGGGGGTTGTTGACAGGCTTGACTTGGTTGTACGCAAGTTGATCGATCAATTAGCATGGGTACAATCAGCCTGCCCATACATGGTTTGAGTCTTAGCTGGTCCCTGTGGAAAGCCCAAAGATTCGAACTGTCTATGGCTGGCTTTAGAGTAATTAAATTAGTGTTTAGATCTCCTTTAATTTGTGTTGTTAGTATACTGTGTATATATTATGTAGCTAGAAGCAATACATGGTTTCCCTAAATCCCAGGTTTCACAATGAGGAAACATAAGAGGTGATTTCACAACAAGCAAACAGTAGATACGAATCATCAACAGTGTGATTGGATTATATTTTATGGTCTATAAACAATCCTTTTATGAATCCAGAGATCCCTGGAAGTAATAAGCCAGTGATTCATAAAACTGAAAAAAACTTTAAAACCCATTCTTCAATTATGAAATTTAAGTCACATAAGCCAGCCTTCCGTAATTGCATAGAAAATTATATATTTCCTATTATAGAGTTAGTACAAGTTCCGTTTAGTAGAAGTAGAGAATTATACTGTGTTCACTATTGATTACCACACAAAAGGTTTAGAATTTAAAGTGGTTGTAAACCTCAGACATTAAATATGAACAAAATATGTCCTTCTATAGTGTGCATTTTTCTCATTCCAGAGCAATGAGTGCAATTTCTGCCTGCTGCCCCGTTCCTTTGCTATCTGCATGGATCACTTCTGACAAGGGGAAAGACATCCAGCTGATTGACAATCTCAACTCCGTCCCTGTGTGAAGAGGGGTGTGTCCCCTCAATCCAACTCTCAGAGCTCCCCTCACTGAGATCTGCAGAGTAACAAGCTTTATAAATTCTGGACTTTGGGCATAGAGAAGAAAAGACCGCAGATAAACAGGTACAACTTATGTAGGAGGATTTGCTTCATCTCTGCGTATCACCTGAGGCCAGTCACATCACTTGGTATATGTAAGGATTTACAACCACTTTAGGGGTCTATTTATGGAAAATTTGACCAAATGTACTACTGGTTGCACCCAACTCCTGACAAAGTCTGGTCTATCATGGAATCATCCTTCTTCCAGCCCAACAATCTATTAGACATCCTCCTGCTCACGACATCAGCATACCCCCCCCCCCAACAAGCCAAACACACCCCCATCAATCACAGTCTCTCTCCAAACTTGGAAACAACTTTCCCGAGCACACTCAGAAAATCAGACATCCTACACTCTACAGATCCCTCTTAAAGCGATCTCACTACACCTACCAAACCTTAACATACACCTCTGGAAAAATTACAAAATCTATACCTTATCCGACCTGTACCAGGATAATGCACTGAAAACCTTTGGGGATCTCCAAACTGAACATAATCTACCTGACAATGAAGCCTTCACATTTATGAGGATTTCCCAGTTTCTTAAAACTTTCAACATCCCCTTGGTGATCACCCTGCCCAAAACCATTCATAGTTTCTATAAGAACACAAGACACCCCAAACATGGTATCTCCACAATGTACTCAGCCATTAGAGATAACCGCCCCTATTCCAAAATCACCTCTCTCACGAAGTGGGTAGATGAGCTGAATTTGAACAACTCCCCTGACGCGTGGACACAAGCCTTTAAACTCACCCACAAAGCCTCCCACTGTTCCAACCATTGGGAAGCATACCAAAAAAACATCCATAGATGGTACCTAACACCCTACCATCCCTCTAAATGTTTTCCAGGCCATCCCTCTATCTGCTGGAGACTCTGTGGCAGCACGGGTACCATAGCACATATTCTGTGGTTCTGTAAATCCCTAAGCTCATATTGGAGACAGGTATTTGCCCTTATCTCCTCCATAGCCCAATCCCCAATAGCTCCAAACCCCTCCTTAGCTTTACTATTTATAGAAAATTTGCCATTTATCCAGCAAATCTGCATGCACATTCATACTGTCCAATTTTGGCAAAAACAAATATTCTTTAGGCTATTTTCTCTTTTGAATGAATGTTGTTTTATTATGGGCAGTAGTAAAATACCGATAAAAATGAGTGCAGCGCTAACACAACACATATAAAATTCATAAAGAGTGAAGGAAGAGTCCCAAGGTGAAGATACTGTGATTCATGCACACATATATAAAGGCTGTGCTCCACTTCGTGCTTGTCCATCACCCAGTCACACTAACTGTGTCACCAGTCGGCCTAATACAGCATGAACCTCTTACTCTGAACACAGAGATCCCAAAAAGATGACCATGGATCACAAGGTGTCACTAGACCTCCTCCTAGGACAGAGAGGCTTCCATTCACCAGAAACGAGTCCACACGTCCATAAAAAATAGAGGTCCGGACATAGTGCTTATATCATTTAAAAGGCCTTTACTGCTTCATAATACTAAAAAATTACCTTAACAGGCACTTTCACATAGTGCACAGTGAAGAGCGGTACAGATGTCGCTGGCCGCGATGGATGGATGGATGTTTTTTATAAACAGACTCATTAGTGATATCCTTTATTGGCTAGCTTAAGATTCCTTCTTCAGGCATTGTACATTTAATAATAATACATTTATAATATTTAAAAAATACAACAGTTTTTTCTTGACATGTGAGTCGCAAAGTCTGTATGTTGGCAGGTTTAAACAGTTGGGAGGGTGAGAGTTAATTCTATGGCCGGGTTCTTTGTCTTTTTGGCAGATTCCTGTCTAGGCCTGGCCCACTTGACCTGTGTGATATCAACTGGGTCAAGGGTCTGGATCGGAGAGTTTATTTGGTGAAAGAGGTGAGCAAGCCAGAGAGTCCCACCATAGCCAGGGGTTGTGAGACTCTTAAGAGACTGAGACAGAAAATGAGACCAGGAATAACAGAAGGATGTCCACAAGTAGAGACATTTAACTTGGGGTTCTCCCTGAAGACACCAGCATTGGAGTATGCCTCCGAAGGACTTACACTTCCATGAGAGAGCCTGTTAAGAACTATGATTGCTGGACTACACCTTTGCAGGTATGCTGGGGCAGCACACAAGCCAGTAGTTATAACTAAGGAATTAAAATAATTATGCCTTGTCTATTGGACAGTGAGTAATTTTAATTTTTTCTAAGTAAAGTATTAAGCATTGTCCCTGCCTGGTTTGAAGGTATTAAAGAGGTGTATTGCAAGTAACCTGCACACCTACAGTCAACCAGTTGGTCTTAATGCATTGGGGTACAACAACATATTCAAAGACATGAGCAGTTGCTAAGTGTAACGGAAGTGTAAAAAGCAACCTGTCGGTAGCGTGTACCTGGTATAGGTGGAATGGCTTTTGTGATCTTAGAGCTTCTATAGCATCGGTTGCAGTGGGATTTTTTGACTGGTTTTGACTTGTTCTGGGGATGTTAAGTGTTCTCCTGATCTCTGTTTATTGTCACTAAATTATATCGGTTTAATGAAATCACAGAGAGAGAGGCTGGGATGGGAATGTAAATGTATACAAAATTGTAAAACTGTGGACCATGGTCTGAATAGGGACAGAAAGTTAATGTGCCATTGTGATTTAGATTGAATTTTTGGACTTGAACAATAAAGCCTCTTCCCCAAGATTTAGGTGTGGAGACATTTAAAATGACTCCTGAGGTGACAAATTTGACTGGACTTTTTTATTTCCTAGTTAATGAGTCTAACATCATTCTTAATGTGACACTAAACTTTGGTTTAAATCTGCTGTTGCAGGAAAATGATAGGGAAGAACAGTTCAAACAAACTTTGACCTCGCAGTCGATGTCTTGTTCTCATTTGTTCTCATCTGTGTTTCAAGATTGGAGCAAGGAAGATATCGCTACAGTATCCAATAAGTCATGATGGAGTGACTACAACTACCCCCCCGCCTTCACTCATCCCTTCATTCATCTTCTCCCTTCTTTCCTACTTCCCCTCTCAATTGCTTCCTTTTTTTTATATTCTTTATTTGAAATAGAAACAATATCACCATTCAGAAAAGAAATGACAAATCAGGTCAAACAATACAGTGTAAGGCATTCAAAGAGCCCACATATTGCACCCCTAAGTACACTTCTATTCTTTGGTACAATCAGTATATAGGACATTATGTTGGACTCATTCATCGGTGGGCAACACCATCTCTCACTTTTTTAAAACATTAATAAACCCAAGGACCTGACCTTGTCCAAACCAGAGGAAGCAGAGAGAAGATATGTCGATGCAAAGAAGAGAAGAAAAGAGAGAGAAAAAAGGGAGGGGTTGGGGTAGGATTATGGAGGAGGAATATGAGAGGGTCCTGACTGCCCCCCCCCCCCCCCGTGGTGCACAGAAGAAACTGTAGATCTGTAGATCCAAAATTATGGAGAGGCTACTGCTAAGAGGCTAGAGGGGTCTGTTCTTTGTAAATAAAGGAAGTCCAAACTTTCCAATATTTCTCATCTTAATCTTTCAGCACCATTGAAAGGTTCTCCATTTCCTGGATCTCAGTAATGCTGGCTAGCCAATGGGATCTAGTTGGTGGGGTGGAACCTTTCCATAACGCCAGAATACACGCCTTTGCATTTGCTCCCTTTTCTGTCACCTTCCTTTCAATTTGGGACACCAACCTCATTTGCTCAATTATGACCACCTTACCAACAGGGGAACTTGTCAGCTGAACAGTATCACCTATCATTGGTCTCCCAAAGATTCTAACATCTGAATAGCCCGGCTGAGCCATTACCTGCCTCGGTTACCCTCTGGATGGTCTGAAATAGTAGGGCCCAACTCCTAGTTCCTTTTGTCTTCCTCAACAAAACGTCATGTGTTTATATAGTACCTTGAGTCTATACACTTTAACACGTTGGAAGAATTGAGTCCTATACCTTTGTATTTTTTTCTATCCTTTGTACTTGTTACTTTTGTGTGCAAAAATCTGAATAAAATAAGATTGAACTAAAATATGGTATAAAAAAACTATTCAAGTATGTATAAAAAAATCTTCTATTCATCTCTAATTTCCTTCTTTCTCTTGTTGTTGCTGTGATCCAACTTCCTGTTAGAGGGTGGCTTTGTTCCTTCTCTGTGGTCCCACAGTATGTGGTAACATAGCCACCCTCTCTTGCTCGTTCCTGAGATGGGACTAAGGACTACAGGATTTGTAGTGTGTATTAACCACTTGCCGACCGCCGCACGACTATCTACGTCGGCGGTCAGCCCCTCACAGGCAAACTAACGTAGGGCTACATTGCTTGCTTGTGAGGGTCTAGGGAGCGAGCGCGCGCCCCCGGAGGCGCGCTCCCGCTCCCGCGTGGTCACGGACCCCCCCGCGCGTGTGACCAGCGGACCCGATGTCCGCCGGCCACTCGGCGATCGGCGGGGGAGAGGGAGAATGTCAGGCAGCTTGTGTAAACAAGCCGCCTGTCATTCTCCCCTGTGTAGAAACTGATCACATGGATCTACTATGTAGATCCGTTGATCAGTGTCCTTACAGCTCAAGCCACAGCCAATCACAGTAGAAAGCACGCCCCCTAGGGACACACACAGCCCCTCCCTCCCAAATAAAGTTAACCCCTTCACTACCAGTGTATTTTTACAGTAACAGTGCATATATATATAGCACTGATTACTGTAGAAATGTCACTGGTAACCCCAAAAGTGTCAAAAATGTCAGTCAAGGGTCCAATCTGTCCGCCGCAATGTCGCAGTACCGAAAAAAAATCGCAGATCGCCGCCATTACGCGTTAAAAAAAAAACAACAAAAATGACAAAAATCTTTCCCTTTGTTAGTAAACGCGATAACTTTTGCGCAAACCAATCAAAATACGCTTTTTGCGATTTTTTTTACCAAACATAGGTAGCATAAAACAAATTGGCCGAAAATGTTAAAAAATTTTGATTTTTACATTTTTTTTGGGGGGAATTTCATATAAAAAAATGTGAAAAATATTGTTATTTTTGCAAAATTGACGCTCTTTTTTTGTTTATAGCGCGTGATCAAAAAATCGCACAGGTGATCAAATACCACCAAAAGAAAGCTCTGTTTGTGGGAAAAAAAGGACGCCAAATTCGTTTAGGTACAGCGTCGCACGACCGCGCAATTGTCCGTTAAAGTCACGCATTCCCGAATCGCAAAATACCCCCTGGTCGGAATGGGGGGAAAATCTTCCGGGGCTTAAGTGGTTAAGGAGTGTACTTGACCACAACTAATATGCACTGCGTGTTCCAAACAAATGGAAATTACGGGGAACAGGAGAAGTTCAGGAGCTCACAGAGGACATTACAAGGAACACATAAAAACACAGTAAAAAACAATTTCATGAAAAATAGATTACACTGTCATTAGGTAAGGGAAATTTATGGATTATTTTTGGAGAATAAGGATATCGTTTAGTGTCATTTTAAGCTTTGATAACAATTGATATATTATAACTATTTACAATAACCATTACTATTTAGGTATGTCAAGCACATCTCTTGCCGGTATAAACCAGAAAATATGTCAGATTTTCAGGTTGGCAAACAGTCCTTACAGTAGGCTGACCTTTATTCCCGTCAAGCTGACCTTGAGAAAATAGATGCCGATATCCTAGCTTATTTTTTTTTTTTCTTTTCATCAACCCAGTAACCTCCAAATCAATGTTCCCAGTCTAAAAGGTAAAGACATTTATGCACAGGACATAAGGACAAAACAAGGGTACAAAAATAATCCTACTTAACAGCAAATAGGGCTCTGGTAAAAGATATGCATTTTATTTCATCCCTAAATGATAAGAAAATATCTGTGTGCCACTTAAAGTGATATTTGAAAAAAAAATAAAAAATAACAAACATGTCATATGTCACATGTCAGCGGTTTTGCACAGAGCAGCCCCCATCTTCTCGAGTCCCCCACAGGTGGTCTTGGCCCCTCCCTCTTTTCAAGTGCCCCCAAAGCAAGCTGCTTGCCTTCTGGTCCACAAGTGGTTAAGGTAAAAGAATACCTTCAGTCTTTAGAGCCACTTACCTATTTTTTGTTGATACCTTGTCTGGCAGAAGACACTTGCTGAGACTGTGATCCAAGGCTTAGCAAAAGTTCTGTTACAATGACAAATATGACAGCTAGGCACAATTGAGTTGATTTATTAAGGCAAATAGGCTGTTCAATTTGCATGGCGTGAAGTTCTGCTGATTTCCAACAGCTAATCATGAGCAGGCAAATATACTGTTTTGTTTGTTTTTTTTATTGTATTTTTTTTTCCTTCCATGTGATTGCGTATCCTTGAGAGCCGGTTCACACTAATCCGACTCAAAGTCACCCTGACTTCGGCGACTTTGAAGTCGCTCATGCAGCGCGACTTCATTGCGGCTTGCAAGCGACTTCTCATAATAGAAGTCAATGTAAGTCGCTCCGACTTCGCAAAAAAATAGTGCAGGAACCTTTTTCTAAGTCAGAGCGACTTGACTCACAGAGAAGCCTCCACCGATCACCCAAAAGTGTAGCCGCTTACCAGAAAGTGTAGATCCCCATAACCGAGATCCATATCAGCTCCAATGACAATAAGCCCCGGGCGTAGTAGTCCACAGCTTGGGTGGTGTCCCTTCTCATCAAACCAGATTATCCTCCAGGTGTATTAGTTAAATGATCCTCATATATTTCACAAAGTACACCAGTACAGACCCTCATATGCTGTCACGCTGGGGAAGGTACCGCTTAGTCAACGGTGGTGTCAGAAACCAAAAGAAAGGGGACCTCTCATAGTGAAGTATGCAAATACTTGAACATGACAGAGCTTCTCCACCTTCCTTTTGAGGATGCCCCACAGATGCTCAATAAGGTTTAGGTCTAGAGACATGCCTGTCCAGTCCATCACCTTCACCCTCAGCTTCTTTAGCAAGGCAGTGGTTGTCTTGGAGGTGTGTTTGGGGTCGTTATCATGTTGGAATACTGCACTGCGGCCCAGCCTCCAAAGGAAGGGGATCATGCTCTGCTTCAGTATGTGACAGTACATGTTGGCATCCATGGTTCCCTCAATCAACTGTAGCTCTCCAGTGCCGGCAGCACTCATGCAGCCCCAGACCATGACACTCCCACCACCATGCTTGACTGTAGGGAAGACACACTTGTCTTTGTACTCCTCCTCACCTGTTTGCCGACCCACATGCTTGACACCATCTGAACCAAATAAGTTTATCTTGGTCTCATCAGACCACAGGACATGGTTCAAGTAATCCATGTCTTTAGTCTGCTTGTCTTCAGCAAACTGTTTGCGGGCTTTCTTGTGCATCATCTTTAGAAAGGTTCCTTCTGGGAGGACAGCCAATTAGACCAATTTGATGCAGTGTGCGGTGTATGGTCTGAGCACTGACAGGCTGACCGCCCACCCATTCAGCCTCTGCAGCAATGCTGGCAGCACTCATATGTTTATTTCCCAAAGACAACTTCTGGATATGACGCTGAGCATGTGCACTCAACTCCTTTGGTCAACCATGGCAAGGCCTATTCTGAGTGGAACCTGTCCTGTTAAACCGATGTATAGTCTTGGTCATCGTGCTGCAGCTCAGTTTCAGGGTCTTGGCAATCTTCTTATAGCCTAGGCCATTTTTATGTAGAGCAACAATTCTTTTTTTCAGATCCTCGGAGAGTTCTTTGGCATAAGGTGCCATGTTCAACTTCCAGTGACCAATATGAGAGAGTGAGAGCGATAACACCAAATTTAACACACCTTCTCCCTATTCACACTTGAGACCTTGTAACACTAACAAGTCACATGACACCGGGGAGGGAAAATGGCTAATTGGGCCCAATATGGACAATCTCACTTAGGGGTGTACTCAATTTTGTTGCCAGCAGTTTAGACATTAATGACTGTGTGTTGAGTTATTTTGAGGGGACAGCGAATTTACACTGTTATACAAGATATAAATACATTATTTACAAAAATGTGAGGGGTGTACTCACTTTTGGGAGATACTATATATATATATATATATATATATATATAGATGTAGCACCCTCCTAGGTAGGTGCTAGAGAGAGAGTATAGTTTTGGATCTTTTCAGCTTACCAGAAAGATTGCCAAGTAAATCTATATTGTTCTCTGCCAACCAGAGAGCAGGATCTGCTAGTGAGGTCTACTCATGGTGCTCAGGTGCAGCTCAGTCTGTCTTAAGAATGTTTCACACTGGTCCAATAGGGAGGCATATTGGACATTGGAAGGAGACCTGACAAATGAGTGCACAGGCATTTAGTACAGCCCTGGTGATTGGCAGAGGAAAGTGCCTTAGTGCATGTTGGGTTACTGTATAAATGCCAAGGGCACATTTGCTTGGGGTCTTTCGGCTGGAGGGAGGGGCAGCTGCCCCTCCTCTGTATAAGTTGCCATGTGGCCTCAGGTGGTCGACCTGAGGGCCAGAGAGTTAGAAAGGAGCTGAACCCGGAGGTCCTGTAGAGCTGATCGGAAGAAGAGAGACACTGGAAAGGATCTGATTCTGCATTAAGTGAGTACAGATCTGTGTCTTTAGGCCTGTCCTGAGAGGGCTTTCTCTTCAGCTACAAGAGTAAGTGGACATGTGTCAGTCAAGGGGATGCTAGAGAGTGTCCTGAAGATAATGTAGTTGCAAGTCTGCTGCTGGAGGAAGATTAAGAAGACTTAACCCATTTTATACAAGTGGCAGTATGGTTAAAGCAGTGTGACTGCTTCCACAAGTAACCTGGTGAGGCCAAGTGAGAGTTGTGCTTATCAATTGTAAATATTTCAAGTTTGAGTATCCCACTATTCCCTTCTCCCATCCAAGTTCCACAATAAATACCAAAAACCAAAACCCCTGGACTGTTTATTGAGTAACAAGCCATTGGGAGTAAGGATGGATGTGTGAACTGTCCCTAAGTGACAAAACCTCTACAACTTTTTTATTCTTTTTCATGAGGCCCCAAGAGCCATTAGCCATAATGTGCTAGGTTGTAGATCATTTTATCACTGTTGTGTCAGGGATCCTGTCAGGAATGGGTGCTGCGATCTTCTCCTAGTCTTCCTTCCAGGTTTTGAACCTCCGGCCGTTTGGTTGGCCAGGCCACAATGATGTCACACCAATGTATGAGCCCGGAAGTTACAGCATCATGGCAATAAAAGGGGACCTTAAATGTACAGTGAGCTGGAAAAGCACAACCTATTAATCTCCATCATTAAATTCTACATTTTTTTTCTTATTTCAGATTTAATTCCACTCAAATGGAATGGATAAATAGGATAGTGAGAGGGACAAGAATTTTTAGGCAAGTCTTTCTCAACCTTATTAACATTGAGGAGTCTTTAACCTCTTCTGGACTGCCCCACGCACATATACTGCAGCAGGGCGGCCCACCTGTGTGAAATCACGTACCTGTACGTGGTTTCGTGCAGTGGGTCTGAGGTGTGGACCTGATGTTCTCCGGCACCCCGGAATCCTTCTCAGGAGAGGCAGAATGGCAGTCCGCCTTTGTAAACAAGGCAGATCGCCGTTCTGTGAGAGGGGAAGATGGAGATCTTGTGTTTCTACTAAACAGGAACACGAATGTCTTCCCACAGTTATAGCACACCATTCTCCCAATGTTAGAAAAATATTGTTTTTTTTTTTTTCAAAATTGTCGCAATTTTTTTGTTTATTGAGCAAAAATTAAAAACTGCAGAGGTGATCAAATACCACCAAAAGATAGCTCTATTTATGGGGGAAAAAAATACGTAATTTTTTTTTGGGTACATCGTTGCACGAACGTGCAATTGTCAATTAAAGTAAAGCAGTGCCATATTGCAAAAATTGGTCTGGTCATGAAGGGGAGTAAACCTTCCGGGGCTGAAGAGGTTAAAATATCTTTACAGTCTCATGGAACCTCTGTTAATAATTTTTATATGTGAGTCCCACAGTACATTAGCATGATGGTCAGGGGGTAGAATGTCCTCCTTACCCTCTTGCCGACCCGCCGCATTACATATACTGCGGACGGGCGGCTCATACAGGCACCGTAATATACCTGTGCGTTGCAGCTTTCTTCCAGGTTCAGGACGCATGCGCGTGCCCCCGCCCCCCAGCTGACCCTGCTGTGATTAAATAAAGCAGGACTTAGTCAGCAGGTCTTGGCCAATGATACAGCCCAGAGCCCTGTATTGGCAAACCACACAGGGTTTCTGTCAAGAGGAAATGATCTATGTGAACAAAGTGATCTTTAGAAAAAGCAGCACACATTACACACTGTTAGGCACACAGTTAACCCCTTGATTACATTGAAATGTTAACCCCTTTCCAGCCAGTGGCATTAGTACAGAGGCAGTGTACAGTATTAGCAGTGTATTAGTGTCACAAGGTGATGTCAATGTCAGTTCGTCAGTTTTCACCCAAAATCAGTTAGTGTCAGATGTCTTCTATTATTTATAACGCATCGGCGGCTTCTCCGGCAAGCCAGCGAGTCCTCAGTCCTCCCGGCTCCCGCCTCCATTCTCCCCAGCCAATGGCATGGGGTTTGCCTTTCGGATAATCAGGAAGCGCGTATCGGACGCGCTTCCTGATTGGCCAGGAGGAGGATCCGTGTGACAATAGCGAATTTTCATTCGCTATTGTCACACAATGGATGGGCTCGGGGCGCACTGCTCTGCGCCCCGGGTCCACCCTCTTCTGAAGCCTATTAGAGCCTCCGGCTCTAATCAGGTGACGACAAAAAAAAAACCCATTGAACTTCATGCGTCCGGCGGCCGCATGCAGATTAGGGTGCCGGACGCATGGATAGGGGGGGGGGGGCGGTGCCCCTGCGCCCCCAACACACCGGCCGCCACTGGGTATTACACTGAAAAGCTTGGAGTCATCTGCACAGACTGAAATGGTACCTTTAATCCCAGACCCTACATCATTTATAAAGATATTAAAAAGTAAGGGTCCCAACACTGAACCTTGTAGTACACCACTGATAACTTTAGACCATTCAGAGTAAGATTCAATAACCACTACTCTCTGAATTCTATCTTTTAGCCAATTTTCTATCCATTTACAAACTGATCTTTCCAAGCCTGTAGACTTTACCTTACACATTAGCCGTGTGTGGGGAACTGTGTCAAACGCTTTTGCAAAATCCAAGTATACTACGTCCACAGCCACCCCTCTGTCCAAGGTTTTACTTACCTCCTCATGAAAAGAAATCAGGTTTGTTTGGCAACTTCTGTCTTTCATGAATCCATGCTGTCTGTTGCTTAAAATATTTTTTTCCAGCAAGAACTCATCTATGTGGCCTTTTAATAAACTCTCCAGTATTTTCCCGACAATAGAAGTTAAACTAACAGGTCTATAGTTACTTGGCAAAAACTTTGATCCTTTTTTAAATATAGGCACCGCATTGGCCCTACGCCAATCCAGTGGTACTATTCCAGTCCTTAACGCATCCCTAAAAATTTGAAGTAAAGGCTTTGAAATGACAGAGCTCAATTCTTTTAGGATGCGTGGGTGGATGCTATCTGTTCCAGGCGCTTTATCCACCCTTATTCTGTCTAAATATTTCTGGACCATATCACTTTTGAGCCATTGTGGATCATTTGGGGCTGTCAATACCATCCTCATTATGGTCATGAGCTCCCCCATGCTCCTTTGTATACACAGAGCTGAAGAAAGTATTTCATTTGGGTACAGTTTTGCATGATCACGCAATTGCCAGTTAAAGCAGCACAGTGCTGAACATCAAAAAACGGCCTGGCCATGAAGGGGTTGAAATCTTCTGGAGCTCAAGTGGTTATAGATAGCTAAAAACATCATTGATTCCAGTGGTAGTTATCTGAGTGTCAGAAATCCCTCACTGCTCAAGAAACCCCTGGTTTAAACACTAATATTGAAATTGCCGACCTCTTGCCTTCTCTCAAGGCTACTAGAGAATACCACCGCACTTGTGACACCCTCCTGGAGATCTCTTCTTGACATAAGCCCAGTCAAGTACCTCTCTCTCTTTTCAATCCAGCTTCTATAAGAAAGAACTTCTACTGCAAGACTAATTTAAAAATTCATGAGGTGTGTGAAAGCGCATATGAAGATATTGTTCAGATAAATAAACTAGTTGTAAAAATATTTAGAGGCTTTAAAGAAATGCATGAGCAACTAAAGCGTGTTTTCTTCTACTGGCTTGGAGTCATCCTTAAGGCTCCGTTCACATGTAGGCGTTTTGGGGCGTTTTTCTGCTCTAGGATCTGCTCTCAAAACGCCCAACAAGACAAATCCTATTCATTTCAATGGCCCCCTGTTCACATCTGAGCGTTTTGACGCTGTGAGCAAAATGCCCAATGCTCAAAAAAGTACATAAGCTTCTTTTTGGGCAGGTTACAGGCGTTTTCCATTGGTCTCTATTCAATCTAAAAACGCCTGCACAAAAAACGCCTGTAAAAAGCCAGTAAAATGCCTGCAAAAATGCCCATAAAAACGCCTGAAAAAACGCCCATAAAAACGCCTGTAATAGCAACGCCAAGATGTGAACGTAGCCTAAAAAAGAATAGTTGAGCTGCTTGCTATGTCAACATAGACACTTTCTGAAACTTTTCAGACCCTTGTACAAAATACATGCCCCCAAGTGATTCTGATAATCTTGGAAGGACAGCTAGCACAGATCTAGGAACATGGAGTAACGTCAGTCCTAATTATAATGTCTTAAAAACAAAACCAACCAACTTGGTTTTGGAATGGAATTGGAATGGAAATGGCTTCTCTTCTGTCCGGCTGATCTTGTTATTATTGAAGGGGATCTGGAAAATGATTAAAGCCTTGATTTCCGCCACTGAAAGACATGACGTTCCGTGAGCTCAGATCAGTCGAAGCAAGCAGCTGTTACACAATCAGGTATTTTTAAACCCCGCTGGGTCCCTCTCAGTGCCTGTGTATAGCTTGTGTTCTCATTCATCAGTGCAAAGTCTCGTTTCAAGGAGATCCTCACCCTTGCTTTGTATGACAAACCACAGGGGACGTTTCAAACATTCTTTTATATGAAACGTCGTTATAGAAAGCTTGGTCAGCTTTCCCGGCACTTTGGACAAATATGAAACTGGTGGACAGGAAAATATTAACTCCTGACAGTCCTGGAGGAATTTAGCCGGTATTGGGCAAAAATGATAAAGAAATAAATCGGAAACTAAAATTATAATGCCTAAGGCCAAAAACCATGAGGCAGAAGGGCAGCTTTTAAAACTCCAATGCACATAGGCCTGAAATTAAGAGTTTGGTGTATTCCTAATAACAGATGAGAGCCCCCCCCAGCCCCACCCCTGGAGCTGAAACATTTTGCAAAGAACTGAAGGCAAAACGTTTTTGTTTTTGGTAAGACTACAGGAGAGTTATAAATTAACCCCTATCAGTTTTTTTTTTTTTTAACATCTGTTATTTATTGGGCAGATTTCCATTTACTTCCTGTCCATTAGCCACAACAGGAAGAGAGAGGAAATATGTTTGTGGGAGTGAGCCACCAGGGTCACTAGTACTAGTGTCTCCATTGGAATATTTCCTCTCTAGTCCTGTTCTGGTGACCACTCAAAATTTGGGATGTTCTTTCACTTCCATTCTTGGTGATGAGGATCACTAGGACAAATAGAAAGGGTGATTTTCCCTAAGGCTTCTTTTAGAATTGCAGTACTGCTTACCACTCTCTCAAAAGTGATCTGTGGCAGATTGATTTTCAGAGAATGGTGCAGCAGTGGCTTACAAGAGGTGCTACTGCCATCTCCTGATGTCTTTTTTTACATTTGTTTTTAAATTTCCAAATTGCAATTGTGGGACTACGGCAAAAATTTGCGCTGAGCATTTGTCAGTGACGTAATGTAACGTAAAGGGGCGGAGCTGTTGACATTAACGTGCCATACAGGAAGCAGGGTGGAGGAGCCACAAAGCCTAGCAAAGTAAGTGGGGATATCCACCACCATTAAGGGGACAGTGCGAGTCTACAAGACATATACTGTGGTTTCCATCAACACCTTATGGGGACAGTGCATTTTGGAAAAAATGAAGTGTTCCTGACATTTGTACCTGACATGTTCCTGACATGTTTGGTTGTGAACCCTTACATATACCCAGTGAAGTAAATAGCCTCAGATGATACACTGAAGTGAAACAAATCCTCCTACATAAGTTTTACTTGTATATCTGCTGTTTTCCCCTTTCTACACTCTTTCAAAAGTGCAGATCGTGTTAAAAATCTTTCTTCTTCTGCCAGCAGTACATAGGGAAGGGTGGAGAGTCTGCACTTACACTGTGTGAAAGCTATTCGGGGGAAAGGTGTATTCTGAATAGACAAGCTCAATGCTTATCTCCCTCTAAGCACCCTCCCTACACATTTTTAGCTCATGTTATCTCAAGTGTCATAGAACTTGTCAGAAGTGACTCATGCTGAACACAGAGGAACGAAGTGCCAGAGAGAAACAACACTAAGAGCTTTGAAGAGAGACAAGTAAACACTACAGATATATGTGCTTAGCTCAAAATTATGAATGGGGTTTACAACCACTTTAAGGGGAAAGTATAAAGCTATTACATGTGGTACACCAGTCCAGTGCACAGTATCATGTGAATGTGTTAATTTTAAGTTTAATAAATATTTATGTTGCTCTAGAAAACATTATGGGGTTGATTTACTTAAAGTGGTAGTAAGCCCCCCCCCCCCCCCATGATGTTTTTTAACCATGCCATTATATTAAGTTATTCTAATATTCTGCATTATAATTCAGCCCCAATCACATGTTCCTTACTTTGTTTAGGAAGTTTAGAAATGTATGCCTCCCAGGATAAGCCAGCGTCATCTTAACTGTTGTATTTCAAGCCCCTAGTCCAATATACTTCTGCCATTTCCTGTAGCCCATTCTTTAATCTTGTGCATGTGAAATGGTTTCTTAGCAAGTAAACTGCACACTCTATTAGTCAACTGCAAGTGCACGGTCTGTTTCCCTTTAGTAAATCAACCCCTATGATAGTTCAATTTTTCACTTTTTGAGCACCTGAGATCTAATATGATAAGTGATATCGTAAGCAGCAGTGAAGGTATATGAGGCTTTTGAAGAAATATTTGGATCCATCTGGGTTTATAACACCTATCCAGGCTATATCATCCCCTTAAAGGGGAAGCCATATCCTGACCTAGAAGATTTAGTGAAAAGCACAAGATTGATATATGCATAAATAATTGGGACTGTTTTAAAGCACAGGGCTTTTACCAAATATTTAAAAATATTTTCGCTTTATTTTGTTTTTCATATGTTTTACATAGTCAAAAATAAATGGTTATAATTGCAGCGCTGTATCACGAGAGGTTTGATATTGGTATTGAGTGGTGGAACATGTTAAGATATAGCAGCAGTAGTAGTGTGTGAATAGGATCACATGTGGGACATGGGATAATTCTTTTGAATTTTTCATGCAATTTTATAGGCTATTAGCAGGCATCGTCAGATAATTTGATAAAGCGTCACGCCCGAAACGCGTTGTAATGACTGCAGCCTGCTAACAGCCTTCTATCTATGTTACCATCACATCTGCGTTCCAACCCAAGCCTGTCTGATATCGCTCTGTGTTGGTGATGCCACATCCAGTGCACTGCCCAACTATACCAGCTGCACCATCCGACGGTTTTGGAGTCCTCTGCCAGGTCTGTTGGGGGCCTCTCCAAATCACTTACCCTTACATGTTCAACCAGTGGTCTGTCATCCATTCCACTGGGTCGATGCCCAAGCGTCATCTGGCACCTACACACCTTTTGGCCACCCCCAACACCTATGACTGGGTCTGCCTTCTGAGGTTTGGATGAGATTGAGGTTTATAATCAAGCATGATGTTTAACAATGATTGTCTGTCAGCCAAATTTTAACTCTTTCTATTCTTGGAATTCTTTGACTTTGATTTCACAATAAATCTTTTTATCACAAACCTTGGCATTGACTTTTTTTTTTTTTACTTTTCTGAGGTATGCCTTAAGTGGTTTGTAGCCATCACCCCCCAGCATTGGAATCTTGTGTTATTTGTTCTTTTGCACAACACCATCCCTGGTATTTTGGTTTCCCTCTAGGAGTAAATTCCACATTTTCGTAGCTCTTGCTGTGAAGAATCCTTTCAGTATTTGAAGATAAAATCTATTTTCCTCTAGACCTAAAGAGTGCCTCCTTGTCCTTAAATTGAATAACTCAACACCAAGTTCACTATATGAACCCCTTATGTATTTATACATGTTGATCATATCCCCCTTAATCTCTTCTTCTCAAGCGAGAATACATTCAGCTCCTCCATGCCTCCAATCTGGTTGCCATTCTCTGCACTTTCTCCAGTTCCCCGGTATCCTTTTTGAGAATAAGTGCCCAAAACTCAACTGCATATTTCAGATGAGGTCTTACTAATGATTTGTACAGGGGCAAAATTATATTTCTCTCTCTGGAGTCCATGCCTCTCTTAATACAAGAAAGATGTTTTGGAAATTGCAGCTTGGCATTGCAAACTATTATTAAGCTTAGGATCTACCAGAGCCCCCAGATCCTTCTCCACCATTGAGTCCCCCAGTTGTACTCCCCCTGGTATGTATGATGCAATTGTGGCAGTGAATGCAGCCCCACTGAACTCAATGTGGCGAGTTTGACAAATGGTGCCACCTGTCAAACTCTTCACATTTAGTTAAAATGCAATAGCCGAGGAGCAAAGCATTGCAGCTGTATATGTATGATGCACAGATGTGCAGCAGTATATAACACCCTTGGACTTTATATGCACTGCATACTCTGCTGCACTTCTGTGCATCATAACATATACTATTTTTGGAAGTTTCCAGTTTCATACACTTAGTCGTGAACACCACAGTTCTCTAAGCTTTGCAGCCATGGCATGTCTACAGCCCAGTCTGGACATTTGTTACAATTCAGGCAGGTGGTTAGAATTGGGGCTCAGTGGCTGATTTTTACCACCCTCCAGCTGCCTGTCTGAAAGATCCCTAATGTGGACTCATACACTAATAAAATCTTGACAGGTGTCCTAATCCTTGCCCACTCTATTCCACACTAAAAATGTTTTCTCTTCTCGTAAACTTGAAATGAATTCTTAGCAAAGTATTATCCTTTTTGGGCTGGAATGAATGGGGAACATAGATGATGTAGTTATCGGCAGCCCTACCGGTTCAGATCTCACAAAAAAAGTGGGACCAGGACAGGATAATAACCTGGTCACACAAGCGGTTAATAAGCAGGGACTACGGATATCTGATGGTATATAGTCCCTGCTTATTAACCGCTTGTATGCCCAGGTTACTATCCTGTCCTGGTCCCACTTTTTTTGTGAGGTTGTGTCTTTTGGTTTACAGCAGGACACCATTAAATTGGTTTGGACACTGATTGGTTATTATTTAATCATATTTATAGCCCCAATTGTCTATTTTTTGACTACCCGTTCAGATGCCTGCTAAATTGCGCTAAGTTCTGAGTGCTGGATTTGTTGTAGCACCTCTGCATTCACTGTTCTTGCCTTGGACAAGAGCTAGGAGTCAGGTACAGGTGCTCACAAGCAAAGCAGCCTTCTCTTTACTAGATGTGGCATCAGGTGGCCATGAGTGGAGAGGGGTGCCCTATCTGCCATCACAGCATTACAGGGCACTGAACGTACTTTGTCACAACTGGAATTGTGATACTGCTTCTTTAAGCACCAAGATGGTGGTTGGTACTCTTATTTCATTACCTTCATTGACAGTTATGAATGATGTCATGGAACACATGGATAATGGGTCCTGTGACATCAGCACTCACTGTACACTTGATGACATTATAGTTCACAAATTACAAGTATTATTTCAGGAGAATGACATCACGGCTTTCCAGATATGGGAAGAGAATTTATGGTTTTTATTTCTCAGAGGTCTGTACAAACTTTTCAAATACTGAATACGTTTTTCATTTTGTTTTCAATCACCCTAACCTACCCACGGGGCTGGAAATGACGAATATGTATTTGAAGTCCAATTTGATTTTCCATTAAGCAGTCATACATCACTGCTTTTTTTTCTATTCTCTAGACACACTGCATGATAACGTACAGTACTTATCAATTAAGAACTAAAACATTATCTATCTATCTATCTATCTATCTATCTATCTATCTATCTATCTATCTATCTATCTATCTATCTATCTATCTATCTATCTATCTATCTATCTATCTATCTATCTATCTATCTATCTAAAATATCATATATCAATGAGACCTATTTTCAGTCCTAATATACAATAAAATATAAAGCTATTATTTGATTATATGCTGCCACTCAAGACACCAATCAAAAAACTATTTAAAGTAAACCTGTCAAAATAAAAACCCTCCTAAACCTAAATGTACTATCATTTAGATTCCTGCCTGCCTACCCTGAAAACTCACTTCCAATACCTGGACTTGCCAGTGATTTCACTTTGACGGCGGAGTGGATAAAGATTTTTGTTTTTGAAATAATTCTTTAATTCGATCTAGATATAACGTATATACCATCCCCAAGAACAGAAAATTGATATACTGCAGCTTACTTATCCTTAGGTATGGTAACTGAATTAGCTTTCTGTTTTCGGGCTGTTACATTTTGTTACATTTTTGACAAGTTCAGAAAAATACGTACTGATCCTGGCAGAAATCTAGTGTTTTTCTTGTGGGCTGAACTGAAATCTGCCATGCCAGTTATCTTTTTTGGACTTCAGAACACCACCCCACCAATTTATGGAGACGACAAGAAAGGGAAGTTGTTTTGTAGTCCAATCACACTTCCTGTCCTAGGATGACAACAATACTCCACCATGCAAATAAGATAAAAATACTAGTGCTCTGCCACTACCAAACAAAATATGATAAACAGATAAAATCAATATACACTGTATTGTCAAAAGTATTGGGACACCTGTCTTTACACACACATGAATTTTATTAGCATCCCAGTCTGAGTCCGTAGGGTTCAATATTGAGTTGGCCCAACCTTTGCAGCTATAACAGCTTCAACTCTTCTGGGAAGGCTGTCCACAAGGTTTAGGAGTGTGTCTACAGAAATGTTTGACTATTTTTCCAGAAGCACATTTGTGAGGTCAGGCACTCATGTTGGACGAGAAGGCCTGGCTCACAGTCTCCACTCTAATTCATCCCAAAGATGTTCTATCAGGTTGAGGTCAGGACTGTCCTGGCCAGTCAAGTTCCTCCACTCCAAACTCGCTCATCCATGTCTTTATGGACCTTGCTTTGTGCACTGGTGCTCAGTCATGTTGGAACAGGAAGTGGAAATCCCCAAACTGTTCCCACAAAGTTGGGAGCATGAAATTGTCCAAAATGTCTTGGTATGCTGATGCCTTAAGGCTTCTTTCACACGGCCGCTCAGTTTTTTCCCTCGCTGCGGCACTTTTTTATTTATTTATTTTTCACGGACACGGATGACACTTGGTCCGTATGTCCGCATATCATCCCATCCGTTTGCGGATGATATACGGACATAATGTATGTCTATGGGATTGTGGATGTCAGCGGATGACACCGCTGACATCCGATTTCGCGTCTGTTCCGTTCCAAAAAACGGAACAGAACTGAAAGGACGCAAATCGGATGTCAGCGGATGGTCATCCGCTGACATCCGCAACCCCATTGACATGCATTATGTCCGTATATCACCCACAAACGGATGGGGTGTTATACGGACATACGGAGCGCCCGTGTGAAAGGGGCCTAAGAGTTCTTTTCACTGGAACTAAGAGACCAAGCCCAGCCCCTGAAAAACAACTCCACACTATAATCCTCTCTCTACCAAATTATTTGGACCAGTGCACAAAGCAACTAAAAAACAATATTAACAGTGAAGTGGTTCTGATAAATATGTGCAAAAAAAATCACATCTCTTTAAATGGACATGTGTAAATTAACGATAAAATATTCTCCATTTATTCCACACATATCCAACAATATTCTTAGTGAATAGTGCAATAAAGTTAATCAAAACAAATAGGTGCAAGATTCCACACACACTCAAGTAGAGAGTGTCACCAAAATACCAGTGCTGTAAACACAAATAAATGCATTCATGATCCACCTTGGTGTTCAGGGTGTACCCTCACTTTAGTCAAAAACAGCAGATTGGCAGACTCTCTAGACAAAAATGTAGAATAGGCAGACAGCAGTACAGAAAACGAGCTTTTGAGCTGTGTGTGGACTGACTTGGGAGGCTGCTCCTTTCCTCTGGGTCCAGTCTCCTGTAGCAATCTGCACTATGTAGTATAAGATGTGGACTGACCAGGGAGGCAACACCTCTCCCCTGGGTCCAGTCTCCTATGGCAACAGTATGCAACTCTCGGAAGGTGCAGGGATTCTGTGGATGATTCCATCTTGACACTTTCCCAGGCTCTCCAACACATGGCAGAGTCACCTCTAGTACTTTATCTCAGGTCTCTATCCTTCCTTCATGCTTCCAGGCAGTTTGCAGGCTCTTCCTTGCAGAGCCCCGAGCACATGGTTAGGCCTCAGGCTTCAGGCCTACCCAGCAGCAGCTCTTCCTCACACACCCATCCAGACAAGGGTGGAAGGTACACAGATTACCTGACTTTCTCAAAATAATTAGCCTCTCCCAGCATGCTCAGTGACCAGTGTGATTGGCTGAGAGAAACATACATATTCATAACCTGACTCACTGTAATTCATCACACTAATGCCAAAGGTAACAGTGCCATCTACTGACAAAAAGGAGAAACACAGCCAAACCAGAATTAGGAGGGAAATCCAATGACTACCTAGTTACCACCTAGCACAGCTAAATTTATTAGCAACCCTGTTTAGGACAAGAGTGCTTCACACTCACAAGATATAATAGGAATACAGCATGTAGTAAATCACCATAAGCTCACAGCAAACCAATCATTCCACCTTATTTCCTGTATCAGTGGCTACGTCACCCCGGCCTAAGGTGTTGCACCACATGTCACATGGCTTCATCAGAGGATACTCCACCATAAAAACAGTATAGTGAGTGTTGTTACCCTAGTGAGTGTGTTACTGGCCGGATCTCCGGGTAAAAATAAAGGAAAGAAAAAAAAAGCCTAAAAAGTTTAACATAAAATATGCAGCCATCCCATCTAAAATTAAATAGGAAAGTAGAAGAAATAATAACTTAAAAAAGAAAGAAGCTCTCTACCTACTTCAATAGCCCTGCACTTTGTCTGACCTTCATAGTACCAGCTAATCGTTTTCTGTTTTGACTGGAGCTTACTCAAGGTCAAGGATATAGTTAAAATACAAGTGCGTACATCACTGTTTTACAATACGAAGAAGGACCATGTCAGTTCTCTGTAAGCCTGTGTTTTACAGACTGCAAAACTTAATGAGCTGTAGTTAAATATCTCCTGTAATTCCTACGGATAAATCGTTAATGACGAGGGCCTAGTCCGGGGCTTGTTCTATTTATATCTTTGCTCTAATGCTGAATTAGTCTTGCAAAAGCCTTGTAATGATGTACCATAATTAAATGATGAAAATATTTTAATGGCATGTAAATAGGAAGCCATTCTAAATATTTTCTGAATTATCCACATTACATTAATTTAATAACATTTCCATGGCATTTACATGGATCAGGCCATCATTAAACTGTGTTCACAAAGTCCCTCCCATTATCTGAGTGGGCACAAACATCTGGATTGTCTTTGTAAATTGCAGGGTCCGTGTATTTATTTGTTACAAGTCAGGGGAAAAAAAATGAAAGAAGAAAGTCTTATGCCCTTGCTTCCTCTTATCGTCTTGCAGAAAAGTCATTGCTGGAATGCTCCCTGTTAAAGTGGTGCAGTGAAGACAGACATGTGGAAGCTGCCATTTGGTTTTATAGCAGAACTCCAACCAAAAGAAAATGCAGAGCGCAATCAAATATGAAATAAAATTTGCAGCAATACTCATATTCGTTCTGGAGTTGTCCACATCAGTGTTTCTTTTTTTATTCCAAGATGTCCTCAGTCTTTCAGGTTGAGTGATGGCCAGCATTGGCCCTTTGCTTGCCTTCATCTGGTCCTTGGTGTACTATTCCACCAATTGACATTAATGATGGGGCACCATTCCCTCCTCAGACACCATCAATGGGGCACTGTTCCACCAACTGACCCCAATGATGGAGCACCATTCCCTCTACTGAGTCTGACATCAATAGGGCACTATGCTTCTCATTGATATCAACAATGGGGCACTATTCCTCCTATTGGAACCAATGATGGGGCACCCATTCTGGGGCATTTTCTACATTCACTGGCCACAGCCCAGCCCTCAAAAAGCTTAAAAGTGATTGTAAAGTCTTGTTTTTTTTTTTCTATAAACTATACTCTGCGCAGTGGTTTTTGCAAAGGGCAGCCCTGATCCTTCTCTTCTCAGGTCCCTGGCTGGAGCTCCTGACCCCTCTCTCCTGTTGAGTGCCCCCACAGCAAGCAGTTTGCTGTGGGGGCACTCAAGCTGAGCTGTAGCCACTGAGCTGCAGTTCGGCCCGCCCCCTCTCTCTCCTCATTGGCCAACTGAGTTTAAATGACAGCAGCGGGAGCCAATTCTGCCGCTTCTGCATTTCAGCCAATCAGGAGGGAGAGACCCGGATGGCAAAGGCACTCGTGGACACCGCTTGATCGGGATGGGGATCAGGTATGTATTAGGGAGGCTTTTTATCAAAATTGCATAGAATGAGCTATAGTTAAATAGAATGCATTAAGATAATAAACCTTCTGCCTTTACAACCACTTGAAGGACAGTAAACTGGCCCTTTGTTCAGAAGTTCTAAGCCAACTTCTAGGGCTGCCCTTTGGGGTGGTATTGTAATGCAGCTTGGGATCAGAGTATTACTGTTACTGCACAAATGTGCTACATTAGATAAGTGGCGTTTAATGTAGCTGTAAGGACCCCCCCTCCAACCGCCACTTGAGTTGAAGAAGATAGACCCATGACATTTTTGGACTGCCAAGGATTCTTGCAAAAAAGGTACTGTATATATAAATAATTGGAATTAAACATGTTTTTTAAAGGTTGGCTCCTGGACGTATCAAACGCTGAAGAGACTGACGGAAGACAAGCATTGGATGAGCGGGAAGGTAAGAGACAGGGGCTGCCAGAGCGGCCAGTATAATGTCTTTTCTATTCCATTCTTTAGGATAGCATTTTATTCTGACAGGGTCGCTTTGAACCAAACTGTGTACTTCTAGAATGAAGGAAAGAAGTGCATATTCTACTGGGCTTTAAAGTGAACCTGTTTGTTTTTTCTTCCTTTCTTTTTACTATCTCTTCTAATGACAGTAGCCATTAGGACACATAATGAAAGTAGGATAGGGACACGGTGCTGCTATGTCCATTGAACAAAATATCGATGCGTTAGTATATCAAAAACAGTGTCAAATATTGCACTCGTTTTATGTCACCCTCTTTTCCTTTTAAAAGTTGACGTTTTATTACTCAAATAGATATTTTATCTATATCAGTGAGCGTTAACTTGCGATCTGCCTGACTTTTTCCTGCTCCCCAGCTATCCTTATAGATAGTGTAATTTATGTGCGGCCCAAGACAATTTCTGCCAATGGGGCCCAGGAAAGTCAAAAGGTTGGACACCAGTTTTAATCCTTTGCCACTCTATCTAAAATAAATTCAAAGTTTTGGCTAAAATTCTACTTTACGGAAGGTTCTGTCCCATGTGTGACTTTAGAGAAGTGGGCCCCTGACATTACCGTAATATTACAACTGTTGGACATGATACAGAAGATAGTCAAGGATTACAGTATATGCATGCAACAAGAGATTGTCAGAGATCGGGGACATACATCAGGAAATAGTTACACCGCGGGTGGTGGGCGGTTACATGTTTCGGAGCTCAGCTCCTTCGTCAGACCTCCACCCGCTGGAGGTGACGAAGGAGCTGAGCTCCGAAACATGTAACCGCCCACCACCCGCTCTATTGGACACCAGCCGCTGCGTCCACACCCTGCCTTCAGGAAATCTCATGCCGACCAGGCTGAGACACAGACGAAAGGAAGCATCTACAGGAAGCGGATCACCGGATGTCCTCATTGCAACCACTCAGCACAGCGGATAGGAAGACTCCAGACAGATCTTTGCTATGCCCATTTCACATTTACCAAATGTGAGTGCTTTTATACTTTTAACCTAATAAATACTCAGAGCCTACTGCACTTAGAGGCGCCTTGTCTTTTTATCTTTATCACTTTCAGAGCAGCTTCTCCTCTCCAGTGCTGCCGAAGTGCAGTATCTCACTCAAAGCCTGCTGTATTCCACGGAAGCGCCCATACAACAAACCCTTTTTCTCCAGTTATTAGAGACTGGAGACATGCTTCAGGAGACAGTCATAGGCTGAAGACATATCAACACAAGACTGCTAGAGATCACTGCCATTACACTCCCTTTACAATGCTTTCAATTTTGTGCTCCCTACAGCCCCCTACAACATGGTATGTTCTACATTTGATACTTATTTAAGATGAATTATAAAAAATCAGGGGTTAAAAATTAAAAGATTGAAGGTATGGACAGGAATAGAAAGTTTGAAAGAAATAAATCCAAACCATTTAACTACTAGAACCCAGTCAAAAAATATTTTTCTTTTGTAGGCCTGAGTAAGAATATAGGTAATGGAAGCAGACTAGTTTTTGTTGGGGCTCTGAGGGTTGCATAAGTTCCAAAGGGCCGCAGGTTGGTTACCAGGGCTTTAGAATAAAGATTTCAGAAGATGCAGCAGTGCAGAATGTAGACTCGACCTAGTCGACAGCAGAGACCAGCTACATTTCTCTGCAGGTATTAAGGTGTAGGTCCCTTTTATGGTGGGCTCTCTTGGTATGTTACTAGCATCCTGGCTGTCATTTTCGTTTCCTAGGAAGTATTTTAGGGCAACAATGGGAGGGGCTGTGGTTGATTGTTAGGGAGTGAAAAAGTCTTCATGTTAGGAAGGAGGACCTGTTTCTCAGCATGGAGGAAAGCTTCTGCGCCAATATGTAAACGATCTGTTGGCGAGCACTTTTCCCTTTGGATGAAAGAGATGGGCTTCTCCATTGCAGAATGGATTCAGAACTGTCCACTTATTTTGTATCTTAGAGACTATGGATATCTTTTGTATATGCCATTGCCAAGTATAATTACTAAGGCTCTTCTCCTAGTGTCTCAAAATGGCACTGTGAACAGTTCCATGTTGTTATTGGATATACTGCAACACAGTTACATTGTTATGGAATATGACTACTTCTTCTATGACTAATTTCTGTCCTGGACATTCCTGGTATTAGGAACATTTTCCCAATTCAAGAACCTGCAGGCATGAGAGGTGGAAAATGGGATTGTTGTTATGGAGTGGGTTTGGAATGGAGGTGTAAGATTAGTAGGACCAGGGCTTTTTTTCTCAAAGAATAGTGCCAGAACTCCCCCTTTTCAAGTCACCCCTTGTCTCCGCCCCTACCCACCTCTGAACACCGTTTCTTGGTTCCACCCCCTACCAGGGCCGATCCCAGGCGGGCGCTGCGGGTGCAGTGCGCCCAGGCGCCGCCTGGTGGGGGGCGCACTATCCTCTCCCGGCCGCAAGTCTCTCACTGCAGCCTCGGAGCTGCTATATTCATTGCAGTTGTGAGCTGAGGGGAGGGGCGGGGCGGACCGCACCAGGGTGTCCACGGGGGGAGGGTGACACCACTCTGCCGCTCATTGAATCGCCGCTGCTCCACATAGTACTGAGCAGGACCAGTATGGGAAGAGGGTGCAGTTTGATGGGTACAACCCTGCCCTGCACAGAATATGCTGCTGAATGTAAGAGACAGAGAGCGGCTATGTACCTACATGTAGAGTAGATGGTATCACCCACCCCCTGCCTGCACAGCGCGCTGTACTATTCCCCAAGTGACAGAGTGGAGGAGGCGGGGCAGGTGAGGATGGAAAGCTCCGACTATCAGTGCTTCCTGATGACTCCAGAATAGATGCACAGTCTGTATAACTTTCCTGCTTCTGAACAGCGGCTTCCCCCTCCCTATCTAATCCTTTCTATCACTCCTGATTTCTCTCACAGTTTCCCGATGTCCGTGGAACATCAGCACCCCCCCCCCCCCCCCAGCCTTCTGTTTTTATCTCTCCCTGCTCTGGACGATCTCAGAGCTCATCCCTCCTCTGTGTAGTGACCCCCCCCCCCCCTCCTCCTGTGCCCTTTCCTCTGACCCCCTCCTCTCTAGCTGTACAGCAAAGTTGAATGGTGCTCTCTCTCCTCCTGTGTCTGTGCTGCTGAGTCTACCACTCTCTACTCAGCTAACAGGTAAAAAGTTCAGGCTTTTTAGTCCCTGATATAGCTGTGCAGACAACTGTTCTATTTTTAGTAAGAACCTATTAACAAGGGGTGCAAGCAATGTGTCTCCCATGCTGGGCTGTCTTTTATCAGCACAGGGGTACATAGGTGTGCACATTCCTGTGCCAGCACCTCATTCATTTCTATTGGGACATAAGACTGCATGAACACAGCCTCTGTATTCTAATATGACACACAGATGCGGGTTCCAATAGAAATGAATGGGATGCTGGCACAGGGATGCACACAGCGCCCGTACATCCCTGTGCTGATAACAGAGCGCCCTGCACAGGTTACACGTCTGCACCACATATGAATGGGCTCTAAAGAACTCATGTATATGGAGGCAGGGCCGCCATCAGGGGGGTACAGCCAGTACTCCTGTATGGGGCCCGGGCAGCAGGAGGATTGGTGGGGAGAGGGATCAATGACAGAGCGATGCACTGTCTGCCTCTTCCTCCACCAGCTGAAAGCCGGGTTTTCCCCCCTCTTGCCGGCTTTCAGCTGTTTGTCCCCGCCCACACTCAGAGCTGGGACACGGGGGCGGCAGTCTGGAGAAGTGGTGGAGTGGTGGAGTCGTGGAGAGGTAAGTCCTGGGAGGAGGTGCGCTGTGTGGTGCTCCGTGGGCTCTCCTCTCCTGTCTGAACAACACTCGTCCATGCAGCATAAGAGACAGGATCGCTCTTACATTGCATCGCACTGTACACACACAGTTTGATTACCACCCCCTACCTCCTTCAGAGGCTGCTCATCTCCCGACAGCAGGAAATGTGGGTGGGGGGGGGGGGGTAATCAAACGGTGTGTGTGAGTGTACAGTCCGATGCAATGTAAGAGCGATCCTGTCTCTTATGCTGTGTGTTGTTCAGACAGGAGGGGAAAGCACAACACAGTGCACCCCCTCCTGGCTTAGTAGTGGTTTCTCCCTGTCGGTTTGGGGGGCTTACAGAAATAATAATGGGAAAATAATTTATGCCTGGGATGTTTGAGGGATTGGCAACTCTCGTTGCTAGAAAGTGTAAAAGTGTAATGGGGATTTGGGGGACAGGGCATTTAATAGAAGGAGGAATGGGGGGGGGTATGTGCTTGTAGGAGGGTTTGGGGGATTTGAGCCAGAAGGGGGGATTGGGGGGAAAGTTTGTGCTAGGAGCGGGGCTGGGGCATTTGTGCTAGGAGGGGGGAATTTGTGCTGGGGGGATGGGGTTGTGAATTTGTGGAGGGATTCAGGGGGTTGTGCTGGGAAGGGTGATTGGGAGGGATTTGTGCTAGGAAGAGAGATTGGGGGGGTAATCATTTTGATATTTTCGCCGGAAGTGGGGGGGGGGGCCCTGTCAAATAGGCTGTATGGGGCCCTGGGATTTCTAGCGGCAGCCCTGTATGGAGGCTTAGTGATATCACTCCGTCTGTGAGCCAGGACTATGGAGGAGCCGTTCTCACAGTGACAGCCGCAGCCCCGCTGAGATATCACACAAGAGCTTTACACCCCAGAGCCCAGAACACCCCAGAGCCCAGCATCACAGAGACCAGCACACCACAGAGGAGCAAGGAATCAGGACAGGCAGCCAAGAATCAGGACCAGAAGCCAGCCCCAAGGCCCCAGCAGCCAGACCCCAGGACCAGCAGCCGGAATACAGGACCAGCAACCAGGAATCAGGAGGACCAGCAGCCAGACCCCAAGACCAGCAGGCCAGCCCCAGCAGCCAGACCTAAGGACCAGCAGCAAAGCCCCAGAAGCCAGGCCCCAGGACCAGCAGCCAGCCCCAGTACCCATTATTTAAGGTAAGTGAAGTCTTCTAGTCTTGGGCCTGGGCATCAAAGTGCTATTAATTAATATAATATGGTTTATTTTTCTATTGTTCGGTGACACTCTAATGTAGTCTCTCATGGGGGCTGGAGGGGACTCTTTCTATCAGAGACTCTCCAATAGGCACAGAGAGGGCCTTTGTAAGATAAACCCCCCTCCAGGTCCCATTAGACTCCATTGTAGTCTCTAATGGAGCCTGGTGGGGGGTCTTTCTAACATAGACTTTAAAATGCACACAGAGATGACCTCTGTTAGAGAGATCCTCCTCCAGGTCCCATGATACAACCCCATTGTAGTTTCTAATGGGGCCTGGTGGAGGCTCTTTCTAACAGACTCTCTAACAGAGGCCCTCTCTGTGTTCCTTGCAGAGACCCCCCTCCAGGTCCCATTAGGAAAGGGGAGGAGTTAGTAAGATGACCACGCCCACACGGGGGCGCCATAAATATTTCTGCACCCAGGCGTCTGTTACCCTAGGATCGGCCCTGCCCCCTACCCACCTCCGAAGACCACCCCTTTTAGATAATACAGTAACATTTGTGGTACTAACTAATTTGTATTGAGCTTGTTAATGATAACAAGAAAAGCAGTAGAATAGATCCCCTGCAGCCAGCAACAATGGACCACTCACAACAAAACACCCCCCTCCCTAGCAGCAACAACAGATCTCCTCGCAGCCACCATCAGCAGACCCTCTGGAAGAATAGACCCCCCCCCAGCAACAATGGACCACCTACAAGAAAATAAGAAAATACCACCCCCTTCCTCAGCAACAATAGACCCCCCGGAAGCAACAATAGACCTCTTCCTCAACAGTAGATCCCTCCCAGAAATGACTGACCCCCCAGCAACATAAGACCCACCCTTAGGAACAATAGATCCCCTGCCAGCAACAACAGACCCCCCTGCAATAATAGATTCCCTCCAGTGACAATAGATCCCTAGCAACCACCATCAAGAGACCCTGCAGCACACCTCCAGCACCCCTTGCCATTACATACATTCAGTCCTGGAGGTGCTGGAACTGCGTTCCCCCGTGTTCCCGCTGAAAAAAGCCCTGAGTAGGACTTTGTCATGCTGAAAGCTCTCCGTGTACCTGTAGGGCAAGCGCATGGGCAACTATATTATAGGACACTGTGATGGCCCTGAGTATTTGTGATATTTTATCTCTAGTGTGGGACATAGAAAGGCTCCAGCTAGACTGGCTGGGAGGCCACTTTGGGTCCTGGGGTTTGAGCTAACCACCAGGAGCAGAACCATGGTTGGACCCCTGAATTCGGGGAAATCATTTAGCCCTGGGCTGAAGTATGCAGGTGCACCATGCAATATCTGCTCTGCACTTGGTTCAAGTGAAGGCCACGCTACTCATATCTGAGGTCTATCATTGCATTGGGTGGGATAAATCTGCTGCTTCACTTAAACAGCTATGCTTTAATGCAAATACAGCAAGAGAACGTATTCTAGGAAACTATGCTGTATTATGCAGGAAAATAGAATGAAAACAGTAGCACAGCTTATCCAGTTGAGTTCAATTCTGTAAGGAAATACATTTCCATCAGCCTTGGCACAGATAGACAAACAATGACAGCAGGATACAACCGTGTCAAAGTGTTTTAATAATTGTTTAGTTCCTGTGGATCAGATTCACTCATCTGAGACAGCTGCCGTACTGAGCATTTAGTCATATTGCCTACTGCATCAATGACCTTCTGGAGGTCGTGTCAAGGGTACGCTTCCGTTAATACATTTTAATAGTAAACACCTTTGAAGTGCCAAGAAGTCTCCACAGTCTTCATTTGTGTAACCTGTGGAAAGCATAGGACCTGTAATTGGGCTCATCCTGTGAAACGGTTCTATGTGTGATATGCCTAATTTGCTGCTGTGTTTGTGAACCATATTAATGTTGCTTATAATAGTACAGGGAATGTGACAAGCTGAAGTTTTTATAAGGATAAAAATAACTTCAAAATCTGTGGGCTTAGCATAGATAAGCCCTTCTATAAAAGCGTATTTTATGTATATTTGAATTCATACTAATGGAGTGGGGTAGCTACATACGTCGCTGTGCAAGCTTTGGACAAGTGCTTCACAGACCGCCAAAACCCTCATTTTATGCTTCCCCTTTATTAAACTGCAGTCTATAAACCTGTATTCTGCAGAGCGCACAAGCCAAAAGTTGCTGGAATAATTTGATTGTGCACAGAGCAGTGATGCTTTCCATGTACTTTCTGAAATGAGTCTTACAACAGATCTACAGCAAGCTGACTGGTCTTTTTCAATGGTATGTGGCCCTTCTGGCTAAGAACAGGTTGCTGTTCATCATGGCTCCTGGATAAGCCTACCTGCTGACTTAAGGTAGGTATAGGGGGACAGAGGCAGGGGAGGACTGGGCCAGGGGGCAGGGGGGCAATTGTCCCCTGGGCCGCTCTGATGCCCCATAAAAAGGCTGCACTGCTTCTGCCAAAGACATGCCTAAAGGATTCCTGGTGAAGAAAAGTAAAAAGTCCCTGCCGCTGACCTACTGAGTGTGGGTTGAAGACCAGCATAGTTGGTGTAAACTATGTCTGAGCAGAGGCAGGTTCCATGCCCTAATGAAGACTCTCCTCCCCCCGCCAAGCTGTCCCAGCTCTCTCCAACCACCCCCTGCTGGCCAGGTCAGGAACCCGAATTTGGCCGGTGAGTAGAGAGTACCTGGAGCGAAGCTTCAGCCTGGAATGGGGGTCAGGAGGAGGCCGGAAAGAGGGAGAGTGGGAGGGGGGACGAGTCAGTACACCATGGGCCTCTGGTTTGTACTTGCCCCCTGGGCTAAAAGTCGCCAGTCAGCCCCTGGACAGAGGTAGGGGGGAGCTTGGTCAGTTTGGGTTTTTTTCTTTTGAAATAACAACTATGCCCTCTATTTCCTGGGAACTACAGCATGGAGTGCCACAGTTGCTATCCCTCTTGCTACCCTAGGAGGTCTGGTTGTCTCTGCCCACCTTTCAACTGTTTCTATTCCTCCTTATTTAATAAGTACCATGCAGTGCAGAAGGGACAGTGGGCACCCTTTCAATGGCAGAGACAGGTAAAAAGACCTAAGAACTACACCAAAGGCCCCAAAAGATAATTTTGTAATAAACAATTCATGCAGAGTGCACTACTTTTAGGAAGAATGTTAGTTTTTTTAAAGAGAGATACTATCAGCAGTAGTCACTGTGGGGTTGATCTACTAAAGGCAAATAGACTGTGCTCTTTGCTCCAGAGATTAGTAAATGAGTAAAAGCTCTGATGACTTCCATCATCCAATCATGTGCAAGCAAAAATGCTATATTTTTATTTTTCTTGCATGTGATTGGGTATTCTTTGCAAAGTGAAGCTTTACCTTATTTAATAGGCTCTTAAGCAACTGCACTTGCAGAGTGCACAGTCTATTTGCCTTTAGTAAATCAAACCCTATGTGACTGTCTCTCTCTAATTGAATCTCAATATGGCCCTGTATAAAAAAGAAGAAGATCAGCAGAAAGGGCAAAAGAACCGCTCCAGTGATAAGGTAATCCCAACCATCAAAATAAGGTGCAGCAAGGATCCGCAATCCAGGCAACTATAATGTATAGAGAGAAATAGCCGCACTCCAACTTGAATGTGAAAAATATAAAATCTGTTTTATTCGTATCCAAAAGATAAAATCAATTCAAAGTGTATCCATAATATAGTCAGAGACAAGAGATGAACGCATAGTAGTTGACGGGTTTCACGGATAAACGTCCGCTTAGTCGTAACCAAGACTAAGCGGACATTTATCCGTGAAACGCGTCAACTACTATGCGTTCATCTCTTGTCTCTGACTATATTATGAATACACTTTGAATTGATTTTATCTTTTGGATACGAATAAAACAGATTTTATATTTTTCACCTTCAAGTTATAGTGTGGCTATTTCTCTCTATACATTATAAAAAAGAAGAAGGACAGGGGGATACGGCTTTATCAACAAAGCAGTTAAAGTCAGGCTACTAACCAAGTGAAATTAAACCTACTGTTCTATATGCTAGGTGATAATGATAAATATGACATATACATATGTAACAGTTGATATTAAGTTGACTAAAAATGTATATAAATAAAATACACAAAACTACTATATTGATGTGCAACTATATTCATTCTAGTCACACAACCAGCCATTTCTGAAGATTTACAGACAATTTATGCAAGGTACTTTCATAAGAATTTAAACTCCCTGGAAATATACAGTATGCATATGAGTCCCATAATCAAAGGTATTTTAACAGATTAAGGTCAGGTTGCTTTATTAAGACACCATACGCTGAGTCAGCGGTTCTGTCCACTGCTTCCTCATAGGCAGAATGGGAACAATGAACTAAATAAAGCATAATAGTAATATTTTTTCTACTGTGTCTTTATGTATAATTTAACAGGACAGGGGCTTGATATCTTTTATTTATGCCATGACAGAGACATTTTCCGCTTTACTCAGGTTTCTGAGACAATACATTTAAAGAAGGCCTAATGAAGACATCTTCAACATGGTTTTGACATTAAATTACTATTTTTTTTTTTTTAATTCTTCTTATTAGTAATTTTGACATAGAAAAAAGGCAGTACAACTAACAACTAACAAATACTCATTGCAGTATCTCAGAAATATGGGGTGGAGCAGGTTTCAAACATAAAAACGAATGTAGCACCCTTGTACTAAACAGGCCTGATAATAAATTTAGCTGTGCTAGGTGGTAGTTAGCCTGGCTAATTTGTAGTATTTGTGATCATTGGATTTTCCTCCTAAGTCTGGTTTAGCTGTGGTTTCTCGCTTTTGTCAATAGGTGACACTGTTACCTTTAGCATTATGGCACTTTTCCACTGCAAGTACCGGCTCGGCTCTACTCGGCCCTGCTTGGCCCGGTTTGCTTTTCCACTGCTGGTACAGCATGGTACGGTGTTGGAACGGTTCGGTACGGTACGGTATGGTTTGCTTCTCCACTAAAGTAGTACTAAAGTTAAGTGGGTGGGATAACAACGGGGTGGGTGGGATTCTCTGACCAATCAGTGGCTAGTAGTGACTGCTTGCAAAGGATTGTGGGATATGGTACCGGGTATGGTACCTCTTGGAACCACAATCGAGGTGGTACTGTTTTTGACAGCCGTTCCGTTCGGTTCCATGCAGTGGAAAAGCGCCGCCGTATCGTACCGTACCGAACCGTTCCTACACCATACCATGCGGTACCAGCAGTGGAAAAGCACAAAAGCGAGCCGAACCGTTCGGCTCCATGCAGTGGAAAAGCGCCAATAGTGTGATGAATTACAGTAAGTCTGGTTATGAATATGTATTCTTTCTCACCCAATCATACTGATCACTGAGCATGCTGGGAGAAAGTATTTATTTGGAGGAAGCTAGGTGTTCTTTGTCCTTTTCCATGTGTGAGGAACAGCTGCTGCTGGGAGGCCTGAAGCCTGAGGCCTAGCCATGTGCTCAGTGCCCTACAAGGGAGAGCCTGCTCACTACCTGGCTGGAAGCATGAAGGAAAGGATGGAGACCTGAGATGAAGTACCAAAGGTACTCTTGCATGGACCGGGGACCCATGGAGAGCCTGGTAAAGCGTCAAGATGGAATCATCCAGAGAGTTCCTGCACCTTACGTAAGTTGAATGTTGTTGCTATAGGAGACAGCTTACGCTACAAAGTACAGATTGCTGGTCCCAGCCTAAAGGCTTTTTTTCTGTACTGCTGTATACCTTTTACACATTTTTGTCTAAGGACTTTGCCAATCTGCAAGTCTGCTGCTGTTTTTGACTAAGGGTGTCCTGTGCCCTACCCCTCTCTCTCTCACATTTTTCTTGTTGTGAGAAAAAAACTTCTCTTTTTTCAAGCATAAAAGTGACTGGCGCCCATCTTTCTACCTTGTACACCACCCACCATGCCTAGTAACCTGCACCCTGAGGAGGAATGTCAGCCCTCCCTGCCTCAGGGGGTCACCATCAGGCCTCTGGAGGTTGGCAGGTGCCCCCCACAAGGTACAACACCCCCTGGTCTGGTCATGCACCCCCTTGGCCCCCATTTCCAGCATAGTGTTCTGCCCCCACCCCAGGAGGTGGACCAGACCACCCACACAGCCCTGGCATAAGGGGAGGGGGGTAGGATGGGGTACCGATGAAAAGGGGGTGCCTGACGGGAAGGAGGGGAACACAAGGGTGTGACCGTCCCAAGGAGGGGCCCACATCCCCCCCAGAACCCTCCAGAGGGAGAGGGGGGGACAGCTACTCACCATACTAGGAACCAGGCAGGCACCGCTCTTGACAGAACCCCTCGCCATCGAAATGGGGGGCTGTTGGCCAGGAGGAACGCTGCAACTCAGGCTGAGACCCGGCCATATGCAACCTCGCGAGGCATTTAACTTGCAGACTAGCCCCCGTCCAGTGGGACTACATCGCGGCTGACCTAGAACAGAGCTGAGGCCTGTGCATGCTCGCTGGCCAGACTGGGGTGACCACTGGATCTAAATTATCCAGCCTGTCGTCCAGTCCGGCAGTTGATTGTAGATCTCACAGGAAAAATCAGGTCAAAAAAATTTCCATCTAAAAAGAAAAAAATTGCCAGGACCAGAGATCCCAGCAAGGAACTATAGCAGAGAGAGGGAGTTTATCACCTGTGACTGCCCATAGGCGTAGCGAGATTCTTTTTCTGCCTATTGTCCTACTCCTGTAAGGGGCAGTATAACCCAATGGTTATGAAGATCAGGAACTGCGTCCGTCAATGAACGAAGGAGAAATAAGGTATTTACAATGATTTTCACAAAGTGAGATAAGTATCATCTGTTTGATTATAGCAGATACCGCTTAGATCATGACTATGTCCACATGGGTTTAAATACACTTTAATGCATCATTGCAATTAGAGGTTAAACCTCTTATTTAGTTTTGCTATTTTTTTATAATAGATTTCAAAACAATTCAAAATGTAATCATTTTTCTTACATAATATATATAATGACTTTACAAAGTTATAGCAAAGTGTAATTAACTCCTTCCAGGTGTTGAAAGCTCCTTTCCTTTAATGGGGTTACTCTATGCGGCAATTTTCAGATAATAAATTATGCTTGGTGGAGTGGAACTATCAGAGTCTGTTAATCAAACTCATTAGTTTGTTATCCGAAGATGTTCATCAAAAAGATCTGCAATCTGAAGGTAGACTATCTCTGAGACAAGGCTGCATGATGGAACCAAATTAGCAGTTTAAAGGCAAATATGGATCTAGAGCTGAAAGTCAAAGGAGGTCTTAATGATGTCTGTATCCTCCTAAAACCTCAGGGTAATCTCTTCCTATTGTTCAGCTCAATGCTAACATCTGGAGCTGAATTTCCCGTTCCGTGCAAAAAACAAACAGCAACACAGCAGGGAAGTCTGTTCAGATTATCTGTGCTTGAATGTGCACTGGATATAGCCGCATCAGGTCCTTAATGTGGCATTTATCTGTCTTTTATTGAACTGAGAGGAAAGGAAGGCACAGATAAGGTCCAGCAGATAAACCCCTACAATATACCACCATCACATAGTGCCTATGACACTATGCAAATTTTATCTGTACATCAGAACGTGCTGTATACACTAACTAAACACATTTACTTGGATATCCAATCATTAAATGTCCCACCTACTATGACCAAAGCCCTGTCCATCACAACAACAAAAAAACAAAACTACTACTAACAAAAACTTCCAACTTGGCCTTTTCTTCTAATCGGTGTCTCAATCTATGGCCATTACTTTTTATTACTGACATCTGGTAGCTCAGGGATATGAACTTCCATATGATGTATGACAGACATGCACATCTTTCTTCAGCCCAAGAAAAAGTCCAAACGATGGACCATGCAAAGGTTGGCCATTCCTGAAAGCAAACAGTCAACAATCTGCATTCAGGGTCTAAACAGAGCTATGACCAGGTCCATTCCTGATATAAGAAGAGAAGAAGAGAAGAATCGTTATCAAAGAAAAGGGTGGGCTGATGAGGTGGTTATAATACAGAATATTGTTAGGCGGTCCTAGGCAAGAAAGCCACTGCATGTCTATGTAACACTGATCTGTGCAGCAGAGACTACTACTCAGGGCTGGCCCAAGACATTGTACTGCCTGGGTTCAACAATGAAACGCTGCCCCTCCCCCAAAAAAAAAAAGTCATGCCCACCAAAAGGCCTCCACATTCATTATTTTATATCCTGATAATTAAAATTAAAATTAAATTTATCAGGAAGTCAGATTTACATGCAACAGTCTAAATGCAAAATTATATGGCATACCAGCATGTTACCGCTCCCCCATCTTGGCGCCCTAGGGCATCCATGTGTGCAGTGTGTGTCAGCACAGTGGGCCCCCCCACACCACTCAGGGCCCGTGTGCAGTGAACACGTTGCACCCATAGATGATGCGCCACTGGGCTAGGGCAGTATAGGGGCGGGCTAGGGCACTAAAGTGATTTTTTTGAGCATGACAGGTTATGCAACATTTTGGCAAACCAGCAGATCAGCAGCCACTACTAGAAAAAAATGATGGACACCCTTTGTGTCCTATAACACAGAACTAACTAATATTATGTCTGTTGCTTTTTCCCAGTGTTCCCACAGTCTTCAGTGTCTAGCCTCACGCATGCACCAGTGCAGAAGAAGGTAGGCTGGGCATGAGGCTGGCTGCACCCTCTCCTTCAGGTCCACCCAATAAAAAAGCAAGCCTCGCAAGCTGCGCCCAAACATCAGCTGCTGGCAGAGCCAGTGGGGAAGGAATTTTTCATTGCTTCCTGTCTCCTGTGGGTACCCCGCACTCAGCAGTGCACACAACTGAGCTCTTCATGTGTGCTCAGTGTTTAACAGCCAGTGTTGGACTGTGTGCTAGCACCCCCACTCCCCACAACTATAAAAACAAAAAGCGAAGTGCCTCTAAGTGTAATCAGTTTAAAAAATAGAGTGAAACAGTTGCAATAAACTTGCTCACATTAGAACAATTAAAAAAAGCTTATCTGAATGGTGGTCTGCTGAGACAGGGAAGTCTCCCGGCAACTATGAGTATGCATGTTGAGGGCAGCAGGGTGGCCTTTTTACAGGGCAGCAGGGCGGCCTTTTTATAGGGTAGCAGAGTGGCCTGGGGGGGAAGTTGCAACCCTGACCTCTGGCCCAGTCCACCCCTGGATGACACAAAACTGCTGGACAAAAAACTCTTGGGTGTCAATTTTCCGCCCCACTCAAAGTTCTGTCTGGGTCCAATGGAACAAGCGGGACCCATTGTAGGGCTGGCCCTGCTACTACTGGTAGAGAAGCCGGCTCCAGTCCTGGATATCTGCTCCATCCTACCTAAATCTTTGCAGTACCTGTACCCCTTCTGCTTTAACCCCCTTCATCTGTTACCCTTGTTGCTTTTATGCTCTTGGCACCCCTTTTCTGACTATTTATCTGCCTACTACTCAAAGTATGTTAGATAACGCAGTGAGTTCAGGTGTTTCCAGTGAAGGGTACTATTAATGTTACAGTATACAAAGCCATATTAGACAGTTGTACGCTTCCAACCTCGTGGCATCAGTTTGGGGAAGGACTTTTTCTGTTTCAGCATGACTGTGCCCTATGCACAAGGTCCATATAGATATGAAAATAGAACTGCTTAGAATGTATGCATATATATATATATATATATATATATATACACAGTATATATATATACACAGTATTTCACAAAAGTGAGTACACCCCTCACATTTTTATAAATATGTTTTTATATTTCTTTTATGTGACAAAACTGAAGAAATGACACTTTGCTACAATGTAAAGTAGTGAGTGTACAGCTTCTATAACAGTGTAGATGTGCTGTCCCCTCAAAATAACTCAGCACACAGTCATTAATGTCTAAAGCGTTGGAAAACAAAAATGAGTACACCCCTAAGTGAAAATGTCCAAATTGGGCCCCAATTAGACCCCCCCCCCCGGTATCATGTGACCCGTTAATGTTACAATAGGTGTGATTGGGGAGCAGATGTGTTAAATTTTGGTGTTATCGCTCTCACTCTCTCATACTAGTCATTGGAAGTTCAAGAACTCTCTGAGGATCTGAAAAAAATAATTGCTGCTCTACACAAAGATGGCCTGGGTTATGAGAAGTTTGCCAAGACCCCGAAACTAAGCCGCACCACAGGGGCCAAGACCATACAGCAGTTTAACAGGACAGGTTCCACTCAGAACAAGCCTCACCATGGTCGACCAAAGAAGTTAAGTGCAAGTCCTCAGCGTCATATCCAGTGGTTGTCTTTGGGAAATAGACGAGCATTGCTGCAGGTGTTGAAGTGGTGTGAGGTCAGCATGTCAGTCCTCAAACTATACGCCACACGCTGCATCAAATTGGTCTGCATGGCTGTCGTCCCATAAGGAAGCCTCTCATAAAGATGATGCACAATAAAGCCCACTAACAGATTGCTGAAGACAACCAGACTATATACATGGATTACTTGAACTTTGTCCTGTAGTCAAGATAAACTTATTTGGTTCTGATAGTGTCAAGCATGTATGGCGGCAACCAGGTGAGTAGTACAAAGACAAGTGTATCTTGCCTACAGTCAAGCATGGTGGTGGGATGTCATGGTCTGGGGCTGCATGAGTACTGCCAGCACTGGGGAGCTACAGTTCATTAAGGGAACCATGAATGCCAACATACTGAAGCAGACCACGATCCCCTCCCTTTGGAGACTGGGCCGCAGGGCAGTATTTCAACATGATAACGACCCCAAACACACCTCCAAGACGACCACGCCTTGCTAAAGAAGCTGAGGATAAAGGTGATGGACTGACCAAGCATGTCTCCAGACCTAAACCCCATTGAGCATCTGTAGGGCATTCTCAAACGGAAGATGGAGGAGCGCAAGGTCTCTAACATCCACCAGCTTCGTGGTGTCGTCATGGAGGAGTGGAAGAGGACTCCAGTGGCAACCTGTGAAGCTCTGGTGAACTCCATACCCAAGAGGGTTAAGGCAGTGCTGGAAAATAATGGTGGCCACACAAAATATTGACACTTTGGGCCCAATTTGGACATTGTCACTTAGGGGTGTGCTCACTTATGTTGCCAGTGGTTTAGACAATAATGGCTGTGTGCTGAATTATTTTGAGGGGACAGCAAATTGACACCGTTATACAAGCTGTACACTCACTACTTTACATTTCAGCAAAGTCTTATTTCTTCAGTGTTGTCACATGAAAAGATATAATAAAATATTCACAAAAATATGAGGGGTGTACTCACTTTTGGTAGATACTCTATATATTTGCTACCTGCACTATGCCTAGATACTCGGCTCAATAAATATAGGTACAGTATATAACATGTGCAGTGCTCACAAACTCAAAACTAAAATGATAAAAACCAATAGTAATGAAAAATAATCCTCTGAATCACCAAGACTTTCCCCTTCTACCTCAACTTCCCCCCTGCCCCCCCCCCCCCTCCCCAATGAGTAAATCTCCAGCACATTTCTGTCATTTTTGTCACCGTAATTAACACTTCTTACATGTAGGAATTCATGTAGAGGCATATATGACAGAAAATAAAGTAAGACAGAATGAAAAGAATAAAAAGAGTCCAACAAGCTGTGATGAGAAAATGGAATGAGCTCCTCGGGGCATCACCATCAAACACTTGTAAGGTCTCCCAGGTATCATTGGTCACACACAAGGCTTACCAAATAATGCGACCCTCCTGCACAAAGCCCTGACCTCAATCCTGTTGAGCACCAGGGCCGGACTGGGAATAAAATTCAGCCCTGGAAAAAATTTCATACCAGCCCCATAGCATTATTATACCGGCCCAACAGCATAACGCCATTATTTTCTTGTTCATAAAAGGGAAAGCCATGCATTTTAAAGCAAATTTGAAGAGTGTACTATCATAGATAAGATAGTTATAAAAGCATATAGGGCTTTATATATAAAAGAGCAAATTCTAGTTAAAAGTGGTAAAAGTGCGGACATGGTAAAGGAGAGGTCAGAGGATGTGCGGACATGGCACAGGACATGTCAGAGGATGTGCGGACATGGTACAGGACATGTCAGGGGCTGTGCGGACATGGCACAGGACATGTCAGAGGATGTGCGGACATGGCACAGGACATGTCAGGGGCTGTGCGGACATGGCACAGGACATGTCAGAGGCTGTGCGGACACGGCACAGGACATGTCAGAGGGCGTGCGGACATGGCACAGGACATGTCAGAGGGCGTGCGGACATGGCACAGGACATGTCAGGGGCTGTGCGGACATGGCACAGGACATGTCAGAGGATGTGCGGACATGGTACAGGACATGTCAGGGGCTGTGCGGACATGGCACAGGACATGTCAGAGGATGTGCGGACATGGTACAGGACATGTCAGGGGCTGTGCGGACATGGCACAGGACATGTCAGGGGCTGTGTGGACATGGTACAGGACATGTCAGGGGCTGTGCGGACATGGCACAGGACATGTCAGAGGATGTGCGGACATGGCACAGGACATGTCAGGGGCTGTGTGGACATGGTACAGGACATGTCAGGGGCTGTGCGGACATGGCACAGGACATGTCAGAGGCTGTGCGGACACGGCACAGGACATGTCAGAGGGCGTGCGGACATGGCACAGGACATGTCAGAGGGCGTGCGGACATGGCACAGGACATGTCAGGGGCTGTGCAGACATGGCACAGGACATGTCAGAGGATGTGCGGACATGGCACAGGACATGTCAGGGGCTGTGTGGACATGGTACAGGACATGTCAGGGGCTGTGCGGACATGGCACAGGACATGTCAGGGGCTGTGCGGACATGGCACAGGACATGTCAGGGGCTGTGTGGACATGGCACAGGACATGTCAGAGGGCGTGCGGACATGGCACAGGACATGTCAGGGGCTGTGCGGACATGGCACAGGACATGTCAGGGGCTGTGCGGACATGGCACAGGACATGTCAGGGGCTGTGTGGACATGGTACAGGACATGTCAGAGGGCGTGCGGACATGGCACAGGACATGTCAGGGGCTGTGCGGACATGGCACAGGACATGTCAGGGGCTGTGCGGACATGGCACAGGACATGTCACGGGCTGTGCGGACATGGCACAGGACATGTCAGAGGGCGTGCGGACATGGCACAGGACATGTCAGAGGATGTGCGGACATGGCAAAGGACATGTCAGAGGGCGTGCGGACATGGCACAGGACATGGCAGAATTATCAGGGGCCCTAATACAATGCTTATCCCCCTCCCCCTAATACAATGCTGATCCCCCTAATACAATGCTGTTCCCCTCCTCCTAATACAATGCTAACCCCCCTCCCCCTAATAAAATGATGACCGCATTGCATTAGGGGGAGGTCATCATTTTATTAGGGGGAGGGGGTTAGCATTGTATTAGGAGGAGGGGAACAGCATTGTATTAGGGGGAGGGGCCCCAGGGGGGATGGCAGATAAGCATTGTATGAGGGGGGGGGGGTAGGTTAGCATTAGGGGCCCTAATATGCTGATTCTCTCCCCCAAATGCAAGAGGATGAGGTCCCCCAGGCCCCAGCCCATTTACACTTGCCTGGCTGTGCTGTCTCAGGCTCTGCTCCGCTCCGCTCCACTCTTCCTTCAGTCACACAGTGTGACCTGGCTGCGATCATGCTGCTACCGCTGCTGCTGGCTTCTGTGAGGTGTGGGAGGGATCGGCACCGTGACCGTCATGCAGACAGTCAAATGATCCACCGCCGCGCAGCTGCTCCCGCCGGATGTGACGTCATGCCACTCATAGCGGCTGACGTAGGAAAGACTCCAAGAATGTATCTGTCACTGGAGCACAGCGGGGGCCGGGGCTGCAGCCGCCATCACAGCGCGGCCGCGGCGCTGTCCCAATGCTTAAAGCGGCCGCATCTCAAAGCGGCCCCAGGGCCGGCGGCCCATCGGGGAAATTCCCGGTATCCCGGTACGCCAGTCCGGCCCTGTTGGGCACCTATGGGATTAATTCAAATCTCTCCTATAAGCCAGGTATTTTCATCAAAATTCAAGAGCTGACCTTACATATATTAATTTGGTTAAATAGGCACAAATAACCAAAGACACACACACAAATGATGGAAAACCTTCCTTTAAGAGTGGAGGCTGTTATAGCCAAAATGATAAAGAACTCAGGGCTCAGTTCTCATTCACAGAAAACACTGGTAGGTTTCATCCCTGTACTTCAAATCAAACAACTAGCAAGAAAAAACCCTATGGGGAACAAAGGGGACTTTAAGTATACCTTACCAGTGTTTGTGTATAGTACATGATGACAAAGCACATAAAAAACTATTGTCATTGTACATACAATATATTATCTTGTTTTTAGAAACGTAGCTCCATAAACGGGGTGTAATAGCTTAATCTAGATTCTGTCTACGCGTTTCACTGAGCTTCCACTTACTCACAATATTCAGTGAAGCTATTTTCATGTCAGAAGTGTAAAAGGACAATATTCCATTTTATAAAAATAATAAGACAAAAGATAGACAAGATCACATATACCAGAGGTGATAATGCTCCCACCAGGTCCCCCCCACCTGGCCTGAGGGAGGGTACAAAGGATCAAAAGGAGAGATCCATCAGATATAGTCAGGGCAAAAAACATATTTATTTTTTAATAGGCCCAGAACAGGATGTGGTCAAATACTAGAATGCCAAAAACAAAGCCAACAAACACAAGAAACACCCCATAAGGACTAATCCACTAGGACTATAGCATAACACCTCCAAATGATGCTCCTACCCATGGAACCATATGCCGCCTGAGATCTGACATGAGGTCACTCAAGCTGTTTTATATCCACATTGGAGCAAGCCAATGTAATAATGTCCATGCTTTTGGAATGGAATTACCATCAAACTGATATGACTGTGATGGCCAAACTTTTTTTCCATATACAGTACAGTTGTATCTAGATTGCATTATTGCCGGAAACCAACTCAAATGCAAAGAAGAATGCGAGCTGCAAAATAACACATAAGAACCAAATAACAATCATCTTTGTGGCCAGTGTTCTGCCTTGACAATTCAGTTTAAAGGGTATACCTTATTGGTTGCTATTAATAAATGCCCTGAACACCTCGTCTCTACATGTACTGCCATAGTAAGTGAGAGTAAATGGGTTTGCATTGTTGCTTAGAGCTGGATCACACTCTAGGGCATTATTCATGCGGAGGTGGTACAGTATGTTCTTCTTTTGGTTATGTGGTTTTCCTCTGGGTGGTTCAGTTTCCTCTGGCAATGGGAAAAACACACTACCTGGATAATTGGCTTTTAACGAAATAGGCCCTGGCTTGTGTTTCTGTGTGTGTGCCTGGGGCTAGCTAATTAGATTGTAAGCTCCCTTGGGTCAATGGCTAATGTGCCTGAATAAAATGATATAAAACACAGTATATTTCTTTAACTTTTTATCTATCTATCTATCTATCTATCTATCTATCTATCTATCTATCTATCTATCTATCTATCTATCTATCTATCTATCTATCTATCTATCTATCTATCTATCTATCTATCTATCTATCCATCTATATGGTGAAAAAATACTTTAAGCCCAGGTTCATAGTGAGGCCGCTTTGAAATCATGCGAGTTCAGCTGAACGTGCGCGATTTCAACCCAGCATTTCAGTCTGACTTCGGGGCAATTGCAAAAATGTCTACTGGAATCGCCCCCCAAAGTCACCAAAAGTAGTACAGAAACTACTTTTGGGAATTGCCGGCAATGTCAAATCGGATCAATATAATAGTATAATATAGTGCTGAAATTCAGGCAAACAGCTAAATGCACCATTTCACTTTTTAAGTTCCCCTAATTGTTTTTAGCCATTGTTGTGATTCACAAACCTTCGCCAGATTGTAAAATTTTCTCTTTTTCAGTTAAAGTGTTACTAAACCCACAACAGTAAAATCAGTCTGTATATGCAGTAAAGCATGCATGTTATACTCGCTGTGGAACCTAAGGGGCTAATCCTATGACGTGTTTCAAGGCTTAGCCCTTTCTTCAGAGCCACTAAAGAAGGGGCTAAGCCCCAAAACGCGTCAGCCATCATCTATTAAGGACAGTGGGCACAGACACAGATTGTCCCCGATGTTTGGATTGGATATGCTGTTTTACAACATTTGTTTGTGAGTAGACAAATTTTTAATTAATAAAGCCGATATTGAGGATAATGCGCTAGGCCGGTGCACCCTTTGTCAGTTTGGTGTGTATTGCTAGAGAGGTTTCTTTTTTTTTTTTTGGGGGGGGGGGGTGCATGAGAACAGCATAGGGCCAATCAACACTGTAAAAAAATAGAGTCAGGGGTCCTGCAGCCTCATCGGACAGTCGGAGGAGAATGAAAACCCCTCCTACAAGTTTTAACCAGACACTGATATAAGTCACAAGACTACTATATACTGCTGATGAAAAAAGTTATTTAGCAGTTTCTACTTACTAAAAGTTCTGTGTACTGTTGGAGACCACATATAGTGAATGCAGGGTTATGGGTTTTGTAACACTTTAAGGAATACAAAGTCTTAGCCGAACTGAAGAGAAAAAGGGGATTAAAGGAGGTGTGTGTGTGTGTGGAAACCAGCCAGCCCTTAGTTTGCTATACTTACCCACCAGTCTACTGACAAACCAAATAAACCTGTCTAACTTAATAGGTTAAAAACAGGGGTTTAGGTAACACACATTTGAAAACGCATGTATAAGCTGCAGGCCACTCCAAGGCACCCTGTGTATTCTGACTCCTTTAATCCCCTTTTTCTCTTCAGTTCTGTTATATACAGGGATGGAGACGCTGTGCAGTGCTCGCCGGTGTCTCATGTAAAGTCCCAAAACTGCCCAAAATTTTACAAAGTCTTAGCCTACTGGGCAGCGAAAGGGCAGCAGAACATTAATAATGTAATTCCAATGCACTCCTCTTTTGCAATTATGTTTATTTCAGCTGGTTTAGCAGGGGCTGGGCACATTTGTATCCATGTATGGGTTCTGTGGTTGAACAGAAGTCAATCTACTGATCAACTGTTAGAAATTTTCGTATGATCAGGCTACAGTCTGCAGCCCCAAACTGTGTATTCTGCAAGTGGGGAAGACTCCTTTCTGTGAAAATACAATGATTACGGCCCCTTTCTGATCAGGTCCGCCTGTCAGTTTCTTAGGCGAACCTGATTGGATGCTCCATGTACCTCTATGGAGCAGCGGATGTCAGTGGTGACATCTCCGCTGACACCCGCTGCTCTCCGATCCGATGTGGTCTGAGAAATCCAAATGGATGGAAACCCTATTTTCCATCCGTCTGGAGGATCGGATGAAAATGAACAGGAGGTCCGTTTTCTCCCATAGAGGAGAGCGGGGATCTGACAGGCCTGTCTCTGCAAAGCAAGCGGAGACAGAGCTGTCATCCGCCTGCTCAGTGGGGATCGGTGGATCGACTGAGTAAAACAGAGTCCACCGGGTGGAAAGCCAGTGTCAAAGGACCCTTAGTGGGGAGAATTCCCCCATTCATTTTGAATGTGTGGATGGGGGAAATCGAGTCAGGTTTTTTTCGATAAACACACTGGAGGAATTTAAAAAAAAAAAACAGACTCATCTATGGCCAGCTTTGAACTGATATGAGTCAGTCTAATGGAGTCTGACTGTCTGACACCGCTGCCCCTCCTTCTGTAACATAAATATATAGTTATGTACATAGATCAGCTTTATTTAGCAGATACATATATGTGGATTAAAGTTTGTATCTTTGTGCAGAGTTCAGCATTAATTTCTCTTTCATTTATGCAATATGCAGAGTCACACCATAGTGCACTGAATGTAGAACATGGCAAGGTGGAATCAGTTATGGGTTTCATTATGAACGAGTGATTACATCACATCTAATCTGTGTCTGCAGGCTCCATGGCACACCAAGCTATTTCTAGAATTCCTAGCATGTCATATCCTGTCATGGAGTGAAAACCGGTGCCCAAGGGCAAGCTGGTGGCTTTATTCACTGACAGAAGACAAACAGTGGCCCAGATATCGGGCCATTGGTAATCCTTGTGTGTATAAATAGCATAAATAAAACATACAGCGCATGATACATAACCTTAGTATCGGTATGTTTTTCTGCCCTACAGCAGTGGCAGCCATGAAACACGTGAAAACTTTTTCATAAAATGATGAGTGACAGATCGGCTTCCCGAGAAGGGCAACATTACATGTACATCGAAACATTCTAGCCTTGCTTGGCCTAATGCTGGTCAAAGAAGCTTCCAAGTAAAAAATGAAAAATGAACATACATAAACACTAACAATAAGCTTCTCTCATTTGCTCCCTTTTGGTCACTTAAAAATACCTTAGCAACAGGTATATATTTTGCAAAAAAAAAAATGTTGATCCTGCCAGAAATCAAGCTCTATCATTTGTTCTATGCAGTCTGCAGTGTTATCAACCCCGTCCAGTTCACCTCTGTGGACCACAGAACCTGAGCTGAGCCACTGCTCTGTGTGTCATTTAAGGCACAGGGCTGAAGGTCGGTCCCGCCCCCTTTCTTCTCATCGGCTCACTGACTTTGATGGGTAGCGCCATGCTGCCATCTCAACCAATGAGGATTGGGTTGGACCAAAGGGCTCAGGTGTTTATTAGGGGTGCCTGGGGGGGGGGGGCTGCTGCACACAGAAGGTTTTTTATCTTAATGCATAGAACGCATTAAGTTAAAAAACCTTCTGACTTTACAACCCCTTTAATACTTTTCCAGCAGACAGTGTGTGACTTCTTTGCTCTCTTGAAGAGTTTCCCCTACGTCACCTCCTAGTAACCCAGCAAACTGATGGCCAAGATTTTTTTTTCTAGTAGTTTTGTGTGTCATCAGTTTGCTGCACATTTCAGGCGGCATTTCCCCATCTCATACTGCCGCCCCTGGTGTAAACTGATAAGTATGAGGAGGTTGAGTGTCTCCTCCAGGAAAAGGTCCCTCTCGTGATTGCGGTGTGCGCAATGACGTCAGACATCATCGCACTCCATCTCACGCAGGGCAGGCTGGATCTTCTAGGGCGGTGGCTGTGGCAGACACAGGAGAGACAGGAGGACAGAGGACAGACAGTGGATGTTTGGTGGACTGGTCCAGTGGTAAGTTATGTAATAAGATAACAATATACAGTATATAATGTTTTCTAAATTTTATATAAATTAATAGATGTGGGGGCCTTTTGGTGGGCATGTTTTTTTTTTTTTTTTGAGGGGGTGAGGGCATTTCATTCTTGGACCCAGGCAACACAATGTCTTGGGCCAGCCCTGTCTATATTTAAGAATAATTTGAATGAATATATATCAAAACAAAATTATGTTTTTAATACATTTGGTGTTCAGCTTTAGGAAACTCAAATAGTTACAGTCTTCAAACCAACAATGCAGAACAATTCATTTGAAGTTGCTGTATATGATTAAGACTTGAAATCAATCCTCTTAGAAAAGCTCCATAATTATACATGAGCTTAACTGGTCTTATTGTGATAAGGGTCACATGACCTGAGTGCATAAGCCATGAAGCTGGCACAGGGCATCTCGACCTTTAGACCACCTCTGTCCTCAAATTCTGACCGGAAAATTCAATGATATTAAGAATCTAAACAGACACATTTGAATCTAATCAGTACTACTATATATTAATATGGTAATTATAAACAATTCAATGTGCCATTCTCTGAACGTTCACCCAACTTTTCTCCTTCCCTTTTCAAATTTCACTGCTAATAATTCAGTTTTTTTATTTGACTTTTATGCCTACATACATGGATAATTCGGGCTGCATGTTATTTTAGACTTGTATTTTTTTTTTGTATTTGTAACATTTTGCCAAAAGTTAGGGTAATATTACGGTAGTTTTTTTTGGCTTCACTATACTCAGTGGAGAAATGACCTGTTTGTGGTCTAGTCAGGGTTTCCCTAAAGTCAGTAGTTGATTGTTCTTGTCTACTTCTGGAGGATACTTCTGGAAAATAGAATAGAAAGATCAACCACTGATATATGAATATTTATCAGACCCCAGCCATTCCCTTGGAAGAAGGCACCCAGAAGGTTGCTGGGGAAGGTAATAAATGTTTAGGGGTGCCTGGACAGAGTGTTCTCCCTTATGAAGGAGGGTTCCCCTTCTTTTAGGTTTGCTGTCCCTGGGAGGCAGCTAAGCATAAGACAGGAGTTGCAGTTTGGGCCTCGGCTAGTGTTGGGCTGAGGGCCTGGACAAGCTGGAGGGCACTACTTTGGGAGTCCTGGTCTTGAGAAGGACTTTCTCATCTAAAGAGTGTTGAGTGTAACCTGGGTGGCAGACAGCTCCTAGGACATTGATGTTTGGATTCCCAGGTGTGTCTGCTGCTAGAAGGAAGTGAGCACCAGGGGTTACTGTATGGTCTGGGTCTGCTCTTATAGAAACCTAGAGGTACCGGCCATTCCCTATCACCTCCAGTGAAGGCTGCTGCTACAGGATTTGTGCAAAGAAGTTTGTCCTTCTGTTGATTTCTGATATTGTTTCCTGAACCCTTAAATCCCCTCCTGTTCAAGTTTCTGCAAGTAAAACCATAAAGAAAAAAATCCTTTAGGCTGTGTTGTCGGTGTATTTGGATCTGTGTTTGTGGCAGGCAGCCTCTGTACTAACAAGTTAGACTTGGGCTTATTCTGAATGCTACATATTTAACTGATGTTTGGTTCAACAGGCCACACAGAACTTTTACAAAAGGGTGTCATCATTCAAGTGTACGTAGGTCAGCACAATTCTAACTATGGGCCACTTCCCAAAACCAGATATTGGTTTAAATTGCCTTAACCTCCTTAGTGGTATTCCCGAGTGTGGCTCGGGGTGTAATTTTAGTGCTATATATATATACTTTAACTTATTTATAGTTATTTATTATATTATAATTTATGATTTTGTGTTTCAAACTTTATTATACCCGAGATGTTATAAAGAAGAACGCGCAGTAAAAAAAAATCATATGTAAATAGTTGGTTTGGGCTGTTTGTCCTTAAGAATTACTAGCAAATGTATAGTTGTACTGCTTTCAGCACCTAAAATCGGAAACAATCATACCGCCAGGGAGGTTAATAGTAATCAAGCAGTACAGTTATTAACAAAAATATTTGTCCTCCCAACTATGTAAAAACATTTGTTATTCTCATCAAACGCTAAAAAAAAGTGTGCACTAAGCCCAACCCACAATGTATCCAAGTCCCCCAAATTGACTACAAATTCTGACAAGCCCAGTAAAACTGGGTCGGTTGGGTATTATCTCCTTTGTCACAATACGGGTTAATATAGATAGCGTACACATTCTCTCCATCATCTTTTATCTATCCCAGGCAGAATAACAAACATAACAGTGTAATTATTGACAAAAGCTGTGTGCTAAGCTGCTTAATGTTTTTTTTGGTTCCAAGCATATCTCGAGCTAGGGAAATCGAGAACGTGCAACCCAGCTGATGGATGCACTGGTCTGCTTGAGTTCTGATCTGACATAAAAGATTTAAGAGACCCAAAGGAAAAGAGCAATCTCCATAAATCATACATGGCGTCTTACCTGGCATGCATTGTAGAGCAGCTGATGTTCAAACTTCTTGATCCCCAGAATCTGCTGAAACATTTCGTATAGCTGTTCCTTACTGAGGATAAGTTCCGATGCGGCGCTGGCGGTCATCCTGGCTTGCTGTTTCCGGGGGTCTTCTTCTCCTCGGTAGATGGCATCAAATTTAGCGATCCAGGAGCTCAGAACAGTCTCCTTGCTGAGGCCATCGATCTCCGGGAGACTTCTTACCCTTTTTTCTATGTGCTTTTTGAAGACCTCACGGGAGTCATTGGCGGAGCAGCCCCCGCTTTGCACCATTCTTGCCACGCGATCACTCTTCAGAAAAACCTGAAATTTCAGATACAGATGTTACTGGATAAACTGGCTTTTAATACGGTAGGACTGTCAATACATTAAATAGACCCAATGGCTGAAATAGAAATTCCAATGCCTATTTATGGTTTAAATTGACAGCCTAGTGGTTTTAAGTATTTCCCCTAATTTATCACATTTGTGCAAAACCCCAAATCTGGTTTTCAGCACGTTTGGCATCATACCTCACTGTATACAGTTTTCTTGAACACATTGTTTTTTGTGAATCTGCTGTCAAGTTTCTTACCAGGAGCTCCTGCCAGTGACTGCATGTCCTGTATTAACCACTATTAAGACACTTTAAGACCAGGCCTTTTTCTGACACAAGTAAAAATATAAAACTAATTTATATATATATATATATATATATATATATATATATATATATATATATATATATATATAAATATATATTTTTTTTTTTAGCAGAGACCCTAGACAATAAAATGTTGATTGTTTCTATATATTTTTTTGTCATACTGTATTTGGGCAGCAGTCTTTCAAACACAATTTTTTGGGACAAAATACACTTTAATGAATTAAAAAAAAAAAACAGTAAAGTTAGCCCAATTTTTTATATAATGTGAATGATGATGTTACGCTGAGTAAATAGATACCTAATATGTCATGCTTTAAAATTGCGCACGCTCGTGAAATGGCGACAAACTACAGTACTTAAAAATCTCCATAGGTGACGCTTTAAAATTTATTACAGGTTACCTGTTTAGAGTTAGGTGGAGGAGGAGGTCTTGCTCTAGAATTATTGCTCTTCCACTGCCTATAAAAGCGATCTCGTGGCGAGTCGGCCGCTAAGACCACTTTTATCTGAAAGCCGACAGCCTGATCACTCTTCAGGCTATAACAATAATTGTGCCTGTGCCTGTGTTAAAGAAAAAATATGCCGATCTGTACCTAAATAAGAGTGGCACCATGCGCTCAGCTGACTCCTCGGCTCTCTTCTCTGCCCAGCTGACCGATCTAATGGGCGGGGCTGAGTAGATCCAGCGAGCGGGGCTCAGCCGCGGAGGAGGGGAAGAGAGGAGAGACAGCCGAGCGGTCACGTGATCGCCAGATGCCGCTCTGATTTAGGTACAGATCGGCATATTTTTTTCTTTAACACAGGCACAGGGACACTTATTGTTATTGTACAGAGTGGATGGCATGATTTTAAATTAAATATAAGAGCAGCAGGAGGGGAGGAGGTGGGCACTGACACGAGCAGACAGGCAGGGAGGGGAGAGAGGATAGTGCAGGGCTGTAGGTGACGGACGCACATAAACTGACCCCGGTGTCAGGGCTCAGCACCCATGATACACTGTGGTCAGTTTACAAAGGGGAGGGTAGACACTGGCAGGATCAGCCAGGTTTTTTAGGTGATACAGGGGGCGAACAACACAGCACAAGCACTGCTGTATAACATGCTTTAAGGGAACAGGATCTGTTTTTTTTTTTATTTAGGGTAACAAACGCATTAAGGCCTAATTCGGAAAGATAACGCATGCAAGATTTTAAGGAAAGTTCCTTCGTGAATTGCACAGTTTTTTTTTTTTTCGGAATGTTGTGCGTTCATTTACCACATACTCGGATGCGGTAAAATATTCTGAATTGTGCCCTGGGTTATCTATGTATATTGCAAAGCTTTTAACAAACTTTGTTGCAGATTCCTACCTTTTGTTGTTCTGAAGAAATCCCTGTTTATGTGCCCCTGTGCTGAGTGGGTCTAATGGGAGTGGTTTCATAATTATCAAACAGCTGCTGGGTCTGCATCCCCTTAGACGTCATTTCCTATTAGGAGTATCTTACCAAAAATTGCATTTTTGTTGCAGGGGATGCCAAAAATCTGACTTTTATCTTAATGCAGACTTCTGGGAAAATCAATGAGCCAATCACACAAGCATGAAATTATGTTTCTGGGGGGTGCGCTGTACACATTCTGTGTACAGAACACCTCCAGGCAGCCATATTGCATTGCACCTTACAGAAAATTACAGAGCTGCAGATTGAAAAGGATAGGGACATTTTTAATCTATTACAATATGACGTGTGTCGCAATTGTACAAGAGGTCCTGAAGCTGTCCTGCCTGGTCTGGAGAAAAGTTGTGCCAAGGGGGAGACCAAGGGGAGGCCCCTTGCTGGAGAGAGCCATGAAGAAGGCTGGTCTCCCAGAAGGGCCAGGTGACTCCTTTGGAGGAAGCACTAACATTTGGGAACGTACTTACAGTGTTGCTGGGTCAGCCTAAATGTTCTGACACTGTTCTGGAGAGTCTGTAAGCGATCTGCTAGGGTATCTGGGACCCCTAACCATTCTGCAATAAAGTTTTAAAAAGACAATAGTGACTAGCCCCAATATCCTTTCTTGGCCCCCCCCCCCAGTGAAACGTTAGCCCGCCCCTGGCCCCTAGAGGCACTATCCTGCCTATGGGATGTCAAAGGGGTGCTACAATAATAATAATAATAATAATAATAATAAAAAAATGCCCTTTACAACTGCTTTAAGTGCTTTTTCATTCTTAAAGATCCTTACAGGCCCTCCCTGCTTTGTAAAGTTTGGGGGAGGACTGTGGAAGTTTGGGGGAGGACTAATGTTTAACCATTTCAGCTCTGGAAGGTTTACCCCCCTTTATAACCAGGACATTTTTTGCGATATGGCACTGTGTTAATTTAACTGACATTTGCGCCGTCGTGCGACACTATACCCAAATACAATTTATTTATTTTTTCCCACAAATAGAGCTCTCTTTTGGTGGTATTTGATCACCTCTGTGTTTTTTATCTTTTGCGCTATAAACCAAAAAAAAAACTGACAATTTTGAAAAAAAAAATATTATTTCTTACTTTTTGCTATAAAAACATATCTAATAAAAATGTAAAAAGAAAATCAAATTTTTTTCATAGCTCAGTCTGTGTGGGACCAAAGGCACTGTGAGACTGTCTAGAAATTCTTACAATCAGCCATGACACCTTCTCCTTAGAAACATCTAAAAGGTAAGAAATTATTATTATTATTATTATTATTATTATTTTTTTTTAAGTATTCTGTGTGAATGGGAACACATAACAAACTTTCAGTGGGGTTTTCTCAAATTTGGCTACAAATGTGAAAAAAACACTTTAAGTTAAAGTGGAGTTCCACCCATTTTCGTAACTTTAGATCTATGTAATCCCCTTTTAAACGACTTTTACCAATGGAAACTTTTTTTTTTGCTAGTAAATACCTTAATTTCTGCTTTATTCCTCCTCTCCTCACTTCTGGGTCCGATCGGCGATAACGTCATTCGGCGATCCGCAGTGTGTGCTGGGATGTATTCCATTCCAGAAATCTCGCAGTATCACCCAGGAACTGAGCTGTACTGTGTGTATTCAGGCCGTGACCTGCCCCACCTCCGCCCCGCCTCCTCTCAGTGAGTTGTACTGTATGCATTGTATTCAGGATGTGCTCTGCCCTGCCTCCGCCCCGCCTCCTCTCAGTAAGCTCAGTGAGGATATAATGCTTTCAGTCCTCGCTCACTGAGAGGAGGCGGGGCAGAGAACGGCCTGAATACAATGCATACAGTACAACTCACTGAGAGGAGGCGGGGCGGAGGCGGGGCAGTTCATGGCCTGAATACACACAGTACAGCTCAGCTCCTGGGTGATACTGCGAGATTTCTGGAATGGAATACATCCCAGCACACACTGCGAATCGCCAAATGACGTCATCGCCGATCGGACCTGGAAGTGAGGAGAGGAGGAATAAAGCAGAAATTAAGGTATTTACTAGCAAAAAGAAAAAACTTTCCATTGGTAAAAGTCGTTTTAAAGGGGATTACATAAATCTATGTAATCCAACCTATTAAAAATGGGTGGAACTCCGCTTTAAGTGTAAAGTGAATTTTTAAAAAATAGCTTCTAGGAAGGGCGGGTTCAAAGAATGCAGGGGGTGCACCTGTATAAATGACAGCCTTAACCCCTAATTGAATTCCTATTTTACTAGGATATAGTTTTCAAATCACGATAAATTATATTATAAATGTTTTGCATTAGACGATAACAATATATCCAACAAAGCTACAAATGTCAGGCCCTTTTTACTGTATATTTTGCAGAATATGAATTTACCTTGTAATTAGAAACCTGCAGTTCCTATTATATGAGAATCTACAGGTCGTCGTGCTGCTCTCTAAGCATCCATCGAGCATATTGGAGAGTATAAAAGTCAGCACAGGAGAGATGAACAGCAGGGTACACGAAACATAAAACATCTAAGAACAGTTTCCTGGCAATAGAGACCATTTACTGTCACTACAGCATGCAGATAACCTTTACAATATCAGATACCCTTATTGGATTATTAATGTATAAGAAGATTACCAAAGCAGATTTAAAATTTATAGTGAATGATAAGGACATGGCGATAGAAGTTTCCTGCAGTTATTGACATTCGGTCAAAAGTTTAGTTATGTAAACAGCTGTACTTTAAAATAATGTATGTACACCGTTCCCTGGTCACTTTTAAAATTTTGTGATGAACAAAACAATGAATAATTAACTATATTATTGGGCTTATGTAATAAAAAAAGACTACATGTGCAAAGTGGAGTAATCCAACACAGAAGAATTTCCTTTTTTTTTGGAAGCACAAAATATTTTTGGGACCTGCTACTGATTAGTGGATTTCTTTGGACTGAGACCAGGCCAATCAGAAAATTAGCTTTCAGAGTTTAGGTCAGCATCACAGGTCGGTCACATTGTCACTGTTGATTTTATAAAGGGGTCCTATAGAGGACCCGAAATTATGTATTCTTCAAGTGATAAGAATGAAATGTTCTCTTGGAGCTATTAAAGAGTGCTGGGAATGCTATTTTTTGCATTCATAAATGGCGTTGCTATCCATTGCGTTGTCACTTCAACATCCACAAAGACCTGGATATGTACAATGTATGGAGTGCCCTGAACTATAAACTGCTGGTCCATTGACGTAATATCCAATGTCAGAGACCAATATGTAGTTACTGTTTCTTGGCAATCCTTCCTATACTTCCTGTATTCCCACCTAGGTGTAAATGACATATTCAGCTGCCCACAGCCTCGATGGATACTTAGGTTAGGTATCCTGAAAGCCATTAGGGGCTTCAATAGTGCATGCACCTCAGTGCATCTTCAGGGGGCTGGCTGTCTCTTCTTTGTTCTTGTAGCAGCTTCCCTGATGAAGTGCCATGGCAAATTTGTGTCATCATGGGGTTGCCTGCAAGAACCTGGAGGAGAAAGCCAGTTCCCGTTGACATCAGAAAAAAATATGGAGGTGAAGGAATGGGTGAGAACAGTGGAACGGCCAGTCCCTACAGGACATCGCTGTATTCGCTGGGTATATAAGTATGTTTTTTGTGGATAAATGGGGGGTGGACTGGGGGGGGGGGGTGGAGTTTTTCATTAAAGTGTATGTTCAACCTAAATGTTTCCCTTAGTTGTGGATACAATGGGGAAAATTTAGAACCCCTTCCAGGTTTTTAGTGCTCTGTTAGAAAGATTTGCCCTCACTTCCTGATTGCTGACTCAGTGCTGACATTTTTATCAGACAGGAAGTAAGGGGATCTCTCCAACAGCAAAATAGCAGTCGAGTAGACAAGGCAAAATCCCCTGTCAGATTTTATGTCTGTATGTGTCACTGTATTTTTCTCCACCGTCACCGAAACGGTTGTGAGCAAGACTGGAAAGGAAGATAAATCTCTCTAACCGAGCCCCAGATAGCAAAAAAAAAAAGATGAGATTTTAACCCAACCTTTTTCAATCTTTTTTACCTTAGATGAATCTTTAAAATAATAATTTCTAGGTTTTAGGGAACCCCTGCAAAAAAATAGTTCATTGGTAGTGAGTCGAAAACTTGCCCTTACATTGGTGGCCAGTGGAAAGAATGCCCACCTTTACAGTGGTAGCCAGAATTCTACCCTTACAAGCAGCCAACACGATCACTGATGCCCTGTAGCTGGTTCTGCCAAGTATCCCTAATACTGGAACAATCCATGTACCATTAAATTGAAGGTTAATTAGACATAGCTCAAGGAAACCATAGCGACCTCTGGAGGAACCCAAGGCTACCACTGAACTCTGGTTGAAAATGGCAGTTTTAATCCTTCCCCGCTTAATGCAAAACTAGAAAAAAGTTCTTCTTTTGCTTGACATACATTTTGTGGTATTTGCCTATAAAACTATCCTATGTTTTTAAGCTCCTAAAACAAATACAAAATGAAGCATAGCTTTATTAGTACGGCAGACAATCTTTTGCGTTCCTCTCCCTCATCACATTTTTTTTTTTTCACCAAAAATGCCATAAAGCTGTATGTGTTCCCACTGTCACATACTCTAAGGCTCCTTTCACACTTTTGCAACTTGTCCTATGACTTGGGGCTACAAAGTCGCATGACAAGTCTTACGCCATGATTTCCAATGAGTACCCATTCATATCTGTGTGACTTAAGGGGCAGTGACTTCAAAGTTATCCCTGCACTACTTTGGTACGACTTTAATGCGTTTTGAGATCCATAGCCCTCAAGATTACACAGGCATTGCTTCAAGTCCAGTCAAAATTGTGGCAAAAAAATTGTGGCAAAAAAATTGTGGCAAAATTGCGCAGCTTTTAGGTCGCACAAGTGTGAAAGTGGCCTTAAAGATGATAGCAAAGGTTATGAGTTTGCAGACAGAAGTGAACGTAAATGTATTTCTTAACCCCAGATTTCCCATTGAAGCTGTAGTGATTCTACAGTTTGTAGTTCTACAAACTATCTTAAGAAGATAAGTTGACTGATAAAAAAAGAATCTTGAATGACACAGCTGTATATAGTTTATGTGACCTCTTACCTCATAGTAACTCTGTACTGCATTCATGAAAGCCTCATCAGCCACAATCTGTGTTTCTCCATTGAAGAAGGCTTGGAAACGATCCTTAACAGTCTGCAGTTGCTGCTTACTAATCTGTAAGAGAGAAGACATGGAATATTAAGCATGATTCCATGGTGGAGCAACCAGCATGTCCTTACAGGCCATTCAAAGCAAATTAATTATTAAAGTAATAAAGTAATGAATTATTAAAGCCCTACTGAACCCTCCTAATTTATTACTGTAATGCAGCCAGGCTATACCATTTATATAGTAATAAAATGTCTCTTTTTTACTTTTCTATCAGCTAACTTTAAAACCGTGTGCTACCAGCACATATGAGAGTCAGAACACAGCTCTAATGACTCCGATCTCCTATGGAGAACCGGCCCCCACTAAATACGGTTCTATTAAACATAATTTTCACTTCCAGAGTAGTATGTTGATTAGATCATTGTATATGTGTGAGAGCAGCAGGCCGACTCTTCTAGTGCTGCCAGCTAAAGGATTTTAACCACTTAACAGAAAAAAGTACAGTTATACCTCGTTTCAACTGAGCGGATTGGTACTGGTCGGTTCGGTACAGTACACTATTTTGAGTGTTTCCATTATGAAAGTGGCCCATACAACGAAACCAAACCTCACCATTCCTGGTCCTCCTTCAGATGTAGGGCCGTAGGAAATGGTACGGTTAGGGCGGAGATATTGGTGTCACACAATACATTCCACTGATTGGCGGATGGGAAAACGTCAATACTCACGTCAATCGAATGCGCAAAGCAAACACCACGTTTGGTGTAAACCCTGCATAGCCCCTGGCGGTCCAACTTGCAGTAGAAACGGTCACCTGAATAGGCCATTCTAACCCTTCCAAACTGTACCGACCCAAACCATTCCGCTCAGTGGAAATGAGGCATTACAGTACTAAACTAAGACGGCAAATAAGGCTTTAAATTTGAACCTCAGGCAAAAAAGTGCATTTACCTATTAATATAAATATAAATATATATATATATGTATATATATCCTTTAATAGCCACAAAGGATTTAAATCCCCTTAGTGTGCATCAAATGCCATTGCCTGTGCAGAGAGCAGAACTATGGGAACAACCCAACAGTTCCTCCTACTACAGGAGGGGGCGGATACAAGACCGATGGCCTGGTACAAGAAAGAGAGAAAGCAGCAGTGGTCGGTCTTAATAAAGGAAGCTCTTCCTGCACAGAGGCAACGTTTCAGCTTTAAGGCATGGCATAGAACAACACTAAAATGATGTTTGCAGGACTATTTTACAGCAGAATTGTTAGACAACACAATGTTAAAACAGTATTTTAAATGTACTTTGTCCACTAACCCTTAGTTTTTATCCTTTTTTGGATTTATATTTTAAATGCAGCCAGATATACCTAGAAAACGATTGGGAATTATGAAGATCACAATATTCAGTAAACACAAGATGGCAATCCCAAACTTTAAATATTATGCAACCTAGACAATATAAAGACAAGATCCATATATAAAATGCCTAAGCTATAAAATATTTATATGGCATCTATGTTAAAAAAGTGAAATTTAGCAAAGTGCCATGAATATTTGGTCAATCCACAGAGGAGTTCATAAAATATTCAACCTGATGTTCCGTGCATTGATCCAATATTCATCAGAGAGTTCAGGAAGCACTTTGTAAACACATAATGCTTTGTACTCATGATCTTCTATAAATTCCAGCACACTTTCACAGCTGTGTGCCTCTCGATCCAGCTGTGAATGAATTTTGTGTTACACATTAATCTGAAGAAATGAATATTGATCATTAAATGTGTTATTAAATATCCAAAAGGCTCAAGCTTATTGGATCAGTAACAAAGAGAAAATGGATGGTACAACATAGGTTGTCCAAACATATATTGTGGCGGACTTTCAAGGCACACGCTGAGTAAGCACACTCATTACTTAAAATAATTACTTTTATTAAGAAAATTTTAAAAACACAAAGAAAATTATTTTGGTGAACATTGACATGAATATTGTTTCCTATACATTAAAAAAATAGTATACAGACATTGTTGACGGTTGGTGAGGGTTACAGTTGTTATACAAATCTGATAGGGTCAACGCGTTTCGCATTTACGCTTCCTCAGGACCTCAGATAGTTGGGTAACCTCTGAGGTCCTGAGGAAGCGTAAATGCAAAACGCATTGACCCTATCAGATTTGTATAACAACTGTAACCCTCACCAACCGTCAACAATGTCTGTATACTATTTTTTTAATGTATAGGAAACAATATTCATGTCAATGTTCACCAAAATAATTTTCTTTGTGTTTTTTAAATTTTCTTAATAAAAGTAATTATTTTAAGTAATGAGTGTGCTTACTCAGCGTGTGCCTTGAAAGTCCGCCACAATATATGTTTGGACAACCTATGTTGTACCATCCATTTTCTCTTTGTTATGTAATATTAGGATTATGGCACTAAAGGGGTAGCTCCCGATCTGTATCTTATTGGATCAGTGTTCAATTTATCCTCAATTCCATGACCTGGGACCTCACAAATTTACAGGCACCTTTGCAACACTAGTGCTACACAGGATTTTGTATGCCTATATTACTCTAACTGTTCTGATGCTTCCAACATGGAACTAGAAATGGGCTTCCTCAAGCATCAACAGCGACCATTGACATGAACCTGCACAAAAGACAGACATATTCTCCACAACCTCCAAATCAAGGCAGGAAATTCGCTAAGGATCTATCAAAAATCTCCGTCAACACATTGTTGATAGAATCTAAATATAAGACGCTACTAAGATGGTACCTCATGCCCATGAAAAATGCACCTGACAGCCTCACCTAACTGTTTTAGGCATTGTGGCCAACTTGGGACCATGTACTGCATCTGGTGGCAATGCCATAAAGTACTCAGATTTTGGATCAGAATCTTTGGCCTCATCCATTCGGTCACAGGGGTACATATTTGTAGATCTGCTGAATTGTCTTTATTCCAGAAATATTCCCCTGAGGTCTCAAAGAATTCTAGGTGGTTGATTTTGTAAATGACTTTAGCAGCTAGGATAATGATGGTGAAACATTGGAAGCAGCCTCTGGTACTGCTTGAATAGGTCAACAGTGAGTTTAATTGGATTATGGTAATGATAGGCTCACCTGTACCCTCCATAACACCCCCATGAAATTTGACAAGACAAGGAATTTATAGATCCAATATCTATCTATTGACGAATCCTGAAGCAGCCCTACTTCCCTTTTCTGCCGATATAGTCAATATTTTCTCTTTCCTTCTCTAGAACATTATTTGGGAGCAAATCCTCCTCTATTTTCATCTGTATGATGGTTATTGCCTCTTGTGTCTTTCACTCCACCTATAGATTCTACGTCAGAGAGATGCATATCTGGTGGACAATTAGTTCTAGGGCGTCATAACTTTTTTGGATTAACTTGCCCATTATTATTTTTGAAATATGTTTGCACCTATATTTATAGATACCATTTGTACTGATCTTTGTACTTGAGAGAATTTGTTCTTCTTGAATTGTTGCCTTTAGAACTGCTGAGAATTTAATAAAAAAATATTAAAATCCCATGAACACAAGTGTCAAGTGACGTACTTGGAACTCTTTTATGGGATCCATCTAACACTTCCTTGGTCTCCATGTCTGAAACTACAATGTATAAGGGCCGAATACATTCAAGTACTCAGGGAAGCCTTACAGCCGAATGCAGGTATGTATCCTCTAAAATAAAAATGTGTTTAAATGCAACTAGGATAGGTGAATTTATATTAGTATCAACCACTTTTCATCCTTTGCACGGCAGCACTGGAAAAGGAAGGGGCAGCATAAGGAGCCAATTGGGTGCCCTGAAGAGTACATGTGCTGACAAGGCACGTGCTAACAGAAGGAGAGAGAGAAAGAGAGAGAGAGAGAGAGAAATAGATGACCTCATCATTCTACTGCTGCTTCTTCACTGTTCAATCCCAGAATTAGGGCAGCGAGGTCACCAGGCTGTACTGAAAAATGACAGCATAGAAAATCAGGTCACGATCCCTGCTGCGCTCTTTTATCAGGTAAATGGATTCCATACATGGAATTTTACATGGATGCTAGGGTTTGGAAAAGCCTTTTTTTCAATTTTATTGTTTGATGATGTTTCATACCTTTTTTCCACTATATATAGAATTATTGTTTTACAAATACACATTTAATAGACAACAAAGGATTTTCAGAGCACTATAGGTTAGCTAAAGAGAGCACACCCAAAGCAGGTGAGCTCAGATGCCACTGGCCTTTAAACAAGACACTTTTGACTTTGAAAGGGAATGGAACCAGGCATTTTACTGGGCACTAATGGCATCATTAAACATAACTCAGTGTCTGATTTGATGGAAGCAATTTTTTTTTTTTATGCATTTAGATGACAGAATTCTTTACAAAAATGAAGTATTCATAAGCTTCTTTGGTGCTTGCATTCTGGATATTTTGTTTATGTAGATTAACTCTCTTTATTTCCAGCACCTGGCACCTTCTTTTATGCAGCAAGGGATCAGTGACCACACAAAGACATCTAAAGCAAGCTCTCTGCTGCTGGATTTCACAATTCCATATTACAAGCATAAAAATTCTAGCGAGTCTGCAATCCAACTGTAAATATGCATTTGTTTCCTGCACTTCTGGCCGGCATAGGGAGCTTAGGCTGTGTATCTCAAGTGCTCAGGAGATTTGTGTTTACCGAATTACACATTTCAAGTGGAAAAAAGAGAACTAAAAAAAATGTTTTGACAGCCAGGGTTTTTTTTTATATTTTTTCTTGCTCTACTGTTTTCTGTCAGAAAAAAAATGATACTGTAGAGGAAAATGTATATTTCATCAAAATGCTCCTTTCAAATATTTGTGAGGTCCAAAAATGGCTTAATGTTAAAGACGGATGGAAAACACAGCAACGGCAGAAAAGAAACAAGGGTATTTATTTTTTAATTTGGAGGGATGGTAGAATTTGTTTTACATTTTTTTTTTAGGATAGACATATTTTTATGTTTAAATGACCTTATGTTTGGCTGACCCACTACTTCAGGTGGAAGTCTGTTTTAAAGTGGTTGTGAAGGCTGAAGGTGTTTTACCTTCATGTTCAGTGTACAGCTCCCTCCTCCCCCAATACTTACCTAAGCCCAATCTCGAACTAGTGATGTGCACGAGACCCCGAGGCTCTCCCTTATGATTGGCTGAGATGAAGCAGCATTAATCGCTGCCAGTGAGGTGGGAGCAGGGGCTGAGCTGGACCACGTTCTCTGTGTCTTATGGATGCAGAGAGCCGGCTCAGAAACGAGCATGCAAGTGTGCCCCCACAGCAACCATCGTGCTATGGAAGGGGAGGGACCCAGAGCACCGGCGGGGGACCCAAGAAGACGAGGATCGGGGCTGCTCTGTGCAAAACCACTGCACAGAGCAGGTGTGTATGACACGTTTGCAATTTTTTTAATAAAAAGGTTTCCTTTACAATCACTTTAAGCTCTTGTTACTGTTTAGGTAAAGATAATCATCACTTACCTAGATAGGACTTGAACCCACAATCTCCAGCTTTGGAGGCTGACACCCTATCCAGTAGGCCACTGAGTCACTTACAAGTGATGTCTGCATGTTTCCAATTAACTGTTCAATAAGTCAATTGTTTGGTTTTAGAGCTTTTAATTATATAGGTACATGGAGGCAGTCATATTTGCTCATTACCTATATTCCTGGCCATTCCTTGCTGATCCTGCTATCCTATGTAATGTCTAGCAGGTAGGGTATGCCCGACCGAAAACGACAGTCTATACAATGTCTAGTGATGTGAAATAACCACATTACCCCTGGTAAATGTAGGGTCTCTGACATTATAATAACCCCATAACCACAATACCTGACTCCTGGGAGTCAGAGATCATGTGATCTTTGCCTAGGATTTAGGTTTCATAACAGAGTTTACGAAAATATGTTCAAAATCAGTTGATAACAAGCACTAGCACTAGGGAAAGTATGCATGGATGGACTGCGGCTAACTGAGGAAGTCCTTTGAAATAGACATGACGTGTATAGAGGGGGAGTCGTACCTGTCACATCATCCTGTGGTCATATTGTTTTGAGGAATGTGGAGTGGTGGGACAGAAATTGAGCTATATACTTTGTTCATGTGGTTTTAATAGCACTTGCTCTAAATATGGCTTTTTAATCCTTTAGTATTATAAAATGTTACCGTATATACAGAGAGTACTGTTGGTCCTATTCTTTGTTTTGCCATACATACAGTATATCTGAGCAGTGTATGAGGTGGAGATAAACAGTGCGCTTGATATCCAATCCTAATAAATGCCCCCAGGGTGGCATAAAGCACATTTTGACCTTATTATTTCCCTAGAGGTCAAAAATGGAGGTGAGCATTTAATCTCAACAGGTGGTGGATGCACGCATGGCATAATAGATGCATGCAAGCATATACATGTTGGTAGCTGGAAACACAGATTTTTTTTTTTTAAATGAATTTAAAAAATAACGTAATAATAATGTAAAAAAATGTAAATGATATACAAAAAGTCGCCACCAAAAAAAAAGGTCACACACTAGTATTTTGTTGGCTTTGATTACGGCACTCATTCGCTGTGGCATTGTTTCGATAAGCCTCTGCAATGTCACAAGTATTAGTTCCGTCCAGTGTTGCAATCATTTTTACCAAGATCTTGTATTGATGATGGGAGCACATCTTCTACAGTGCATCTCAAAGATTTTCAATGGGGTTAAAATCTGGACTCTGTGGTGGCCAATCCATGTTTGAAAATTAGGTCTTATGCTCCCTGAACCACTCTTTTACAATTTGAGCCCGATGAAACCTGGCATTGTCACCTTGCTATATGCCCATGCCATCAGGGGAGAAATAAACCCATTGATGGTATAACATTGATTCGGTATATTCAGGTAGTCAGTTGACCTCATTCTTTGGGCACATGCAGTAACTATCCAATAGGATAGTTACTGCATGCTTAGTTTAGTTAGTTGCTTAGTTAATTCCAAGTGGCAACTTTCTTTTTTGGCCAGGCAGTGTATTTAATGTAAAGTTGCACTGCATCATTTTGTATATTTATTTGATCCAAGGGTGTTGCTAGATTTCCAGTAGACCTGGGGCACTCAGATTAGAATGATGCAGTCCTTAAACTGTAGCATACCATGACAATGGGGTGCATCTAATATTCTTGCCCCCATATAATTTCCCTCCATTTGGACAATTTTCTCTTTCCTACTGTTAGTTTCCTTGTCCTTAGCTAAGAAGGATCCCAAACCAAAGAAAGTGAACTCACAAAAAGCCCTCCAGATTCAATACAATGCCACTATTTGCACCAAACCTTATCTTGTGCACCATAATTAAGCTGCATAGAAGTAAACTGATCATAGGAATTGTCTTTTATTCAGAAGACCAGGGGCATGATCCCTGGGTGCCAGGGGGATCCACTGAACATTTTTTTTGATATTGTTTCACACTGACATGTGTCCAACTCATTCTAGAGGCTTAAAGCCCATCTTTTGGCAATTTTTATATCCATATTAATATTTCCATTTCTATAAGCGGTGTCATCCACCTGATTGTGTTATGTGACAACTATTTAAATCTCAGGATAGGATGGACAGATATGCAATTCCTTTGACAGGTAAAACAGTTTCATTATATATATTTATTCCTTCTTCTCAGGCTTCTCAAAGTGCCAACAATTTATACAGCATTTTACAAATTGTACATTAACACCACTCCCTGCTGTCAAGGAGCTTACAATCTAAGGTTTAACTGTTTGCATGAAATTCAGCATAGAGGTCCAATTTAAGAATTTTTAGAATTTTTTATTCTTAAAATTGAAAACATATCTTTGCTACAACAAGTGCCCGCTGCCTATCTCAAACTGGCTGACTTTTGTACTTCACACAAATTTGCACACTTGTGTTTTAAATTTAAATTAAAAAAAAATCTTAAACATTTCAGATCAAAATAGCCATTTTTTCTACAATTTCATCTCAGATATTTTTTTCTGCAGCCTTATTTTTCATTGCCAAAAATCTTCACCTTCCACCGCAGAATTTTCCTTCTTTTCATAATTTGTCTTGTAGCAGCCATCAGCTTTTCTCATTTCCATTTTACGAACACTTACAATTAAACTCTTATTGCTTTATTTGAAAACTGTTAATCAAATATATTAAATCTAATGAGGTGGTTGTTGAAGGTTCCCTATTTAATTTCCATGTAATAAATTAAAGCATTTGCCAAAAGTTTGTTTAGGGAATAAATCAAATAATGGAACACTCAATTTTTTTTTTCAGGTCTTTTTCCTACCTTTTGTAAAAAATATATTTAAAGAGGTTGTAAACTAGTTTTTTTTTTCCACCCTGCAAGAGAAAGACATAATGAGCTAGTATGCATCGCATACTAGCTCATTATGCAATACTTACCTTAGAACAAGCCCCCGCTGTGCCGCTCACTCACCTCTATGACGGGCGACGGATCGCGGCATCCGGCCATCTGATTGGCTGGAGCCGCGGTGACGTCACTCCCGCGCACGCGCGCGAGAGCCGACAGTCACGGCACGGGTACTCTGAAGGAACGGCACAAGCGGCCGTTCCTTCAGAGCGCATGCGCCAGTGACGTCACCTAAACGGGTAAATATCTCCTAAACGGTACATGTTTAGGAGATATTTACAGTACCTATAGGTAAGCCTTATCATAGGCTTACCTATAGGTACAAGTTGTAGAGGAGGGTTTACTTCCTCTTTAAATCTTTCTTGAATTCTATTTTTTTTGTCTCTTTATAGAACTGTCCCCTAGCATTTTATGATTTATCATTGATTTTTGCTAGCAAAGGACTCAAAATACCTTTTCTTCTGACTTTAGGTCCCCCTTAGAATGTATGTAAAACAACAACCTTTTTCACAGCTTTGGTGAGCGTCTAGAACCTCTGTTGGGATTTAATTCCTGTCTGTCCCCACTGGATAAATTCGGAAGGGATGGAAACTCTAACAGGTTTGAGCTTTCAAAGAAACAGGGGGTGAGGGGAAATTTACCATAAGTGCCGGTTCACACTACCGCGGCACGACTTCGGGGGCGACCTGTAAAGTCGCGTGCACCGCGACTTCGGCGCGACTTGCACAGACTTCATATAATGAAAGTCAATGCAAGTCACTCCGATGTCACCCGAAGTAGTACAGGAACTAATTTCTAAGTCGGAGCGACCTGAGTCGCTCCTATTAGAACGGTTCCCGTAGCACTGCATGGGCCGCGACTTGTCAGGCTGACCAGTCGCCTGACAAGTCGCGGTAGTGTGAATGGGCACTAAGGATAACCTGTTCTGGTGACAACTGCACTTAGCGTTTAGCTACATCTGGAGGGCACAAGGCACTGTGCAGCCCCGCCTGTCAAACTCTGAGAGTCTGAAAGCGGCTGGACAAGGCTGGGAGGTGCATTCAGCAGTACTTCTGTTTGGAGCAGCATGAGCCCAGGAATGAACGCCCGGAACACAGACTGCTTGCATTCTAGAATTTTGTTCCTGGACGCATACCGCCCTTAACAAACATACCACTAGGTGCACCGCTCAGCCCCGTCCAGCCACAGCAGCTGTCAGACTTTCATAGCAGGGGGACTGGATTGTGCACCTGTGCCCTTCAGCCACAGTTAAATGCCAGAGCCTTGTGTGTCGGGGCTAAATGCCCAGTGTGCATGAGGCCTAAGAGGGGAAGCTCCCACACATTGGGGAGAGCCCGTCTTACTTGCTGTTATGGCTCTGGGCCAAAAAGTGTAGGCCAATCTCCCAGCAAATAAAAACCATACAGGGAACCTAATCATTCAATACTCTATCCAAAACATAAAGCTGAAGTTTAGGATTTGCATGGTTACATTGGTATGGTGTAAAACAATGAACCAATGTAAGTATGTATGTGCTATTCCAGTGGCTTCCCCATGGAAGATGGAAATCACTGTAGTAGGCACCACTACTACAGTGATCTTCACTTGATTCCAAGTCCCGCTCTGAGAGGCTGCCCTGCTGCCTTTTGAACACAGGGGGGTTGTTCACTTGGCATGGGCACCATTCAGGGAAGACGTTGCATTTTCTCAATAAATCCAAAGCGTTCTCTGGTTGGAGAAGCAGAGTAGTGACGTCATGATCTTCACCTCATCCAATCAGAGAATGCTCTGCAAAAATGCAAATTGGCCCATGCGGAGAATGTCATTGCTGACCCCTCATTCTGAAAATTTCAGTTACCTGGCTGCTATATATTATACTGAGATTTTAGCACTATCAGGGTGATGTACTAAAGGCAAAAAAAAGCAAATAGACTACACACTTTCGCAAGTGCAATTGCACTCTGCAAGTGCAGTTGCTCCAGAGCTCAGTAACTGAAGGGAGAGCTCTGCTGACCGCCATCATCCAATCATGTGCAAGCAAAAAGTCATTTTTTTTCCTTACATGTGATTGGGTATTCTTTGTAAAGAAAAGTTCACCTAATCTACGAGGATCTGGAGCAACTACACTTGCAAAAGTGCACAGTCTATTTGCCTTTAGTAAATCAACCCCTATTAATTTCTGCCCTGGTACAAGTATGTGAATCAAGAAAAATGTCCCCCAAAAATTCAGCCCTTGTTCCGAGTCATCTACCCAATGCAGCAAACTAGTAGGTCATTACAGCCAACCAACTAGCATTTTTAGAATGAGAGGTCAGCAATGACTATTAGGGGGTTTTTTGGTGCCTCAGGCCAAGAGGGATTGGGACTTTAAGGGCAAGTGCATAGATATAGAAACAAGTATATGAATATATGATAGATAATGTTCCATTTAAAATAAAACAAAATTTTATTTACAACAATGTAAATCCATATATTGTAGAAAAGACAACATATATAGGTGAACAAGGTGCTTGGGGGTAGAGACCCCGGTGTGAAGGAAGTAATAAAGAAGTTGATTCAGAGATGAATCAGTGACAATGGTGAAAAAAGTGACTTTTGGATAGGATTTCCACAGATATTGAGTGGGACATTGGTCCCTTAGGAGAATCCTATTGCTGACGCGTTTCGGCTCACTTGGAGCCTTTCTCAAAGCGTTGAGTCACTCTGTACTTCAGTCTATGAAGATAATATATGATATGAATAGTTTAGATCTTTATTCATGTCAAGTGTAATTTCAAAAAATTATTATTGAGAGCAATTTTACCTACATGGATATAGCTGACGGTTACTGCGCATGGCTCCCTTCATCCTGTTGCAAACGCAGCGGGATCAGGCTATGCATATTGCCTGGGATGGGTGAGATGGTGTTAATAGGTGTAAAACACATAGTATCTTTATGTCCTGTGGAATGGGTAAAACCACTTACATTTACTGAAGGAGTTAAAGTACTTCCTCCACGGGGAATAAATTTCCCTCTCTTGTTTTCAGGTTGTTTGATCTAGGTTAGAGAATTAGTCTATGTTACCTCAAATTGCATATGGTGTAACATAAAGAGTGACTTTTCCCAATGGAGGTGTATAGCCTCCTAGTGTTTGTACAATAAAAAGTGACTTTTGGTGCCCATAGTTATTGGACAGTGAAGCGGTCCAAGGAGCTTACATTTTGAAGAAAAGGTGAGGTGATCCTTCCGGCTAACGCAGGTCCGTCCGTCCTCTTCCCTCGGTTGGAGAGAAGTGAGGACTTGACGTTGATCCCCGGCCTTTTAAAGCCCTCCGCGCATGCGCAGTGAACTGTTGCACGTCGGAGGGTTCGTTCGAGCGTGACGTGGCACCTTGTAATGCGCCTGCGCCAAGTGGATGCGCGCGCAGGCGCTGGAGTAGAGACGCTCATTGGCCGCCAGCACGGGAGGAGGGGCCCTCCTTTCCCCGTGGGTGATTGGATGGGTCCCGGACAGCCCCTACGATGATGCGTAGGGGCTACCCGTGCTGGGTGCGATTGTCAGGGATGAAGGGGAGGGGGCCGATCTGCAGCGCTGACAGCTTATAGACCATGCAGGCAATTGTAATCATTCGGTAGTATATCTTATTGTAAAAGGTATATTCAACTTTATAGTGTATCAAGACCGTTTTGGGTCTTGGAAATGAACATATACAAAGCAAGGTACAATACAATATTGCATGAGTATTAAACAGCAGAATAAACAGTAATAAAGACTTTGCCTCAGTGAATCTGATGGATCGGGGGGGAAAATCTCGATGGGGCGGTCATCCAGAATGGTCTCTGGATCATGTTTAAGCAGGATTGGATATATAGGGTATATATGACTAATTAACGAGACTCGTTAGGTTGTTACAAGAGACAATTTAAGTATCTCATTCCTAGTTGGAAGGTGTGTGGTTAAGAGAGATAAAAGATAAAAAATGAAAAATAAAATCTATGAATTGTGAAGGAAAAAGAAACGCACAAGGGGAGAAGTATGGGTGGATCTTTATGGATTGGATAGCCATAAGCCATATCAACTCAATTGGGGGGGAGGCAGATACCTCACTGGAGGAGAAAGAATATCTGAAGGCAGTGATTATGCCAGTAGGTCCCAACTGTTTAGAAAGTAATGCGTTTTGTTTGGTTAATCTGTCTTTCCTGATGCAAACCCTTCGAGAAAGGGGCGAAAACTCTCGTTTTCGTTTAAACCAGGTGGTTTTGTGGCTTGGAGACGTCTTATCCATCTCATTTTCATTTGTAGCAGGTGTTTGTTGCAGTCGCCCCCTCTACACGGTATGTGTATCCTTTCCAGTGCTGAAAAAGTGACATTAGGCATTTTGTTTTTGTGGAAATGTGCCACATGCCTGCCAAGTGGTACATAAAAATTGCACATCTCCATACTGTTGATGTGTTGGTTTACACGTTTTCCAAATTCTTGTTTTGTTTTTCCAACATAGAAGGATTCGCATTGGCATCTCATCAGGTAGACCACCCCTCTCGTTCGGCAGTTAACAAAATGTCGGGGTGTAAAAAGCTCTCCATTAGGAAGTGTGGTGGTTGTGCATTTTTTAATCACATCACATTGCCCACAGTTTCCGCATGGGAATGTGCCCTTCTGTTTACAGGGGTCTTTTCTCGTTTGTTTGTATTCACTGTGGGTGAGCGATTGCTTCATAGATCCCGCTTTCCTGTATGTGATCTGTGGGTGTTCCGATATGAAAGGTTTTATCGCTGGGTCCTCCTGTAAGATCTGCCAGTGTTTGGCAATGATATTTCTTATTTTAGGGTGGTCGTTTGTAAATCTCATGATCACTCTCGTTTGATTCTCTTGCTTGTCTAATCGTTGTTTCTTTCTGAATAGGATCTCTTGCCTTTCTTGTTGTTTTACCCTGTTAAAGGCTTTTCTTAGGGTCGTTTTTGTGTAACCCCTTTTTATTAGTCTGGCAGTCAGGGAGTCAGCTTCTTTCTGGAAGTCTTGTTCAGTAGTACAAATCCGTTTTAGCCTGAGAAATTGGCTGTATGGGATTGCATTTTTCATGGAGGGGGGATGGAAGCTGGATGCATGTAGAATAGAATTACCTGCCGTTTCTTTTCGATATAGGGTTGTTTTCAGGAGTCCATTTTTTTCTTTTATGATCCAAGTGTCCAAAAACGGGATTTTTTCTCTATCATAGTTGATTGTAAAAAACATATTGTATGTGTTATTATTCATGGCGCGGAGGCATTCGTGTATCATGCTTTCCGAACCAGTCCAGATTATGAAAATGTCATCTATAAATCTCTGCCAGACGATAATATTGTCGGCGAAAATACCGTTTTTTTCCTCGGCTAAGAATTCTTGTTCCCATGCTCCAAGATATGTGTTCGCATAGGACGGGGCACAACTAGTGCCCATTGCAACGCCGCACGTTTGTAGGTAGTATGTGCCATTGAAAACAAAAAAGTTGTTATTAAGGATATATTCCAACATCATGATTATGAACACCTACTTACCTATTATTTTTTAAGCAGCTTAAGGAAAAATACCCCCCAGGTCAGCAATGACTGCTTCCATGTTTTTTTTTTTTTCATGACAGTTTTCCATTAAACCAACCCAATAGTTTTAACTGCCTATGTAATGTTGAATTTTGTAAGGTGCGATATAGACACCTCTACGGCTTTGACCATCACTGTCTCTACTACAGCTGGATTCATATTACAGATACAGTATATCCATCTTGCACACAGCTGTTTGATCTTACTAGATCTCATCAGAGCAATATATGAAAGCAGTTTATTCTCCTAGATCCAAGGAAGGATTAATCTCAGCTCTCTCTGAACTGGCACCCTGCTGCTAGCAGCATTATAGCCAATATACCTTCACCTGTACTTACTGCTAAATCACTATTAGAGAGAGAATAAAGTAAAAAATGAGTTTGTACATCCTATACTCATAGTAATAGAAGATATTGTTTTTTTGAAGCTATATAAGACACAAAAACCTGTAAAATGTATTACAATGAATCAATGCTACCAATACCCAGATAATTAGACCTGTAAGAACAAACCATCTTGATCTAGAGCAGCAACATGAAAAATAAATATCCTTTAAAAATAAGATATACGCAAACAAGTTCCTTTCAGTATCTGAAGAATTATGTATCTTTACCATACTACTGCTGCATGCTGAGTAAAGATTATATTATGATCTATATTAACAGAAAACCCCCCACCCCACTGTACCTTATGGTGCGTATACTTTTTGCCCCCCTTCCCATCCACCGACTGAAGAGCCCCCCCAAAGATCTGTGCAAATATAATTTACAGCAGCAGCTCAGAACACAGCGGCTGGTGTCCTGTGAGATGAAGGCTGCCGTGCCAAGTTGCACAGCAATCTTTGTTTTTTCCAAACTTTATTGAAATGTCATAAAGTGATATTTCATACAGTTCGATCAGTGGCAGCGCAGTGTGATGCGGTGGGTGGCGTTGCACCAAGCTGTGCTGAATAATGAGTTGCATTAGAGAAGAGATATTTAACAGGAAGCTGATCTGTTGTCAGAACTCAGCCAAGAACTGCATGGGCACCAGGATTTACTTCTCTGAGCTGGCATCTCAGTCCAGGAAGTAGACGCTGACCTAGGATGATGACTGAACAAGCGTGGCTCTGTCCTTTTGGAGAGAATAGCAAATGGCAGCATTGTCAGGGGGAGGACTGTGATCTCTGAGAGAGGTCATAAATATATATAAGTGTGAACGAGGAGCTCCAGGCCCTGTCAGAAAAATTAAAAGTCAGCAGCTAAAAATACTGTAGCTGCTGACTTTTAATAGTGGGACATTTACCTGCCTATGAATCCAGCAATGTCTTCACCCAAGCCGATTTTTCAATTGGATCTCGGGTGCTGCCACCGCCATTTTGAGTAAGGGAGACTGGCAGTGCAGCCTTGCAACTTCACAGCTGGTTCTCTACTGCGCATGCACGAAGCATGCTGCGCTTTGTGAATGCGGCGGGGGGGGGAGGAGGAGGGGGCCAAACTTTGCTACTGTAAAGTCACCCAGTAGAAATGTGAGCGGGTACCCACTCTCCACTCCCCCTCTGCCACATTTGGCACATTTTGGGAGGGGGGGGAGGCAAAAAAGCAGAGATTCCCCTTTTGGGTGGAGCTATGCTTAAAAAAAATGTTTATACATACAGCAAGATAGCCGCACCTCTGAAAAACAATCCATGTTTGGATCACTTGTTTGGGGCATTTAAAGAGGAAGTAAACCCTCCTCAGGAAGTTGTACCTATAGGTAAGCCTATGTTAAGGCTTACCTATAGGTACTGTAAATATCTCCTAAACATGCACCATTTAGGAGATATTTACATTTGATGCAGCCAGTGACGTCACTGGCGCATGCGCTCTGAAGGAACGGCAGATCGTGCCGTTCCTTCAGAGCCCTGTGCCGTGACCGTCGGCTCCCGCGCGCGTGCGCGGGAGTGACGTCACCGCGGCTCCGGCCAATCAGATGGCCGGATGCCGCGATCCCGGAAGACGGGCGACTGTACATGTCGCCCGTCATAGAGGTAAGAGAGCGGCGCGGCGAGGGCTCGTTCTAAGGTAAGTATTTGATAATGAGCTAGTATGCGATGCATACTAGCTCATTATGTCTTTATCTTTCAGGATGTAAAGAAAAGAAAAAAAAAAATTATCGGTTTACAACCTCTTTAACAGACTGTGAGGAGGCAACGTGTCCCTTCTTCTGCACCTGTTTAAGCCCATTAAATGTCGCACCACTATGCCGCAAACAAGTGCATTGCACACAGTTGCAGGGGAGTTGGGCTCAGCCCCATTCACTTGAATGGGTCGAATCTGGCAGCACTGCTGCCTGCCGCATGTGATGGGGGATCATTTTTGCCATGATCATGAAGCAAAGCATCACAGCCACACCATGTGAACACCTGTCTGCTGTCTTTGCAGCTTAACCACTTTAGCCCCGGAGGATTTGGCTGCTCAAAGACAAGGCCCTATTTTGTGATTCGGCACTGCGTGACTTTAATGGACAATTGCGCGGTCGTGCGACGCTGTACCCAAACAAAATTGACGTCCTTTTTTCCCACAAACAAATCTTTCTTTTGGTGGTATTTGATGACCTGTGCGATTTTTTATTTTTTGCGCTATAAACAAAAAAAGGGCGACAATTTTGAAAAAATAACAATATATTTCAAATTTTTTTATATGAAATTCTCAAAAAAAAAAATGTAAAAATCAAAATTTTTTAACATTTTAGGCCAATTTGTTTTCTGCTACATATTTTTGGTAAAAAAAAAATTGCAATAAGCGTATTTTGATTGGTTTGCGCAAAAGTTATTGCATTTACTAATTACGGGAAAGATTTATGTAATTTTTATTGTTTTTTTTTTAAACTAGTAATGGCGGCGATCTGCAATTTTTTTTGTGGGATTGCGACATTGCAGCGGACAGATTAGACCCCTAACTGACATTTTTGACACTTTTGGGGGTACCAGTGACATTACTACAGTAATCAGTGCTAAAAATATGCACTGTTACTGTAAAAATGACACTGGCAGGGAAGGGGTTAACTTTACTGGTGATCAAGGGGTTAAGTGTCTCCCTAGGGGTGCGATTCTAACTGTGGAGGGGCGTGGCTTGTGAAATAATCACAGAGACATGCGATCCTATATAGCAGGATCACATAGCCTCTGTCATTACTTCAGTGAGAATGACAGGCGGCTGTGTTTACATCAGCCATCTGTCCTTCTCTCACTGCTGCGGGAGATCGCGAGTGGCCGGCGGCCATCGGAGCCGCCGGTGACACGCGCTGGCTCCCCAGCTGACGAGCGGGGGCGGGAGAACGCCTCCGGTGGCGCGTGATCGCCCCCTAGCTCCCACCCCTAGCTCCTCCCAGGCGAGCGCCATACATGTACGACGCTTTGCCTGGGAGTGCCAGACTGCCGCCGTACATCCGCGGACAGTCGGCAAGCAGTTAAAGCGTAACTCCACTTTTTTTGAGAAAAAAACATTCCTCTCTGGGTGATCTCTGTACATTACAAGGATTTTAACAAACTTTATTGCAGATTCCAAACTTTTGTTATTCTGAAGAAACCATTGTTTGTTCCTCTGTGCTGAGTGGGTCAAATGGGAGTGGTTTCGTAATTATCAGCTGTGGCAGCTGCAGGGCTCTAGTGAGGAAATCTGCTGGGCCTGCATCCCTTTAGATGTGTTCCTACTGGGGGAGGGGGTGCTGAAAATGCAGTTCAACTGTGAAAGGGTCCACTTAAAAAAAATAACTATTTTATTTTAATGAAAATAAGGGATGTCCCCACTAATAGGAAATATTTGGCAACCTCAAAATAAGCTCCCAATGATAAATGTAACTCCAGTTCCTACATGACAATTTTCCTGTCTGTGCTCCCTCACAGAACATATTTGTGAGAACGATCGTGGCAGACAAAGAGTACCAGGAACGTCCTTCACATAATCTCTCCGATAAATGCCTGAATAACAATTCGTTCTTTCCTTGGTAGTTCAGTAATTTAAAAAGTGTTATGTAAGACATTTTATTTATAACTTGAGGACAACAGCTTTGAAGGAAATCTGCATAATTATACAGAAAAACAAACTGCGTAACACCAAATCCAATAATAAAAAAGGCAGAATTCAATCAAATAACAGCACAGACAGAAGAGGAAAAAACAGGAAAAAGCATTACTGTGATCCCGAGTGCCATTTTGTTCCAGAAGAGGCCTGACTGAAAAAAATTGTACAGTGGAGGAGCTGTTGCTCATGTTATCCTCTGCATAGTCTAATAGGCTGGAGGCTAGCATAATAAAGTAGGTCTTAACTCAGGAACAATATATATTCCAGTTTACCAGTCCTTAGGGCACCTGTGAATTTTAACGTTAACATGTGCAGAGTTTTTTCTTTGGTTGTTATGGTGCTAGCATTGAATGCAGATGAAGATATTGTGGCTAAAAAAAAATTCTCATCACATTTCCTGAAAGTACAGAAACATATCTATTGATCCTGCCAAAAATCTTGTGCTTCTAAGGACCTGTGCACTGAATTGAAAACAATAAGGCCTATTTTATAGAAGGACCTAATGCACCTAATTGAAAATTATAAGAAATAGTTTAAAGGAAGGCCTAGTACACTAAACTGAGAACTATAGGCCTAGTTTACAGTAAGGCCTAGTGCACTGAACTGAGAACTATAGGGTGTAGTTTACAGTAAGGCTTAGTGCAATGAACAGAAAATAAGGCCTAGTTTACAGTAAGGCCTAGTGTACTGAACTGAAAACTATAGGGCCTATTTTATAGTAAGGCCTAGCACAATAAATGGAAAATAAGGCCTAGTTTACATTAAGGCCTAATGCTCTAAACTGAGACCAATAAGGCCTAGTTTATAGTAAGGCCTAGTACAATAAATGGAAAATAGGGATAGTTTACATTGAGGCCTAATACACTAAACTGAGAACAATAAGGCCTAGTTTATAGTAAGGCCTAGTACAATAAATGGAAAATAAGGCCTAGTGTACATTAAGGCCTAATACACTAAACTGAGAACAATAAGGCCTAGTTAATAGTAAGGCCTAATACAATAAATAGAAAATAAGATCTAGTTTACATTGAGGCCTAATGCATTAAACTGAGAACAATAAGGCCTAGTTTATAGTAAGGCCTAGTACAATAAATGGAAAATAAGGCCTAGTTTACATTGAAGCCTAATGCACTGAAATGAGAACACTAAGGCCTAATGTGGTTGTAAATCAGTAAAAACAGGAGGTTACGCTGATTTTTTTACCCTCCCCCAAGCTGCAAAGGCAACCGTACAGGGGTATACACATGCTTCCCCCTGAATGTGATGGGGCAGATCATTTTTGTTGTGGTGTGATGCAAACTATTATGAATGGTGAATGTTGATGTGTCACAAACAACCCACAACACATTAGTGTGGGCTTTTAGGGGTTACAACAGGTGGTGAGGGGGGTGAAATTAAGTCTACTTACTACCATGGGCGTCCGCAGGTAGGGGCAAGGGGGGGAAAATGCCCCTCCCTGGAATCCTAACTTCCCCTTTCAAGTGGTTGTTAAGCCACTTTATACCATCCTGTCTGGTCTGCTTAATAATCCTGTGTGCCTGTGTGTCTGTGTTTTAAAAAAAATAAGCCGTTCTTTACCAGTTTTCAGAGGGCCGAGCACCGCTCACGTGACCCATCAGCTCTCTCCTCTCCCCATCTGACAGCTGCCTGCAGCGGGCGGGGCCGAGGATTCCTCAATGATGTCAGTCGGGAGGGGAGGAGGAGGGGAGGGGGAGAGGAGGAGAGAGGTGGCGGGTGACGTGAGAGACGAGTGGCGCTCTGAAAACTTGTAAAGAATGGCTTATTTTTATAAAACACAGACACAGGGGCACACAGGATTATTAAACAGACTGTAGACAGGATATGAAACTTTAAATGAAACTATAGAAGCAGGAGGACGGGTGGGGGCGAGCACTGACAGAGGAGCAGACAGGAAGGGAGGGAGGGGGGAGAGAGGACAGAGGAGGACAGGAGGGCTGCGGTTGACGGAGGCACGTAAACTGACCACAGTGTCAGGGCTCAGCAGCCATGATATACCGTGGTCAGTTTACAGAGGGGAGGACATAACCAGGCAGAATCAGCCAGCTATTTTAGGTGATAAGGGGCCAAATTACACAGGAAAGCACTGTGCTGTATAACATGCTTTTAGAGAACAGAATCATTTTTTTTTTTTAGGTTAACAAATGCTTTAAAAAAAATTATGCTGCTTGCTCTTTAAAAATAAAGACTCAAAATAAGTATAATGATTAAGCCCCTCCCTGCAATGACATTGTTGAAAAGGGGCGGAGCATGGGTGACCTTAAAATGATGCCCCTCCCTCCCCCCTGAAAAAAGTTTTGCGGACGCCCATGCTTATTACTTATCAAACTCCCTCTGCCACCCTAGGGCACAAAGAGTTTGAGTTACTAAAGGCAAATAGACTCTGCAAGTGCAGTTGCTCAAGCGCTTAGTAAATGAGGGGAAGCTCTGCTGACTTCCATCATCCAATCATGCGTGAGCGAAAATGCCGATTTTTTTATTTTCCCTGCATGTAATTGGGTATTCCTTTTAAAGTGAAGCTTTACCTCATTTACTAAGCTCTGGAATTACTGCACTTGCAAAGTACACAGTCTATTTTCCTTTAGTAAATCAACCCTAAAGTGTGTCACTGGCCAGATCACCTGGTGAAAAGAAATAAAATCCTAAAAAAAGAAAAGAAAACGAATGCATCCACCACGTCTAAGGACGTTTGAACTGCAATATACAATTTTTCTTTTGGGGTTTAGATACTCCTAATTTGGAAGCTTTTTATGTGACAACGTGACATAAGTCTCTCCTTTGCAGACTAAAATGCGGGTATTGGACATACACAGAGTAAATGCCTAGCGCACAAGGCGCCGTATGCAATGGAGGTTCCTCAGTGAGCTCTGCTTTTTCTAAATAAACCTAAAAAAGCAAGAAAAATGTGAAGAAATTAGATGTCCTGCAGATTCCTCACATGGGACTCCGTGCTCATTTATAAAAAGGCTTCTGAATCTGGCCACAATCCTCTTTACATCTACCAACAACCATTTAGTACGAGGATCTGCCTGATTGGATATAAGTTGCACGGTTTCTTTTGGTAGACCCTCACATTACACAGTTGTTCACATGTCGTACAATATGATTGTACCGCGTGTGGCCTCAAAAAGTTCACAATGTGATCCTCCAAGGCATCGTGTTTATATGAATCCCTTCTGGCTCATTAAAAACACTACTGAGTTTTCTTGGCATGGTCTCTTATGGGCAGGCTAGCTCACATGGGAGAACCGCTGTCTGATGTTTTATAACTACAGTGCCCTGATTTCCCGGAGGTATATTGTTTATTTCAATCCCCTTTGAAACAATGAAATACAAATATGAGTTTGCATGATTCATCAGCTATAGGCGTTCACTCACTTGCTCTATTGCTTGCATGGTGGACCACTTTTCAGAGGGCGTTTGACAGGCAGTGAGGAATCGATAGGGTGCCTCCTCATCACCTGCTTTAACCCTAAAAATGGGCCGCTGATAAGGCAGTACAACCAGTCCTGTTGTACTGGGCCCAGGCCCCATCAGCTAAACAGGGGAGGCCCAGAGCAGCTTTATTGTGCTCACTTGCTCTACTGCTTGCATGGAGGACCGCTTTTCAGAGGGCGTTTGACAGGCAGCGAGGAATCAATGAGGTGCCTCCTCATCACCTTCTTTTACCCTAAAAATGGCAACTTACCATGCTGCAATTGTGTACAGGGCCGCTGATAAGGCAGTACAGCCAGTCCTGTTGTACTGGACCCAGGCCCCATAAGCTAAACAGGGGGACCAGAGCAGCTTTATTGTGCTCACTTGCTCTACTGCTTGCATGATGGACCGCTTTTCAGAGGGCATTTGACAGGCAGTGAGGAATCAATGAGGTGCCTCCTCATCACCTGCTTTAACCCTAAAAATGGCAACTTACCATGCCGCAATTTTGTGCAGGGCCGCTGATAAGGCAGTACAATCAGTCCTGTTGTACTTGGCCCAGGCCCCATCAGCTAAACAAGGGGGCCCAGAGCAGCTTTATTCTGGCTAAATAAATAAATTGATTTTTACTAGACCCCACCCTTAACTCCTATTTGCCTACGAGGGCTTAAATTACATTTCCCTGGGCCCCATCAGGTTAAAAGAGGGGCCCAGGAGGTGGGAGCAGAGAAGGGACTTTTTTCCATTTGCGAAATGCAGGCAGATAAAGTCAGAGCTTTTTTTCCGCTGCACCCAGAAGGGTGTAGGGGGGGTTGGGGGGCCCATCATGAGGGCTATATGGGGCCCCATGATTTCTAACAGAGGTCCTGCATTGCACATGGTTGGTGGCCAACATGTAACTGCCTATTAAGTGTTAGCTGGAGTTGGGCATCAAATTGTTAGTGTGTCTACAGTAAATCTGCTAGTACATATCTAACCCCATCCAATGATTCCTGGCTGAGACCTGTTGATCCGCTTGTGTCCAATCACAACCCAGAGCCCTGAGCCCTGTACAGAGGGAATGATCTTTGTCTGTTTCTTCTCAGGGAGAAGAAACAGACTTTTAGTGAAAAGCAGCACATCTTTAACACATTAACACTCATTAGGCACACACTTAAACCGATTGTAAAGTCTTGTTTTTTTTCCTTTTAAAATATCAAACATGTTATACTTACCTGCTCTGTTGCAGTGGACTTGCACAGAGCAGCCCGGATCCTCCTCTTCTCGGGTCCCTCTTCTGTCATCCTGGCCCCTCCCTCCTGCTGAGTGCCCCGACAGCAAGCAGCTTGCTATGGGGGCACCCGCGCAGAGTCACAGCTCCCTGTGTCCATTCAGACACGGAGCCCTGCCCCGACTTGCCCCCCCTCTCTCTCCTGATTAGCTAGCTTTGATTGACAGCAGCGGCAGCCAAATGGTGCTGCGTCTTAGCCAATTAGGAGGGAGAATCTCGGACGGCTGAGACACTCATTCAAATCGCTGGACAGAAAGGGACCTCAGGTAAACTTAGGGGGGGCTGCTGCACAAAGAAGGTTTTTTTTTATCTTAATGCATAGAATGCATTAGAATAAACAACCTTGTCTTTACAACTCCTTTAACCCATTGATTACCACGAGATGTTAACCCCTTCCCAGCCAGTGTCATTCGTAAAGTGAGTGTATAGTATTATCACTAATCACTGTATTCGTGTTACTGGAGATGTCAGTTAGTCAGTTTATCTACCTCCCACCCAGCGCCAGTTTATCTACCTCCCACCTAGTGCCAAACTATTACAGTCCCACTATAAGTCGCTGATCCCCCCCATTATTAGTACATAATAAAAAATAAATAAAAATGCAATTCTACATATACATACACCATAGTTTGCAGATACTACAACTGTCACATAAACCAATCAATATACATCTTTCAGGATTGTTTTTTTTTTTCTTTTACCAAAGACATGTGGCAGAATACATTTTGGTTTAAACTTATGAAGACATTTTATTTATTTCATTTTTTTTTTATTGGATATGTTTTATAGCAGAAAGTAAAAAAATATATATATTTTTTTCAAAATTTTTTGTCTTTTTTAATTTGAAAAATAAAAAAAACTGTGGTAAACAAATATTTTGTTTAGGTACAGCATTGCATGACCGTGCAATTACCAGTTAAAGCGGAAGTATACTCCGCTTTTTAACTTTTACCTACAGGTAAGCCTATAATAAGGTTTAGGAGACGTTCGCTCCTTGCCAGAAAGTGAACTCCCACGGGAGTGACGTCATCGCAGCTCCTGCCACTCACAGTGCCGGAGCCGCCGAACCCGGAAGAGACGTCAACGGAAGATGTCAGCTGCCACAGTGGTGTCCGGGGGACCGTGTTGGGGCTTCCTTCTAAGGTAAGTATTTCATAATGAGCTAGTATGCGATGCATACTAGCTCATTATGCCATTGTCCTGCAGGGTTTTTTTTTTTTTTTAGGATACAACCGCTTTAAAGTAGCGCAGTCAGGGTCATACTGGCAACTTTCAGCCCAGGGGGCAAGTAGAAACCGGAGGCCCATGGTGCAATTGACTTGGCCCCCCCAATCTCCCTCTTACTGTCCTCTCCCTGACCCCCATTCCTAGCTGAAGCTCTGCTCCAGGTACTCTCTACTCACTGGCTGAATCCAGGTTCCCAACCTGGCCAGCAGGGGGCGGTTGGGGGGGAGCTGGGGCAGCTCGGTTGGGGCTGGCCAGGGGAGGAGTGTCCTCAGCTGGGGCATGGAACCAGCCTCTGCTCAGACACAGTTTACAACATCCATGCCGGGGGGGGGGGCGCTCTTTCCTTGTCTTCATCCTGCACTCAGTAGGTCAGTGGAAGAGACTTTTTATTTCTCTTCACCAGGAATTCTTTAGGCATGTCTGTGGCAGAAGCAGTGCAGCCTTTTTACAGGACATCAGAGCAGCCGGGGGGCATTTGCCCCCCGCCCAGTCCTCCCCTGAGCGCAGTGCAACGAAAACCTTTGTTTTTGATGCAATCCCCAATTTTTTCTACAAATAAAATGCTAAAGAATATATACTGTACATTACTGCTGAGTGTTTCTTTCACTTGTATTATTTCTCCAGTGCTGTAACTTCCAGCTTCTCTTAATGTCTGCAGATGAGACAAAACTTAGCAGGTCTCACATAAGTCACACTGCCGCTTGCAGTAAATATTTCACCTGCTTTCCTTCTTTGTATTCTGAATGAACAGCGAGTATCAGGAGAGGCTTTGAATACAAATCATCTCATTTATGGTATCTTCAAGGCTTCCTTTTCTTTTTTTTTTCATTATTTTCAGGAACATAAGAATAGCATACACTATAAGAGCCTGCGGTGACTGTCCTTTTATCGGTGACTCTCCAACTTGCGTCCGTTCCTCCTCGGCACACAGAGCAGTCTTTCAGTTGTGGACCCTTTGTGACATTGTCAGGGGTCTGTCTATGGCTCTTTTTCTGACTGTCATTCTTCTTCTGCCATTGTTCACGGGATGAATAAAATATGGCAGCCTGCTGTCTTCTGTCTTGTACATCTTTAAGAAAGGCTCTAAAATATGGATTACCCTTAAGTAGATCTAAACCGTAACTTTGCCAATGCCCGGTGTATCATACATAACTGCCGTTTTATTTTTTTAAGTAAGATACTTGTTTTCACAAATCATGTTCATACATCTCTGTGCTACTGATCTCCAGCAGCCTCTTTGCAGCCACCTCTATATGTACTCCAGTAATGGCTCCACAGGGTGAGATTTCTTATGGCAACAGCACTAGGCAATGCCTGCATAATGTGAGTTGAAAAAACGGGCAGTAGCAGGCGCTAGAGAAGCACAGTATCTTAATGGTTAGCAATTCATCCGTATAGCACTGAGGTCATTGGTGGGTCTGGTCATATTAATTATGTGTGGCATTTGGGACATGACAGGGGTGCATTGTTCTCTTAGGCTCCATTCACATATAGGCGTTTCGGATCACGGGCAGAATTGCCGCGATTCTGCCCACGATCCCGAACCATTGCAAGTCACGGGACGCCCGTGCGATTCCCCTAAATAGCAACAGCACCCCAAACGCGTTGTGATTTTTCCGCAACTGTCGCCCGATGAATCGCGGTAAAATCGCGTAAACAGAATCACGGGATGCCTGTCACCCAAAAGAAGTTCTTCTACTTCTTTTGGGTGACAGGCATCCCACAATTCTGTTTGTGCAATTTAACTGCGATTCGTCGGGCAACAATTGTGGGAATATCGCACCACGTTTGGGGTGCCATTGCATGTCACAGGAATCGCACGGGCATCCCGGGACTTGCAATGGTTCAACATCGCGGGCAAATTTGCGGCAATTCTGCTCGTGTTCCGAAACGCCTATATGTGAATGGAGCCTTATACAGTTTTTGCTAAAAGGTGTCTCTTTTCCCCATCTCTAAGGCCCTGTTCACAAAAGAACTGGCTGCTGCAGGGGATGCTCCAAGATAGAGAGTGGGAGACGAGGCCAGTAAATATTTCATTTACCGGCCCCTTCCTTTTCTGAATGCGAGTACCGCTCACTCCTGTGTTCATTCTTAACTGAAACGCTCAACAAGCAAAATCCCATTCATTTCAATGGCCCCTGTTCACATATGAGAGTTTTGTCACCTGAAGCAAAACTCCTGAAGCTCAAAAAAGTACATGAGCTTCTTTTTTGGCAGATTACAAGCGTTTTTGTTAGATGTCAATGCCTTCCTCCAAACACCTGCAAAAAACGCCTTAAAAAAGCCTGAAAAACGCCTGAAAAAACGCCTGACTTTTTTCAAGCGTTTTTCAGGCTTTTTTAAGTCGTTTTTTGCAGGTGTTTAGAGGCAGGCATTGACATTCAACAAAAACGCTTGTAATCTGCCAAAAAAGAAGCTCATGTACTTTTTTGAGCTTTAGGCATTTTGCTTCAGACGACAAAACACTCATATGTGAACAGGGGCCATTGAAATGAATGGGATTTTGCTTGTTGAGCGTTTCAGTTAAGAATGAACACACGAGCGATCGGTACTCGCATTCAGAAAAGGAAGGGACCGGTAAATGAAATATTTACTGGCGTCTTCTCCCACTCTCCATCTTGGAGAATCCCCTGCAGCAGCCAGTGGGAGAGGAGAGGAGGGATGCTCACAGCACTGCAGGGGGGAGACAGGGGACACCAGGAAACATGGGGAACTGGCACCACACAAGGAGATTAGGGTGTGCCTTGGCACACCCAGCACAACCTGTGCGCACACTTATGTTCCTAAAATTGACACAGACTTGTCAGGCAATTCAAAGCAACTAAAAAGACTACGGATCCCATTAGGGCCCTTTCCCACCATTGTGCTGCAATAATTTGTTGGTGCCATGCAGTGTTATTTTTGTTCTGAATGGCAACCCAACACATCTTGCCAACAGATGTTGTGGTGCATTGCCAAAAATGCTACATAAACCTTTATGTAGGTAGCCCATTGGGCTATCTTAACTCACTGCATGTTATAACATAGCATAACAGGCATTAATGTATGTAACACCCTCCCAGATAGGTTGTTAGGATAGTTAGGTAAATTTAGATTTTGCCTCATCTGTAATCAATGAAGCAGCTTGAAATTGCACCGATCTGGGCTTTGCTGGTTGCAGGTTTGATTGTTTTCCCCTGCCTTCTAGAGGATTCTAGAATGTAGTGGGCTGGAAAGGTAAATCAGCAACCTGAATGATTACGTTAACCCAGCCAATCCCTGGGGGAGGTGCCCAGAAGGTGGCTGGTAAGTGCATAAATAGTCTGGGGTTTGGAGCTGCCCCGTCTTGTCCAGGAGGAGAGCTTCCCAGCCTTCTAGGCAGCCCAGTCGAATTTCTACTTGTGCTCATCGAGATTCCAGCTATGGTAGAGCTGGGGGCATGTCTTGCTAAACATTTCTGGAAGTAATTAAGGGATTTTGATGGAGGATCTGGTCTGGAGAGTTAACTGGAGGATATTGCAGGGAGACATCCAAAAATCCAGGGATATTGTGAGTACAGATCTGAGTGTAGGATCTCAGTGACTGTTTCCTGCTACTCTACATTGTGCATCAGTGCCAGTGCTTGCTTGTACTGGGACATTTCTTATGGTGTTTTCCTTATTTGCTACTAGAGGGACTGTATTAAGAAGATTGACAAAGTGAAGAGTGTCCTCTCATTATTGTACAGTGTTACTGGAGTACCCCACAGCTCCCGGCAGCCTATCCAAGTTCATTTAGCAATAAAGCATCAAAAAGACACCCCAGAAAGAGTGACTGTTGCTGCGTTGCTGCGTGACAATCAGCAGTCCCTTAGACCCCTTTCACACTTGTATGACTCCAAAGTTGCACCGACTTCGACACAAATTTGAATGGGTGCAACTTGGATACGACTTTGGCTTTGACCAGTTTTAATGGACAACTGTTGCACACAAGTTGCATTGTATAACATTCAGGTATGACTTTCATGCAACCTCTGAGGGTTAACATTGAAGTCTATGGCCCTCAAGTTGCATGAAAGTCGGACCAAAGTAGTGCATGAACTACTTTGAAGTTGCTGCAACTTTAAATTGTGCATATATGAATGGGTATTATTGGAAAACATGGGGAACGACATGTCGCGCAACTCTGATGTCCAAAGATGCATGACAAGTTGCACAAATGTGAAAGGTCCCTTAGGGGATTTATGCTACATATACATGAGCTAACTCACTGCAATAACGTAGTGGGCCTTTACTCTAGTCACTAAAACACAAAGTGGGCTCTTTTTGGAAAAATGCGCTAACCAGAACAATCTTGTTGCCCGCAGCAGCCAGTAAAAATCATGGTTCAATATCAACTTCCAATTGCACAGATCTATTGCATTAGTTCCAGTTATAAAAACCATCTTGACTTTGGCTTATTCCTATGTTCTTTGCACTGCCTTATTGAATAAGCCTTTCAATGTAAAAGCTTTGCACCTTAATCCAAATACTGTTAAATAATTTTGCTTTTAACTCGGTAAGGTTTACAGGAGCAGAAAAAAAAACACAGTTGCATGAGCACAATACAATTAAATATTGAATCATCCCCAAGCACAGGCTGAAACAATCTTCTCTTATCGAGGCTGGATAATATATCCAGAAAAAAAGGATTTCTAATAACAATCAAGTGTTTGCAATCTGTTTCACTCTGCTCCTCTTTTATTAATTGTTTCTCATCTGAGAGTTTTATAAGCTGCCAATATACACACTGAGCACCCGATCAATATGATTCTTTAATAGTTCTTCTGAACTTGTGTGCCTGGAAATGAATCGTCTGCATTACATGCTAATGCATCAGCCTGCTCTATGGTCTGGAGTCATGTGTAAGTAACGAAGAGTGCATCATAGGAAATTCATAATCTTGATAGAATATGCACTCTGCTAAAGCAAATACTAAGCAGGGGTGGGGTTTAGCTATAAACATGACAACCCATGAGGCAAGGGTGCCTCTAGTTTTGGTGCTGCATCCCTTACATCACAGGTGTCAAACACAAGGCCCGCGGGCCGAATCTGGATCTCCAGGCCATTTCATGTGGCCCTTGCACCTCTTTTGCAGCTGCTGCATCTCCCTCATCTCTGCCCCCACCTTGTCTCAGCAGACGGCAGCAGAGAGTACAAAACTCTTCTGCCAGATCCTGTGCTTCCCCCCTGAAGCTGCAGAGAGGACCCCCCCCCCCCCCCAACTCAGCAGTTGGCAGCAGAGAGGAGGACACAACTCTTCCTACAGACCCTGCACCTCTCTGTGCAGCCGCAGCACCCCCTTCTCTCCGCCTCCACTGGTCTCAGCATTCAGCAGACTCCAGCAGCTGATTCCAGCCCTCCTCCAGACCCTGCAGTTGCTGCTTCCCAGCTCTGCCTCCAGCTTCTTCTCAGCAGCAGCACATGGTAAAAGGGATGCACTGTGATGTAAGGGAGGGTGGGGGCTCATGACTTCTGATGCAGTAGTAGTGGTGGGCTACAAATAGAACCAGCCCTCTGAGGGCAACCATTAAGCTGGTGCGGCCCATGATGAAATTGAGTTTAACACCCCTGCACCAATAAAAAACTTTTGAAAGTCAACCTGGCATAGGTTGGCATCAACCTGTCAACAACTGGCATGTACTGCGATAGTGAGAATCCTGTCTCTGGGAACATGGGGTCAAAATGGACACATGACTCTCAAACAGTCAGTTTGAGAAGTGCCAGCAGAAATGTTGTAAGCAGAGAAAACTGTATTTTAAGTCTTCTCTGGATTTGGTAAGTCCAGACTTAGGCTGGAACCTTGAAGCCTCCACAGAGTATTGGGTGGGACGGAGTCTTTAGTCTTGTGTCCAGGTTTTCCTAATATTCGGCACAGTTGTGTGTGTCCAGGTATACACACCCATTATAAGCCAGATCTGAGCACAGCTCAGGGCAGTTGCTGCAATTCGGATTCAGAGCCCTGTCAGGGGACCTGGATGTCTCTGTTTGAGACTGCATCCCTGGTGAGGGGGACTTCATACCCAAAGGATGGGCAAGGTTGGGATGGATACATGGGCCTGGGAGGCTGGGAAAGCTGAGGCAGCTAGTAAGTCCAAGGGGGCTGAGGAAGTCCTGAAGTCTTGTGGAGAGTGAGCAAATACAGGGGGGCTGGAGGATCCTGTTAGGAAAAGGAGTAGGCCTGTGCAGCAAGGAACTGCAAACCGAGGCTGAATAAGCCCAAGAGCCAGGTGGCTCTGTATTTTTTCCATTTGTTGCATTTATTGGAGAAGAACCCTGAGGGGGCAATCCTGTGTATGAACTTTTATTTTGTTCCTTTTAATAAAAATGGACTTCCACACCCTTAGGCCTGGTTTACACCTATGCAGGTTGCACTTTGCATATTCCAGGTGCATTTGTCATTTTTCAATACATGTTTTGGATCCACTGAAGTCTATGGAACCAAAAACCAGAAAAAAGTCCCTGGCCCTTTCCATGAAATGCACAGATAAAAATGTGACCCATAGGAAACCATGTTAAATGGACTGTAGTGTGTTTCTGCAAAACTGAAAACGCACTAAAAATGCATAGGTGTGAACCAGGTCTCAAACCTGATGGCTGACTGCCGTGGACTTACTGAAAAATGCATCTACCACTGAGTTAGACGTCCCCCATATTACAATACCTTATCAAACATTTGCCAAGGTGGTGCTGCCATTTTCAATGGCATTTTTGGCACAATAGGGTAGACCTACCCCCTAAACTATTAAAGCAGAACTACACTGCACTTGAACAACACCAACCAAATTTGTTATTTAATTCATTTTTTATATTTACCGCAAACTCTCCCATCCATCCATGTATCCAAAACACCCCCTAACACTTCTGACTATGGCCATTTTGATTAAGGGCAGATGATTCATGTAGCACAGGGGTCTTCAAAATATGGCCCTCCAGTTGTTCAGGAACTACAATTCCCATCATGTCTAGTCATGTCTGTGAATGTCAGAGTTTTACAATGCCTCATGGAATGTGTAGTTCCGCAACAGCTGGAGGGCCGTAGTTTGAGGATCCCTGATGTGTCATGTACTTCCTGGAACCCATCTGCCCTTGGCTCAGGGATGCAGGCAGAAGGGTGTGCCTAGCTGAGAAAACCCCTCCTTCCCTCCCGGGATGTATGACATTTGCCAAGCCGGGAAACCAGGAACCAATGTAAGAAATGTAAAACAAAGAACGTTTACAAAAAAGTAAATATGATATACCTAACTATCCATTAAGAGCCGGTTCACATTCTCCGACTCCTTACTACTTCGGGGGCGACTTGTGCATTACATTGCACCACGACTTCGGATCGACTTGCAGGGACTTCACATAATGGAAGTCTATGCAAGTCGCTCCGAGGTCGCCCCGAAATAGTGCAGGACCCTTTTTCCAAGTCGGAGCAACTTGTGTCGCTCCTATTAGAACGGGTCCTGTAGCGGTCAATGGACCGCGAGGGAGCGCGACTTGTCAGGCTGACAAGTCGCCTGACAAGTCGCGCTAATGTGAACTGACTCTTACTAATGCTACCAGCAGAAGAATTACAAATAGTTAAAGTTGATTGCGAGAGTGAAGCTCTGCCTTAAGATAAAAAAATGGACATATTTTAGCACAGAATATTAAAGTAAAGGACATAATGTACCTTTGTCATTGATCACACTGAAAATGGCAAATTAAAAAGCAAGAACAATAAACTCAGTGGGGATACTTTCCTGTATAATACTGTAAAGAGCAATGCACTTAAGCTAAAGAATGGTTGGGAAGTTTAGTGTGATATGAAGAATATTGGCAGGTAATACAATCTTTATTACAGATCTCCCCACCAGAGCTAAAAGAGGGACAAAGTGATTTAGTTCTAAAAGAGGGACAACCCCTTAGAATGAGGGACAGTTGGGCCACGATGGTAAATTCTGCTCCCCAACTGGCTGATTGAGCTACACGCTAGGGGGGGAACTTCTGGGGGTATCAAAAATGGAGAAAGATCTGGGAGTCTTAGTAGAAGATAGACTTATGCCTCGTACACACGCATCGATAGTTGGCCGTGAATTTTCGGCCAACGTCCGATCGGCCGATTTTCAGCTTGTTAGTATGATGCTATCGACAATCGACTTTTCAGGCCGAACAAAATCTGGTGTATAAAATTTTTGTTGGCCGTCAACAGAACGGCCGATTTTCCGTCAGTCAGTACAGATTTCGGCAGACAAAAATCTGATGAGCAAGACTGGGCATGCTCAGAGAAGAAAAAACACACAGAAAGTAAACCAGCACATGACATCACTTCTGAAGTTGGTTTTTGTTGGCCGAGAAAATTCGTGTGCAGTCCAGAGCACATTTCAACCAACACAACAACACTGGACAAAAGACGGCCAATCGTTGCGTGTGTACGAGGCATAAGTAACAGTAAGCAATGTCAAGCCGCGGCTGCCAAAGCCGGCAGAATATTAGCATGTATAAGGAAGGGGATGTATTCCATAGACAAAACTATAATCCTTACACTTTATAAATCACTGGTCCGACCACATCTGGAGTATTCTGTCCAGTTCTGGTCACCAATCCTCAAAAGGGTGTTGGAGCAGTTGCAAGGAATGCATGAGGACACGAGGCCATACAATGCGATTAGAGGAGAAGCGTTTTAACCTCAGGCTACGGAGTGGGTTCTTTACAGTAAGGGCTATAAGACTGTGGAATTCTCTGCCACAAATGGTAGTAACTGCGGGGAGTATGGCTACTTTTAAAAGACTCTTGGACATACATCTCAAGGACATTAACATTCAGGGGTATGGGAAATGATTCACACCGACACAGGTTGAACTGGATGGACTATTGTCTTTATTCAACCTCAACTACTATGTAACTATGTAACTATGTAGCTGTCAGTCAGAGGGCTGGACCTGCAGTGCACCTCTTCACTAGGGAGGATGTGCTGATCAGTGCCCTGGAGGAAACTTTAGGCCCTGTTAAAACCTGAGCTTTTTTCAGCTCGTAAAACGCTCCTTTCTGAAGTCTCAAAACGCCCAACAAGCAAAATCCCATTCATTACAATAGCCCCTGTTCACATATGAGCATTTTGTTGTCTGAAGCAAAACGCCTGAAGCTCAAAAAAGAACAGGCGTTTTTGTTAGATGTCTATGCCTGCCTCCAAAGACCTGCAAAAAACGCCTGAAAAACGCCCCCAAAAAAAAGCCTGAAAACTATACGCTCAGGTGTGAATGGAGCCTAAAGGCCTCATGCTCACTGGACGATTTTACAGCTGCTGATTTGGGCGTCAGATACTTTTTTCTGCGGCCAGTAAACTCCCCAGCATGTTATCCTATGTGTCCATGCACACATAGGCTGTTACCAGCAGTTTTTGGCAGGGGAGTTTTCTGGCTGAAAAATAAAAAACAGAACTGGTGGGTTTTAGGAGGCGTTTTTCAGCTGTAAATACACTCTAACTCTGATAAAAGTTTGAAAACGATGAAAAATGCCATAAAACGCAGCTTTTCTGCATTTATCAACGTTTTTCAGCCATAAGATTTAGTGGGAGTATAGTTTTGCTACAAAAAAAGCTAAAAAACACTACAGCTGAAAAAAGCTTAAAAAAAAAAACGCTGAAAAAGGCTACTGCAAAAAAGCTGAAAAATTCCTACTACAGCTACAGCTTTCTACTGCCTTTTTGATAACGTCCAGTGTGCATGAGGCCTTAGTGTTATTTTGTCAAGGAGGTAAGTATAGTTCTGGGGAAGAGACATGCAGCTGAAGTCAACATACTACTGGAAGCAGGTAGAGATAGAGGGCTTCATTTACTAAAGGCAAATGGACTGTGCACTTTGCAAAGTGAGGATGCACTCTGAAAGTGCAGTTGCTCCAGAGCTCAGTAAATGAGGTAACGTTTTACTTTCCAAAGAATACCCAATCACATGCAAGGAAAAAAAAAAAAAAAAAAAAAAGCATTATTTGCTTGCACATGATTGGATGATGGTAGTCAGCTCAGCTTCTGCTCATTTACTAAGCTCTGCAGTACCTGCTCTTGCAGAGTGCCACTGCAACATGAAAACTACTAGTTGTGGGGCAAAATACACTGTGTGTGTGCTGTCGGGATCCCCTTCTCCTATTCTTGGGTGCCCTTGAGGCGCAGGTGCAGTGTACATCCTTCTATTAGCAGCCCGTCAAAATCAATAACTCCAGGACAGGGCCCTATATTTACAGGACCGTATGCCTCGAACATGGACTTTCTGTGGTCAGGGCATCTGTCCCTGTACGCATATGGCCCCTTATGAGAGTACCGCTCACAGCAGCATGGAGCTGCATACAGCCTTAGCGTATTGAAGGTTTCTTGCAGTGGGCTGTATGTTGCACCTGTACTCCCTGGTACCCCAAAACACCAATTTTTTTGTGCTGTACGGGCCAATCTGCGTGTGTGAATAAGGCCCTTATAGGTAACTTTTGGACCTAGGCTTATGCAGTGTGAGGGGGGCCTAAATAGCAGTGTTACTTTTGGCAGCACATTTCAATATAGTTTTGGCCTTAGTCATTTGACTAACATGCCATTTTAGCTTTAGTCCCATTTTAGTCATCTGCAATTGTTTTAGTTTTAGTCGTATTACGTAAGTCGACTAAATCTGCAGTACATTTTGGTTGACTAAAATGCCCTACATTTTCAGTCTGCTAAAATCTAATGGGTTTAGTTACATTTTAATGCATTATTTAGGAATTGGCTTGAGTTTCCAAAGGTATTACCGTATTTATCGGTGTATAACACGCACTTTTTCCTCCTAAAAATGGAGGAAAAAGTAGCTGTGCGTGTTATATGCCGATATAAAAAAAAAATGTCAAGAAAGCAGCACCGAGGGGTAGAAGGGGGTGGGCGGCGCCGAGAGTTAGAAGGGGGCGGGCGGCGCAGAGGAGAAGGAAGTCTGCGCTGTCATTGGAAGTCCCGCCTCCTATGCCGATGTCAATCATAGGCGCCGGGACTTCCGATGAGAGCGCATCCTTCCTTCTCCCTCGGCGCCGCCCGCCCCCTTCTACCTCTCGGCACCGCCCGCCCCCTTCTACCTCTCGGCACTGCTTTCTGGAGATCTTTAGTGATGTGTATAGTGGTGCTGGCGAGGCTGCAATTATGGGCGCTGGCGAGGCTGCATGTATGGGCACTGGCAAAGGCTGCATGTATGGGCACTGGCAAAGGCTGCATGTATGGGCACTGGCAAAGGCTACATGTATGGGCACTGGCAAAGGCTACATGTATGGGCACTGGCAAAGGCTGCATGTATGGGCACTGGCGAAGGCTGCATGTATGGGCACGGGCGAAGGCTGCATGTATGGGCACTGGCAAAGGCTGCATGTATGGGCACTGGCGATTGCGAGGCTGCAATTATGGGCGCTGGTGATGCTGCATGTATGGGCACTGGCCCTGGCGAGGCTGCATGTATTGGCGCTGGCGAGGCTGCATGTATGGGCACTGGCAAGGCTGCATGGATGGGTACTGCAGTGACGAGGCTGCATGTATGGGCACTGCACTGGCGAGGCTGCATTTAAGGACACTGCGCTGATGAGGCTGCATTTGTGGGCACTGGTAAGACTACATTTAATTTAAAAAAAATGTTCTGAGTTTAAAGCTGTTTATTTTAAATTTCAGCTTTTTTCCTGAAATTTCTGCCCTAAAATTTAGGTGCGTGTTATACGCCGATAAATACGGTATATACTCTTGGAGTAAAAAATTCTAATATGTTATTATTTATGGTATTAAGGTTTGAACAAACTCTCAGATACAGATTTAGCCTCCCTGGGTGGTCTGAGGAGGCCTGTAATGCTGCACATGCTTTTGAAGGTGGTCTAAGGAGGCCTGTAATGCACACAGTGCTCTAGGCGGTGGTCTGAGAGGGCTGTAATGCTGCACAGTGCTCTGGACAGTGATCTCAGGAGGCCTGTACTTCCCAGTGCTCTGGACAGTGGCATATAAGGCATTTAATGCTGCACAGTTCTCTGGATGGTGGTCTGAGGGGAGGCCTGTAATGCTGCACTGTGCTCTGTATGGTGGTCTGAGGGGAGACCTGTAAAGCACAGTGCTCTTGGATGGTGGTCTGATAGGTCTGTAATGCTGCACAGTGCTTGTTGGTGGTCTGAGGGGAGGCCTGTAATGCACAGTGCTCTGGATTCCGGTGGTAAGAGGAGGCCTGTAATGCACACAGTGCTCTGGACAGTGGTCTGAGGGGAGGCCTATAATGTACACACTCACAATGCTCTGCTCTGGATAGCCGTGAGTCTGGACTCTCGTTGGAAGGCCTGTAATGCACAGTGCTCTGGATTCCGGTGGTAAGAGGAGGCCTGTAATGCACACAGTGCTCTGGACGGTGGTCTGAGGGGAGGCCTATAATGTACACACTCACAGTGCTCTGCTCTGGATAGCTGTGAGTCTGGACCCTCGTTGGGAGGCCTGTAATGCACAAGCTGCATTGGATGGTCGTTTGAGGAGGCCTGTGATGATGCACAGCGCTAAATGCTAAGCACAGAGCTCCATGGAAGCCGGAAGCTCACAAGGGTAAACGTCCCTCTCTTACGTTTTCGTTTCATTTTCATCATAGTTTTAGTCAGTAGACGAAAACGTGGTGTACTTTTTGTTTAGTTTTCGTCACTGTAAAAAGGCCGCTGACTAAATTTTTGATGTAAATGTTTTTGTTGACGAAATTAACACTGCTAGATAGTTTAGCATACCCCGCATTGCACTGAAAGGTCCTTTTTAAATGCTATTGAATGATTCATTATGAAGTAGCATTAAGGCATCCAATGTTGATTTCAAAGCAACCTGCCATTTTTACCGTTCTCGCTTGAGCAGCCCTGACTCACGGTGCGCTGTTGCCAATGTGAGACAAAGCGAATGATCTGCACACGGGAGGTAATTTTCACTTGTCATTCCACAAGGAGATGTTTTGTAGCACTAACATTCTCGAGAGATGCAAAAGGTCACCTGATGACAGACAGGGGATGTCCGCACCATGATTACAATGTCTGTGGCTTACAAACTGTTTTAGAAAACAGCCCATGAGGTAATGCAGACACTCTCAGTTGCTATGGGAGTCAGGAGGGACGTCCTCGCCTGCCACCTGTATAATGCGGTCCCAGTGGAACCTCTGCGGAAGAGTGCAGAATACAGGGATACGGCTCCTGTGAGATACTGACTCCTTAGTAACGTCTATTTGTGTACCCTGGAAGCTCACACTCTGCATCAATTACTTCATTCCAGCAAAACAAGTACAAGCATGGACCGTATGTTCTAAAGAAGAACTCCTGACTAAATATTGTATATGTCTGTTCTCTTGTAATCCACATAAAATAAAAAAAAAATCCATCAATTAGAGTGGCAGCCCTTATAATCAGGGCCGTCTTTATTATTTATTGGACCCTGGGCAAACATTTTCTTGGGCCCCCGACCCCCCCCCCCCCATTCTGATACATACAAAAAAATAGCAGGTAGACTCAACCAATTTATTGCAGCAGATCATGCAGCGATTTCAATTGGTTGTCAGAGGTTACAGCCGATCATTACAGGTCACTGACTGGTTGCTAGAGGTTACAACACAATTTCTGCTCTCTGATTGGCTGCTAGAAGTTACTGCAAATCATTACTGCTCACTGATTGGTTGTTAGAGGTTACAGCACATCATTACGGTTCACTGATTGGTTGCTAGAGGTTACAGAACATCATTACCATTCACTGGTTGCTAGAGGTTACAGCATATCATTACTGTTTGCTGATTGGTTGCAGACACACTACAGGAGACAGACAGAGACTGCGGACATACTACAGGAGACTGTCAGAGACTGCAGACATACTACAGGAGATGACCACAGACCTTTCAGCAATGCACAGCTGTAAGTTGAACAACAGCTCAGGGTTTAGAATAGCGGCCAGTCAGTGTGTGCGGTGTGGGGGAGGGGGGGCATACCTGGCCAGGCGGGTTCTCCATGCACTTTCATAGGTATGGGGGTGGGGCGCCCGCTTAGATCTCAGCTCCTACTACAGTCACTCCTTCCCGAGCATACAGGCTGCATAGGGTGGGGTCAGAGAGTCAGTGGAGCTCCCAGCTCTGCCCCCTCTCTGCTGCCTGTGAAATATGGCACTGCCTCCCATGTCCCCGGTGCACTCTGCAGTGCCATCATCAGGGCCCAAGAGGCAGCTGCTTTTGGGCCTCACAATAGCTGCTCAGTTTACTTTAAAGACGGCCCTGCTTATAATGGAGGCACAGCAGATGTGCAAACCCAAGAATAAAGATTGTGCCCACTGTATTGCTTTATAAATCAAAAAAACACATTGATTTCTGCAATACATGCACATTTGCCAATGTTTTGTTTCAATAAAAGCACTGCAAGTACAGGAAAATACCTGTTGATCTGCAAGGAATCCGGTGTACTTTAACTTTCTGTTTGAGCTGACAGCACAGTGCCTCCGCTGCACTGAAATCCACAGCAATGTTGTCGTCCCTGTCTGGGTTGCCACTTGCTAGCCCGGGGGTTTCTCAACTAGGGTTCCTCTACCAGTTGCTAGGGGTTCCTTGAGCAATTTCTGCTCCTCAGATAAGTTCCCACTATCTTTATTGATCTGTTTAGCTATCTGTAAGGGGGTAATTCTTCCCAAATACCACAAGAGTATGGAGCATTCTTTCCACTGACCATCATGAGTTTTAGATATAGTCATTTTTAGCCGGGGTTCCCTGGGATTGGAAAGTTATTTCAAGGGTTCGTCTGTGTTGAAAAGGTTGAGAAAGGCTGTGCTAGACTATAGAACACCCCTCCTTATGTTATAGAGAAGAAGAGAAAGGTTTGTTCTGCAGAGCACAAGGAGAACTGGGCAGAGATGGCAACACTGATTTCAGTGGCAAAGGCACTGTGTTGTCAGCTCAAATAGGAAGTTAGAAGCACACTGGATTTCGAACAGATCAACAAGTATTTTTCTGTACTTGCAGTACTTTTCTGTACTTGCAGTAGTTCATGTATTGCACAGAGCAATCTGTTTTTATATAGCTTGACAAAATCTTAATTCTTGGGTTTGCACATCTGCCATACCCCCCTTACAAGGGGCTATCAATTGATGGATTTTAAATTTACTTCATGAAGATTACAAAAGGAATAGTGGGAACCACCCAGGTGGAATCAAACATGCAAGATCCCAGGGTGGGTGAAAACATGGCCAGGTGGTAAGCAGATCTCAAGTCTGGGGGTTGACCCATTCTACCTGAAATAGTACTTCGGAGTGGACTATGCCTTTAACATTTTAATATTTTGCTTTAACGTAATTGTAATAGTGGGGTTGATTTACTAAAAGCAAATAGACTGTGCACTTTGCAAAGTGCAGTTACACTCTGCAAGTGCAGTTGCACCAGAGCTTAGTAAATGAGGTAAAGGTTCACTTTGCAAAGAACAACCAATCACATACAAGGGAAATTTAAAAAACAGCATACATGCTTGCACACGATTGGATGATTGAAGTCAGCAGAGCTTCTGCTCATTTACCTAGCTCTTGAGCAACTTCACTTGCATAGAGCAACTGAACTTTGCAAAGTGTACAGTCTGTTTGTCTTTAGTAAATCAACCCCACAGTGTGGCTAGACTCACCGAATACCAGGCAGCAATGAAAATGATTCAAATACCTTTCAAGTACTTGAGTGACAGGTTTCCTTTAATGCAGACCACAACAGTTTCACATATTCAGCTTACCTCCATTCTTCGCTGCTTTATACATCAGCCCGAGAGCAAAGATAGGAAGGTGTGTGCAAGCTCCAGGTTACGACTTGGAGCTTACATAGAGCAAATAACTCTCTCCTCACCCCACATCACAGTGCTTGATATCTTAGAAGCCAATCACCAAGCATCAGTGCTATCACATGGGAGCAAGGCAATTGAGGCATGTGCTCTTACATATCTAAAGTATTTAGCATCGATGAAGGGAAGTAAAGGTGAGCAGGTACTGCTACCGTGTTTCCCCGAAAATAAGCCCTACCCCAAAAATAAGCCCTACCTTGATTATCGGGGCGGGCTGCAATATAAGCCCTACCCCGAATATAAAACCTAGTAAATCTCCTTCAAAACACTTTGTGAATTTTAGCTAGTGTCTCCATTTTCTGCTACCGGTAGAACAAACATGTTTACACCCACCGCTGCCCTGCCGGAGGTCCTCTTCTCTCCTCCCGGCTGATGTCTGCTGCTGCTTCCTCCGTACGTCAGCGTGGATCTCGGCTATTCCCTGTCCTCCCCTCCTCCCTCTTCAGCGCACTGATGTCAGCGGCAATCTCGGCTCTTCTTTTTCCTCCTCTCCTCCCGCCCCCCTCCCTCTTTAGTGCACGGAGCGGGTACCGGTAATCCTCACCTCAGAGAAGAATACCATAAAAGCTGTACATACCGTAAACAGGTACTTTTACCCGTATAAAAATAAATAAAATAAGCCCGACCCTGAAAATAAGCCCTAGTGTGTTTCTTGTGACTAAAATTAATATAAGACCCAGTCTTATTTTCGGGGAAACACGGTAGAAGGGTTGCCATGAACCTGTTGCTTTGACCTGCGTGACCACAAGTTCAGGTTCCAGCACTCAGGAGACATCATTAGTAAAACCTTTATATGACAGGCTCACTTTAAGCACCCAAACAGTGTATGAACATTTGGAAATAGGGAAATGTCACCAATGGGGCAGAGACAACAAGAAATGGACCCAGATGCAGGGAAATTATCTTAAATAGCATCAAGCCTGAGCTCAGAATGCTGAATAGACTCCACATCTGATTATTTTTTTTATATTTAGAACAAATTATATTTATTTTTATTATATAAAATGTGATTTGAAAGAATATAAAGGATGGCTTTCTTAATAAGGAAGAATTGGTGTGCAAGTCTCCTGTACATTGGCTCTGCACCGCAAGACTCTCTCTTCACTCAATTTAACTATATTGATGATGAAGGATATGAAACTTCATATAATAAAGCTGTGTTTACTTGTTGTATGACAGTAATTTCCTGTACTACTCTGCGATCGATGCCAACGTCCGTTCGAGTCTAGGAATAGGTCTGATACTGCCAAACAAGCTAATAAGGAACATGGTTGTCTGAAAACAAACATTCTCACATAAAAACGTATAGAACAACACTGCTACAAGACAAAGGGCGCCATAATGTGTCAGGACATGTCTTCAGTCTCACCAGCCACCCCTGCAAAGTGTTACCAAACCCTCCAAGAGCCACCAACTTGATGGTAGATGGAGTAAAATTAGGACCTTCCGGCTCCATTCAGACTAGAGCGACAAGTCGCGGTCCCTCGCGGTCCATTGACTGCTATAGGACCCGTTCTAATAGGAGCGACACAAGTCGCTCCGACTTAGAAAAAGGGTTCTGTACTACTTCGGGGTGACCTCGGGGCGACTTGCATAGACATTCATTATATGAAGTCCATGCAAGTCGCGCCGAAGTCGCGGTGCACGGGACTTCACAAGTCGCCCCCGAAGTAGTACAGAGTCGTGTCGCTGCAGTGTGAATGGGCTCTCCCAGAATCTGACCAACCCAGATGATAATAATGGGACTTGTTGCCACTGTGATCTCAAATCAAACCTTGAAGATCTGATAGGTGAATGATAGCGCTGGATCAATGTGAGTAGAGATTTGTTTAAGTAAATAATAAATAAAGTAAATTTCCCTTATCATACATTTAGCCTGTGGGCAAGGTAGGCACCAGGTTCTAAAATAATTTTAAATACATTTCAAAGGAGATGGACGTTTGTACTACGGTAGGTGCTCCTAACCACACAAAGCAAACCTTGCCATTGCCAATCCTCTTCTAAAGATGTTGGTTGTCTGGTTACTTCGTACATTGACCAACTGGGTTCAATAAAGTTTGAGTTGCTAACCTGGAACAAGTATGCACACCTGTAAAGTCCTTGTTTGCATATTTGTTCCAGGTAAGGAACACTGAATATTGAAGCAAGAGGGTACTTCTAAACAGCCAGGAAACTAACATTTACAAAATGAGAAGTAGCTAAGGTAACTTCTACGTCTTTTCTTTGATTGGAAACAGATCACAGCTGTATTTTTCCCCATAAAATTTGGCACACCTTAGGTAAGGTTTTTTAAATTAGATTTTTAAAATGAAATCCAGGGATATATTTCTATTTTTTTTTTTGGCAAATGGCACAGGACTGCATAATACACAGAGCGCTGGGTACAGGCCTACATAATACACAGAGCGCTGGGTACAGGACTACATAATACACAGAGCGCTGGGTACAGGACTACATAGTACAGAGAGCACTGGACACAGAACTACATAATACACAGAGCGCTGGGTACAGGCCTACATAATACACAGAGCGCTGGGTACAGGCCTACATAATACACAGAGCGCTGGGTACAGGACTACATAATACACAGAGCTCTGGGTACAGAACTGCTTAATACACAGAGCGCTGGGCACAGGACTACATAATACACCAAGTGCTGGGCACAGGACTATATAATACACAGAGCGCTGGGCACAGGACTGCATAATATACAGAGCGCTGGGCACAGGATTGCATAATACACAGAGCGCTGGGAACAGGAATGCATAATACACAGAGTGCTGGGCACATGATTACATAATACATAGAGTGCTGGGCACAGGACTACATAATACACAGAGCGCTGGGCACAGGACTGCATAATTTACAGAGCGCTGGGCACAGGACTGCATAATACACAGAGCGCTGGGCACAGGACTGCATAATACACAGAGCGCTGGGCACAGGACTGCATAATTTACAGAGCGCTGGGCACAGGACTACATAATACACAGAGCGCTGGGCACAGGACTGCATAATACACAGAGCGCTGGTAACAGGACTGCATAATACACAGAGCTCTGGGCACAGGACTGCATAATACAAAAAGCGCTGGTAACAGGACTGCATAATACACAGAGCGCTGGGCACAGAACTACATAATATACAGGAGGGTGTTAGGCATAGGGTACAGGGTTCAGAGGTTTGTTATGCACAGAGGACACTTCTGCCACCACATCCATAGCTCACCTCTGCACCCTTCTCTCACAGATTACCTCTGCAGCCACCTCTTAGCCCCCAGGCTGTTTCTCAGCCAGCATGGGATGCCCTGTCTACATTAATCCGGCCCTAAATCCGGGGACAAAACTGGGGACAGACTTGGACCAGGGACAGTGTCCTCAATCCAGGGACTGTCCCGGGAACCGGGGACATCTGGTCACCCCAACTTAAGGGCCTGTTTAGATGTGTTACGATAACGCTCTGTAAAATGCAAGTTTTACCGCACATTATCGCAGCCCACATACTGCGATGCAATTCATTGAGAATGGCACTCCCAATGCACTGTAGTGGGCAATGCACATTATTGCCAAACACATTGCGTTATTGTGATAAAAAAAAAAGTTGCATTTCAATCCTTCATGTTTTCATACGTTAAGCAATGTTTATGTGTGTTCATTATGAAAGCTGACCAATGCACATGCACTACACATTGTGGGCTTAGTGAGAGGTTGTTGTGTACTGCAGTGAAACAGAAAACCTTCAGAAACAATTTTCCTGCATTGGGGTCCATACAAAATTAATAGGCTGTGGTTATGCTGTGCACCTCAGCACACTGTAAAGCAAGTTATTTTACTATAGCATGGAATAATGTGAATGGCCTTTTAGGCCTCATTCACACTGGGCATCACAAACACTACTTTTAAGGGCATTTGAATTCTTTTTATTTCTGCCTCTAAACACCGCCATGTTAGCCTATGTGTCCATGTGCACATAGGAGTTTACAGGCGTTTAGAGGCAGGAGCATTTAGAGACAGAAAAATAAAAATCATTTGCAGACAAGGAGTGTTTCAGGAGAAAAACAGCCCGACACACCTTAACATTAAAGCGGAGTTCCAACCTGAAAATTATTTTTTAGATAAAAATACCCCCCGGACAGTCAGGGCTAGTGCATTTCAGCAATGATAGCCTCTGAACTGTCCCCTGTTTCACTTACCTTTTGTAAGAAATACTCACCTTGAAAATGTCTTGTCCAGCGCTGCCAGGTGTGGGCAGCTGAAGCCAGAGCGTCCTCTTCGGTGATGTCGGAGTCTCAGAATGCCCTGCACCGGCCCTGCTCGTCACTTCCGGCGCAGGCGCATCATCCCTGCACAGCTTGTGGCCATGCTCCCTGATGGCCGCACTCATTGCCTGAGGAAGAAGCACGCATGCTTCGAACGCGCACACCTCTCACTCCACCTTCTACCTGGAAATGAAGTTAGCGGCTCTTCTCTGAGGGACACTACGTACCCGGAAGTGCTGGGAACCACCAGTACAGCCGGAAACCAGTGAAGACTCCCCAGATCCCCGCTGCTCGTCCTCCAACTGGAGTGGATAAACCCTTTACATGCTGGTTTATAATGTCCATCTTGTGAGTTTGCAAAACGCATCTTTCATACTGCACTTAGATGGCGCTGCTCTCTTTTCTCTCTTATAGAAGCACCAGGGTCCTTTCTCATAATTGGAAAAAAAAAATGTTTGTAATCAGGATATTGCCAGCTGTAGGCTTCCCATTCCTGTAAGCCTGGGCTCAATTTCTTTCTAAATACTACCTGGAACATTTTATAAATACCTGCTGATCCTGCCATCCATAGGCAGGTAGGGTGACAATGCTCTTTTTTTCTGTAGATAAATCACTATAGCGTTGCTACCCTTGCTGCTTCTATAGCTCCTTAGACGATGGCACCATTAAAAGCCCTATCAGTGGCTTACCACGTCTTGTTCTGCGCACAGCCCTTTCGATTGACAGCACATTTCTCAATCTGTAGGAGTTTAGGGCAGTGATGTATAGGCCCTGCTCAGTTCCTCCCACCACCTCCAGCACTGTCTATCAGGGTGCAGAAAAAAATCTATCTTCCCAGCTGCATTTAACATGAAAAAAGGAGGCAAATTACATTTCTTTTCAGGCTTTTAACTTGACAATTTGCATTGAAAATGCCTGTTTATTACGCCGAGAGAAAATAAAACAAGATGCTTTAGATTGACTTTATACAAATAATCCTCCTCATCCCTTTACGTTGCTATAAATGTGCTGATGTATGAATGAGAATATTGGGCAAGGAGACAACTTTTTTTTCTTAAAGTGGAATTCCAGGCTATAAATATCATCTCCAACTCCCCTTTTAACTCCTATTCTAACTACCCTGTTAAAGAAGGATGCTTATACCTTTTCTTAGGGTGCTATGGTCCAGGTATGTGATCAGCAGCGGCTTCAAGGAGGACAGCCGACAACAGTTGCTCCAAAGTAAGCCATGGGTGACATCACCGACCAGGCATTCTATCCGTTCTCAGCACTCTCTCCTCTCCCCTGAAGCTGGCCACTGAGAACATTACATAACTGAACCGGAGTGCCATGAGAACAGGTAAGTAGAGGCATTTGGTTGTTTTGCAGGCCGGCTGGTAAGCATGCTGGGAAATCTTTTGTATGTCTGGGATGTGCCATTCCATGTGCACCTTGCTGCAAATGCTAGTTATAGTTTGGGGTGCTTGGCATTTTTTTTGTACAGTTGCTTCGAATTGGGTGCAAGGGACACATTCAACATTACTGCCCTTATGATCAGGCCATTTTTTTGCAATACGGCACTGCGTTACTTTAAATGACAATGGTGTGGTTGTGCGAAGCTGTACCCAAATAAAATGTATGGCCTTTTTTTTCCACAAAGGGAGCTTTCTTTTGGTTGTATTTGATCACCTGTGCGTTTTTTATTTTTTGCACTATAAACAAAAAAAAAGACTAAAAATTAAAAAAAAAAAAAAATTTTTACTTTCTGCTATAAATCAAATCCAATAAAAAAACGTAAAACATGTTATTTCTTCGTCATTTTAAGCCAATATGTATTCTGCTGCTTTTTTTGTCAAAACATTTTCAAATGGGAGTATATTGATTGGTTTGCGCAAAAGTTATAGTGTCTACAAACTATGGGATGAATGTATGGAGTTTTTATTTATTTTTTTACTAGTAATGGCTGCGATGTATAGCAAGACTGCAAAGCTGCAGCAGACAAATCAGACACAGACATTTTTTTGGGACCAGTGACACTAATACAGTGATCAGTGCTAAAAAAGTATGCACTGTCACTGTACTAAAAAACACTGGCTGGGAAGGGATTAACATCAGGGCCAATTAAAGGGGTAACTGTGTGTCTAGGCAATCCTTGTGAACAGTGTGGGAGGTGCATTTACTAGGGGAAGGCATTGATCCATGTTCCTCCTTTGTAACATTTGATCAATGCTTTCCCTACTGACCGGACATCGATCTGCCTTGTTTACATAGGTAGACCGCTGCTCTGGCTCTCCGCCAAATGAGAACCCACATATCAGCTCTCTTTTTATGGATAGTGTAGGACCCACTGATAATGGGGTACTTTGACGCAGTGGTGGGCTTGAGCACGATATGGCCATATGGTGGGACTAAATCCCCATTTTTATTTATGGATTGTCTTCATATTTGATAGTCATTTCTTTTGCATGTGCGCGCTATTTTTCTTTTAATATATCAGTTCTCGCTGTGCATAATCACAGCAGAAGCAGGTTGCTGGCGGATGCGTGCCCCCAGACCCGGAAGTGCAGGATCACGTATAAAGCACGTGATCCTGTGCAGCAGAGCCGCCTTGGTGCTGTATATATAAGTTATATGGTCCACAAGCTTAAGGAGGGGTGGGCTCCCTCCAGGCACACCTGCCCTTAACATATCCATTATTATATGTGCTCCTACTATGGAGACTCTGGGAAATTTTATAATTATGACCGCATTATATACAGAGGTCTTGTCGTGGGCACTGCGGCTTACACATATATTTGTAAATGTGTGCAAATAAAACCCTCCACTTTTAAGGTAAATTATTAGACGGTTGTTTTGAAGGCTTGCTGGTAAGTGTGCTGGGAAATGTTTTGCTTGTCTGCAATGTGCATTGCCCTTTCATGTGCATCTTGCTGCAAAGGCTCCTTTTAGGTTGGGGTGGTTACCATTTTTTTGTAAAGTTTAACCGGTTGCCGACCGCCGCACGACTATATACTGCGGCGGTCAGCCCCGGCCAGGCAGAGTGACGTATCGGTACGTCACTCGCCTGTCACTGACTTGCGAGCCTATAGCGAGCGAGCGCGCGCCCGCCGAGGCGCGCGCCCGCCGCGGCTCGTTCACAGGCAAGTCAGTGCGTGTGACCGGCGGACTCGATGTCCGCCGGCCACACTACGATCGCTCCTGTGAAGGGAGAAAGACAGAGCAGCTTGTGTAAACAAGCTGCCTGTCAGTTCTCCCTGTGTAAAAGTAAAGATCTGACCGTTCTACTATGTAGAACGGTTGATCTTTGCTTTTACACCAATAGCAATGTCCCTACACAGTAGAAAGCACGCCCCTAGGACACACTTAACCCCTCCCTTCCCAATAAAGTTAACCCCTTCCCTGCCAGTGTCATTTTTGCAGTAACAGTGCATATGTATAGCACTGATTACTGCAGTAATGTCACTGGTAACCCCAAAAGTGTCAAAAATGTCAGTCAAGGGTCCGATCTGTCCGCCGCAATGTCGCAGTACCCAAAAAAAAATCGCAGATCGCCGCCATTACGCGTTAAAAAAAAAAACACCAAAAATGACAAAAATCTTTCTCTTTGTTAGTAAACGCGATAACTTTTGCGCAAACCAATCAAAATACGCTTTTTGCGATTTTTTTTACCAAACATAGGTAGCATAAAACAAATTGGCCGAAAAATGTTAAAAAATTTTGATTTTTACTTTTTTTTTGGGGGAATTTCATATAAAAAAATGTGAAAAATATTGTTATTTTTGCAAAATTTACGCTCTTTTTTTGTTTATAGCGCGTGATCAAAAAATCGCACAGGTGATCAAATACCACCAAAAGAAAGCTCTGTTTGTGGGAAAAAAAGGACGTCAAATTCGTTTAGGTACAGCGTCGCACGACCGCGCAATTGTCCGTTAAAGTCACGCAGTAAAAAATCGCAAAAAAACCCCTGGTCCTTTAGCAGCCAAATCCTCCGGGGCTTAAGTGGTTAAGCAGCTGCCTTCCACAGGGTAGTTTGATTAGGAGTTAGAAGGGGGGAGGGGGTTGTGGAAGCAAATCTAGGAGTAGATAATAATCGCCTGGACTTCCGCTTTAATTGAACTGGTACTGGTAGCTATGTGTTCCGCTACCTGGCCAACGGATAGAAAGGGTATGTGTGCTATGAATTCCTGCCTTACCCTAACTCAACCTTTTTCAACCAGGGTGTTTTCTGGGTTCTTCAGGGGTGGCTTGACAAAATGTCTAATAATTGCCCCAAATTGCCCAATACAATTGTCAACAAGCTAGCAGGTGGATCAAACCTAGCTTTTTTTTGTTATACAAGGCCACAACATATTTTTATTGTGCAGCAATACAACCTTGGACAACATGCAGACTAGCTGCCAGTGTCCAAACAACCAATGACATCATAGGAAGATAAAGAGGTCATGGGGTGCATGTTTGCTCCTCTTCATCAGTACTGGGGTCAGGTTGGCTGGATGAGTGAGAAGGAAGAGAAATGCTGGAATACTAATCAGTACCGGTGTACAAAAGTATATGTGCTTTGTAAAACTAAACCACCTATGTTGTTTGGTGCCCTACATTTGTCAATGCCACTGCATTATGTAAAACTATTAGGTTACATTTTTTTATATTTTAGATTGTACAAAATTATAAAGGGTGCCTTGACTGAAAAAAAAGTCTGAGAACGCCCTTACTCAATAAAAAGAGGAAAGAATTAACAGAGCTGTAAATAAATCTAACAAATGGAAAAACCATTGGAAGGGCTCATTATAGTCCCCCAAGGGTTGCCCCAAATGGTTTGATCTTTACCTGAGCACCACACCGAGCCATCAAATCAGGGACAGGATTTTAAGATTTATGACCACCGTTTTATCACAGGCAGATGGGATTTACAACATTCATTAGAACTGTAACTCAGAAGCCAAGACAACTGTTCTAGGAACAACCCAATATTATGAATGTTTAATCCTGAATAGGGGTCCTTTAAAGACTGCAGAGAAAAATGGGACCCATAAACCTTCTGCTATACATTTATTAGGCTCATTTATTGCTTCTGATCCCTAATGGCAATGTTCCTTGCTTCCTCCTTGAAAAAAAAAGCACTGACGTCAGTTTGGCTGCAAGGTCTGTCATATATTTTTAGTGGAAAGTTCCGTGATATACTATGTTTATAGGGAAGCTACCCTTGAGTTAAAAGCATTTTTTTCTCAAATTAAATTATTCCCTGTAAATATCACACTAATGCTACTAAAGTAGCCCTTTTGTCAAAATGTAAGACTGGAATTCGTTTTACAGGAAACCTTAAGGTTTTAGGTGAGAACTAGCAAATGTGCACCCGGTTGGACAACGAAGGGTGTGCAACAATAAATGCTATCTGCTGCCTGGTAGGTTGGGTAGCAACGAAAGACAGTGGCACAGTATACAGTATGGCAGTATGAGTATAAAGACAGTATGCACTGGAGTATATACAAAGGATTAGTGTAGAATATATACAGTATAATTTCAGCCCTCGAAATTTCCACTCGTCTTCTCACTGCTAGTATGGAAAAAATTTGAGAGCGGGTGTGGGGTTGCCTCTGGGGGGTCACACAGAGCGGGGATCTCCTGCTGTAAAACTGCATGGATTTAAATTGCCCAGTGGCCGCTGTTAAACAAAGTCCACCTTCTGGACCAGCTCCTATGATATACAGCACACTGGTCCAATGCCGAGACGTGTGACGTCTATCGTAGGAGCCAGTACAAGAGGCAGAACTTCACTTGATTGCGGCCGCCAGGCAATTCAAATAAAAGCTGTAGATTGTGACCCAGACGGCTCTCCTCTTCCCCTCCTCTCTCTCTGATCCCCGTACACTGGTGAGGCTGTGCTGAAGAGCAATGGTAAGGCTGTATTGATGGGCACTGGAGAGGCTGTGCTGATAGGCACTGATGAGGCTGCACTGATAAAGCAGCATTGATGGGCACTGATGAGGCTGCATTGATGGGCACTGATGAGACTGCATTGATAGGCATTGATAGGCACTGGTGAGGCTGCTTTGATGGGCACTGATGAGGCTGCACTGATGGGCTACGTTAAAGTTGTTAATATTTATTTTTGTAACTCTGCATAAAAAATTTAAGAGCCCATTCACACTAAGGCGACTTGTCAGCCTGACAAGTCGCGGTATGTCGCGGTCCATTGACTAGTACAGGACCCGTTCTAAAAGGAGCGACACAGGTCGCTCCGACTTAGAAAAAGGGTCCTGTACTATTTTGGGGCGACCTCAGAGCGACTTGCATAGACTTCCATTATGTGAAGTCCCTGCAAGTCCCTGCACAGCGGTGCACGCGACTTCACAGGTCGCCCCCCGAAGTCGGATCGCCTCAGTGTGAACCGGCTCTAACAGTGTAAATTCATGAGACAATTTACATTTACTACTTTACATTGTAGCAAAGTGCCATGTCTTCAGTGTTGTCACATGAAAAGATATAATAAAATATTTACAAAAATGTGAGGGGTGTACTCACTTTTGTAAGGTACTTTTTATATATATATATATATATATGTACTGTACACACACACACAGTATATATAGATATATATTGTATGTACACACACTACCGTGCACGTGTTAGACAAGTGTGAAAAAATGGCTACAAAGTAAAAATATAAAATGTAATTTTTTATTTTTTATCAATTTACAAAATGTAAAGTAAGCGAAAAGAAAAAAAAATCGAAATCAATTCAATATTTGGTGTGACTGCCATTTGGCTTCAAACCAGCATCAATTCTTATACTTGCACAAAGTCAGGTATTTTGTAGGATTAGGTGTATGATTATCAGGTGTATGATTGACCAATTATACCAATCAGGTGCTAATGATCATCAATTGCATATGTAAGTTGAAACACAGTCATTAACTGAAACAGAAATAGCTGTGTAGTGAGGAATAGCCAAACTCTGCTACCAAGGTGAGCTTGTGGTCATGTCACAGGTCATACACCATGGCAAGACTGAGCACAGCAACAAGACACAAAGTAGTTATATCCCTTTATATAAAGTTTCTCTTTAATGTGGAGTCTGAATGGTTCAGTGATTATATATCTCATTTAGTTTTTAAAAGATATTAGGAAGTATGCCTTTTTTGATTAATTGACAGTCAGAATATTGATCTGCCCTCAAAATGGATTCCACCATTGTGATAGGTACATTATTAGGGTAAAACCCACCTATGACAATCCTTTAATAACTGGACTTTGAACTAATATCTTCTTTGTTTGGATGGGATTTTTACATGTCAAGCTTCCTTTGAAGCCATCATTTGAAATCTCTTTAATTCAGATATTGAGCCCTCCACTGTCCCCCTCCTTTAGCAAACAGCTCCGCTAAATTGCTCTGGAAAAAATAGAGGATTGAAAAGAGTGATTAGCATCCTCCCACACAAATCCACTGCATAATGACCTGGCGTTCACAGAGATATGTTTAGACGACAGTCTTACGTGTCTCTTCAAACAGCGAGGATCCAGACTTTTAATAAAATCCCTCTTATGCAAATTGGTGTTTTTGTTTTGCATGTGCAAATGTGCCCCATGCGCACTCATGAAATTAAATGAGCAAAATAGTAATGCGGGCCATATTTCTACTTATTGCCCACTTGGAATGATATTTTTTCCTCTGTGTGCAAACATTGATCAACAAAAGCTTTCACAGCTCATTGTCATTGATCAGCACATGCCCTTGAAGTTAAGTGTTAGGTGGTGTTAAGGTGGAATATATTGCAGCTTACCAATCATTAGAAGTGGTGGCTACATTCGTTTTCTTTAGGCTTTTCCTGCTCTGTCTTTCCCTGGTGATCTGGCAGTAACACACCTCCTGTATTAGAGCGCCCCTACTCTGGATGAAGGAGCACAGGAGGTACCTTTGGACAGTAGCATTGTCAATCTGAAGGGAGTATACTAGCAGATTTAGATACACTAACAAATTGAAGTCAAACCCCAGCGTACACTTGGTAACCAGTTACGGCAAAATTTTTTTTTTTAAAGTGGATGTAAACCTGATTCATGAAATTTGACCAAAGCACATCTATCTGTAGTGTTTACGTATCTCTCTTCAAAGCCCTGAGTCCCGCGTCTTTCTGCTGTTTCGTTGCTCTGTTATCAGCATGATAACTTCTGACAAGTTCTCCAACAACTGAGATAAAACCAGGCTGAAATTTGTGTGTTGTGGGAGGTTGCTATAAATAGATTACCAGAGAGCTTGTCTTGTCACAGCACAGCTCTGCAAATCTCTGCCTACGCGGAGTGGGGGTGTGTGCCTTTCCTCCAATCAGCTGTCCTGGGTGTATGCCAAGAATTCACTCCCAGTGCTGAACAGAAAGAGACAATCTCTAACACAATATGCACTTTCTAAAGAATATATAAATGTAAAATGCATGTAAAACTTATTGTAAGGAGATTTGTTTCATCTCTATGTATAATCTGAGGCTATTCACTTCATGGGGTATATGTGAGGGTTTACATACACTTTAAATCCTCTGTGATGAAGGTTTTACATAAATAAAAGCTAAACGTTGTAAGCACCCCTCTCAATGGTAAATGGTTTGTCTAACCCAGGGGTCTTCAAACTCTGGCCCTCCAGTTGTTCAGGAACTACAATTCCCATCATGCCTAGTCATGTCTGTGAATTTCAGAGTTTTACAATGCCTCATGGGATGTGTAGTTGCACAACAGCTAGAGAGCCGTAGTTTGAGGATCCCTGGTCTAACCCACGTAACTGCAAGAGAGTTTGTTCTATTGAAAAACAATGTATATATATATATATAAATATATATATATATATATATATATATACACATATATATATATATATATACATATATATATATATATATATATATATATATACATACACACACAACACACACACACACTATATAAACATATAACACAAAAAGTCTAAAAAAAGAAAACGAATGCATCCATCACATTCAACAGTTGGTAATCTGCAATATAAATGTTGAATGTTAAATTATATGTAGCACTCTCCTAGACAGGTGCTAGGTAAAATCATCTATTTTGCTCCTGCTGCTTATCAGGGGAGCTGATCTGTTAGTTTTACCTGGTAAATGTTTCCAGGTGTGATTCACTGGGTCTGAGGGAGTGTCCCCACTGTATCCAATGAGGGAGCTTGTTGGACAGTAGAGGAAACCCGGCCAATGACACATCCTGTTTCATGGCAGTCCCAGTGGGAGGGCATGTTGCAATGCATCTTGGGATTGGCCATAAATAGGGCGGGAACATGTGACAGGGCGTCTTTTGGCGGGAGCAAAGTCCCAGGAGGAGGAGGAGGACGGCTGTCTCTACTCCTGCAAAGTGAGGAAGGTGGTCCAGGCTGTCGGCCTAGGGACCAGGAGTGGAGCTGGGCTGCAGAGGATCCGGTGTGCTGACCAGTGGAGCTGCTGGGCAGAGGACTTTGGGAAAAACAGTATTGTGGTTTCCAAGGGATTTGCCTGGGGGTCTGTCTAAGAGAGGGGACCACTCCAGAGAAGTCAGGGGATCAAGGAGCCAGCTCACTCAGAGTGTTACAGTAAAGGGGGTACTGTGTAGTGAACCCTGAAGATTAGGAACTAAGGGGGTGCCAGGAAGGGCCCTGAAGTTGTTCAGCAGTGCAGTTCAGTTGCTTCAGAGTACAGATTGCCTCAGAGAATTACTTCAGTTCTGCGTCACAGCTAGTGACAGACTGAAATCAGCGGCCTAGCATGACTAGCTCAATTTCAGTGTTACTCAGCGTTACTCAGCATTAACCAGCATTTACTCAAGTCGTCCCTGCCTATTGTGCATAGTTCTAGTCAGTTGGAGTATCCCTCTCATCCCTTCTCCTATCCAAGTTCCTAATAAAACATAAAAACCAAAGATACTGGACTGATTCTTGTCTGAAGTAAAAACACTTGGGAAATGCCAGATTGTTCAACTGTTGCTAATGGTAACCCAGGGGGACCCGTAGCCAGCAGCTCTCTTGGGAGTAGTGCTACATTTATATAAATGTTTGCTTTTGGGTTTATTACTGCTTTAATTTGAGTTATTCTCTTATCACTGTACAGCTTTTCAATTCCCAGGCTGGGGGTGGGTGCATGACAGCCTGGCTTCCAAGGAAGTGGGTTGAATGATGCTGGCCGTCATTCAATCCGGAATAATGGGTACATCTACTGGTGAGAAAAAATGACTGTGGGGGACATTTTCAGATTGCAAAAACATTTTTGAATGGCATTTTTAAATTCCGTTTTAAACTAAAATTCTAGAATAAATGGCATTAAATGTTTAAATTGAACACCACGGCCTTCGTACAAACAATAGAGGGACCCCCGTCCAGATGTTTTTTTCTAGTTGTTGGGAGTCCAGTCATAGCGTGGTGTTCAACTATCTTCCATTACCATTGCGGTAATGAGTGGTTAAGCCACAGCCGAAATAACAGTGAAATGGGGAAACAGAAGTGGATACATGGAAAGAGGTGTTGTTCATCAAAGACTAAAGCCGGCCATACACAGGGCAAACCATGCACACAGTGTTGATGCAGGAATCCCTGCTGCTGGGCCATTTTCTTCCGGCGGGGGCAAACAGGGGAAGCTATCCCACGCCAGGAGAATATAGTGATTATCGCTATCAGCTATAGCAACCAGCAGGCTGGTTGTACCCAAGTTGATCGATCAATCAACTTGGTACATTCAGCTTGCCCATTAGCGGTTTGAATCTTGGCTGGTTTAGCAGGATTCAAACAGTGTATGGCCGGTCTTAGTAATACCAGAATTCAGCTTGATGTAAAAATGCAAATTTCGTAAATAAATTCCTGGGGGAGGAATAAGTCAACGAGATTTTCATCTTCTTTGTAGTAGCCCTTTAATTTTAGCTTAGATATATTTAACATCAGAATAGCAGAGGAGCAAGGTAAGACAGCAATAAAGAATTCAAGACTAAATAAGATACACTATTGACCGAATACAGAATGCAGAGGACATGATGTAGGAAAATCTATACTTGCATTGCTTCCTTGGCTTGAACTTGGAATCCTTTATTGTCTCTGTATCACTCAGGGATATAAAAATAACCTTGATCGCACAACTAGTCTACCTGCCAGCTTCAAATAATCATCAATAAAAAAGGGACATGGGTGTACAGTAAAGGGAAAGTCAAATAAATTAAATTTCCAAAAATAGATCACAGGATATGCAACTTTAATGTCATTGAATCAAAACAAAATAAGACTAAATCCTTTGAGGTGTCCACAATTTAATATGCTGAACTTAGGCATCAGCTTGCTTTCAACTTTTTGTGTTCTATGTGACCAGTAAAATGTTCTTGTGTCATGAGTTGAGCTGGATCTCTTGGTGTCACTGGTGGTAGACTCCAAAGAACAGACTCTGAAAAGCATCTAAAGGCCCGTACACACGAGTCGAAATTCGGCCGGGAATTTTCGTCCGACGACCGATCTGCCGATTTTCGGCTTGTTAGTATGATGCTTCCGACAACCGACTCCGACTTTTCGGCCGAAAAAAATCTGGTATGCAGGCTATAAAATTTTTGTCCTCCGATTTTCGTGCAGTCAGTACAGATGTCGACAGGGACAAATCTTATGAGCAAGACTGGGCATGCTCAGTGAAGAAAGAACACAAAGAAAGCAAACCAACACATGACATCACTTCTGAAGTAGAATTTTGTCATGCGGGAAAATTCGTGTGCAGTCTAGAGCACATTCCAACCAACAGACACCACTCTGGACAAAAGACGGACGACCGGTCGGCGGAAATTCGTTGCGTGTGTACTAGGCTTAAGTTCCAAGGAACCTTCTGCAGAACTAATATTTGGGGCCATTAGAAGAACACTTGGTTTGAAACGGAAGGTGCATAAGGGCACCGGGTAAAACAAGTCAAAGGTTGAAGGATGTCAGTAGAGAAAGACAATGTTGATCACAAAGGATATCTGGATGCCTAGAAGATGTTTTTGAGAGCTTATAGCCTTTTATAAACTACAACAGTCATATGAATGTTAATTTACAAAAGAAAAATAGGCACTTCACTTTGCAAAGGAGATTCTCCCTTAGCTTGGTGAAAGTGGTGAAAATTCATTTTGCAATTGGATAGAGGAAGTCACCTCATTCACTAAGCTAAGGGAAAATTCCCATTGCGAAGTAAACAGCCTATTTGCCTTTAGTATGTCAACGTGTATATCAGTGTACTTTAGGTATCATGAAACCCGAACGTGGATGTTCCAGCCCAGATAATTTTTTCTGCACAAGCAACTTCTTAGGTCTATGTCCACCACCAGCTTGGAAGCGGTTTAAATTTTATGTTTATATTTTAGTACAAGGGTGTCCAAACTGTGGCCCAAGATGGCTATAAATGCGACCCAACACAAAATCATAAAACTTGCTTAAAAATGTTGATTTCTTTTTTTGGGTTGGGGAGGGGGGGTGTTAACACTTAGCAATCACATGCGGGCATAAAAAAAATTGACAGTGTCACTTTACTGGACTTTTGTGAGGTACATTATCTAAATCAGCAATCGTTAACTTGTGATCTGCCTGACTTTTCTGTTCATCAGCTATCCTTACTGTTAGTGAATTTTATGTGTTACCCAAGACAATTCCTCTTCTTTCAATGTGGCCCAGGAAGGTCAAAATGTTAGACACCCCTGTTATAGCCTATACTCTGTTTCTAGAATGATAATTTACTTATGAGGCTGGTTGATAACAATTTTTCTGATCAGAATCACTTGAATAGGTTCCTAAAATCCTTTGTGTATCATCAAATTCTAAGAATAAAACGATATTCTGACTTTCACTTAATTTGTATTGATAAGTTAGGAGAATGTAAGACTACTTGGGATATGAATCTATAGTTATATGCCCACCTGGTTTTATAAAGGATCTTGATGTTATGAAGCAAGACAAACATGATGCAACGTGGTAGCTCATACTCTGCTACTCTGCACACTCATACCCCTCCGCTGCAGCTCTGCAAATATAACATTGTGTAGCGGTGACCAGCAGCTGTATATAGTGTCTGGCCCCTACATTAATCCAGCCCTGAGTGCGGTCTTTTTACCTGGCATCAGAGCAGCCGGGGGGGGGGGGGGGCGATTGCCACCCTGCCCCCCCTTCCCAGTCCTCCCCTGGTTATAGCCCAATCTGCATGCTCATGATCTAGATTAGGGGTCTTCAAACTATTTAAACAAAAGGGCCACTTTACTGTTCTTAAGGCATTAGGGGGATCCAGACTATGATCAGTGGGAGTAAAAATTGGCCTGGCGTTAGTGATAGTAAACAGTGCCCTATATTTGGTATTAGGGGGAGTAATAGAGCTTCATTATGGGTGTCAATGGGAGGAACAGTTCCCTGAGGGCCAGATAAATGCAAGCAAAGGGTCGCATCCAGCCCCCGGGCCGCAGTTTGGAGAACACGGATCTAGATGATAAACAATAGCTATATTGCTACCCTTTACTTTTTATGTTAAGCGCAGCCCCAGGTTGCCCCATTACTTACTGCCTCCTTGTCTCCTTCCATCCTCCTCTTCTTCCTCTGGCAATAAAGGGGAGGTCAACAGGAGTAACCAGTGAGAGCTGCGGGGAACCTAGGTCAACAAGACTGCCAGTTTTGTGATGATTTTCCAAAATATTTTATCAGAAGGTTTCCCAGTATCGAATCAGTGTGCAGCAAGGGCAAGCAGGTAAGCATTTGCACTGTTCCTTCACAGGTATGCCTTGTTTTTAAAAGCTTACTATTGCTTTAAAAAAATAAAACAAAATCTAACAAAATTGACCCCAAGCCAGTATAAAATCACATTAAGTGGTTTAAACTTCAAAGCAAACATTTATTATATTGCAGCTTACCATTTCTTAGAATAATTGGAAAAAAACGCTTGATGAAAGAGTCTTAGCTGGAGTTGGATATTAAAGCGGAGTTCCAGCCTTTTCACTCACCTGTCCAACGGTCCAGCGATGCGGCCGCCCGAAGCCTCGATCCTCTTCCCTCTGGTCTCGGCGGCGCCGGCATCACTGCTGTGGGCACCCGGCTGTGACAGTTTGCGGCTTCACAGCCGGGTACGCACTGCGCATGCGCGAGTTGCGCTGTGCGTCTTGATTGGCCGGCAATCTTCTGGGACCTCTGACATGTTCCAGAAGATTGCAGGGAGGGAGGGGGAGAGGAGAACTTCCGTTCAGGGCGCCGCGGCGCTCCGAGCGGAAGTGGGAGCGGGTACCTGTCAAAACTAGGTACCCGCTCCCCCCCAAAAAAATGACATGCCAAATGTGGCATGTCAGGGGGTTATTACTACCAAAACGGAAGTTCCACTTTTGGGTGGAACTCCGCTTTAAGGCTAGCTTCACACTATTTTGGGTGGTTGCGGGTACGGGAATTGCAACTGTTCTCAAATCCCAGACCACCCGCAGCCAAAACGTGCTGCTCTTTAAAAACATGCAGGGCTGCCCTTCATTTTCGATGGCACCCCTATGCACCCAAAAACGCAGCAGTTTCCCAACAGCTGCGTTTTCAAAATGCTGCAGGAACCTTTTTTCTGCGTTAAACGCAGACACAGTGACCCATTCAAATGAATGGGCTGCCATGCCTGTGCAAACGCGACCTGCAAAGCTGCAATAGTGTGAGCCTAGCCTAATTTGTAAGTCAAGTCCTTCTAAACTTACTAGTGTATATAATGCCTGATACACAGAATGAGATTATGGAACGAATGATTGTCCATTTTTTTTTTGCGTGCTAGTCTAATATCGAAAGTAAAAGAGATTATGGCACTTTTCCACTGCAAGTACCGGCTCGGCTCTACTCGGCCCTGCTTGGCCCGGTTTGCTTTTCCACTGCTGGTACCACATGGTACGGTGTTGGAACGGTTCGGTACGGTATGGCATGGTTTGCTTTTCCACTAAAGTAGTACTAAAGTTAAGTGGGTGGGATAACAACGGGGTGGGTGGGATTCTCTGACCAATCAGTGGCTAGTAGTGACTGCATGCAAAGGATTGTGGCATATGGTACCGGGTATGGTACCTCTTGGAACCACAATCGAGGTGGTACTGTTTTTGAGAGCCGTACCGTTCGATTCCATGAAGTGGAAAAGCGCCGCCGTACCGTACCGTACCGAACCGTTCCTACACCGTACCATGCGGTTCCATGCAGTGGAAAAGCGCCATTAAGTTACGAAAATAATAGTACGACAGAATAAAAATTTCCGAAGTGATGTAATGTACTTGTATTGTATTTTTGGACAACAACTGTATTGAATAAACGAAAATCCTACGATTTAGTATCGTATGAGAACATTTTTTGTGCTTGTTCCATCGAATAAATTTGCATGAATTGTTGTAATTGGCTCTCGAAAGCTGTGTACTAACGATCAGATTATTGTACCATTGCTTCGAAAACTGTATTTTTCATATGATTTTCTGAATGTGTGTACGTTCAGAACACTAACCCCCCCCCCCCCCCCCAGCTTTACAATGTTGCTGTCCAAGGGTGGCTCGGTTGCTCCTCTATTCAGATCGAAGACACCATAAAACCGGAAGTGTGTTACTGGGCAGATCACCAGGTAAAAATAGGAGATAAAAGCCTAAAAAAAACCCAAAAAAAACAAATGCAGCCACCACATTTATTGATTAGTAAGCTGCAATTATTACATTTTTGTTTTAAGGTTTGCAATCGCTTTAAGGCATTAGCATCTAGTGTTTCTGTATAATGACGTTCACATTTGAGTAAGCTGAATATTAACACCTGTAAAGCAGTTTTGACTATCTATATTGAATCTATCCTATTGCAGAGCAAATTCCACCATGACAGAATATAAATCACAGCCAGGATCCTCTTAGCAAATGTGTCACTTTCCCTCTCCCTGTCTGTACACATCAAAGCTTCATGGAAGTAAGTGCACTTTATCTTAGTTAAAGGTGTTATGTGGGAGGGAATTTGGAACGCTCAAAGACAGAGAATGCATCAGGACCAGCTCTCTGTCAATAACACATCCTCCTTATCAATTTCCTATTATTGTCATTCATCTTTCTCGTTTGTCCTTATAACCGGAGAGACTATAAACAACCAGGCTCTAAAGTACCCTACGTGATCTCGTGTCTTTCCAACACTACTAACCACAAAATGAATTGCTGCAAACAGCCATGTTTACTTGAGTTAGGCCCCTTTCACACAGGCGGACCGTTCAGATCCGCCTGTCAGTTTTTTTGGCGGATCTGAATGGACACCCCATGCATCTCTATGGGGCATCGGATGTCAGCGGAGACATGTCCACTGATATCCGATGCGATCCATCAAATCTGGACGGATGGAAAAACTATTTTCCATCCTTTTAGCGGATCAGATCAGATCGGATGATTTACACCCAACAGACCAATTTTTTGTGGACAACAAGAGCCGTTTGGTGCTACTATCTATAATTTGTTACTGTTCTTGAATGATACATACATTGGGCTGCTTACCTATAATTTGTTACTGGATTTGAATCCGACATACAAAGTGAAACAAAGTTAAATTGTGCAGCAAAGCAGAAAGCCCTTTGCCTGTTAATTCTAAACTGCAAAACAGATAGCAATTAGGCGATAATTATATTCAGTACAATTATAAAAAGAATGTAACTGATAAGTTATGTGTGTTCTGCATCTCATTACTTGATCGGTAAGTGTCGGTATGCTTCCCTCTGATCATCTTGTCGCCTTCTCTCTCAGGATGAACAACAGAACCTAAATAGAAGTATAAAATGCAACGCAAAAGAAAAGCGGTTGCTAGGTCCTTCGTTGGCAATGAAATATATTTAATTTATTCATTGACATATTGCCCATATTTTCCACCTTTTCAAAGAACCCTAAACAGTTCAAATGATTCCCTGCCCTGAGGAAGCTAAAAATGCATGTATAGCCAAACCATTTTTTTCGTTGTTTTGAGTACGGAGGTGTTAAAACCCCTGTTGGGTGATGTTTGTTTCCCTGCTGGGGAGAATAACCCTCATCCTGGTGACCATTGTGTTCTGTACAGAAAGTGATGGGAAATACAACATTTTGGATTTGGAACAGAAGAGGAAAGGAAGGTGAAATGAAATCATCCAAGGGGAACACCTTTCCTTGTGACAATTGTCTAAGGCCCCATGCAGACTGGCTGTTTAATGAAAGGGTAGGGGTACCGCGCTTCAGGGGAGTGGTGTAAATCAAATGTTAAATAAATAAATTAAAATTAAAACACTATAAATCAATATTCAATTATATGTGATGGTGCTCAAATCAAAAACTCTCCAAGTGCTCAGTGTGTCTCTGAGATATGCAATAAATATACATCAATAAATAAATAGGAATCTCTACTTATAAATTTACATATAAAGTGCAACAGTGCTGTTAAAATTAATAAAGGAGGAATAAATTAAAGTATAAAATTAATTTCACTATTAATTCATGTGACAGTAAAGTGCTCAGTGCTCCATCTATACACAAGTGAGTGATGCACACTCAAAATCCAGTGCTTTCAGTCTTTATAAGGTGCTTAATGTGTCCCAAATAGCACAGTAAACAAAACTGTCCTTCTTATTTCAAGTGTTGAACCTCCACCTAACACCATGTGGAATTACGGGGTGCTTCTCTGCGTCTATCACCCCTCAGGGTGTGCTAACCGCTCACCTCAGATTATAAAACATTTCGCCTCTTTGTTATATGGATATGGCAATCCTCTCCTCTCCTTCCTTGTTATATGCTCAGGGGATGGTGGTCAGCCTTAACTGAATGGATCAGGGTGTACGTCCTCCAGAGATCCCACGAATCTCAAAGGAAAGTGCTCAAATAGTGCAATATTGCCAAAAAATATGCGTTTATTGAAATAAAATCAAAACACTTACAAACAAACGTGGTTTCTAAGCCTTCAATTGCATACAGGTAATCGCGGACCTTACTTCCGCATTCAAAACATCACTTCCGGTGCTGTGCCCTACGCGTTACGTCACGTCCGCCCACGTGACTTCTTCAGGGGATGGCTGTTTAGCTCTGGTGCACGGGACTCTGGCATTTATGGGTGGAGGGCACAGGTGCACCATCTGGTATTCCTAAAAAGACCAAGCAGTGCTCACATAATGTCCTGGAGTACTGTGAGCCCATCCAGCATGGCGGTGCGATATGGGAAGAATGGTGCCGTTAAGTCATAAAAGACTTCCAACAGCGCAGAAGGAAGCCAGGGACCATGCTGGAGGGTACGTTTTTTTTTTTCTTGTTTTTTTAAACAGGAGTTGAGGAATGGAAAAAAATGGAGTTACATTTTCAACTTTCAAGATGCCCTCTATCCTCCTACACCCATATGACAGAGTTGGTATGCGCTGATTGGCCGATTAGCAACTTGGCAATGTCAGGTGGGGGTAAGAACTTGACAGTGTTCCCTACAGCCCTCTGTAAGCTCCAAAATGTGCCTTGAACCTCATACGAAACTTCTTCTTATTCCCGGTGGCCAACAAAGTGGAACAAAAGTAAGTATAAAAAAGGGGGGCCATGACCAGCTTTAAAGTGAACTTGCTATTTTGCCATAGCCTTATGGTGCTTTTTTTTAAGAAATGGGAAGCTACGTTTTTTTCCCCTACAGGTTTAGGTTACAACAAATAAATACATACATTTCATTTTTAATTTTCTTGTATGAGTACCAGAAATCTGTATTTTATATCAGCTTTCCATATTCCATTTTCCTGCATATTAGGACTTAAGGCTGGGGTCAGCACTTCAAAAAAATGAGGACTCTACAGCATTGCAAAATGCTGTCAGTAACATTGGGAACTTACTGAGGAGAGAGCACAGGGATGATCTTATCAGCATGCTTCTGCTCCTTTATTGTCCAATCAGCAGACTCAAGTTAAGGAAGTGACCAAGGAAGCAGGACTTCAATAGGACTTCAATAGGGAAAAGCTGTTAATCTGCGCAAATAACAGAAACCAGCAGGTATAATGGTAAAGTAGAGTATATAGTTGAGTTTTTTTCTCTTATTACAAAGGTGATTCAACTAAGAGGACCATAGCATAAAACACACACAACAATATCATTTACTAATCGTCATCACTGGGTGTGTTGGGCATAAGAACAGATTAAAGGCGCTTACTTCCTCTTGCGTTATTTTCCTGGAGAAACCAGAGAAAATCGCTTAGCAAGCTCAGTCTTAATAATGTTCTAACTCCGCATCCCCGAAGGTTTCAAATCACTTTAGGCATCATATGCGCAGACACTTCTTAATGTCTAAAGTGCTTGGATAATTGCATGTCTACTTTAAGCCGTTCCCTACTAAGTACGAAAATCAGTTAATGGATAAATGGATGGCTAGCAGAGGTAAAGCTTAAGTAATCTGTAGAGAGCCAGAATGGGACTGTGACAGCTGAGTAGGACTAGCCATAGATGAGCACACATCTCTCTTTATGCAGACCTAAAGTAAACAATGCACAATCCCATGGGTGGTTCCAGAGAATGCCATGGCTCTATGCCAAAACACAATACACTGCGATAAAAAAAAACAAAAAAAAAAAAACCTTATGATGATAGGAGAATAATAAACCTGGGGTAAAAAGGAAACTACATCAGTAGCATACTTACCAATATTATGGTCCTGGACCCTGGGACAATGTTAACCCAAGTTTAAATCAAGTTTATTAATATCCACAATGTCCTGCATTGTCTGTCAACTGCATAAGTCCCAACATGAGGAAGACACTCCAAATGGCTGACGCAGTTCAAGAGTAGGTACCCTCTTCTTCAAGGCCAAAAGCTCTTAAGCTCTAAAGAAGAGGGTACCTACCCTCAAAATGTGTCAGCATTTGGAGTTTCTTCCCCATGTTGGGACTTACACAGTTGAACAGACGATGCAGGACATTGTGGTATATTGATGAGCTCAATATCATAGGCTGTTTATGAAAACATGTCTGTTTTACTTTTTAAAAAAAATATTTATAAAGAAATGTGCACGGTTGGTGCGCCCTCTGTTTTATGCCTTTTCTTGTGTTCCCCCAGTCTGGAGTGGGCTGCAAATCCTTGCCTTAATAGGAGTTGCTGATGATCAAAGGCTATTCATTGCTGGATCATGTATCTTGAGCGCAGGAGGTAATTAATTGTGTTTGCATACCTGCCTCTGCTTATGCGGAGACAGCCCATAATGTCCACTTACGAATTGGTCCTGCCCAGACCCCACCTCCAAATAGTTGGGGACCACCCACACATGGTTCATTCCCTGCATGTATTGCCTCTTTAAAGCGGAGTTCCACCCAAAAGTGGAACTTCCGCTTTAAATAGTCCTAACCCCCTGACATGCCACATTTGGCATGTCATTTTTTGGGGGGGGGGGGAGCGGTTACCTAGTTTTGACATGTACCCGCTCCCACTTCCGCTCGGAGCGCCGCGGTGCCCTGAGCGGAAGTTCTCCTCTCTCCCTCCCTCCCTGCAATCTTCTGGGACATGTCAGAGGTCCCAGAAGATTGCCGGCCAATCACAACGCATAGCGCAACTCGCGCATGCGCAGTGCGTACCCGGCTGTGAAGCCGCAAACTGTCACAGCCGGGTGCCCACATCAGTGATGCCGGCGCCGCGGAGCAGAGAAGGAGAAGACGGCGCATCGCTGGATCGTGGGACAGGTGAGTGGGTGGTTAGGCTGGAACTCCGCTTTAAGTAATCATGCATGTGCAATAACTAATATAAGGTTGATACTGAGATTTCAGGACACAGCATTGGCAGGGCAGAGAGTCAAGATGCAGGACTGTCCCAGAAAATTTGGGAGATTTGGCATATATGAAGTAGCCATAATTATGCAAGCAGTCTGAGTCTCTCATACCAAAAATTGTACCAGAAATAGCAAAGCTTCCATTGGCCTTTTGATAAATCGACCTACCAAAAAATTGGACCTACTGTGTATGTATGTGAGTTGGGGACCTTAGATTGTAAGCTCCTTGAGGGCAGGGACTGATGTGAATGTACAATGTATATGTAAAGCGTTGCATAAATTGACAGCGCTATAGAAGTACCTGAAATAATAATACCAAAAATATTACTGACATTAAGATATCTAATATTGATGAATTTTGGCTTCAACTCTATTGAAGATGAATGGTAAAAATGAAGATCACCAACACTTCCTGATCACAAGTGGACCAGGCCTACTACATGCATCTTGGGAGGCTAGTGAAACCAGGCACCCTCCCAATATTTTGTGAAGCTTTAATGGAGAAAAAGCTATTCCAAATGCCTTTTAGTGTTGGCCAAATGTCTGAAGGACTAGGCACCTTGGCACATGATTTCAGCTAAAAGGTAAGACAAGCCAATATTAACTGTGATCCTCCTCTTCGAAAAGAAAGAAAAAGATCAAAAGTACTTGCCTTCAGAAATATGGCCAGTAATAAAGGGAACCTAAAGAAGCATTTACCCCAGGAGTAGTATGTCAGCCTAACTAGTGCCTTTTTTTGCCAATCCCAGCAAGACTGTTGGAGTAAAGGTCCACTCTGACATTCAAGAAAAACAGAATCCCCGGGCCTTATATTTTACCAGCTCAACAAGAAGAAGAGCGTAAGTGGCTTCACAAGGTAATAATCATCAACAAACTGGTGAATCAGTGTCTTACTTAACCCTCGAGTTTTCCAGTAATAAAATTAGCTTCACGGAGAAGCAGGAGCCTAGATGCATCTGAACAGCATCATTATTTTTCTACCTTTACAGTGCAAGCCGAGGCGGGTAATCAGGCCTTTGGCAGAGGTTAATGCTGTGCCATTCCATCTAAGAATCTAGTCCGACATGTAGATCTCGGCTCCTATCACTGCCGTGTGTTTATCAGAACTACAGAGAGGGAGGGGAAAAAAAAAAAAGCAAATTGTACAATCTGTTTGGCAGGCACTTTGCAGGATAGCTTTTGAGGTTAATAGATATTGAACCCATCATGATGCCTAATGAAGCAGCAATTTCATTCAGGGGAAAAGAAGCTAAATTGGTAACATACATTTTATAAGAACCGTGGGGAATACTATGTATGACCCGCATTATTCTGAGATTGTCTGATTTACATTTGTACATCTTTATAGACAAGGACAATGTGCGAAGGAAGGCGGCAGAGATGAGCCGTGATGTTTAGAGATGGAGAAAATAAGGCAGCAGACGTGTGTCATTCTGACACTGAAGCAATAAGCCACATAAACAATCCATAGGCAAACAAATGGTAGTTAGTTCCAGTGAGCACTAGATGTAGCCCATAAATGAAGGCAGCTTCTAAAGTCAGCCCTCGAATGAGAATATTGGCATAGATTGTTCCTTAGTATAACCTTCTATAAAAGTCCAATTGTAGTATTAAATTGATTCTTAACCTTTAATTATTTTTTTTTTAATAGGTTGCAGGTTGGGGATGAATCCATCCTGACTCAGAACACGCAGAGGAGCTGGAGATATGTCTCAAACCTCACCCGGTCATGTGGTTAGCAGATAGAAGCAGCCTCAGCTCACTCCATCAAGACCACATCCCCAACGTGTTTCGCCTCGCCCCAAGGGCTTAATCATGGAGTGGCAGGGCAAAACACGTTGGGGGCAAGGCCTTAATGGAATGAGCTGAGGCTGCTTCAATCTGCTAACCACATGGTCAGGTGAGGTGTGCGGCAACCGAGGCACTTCTCTTCATCCCCTCCAGTATTGCAGCACTCACGAGCCCCCTCTCTAGTACCAAAATCCTCACCCTGTCTTGTTCTGGGTTTGGGATCTTTGCCCATCTTGATCTGCAACCCTGTGATGATGTAACTCTCACGCATGTACACAGAACCTTATACATGCTATCATCTGGCAAAACCCAGGATTGTACCTTGAGCTGAGAAGTCTAAGGCCCCATTCACACTTCACATAGTGGGAATGCACATTCCCCGTTGGTTTTCTTGTGCGTTTTCAGGCATTTTCGCGTATCACAAATAGGGCAGCCCATTCACTTGAATAGGCTGCTTAATTCATGTTAGATGCATCAAAGAAGCTCCTGTGCCCTTTTGGGCATGCAGTGTCACACATTTTTCAATGCACATTTTAGGGCATTTGTAGTGTGTTTGACCCATAACAAAACGCGCATCATTTGCAGTTCTAATTACAATGAAAAGCACCACAAGCTTGATGCTCGTTTGCAGCTCAATTCTTGCTAATTTCCTGTGTGTTTTGTTAAACTTTCAAGAAACGCAAAGTCTGAATGCGGCCTAAAAGACTGAAAACAGACAGGTAAGAATCTTTTATTGCAGAAGAGAGATAGTATGCTTCTTCTGCAATAAAAAAAAGACTGCCTGTTCACAAATGTTTACTTTCTAGGCAAAGTTCTATTTTAACCTCGCTTTAAAACTCAAAGATGTAGTTTGATACGAGAAAAAATCATTTCACTGAAAAATTAATAGACACCTGGAACCAGTTCTCTGCAGATGTAGTGAGAAATCAACAATACATGAATATAAACATGTCCTGGGGCTAGCAATTAATAAATAACATGAACAGGCTAGACATGTTCATCCGTATTGGCTATCAATTATTTCCATCCTAACCTTACAAACTCACCAATAAATGGCAGCGATAACAGAAGAGAGAGCTTAGGGTAATATCGTCCCCAAGAAAAAGACACTTAGACCTGCGGAATTTCACAAGCTAAAGAAATGGACGTTTTCAAGTGTCTGGATTAATTTTTAAGTGTACCCAAATCCAAGATCAAAAATGTAATATGACAGTCTAATAGCCTCGAGACAGGTGGTATTCCCTTTATTGCACTGTGTCCCCACTCAAAAGTAATCACAGTCAGTATAAGAAAAAAAAAAAAAAAAATCTAGGGACTATTTACATTGTACAGCAGTGGTGTCAAACTCAATTTCTTAATGGGCTACATCAGCAGCATGGTTGTTCTGTAAGTTGTATTTGGGATGCGCTCTGTACAGAGTGCAAGGTTCAGGAGTGCATTATGTACAGAGTGCAGGGTTCAGGAGTGCATTATGTACAGAGTGCAGGGTTCAGGAGTGTTATGTGTAGAGTGCAGGGTTCAGGAGTACATTACGTACAGAGTGCAGGGTTCAGGAGTGTTTTATGTTCAGATTGCAGGGTTCAGGAGTGTGTTATGTACAGATTGCAGGGTTCAGGAGTGTGTTATGTACAGAATGCAGGGTTCAGGAGTGTGTTACGTACAGAGTGCAGAGTTCAGGATTACGCTACGTACAGAGTGCAGAGTTCAGGATTACGCTACATACAGAGTGCAGGGTTCTCGCGTGTACTATGTACAGAATGCAGGGTTTAGGGGTGCACTGTGTATAGAGTGCAGGGTTCAGGAGTGTATTATGTACAGAGTTCAGGAGTGTGTTACGTACAAAGTGCAGGGTTCAGGAGTGCATTATGTACAGAGTGCAGGGTTCAGGAGTGTTATGTGCAGAGTGCAGGAGTATGTTACGTACAGAGTGCAGGGTTCAGGAGTGTATTATATACAAATTGCATGGTTCAGGAGTGTATTACAGTAAACCCCCCTCCATTGCGGGGGTTACGTTCCGGACCCAGCCGCGAAAAGTGAAATTCCGCGAAATAGAAAAACCCTATTAAAATGCATTGTAGGCATGATTTTTTTACTGTCACTGTACGTGTAGAAGCATTTTTAGGTCTTTAAACACATTTTTGAAACAATAGAAACTCATTTAAACACATAAAAGATACTTAGAGACAGAGCAAGAGCTATGAAAAACACAAAAATCTTTCATTTTTAATGATTTATATAGTAAAATAACATTACAAAAAAAAACGCGAATTACCGGGATCGCAAAAACTGAACCGCGATGTAGCGGGGGATTACTGTATATACAAATTGCATAGTTCAGGAGTGTGTTACGTACAGAGTGCAGAGTTCAGGATTACGCTTTGTACAGAGTGCAGAGTTTAGGGTTACACTACACACAGGGTGCAGGGTTCAGGCGTGTACTATGTACAGAATGCAGGGTTTAGGGGTTCACTGTGTATAGAATGCTGGGTTCAGGGGTGCGCTTTGTACAAAGTGCAGAGTTCAGGGGTGCGCTATGTGCAGAATGCAGGGTTTAGTGGTGCGATATGCAGTGTTAATTTCCCCAGCTAAAATATTTTTTTCAACAAACTTAACTATTTTAGTCAACTAAAATATGCCTAAAATGTAAACAATTAAAACGATTAAAATATGATTAAAACTAAAATGGCATTTTAGTTAAAAGACTATAACTAAAACGAAATTAACATTTGTTGTCAAAATTAACACTGGTTATATATCACGGCTAAATCTGTGTGTGTCGTGCATGTTCAAACCTTAACCACCTCAATACTGGGCACTTTCATCCCCTTACTTCCCAGACCAACTTTCAGCTTTCAGTGCTCTTGCAATTTGAATGACAATTACTCAGTCATGCTACACTGTACTCAAATAAAATTTTGATCATTTTGTTCACACAAATAGAGCTCTATTTTGGTGGTATTTATTCACCACTGGGTTTTTTTTATCTTTTGCGATATAAGCGAAAAAAGAGCGACAATTAAAAAAACAATATTTCCTCTTTTCTGTTTCTAAAGAAATCCAATAAAATCAAATTTCATCATAAATTTAGGCCAGAATGCATTCTTCTGCATGTCCTTGGTAAAAAAAATCCTGATAAGTGTATGATAATACGTTTGTGTGAAAGTTATAGAGCCTATAAAGCTAGGCTATGTATCATTGAAAATTGATCAATCCTGATGTACTGACTACCTGTCTCATTTCTTGAGGCCCTAAAACGTCAGGACAGTACAAATACCACCCAAATGACCCCTTTTTTTGTAAAGATAACAGTCCAAGGTATTTCGTAAGAAGCATAGTGAGTTTTTTGAAGTTGCAATTTTTTGCCCACAATAGTTTGGGTAATGAAGATTTTTATTTTTTTTTATTCCCACAAAATTGTCTTATTAACAAGTTATTACTTACACATGGCATAGATAAACTTGCAATTACACCTCAAAATATATTCTGCTACTCCTCCTGAGTATGGCAATACCACATGTGTGAGACTTTTTTACAGCCTAGCTACATACAGAGGCCCAACATCCAAGTAGAACCATTTGGCGTTCTAAAGGCATAAATTACATTTTTGAAGGCCCTGGAGCACCAGGATAATAGAATTACCCACAAAATGACCCAATTTTGGAAAGAAAACACCCCAAAGAATATTCTATGAGGAATAATGAGTCTTTTAAACGGGTCATGTTTTTCCCACAAGTTTTTGGAAAATGTGGAAAGAAAATGAAAACTTATTTTTTTTTTACACAAAGTTGTCAATTTATAAGATATTTCTAATACATAGCATGTACAGGTGTGCCTACAGAAGGAGGAAGCTCCCACCCGGCCATTTTTTATGCATTGACCGGGTGGGAGGAGGTCAAAGTAGAACTATAGATGATGTGTGCCAGATGATCATGGACAGATGTGGCAGATGATTATAGATAGGTGTGGCAGATGATATGTGCAAGATGTGCGCCAGATTATCATAGACAGATGTGGCAGATGATCACGGACAGATGTGGCAGATTATCACAGACAGATACGCCAGATGATCCCAAACAGATGCGCCAGCTGATCATGGACAGATGCGCCAGATGATCACTGGCAGATGTGGCAGATGATGTGCGCTAGATGTACGCCAGATGATCATGGACAGATGTGGCAGATGATATGCGCCAGATAATCATGAACAGATGTGGCAGATTATCACGGACAGATGCGGCAAATGATCACGAACAGATGCGGCAGATGATCACGAACAGATGCGGCGGATGATCACGGACAGATGTGGTGGATGATCACGGACAGATGCGGCAGGTGATTACGGACAGATGTGCCAGATGATCACGGACAGAAGTGGCAGATTATCATGGACGGATGTGGCAAATGATCACGGACAGATGTTCACTGTAACAGATTATTTTACTGGGAAAGATGTGTGACAGGTATTTTCACTGTGTTGGGGACACTGTGTGTTGGAGACACTGTGTGTTCGGGACACTGTGTGTTGGCGACACTAGAAGGGTGATCAGTGAGTAAAGAGCAGTAAAACAGCTCTATACTCACTGATCGCCACCTGCCAGCACCGATCCACTCTCCTTCTCCTAACTGTGTGATGAGAAGCAGAGCTGATCGCCGCGACAGGCGCTCTATTGACATCACATGGCCCTCCTGCCGAGTGGTGTTCCTCCTCCTGAAGAACATTCCTGAATGTCCACTCAGAAGGAGGAAGCTCCCACCCAGATATTTTTTATGCATTGACGTAAAAGGAGGTTAAAGTTGAACTATAGGCAAAACATTTTTTTTTTTTCATTTTGGATAGAGCAACGGAGGGCTATAAACCTTGTCAGATTTTTTTATTTTTTTTGCTATCTGTGTCCCATTTTGGAGATTCCCCTTAACTTCCTGTGAAGAAAAAAGAAGTGAGAAGAAATCCCTGCAAATTAGGGGACTTCCTTGGGGACCCCCAGGCCAACCACCACAACTAGTGTCCCCATTGGAAGATTTCCCCAATATTACTTTTCAGGGGACAAAACAAAATTTGGGATTTTCTTTTACTTTGACTTACAATGATAATGGTAAACAGGACAAGTAGAGAGGGTGAATCTCTTTAACGGGGGCACAGACAGCAATAAAAACTGACAGGGGGTTCTAATCCCTCTCCACTATATCCAAAATGTAAAAAAAAGTTTTGCCTTTAGTTTTACTTTAATAAAATAAATAATAACATGTTATTAGATTTTTACTCCAGGAGTATATAATGAGTTTGGAAATTCTAGAGATATGCTTAGATAATACATAAATTACAATTTAACTAAACCCATTATATTTTAGTAGACTAAAATGTAATGGAGATTTTAGCAGACTAAAACAAGACTAGAACATTTTAGATGACTAAAATACAACTAAGACTAAAATGCTATTTTAGTCAAAAGGCAATTATTAAATGGAAATTTGAAGCCAAAATTACACTGACGCTATGTATAGAGTGCAGAGTTCAGGGATATGCTGTGTACAGTTTGCAACCCCGGCCGCTCCTACCCCTAAACCTTCCTTGCATCTCTCTCTCCTACCTGGCCCAGCTCTAGTACCTCCCTGTGTAGGAACCTTGCAAGAAGATTGTTCTCACTCTTTGGAGATCTGTCCCCGCCATAAACGTGTGGAGGGATCTGTTAGATCCAGGAGCTGCTGAGCAAAGCTTTCTCTTGTAAACACAGAAGTGTAAAACACACAGTGGAGCTCTGCCACATTTCAACTGCAAATCTGGGTGCAAGGATCACATGACAAGGCCTGGCGGGTTGGATTCAATCCATAGGCCTTATGTTTGACATATACTGTATGTTGTAGAGAGTCAATCCCACAGGAAAAATAAAGAATAGAAAAATTCCAACTTTACATAGTTACATAGTTAGTCAGGTTGAAAAAAGACACATCTGGTTCAACCAAAAAAAAAAGCAAACAGTATTGAAAACCCAACCATTCAATCCCATATACACAATCCTATACCCTCAGTTGATCCAGAGGAGAAAGCCCAGCAAACCCCAGCAAAGCATGATCCAAGTTGCTACAGCAGGGGAAAATCAATCAGATATTCCCTGGATCAACTTTACCTTAAAAAATGTTAGTACTTACTGTATATTAAGTACACCCAGGAAAGAATCCAGGCCTTTTTTAAAGCAATCTAGTGAGCTGGCCAGAACCACCTCTGGAGGGAGTCTATTCCACAATTTCACAGCTCTTACGGTGAAGAAACCTTTCCGTATTTGGAGACGAAATCTGTTTTCCTCTAGATGTAAAGAGTGCCCCCTTGTCCTCTGTGTTGACCTTAAAGTAAACCACTCAACCCAAGTTCACTTAGGTGACCCCTTATGTATTTATACATGAAGATTATAAATTTTAATGAGTTTTAATAAAACTTTCATATTGCATTGACAACAAACGTATAAAAAGGTGGATTTGTCCTTACTAATCAGCACTGGATGAGATTTGTTTTTCTAGAAGCCCATTCATCGTATTTGCACATACAGTATATGTTCTCACGACCACATGAGAAGGTGAGCACTGTTCACTCTGTGTAGTAAAATCTTGATTATACTGATACTCTTAGAGGCACCCCTGTCGTTTTTTCGTGTTTCGTGCCATTTAACTTCTCAAAGGGACCAATGCATGAGCTGCCTTGGAGGCTTACTACTGTAAATTACAGACCTAAGACTGAATTACCATGGGTTATGATTTCATGGCCATTCCTGGCAACCACAAGGAATTAGTTATCGGTGGCAGACAGGTGTGGAAGATGAATGCTAGGATATAGACTGGAACCAGTCAATAGGTTGTCTGTGCCCTCTGGTTCAGTCTAGCTGCAAAGAATTTCATGTTTGACTGAAGTCTATCTTTAATGTTAGATCTCATGTTGTTCCTCTAAAGCAAATTAATTGCCGTAATCAAAGACTCATGTTCTGAATTTAAACCCCCGGCTGCTATCCTTCAAAGTGTTTGATGTTTCCTGTTCTATTGTCTACAGGTGGTAAAGTCTCAGTTCAAGGCAAGTGAAAAAACATTAGGGGAATTATAGGTTGTCTTGTTGGACCCACTGTAAAGAAAAGATTTGTAAAGAGGAATTAGTTGTGTTCCAAAACATTAGCTCATGCCTTGTTTCGTCTTTGCCTAATGTGCCAACAGTTCCTATTCACAAAGCTCTTTGTCTTTTCTTTGTGGCTTTCTTTGCTTTCAACAACATTTATAGATGTTTATCTTAAGTAGAAGTATTCAAAGCAAACAGACTTTTCAGAGCCTTCGTGGTTCCCTTGGTGCCATTCTTTGTCTTATCTGCTGGTGGTAACTGTGGAACGCCAGGACTTACTTTTCATGGAACTCAAAAACAGTTGATCAAAGCTCAGTTTTCTACATAGGAATACATGGGAAAATCTTCGGAATGGACATACGGAATTTGCTGGCTCATCAACAAAGGCTTTACATTTAAAGAAAGGAGATGGAATGGTGCACAGTAGGTGAGGACAGGTGCCCGAAGAAGGGACACTGAATAATTTGTGTTAAGGATGTCAAATTTCTGCTTTGCTTTTGTAGCTGTAGATTTCAATGGCTCAACTACGACAGCACTCAGTGCCAGTCATTCTTAATGGCACCCCCACGCATCTAAAAACGCAGTGCGTATTCAGGTGTGGGAACCGATGAGAAATTGCATGGCGGAAAAGCACCATGCAATTTCCCAGTCCCTGCGGTTCAAAAGAGGTGAATGGGCCGCCTTGCCCGAGCAAATGCGGCCCAAGACAATTCCTCCTCTTCCAATGTGGCCCAGGAAGGTTAAAAGGTTGGACACCCCTGATCTAGAGCAATGTTAAACCAGAACTCTAGGATTCTTGTCACAAAATAGTTTGTTTGAGCCAGCTTGGCAGATCGTAGCAGCTTGTGCTACATAAATTAAGCAGTGTTGTCTTCCTGCATGGGTACCATGGACTTGCTGCCGGAAAGAGAGAGACGCTTGTAGGGCATCTCAGTAGGTGGGAAGTCCAGTCTGTCCAAGAAGATTACACAAGCTACTACAGTCTGTTAGAGCATGCCCAGCATCCAGACTGTTCTGCCATGAAAATAATTTGTTTAGGCCAAGCTGGCCCAAGAACTATTTGGCATTCTAGTTTAAGTGTATACATGCAAAATAATTTGTAAGTGTAACATAGAAACATAGAATGTGTCGGCAGATAAGAACCATTTGGCCCATCTAGTCTGCCCAATATATCTGAATCCTATGAATGGCCCTATCTTATATGAAGGATAGCCTTATGCCTATCCCATGCATGCTTAAACTCCTTCACTGTATTTGCAGCTACCACTTCTGCAGAAAGGTTATTCCATGCATCCACTACTCTCTCAGTAAAGTAATACTTCCTCATATTACTTTTAAACCTTTGCCCCTCTAATTTAAAACTGTGTCCTCTTGTGGTAGTTTTTCTTCTTTTAAATATGCTCTCCTCCTTTACCGAGTTGATTCCCTTTATGTATTTAAAAGTTTCTATCATATCCCCTCTGTCTCTTCTTTCTTCCAAGCTATACATGTTAAGGTCCTTTAACCTTTCCTGGTAAGTTTTTTCCTGCAATCCATGTACTAGTTTAGTAGCTCTTCTCTGAACTCTCTCTAGAGTATCTATATCCTTCTGGAGATATGGCCTCCAGTACTGCGCACAATACTCCAAGTGAGGTCTCACCAGTGTTCTGTACAGCGGCATAAGCACTTCTCTCTTTCTACTGCTTATACCTCTCCCTATACATACAAGCATTCTGCTGGCATTTCGTGCTGCTCTATTACATTGTCTTCCCACCTTTAAGTCTTCTGAAATAATTACTCCTAAATCCCTTTCCTCAGATACTGAGGTCAGGACTGTGTCAAATATTCTATATTCTGCCCTTGGGTTTTTACGCCCCAGGTGCATTATCTTGCACTTATCCACATTGAATTTCAGTTGTCAGAGTTCTGACCATTCTTCTAGTTTTCCAAAATCCTTTTCCATTTGGCGTTTCCCTCCAGGAACATCAACCCTGTTAAATATCTTTGTGTCATCAGCAAAAAGACAAACCTTACCATCGAGGCCTTTTGCAATATCACTTATGAAGATATTAAACAAAATTGGTCCCAGTACAGATCCCTGAGGTACCCCACTGGTGACATGACCTTGTTCTGAATGTTCTCCATTGACTACAACCCTCTGTTGTCTGTCACTCGGCCACTGCCTAATCCACTCAACAATATGGGAGTCCATGCTCAATGACTGCAATGACTGCAGTTTATTGATAAGTAACACTTAAAGGGTGTAACACTTAAAGGGTGACTGCACTTTCATGTGAAAGACAGTAAATAAAAAAAAATTGATATAGCATATACAATTGCTATAACAAGTCATATTTTAATTTACTTTTATTAATAATGACCTTTCCTTTTGCAATCTGTAAATTTCTGTAAAATGCAATGCAATATGGCTACCTGGAAGCATTCTGTACAGAGATCGACCCCCAGAGAAAATATTTCCTGCTTGTGTGATAGGCTTTCTGAGTTTCCCAGGAGTCTGCAGTAAGATACAAATCAGATTTTAGGCATCCTTTGCAAAAAAAAAAAAGTAATTTTTGGTGGGATAACAAAGGAAAATCACATCTAAAGGGATTCAGACTCTGTTACTTTCCTCAGAGCCCTGCAAGAGCAGCAGCTGATTAATAATTATAAAGCCACGCCCATTCACTTTGCACATGGACAGAGGCAAGCAGTTTTTTTTTAGAATAAAAAAGGTAGGAATCTGCAACAATGTTTGGTAAAATACTTGCAAAGTACACAGCTCACCCAGAGGGGAATTATTTTTTCTCAACAAAAGTGGAGTTTCTCTTTAGACAGTAATCCTTTTGAGAATGCCTTCATCTGCTCTACTTTCCAGAAAGAGAGAGTCATCTTTGTTAAAGTGGAGCTCCACCCAAAAGGGGAAGCTTTGCTTGTATGCACCCACCACTGGCACATTTGACACTTTTTTTTGGGGGGGGGGGGCGGGCACCTGATTTTGACAGGTACCCGCTCCCACTTTCTGGTAAGATCGCCGCACGGCGATCTAGGTAATTTCTGGCCCCTCCTTCTTCCGCCCGATGCCTTCTGGGACACACAGAGGTGCCAGAAGATGGTGGGACCATTCAGAAAGCACAGCGCAACTCACTCATGCGCAATAGAAAACAGGCTCTGAAGCCGCAAGGCTTCACTTCCTGTGTCCCTTACTACAGATGCCGGTGCCTGCACCCAAAGCCGACTGAAGAATCGGCTAGGGGTGCTGACATTGGGGGATTCCTGTACAGGTAAGTGTCCTTATATTAAATATATATATAGTATTTGTAGCTGCTGGCTTTTATTTATTTATTTATTTTTTGTTGCAGACTGGAACTCTTCTTTAAGAGTCGGTTCACACTATGGCGACACGACTTCGGGGCGACTTGAACAAGTCGCCATGCACCGCGACTTTGGCGCGGCTTGCAGTGACTTCACATAATGGAAGTCAATGCAAGTCGCTCCGACTTTGGCCAAAAGTAGTGCAGGAACCTTTTTCTAAGTCGGAGCGACTTGAGTCGCTCCTATTAGAACGGTTCCCATTGCACAGAATGGAGCACGACTTGTCAGGCGACCAAGTCGCCTGACAAGTCGGAGTAGTGTGAACCGTCACTTAATGGATTGTAGAAGCAAAATGTTTTGTTTTTTTTTAATCCTGAATTTTCTAATACATTCTTTGCATTAAGATAAAAAAAACCTTCTGTGTGCAGCAGACCCCCTAATACTTACCTGAGCCCGTCTTTATCCAACTATGTTGCAGGAGTGTCTAAGCTGCCTGGGACTCCCCTCCTCATTGGCTGAGACAGCAGCGTGGTGCAATTGGCTCCCGCTGCTGTCAATCAAATTATTCAGCCAATCAGGGAAGAGGGGTGGGGACAGGGTGTGGCTCCACATCTTAATGGACACAGGGAGCTGTGACTCGGCTCGGGTGCCCCCGTAGCAAGCTGCTTGCTGTGGGGGCACTCAACAGGAGGGAGGGGCCAGGAGAGCTGAACAGGGACCTGAGAAGAGGGGGATCTGTGTAAAACCAACTGCACAGAGCAGGTAAGTATGACAAGTTTGTTAAAAAAAAAAAAAAAAAAGAGACTTTACAATCACTTTAAGGCATCATCCAAGGTCAGCATCTCATTTTTAGATTTATATGCTGGCTCAGAGATGACACATCCTGGTGTCTGAGGATGGCCCATGTTTTCAAATATCTAACACAGATCTGCCCCTGCTTCCTTCTCTCCCAGTGCTACCAAGTTACAATGTCAGCGATTAGACTGAGGATACGCTTCATTCTCCCTGCAGCAGACTGATAACATTAACTCAGCCTAGGCAATATAACTGGACTGGAGCTCATGGACTGCTTTTTTCTGATAAAAGGTTTAACTGTTTTTTTAAAAAAATGATACGGTATATTGTGAATTGTCAACTTTAAGACTTAGATACGCTTTTATTTTAGTATTATCATATTGTTAACAGGTACGATTATTATAATATTTTAGTAGATTCTTGTAAAGAAGTGACTTTTATCTCTGGGGTATGTACCTTTATGAAGCAGAACTAACAAAGCGTGTTTACTGCTATCCTGCCTTTTTAACCTAAATGTGGTCAGAAACGTGGTTTTGTCTTCTGTCTGTTTTCTGTGTCACTGCTCTAAAGGAGACAGACATTAGGGAATTCTTTCCTAAGCTAAGAAAAACGTAGCAGAAGGTTACAGGCTGTGTTTAATTTCTTGAAGGCAAGCTTTAGCAAATGGTAAATTTTTCCAGCTTAATGCAGTCTATGCAGGACCAATAATTGGCGTAGTATAGGGTTTTTTTTATGTTTGTTTTTAGAAATTACCAATTAATCTGAAGATGGCAATTTTTGTCCCAGCACAATTTCCTAATAGCACTGGGGCTTCTGCAGGGGCCGTCCAGCTGTTAGTGACAGCCAGGGTAAAGTAGTTGCAAAGCCTCAAGGATTTTTACCCTAATGCACTCTATGCATTAAGGTGAAAAACCTTCTGTGCTGCAGTTTCCCCCAGACCCCCCCCCCTTTTTTTCTTACCTGAACCCGATTCGATCCAGCAATATGAACGAGGTCAGCAGGCACTGGCTCCCCCTGCTGTCAATCCAATACAGTGACACAGGGGGTGGTACCATCAACAGCCGCGGGACTTAGGAGCGAGCACACAAGGGTGCCCCTAGGGAAAGCGGCTCTCCGCGGGGGCACCCGATGAAGAGAAGGGGCCGGGAGCACCAGCGGGGCACTCCAGAAGAAGAGGATCGGGGCTGCTCTGTAAAAAACAATTGCACAGAGCAGGTAAGTATAGGCATGTTTGCTATTTTTTTTTTTTTACATTTTTAAAAAAACGAGGGTTTACAACCCCTTCAAGCCTAGGAGCTGAATACATTGGCTGCTTGGCTTCCCATCGTGTTACACAGCGCCAGTGAGCAAATACAGAGAGAGAGCGGGGGGCGGGGCCGAGCCAAGGCTCTATGTGTTCTATGGATGCATAGAGTGGGGCTCGAGAGCGAGCAAGTACCAGTGCCTCTATAGCAAGCAGCTTGCTATTGGGGGCACTGCTCAAGGAGGAGAAACCAGGAGCGCCGGAGGGGGACCCCAAAATGAAGAGGATCGGGGCTGTTCTGTGCAAAACCACTGCACAGAGCAGGTAAGTATAACATGTTTATTATTAACTTAAAAAAAAAAGAAAAAAAACCTTTAATGTCATTTTTAAAAACTGTAATGAGGGATCGGCAGTGTCCTGGAAGTGTCGAATTTACATTGTCACAAATCCTGTATATCTACGCTCTAAAGAGTAAATTTGGCTGCTGCAGACTTATGTAAGTTCTCCTAATACAGATTCCCTAACTGCCTTTAATTTAGCGAGTAGCAGGTAATGACAGGGTCTCTTTAAAAATCCTGAAACATTCAAAAACAGGCCTATTATATTTACCTAGAAATGCCCCTGATATGATCTAACCTGACATTAGTAAAAACTCAAAGAATTACGTTGCTCCGTTTTCTGATACCTATATTCTCATTTTCACATTGACATGCTTCATTTTCAAGATACAATCACAGTATGCTCTTGCTTTTCTCAAGTAACTTGACACTCCAACATTACAATTTTAACTACATGTGACTGCTAATTTGCATCAACAGGCTACCTTTCTGATATCAAGTTTGCTCCCTATAACAGCAGGCTCTAGGAGGAACCAGCTGCTTCATTGTGAAAGCAGAATGTGTTATGCTAAGCCATACAATGGTGTAGACAGATTGCACTTAAGATAGATCTTGATAAGCTAAGGAAACTATTTCCGGAGCCCAATGTTACATCATTATTATTTTTGTAATAAAAATTGGTATAGCCCAAATCCCCTTTTCAGTTAAAAATTAAAAGTCAGCACTCCAGTCCTTTTTTAGTTGAATGACTCCCAGTGTTACCCAACTCAATTCCTGTAAGTCAAGGGTGTCACAAACACACCCAGTTCACGTCATATGATCAGTTCCCCATGTATTCAGAAATAAAACAGTGCCACCTGCAGGCAGTGTGCAACAAAACTTCTTCCCAAGTGCACACAGTTTATGGCCTGGATCTTTAAAAAGTGCTGGCATTTTGGGGCTCATCTTGGGCACACCCCTGGAGGTACATCATCATGGCTAATGGAGCTCACAGTTGCAAAGGGCTCTTACATCATTATACAAGTTCTGTGTTGTCCAGGTGTAAGGACTGCCCAGCGATACCAAAGAAACAGAAGGATATGTGCAGCTACTGGAAAATACATGGATTGGGGTGCTTTAAGAAGGTTGGTGGTTGGGAAGGTTAAATCAAAAGTAGAGTTGGGCGTTAACTTTTGCTAAATGATTGTCAGCTAGCAACTCATGTTATTCATCAAACACCACGCCACCCAATAATGATTGTCAGTATAGGTGGAATTTGGTGGCCTGAGTCTACCTCTGGCATCTTATATCTCTTGGGGCCTCCAGCAGAGAGTTCTACCTGCCATAATTCAGGTTTCTATTCTCTCCAACCTGGATATACTGGGAATTCTTGCCCACCTTTGGGTGTATTATCCCTCTGCTTGCAATCTCAATTTACAGGACAGGGTGTGGCTCCACATCTTAATGGACACAGGGAGCTGTGACTCGGCTCGGGTGCCCCCGTAGCAAGCTGCTTGCTGTGGGGGCACTCAACAGGAGGGAGGGTGTATTATCCCTCTGCTTGCAATCTCAATTTAAAATAAAATATCCATCTACCCACCCAGCAATTAATGTCAGTATAGGTGGAATTTGGTGGCCTGAGTCAACTTTCGACATCTTATAGCTTTATTGTCTCCCTCATTGGAATATTGGGTATTCTTATCCATTGTTGGGTGTCCTACCCCTCTGCTTGCATTCTCAATCTCCATCCTGTCTTCTATCTGTTAGGATTGGTGTTGGTATTGGAAAAATAATGGTTTAACATATGCTAAAGCCCACCTCCAGACAAAATAGCTTTTTTATGTTTTTGGATTTAATGGGGAAGAGTTTGAACCTGCATTGTCCCCATAGGGGAGGTTTGCCCTCTTATTGTCATGGATGGAGTACAGCAGAACAACTAAAAGCAAAGGTAATTCTCTAAAAAGGTGATAAAGAAAGCAACAAAAACACTTTTTCTAGTAGCATGGGGAAACTTACAGAGGGCTTTTACCTGCTATCTTTTGTCTTCTTGCCGCTGTGACACCTGTGCCAATATTTGCTTGTCATGGTGCCACAGTGACAGAAAGTGAGGGGAAATCTTCGAAAATACTCTCACCAGCAAAAATAAACATGTGCAGGTTCTAATCTTTCTCTATTGTACAGTGTTAATTTATCTTTTCCTTTTTCCGAAAAGGTGAATTTACAATTTAAAATCCAACTGAAAGCCATCACATTTTTTTAGACCTATTCTCCTACATGTTATGATTTGTGATAGATTATGCTAGGAAATGCTTTACATGATAATCTCTCTGGGAAATTGATGCTTTCTAATGTTACGGTGCAGTGCCCTGTGCTGGCAGAGGTGAGTAACAGCCACACCCCTCAATACATATGCTCCCTTAATGCAGACTTGTATTGGCGAGAAGAAGAGGGGGCGTGTCTGACCAGGTTTAGTAAATTACGGTGGTGGGTCTAACTCTGATATCTATTGGACATCCTGTGAAAGGAAAGCAGAGGTAAGACTTTAAAAATGGAGATTGTTAGTACAAAGTCAACCTGAGTGCATATCTATTTCTTGAACTTTAATCAGACTTTAACATTTGTAGTGCCCATCAGAATTAAGTTGGCCTGCTGTTTCACCTTTGTCAGGTATGTCATCCTTACTTTGTCGTAACATAATTTATAAGTGTACGCTGCACTTCCTATTACTTGCTGCGATTTAAGTAGTACAGTCACAGCGTTCAATCGAGCGGACAGATTTGCCTATTACTTTATCTGAACATGGAGTTATTGGTTTCCGCCATGCCTGGCTTCCTCTCCTACCACTTGGAGCTCTCTGATTCTAATCAAACTTGATGGATGACTCACTTAATATTTAGCTTCATCTAACTCAACTCTTTCTCATGAATAGCAAATAATAACATTTCACAGAATATCAGATGATTTCTCCAGAACATTTTACCCCTTTGACAAAGGTTGAAATTTAATTCCTTAAAAAAAAAAAAGTGAAATAGTGAACTTTAAGAAATTCTGATTTAATGATCAATGTGATATTTAGAATAAACTCTAATGTAAAATGTAATAATTAAGGTGTACGTCAGGGCAAAATTAAAAAAAAGGAACATATTTGGAACAACTCTACAATACATGCATATTTCTTATGCCAAGGCATATAAGAAAATAACTATAACATAATGGGAGGTATTCTGTAGTCCAGCAGGTGGAGCTCTAGGCTCCTTTTTACATTAACAGCATGATTATCTTTCAGCTGTGCTGAAAGGTGTTCATTGTTTACAGAACTGGAATGATTCATCACTGCATGAACTCATACTTAACTCATACATAAGATGGCTCATGGGAGGTTTTAATCAGAGGAAGGTAGCCTCAAAGGAAGGTTTTGTGTTGTCTCTTTAGACAGCACATTATGGTCAAAGAATCTTTAGTTATGTGTTAAAATCCAACCCTAACCCCCTCCTCCCCTTTTTCCAAAGCTTGCCTATGAAAGATTTACATAACTTTCCTATTTGGTGCTACCTTCCTTGGTCTAAGGGCAGATCTTAGAGCTAAAAGTAACAAAGGAAAAGGCCTATTGAGGGGGTGTCTGTTGCTACCCCATTGACTTTCTAAACACACGCTAGCAGCAAATGGCTTGTGATTTGGTACTGTTAGGCACATTGAGGAGACAACGTGTAATCAACATTCGGTCATGCAATTTTAAAGTAAAGGGGGCAAATATAAATATTTCTCAGATCAGTCTGCACATTGATAATAATTTTGGTCTAAATATACAGATCCTTGCACACACCCAATCATGATTGGTTGACTTTAAAGTGATTATAAACCTCAGACATAAAGTATGAACAAGGCATGTCCCTTTATAATATGTACTTGTCTCAATAAAAGAGCACTAAGTGCTATTTCGGTCTATTGCTTCGTTCCTCTGCTATCAGCATGGTTCACTTCTGACAGGTTTTCCTGACACCAAGAGGAAAAAAGGTGATGGGGAGGGAACTCCAGCTTACTGATAGCCTTAGCTCTTTGACTTAGCGTAAAATCCATTTCTCTGATGTTCATTAATGGACACATCCCCTGATCTTCTTAACCATTGGGTTATACTGCCCCTACAGGAGTAGGACACTAGGCAGAAAAAAAAAGTCTGGCTACGCCTATGGGCAGTCGCAGGGGGTATAATCCCTCTCTCTCTGCTATATGTACTCAGTTTTGTTACAAGCAGTGTCATTGACAGACACAGCTCCTGATCTTCTTAACCATTGGGAAGTCCCAAAGCAGTGTTAAACATGAGGGTGGTAACAGCGAAAAAGAAACTCCCAAGGCTAACTATAGCTAACCAGGCAAACAGGAGCTCAACCAAAACAACTGGAGCTCACCTGAAAAAAAACAATACACCCTCAGAGAAGACCAGGTCCTCTAAACAGCAGCCTGCAAAAACCTTACAGCCAAAAGAAGCATCCGCAAATGCTAACACATCCACTTTATAGAACTTTATGCATACTTTTGCATACCGGCGTCACTGACGCCAGATGATGGAAGGACCAGGAGGCAATGAGTGCCCGAGTAGAATGCACCTTGACAGGGAAAGGAGGAACCTGGCACTTGATGGAATAGACCTGAACCACGGTCTGTCTGATCCATCTGGAATTAGTCACAGAAGAATCAGACAACCGTTTTCTGAGGCCCATCCGTAAGCACAAATAATAAGTCTGACTTCCTGAAAGACTCCGTAGCTGCCAGGTACACCCTAATTGCCTGGACCACATCCAAGGCATCCAAAGCAATTTCCTTCGGATGTTTTGGCCTGGGACACAGGGAAGGCAACACAATGTCTTCATTCAAATAAAAATCAGAGACAAACTGAGGAAGGAATGACAGACAGAGGCGAAGAACCACCTTATCTCTGTGAACCACCAAGTATGGTGTACGACAGGATAATGCCACCATTTCTGACATCCTGTACATAGAGGTGAAAGCCACCAAAAAGACCACCTTCTGGGACAGCGTAAGCAGGGGAATCTCCCGAAGATTCTCAAAAGGAGGCTTCTGGAAGACTGAGAGCACCAAATTGAGGTCCCAAGGAGGCAACAGAGACCGTGCTGGAGAGGTCAAATGCCTAACTCCCTGAAGAAAAGTATGTACCAGGGAGTATGTGGCCAAGGGCCATTGAAAGAAGACCACTAAGGCTGACACCTGACCCTTGATAGTATGCAAGTCCAGTTTCTGCTCAAACCCCCGTTAAAGGAAGGTCAAGATATGAGCCACCGAAAAAGAGCGTACCAAGTCCAGCGAGGCCAGTCCAGGGCCACGGCCACTAAGATGACCGGAAACCCTTCTGCCTCGATCATGCGTAGAAGTCTTGGCAGAAGCTTGAGAGGAGGGAAGGCGTAAATCAGACGATATTGACCCCACAGGGCAACCAGCACATCTTTGGCGTCCGCTTTGTGGATGAAACCAGAGCAGACTTCTGAAAATTCGGAATCCAGCCAAACCCCCACAAAGTTCATATGGTGATTTCCAGATTTTCCACCAGAGCAGTAGGAGACTCCGCTCGCAGAAGGAGGTAGTCTAAGTAGCCCAGGACTGCAATCCCCCATTGGCGTAACAATGCTAGCCCCAGGGCCAACACTTTCATGAAGACCCGAGGAGCGGAGTCGAGACAAAAGGGTGACGCCAAAAACTGATAATGCTCCTCTCACCCGGCAAAGCGGAGGAAGTGCAGGTGACCAACACATATTGGGATGTGAAGGTAAGCATCTTTGATGTTGATGGAGGCAAGAAAATCCACCTGATGCAGGAAAGCCACCACTGTGCGAATGGAGTCCATTCTGAAATTCTGCAACCGCACAAAGCAGTTCAGTGCCTTGAGGTCCAGAATTGGATACACCTTGCCTTCCTTCTTGGGGACTATAAATAGGTTTGAGTAAAAACCCCTGAAAACGTTCTGATGTCGGAACCGGGACAATCACCCTTTGAAGTAAAAGGTCCTCCACCGGCCCAATAAAAGCCTGTAAGCGGACCGGAGACAGTCATGCGTTGGAAGGACGAACATTACAGGAGGGTAAGAATGAAACTCGATCTTGTAGCCCGAATGTATGACCTCATGGACCCACATGTTTTGTACCAAGGAAGTCCACAAGTTCAGGAAACAGCGAAGACTTCCCCCCACCCCATATACGGGTGAGGGCGCACCTTCCTGCTTGTTCGTGGATCTGGAAAAGCCCACTCTTGACTTGCCAGACCAAATTCACTTAGATCTTCCAGAGGAGGCCCCCGAAGGGCTTCGATCCCTCGTCAGTCGACCCTGAGGAGACGAGAAGAAGGACCCACAGACTGGGGTGGCCACTGGATCTATTTTATCCAGCCCATTCCGGCAGTTGATTGTCGATCTCAAAGGAAAAAAAAAACAAGAGAAAAGAATCTAAAGAAAAAATTTGCCAGGACCAGAGATCCCAGCAAGGTCCTTACTCCTGACTAGGCAGAAACCTATATCAGAGCAAGGGAATATATCCCCTGGGACTGCCTATAGGCGTAGCCAGACTTTTTTTCTGCCTAGTGTCCTACTCTTGTAGGGGGTAGTATAAGACAATGGTTAAGAAGATCAGGAGCTGTGTCCGTCAATGAACGAAACAGAAAAAGATATTTATGTTTTTTTTTTTTTATATCCACAGTATACACAAATGCCTTTCATTTCAATTTTAAACTGAATGGTTGTTTTACAAGGTGATCATGTACAATCACTTTAATTCCCTTACATTTATTTAATCTGCAAAGTTAGCTGTTTACCTGCAGTTCAGCTTTAATGGATTAGCATTATTTTCTTTTAATATTTTCAGTTGGAATTTTGTGTATCGCCATCACAACACTCATGCAGAATTCAGTAGTCCCAAGTCTTGTTAAATTCATGTGGTCAGTGAATAGGATAATATGGCACAAACTGCCATCCTGTGGTGTCACACCGATTTAATGTCATTTGCAATTTTTTACAACTGTGCAAGCCATCTGCCGCAGCACTCGGAAATGGCAAACAAAGTATCGCCTAGCTTTTTTTTTTCTTACCTAAATTGTAAACTGTAACTTAACACTGTTATTGGGCTCAATTAGGCCCTGAAACCACATATTTAATTCTAAATATATGTCAACTCATAACCAGTGTTTACACTATGCATAAATGACTCACTTGTTTTAAATTATACATACAGAGGGTCACTCGCAAGCCATAAATATTGTGGAGGCCGTGCAGTGTACACACGCCGTGCTGTATGAATCCACCTCGCTAACAAGCAGGTGCAGGTCCACAGTTTGTGAACTGTCTTCATTTTAATAAGGGCATTTTTATGCCTGTTAAAGCAGATTTAAAGTAGTTAAAAGGCTGAAGGTTTTTTATTTTCATAAATTCTATGCATGAAGGTAAAAAACCTTCAGTATGCAGCTCCCTCCTAATACTTACCTGAGCCCTATATAGATCCAGTGCTGTGCACAAGAGCAGCTACTGTCCTGGCTCCCTGCCATTGGCCCCAGCTGCTGTCAATCACTGCCAGTGAAGAGGGAATGGTGAGCGGGGCCAAGCTATGCTCTGAGTGTCTTATGGAAACACCAAGTTGGGCTCGGGAGAGATCATGTAGGGCTTGCTAGGGGAGGTCACTTGGAGGGGGGATGGGGGTGGAGCCAGAACTGCCAGCGGGGGACTTGAGTAAAGGAGGATCAGGGCTTCTCTTTTATTTTTTTATTTTAATTTGAGTCTTTAGTATCACTTTAAAGCCGAACTCCAGGTAAAAATGTCTAAGTGTAATCCTCAATAGCTGTATAAAATATAATTGCAGTTTGTGTGCACCAAACACCTTTGCAGACTCAATAATTGCCTTGTAAAAATAGCAATGGCACTATTACTGTGCTGTATATAGCCTGGGCAGAATGCAGAGCTGTGGGAGTGGCCCAACAGGCCCACTAACTACAGGCTGCCTGTAGAAAACTACAGGAGGGGGCGGAGACAAGACCAGTCACCCTGCACAAGGAGAGAGAGCAGCAGTGACCGGTCTTTATTGCAGGAAGCTCCTGTACAGAGGTAAAGTTTCACATCAGATTACTGCACAGATCTGGAAGAAATACACAAAGCACACCAATATTTAAATAAGAGTATGCATGCCACTTGTCTTTAGATAATATTCAATTATCCTAAAGTTAAGCTTTAAAGGAACCTGTTGGGATAGAAATATAAAGTGGTCATTGCATATTCCATTCCCGAACTTTTGGCATTGACACATGAACTCAAAAAAGTAAAGGGGTGTTCACATACTTTTGGTCATATAGAAAGATGTGATGGTTAGGTGTCCACAATCCTTTTGCCATACAGTGTATGAGGAAGTTTAGAAATGCTTGCTTACCTTTTGACTAGGTATGCAAAGCATATAATGGAAGGTCAGTGTTAGGGTATAGGTCAACTTTAAAAACCTGTCAGTCATATTTGCCAGTTGCCGTCCAGTGGCATACACAAATGTTACTGGACTTCAAGTAGTTATGCTGGGATGATGCCTGCAGATGCAGACATCACTCTTGCACCGTATTTGTCAGAGCTGAGAGTCAGCTCTCTTGTAAAAGTAATCCTAGCAGGTGACTAGCCACTGGATTGCTTTTACAAGCAGCGGGAGGGGACGAACCCCCCCTACCTTTTCTGCCTTCTGCAGGAACACAGAATCCATCCCTTCCCTGTCAGAACAGAGATATGCCTTGTTTACATAGGCAGAGCTCTGTTCTGAGTCTCTGTATGACGATCGGTGGGTGCTGGCGGACATACAGATAGGACCCGCAGATCGGCTTCTGCTTTGAATAATTACAGCAGGTGCGGGGCGCCAGCAGGACGCATATGCCCCCTGCAGCCAGAAGCGTGAGATTGCATAGTGATCCGGCTCACAGCTGCCTCATTGTAGCAGTAAAACTGCTTTAGGGCGGTCAGTAAGTACTTAAAGCATCACTTATGAAAAATATAGCGTACCTACCTTTGTTGCCGCTTCAAGGTCGCAGTAATTTTAAGGTTTGATACACTGGGTATCCACTTACTGGGCACAACCTCATCATTTACCCAAAATTGGGTAATATATTGGGTTTATGTGCCCTAAAATTAACTTAAGTGTATTTCTCACTGAAATTTTCTGTTTCAGAAACTGTTGCGCTAATATTGTATTTTGCTTTCAGAAAATATATAATGTTTTAGGGGTTTTACATAATCCAAGAAAAATGTTTTAAACGTGCAAAAAAAAAATGTAGATGGCTAAAAGGGGCAAAAAGTAATGATATGCATGGCCCCGCCCACTTACCCATGAACAGAGACTGAGCTCCTTGTTTTGGGGTTTTGTGCTGGAACGGAAGATGTGTAAATACCTTCTGTTATAAGAATGCAATGCTGGATATTATAATAAATAATAATATAAAAAAAGCTTATGGGACATTTGACTGTATAGAAATAAAGCAGAGCTTGCTAAATATGCAAAAAATGTTTTCTGCAAGCGCAGAGTATTTAAATATCTGCAGACTTTCAAGGCTCCAAAATCTGATTTGCTTTTAAACGCACACACAATAACATCTGTTGCTCAGTGGTGTACACGCTGCTATAGATGACTAAATGGGGAGATGACACTTAATCAGTGCTGGCAGCCATTTATAATGCCAGGCTGCCGCGAGAGGCAAAATTAATAAGATTACATTTTTAAAATATCCATTATCTTGTATGACAAAAAAATGAAGAAGTGCGTTCGACTGTCTGGTAGAAAGTGTCTGATAATGCAGGCTGCTGCTTTCATTTGCTTTTGGTTTTATTTCAGAGAACTCTGCATCATCGGCTACAAAAATAAACCCAAGACTGGCAATTCAAATGGCCCAACACAACCCTGGGGGCTACAACTGAAAACCCATGGGCTTGAAGTGCATTGCTCCTTTATACCTTGAGAGGCTGCTGCCCTTTATTCCCTGCAATATGCACCCTCCAATTATGTATTACATCTGAGAAGAAATCTTCCAGTGGAACTAAAACCTCCCTAATTTTTACAGCCAAGGAAGCCGCCATATTGGCCTCTGTTTGATCTGCAGTTGTCATGCTGCTGCACATGTGATCAGTTATGACACCAGCCATTGGATGGCTTGACAGTTCAGTTGAGAGTATGAGCAACTGTGACAATTATCATTCCCTCATGCTTTGAATGTAACCGTTTTAGAAAACAGTTAAATCAATGGGTTTAGTTAGCTTTAAGGGCTCATTCACACTGGCTCTGCTCTCTGATCAGTGAACCATGTTCAGATCACTCTTCAAAGAGCACACAACAGGAAATAAAGAGGCATTGTATCGCCTCCTTACCCTCTACTTTAACTCCCTGAAGCTGTTGCGCCGCAACCATATGCATTGTGAGGTGCTTGCGGAGTGGCCCCTTCACTTCAATAGGTCATATTCAGCAGGTGCTACGCCTGCCAAAGCATAACATCATGGCCGTGGTCTCAGCTGCTAAAAGGTAGTGGTTGAGTGGTGGTGAAAATGCAGCTCAACCTTGAGGTTTTACTGTTTCTCAACCGCGAGGGTGATTAGGCCCCAAGGCAGCTGAGTTGCATTTTAACTCCCCCCCCCCAGGCTGCAAAGACAGCCATATGAGGTTTACAAAATGTATCTCCCTGTTGCATTTGGCAGGGAGTACCACCTGATGAACGTCACCCATTCAAGTGAATGGGACCGCACAGCAACTGCACCCCAACAACGTGCAATGCATGAAATGCTCGGAGTGTAAGGGGTTAAAACAGTCTGAGGAGGCAAACCAAGGCTGAAATTCACATATATGGGAATTGTATGCATTTTATACGACATCCAATACACATAACATGTAAGTGTGACCGGCTTTTAATGGATCCAGTTCACACATGTCCGGGGCCGATGCGCAGCAAATTTTTAAAGGGTCCCGTGCATTTTTGGGTCCGGTTCAGGTGTGAATTCAGGGAAAAATTAGCACCTGAACTGGTGAACACAAACACATAGGACACCGGACTACAAACCGCAGCCGGACCTGTGTGAACCCAGCCTAAGGCTGGCCATACACGGTTCGAATCTCAGCTGGTTCGGCAAGAAGCGGCCGAGTATCAAACCATTAATGGGTAGGCTAAATGTACCAAGTTGATTGATCGGCTTTAGCCGCTAGCAATAATCACTTCTTCTTCCTCCGCCAGGAGAAGACAATTGCTGATTCCCCTGTCAACACTGTCTATTGCAGGAAAGAAATTCAGAGGGCTACCACATATGTAAACAAGCCAAAAAAGCTTGCATCTTCAAAGAGTACATCAGGGCAAGATACAGTAAGTTGTAAAATACAGTAAAACATATGCAGTACATCTATCAGAAATGTATTTAGCTCCCAATTTCCTGTTGTGAGCTGAAAACACGGTGCTTTTTCTGGAAGGAAATCACAGGAAATGGTGTCAGCCCTGCCCAGTTCTCTCTGGTAAACTTCAGAATCCCTTCTGCTCTTATTATCACAATGTAGGGAGTAATTGTTTTATAGTCCAAGATAGGAACTGAATGACATTTAATTTGCTACAGCGCTGTGTATCACTAAACTATTGCCTTTTTTATTTTTTAATTAAAATACCTGTTTTCTACTTTTTGTTGAATCTCAGTATGGCTGACACCTCCTGTCAACATGCACTTTGGTGATGACTACATAGCATCGCTCAGGGCAGGTTTTCCGATAGTGACAACTGTAAAACATGGCCGCATAATATTTGTAACACATTTTCTAGTCTCCATTGGAAGCCAGCAATAAAGGGCAACAAAGCAGAGCACAACTGGGAGACAGGGACAGAGCGTAGTCACCTCATAATAAGAAGTACCCAAACAAAGATCTTCATGGCAGGATGAACAGGTAACATTTTAACGAAAGATTTAAAAATAATGAAAATGATATTTGAAATTAAATCAACAATTTTATGTTGATGTGCAATTTTAGCAATTTGGCTTAGCTCAGCCTATCTAAACCTTACAATAACTTGAAAAAACATTCTGGTCTCAGGGAACCCCTGCTAAAAATGACTATATCTACAACTCATGATACATTTGTGTGATGGTCATTGGGAAGAATGCTCCTTACACTTGTGGTAAATGGGTAAAATGACCACCTTACAGATAGCTAAAAAGATCAATAGTGTCAGTGGGAACTTATCTGAGAGGTAGAAATTTCTCATTGCTCAAGGAACCCCTAGAAACCTCTGAAGCAACCCTAGGGCTCCATGGATCCATGGCTGAGAAACCCTGGTTTACACAAACCCTAGTTTCCCAATTTGGTTTGGTACACCTTCTAGCTCAAAGTATTGGGACACCTTCTAGCTCAAAGTATTGGGACACCTTCTAGCTCAAAGTATTGGGACACCTTCTAGCTCAAAGTATCGGGACACCTTCTAGCTCAAAGTATTGGGACACCTTCTTGCTCAAAGTATCGGGACACCTTCTAGCTCAAAGTATTGGGACACCTTCTAGCTCAAAGTATCGGGACACCTTCTAGCTCATAGTATCGGGACACCTTCTTGCTCAAAGTATCGGGACACCTTCTAGCTCAAAGTACTGGGGCACCTTCTAGCTCAAAGTATTGGGACACCTTCTAGCTCAAAGTATTGGGACACCTTCTAGCTCAAAGTATTGGGACACCTTCTTGCTTAAAATATTGGGACACCTTCTAGCTCAAAGTATTGGGACACCTTCTTCCGCAAAGTATCGGGACACCTTTTAGCTCAAAGTATCGGGACACCTTCTTCCGCAAAGTATCGGGACACCTTCTTCCGCAAAGTATTGGGACACCTTCTTGCTCAAAGAATTGGGACATCTTCTAGCTCAAAGTATCGGGACACCTTCTAGCTCAAAGTATTGGGACACCTTCTAGCTCAAAGTATTGGGACACCTTCTTGCTTAAAGTATTGGGACACCTTCTAGCTCAAAGTATTGGGGCACCTTCTAGCTCAAAATATTGGGACACCTTCTAGCTCAAAGTATTGGGTCACCTTCTAGCTCAAAGTATTGGGACACCTTCTAGCTCAAAGTCTTGGGACACCTTCTTCCGCAAAGTATTGGGACACCTTCTAGCTCAAAGTATTGGGGCACCTTCTAGCTCAAAGTATTGGGACACTTTCTTGCTCAAAGTATTGGGACAACTTCTAGCTCAAAGTATTGGGATACCTTCTAGCTCAAAGTATTGGGACACTTTCTTGCTCAAAGTATTGGGACACCTTCTAGCTCAAAGTATTGGGACACCTTCTTGCTCAAAGTATTGGGACACCTTCTAGCTCAAAGTATTGGGGCACCTTCTAGCTCAAAGTATGGGGACACCTTCTAGCTCAAAGTAATGGGATACCTTCTTGCTCAAAGTATTGGGACACCTTATTGCTCAAAGTATTGGGACACCTTCTAGCTCAAAGTATTGGGACACCTTATTGCTCAAAGTATTGGGACACCTTCTAGCTCAAAGTATTGGGGCACCTTCTAGCTCAAAGTATTTGGACACCTTCTAGCTCAAAGTATTGGGGCACCTTCTAGCTAAAAAGTATTGGGACACCTACTTGCTCAAAGTATTGGGACACCTTCTTGCTCAAAGTATTGGGACACCTTCTTGCTCAAAGTATTGGGACACCTTCAAGCTCACAGTATTGGGACACCTTCTTGCTCAAAGTATTGGGGCACCTTCTAGCTCACAGTATTGGGACACCTTCTTGCTCAAAGTATTGGGACACCTTCTAGCTCAAAGTATTGGGACACCTTCTTGCTCAAAGTATTGGGACACCTTCTAGCTCACAGTATTGGGACACCTTCTTGCTCAAAGTATTGGGGCACCTTCTAGCTCAAAGTATTGGGACACCTTCTAGCTCAAAGTATGTGGGCAAAGGGGCACTCTCTGCCAGTTACACGGCTCAAGAAGAATTAGGCCCCGTTCATATCTCACGATTTGGAATTGCAGGCAGAATCACTAATTCTGTCCACGATCTAAAAATTGTGTGGCAATCGCAGTACAAAGCGTATTGCACATTTGGGTGACATTATCCTTCAATGGCACCCCAAACGTGATGCGATTCTACCACACTTTTTCAAATCGTGTGAAGCTTATTGCCCAAAAAGGAGCAGGAGCTTCTTTTCAGATGACAAATGCGCATAGGGCAGCCAGCCCATTTAAGTGAATGGGCTGCCCTATGTGACATGCAAAATCATGTGAAAATCTCAGGTCAAATAAGAAAAGTGGGAACAATTGTTCCTGTTACGCAATAATGTGAAATGGGCTTTAAAGTGGTTGTAAACCTCAGATATAAAATATGCACAAAGCATATCCCTCTATAGAGTGTGTTCAATTCAGAGCATTTTGTCTACTGCCTCGTTTTTTTTTTTGCTAAAAGCATTAACCACTTATGACAAGTTTTCTTGACACAAAGAGAAAAATGGTGACAGGGGAGGGACCTCCAGCCTCAGCTCTCTTCCTGTGAGCTGTGTGAAGGGGGGTGAGTTCCTTACATCCAATCAGCTCTCAGCACTCTCCTCACTGATGTAACTGCAGTTCTCCGCTCCATGCTTTTCAGAGCTGAGAAATCCCCTGTAAATTCTGCACTTTGAGTGCATGTAGGGGAAATACAGCTGTAGATAAATAGGTACACCTTATGTAGGAGGATTTGTTTTATCTCTTTGTATCACCTGATTGGGTATATGTAAGGGTTTACAAACTTTTTAATGTACAAAGTAATTTTTTTTTTTACCACTCTTCAAAATAACCAATGTCATAACCTAGCGTTCGGATAAAAGGTTTAATATAGTATAACACTTTTACTTATTCATTTTTTTTTTTATAAAAGGTCTAACCTTCAGACCAAAAGAAGGACCAATATGGAAGAAGTTCACTGGTTTACTTAGGACCCTACTTGAGTACAATATACATGATCATTGGCTAAAAGTATTTTTATGCTTGATCTAATGGTTTAATAATCCACATTTTATGTGCAGATAAAAGGATTTGAATATTTTAAACTTAAATAAGTAGAATTTCTACTTTTATGATTCTGAAGCATTTTATGGCCACATTACATGATATTTATGAACAAAGTGAATGATATCACACAATCATTTAGCAGCTGTACATGCAATAATTCTGCTACGTACCAATTTCCATTTTCCTACTTTAATTGCTATTGAAAAAAAATATTTTACACACATATATACAGAAAAACATTGGATTGAGAGTAACTTGGTTTGAGAGCATTTTGCAAGACAAGCAACATTTTTTTATAAACTTTGACTTGAAAAATGAGCGATGTCTTGATATTCAAGTAGCATTAAAAGTCACAACTGAGTATAAAAGAGAAGAGATCCGGGGCAGGCATCCGGGGTAAAGCTGTCCACATAGACCTCCACACCGCCATCAAGGTCATCCCTTCCACACTGCGCTCCATAAGTGCTTCAAGCCTCGATTTCAGATCGCTCTTCTCCAGGCTAGTCTTCACGGTCACGAGGATGGTCTATGTGGACAGCTTTACCCCAGATGCCTGCATACTTAGATGTGCCTTTTTTAATCATCAACCATGTGAATTGCTAAATGCTAAACAATCATTAAATGTAACCATATTGCTACACTTAAGCCCCGTACACACGTACCGATTGTCGGCCGAAACTGTTCGGCCGCCGAACGATCGGCCGATTTTCGGCTTGTTAGTATGATGCTTCCGACAGCCGACAGCGCACTTTCAGCTGAACAGAATCTGTCGTGCAAGCATTAAAAATTTTGTATGCCGAGACCAGAACGGCCGATTGTTCGCCAGTCAGTACAGATTTCGGCCGACAGACAGCAGATTTGCAAGACTGGGCATGCTCAGAAAATTAAAAAGACAAGGAAAGTTAACCATCACATGACATCACTTCTGCAGTCGGCTGTTGTTGCCCGACAAAATTCTTGTGCAGTCTTTTGCAGTTTTCAACAGACACGACAGCCCTAGGACAAAAGACGGCCGATCGTTCGGCCGACGATCGGTACATGTGTACGGGGCTTTAGAGGCGTCTCTCTTCTCTTTTATACTCTGTAGCTCCTGCTGGATTTTTCTTCTAATCCCCTTGTGGAGGCGCCATTTTTGGATGGACATTTTATGGTTACACAACCTATCACATTACTATAATCTTTTTATATGGACTATAAACTGAAGGACTTATGAATAAATGGTTGTGGAACAAATCATCTGAATTTCCATTATTTCTAATGGGGAAATTTGCTTTGATATACGAGCGCTTTGGATTAGAAGCATGTTTCCCGGAAGAAATGATGCTCGCAAGCCAAGGTTTCACTGTGTGTATATGTATATATATATATAATTTTTTTTCTCTGATCGTTTGGGAGAGAAGGAGATGGGAGAAGAAATACTTATTGGATCGGAGAAAATGAAATGAGAGTTTTCTCAATGAAATAATTCTGACACTGATAAATCAGGCAGCCTGCAGGTACCTGGTCTGAAGGGAAATTGCCTTCCAGTGAAATAACAAATCAGAATCACTTGACAGATCTATATCATGCTGTACTGTGCTTGTGACAATGTTCCAGTGAAAAAAAAAATAATATTAGATCATTCAACCAAGCTTCAAAAATTTAACATTTTAGGGAATAAGAAAATGAGAAAAGTTCTGAACGAGTCTATATGTAAACCACCTGAAAGTCTTGGTGGAATAATCAGCGCTTTCCAACTCCAGAAATACAGCAAAGTGATTGTAAAGCTTGTTGTTTTTTTGTTATTAAAATAAATCTGTCTGCCCCCCAGGCTGGAACCTGAGCTGGGCTGTGTGCTTCTATAGACACAAACAGTGCAGGTCAGCCCCTGCCCCACCTTTAGGATTGCCAATGGCTCCAGCTGCTGCAGAGTCTCCTGTGAGAAGAGAGAGAGGGGCGAAGAGCTGCTGTGGAATGACACAGTGCTGAATCAAGATTAGGCTCAGGTAAGTATTTAAGGATTAGGGCAAAGACACATGCATTTTTTTTATCTTAATGCAAAAAGGATCTATATCTTAAAAAATCCTCATCCTCCATTCCTGTCCATTCTGCTTTCTTGTGACGTAAATTACAATACAATTATAAAAAAAAAGCCTGAGGCTGGCAGACATGTGCCTAATTTAAAGGCATTGGTCACATGATCTGGAAAATGGCAGAGCGAGCCATTCAGCAGGTTTGCCTGGACTCTGGTCCTCCCCTTTATTGAAGATCACATGACCAAAGCTTAGAAATGTCTGAGGTTTTCACATGAGACTCCTTTATTAAGCCTTTAATTTTCACAATAAAAAATGTGATTAGGGCGGATTAAAAGGTGGGGCCTTATGTTTCCATAGCTTAGAATTGAGAATAGGGATGAGTTAAGAAAACTGTTACATGATAGCATACCTCTGACCCAATCAGCTTCAGCATTAGAATTCCCCGCCCCTCACCTGCATGTAACAAAGGGGCAGGGATGCTGGTGACATCACTGACTTAATATGGGCACATGGCCATATTTGGACAATGTGATTGAACACATTTGGCCATTTTAAAGTGGTTTTACCACATCTGGACTGGAAGGATTTGCCCCCTTAATGGCCATTTTTTGTGAATCGGCATTACGTTACTTTAACGGAAAATTGTGCGGTCATGCGTCACTGTACCCAAATAAAATTGATGTCCTGCCAAATAGGGCTTTCTTTTGGTGGTATTTGATCACCTGTGCAATTTTTTATTTTTTGCGCTATAAACAAAAAAAGAGCGACAATTCTGGAAAAAAAAAAAATATATATATATATAACATTCCAAAAAAAAAAAAAAAAAAAGGCCAATTGGTATTCTGCTATATGTTTTTGGTAAAAAAAAAAAAAAAAAAATCACAATAAGCATATTTTGATTGGTTTTTGCAAAAGTTGTATGCATGAAGGTAAAAACCTTCTGTATTCAGTGGCCCCCATTAATACTTCCGGAGCTCCTTCTCTATCCAGCAATGTGCATGGGAGCTGAGCTTCTCCTGAGTCTCTCATTCCTCATTGGATGAGACATTAGTGGGAGCCTGCTACTCTCAATCACAGCCAGTGAGTCAAGGAGGAAAGAGAGGAGGGGGGCGGGGTTGACCCGCAGCTGTGTGTGTCTTATGAATGCATAGAGAAGAGCTCGGGAGCAAGCACGCACCATTGCCCCCAAAGCAAGCGGCTTGCTTTTTGGGGCACTGGCTGAAGAGGAGGAGCCAGGAGCGCCGACGGGGGACCCAAAAAGAGGATGATCAGGGCTGCTCTGTGCAAAACCACTGCACAGAGCAGGTAAGTATGACATGTTTGTAATGTTTTTTATATAAGAACCTTATATAAAATGTGGCTTTAGGTAAATGATGTCACCAGCATTGACACCACTTTGTTACGCATGGCTGCAGGGTGGGGAATTCCACTGGCAAAGCAGACCGGGTTGGCAGTCTGCTATCCAATGGCAGTTTCCCAAGGGTTTGGGACAAACTGAGTTTGGCCCGAAACCTTAGCTCATTGTGAATCAAGAATAGGCCCAAACCTGAACTAGACTGATGACTGATTGCCCAGTTGTTTTCTATGACCTTCTTTATAACTTTGGAAATCTGGAATTGTGTACTCCAATGCCATGGAAGAGGCAAGTGTATGTGTGTGTGGGGGCACCACTTATGTTTACCATAAACAGTTTCCAGTAATCACCTTATGGGGGCAACCAGAAAAAACAACAGCTTACCTCTCTACATTATTAATTTCTCTGCAGAATTTCAGGTTGTTAGACCAGCACTGTGACATTACTGTGTGACCTGCTGAGGTCAGAGGCTTGTTAATACTTAGATTCCGGCAGTACATGACAAATTAGCTGTCACTGCTCGTCAGCTACGCCACAAAGACAAATGGACTAAAATATACCAGGAGGAGATACATGCATATTAATCGGTGTAGGTTTTGGGAAAAACTAACAATGTCACGGCCTTACGCACTGAGATTTATGGTCGACTGAAACGTAATAACAAAACAACTGCATTTGTCTATGAGCAGCAAAACTATCGGTGATAAATCAAAGACAAAGTCAATTTTAACATATTGAAGGGATTAAAGAAGTACTTTGGTCAAATCGAAAAGCTGGGCATTGTTCTCAAGAGCAATTCAAGGCAACAAGTAAAGCAATTAGTCAACTGCTAAGGCTATCCAGAAAACACTGCGCTCCAGCCCAGCTTAAAGGGTTAGTTCACCTTTACGGAGTTTTGCCAAAAATATCTCCAAGCATTACAGTGTCCTCAGTACATTATTATGGGGTCCCCTATTTTGTAAAAGAATGTTTACTTTTTAAGTTGCATATTCCACTGCGCTCCCCTCTCTGTTCTGCAGATGGCAGTATGTACTGAACATTGAATTTACAGCCCCAGATGAGCACATGGCATCATTCCCTACCCACACATGCGAAGTCTGCTCTCTTTCACACTTCCAGCACTCACTCTCTCTTTTACTCTTTTCAAGTTGTTTATTCAATTGCCTTTTCCTTTCCATCCTGCAGATGGCATAATATACTGAGCACTGGATCATGGAAAAATGTCAGTGATTTCAAAAGAACGTCTGCATATTCACTTTCTGACTGCAATACGTATATATATTTATATATATATATATATATATATATATATATATATATATATATATAGACCATATATATATATAGACCATATATATATATAGACCATATATATATATATATATATATATATATATATATATATATATATATATATATATATATATATAGACCATATATATATAGACCATATATATATAGACCATATATATATATATATATATATATATAGACCATATATATATATAGACCAGGGCTTGACAAATTTGCTTGGATTCCAGGAGCCAGCTAAAAAAGTTAGGAGCCAGTTTTTTTTCCAGCATGCTGAACGGTCGGCTTCTGTCAGACTGGCTGCCATACACACGGCCGAATGGCGGGCAGTTTTTATTGAACCAGCCGAAGTTGCCCGGCATTCGGCACATGTGTACTTGGCTTGATGGTGTGATGGGTATCAGCTCACTAGGGAAGGACAGTGCAGCAAGGTGGGGGGCGATAGGAGATCCAGTAACTCATGCCTCCTTAGGCCCCTTTCACACAGTCACCTCTGCTAAGCGGAATCCACTTGCTCAGCGGGGATTTCTCCACTAATCCCCACTGAGCAGGCAGGTGAGTGGTCCTGTTGGCTCCGCTATGAAGAGTATACATGGACATAGTCCTGCTCTCCTCTATGGGGAAATTGGATGAAAATTGACCGCCTGTCCAATTCCATCCGATGCCATCTGATCTGCCGGACAGATGGAAAATGGGACCACCATCCATCTGTTTTTGGCAGACAAGATCGGATAGCGGCGGGTGTCAGCAGACATTTTGTCCGCTGATATCCGCCACTCCATAGAGGAGACTGGAGGGTTCGATCAGGTCCGCTTGAAAAACTGACAGGTGGACCTGATCGGACAGCCCATGTGAAAGGGGCCTTCGGCTGTGTGGCTGTGGCATGACAGGGAGAGAATGTAAAATAATAAAACATTTTTAATGAAAAAATAAAAAAAAATAAACTGTTACCATCTTTGTGGGGGTGTAAATGGAACTGAGGCCGTTCCAACCAGCTGCCCCCTCCCTGTCCACTGTTAAGGACAGATCAAGCCTACAACACCTTCAACCTCTTCTCTTCTTAGGAAGGAGATGGGCGGCCAGTGAGAACAGGCAGCGGAAACCCTCAGCGCTGTCAGTGACTGCTTGTCACAGCCCCGGCCACCACAAAAGGGCGCCAGTTCCCCCGATGTAAGCATCTCACTCCAGCAGGCTGCAAAGCCACGGCCTCAATTACCGGCCGGCGTGGCAGCTTAGTCCGGTAGCCACATGGGGACAAGGCACCTTCTGCAATGTAGCTCAGTTGCAAGGCCGTGAATTCCAGTCACCAATGTGGCCTAGCGCCTGGGGTTTTTCGAGCCCTGGAGTAATGGGGGAGATCAGAGTAATGTATAGAGATGGGGATGGGGGGGTCAGAGAGAGTAATGTATAGAGACGGGGGATCCGGGTAATCTATAGAAATGGGGGGGGTCAGAGCAATGTATAAAGAGGGGGGGAGGAGCCAGAGTAATGTAGAGAGATGGGGGGGTCACAGTAATGTATAGAAAAGGGGGGGATCAGAATAATGTACAGAGATTGGGGGGGGGATACATTACTCAGATCAGAGTAATGTATAGAGATGTGGGGGGGATCAAAGTAATGTATAGAGATAGGGGGGAACTCAAAGTAATGTATAGAGATGGGGGGGGGGGATCAGGGTAATGTATAGAGATGAGGGGGCGGGTTAGAATAATGTATAGAGATATGGGAGGGAATCCGAGTAATGTATAGAGATGGGGGAGGGGGATCAGAGTAATGTATAGAGATGGGGGATCTGAGTAATCTATAGAAATGGGGGGGGGGGGGTCAGAGTAATGTATACAGATGGGGGGGAGGCAGAGTAATGTATAGAAAACGGGGGGATCAGAATAATGTATAGAGATTGGGGGGGGGGGATACATTACTCAGATCAGAGTAATGTATAGAGATAGGGGGGAACTCAAAGTAATGTATAGAGATGGGGGGAATCAGAGTAATGTATAGAGATGAGGGGGCGGGTTAGAATAATGTATAGAGATGGGAGGGAATCAGAGTAATGTATAGAGATGGGGGGAATCAGAGTAATGTATAGAGATGAGGGGGCGGGTTAGAATAATGTATAGAGATGGGAGGGAATCAGAGTAATGTATAGAGATGGGGGGGGGGGGGTCAGTTTGTGTGAAATGCATCATCCTTTTGTCCCCTGCATGATGCCGGTTACATCCTGTGCCTTTTTTTTTTTACTATCTTAATACATTTTGATTGCCTCCTATGGGAAGTGCGACTGCTCCTCTACTCTTCTTACAGCTGTTTGACTGGAGTTTTGCTTTAAAGTAGTACTTAAATAAACAAAAAAATCATATAAAAATGAATGGCCCAATTAAAGATAAATCACCTTTTGCTGTGGTTTTCACCTTTAATCCAGAGGTGTTCCCCTGCAGTACTTTTTTTCTGAAGCTAGATCTCCTTAGTCTGATGGCCACCATTATTCAGCTCATTTCCTTAGAGCTTAAGCCGTCCTGGACCCAGCCCCAATCTGTGACTGGGGAGTGAAAGGAGAAATAGCAAAGTGATCATCCAGGGGCGTAACTACAGGGGTTGCAGGGGTTGCAATTGCAACGGGGCCCCATGCTCCAGGGGGCCCGTGCGGCTCCCCTGTACACCTGGATAGGAGGGGTGGCTGGGGCAGCATGTCGAGAAATCACTGTCCTCCTTTTTCCTCTTGTAGCTGCAGGAGGATAATGGAGGAGTTTGGTTCCTCTGTATGCTGCCCCCGCCACTCCTCCTATCCAGTTCAATTGTGTTCTGCTGTCACTGGGCCCTTGTCTGCTCCCTTCCCCCTCCTGCCGGCTGCTGCAGGGGATGTGTCACAATAGAGAACCAGGAAGGGGTCACTAAATATGTAATTTACCAGCTCCTTCCTTTTCTGAATGGACAGAGTCATAGTCAGTGACATTGTAAAAAAATAAAATAAAATGATAAAATATAATACAATAAAAATTCCAAAAATAAAAACTACTGACACCAGTGGGTGAACTTCCAGGATCGCAAAGGTCACACCTGCGAACGGGCCCTGGCATTCCAACGTTGGGAGTCCCCAAGGTGGCAGGAAGGGAACCCACTGCAGAACTTGTGAAAGGGTCCCACTGCAGGACCGTAATAAAGGGCCCCGCAACAAGATTAAAGGGCCCCAGGATCAGTGGGAAGAGCCCCTGGCTGGAAGGGAAGGGCCCCGGCCAGGGGTCCGGGGGGCCCTTCATGATTTCTTGCACCAGGGCCCTGAAGGTTCTAGTTACGCCTCTGTGATCATCCCAACCCTCTGTCACTTTGCTCTTCCCCACCATCTGCATGCTCCTTGTCAGCACATGAACCGATTGGCTCCTTGTGCTGCTTCTGCCTCTATCACTCCAGCCCTGTTGTACAGGGACTACAAGTGGCTGATACCAGCACCTATTAAGGTTCTCACTCAATCAATGCTGTATTATTGATTACAGAGCTGTAATGATCTGTGTATTTTATAGCTGTCTAAAGTTCAGTATTTAAATGTTATTATAACAGAATACAGAGGAAGCAAGCAACAAACAGGCTGCACTGAGTACTGTCAATGCCGAAATTGCTTTTAGAGCTCCAAAGCACCGCAAGGAGTTTGCCTTCTCCCTAAAGGGAGATAATGTGAAAAAAGAATGTAAGTGGAGCAGCCTTTACGACTTTGATATAATTGCGGTGTGTACTGGAATGCAGATACTGTCCACTAATTGAATTTATTGTTGCCTTGAGTTGTTCTAAAAAAAATGATATTACTTCCAGACCCAAAAAAACAAAAAACCATTTTGTGTCATGGAGCACAATTAGCAGAGTGTGTTCCCTTCACAATAAGATGTTAATAAGTAAGCTGGCAGACAGCAGAGGCTCAATGTGACAAGCACAGACTATATTTATTCTGGTACGTTTCAGGGGGAGCGCTAATCTGTGTAATCGCCTCAGCGGAGAATCTCCTTCAGTGACGAATAGCAATTACCATTTCATTTGCAACCGGTTCCCTTCATTTACCAGCAATTTTGCGCTGTCAGCCCGCGCCCCCCACGGAAGGCAGAGAGCCGTCTGTATCTGCGCACAGTGTCAGGAGGAGAATCTTCATTTCTTAGTCCAGTATTCTCAATCTCCTGTCCTAAAGACGAGTCATCTCACTCCGATGTTACGTAATGTCTAATCTCGGATTAGAGGGATTGTAACCTAGAGCCACAGACGCAGAAACATGCGCATCAACAGTTAATGGACATCACCTCGCACCCTCTGGCTGTGCTGCTGGTTTCTGCATGGGAGGTATTAAAAGACAGCTCCGGTGTCAAAGTGTCAACAGATTGGAATGACAGAGCTGTTTAGATCACTAACTATAAATCATTAAATGTGAACTTCAGGCAAACCGCTAAATGAACAGTTGATAAAGATACAAGGGAACTGTTTTACCTGTCAAAGCATTTGTACACTACAGGCATACACCGCTTTTAAGTACACAATGGGACCAGAGCATGTATGTAAAACGAAAATGTACTTAAAGTGAAGCAATACCTTTTTCTAATTTTCTAGGCAAGCTGGCTCTCCACAAATAGGATATGTTGTAGTCCTGGGTATCCTCCCATTGCTCCCCAAGTTTGGTATCCCTGTCACTTATGGTTTGGGAGTAGTGCCATGTCAAGCTGACCAAGATTTCCCATAGACGCCAATGTTAAAAACTGGGAGTAATGCCATGCCAAGCTGACCAGGCTGTGTCCGTACTCGCGAGTGTACGTAAAGTGAGTGTACTTAAAACGGGGTATGCCTGTATATTAACCAAAGGTATTGGGATACCTGCCTTTAAACTTCAATATTGAGTTGGCGCACCCCTTGCAGCTATAACAACTTCAACTCTTCTGGGAAGGCTGTTTGCAAGGTTTAGGAGTGTGTCTATGGGAAAGTTTAACCATTCTTCCAGAAGCACATTTGTGAGGTCAGGCACTTATGTTGGACCAGAAGGCCTGGCTCGCAGTCTCCACACTAATGGCACTTTTCCACTGCAAGTTTCCACTCGGCACTGATTGGTCCTGCTCAGCTCGGTTTGCTTTTCCACTACGCGGTACGAGTCGGCACCTTTCGGCACTTTATAGGCTCGATTTGCTTTTCCACTAAAGTAGTAAGTGGGTGGGATTACAACGATTCTCTGACCAATCAGTGGCTAGTAGTGACAAACAATCAAGGCTGCAAGCGAAGGATTGTGGGATATGGTATAGGTACGGAATGCTTGGAACCACACCCGTGGTGGTACTGTTTAGGCGAGCCGTACCGAGCCGTACCATGTAGTGGAAAAGCGCTGCTGTACCAAACCATACCGAACTGTTCTAACATGTACCACGCAGTACCATGCAGTGGAAAAGCACCAAAGCGAGCCAAACCGATCCGTACCATGCAGTGGAATAGCGCCATAATTTATCCCAAAGGTGTTCTATCGGATTGAGGTCAGGACTCTGTGTAGGCCAGTCAACTTCCTCCACGGTAAACTCGCTCATCCATGTCTTTATGGACCTTGGTTTGTGAACTGGTCCAAGTCATTTGGTGGAGGGGGGATTTTGGTGTGGGTTTGTTTTTCAGGGGTTGGGCTTGGCCACTTAGTTCCAGTGAAGGGAACTCTTAAGGCGTCAGCATACCAAAACATTTTGGACAATTTCGTTCCCCCAACTTTGTGGGAACAGTTTGGGGATGGCCCCTTCCTGTTCCAAAATGACTGTTCACCAGTGCACAAAGCAAGGTCCGAAAGGACATGGATGAGCGAGTTTGGGATGGAGGAACTTCACTGGCCTGCACAAAGTCCTGACCTCAACCCGATAGAACACCTTTGGGATGAATTAGAGTGGAGACTATGAGGCAGGCCTTCTGGTCCAACATCAATGCCTGACCTCACCAATGCGCTTCTGGAAGAATGGGCAAACATTCCCATAGACACACTCCTAAACCTTGTGGACAGACTTACCACAAGAGTTGAAGCTGTTACAGCTGTAAAGGGTGGGCCAACTCAATATTGAACCCTATGGAGTAAGACTGGGATGCCATTAAAGTTCATGTGTGTGTAATGGCAGGCGTCCCAATACTCCTGGTAATATAGTGTATTTCTGCCCATTCAGTCCTAATTGTTGCACTTCTCTGCCCCACAATACTTCTCACTTCTGGTACGGTAGGACACCTGATTGTTCTCCACTGCAGAGCATTAGCATTAACGGATACTTTTTAAAAAAAAAATAATAAACGCACATCATTTTGCAGGTAAAAAAATGTGCATTTATTTATTTTTTGTTGCAGGAGCCTGTAAAGCATTGAACCAGTGATCAGCTGATCTATGGTGCCATGCAGGTCTCCAGCAGATCTATAAGGCTCCGTTCACATCTAGGCGTTTTGGGGCGTTTTTGGGGAGTTTTTCTGCTCTAGGATCAGCTCTCAAAACGCCCAACAAGACAAATCCTATTCATTTCAATGGCCCCTGTTCATATCTGAGCGTTTTGACGCTGTAAGCAAAACGCCCAACGCTCAAAAAAGTACATGAGCTTCTTTTTGGGCAGATTACAGGCGTTTTCCATTGGCATCTATTCAATCAAAAAACGCCTGCACAAAAAACGCCTGCACAAAAAACGCCTGTAAATCGCGGTAAAAATCGCAGTAAAATCGCTGTAAAAATCGCGATAAAAACCGCGCGAAAACGCTACGCTCAGGTGTGAATGTAGCCTTAGTGTATCGGCTTGGTCGTACCTTGTATGAGGAACCCAATACATTCTGACAGGAAGACTCAATGAACTACCACAGCGCCATGAGCTCATAGCGCTGTGGTATTTCATTAAAAACTACAAGCCGACAGCCGTAAAGGCTTCTGGACCTTGTCGTTTTCCATTCACAGAGGACTGTGAATGAGTGACGCAGGGGGGCAGTGATATAACATTCACAGAAGGTGAACTTATCCTTTAAGCTTAGGTTCACAATTATGCAGTGTGAGAAACACATCAATCCCTGCGCATTTCCTGCACCACATTTTAATGGCACTGTGTTTGTAATCTGCTGCTGGTGTCATTACCAAATGAATGACATCCCAAAAGGATCGCAAGGTACAAAACGACCATGCAGTTGCAGTGCCGCTCCAAAAAAGGTGCCTGCACTTTTTCGGTGCGATTTGAGCCCATTCAAAATGAACAGGCCCAAATCGCACTGCACTGAAACGCATGTGAATTGCACAGGTTAGTTCACCTTTACCAAAAACCTGCCTAAGCAGATAAGGGCTGTCTGTAGATAAAACTTATTGTGCAGCTCTGACTAAAGTTGAAAAATGTAATTTCTATAGGTGTAGGCCATTTACATACCTCCTTCAGCCTGACTGGAATTCTCCCAGTACATTGCGAGTGAGGCCTAGTCTTTATTTCTCACCCCCACCATCACAGGAGCAAGCTCTCACACACTGAGCTACTGCCTCAGGGGGGAGAGAAAAAGCATGGGAGGGGGATTTAAATCTTAGAAAAAAAACTCACTCCTGTGATGGCAGAGGTGAGCAGAAATGACTAGGCCTCACTTAGCAATGTCCTAGCAATGTCCTCGGAGTATTCCAGGCTTTGGAAGGAAAGTAAATGGCCTACACTTAAGACAAGGGCATTATTCTTCTTTAGTCAGAGCTGCACAGTTTGTTTTTATCTACAGACAGCCCTTACCTGCATAGGAAGTTTTGTTTTGTTAAGGTAAACTAACCTTTTAGCCTCATGCACAGTTTTACAGCGTTTTTGCATTAGCGTTTTGCTGCGTTTGCATTTTTCAATTGAAGGGCATGGGGAGGCAGGGTGCCAACAGGGCCACCCACAAAGCGAATTTCAGCTGGTCTATTAGAAAGCAGCAAAAATTCACTCAGCGTATGACCAGCTTTTCACGCTCTTACCTTCCTTTCAAAGCCATGTCAACAAATAAAGAAACTAAGGCCACACACACTAGCGCTTAGGCCTCTGTGCGGTACAGCCTTGCTTTTTTAGCTACCTAGGAAATACAGGTGCAGTGTCCAGCACCACTGTCAACAGCCTTTAAAAACCTAAAATTTGGATGTATGCTCAAAACGCAGAATTCTGTAATCCAGGCATACACCCATGAATGCATATGGTCCTAAACGTAAGTACCACTTTATATAACGTCCAGCCACTGCGTATTTCAGCCTGTCATAGATTTTGACAGGCTGCTGGCAGTGGGGCTTGGCACTGCACCGGTGTCTCTCGGGCACCCAGAAAACGCAAGGATGTGTCACACCAAGGCCTAAGCACTAGTGTGCATGTGGCCAAGCAGTGTAAAACACTGTGCTAATCCTATGATTATCGTTAGATGTGCTATCGGACAGAAAAAATTTTTGTTCACGTTGCTTTAGAAAATTTTGAATGAACAAACGTGATCGTCTCTTGAATGCTGTGTACCAAGGATCCGATTATTGTACGATCGCTTCAAAAGCGTAATTTTTCGTTCGATTTTCGGATCGTGTTTACGGGCCTTTAGACTTGTTGCAACTGTTTATTGAACTTTATAATCCAGATCCACACATAAAACCACTCCAGCTTTAAACGCACATGCATATTCCCACCCTGCGGAGACTTTATTAAATGAGTTGATGACGAAGTGCGTTGGAAGGCGGGGCTACATTGTGCACTTGATTTAATTCCTCATTACCAAGAGTAATTCATCCTGTTTCAGCTAGTGGGATCTGATAACGTATATTCCCTTAAAGCTGGTGTGGTTTTAGTTTGGATGTGGTTTTTAATATTTAATAAGCAATTTTTTAAAAGGTTTTACACTATTAGTGTTTTTTTATTTGTTGACACGGCATTGGAAGGAAGATAAGATCACGCAAGATCGGAGCTGAACAGAAGAACAAACAAGCGCTGTCTGACCTTTTCTATAATAAAGAGGTCAGCATGTTCCGGTGAATTCTCTGTTTGCATAGGGTGTGGATATGTTCACATATACAGTATATAATGATCTGAACTGCACGGTAGTGAAGAGACATATTACTGACAACAATATGCCAATGTGAATATACTTAAAATGACACTATACTTCGGTTTAAAAAACAATTCTATTTAACTTCTTAACGCCAGCCGAATGCACATATGCGGCTTCTTGGCATGTGGGCCTTCACACCGAGCGGCCACATATATGCAGCAGCAGCTCTATGCAAACCAGTTACCGCGCTGAGAGCGCGCTCCCCAGCACTGTAGCCGGTGGTTACCGGAAGGCACCCGGAGCATACTAGCGATTGGGAGCTTTCTGTTCATGTGACTGCTGTGACAGCCAATCACAGCAGTCACATGGCCCAAATGCCCACCTCTGCCTCCTGGCGCTTAGATCCAACCCTTAAAGGGCCAGGAGGCGGCCAACGTGAAGGGGCAAAGTATTTATTATTACCTCGAAAAAAGTCCCTTCTGTTGCTCTTAGCCTCCTTCAAATCTCCACATTTTTTTCTTGCTGCTGTGATCTGACTTCTTGTTAGAGGTTGGCTACTTTCGTTCTTCATGGTTCCACTGTATGTTGGAAAGTAGCCACCCTCTAGACTGCTCCCCAGATGGACTATGGACTGTGATATTTGTAGTGGGCACAGGACCACAACTAACCCGCACTGCTCATTCCAAACAAACAGAAGTAAGAGGGGGAAAAAGAGTATGTTACAAGGAAGCACAAAAACATAGTAGGAAACAATTTCATATTAAACAGATTGCAGGGACACTAAAATAGTGGGTGTTTATGGCTTAATTTTGGAGAACAAGGATAATGTTTAGTGTCCCTTCTATTTACTAAAGGAGTAAAGCATGTTCACTTTGCAAGGGAAATTTCACTTTTAAAGGGAGTATTCACTTAGCTTAACGAATATGGTGAAAATTTACTTTATAAAGAATATCCAATCACCTTGCAATGAAAAAAAACAGGTATATATATATATATATATATATATATATATATATATATACACAAGGACACAGTTTAGATTCACTCAGGTGTATTTTGGTACATACGCAGTACACATTTATAGTTGCACTAATTAATTATTCATTAAATAGTATTTTTAGGGCTATACACAACTTATTTTCCTTTTTACAAAACATTCACCATCTCTGTGTATGGCTCCCTAACTGGGGCGTCACTCCCTGCGAGTTTAGGCTCCCAAAAAGAGAGCAACATCTCACTCAGCCAGCTAGTGATAGTCACATAGCCATCAAGAATAATACCCATAATGTGCCTAATATGTCTATTTCCTATGATCGTCAGCTCCATCTAGTGGCAATAATGCAATATTTTCATAAAATACCTCAAATTGGTACAGTACCGCATTATAGCCACTAGATGGAGCTGACGATCATAGGAAACAGACAATATAGACACATTACAGGGATTATTTATGACTGCTGTATGAATGCTGAGACATTCCCAAAGCAATTTTTAATAAATAGACCCTACAGTAAGGGGTGAGGAGTTCTCTGCCATGTTAAGCTCTGTCCAGTGATCAAGTCGCTGGAGAGTTGTAGCCAGTGATAAGGTCACTAGTGTAACATGTTCCAATGGTAGTGATCTGCTGAAGCTAAGTAAGTTGGTTTATTTATTTTGGGGTTGCCCTCATGATCAGTAAAGAACTGCCAAACCAATTTTTTAACACAATGACCCTCTATAGTCTTCCAGTACATGCATGGCATGGCAAGACATAAGCATATTATTTGTGGTAGAAGGATGCCCCCTTGGCCTCAGGCCCCCGAGTCGCAACAGTAGACCGCTGTGGTAATGTGGCCCTCCTAGGCCAATGCAGATGGCATCTATTCCCGGAGTCACTAACAAACTGGCAGAGCCTCAGCACATTACATACTCCGTTTTTCTCTTTTTTGAAGCCTGGCACTTGGTTTGAGCTGCAGACTTCACGTTAGGCTTGGCACATTATTCGCTATTAAACAGGAGGCCACAAATCATCCAGTGGTAATTTAGCTGGGAAAAGGGCAGATTAGTTAAACTGGGTCCATCTGAAATTAAAATCTACGCCTCAAATTTATGTTTAACGGATGAGCAGGTTTCCTCTTAGCATTTCTGACCAACTGTTAAAATCTGTAATTATCCCAAGCAAGTGGTCATGTGTAGCACAATGATTTGTTTCATTACAAGGAGCAGTTAATAAAAATTGCTGCTCATGTGTTTCCTGCCTGTCAAGTCTCCTCTTCAACCATACATATTAAATTGCAAGAATATGACATGCAAAACAAGAAAATACATGGACATTACTGTCCAAGACCAATTTATCAAAAGGGTACAAAAGAAAAAGTATTGTGTTGCCCATAACAAGAGTATAAGTGTGCACTCATGCTGGAAGTTTTAACCATACCCAGGCATTGTTCACCACCTTAGTCCACTTTGTTTGTGCAGCGTGAGTGCTCCAAACCATGCTTGGGAAAGATTTAGCTCACCATACCCAGGACCGTTTGGGAGAGATGGTCCCGGGCACATTTCACTTGTGGTCCAGTATGGTTTACTTCAGTATGATCCCTCCATTGATCACCAGGGATCACTGTGGTTTGGTTGGCAGAGGTGATGATGTAAATGTGCCCGACGACGCTTCCTTTTAAAGCACAGTGTGACTGCAGACCAGTGGGGGGTGGGGACAATCAAACTCAGGCATGGTTCAGTTCCACTGTCTACAGTGTGAGTGCAACCTAAGGGCATATTCACACTAGGCAATCCATACTGTGTCCAAGCATGTTTAATCCCCAAAGCCCAGTTGACTGCTGTGATTGTTCCTCAGGCATGGTTCGTTGTGCTGTGCCCTCGTCTGCTTGAAGAGGTAGGCTTGAGCATGGTTCAGTTGGACTAGGGACGATACACATCTGTGTTATCAAGGACCACGCCCGAGCATTGAAATCTCATGGATCACTGAAGCAAGGATCAATATACTCTGGCTGGCAGAGGTAATGACATACAGTAAGTGTCCTCAGGCCCAGCACAGTGTGAGAGAAGGCCAACAGGAGAGGGGGGACATTACAACTCGGGCCAGGTACAAGGCAACCACGCTAGGGTGAGTAAGTCCTAGCACTAATTTCTCAGGCCCATTAGAAAATATAATCTTGAATTTGATTTGTTGCTTTGTTGAGTTCAAAGTGAATTCAGACCCAATGTGGAATTTGGTGACTGGACAAACGCTGTCCAATAGGTGCAGATAGTCTATCAATCCTTTGTAAGTGCCAACAAGAGGTATATCTTAAAGTGGTCGTAAAGGCTGAAGGTTTTTGACCTTCATGCTTTATTTTCATGAAGGTCAAAAACCTTCTGTGTGCTCCCCCTCCCTCCCCCCCAATACTCGCTTGAGCCCCCTCTCGATTCAGCAATATGCACGAGAGCCTCAGCTATCTTGGGACTCCCCCTCTGCATTGGCTGAGACAGCAACGAGAGCCCTTTGCTCCCACTGCTGTCAATCACAGCCAGTGAGCCAATGAGGATAGAGCAGGGGTGGGGCCGAGTCATGGTTCTATGTGTCATATGGAGGCAATGCAGTGTTTGGGAGCGAGCACACCCCAGCTCACCTACAGCAAGAAGATTGCTATTGGGGCCCTGGTGAAAGGGGAGGAGCCAGGAGCGTCGGCGGGGGACCGGAGAAGAAGAGGATCGAGGCTGCTCTGTGCCAAACCACTGCACAGCGCAGGTCAGCATGATATTTGTTATTTTTTGTGAAACCTTTAATACCACTTTAAGCTTACACAGGGTCATCTTTCTTCACTCCCTAAAGCTGAACGGAAAGGCGGCTGAGAGGAAAGAATGTAAGTATATGCTACTAGGGAGGGGGGCATTAAAGTGGACCTTGCAGTAAACTACAAGGTCCCATCAAATTGCCCAGGTGCCCTCCCCTTTACAAAACACCTTATATCAGGTGTAAAGTGTACCCCAAAAAATTTTTAAATTATACTTACCCTACCCCCCACACAATTTTTCCTGGAAGATTCCTGAGAAATGTAGTGTAGGCAAAATCTCCAGTCTATTGGAAGAGCAACTTCTCACAAGATTTTGGCTGTTTTGCACACCCCAGGGCCTACTTGGAGGGAGTGGGAGTTCTCCCTTGCCAAAAGACGAGCGTGAGCTAGTAAAAAACCCTTACACTTTTCTTACAGGTACATTTTACACCTATAACCAGTAGGTGATTTGTGAATGGGGGGGCACGCAGACAATATAAACAGACCTTGCATTTTACTGCAAGGTCCACTTAGAGGTCAAACACAGGTTCACTTTAAAGTGGCGATATACACAAACGTCAATGTAGGACTGTGGCCAGGTTATGCATTTAACTATCATGCAGTAAATATACTTTACAAGTCCTTACTGACCTCTGTTTCTGCGGACACCATGGAGTAATTCATCCTCAAAATTCTGAGAAGAAAAAACTTTCACTTTCATTTTCCTTTTGTTACCCTCATTAAGCAGTGAGTTTGAAGCCTGACAGTCTTCTAATCCATGATGAAGATGGAGGGAGCAAAATGCCCAATTTGAAAGACATCACTGCTTGTCTTGTGAACTTTGAGGATGAATTGCTCCACAGTGACTGCAGCTAAAGAGGTCTGCAAGGGCTTGGTTTAAAGTTGAAAACGTATTAACTGCTTGTTAAGCATGTTAAATGTCCATGGCCTGGCCACAGTTTTACTTTAATTTGGTTAGCTACCTCCATGGAATAAAGAAATAAATGGCAACAGCTAAGATAAACTTTTTGGAGAAAATGCTTTTCTAGATTCCAGAGGCGTAACTAGAACCTTCAGGGCCCCGGTGCAAGAAACCATGAAGGGCCCCCCCTCCGGACCCCTGGCCAGGGCCCTTCCCTTCAAGCCCGGGGCTCTTCCCACTGATCCTGGGGCCCTTTACTCCCCTTGCGGGGCCCTTTATTACGGTCCCACAGCGGGTCCCTTTCACAAGTTTTGCAGTGGGCCCCCTTCCTGCCATCTTGGGGCCTCCCCACGCTGGTGGAATGCCAGGGCCGGTCGCAAGTGTGACCTTTGTGATCCTGGAAGTTCACCCACTGGTGTCAGTAGTTTTTATTTTTTGGTATTTTAATTGTATTATTTTTTATCATTTTATTTTATTTTTTTACAATGTCACTGACTATGACTCTGTCCATTTAAAGAAGCAAGGAGCTGGTAAATTTACCAACCCCTTCCTGGTTCTCTATTGTGACACATCCCCTGCAGCAGCCGGCAGGAGAGGGGAGGGATCACAGTGGGGGGGGGGGACCAGGAGAGCACACAGGGGCCCAGAGACAGCAGAACACAAGTGAACTGGATAGGAGGAGTAGCAGGAACAGCATACAGAGGATCCAATCTCCTCCATTTTCTTTCTGCAGCTACAGGAGGAAAAAGGAGGACAGTGATTTCTCTACAGGCTGCCCCCGCTGCCCCTCCTATCCAATGCTGGGCCCTCTGGAGCATTGGGCCCAGTTGCAATCGCAACCCCTGCAACCCCTGTAGTTACGCCCCTGCTAGATTCCCTTCGACACTCATATAACCAAAAGTCTAGACATGGTATTAGAATTCTGATTGGCTGATCATGTCTTCAGCAGAGATCAGATGATCAATGCCCAGGCTGTTTTGGTTGCAGTTGGCTGTTTTAGGCTTCCTGGCAAGTTTAATTTTCAATTGGAGCATATTAAAGTTACTGTATGTAAATACATATATGCTTCCTTATTATATACTCAGAACTCTCCATTGTGCCCAAAAGGAAATATACACATTTGCCCACTGCAAAGAGTATACCAACAATGAACTCAACTGAAAATAACTGTAGCGATGCCCCCCTTGAGAATGGGCAATTACAGTGGGTCAAAGTTACCCCATACCAACCAATCAGATTTTCCCATTCATTTTAAAACCTTGCTGCACAAACTGGCAGTTGGCACAAGCAAAGATTTATTCTGTGTTAGAATTTAATGTCTTTATTTTGGAGTTCTTCAAAGGAAGCAGACCTCTAACTGCGCTACAGTAAAATGACTCTGCTTTGTGCTGCATGACTTCATTTCTCCCCACGTGGCTCCCTTCAGCCCTAATGCCTGATGTTACATATCAATAGTATTGTACCGTCAGCACTTTGTTAGTCAGCCGAGCAGACTCTGTCTTCCTGCAGAGTCTAAAATACAGAAAAAATAATAAAGCTTACTTTTTTCAAAATCCTGCTTTTGAAGAAAATGGATCACAACACCTGCTCTGAGAGCACGGCTAACTCTTCTTCTGCTAAGCAGTTTTTCATCTTATTTCTGATTAATAGCTGGCAAAAATAACTTCTTCTGCGGTCATCAAAATGTGACATTGTGCACAAGAAAAATGACCTTCGTGCTGTAATACAGTCCCTCCTGTTATGTTCTGCAATGAATATGCAGGCTAGTCTTTCATGTGTATCCACTATGGGAGCGATCAATGGCAAATCCTTGTTGCTTTATTACCAGCCTACTCTAGCCAAATACACTGATGAAATATCCTGCATATGTAAACTATTTTATTGGAGATATTTGTACAAAAAATACAAACATGTGTCCACCTATGGATGCATCAGTGGCGGGAAAATTTCTCCAAAAGGGCCCCTGTGTGAGAACATTATTTCGGCTCTCTATCCAACTACTGCTGTGTACTGGATAGATAGTTACACTATATTACCAAAAGTAATGGAATGCCTGCCTTAACAAACACATGAACTTTAATGGCATCCCAGGGAGTTACAGGGTTCAACCCAGTCAGCAGGGTTCAATATTGAGTTGGCCCATCCTTTGCAGTTATAACAGCTTCAACTCTTCTGGGAAGGCTGTCAATGAGATTTAGGAGTGCGTCTATGGGAATGTTTGACCAATCTTCCAAAAGCGCATTTGTGAGGTCAGGCACTTATGTGGACGAGAATGCCTGGCTCGCAGTCTCCACTCTAATTCATCCCAAAGGTGTTCTATTGGGTTGAGGTCAGGACTCTGTGCAGGCCACTCAATTTCCTCCACCCCATACTCGCTCATCCATGTCTTTATGAACCTTGCTTTGTGCATTGGTCCAAATCATTTGGTAGAGGGAAGATTAGGGTGTGGGGTTGTTTTTCAGGCGTTGGACTTGGCCCCTTAGTTTCAGTGAAGGGAACTCTAAAGGCATCAGCATACTAACACATTTTGGACAATTTCATGCTCCCAACTTTGTAGGAACAGTTTGGGGATGGTCCTTTCCTGTTCCAACATGACTGCGCACCAGTGCACAAAGCAAGGTCCAAAAAGACATGGATGAGCGAGTTTGGAACTTGACTGGCCTGCACAAAGTCATGACTTCAACCAGATAGAAGATCTTTGGGCTGAATTAGAGTGGAGACTGTGAGCTAGGTTCTCTTGTCTTGTGTGGACAGCTTTCCTAGAAGAGTTGAAGGTATTACAGCTGCAAAGGATGAGCCAACTCAATATTGAACCCTAGGGACTAAGGCCCCGTACACACGCATCGATTATTGGCCGGGAATTTTCGGCCAACGTCCGATCGGCCGATTTTCGGCTTGTTAGTATGATGCTTTCGACAACCGACTCCGACTTTTCGGCCGAATAAAATCTGGTGTGCAGGCTAAAAAAATTTTTGTTGGCCGTCAACACAACGGCCGATTTTCCGTCAGTCAGTACAGATTTCGGCAGACAAAAATCTGATGAGCAAGACTGGGCATGCTCAGAGAAGAAAAACACACGGAAAGTAAACCAGCACATGACATCACTTCTGAAGTTGATTTTTGTTGGCCGAGAAAATTTGTGTGCAGTCTAGGCACATTCCAACCAACACAACAACACTGGACAAAGGTCGGCCGATAATCGTTGCATGTGTACGGGGCTTTAGATTGGGATGCCATTAAAGTTCATGTGCGTGTGAAGACAGGCATCCCAATACAAGATAGATAGATAGATAGATAGATAGATAGATAGATAGATAGATAGATAGATAGATAGATAGATAGATAGATAGATAGATAGATAGATATTTTTTCCTTTGCATTGATGGTTGTTACAAATCCCAATGGCCCAAAAACAAAAGGTCTACATAAAATACGAATGGGGTTTCAGCAACCATCTGACCTATGTCCAGCCTAAATAGGCCCTTGTGGAGTTGCGAAGTATGCACAAATGGTTTATTACATTGGCACTGCAGTTCTGAAGGGTCTTCCCACTGCAACACCTCCTGCCATCTCTTTGGACAACTAGTGAGCATCACCACAATGGTGGCGTCAACCTTGAGCTGTGTCCCAAACGTATGCCTGCTTAAAGTGGAACTGTAGTGGTCATTTCAACAAATAAAGCGGCAGCTAGAGCACTTATGTTATGCAAACACTGACTTCATCTGGGAAGTTAGTGCATTGGCCAGCCTCATTTACCCAACTTCATCTGGGAAGTCAGTGCTTTGGCCAACCACCTTTAACTTTCCCTGCCCAGTTAGTTCAATTGCCCATGACATACAGGGGTTGATTTACTAAAACTGGGGAGTACAAAATCTGGTGCAGCTGTGCATGGTGGCCAATCAGCTTCTAACTTCAGCTTGTTCAATTAGGCTTTGACAAAAAACATTGAAGCTGACTTGTTTCTTTGCAGAACTACACCAGATTTTGCACTCTCCAGATTTAGTAAATCAACACCTTAGTATTTAAAGAAGTCTCACTCACATGTTTTGGTGCTCCAACCATTCACTAACAAGGGGATGAATAATTAATGCAACTTGGCTGACGATGCTTGTCTCCAGCTCCATGCACATACATACTGGAGTAGGCATTGAGAAGCACCCACAACAGCTCACATCACTTAAAGGTCTTTTTGAAACATTTATTGGTTAAGAGCATCAAATACAGCCAACTCATTTCAGGGCAAAGGCCTCCTTCTTCTGGGCTTGAACAGAGGTTGTTGTTCGAATCACATAGGGATGTATTAGAACATAGGGATGTAATAGAAGACCTATGTTAGGGTTTGATAAAGAGTGTCGTCTCTGAACCACACTGTGAAGTGCTAGTAGTTCATATGAGCTTTTGTAATAGGCACCCCTCGATACCAACTCCAGAGTTTATCATCTGCTGAACACTCAGAGAGGTAGCAGCCTAAGACCAGAACATTCACTATACCTTCATCATGAATCAGCTACTTTAAATGAAGATGCACTTTATCATATATTTATATAAATATTTAGTATACTGTATTATCCTATTGTATATTTATATGATCCAATGCTATAACACACACATCAGACACCTTTTAAAGGGATTATAAACCCTTTTTAAAAAATAACAAACATGTTATACTAACCTGCTCTGTACAATGGTTGTGCACAGAGCATCCACGACCCTCGTCTTCTGGCATCCCCTGGCTCCTCCCCCCTGCCGAGTGCCCACCATAGCAAGCCACTTGCTATGAAGGCACTCATGCAGGCTTGCTCCCGAGGTGGCTCTGTGTTTCACATGACAGACAGGAGTTGATTTACGAACTAACAGTGCAAATAAACTATGCACTTTGCAAAGGGCAGTTGCACTCTGCAAGTGCAGTTACTACAAAGTAAAGCTTCACTTTACAAAGAATACCCAATCACGTGAAAGGAAAATAAAAAGAAACAGCATTTTTGCTTTAACATGATTGGATGATGGGATTGGATTGGAAGTCAGCAGATCTTCCCCTCATTTACTAAGCTCTGGATCAACTGCTCTTGCAAAGTGCAACTGCACTTTGCAAAGTCCATAGTCTATTTGCCTTTACTAAATCAACCCCACAGAGTGCAGCACAGCCCTGCCCCCTGCTATCTCCTCACTGGCAGTGATTGACAGTCTCTGAGCCTATGGGGAGGGCTCTCGTGCACATCACTGGATCAAGATCAGGCACAGGTAAGTAAGGAGGGGCTGCAAGCTTTTTACCCTAATGAAGAGAATGCATTTAGAACCACTTTAATGGCAGAGAATAGATAGTGGGAAGGAGCACATCACTGGATCACTGCACATCACTGGATCAAGATCAGGCACAGGTAAGTAAGGAGGGGCTGCAAGTTTTTTTACCCTAATTCAGAGAATGCATTTAGAACCACTTTAATAGCAGGGAATGGATAGTGGGAAGGAGCGAGCCAAAATTCTAACGTCCTATTTGCACCCTTTTTTGCTGGTCATTAATTCATTAATGAGGGCACTAGGAGTAACTCTAGTGCCTACAGGACTGCAAAAACATATTAAGACAACCTGCACAACTGCTATACCAGGATATTGGAGGTAAGACTATAAAAACTAAAGTTTTCAGAATAATGTATATCCGCCCATATATTTATTTTTGTGACTTTAGTTGGGCTTTAAGACTTTTCAGCATTCACTGGCTGTATGCTTAGTCCAGGTCAGCAACTCACATGTTATTGAAGCAGGGATCACAATGGTGGCCCCAAGCCTTCACTTTTTTTTAAACATCAGCAATGGCAGCAGAAAGTGTTGGGTTACCCAACAATCACTCGAAGCAAGCATTATGTGAATAATGTTCCGGCTTAGCAAACACGGAGTGACACCCCTCTTTATTACACGTATGATGTAGATAAAAAAAAATCAAATCCTAAAGTCCGACTGCATGTTTTATGTATGATTTGGAAGAAATGTACTGCAATAGCTCAAGGTGACCAAGGCTACAGAAGATTGATATCTTGTTCCTTGCATCCTTCATAGACGCTGCTGCACAGAGAGGCAAGTGTAAATAATACAAGCCCAACAGCCCAGGGACATTTAACAGAAATTCAATTGCTGCTTATGATCTATTTCCTATAATGGCAGAAATTCATAAGTCTACAACTCCAAACACAGCGAAGACTGCTGCTGACTTTAAACAATGCATATCCTTCCTTATTCAAGGATTGGTCAATGGAAAGTTATTAGAACAAAACCAATGCCTGTCACCCGACAACAAATTTATGAACACTCATTTTATCAGTGAAAGTAAGAGCGCTGGCTTTGAAGGAGGTTCTACCTTTAAATCACTACTTGTCAATCAACTATATACCCATAGGCATGTTATTTATCATTATGTTGATTGCCTGCTGCCTTTATGTTCAGGCTAAAAAAAATGCCTGCCTGTGCTGACTGTTCTCAGTAACATTGTTCTCAGCTATGCCATGGGGTTCATTTACTAAAGGCAAATAGACTGTGCACTTTGCAAGTGCAGTTGCTCCAGATCACAGTAAATAAGGGTAAGCTCTGCTGACGTTTATCATCCAATCATGTGCAAACAAAAAAAGCTGTGTTTTTTATCCTTGCATGTGATTGGGTAGTCTTTGCAAAATGAAGCTTCACCTCATTTACTAAGCTCTGGAGCGACTGCACTCGCAGAATGCAACTGCTCTTACAAAATGCACAATCTATGGGGTTGATTTACTGAAGGCAAATAGATGTGTATTTCGCAAAGAGCAGTTGCACTCTGAAAGTGCAGTTACTCCAGGGCTTAGTAAATGAGGTAAAACGTTACTTTGGAAAGAATACCCAATCACGTGCAAGGAAAATTAATAAAAACAGCATTTTTGCTTGCACATGATTGGATGATGGAAGTCAGGAGAGCTTCTGCTCATTTACTAATTTACTGGCGCAACTGCACTTGCAGAAAGCAACTGCACTTGCAAAGTGCAGTCTATTTGTCTTTAGTAAATCAACCATATGCCTCTTTATGTTATGAAGAATAGGAGAGAGTATGGGTTGGGTAGTTTCCATCTTGTTTCTGTTGTACTGGTACAGAATGGTAAGTGAGCCAGAACATCCTAGGACTGGGAGTGTCTTAGTGGTAGAATCACCAAGTGAGAAGAAAGGGGAAAGAATGACATAAAAAAAAACGAATGCAGTCTCCAGAGGCGGCTGGTGCATTGGGGGCGCAGGGGTGGCGTCCCCCCTATCCATGCATCCAGCCCTCTAATCTACATGCAGGGCGTGCAATGGGGCTTTTTTTTTTTGTTTGAAGCACGTGATTAGAGTCAGAGGCTCTAATAGGCTTCAAATAAGGGTGGGCTCGGGGCGGCCCAAGCCCACCCAGTTGTGTGACAATAGCGATTGAACATTTGCTATTGCCACACTGATTCTCCTGGCCAATCAGGAAGCGGGTCCTGAGACCCATTTCCCGATTGGCTGAAAGGAGAAGCCATGCCATTGGCCATGGAGGAGGAGGGAGGAGATGCAGAAGACTGAGGGGGAAGAAGCCGAAGCCGCCGTTGCTGCTGCTGCCTGCCCTCCTCCACATGTCCAGGCAGGGTGAGTGAGCCGGGGACCGGGGGGGGGGGGTTGTTGTGGTGTGCGGGCTGGTGTTGTCAGAGGGGGGGGGGTATGGTGTGGTCTCCGTCTGTCCCCCCCCCCTCCCCCGGGCCCATGGAGCACCAGCCGCCACTGGCAGCCACCACATTTAAGGAATGGTAGACTGCAATATATCACAGTTTTGGTTTTTGGGTTCAGGTACTTTAACCACTTGCTGACTGGCATACGTATAAAAACATCCTGCCAGCAAATGGTTATTACAAGATCATGGATGCAGCCATGATCTCAGTACCATTTTTTTCAGCCAGTGATCAGCCGTTTTGTTAACATGACTACTTTTAAAGCGCTGTACACTCAAAAAAAAAAAAAAAAAAAATTGCAACAGCCACCATTTTTTTCTCTAGGGGTGTCTGCTTTTAGAAAACATATACTGTTTTGGGGGTTCTAAGTAATGTTCTACTACAAAAATGCTGATTTTAACGTGTTTGATAAATGAGAAAAATTCCCCGGACAGCAAGTAATTAATAAGACTGATGAAACAAGACTTTTTTTTTTGCTTGGCTTGTGGGTAAAACTCACATGAGGAGCACACAGAGAGAAACTATCGTTTTGTACATGGAAAAGAGAACAATTGTTCTTCAGCGAGAGATTTGGAACACTTCTGGTAATCATATGTGCTCATTACCATTTACAAGGGCTCCCCTATGCTATTCTAGCGATGCTCAACCATTTGAAACGAGGGCAGAATCCCAACACATGTGTCTTGGAGACAGACATTTAAAATATTTGATATACAGGTGCCAAAATGTTCCTCTAATAGATCTGTTATGTCACATTTCATCTTTATTGTGACACTATCTATTGGTGTGATACCTTGGACACTATAAATGTCATGTTTATGGTATTGTCTGGGTAAGGTTCATGGTTAAAGTATATGTGAACCCTTAGCTTGTAAAAAAAAAACCTATTTAGTTTATAACAGAGATGTAAGATAAAATGTTTGTGTGTGTGTATATATATATATATATATATATATATATATATATATATATATATGTATGTATGTATGTATGTATATATACACACAGACATATATTTATCTTTTTTTATTACCTTTTTTTTCTCTCAAAGTGATCACATGACCTCTGTTCTCAGCTGCAAAAGGTGCTTAATATGCTGTGGGTGGCAACCGCAGAGGGTGTGTCAGCAGGAGACAGAGAAACAGCAGTACACTGATCTTCAAAGAGATTAGCTGGGGGGGGGGGGGGATGCGTGCCAGCACAAGTCTGACTATTGGATTACAGGCAGGCTGTGCTCCTGGTAAAATGTAAAGAAGAAAACTGTCCATGCTGGAATGGATCTGCTTCCATGTCCTGGCGTGGTCAGTTTGAAATAGAAAATCAAGGGGGGGGGGGGGGGGCTGCAAGATCACTAGGTATTGTAAACAAAGGAAGCAATGCAAAGAGAATAGAATACATTTAAATACTAATACATAGTACAACAGACACATTTCAGGCTTATGAAAGGTTGGGATAATATAAATCCTAACCGCTATATATATATATATATATATATATATATATATATATATATATATATATATATATATGGAATTCTGGTTTACTGGGTAGGGGGCGTGCAGTGATTAGTCACAGCACAAGCCTATCACATTGGGTGCCGACCAATGGATGACCACTGGCACCAGCTGATTAGCAAGGAAGAAGACAGGACATAGCTCTGTCTATGTAAACAATACAGACTTCTGTCCTGTCAGTGAAGATGTGCTGGTTCTTGTTTTCCCTTCAAGGCAGGGAATAAAAACCAGCACACCCCTTAGTGAAAGCACCTCACAGACACACATAAACACTGGTTAGGCACACATTTAACCCTTTGATCGCCCTAGATGTTTAACCCCTTTCCAGCCAGTGTCATTAGTACAGCGACATATTTGTAGTACTGATCACTGTATTAGTGTCACTGGTTCCTGCAAGGTGTCAGTTAGTGTCAGATTACCCACCATATTTTCGCAGTCCCGCTATAAGTCATTGATCGCCCCCCATTACTAGTGTAAAAACTAAACCTTTTGCGCAAACCAATCAATATACGCACTGCAGTGTGCTGCTGTGCATTGTGTGGTATAGTAAATGTGTTAGGGTTCCATTTAAAATTAAATAGGATCTTAATACACATAGAGCAAGTACATTATGGAAAAATGTATTATTGTGCATGTTTTAGCATGTGTTTCCACAACGTACAAGTGTGAATGGGTCCTCAGACTTCTTGATGCTGAAATTATTATGCTATCATTTCGTAAGCTGCCTTGAGCCTTTGTCCTCCAAACTAATCTCTATATGAACTTTCAAACTGTGCTTTTTTTAAATCCAGTTAGCTGCGGGGCAGGGGAACAGCAGAAGCTCACAAAGAAAACTTATGGACACAAACAAATGGACACATTCCCAGATATATACTCAAAGACAAACTGTATAAGGGCAATGACATCATCAGCATCCTCCCTCTATATTTATGTGTGCTGCTCCCCACAGGAGCTTGGGTGCTGGAGCTTCCCCAGCTCATCTCTATTAAGCTCCTGCATCCAAAACATTCCTGTCAATGTCCCAAAAATACTGTACTGCTCAAATTAATTGCACCACTTTTATGGCCTTGCATGATCTTTCCAAGTGCCATTGAGATGAGCGATCCTACCACTGGTGACAATGCATCGGCAACAGGATCCCTAACTCGCCATTTATCTTTTGCTATAGAGTGGATCTCCTGCTGGAACTGCAAGATGTTGTTGTCTTGCTGCTCTCTCAATATTCTACAGCAGCCAATCTCAACCAGAAACCCAAGAGTTCCTCCAAAGGTGTCTAGGGGTTCCTTGAGCTGTGGCCAACTGACCTCCAATGTGATGGTGCCTGCATAGTTCCGGGTCGAACACCCAAGCCAGCAGAATATTAGCATGCATAAAGAAAGGGATATATTCCAGAGAAAAGTCTATAATCCTTCCACTTTATAAAACTCTGGTCCGACTGCATCTGGAGTATTCTGTCCAGTTCTGGTCGCCAGTCCTCAGGAGGGATGTGTTGGAGCTGGAGAGAGTCCAGAGAAGGGCAACTAAACTAATTAGGGGATTGGAGGACATTAATTATGAAGAGCGGCTGCAATCGCTTGATTGATTCTCCCTGGAGAAGAGACGCCTGAGGGGGGACATGATAGCAATTTTTAAATATCTCAATGGGGATCTCAGCATAGGAAAAACGCTGTTCAGTCGAAGGAATTGCATGAGGACTCGGGGGCATACATTGCGATTAGAGGAGAAACGTTTTAACCTCAGGCAACGTGGGGGGTTCTTTACTGTTAGGGCTACAAGATTGTGGAATTCTCTACCACAAGAGGTGGTTTCTGCGGGAAGTAAGGTGGCTTTCAAAAGACTCTTAGACGTACATCTCAAGGATCAGAACATTCAGGGCTATGTGAGATGATTACAGCCACACACACCTACACAGGTTGAACTGGATGGACTATTGTCTTTATTCAACCTCACCTACTATGTAACTTGTCAGAGGCAGAAGCATGTAAGAGTGGCATCCTGACCACCACCGTAGAGGGGCATTCTTCCCACTGACCTCACCATTATAGGGTAATTTTCCTAATAGACTAATCTTAGAAGGGGTTCCCTGAGAACTAAACATGATTACAAAGGTTCCTTTGGGGTAAAAAACTTGAGTAAGGCTATTCTACAGTGTTCCAGGAGAGCATGGGGCCAGTTCCATCAAAGAAACAGACTCCATGGCTTGGGTAGTTCTATCATTGGCCATGGTTGTCAGCAGCTGAATCCCCCGTCTGACACCATGCTTAGCTGCAGTAAAACTTTGTTTGCAAAACCTTCCTCCTCAGTCTTGTCTCTGATTATTCAAAGATAATTAAACTAATTAGTGATGCATTTATAAAACAAAAATGATCTGTGTTGAGGTATTTATAGCTGCTCCTTTCCTGATTCTGTAATTTTTTTTCCCTAAGCACCTGGAAAACCGACTTTTCTAAGGATTCCTTTAACTATACTTCTCTTCCAGAGAACAGTAAATAATCTGGCAGCCCCTAAACCTTTCAGTCTAAGATCTTATTGAAAAAGCAATGCATTGAAATGAGAATCGCATTCTGCTTTTATAGTTTGGTATTTTTCGCTTTGGCACACTGCAGTAAACTTAATCTGAAGACACATTAAGATTCACAACTGCTGAGAGTACATATATAATAAAGAGAATATCTAATAAATATTATGAATTTAACAAAACTGTGCTGGATGGAGAAAATCGTATTCCATCACAGCAATCTATTATAAAGATATATGGATTTAAAAGGACACTATCACCTTGCCAATCCAGAGTTGGCGTGACTGCTTTATACCCACATCTTTAGTCCTCCCCCACCACTCCTTCTTTGGTGGTGGATACTGCAAGGGCCTCCACCCATGATGCAGTGCTCGAGCCAAGTGCCCAATAGTAGCCCCAAGCACTGTCATATGACTTTATTAGTTGAGGAAAATGGAAAGATAGCGCTGGACCCATAGGGTTTTCTTACTGATATTGTTAACTTAGGGTATTGATGTTGCCGTAAATGATCTGATTCCTGGGCAGTTGGATTCTACACCCCAGAGGATCTACACAGTCTCCTTGGCTTGCAGTGTAATGTAACGAGAATTGAAATCGAACTGCTAAGAGGTTGAGATACAACTTTATTACAATAAAAGTCAGAAGTACAATCCAAAATAAGGAGCCAAAAGGTTTCAGAGGTCTAAGCGTCCCCTTCACCAGGGTTTTTCCAGTGTGTATTAGAAGCACAGACCTTATCAGCAGATTATTTGGATTGTATCCTTGACTTTTAATGGAATAAAGTTGTATCGGGACATCTTAGCAGTGGTGTGGTGCTTCAATTTTAATTCTTATTACATGATTTTATCAGCCTCTGTGAGTTCCATTACCAACATTTTTGGTATTTTGGGGGCTGCAATAGAGGAAGGAGTGGCATGGAAGCTCTGGAGAGGTGCAACAGAAACAGAGAGAAATCTCCCCAATGATTCAAGGAGAGAGAAAAAACTGACATAAACTTTAACCTACCCAATCCTAAAAAAAAAAAGTTCTGGCTTTACATATATCATAACCACCTTCATACCGCCGCATTGTAAAAAAACAGAAGGGACGTGGAAGTGTATTTCTGGAGTGCTATTTATAAATATCACTTGATAAAACACATTCCAGTGCACCCATGTCATTGGACATCTTGAATCACAGTCATAATGTATAGAGGTAATCACAGAGTCTCTGTACCTTGTGATCTCTGTGAACCAATCACAGCCATCACAATTGTAAATATTAGAAGCATTTACAAATGCTCATTCCAATGTCTTTTCCTAACAGAGGATGCTCCCCTTCTTCCATTCTGAATGGGCAGATTGTAAACACAGAACTACCTGTGGAAATGGGTACCATCATAAGCAAGAGTATACACCTCCAGTACACCAAGAAGACCAAACATTTATTCCAGCGATCACATTATAGCAGTAGAGTGGACCAATTAAGAGCCATGCAGGACCTCTTCATGTAATGATCACATACCTGAAGAAGGGGTACTGCGTAGCTCCGAAAAACTGCACTCTACTGCTGTGATGCGATTGCTGGAATAAACATGTGGGCAACTTTCCCAAGATCAATGGTGTGATGAAAATATATATACTCTTCCAGGTTCCTACAGAACATCTGAGAATGCAGCGACGACTGTGGTGGGGGGTTTGGAGGCGGTCCAGCATTACAGGGTCTAAGGTTTCTCTAAGAAATAATAAATAAGTCTGCCTGAAGTTCTACTTTAAATTATAAAGTGGCTTGTATATCAAACGTAACCCAATTTTTCCTTAACCTAAACACAGGATGGTCAATATAGCTTGATGTTTGAGCCTAGGAAGCCTTCCATTATTATGTTATTTTATCTTTATGTGATGTTGTAGTATACAACATCTAATATGGCCGTATCTACCGACCGCTCCCGCTGCCAGTGCTGTAATAATCACGATGTGCCGTGTAACCTTTTACAATCACGCCGTTATTCTGCTCCCTCGCTGCGTTCCGCGTGTCGCTGTGTAGATGAAATATTTTTCCTATCAACAAATACATGCACCTTGTAATCATGAATTATGCAAACCTACATTACTCTCCTTATTATACCAGGCGCCAGCTGCTGAGAGAGCTCAAAGGACCCGACCGGTTACAAAGAGGTGCGGAAAGAGATGTCACAGAGAGCCAGAATGCGTGTGCTCCTCGCTCTGAGGCTTTCTATGGATCTCACAACCCAACTCAACACTCCCAGTCTCTACCCACTATATTGGTATTCAGTAAAACTGACAAATACTTTATTGGAGCACATTTACTCTAGTCTAGTACTTTAGCTTAGCCAGACTAAGAATAAACAATTTCTGATTTCTTTGTTTCTTGCACTTGACTTCTTTTTCTACCACTTTTCTTAAAGAAGAACTCTAGATTATGGAAAAGCAGGTTTAAAGAATAATTCCAGGTATGGATATTTTATTCATAGTTACATTGGTCCAGCTTGAACCAGTGCAATTATGTATGTACTATACTTGGCCGGTGTCCCTGGAAGCTAGAAATCACTACTTGCAGAGAAGGGCAACCAAACTGATAAGAGGCATGGAGGAGCTCAGCTATGAGAAAAGATTAGAGGACCTGAATTTATTCTCTCTTGAGAAGAGGAGATTAAGGGGGGATATGATCAACATGTATAAATACATAAGGGGTCCATATAGTGAATTTGGTGTTGAGTTGTTCACTTTAAGGTTAACACAGAGGACAAGGGGGGCACTCTTTACGTCTAGAGGAAAACAGATTTCGTCTCTAAATACGGAAAGGTTTCTTCACCGTAAGAGCTGTGAAAATATGAAATAGACTCCCTCCAGAGGTGGTTCTGGCTAGCTCAAAGATTGCTTTAAAAAGGGCCTGGATTCTTTCCTGGGTGTACTTAATATAAGTGAGTACCAGTGGCGTACATTGGTACGCCACTGGTGAGTACTAACATTTTTTTTAGGTAAAGTTGATCCAGGGAAAATCCGATTGCCTCTCGGGGTATCAGGAAGGAATTTTTTTCCCCTGCTGTAGAAAATCGGATCATGCTTTGCTGGGTTTATTTCGCCTTCCTCTGAATCAACGGTGGGTACAGGATTATGTATATGGGATTGTATGGTTGGGTTTTCAATACTGTTTTTTTTTTTTTGGTTGAACCTGATGGACTTGTGTCTTTTTTCAACCTGACTAACTATGTAACTACTACTCTAGTGATCTCCACTAGCTTCCGAGTCCTGTACCAAGTGGCTGCTCTGCTGTATTCTGAATACGGAAGGTCAGCTGTTTAGCAAAGGCTGAAATGCCGGCCTGATGTATTCTGAATACAGAAGGTGGACCGCTAAGCATGGACACCATTCAGAGAATGCTTTGCATTTTCTGAATTAATGCAAAGGGTTTTTTGATTGGATGAGGGGGTAATGCAGGGTGGTGATGTCATACTCTCCACCTCTTCCAATCAGATAATGCTTTGCATTCATTCAGAAAATGCAAAACATTCTCTGAATGGTGTCCATGCTTAGCGGTCCAGCTTTTATGTTCAGAATACATCAGACTGGCATTTAAGCATGGGACCCGGAAGCTAGTGGAGATTACTGAATTAGTGGTGTCTATTACAGTGATACCCAGCTTCCAGGGGTATTGGCTAGGTATGGTATATACATATTTACATCGGTCAAAGCTGGACCAATGTAACTATGTATAACATTTCTAAACCTGGAATGCCTTGTTAAAATAAGGTGTAATGGAAATCTCTGAATACTTTTTTTTTCCCCAATTATTTTACATGGGGAGGATCATGGGCTTGGGCTACATTATGAGAGCTAATGTGAACTTTGACCCTGTAGTAGAAGGTAACGGGGTAACAGAAACCTTTTCAGGAGAAATTGCAGCTCCAGGTTCCCCATGGTGCTGTTCACACAGCCAAAGCTCTGGGCCAGTGGCTATCAACCTATGAGTACAGCCCTTGAGAGCACTATAGTGCCACACATAATATTGTATTTTATATAAAGCTACAGAAGACTGTCAGCAACTGCAGACATACTAGATGAGTTGGTTGGAGACTGCAGATATTCAGATGTTGCTGGAGACCGGAAAGCAGCCACAGAAGACAATCTAACACTGGGGGCCTGTTTTGTGAGACTACAAGAGACCACTTTCATTACAGCCCCTTTGGAAATCAATGCTCCTGCTGCTACCACTAGGGTCTGAAAGTAGCCATACAGCAGGTATCAAAGGACTAGAAGTGGCCCCCAGCCCAGGATGCATGTTGGGCACTAGGGTCTAGGCATTGGTTACATGATCTCTTCAGTTCTCTGCTTTTCTCTTCAGAGGCTTTTGGTTTGGATTTAGGTAGCTACACAGGGAGACAGGAAAGGCTGTTTCTCCAGGGAAGGTAGGTATTTCAGCTTTTCTAAAACGCAGTGGGGTTGATTTACTGAAAGTGGAGAGTGCAAAATCTGGTGCAGCTGTGCATGGTAGCCAATCAGCTTGGTCAATTAAGCTTTTTTGATTGACTTCTTTGCAGAGCTGCATCCAATTTTGCACTCTCCAGTTTTAGATAATATAAAATAAGGTCTGCAGGTATCGACCGCAGGGTTTGCTCTTGGATACGGAACTGGCTAAAAGGGTCCAAAGGGTGGTAATAAACAGCGCATACTCAGACTGGTCTGAAGTGGTAAGCGGGGTCCCCCAAGGCTCAGTCCTGGGACCAACCTTGTTCAATTTATTCATAAACAGCATTGAGGATGGGATCAGTAGCTCTATATCAGTTTTTGCAGATGACACAAAATTGGGCAGGGCAATAACTGCACAGCATGAAGCAGATATCCTACAGAATGACCTGGACAAAATAACAGAGTGGGCAACGACATGGCAAATAAGGTTTTGCACTTGGGGACTAAAAACATAAAAACACAATACACGTTAGGGGGGGATCCCTTGGGGGAATCAAAAATGGAGAAAGATCTGGGAGCCTTGGTAGATGATAGACTAGGCAATAGCATGCAATGTCAAGCGGCAGCTGCCAAAGCCAGCACAATATTAGCATGCATAAAGAAAGGGATGTATTCCAGAGATAAGACTATAATCCTTCCACTTTATAAAACTCTGGTCCGACCACATCTGGAGTATTCTGTCCAGTTCTGGTCGCCAGTCCTCAGGAGGGATGTGTTGGAGCTGGAGAGAGTCCAGAGAAGGGCAACTAAACTAATTAGGGGATTGGAGGACCATAATTATGAAGAGCGTCTGCAATCACTTGATTTATTCTCCCTGGAAAAGAGACGCCTGAGAGGGGACATGATGGCAATTTATAAATATCTAAATGGTGATCTCGACATAGAAAAACAGCTATTCAGTCGAAGGGATTGCATGAGGACTCGAGGGCATACAATGCGATTAGAGGAGAAGCGTTTTAACCTCAGGCAACGTGGGGGGTTCTTTACTGTAAGGGCTACAAGATTGTGGAATTCTCTACCACAAGAGGTAGTTTCTGCGGGAAGTATGGTGGCTTTCAAAAGACTCTTAGACGTACATCTCAAGGATCAGAACATTCAGGGGTATGAGAGATGATTACGGCCACTGGATGGACTATTGTCTTTATTCAACCTCACCTACTATGTAACTATGTAACCCCATAGTGCACATGTAAGCAGAGGTCTACTGTAAACCTGAACACAAGGAAGATTAAAAAAAAAAAAAAAATGAATTGTTACAATTTTATTTTAAATATAGTACTAGTATCTGCATATGTCCTTATATGAACCTCCTGTAATGCTCTACACAGCAGTCAGGCTCTGCTGCAGTGCACATATGCTGACCTCAAATAGGAAAGGAAGAGAGAGCAGAATGTTGACTCATCAGCTTCCTGCTGCTCCTTTATTGCCCAAATCAGCAGGCAGGGGTGTCAGCAGAATAATACTCCTAGGTCTCCATCCCTCCCTCTTAGATTGTAAGCTCTAATGAGCAGGGCCCTCTGATTTCTCTTGTACCAGGTTTTTTTGTAACTGTAATGTCTGCCTTCACTGTTGGCACTATATAAATCATGCATTATATTATTATTATTATTATTATTATTATTATTATTATTAATAATAATAATATTATTAACATACATATACCAGATTCCAGCGGCAAGAATCAGCAGCTGGGATGACAAGTGTATGTGGATAGCAGCGACCATTCAGCCTGTACAAAGCTGTCACTATTTGCATGTGTCCTCACACCAAGCAGTTACCTGTGGTTAAGAATTGATGAGTGGCCCTGGACCTAGTCAGAGAGCGGGGGCCAATCAGCATGTACAAGGCAATGACAGGCTGACAGCAACTGTCACTGTTCACATGTGTCCGCACACCAAATGGTAGCCTGCGGTTAGGGACCCATGTCCATGCCTGGATGCATCTGACTGTTTCCTGGGTCATTCATCAATCTCTAACCACTGCTAACAACTTGGTGTGAAGATGCATGCGAACAGCAACAACTGCTGTCAGCCTGTCATTACCTTGTACAGATTAAGCATTCACCACTATTCGCATACACCTGTCATCCCAGCCAAAGGAATCCATTATGTATGTGCAGTGCTTTTTTTCAGCGGGAATGTGGGGGAATGCAGCTCCGGCACCTCCAGTCTGAATGTATGCAATGGCAAAGGGGTGCTGTTGTCAGTGGGGTGAGCTGAATGGCCTATTGATGCTGGCTGCTGGGGGATCTATTGTTGCTGGGTTGAATCTTTTGTTGCTGGAGGGCATTTTGTTGGGGGGGGGGGGGACTATTGTTGCAGTGGAGGATTTATTTTTGCTTGGGGGAACTATTGCTGCTGGGGAGCTATTGTTGTTGGGGGGGTCTATTGTTGCAGGGGAGGATTTATGGGGGGGGGGCGATTGTTGCAGGGAAGGATTTATGGGGGGGGGGGCGATTATTGCAGGGGAGGATTTATTGTTGCTGGGGGTCTATTGTTGCTGATTGCAGGGGATCTATTTTACAGTTTTTTCTATTATTGCAGGGGATGGTTTATTGTTGCTGGGGGTCTATTGTTGCTGATTGCAGGGGATCTATTTTATAGTTTTTTCTATTGTTGCAGGGGAGGATTTATTGTTGCTGGGGAGCTATTGTTGGGGGGTCTATTGTTGCAGGGGAGGATTTATGGGGGGGGGGGGGCGATTGTTGCAGGCGAGGATTTATTGTTGCTGGGAAGCTATTGTTGTTGGGGGGTGTCCATTGTTGCAGGGGAGGATTTATGGGGGGGGGGGGCGATTGTTGCAGGGGAGGATTTATTGTTGCTGGGGGTCTATTGTTGCTGATTGCAGGGGATCAGTTTTTTCTATTGTTGCAGGGGAAGATTTATTGTTGCTGGGGGATCTATTGTTGGGGGGAGTGGTCTATTGTTTCTGATTCCACTGCTTTTCTAGTCATCATTAACAAATTCTATACAAATTACCTAGAACCACAACATGATACTTGGTTCTGTATTCTCTAAAAGGGGGGGGGGGTACTGGGAGGTGGGTAGAGGGTGGAACCAAAGGACAGCGCTCGGAGGTGGGTAAGGGCCAGAGACAAGGGGCGACTCAGAAGAGGGGAGTACCTGCACCTATTCTATGGGAAAAAAGCCCTGTGTACGTGTATGCGTGTAATCGCCCATGTAAAGGAGGCCTTAGCTGGGCTGTTGCCACGATGTTCAAGGAACTGGTTTTGCTGTCTTGCAGGACTGTCTGGATTACAAAAATGGCCGTACAGAATTACAAGTCCTTCGGCAAGCAAAACAAATCCTATCTATGTATACCAACTCTATGTAACTGCTTATCCCAATTTCTGCCTCCGAAAGTGGAAACCCCAGAGCCAAATAGCTGACTACACGTACCAGTGATATTTGTGTACATCCTGAATTTTAAAACACATAAAAACCCACCTACCTTGCACACAATCATGTGACGGAGCGAACTGACAGCCCCTAGTCCATACTGTGGTTGCCATAGAGACAGGGATTTCATATATCTGCACCTGGTAGACCAGGACATGTAGCAGCAACGTGCAGCAAAGGATGCAATTAATTATTCTTTGGAAGCAAAATGCCTGGCGCATTTTTGTTCTAATTTGTAAAACACTTCTAGAGACACTAATTATAAGAAACTATTAATGAGCAGCTCTTTAATTCATTCAGTGCTTATGAGGCTGCGCCCTGCAAGCTCCCAGCAATATGTCACATCTTCTCCCACTGTACAATGCATCGCATTACATATATTGATTTTCACGTGACTTTCATACACTGGCGGAAGGTGATCCCACATGCCAAGTCAGCCATATGAATGGGAAATAACCGAACCGTGCCTCTCATGAATTCATGAATTTGACTCTTGGAAAATTAGAAATAAGTGATTGAACTTACCGAGACGAATGAAAAGTAAACCTGGTTCATTTCACAAAACGACAGTTTTTTTTTTTTTTTTACAAAGAAATACTCTCCCATGCAATACCATATTTTTAATGCATATTCTGTGTTTTATAAAAAAAACAAATGCATTCTCATTGAAAAAAGTGCATTTATTCATTTGTTGCATTGGAGCCTGCAAAGCACAGCAACTGTGATCAAAGCATTATGGGTGCAATCCACAGGCTCCTGAAGACTATTCCTCAAGCCCCAGGTTCATACCTCAGCATGGGTCTGGAGGAAGTAATCAATGGGCTACAACTGTAGTCACCTCTCTTGTGTCCCACAGATATCTGCCACGGTAGCCGATGGGACTTGTAGTCTTTCATTCACAAATTTAATTTGACTATAGCAAGCCTGTAGCCTTGGAAATGTCTCCATCTGCTGCCATTCAGGTGTGCCCCACCTAAGCTCCTCTATTTTTCAGCATTAGAAGGCAAACCTTTCCTAAGAGACATATCATGACACACCATGGCTACCTCATAGTTACGAAAGCCCCGTACACACGTAGCGATTGTTGGCCATAAATATTTGGCCGCCGAACGATCGGCCGATTGTCGGCTTGTTAGTATGATGCTTCCGACAACCGACAACAACTTTTCGGCCGAACATAATCGGGTGGGCAGGCATTAAAATTTTTGTTGGCCAACACCAGAATGGCCGATTGTTCGCCAGTCAGTACAGAATTCGGCTGACAAACAGCCGATTAGCAAGACTGGGCATGCTCAGAAAAGAAAAAACACACGGAAAGTTAACCATCACATGACATCACTTCTGCAGTCGGCTGTTGTTGGCGGACAAAATTCATGTGCAGTCTTTTGCAGTTTTCAGCCGACAGGACAGCACCGGACAAAAGACGGCCGATCGTTCGGCCGACATTCGGGACGTGTGTACGGGGCTATAGTTTGTGAGGTTGAAAAAAGACATCACTCCATCCAGTTCAACCTATGATGTGTGTGTGTTTGCTGTAAACCGTACATTGAATACCCCTGTATGTTGTGGTCTTTAAGGTGCCCATCTAATAGTTTTTTGAAACTATCGATGCTCCCTGCTGATACGACTGCTTGTGGAAGAGAATTCCACATCCTTACTGCTCTGACCATTAAGAACCCCTTACGTATTTTAAGGTTAAACCGTTTTTCCTCTAATTTTAGTGAGTGGCCACGTGTCTTATTGCAGGGCTCGACAAACCCCGGGCGCCAGGTCGCATTTGCGACTAGAATTAGCGACCTGGCGCCTGGGGTGCCCTGCAGGAGGTGTCCTGTCCCTTTTGCGCCCCCCACCTCCTCCTCGAGTGCACGGACTTCCGCGCCGTCCAAAAATTGAGGCCCTGGCTTTTCGGCCTTCTTCTGGGAGATGAGAGGCTATGGGAACTGGCGCCCTCTTGTGGTGGCCGGGAGTAATGCCTGTTCTCAATGCCTTCCCATCTCCTTCCAAAGAGGAGATGAGAGGGAAGTTTTTGCAGGCTTCATCTCTCTGTCCAGTTACCTTTGCTTAAAGGTAAGTGGACAGGGAGTGTGGTTTTTATTATTAATTTATTTTTTTAATTTAAAAAAAATAAATAATATTTCTTTCTTTTTTTTTTAATTATTAAAAAAAATAAAATTTATTTTTTTTCAATTATTATAAAAAAAATTATATATATATATATATATATATATAATCTTTTTTTTTTTTTTCCTCATCGCCGTGCCACAGCCGAAGGCCCCTTTCACACGGGCTGTCTGATCAGGTCCGCCTGTCAGTTTTTCAGGCAGACCTGTTCGGACCCTTCATTCTCCTCTATGGAGCAGTAATCTGTCGCCATCTGATCCTGTCCGCCAAAAACAGACGGATGGTGGTCCTATTTTCTATCCACCCCGTGGATCGGATCAGATGGCATCGGATGGAAAGAGACAGACAGTCTGTTTCCATCCAATTGCGATATAGAGGAGAGTGGGGTTCTAGTCGTATTTATGTGTAAATTTAGTATCCGTTTTATTAAATACAGCTTGGTTGTTAGTTTAAAAAAAAAAAATAACTGGCTCCTAACTTTTTTAGCTGGCTCCTAGATTTCAGGCAAATTTGTCAAGCCCTGTCTAATTGTATTCCCTTTCCCTAAAAAGTTTGTTCCTTATGCTAGGGTCGCCAGTACAGTATTTGTACATTGATATCATATCCCCCCTCAATCGTCTCTTCTCCAGAGAGAATAAGTTCAGTGCTTGTAGTCTTTCCTCATAGCTGATGTCCTCCATTCCCCTAATTATTTTTGTTGCCCATCTCTGGACTCTTTCCAGTTCCAGCACATCCTTCCTGAGGACCGTTGCCCAGAACTGGACAGCATACTCCAGATGTGGCCGGACCAGAGTCTTGTAGAGTGGGAGAATAATTTCTTTATTTCTGGAGTGAATCCCCTTTTTTATACATCCCAGTATTCTGTTGGCTTTGCTTGCAGCCGCATGGCATTGCATGCCACTGCCAAGCCCGTTGTCCACCAGTACCCCCAGGTCCTTTTCCATCCTAGACTCCCCCAGAGGTCCCCCCCCCCCCCCAGTGAGTAGCTTGCTTTCGTGTTTCTGATGCCCAAGTGCATTACTTTACATTTTTCAACATTAAACCTCATCTGCCATGTAGTTGCCCACCCCATTATTTTGTTCAGGTCCGCTTGTAAGGTTTCCACATCCTGCATAGAAGATATTGGCATGCTTAGTTTAGTATCATCCGCAAATACCGAGATTGTGCTAAATATCCCCTCCTCTAGATCATTTATGAATAAATTAAACAGGATTGGAGGATTCTCGTTGCCTGACTAGTACTCTGACCAACTAGGATCAATGAGGTTTGAGTCACTAATCTGAAACAATAATTCATATCTGAAAAGTCAGACATAATTTTAAGCATTTTTGTTCTATGTAATGGACAAAAAGTACTGAATCAAGATAGTAAACACGCCAGGCAGGAAACCAGCATTTGCAGATTCTACAGTGACAAGGGCAATAACCACGTCTTTCTCGGGAAAGGTTTTCTTTAAAGTTCTTAATGTCGCCCCTGGGTCAGGTTATGCTGACCAATTAGGGCAGGGTGACAGATAACATCTGAAAGAAAAAGTAAGTTTTAAGCTGGCCGTACTCAGTTATTCATTCAAACATTCGTAGAAAAATTTACCAAAACATTCTTTCTTGCCATACTGAGTCAAATAATTGCGTTCGAAGGACCCAGATGTATTTTTCCCAACTGAAGACCACATTCACAGTTAAAAATTGAGTTTGTTCGTGAAAAGTTTTCCACCCAGTTCCTTCAAATCTTCTCCCCACTACAGTGTAAAGTGAATGTCAATTTGACCCTACTAACCATAAGATCATTTTAAAAGGAGTTCTACTGGTGTATTGGCAGCTTTACTTTGTAGCAGTCAAAGTGTAAGATCGGTGATAATTCATAATCCAAAAAGGTTCTCAGCTCTGGGGGTCTTCAGTCCTCTTACTGACTTTGCAGACTACAATGTGCTATGGCTTTTATCACAGGTCGCTTGAAAGCAGATAATTCCCAATTGGGACCTATGGAGAAAAGTCAGCACGCGCAGTATGTTGTGGTCCTCTGGCTCAGTGAAGAGGGCTGCAGACATACTAAAGCCAGCAAGGGCCATGGTTGGTGTAGGTTAAGTCATGGGGGTATATAACGGATGAGAGAAGCAGGTGGGTGCATGGGAGCAATTAGCCATAAATTAAAGTACTGTTATCATTGAACATTTACATGCAATAAAATTACTATGAGTAAAATGTACTGTATTTTCTGGCGTATAAGACTACTTTTGAACCTCAAAAAAATCCTCCAAAAATGGGGAGTCGTCTTATACGCCAAGTGTAATATCTCCAAGGTACCCTAAGTATAAGTATTACTGGTAGATGTAATCTCTCAAGACGCTGGCTGTGTGGAAATCCTGTACCGGAATACCGTATGTACCGTAGCTTCGGCTACATACAGTGTACCGCACTGAGCCAATCAGGGAGAGCGATGTATTCTACTATTGAATGCAAAGCCTGCTCGGATTGGCGGAGTAACATCAGCCCACCTCTCTGACTCTGCCAATCCGAGCAGGCTTTGCATTAAATACTAAAATACATCGCTCTCCGTGATTGGCTCAGCACAGTATACTGTATGTAGCCGAAGCTACGGTACATACGGTATACCGGTACAGGATTCCCGCACAGCCATCGTCTTGAGATTACATCTACCAGTAATACTTATACTTAGGGTACCTTGGAGATATTATGAGAGATTACATGTATTACAGTACTTGGGGTACCTTGGAGATCTATGAGAAATCTGATGTTTTTTAATGGTGTTGCCTTGCTTCGGAAGGGAGGTAGTCTTATACGGTGAGTATAGCCCAAAACCTATGTTTTAACTTGAAAATTAGGGGGGTCGTCTTATACGCCGGAAAATACGGTAATTAAAGTAGTATCTTAAACAGGACCTGTATTGTGGAAGCTGTGTCTAAAGAAAAAAGTGCAAAGGACAAGTCACCAGTATTACCTGTGGTCTTCCTGCAAGTGAACCTTTCTCCATTACTGATTGCCAAGGTTCTACACTGTGTGAAGGCAGCCACTTTGGTATAGGGAACAGGGCTTTGCTTTCCCATGTCAGAGCTGCCCTCCTAAAGGCCAATGATCTTGTAACTAGTGGGGAATGTTCATGAAGCAGCAGAAGAGGTGGACAGAGCACAAATCCACAGAATACATGAAGCAGAAGCAATGGAGATCCTTGCACTGCACTGCAAATACACAGCTATGGGGTTGTAGTTATAAGGAGTGCTTAGGCACAGTAAGTGCACTTTTTTTCCAGGAGGAATTCAAGACAAGGGGTACTTTTTTAAGGTAATGTTCAGGCACAATTAACATTTCTACATGTTTCCTAAAATATATATCAAATCATTACTTTTTGAGTTTGGTTCCACTTTAAGGCCCCGTTCACATCTCCTGATTTGGGATCTGTGCGTGCTTGGGCGTCATTATCCTTCAAAGGCACCCCAAATGGGATGCAATTCTGCTGTGATCGTCGCACGACAGGATTGCGCATCAAATTGGGGCAAACCATGCCTTCACAAGTCGCATGAAGCTTGTTCTCCTTGTTCCTTTTCAGGTGAAAAACACACATAGGGTAAACCCTATTCAAGTAAATGGAATAAAGGGAAGGCGCCACTCAGTGAAGCAGTAATAACAAATTTATTAAGCTCATTTCAGAACTTACATAAAAGCAAAAGGTGGAGAGTCATGACCCGGCGTCCTTCCTAATTCACCGTGTACCCGTTGTGGAAGCTGCCAGCAGCCTAAACCAATCCAGGGGCTGAATCAGAGTGTGGCTGCGGCCCCCGGATTGGTTTAGGCTTCCACAACGGGTACACGGTGAATTAGGAAGGACGCCAGGTCATGACGCTCCACGTTTTGCTTTTATGTAAGTCTTGATAAATTTGTTATTACTGCTTCACTAAGTGGCGCCTTCTCTTTACTCTGCTTACATGTGGGATCTCGCTTCGGCCCTGTAAGAGCTGCCCTCGATGATAGCACTAACACTGTGCTTTTGGAACATTCACCATCAGTCTGGTTAACATCTCTCCTATCAAGACTGTCTGGAACAAAGGACCCATCCCCCAGCAAGAGTGCCCATTCTTTTTCCTTTTCCATTCAAGTAAATGGGCCACCCTATGCAACACGTAGAATCGCGTGAAAATCACATGTCAAAATTGTGCAGCAAGAATGCTCATTCCCGCTACGCGATAATGTGAACGGGGCCTTAGTCTGTAAGATTTTAGAGTTAAATAGCAAATGAACATAAAAACATAAAAATACATGAGTACTTTAAGTGGCCTCTGAGTATTACAGACATTACCAATCTGAGCAATTATAATCAGTGCCAGTAGTGCAAATCACAAAGGGCTATTATGCAGCACTGCTACAATAGGAAGCTTCTCAAGCCCGTGAAAAGATCTGTCTCTGACAGTGAGTCATAACAACTTAGCATTACTTTCAGGTAGTCAAATTGTAAAACTAAAGTCTCCTGCATGACACAAAATAAGTACCAAATCCAAGTACAATGTAATGCACAAGCCTCATAAGGTAAGCAATAAAAACTTAATTTTCATTCTCTGACTGAACCAACCTTCCTTTGTGTCTCCAATGCACCCCATCCCAGCCACTGCAGCTCACAGTTGGAGGGTTTCAGGAATAGTGCGCTGTCAATCCACAAAGCAGTGGGTAGGACTAGGTATGACCAGGCACTGATTGATATTATGTACAGTACTGTGCTAGCTGAAAAACAGAAGTTAGGCTTACATTAGGCATGCTGATAGGAGGGGAGGTATGTACAATAGGTGACCTTGTTCGATGGAGAGAATTAAAGGTGGTTTCACTAATGTGGTGATACTAAAATCCACAGCTAAATACAACTTGCCAAGGGGTTTTTATTTATGTCCTTTCAGTCCTGATCTACTGTCACACTGTACAGCCATATGGGTGAGCTGAGTTTTATCTGCTGCAGTTAGAGCACTGGTCGCCAAACTGTGGCCTGGGAGCCGGATGTGGCCCTTTGTTTGTCTTTATTCAGGCCTTGGGGTATTATTCCTCCTACTGTTACCAAACCGTATTTCTCCCACTGGCCCCAAATGTTGGGGCACTATTCCTTCCCCTAATACCAAAGATGAGGCAGTATTACTCCCATTGACACCAACAATAGGACACCATTCCATCCCCCTAATACCAACCATAGAACACTAGTCCTCCCACTAACACCAAGACAATTTCTATTCCCACTGGCCACAGTCTGGCCCCCCTAAAGTCTGAAGGACAGTAAAACTGGCCCTTTGTGTAGAAAGTTTGGAGACACCTGATATAGAGTATACAGGTTGAGGAGCAAAGGCAGATAATATACAGCGAGGAAAATGTCCTAATGTGGCTAATTGTCTTATGCTTTGACGCTATATAGCATAGTAAGGGCAGGTGGACCACAGAAGTAGTAGAAGTTAGAAGTTACCCTTCAGGGTCCCATTCATGCCTGGGCGGTTTGAAATTTGAAGCTCCAAAATTCTTTGTTTTCCAATGTGCCTGTTCACACCTGAGCACAGTGTCACTTAGAGCCCATTCACATTAGGGCGACTTGTCAGGCGACTTGTCAGCCTGACAAGTCGCGATCGGTCGCGGTCCATTGATTAGCACAGGACCCGTTCTAATAGGAGCGACACAAGTCGCTCCGACTTAGAAAAAGGGTCCTGTACTACTTTGGGGCCATCTGGAGGCGACTCTGCAAGTCGCGTCGATGTCGCGGTGCACAGCGGTGCACGCGACTTCACAGGTCGCCCCCCAAAGTCGCGTCGCGCTAGTCTGAATGGGCTCTTAAAGTGATACTAGAGTCTGTTTTTTTTTTGTTTGTATGAAAATAACAAACATGTTATACTTACCTGCTCTGAGCAGTGGTTTTGTACAGAGCAGCCCCAATCCTCCTCTTCTCGGGTCCCCCCGCCTGTGCTCCTGGCTCCTCCTTTCTGCTGAGTGCCCCCACAGTAAGCAGGTTACTATGGGGGCACCCAAGCCAAGCCATTGCTCCGTGTGTCCATTTAGACACAGCCGCAACTCAGCTCCACCCCCTCTCTCTTCTCATTGGTTCACTGACTTTGATTGACAGCAGTGTGAGCCAATCAGGAGGGAGAGTCCTGGACAGCCGAGTCTCTCGTATAACATCGCTGGATCTAGATGGGCTCAGGTAAGTATTAGGGGGGCTGACGGGGGCTGCTGCACACAGAAGGTTTTGCATTGAATGCATTTAGATAAAAACAAACCTTCTGCCTTAAAACCACTTTAAAGCTTGTACCTTGAGAAAGTACATAGGCTTCTTTTGAGCTACAAGCTTAAAGCGTAACTCCACTTTTGTTAAGAAAAAAACATTCTCCTCTGGGTGATCTCTGAACATTACAAGGATTTTAACAACCTTTGTTGCAGATTCCTACCTTTTGTTATTCTGAAGAAATCACTGTTTGTTTCTCTGTTCTCCTGTGCTGAGTGGGTCTAATGGGAGTGGTTTCATAATTATCAATCAGCTGTGGCAGCTGCAGAGCACGAATGAGGAAAGCTGCTGAGCCTGCATCCCTTTAGACGTGTTCCTATTGGGAGTATCTCACCAAAAATGACATTTTTGTTGCAGGGGATGCCAGAAATCTGACTTGTATCTTAGGCAGACTTCTGGGAAGATTGGTGAGCCAAGTAAATAGTACATAGGCTTCTTTTGAGCTACAAGCTTAAAGCGTAACTCCACTTTTGTTAAGAAAAAAGCATTCCCCTCTGGGTGATCTCTGTACATTGCAAGGATTTTAACAAACTTTGTTGCAGATTCCTACCTTTTGTTATTCTGAAGAAATCATTGTTTGTTCCTCTGTGCTGAGTGGGTTTAATGGGAGTGGTTTCATAATTATCAATCAGCTGTGGCAGCTGCAGGGCTCCAATGAGGAAAGCTGCTGGGCCTGCATCCCTTTAGACGTGTTCTTATTGGAAGTATCTCACCAAAAATGACATTTTTGTTGCAGGGGATGCCAGAAATCTGACTTGTATCTTAGGCAGACTTCTGGGAAAATTGGTGAGCCAATCACACAAGCAGGAAATGATGTTTCTGGGGTGTGGTCAGTATACATTCTGTGTACAGAACAGCTCCAGGTAGCCATATTGCATTGCATTTTCAGAAAATTACAACAGCTGCAGATTGAAAAGGAAAGCTAATTTTTAATAACATTCAATCGCAATATGACTTGTGTCGCAATTTTATACGCTATATTGTTTTTTCTTTATTTGCTGATTTTTTTGCCCACGAAAGTGGAGTTACCCTTTAAAGCTTCAAGCATTTTTGGCCACAATAGGCTTTAATTGAAGCACCTGAATACACATGCAATAAAAAAAAAAAAATGCAAAACTACGCATATCATGTATTCTATTGGGTAAAAATAATTACAAAGAAACGCTAAAGCCTCACACATCTACAAACAAGTGTAAATGCAGTCTAATACAGTACTAAATCCATGGTCACCTTGTCCTTGACTATCTCACAAGGTTTTCTACATTTTTCTACAACCATTTTCGCACGTGAAACACTTCTTGGAAGAAAAAAAAAAAAGATAATTCTGAAATAATTTAGTGTTTGTTTCCTTTTTAATAACTGGAGTTTCGGTCTTATGCTCTCTTTTCTAATCAGATAAGCTCAGTATTAAATATATTCATGTATTCATGCTTCCTGAGCAAATAGTAGATCACAGATTTCATTCCATTTACAAGAGGAAAATCAAGCACATAATGAGTTATTTGTTCCCCTTTTCTGAGTCTTTAATAATGCACAATCTACAAATGTTTCTTCTGCGGTATGTAATATTCCTGGTAAAAGAACTTGCCCTCTAAGAAATGGACGTCTTAATGATAATCAAACACTATTTTTATTTTACCAATATTTATATCTGTTATATTTATAAAGGGAATCTTTCAGATATGTAAAGCATTTAGAAGTAAAAATTCCACCAAGGTGCTTTTTACTACCTAGGTATAACAATCTGCATAGACTTTTCCAATCTGCTGTTCATTACTGAGCACTGCAGCTTAGGTCTCTGCTGTGCACACCTGTTAGCGTGGATAAAAATTTAATTAAAAAAAAATATATATATATATTTTTTTTTTTACATTAAATCAGATTTTTTGTATTTTTATCAAATTTATTCTAATAAAATGCTTTTGGAGTAAAACTCTATCTAAAGATAGTTTTCTATTTAACCACTTTACCACCGGAGGATTTTGCTGTCTTACGTCTGGGCCACTTTTTGCGATTCGGCGCTGTGGGACTTTAACTGAAAATTGCGTGGTCGTGCGACGCTGTACCCAAACTAAAGTTACGTCCTTTTTTCCCCACAAACAGAGCTTTCTTTTGGTGGTATTTGATCACCTGTGCGATTTTTACTTTTTGCGCTATAAACAAAAAAAGCATTTATTTTGAAAAAATAACAATATTTTTAACATTTTTTATATGAAATTCCCCTCAAAAAATGTAAAAATCTAATTTTTTTAAAATTTTTGGCCAATTTGTTTTCTGCTACCTATGTTTGGTAAAAAAAATCACGATAAGCGTATTTTGATTGGTTTGCGCAAAAGTTATTGCGTTTACTAACTATGGGAAAGATTTATGTCATTTTTGGTGTTTTTTTTTAACGCGTAATGGCGGCGATCTGCAATTTTTTTTGCGGGACTGCGACATTGCGGTGGACAGATTGGACCCTTGACTGACATTTTTGACACTTTTGGGGGTACTAGTGACATTACTGCAGTAATCAGTGCTATATATATGCACTGTTACTGTAAAAATGACACTGCCACGGAAGGGGTTAATTTTATTGGAGAGGGAGGGGTTAATGTATGCCTGGTGCTTACTAGCGTGTGGACAGATCGGATGTTCAGCTATGCTGAACACTCCGATCTGTCACTCCTTGTCACTTAGGAGATCCGCCCGCTCTGTTTACACAGGCGGGCGGATCTCCAAACTCGATTCCCCGACGATCGGGGAAGAGCGGCGGCGATCGCCGCCGCTCCTCCCCTGGCCGACTCCCGCTGTGACTGAAAACAGCGGGAGCGCGCCTACAGGGGGAGGAGTTCAGCGACGTAGGTCTACGTCGCTGGACGATAAAGAGCCACATTGCTGCAGTAGCAGCAATGTGAGCAGTGGCCAAGTGGTTAAGATACAATAAAGTGGAGTCCCACCCAAAAGCAGAACTTCCGCTTTAAATACAGCTGACCCCCTGACATGCCACTTTTGGCATGTCATTTTTTTTTTTTTGGGGGGGGGGTACCTAGATTTGACAGGTACCCACTCCCACTCGAGCTGAAGTTCTCCTCTCCCCCTCCCTCCATGCAATCTTCTGGGACACGTCACAGGTCCCAGAAGATTGCCCGGCCATTCACAACGCGCAGCGCGTCTCGCACATGCGCAATGCACACCCGGCTGTGAAGCCGCAAGGTGTCACAGCCGGATGCCCACATTAGAGATGCCGGTGCCGCCGAGAGGAGAGGGAGAGGAGCGAGGCTGCGGGTGGCCGCATCGCTGGACCGTGGGACAGGTGAGTGTGTTTTTATTAAAAGTCAACAGCTACACTTTATGTAGCTGCTGACTATTAATAAACACAAAAATGAGTGGAACTCCGCTTTAATAATTTTGTTTATTCAGCATGAAATGGAGCTTAGTTATGTAGCATGAGGCTACTATATATTCTGCAATATTTAAATTTTTGGTAAACTCATTCAATGAATCCAAGCTCTGCAAGCTGAGATAACATGCACTGCATTGATGCATTCACACAATTTCACACTAACTACCAGCAAGATTGAGTCTTTACATTTAAAGAGCACCTGTCATTTCAGATCCATCATGGCAGCGCCTGTTAGTGTCATCCACTCACCTGCTGCCGCCATGTCCCTCACCTTGTTGTGTCACTGCCATATCACCAGTCCCCACTAAAGTAAATGGGGCTGTTGGTGAGTCAACAGCGGGTCCGAAGAGGAGGCGCTGCGGGACATAGATGATAGTTGCTTTTAAAAATTATGATTTAAATCAAGTTGATTTAAATCAAGCCTTTTTACTAGTGACTTAAATTGCAATTTAAATCAAATCCACCCTGACCTCTGTTCTTTATGATACCAGAACTTTAGGCCTCCACAGGAGAACAAGTGTGTACATTTGCTCCCAGTTGTTGCTGGAAGTACAACAGCATGTCATATGCACTCCGAACTATAGATGGTGCTGTAGTGATAAACTAGCTATTGTGTGTTTATAGATGCTTGTATATCCACTTGCCCACCCGCCACAGTACGTATAGTGTGGTGGGGTAGCAGGTGCAGGCACTATACCGCACATAAAGAGGAAAACCTGGGAAGTGCCACCATTTAAGTGTAGATTATAAGTGAAAAACAAGCAAAATATATAAAATTGCACCCACATTTATTAAAAGGATCAAGGCATAAAAACGTCCACATCAGAAGACTGCAGAGTTCGGCAGGGTCACGGCTGAGATGGCTGTGTTGTGCCGCGACCCTGCAGAGCTCTGCAGTCTTCCAATGTGGATGTTTTTATGCCTTGATCCTTTTAACCGCTTGCCGACCGCCGCAAGTAAATTTACTGCGGCGGTCAGCCCCTCACAGGCAGAGTGACGTTAATTAACGTCACTAGCCTGGGAGGGTCTGGGGAGCGAGCGCGTGCCGCCGGAGGCGCGCTCCCGTTCCCGCGCGGTCACGGACCCCCCCGCGCATGTGACCGGCGGACCCGATGTCCGCCGGTCACTCGGCGATCGTCGGGGGAGAGGGAGAAAGTCAGGCGGCTTGTGTAAACAAGCCATCTGTCATTCTCCTCGGTGTAAAAACACTGATCACACGGTTCAAATATGTAGAACCGTTGATCAGTGTCCTTACACCTCAAGTCACAGCCAATCACAGTAAGAATCACGCCCCTAGGGACACACACAGCCCCTCCCTCTCAAATAAAGTTAACCCCTTCACTACCAGTGTATTTTTACAGTAACAGTGCATATATATAGCACTGATTACTGTAGAAATGTCACTGGTAACCCCAAAAGTGTCAAAAATGTCAGTCAAGGGTCCGATCTATCCGCCCCAATGTCGCAGTACCGCAAAAAAATCGCAGATCGCCGCCATTACGCGTTAAAAAAAAAACAACAAAAATGACAAAAATCTTTCCCTTTGTTAGTAAATGCGATAACTTTTGCGCAAACCAATAAAAATACGATTTTTGCGATTTTTTTTTACTAAACATATGTAGCATAAAACAAATTGGCCGAAAATGTAAAAAAATTTTGATTTTTACATTTTTTTTGGGGAATTTCATATAAAAAAATTTGAAAAATATTGTTATTTTTGCAAAATTTACGCTCTTTTTTTGTTTATAGTGCAAAAAGTAAAAAGCGCACAGGTGATCAAATACCACCAAAAAAAAGCTCTGTTTGTGGGAAAAAAAGGACGTCAAATTTGTTTAGGTACAGCGTCGCACGACCGCGCAATTGTCCGTTAAAGTCACGCAGTGCCGAATCGCAAAATACCCCCTGGTCGTTTAGCAGCCAAATCCTCCGGGGCTTAAGTGGTTAATAAATGTGAGTGCAATTTTATATATTTCAGTTTTTTTTTCACTTATAATCTACACTTAGATGGTGGTCCTTCCCATGTTTTCCTTTTTTATATGGATCGAAGAGTGCTATCCAATCCTCTCAAGTAGACGCTGCAGCCATGTGTAAGTGATTAAAAAATCTAAAAATTGTGTTGCGCTATTAATGTAAAGTGCATAAAGTCATAATAACAATCATCCAATCAAGTGAAAAATGTCTTTATATATATATATATATATATATATATATATATATATATATAATCAAAGAACATATGTGCAAATGAAGATGTACAGTAATTGAAAAAAATCATAAATAGTCCAATAAAGTCCATCAGAAAAAAGTGCTCTTGTGCCAAAAGTTCATATAAACACGTGTGTTGTCAGGATCCCATGCTCCAATTCTTCACACCCAAAGGTGCACATCCCACTCACATGACCCCGAGATGGAGGTCTGGCTGCACCTTATCACAGTATCCCCATGGATGGATGGATGGATGTCAAGAGCTGGAATTCCAGGATGGATTACCATACAACCAGGATGATCAACAATAGACTCAGTAAGGAAGGGGAACAAAAGAGGAACTCATAGTGTAGTAATTAAAGGTTCAAGCTTTTAATAAAGGTTAAAACTACTTACAACAGGCAGGAGTAAGTTTGCATTTAGTACAATCATACTTGTGCAACACCCTGGCGGGCGTGATGACGTCACCACTGTAGCTCTTCCTGATGCATTTCATCATTCATTTCATGCATCATGAAGGGGTAAAGAAGTAATACTAATACTCCTTTACCCCTAGATGAACCTTTAAATAAAATGTGTCCTGTGGATACAACGGATTGTGGATCCGGTGATCGTGTAAAATATGTAATCTGGAATGCCATCTATTTTATTCTTTAGAAAATATATAATGTTTGGAGGTTTTAAGTAATCTTCAAGCCTAAAATTATTTTTAAACGTGAGCAAAAAATGCAAAAAAAAAAGCCCCTGGCAGCAAAAGGGTTATAGAAGAAAATAGGCAAGAATCAAGCAATTGGTGAGTAGCAGTACTGACACCCGAGGCTATAAACTGGAGATGTATCCAAGGTCCATAAGTGTAGAGATGCCCACGGAATTAAAACTGCCTGATTTGTAGTAGTTCTCCCCAGCTTCACCACCTCATGCATTTCCTTCAGACTGTGTACATTCAGAGGCACTTTCTGGATTTGAGTATTTGTCTAACTCACCGAACCATTATTCCGGTACACAAAGCATTTTCTCCATTTCAAAGAGCTGTAACTCTTGAAATAAGGGAGAGCAAATCGCTCTGCCCTTTTCTCTAATTCCATTAAGTTAAAGTGGTTTAAATAATTACTCATGGGTACAAGGTGAGGGAATTATAATGGTGCCATTGATGGGAATTGTAGGGCTCTCATTTTTACAGCTTAGCCGCAGTATGTCAGCGATTGCCTCTTTTCCTGCTATTATTGAACCAGACTCGGGAACTTTGAAACTCTGAGATACATTTAACAGGAGGCACGACTATGATCCATCAAATCTGAACAAGAGACTGGAGATTTCTGCAACCCAATACTGGTACAAGGAAAGGGAGCAAATAAGAAATAGCTCAAGCATTAGCTTGATAACACATTTACTAATGTACACAACTAAACTAATTTAGAATTTTCTTTCTGAATGAATAATTAGATAAAATTGCTGCGCTATAATCGTGAGCATAAAACCTAAATTAAAGGTTTAAAAACATACATGAAAAGCAGCTGACACAAAAAGACATGAAAACATTATCTTCAAGTAGCAATGTGAAAAATGGTGTCGCGCTAATCACAACATAAAAATGATTCAACTGAAAGCATGAGTACTTCCTGTAGATCGTCTTTTCGTCGAAGTGAAGGCTTCTGGGAGGTGACCTACAGGAAGTGAAGGCTTCTGGGAGGTGACCTACAGGAAGTGAAGGCTTCTGGGAGGTGACCTACAGGAAGTGAATGCTGAGAGATGATCTACAGGAAGTGAATGCTAAAAGACGATCTACAGGAAGTGATGGAATCTGAAAATCATTTTAGAAATGCAAATAAACTTACAAGATTTTAAACCTTATGTGGATGAGGGGTAACACAAAAAACTATGAATATAGACTCTTCCTGAAGTGGTCACATTTTCTACATACAGCATTCTCTGGACATATCTTATTTACTTTGATGAGTTAATAATAAACCGGTGGGTTTTTTGCTACTCATAGTCAAAGGGAAGGCATTAAGGTAAATATTCAAACAGCAAGAGTCTATTGGAGGTCATCCCAGTCCGCAGCAGGAGGAGTTGTATGAGGCTATTGGATCATATCTGCTGTGAAATATATCAGCACTTTGGGCGTTGTGTGACCCTGTTGGGTCTAAGGAGCTGGTAAGAGTATTCAGTGACTCTGTTTGGTGGTGGATCCTCCTCTTTGCACCTCTTTGGATACATTTGGACTTTTATTGCACATGGGACTCATGCTTTCAGTCGAATCATTTTTATGTTGTGATTAGCGCGACACCATTTTTCACATTGCTTTCTGAATGAATGACATACAAATCAGAAAGAACACTTGTCTGACACTTGCCTGTTTTTCCTAGAACAAAAAAAACCCTTTTAAAAAGAAGATGGACTTTAGGTCAAACACTAAAGCATGTGGTGCCCCCTCAAAATGAAGGAATTCAGGTAAAAGATACTGTAAATGCTATAGCATACAAAAGATATTCTAAACAAATGTGTGCATCCAACCTTGTGGCAACAGCTTGAGAAGGACCTTTTTTGTTCCAGCATTACTGTGCCCCTATTCACAAAACGTAGCTCCATTAAGACATGGTTTGACAAGGGTGGTGTGATGGAACACAAGTGGCCTCCACAGAGCTATAAGCTCAACCCTACTGAACAGTAGTGGGTAGCTCCATTAATACTTCATCAGAGAAGTCAATAAATAAAAAACAATAAATTGTTCCTTTGGAAGAAGTCACAGGAAGTGACAAAAAACATGTCAGGATGGAGCTTAGTGACGTCATCACGACACCAGCAATAAGCTGCCTAGATACAAGTGTCTGGTGATGCTGTAAACTGTTAGACAGGATAATTGGGTTGTTTGCAGGCTGGTTGCAGGGCCATCTTACCGAATGGGCATGCTGGGCAGTTGCCCAGGGGCCCCACTTGCCTAGGGGGCCCCATCTGGCCAGCGACCCAGCCCCAGCCAAGCATTAGTCCCGATTCCCGTGTGCATCCCACTGCCGAACTTAGCAAGTGGCAAGCGCCTAACGGCCCTGCGCTGCTGTTAGGCCACTTGGGCCATGGAGGGGGAGCCCAAAACTGCAGGAATGCCTGTCTGCCTGCGCAGGAACAGGCACATACAGGACAGTCGAGTCTGACTGCCATCTGTGTGTGTGTTCACCGGACCCAGCTGCTGAACTTGGAAGCTGTCATTAGCCTGACACGAGAGGAGGATCTGCAAAGTGACAGCACCAGGCTGAGAGGCACAGAATTGGACCATAAAGTCCTTCAGCTATACCAGTAGTCATCCAGACAAGGCTCTGAAGAAGAGGGTAATCTCAAAACGCGTTAGCCGACGTGTCTACGAGCATTGTGAATTTACGTATATGGACTTAAGCAGATGATGTTATGTCTAAGCTATGATGCAAGCATTGGTTTGTGAGTACATTCACCTCTGTTTTATACCATTTAATAAAACATGTTTTAAGGATAATGCACTAGGCCCACGCGCCTTCTTTGTTTCCTATACTTACAGTCATATCGGACATCCCCAGTCTTTTGAGGGCAGGGAAGAGCACATTATCCACATGAAGTAATTGTAACGCTCCTGCGTTTCTTATTTGGTGTGGATTTTCAGCTGCAGAAATAGTTTCCACGTCAGTAGTCATGTAAGAGATATGCTGAGATACCATTCCCAACCTCAATGACTCATCATGTGTGGAAGGTCTTATTTCAGCCAGTAAATACACACAATTAGTAAGCTGGTTCCTAGAGTAACTTTATGTATGTGGTAACACAATGATGAAGGTTTGAGGGATAGGTTGAGTGGAGGTGATAGGTGATAGACACTTGAAGGTGAGACAGTAGCAGATGGATGCAGGAAGGTTTAGCAATGTTGTATGATAGCAGATGATAGAATAGCAGGTGGACATACAAAAGAGATCAACCCAGTGCAGAAAGTAGCAGTAGTCTCAAGAGCTAGCAATCTAGTTTATGCAGATGTAATAAACAGTCTTTACTATGCAGAGCTAGATAGTGTAAGCTTAGTATAAGTTTATAGAGAATTCCCCTGCGGGGTACTTAGCACTATTAGCGATACAGCCGAAGGGTGGTTCAGGAGAGGCGGATGATCCAGTAGCGGGATACAGGGATCAGCGCAGCGAGGTTCCGTCAGCGAAGTAAGCTTGCAAGCATGGAAGCTTCAAGCAAGGTTAGCATCCAAGTAAGGGTGTTTGAACGAACACATGTGAGTGAGAACCGACGCCTTAAATAGCCATCTAGTCCGGCGCTGACTGATGACAGCTCCAGTCTTAAAGGTGTATGCGCACCTTTCCAAAAGTAAATGGTAGGGCGCATACACTTGTGAAAAGTGTAATTTAGGGTACCAAAGGTACCGGAACATTACAGTAATGTGTCAAAATAGGAGTTTGACACCACATTCAGACTTATCCCACAGCGCAGGAGAGTGACTATAGCGTCAATTTCATGCCACTGACACATTTCGCCCTGCTGTGGGCAGGGGACGCATCAGGGGGTGTGGTCTGGGAGGAGCCAAGCTGCAGCCTTTTAAGCTTTCTCACTGGGGCTGTTCTTTTCAAGTTGGGCGTTCCATCTCATTTCTTTTGCAGGCCTATTCAATGACATGATCAACGATTCAAACACACACATCTTATAAAGAGGGCTCACCACACAATCAGATATTCAGCAGGAAAGTCTTCCATTATATCACCCGGTTAATGTGAACTCAGTTCTTTCCTCTTCCATGACATGATGAAGAGGTCGTAAAATTGCATGCATAATAAATGTCTAAATTGAGAAGATATTCTCAAAAAAACATAAGTGGTGGGCCTGGATCCACTGAAATGATTAATGTTATGCCCTAACAAATCTAATCTCATAAACACAATTCTAATGTAACTTCTCACAGGAAAAGAAACCAGGAGCATCAGGAAAAAAAGACAGTTGGACATGTATTGTTATACTACTTTAAAAGCCAAAAGTTGAGCCAACACATTTTACGGGTCCATAACACACCTCTACAGGGCCTTTAGGGATTATGTGTTTGTTCATTATTTGGGGTTTTTTTGATCGTTAGCTACCTATAAATAGTGTTGGGTTTGCCACCGTCCCTGTGAAAATCTGTGTTTTGGGGGTATGGTACCTCAAGCCATGAAGGAAATGTGGGACTTTAAGGGCAAAGTAATAAATAATATCAAACAAAAAGTATAATAGTGGTGGTTTACTATTTCTTATATAGTAATACATATATACATTAGCATGGTCTTTGTGAGGGGCTAAAGACCCCTGGTGAAGATATGTGATAGGAGTTCAGAAAGAAGTGACAATTGTGAAAGTTGTGACTTTAGGAAACATTCTCTATCGTGACAGAGTGTTTCTCCTGCGTTATGTGTCCCAACGCGTTTCGGCTTGTTCGAGCCTTTTTCAAGGGTCAAAGTCACAGGTTCTGCATTACAATTATTGCAGAACCTGTGACTTTGACCCTTGAAAAAGGCTCGAACGAGCCGAAACGCGTTGGGACACATAACGCAGGAGAAACACTCTGTCACGATAGAGAATGTTTCCTAAAGTCACAACTTTCACAATTGTCACTTCTTTCTGAACTCCTATCACATATCTTCACCAGGGGTCTTTAGCCCCTCACAAAGACCATGCTAATGTATATATGTATTACTATATAAGAAATAGTAAACCACCACTATTATACTTTTTGTTTGATATTATTTATTACTTTGCCCTTAAAGTCCCACATTTCCTTCATGGCTTGAGGTACCATACCCCCAAAACACAGTGTTTGTTCATTATATGAAGCGGAGGAGCTTCTTCGGTAAATGTAATGCACTGTAGACCACTCAACCTCTGCAAACAAATCCCAATTCATTATATTTAGGAGTTATAAAATAGTGTAGCGCAGTCTGATAATAAATAACAATCTTTGGTAATAAACACTTAAAAGCCAAAAAATTGTTAAAAAACCATTTGATGAATAAAAAGAGACAGTTCATAAAGGTGATAAAATAGATGGTAAAAAACACAGTCCACTAGTGATCTGGTGAAAAGACAACAAGTGTGACTTCAGTGCTCATGAGATTCCCATCACCTGGCATTATCTGCCTCTCACCTCCAAAACTCGACCCCACAGGGTCTAAAAGCATGAACAATCACCACGATATTCAGCCAGTATTACTCCAATAGATCAGGACCACAGCCTCCAGCTTTAGGAGTGTCAGCGGCTCTGCAACGCTAACGTTTTGTTCCATTGGTGTAAAAAAAACATTTTTTTTTTGCCTGGTTTACATAAATGTTGTGGTTTCTGAATTTGTATTCATAACTGGCAAGGTTCAGTAAGTGCCGGTTCACACTGGTGCGATGCGGGAACCCTGCGAATCCACTGCGGGTTCCCGCATCGCACCCGACATGCAGGCAGTTCACACTGCCATATGCAAACTGCTGGGAGTCTCAATATCGCAGTGCGAACTGTCAATTCGGACATGAATCGGATCGCATAGGACAGGGTGTCAAACTGGCCCTCCAGCTGTTGCGGAACTACAAGTCCTATCAAGCCTCTGCCTGTGGGAGTCATGCTTGTAACTGTCAGCCTTGCAATGCCTCATGGGACTTGTAGTTACGCAACAGCTGGAGGGCCATGGTGTAATAATAGAAACAAAGGTGACCAGCGCTATAGATTTATGATGTGAATGCAGAAACAGACGGTGTAAGCTGCCAACAACCAAACCCAACAAGTTGGGTTGGAAATGTAATAGTGCAAGTGGGGTTGTGAACGGCGCTACCGTATTACTTTGTAATTACAAAGTAATACGGTAGCACCGTTCACAACCCCACTTGCACTATTACATGGTGTAATAACACCCATGTGATCCGATTCTGTTGCGGACCGAAAAAAGGGTTCTGCACGACTTTGGTTCGAATGCAAATTTGCATCGCACAAACATTGCATGTGATTTGCACAGCAGTGCGGTGCAAATCACATGCAATGTCTGACATTGCTATAGTGTGAACCGGCACTAGAGACGTTTTTCCACTGCATGGTGCGGCTCGGTTTGGCGCTTTTCCACTGCATGGTGCCACATGGTACGTTTTAGAATGATTCGGTACGGTTTGGTAAAACGGCGCTTTTCCACTACATGGTACGGCTCGCTACGGCTCGCTTAAACAGTACCACCTCGGTTGGGGTTCCAAGCGGGCCGTACCGATACCATATCCCACAATCCTTTGCATGCAGCCTTTATTGTTTGTCACTACTAGCCACTGATTGGTCAGATAATCGTTGTAATCCCACCCACTTACTACTTTAGTGGAAAAGCAAACCGAGCCGAGTAGAGCCTATACAGTGCTGAAAGGTGCCGACTCGTACCACGCAGTGGAAAAGCAAACTGAGCTGAGCTGGGCCAAGCAGTGCCGAGTGGCCGGTACTCGCATTGGAAAAGTGCCATAAGTGATCTAAGTCCATATCAAAGATTTTTGGAGGCTTTTTTTTTTTTTAAATACCTTCAGCTGAGAAGCACCGTTCCAGTACAGTTGCTGCAGTCCTTCAAAGCATGTGCTAGGAGTGAGGCTTGACTTCTACTATAATTACATGATCAATAAGTCTCTGACATTTCTTCACATTGGTAAGTCTCTCATGTTAGATTAGTTTCTGTCAGAAGGACCAGACCAAGGCGTGATATTTCACAAGCCATTCACTACAACTTGATTGCAAGCTCTGTGCACATGAATTCAGATTTCGGGAAGCCCTGCCTACAAACTGAATACAGTTGTTGTGGCTGCGGGGAAGAGAGGCTGAAAGTTTTCTCATTTGAAAGCAATCATACTTCGTTTCAAGTTAGATAACATTGGGGAAACGAATATTAGTGTATTTTCCTTAGCACATAGTTTGTGGTCCGGTTCACACTTATGCGATGCGGGAAGGCTGCGAATCCGCAGCCTGTTCCCGCATCGCACACGCACCCCCGGCAGTTCACGCTGCCATATGCGATACGCTTGGGGTGTCAATGTAATCTTAACGACACCCCCAGTTCGATCGCCGTGCGATCTTGCAGTTCGCACAGGATCGGATCGCACAAGTGTGAACCGCTGTGCGATCCGATCCTGATGCGGCTTCCAAAAAGGGTCCCTGTGCGTGTTTGCTGCGGGTGCGGTGCGAATTTAGCCATACAAAGTGTATGGCTAAACTCGCACCGCACAGCCGATCGCATGTAATGAAGGAGCAGTGCACTCCGACATTACATGCGAACCCCGCACTCGCACAAATGTGAACCGGGGCTGAAAGATTTATCTGACAGGCTAATTCTGGCATTTCTCTTTTTTGCTAGAAAATTACTCCCCCAAACCCCCAAAACATATATACACTTTTAAGTAGAGGCCCTGGAGAATAAAAGGGTGGGTGTTGCAATTTTTTTTTTTTTTTTAATGTTACACAGTATTTGCACAGCAATTTTTTAAAAAGCTATTTTTTTTTTTTTTTTTTTTAATTTTAATGCAAAAAACACAAGGGGGTTGATTTAGGCCCCTTTCACACATACGGTCCGTTCAGATCCGCCTTTTTCAGGAGGATCTGAACGGATGCCCCTTGCATCTCTATGGGGCAGCGGATGTCAGTGGAGACAACCATTTTAGGCTCCATTCACACCTGGGCGTTTTTGTTTCAGGCGTTTTTTCAGGCGTTTTTTTCAGGCGTTTTTATGGGCGTTTTACAGGCGTTTTTTGTGCAGGCATTTTTAGATTGACTAGAGACCAATGGAAAACGCCTGTAATCTGCCCAAAAAGAAGCTCATGTACTTTTTTGAGCGTTGGGCGTTTTGCTTCAGGCGTTAAAACGCTCAGATGTGAACAGGGGCCATTTAAATGAATGGGGTTTTACTTGTTGGGCGTTTTGGAAACGTTTCTTTTGAGCGTTTTTGGAGCTGAAAACGCCCAGGTGTGAATGGAGCCTTAATGTATTTACTGTATGTGGTAGCTCTTATATATTTCATATACTGATCTGTAAATGAGCCATCTAGTGGTCATCTATATTCCAGGCAATGTGATTAGCAACCCTGCTTTGTGACTGGTTACATAAGCTTATTTTGCCTGTTAGAGAGTATATCTTCACTTATAAACTTCCATTGATAGCGAGGAACAGTGACGTACAGCCACTGATCAGGAAGCACAGTGTGCACATAGAATCAGCAAATACAGCTGTCCCTATCTACATATATATTTACATGCTGTACACAGAAACAAGGTGTTCATAAAAAAATTGATAAGATTATGTGCATCTAGCTTTGTAGATTCTTGGAACTCTGGGTAATTTAGGCCTTTAAACGCTTACATACATATACCCAGTGAGGTGACTAGCCTCAGGTGATACACAGAGATGAAACAAATCCACTTACATAGGTTGTACCAGTTTATTTGCAGCCATCTCTCCTCTACAGTCTCCTAAAGCACACATTTTACTCAGCATGCCATAGCTCCTAAAGGCAGGGGGCGGGATCTGATGACACACATAGCACAGCTGAGAGCCCAGTGTAATCTGAGACATGAGTGGAAGGAATTGATACGCCCCCCTCTACATAGTCTCAAATGGAGAGACATTCAACGTATACTGTCAGAAGCGACACATGCCGATAACAGAGGCATGGCAGAGCAGACAGAACTTACACTAGGTGCTTTGGATCTAGGTAAGTACAAACATTTTTTTGTTTCATGAGGTTTACAACCACTTCAAAAATGCAGCTCTGTATTCATTACCACATTTCATTCTTAACCACTTGCCGACCGCCGCACGACTATCTACGGCGGCGGTCAGCCCCTCACAGGCAAAGTGACGTAGGGCTACGTCACTAGCTTGTGAGGGTCTAGGGAGCGAGTGCACGCCCCCAGGGGCGCGCTCCCGCTCCCACGTGGTCACGGACCCCCCCGCGCGTGTGACCGGCGGACCCGATGTCCGCCGGCCACTCTGCGATCGGCGGGGGAGAGGGAGAAAGTCAGGCAGCTTGTGTAAACAAGCTGCCTGTCATTCTCCCCTCTGTATGAGAGATGATCATACGGATCTACTATGTAGATCCGTTGATCACTCTGCATACAGCTGAAGCCACAGCCAATCAAAGTTATAATCACGCCCCTAGGGACACACACAGCCCCTCCCTCTCAAATAAAGTTAACCCCTTCACTACCAGTGTATTTTTACAGTAACAGTGCATATATATAGCACTGATTACTGTAGAAATGTCACTGGTAACCCCAAAAGTGTCAAAAATGTCAGTCAAGGGTCCGATCTGTCCGCCGCAATGTCGCAGTACCGCAAAAAAAATCGCAGATCGCCGCCATTACGCGTTAAAAAAAAAACAACAAAAATGACAAAAATCTTTCCCTTAGTTAGTAAACGCAATAACTTTTGCGCAAACCAATCAAAATACGCTTTTTGCGATTTTTTTTACCAAACATAGGTAGCATAAAACAAATTGGCCGAAAATGTTAAAAAATTTTGATTTTTACATTTTTTTTGGGGGAATTTCATATAAAAAAATGTGAAAAATATTGCTATTTTTGCAAAATTTACGCTCTTTTTTTGTTTATAGCGCGTGATCAAAAAATCGCACAGGTGATCAAATACCGCCAAAAGAAAGCTCTGTTTGTGGGAAAAAAAGGACGTCAAATTCGTTTAGGTACAGCGTCACATGACCGCGCAATTGTACGTTAAAGTCACGCAGTGCCGAATCGCAAAATACCCCCTGGTCGTTTAGCAGCCAAATTCTCCGGGGCTTAAGTGGTTAAAAGTGTTTTTGTTTTTTTAAAGCAAGCAATGCCGGAATTAGACTTAGGCCCCTTTCACACAAGTGGACCGTTCAGATCTGCCTGTCCGTTTTTCAGGCGGATCTGAACGGATGCCCCCATGCATCTCTATGGGGCAGCGGATGTCAGCGGAGAAATGTCCACTGACATCCGATCCGATCCTGTCTGTCAAATCCGGATGGATGGAAACCCTATTTTCCATCCGTCTGGCGGATAGGATCGGATGAGAATGGACAGACGGCCCATTCTCATCCGATTCCCTCATAGAGAAGAATGGGGACCTGACAGCTCTGTCTCTGCACACAAAGCGGAGACAGAGCTGCCATCCGCCTGCTCAGCGGGGGATAGGTGGATCGATCCCCCCTGAGAAAAACGGAGTGTGAAAGGGGCCTTAGTATCAGCTTTTCATTGCAGCATAAGGAGCCAATCAGCTGTGCTGCAGAGCAAGGATCATGCTGATAGGAGGGGAGAGCAGAGTAAAGCCTGGTACACACAATGAGAGTATCAGACGCATGGACGATCGTCAGTTTTTTTTTTTTTTTTTTTTTGCATTCTAGTCTCATATCAAAAATGAAGCCGTTACTAAAGTTACAAAAATTCTCGCAAAAAAAATAGAATAAAAATTCGGAAGTGATGTATTGTATTTGTATTGTATTTTCGGACGAAAACTGTGATGATTAACCACTTTAGCCCCGGAAGGTTTACCCCCCTTCCCGACCAGGCAGTTTTTTTGCGATACAGCACTGCGTTACTTTAACGGGCAATTGCACAGTTGTGCCAAGCTGTACCCAAATAAAATTGATGTTCTTTTTTTCCCACAAATAGAGATTTCTTTTGGTGGTATTTGATCACCTCTGCAGGGTTTTTTTTTTGTGCTATAAACAAAAAAAGAGTGACAATTTTGAAAAAAAAAAAAATATATATATTTTTTTTTTTACTTTCTGCTAAACATATCAAATAAAAATAAAAATCAGATTTCTTCATTTAGGCCAATATGTATTCTGCTACATATGTTTGGTAAAAAAGAAATCCCAATAAGCGTATATTGAGTGGTTTGCGCAAAAGATATAGCGTCTACAAACTATGGGATAATTTTATGCAATTTTTTTAAATTATTTTTATGTTTTACTAGCAATGGTGGCTATCAGGGACTTATAGCAGGACTGGGACATTAAGTGACACTGTTTTGGTGACCAGTGACACGAATACAGTGATCAGTGCTAAATATTATGCACTGTAACTGTACTAATAACACTGGCAGGGAAGGGGTTACCATCAGGGGCAATGTGGCCCTAGGGCGTGCTTTCTAACTGTGTGTGTGTGGGGGGGGGGGGGACTTGTACTGTAAGAAGACAGAGATTTGTGTTCTTGCTTAGCAGAAACACAGGATCTCCGTCTTCTCCTGTCACAGACACAAAGCACCGTTGTCAGTGGTGAATGGTTTTTTTCATCCCCTCTAACTGCTAAATCCGCAGGATAGCTTGTTCTGTTGAAAAACAACAGACTCACTGGCTGGATCACCAGGAAAAAAAAAGAAAAGAAAGAAAAACCTAAAATAGAAAGCAAATGCAGCCACCACATCTAAGAACTGGTAAGCTGCAGTATAATAAATGTATGGTCTTGGGTTTAATAGTGCTTTAAAGAGTAACTCCACTTTCATGGGGAAAAAAAAATAGCAAATAAAGAAAAAACAATATAGCGTATACAATTGGGACACAAATCATATTGTAATTGAATGTTATTAAAAATGACCTTTCCTTTTCAATCTGCAGCTGTTGTAATGTTCTGAAAATGCAATGCAATATGGCTACCTGGAGCTGTTCTGTACACAGAATGTATACTGACCACACCCCAGAAACATCATTTCCTGCTTGTGTGATTGGCTCACCAATTTTCCCAGAAGTCTGCCTAAGATACAAGTCAGATTTCTGGCATCCCCTGCAACAAAAATTTCATTTTTGGTGAGATACTCCCAATAGGAACATGTCTAAAGGGATGCAGGCCCAGCAGCTTTCCTCATTAGAGCCCTGCAGCTGCCACAGCTGATTAATTATGAAACCACTCCCATTAGACCCACTCAGCACAGAGGAACAAACAATGATTTCTTCAGAATAACAAAAGGTAGAAATCTGCAACAAAGTTTGTTAAAATCCCTGCAATGTACAGAGATCACCCAGAGGGGAATGTTTTTTTTTTTCTTAACAAAGGTGGAGTTACGCTTTAAATTTAGTAACCAGCTGTTTAATTACACCAGGGTTCTGCAAATCCCTACGATCATCTTGCTTCCTTATATTAAAGACGTCTATTGCTGACCCGCACCCCTGATTCTTCTGTACTGATTACTCTCCCAGCAGCTCTCTGATCTTCCTGTTTTTGCTCTCTCTTGTCACGCTGTCCCAATCCATCTGTGCTCTTTGGAGACATCTGTTTCATTTCCTTGTTGCTATAAGGGAACGGTAACATTAAAGAGCGAAGAGTTAAAAAAAAAAAAAAGTGCTTTGGAGTGCAGAACGAATAGTCTACTCGCCAAGCCATGCTGAACGGCAGGGCTGCGATCGCACACTGTTAAATCCGGAAGCGTAAAAATGTTTCTACGGCATTGAGTGCCCGGGCGGCGGTGATATTACGCTCGGCGTACAGGTTTCTATAGTGAGCAGTCTGGTCACATCGTGGAGAATCCTATAATTATTCTGTCGGCTTGTCTGAAATGAAATAGATCATTATGGATTTCCTCTGAGGAATGATCTGTCTGCAAAGTAGTAGGAATTCATTTTCTCTAAAAAGAATCAATATTCATAATAACGTTTTGCAAATGGCTAATCATTTAACCAGATAGCGAGGAGGGATCTGTTCAGAGGAGACCCGAGAAATGGAATCTGCGGCTAGGTCTGTTTACTGGGAGGCTGGAAGTGCCTTGGTCGTTTAGCCACCAAAGAGGGTTGTTTGATGCCCTCTCAAACCATAAAAACCCAACTGGACCTTCAGGTTAAAGCAGCTAAATACGTTCTATCTGCATCAAAACATAAGGTGTGCAAAGTCTTCAGTTTTCTTTAGAAATTAGCCTCATCCTGAGTGGAAACGCCTGTCCCCTGCCACCTGCCACCATGCTATACCATGTTTCCCCAAAAATAAGCCTGGGTCTTCGCATTTATACTCGAGTATAAGCCGACTCGAATATAGGCCGAGGCACCTAATTTTACCACAAAAAACTGGGAAAACGTATTGACTCGAGTATAAGTCTAGGTTGGGAAATGCAGCAGCTACTGGACCCAACTGGACCACCACGAGACCCAAAACAGGGGCTGTGGGCATGGCACAGGGGCTGTGGACATGGTACAGGAGATGCAGGGCCGTGGGCATGGTACAGGAGATGGTACAGGTCAGGCATGGTACAGGAGATGGTACAGGCATGGTACAGGAGATGGTACAGGAGGTAGTACAGGCATGGTACAGGAGATGGCACAGCCATGGTACAGGAGATGGTTCAGGTCAGGCATGGTACAGGAGATGGTACAGGCATGGTACAGGAGATGGTACAGGAGGTAGTACAGGCATGGTACAGGAGATGGCACAGCCATGGTACAGGAGATGGTACAGGAGATGCAGGGCTGCAGGCATAGTACAGGAGATGGTACAGGAGATGCAGGGCTGCAGGCATAGTACAGGAGATGCAGTGCTGCGGGCATAGTACAGGAGAATCTCCTGTACCATGCCCGCAGCACTGCATCTCCTCAGGAGATGCAGGGGCTGCGGAGGAGTCTCACTTACCTTTCAGTGAGTTGCCTTACATGTAAAAATTGTGCCGCCCAGCGCCAACATGTCATCGCGCATGCACCGTTTTTTAAACACGAGTCCCCCTTGCTTTAGGGTGCCCATCAATAACCCCCATTTCATTAGGATCCCCATCAACGCCCCCCTCTTACATCACAGTCCCTATCAGAGTTCTCCCCTTACATCAGGGCCTTCACATCAGGACCCCCATCAAAGTTCCCCTTATATCAGGATCCCCATCAGAGTTCCCATTACATTAGAGTTCCCACTTACATCAGGATCTTCATCAGAGTCCCCCTTACATCAGAGGATGCAGCAGGGACAAGTAGAGACAATAGACATCCTCTGCTGACCTGAATCCTCAATCTGTGCACATTGAGGAGATGCCACAGACCCCTGGTCCAGGGGCCATAGTTTGGAGACCCCTGTACTAGAGGGAGGAATGAAAGTTCATACATGACCCAGAATGGGATTTGGCTATAATGGCATACAGTACGTCCTACTACATACTCCATGTTACAAATGTAAACAAGTAGACAAAATCTCCTGCGCTCGACAGAGATGTGGCGGCGGTGGGTCTCTAGATCCCCGGATACAAGCACAGATTTTGCTGCCCTCCTAGGGTCAGGGGAACCGATGGGAACACTGTGTAAAGAACAAAAAGAGGACGCACCGATCTTCTGCATTACCCAAATGGAGTTTATTAAAATGAAATAAGAAGAAATATACTCACAAACCCTCACAAAGCCCTCTGAAGAAGAGGGGATCCCCCCTCGAAACACGTCAGCCATATGGAAGGTCCTCCGGCGTGTTGGACACTGTCCTGATGACCTGGTTACTTTGGGTCCATGTGTGGATCGATATGCTTTTTACATTTTTATGTTTGTGAAAATTCCTCCTATTTCATTTTAATAAACTCCATTTGGGTAATGCACAAGATCGTTACGCCCTCTTTTTGTTCTTTACACAATACTCCATGTTACAGTCAGAGTGGATGCTAATGACTGATCTACTTTAAATTGCTTTGCACATAAATCTCTTTATTATTCATCTAGTAAAACATACTAAAATGGAAATGGCACTTCTAGGCGGCATTTACAGAATGCAAAGAAGTGTTGCCACAGTGATCTATCACATCTAACTTATCGATAAAACCAACCACCAATATCAGATTGGCCATGGCAGCTTGAAAATTAGTACTGTTTTAAATTGTAGATTTTCTGCTTTCTGCAGCAGCCTCGATCGACTGGGTCACCTCTTTTAATTACTAATTATGTGTCACCACAGCACCATGGCCTGTGTCTGGAAATGAACAGACAATGCAGCTATGAAAAGCAGGTGGACCGTTCAGGACTTATACTTTTCTTAGGATGCCCTTCTACTATCATTCTTATAGGTGTACTGCAAGAGAAGTACATCTTTTGGGTTAAAGAAAATGCGTTCCTAGGCTAAATCGCAGTTTGGGGATGCCCAGCTTCAGCCTTAAAGACATTTACAGGCACCTTCACATGTCTAGATAAACCTGCCGGTAATCTGCTGCACATTCCCATTAGTTATAACCAGGGCTTTTTTTTCCTCTCAGAATAGGTGCAGGAACTCCTCCCTTCTGAGTAATCCTTAGTTTCTGCCCCCTACCCACCCATGAGCATCGTCCCTGGGTTCCACTCCCTATCCACCTCCCTGTACCGCCCCTTTTAGATAATATAGACCCAAGTACCATTTTGTGCTACTAGATAATTTGTATGGATGTTGATAGACCCCCCCAGCAACAATAGACTCCCCCCAGCAACAACGGATCCCCAGCAACAAAGTACTATTCCAGCAACAATAGACCCCCAGCAGCAACATCAGATCTTCCAGCAGACAGCATCAATAAAGCCTCCAGCATTAATAGACCTCTTCCTCAAAGGTGGATCCCTCCCAGCAACAATTGACCCCCTGCCAGCAACAATACACAACCTACCCCTACACAAAAATAGATCCCTACTAGTGACAATAGATCCCCCGGCAGGCAGCATCACTAGACCCTCCAGCACACCCCGGCACCCCTTGCCATAAAATACATTCAGTGCTGGAGGTGCCAGAACTGCGTTCCCCCGCGTTCCCGCTAAAAAAAAATCCCTGGTTATAATGTAAGGCTGCAGCAGATAGAATGGCTGAATGAGGCTCTCAGGCTACAACCCTTCATTGCAGGTTATACATTTTATCCCTCTTGGTGAATTGTCTTCTGCCACCCAATTTCTAATCCAACCAACTGGCTAGTATCATAGTATCACACTAACAAGTCAAGACTTGAAGGCTGGGGATGGACAAGCTGAAAGAGGTAGCTGATGACTAGAAGGCCATGACCTATGTTGGCAATGTAGACATCAAGCTTGGGGACACCCGTCAGAATATTTTTTTTCTCTTAGATTTAAGTCATCTGCAATTGAATCATTAGGGAAAAAAAAAATCCAATATTAAAAGGTATAACTAAAGACAACATTTTTTTTACATTTTGGACAGAGTGGTGCTGTCTGTACCCCATTAGGGACATTCACTGTCTCTATTTGTCCTGTTTAATGCTTTTTTTTTTTTAAAAATGCAAGTAAAATAAAATCCTACATTTTGGGTTGTTCCAAGAAAAGTAAGAGGGGAAATCTTCCAACGGGCACATCATTTATGGTGACCTGGGAGGCCCCAAGAGATTCCCTTAATTTGCAGGGATTTCCTCTCAATTGCTGTTTTGTCTACGGAACAGGAAGTGATGGAAAATCTCTCCAATTGGACACAGATGGCAAAAAAATAAAAAAAAAACAACAGGGGTTATAACCCTTCCTTACTCCATCCAAAAAGTTTTGCCTTTAGTTCTACTTGAAAAAATGTATGTGTGGGAAAAAAAAAGCTGCAGGTACCAAAGCTGCTAATTCTACCAGAAATCCAAAGTTATGGCAAGTTGATATTGATGTTGGCCAACACATGACCTGTTTTGGATCTTGCCAGCCATAAAAAAAAAATTTGGACTGGGATCCAGATCCATTTTTTTCTTCATTATAATTCAACACATAAGAGATCTTTCTGAAGAGAAAAGCAGATGTCAAAGCATTGTTAAAGCAAGTACTGTGATCTCTGAGAGAGCTAATACAAAGCTGTAGGTACACTTACGCATTATTTAGTATGCAATTACTAAACATGAAACAATCCATCTGTTATTAGAGTCAAACTTCGGACCCTGCCCCCCCCATCTGACTGCAAGGGTTAAATCAGGGTCATCTTTAACACAGGGCAAAGGGGGCAGCTGCCCTGGTCCCAGTCATTGTTGTGGGGCCCAAAGCAGCTGCCCCTTCAGCCCACGCTGCAAATAGTTGATGAGTGTAATAGGGGGGCCCAAGAAAAGGTTTGCCCTGGGTAAAATTCTTGCTTGGCTAGGGAAAAAGAAATAGGTATACTTACATTGCTCCTCCTGCAGTCAGGAACATTTCCAGGCCCTTGCCTAAAATACAGGTCTGCCGGTTTTGCATTGTACATAAAGACCTCAGAGAGCTACAACTGGCTGGTAGAGACATTAAGAAGCTTTGGTGGACCGGTTGCATGGAAGAAGGTTGTCGAAGTGAGGGATAAGGTAAGTATTCTTTTCCCTCCTAGCCAATCAAGCATTTACCCATGCGGAAAAGTGACATTCCATTCATCCCTATGCATGGTAGAGGAGCAAGATTGCCCATGCGGCTGTGGAGCAGTGCAGAAAAAGGCAGATAGGTTGCTTGCTTCCACACCTCTCTGCCCCGCAGTATGGAAGTGCGAAAAAGGCACACAGGAAACCATTGTTTTCCATGAGCCTTTGCGCAGAGCTGTCCGTTACTTCTACAGAAAAATGCAGCTTTCTGCACTAGTGTGAATCAGCCCTTAGTTTTGGATGGATTTGGAGGGTTGGATCCTCTGTCAAGTGTTTATTGCAGTAGATGCACCCCTCTATTTCTCCTTGGACCACTGTCCTTTTGTCTAAAGGGGCAAAAACAGCAATCACAAGTAAACTGACGGGGCTTTAACTAGGGATGCACCGATCTGACTTTTTTGGACCCGATATCTGCCATTGCGAAATCGCCGATACCGGAACCGATCCGGAGCTACACACAAAGCATGCGGCTGCAGTTCAGAGCAAAGCCGCTGCTTCATGTGTACGGCTCCTCCATTCACAAGCGGAGTGTATCTGATATCACTCCGCCTGTGAGCCGGGACTATACGGGAAGAAGTGGCTCCCATCCCATACTACTACTACACCAAGTAAGGGATGGCTGAGCTGTTACTAAGCAAAAACCGGATCGGCCCATGGATCGGTCAATGTTACCGATCCCCCGATCCAGCAAAATTGGCCATATCGGCGCCGATATCCGGTCCGAATATCTGATCGGTGCATCCCTAGCTTTAACCCTTCTACATCTATCCAAAACCAATAATAAAAGTTTGGGCTGTACATACACTGTAATGATTTTAGATTTTAGTAAGTTTGCACAAAAAAAGAAATGTTGTAATATAGTAAACAAGCATCACTCAGCTAACCCAAGAAGTTCTCCCTATGGCTTAGGCAAACATGTAGTCCCTTTGAATTCAAGGCTGGGAGGACTGCAGTCATCTTTTATGGTACAGCAGACAGCTAGCTAGCCATCATTGTATATTGCTCTGTATCGGGAAGCAGGGTCAGGCTACGCAGAATGAACGAGAAGCCATAAGTAATGTACTCATCTGCGATTGTTCCCACTCACAACAGACCCTGAAGTGAGAAATGACTCCAGAGAAACATGGATGGGAAATGTGGGTGGAGAAGAGGGCCAATGTAATAACCATCTGCCGCATGTAAAGACATGGACCAGGATATCATCCATAACACTATAGCTAAGTGCTTGTAGAAATGTGTATACATTTATAAGAAAAAAAAAAGTGTCACAGTGCTGAAGCTCGGCATATCATTTTTCATTACTGCTGCATAATCAGTCTTCTAAAGGGCAGTCTGATATTTTAGCTACACTTGGGCAGAGGTGGGCTTATTACGCAATTGCTTACTAAATTTCCAGGGGCATCAACACAAAGATCTGTCTAGTCTAGGGTCATATCTGTGTCAGGAATGCGCACAAATTCTGCATTTTCCCAACGCGCACAGAAATGCGCTGCCCTTTAGCAGACGTGCGGCAGTGTTATTGTTTACGGCACCCCCACGCATCTGCAAACCTGCACATTTGTGCACCCACTGAACCACTTGGTGCCTCAGCACTGTGTGATTTAGTGCGGTACATTTTTGCAAAAGAGTCATGGACTTCTTTTTAGCACTTCTTGTGCATAGGGCAGCCCATTAGAAATGAACGGGCTGTCCTAAACATGAGATGCGGGAATGTGCTGAAACCACGTGGCGATGCCCACATTCATCCATGTCCATAAAGACATGGATGAGTGAGTTTGGGGTGGAGGAACTTCACTGGCCTGTACAGAGTCCTGACCTCAACCCGATACAACACCTTTGGGATGAATTAAGGCGGAGACTGCGAGCCAGGCAACATCAGTGCCTGACCTCACAAATGCTCTTCTGGAAGAATGATCAAACATTCCCGTAGACACTCCTAAACCTTGTGGACAGCCTTCCCTGAAGAGTTGAAGCTGTTATAGCTGCGAAGGGTGGGTCAACTCAATATTGAACCCTAACTGGGATGCCATTAAAGTCCATGTGCGTGTAAAGACAGGCGTCCCAATACTTTTGTCAACGTGTATTATATATATATAAAAAGAATAGCGCACACATGCAAAAGAAATGACTATCAAATATGAAGACAATCCATAAATAAAAATGGGGATTTGGTCCCACCATATGGCCATATCGTGCTCAAGCCCACCACTACGTCAAAGTACCCCATTGTCAGTGGGTCCTACACTATCCATAAAAAAGGGATGAATATATATATATATATATATATATATATATATATATATATATATATATATATATATATATATATATACTGTATATGTATAGATATAATAAAAAAAGTGGATCACTATATGTAACTTACAGAACCATTGAACCATAGCGAGCTTACCTATCATGGCACTGCAAAGGCCCATGAACATTTGCAAGGTCCCTTGACCCATATCAACCAATCACATTCAAATTTAAAGTTCTGATTGGTTGCTTTGTGTTACTTACTACGCTTTACAGAAAGCCAGCATTTCTTTTTTGCTCAGCATTTCTTTCTAAACAATCCTGCAAGTGAGAAATATGAGCAGTCCACAAGAGAAGGACAAGGGTGACCTTGACAGCTGGTTGAAACATGATCCTATACGTAAAAGGAATATTATTAGAGTAAGGAGACATATTATCGTAGACTGTATTTGCTGGTTGAAAAAAAAAAAAAAAATTTCTATGTGAAATTCCTTCTGTAGCTGAAATACTATCAGTGCGGAGGTGCAGACATTTCTGTACTTGGCATACCCCTATGACCAGGTTAATGAGTTGGGGCATTTGTTTGTGAGCCCTGAGCTGGTAGAAACTTCTGATGATTGTCACTAAAATGATTCAATATCCAAGACAATGAAACCAATGTGGAGTCTTTAGATTCTACGGAAATAGTAGTAAAAGGAAACCTGTCAAACCTACTAATATTGCTATCATTGCATGGTAAGAGCAGGCACCACACTTTGACTGCAGGTACCTTTGGGATTTAGCTAATCTTAGGCATCAGCATAGGCCAGGAACATACCTTGGTAGACCAGCCTCTCTCAACCTTTTCAACACAGAGGAACCCTTGAAATAGTTTTATGGTCTCGGGAATCCCATCTATCTACAACTCATGATACAATAGGGTGATGGTCAGCAGGAGGAATGCTCCTTAGGCTGCATTCACATGTCAGCTTATAATCGCGGGCAGAACCGCCGCGGTTCCGCCCGCGATTCAGAGATTTATTGCAAATCGCGGGACGCCTAGCGTTGCCCGTTGATTTGCAATAGCCCCCCAAACTCCGAGCGATGTTGCCGCGATTTACGCCCGCCGAATCGCGGCAACATCGCGCAAACAAAATCGCGGGACGCAATACGCTCCAAAGAAGCTCTTGTACTTTTTTGGAGCGTATTGCGTCCCGCGATTTTGTTTGCGCGATGTTGCCGCGATTCGGCGGGCGTAAATCGCGGCAACATCGCTCGGCGTTTGGGGGGCTATTGCAAATCAACGGGCAACGCTAGGCGTCCCGCGATTTGCAATAAATCTCCGAATCGCGGGCGGAACCGCGGCGGTTCTGCCCGCGATTATAAGCTGACATGTGAATGCAGCCTTAGTGCGATGGTCATTGGGAATTACACACTTAGAGATAGATAAAAAGATCAATGGTATCATTGGGAACTTATCTGAGAGGCAGAAATTGCTCATTGCTCAAGAAACCCCTAGCAACCTCTGGAGGAACCCTAGTTAGAAAACCCTGTAGTAGACACTCAGTACAAGCCAGGAAATCATTTTGATAGACACTCAACATGGGCCAGGAAACCGATTTGGTAGACACTCAACATGGGCCAGGAAACCGATTTGGTAGACACTCAACATGGGCCAGGAAACCGATTTGGTAGACACTCAACATGGGCCAGGAAACCGATTTGGTAGACACTCAGCACAGAGCAAGAACTCACATTGTGAGAAACTCAGGATGAATGAGATTTCTGTTAAAGTGAAAGCCTTGTTTCCTCCAATGTAGGGTTGAAACCCCTGGTATGAGGAGATCATACGATGCCAAGGGAGTGGCGAGACTCACACATTCCTCTTCGGAGAAGTTAGTTTTTAGAAGTTGGGTCCAGGCTAAGATGGTAGCTTGAATAGTAATAGTGAATTACATCAGTTCGTATGGCAGCTGTGCACAATACTGCATAAAGATTGTGACCTGGGGTAATTCTACACTCTATTTGATTCCATAGATTATCCTCTTGTGCTGTCAACCAGTAGCGTGCCTGGGATAGCAGTGCTGCATTGTAATAAGCTTGAGCGTTCAGGAGACCTACACCTCCCAGGTGACGGGGCTTGTATAAAGTAGATAGGGCACATTGTGAGAAACTAAGCACAGGTCCGAAACTCACACTGGTAGTCATTTAGCACCGGCCATGAACTCAGTTTGGTAGACACGCCGCACAAGCCAGGAACTCACATCGTCAGACACTGAGCACAGGCCAGGAACTCACATTGGTAGACACACAGCACAGGCCAGGAACTCCCATTGGTAGACACACAGCACAGGCCAGAAATTCATATTTATAGACACTTGGTACAGGCCAATAACTCACATTTGCAGACACCCAGCACAGGCTAATTACTCATTTTGGGAACTGTCTAAAGTTCATTCAACTAAGCATGTTCTGCATTTGGCCACCCCGTTTCAATTGCCCTAATACAGCCAGTCTTTCCCATGGTCTACTGCTGCTTCACCTAGGGCCAGATTAAGACCTGGGGGGGGGGGGGGGCTGAGGCCCCTTTAAACACAGAGTTGGTTCACATTCTTAATGATAGCCACACATTTTTAAAATGTGTGACGAAACATCATTCTGAGGTTGTGCATGCGCACACATACACACGCAGTGATAGTGCTCTATGTTTTGTTCGCTTTAGATGCCAAAACTAATTTTTAAAAACAATACAAATATACCAGTCCAGAATAAAAAGTTTTACAGATTATGGGCGGATACATTTAATAAAAGAAAGTAATTTTATTATTATATATTATTTTATTAATGTTTATTTTTAATATTTTATGCAATTTATCCTATTATTTTTGTATAGAGGAAGGGTCCCTTCTGTTAGGAGGCCCAGGGCAGTTTTCCCTTTTGCCCCCCCCCCAATAAATCCGGCACTGGCTCCACCCATACATCTGTAGCACAAAAGGGGGCACTAATGTTGACTCCTATAACATACGGCTATAGTTCTTCTAAAAAGCAAACATCAAAGGACTCTAGCTTTAGATCAACATATAAAATTGGGAAAATGTAATGCAGATAGTTTCCTATATATCAGTTCCACAATGGCTATAGCAGCTCACTGAATGATTTTACATATTGGCTTCTCTCTAAATCATGTCACCCTCATTATATTAGAAGAAATGATTATCTTCCTCTCCTGACAATTTATTTTCATCATTAGAACAATGACATTATTACACTTTGCTTAATATACACTGTAGCTAATTACAAAGTCTTTCCCTTAAAACCGTGGTTTGCAGGTAAACAGCACCCTGAGCAATCATTTTGTTTTTCTGTTTCCAACATGACAATGCCAATAAAACACTGTATTTTATGGTTTTCCTCTCGTAGTAAAGCTTTCCATATGATGAAGTTTGCAATTATATTGCTTCCAGCCTCCCTCCATAAATCTTCCAGTGATTCAGTTTCTGGTGAGTTGCAAACAATGGTTGATTTTTGTATCGCTCCTTGACTAAGTGACTACAAATCTTTAGTCGGCAGACAAACTTCTGATTAGTGCATAGAGGACTAACTGTTACGGTGTTAGAGCAGCTCATTTATGAAAAATACCCTGCTCAAGCAATCCGTGCCAGGGCTGCTTTTAACCACTTGACCTCCGGAAGATGACCAAGCCATTTTTTGTGATACGTCACTGCGTTACTTTAACTGACTATTGCGCAGCCATGCAATGCTGTACTTTGCAGAGACACAAATTCCATTCCTTCCCTCCTGTCAGAATGACGATCTGTCTCGTTTACATTGGCAGATCGCTGTTCTGCCTCTCTGCTTAATGATCGGCAGGTGCTGGCATATATCAGGAACTGTGCACCCGCTGATCGGCTTCCAATGTGTGCAATCACAGCGGAAGCAAGCCGCCGGCGGAGCACATGCACGCCCCCGCCCCGAGATGTGTCAAATCACACACATAGATATATCTATATCTATATATATATATATATATATATATATATATGGGGATTGGGTGATTTGTTGCGCTTAACCAAAATGATAGAGAAAAACACAATAGCAGCTAGCACTATGCTGTCAATCCACAACACATCAAAGATAAAGAGTAATGGCTGGAATATCATTCGACCACCGACTTATGAAAAAGTGCTCCTTGGTCGAAAACGTTGCCAACATACACAGGCCGAATATCGCCCGACCGTTTGACCGCCGACCATCGAAACAGTGCATGCGTGATGATGTTCTACAGATTTTAAATGAACGACCTTAACACCAACGTATAGAATATCGTTCGTTCGCAAACGAGACGACAGAATTTTTCGTTTTTTTCAAACGGGATTTTTCGTTCACAATATCGATATCGGTCACTGATGGCTGGGCATTAACCACGCCATAGGAAGCAAATTAAACAGCAGCAACTTCCAGTGTGACCACACCCTAATGAATATTTGTAAATTAAGTAGCGCAACTTAATTTACAAATTAACGAGTAGAATATCTGCCGATCCTTCGCTGAAAGGAAATTTTTTGCCGATTTTCTTATCGTGTATTCCGGCCATAAGAGAAGGTGCAGCGCTAAAAAAACATAAAAACCAAAGTCCGTCTGGGATCCTGATTGAGCATTTGAGACTGGGGATTTGTTCATCATGCTTATATAGATCTCTGTGGGGGTCTATCTATATCCTCTGGTAAGCGGCTGTCTAATTGGGTGCTGGCGAAGGTTCCTCCACAGTGCTTCAGATCTATCACCCTCCACTGCATATGATTAGATCAATCAGTTGTGGGATTGAGTGCTGGTGAAGATTTCTCCACAGAGTTTTAGTTTGATCATCTTTTACCCAATTTGGTTATTTTTATTATGGACTATATCATGGACCTTGGTTCTCTATGAACTACTTTGGTTTTTATGCTTTTTAGCGCTGCACCTTCTCTTACTTTATATATATATATATATATATATATATATATGTGTGTGTGTGATCTGGTGTACAGGGGTCCCCTCGTAGCAGTAAAACTGCTTTGGGGCAGACCTGAAATGGTTAGGTCCTTCTAAAAGTAGAACTATGGGTATAGCATGGTGGGCTGATCCAGACCCTGGTTTATTATATTGTCTTGGATTCTTTAAATACCCCTGCCATAATTCAACACCTGTCCACTCCAGCCAAAACCTTTTAGTTGTGGATACAATATGGAAGGATTAGAGCAACCATTCTCATCCTTGGTTCCTCCATGGGTTGTTAGGGGTTCCTTGAGCTGTGGCTAACTGGCCTCCCATCTGATGGTGCTTGCATAGTTCCAGGTCTACCGCCACTTGGCAGAGCCTGCTCCATGACTGCAAGGGTGTCGTTCTGGTCACCCATGTAAGAGCGGCAATCTTCCTACTTACCACCACTAATGTAAGGGCCGTCTAATGACCCCCGTTGCACTAATCTTATCAGGGGTTCCCTGAGACCTGAAAATTATTTCCAGGTTTCCTCTGGGGTAAAAAGTTAGAGAAACCCTGAGTACGAACTTTTGCCAGGTTTTAATGGATATCTGCATACCCTTGGCTGCCAAACAAGGTGCTGATAAGGCCCGTGCTTGTAATTCACACTGGAAACACTACAATTGTAGGTCCAGTTCACTTCTGGTTATTTCACACTGTTGCCAGTCAAGCCCTGAAGAAGGGGGCACTTGGAACTCCAAAATGTGTTAGCTACTTTTTTGGACTGTACCCCTGACTTTTAATGGAAAAAAGTTGTATCTGGATCTCTTAGCAGTGGTGTGGCACTTTAATTTCAATTCTCATAACCCCTGTAAGGGGGGCATTCTTCCCCCTTGCCGCCACCAATGTAAGGGCTACCCACTGACCTCTATTGAACTAATCTCACTAGGGGTTCACTGAGATCTGAAATGTATTTAAAGGTTTCCTGTTTGGTAAAAAGTTTGAGAAAGGCTGGGTAAGTTTTTAATTGCTATCTGAGTACCCCATTCAGGAGGTGATGGGTATTCTTTCCAATCGGGGCACAGACATTTTTACTAAAACGAGGAAGGGTTAGAATTCTGATCAACTGAATGGGACTGCCCAGTAACCATGGGCAATGAATCCAGGTACCACGACTGGAGTGGTGCATGTTTTTATGAGTTATAACAGCATGCGACATAACACCTCCTCATCACCCGTCAAATGCCTTGTGAAGTGTGATCAAACACAAATTACTATTTAGCAGGCAACATGGGGGTAAACAAGCCCTAAAAATATGCCATTCCTTGGTGCTGAACCCCTCCTTTCCTGTAGGAATCACAAGGTTAGGAAGTGGGACAAGTTTCACCAAAAGTGAGCTAAAACCCTACAAAATTGGAACTATATCAAAACTAAAAATATTTTTTTAGACTTTCAGAGGGAATTATGCATGTTTTGTATATAATTTATTGTGCTGTAAATAGTCATACAAAAAATCAAACAGTTTTACATTTTTAGTCAGTTATGAAAAACAGAATATTGATATTTTATATTTAGAATGTGCAGTAGGCAATAGGTGAACTCTACAGGAATTTCCCAACATAGTTTAATCAACGTTTCATGGGACACAACCCCCATTTCTCAAGATAAGGTTAAGGGGGAATTGGGCTGGGTAGAGGGGGGAGTGGATGGGACTTGGGATTACAGGATGAGGTGGGAGGAAAGGAAGGGGGGGGGGGTGACTGGGGTGGGGAGGTGGTCAGGTCAGGAGGAGAATTATCCTCTAGGGGGGTTTGGCCTTTTGTACTGCATTTTATTACTATACTATATACTGTATGTCCATTAATAACACTTTATTGTAGATCGATGAGGCGCTATATCCTCTATGGTGTTTTTGTAGGCACCTCCCCTAAAACCAGGGCTTTTTTTCAGCAGGGACGAGGGGGAAACGCAGTTCCGGCACCTTCAGCACTGAATGTACGTAATGGCAAGTGGTGAAGGGTCTATTTATGCTAGCTGCTATGAGACCTATTGTTGCTGGAGAGGATCTAATTTTGCAGGGGGGTTCTATTGTTGTTGGGGAGGTCTGTTGTTACTGGTGGGGCGCTATTGTTGCTGGGGTGAGAGCTACTGTTGAGGGATTTGTCTATTAATGCTGACTGCAGGGGGGTCTGTTGTTGCTGCTGGGGATCTTTCGTTGCTGGGGAGGGGATATGTTGTTGTTGGTGGGGGGATCTATTGTTGCTGGCTGCATGGGATCTATTTTACTGCTTTTCTTGTTCATTAAGAAATTCTATACAGATTACTTAGCACCACAATAGTTACTTGGTTCTGTATTCTCTAAAAGGGGCAGCACTGGGAGGTGGGTAGGGAGTGGAACCATGGAATGATGTAGGAGGTGGGTAGGGGGTGGGGACAAGGGGTGACTCGAAAAGGGGGAGTTCCCGCACCTATTGTGTGAGAAAAAAAGCCCTGCCTAAAACAATTAGGTAATAACACTATTCTGAGATGCCACTCCCAGGATCTAACAACTTTTGGTGGGTTTGTCTCAAACGGCGGACTGCGCCCTGCAGAAATGTTGACACTGATTAAACTATTTTGGAAAATTTCGCTGTAAGTCCTGTTGATTGCACCTACTGCATGCTGCATATTCTATGTACTTTTTTCATAGATTGCACCTGAGCCAATACCCCTACGAGCTTGCGTAGTGGCTCATCTCTGCACTACCTGGTATTTCATATTTATTACTTTTTCTGCTGTGGAAGTCTAGTCTGCTTTTTTATGTTTAAAAGACCAATCATAACTATTAAAAAAAAAAAAAACTAGTATACACAACTCATTAGCTAAAAGATCAAACTACACATATAGCTAAATGAGCCATAGCAGTGACTCTACTTCCTAGTGCTGCTCTGTACAGCTCCATGTAGAGTTTCAGTTAGAGAGAGGCAGCCTGAAAGGAAGCTGTGCAATGATTAGAGGTGACATGTTTTCATTTTTACTGCAAACTTCTCATCAAGAACTGCTTCTCTCTTCATGCAATCATATGGCAATGCTAAAGCAGTATGGTACAGCATAAAAGGAGGTCGATACAGGTCAAATAACCTTGTCAATAAATTCTAAATTATCTCAGAAGAGACCTAAACTGGTGACAAATGCAAGCAGGGTGCACATGAAAGCAAGCAGCATTCTCCCATTAACACAAGCCCAAAGCCCATTGATACGGGCTCAGAAAAACTCTGGCCTTTCAACGTAGAAAAACGCCTTTCAGCAGGGGGTGTGATCTATCTACATAATAACATTTACTATGAGCACCTATATTTCATAGTACAGGCAGAGCTTCTGTCCACAGACATCGGAGAGCACCCACCTGCTCAGGATCTTGTATTTGTCTAAGTTGTAATGGAAAGTCATTCTACTGAAAGATTGACAAACGCAATTTACCTTCATGCTGCACATAAACAAACTCTACTTTTTGGCTGCTGTTGATTTATTAATAACATTTGTGGTGACAGCGCTGTCTGGTCCATGGACTGGAGCTCCGGAATAAATCTGGCTGTACAAACAATCTATGTTGTTATAGAGAATTGGCAGGTATTTGCTCCAGAGGCTCTTCGCTGCACATTATGTCTTTATATTGCGGTCTTGTTTCACCTCTAGAATTGGGAAATATAAACTCTGACTTTTCTTGCCAGGCTATGGGCAAAAAAAAAAAAAAAACACTATTTAACTGTTAAAGCGGAACTAAACTGTATCTGAGCACCACAAAGTGAAAACGCAATTTAAATAATTTTTAATATTCAAAGCAAACTCACCCATCCATCCAAGTCTCCATGCATTATTTGGTTAAAATCACTTTGAAAACGCCCCCCGCCCTAGCATTTCTTGCAGAGGCCAGCTTGAGTAAGGGCATGGCTATGGACACAGATGGCGAAAAAAAGAGTACAACTCTCCCTTTCTCCATTTTGCCTAGAGTTCTATTTTAGGGGATGTTTTAACATTGTGTACTCTCAGCCAATCAAAACCTGACAGATGTATTTAAGCGCAGGCTAAAAAATTTAAAGTATCCAATTGTGATTTATTGCTCCTAGTTTTCCTTTTCTTCCCTTTCCTCTATAGTCATACACTAAGCCAAAGTGTATTTTTCTGTTCATTTCAACACCCTTTATAAGATCTCATTTAACACAGAATAACCTGCTGAGCAATTGTCCCACATGATGACAACCACTTAAGGTTGATGAGCTATGGAGTCAGCTCGGGCCTCAACTTGGCAGGTCAGCTTCTGACAACCAAAATGTGCTAAATGAGGATGTGGAAAGTTTAGGCCTGACCTGTCAGGCATTATGTGTAATGGAGAACAGAGAGTCCTTTAGGTTGCCATGTCAGAGAATGCAGGATTTGAGCAGCTTTGGTGTTTGGGTCAGATAATTCCCTTCTTTTTACCAGGCAGAAAAAGATGTTTGATGCTACTAATACAACCCATTAAAAGGCACTAAGAACACTACTGTCTAATCAGTAATGGTCAAATTTTTTCATATGGGGGGCCTCAAGTGCAGCCCCCTATGTCAAAGGACAGCACAAAAAATTAACTGAACATTCAGTCTCAGAGACAGCAGACACGCAGCATTATATAGTGAAACTATGGACATGAGACAAGAGACAGTCAAAAACAATGGACATGGGACAAGAGACAGTCAAAAACAATGGACATGAGGCAAGAGACGATCAGAAACAATGGAAATGAGACAAGAGATGGTTGGAAATTATGGACATGATGCAAGAGGTGGTCAGAAACTATGGACATGACGCAAGAGATGGTCAAAAACAATGGACATGACGCAAGAGATGGTCAGAAATAATGGACATGACGCAAGAGATGGTCAGAAACTATGGAAATGAGACAAGAGATGGTTGGAAACTATGGACATAACGCAAGAGATGGTCAGAAACTATGGACATGACGCAAGAGATGGTCAGAAACAATGGACATGACGCAAGAGATGGTCAGAAACAATGGACAGGATGCAGGAGATGGTCAGAAACAATGGACATGATGAAACAGACTGTTAACGTCAAATAGAAAACTGTTGTGGACTGGAAATGTACTTCATGAAACACGTTACACAAGACTTCTAGAGATCACTGCTATAACAAGGCAATAGGAAAACACAAATTTGTTTCTGCAGGGGTTCCAAAAGCTGCACAAAAAGTGCTAAAGGGACAAATGTGGCCCCTGGGGTGCAAGTTGGGCATCAGGGATCTAATGCAATCCCAGTGATGGATGCACCATTGGCCAATGGGGTTTTCGAAAGAGAAACATGGAAGCTACATTACCAAACTCTCCTTTTGAAAATGCTGATGTGCAGGGCTCAGAATGATGATGCTCACTTCTATACCAATAGGGGGCACTTGTACTAATGGTCCATCCTAGAGAAGAGGACAGGACAGAGCTGCGGGAACCATCTGAAGCATTTGGGGCAGGCTTCACTCCAGGCACAAGGTATGGGTGGAGCATAAATGCTAATTTTCAAAATTAAATTAGTTTAGAAATATGGAATGATGTTTGTTGACTGCCAAGAGTATTTTTTTTTTATAAAGGATAACTAACACTTTAGCCCAATCTATCTCTTTTTTTTTTACCCCAACGGAATATTTTAAATATTTTTCAAGTCTTGAGGAACCCTTGTGGAAGTCAACTTATTTGAGGTCAGGGAGAAAAAAAAAAGTCCCCTTACATTGGTGGCCAAGAGGAAATATGTCCTAAATGATCTAAAAAGATTATTGGTGTCATGCAGCTGTTGGCCCTGGAATTAGGAAAGCACTGTCAAATGGGAGGTCAACCAGTCGCAGCTCAATGGTTGAGAATGGCTGCTTTAGCCTTTACACAGAGAAAGAGATGTACAGCGCTCAGGCAGTTGGAACTCCACAGCCAGCTATGGGTGCAGGACCTCGGATCGCCACCGCAAACAGGATAGAAGAGAAATGGCCACACGCCAAGTGATGGCTCATGATGAAAGGCTTTATTAACCTTCTTAGCGGTATTCCCGAGTGTGGCTCGGGGTTAAATTTCAAAGCCACACTCGGGTACCGCCAGAAGCATCGCTGGATCCTGTAAGAGAGGTTACTTACCTTGTCACCGGGATCCAGCGTTGTGTCCCGGCGGTGTCTCGCGGCGGATCTTCCTCCCGATCGTCTCCGTGCCCCGACTTCCGTCTCCTGCGACGTGACGTTCACAGGGGGGTGGAACCGGCGGCAAATTCAAATGTAAAAAACACACCAAACACACTGATACCATTCAAAATAGAAAAAAAAAAATCATATTAGTTTGCCCCCCAGTGCCCTTTCCTGCAGTTTTACTGTACTTTTTATGTAAAAATATATATACATACATATATATATATATATAAATATACGTAATTCTTGTAAATGAGCAGCCCAAACCAACTGTATATATATATATATATATATATATATATATATATATATATATATATATATATATAATATATGTATACATACACACATATATATATATATATATATATATATATATATATATATATATATATATAAAATAAATGTATACAGTTGGTTTGGGCTGCTCATTCACAAGAATTAACTGCAAAATAATGGTACCGCTTTCAGCACCTAAAATCCAAAAGAATCATACCGCCAGGGAGGTTAAACAAGGATGCAAGGTACAGCAAAATGGATGGTATTTACCATCCATTTTGCTGTACCTTGCATCCTTGTTTAATAAAGCGAGCCTTTCATTGTGAACGATCGCTTGGTGTGCGGCCATTTCTCTTATATCCTGCTTTAGCCTTTGTCCTAAGGACACATTTCACCTATGGATGTGCGTGGAGGTGCGTTATTTTGTTGCGTTAGGCAGGTGTGTTGCTGTGCATCAATATGCAGTTTCTTTGTGCATTGCCATGTGGTTTGACATATGTTGATGGTTTTTTACAATGCATTTAAAAGGCTTAACAACCATTGACCCAATGCAGGAAAATGCAGAGAAAACCAGACACTGTTTTTCAAAATGCACTTTACTGCAGCACTGAGATAGGAACAGACGGTATTTTTATTGTGGGGAAGGAGGATACACGTTTTAGCATGCTGTAGTGCATGCCTTTAAATTCAAAATGAAGCCAAACCAGAATTAACCCTTAACGTACTCTATATTGTTAGATTAGCCCCTAAATCTATCTAGTTACTTTATTAGCTTCAAATCAGTCCTGCATTGAGATCCACCAGCGTTGAAATAGTGGCACCCAAGACTAATGATCCATATTGAAGACTAGAGGGAGAATGCTAAAAGTACACTAAACTATCAAGTTGAAGTATATTACGTTTTTAATGAGAAACTAAGGAGAATACTATGCAGATATGTGTACTAATTACTGCATACATGCTCCAATTACTCATTACTTGGATATTGGTGTTCTGCCTATGTTAAATGAATATTTTATATGCAAATTAACACAGAATTACAAAGACGATCACATCATGCACAAAAACTGTCTGGAGACTATAGAGACATGCCTGGGAAGTGGATGGAAGTCATTAAAAATACTAAAGAAAAATACTAAAGATGTTTTGTCTTTGTTGTTTTAGAATTCCTAATGCTAAATCCAATTGAAAGCTATAGCCTATGTCCATAACAGTTTATACTAAAGATGGCTACATGTTTTACAAACTGCGAAATGCAATGTCTGTTCTCTCTCCTTTAGAGTTTGTTCACATGTGCGTCAGGGACTGCTGCTAGTTTGAAAAGCAATCCGCACTCAGATTGTTTTTTAGAGGTGTTTGACAGGCGGCGAGGAGGCATTGTATTGCCAACCTCACCACTTAATTTAACCCCTTGGACCCACCACTGGCATTCGCTGTCATAATACAATAGCTGTCAGGAGACAATCGTCAGCGTGGACAGCGTGGATAGAGAAATCTGTTTGATTTTTTTATTTCAGTCCTATGTGTGTCTAGGAGGTTCTTTTACTAAAACTGGAGAGTTCAAAATCTGCATGGTAGCCAATGAGCTTTTCTAACTTCAGCTTGTTCAATTAAGCTTTGACAAAAAAAAAAATTGTATGCTGATTGGTTTATATGCAGAGCGGCACCAGACTTTGCACTCTCCAGTTTTAGTAAATAAACCCCATTGTGTGTATGGACAGACGTAGATCAAAAGGGGATTGAACAATCACACTGTAATGAGTAAAGCCAAATCATTTTTATTACCAGACATTAGGTACACTATATACAGAGCATATCGGCACATGCACTTTTAAATACAATACAGTAGAAGAATAACTAAGAAGCAATGGGACATACTCAAAAATAACAAGGGCACAAAAAATCGTGACCAGCCTCTTATGCATCTCTTGGTCCATATAGTCTTACAGGCTCCAGAGCTCTAATGGCTCGTTTCCACTGAGCGGTACAGTACGGTTCGGTATGGTACGCAATTTTTGCCGTTTCCATTGTGAATGGTACCCTAATTCCGAACCGCACCGTACCACTTTTTTGGGACCCTTTAGTTGGGGTACCAAGCACATTAGTACCGTACCAACAGGGTGGAGCTATACTCTGCAGAACATTCTGTAAAGTGGGATTGCAGCATTAACCAACCTCATCCACATTCCCAAAGATAGAAGTTCTGTGTGAATCCACCTCCTCACAATTACTTTACAGGCATAGAAGAAAAGGAGTGTGAGAAACAATTTTGCAGCTGCCCCCATCTCCTCATCCACAATAACTTTCAGAAGACAAACTAAGGGACTGCATATATTTGGGAGACCAAAGTTGTCAGCTATGAGCCCCATCGCCTGAGACCAAAAAGGTCTTACCGTAAGGCATTCCCATACCATAAGATAAAAATTACCATCACTCAGCTGGCACTTATGACACGAGTCCCTCTTATGCATGTGAAAAACAGGGATAGAGGTAGAATATGTCTGATGGAGGTACCTCAATTGAATCTGATCCGTTGAGGCAATGACCATCGGTAAATATGTATCAAGCACCTCACTCGACACCTCATCTGACAACTCCGGTGCAACAGTCGCCAATTGGGCTTTTGCCCTCTCAACTAACTGCAGGTTACCAGGACCCAGGAGTGCATAGTATCTAGTAACCATCTTTGTCAGCTCCGGGTCCATCACGAGTGTCTCCAACTTGGTATTATAAATTTGGTTTAAAGCCCAATTTCATCCTATTTGAACCCCCATCCCTCTAGTTCCCAATGCAGTGATGTGATCCCTGTAGGATTAGCCTGTGATCCAGGGATGGCTTGATAAAACAAGCCTAAGTAGATGATTGAGGCTGGGTGCCATTAAAACCAGAAGAGCACTGTGCTGGATCTCAGAAAGGCCAGTCTATGAGGGATGAGGTGGCCAGTTAATCCCAGTGGGATAGCAAGTGATAACTACTAGTCTCACATAAAGTTTTAATATAGATTTCCTTAATACAGTAAGATGGGCACTACAATGTTTATGTGCTCTTTCTAGAATTGGTGTCACCACTGTGTCTCTTTTTGGCTTCGCTTCACTTGTCTCTTTTCTCCTACCGTACGTTGGGTTCATCTGCTGGATGCCTCTGAGGATCATAAGTTAAGTCACAGCTATATATGATGGAATTTTTTACAGGGTGTATACAGTATCTAACAACCTCTTTAATTACAGTATAGCAAAAATGTATTGATTATGATATTGTTTCTTAGTGTGGTACTTCCCTGACGAAGAACATGTTTTAATTTATGCTTTGAAAAGCGTTGGATAACTCCAGTTGAAGTGTACTGAGGAAGTCATATGTTGTTAAGGATACCTCTGTAATACAGACCCCTGTTACTTGTTATTACATATGTGTAAGAAATACTGTTTTTAATATGCCACAAATCATGTGGTGAACATTTTATGATGTAATAGGAAAAAAAGAAACTACTTCTCTTTTTGTGTGATTACCGACAAATAATTGAGTGTGGATATAATAGGAATGGTGGCAACCCATACCTACATTTGAAGTAGTGGAATAACCTATGAGGGAGAAGGTGAGCATAGCAGCAAAAGCTGTTTTCTTTTTTATTTATTTTTTATGGGCAATGCATTTTTAAAATTAGAAAAATAATTGAACTGGGCTTTAATGCTATGGAACCATATGCCACAGATGGCCCAACAAACAAAGCTCATAGCTGACCCATATCCACTGGAGTCCAGCAAACGTTTTTAGAGGCACATGAGACATCTGTTCCCCCTCAGAGAAAATGGTAAAAGCTAAATCAGTTTATTACTAGCAAGGGACTTGCATGTGGGAGGAGAAATAGACACAATAAAAGCATTAAAAACAAAGCCCTGATAATCAGCAAAAAGGAACAAATGATAGCCCATACATAACATTTTAGATCGGCCTGTCTCAACCAGGGTTCCTCTAGATCAGCCTGTCTCAACCAGGGTTCCTCTAGATCAGACTGTCTCAACCGGGGTTCCTCTAGATCGGCCTGTCTCAACCGGGGTTCCTCTAGATCGGCCTGTCTCAACCAGGGTTCCTCTAGATCAGCCTGTCTCAACCAGGGTTCCTCTAGATCAGCCTGTCTCAACCAGGGTTCCTCTAGATCAGACTGTCTCAACCGGGGTTCCTCTAGATCAGCCTGTCTCAACCAGGGTTCCTCTAGATCGGCCTGTCTCAACCGGGGTTCCTCTAGATCAGCCTGTCTCAACCGGGGTTCCTCCAGATCAGCCTGTCTCAACCGGGGTTCCTCTAGATCGGCCTGTCTCAACCAGGGTTCCTCTAGATCGGCCTGTCTCAACCAGGGTTCCTCTAGATCAGCCTGTCTCAACCAGGGGTTCCTCTAGATCGGCCTGTCTCAGCCAGGGTTCCTCTAGATCGGCCTGTCTCAACCGGGGGTTTCTCTAGATCAGCCTGTCTCAACCGGGGTTCCTCCAGATCAGCCTGTCTCAACCGGGGTTCCTCTAGATCGGCCTGTCTCAACCAGGGTTCCTCTAGATCGGCCTGTCTCAACCAGGGTTCCTCTAGATCAGCCTGTCTCAACCAGGGGTTCCTCTAGATCGGCCTGTCTCAGCCAGGGTTCCTCTAGATCAGCCTGTCTCAACCGGGGTTCCTCTAGATCGGCCTGTCTTAACCAGGGCTCCTCTAGATCGGCCTGTCTCAACAAGGGTTCCTCTAGATCGGCCTGTCTTAACCAGGGTTCCTCTAGATCGGCCTGTCTCAACAAGGGTTCCTCTAGATCGGCCTGTCTCGCCAAGAGATCCATGGAGCCCAAGGGTTCCTGCAGGGGTTGCCAGTGTTTACTTGAGCAATGGGAAAAGCTTTTCACTATCTGTTTGCAACCCCACTCAACTGTATGAGGTCCTGTATCAATCCAGGGCTATGCCCATAGGCAGCAGGGCTGCTTTCTCTCTTCCTGGTCTCACATGGCCATTGGCTACTGCTGCTGTTAATCAAATCCAGTAAGGAGGGAACAGTGGTGAGTCGGAGCCATGCTGTGTGTGTCTATGGACACACGTAGCCCAGCACGGGAGCAAGCCTACGTGTCTGCCCCCATAGCATGCGGCTTGCTATGTAGGCAGACACAGACGAGGAGTGGAGAGCACCAGCTGGGGGCCCCAGAAGAGGAGGTTCGAGGCCACTCTGTGTATTGCCAGTGCACAGAGCTAGTAAGTATAAATTATTTTGTTTTTTTACCTAAAATTAAAAAAATAGAGAGGCTGGAAATCTCAAGTGTCAAGATCAATAACCTTTAGAGCTGCCCACCATTCCCCAAATTTGCCAGAACAAAGCAAACGTTGGAAAGCCACAAGATACTGCAGGTGAGTCACTGACAACAGAAGCCAATTGCATCTTTTTTTTGGCATTTGACTAAAAGCATCTTTCGCCTGTTGAGTCATAGGCCTGATCTGATGCTTTTAGATATACTACCGCAGCTACATAAATTGCTTACACAGAAATAATGACAACCCCTTCTCAGTCATCCATATCCCAAGAGGACAGCGTGCCTCTGACTTTTATCATACAGTGCAAACACGATCTAAGCTAGTTCTACTTTCATGAATTTACCCAGTGCAAAATCAGTAAAGTATATCATTTATTATTATTATTTTTAAGAAAACTTAACATATTCAGATTTATAGATTTTTTTCCCCCTTTTTTTTTTTTTGCTTTTGCCAAAAATGTATATCCTTAAGCAAATAAAATTAATAATCAATCAACACTGAAAACAGACTAATAATAATGATCTCCTACCACCTTCAAGCACCTAAAGCAGGCAGACTGAAATACCAAAACAGAGGGAAATCCATCTCAAAATCCTAAACCTCTCATACACAGATAGTAATGCCTTGTTTCCACTGAGTGGTACGGTACGGTTCGGTTCAGTACGGTTCGGTTCGGAACGGTACACCTTGCGTTTCCACTGCCAATAGTACCCTTTCATGATAGGCGTGGTGTAGCAGGAAAGCTGTGATAGACGATTCTCTGTCAACCAATCAAAGTTCTGCAGAGTGTAGCTTCACCCTGTTGGTACGGTGCTAATGTTCTTGGTACCCCAACAAAAGGGTCCCAAAAAAGTGGTACGGTACGGTTCGGAATTAGGGTACCATTCACCATTCACAATGGAAACGGCATAAATAGCGTACCGTACCGAACCAAACCGTACCAGAAAGCTCAGTGGAAACGAGCCATAGTGCTCACTGCTCAATACTAATATATATATATATATATATATATATATATATACACACACACACACACAGTAGGGAAAATAATTATTTGATCCCTTTCAGATTTTGTGCGTTTGCCCACTTACAAAGAAATGAAGGGTTTTTCATTTTTATCAAAGGTGTAGTTTAAATGATAGAGACAGAATATCAACCAAAAAAAAACACATGATACAAAGTCCCCATTCACACTGGGGCGACCTGTCAGGCGACCTGGTCGCCTGACAGGTCGCCGTAGGTCGCCTGCCATAGAGAAGCTGTGGACCCATTCTAATAGGAGCGACACAAGTCACTCCGACTTAGAAAAAGGGTCCGGAGCTTCTTTGGGGCGACCTGGAGCGACCTGCATTGACTTCAATGTTATGAAGTCCGTGCCGGCCGCTCCGAGGTCGCGGTGCGAGCAGCGCGCCGCGACCTTTGAGGTCGCCCCGGGAAGTCGGATCGCCCCAATGTGAACGGGGCCAAAATGTTATAAATGGAGTAGCAGTTCAGTGAGTAAAATAAATATTTGATCCCCAAGCACAACACGACTTATTACTTGGTGGAGAAACCCTTGTTGGCAAGCACAGAGGTAAGACGTTTCTTGTAGTTACAGGTTTGCAGACATCTCAGGGAGGGATGGTGTTCTTAGGGTCATAGTCAGTATTTTTCTTCCTCCAAACATGGCGAGTCCGTCTCCTCAAGAACGTCATGTCAATGAACATCTAAATGATTCAGAGAAGGATTGGGAGAAAGTGCTGTGGTCAGATGAGACCAAAATTGAGCTCCTTGGTATTAACTTGACTCACTGTATTTGAAGTAAGAAAAATGCTGACTATGACCCTAAGAACACCATCCCTACAGCCAAGCACTGAGGTGTAAACATGATGCTCTGGGTAAAGGTACAGGCCGACTTTAAGGATCCTGAACAAGAAGATCGAGCAGCACCCTTGGGTACAGGAACGTCCTGCACAGAGGTAAAGTTACACTCTGGATTACTGCACCAATTTGGAAGAATTGCATGAAAGCAGAACAAGAATACTTTCACGCCTTGACCAGCTCATCATGGCTGTACGACAATCCCCAGACTGGCCTTGGAGTTAAAGAAAATCATTCACTGTACGCCCCATTCCAAGCCACCCCCAAGTGAATTCCATATGGATGATGATGACTTTAGGACAATTTATCAAAGGAGCCAGCTTGGATGAACTCATACAGATGTGTATTCAAACCTTTGTATACCCAGTCTGATTCATGAGGAGGATACCAAGGAAACCATAAGACTCCCCTAGGTGGATTGGCTTACTATATACTGCACATTACCTTTGTGCTGCAGGTGAGCGCGCATTGCACTCAACAATGGACATATGGTGGATAAATTTAGCACATTGAGCACTGAAGTTTTTTTTGAAGAAGCACTGCATGTCAAAAGTGATTCACGGATGTACTATATATTGGTTAATACTCTTCACAATACATTGTCATTTGTTATCTATTTGTATGAAATCATTCACGCCTACTTTGGATTTATTGTACGGTGCATGATTGGCACATATAGGCATATGCTTATATATTTTTATTAGATGTGTGAGTTTAAATATGCTTTTGCAAATTGATTAGCACTTTTATTTTTATTCTCATCTTTCATTATATTCAGAATAGCGCACCATCGTCACATGAATAACTAATTTTATATTCAATGTTTGAGTACTTGATTTTGGTGGTAGCAGCAATTCCCATTTTCTTAGTCACTACGCCTTCACCCCTGGCACTTTCCCATCAGCCAGCTGTAGAAGCGCACTAGTGTCCATATATTTTACTTATGTTTTATGGGTTCTGTCCTCCAGGACCTCTTTGGGAGCTTGTCATATCATTATTTATTTTATTTGTTACAGGTATTTATATATAACTCTAACACTTTACGCAGTGATTTGCATATATTGTACATTCACATCAGTCCCTGCCCTTAAAGCGGATTTCCAGGCATTTTGTCAACTCCCCCCCCCCCCCCCGATTTCGTAACCACTTCCGATAATTTACTTGGCCGTTTTTCTTTTTTCAGTGCAAATACCTTTTTTGGAGGTTTTAATCCTCCGATTCTGCAGTACCTCGCCGCGGCAGGGTACATCATGTCTGCCCATTGGCTCCGGGGATATGAGTGTCATCAATCCCAAGAATCAATGGGCATCCGCTGCTTCAAGCATTGCCTTGCCGCGCAGAGCTTTGTATGATATGCACAAGATAGCCAGCAGCGCCATATCCTGGAAGGAGATACCAGGGGGCTTCAGATGCCCACACTGAAGATGGGAGCTTGCTCTGTGAGGACAGCAAGGTGAGTTTTTTTTTTTTAACCACTTTCTGCAAAATTTCGTACCTGTACGTCGGCTTGCAGAAGTGTTTGTACCGGGATGAACCCGTAACGTTTTTTTAAAACTGGCCGTTGGCTTTCAGGCGATAACATCCAATGCGGCTCAGCAGCTGCTCAGCCATTATCCAAGCGGATCTGTGAGACTCAAGTAACCAGCCGAAACATCCGCCAGCTGGTTGGAGTACCGAACAAAGCCGTATTCAACTTCGAATGGATCTCCATTCATGTAACCCAAAAGTGACGTCACTTTTCGGTTTACTCGGTAGCCAAAGGCGCAGGTTTTTTAAAAAAAGGCAGTATTCAAAAATGCCAATTTCGAGTGCAGTGGAGGGGCCTGGGGTATTTTAGACCTGTGATCCCTCCATAAAGAGTACAAGTCACTGCCTATTAGTGTCACAAGGGATGTTTACATTCCTTGTGACAGCAATAAAAGTGATCAGATTTTTATTTTTTTTTTAAAAAGTGTTAAAAAAAAATTAAATAAAATAAATAGAAAAAAGAAAAAAAAAAAAAGGTTAAAGCGCCCCCGTCCCTGTGAGCACCCGCACAAAATAAAACACAATAATTCTAGAAAAATATCTCCTCCGTAACTCTAAACTGGTAACCGTTAAGAATTTTTAAAGCTTCGCCTATAGAGATTTTTAAATACTGTAGTTTGTTGCCATTCCACGAGTGTGCGCAGTTTTAAATAGTAACATGTTAGGTATCTTTTTCCTCGGCGTGACATCATCTTTCACAATATACAAAAAAATTGGGTTAACTTTACTGATTCGTTTTTTTTAAATGCAGTGAAAAATTACGTTTGAAAGACTGCTGCGCAAATACCGCATGACAAATAAAAAAATATCTATCTAGATCTATCTATCTATCTATCTATCTATCTATCTATCTATCTATCTATCTATCTATCTATCTATCTATCTATCTATCTATCTATCTATCTATCTATCTATCTATCTATCTATCTATCTATCTAGTTCCAGGCAGAAAATCATGCCTTTACATTTTATGGCATCCGCTTCCTTATCCTTCCATGAGCAAGAATTGGATATTCCCTGCGTTTTTTTTTTTCTACTTAACTTTACAGAGTATAATATACTCACCTTGACATCCACTTCCTCCTTCCTCGGCCGCGCGGCCCGCGCCGTCATTTCCTGTCCCGCAATGCGTCCTGGGAGCTCTTACTCGTCGCTCCCAGGATACAATGGGCAATGACGTAGGCGGCCGGCCCGCTCCTCTCATCACGTTATTTCCAAACAGGAAATGACGCGATGTTAGGCGGAGCTGCCGTCTCTATGGAAACCCAGTACTATGTCGATTGTATAGTAGTGGGCATGCGCAAGATTTTGCGCTGGATTTACCGGCCTCCTCCCACCAGAAGCAGGGCAGACATTTCCCCACTAAGGACTTGTGTAACCCTGACAAAGATGGCGGCGCTCTACAAAAACTACATAAAGTAAGATTTTAGGATTGCCTAACTGTTATTTAACGGTATAAACCAGGATTAGCTGATATATAAAGGTTGGTGGGTCACTGAGAGGTATTAAAAAAAAAAAAATTATTCTGTGGCCAGAACTCCGCTTTAAGGAGCTTGCAATCTAAGGTCCCAAAGTCACTTTCATACACACACATACTAGGGCCAGCTTAGACAGAAGCCAATTAACCTACCAGCATGTCTTTGGGGTGTGGGAGGAAACCGGAGTACCCGGAGGAAACCCATGCAAACACAGGGAGGACATGCAAACTCCATGCAGATAGTGTTGTGGATGGGATTTAAACCAATGACCCCCACTAACTACTTTCTCATATGTATTGCTTTTATTCATAGAGAAAGAACTGCATTTGCTCGGGTGAATTGTATATTTATAAAGAAGTGAATGGTATGTTCCCCTGAAAATGTGCTTCTTATTTAAAGACAAATGCCTATTGGATCCTTAACAGCATTTGCCACTTACACGTCCGCCAGATCAAGTTGCTTTAGCTGCCGTTACCAATCACATCTGATTTCAGAGTGAGATCTCCAGCCGTATTTATAATATATGACAGTTCCATCCGATGGGCCTGGGCTGTTTTGGACAGGATTGCATTGGATTGATGCAAATTTCTTGTTCAATACATTTTTATTAAAGTTTACAATACTAAGGTATAAGCCTACGCAATTTTAAGACAGGGTGGATTTGATTTGACACAAGAAGGTGAGGGATGTGGCGGCAGCAGGTGAGTGGATGCCCGCTAACAGGCTCTGCAATGATGGATCCTGAATTGACAGGAGCTCTTTAAATGTAAGGACCTATTCTTGCTGGTAGTTAGTGTAATGCATCAATAAAGTGCATGTTATCTCAGCTTGCAGAGCTTGGATTCATTGAATGAGTTTACTAAAAATGTAGATATTGCAGAATATACAGCTAAATAACTAAGCTCCATTTCATGCTGAATCAAGGAAATTATTAATGTATCTTAACCTCCCTGGCGGTATGATTCTTTCGGATTTTACGTGCTGAATGCGGTACAATTATTTTACATGTAATTCTTAAGAATGAGCAGCCCAAACCAACTATTTATATATGATTTTTTTTTTACTGTGTGTTCTTCTTTATAACTTTATAACATCTCGGGTATGATAAAGTTTGAAACACAAAATCATAAATTATAATATAATAAATTACTATAAATAAGTTAAAGTATGTATGTATGTATGTATGTATGTATGTATGTATGTATATATATATATATATATATATATATATATATATATATATACATACACATACATATATATATATATATATATATATATATATATATACATATATTATATATATATACACATACATATATATATATATATATATATATATATATATATATATATATATATATATATATATATATATATATATATACATACACACACACATTATATATATATATATATAGATACATATATTATATATATATATATATATATATATATATATATATATACATATATATATGTATATATACAGTATATATGTATATATATATTTATATATATCTATCTATACGTATATATATATATATATATATATATATATATATATATATACACATAAAAAGTACAGTAAAACTGCAGGAAAGGGCACTGGGGGGCAATCTAATGTAAATTTATTTTATTTTGTAATGTATCAGTGTGTTTGGTGTATTTTACTTTTGAAATTGCCGCCGGTTCCACCCCCCCCTGCGAGCGTCACATCACAGGAGACGGAAGCCGGGGCACAGAGAGCATCGGGAGGAAGATCCGCCGCCGCACCCCGCCGGGATACATTGCTGGATCCTGGGGACAAGGTAAGTAACCCATTTACAAGGATCCAGCGATGCTTCTGGCGGTACCCCAAGTGTGGCTCGGGGTTACCGCTTCTGGCACTAAAATATAACCCCGAGCCACACTCGGGAATACCGCTAGGAAGGTTAAAGCGGAGTTCCGGCCTATTTTGCAACTTTAGTGATTCCTGGAGTGCTCGCTATGCTGATCAACAGTTGGGCATTTTCCATTTTTTTCAGGGGTCCCTTACCTTATTTTCAGGGCATTTTTGATTCTACTTCCTCCTTCTCCCCCCCCTCTGTGGCCACGGCCACCGACATCACTTCCGCCTTTGCATTGCATCCTGGGAGCTGTTTGTCATCACTCCCAGGAGGCTGGAATCAGGAAGAACTCCCAGAACACTCCCTGGAATCAGGAAGAACTCCCAGAACACTCCCTGGAATCAGGAAGGACACAGCAGATTACACTGCGGCTTCAGATGCCCACATCCAAGATGGCCGCGCCCAGACAGCGTTTTTAAAAGTAAGATTTTGACTAAAATCCAATACTGTACACCTTGTAAGTATGAGAATAGCGGTTCTATAAAGGGCGATGGATTAGTATTATAGGGGTATTTTAAGTTAAAAAAGATATTTGAGGCCGGAACTCCGCTTTAAGTAGAAAACTATCTTTAGATAGATTTTTACTCCAAAAGCATTTTTTAAAATAAATTTGATAAAAAAAAAAATCTGATTTAAATAAAAAAAAAAAAAAATCAGATTTAAAAAAAAAAAAAATCATTATTTTTTATGTACCCTGTTTTAAAAGCAGTTGCTAATAACACCCAATAGACTCTGCAATTGGAAGAGGCATTGGACTTTATTTACTAAAGAAAAATAGGCTGCTTACTTTGCAAGGGAATTCTCCATTACCTTAGTGAATACGGTGAAAAGTCACTATGAAAGAAAAATAGTCATTCAGGTGCAAATAAAGAAAAATGGGGTTGATTCACTAAATCTGGAGAGTGCAAAAATCAGGTGCAGCCGTGCATGGTAGCCAATCAGCTTCTAACTTCAGCTTGTAGAGCTGCACCAGATTTTGCACTCTCCAGTTTTAGTAAATCGACCTCAATGTGTTGCTTGCACATGATTGGGTGATGGAAGTCAGCAGAGCATCTCCTCATTCACTAAGCTAAGAGAAAATTCCATTTCAACATGGAAATTATTTTACAAAGTGACAATACTGTTGGCTTTTAGTAAATAAACCCCAGAAAGTCCACTTAGTTCATCTTCATCTGAGCTTCGTGTAATCTACCGCAGCCAGAATTCAGAAAGCACCTCAAAGTGTCATTGGGGGTGTACTTCCTAAAGCCTGTGCTCTGTTATGCTCTCTCTGCTTTCTATATCACCAACCACATTCAAACTTCCAAGGTAGGTCAGAATCTGATTGGTGTAGAGCAGAGGTCTCCTAACTATGGTCTGTGGGACACAGCTTGTCTGCTACCAGATTTGATCTGTCCCTCAGCTAGGGTCAGTGACAAAGCTTCAAGGTGTACAGATTAAGGATTAAGGTCAGTAGAATCTGCCTGTGGCCAATGCTTTAACCTCCCCCTTCATCCCACACCTGGATCATGTAAAGGGGGGGGGGGGCAGATTTAATGGGGATGGGGGACTCTGATGTATGTGCGCACTTTAATGGGGACCCTGACGTAAAGGAGGACCCTATTAGGGATTCTGATGTAAAAGTAACTCTGATGGGAACCATAATGTAAGTGCAGACTCTGATGAGGACCCTGACATATGGAGAGCTGTAATGAGGACCGTAATGTAAAGCGGGACTTCAACAGGTGTGAGGGGCGACTCTGTTGGGGATTCTGATGTAAAAGGGATTCTGATGGGGACCCTGATGTAAAAGGCAACTCTGATGGGGACCCTGATGTATAAAGGCTACTCTGATGGGGACCCTGATGTAAAAGGCAACTCTAATGGGGACCCTGATGTAAAAGGAAACTCTGATGGAGAGCCTGATGTAAAAGGCAAATCTGATGGGGATCCTGATGTAAAAAGGCAACTCTGATGGGGACCCTGATGTAAAAAGGCCACTCTGATGGGGACCCTGATGTAAAAGGCAACTCTGATGGAGACCCTGATGTAAAAGGCAACTCCGATGGGGACCCTGATGTAAAAGGCAACTCTGATGGGGACCCTGATGTAAAAAGGCCACTCTGATGGGGACCCTGATGTAATAGGAAACTCTGATGGGGACCCTGATGTAAAAGGCAAATCTGATGGGGATCCTGATGTAAAAAGGCAACTCTGATGGGGGCCCTGACGCAAAAGGCAACTGTGATGGGGACCCTGGTGTATAAAGGCAACTCTGATGGGGACCCTGATGTAAAAGGCAACTCTGATGGAGACCCTGATGTAAAAAGCAACTCCGATGGGGACCCTGATGTAAAAGGCAACTCTGATGGGGACCCTGATGTAAAAAGGCCACTCTGATGGGGACCCTGATGTAATAGGAAACTCTGATGGGACCCTGATGTAAAAGGCAAATCTGATAGGGATCCTGATGTAAAAAGGCAACTCTGATGGGGACCCTGATGTAAAAAGGCAACTCTGATGGAGACCCTGATGTAAAAGGCAACTCAGATGGGGACCCTGATGTAAAAGGCAACTCTGATGGGGACCCTGATGTAAAAAGGCCACTCTGATGGGGACCCTGATGTAATAGGAAACTCTGATGGGGACCCTGATGTAAAAGGCAAATCTGATGGGGATCCTGATGTAAAAAGGCAACTCTGATGGGGACCCTGATGCAAAAGGCAACTGTGATGGGGACCCTGGTGTATAAAGGCAACTCTGATGGGGACCCTGATGTAAAAGGCAACTCTGATGGGGACCCTGATGTAAAAAGGCTACTCTGATGGGGACCCTGATGTAAAAGGCAACCCTGATGGGGACCCTGATGTAAGAAGGTATCTGATGGGTACCCTGATGTAAAAGGCATTATGATGGGGACCCTGATGTAAAAGGGATTCTGATGAGGACCCTGATGTGAAAGGCAACTCTAATAGGGACCCTGATGTAAAAAGGCCACTCTGATGGGGACCCTGATATAAAAAGGAATCTGATGGGGACCCTGATGTAAAAGGTATTCAGATGTATTCTGATGGGGACCCTGATGTAAAAGGGATTTTGAAAGGGACCCTGATGTAAGTGTAACTCTAATGAGGATTTTTTTTCGGCCTGCAAATATTTGTAAAATATACGATGTGGCCCTCGTACTGAAAAGTTTGCAGTCTTCTGGTGTGGACCATCAATAATGTTTTGCCAAGGGCATCACAATCTCATTTCTATCCCGCTATAACACAAACTGCCTACGGAGGAAAACGGCAGTTCCATATGTGTGTAAAAATTGCAATGTGTTGAAAATGTCACTTCCATTTCTCTTCATGTGTATATTTCCATATATAGTCCAATGCATTTTAGAAGCATTACTATGTCATCAGACGCATCAAACATTTACCAGAGACTGGAAGAATATGTTCGCTTTCCTAACTTTCTCAGCTATGACACCTCCTGTCACACTTTCATCATTTTAACCTTTAGCACGTTACAAGCTGCCTATAACTGCATGAAAAATGTTTGGATGGTTGAGACATTTCTTTATAATTCAGATTAGTTTTAGTAAATCAAAAAGAAGATTGTACAAAGATCATACAACCAAAAATTGTAATGCGTATGGCAACCTTTAGATAGCACAAAAGAGACAGATCTTCAGTGTTTCATGTGCACAAAGACCTCTTTCCATGAAATTGCTATAATAGCCAATCAAAAATTAACTGGCTTGGCCAACTGCTATAAGTAATATTAATATTTATTACATATTATTGCAAATATGCAAAAAAAATAAAAACATTTACAGGAATATATCTAAAATGCAATAAAAGGAACGTAAATCGGTAAAAAAGATGTCTCGAACGCCGCACATTAGCATGCCTTGAGTAAACGCAGACTCAGCCCAGCTCCATCCAGGCCACACCCCCTGACGTGGCTCACCTCCCCCATGGGGTTTAGTCATGGCCCATGGATTTATGACTAAGCCCTGTGGGTGTGAAGAAACCCGTTGGCATGGACTGAGGCTGCTTTTACTCAGGTGACCACCGGGCATGCTGTTATGCTGCGTTCGAGACATCTTTTTTGATGGATATCCTGCACTGAGTCGGGACGGCTCTCACCAGCTGGCATCCACAGGGTGAGCAACCGAATTGGGATGAAGGAGCCAGGAGCGGAACCACTCGTTTTCTGAAGTGAATGTAAATCATTGTTGTTAATAAGTACTTATATTTATACTGATGAATATGTGAGACTTGAAAAAAGAAAGCCTATTGATAAAAGATGGACGGAGATATTTGCATTCAAATGAGACACAGTTGGGTTGTATGTATATGTACTTTTATTAAGATCTACAGTTCTAGCCTACTCGATCTTAAATCTGGCAATAGATAGATCAAAATTTGACCGGTTCAGCAGGGTGCAACCCAATTTAGATTCATCTATGGCCGTTCCCAGTAGAGAGAAGTCAATTTAACGATCAGCTTTTCTAGAACAGGGATGTTGGAATATTTTCCTTCGATCAGCTCTGCAGCCAATTAACATGCGCAAAATTGCGATCAGCATTCTGGGTAGCTAGAAACCAGGAAGAGGGGACGCAGCGGCTTCAGACACCCACACCGGAGATGGCCGCGCTCTGCAATCAATTTTAAAGATAAGAAATGATCTACAATCAAATACTTTACTGCACTGTAATCTGTGAATTGTGTTACTGTAATTGGCGATATGTTAGGATTAAAGGGGTATTTTTTATCTTAAAAAAGTATTTTCGGCCGTAACTCCGCTTTCAAGTGATTGTAAAGTCTTGTTTTTAAAAAAAAAACAAACATATTATACTTACATCTTCTGTGCAGTTGGTTTTGCACAGAGTGGCACCGATGCCCCTATTCTTGGGTCCCTCTTCAGCTTTCCTGGCCCCTCCCTCCTGTTGAGTGCCCCCACAGCAAGCAGCTTGCTACGGGGGCACCGAGCTGAGTCACAGCTCCCTGTGTCCATTCAAACACGGAGCCGCGACCCGGCCCACCCCCTCTCTTTCCTGATTGGCTGACTGACTTTGATTGACGGTAGTGGTAGCCAATCGTGCCGCGCTGCTGTCTTAGCCAATGAAGAGGGGAGTCCTGGGCAGCTGAGACCCTCCTGCAACAACGCTGGATAGAGATGGAGCCCAGGTAAGTATTAGGGAAGCTGCTGCACACAGAAGGTTTTTTTATCTTCATGCATAGAATGCAATAAGATACAAAACCTTCTGCCTTTACAATCCCTTTAATTGAACAAGCTGAAGTTAGAAGCTGATTGGCTACATGTTTAACTCTAACAGAAGGTCAACCCTTATCTCTTCTTCTGAAAAATTAGAAAAAAAGACACTGCGGAAGGACTTTCATATATAGTATAGTACAGTATAGCATAGCGAATAAAAGCCGGCCATCACACAACAGGAATCGCTCAGACGCTGTAACAATAAACACATTTTCTTTGCTGGAAAATCATTGAGGAATATTGAATGAGATGAGGGATAGTGTGTGTTGTACAGCAGCCAACAGTAACCAATCAGAAAGTGTTTTTCATTATTCTCACTGCTCTAAACTGACGCAAATTGATTGGTTGGTCTGGGTCATTGCACACTTTTATTTCTCAGTTCACGGTTTAAAAAAAAGTAAGCTTCAGGAAGCTTTTCCACAAATAGTCGGGTTGGTAAATTATAGCCAAGATGCTAATTAAATTATGAGAGAATTAGATTATGAACTATTCTTGATTATGTGCCATTCTTGTTTAATTTAATAGATGTACAGTATAATAGGTAAGACCCCATTCACACAGGGGTGACGCTACTTGCTGGGGCGACCTGTGAAGGTCGGCGCGACATGCATGGACTTCATATCATTGAAGTCAATGCAGGTCGCCCCAAAGTAGTACAGGACCCTTTTTCTAAGTCGGAGCGACTTGTGCCGCTCCTATTAGAACGGGTCCTGTGCTAATCAATGGCGAGCGACCCACCGCGACTTTTTAGGCGACCAAGTTGCCTGACAAGTCGCGCTAGTGTGAATGGGGAGTAACTGTTAACGCTGAAGCTTAGGTATAAATATTTTTGAATAGTTACATTGTTCCAGCTTGGATCAAGGTAAGTAAGTATACACAATACCTGGCCAATCCCTTTGGAAGCTGCTACCGCTACTACAGTGATGGCTGCTAGTTTCCGGGTCCATGCCAAGTGACTGCCCCGCTGCTTAATGAACACAGGAGGTCACTCGCTTGGCACAGGCGCCATTCAGTGAACATTTTGTGTTTTCTTAATGAATGCACAGTGTTCTCCAATTGGCCAAGATGGAGAGGTGAGTGGGTTATATCATGATCTCCACCTCAGCCAAGAGAACAAACCCCTGTGATAGGTGTGCAGAAGGGAAGCCACCACAGACACCACAGGGAAGCCACCACAGCAACCACAGAACCTCGGGGCTCTGAAGAAGAGGGGACACTACTTGAAACCCGTTAGCCTTTTCAGACCTACATGGCTTCTTTCTGCGATTGGAAATGTATGCAGTGGTTCTGGCATTTCTGTTCCTGGATTTTATTGATGTACATGTATATACATTGGTATGCGGGTATAACACTTGTCCTATTTTACTAATAAATGGTGTATAAAGGTAATGCGCTAGACTGGTGCACCCTCTTTTTTTTGTTTTTTAATTGTTTAGTGTATCTGGATTTCCCCAATCCCTAGAGGACAGCAAGGCGGAGTGCTTACCTATGGGCTTAGGACCAGTTCATACCATTGAAACGCAGTCCGGATGCGTTCCATATGCTTTTCTGAATGCGCGTTTTATGGACACAATTTTGATGCTATCCAGCGCGTTTTTGATGCAGTGCAGTGCACCACCCCTTTTTTTTCTTAACCTTAAATAAAGACATGTGTGTTCCAGTGCATTTATGGTGCCTTTAGGTGTGTTCCAGTGCTTTTTTTAAAGCGTTTTACAGCGTTCCAGTACAGAAAAAATGCAGCATGTTCTTTTTTTTCTGGAACTGCAAATTGGATCATGCTTAGCTGGGGTTTATTTTTGCCTTCCTCTTGATCAACAGCAGGTATAGGATTGTGTATATGAGATTGTATGGTAGGGTTTTCAATACTGTTTTTTTTTTTTTAAGGTTGAACCGGATGGACTTGTGTCTTTTTTTCAACCTGACTAACTATGTAACTGGAACGCATTGGAACTGCAAGCACTGGAATCCATATAACCTACTTTCTATGCGTTCTTGATGCAGATAAAAAACGCACTGGACCACATGTGGTGTGAACTGGCCCTAAAGGTGAAACCGAAACAATGAGAATCATCTGAGTGTTAAGCACTATACTCTAATGCAGGTGGCCATTTCTACTGCCATTCACAGAAAATGTTTTCAGTGACGAGGCATTCTACGATTGGACAAGGTAGAGATTGTGACATTGCCTCTACACCTAGTCCAATCGGAGAATGCATTGTATTCATTTAACAAATAAAAATGAAGGTATTCTGTGAATGGCAGCGATACCAAGCAACCAACCTCCTGTGGTCAGTATGCAGATGTGAAGCTGCTTGGCACCGGATTTGGAAGATCGTGGTATAAAATATGCATAGGTACATTGATCCCAGCAGGACCAATACAACTATGCAATAAAAAAAAAAAAAAAAAATTATACCTAGGACTTTAGCTTTAATGTACTTTAAAATTACATTTTAATATTTTGAAATCTGCAGCTTTCATTAAAATAATCCCTGGTGATCCTGCCATGAAGGTCCTTCTTCAGGCGCTTTTTGTTATAGGATGAGAACGCTCTGTCCCTGGCTCCCAGTTGTGCTTTAATGTGGCTCCTGGTGGAGACGGCAGTTGGCCATTTCAAGACACCTTACACAGGCATGGCCCACTGTTGTCACCATCACCTGAAAAACGTAATGTGGCCATCCCTGGAGTGCATGTGAGCAGTACGTGGGTGTAAGAAGGCAGCAAGACATCAGCAGCACTGAGATGCAGGAATGGTTAAAAAAATAAATCTGAAAAATTAGAATTTTAATAAATACTTTTGATAAAAATTAGAATTTATATATATATACATATATATATATATATATATATATATATATATATATATATATATATATATATATATATATATATATATATACACAGTGCTTTAGCAGACTAAATGTCAATCAGTTAGGGTTTACATTGACTGAAACCACCAATAGCAGATTCTGATTGGTTGCTAGGGCCTACAATATAATTCTTGTTAGTCCGGGTTCAATGGATGATATGCACCATATGATTCCCAAGAACAAACCATATAAAACAGCAATGGAATGAGATGAAATGACCGCCCCTGTGGTTTAATCCTTGGGTACATGTTTCAGCCACAAGTGACTCCATGGTTGTCTATCTGCAAGGGGTCTGCTAGGACTTCCTTTAATGTCAAAGAATCAAAGGCAGCGCCGCAAAGGCTGGGGATGCGCCAATCCCAGGCTGGGGTCTTTGATGTATTGTTAAGTCTTGTACTGAGGTCTGCCAGTTTCCGTTAGCACACAGGAACCTTCACCGGCTCTGAGGCTCTGCCAGAGAAGCTTTTCTGGAAAGCCAGACATGGAGATGTAGGACCACCAAGTTATGACCACCAAAGAGGCAATGTAATCTATGCAAAACAGGCTTATTTTATTATCAATACACAAAAATGCCTCAATGTATACAGGGGTGGATTTACTAAAGGCAAACAGACTATGCACTGTGCATGTGCAATGGCTCCAGAGCTTAGTAAATGAGATGAAGCTTCGCAAAGAATAGCCAATCACATGCAAGGGAAATAAAAAAGCATTTTTTTTTTGCATATGATTGGAAGATGGAAGTCAGCAGAGCTTCCCTTCCTTTACTAAGCTCTGGACTTCCAATGTGCACAGTCTATTTGCCTTTAGTAAATCCACCCCAGTGTGTCTTCAAAATTTAGATTTACCAAATCAGGCTGATTTACCATTTATTACCATGCGATTCAATACAGTGCGTTTGTGCGTTTTGGGCCTATTCATTTTGAATGGGCTCAGATCGCATCGCATTACACTGAATGTAATGCACTACTTGTAGAAACGCACTGCAAACGGATCACGTGGTACTTTTGTACCATGCAATCTGGTGCAAGCAAATGCAGTGTGCTTGCGACCTGCATTTGTGGTGTTATCTTAATATTGACACCCCCTGCCAATCGCAATTGCAGTGCATTTAGAATGTAGTGTAGGAAATGCGCAGGGAATGTGGGTTTTTTGCAGGGAATGTGGGTTTTTTGCACGGAATGAAAGGAAAAGGGTAGGCATTTTATATGCCCCCTTTTCCACATGGGAGAAGTGGCGGGGAGTGCTAGAATTGTTAGAGGTCAGTTTCAGGTCAGTAGGTCTTCCCGGTTTTTTTCCTCAGGAAAAAAGGCGGGATGAAGTACCTGAGGTAAAAAGTAACGTGTAGCTGCAGGTGACAGAGATGCACCTGCAGTGGTGTGGGGAGCTCTGAGGAGAATTCAGGCGGGGAGTTAGGATATAAATAGGTGAGCCCAGCTGTGAGGGGCTCATTCACCTCAGGAGCAGCAGCAGAAGAGGTTCCCCAACCCCCCCTCCCCTGTTGTCACGGCTTTTATTACGTGGTGGGTCACCTTTGTTTACAAAGGGGGACAAGTGTTTTATTACTGGATGTTTTAATGAATTTTATTGGATTTTATTTATTTGACAAAACCTGAGCCATAGTGGCTGGGCTGGTTTTAAGATAATATTTATTGATATTTATTGAATATTTAATCTGTTTTAAACCAGTAATAAACGGCCGCAGCCAGATTATTCCACACTTTTGGTGTCTGCATTCTTTATTTAATAATCATTGTTAAATTATGATATTATTTAGTGAAGTATAATATCCTGCCTACTGTCCCATGTGGGTTTTTTGCAGGAAATGTGGGTTTTTTGCACGGAATGTGGGTTTTTTGCACGGAATGTGGGTTTTTTGCACGGAATGTGGGTTTTCTGCATGAAATGTGGGTTTTTTGCACGGAATGTGGGTTTTTGCAGGGAATGTGGGTTTTTTGCACGGAATGTGGGTTTTTTGCATGGAATGTGGGTTTTTGCAGGGAATGTGGGTTTTCTGCATGGAATGTGGGTTTTTGCACGCAATATGGGTTTTTTGCAACGTGCTCTAGTGTGAACCTGAGCACAGTAGGTTCCTATATGTACCAAAAGCAAAGAGGAGGCTTTTAATTATCATAGAATATACTTATACTTCTATAGTATACTTTTAAGAACTACTACGTTACAACAAGCTTTCACACAAAACAGGGATTACGTATGTGATTTTACAAAAAATAAAAATGTCCTTTATTACATAATAACACAAACTAAATATATTTGTGTACTTCTAATTAATATTGCTATTTATATATTAAATCAAGGGTCCTATATAATTGAATAGTGTCTTTTTAAATATGAAGGGAAAGATACGTACGGCTTTGGGAAAATGTGGGTATGTTTTAGTAGGTTTTATGACGTGTAAGGTCGCTTTCACACGAACGATCCGATCAGATCCGCCTGTCAGTTTTTCAGGTGGACCGGATCGGATCCTCCATGCATCCCTATGGGGCAGTGGATGTCAGCGGAGACATCTCCACTGACACCCGCTGCTATCCAATTCGATCCTGCCCGTGAAATCTGGACGGATGGAAACCCTATTTTCCATCCGTCCAGCAAATCGGATCGTATGGGATCAAATGAGAACGGACAGGTGGTCCATTCTCATCCGATTCCCCCATAGAGGACAGCAGGGATCTGACAGCTCCGTCTCCGCACACAGAGCGGAGACGGAGCTGTAATCCGCCTGCTCAGCGGGGATCGGCAGGTCGATCCCCTGCTGAGCAGAACGGAGTCCACCGACGGAGTGGACAGTGTGAAGGGACCCTAATATAAAAAGTTTTTATTTTTTGAAAAAACTGTCTTGTAGTGATTACATAATGTAATCACTGTTTTTCTCTTCTAAATGCATGCTGGGATGTAGCGATTATAAAGTCTGAAATCCAGGTATGTGTATTTTTACATAGTTACAATGGTCCAGCTTGGTTTAATGTAAGTATTTATGTGCCATACCTGTGGGATCTCAGTGGAAGCTGGAAATCACTGTAGCAGACTCACCACTACAGCATTTGCCGCTAGCTTCCAGGTCCTGTGCCGAGTGGGTGCCCTGCCCCATTGTGGACACGGGAGTCGCTTGGCACAGGCGCCATTTCTCAATAATGCAAAGCAGTCTGTGGACAAGGTGGAGATTGTGGCATCACCACCCCGCTTCTCTACCTCATCCAATCACAGAATGCTTTGTATTTATTGAGAAAATGCAAAATGTAGTCTAAATGGCTCTCGTGCCAAACGGGTGACCTCCTGTGTTCACTTGGCATGGGACTCGGAAGCTGGCAGTGATCACTATAGTAGTGGTGCCTACTACATTGATTTTTAGCTTCCACTTGGATAGTCCAGGCATGGAACATACATAATTCGATTAGTCCAAGCTGGACTGTGCAAACATATCCATACCTATTTTGGGTGTCATCATGGTCCAAATTGTTTCCATGTAAATCAATCAAATCTACAGTGACAGTATATGATGAAGACTTTTTAGGGCTAGCCACCCGTATTTGTATGTTTACATGCACCTTGCACTTTTTTGTGGTTTTCTGTGTTTTTCTTACTTACGTATTACTTCCTAATAAATAATATTGATTTTATATATATTTTTTGCATGATTTATATTTAAATTAGCCCTGCTCACTGTGCCTCTACTGCAGCACAGTGGCTCGTTCCCGTCCAGCGAGGTAGACCTACGTCGCTGGACTCCTCCCCTTGTGGGCGGCGCTCGCGCGCCGCCAGAGGCTCGCTCCCGCTGTATTCATTCACAGCGGGAGTCGGGCCAGGGGAGGAGCAGCGGCGATCACCGCTGCTCTTCCCCGATCGTCGGGGAATCGAGTTTGGAGATCCGCCCGCTTTGTTTACACAAGTAAGTGACAGACAGTGACAGAATGCATAGCTGAACCTGCGATCTGTCCTTGTGTCACTCAGTCACCTCCCCCCACACACGTTAGTAAGCACCAGGCATACATTAACCCCTCCCTCTCCAATAAAATTAACCCCTTCCCTGCCAGTGTCATTTTTACAGTAATAGTGCATATTTATAGCACTGATTACTGTAGTAATGTCACTGGTACCCCCAAAAGTGTCAAAAATGTCAGTCAAGGGTCCGATCTGTCCGCCGCAATGTCGCAGTCCCGCAAAAAAAACCGCAGTTCGCCGCCATTACTCGTTTAAAAAAAAACACCAAAAATGACAGAAATCTTTCCCTTAGTTAGTAAACGCAATAATTTTTGCGCAAACCAATAAAAATACGCTTATTGTGATTTTTTTTACCAAACATAGGTAGCAGAAAACAAATTGGCCAAAAATTTAAAAAAAATTTGATTTTTACATTTTTTTTGGGGGGGAATTTCATATAAAAAAAATATGAAAAATATTGTTATTTTTTTCAAAATTTATGCTTTTCTTTTGTTTATAGCGCAAAAAGTAAAAATCGCACAGGTGATCAAATACCACCAAAAGAAAGCTCTGTTTGTGGGAAAAAAAGGACGTAAATTTTCAGGAGCGCGCAATTGTCAGTTAAAGTCGCACAGTGCCGAATCGCAAAAAGTGGCCTGGACATAAGACAGCAAAATCCTCCGGTGGTAAAGTGGTTAAGACGCATTTCGGGCACTATCCATTATAGGACAAAAACCGTTAAAGTCCCATAGGGGGGAATTCTCCTTTTGCAACATATCCATACCTAAACTTCAGTTTTGTGGCGTCATGCACACTGGGTGTATAAAATGCCACTTTTAAGGGTGATTGATTTTTTTTTTTTTTTTCAGCCTCCAAACGCCCCTCTATGTTAACCTATGTAGCCATGCTCATATAGGTGTTTACAGGCATGGTAGAAAAGGAGCGTTTATGTTAACCTCCATAGAGATGCTCATATAGGCGTTTACAGGCATGGTAGGAAAGGAGCATTTAGTGTCTGAAAAAGCAAAACAAAAACAACCATTGCGTTCAGCAAAGGAGCGTTTGAGCAGAAAAAAAAACGCTTGACACGCCTAAACGCCTGTAAATGAGTCAAAACACGCCTAAACACTAGGCACATTTAGCACTTGAGCGTTCATTCATTTCAATGGCCAGAATAAATAATATTCTGGCCAATGGAATGATGAACACTCAAACGCTTAATGTGATTTGTAAAACGCGGCTTTGAGCGCGTTTTTAAAGCCGATTTTCTCCTGCCAAGAGAAATGACATTCAGAGGAGCTGGGCAAACAGCCAGTATGCATAAGGCCTAAAATGTGTAACAAAGTATATTTTATGGTGAATAAATTGTAACAAAAAAATCTCATTTTACCTAGAAGGTTACAAAGTGGTGGCTTTTCCTTCTATTATTAGCTACACTTTTCTCTATCACAAGGTATAGACATCTCACACTATCTTGACACATTGGAGTTTGTCATCTAAAGCAGATAAGCGTATTCACTTTGCAATTTGAATTTTTACTTAACTTCGCCGCATTTGCTAAATCAAGGGACATTTCATATGAAAATTCCTTTTTCTATAACAGATTCTACTTTGTTAGTAAATTAACCCCAGTATCTCAGTCAGGACAAAAAAGGACAGGAAAGAGATATGGGGACCTCTGCAAAATTGAGCGTCCATCCCCTACCTTAGTAGTCCCATATTCTCATCCTATAATAGTGGATTTTCAAGGCTTTGAGGTTGTTATAAATAAGTCATGTTTTCATAAAAAATCTATTTTATTCATATCAAAAAAGATGAAATATAAAAACATCAATCAATAATATATTGATATAACCATAAGTGGATGACACAATATACTGCCGGTAATCATAGCAGATACAGTATTCGATGTGCAAGTGCGTAGTAATCCGGTCCAACGCTTTTCGCAGAGTCTAGGCTCTTTCAAATGCTTTCGGCATGTAGCACACGAAAACTGTTACCACACACTATATTAGTCAGTTGCTGGAAATGAAAAAAATCCCCCACCTCGGGCGATGCAAGACAGACACCAAAAAGTACAACGGCTGACCATCCACTTAGGCAAAACAATCAGCCGATGGGGAATAGATCCCTAGCGGGCATCGGACCACACTGGTACCCAACGGCAGACACTTATTATAACTAGGTATGGACCACACATGTATCAAGTCTGTTGTGGTGGCCAAACAACGTCCCAAATATATGTAGCCAGGGTGGAAAAAGAAGTTTGTCCAAAACCTGTTGCCGACATGTGACAGGGAGCCATGTCCCTTCGGGCATCGGACCACACTGGTACCCAACGGTAGACACCTATTAAAACTGGGTATGGACCACACATGTATCAAGTCCGTTGTGGTGGCCAAACAACATCCCAAATATATGTAGCCAGGGTGGAAAAAGAGGTTTGTCCAAAACCTGTTGCCGCCGTGTGACAGGGAGCCATGTCCCTTCGGGCATCGGACCACACTGGTACCCAACGGTAGACACTGATTACAACTAGGTATGGACCACACATGTATCAAGTCTGTTGTGGTGGCCAAACAACGTCCCAAATATATGTAGCCAGGGTGGAAAAGGAATTGCGTCCAAAACCTGTTGCCGCTGTGTGACAGGGAGCCGTGTCCCTTCGGGCATCGGACCACACTGGTACTTAATGGCAGACACCTATTACAACTAGGTATGGACCACACATGTATCAAATCTGTTGTGGTGGCCAAACAACGTCCCAAATATATGTAGCCAGAGTAGAAAAACAAGTGCGTCCAAAAACTGTTGCCGCCATGTGACAGGGAGCCGTGTTCCTTTGGGCATCGGACCACACTGGTACCTAACGGTAGGTAGACACCTATTACAACTACGTATGGACCACAAATGTATCAAGTCTGTTGTGGTGGCCAAACAACTTTCCAAATATATGTAGCCAGGGTGGAAAAAGAAGTGCGTCCAAAAACTGTTGCCGCCATGTGATAGGGAGCCGTGTCCCCGTTAGCCCCAATATCTCAGTATCTCCATATTATACTCCATGTCAGGACCAGGAAAACAGAGAGATGGTCTGTATATAAAAAAATGTATCCTATGGGGGGGAATAAGGAAGGAGGGTATAAATGGTATACCCACAGACTCCACTGATGAAAATCCACCCCTGGGTGTTATACAATAAAACAGGTTTCTATATTTGATGGGACCCTTAAAGGGCAGTTCCAGGCATTGGCACATTATACATAGTTACATTGGTCCAGCTTGGATCAATGTAACTATGTATATGCCATACCTGACTGATGCCCCTGAAAGCTGGAAATCACTGTAGACACCTCTACTTCAGTAATCTCCACTTGCTTCCCGTGCCGAGCAGCTCGCCAGATGCATTATGAACGCAAAAAGTCAGCCGCTCCACAAGGGCACCATTCACAGAATGCTTTGCATGTTCTGAATGAATGCAAAGCGTTCTCTGATTGGATGAGGTGGAGAGATAAAATGCTCTCATCCCCATCAAGAGAATGATTGTATTATTTATTTATTAAAAGGTATTTATATGTCACCAATAATTTACACAGCACTGTACATATTGTATATGCACATCAGTCTCTAAGCGCAGAAGCTTACACTCTATGATCCTTAACTGACATATATGAGGGTTCTTTAAAAAGTTTCCACACTTTTTTTTAACTCTATGAAATATAAAATAGTGTGAAAACTTTTTGAAGACCCCTCGTACATTCATACACATTTTAGAGCCAATTTAGGCAAGGGCCAATTACCCTACCAGTGTGTCTGTGGAGTCAGGGAGGAAAGCAAAGAACAAGGGAAATCACTGGGCAGCACAGTGGCTTAGTGGTTATTACTTCTGCCTTCCAGCATTAGGGTCCCTGGATCAAGTCCTGGTCAGGGCACTCTCTGCATGGAGTTTGCATGTTCTCCCTGTGCTTTTGTGGGTTTCCTCTGACATGCTGGTAGGTTAATTGGAACCGTGTTTAAATTTTAGATTAACAATATACTCATAGGGGTGTATGTTGGTGCCTCAAACTAAAGTATGGGACTTTCAGGGCAAGTGATGGATACAAGGTTGTATAAAGAAAATAAATAATTTAATGATAGAAATAAAGAAGAAACATATATTCAAAGAGAATTATAACTGACAGTTATAATGGTGCATGGGTGTTGGGTTATAGACCCAAGGTGCGTAGAGGAAAAGTACGTTTCGGAAAAAGGGTTTCCGTGACAGTGGTGAAAATAAGGTGACTTTTTATTTGGATGAATGACTCTGTTTTTCCTGGCTTGGATTTTCACAGAGATCATCCGGTGTTGATCCTACGCGTTTCGGCTAACAATGTAGCCTTTTTCAAGGATATTCGTATCACCAGTTCTGTAGGAATAGTGACGAATTTTAGCAATTGTTCGTATATATCATAGTAAATCTTTTAACATGGTTGGATAAAAAAGAGAGTACATACATTTTGCCTATTCTTGTGAGTTTTCGTGTCTGGAGAAGATTCGCAAGAATTTACTCATTGGGGTTGATTTACTAAGGGATGTTGCACTTTTCTTTTTGAAAGGTGTTTATTTTTAATTTTCAATAAAACACATGAAAAAAACAACAAAAAAGCAAAACAGTATACAAAGTTAGAGGCATAGACATAAAAAATATGCAAGAAGCGGTACAAGGCCGAGGGATGTTGCACTTTGCAAGGGAATCTGCCCCAAAGCTTAGTGAATGCGGTGAAGTTTAACTTTGCAAAGAATACCCAATGACGTGCAGGAAAAAGAAAAACAGCATTTTGCCCACACGTGATTGGATGATGGAAGTCAACAGAGCTTCACCTCATTTACTAAGCTTTGCTAAGCAAATTCCCTTGCGAAGTGCAACATTCTTTGCACAGAGAACAGTCTATGTGCCTTTAGTAAACCAACCTCTATGTGTATATTGGTAATATAGAACTTAAACAGGTTCCAATTAACCTGTGGCGATTTTGGCTCTGAGGAAGAGGGTCCTCCCTCGAAACGCGTAAGCCACATCAGGTTTTGAGGACGCCATCACGCTATCCAGCAGTAGAGAAGTGTCTTGGAAGCGAGCGGTGCCCATTTCCTATATGCTTGTTCATATGCTACGTTTGTGAGTATATTGTACGCTACCCTTCTTTGATTTTAATAAACTTTTAAGTGGTAATGCACAAGGTCGGTGCGCCCTTCTCCTGCTGTTTTCTTGTAACCTATCAGTATGTCAAAGGAAATTCCTATGCAAAGTGAAGAGTGAAAAGAAGTAAAATATGTAAGGTGCTATACAATTCTCCATAAACATGCATCCCCCACGCAGGTGGTGTCCTGGTTGGGATACAGACTGAGGTCCCCAGAGCTGCAAGGCAAAAGTGCCATTAAATCCTGTGACATTCTAAATGAGTTACTGGTGGCACCGTAATAGCTTCTGCAGCAATGCAGGTAACTGGATGAAATGCATGTGTTTCGTCTACAGTAAAATGACAAATATGCTACCCACCATTCTGGGCCAGACCACAGTGAGCCCCCTTTACTGCTGGGCCCCATAGCAGTCCTGTAGTCTGAAATGATTACAGTTATGCCCTTGGTGCAGGTCACCAGAACCCCCAAACGGGCCACCTAAATGCCCTGCTGATACCCTACCTCTAATGCAGGGGCTATCATTAGCATTTCTATTGTGCTTTTCTCCCTGAGGACTTAAAGTGCTTAGGAGGTGAGGCAGCCATCTTGGGTGCACTCCACTGAGCCAATGAAACTACCAGAATGTCTTTGGAGTTGTAGAGGACAAGCACATACAAACTCCATGCAGATAGTGTCCAGGTTGGGATTCAAATCAAGAACCAGGGGCTGCATGGCAGAAATGCCAACCACTAAGCCACCAAGCTGGGATGTTAAAGTGACATGAAACTCTGGATTAAAAAATAAATAAATAAAAACTGTGTGAATTCTTAAAGCGGAGTTCCAGCCTGTAGAAAAAAAAAAGTTATCACGTCTACTAACTATAAAAAAGAAAGATTTATGTCATTTTTATTGTTTTTTTTACTAGTAATGGCGGTGATCTGCAATTTTTAGCGGGACTGCGACATTGCGGCGGACAGATCAGACCCCTAACTGACATTTTGACACTTCTTGGGGGGACCAGTGACATTACTACAGTAATCAGTGCTAAAAATATTCACTGTTACTGTAATAATGACACTGACAGGGAAGGGGTTAATACTGTGGGTGATCAAGGGGTTAAATGTGAGCCTAGGGGAGTGATTCTAACTGTGGGGGGGGGGGTGGCTTCTGAAATGACCATAGAGACCTGCGATCCTATATAGAAGGATCACAGGGGCTCTATTATAATTCCAGGGAGAAGAACGGTCAGCTGTGTTTACAACAACTGCCCGTTCTTCTCTCTCAGCGGGTAATGATCGCGGGTGTCAGGCGGCAAGTGGGGGCGGGAGCGCGCCGCCGGCGGCACGCACTTGCCCCTTAGCTGCCTTTGTACGACCAACGTAGACCTACGTCGATTTGCGCAGGAGAGCCACCTTGCCGCAGTAAATAGGCGGCGGGTGGTCAGGAAGCCGTTACTATAAGGACACTTACCTGTCGGGGGATCCTTAAGCCAATTCATCCATTAGCTCCGGGTGCAGGCGCCGGCATCTTTACTAAGGGAAACAGGAAGTGAAGCCCTGCAGTTTCACAGCCTGTTTCATTCTTGGCATGCGCGAGTCGCACAGCACTTTCTGAATGCTCTCGCTGTTTTATGGGACCTGTGTGTGACTCCCAAAAGGCAGCGAGGGGCCAGAAATTTCATAGATTGCCGTGTGGCAATCTTACCCTGAAGTGGGAGCGGGTACTTGATTTTAACAGGTATCCCTCCCCCCCCCCCAAAAAAAAGTGCCAAATGTGGCAGTAGAGGGGGGGTGCAAACAAGCGGAGCTCCCCTTTTTCGATGGAGCTCCGCTTTAATTCAGAAAAGTCCCTAGTATTGCTCTTTTAGCAAATCTCCCGTTGCTTTTTTTTTTTTTTTTTTTTTGCTGATGTGCTTTGACTTCCTATTAGAGCAGGGGTGTCAAACTCCACTTCCATCGTGGGCCGCATCAGCATTATGGTTTCCCTCAAAGGGCCGGTTATATCTATAAGATTAGATGTCCAGAGCACCCCACGCCCCCTTACACCCTTACATCACAATGCACCCCCTTACCAGAGGGTGGATCTGGGAAGAAGTGCTGGGTCTGGAGGAGAACCAGAGAAGGGCTGGAGTCAGCTTCCAGAGTCTGCTGAATGCTGAGACCAGGGGAGGCAAAGACAAGGTGGTGTTAAGGCTGTACAGAGAGGTGCAGGATCTGTAGGAGAAGTTCTGCCCTCCTCTCTGATGCGGACTGCTGAGGAGAAGGGGGGGGGGCAAAGACGAACCTTTCTGCAATGGCACAGAGTACTGCAGGATCTGGCAAAGGAGTTCTGTCCTCTCTGCTGCCGACTACAGAGAAAAGGTGGGGGCAGAGATAAGGCACAGCTGCATGAGAGGGGCGAGGGCCACATGAAATGGCCTGGGAGGCCGCATTCGGCCCGCGGGCCTTGTGTTTGACACCTGTGTATTAGAGGGTGGCTACATTTGCTCTCCATGGACCCTCTGTATGTAAGACGTAGCCACCCTCTCTTGCTCTTTTCTGAAATAAACTATGGACTATAGCAGGGGTCTCCAACTTTATAAATAAAGGCCCACTTTAGTGTCCTTCAGGCTTTAGGGGGGCTGCACTGTGACCAGTGGGAGTAGAAATTGTCCTGGTGTCAGAGGTGGTAAACAGTGCCCCATCTTTGGTATTGGGGGAATAATAGAGCCCTAGTGTTGGTGTCAATGAGAGGAAAAGTGCCCCTGAGGGCCAGATAAAGGTGAGCAAAGAGCGGCATCCAGCCCTAAGGCCACAGTTTAGAGACCAATGGACTATGGGACTTGTAGTGTGTAGAGAGTAGTGTACATAACTACAACCAATGTGCACTGCTCATTCTGAACAAAAAGAAGCAAGGAGGAAACAGAGATGGCCGAGAGCTCACGTTATAGGCAGGCAGAAAAAGACAGTAAGAAACCTTTTCATTCAAAAACAGATTACTGGGGCTAATAAAGTGACATGAAACTATATTTTTACTCTCCACAAATAACCCATATACTGTACATTCACAAGAGCCCTCTAATATATTTCTCATTAAATTGTTTCTTACTGTGTTTCTGTGCCTGCCTATATTGTGAGCTCCCAAAGCTCTCCTTTGCCCCTCACTTCCATTTGTTTGCAACAGGAAATACACATTAGTAGCTGTCCAGTGCAATGCTCTATGCACACTACAAAGCCCGTAGCCAATAGCCCAAAGCTACATAGTAAATCTGGTTGAAAAATGACACAAGTCCATCTAGTTCAACCAATAAAAAAGGAAAAAAAATGGATTTTCACAATACACAACCCCATACACACAGGGGATCCAGGGGGAGGCAAAAAAAAAAAAAAACCAGCAAAGCTTGATCCAATTTGCTCCAGCAGGTGGTAAAAATGTCTTATTGATCCCCCAAACTGGATGTTCCCTGGATCAACTTTACCTATGAATGTTAGTACCCAGTTATGTTATGTACATTTAGGAGAGAATCCAGGCCTTTTTTAAAGCAATCTACTGAGCTGGCCAGAATCACCTCTGGAGGGAGTCTATTCCACATTTTCACAGCTCTTACTGTGAAGATGCCTTTCTGTATTTGGAGTTGAAATCTCTTTTCCTCTAGACATAAAGAGTGCCTCCTTGTTCACTGTGTTGACTTTAAAGTGACTAACTCAACATCAAGTTCACTATATGGACCCGTTATGTATTTGTACATGTTGCTCATATCCCTTCCTTATCTCCTCTTCTCAAAATAGAATAAATTCAGTTCCTCTAACCCATAACTCATAGTTCATAACCCAAAGTCCATAACCCATAGTCCATAACCCATAGTCCATAACCGATAACGCATAGCATATAACCCATAGTCCATAGCCCATAGTCCATAACCCATAATCCATAACCTATAGTCCTTAAAGTGAGTAACTCAACATCAAGTTCACTATATGGACCCCCTATGTATTTGTACATGTTGCTCCTATACTTTCCTTATTACCTCTACTCAAGAGCAAATAAATTCAGTTCCTCTAACCCATAACCCATAGTCCATAACTCATAGTCCATAGCCCATAGTCCATAACCCATAGTCCATAGCCTACAGTCCATAACCCACAGTCCATAACCGATAACCCATAGCCCATAACCCATAGTCCATAGCCCATAGTCCATAGCCCATAACCCATAGTCCATAACCCATAACCCATAGTCCATAGCCCATAGTCCATAACCCACAGTCCATAACCAATAGCCCATAGCCCATAACCCATAGTCCATAACCTATAGTCAATAACCGATAACCCATGGCCCATAGTCCATAACCTATAGTCCATAACCCATAGTCCATAGCCCATAGTCCATAACCCATAGCCCATAGTCCATAACCCATAGTCCATAGCCCACAGTCCATAACCCACAATCCATAACCAATAACCCATAGTCCATAGCCCATAATCCATAGTCCATAACCCATAGTCCATAACCGATAACGCATAGCCTATAACCCATAGTCCATAACCCATAGTCCATAGCCCATAGCCCATAACCCATAACTTATAGTCCTTAAAGTGAATAACTCAACATCAAGTTCAAGCGGAGTTCCGGGCACAGAAGTCATTTTTTACTAAACATACCCCCGGGACAGTCAGGGCTAGCACATTCCACAATGGCTAGCCTCTGATCTGTCCCGGTTCGCACTTACCTTTTAGAAGAAATACTTACTTATAAAATTTCTTCCACAGCAGTTCCATCATGTTGTGGGCAGCTGAAGCCGGCGCGGTCCTCTTCTGTGTCTTCTTCCGCGTCTTCTTGTCCCAGAATGCGACGGCATCGGCCCCTCTCGTCACTTCCGGTGCGGCGCTGCATTCCTCCACAGCTTCTGGGCATGCCCAGAAGCTGTTTAGCAGGGGAATGCGGCGTCGCCCGGAAATGACGAGCGGGGCCGGTGCCGTCGCATTGATTCCTGGGAGCGATGACGTTCAGCTCCCAGGATTCATAGCGAGACAGGAAGTGACGGGGTGAGCCGCGGCTCCAAGGGAGGAAGTACTCTGAGGTGAGTATCTTCAATCTTCATTTACCAGGTAAGTAAACAAAAAAAAAAAAAAATAACTATCCAATTCCTTTTCAGGTGAGGTCTACCTAGCGGAGGGGCACAAAAACTCCGCTTTCACTATATGGACCCCATATGTATTTGTACATGTTGCTCATATCCCTTCCTTATTACCTCTACTCAAGAGCGAATAAATTCAGTTCCTCTAACCCATAACCCATAGTCCATAACTCCTAGTCCATAGCCCATAGTCCATAACCCATAGTCCATAGCCCACAGTCCATAACCCACAGTCCATAACTGATAACCCATAATCCATAGTCCATAGCCCATGGTCCATAACCCATAGTCCATAGCCCACAGTCCATAACCCACAGTCCATAACTGATAACCCATAATCCATAGTCCATAACCCATAGTCCATAACCCACAGTCCATAACCCATAACACATAGTCCATAACCCATAGTCCATAACCCATAGGTCCATAACCCACAGTCCATAACTGATAACCCATAACCCATAGTCCATAGCCCATAGTCCATAGCCCATAGGTCCATAACCCATAGTCCATAACCCACAGTCCATAACCCATAACCCATAGTCCATAACCCATACCATGAGTGAGCAAGAGAGAGTAGTTCCATTCCTACATACAGTAGGACAATGGAGAAGATACGTAGCCACCCTCTATCAGTAAGTCGGGTGACAGGAGCAAAAACAAAGGAATTTGGAGATTTATAAGGAGGCTGAGAGTGAAAGAATATACTTTTTAAGTTCAGAATATATACCTGAGTGTCACTCGGAGTAGTGGATGTATACGGATGATTTTTTTGGGAAACAAGGATATCATTTTAAATCCCCAACGACCAACCTACAGCCGCTCTGCGCTTTTTGCACGCCTTTGTTTATTTTCTCCCAACCTTACGATATGGCCCTTCCAGGGACAAAGCCCACGGTGATTTACTGATGCTGCAATCATTCCAGCATGCTGCACATAGGAGTATTGATTACCCCGGCCAGCTCTTTTACTGAGTGTCACACACAAGGCAGTGGCCTGACTGCATGGATCAGAGGGGGGGGGGGTATTCAGGGGGGGGGGGGCAGCACAGCTCTTGTTTCTATGAATGGAAGGTTGTTTTTTTTTTTTTGCTGGATGAGAGATAAACAAATGATCCTGGAGCAAAGCTGACAGTAAGCCATCCCTCCCTCCCCTGTGTCCTGTAGGTGGCGCTGTTGCATGGAGCGGGGTGCTGGTGACGCCTATGGAGGAGATGCTGGGTTATGGGAGGGCGCTGCTGTGATTCTGGAGCTCCCATTGATTGACTCTCCTAACCTGAGAGCCCTACAGAGGGTGCAAAAATAAAGAGGGTGCAAAAATAAATAAATGGCTGCAATGCATTGGTAGTCCAGGTCCTAGGGCCTATCTCTGATGCTGCTGCAGAACCTCTTGTCCCCATCAATGAATGTGACCCCCCCTCCCCCCTGTATGGTGCTCACCTTCTGCTGCCTCCTGGCCATGTCGGTGGGTTGCTTGGCATTGAAGGGATAGGCGATACATCTCATGACAAATACATAGAGCTGCAGCTTCCTCTTCCTCTCCTCTTCCTCCTTCTGCAGCTTCTCCAGCTCTTCCTTCTCCTTCTCACTCACCACCGATGGGCTGGGGCTGGACGGCCGCACACTGCTGCTTCTACTGCTGGGCTGCAGCCCCCCACCACTGCTCTCACTGGTCCGACTGGGGGAGAGCCGGGCCCCGGTACTGGGAGCTAACACCTCCTTACATTCCTCTTCTACGATCTCATCCGATTCCTCCTCGCTGGATGACGGGTCCAGCATGGTGTCCGCTCCAAGCTGTACGAAGGGGGCCCAGGGGTGCCCGGACTATATCCCACCGACCGACCGAGGATCAGAGAGCCGGGATCAGGACGAAGGAGAGTCCGGGGATCAGGAAGAAGGAGATCCGGGGATCAGGCAGAAGGAGATCCGGGATCCAGGCAGGAGGAGATCCGGGGATGAGGATGGAGGAGATCCGGGATCCAGGCAGGAGGAGATCCGGGGATGAGGATGGAGGAGATCCGGGGAGGACCTGGCGGTGGTGCAGCCAAGTGCAGACTAGGCATCGGCGGTGCTTACGTGTTTAACTCTCTCCTCCCCTGCACTGTGACTGGAGAAAGGCGAGCGGAGAGAGACAAAATAGTGCCGCTGGGGGGGGGGGGGGGGGGGGCGTCCTCATTGATCAGCTGTGCCTGGAATCTGCCGCGGCAGATGGTGCCCGGGCTCTTTGTCCGCCGGCCAATCAATCCTCAGAGCGCAGGAGGGGGAGGAGGATGGGTGACCTGTCCGGGGGGGTCACTGGGTGAGTAGAGGGGGGGGGGGGGCAAGGGGTGTCAGGGAGGAAGAAATATGTGAGTAGGGGTGCAGAGGAGGTGTCAGATGTCAGAGAGTTGGGTGTAAGAGCTGTCAAAGTAGGGGTGCTGAGGTTGTCAGAGAAGGGGGTGTAGAAGTTGTCAGAGAAGGGGGTATTGGGGATACCACAGAGGGGGCTGTAGGGATTGTCAGAGAAAGAGTTGCAGGGGGTGTCAGAGAATGGGGTGTAGGATATGTCAAAGAAGGGGTGCAGAGGATGTCAGGAAAAAGGGTGGAGGAGATGTCAAAAAATGGGGTGAAGAATATGTCAAAGAAGGGGTACAGGGGTTGTCAGAGAAAGGGTGTTGGGGATACCACAGAAGGGGTGCAGGGGTTGTCAGAGAATGGGGTGTAGGATACTGTCAGGTAAGTGGGGGCACAGGGTTTAGGGAATATTAAAGAAGAAGGTGGATGGGGGGATTGCCGGGTCAGTGGATGTAGGGTATATAAGAAAGATAATTTGATATAGTTGCTGTTAAAGAAGGAAATTGGTGTAGAGTTTGTTACAGTGAGAAAGTGTGTATGGGAAGTCAGAGAAGGGGGTGCAAGAGGGTTCTAAGAGAAGGAGATGGGTGCAGGGGATGTCAGAGAAGAGAGGAATGCAGGGGGTCTCAAAAAAGAGAGGGGTGCAGGGGGTGTATCAGAGAAGAGAGGGGTGCAAGGAATATCAGAGTAGGGAGGGGTGCAGGGAATATCAGAGAAGGGAGGGGTGCAGGGAATATCAGAGAAGGGAGGGGTGCAATGAATATTAGAGAAGAGAGAGGTTCAGGGAATATCAGAGAGGAGAGGGGTACAGGGGTTGTCACAGAAGAGAGGGGTGCAGGGGTTGTCAGAGAAGAGAAGGGTGCAGGGGGTGTCAGAGAAGAGAAGGGCGCAGGGGATGTCAGAAAAGAGAAGGGTGCAGGGTGTGTCAGAGAAGAGAGGGGTGCAGTGGGGTGTCAGAGAAAAGAGGGGTGCAGGAGGTGTCAGAGAAGAGAAGGGTGCAGGGGTGTCAGAGAAGAGAGGGGTACAGGGGGATGTCAGAGAAGAGAGGGGTGCAGGGGGATGTCAGAGAAAAGAGGGGTGCAGGAGGTGTCAGAGAAGAGAAGGTTGCAGGGGGTGTCAGAGAAGAGAGGGGTACAGGGGGATGTCAGAGAAAAGAGGGGCGCAGGAGGTGTCAGAGAAGAGAAGGGTGCAGGGGTGTCAGAGAAGAGAGGGGTACAGGGGGTGTCAGAGAAGAGAAGGGTGCAGGGGTGTCAGAGGAGAGAGGGGTACAGGGGGTGTCAGAGAAGAGAAGGGTGCAGGGGTGTCAGAGAAGGGTGCAGGGGGTGTCAGAGAAGAGAGGGGTGCAGGGGGTGTCAGAAAAGAGAGAGGTACAGGGGGATGTCAGAGAAGAGAAGGGTGCAGGGGTGTCAGAGAAGAGAGGGGTACAGGGGGATGTCAGGGAAAAGAGGGGTGCAGGGGGTGTCAGAGAAAAGAGGGATGCAGGGGGTGTCAGAGAGGAGAGGGGTCCAAGGGGGGGGGGAGCTGTCAGAGAAGGGGATCAGAGAAGAAGGTGGGTCAGAAGGTGTCACAGATAGAGGGGGCGAGGGATGCCAGAGAAGGTGGCGCAGGGGATGTAGGGGTGGTTAGAGCAGTGGATGTAGTGTATAACAGAATGGTGTCTTGATGATGGGGTTGTCATTGAGTAGAGCTGACTGCAGTGTGAGCTGTATTCCCCAGCAAGAAGCATCAGATTGAAGCTGTGTCTGGGATATCAGAGAAGGTCCCTGATGGGTGCAGGGCTAGCTGGATTCTAATGGTGATCATAGAGAGGTACACAGAGCAATCAGAACTGAGCTATAATGACATTACAGGAAAGAGGACCTGTCCATGGACAAGGCACAGTGCTGAATGCAGAGGACCTGTCCATGGACAAGGCAGGCTACACTGGGCACAGTGCTGAATGCAGAGGAGCTGTCCATGGACAAGGCAGGCTACACTGGGCACAGTGCTGAATGCAGAGGAGCTGTCCATGGACAAGGTAGGCTACACTGGGCACAGTGCTAATGCAGAGGAGCTGTCCATGGACAAGGTAGGCTACACTGGGCACAGTGCTGAATACAGAGGACCTGTCTATGGACAAGGCAGGCTACACTGGGCACAGTGCTGAATGCAGAGGACTTGTCCATGGACAAGGTATGCTACACTGGGCACAGTGCTGAATGCAGAGGAGCTGTCCATGGACAAGGTAGGCTACACTGGGCACAGTGCTGAATGCAGAGGAGCTGTCCATGGACAAGGTAGGCTACACTGGGCACAGTGCTAATGCAGAGGAGCTGTCCATGGACAAGGTAGGCTACACTGGGCACAGTGCTGAATACAGAGGACCTGTCTATGGACAAGGCAGGCTACACTGGGCACAGTGCTGAATGCAGAGGACCTGTCCATGGACAAGGCAGGCTACACTGGGCACAGTGCTGAATGCAGAGGAGCTGTCCATGGACAAGGCAGGCTACACTGGGCACAGTGCTGAATGCAGAGGAGCTGTCCATGGACAAGGTAGGCTACACTGGGTACAGTGCTGAATGCAGAGGAGCTGTCCATGGACAAGGTAGGCTACACTGGGCACAGTGCTAATGCAGAGGAGCTGTCCATGGACAAGGTAGGCTACACTGGGCACAGTGCTGAATACAGAGGACCTGTCTATGGACAAGGCAGGCTACACTGGGCACAGTGCTGAATGCAGAGGACCTGTCCATGGACAAGGCAGGCTACACTGGGCACAGTGCTGAATGCAGAGGACCTGCCCATGAACAAGGCAGGCTACACTGGGCACAGTGCTGAATGCAGAGGAGCTGTCCATGGACAAGGTAGGCTACACTGGGCACAGTGCTGAATGCAGAGGAGCTGTCCATGGACAAGGTAGGCTACACTGGGCACAGTGCTAATGCAGAGGAGCTGTCCATGGACAAGGTAGGCTACACTGGGCACAGTGCTGAATACAGAGGAGCTGTCCATGGACAAGGTAGGCTACACTGGGCACAGTGCTAATGCAGAGGAGCTGTCCATGGACAAGGTAGGCTACACTGGGCACAGTGCTGAATACAGAGGACCTGTCTATGGACAAGGCAGGCTACACTGGGCACAGTGCTGAATGCAGAGGACTTGTCCATGGACAAGGTAGGCTACACTGGGCACAGTGCTGAATGCAGATGAGCTGTCCATGGACAAGGTAGGCTACACTGGGCACAGTGCTAATGCAGAGGAGCTGTCCATGGACAAGGTAGGCTACACTGGGCACAGTGCTAATGCAGAGGAGCTGTCCATGGACAAGGCAGGCTACACTGGGCACAGTGCTGAATGCAGAGGACCTGTCCATGGACAAGGCAGGCTATACTGGGCACAGTGCTAATGCAGAGGAGCTGTCCATGGACAAGGTAGGCTACACTGGGCACAGTGCTAATGCAGAGGAGTTGTCCATGGACAAGGCAGGCTACACTGGGCACAGTGCTGAATGCAGAGGACTTGTCCATGGACAAGGTAGGCTACACTGGGCACAGTGCTAAATGCAGAGGACCTGTCCATGGAAAAGGCAGGCTACACTGGGCACAGTGCTGAATGCAGAGGACCTGTCCATGGAAAAGGCAGGCTACACTGGGCACAGTGCTGAATGCAGAGGAGCTGTCCATGGACAAGGTAGGCTACACTGGGCACAGTGCTAATGCAGAGGAGCTGTCCATGGACAAGGTAGGCTACACTGGGCACAGTGCTAATGCAGAGGAGCTGTCCATGGACAAGGTAGGCTACACTGGGCACAGTGCTAATGCAGAGGAGCTGTCCATGGACAAGGCAGGCTACACTGGGCACAGTGCTGAATGCAGAGGACCTGTCCATGGACAAGGCAGGCTATACTGGGCACAGTGCTAATGCAGAGGAGCTGTCAATGGACAAGGTAGGCTACACTGGGCACAGTGCTAATGCAGAGGAGTTGTCCATGGACAAGGCAGGCTACACTGGGCACAGTGCTGAATGAAGAGGACCTGTCCATGGACAAGGCAGGCTACACTGGGCACAGTGCTGAATGCAGAGGACCTGTCCATGGAAAAGACAGGCTACACTGGGCACAGTGCTGAATGCAGAGGACTTGTCCATGGACAAGGTAGGCTACACTGGGCACAGTGCTAATGCAGAGGAGCTGTCCATGGACAAGGTAGGCTACACTGGGCACAGTGCTAATGCAGAGGAGCTGTCCATGGACAAGGTAGGCTACACTGGGCACAGTGCTAATGCAGAGGAGCTGTCCATGGACAAGGCAGGCTACACTGGGCACAGTGCTGAATGCAGAGGACCTGTCCATGGACAAGGCAGGCTATACTGGGCACAGTGCTAATGCAGAGGAGCTGTCAATGGACAAGGTAGGCTACACTGGGCACAGTGCTAATGCAGAGGAGTTGTCCATGGACAAGGCAGGCTACACTGGGCACAGTGCTGAATGAAGAGGACCTGTCCATGGACAAGGCAGGCTACACTGGGCACAGTGCTGAATGCAGAGGAGCTGTCCATGGACAAGGCAGGCTACACTGGGCACAGTGCTGAATGCAGAGGACCTGTCCATGGACAAGGCAGGCTACACTGGGCACAGTGCTGAATGCAGAGGAGCTGTCCATGGACAAGGCAGGCTACACTGGGCACAGTGCTGAATGCAGAGGACCTGTCTATGGACAAGGCAGGCTATACTGGGCACAGTGCTGAATGCAGAGGAGCTGTCCATGGACAAGGCAGGCTACACTGGGCACAGTGCTGAATGCAGAGGAGCTGTCCAGCAGCCGGAGTGTGTGGCTTTCAATATGAAGAGGCTCTGTGTGTCAGCCTTGGATAAGGAGGGGGGGGGGGGGGTCAGACAAGTAGAAGGTTGGATGAAAGGAGACAATCAGAGGATCATAAAGGAATCCAAGGAACAAAGGTCACATATTAGTGGAGAGCAGAGGACCTGGACAGGATTGCGGTTAGGACTGGAGCTGTCCAGCAGATAGCTGCAGTGTTCTCTACCCCTGCTGAGTAAATCATGAGGGCTGCCCCCTGCTGATCATCACATCTCACACATGCTCATCCCCTGCTGTATTGTCAAATTACTGAGCCTGCACATACTATGTCAGAGAGGACCTACACAGTCATTCCAGGACTAATGACCCAGAGAATATTGAAGCCACTAGATCACCAGTTTACCAGTCTTTAGATGTAGTGGTTGCATTTGTTTTCTTTTTTCAGCCTATAACAGTCTCAGCAAGTACAATTAATACCTGTTGATCCTTCCAGAAATGCAGCGCCTTTGTCAATTCTCACTTTTAGTTGAACTGGAAGGCAAAACAATGTTATCATTCTTCTGTAAACTACTAATCCCAGCAATCCAGCCTGTGCAATGAAGATGAAGAGAGGCAGACATGTTTGAATTCCAGCCTGGGTGGCACCCATGGCTCTCTCCATAGATTCAGTGAAGGAGTGAGTGTTGCCACTCAAGGACAGGAAGAATGTTATATACAGGATCACCAGGTGAAAATAGAGAAAAGAAATGCAGCCAACCCATCTAAGTACCGGTAAGCTGCAATATTTTACATTTTTCTTTTTTTGATTAGATATGTGTGTGTGTGTCCAGAAGATTGGTGGTGTAAGGCACATTTTTGGCAGTGATCAGAGATACATACATGCAGGATTACAATAAAAATGTGATCAAAGAGTTAGGAGGACCTGTCCAAAACTATAGCTGGGTAAAGTAATGCAGAATAAGTCATTGTCAGAGATAGAGCCACTAGGAGCAGAAAAATTAGGGCCTGTAATGAAGAGGACCTGTCTACTAATCTGTGTGCATAGATCTAGAAATTAACCTTTTTCAATGACTTTGCTGAAAGAAGAGGCAGAAATGTAATGTAAGACTGCCTAGCAAAGTTCTGCATCTAGTAAAGATGACCATACACAATGCAATCTGATTGCACAGTTTTCTTTAGATCTACCATCAACTGTGTAGTGCAAGGCCCTGCCTGATTGGGTACAGATTGAATAGATTGTTCTGTTGCTTCCTCCTATTACAAATCTAAAGGAGATTATACAACTAGATTGTATAGTGAATTGCCAGCTTTACTACAGTACTGGCAGGTGGGGGGGGAGTGCATTGTCTTACATCAGAAAAATAAATCACAAAGTTGGAATGGTGACCTGAGAAGCTAAATGGTGTCAGGGAATTAATGATTGATGCACAGAGCAGCAATCTCTATAAAATTGTACAGGAAGGTATTGTCAGAGACTAGGCTGAAGGAAACAGGACCTGTCAGGGAGGCAAGCTGTATATAGTGTATCACATCAATCACCTGCACAGACATCACTGATAGCAGTCGATGATCGAATAGCACTGCACAGATAGTGATGACAGTCAGTGATTGTATAGCAGTGCACAGATAGTGATGACAGTCAGTGATTGTATAGCAGTGCACAGATAGTGATGACAGTCAGTGATTGTATAGCAGTGCACAGATAGTGATGACAGTCAGTGATTGTATAGCAGTGCACAGATAGTGATGACAGTCAGTGATTGTTTAGCAGTGCACAGATAGTGATGACAGTCGGTGATTGTTTAGCAGTGCACAGATAGTGATGACAGTCAGTGATTGTATAGCAGTGCACAGATAGTGATGACAGTCGGTGATTGTATAGCAGTGCACAGATAGTGATGACAGTCGGTGATTGTATAGCAGTGCACAGATAGTGATGACAGTCGGTGATTGTATAGCAGTGCACAGATAGTGATGACAGTCGGTGATTGTATAGCAGTGCACAGATAGTGATGACAGTCAGTGATTGTATAGCAGTGCACAGATAGTGATGACAGTCGGTGATTGTATAGCAGTGCACAGATAGTGATGACAGTCAGTGAATGTATAGCAGTGCACAGATAGTGATGACAGTCAGTGATTGTATAGCAGTGCACAGATAGTGATGACAGTCGGTGATTGTATAGCAGTGCACAGATAATGATGACAGTCGGTGATTGTATAGCAGTGCACAGATAGTGATGACAGTCGGTGATTGTATAGCAGTGCACAGATAGTGATGACAGTCAGTGATTGTATAGCACTGCACAGATAGTGATGACAGTCGGTGATTGTATAGCAGTGGACAGATAGTGATGACAGTCAGTGATTGTATAGCAGTGCACAGATAGTGATGACAGTCGGTGATTGTATAGCAGTGCACAGATAGTGATGACAGTCGGTGATTGTATAGCAGTGCACAGATAGTGATGACAGTCGGTGATTGTATAGCAGTGCACAGATAGTGATGACAGTCAGTGATTGTATAGCAGTGCACAGATAGTGATGACAGTCAGTGATTGTATAGCAGTGCACAGATAGTGATGACAGTCAGTGATTGTATAGCAGTGCACAGATAGTGATGACAGTCGGTGATTGTATAGCAGTGCACAGATAGTGATGACAGTCAGTGATTGTATAGCAGTGCACAGATAGTGATGACAGTCGGTGATTGTTTAGCAGTGCACAGATAGTGATGACAGTCGGTGATTGTTTAGCAGTGCACAGAGAGTGATGACAGTCGGTGATTGTTTAGCAGTGCACAGATAGTGATGACAGTCGGTGATTGTTTAGCAGTGCACAGATAGTGATGACAGTCGGTGATTGTTTAGCAGTGCACAGATAGTGATGACAGTCAGTGATTGTATAGCAGTGCACAGATAGTGATGACAGTCGGTGATTGTTTAGCAGTGCACAGATAGTGATGACAGTCGGTGATTGTTTAGCAGTGCACAGATAGTGATGACAGTCAGTGATTGTATAGCAGTGCACAGATAGTGATGACAGTCGGTGATTGTATAGCAGTGCACAAATAGTGATGACAGTCAGTGATTGTATAGCAGTGCACAGTCAGCAGAGCTTCTACTCATTTACTAATCTCTGGCACAACTGCTCATGCAGAGTACAACTGCCTTTAGTAAATCGACCCCACTGATGGCTGAGTGCAGTGCAGGGATATCAGAGGCGGAGGTGGTGATCTGCACTGAGCGGAGCTGTCCAGCAGCACATTGACTGCATAGGGAAGTACAGGGAGCTGTCCAGCAGCACAGACCTTACATAGGGAAGTACAGGGAGCTGTCCAGCAGCACAGACCTCCCATAGGGAAGTACAGGGAGCTGTCCAGCAGCACAGACCTCCCATAGGGAAGTACAGGGAGCTGTCCAGGGTGCTGAACTGGAATCCAGGCTGCAGAGAACAGGAACATCTCTGAGACCTCCCATAGGGAAGTACAGGGAGCTCTCCAGCAGCACAGACTTTTTATAGGGAAGTATATGGAGCTTTCCAGCAGCACAGATGTTGCATAGGGAAGTACAAGGAGGTGTCCAGCAGCACAGACCTCCCATAGGGAAGTACAGGGAGCTGTCCAGGGTGCTGAACTGGAATCCGGGCTGCAGAGAACAGGAACATCTCTGAGACCTCCCATAGGGAAGTACAGGGAGCTGTCCAGGGTGCTGAACTGGAATCCAGGCTGCAGAGAACAGGAACATCTCTGAGACCTCATGCTTACCATTCATAGAAGGATGAGCACACACAATGCAGCCAGTGGACTACTAAAATTGTGGAACTACATGTCTCAGCCTGCCCTGGCATCTTTAAAACTGGACTGTGATTCTGTCTACTGCTGAGACAAATCTGGATTTCAGTTTTACCAACAAATATGAGAGAAGCAATGAAAACACTACAGTAGTAGGTTAGTCACGGGTGTTGATTTACTAAAGGTAAATAGGCTGTTCAATTGCACTTTGCAAGGGAATTATTCCCAGAACTTAGGGAGAATTTTTATTTTTTTTATGAATAAAGTTTTTTAAGCATTAACAAGCAAACAAAATAAGTGCAACCGAAATATATGTCAACAGTGTGGTTCCAAGCTGCTCATGCGCTACACAAGGCATAATGCATCCAAATTACATCAAGCATTCCTAAGGCACAGTCCCATAGAATACAAATACATACTTAACTTACAGACAGGATAAATGAGTATTACTATAAAACATTTACAAAAGCCCCTCAGGAAGGGGCTCCCCCCAATTGTCTTCCTAATACCATGAAATAATGACCAGCCCAGGATCCTGTCCAACACCAGATCCATTGGAGCCAGGCCAGTTACTGCCAGCCTGTCACTCCACATCCTGTCAAACATTCCTGGGCTACCTCTATGCTAAGAAATTATTTTTTCAAGTCTAAGGGTAACCCATACTGAGTGCACATTCACTGTGGTTGGGAGCCTTGTCTGTTTTCCACTGTTGTGGGAGAAGTCTACAGGCCTGGAACAAGGATTGGTTAACCGCTACCTTCTGAACTTCTGTTAGTGGGAGGTCATCTAAAATACATACAGTGCCTTGAAAAAGTATTCATACCACTTGCTACTGGGCAGCAGTGGTTAATTCTGTGTGCCACATTACAGTCCCTCTTGAGCCCAACAGGTGTATTCTACAGTGGCTTGAAAAAGTATTCATACCCCTTGAAATTTTCCACATTTTGTCATGTTCAACCAAAAAGGTAAATGTATTTTATTGGGATTTTATGTGATGGACCAACACAAAGTGGCACATAATTGTGAATTTTAAGGAAAATGATAAATGGTTTTCAAATTTTTTACAAATAAATATGTGAAAAGTGTGGCGTGCAATTACTCTGATACCCCTAACTAAAGTCTAGTGAAACCAATTGCCTTCAGAAGTCACCTTATTAGTAAATAGAGTCCCCCTGTGTGTAATTTAATCTCAGTAAAAATACAGCTGTTCTGTGAAGCTCTCAGAAGTGTGTTAGAGAACCTTAGTGAACAAACAGCATCATGAAGGCCAAGGAACAAACCAATCAGGTCAGGGATAAAGTTGTGGATAAGTTTAAAGCAAAGTTAGGTTATAAAAAAATATTCCAAGCTTTGAACATCTCATAGAGCACTGTTCCATCCATTATCTGAAAATGGAAAAAGTATGGCACACCTACAAACCTACCAAGACATTCCCGTTCACCTAAACTGACAGGCCGGTTCATTTTAGGAGCAAGCAACAGAGGGTGGCTACATTCCTACATACAGTGGGACCATGAAGAACAAATGTAGACACACTCTAAAGGGAGTCAGATCATAGCAACAAAAAAAATTGGGAGGAGGCTGAGAGCAATAGAAGGAACTTTTTTGAGTTAGGCCCCTTTCACACGGGGCGGATCGGTTTGGACAGAGTTCGCTTGCTCAGCGGGGATCGGATGCCAGGCGGGTGTCAGCGGACACATGTCCCCCCCATTAAGGACAATTGGTGGCCCGATCGGGTCCGCCTGAAAAACAGACAGGAGGACCCGATCAGTCTGATCGTGTGAAAGGGGCCTTAAGAGTGCGTACCTCTGCCCCCTTCATTAGGGCTTGAATAATTATTTATTGTTTGTGGACCTGGTGATCAGCCTAACTTTGTACAGCAGTTTGTCAGCATCTGGTTGAGGCCATATCCATGTTCTCCTGTATTTAGGACCAAAAATAGACAAAAGTGGGGCTTCCAAGGCTCAAATGAGATGGTCAATTCCCTCAACGCCACACAATGGTAAAATAAAAACACATTTTATGAACTATTAATTGATAAAAAAGGCAGGTCAGGCAGGTTGCACCATATGAGAGGACACAGGGGGTTATAACTCCCCCGGCATCCATAAGAATATCCAGGACTACCGCATACAGCGTCTCCAGTCTATACAATCATGACATGACTAGGATACCTGGGTACACTCCATATAGGATTACCTGCCCAAACTACTTTATACTAATGTAAAGGAAGCTGCATGTCTGTCCCCCAAAGATGGTGTCTGAATGGCTATATATTAGCTCCTTTTTTGGACCCATATGTTGCAACAAAGTGAATATAATTCATAGTATATGCACCAATACGTTCTATATAAACTCAATTGGGATATACGGTCCACATCCAATAGACAATTACTATCTGTGAACCCTGTCCGGACTATGGATCTGCATCAAATTGGAACACTAGTTGGTTCTCTGGTCTCTGATTAAGCCCTGAAGAAGCGAAGTCAAGCGAAACGCGTTGGCTGTACAGGGACCACATCCATCCTTGTGACTGAGACTCCACCATCTGGTTACCTACTTTGTGTTCCTCAATTTTAATTACATGTGGTATATGTATATGTGTTTTTTCAGGCATGTTTTCATGCCCTTTTTTATCAATTTAATAGTTAATAAAATGTGTTTTTATTTTACCATTGTGTGGCGTTGAGTGAATTGACCATCTCATTTGAGCCTTGAAAGCCCCACTTTTGTCAATTTTTGGTCCTGTACTGTATAGGGGTGTGGCTCACATCTTGCGGCAATTATTTTGTACATTTCTCCTGTATTTACTTAAAGGCTTATACAATAAAGGGTGTCAATTACAAAAAATTCCACTATCCCCAAAATTGTAACAATTGGAGCATTATATAACCCACCTGTACTCTTAACAATCAAGGGACAGTGAGAATAGGGATTTTAATGTGCCCAAAATACATGACAAAAAAAATACATAAAAGACCAACTTTATTATTACATCAAAAAATGTATTTCCCTCCTAATTAAAAAAACAGTGGTCAACAGCTGCAAGGTTAAATGTACGATTGAATACATCAACGAGAAAACCGATGGATCAATGAGTTTTGTCTGATGAGGGCTTCCTCGGGATCCACTTTGTCTTTGGATCTTTACAACAATGCAGCCAGCCAAAAAAGGATTTAATTCCTGTTATAAGAGCAATATATGCAGGAACAAACACCCGGGAGTTAGCAACATTAGGACAGTCTTATTCATAATCTTGAAAATATGGGCCTTAGTCACAGTTGTAGTCATCCAGAAAAGATTCTCTCAGATGGTTCCCACCAGCTTAATCCACAACTTATAACCAAAAAAATCAAAGGGGGATGGTGACGTAAAAACTGCCTCTGCCTTCCATAGTGGCGGGGTGACACACAAAAGTATATACCAATGATGGCGAACCTTGGCACCCCAGATGTTTTGGAATTACATTTCCCATGATGCTCATGCACTGTGCAGTGTAGTTGAGCAACATGGGAAATGTAGTTCCAAAACATCTGGGGTGCCAAGGTCCGCCATCACTGGTATATACTGTAATGGTACAGGGATCTCAACCACACAATGAGACTGACTGACTGGCATAGGCGTGCGCACAGGGTGTGCCTAGGCACACCCTAATCACCCATAGTTGCCAACTGTCTTGAATGACATGCACATTATTGGAACAAATCTCCTCCCCTAGCAGTTTCAGGCACTCCTGGCTCTCAGGTGGACTGCAAGAACATCCCCAAGATAGATCCTGCCTCCTCCTTGTTTTCTTCTAGTACTGCAATTAAGTTTGAGTGGGCAGGATGGGGATGTGCCTGGCCTTGGAGATTGCGCCTGGCCTGGTGGTGTGCCACATGTGCACTGAGCAGAAGAAGTCAGAGGGAGTGTGTGCTAAAATGATTTACAGTATATATACTGTATATATATATATATATATATATATATATATATATATATATATATATATATATATATATATATAAATACTGTATATGATCGACTGATATCGTTTTTTTTAATGCCAATAGCGATATTTTGGTCATCGGATATCGGTATCGGCCGATATTTTCGGACATATAAAAAAATTTTTTTTTTTTTTTCCAAAGGTGCCCCCAAACCCCTTGGCACTGAAAAGCATTCAAAGTTTGGCTGTTTTGAATGCTGTCAGTTTTTTCAATTCGGCGCCGAGTATCCGGAAGTGATGTCATGACATCACTTCCGGGTTTTTTACATGGAGACCCGATCAGAGCCAAATGCGGCTTTGATCGGGTCTTCTCTTCGGCGGCCGTGGAGGTAGGATGCCCTGGTCTCCCGGTGGGACGGGAGACCCGGGCGAGCCGCGGAAGGAGGCGGGAAGGGGGGGGGACGTCCCCTCCCGCTCCTTGAAATGACAGCCGAGTGGCTTCTCAGCCGCATCAGCTGTGATTACAAGACAGCCAACCATCGGCTATGGACGCCGTTACTGGGGTGATGCCTCTAGCTGCAGGCATCACTCCGGTACATGCACTTTCCCGAAATATCGGCAATATCGGTAACCTCAGGGGCCAATTCCGATATATCGGGGGAAAAGTGCATATCGGCCCCCAATATATCGGTGTTGCCGATAATTGGTTGATCCCTAATATATATATATATATATATATATATATATACACAAACACAAATGTTTGTTTGAGCTTTGGAGTGCACACCCTAATGCAATAGGTTGCGCAAACCTATGCTGACTGGGAGTATCCTTCATTAAAGCGTAACTCCACTTTTGTTGAAAAAAAAACATTCCCCTCTGGGTGATCTCTGTACATTACAAGGATTTTAACAAACTGTTTTGTTTTGAATTTAATGTTGCTCTGCATCATCTGCCTCCACAATCGGACAGACTCAATGATTGCACCAAGAACAGGATAGTGAAGTCAGCACATTTGTTGTCTATTGTTTATTTCCCCCATAATAGAAGGTCTGTACCTTTGTACAGACCTGGGGCTGGGGGCTAGAAATGCAAAAAGCCTATGAATTGAACACGAACACTCTGTTTGCAGTTGCAATGCTCTGTAGGATAAATGCAAAAAGGGAAAAAATGCACATTGTTTTATTTATTACTGTGGGCGCATGTATTACATTTTTGCAAAAGGTGGACTATGCCTTTAACCGCTCCAATATTAAGCATTTTTACCCCCTTCCTGCCTTGGCCATTTTTCAGCTTTCAGTGCTGTCGCACTTTGAATGACAATTGCGCTGTCAAGCTACAATATACCAAAATTACATTTTTATCATTTTTTTCAAACAAATAGAGCTTTCTTTTGGTGGTATTTAATCACCGCTGGGGTATTTTTTTTTTGCAAACAAAATTAAAAAAAGACAGATAATTTTGAAAAAAAAAAAGAGTTTCTGTTAGTAAATTTTGTAAATTAGTAATTTTTCTCCTTCACTGATGTGCGGTGATGAGAAAACACTGATGGGCACTGATGAGGAGGCACAATTGGCACTGATGAGGCGTCATTGCAATTTGCGGCACTGATAGGCAGCACTGATAGGTGGCACTGATAGGCGGCACTTATGGGCAATGATAGGCAGCACAGATAGGTGGCTTTGATGGGCACTGATAGGTGGCACTAATGGGCAGCACTGCTGGGTGGCACTGATGAGGAGGCACTGATGGGCACTGAAAGTCAGCACTAAATGGCATCACTGATGGGCACCAATTTGTGTCAGTGATGGGCACTGATTAGTGTTACTGATGGGCACTGCTGGGTCTGCACTGATAATCAGTGACCTGATGGTCTGAACAGTCTCCCCTGTGAGGAGATGCTGCTGTCAGTGTGAGAAGAGGAGAGCCGATAAACAGCAGTTCCGTGTTTACACAGCTGATAATATGGGTAAAGTGCCTCGTCATAGGTTCTTTACCGAGATTGGGGTGGCGCCATGTCCTAGGAACATGGTGCAATCGCTGCGCACCCCCACAGGAGCGCGAGAGTCGTGACACTGGGGTGACGTCATTTGATGTCGTCCAAGAATGAGAGGGGGTTCACCCACCGTCATTTTACTATATGGGGGGGGGTGGTTAAAGTGGTTGTACACCCCTACATATACCCAGTGAATTGACTGGCCTCAGGTGATACACAGAGAAGAAACAAATCCTCCCACATAAGTTATATCTGTTTATCTGCATTCTTCTCTTTTCTACATCTGTTCAAAATCCTGAATTTTTAAAGCTTCTCTGAGCTGCCAAAAAAAGGGGCGGAGAGCTGAAATGACACACTGCAGAGCTCTCTAAAGAGAGCTCTGAGAGCTCATTGGAGGGAAGGGACCCCCCCCCCCTTCGCACAGCACACAGGAACAGAGCTGAGATTGCCAATCAGCTGAAGGTCCCTTCCCTGTCACCTTTTTTCTCTTGGTGTCAGAGGGCCAGAGAGCAGAAGAACAAAGCAGCAAACAGAAATGTCACTGCGTGCTCCTAAATGAGACAAGTACACACTATGGAGGGATATGCATTGTTTTATATATATATATATATATATATATATATATATATATATATATACATTTTATGACTGAGGTTTACAACCACTTTAAATAAATCAGGCCGTTTGACCAGAAGTCCAAACATTCCCAAATGTAAATTCTAACTATACATTAATGCTATTTTTCGTTTTAAAAGGGCGCAGTGGGCTTGAATTGCTCCTGAGGGTTATAAAAGCTCCTTTCAGATATCTTGCACCTGTTCTTATGCAAGACAAAGACCCCTCATAAGCCTCAATAAAACCCCCATTAAAAGGGACCTTTTTTAATGCAAATTTGGCATAAACTGAACATTTTAGCAGAGGGTAAAACATTCCTGCTAAGAGAAGCCTACATATATTTACCTTACTCAGCACCCATTTCGTGAATAGTCACTAACTATTGTACTAATCAATGACTACAGGGTTTTTTTTTTTTTTTTGGGGGGGGGGGGGGGGGTCGATGCCTTGAAGACAGCGTGGGCCAGAAGTGGCATAATTGGAAGTCCAGTATTCAGTTTTGTGTGCGGTTTCTATTGCGGCTTTGTAATTGTGTAAGTATAATTATTTTAATAAATTGTCTACTTTCTTAATATTACTACACTATGGGAGCCCACTATGCTTATTTTGTTGAGAGCAATGCACTACGGCCACACAAATACTTAAGGGATCTTAAAGGCACTGCACCCCAAAAATTCCTGGAGGCATCGATTAGTACACCAAGGGTGACCCCTGTGGATGGAGGCTGAAGTGGTCCTTGTTCTAGGAGCTGGGAGATCGGAGGATTTGATTAACCGCTTAAGGACCAAGCCTATTTCTGACATTTGTTCTTTACGAGTTGTAAACTGTGCGAAGAGTATCATATTGCAACTTGCCAATACAAGGACCTTGCACTACACAGTTACTGCTAGGGATGAGCTGAGCATACTGGGGCTTGATTTAAGGCAGGTTTGCAGAACATGGTGAGTGCCAAATCCAAACCCCATTAAAGTAAATAGGACCCTAATGTTAAAAAACAGTAAAGACCAAGTTTCAGGCTAATAGGCAAGGGATTGTCAAACATATGGCATGAGGACCTAGTCACTGTCCTAGTGGGCATGTACCAAGCAATTTTATTTTATACTTTTTGGCATGCAGCAGTGATTTTTAATAATGCTTTAAGGTCAACAATAAAAATGCAAAATTCCTTTATGTAATATATCTATATATAATCTATCTATCTATCTATCTATCTATCTATCTATCTATCTATCTATCTATCTATCTATCTATCTATCTATCTATCTATCTATCTATCTATCTATCTATCTATCTATCTATCTATCTATCTATCTATCTATCTATCTATCTATCTATCTATCTATCTATCTATCTATCTATATCTGGGGGATGTCCTTTCTGTGAAGTGGTGTGTCTGCAACCAACTGCAGGAAAACTAACAATCACAAAGAAAAGAAATGCTCTTGCTCGAAAATATACAGCTTTGCCCACTTACCTCTGTTTGAAAGCAAACGACCAGAGATTCCAGTCATCCATACCAGACCCTTATCCTAGATGAGGGCCTGACATAGATTTTATAGGGAAATCCCCACACACAAAAAAAATGCATGTGATTCCCTCTAAAAATACACAACCTTATTTTAAATAAAGGTCTGATATGGATGTCAAGGAGGACCCTGCACAAGGGGGGTGCTTCCTTAACACCATTGACAGATAGGAAGCTGTCATAGATAGTAGCAATAGAAATATAACTAATATAATTTATATGGTGTTGGGCTCCGAAACAGGCCAAAAGTCTGTCCTTTGTTTGGATGAACACCCAAACAAACCCGAATTTGTGTTTGGACTGAACTTTGAGCTTGTCCCTAGTTACTGGTAAATCTAAAGAAGTTTGTACAGTCAGACTGTAATGTGTATGATCAGCTTAAAGTGATATTAAACACACAAAGTTTAATTGATATCGTTCCTTCTATTTCTGTATGTGGATGATGACACTATAATTATTTCAATGGGAAAAAAAAACTCCATCTAAGTTCCTTTTTCCTAATCGATATACAGCTGTCACGTGACCCAGTTCTTTCCCAGCCTGTCTGCAGGGAAACATAAGCAGGAGGAGCTTCTAGTCCTCTGCTGCTGGTCACATGTTAAAAAACAAAATCAGCCTTTGGAGTACAGAGTAAAAATAAATAAATAATATCAATACACAGTTGTAAATTCAGCATACAAATATATATTTGAAATCAAATCTTTATTATTTTGTGGAAAAAACATGGAGTAGGGAGATTTCTGCCAGTCACAGGCTGTGTCACTACCCTCCAGCCTATGTCTTAGAACAGTGTTTCTCAACTCCGGTCCTCAGGGCACACTAACAGGCCAGATTTTAAGTATTACCTTGGGGAGATGAAGACTAGAATACTGCAATCACTGAGCAGCAAATGATATCACCTGTGATGTATTTGAGTTTTCTTGCAAACCTGGCCTGTTAGTGTGCCCTGAGGACTGGAGTTGAGAAACACTGTCTTAGAATAACAGGGAGGTGAAGCCTCCATCAATCTACATGTAATATTCAGCCCCATGTTGTGTTTAGCTGGTTAGTGGGTATGGAGGAGGAGGGAGGGAGTGGGTTGTCATTTACCGCTGTGTATACCCCCACATGTGTGACTTTATAGTAACATGGGCTGCTTTGATGTAGTAGGGAGGAAACGCTCCGCATAGAAACTCACTGAAAACTGAGCATGTGCAGCGTTGCCACCACAGCTACAAAATCCCTAGCTGAATTAGTTTTTTTTTTTGCAGAATACAGAAAATGAATCTCATAGTGACTGAGTGAGTATGAACCACATGCAATACACCATTTATTGATAGTTTTTGATGATGTTGGTTAAGTGACACTTTAATAGTAGTTGGGTGCACCAGCCAGGGGGGCTGCTAGACTCTGGCACCCAGGGCATGTGCTTCAGGTCTTCTATTAAGTACACTGGGTGTACGTTGGGATATGGAGATGATACATTCTATGCATTATACATTATTGGAACATTATTTAATTGGTCTACTTTTCAATCCATCCATTATTTATTTTCTCATCAAAATGTAAAATTACAATTTTTGAACCAATTCATTTTTAATTAACTAAAAAAAAAAAAAAAAAAAAAAAGATAATTTTAGTCTTAGATTTGATTCATAATTATCATCATGGTACCAGTCCCACAACATTTTATTTGGTGTGCCCAGAGGTGCCCCTGGTCTATTAGGACCCTAGAAACGCCACCAGTACCTATTCATGTTTAGCTTTTTCTGGAAAAAATGTGAACATTTGGTAAGGCTATAAAGCGCTCAGTCATATCTAACAATGCCTATGTATTTGTAGCACCCTACAGGTAGGTGCTAGGTAAATGTATAGTGGGCCTTGTCTGCCTAACAGCAGGGCTGTGATTTGTTTAGATAGGGTGTCAGGGCTTCCAGATGTGCCTGCTGAGGGGAGAAGTATCCCCACTGGCTCCTGTGAGAGGCTTCTCATAGGGCAGTGTGGGAAGCCCAATCAGGGGACACATTCCAGTTTGTAACTACCCCAGAAGGCAGATTATGCTGCAAAGGATTCTGGGAGTGGGTATAAGTTTGGGGGGAAGTGCGTGACACTGTGTCTATGGCGGGAGCAGAGTCCCAGGAAGGAGAGTGCGGCTGTCTCTCCTCCTGTCTGAGGAAGGCGGATGTCTCAGGGTGTCGTCTGAGTGTCCAGAGAGTGCTGAATTGAGCTATGGGGATCCGGTGTGCCGAGAGCCTGCGGAGAGAGAGAGAGGGGTCCAGTCCCAGGAAAGCCTACACAGGTCGTGAGTACTGCAGATTGCCCCTGGGGGTCTGCCTGAAGTTAGAGGGGACCACTCTGGAAGAGATTCTGGGATCCAGTGTCAGCTAGCTGAAAGGGGGTATCTAGGTTGAGGACCCTGAAGTTACAGAGGGGGTACATAGTCAGTGGACCCTGAAGAGTTCCAGGTTAAAGGGGGCACCTGCAGTTTGGGCCCTGAATTGTACAGAGCATGCCAGTTAAAGTGAATACTATACAGAATTCTACAATATACTACCTCAAGCTGTGTCAGGCGGGGGGAAAGTATTCAGTGACTTTCACAGTACAAAAGTGTCAGGAGTTCTACAGTTCTCAGTCTTGGATCTTCTGGACTATAAGTCGAGGATTCAGCACTTTTTCTGTTTTACAGAATATTCTCAGTGTCAGTGAGCGATGGCTGGCACCGGCTGGCTTCAAGGAAGCGCCAACGGGCATTTCAGAAGTAAAGTCCCAATTGTAATTATTTTAAGCCTCAAGGAGTATCCCACTCATTCCCTTCTCCCATCCCCTTTATTCCAATAAAAACCACAAACAAAGATGCCGGAGTTGTCGCTGCTTCAGTTATCACACCCAGGGTCACAGCTCACATGGGCTGGAGAGATTACCGGTACTAATGGCAGACCCACATCAGGCCATAGGCCTGGAAACTTTGCTACATATTGTAAAATCTGGCCTCTCTGACAACTTAAAGCGGAACTACACTGCATTTGAGCACCACAAACCAAAAACGCTATTTGATTCACTTTTAATATTCGGAGCAAACTCCTCCATCCATCCATTTCTCTGTGTTTTATTTTGCTGAGAAATCACTTTGAAAAATACCCCTGCAGTGTTTCTGGCCATGGTCATCTTGAGTAAGGGCAGAAGATACATGTAGGATTTACTTCCTGGAATTCATCTGCCCTTAGCTCAGAAATGCAGGCAGGAAAGTGTGCATAGCTGAGAAGTCCTCTCCTCCCTTCCTGGAATCCAGGAAGTAACTGAAGAAATGGAAAAAAGTACAGTGGGTCTAGAAAATAATCACCCCCCTTTAACCACTTAAGGACCGAGCCTATTTTTGACACATTTTGTTCACAAGTTAAAATCAGTATTTTTTCCTAGAAAACAACTTAGAACCCCCAAACATTATATATATTATTTTAGAAAAGACTCTGGAGAATAAAATGTCGGTCATTGCAATCATTTTTGTCACGCGGTATTTGCGCAGCGGTCTATAAAGCGCCATTTTTTTGGAAAAATTTTGAAAAATCACATTTCACTGCATTTAAAAAATACTAAACAGTAAAGTATTGTGAAAGAACATGTCACGCCGAGTAAATAGATACCCAACATGTTACGGTTTAAAATTGCGCCCCCCCGTGGGATGTCGACAAACTACGGTCAATAGAGATCTCAATCTGCGACGCTTTAAATTTATTTAACGGTTACCAGTTTAGAGGTAGAGTGTAGCTCTTTTTTTTAAATTATTGCTCACACTCTGGCGATCGCGGCGATACCTCACATGTGTGGTTTGAACAGCGATTTCATTTGCGGCTCGACTTGCGTATACGTTTTTTTTTGTGCGCGAGCTAACGGTGACGGGGGCGGCTAAATTTTTTTTTTTTTTTTTTTTCCCATTTATTTTATTTATTTTTTTAACTTTATTACAGTTTTAAAAAAAAAAAAAAATCTGATCACTTTTATTGCTGTCACAAGCAATGTAAACATCCCTTGTGACAGCAATATGTCGTGACAGGTACACTTTATGGAGGGATCGAGGGTCTAAAAGACCCTAGACCCCTCCACTACACTTCCCTGTATGCAAAATGCCAAAAACGGCGTTTTTGCATATAGCCGATTTTCAAATTTGCCGCCTTTTGCGGCACAGTAACCCGGAAGTGACGTCATGGACGCCGCCTCCGGGTTACGTCAACGGAGCCCCGATCGATGCTGTTTCCGGCATTCATCGGGACTCCATCCAGCCGGCGGACGCGCCGGCTGGGTGCTCGGGGCTCCCGGTGGGACGGGAGCCCCGAGCAAAGCCACGGAAGGCGGCGGGAGGGGGGGGGACGTCCCCTCCCGCCCCCCCGGGTACCGATCGAGCGGCTCCCGAGCCGCATCGGTCAGTACCGACGGAAAGCCAACCGTCGGCTTCAAACCACGGTACCGGAATGATGCCTCTAGCTAGAGGCATCATCCCGGTACACTACCGCAAAGTTTACTGACGTAGACCTATGTTAGTATGCGGTAAGTGGTTAAAATAATCACATTTTGTTGCTTTGCACCCTGAAATTAGGACAGATACTTTTTTTTATACAGCTGTCTTTACTAGTGAAACTTATAACATCCAAGTAAAAGATATAACACCAACATGTCAGGAAAAAAAAACCTCAAAAACAGACTGAGTGTCCATTCACACTGATACGACTTGTCAGGCGACAAGTCGTGCACCGTCGCTTCCATAGAGTAGTACAGGACCGGTTCTAATAGGAGCGACACAAGTCGCTCCGACTTAGAAAAAGGGTCCTGTACTACTTCGGGGCAACCTGGAGGCGACTTGCATTGACTTCCATTATGTGAAGTCCGTGCAAGTCGTGCCGAAGTCGCGCTGCACGCGACTTGACAGGTCGCCCCCTAAGTCGGAGCGTCCTAATGTGAACGGTGGCTGACTGAGTTGGAAAAAGGATAACCCTCTTATGTCAGTATTTTGTTGAACCACCTTTTGCTTTAATTACAGCCTTTAGTCTGTTGGGATTTGTCTCTATTAACTTTGCACATATAGACTTTGCAATATTTGCCAACTTTTCTTTGCAGAACTGCTCAAGTTCAGTTAACTTTGATGGTAACCATTTGTGGACTGCAGTCTTCAAGTCCTTCTTTAGATTTTCAATGGGGTTTAAGTCTGGGCTCTGACTAGACCATGCAAGGACATTCTCCCTTTTCTCTTTCAACCACCGTGTGGTCAATTTTGGTGTGTGCTTTGGGTCGTTGTCATGTTGGAAGGTAAACCGTCTTCCCATTGACAACTTTCTGGTAGATTTTCCTCAAGAATTGGATGGTATTTTGCCCCATCCATTTTTCTTATATCCTGACAAGTGCTATATTTACTCAGTGCAACTTATAACATACAGGTCAAAGATATAACACCAACATATCAGAAAAAAAAAAAAATCAAAAACAGAATCACTGAGTTGGAAAAAGGATCACCTCCCCTCCTAAAAATGACTTGTAAACTTAATCAGGTGTAGCTTATCACCTTCTCTGGTGCAAAACTAGGAAGGATCTAAGAGTAAATCAACAGGGTATATAATGAATTTTACATCGGGAGTACTCTTGGGATGCCTAGCCTCCCAGCTGCCACGTCCAGTGGGCAAAGCCCAGGGGTATCTAACCAGGACGCCCAAAATGTTATCAAACTTAGCCATGCAGCCCCTATGTTGGTAAATAATACATTAGAGTGTTATTCCCCATCTGTTTAATCCATTCATCAATGATAGGCGGTATATCCGACTTCCAGTGGCAAAGAACGAGTCTGCGAGCCTGAAATAGTGCACGCAAAATGGCCTCTTTCATGAAATCTAGGGATTCTAAGATGCTCAGCAGACATTGTTTAGGATCTATCGAGAGGGTGAATTTAAATACAGCTTGTCACCTTCTCAATGAAACAGAAAGCCATTTGACTTTTAACTGTCATCAGCTGTGGTAATTCTGATTAGCTCAGCATGAAAAGAGCTTTCCTGGAGCATTTCTGTCCCTGGTAGTGCAGCTGAAGCAAACAATAAACTATAAATGGAAAGGCACTGTCAAAAGATCTCTGATAAAGTTGTGAACAGGCACAAGTCAGGAGATGGATACCAAAACAATTCAAAGGCTTTATCAATGCCTAGAAGCACATTGAAGTCTATTATTAGGAAGTGGAAGATATTTGGTACAACACAGCAACGCAGACCCTCCCTGGACCAGCACGTTGCTCCAAACTGGATGAAAGAGCCAGGAGGGAACTGGTCAGAGAGGCTACCAAGAGGCCTACAGCAACTCTGAAAAAGTTGCAGGAATTTATGACAAAGAGTGGTCATTGTGTGCATATGACAACAATATCACAAATTCTTCACAAATGTGGCTTGTATGGGAGGGTTGCAAGAAAAAAGCCATTCTTCAAGAAAGGCCACATGCAGTCATGACTGAGCTTTGCCAGAACGCACATTGAAGATTCTCAGGGTCACATGGAAAAGGGTGTTATGGTCAGATGAGACTAAAATGTAATTTATTGGGCCTCAACACCAAACGATATGTCTGGCGTAAATCCAATACAGTTCACCATCCAAATAACACCATTCCTACAGTAAAGTATTAAGCTGGTAATATCCTGTTATGGGGGTGTGGGGCAAGCCCAGAAGCTGTTCAGCAGGGAATGACGCGCCTGCGCCGGAAGTGATGAGCAGGGCCGTTGCAGGCGCATTGACTCCTGAGATAGATGATGCTCATCTCCCAGGAGTCAATGCAAGGAGGAAGTGACGGCGCGGGCCGCGGCCACAGAGGGAGGAAGAGGAAGGAAGGTAAGTATATTTTCATTAAAAAGAAGGTAAGTGAAACAAAAAAAAAATCTAATTATCCAATTCTTTTTCAGGTAAATTAAAGCAAGCGGACGGTGAAAAAAACATTTTCAGGGTGGAACTCTGCTTTAACTTAACTTGACCAGTTCTGCAAAGAAGAGTGGGCAAATATTGTAAAGTTAGTAGAGACAAATCCCAACAGACTAAAGGCTGTAATTAAAGCTAAAGGTGGTTCAACAAAATAATTTTTTTCTGACATGTTGGTGTTATATCTTTCACTTGGATGTTATAAGTTGAGAAAATACAGCTGGAAAAAAAAAACTGTGCCTGTCTTCGTTTCAGGCTGCAAAGCAACGAAATGTAATTATTTTAAAGAGGGGTGGTTCTTTTCTATACCCTCTGTATATATGATATACTATATATGATCTACTTTCCTATCTATTTACTAATGCTAACAGCATAAAAATTTAAAATAGTCTAAGTTCATTGCGAGAGTAAAGTTCCACTTTAATTGTTAGAGATGGGCTGACTATAAATATCTATAGACAATGATAATGATGATGATCCTATCTGTTCAGTCGTGTCTGACTCTCTATGGTTTTATGGGCTGACTGCCCACATTTTTCAATCTTGTAAATAATAGAAAATAGACAATTTTTCTCCCAGATATCAGATAATTGCCAAATGTTTTGTAAGCTCCCGAACCACAGCAGATATATTTTAGGGATCCTGAATGTGGCTTAAAGAAACACCCTGTGAAACACATCTTAATACCCAGTGTGTTTCAAGGTACATTTTCACATTTTATGGGTTTAGTTGTGCTTTCGGACTATAGACTTAGATTTCCCTCGGATAGGCTGAAAGCTGGAGGTGTCTATTAAATGTATTGGTATGTTTACAGTGTAAAGAGTCATTTTTATCTTTCTTTCAAAAGCATGTCCTCCTCCAGATAGAAGAGCACCAAATGGATTTTACGCCTGAAAAACCATAACTGCATTACCCATTGCATTTACAAGCAGGTACGTTTTTACCTGCCTTAGAAAATGAGAGCGGACATTTTGCTACACTTCATGATGTCCTGTTGGGAAGGTCACAATTCCCGTCCAGCGACCATACCTTCAAAGCCTTAACCACTTCTGGACCGGAAGGATTTGCCCCCTTAATGACCAGGCCATTTTTTGCGATTCGGCATTGCGTTACTTTAATTGACAATTGCGCGGTTGTGCGATGTGTACCCTAATAAAAAATATGTATTTTTTTCCCCCACAAATAGAGCTTTCTTTTGCTGGTGTGATTTTTATTTTTTGCGCTATAAACAAAAAAAAAATGTTTTCATCATTTTAGGCCAATTTGTATTCTGCTACATATTTATGGTAAAAAAAAAAAAAACCCCAATAAGCGTATTTTGATTGGTTTGCGCAAAAGTTATCACGTCTACAAACTAGGGGAAAGATTTATGTCATTTTTATTTATTCAATTATTTTTACTAGTAATGACAGAATCCCGCTATTTTTAGCGGGACTGCGACATTGCTGCGGATAGTTTGGACCCCTAACTAACATTTTTGACACTTTTGGGGGGACCCGTGACATTACTACTGTAGCACTACTCCCTTGGGAGCTGCTGGTTACGGGTTCCCCTGGGTTACCATTAGCAACAGCACAACAGTTCATCATTTTCAGAGTGATTTTGGCTCAGTCAGGAAACTGTCCAATGGCTTTGGTTTTTGTGTTTTTATTGAGAACTTGGGTAGGTGAAGGGAATGCGAGGGATACTCCAACTTGTATAATTATGCACAATCTGCTGGGACGACTGAATAATGCTGAGTAACGCTGAGTAATGCTGAGTACCGCTGTATAACACTAGTCACGGCTAGGCTGCTGCTTCACCTTGTCATAAGCAGTGAAGTAGAATTAAGTGAACTTCCTGAGGTAAACTATACTGTACTGCAGAACTATCTTTAGGGCCCTTCCTGGCACCCCCTTTGTTTCTATTCTTCAGGGTCAACTACACGGCACCCTCTTTACTGTCAAACTTCCTGTGTGAGATAGCTTCTAATCCCCCGACTTCTCTGGAGTGGTCCCCTTTCCTAGGCAGACCCGTTGGCAAATCTCCTGGTACTCACAATACTGTTTTTCCTGAGAGACTCTGCCAGCAGCTCCACTTGTCAGCACTCTGGATCCTCTGCAGCTCAGCTCCACACCTGGTTCACTAGGCCGACCGCCTGAACCACTTTCCTCACACCTGCAGGAGGAGAGACAGCCGTCCACCTCCTCCTGGGACTTGGCTCCCACAGAAAGATGCCCTGTCACATGTCCCCTCAGTATTTATGGTCAATCCCAGGATGCATTGCAAGAATGCTCTCCCACTGGGACTGCCATAAACCCTGATGTGCCACTGGCTAGGTTTCCTCCACTGTCCAACAAGCTCCCTCATTGGATGCAGTGGGGAAACTCCCTCAGACCCAGTGACTCACACCTGGAAACATGTGACAGGCAAACTAACAGATCAGCTCCCCTGATAAGCAGCAGGAGCAATAGATTATTTTACCTAGCACCTGTCTAGGAGGGTGCTACACTAGAGTAATCAGTGCTACAAATATGCACTGTTACTGAAATAATGACAATGGCAGGGATGGGGTTAACCCAGGGGTGATCAAAGGGTTAAGTGTGAGCCTAGGGGAGTGTTTTCTAACTATATGGGGGAGGGACTTGGGAAATGAACATAGAGACCTGTGATCCTAAATAGAAGGATCACAGGCTCTCTGTGTTCATTCCGGAGAGAACAATGGTCTGCTGTGTTTGCAACAGCAAACTGTCGCTCTTTCTCAGTGGGGAGCGATCGCGGGTGCTTGACGGCAATCGTGGCCATCTGGCCCCATGTATCAGCTTTCCCGCTTTCTAATGGGTGCGATCACGGGTGCTCAGCCGCAATCCTGGCCGCCGGCCCCGTGGATTGTCTTTCCCGCTTCCTGATGGGGGGCGATCATGGGTGCTCTGCCGCAATCACGGCCGCTGGCCCTGAAGATCGGCTTTCCCACTTTCTAATGGGGGCAATCGCGGGTACTCGGCAGCAATCAAGGCCGCCGGCCTTGAAGATCGGCTTTCCCGCTTCCTGATGGGGGGCGATCACGGGTGCTCTGCCGCAATCACGGCCGCTGGCCCTGAAGATCGGCTTTCCCGCTTTCTATTGGGGGCAATCGCGGGTACTCGGCAGCAATCGCGGCCTCCGGCCCTCTGGTTTGGCTTTCCTGCTTCCTAATGGGGCGATCGCGGGTGCTCGGCGGCAGCCCCGGCAGTCGGCCCCGTGGATCGGCTTTCCTGCTTCCTAATGGGGGCAGGCGCACGCCCCAAGGAACGCTCCCACGAACCGCCATACAGGTACGGCGGTTCGCACATCCGAGCCAGTCTGCCGAAGTATATCTGCTGCGGGTGGTCGCAAGTGGTTAATAACATTTAAAGTTTTTCTATACAATCAAAATCTGCAGCTAAGATCAGCAGAGACCTAAATCAGGTTCAGTCTTGATAATTTCTGCCACAAGAGAAAATGCTAATATCCCTCATTTTCTGTGTCTCCTGGAATCATTTTCACCAAAAACACAGAGTCGCCTAGACATCCTGTTATTGCTTTATCATAATTTATACAGAAAGAATACTCTTGCAGTCTTCCACTGTCTCGGATATGGGAGTAGTTAAAATGAACCAAGTGATGTGTGCAGTTGCCTTATGGCTTTCGTCTTTTGTTTTTGTAAATACCTTGATCCGCTCAATAAAATATTTGACCTTAGACATCATTTAATTCTAAAATTTACAGACAATGCAATGCCATAGAGAGATTTTACAAAACTTTGATTGCAAGCATTTGTAGTAAATGTTAAAATGTATGCTAAATTAAAATTACCATATCATGAAACCAGAATAAAAGAACAAGTGCAGAAATTATATTCTGCATTCAAAATTGTTTAACCAGTTCGACAAAACGTTTTCTCAGTTTTGCACCATGTAAAAAATTTTATTTTTTGCCAAAAAAATTACGGAAACCCCCCAGAACATTATATATTTTCTGAAAGCAGAGGCCCTGTAGAATAAAAAGATTATAGTTGCAAATTTTTAAGTAAAAAACAAACAGGAACTGCAATCCATAGCACAGTTAAACTTTTATTAAAAGAGAAAAATAACACCTATTACACTCACATGTCATGTGTAGAAGGTACAGTATCTTATATACACTATATTGTCAAAAGTATTGGGACGCCTGCCTTTACACGCACATGAACTTTAATGGCATCCCAGTCTTAGTCCGTACAGGTCATCATTGAGTTGCCCACCCTTTGCAGTTATAACAGCTTCAACTCTTCTGGGAACAACAAGGTTTAGGAGTGTGCCTATGGGAATGTTTGACCATTCTTCCAGAAGTGCATTTGAGAGGTCAGGCGCTGATGTTGTACGAGAAGGCCTGGCTTGCAGTCTCCTCTCTAATTAATCCCAAAGGTGTTCTATCAGGTTGAGGTCGGGACTCTGTCCAGGTCAGTCAAGTTCCTCCACCTCAAACTTGGTCATCCATGGCTTTATGAACCTTACTTTGTGCACTGGTACAAATTATTTGGTGGACGGAGGATTATGGTGTGGGGTTGTTTTTCAGGGGTTGGGCTTGGCCTCTTAGTTCCAGTAAAGGAAACTCTTAATGCTTCAGCATACCAAGACATTTTGGATAATTTCATGCACCTAACTTCATGGGAACAGTTTGGGGACGGTCCCCTTCCTATTCTAACATAACTGTGCACCAGTGCACAAAGCAAGGTCCATACATGGATGAGCGAGTTTGGGGTGGAGGAACTTGATTGGCCTACACAGAGTCCTGACCTCAACCCGATAGAACACATTTGGGATGAATTAGAGTGGAAACTGTGAGCCAGGCCTTCTCGTCCACAGCAGTGCCTTACCTCTCAAACGGAAGAAAGGTCAAAAATTCCCAAAGACACACTCCTAAACCTTGTAGACAGCCTTCCCAGAAGAGTTAAAGCTGCAAAAGGTGGGCCAACTCCATATTGAACCCTACGGACTAAGACTGGGATGCCACTAAAGTTCATGTGTGTGTAAAGGCAGGCGTCCCAATACTTATAACATGATAGTGTGCGTCAGCAGCAGCCAATCTCACTGAAGGAAGAAATCACCAACTAGGAGCGGTACATCATTCTGCTGATGGAGGCAGCTTGTGGCTCGCGGGTGCTCAATACAAATCCAACAATATCAGGGGAAAAAACCTCCTGAGGGATGAGACATGCAAAGCTGGCAGCCGAATAGAAACTTCCTCTGGACAGCAGAACCCAGTACACACATCACACCTGACCACATTTTTATGCCACATGATATTTGCGCAACTGCTTATTAACCACTTGCCGACTGCCGCACGACTATTTACGTCCGCAGTCAGCCCCTCACAGGCAGAGCGACGTAGTACTACGTCGCTAGCCTGTGAGGGCCTAGGGAGCAAGCGCGCGCCCCCGGAGGCGCGCTCCCACTCCCGCGAGGTCACGGACCCCCCGCGCGTGTGACCTGCAGACCCGATGTCCGCCGGTCACTCAGCTATCGACGGTGCAGAGGGAGAAAGGCAGGCGGCTGATGTAAACAAGCCGCCTGTCATTCTCCCCTGTGTAGGAATAGTGATCATACGGTTCTACTATGTAGGACCGTTGATCACTGTTCCTACACCTCAAGCCACAGCCAATCACAGTTAGAATCACGCCCCTAGGGACACACATAACCCCTCCCTCTCAAAAAAAAGTTAACCCCTTCACTGCCAGTGTAATTTTACAGTAACAGTGCATATGTATAGCACTGATTACTGTAGAAATGTCACTGGTAACCCCAAAAGTGTAAAAAATGTCAGTCAAGGGTCCGATCTGTCCGCCGCAATGTCGCAGTACCGCAAAAAAAATCGCAGATCGCCGCCATTACGCGTTAAAAAAAAAACAACAAAAATGACAAAAATCTTTCCCTTTGTTAGTAAACGCGATAACTTTTGTGCAAACCAATCAAAATACGCCTTTTGCGATTTTTTTTACTAAACATATGTAGCATAAAACAAATTGGCCGAAAATATTAAAAATTTTGATTTTTACATTTTTTTGGGGGGAATTTCATATAAAAAACTGTGAAAAATATTGTTATTTTTGCAAAATTGACACTCTTTGTTTATAGCACATGATCAAAAAATCGCACAGGTGATCAAATACCACCAAAAGAAAGCTCTGTTTGTGGGAAAAAAAGGACATCAATTTCATTTGGGTACAGCGTCGCACGACCGCGCAATTGTCCGTTAAAGTCACACAGTGCCGAATCGAAAATTTTTTGGCCCTGGTCAGGAAGGGGGTAAAATCTACCGGGGCTTAAGTGGTTAAATGCAAATTTTCAGGAAAAAATATATTAAAGTTAATTTTAATATACATTTTACGGTATTGCAAACACACACACTATAATACACGTTTTTTTGTAAAACTTTCCCATCTTCGTTCCAGCTTACAGAGCAATAATGCTAATGCGCATGGGGTGATTAGAGTGTGCCCGGGCACACCTGGCACACTCTGTGCGCACACCTATATATGGCACATTCTTCCCACTGACCGACAACCTTAAACAGCATTCTTTTCACTTACCAGTGGGATAAAGGAGCTCTTCTTCCACTGACCACCAGTGTGGTTTGGTTTCTTTACTGAGCTGTAGATATAATCAAGTTTAGCGGAGGTTCCCTGAGCCCACAAAATTAGTTCAAGGGTTCCTCCATAGTAGAAAGGCTGCTCCAGTGATTTCACTGGACTCTCCTTCACCTTTTACCTGAGCAAGTGAAAGTCTGAGAAGGTCTACATGAATATGGACCTATTGCTTTGTCATGAATCGGCAAAGTACAGATTCACCTTTTAAAAAAAGATATGCTTGGTTAGATGGTGCGAAGGGCAGGTGAGACATCAGGGTCTAATAAACCCCTAATGTCTCCAAAAAGAGTCACCTACTCAATGCTACCTATCATATGGGGGTTTATTTATTATTAAGTATTTGTTACTGCAATCAAGTAAAACTAAATAAATAAAAGAAAAAAGTTTGAAAAAAAAATGATAATAAAATGTATTTAAAAAATTTGCCATAACCCCCACTGCCCCACTGCCCCACACACACATGCGCAAATGAAAACAAAAACACGCCCAGGGTGCGTGTGCTTTTGTACACCATGTTCCCACCACACGTTTGATGAGCTGCGCATGTCAGAGAGAAAGCAATTATTTTATCACACAAGCTCCTGGTAAACTCTAAATTGATGAGCTGTAAAGGCTTTTAAAGTGTCACCTAATAAGATTTTTAGCAGGGCGTAACTACAGGGGTTGCAGGGGTTGCAATCGCTACCAGGCCCCATGCTCCAGGGGGCCCGGTAGCAAACCAGTGGGTGAACTTCTAGGATCTCAAAGGTCACACTTGCGACAGGGCCCTGGCATTTCACCACTGTGGGGAGGCCCCAAGATTGCAGGAAGGGGGCCCACTGCAGAACTTGTGAAAGGATCCTGATGCGGGAGCATAATAAAAGGCCATGCAATGAGAGTAAAGAGCCCCAGGATTAGTGGGAAGAGCCCCGGGCTTGAAGGGAAGGGCCCCGGCCAGGGGTCTGGGGGGCCCTTCATGGTTTCTTGCATCGGGGACCTAAAGGTTCTAGTTACACCTCTGATTTTTAGGTACCGTAGTTTTTGCAATATCACTGGTGAACGCAATTTTAAGACTTGGCATGCTTGGTATCTAATTACTTGACGCAACTTCACCTTTTATAATCTCCCACTTACCAGCTTTGCCATAAGAGAAGTGTTTACATACTTCTCTTTCACTATGTCGGCATGGAGATCTATGTGCCGGGGTCATATATATGTAGACACACACTCATGTGTGTTTGAGCTTTAGGATGCACACCCTGATGCAATAGGCTGTGCACACCTATGGTGCCATAGATTTGGTGGTCAGTGGAAAGGATTCCATCCCTACAGATAGCTAACATGGGAAACTTGAGGAGAAGCTCTACTGGTTCCATACTGCTGGCTTTGATTAGTGGCTTCATGCCAGAACTAAGCAGGCACAAAAATACAGAAGAACAAGCTGCTACAGCTCAAGGAACCCCTGGCAACCTCTGAGACAACCCTAAGAGTCCATGGAACCCTGGTTGAGAAAAGTTGCAACTGGGTCTTGGCATACGCAGATATATGGACTCCCCACTTGAGAGAATTGTTTGGCCCAGTGGCCCCCATGAAGTGCATGCACTTCATTACCCTTAAAGAGAAACTGTCACCTTGCCCATGTAGGGCACTTTGGAGGGATTTCCTCTCACTTCACTTCCTCTTTTGGTTATGGGACAGGAAGTGAAGAGAAATCTCCCTGATGGAACACAGAGGACAAAAAACAAAACAAAACAAAAAATAAATAAACCAATGGTTATAACCCTCTGTTACTCTATCCAAAACTAAAAAAAAAAGTTTTGCCTATAGTTACACTTTAAGTATTACCTTCAGTGCACAGTGTTAAATGGATTGGCAGGGAAATGAAGGAAAGGTAAGTACTGTATATTCTGGGGAGGGATAGAATAAAGCACACCTGTTGTTTTGCCCTAAATCAGGGAAACACTAAAAGTGCTTTAAATTTTTCAGGAAAGCTATTTTTTTATTTTTTTAAAGAAACCAATCATTAAAGAAATATGAAAATTGCCACTTTTGATCTCCTTCTGAAATATGCACAGTATAAGCAAAACCTATAGTTCTTAAGTTTTGGATAGGGTGAGAAAGGGTTGAAGCCCCTGTCAGGTTTTTCCTGTTCTTTGAGTACCTGCTGGGGAGATTCACCTCTTTTTGCCTGGGAGATCACTTTTACTGAGACAGAAAGTGATGGGAAACCCAAAATTCTAGAGTTGTCCATATAACAAGAGCTGAGCATAAATCTTTTCAAAAGGGAGACCTGTTCTGGGGACAACTATCTAAGAGTGGAATCCTGCATACTTTGGTGAGATTTACTTTCAATTACTGATGCACCTCTAAGTGAAGGGAAATCTCCCCAATTATGTTATTAGTGGCTTTCCATTTGTTTTCTTGGACATCAGAATGTTTAACTTTTTGAATTTTGGCTAATGTTTTTATGCTGGGCAGATGGTAAATTATTAGATTGATAAATTTTATTTCTAGTAATTCTAGGGCTTCCTAAGAAAATTGAACATTTCTCTTGTTTGCAGCAATCTTTTGAAAAAGATGAAAGTCAATCTTTTCCTAGGGAATATGACGGGGCTACATCTTTGTTATCTTTCTGTCAATCTTCTTCTTTGGGTTTAACGCTCGTTGTTTGTACCTTTCACCCAACACAAGAGAGACAGCCCATTTCTAGGTGGTGAATATTCATGAATGTAAAGCCTGTCTATTTACCAGGAACCTGTGATTCACAAACATAAGCCATGTAAATGTTTATGTTGAGTCGTCTTAGTAATATTGGCTCTTAGAGAATGGATAATCATATAGATTTTTTCTGTGTGTAGGTAATAGGTACGGTAAAAGATTAAATGACAGCATTTATCACAAATGATGATAAAGTTGTTGTTAAAGGTTTTCATTGAGGGAAGAATAATCGAACTGACTCACATCCAGTTGCATTTTATTTAAGAGCTCCAGTAACATCCTACTGGAGTCTATGAAGCCATTTTATTGGAAACATGTTGCAGTTGTTCAGGGTTACATTTTGAACTTATAACAGCTTTTAAGGTATCACCTGAGCTGTACTTGAAATTTAAAGATCCTTAATGCCTTTCAGGAGCAAAACTCAGGACATGTATGAGGCTATTTTAAAACAGAACTGTCAACACAAAAAAAATATATTCTGTTTCTAGCATGACCTAGACCTCCTGCTGGGTATTCATTTTAGAGACTGCTTTTATTTATCTTTACATCACATCTCTTCAGAAAATGTAACACTAATGTCACTAGGAGGTAGCTGGAAGTTTTATACAAAAGTTCTATTTTTTTTCCTCCATTCCTTACCCCTCGCCTCTACTACCCCCACATTTCCTACTTTTCTGTTTACTCTTCCATTTTTCTCTTTTTTTTAAATGATCATGTCCTCTCTTCTAGTGTCTTCCTGTAAACCAACGCACTATTCCCAATGCACACGTTCCTGTAGAAATGGCTGTGCATATAAGTGGCTGCTGAAGCGACCATCAGTGGAACAGTGACTAATCAGAGCAAGAGAATGTCACCAGCATACCAAGGATCTCCAGTGCGAGTCCAAATATTTATTCAGCAGTCACATTGTTACAGCAGATTGCAATGTCTCAAGTCACATGCCTGATGAAGGGGTCCTGAGTGGCTCCGAAATGTTGTAATATGTTGTAACGATGTGATCGCTGAATAAAGCTTTTGATTCGCACTAGGGAACCTTGGTGTGCTGGTGACATTCTCTTGTTCCTATAAACCATTCTACTATTTTTCCTCCCCTTTAGTGTCCTTTTCTTTCCTGTACTGGTAAGTAATTTCTTCTGCTATAATTTATTCTATGTTCCTTTCCTCTGCTGTCCACGTTTTGTCTATTCAACTGTCCATTTTCTTCTCCACACCCCTACTATACCAGGACCTCTCCAATTCTTCATGTTTTTTTCTCCACTCCTCTGCTATCCCTATCTATAATATCATCCCATCCTTTACTAACCCCCTCCTAAAATGTCCTATCTACTCTTCTTCTATCATTTCCTTTAATGCTCTCTCCACTCCTCTGCTATTTTTTCATATGCAGCCTTCTCAACGCCTCCTCTATTCCCTCCTATAATGGTCCTCTCCACTCATCTTCTATCACCTCCTATAAAGTCCTTCCCACTCCTCTTCTATCCTTGTCTGAAATCAACTCCTCTTCTTTTCCCGTTCTATAATCCATTCATATTCTATCCCCTCTTATAGTATCAACTGTCCCCTCATATTTCTCTCTCAACACGTCTTCTTCCCCTCCCAATAATTTCCCCTCCACTTCTCTGCTATTCATTCCTATAATGCTCTCTCAACACCTCTTCTATCCTGTCCTATTCTACCCTAATGTCCCCTCCACTCATCTCTTATCCCCACCTATAATGTATACCCCTCTCCTCTGCTATACCTTATATACTGTCTTCTTAACACCTCTTCTGTTCCCTTCTAGAATGTCATCTCCACTCCTCTTCTGATCCCTCCTATATTGTTCCTTCCACTTTTCTTCTATCCCTTCCTACAATGTCCTCTCAACTCCTTCACTGCCCCCTCCTATATTGTTCTCTCTACTCCTTCACTGCTCCTTCCTATAATGTCATCTCCACCCCTCTGCTACCCCCTCATATACTGTCAACACCTCTTCTGTTCCCTTCTATAATGTCCTCTCCACTCCTTCACTGTCCCCTTCTATAACGTCATCTCTACTCCTCTTCCGTGACCCTCCTATAATGTCCTCTCCACTCCTTCACTGCACCCTCCTATAATGTCATCTCCACTCCTCTTCAGTCTCCTCCTATAATGTTCCTTCCACAAATTTTCTATCCCCTCCTAAAATTTCCTCTCCACTCTTCTTCTGTCCCCTCCTATAATGTCCCCTCTACTTCCCTTTTGTCCCTCCCTATAGTGTGCCCCCCACTCCTCTTCTGTCCCATCCACTCCTTCTCCCCCCTCTTATAATGTCCCCTCCTACTCTTCTGTCCCTTCCGATAATGTCCCCTCCACTCCTCTTCTGTCTCCTCCTATGATATCCGCTCCTCTCCTCTTCTGTCTCTTCATATAATATCATCTCCACTCCTCTTCTGTCTCCTCCTATGATGTCCTCTCCACTCCTCTTTTGTCTCCTCCTATGATGTCCTCTCCACTCCTCTTTTGTCTCCTCCTATGATGTCCTCTCCACTCCTCTTTTGTCTCCTCCTATGATATCCTCTCCACTCCTCTTCTGTCTCCTCCTATGATATCCTCGCCACTCCTCTTCTGTCTCCTCCTATGATATCCTCTCCACTCCTCTTCTGTCTCCTCCTATGATATCCTCACCACTACTCTTCTGTCTCCTCCTATGATATCCTCTCCACTCCTCTTCTGTCTCCTCCTATGATATCCTCTCCACTCCTCTTCTGTCTCCTCCTATGATATCCTCGCCACTCCTCTTCTGTCTCCTCCTATGATATCCTCTCCACTCCTCTTCTGTCTCCTCCTATGATATCCTCGCCACTCCTCTTCTGTCTCCTCCTATGATATCCTCTCCACTCCTCTTCTGTCTCCTCCTATGATATCCTCGCCACTCCTCTTCTGTCTCCTCCTATGATATCCTCACCACTACTCTTCTGTCTCCTCCTATGATATCCTCTCCACTCCTCTTCTGTCTCCTCCTATGATATCCTCTCCACTCCTCTTCTGTCTCCTCCTATGATATCCTCGCCACTCCTCTTCTGTCTCCTCCTATGATATCCTCTCCACTCCTCTTCTGTCTCCTCCTATGATATCCTCGCCACTCCTCTTCTGTCTCCTCCTATGATATCCTCTCCACTCCTCTTCTGTCTCCTCCTATGATATCCTCGCCACTCCTCTTCTGTCTCCTCCTATGATATCCTCGCCACTCCTCGTCTGTCTCCTCCTATAATATCCTCTCCACTCCTCTTCTGTCTCCTCCTATGATATCCTCGCCACTCCTCTTCTGTCTCCTCCTATGATATCCTCTCCACTCCTCTTCTGTCTCCTCCTATGATATCCTCGCCACTCCTCTTCTGTCTCCTCCTATGATATCCTCTCCACTCCTCTTCTGTCTCCTCCTATGATGTCCTCTCCACTCCTCTGTTCTCACCTCCTAAACTGTTTTTCTGTTCTTCTGCTTTCCCTTCTATACATTCTTCTCAGCTTCTAACTTTCTATACTACACTTTTATGTTTTTATCTATCTTCTACCACACTGTTTTCTCCACTTCTCTGGTATTCCTTTTAGCCTGCTTTTCTTTCGGACTGCTGTCCTCTTTGATACGGTCCCTCCTCTATTTTACGTTAATCACCTATTTTTAGTTGTTCTCTGCACAGCATTTTTAAAACAGATTCTTCAAACTGAGCGACTGCACCAAGAACTAAGACCCGCTGGATATATTGATTGGTGATTGTTACTTTAACAATTTCAGAAAAAAATGTGTTGTACTTTAGAATTTGTATCCAGTAATGGCAAGTTATATAAATTGGATTATCACCTTGTATGAGAAGATCAGTAGAAGCCCAGTTGGCAGAATGTTGTGCATTAAAATACAGATGAGCCATATACAATAAATAGAAATATCTGGTTCTTAATACATTGAAAATCACATCAGTGCCTGGTTTCCCATTACAGTACCTTAAAATGAAATTAATAATATATGATTGGGAAAGTGCTCAGAACAAAGCAAATTGTTAGCAGTGGGAAGAACCCTGTCAATGATGCAGTTTTCACTCCCTGATATTCTTTTTTTTTTTTAACAGTTTATTGGATTTTATTGTTATTATACACAGTTGTTGTGTGTATCTCCATTATCATGGTAGCCACTGAGGATCAAATTATGAGACTAATGCCTAAGATGAAAGAAAACCTAACCTCAAATGTTCTACTTTTGTCAGCATAATATATTTTGTCAGTCTGTTAACATTTTCTTATAATGCTATTACCAGACTTTGTTAAATTATCTGTAAACCCTTAGCCTCCCAAGGAACAATAACCATCCTAATACCCTTCTTAAAACATATCTTCAGTCTGTTTTTAAACTTCATTTTATTAGCATTCTATTCCCCTCTTTGAATACCAATGAATGAAAAAAAAAAAAAAAAATTCTAGCTCCAAAAACCTTTTTTATTCATTGTTCCTTTCCCCTCGTCGGTGAATGATGTTGAAACTCTACTCCTGTTGCATCTTCAGGCTTTTTTTCTTTATTGTGATGGGAGGAGAGCTGGAGGAGGGATGTAGACAGGCAGAGATGATCAGAGGAGAGGACTGTCCATGAGCGGACTCGCTGTGCACCACTGAAAAGCATCATAAATTCCCTGGAAAACTGAGGGCACTGGCTTCAGCTGCTCTCAGTTAAAATGGCTGTAGTGATATACACTATATTGTCAAAAGTATTAGGACGCCTGCCTTTACACACACATGAATTTTAATGGCATCCCAGTCTTAGTCCATAGGGTTCAATATTGAGATGGCCCACCCTTTGCAGCTATAACAGTGTAGGATTTCCAGGCATTGGGCCTGATGTGGGTCTGCCATGGTTACCGGTGACACCTTCAACCCATTTAAGCTGAATACCCAAGTGTGAGATTTGAATCAAGGCCCAGTCCGGCATCTTTGGTTTGTTTTGTTTATTTGATATTGGGGATGGAAGAAGGGAATGAGTGGGATACTCCTCTGGCTTAACAAGGTACAAATGGGACACTTTGGAGAAAAATGCCTTTCAGCGCTGTCTTGACACCCGCTGGATGCCAACCAATGCTTGCTGGCGCTTGAAAAACACTGACTTGCAATACTGTACTTGAACTTGACTTCTGACACTCTGATTAGCTCAAAAGTCCCGGACTGTACTGAGAACTGAGAACTGACTCCTGACGCTCTGGTTAGCTTAAAAGTCCTGAACACTGCTCCCTTTAGTCCTTCCTGACTGAGGTAGCTTCTGCATACTGCTTCTGCTGCTGCAACTCTCAACACTGTACACTTGTAACACTTCAGGGCCCAACCGCTGGCGCCCCCTCTGTACTTCAGGGTCCTCTCACTAGGCACCCCCTCTTCACTTCAGGGTCCTCTCACTAGGCACCCCCTCTACTCTTCAGGGACAACACTGGCAACTCCTTTACACTTGCTCCTGCACCGGCTAGCTAGCTCCTGGATTCCTACGACCTTCACCGGAGTGGCCTCCTCGCTCTAGGCAGACCCCCAGGGGCAGTTCGCAGTACTCACGAACTGGGAATGCTTTCCTGAAACTGGACCCCTCTCAGCTCCGCTGGTCCTCTGCACCGGATCCACTCTGCAGCTCAGCTCAGCCTTCTGTCCCCTCTCACTAGGCAAGCCGCCTGGGACACCCGATTCTTCTGACAGGAGGAGAGACAGCCGCACTCTCCCTCCTGGGACTCTGCTTCCTGCCAAAGACGCTGCCTCATGTGCTCCCCTCAAACTTATACCCACTCCCAGAATGCTGTGCGGCACAATCTGCCTTTCTGGGGTAGATACAGGCCTGAGTATGCCATTGGCTGGGTTTCCTCCACTGCCCAATGAGAACCCTCTCATGGAGCACAGTGGGGAGACTCCCCAATCTCAACAGCCACACCTGGGTATGACATGACAGCCCAGCTGAAAATCATGGCCCTGCTGATAAGCAGACAAGGCCCACTATACTTTACCTAGCACCTACTTTGTAGGGTGCTACAACTGCTTCAACTCTTCTGGGAAGACTGTTCACAAAGTTTAGGAGTGTGTCTCTGGGAATATTTGACTATTCTTCCAGAAGCACATTTGTGAGGTCAGGCATTGATGTTGGGTGAGAAGGCCTGGCTCCCAGTTTCTGCTCTAATTCATCCCAAAGGTGTTCTATCAGATTGAGGTCAGGACTCTGTGCAGGCCAGTCAAGTTCCTCCACCCCAAACTTGGTTATCCATGTCTTTATGGACCTAGCTTTGTGCACTGGTCCAAATAATTTGGTGAAGGGGGGATTATGTGTGGGGCTGTTTTTCAGGGGTTGGTTTTGGCCCCTTAGTTCCAGTGAAGGGAACTCTTAAGGCATCAGCATACCAAGACATTTTGGAAAATTTCATGCTCCCAACTTTTTTAGGAACAGTTTGGGGATGGCTCCTTCCTGTTCCAAAATGACTGCACACCAGTGCACATAGCAAGGTCCATAAAGACAACCAAGTTTGGGGTGGAGGAACTTTACTGGCCTGCACAGAGACCTGACCTCAATCTGATAGAACACCTTTGAGATGAATTAGAGCAGAGACTGCGAGCCAGGCCTGCTCGTCCACATCAGTGCGTGACCTCACAAATGCACTTCTGGAAGAATGGTCAAATATTCCCATAGACACACTCCTTAACCACTTAAATACCGGGGACTTTCACCCCCTTCTTGCCCAGGCCAATTTTTCCCTTTTAGCACTGTTGCATTTTGAATGACAATTACGCGGTTATGCAACACTGTACCTGCACTAAATTTATGTCATTTTCCCCCCACAAATAGAGCTTTCTTTTGGTGGTATTTGATCCCCTCTGGGTTTTTTCCTTTTTGCTAAACAAATAAAACATTTTGAAAAAAAAAATAAAAAAAAATAAAAGTTTTTTTGTTTATGTTATACAATTTTGTAAATAAATACGTTTTTCCTGCACTGATGAGCACTGATGAGACTGCACTGACAGGCACTGATGGGGTGGCACTAATGGGGTGGCACTGATGGGGTGGCACTGATAGGCGGCACTGATAGGCGGCACTGATATGTGGCACTGATATGTAGCACTGATATGCAGCATTGGTGGGCACTGATAGGCGACACTGCTGGGCACTGATAGGCGGCATTGATGGGCACTGATAGGTGGCACTGATGGGCACTGATAGGTGGCACTGATGGGCACTAATGGGCACTGATAGGCAGCACTGGTGGGAACTGATGGGCACTGATAGGCGGTACTTAGCCCCGATTTCCATCCCTGGTGGCCATAGTGGGCATCCCTGGGGTCATGGTGGGCATCCCTGGGGTCATGGGTGGGCATCCCTGATGGTTCTAGTGGCACCCCCCCCCCGAGGGTCTGCACTGGTAATCAATGATCTGATTACCAGTGCCGACCCCCCCCCTGTCAGGGGAGCCGCCGATCGGTGCTCCTTTACTCGTGCCTTTCAGGCATGAACTAAGGAAAGCCAATCAACGGCTCTTCCTGTTTACTATGTGACCAGCCGTGATTGGACACGGCTGGTCACATGGTAAAGAGCCTACGTCAGTAGGCTCTTTACTGAGATCGGAGATGCAGGGTGTCAGGCTGACACCTCGCATCAACGATCGCCGCTCCCCGGGGGGCGCGCAGAGCAGTATTATCCCGCCGCCGTCATATGACGTCCGGTCAGGATAATACAACCACAAACCCGCCTTCAATTTGCTATCAGGGGGGCGGGATGTTGTTAACCTTGTGGACAGCCTTCCTAGAAGAGTTGAAACTGTTATAGCTGCAAAGGGTGGGCCAACTCAATATTGAAAACTACAGACTAGGACTGGATGCCAATAAAATGAATGTGCATGTAAAGGCAAGCGTCCCAATACTTTTGACAATATAGCGTGTATAATGAGTATAGTTGAAGCCTGATTTTTACACATAATAATGGGAGTTTTAAAAAAATTAAGTGGAAAAATCGCATCATCAAGGTTTTTAAATGCTGCATGTATTTTTTTTTTCTAAAGCGGAGTTCCACCCTGGATTTTTTTTTTTTTTAATACCCCCGGGACAGTCAGGGCTAGTACATTCCACAATGGCTAGCCTCTGATCTGTCCCGGGTTGCACTTACCTGTTAGGACAAATACTTACCTTGAAAACGTCTTGTCCAGCGCTGCCATCTCAGATGTGGGCAGCTTGAAGCCAGCGAGATCCTCTTCTGCGTCTTCTTCCGCCTTCTTTGGTCCCACGATGCTCTGCACCGGCCCCGACGTCACTTCCGGGTCGCGACCCGGAACTGACGTCGGGGCCGGTGCAGGCGCAATGATTCCTGGGAGCTATGACGTTCAGCTCCCAGGAATCATTGCAGAGCCAGGAAGTGATGACGGGCCGCGGCCGAGGAAGGAGGAAGAAGGAAGTAAGGTAAGTATGTTTTCTTCGCTACGAGGTAAGTAAAAAAAAAAAAATATGCGATTATCCATTTCTTTTTCAGGTGACCCGGAGCGAGAAGATGGAGGTAAGTATTAAATTAGGGTGGAACTCCACTTTAAATTTTTAAAGTCTGACTAAAGTTCTTCTTCAAAGAAGAATTCCATTCTGTGATATTTTTTACATAGCTACATTGGTCCAGCTTGAACCAATGTAACTATTCATATACCATATCTGTGGGATCCCTGTGGAAGCTGGAAAATCATTATAGTGGGCACTGCTGCTCCAGTGATCTGCACTTTCTTCTAGGTCCCTAACTGAGCGGCTGCCCTGCTGCATTGTGAACCCAGGATGCTGGCCACTGGGCATGGGTGCTATTGAGAGGAATGCTTTGCATTTTATCAATGAATGCAAAGCATTCTCTGATTGGACAGTATGGAAAATGTGACATACAGTAAGCACCCCTCCTCTCTACCTCATCCAATCAGAGAATGCTTTACATTCATTGAGAAACTGCAAAGGGATCTCTGTAAGGTGTCCATATCTAACAGCAGGGAAGCCGCTGGACATGGGACATAGAAAGTAGTGGGGATCACCAGGGCTGGCCCAAGACATTGAGCTGCCTGGGTCCAAGAATGAAATGCTGCCCCCCCCCCCCAAAAAAAAATTACTCACCACCAGAGGGGTCCACCAAACACCCACTCTGTCCTCAGTCCTCCTGTCACTACTGTGTCTGCCAGGAGCACTGCCCTAGAAGATCCAGCCTTCCCTGTGTGGAATGGAGTGCACTGATATCTGAGGTCATTGTGCACACCATTATCACGCGAGGGATGTTCACCGGAGGAGACGCTCTGCCTCCTCATACTCATCAGTTTGCACTATGGGCGGCAGTATGAGATGGGGAAAAGCCGCCCATAACACGCCGCAAACTGATGACACAAATAACTGCTGAAAAAAATAAAATTTTGGGCTTCAATTTGCTGCCCCTCTCAAAGTTCTGCCTGGGACCAATGGACCCAGCGGGACCCATGGTAGGGCTGGCCCTGGGGATCACTCTGGTAGTGGTGCTTGCTACAGTGAATTCCAACTCTTAGAACAGTCGTTCTCAACTCCTGTCCTCAGGACCCACTAACAGGCCAGATTTTAAGTATTACCTTGGGGAGATGCAGACAAAAACACTGCAATCGCTGAGCAGCACACGATATCACCTGTGATGTATTTCAGTTATCTTGCAAACCTGGCCATTTAGTGGGTCCTGAGAACAGGAGTTGAGAACCACTGGCCTAGAGGAATCCTACAGGTAAAGTACAGTATATACATAGTTACAAGGGTTGCTACCCTTTAATCCAAGACACATATTAATTACACAGGTTCTGAAGCTAATATAATGAACTTATGGCCGTAAGTGAGTTTAATTACCACCTTAATCAGCCACAGAACCTGTGTAATTAATGTGTGTCCTGGTTTAAAGGGAAGAGGTGGTAACCCAAAGGCCCCTTTCACACATGCTGTCCGTTTGTCCGTTTTTCATCCATCCGTTGACAGATGAAAAACGGACATCAATGTATCTCTATGTAAAAACGGATGGCAACTGATGATCATCCATTAACAACCGTTTTCATCCGCTTCCGTTAATGTCCGTTTTTTTGAACGGATGAATGCCCTATTTTTCATCCGTCAAAAAAATGGATCGGACGAAAAACGGATGAAAATGGGCAAACGGTCCATTTTTCATTTGCATTGGTAGTGGATGTAAAAAAAAACCGATGAAAAAACGGATGAAAAAAACAGGTGAAAAACCGATGAAAAACTGATAAATTTTGACATGACTGAACTGATGAACTGAACGGACCGTATTTGTGAAAGGGGCCTTATAGTTACATTGCTCCAAGCTGGACCAATGTAACTGTGCAAGAATATTCATACCCGGAATTCCTCTTTAAAGCTCTCAAATCAAAGAATTTCAGAAAAAAATAAAAAATAAAATAAAATCTCTGCAGTCTACAATGATGTGAAACACCCACAGTGCTCCCCATAGCAAAAGGTTAGGTGATTTTGTCTTTACAGTTACATGAGTCAGAATAAGGGTTCATACATCCTGAACGAGGTGTAGGAAACCCTCCATTCAAAACACACCGGGTGTGTGATCTGCTGTGGGTGCCGATTCCTAACAACACCCCAAATGCAGATTGCAAATGCAGTGCGTTTGCCCACACCAGATCGCATAGTACCACAATACTGTGTGATGCGATTACAGTACGTTTTGGTGCAATCCAGTGCAATTTCAGCCCAATCAAACAAATGAGCTAAAAATTGCACCACAAAGAATCACACAGGAATGCGGAACGCGATTCAGGTTTGAACCGGCCCTAAACGACGCCATTCGTATCCATGGAAAACAAGAGGTACTTTTTTTTTCTTTTTTTTTTTACTCAAAATAATAATGTGATTTGATAATGCTGACATGTGCCCTATGGATTGAAGTGAAGTGTGAATTTTAATGAGAGGTCCACTTAAAGTCACTCTAATCCTGTCTGTTTTGAGATAAAAATCAACTCGGGGCAGTGATGGGATTGAACCATGTACCGTATTGAATAGTAAGGGATTTTTACACTGACCAACACTATTCAGAGATAACAAGGCGCTTCCAAGGTCACTGCAACTTTGCATTCATATTGAATTAGAATCTCTGTACAACGTAAAAATGAAATGACAGCAGTTTTTTTCCCAGGTTTGACATTGTATACCGACTCCACAGGACTGCATCAGACACACTGCAAATACACTATGAAGGGAAATCCCAATGAAATTATAAAACTAAAACCCTATATCATAATTTTATTTTTCCTATCAACACTGATGCACTTTTGCTGCGCTTTATTGTAGATTAAAGCGCAGCAAAAATGCAATAAAAATATTTCCTAAGGGCTCTTTCACACGGAGCGGACCGCATTGTGATCCGCTCCGGCACTTTTTTTTTTTTTTTTTCACGGAGCGGATGACACTTGTGTCATCCGCTCCGTATGTCTGCATATCATCCCATCCGTTTGCGGATGATATACAGACATAATGTAAGTCTATGGGCATTGCGGATGTCAGCGGATGACACCGCTGACATCCGATTTTGCATCCGTTCCATTTTTTAAACGGAAGAAAAATAGGGTTCTGTTCTGTTCCAAAAAATGGAACAGAACTGAAAGGACGAAAATTGGATGTCAGCGGATGGTCATCCGCTGACATCCGCAATGCCATTGACATACATTATGTCCGTTTATCATCTGCAAAAAAATAGGATGATTTACGGACATGCGGAACGCCCGTGTGAAAGGGCCCTTAATCCTATAGATCTCTAAACGGTTTTGGTGTCCTGTGGGTGTGGTGTGTTTTGAGAAGTCCTGCAAGCCTGTTTCAAAAGCGCACCAAAAATGCACCTCCCATTGAAATGAATGAAAAATGCATTAATTGCACCGCGGTTTTTGCTATCTTGCTTTGCATATACTTTAAGCAATGCAAAAATTCTAAATACTAACAACAACATAAAAAGCCATCAACTACTCTGCCCCCAGCTTCATCACCATCGTCATCTCAAAATATTCCCCAAGCTGTCCTCTTCGCTATTCCCCAGTAGTATTGCAAGGTTAATCTTTACACCCCCTGTGTGCCCCGTCATCACCTCCTCCCTGAAGGTGAGTATAGAAGGAGGTGACGCGTAGACTACAGAGTAGGAGGTCTCTAACTCCCATGTCACCTCCTCCTATGTTCATCTCCAGGACTTCCCCGAACCCTCTCCCATCCTCTGGAACTCCCTACCCTAATCTGTCCAGCTGTCTACCTTTAGGTGATACCTGAAAACTCATCACTAGGAAAGCCTATCTCACCTCCACCTAACAACAGAACTTTTACTTTCTCCATCAACTCATCCCCCACACAATTATTACCTTTTGCATCATTTGCCGACCTCCCTATTAGATTGTAATCTCCCTCTGAACGTTCTTGTACTGAATTGTAACATAACGTCTCCGTTTATAATGTAACGAGCTGCACAAACTGTTGGCACTATGTAAATCTTGTATAATGAGAAGAATATTAATACACAGATATAAATGTACTTTTTATTGCAGTCTTTGTATAATTCATGTTGTAGTTTTTTCCCCAATTTCTGTTTGGAAACAATAAATTTGGTGAAATCTCTCAAAATGAGCCCAAGACAGCAGTAAAAACAAGACAAGTGTTCTAATTCTTCCCCAGTCTAATAACTAAAAGGGAAGAAAAAAAAAAACGGTCTTACACTTTAAATAACTGGCCTATTTTAAAATAGCATAATAATATTTCTGCAACTGCCAATGGATTAATCCCAAATCCTTCCTGTTGTTCTTGCTCGGCAGTGTGGATGGGGAGCACGCCTGGGGCTCCAATGATTCTGTTTTCCCAAGACAGTTCTGCACTTTGCCTGGGGGCACTTTTACATTAACATGCTTATTTTATTAAACTTTATAGAACATCTCTTACATCAGCTGCTTGGAGCTGCGGCAGACAGGAGACCATGTTCAAAATAAGGAGGCTTTTGATGGACCTTTTATACAATTTACTGATCTCTATCTGTTCATGTAATTTCGTTTTGCAGTGTGAACCAGTTTGTCTGACTGACAGTTGATCTTAAACAAGTCCTAGCCTTATATCTCAGCTTATGCAGAGAGCAGGGTACTGTACAACCTGGATTTAAATTAAACCTTCATTGTCAGAAGAACAGAAGCCACCTTCTATAAATGCTAGTTGTCTGGCTACAGCTATGACGCCTCTACGATTAAGCCCCAAAAAACGGTAAAACGTGTCTGAAGTGTTCTCTACAGGTGGAGAACAGGAGCTGAAGCCACCTTTTACCCATCTCATTCACGTTTATCCAACAGGAAGTTGTTTTCTGTGTGCAGACGGACGCCATTTTGTTGAAGTCTACTGGAACCTGATAAGCTGATCCTGTCTGTCTTGCACCATTGTATATGCATGCTGATCTGGCTGATATAGGTTTGGGGGTATTTGAGAGGTACTATTTTCATTGTTTTGGGATACATATGTTTATTATTTTAATTTTTTTTACTTCAACTCATATGTGCCTTGCGAATGTCCATTTTTGTAATATCAAGCAAGTTATCTCCTTCTTATGGGCTTATGACATCATTATATATTTTTTAATTAACTAACACTGAGACCCCTTTTCAGGCTTATAGTATATACAGATATGTATAGTAACTAAGTAGAACTACTTCACTACTGTACTTAAGTACCGAAAGGCGGTATCTGTACTTTCCTGGAGTAGAATTTTTTTTCTCCTACTTCCACTTTTACTTCACTACATTTTTTCAATGATTTCAATACTTCTACTCCGATATTTTTTTTTTGTGCTGCATAGTTACGCATTACAATTTTACAAATTACCACTGCCAGAACAGTAGATGGCAGGTTTCATGAAGCTCAAAACATGTGTATTATCAGAGCATACGAAAATAAATACTACTGTATGTATAAATAAAAGCTGCATTTGAAATAATAAAAAACAATATGATGTTCACACTTTTGACTTCTTTCTTTAATAACTACAAAACACAGTACTTGTACTTTTACTTTCAGTACTTGAGTAGCAAAATTTTTTAAAAAAACTACTTGCAATACTTAAGTACAAAAAATGTTGAATACTTTAGTACTTCTACTCAAGTCACGTTTTGATCGAGCACTTCCACTTCTACTCAAGTCACTTTTTGATCGAGCACTTGTACTTTTACTCAAGTATGGGTTTCGAGTATACAACTCTGAGTATATATCTATATGCCAGTTATTGCATATATGAGCCATGTACATCTATATTTCTCTCTAGTAATGATTGACATGGAAGCCATCTAGAATTGTGTTTGGAACTTAGTGCTGATTATACTGTTGTATACAAGTGCTTGTTGGAGGTATCCACTCCTTCATACTTTATAATTGATTATCGTCACCTCTCTTTATTTCTTAGTTATCTGATTATATCAGACGACTTGGGGTACATACTGCTCGACTATTCCCGTTACTCCGGTGCCCACCCAGGGAGACTTTATATTCATGCGTACTCATATTCAAGCAAGGTGAATATAAATGCAAGCTGATATACGCTTTATGAATTTCTAAAATATATATGTATGTATATATATCTCTTTCTTATGCATTAGTATATACAATGTAACATGGTTTATTTTCTCATCTATGCATTGAGGCCTGTTGTTTCTTAGGCTCCGTTCACATCTTGGCATCTGTGATTCTGCCCACGATCTCGAATCACGGCAATGCACACCTGTGCAATTCCTGTTACTTCCAATGGCACCTCAAATGCGGTGCGATTTTGCCGCAAATGTCACCCGATGAATCGCGATAAAATCGCGCAAATAGAATCTTGGGACGCCTGTCGCCTAAAATAAGTTCTTGTACTTGGGTGACAGGCGTCCCGCGATTCTATTTGCACGATTTTACGGCGATTCAATGGGCGACAATCGCTGCAAAATCGAGTCATGTTTAGGGTGCCAGGAATCTCGTGGGCATCCCGCTTAATTTGCCGTGATCTGGGATCTGGGATGCCAAGATGTGAACGGAGCCTTATACTTATCATTACAGTGCATCTGGAAAGTATTCATAGCGCTTCATTTTTTCCACATTTTGTTACAGCCTTATTCCAAAATGGATTAAATTAATTATTTTCCTCAAATTTCTACAAAAAATACCCCATAATGGCAACATGAAAGAAGTTTGTTTAAAATCTTTGCAAATTTATTCAAAATAAATGTACATAAGTATTCACAGCCTTTGCCATGACACTCAAAATTGAGCTCAGGTGCTTCCTGTTTCCACTGATCACCCTTGAGATCTTTCTACAACTTGATTGGAGTCCACCTGTGGTAAATTCAGTTGATTGGAAAGGAACACACCTGTCTATTTAAGGTCCCACAGTTAACAGTGCATGTAAGAGCACAAACCAAGCCATGAAGTCCAAGGAATTGTCTGTAGACCACCGAGACAGTATTGTATCAAGATCACACAGATCTGGGGAAGGGTACATTAAAACTTCTGCAGCATTAAATGTCCCAATGATCACAGAGGCCTCCATCACCTGTAAATGGAAAAAGTTTGGAACAATCAAGACTCTTCCTAGAGTGAGCTGCCTGGCCAAACTTAGCGATCGGGGGAGAAGGACCTTAGTCTGGGAGGTGACCAAGAACCCGATGGTCAATCTGACAGAGCTCTAGCGTTTTTCTGTGGAGTGAGGAGAACCTTCCAGAAGAGCGACCTTCTCTTCAGCACTCCACCAATCAGGCCTGTATGGTAGAGTGGCCAGATGGAAGCCACTCCTCAAGAAAAGGCACATGACAGCCTGCCTGGAGTTTGCCAAAAGGCACCTGAAGGACTCTCAGACCATGAGAAACAAAATTCTCTGGTCTGATGAAACAAAGATTGAACTCTTTGGTCTGAACGGCAAGCATCATGTCTGGAGGAAACCAGGCACCGCTCATCACCTAGCCAATACCATCCCTACAGTAAAGAATGGTGGTGGCAGCATCAAGCTGTGGGGATGTTTTCCAGCGGCAGGAACTGGGAGACCAGTCAGGATAGATGAAAAGATGAATACAGCAATGCACAAAGACATCCTTGATGAAAATCTGCTCCAGAGCGCTCTGGACCTCAGCCCGGGGGAAGGTTTATCTTTGAACAGTACAACTTTTCTAAGCACACAGCCAAGATAACAAAGGAGTGGCTACGGGACAACTCTAAATATCATTGAGTGGCCCAGCCAGAGCCCAGACCTGAACGTGAGAGATCTGAAAATGGCTGCTCAACGACAACCCCCATACGACATTATGGAGCTTGAGAGGTCCTGCAAATAAGAATGGGAGAAACTGCCCAAAAATAGGTGGGCCAAGCTTGTGGCATCATACTCAAAAAGGCTTGAGGCTGTAATTGGTGCCAAAGGTGCTTAAAAAAGTATTGAGCAAAGGCTGTGAATACTTAGGTACATGGGATTTTTTTTGTTTTTTATTTGTAATAAATTTGCAATGATTTCAAGCTTTTTTCACATGGTCATTACGGGGTATTGTTTGTAGAATTTTGAGGAAAATAATGAATTTAATCCATTTTGGAATAAGGCTGTAACATAAAGTGTGGAAAAAGTGAAGCACTGTGAATACTTTCCAGATGCACCGTTTGTGTGTCCTGAAGAAGCGTACCAGTGAAATGCGTTGACGCACAGGGGCTCACTCACCTGAGCTCATGTAACATAAATTATTGTTTGGATATATCTGGCTGTTGGTGGCTGATTGTACATATATTTGTTTACACGTTTTTAAACATAATTTTGGTTGTTTTGTACTTCTCTTTTTCTATGTATGAATAAAATATGAATCTTGTATAAAAATAGTTGGTCCAATCTACCTTTAAAGTCTGACTTAGTGGTTCCTTCCTTTGGTTCAAATTTTTGTCTACAGATGTGGTTAAGGAGCAGTGGTGGCTGGTGCTTCATTTTTTGGGAGGGGGGGGCGTCAAATAAACCCCACCCAACCCGCTCGCCAGCCCCACACTTACCTCATCCAGGTCGCACACGGCTTCCCCGGCTTCTCCTCCTAGCCAATCCGGTCGCTTCTCCTCCCGGCCAATCTGGTCTTAGGACCCGCTTCCTGTCCTTATTAGCGGGGAGGAGAAGCAGAAAGACAATAGGTAATGTTCAAACCTTGTACAACTCTATGCATCCGGTGCCCCGCATGGAGGAGATTAGGGGCCGACACATAGAGATTGGGGGGGGGGGGGAGTCGCCCCTGCGCCTCTTATGGACTGACCACTGCTGTTTGGCATCCTTACCTTGAGCATAAGATGAACATATACCGGCGGCGTGGTTCCTTCAGTTGTATGTATGCATTGATGGGAAATCCATCATAAGTCTTGGATGATGCTGGACTCTGTGTCAGGTCTCTGTGCAAGGGGGAAAATCAAAACACGCCAATGAAAAATCTTGTTCACAGGAGGGAAGTGACCCATGCCCAGTGCCCAGGCTTTCAAGCCCTGGCTATTGGAAATAATGCAACTATTGCAGATGAAGAAATATTACTCCAGCAGGATTGAGACTTTTCTATTGCCAAAAACTGCATTGAAATCTGAAATAGTTGTGTTTTCCCCATGATGACATGGCACTGGGCACTGGGCAGGCACCATTGGATATCATCATTTACCCTCAGATCAGGATGGTGTGGATTCTGGCTGACTTCCTTGGAGTAACTTTCCTCAACTTCAAACGCAGTCCTCCCCAGACTCCTCAGTACACTTCTCACTCAGTGTCAGTGACAGCTCAGCTGTCTATCTAGTGACTGCGACTTGTGAGTCAGTGAGAGCGTGGCTGGAGCACCACTGCCCGGCCGAGAGACTCCATGTTCCACCATGGGACGAGAAGCCGGAAGTGGCGCGATGTTGTGATGATGCTGAAGACACCGCCCTACGCTCGACCAATCACATCAGGCCAAATTAAAAAATGCAATGCTAAAATGAACAGTGGGAGTGTTTAGGGCGCATCACTCTGTGCCCTGAGGACAATCTGCAAGCAGCCAATGACTCTCTCAGCCACAGTCACATGATTGTAAAAACTTTATGCATCCAATACACACCTATTAGTCCAGCGCCCCGAGCACACTTGAACGAACATGATTTATTTATTTTTTTTAAACAAAAATATTAGGTTGGAAACTTCGGGGGGCAGCGCCCCTGCGCTCCCTATTGACAGGCCGCCACTGTTAAGGAGTGATATTAACCACTTTATGACCGTCTGCCGCAGTTAAACTGTGGCAAGCAGCCGCTTCCAGGCAAATTTCCGAACATGTTCAGCGCTCGCTCTCGGGAGGCTAGGGGGCGAGCGCCCGGGAACCCAAGTGGGGAAGCCCAAGCAGCGGGCAGGCGGCTCTGATTTCCGCCTGACATCCGCGATCGTTCCCCGCTGAGAGAGAAGAACAGTCGGCTGTTGTAAACACAGCTGACCATTCTTCTCCCTGGAATGATCATAGAGCCCATGTGATCCTTCTATATAGGATCACTTGTCCCTATGGTCATTTCAGAAGCCACGCCCCCCACCGTTAGAATCACTCCCCTAGGCTTACATTTAACCCCTTGATCACCCATAATGTTAACCCCTTCCCTGCCAGTGCCATTATTACAGTAACAGTGCATATTTTTAGCACTTTATTACTGTAGTAATGTCACTGGTCCCCCCCAAAAGTGTCAAAAATGTCAGTTAGGGGTCCGATCTGTTCGCTGCAATGTCCCAGTCCCGCAAAAAATTGCAGATTGCTGCCATTACTAGTAAAAAAAAAAACATAAATCACGCAGTGCTGAATCGCAAAATTAGGGCCTGGTCATTAAGGGGGCAAATCCTTCTGGTCTTAAAGTGGTTAATACTTGTATCTAATATTTCAATTAAAAATAGCCTTTAAAGCCACTTTAACATCATTTAGTTAGAGTTTACATGTACCCCAAATACAGTGGGTATTTCAAGTAATGAAATTCTGTTGCTTTCAGCCTTAAATGAAGACAGACACAGATCTTGTCTTATCCACCTGGATTTACTAGTGCAACTTAAGAGATTTTAGTCTCATCTGACCACCTTAAAGGCGCCTTGAAGATTTTGAGGCCACATGGAAAAAGGTGTTATGGTCCTATGAGAATAAAATATTATTATTTAGCCTCAAGACCAAATTATATGTCTGGTGGAAATCCAAAACAGTTCCCCACCCAAATAACATCATTCCTACAGTAAAGCATGGAGGTGGTCAAATCCTGTTATGGGGATGTTTCTCTGCAGAAGGGACTGGAGCACTTGTCAGGATAGAAGAAAACTAATTGGGGCAAAATATCATCAAATTCTTGAGGAAGATCTTCTGCCCTCTGCCAAAATGTTGTCAGTGGTAAGAAGGTTTACCTTCCAACATGACAATGACAATGACCCAAAGCACACAGCTAAAATGGGCACATAGTGGTTGAAGGAGAAAAATGTGAATTTCCTTGCACGGCCTAGTCAGAGCTCAGACTTAAATCCAATAAAAAATCTGTGGAATGCCTTGCAGACTGCAATCCACAAATGGTTATCATCAAATTTAAGTGAACTTGAGCAGTTCTGCAAAGAAGAGTGGGCAAATATTTCAAAGTCTAGATGTGCAAAGTTAGTAGAGACAAATCCCAACAGACTAAAGGCTGTAATTAAAGCAAAAGGTGGCTCAACAAAATACTGACATAAGGGGGGGGGGTGATCCTTTTTCCAACTCAGTGATTCTGTTTTTGAATTTTTTTTCTATCTGGCATGCTGGTATTATATCTTTCACTTGGATGTTATTAGTTGCACTATAAAAGACAGCTGGATGAAGCATAAACTGTATCTGTCCTAATTTCAGGCTGCAAAGGGGGGTTATTCCTTTCTATACCCACTGTAAATACATACACTGCCAGCTAATATTTTCCATTCAGTTGGTCACTGCTTAACGCCCACTTACAGTGGATGCACTGTGAGTGGGCGGCACAGCCAGGCACTGAGATGTACCCGTATGTTGCGGCGTATTTGCTGGTTTGACGGCACGCATGTAGGCTCCCCCTGCTGACCCATGCTGTGATTTGTCAGCAGATTTCCGCCAATGATTTTGGTTGATCGGCTGTGGCCAATCACAGCACAGAGTTGTGTGTTAACAAACACACAGAACTCTTTACACAGACAGCGATCTGTCTTTTTATTCTCCATGAAATCAACTCTGAGTTCAGGTGGAAAAAGCCGCCAGATCTGTTAGTGACGGCAGCGCACATTACACACGTTAGCCACTCAGCTAACCCCTTAAATTGCCTCTTGATGTTAATCCCTTCCCAGCCAGCATCATAAGTACAGTATAATTATATTTATATATATATATATATATAAATATATATATATATATATATATATATATATATATATATATATAATAAAAATGACATGTATACTATCCCATATACAGTCAGTGGACCCTGAAGAGTTACAGTCAAGGGGGCATCTGCATCTGGGCCCTGAAATGTATAGAGTGTGTCAGTTGCAAGTACAGATTTGCAAAGTTCTACTCCATGCTGCCTCAAGCTGGCCAAAGCAGGGGACAGTATTCAGTGAATTGTACAGCATAACAGTGTCAGGAGTTCTACAGTTTCAAAGTTCTGAAACTTCTGGACTTTGAGTCAAGGATTCAGCACTTCTATCAAGTTGCAGTGTGTGCTCAGTGTTAGTGAGCGTTGGCTGGCGTCAAGGAAGCGTCAACAAGCATTTTCAGGATCAAAGTCCCAATTGTAATTAGTTTGAGCCTAAAGGAGTATCCCACTCATTCCCTTCTCCCATCCCATTTAACTTATAATAAAAACCACAAACAAAGATGCCGGAGTTGTCGTTGCTTCAGTTGTCACACCTGGGGACTCAGCTCACATGGGCTGGAGAGATTACCGGTACTAATAAGACCCACATCAGGCCACAGGCCTGGAATCCTTGCTACACATATATATATATATATTGTGACAGGAAGTCAGGTAAATCTGGGAATGTAGTCACAGGAAGGAGATACATTCCCACCTGCTTTGAAAAATTCACTGATACTATAGGGTGTTGGCTGCAAAAAGAGCCAGCAGGAAGTTGAAAACCATTCAGCTGTTCAGAATGAGGAGATCAAGGCCTCTATAATTTGTCCAGAGAAAATCTATTGAGTGCTGCCTCCTGTCGCTGTGTGAGCTGGGAAGAGGAGGACAGACATACGTGTACCTCCCGACGCCGTGTGGGCATGGGAGAAGGACTGCTGCCGCCTGTCGCCGTGTGGGCTGGGAGAGGGGGACAGTCGGATGTGTGCCTCCCGACAAGCTGGTGAGCATGGGAGAAGACCCCCTAAAGCGATGTGAAGCTAAGGAGGGTAACCACGAGTGAAGACGTCTCAAAGGTGAGAAGACAAAGTGTTCCATGTGAAGAGTGTGAAGAGTAAAGGGACCTGTTAAATGAACTGTGTTCAATGTGAAGAATCTGAAGAGTAAAGGATCCTGTTATAAATGAACATGTGCTGTGTGAAAGAAAACAAAGGGACATGTTCAATGGACAATGTTTGTGCTGTGTGAAAAGCAAACAAATGGACATTTGAGTGTCTGCTGTAGGATCAGCAGTGTCGGCCCAACAGTAGGTTGGAAAGACTTCTTAGGTAGGTTCCAGCGTGAGAAGGTAGCCGCCCACAGAGGCAAGGATTTATTTTGTCTTTTATTTTATTTTGGCTGTTTTGATGCTTGCAATTGTGTTAAGTAAATTGCATGAATAAATCAGTCTTGTTTTCAACCTCTAATCGGCTATCTCTCTGTGAAAACGCACCCCCAAAGGGGTCATCCACGCCTACCACCGAGCTAATCCCTTACATATGGTGGAGGATGCGGGCAGAAGCAGCAAGATCCCTGCAAGGAAGTGCAAATGTTTGATGAACTTTATCTGGTGCATGAGATTGCACAATCTATGTGTGCAGGAGAGAAGATCCTGACAGAAAAAAAAAAAAAAAAAAAAAAAGTGTTTTAAAGAGACAGGGGTCTCAAAATTTTTTGATGAACTTTGTTGTGTCTGGTGCAAGTGACTGCACAAACTGTGTGCGCAGGAAAAGAGATCCTGCAAGAGAGAGAAAAACTACATGTGTTGAAGAGACAGTGGTCTGAAAATTGTTTGCTGGACTGTGAAAAATTTGTTTGTGGAGTTATTGAAGATGGGGCGGTCCAAACGCCTGAAAAATGCAAAGATAGATGAAATGAGAGACCGGATTCTTTGGATGGAGGGGATGTTGCCGTCTGAACCAGCCCCATCCATGCCTAAAGAGAGTCTACTAAAGAGGAAGGTTGTTGTCCCTAGCAACACTGATGAAACTGCTATGGAGACGCAGTGTGCTCAGATGAAAAGTAAACTCAAAATGGAGGAGATGTTGAAACATCTGATTATATCAAATGCAGCTCAACAGCAAGCAAATGCAGCTCAACAGCAGGCAAATGCGGATTTTCAGCAGAGCTTTGCAGCTCAACAAAAGGCTCATCAAGAGAGCATGGCAGGCTGGAAACAGAGACGCCAGCAGCCAATGGAGGCCATCGGTTTGGAAGAAACCGAGTATGTGTGCAGGGCTGAGTTGGATGCCTTGCAACGGAAAATGGAAGAAAAGGAACAAGCCTTGGAATTGCTTAAAATGGAGCATAGAAACTTGCAGGAAATGAATGAACTACTCAAGTCTCATGTGTTACAGTGGGAAGAATCCACTGCTCTTCTTTTGGTCGAGTTGCAAAAACGCAGAGAGACTATAATGGAGAAAGATACCATCCTCATGGAAAAGGAAAGTGAAATTCAGACTTTGCAGAAGCAAAGTATGGCTGATATGTTGGAGTTGCGTAATCAGCTGGAAAAAAGTCTTCAGTGTTTGGAAGTTACAAAAATAGACCTGCAGGAGTCGCAGGAACAGAATGTTGCTCTGAAAGCGACATTGTCTCTCAGCGACAAAGAGAAAAGTGAAAGAGAGGCTAAATTACTGAGTACTGTGTATGAGCTCACTACTTTAAGCAATGTGGTAAATGAATGGCGTGCGGACTGTGAAAGTTGGAAAGGGGAAGCCCAACGTGTCCAGCAGCAGTTAAAGGAGAAAGAAGCCTGTGTGGCAGAATTACATTCTTATTCCCAGATGCTAGCCAATGAGGTGAAGGCTCTTATGCAGGGAAAAGAAGATTGTGAACATAAGAGGGAAAAAGTAGAGGCACAGCTTCTGGAATCGCAAGTCAAGGTGTCAGAAGGTGACCGATTGTGTGCTAAGCTGTCAGAGAAGGCAAACCGACTGCAGGTTGAGTTGGACAATGTTACAAATCAGCTTTCTCAAGCAGACAGCAAATCTAGAGAAATTGCGGAAGATTTTTCTATCTTGGAATCGCAGCTGCAAGACACGCAGGAACTCTTACAGGAAGAGAGGTGTCAAAGGCTGAGTTTTAGCACAAAGCTCAAACAAATGGAAGATGAGAAAAATGGCTTCCTGGAACAATTAAAAGAGGAGGCGGAAGCAAAGAAAAACCTATCAGAGCAAGTCGCAACATTGCAAGCTCAGATAGCGGATATGAAAAAACGCATGGAAGAAAGCGTTGGTCCATTACAGTGTGTTGAAGATGTGAAAAAGAAGTTTGATCAGATGCTTGGTGAAGAGAAGACTGTGTCTGCAAAATATGCAGAAGAACGCGCCCGTGCAGAAACGGAGGTGCGTGATAACGAGAGCAAAGCCCTGTTCTTGGCTCGCTCTTTGGAGGAAGCTCTAGAGTGTAAGGCTGAACTAGAAAGTGTTAACAAACAGCTGCGTACAGAAATGGAAGAATTGGTCAGCTCCAAGGATGATGTTGTGAAAAGAGTTCAGGAGCTAGAAAAGTCTAAGCGAGTCTTAGAACAGCAAGTAGAAGAGATGAAGATTCCGTTGCAGGAACTGGAAGAGGAATTCCAGGCAACAGAGGATCTGTCCCAAAGAGGGGATAGTGTGCCTGATGCAGTTTTTAAAAGGATCAGTGTTTTGGGGTCTGTCCTGAGTGAGCCTCAGAAATGTGATGACACGTGGCTTGAATCACCCCTTTGGAATAAACCGTTCCTTCAAAAACTTCAAGCATTGGAAAATGTATCATTAGAGCTTCAGCAAACAAAGGAGCTGAGTAAGAAATGTGATGATTTCTCAGTTCAGGCTGAAAACCTAGTGGGGAAAACTAAGGCTGTTGGTGAAAACGTGAAGCAAATGAATAAGTGCCTTTCAGGGAGTGTTTCCAAAATGGAACTGGTGAAAGACGGGTGGCAGAAGTTTGATCGTGATCTTGAGATGCATTCCATGTGGAATTCAGATAGAGAAAAAGAACTAGGTGACCTTGAGCGGTCAAATAGTTCAGCAGAAAGTGCATTGAAGAAACCTGTAAAAGAATGTGTTGCAGTTCCATGCTTCTTCACTGATGCAGAGAGGAGGTCTATAATGGATACCACCCAGATCGCTGGGTTCAACTGTGTTGTTGCCTTTAACCCCTATGTTGGTGTAAGGAAAGTTGATGATGTTCTGGTTGACTACTTCTGTGAAGAGTTTGGCAAGAAATATAAACTGAATATCAAATCAAATAGTAGGCCTTTACTGCGACTCGCTCAGGAGGGCGAAAAGTTTAAGAAGTTGATGAGTGCAAATGCTTCAGATCTGCCTATGAATATGAAATGTTTGGTGAATGATATTGATGTCTCTGGGAAAAGGAACAGGGGTCACTTTGAAGAAATGTGTGACAGCCTGTTGTCTCAATTGGAAAATCCTCTGCACAGCATCTTAGAGCAAGCAAAGCTCAAGAAGGAAGATCATTCCCTTTTACAACAAAAAGTCAATGATTGTGTACAGCTGTATGGAGAGGCAACTCAAGTCACAGAGGGATGTCAAGAGTCCCTACTTGGAACAAACCTTAGTGAAGCAAAGGTTCTCAAAGTTTTGTGGAAAACATTTATGGATTGCAGAGAGAGGCGTCTTAAGAATGTTGAAGACATTAAGACTAGCCCAATTGAGTTGCCTATGGATCACGGTCCTCCATGGTGGATTGGACAGACGGTTATGAGGGACAAGCCGTCTGACATTTATGAGAAAGCTGTCAATGAAGATGACAGAAACGAGAAGGAGCAAAATTATGCCAAAAATGCAGTTGAAGAATGTGTATATGAGATGAGAGACAAACTGTGTGGCATTTATGAGAAATCTGTCAGTGAAGATGACAGAAACAGTTTCATCCGGAAGCTTGAGGATAATAGGAGGCTTATCAGTGAGTCAGCAGTGCCTGACACATGCGTGCCTGGAAATATGTGTCCCAACCCTAGGGTTGAAACAAGAGGGGGGGGTATGTGACAGGAAGTCAGGTAAATCTGGGAATGTAGTCACAGGAAGGAGATACATTCCCACCTGCTTTGAAAAATTCACTGATACTATAGGGTGTTGGCTGCAAAAAGAGCCAGCAGGAAGTTGAAAACCATTCAGCTGTTCAGAATGAGGAGATCAAGGCCTCTATAATTTGTCCAGAGAAAATCTATTGAGTGCTGCCTCCTGTCGCTGTGTGAGCTGGGAAGAGGAGGACAGACATACGTGTACCTCCCGACGCCGTGTGGGCATGGGAGAAGGACTGCTGCCGCCTGTCGCCGTGTGGGCTGGGAGAGGGGGACAGTCGGATGTGTGCCTCCCGACAAGCTGGTGAGCATGGGAGAAGACCCCCTAAAGCGATGTGAAGCTAAGGAGGGTAACCACGAGTGAAGACGTCTCAAAGGTGAGAAGACAAAGTGTTCCATGTGAAGAGTGTGAAGAGTAAAGGGACCTGTTAAATGAACTGTGTTCAATGTGAAGAATCTGAAGAGTAAAGGATCCTGTTATAAATGAACATGTGCTGTGTGAAAGAAAACAAAGGGACATGTTCAATGGACAATGTTTGTGCTGTGTGAAAAGCAAACAAATGGACATTTGAGTGTCTGCTGTAGGATCAGCAGTGTCGGCCCAACAGTAGGTTGGAAAGACTTCTTAGGTAGGTTCCAGCGTGAGAAGGTAGCCGCCCACAGAGGCAAGGATTTATTTTGTCTTTTATTTTATTTTGGCTGTTTTGATGCTTGCAATTGTGTTAAGTAAATTGCATGAATAAATCAGTCTTGTTTTCAACCTCTAATCGGCTATCTCTCTGTGAAAACGCACCCCCAAAGGGGTCATCCACGCCTACCACCGAGCTAATCCCTTACATAATATATATATATATATATATATATATACACACACACACACACACACACACACACAAACATTGTGTCTTGCATTTGTATTTTACTGAATAGTTTGTTTTAAAAGGTTTTTTTTTTTACCCTCATGCACTGTATGCATGAAGGTAAAGAACCTTCGGAGTGCAGTTCCCCTCACAGCCCCTCCCTTATACTTACCTGAGGCTGTCCCCAGTCTCTCTCTCCTCATTGGTTGGACACATTGGCTTCCATGCTGTCAATCGCAGCCAGTGTACCAATGAGGAGAGAGCAGTGGGGGGGATGGGGAGCCGTGGCTCTTTGTGTCTTATGGATACTTAGAGCAGGGCTCAGGATTGAGCATGCACCAGTGCCCCTATAGCAACTGGCTTGCTTTTGGAGCACTGGTCAAGGGGGTGGAGCCAGGAGCACTGGCGGGGGACCCAGGAAGAAAATAATTGAGCTGCTCTGTGCAAAAACCACTACACAGAGCAGGTAAGTATGACACGTTTGTTTAAAAAAAAAAAAAAAACCTTTACAATCACTTTAAGCTGGCCATATCGTGGGTGGAGGAATCTGTTAAATCCCAAACAGCTGATTGGATGCACCCATTGTTTGGCTGACAATTTTTTTTTTACCATTTCACAAAATTCATGTTCCAGCACTCCAACCTGGTTTCTTGCTGGAGGGTGCTGTAATAACAAACCTTTCACATCCCAACAGATTTGCTCCTCTCAGTCCCCATACTCGGACCAACTGGAGGCAGAGTTCCCCTGATATTTATGGTTTCCACAAAGAGGCAGATCAATGAACATCAAGGGGAGTGCACACCTACACAATCAACTTCCTCCTGACCAAAAATGACAAAAAGCATCATACACAAGGCTCAGAATGGAACAATACAAAGAAAGCATATACCAAACATGATGTGTAATATACTGTAGGCACCCAGCTACGTATAACCTATATCTATTGGTGATCAGGGAATTTCACATGGGTGGCAGAAGGCAGACTTCATTGGATCATGCTCTATTCATCCCTAAAACCCACCAACCCTCAGCTCTGTGCTGCTGGATGACCTCTGAGAATTTCTTTCAGCTTGTTGATTACTGACCACCCTTCCCTAATCTGCATTATATCACATTACATCCAGGCCATGGCACTCGATATAAAAATAAAGCATAAATGTTAATCATCAGGATTTGGCACTGCAGTGGGAACATTAGAGTATCAGGTCCATCCGTTCTGCAGCCAGGATGATGATCACAGTGCATTTGTGTGCAGGATACTGGGATCCCGGCCAAAGTGCTTACTAACTTTAGTATGTTAAGCAAAATGTAACATAATGGATTGCCAGTGACATAAGAAACCAGTTTGGCATGATCAAATGCTATTTTTTTGTCTTATAAACTGATTTCTAGTGCACAGAAAACCCAATAAGATATCAGTTCAAGGACAGATTAAAGGGCAAGGAATGTATTAGTCTTGTTATCAATATTTTACTTCAATAAGCAGAACAGCAATTGAAGAAGATTTCCAGGCGGGGCACAATTGCCAGTAAATGAATGCAATGTACCTTATATAAATATACAATACAATACCATTTCTATTTTTATTATAAACTTTAGAATTTACAGAACTCAAAGTCCAGCTCCATTACCAAACTCCCCCTTGCACCCTCCCTGGAGACCCCACCCCACCGCTTAAAGTTGTTAAAAAATGATTAGCATATACAGGTGCATCTCAACAAATGAGAGTATCATCAAAAAGTTAATTTATTTCAGCAATTCAGTTCAAAAAGTGAAACTCATATATTATATAAATTCATTACACACAGAGTGATATATTTCAAACTGTTCTTTCTTTTAATTTTGATGATTATGGCTTACAGTTAGTGAAAACCCCAAATTCAGTATCTCAGAAAATTTGAATATTATATACGACCAATAAAAAAAAAGATTTTTAATACAGAAATGTTGGCTTACTGAAAAGTATGTCCATGTACAGTATAGTATGCACTCAATACTTGGTCGGAGTTCCTTTTGCATGAATTACTGCATCAATGCGGCGTGGCATGGAGGCGATCAGCCTGTGGCACTGCTAAGGTGTTATGGAAGCCCAAGTTGCTTTGATAGCAGCTTTCAGCTCGTATGCATTGTTGGGTCTCGTGTCTCTCATCTTCCTCTTGACAATACTCCACAGATTCTCTATGAGGTTAAGGTCAGACGAGTTTGCTGGCCAATCAAGCACCGTGATACCATGGTCATTAAATCAGGTATTGGTACGTTTGGCAGTGTGGGCAGGTAGCAAGTCCTGCTGGAAAATGAACTCAGCATCTCCATAAAGCTGTTCAGCAGAGGGAAGCATGAAGTGCTCTAGAATTTCCTGATAGAGGGCTGCGCTGACATTGGACTTGATAAAACAAAGTGGACCAACACAAAAAACATAGAGAATCTATTGGGGTTTTGTCAAGAGGAAGATGAGAGACACCAGACCCAACAATGCAGAGGAACTGAAGGCCGCTATCAAAGCAACCTGGGCTTCCATAACTCCTCAGAACCAGTGCCACAGGCTGATCGCCTCCATGCCACGCCATATTGATGCAGTAATTAATGAAAAAAGAGCCCCGACCAAGTATTGAGTGCATGGACATACTTTTCAGTAAGCCAACATTTCTGGCATTATTCAACATTACAGATTTGAAATTTGACACATACAATAATGTAGTATATCAACCTTCACACCCAGCGCCGGTATAACACTCCTCTGACGAGCCGACAAGGAGGGTACTCCTCCGCTGTGCATCATGGGTCTGCTCTCACAACGTCACTGGTTGCTAGATGCCAATCAGGCTGACCTTAGCAACCAGTGTGTGCAGTGCAGACTCGAGCCACTGCGAACAACAAGGGAGGGCCCGGCGGACAACGGGGGGGCCCTAGACCACCAAGTAAACAAAGTAATCTGGATTCTGGCCTGTTGGGGGACAGTAATTGCCAGCCACCATGTGTGTGGGGCCCCTTGGCAAGTGGGGCCCCCGGGCAACCGCCGGGCATGCCCATTGGAAAAGACGGTCCTGCAGTGGACCCTGAAGAGTTACAGTCAAGGGGGCATCTGCATCTGGGCCCTGAATTGTATAGAGTGTGTCAGTTGCAAGTACAGATTTGCAGAGTTCTACTCCATGCTGCCTCAAGCTGGCCAAAGCGGGGGACAGTATTCAGTGAACTGTATAGCATAACAGTGTCACAAGTTCTACAGTTTCACAGTTCTGGATCTTCTGGACTTTCAGTCAAGGATTCAGCACTTCTATCAAGTTGCAGTGTGTGCTTAGTGTTAGTGAGCGTTGGCTGGCGCCGGCTGGCGTCAAGGAAGCGTCAACAAGCATTTTCAGGATCAAAGTCCCAATTGTAATTAGTTTGAGCCTAAAGGAGTATCCCACTCATTCCCTTCTCCCATCCCGTTTAACTTATAATAAAAACCACAAAGATCCTGGAGTTGTCGTTGCTTCAGTTTTCACACCTGGGGACTCAGCTCACATGGGCTGGAGAGAGTACCGGTACTAATGGCAGACCCACATCAGGCCACAGGCCTGGAAACCTTGCTACATATATATATATATATATATATACACACACACACACAAATACATGAAGGTAAAGAACCTTCGGAGTGCAGTTCCCCTCACAGCCCCTCCCTTATACTTACCTGAGGCTGTCCCAGGTCTCTCTCTCCTCATTGTTTGGACACAGCTGTGAGAGCCATTGGCTCCCATGCTGTCAATCGCAGCCAGTGTACCAATGAGGAGAGAGCAGTGGGGGGATGGGGAGCTGTGGCTCTTTGTGTCTTATGGATACTTAGAGCAGGGCTCAGGAGCGAGCATGCACCAGTGCCCCCATAGCAACTGGCTTGCTTTTGGAGCACTGGTCAAGGGGGTGGAGCCAGGAGCACTGGCGGGGGACCCAGGAAGAAAATAATTGAGCTGCTCTGTGCAAAAACCACTATACAGAGCAGGTCAGACCCTACAGTGGTGCAGTGGGTTCCTCCTGGTGCATGACAATGCCTGGCCTCCTGTGGTGAGAGTATGCATCCAGTTCCTGGAGGGTGAAGGAATTGATACTATTGAAAGGCCCCCACGCTCGCCTGACCTAAATCCAATAGAACACCTCTGGGACAATTACGTTTTGGTCCATCCGACGCCACCAGGTTGCACCTCAGTCTGCTCAGGAGCGCAGTGATGCCCTGGTCCAGATCTGGGAGGAAAAACCCCAGGACACCATCCATCGTCTCATTAGGAGCATTCTCCGACACTGTCAGGCATGCATACAAGCACCTGGGGGCCATACAAACTACTGAGGACCATTTTGAGCTGCTGTAATTAAATTTAAACTTTGCATTACACATTAGTCATGTGTGGGGAACTGTGTCAAACACTTTTTGCAAAATCCAAATATCCTACATCCACAGCCACCCCTCTGTCCAATGTTTTACTTACCTCCTCATAAAAAGAAATCAGGTTTATTTGACAACGTCTGTCTTTCATGAATCCATGCTGTCTGTTCCTTAAAATGTTTTTTTTTTTTTCAGCAAAAACTCATCTATGTGGTCTTTTGTTATACTCTCCAGTATCTTCCCGACTAGTTAAAAGTTAAGCTAACAGGTCTATAGTTACTTGGCAAAGACTTTGAACCCTTTTTAAATATGGGCACCACATTGGCCCTATGCCAATCCAGTGGTACTATGCCAGTCATTAAATAGTCCCTAAAAATTAGAAACATTGGATTTGAAATTACAGCGCTCAATTATTTTAGGATTGGTAAACTTCATTCAGTCTAAATATATCTGGACCATATCCCTTCTGAGCCATTGTGAATCATTTTGGGGTTGTGTCAATACCATCCCCATTATGGTCATGACTCATGAGCTCCCCCATTCTCCTTTGTATACACAGAGCTGAAGAAAGTATTTAATAAATTTGCCTGTTCTTTGTCCCCAGTCACCCGCTCCAGATTATTTTGTAAAGGGCCAACATGCTCAGAACTGACCTTTTTACTATTAATATATTTGAAGAATTTTTGGGGGTTTGTCCTACTATCTTTTGCAATCTGTCATTCGTTTTGAATTTTTGCATCCTTAAATTCCTTTTTACATATTATGTTATATTCTTTGTAACATTTAAATGATGATAGTGTTCCTTCATTTTTAGATTTTTAAAAAGCTCTTTTCTTTGTTATTTATATATTTTTAAACTTTTGCCATGAGCCACATAGGTTTTATTTTTAACCTTTTAAACCTATTGGCCATGGGAATATACTTTGCAGTGAGTTTTCATGCAGTCTTTTTGAAGAATTTCCATTTCTGCTCTGTGCTCATCAATGCCAATATTCCCTCTTAGTCTAAGTCTTGGAAAATTTGCTCTCTTAAAGTTAAGTGTTTTTATCTTTCCCATATGTGTTTGTTGCTTACAGCTAACATTAAATGAAATCATATTATGGTCACTGCTACCTAGATGTTCTTTTATATGAATATTGGTAACAAGCTCTGCATGGTTTCAGATTACAAGGTTCAGCAGAGCATTATTCCTAGTCAGTAAACTGGACCATACAATTGTCTTGCAAAAGGTTTATACATTTTTATTCTAGCAGTGCCATTACTCCAGTCAGTTTCCGGGTAGTTAAAAGCCCTTTCTATCTGTGCAAGGAGCTGAGTCTCCGTCTCCTCATTAACACTGGGAGGCCTATAACAAACTCCAACGATAACCTTTGTAGTACGTACATCCATGTACAGTTCCACCCATAATGTTTCAGACTTATCACACTCTCCATCAGCTAGGTCCTCTTTCACATTCACTTTGAGATCACTTCTCACATAGGCAGAAACCACCCCTCCCAACTTCCCTTGCAAAATGAACAGCCTATTTGCCTTTAGTAAATCAACCCCAGTGTGATGGCATGCTAATGGGGCCAAGGTAGCAGCATTGCTGGAAAATAAATCAATGGGGTGATAAAAGCACATCCCCAGAAATACATCTCCCCAGAAATACATCTCCCAAGTTCCCAATGCACAGCAAGGTGGATTTACTAAAGGCAAATAGGCTCTTCACTTTACAAGGGAAGTTGAACTTTTTAAAGGAATATTTTCCAGAGCTTAGTGAATAAGGAAAGCTCTGCTGACTTCTCGTATCCAATCACGTGCAAATAAAAATTCTGTTTTTTTATTTTCCTTTACCACATTCACTAAGCTTTGTGGCAATTTTCCTTGCAAAGTACAACTCCCCATGCAAAAGGAACAGCCTATTTGCCTTTAGTAAATCAACCCCAGTGTGTTGGCATGCCTATGGGGTCAAGGCTGAATCGTTATTTTGCAGGGAAAGAAATCCAATTGGGTTGGTTTACTACAGGCAAATGGGATGTTTGCTTTGCATGGGTAGTTGCTCTTTGCAAGGGGATTTACCCCAGGGATTAGTGAATGAGGTGAAGCAATATATTGCTATCAGCTGACTCTGCATCACAGGAGAACTAAAGTAAAGGCTCGTACACCCTATAAGAAAATCAGGCGAACATTTTCGTCTGATGAATGGTCATATCATTTTCTGATCGTGTATACACCAATGTTTCTCCACTCCAGTCCTCAAGTACCTCCAATAGGTCATGTTTTCAGGCTTTCCATTATTTTGCACAGGGGATTTGATCAGTTTCACTGCTTTAGCAATTACCACAGCTATTTCATATGAGGGAAATCCTAAGAACATGACCTGTTGGGGGTACTTAAGGACTGGAGTTGAGAAACATTGGCGGACACAACTTTCGACAGCCGATTCCGACCTTCTGAATGAAAATTCCGAAGGGATGAACTCCAAAATGTTTCAGGTACAGGAACAGAATGAACAATTTTCATTTAATGTGTACTGCTTTCATATTATTTGCGTACAAGAAAAATCAGAAACGAAAGGCTGCACATGATCAGAAACAATAAACAACAACAAAAAAAAAGCCTATGCTGTACGAGAATTTTTGTACATTATTTCCTTCCTCCGTTCTGACTTGCTGTGAAACAACGAGAAAAATCGGGCGATCGTTCACCCGATTTTCTTATAGTGTGTACCCCACTTTAGTGTACTCCCATGACCCACAAGAGTTGTATGGCACAAAAAAAGCTTTGGTCACATTTCTCTTTTAAACCCCTTAACTTCTGACCCTAGCATCTTTCACCAGTTGCAGTGTTGTCAAGCCTCAAAACTACCAGCCCCACACTAAAAACAACTGATCGGTATTTGGGCCCCTAATTTACAATACTATACTATTTGCCCTGTGTTTGTTGCCTCTCTTTTACTCCTGTTATGGAGACATCTCTTTCCAGATCCAGCTCAGATTTTTTTTTTTTTTTTGTCATTAGGTAGGAGAATGGCATTTCCAATGTCCCTTGAAGGTACCAGCTGCAGTGTTTTATATTCCAAGCAGATACACCGCACACAGAGGGGATATATATCACAATGATAGTATCTCACATCAGACAATTTAACAACATGATATTTTAATTTGTAGATTATTTGTCGGGTAGTTAGCTATTTTACACTCCATTTTCGTTCATCTCAGCTCGATAACAAGCCTTTGTCTGAGTTATTTGGGTTCGGATTAAATAAATTGTGCTACCCTCCGACAGGAGCAACATTTTAATGGAAAAAAATACCGCTTCCACAATATGGCGCTCAGTCAGTCTTTTAAATAATATGGAGGGAATGTTCATTTTGAACTAATCACATAAAGTGGTTGGATAATCACATTTTTAAGTGCTGGAACCTTTGCAGAAATAATAGCACCATAGAGAATGTGGTGTTTACTTACAGCCATGAAAAATGAAAGGAACATCTTTTTTACCTTGTGTGGAAAGAATCCAAGGCTTCGGGCCTAGAAAAACGACATGTTTTTTTGCAATTAAATTATTGTTTGATGTGCAATTGTTTCATGTGGTCTCTTTATCATTGCTATTAAGTTAAAATGTATTTTTTTAGTTAGTGCCACACAGTTTGGTTCTTTATCTTTAACCCTTGTTGGGCATTGATGCCTAGATGCCCAGACCAAATTTAGCAACGTCAGTATGCGTCTGTTACAGGACTATAATTCTCTGACAAATTTACCTACCTAAATCATTTTTAAAGAACAATTTCAGGTACACTTAACCCCTTCATGGTGATCGTACCCAAATATGCAACCTCGCTGGACTGGGCTTTTTTCCATGGGGCCACTTATTTGCCTATTTTCCTTTGTGCTGGGAGCGTCGCCGATTGATCAGTCACTGTGAAGCCCGCCCCGTCTTTTCTGTCTCTGTGAATGGACAAGGGAGATACATTGTATCATTCTCTGTTCTTGCAGAGATAGAAAAAAATATATAAGGTGTGTGTAGAAAACAAAATTATTAATAATAATTAAAATAAATTAATACCTAGATCAAGGTTTGATCTAGGTCAGTACCAGGATTAGTGTTTGGGTCAAGGTCAAGGTCAAGGTATTTTGTTTGGACAGGATTATTTTTTTTAAATTAGTATCAGTGTTAATCAGTGTCTTTTAGGTAGCATAAAAAATAGCAAAATTTGCACTATTGTTTCTGGGCTGTACTATGAGTACAGACAACAAATAACCTACACATATGTGGTATTGCTGCGATTGTCAGGAGAAGAAAAATTTATTTTGGGTTGTTCTTTGGTAGTAGGTTGTAGTAGTAGCAAGAAATATACAGTTACATTTAAAAAAAAAAGTTTTCCTTTCATAATAAAAAAAAAATCAGAATAAATCTTTTTATTATTTACCACCAAATGAAAGCCCAATTTGTCTTAAAAAAACAAGGTATAATCCACCTGGATGCATAAAGTAGTTGTGATGATATGTGCGGCTTACTAGCAAAAATTGCAAAATTGTGCTTGGGCGTTAAGATTTGTTTTTCCCTAATGCCCCATACACACGTGCAGATTATCTGCAGACTTTTGTCTGCAGACTTACCTTTTCTATGTAGTGCAAGGGCCTGCCGGATTGCATACAAATTGAAAGTGTTTAGGTTTGACCTCATATTATATGGTTTTGGTAAGTCTGCAGACAAAAGTCTGCAGATAATCTGCACGTGTGTATGGGGCATTAGGCGCGAAGGGGTTTAAAATGGATCTAAACCCTCCTATTCTTAACAGCCAAGGAAGCTGCCACCTTGGCCTTTGATTTGATTTGCAGTTGTCATGGTGCTGCACTTGTGATCAGGTATGACACCAGCCGTTTGATGGCTTAACAATTCAGTTAAGAGCACAAGTAACTATAACAGTTACTATTCACACCATGAATTTAATGTACAGTAACTGTTTTTGGAAACTGTTAAATCAATGTTTTAGTTCCACTTTAAACCAACACTAATCCATGACCCTTACCATCCCAAATAAAAGTAGATTAACTTCCCCCTACCCCACTACTCTTATTTACCTCCCTTGCACAGCTGGGGCCTGGTCTGATGTTGACATCCCTAGCAATTCAATCTCTTTTTTTTTTTTTTTAATGCAAGCTTTTCCCATTGACTTAAAGAGGTTGTAACCCCCACATTTTTTTTTCAACCTGCAAGAGAAACACATAATGAGCTAGTATGCATCGCATACTAGTTCACTATGAAATACTTACCTTAGAACGAGCCCCCGCCGTGCCGGCCGCTTACCTCTATGACGGGCGACATGTCCAGTCGCCCGTCTTCCGGGATCCCGGCATCCGGCCATCTGATTGGCTGGAGCCGCGGTGACGTCACTCCCGCGCACGCGCGCGGGAGCCAACGGTCACGGCACCAGCGGCCGTTCCTTCAGAGCGCATGCGCCAGTGACGTCACTGGCTGCATGTAAGGTAAATATCTCCTAAACGGTGCATGTTTAGGAGATATTTACAGTACCTATAGGTAAGCCTTATAATAGGCTTACCTATAGGTAAAAGTGTCAGAGGAGGGTTTACTTCCTCTTTAAACTGGGCTACATACCAAGACTAAACATTCTCAGTATGCAACCCAGCTCACATTAAAGAAGACTGAGCGCACATTTGCAGCCATCATTTAGAAAAGGCTAACTAGGGTGCTAGGGAAATGTATGCAGATGAGTACATTTTGGTTTTGGGGAGATAGAAGGGTAGGTAATATTAGTTTAGATTTTTTTTTTTTTGCTTTACAGCTTTAATAAATACTATGCCCTGATTTTCAAAATGTTTATTATAAGTTGACAAAGAGACAATAGCAGCTTACAATATATACATAGTGGGTTTGAAGTGATTTATTGGGGTTAGGGCTGAAGCTATCAGCCATAACTCGCAATATTTTTTTTTTCAGCCGACGGCTGGCTTTTTCGTGAAAGCATTCCGAGCAACTTATCGTTCAAACTAGTGAGCCCAAGGAATGATCCGACAGTGCCTGGCGGCTGGTCCCATAGGCGATCAAAGACTAGATCGCCTTTGATCGCCTCTATGGCCTTGGGTGGAAGTAAACAATTTTTTTTTTTTAAGCAAAAGATCAAAAATGTTTTTTTTTTTTTTTTTTTTTTTTTATCTTTTGCTTTTAAAGTGGAAGTAAACTTCCATCTTTTGCTTTTACCTATAGATAAGCCCATACTAAGGCTTACCTAAAGGTAGTGTAAATATCTCTAAAACGTGCACCATTTAGAGGATATTTACATTAAATGCAGCCAGTGACATTACTGGCCTTTGAGCTCTGAAGGAACAGCTACCCATGCCATTCCTTCAGAGCCCTGTGCCATTAACGGCGGCTGCCGCGCACGTGCACAGGAGTGACGTCATCGTGGCTCCAGCCAGTCACAGAACCGGAGTCCGCGAACTCGGAAGCAAGATGGGTGAAGGTGGGAGCCCCTGCCGCATTGACTTCTCGGCGCAGGAGGGCTTCGTTTTAACCACTTCAGCTCCAGAAGGTTTTGCCCCCTTAATGACCATTCCATTTTTTTTTTTTTGCACGGTCTTGCGACGCTGTACCCAAATACAATTGATGTATTTTTTTCCCCCACAAATAGAGCTTTCTTTCGGTGGTATTTGATCACCTCTGTGGTTTTTCGATTTTGCGCTATAAACAAAAAAAGAGCTTCTATTTTGAAAAAAAAAACACAATATTTTTTACTTTCTACTATAAAACATTCCCAATAAAAATTTTTTAAAAATCTAATTTTTTTTTATCAGTTTAGGCCAATTTGTATTCTGCTACATATTTTTGGTAAAAGAAATCCCAAAAAGCATATTTTAATTGGTTTGAGCAAAAGTTATAGCGTTTACAAACTACGGGATAGATTTTTAGACTTTTTATTTATTTTTTTGTTTTTATTAGTAATGGCACCGATCAGCGATTTTAAGCAGGACTGCGACATTGCGGCAGACAGATTGGACCCCTAACTGACATTTTTGACACTTTTTGGGGATCAGTGACATTAATACAGTAATCAGTGATAAATAATATGCACTGTTACTGTTTAAATGACACTGGCAGGGAAGGGGTTAACACTGGGGGTGATCAAGGGGTTAATGTATGCCTAAATATGCTTGCTCACTGTGGGAAGGGGGGAGGTTCTGTTACAGGCACACAGAGATCAGGGTTGTAGCTTAGTCTGTGTGACAGAAGACTCGCCTGCTTTGTTTACATAAGCAGGCGGGTCTTCTAGTCAGTTTCTCTGATCGCCGCCGGCCTTCCGCGGCCCGCCTCCCGTTGTGTCTAATCACAGTGGGAGCGCGGCTCCGCCGGCGCGTGGGCGCCGCCGAGACCGCATGCAAGAAATCACGTAGATATATGTGATTTTGCTCAGCCGAGCCGCCCTGCCACAGTATATCTGTGGTGGACGGTCGGCAACTGGTTAAGGTGAGTTTGACATAATGTGCTAGTATGCAATACATACTAGCATATTATGACTTTACCTTTCAGGTTCCAAAAAAAAAAAGGCCAGCGGTTTACAACTGCTTTAAGGGCCAGTTCACACCATAGAAACGCAGTCCGGATGCTTTTCTGCATGCCCATTGTTGATGTGTTTTTGGTGCATTCCAGAGCGTTTTTGATGCATTTTCAATACAGTTCAGTGCTTTACCCCCCCCCCCCCCCCTCTTTTTTTTACCTTAAATAAGGACATGTGTGTTCCATTTCGTTTTTTGCGTGCTTAGGTGCGTTTCAGTGCATTTTTTATGCGTTTTACAGCGTTCCAGTACAGTCCAGTGCATAAAAAAATTCAGCATGTTCTACTTTTTTTTCTGGACATGGATCACACTGGAACTGACTGCACTGGTGTGAACTATGCCATTGAAAACCAAAAAACCTACTATCCATGCGTTTTTGATGCAGAAAAAGATGCACTGGACTGCATGTGGTGTGAACTGACCCTAAAGGTAAAGGAGAGAGTTGGGGTCTTTTTGACCCCTGATCTCTCCATAAAGAGGAGCGTCATCCCTTATTTCTATTACAAGGAATGTTTACATACAGCTACCACATATAAGAACTGGTATTCTGCAATATATTACAATTTTGTTTTTGGGATTACATATTTTTTAGGTTTAGATATGGCTGGCTAAAACCAAGGTCACCAGCACATCTGTGCGCTGTACAGGGTAAAATCAATTCTTTTCAGACTTACCGTATTTTCCGGCGTATAAGACGACTGGGCGTATAAGACGACCCCCCTAATTTTCAAGTTAAAGCATAGGTTTTGGGCTCTACTCGCCGTATAAGACTACCTCCCTTCCGAAGCAAGGCAACACCATTGAAAAACATCAGATTTCTCATAGATCTCCAAGGTACCCCAAGTACTGTAATACATGTAATTTCTCATAATATCTCCAAGGTACCCTAAGTATAAGTATTACCAGTAGATGTAATCTCAAGACACTGGCTGTGCGGGAATCCTGTACCGGTATACCGTATGTACAGTAGTTTCGGCTACATACAGTATACCACGCTGAGCCAATCACAGTGAGCGATGTATTCTATTATTGAATGCAAAGCCTGCTCGGATTGGCAGAGTCAGAGAGGCGGGCTGATGTTACTCCACCAATCTGAGCAGGCTTTGCATTCAATAATAGAATACATCGCTCTCCCTGATTGGCTCAGCGCGGTACACTGTATGTAGGCGAAGCTACGGTACATACGGTATACCGGTACAGGATTCCCACACAGCCAGCGTCTTGAGAGATTACATCTATCGGTAATACTTACGTTACCTTGGAGATAATATACTCTGCGTATAAGACGACCCCCCATTTTTGGGGGATTTTTTTGAGGTTCAAAAGTAGTCTTATACGCCAGAAAATACAGTATATTTATTTATTATACTATATTTATTTTAGGCCCCGTAATTTGTCTTGTAATGCCGTAGTATTCGTTTTCAAAGAACATCCAGGTAGAAATACAACATGTGCTGAAACCTTTAAATAATTCCCCTGCCGTGTCCTATCTTACATTTTTTTCACCAGCTGTTTTACGGACGGGCAACAAGTGCGCAAACCGCTTAGCTCAATAAATATTTTTTTGCAAAGCGACCCAATTCTCCGTGATTTCTGGGCTAATTACATGTAAATCTTCCACATAAATATGTATTACATAGAGAGATGGAAAGGCAGCATGTCTTCCATTCCCTGAGGCTCAACCATGGTGAGTCCTTAGAATAGCCATTTCCATAGAAACACTGGAAAGCTCCTTTTTTTCCCCAAGCACAAATACCTTTTGAATTATGTACCAAATAGTTCACCTTTATCCCCTGTTTAGGAGAAGTTTGCAAATCTTCAGCATATGCAGCCAATCTGCCACTTAGGGAATACATCTAATTGCATGGAACAATATTTCTGCACCTAAAATGAGAAAGCAGTGCAGGGTACCGTATATTTAATGTGTGACCCGTCAGACAACAGAAAAGTTTTCAGAAATAAAACCTCCTAGTATCCCATGCATTCATAATATTTGTCTACATACAGTATCTGGTTTAAAGTTGAACTCAAAGCAGATGACTTAATACACAATTTGTAGAATATTGGAAGGATGGGAGTGCCACAGAGTTTGAACAAGTTAGAAAGTTATCTGTCAAAAGACATAAACATAAACGTGTTTTGGGAGCCTAAAACTTCTTTGTCAGGGCTGAGAAATAAGACAACATAATTTGGGGCATATTATATTTTTTTGCCCCGGAGGATTTTGCTGCTTAATGACCGGGCCCTATTTTGCAATTCGGTACTGCATTACTTTAACAGAAAATTGCGCAGTCGTGCGACGCTGTACCCAAATAAAATTGACATCCTTTTTTCCCACAAATAGAGCTTTCTTTTGGTGGTATTTGATCACCTGTGCGATTTTTATTTTTTGCGCTATAAACAAAAAAAGTGCGACAATTTTGAAAAAAAAAAAAAACAATATTTTTCACATTCTGCTATATTTTACATTCCCCCATAAAAAATTAAAAATCAAAATTTTTTAACATTTTAGGCCAATTTGTTTTCTTCTTCATATTTTTGGTAAAATAAAATCACAATAAGCGTATTTTGATTGGTTTGCGCAAAAGTTATCGCGTCTACTAACTACGGGAAAGATTTATGTCATTTGTATTGTTTTTTTTTTTACTAGTAATGGCGGCGATCTGCGATTTTTTGTGGGACTGCGACATTGCGGCAGGAAGATTGGACCCCTGACTGACATTTTTGACGCTTTTGGGGGGGACCAGTGACATTACTACAGTAATCAGTGCTATAAATATGCACTGTTACTGTAATAATGACACTGGCAGGGAAGGGGTTAATACTATTAGTGATCAAGGGGTTAAATGTAAGGCTAGGGGAGTGATTCTAACTGTGGAGGGGCGTGGCTTGTGAGATCACACACAGAGATATGTGATCCTATATAGCAGGATCACATAGCCTCTGTGATCACATCAGGGAGAAGGACAGACGGCTGTGTTTACTCCAGCTTGCCAAAACACTCATGCCAGAAAGTGCACTGCAGTTTTTTTTTAGGAGAAATTGAACACAAGAAGTAGATATTTTTCAAGGTACTTCTTACATATAGTTACATTGTTACATAGTAGCTGAGGTTGAATAAAGACAATAGTCCATCCAGTTCAACCTGTGTAGGTGTGTGGATGTAATCATTTCTCATACCCCTGAATGTTTTAATCCTTGAGATGTATGTCCAAGAGTCTTTTAAAAGTAGCCATAATTCCCGCAGTTACCACCATTTGTGGCAGAGAATTCCACAATCTTGTAGCCCTTACTGTAAAGAACCCCCTGCGCATCCTGAGGTTAAAACACTTCTCCTCTAAACGCATTGTATGGCCTCGTGTCCTTATGCATTCCTTGTGACTGAATAGTTTTTTTTCTATGCTGAGATCACCATTGAGGTATTTGAAAATTGCTATCATGTCCCCTCTCAGGTGTCTCTTCTCCAGGGAGAATAAATCAAGCGCCTCTAAACACTCTTCGCAATTAAGGTCCTCTAATCCCCTAATTCGTTTTGTTGCCCTTCTCTGTACTCTCTCTAACTCCAACACATCCCTTCTAAGGACTGGTGACCAGAACTGGACAGAATACTCCAGATGCGTTTGGACCAGAGTTTTATAAAGTGGAAGGATTATATTTTTATCTCTGGAATACATCCCCTTCCTTATGCATGAATGATAATAATCTTCCAGCTTTGGCAGCTGCAGCTTGACATTGCATGCTATTGCTAAGTCTGTCTTCTACTAAGACCCCCAGATCTTTCTCCATTTTTTATACCCCCAGATGTTCCCCCCTAGTGTATATTTTGTTTTTATGTTATTGGTCCCTAAGTGCAATACCTTGCACTTATCCACATTAAACCTCATTTGCCACGTAGTTGCCCACTCTGTTATTTTGTTCAGGTCAATCTGTGAGATTTCTGACCCACAATGTGAAGTTATTGCCCTGCTCAATTTTGTGTCCCCTGTAAAAACTGAGATTGAGCTAATGACCCTGTCCTCAATGCTATTTATGAATAAATTGAACAAAGTTGGTCCCAGAACTGAGCCTTGGGGGACCCCATTTACCACCCCAGACCAGTCCGAGTATGTGTTATTTATTAGCACCCTTTGGACACGCCCCTTTAACCAGTTCAGTTTCCAAGAGCACATCTTGTGGTTGATGCCTGTGGACCTTAATTTATAAATCAAGCGTTTGTGGGGAACTGTATCAAACGCCTTAGCAAAATCCAGTTACGGCACAACCACAGGTCTCCCACTGTCTAGCTCACAGCTAACCTCCTCATAGAATGTTAACAGATTGGTTTGGCATGAACGCCCCTTTGTAAACCTGTGCTGATTTCTGCTGATGATATTATTGATGTTAGCAAACTCTTGGATATAATCCCTTATCATCCCCTCCAGAAGTTTACATACTATTCACGTCAGGCTGACCGGCCTATAATTTCCTGGGATATGCCTCTGCCATTTTTTGAATATCAGTATCACGTTAGCTTTCCTCCAGTCACCTGGTACAGTTCCTGTCATAATACTGTCAGCAAAGGATCAGGAACAGTGGTCTAGATATAACCTTACAGAGTTCTTTAAGTACTCTCGGATGTACACCATCCGGACCTGGTGATTTACTTGTGTTAATTTTATCCAGCCTTTCCCTGATTTCATCCTCTGTTAGCCATAGCAGCAAGTCCTGTGAAGTACTGCTAACCATACAGTCATGGTCAGTGTACCCCTCCTTTTCTTGTGTAAAGACTGAGGAGAAAAAAGCATTTAGCACAGTTGCCTTTTCCATGTCCTCTGTAACCATCCTCCCATCATCATTAATTATGTGTGCAACATGTTCTGACCTCGCTTTTTTGCTATTGATATATTTAAAGAATGTCTTAGGGTTCTTTTTACTATCCTCCCCTATTTGTCTCTCAAAGTTGATTTTAGCCATTTTTATTACGTATTTACATTTCATATTTAATTCCTTGTATTGCTGGAAAGCCGATAATGTCCCCATCCAATTTATATTTCTTGAAGGCCATTTTTTTCCCTAATAGGTTTTTTTACATTACGGTTAAGCCAGCCAGGTTTGGCTTTGGCTCTTTTAAATTTATTTCCCATTGGAATGCACTGCGAGATGCATTTGTTTAATATCTTCCTAAAGCATTCCCATTTTTCCTCTGTGGTCAGTGTTCCTAGGGTTTGGTCCCAGTTTATTTTCTCTATCATTAAGCACAGTTTGGGAAAGTTTGCCCTTCTGAAGTTTAGGGTTCTTATGTTCCCCTCATGCCTTGCTATGTTGTGATTTATGCTAAATGTGATCGTCCTGTGATCGCTAGAACCCAGGTTGTCCCGGACTCTTACATCTGAGATTAGGTCTGGGTCATTAGTATTTAATAGATCCATCACTGCATTCATTCTAGTAGGAGAATCCACCAACTGAGACATGTAGTTGTTCTGTAAGGTTTCCATGAAGAGACGGTCCTTTAGTGAGTGTGCAGTCTTCCCAGTTAATGTCAGGATAGTTAAGTCCCCTACTATGATGACTGATCCCAGCTTTGCCACGTTACCCAACAGTGACATAAATTCCATCTCTACCTCCTCCCTTTGGTTGGGTGGCCTATAACATACCCCCACAATTACTTTCCCCTTTTCTCCTTCCCTACGGAGTTCTACACACACGGATTCTAACTCCGTACTCATCCCTTTCATAATATCACTCCTCTCTACCGCCCTTACATTATTCTTGACATAGAGACATACCCCCCCCCCTCTTTTTCCTTCGCTATCCTTCTGATACACAGTATACCCTTGGATATTGGCCAACCAGTGGTGTGAGGAATCAAACCAAGTTTCTGTTATTCCCACAAGGTCTATGTCCTCCTCATGTACTAACATTTCCAACTCATCCATTTTATTAGCTAGGCTCCTGGCATTTGCATATATCCCTCTTAGTTTAGTGGAAGTTGATATTGCATAGTGCTTAATTTTATTTCTGTTTGGTCTGAGGTTTGTCTGAACAGACCCCCTAATTTTAGTCGCTACGGACCTGCTGTCATTTCTGCCCCCAATAATACTCTCTGTCCTTAGCTCCCTCCTAACTGACTCTACCACTGGGCCCTCCCCCCCTCCTCCTAGTTTAAAAGCCCCTCCAACTTTGTGGCCATCTTTCTCCCCAATAGAGCTGTAACATTAAGGTGCAGCCCGTCCTTACTACAGAGCCGGTAGCCGACTGAGAAGTCAGCCCAGTTCTCCAGGAACCTGAACCCTTCCTTCCTACACCAGTTCCTTGGCCACTTGTTTAGTTTCCTAATCTCCTTCTGCCTCTCTGGTGTGGCTCGAGGTACAGGCAGTATTTCAGAGAAAACCACCTTGGAGGTCCTTTTCCTCAATCTATTCCCTAATTCCCTGAAATCATTCTTTAGGATCCTCCACATTCCTCTTACTTGGTCATTGGTGCCTACGTGCACCATGACTGCTGGGTCCTCCCCAGCCCTGCCCAATAATCTGTCTACTCGATCCGGGATGTGCCGAACTCGAGCGCCCGGTAAACAGCATACCGTTTGGCTATTGCGATCGTTTTGACAGATTGCCCTCTCTGTCCTCTTGATAATTGAGTATTTAGGAACAATTAACATTTCTATTATATTCTAATATAACGTTTGGAGATATTCTCTATAAGATAACAAATCTTCACTTTCTAAGTTCAGGTCCACTTTAATATCAAACTGACTCTAGGGAAAAATACATCCTCTGCATTATCACCCAATACAAGACACAATACAAGGATGATTCATAATACTCTTCAGTGCAGACGATAAACTATTGTAAAGGAAAATGAGAAATGCATTAGTAAGTCTAAAGCTTTGTATGCTGCGGGGAGGACAAGAAGGGGAACAAAAACATTTTCATTCTTGGCCCTCCTCCGACTAATGTTTCGCACGCAGGAAATGTTTATTACCTAAATATAGAACAAGAGAAGAATGACTCCAGAAAAGCTCTGTGTCTTCCTTGACCTATTTTGCATTGACTACAGTTTTTTCAACTTTGCCACAAGAATGAACACTTTCAAAAGGTTATTTCATGTTCATCTTAAATATCGTTGACTGAGCAATATTAATAACACACTTGTAACTTTCTGGCATTTCCACCTATTATCTTTCTTTATCACTGATGTAGAAATTGGATGAGGTTTTTCACGCCTGACCAGAACTTGGCCTGAAATGAAAAGAAATATTGAAATGCTAAACTGAAATCTCCAATAATGAAGCCATAGTCCATGCCACAGAGAAGTCTTGGGGGACTTTACTAGCTTCGGCCAGGCTGACAAGCAAAATCTATTCCACAATGCAGATTTTTGGACCGTACTTAGAACAGTAGATGTCCTCCAGTTAATTTCTGAATGTCTACAAACCACTTTAGGTTCATTTCTTTGATACAGCCTTAAAGTGGAACTAAACCCTCCAATCCTTTTGAGCGAAGGAAGCTGCCATCTTAGCCTCTGCAGATGCCATACTGCTGCACATTTTATTAAATATGATCCCACCCATTTGATGGCTTGACAGTTTGGTTGAGAGTACAAGCAGCTGTGAAAGTTATCATTCACAGCATGCCTTCAATATAACTGTTTTGGGAAACAGGTAAAGGAGAAGTATGGCAAAAGTTTGTTTGGCAATACTTCTCCTGCGGGTCACAGGAGTGCAGTTAGTTCTGCATTCCTGTTACCCATTTTCAACCAACAGTGGGCTAAAGCCCGCTGTCAGCTGAGGTCATAAAGCCAGTCCAGGCTCTGAAAATATCCCGACCATATGGTCAGGATCCCCCCAGAAAGCTGGACCAACAGCTGGCTCAGCCTCTTAGCGAAATGCTGAGAGTCTAGGCCAGCTGCTCCCACCCTCTCCACAGCTCAGCATTCCAGTGAGCGCTGAAGGGGCAGAGAATAGAGCCAATGACCGACAGTCACCAGCTCTCTGCAGGTTGAGGACCGAGAGCTGAGCGATCAGCGGGGATTGCTCAGTTTATGGTCTTAAAGGCTGCAGGGGATCAGTACTGCAGCCATCTAGGCAAGTATGATTTTTTTTTTTTTTGTGAATCCCAAAATTTCTTTTTTAACTAGATGGCTTTAGTTACACTTTAAAGCTGAACTGAACCCTCCTATTGTTTTCAGCCAAGGAAGCTGCCATCTTGACCTCTGTTTGTTCTTCAACTGCCATGATGCTGCACATGTGATCAGTTATGACCCCAACCATATGATGGTTTGACATTTTGGTTGAGAGCACAACCAATGTTACAATTACACCCCGGGAATGTAACTGTTTTTTGAAAATGGTAAATTGGTGGGTTTAGTTCCCCTTTAAACTGACTATACACTAGAGGAATTTTATTAGAAATTTTTAAGAGTGTTTGTTTGATTTTCTTTTTTGTATTGGGGTCAAATCAACATTTGTATTGACAAGAAAATTCGAAGGAACAGGATGGAAATGTTTTTCTTAAATAATCTATGTGTTTTTTTGTTCTGGGAATTACTCTATATTGTCACAAGTATTGGGGCTTTATGAGCTTTAATGGCATATCAGTCTTAGTCCATAGGGTTCAATATTGAGTTGGCCCACCCTTTGCAGTTATAACAGCTTCAACTCTTCTGGGAAGGCTGAATGTTTAACCACTTAAGCCCCGGAAGATTTTACCCCCATTCCGACCAGGGGGTATTTTGCGATTCGGCACTGCGTGAATTTAACGCACAATTGCGCGGTCGTACGACGCTGTACCTAAACGAATTTGACGTCCTTTTTTTCCCACAAACAGAGCTTTCTTTTGGTGGTATTTGATCACCTGTGCGATTTTTTGATCACGCGCTATAAACAAAAAAAGAGCGTCAATTTTGCAAAAATAGCAATATTTTTCACATTTTTTTATATGAAATTCCCCCAAAAAAAAATGTAAAAATCAAAATTTTTAAAAATTTTCGGCCAATTTATTTTATGCTACCTATGTTTGGTAAAAAAAATCGCAAAAAGCGTATTTTGATTGGTTTGCGCAAAAGTTATCGCGTTTACTAACAAAGGGAAAGATTTTTGTCATTTTTGTTGTTTTTTTTTTTTAACGCGTAATGGCGGCGATCTGCGATTTTTTTTGCGGTACTGCGACATTGCGGCGGACAGATCGGACCCTTGACTGACATTTTTGACACTTTTGGGGTTACCAGTGACATTTCTACAGTAATCAGTGCTATACATATGCACTGTTACTGTAAAAATACACTGGTAGTGAAGGGGTTAACTTTATTTGGAAGGGAGGGGCTGTGTGTGTCCCTAGGGGCGTAGTTTCTACTGTGATTGGCTGTGGCTCTAGCTGTAAGGACACTGATCAACGGATCTACATACCAGATCCGTTTTATCAGTGTCTTTGCAGCGAGGAGAATGACAGGCAGTTTGTTTACACAAGCTGCCTGACATTCTCCCTCTCCCCCGCCGATCGCCGAGTGACCGGCGGACATCGGGTCCGCTGGTCACACGCGCGGGGGGGTCCGTGACCACGCGGGAGCGGGAGCGCGCCCCGGGGGGCGCGCGCTCGCTCCCTAGACCCTCACAAGCAAGCAACGTAGCCCTACGTTAGTTTGCCTGTGAGGGGCTGACCGCCGACGTAGATAGTCGTGCGGCGGTCGGCAAGTGGTTAACAAGAATAAAAGTGCAGCGCTCAAATGATCAATAAATAATCTATATAAAACACATAAATATAAATATAAGATCGCTGTAAACATCAATATTCTTAAAAAAGGGGGGGGGGGGTAATGTCCAAGATGTAGTCCAAGGGAAAAGTGCACAGTGCTCAGTATGAATCCAAATGTAAGGTGCTCATACTCGGTGCCAATATCCTCCACCAGTGGTTCTAGCCTCTCACCTGAAGGCTGTGAAAAAACAGCCTTAATCAACAATCAGCACAGTAGTATCTCCATACTGGATCATTGGACCTTACAGGTATCTGCTTCTCTCAAGTTCAGATAAAGATGTTCCCAAAAAAAGTAAGAGGCGGATCATAGTGTAGTATGCATAAACGACCACATTTATTGAAAACAAGACAGCCTCTTACTTGAACCAGAAGATAAAACAGCGGTTCACAATAACATGATGAGCAGAGCCTCGCTCCGCCGACAGGGACTGCGGGTGACGTCACACCATCTCCTCCCCCTTACCCACGCATTACGTCCGTGGGCGGGACTTCTTCAGCGTCAATGTTTGACCATTCTTCCAGAAAGGCATTTGTGAGGTCAGGCACTGATTTTGGATGAGAAGGCCTGGCTTGCAGTCTGCACACTAATTCATCCCAAAGCTGTTCTATGGGGTTGAGGTCAGAACTCTGTACAGGCCAGTCAAGTTCCTCCACCTCAAACTCGCTCATCCATGTCTTTATGGACCTTGCTTTGTGCACTGGTCCAAATCATTTGGTGGAGGGAGGATTATGTGTGGGGTTGTTTTTTAGGGGTTGGGCTTGGCCCCTTAGTTCCAGTTAAGGGAACTCTTAGGGTGTCAGCATACCAAGACATTTTGGACAATTTCATGCTCCCAAATTTGTGTGAACTGTTTGGGGATGGCCTCTACCTGTTCCAACAAAACTGCGCACCAGTGCACAAAGTAAGATCCATAAAGACATGGATGAGCGAGTTTGGGGTGGAAAAACTTGACTGGCCTGACCTCAACCTGATAGAACACCTTTATGATGAATTAAAGTGGAGACTGTGAGCCAGGCCTTCACGTCCAATATCAGTAACTGACTTCATAAATGCGCTTCTGGAAGAATGGTCAAACATTCCCATAGACACACTCCTAAACCTTGTGGACAGCCTTCCCAGAAGAGTTGAAAATGTTATAGCTGAAAATGGTGGGCCAACTCAAAACTGTACACTACAGACTAAGACTGGGAGGACATTAAAGTTCATGTACGTGTAAAGGCAGGCGTCCCAATACTTTTGACAATATAGTGTACTTTCATTCCAAAATTGGATATTAAAGGCAAACTAGGCAAATTATCTTATGTACTGACAATGTTCAGACAAATGTTCATATTGGCCAGCATAAGTCTGTCTCTTCAGCATTTGACACATCTGGCAGGACAAGGTGTCAGATAGGTTCAGAAGTATAGAATGCTAAAGAGTCTGACTGAGGCTGTATTTTTTAAATGGAGGAAACCTAGGAGACACAAGCCGCCAGAGAGGTAAGCTTTTCTATTACAGGGATCTGTCAGTTAGTTCTTTCTAGAAGACTTGCAGGGTCAAGCCAGTTCAGTTAGCTGAGGTTTGCACACATGTTGCCTTGGGTGGATACCGCATGGGGTCTATCAGTAGGAGATTTGATAGAAATAGGATTAAATCCTGTATATTAACAGGCCCTGTTGGGACATCTGGTGGGGGGGCCACGGGACATAAAAAAGAAGGCTCATAACATTTATTTTTTTGGCAGCTAGAATTGCTATAGCCAGATCATAAAGATCTCCCACAATCCAGTTTGGTTTGGTAAAGTCCAAGCTGTCCTGGATCATGGGTAATGAACGCCTTTCGGCAATTCTGAAAGATAAAATTGCCTTTTTCCATAAAATATGGGATCCCTGGCAGGGCCGCTGATAGGGGGGATCACCGGCCCTCTTGTAGGGGGCCCTAGCACACAGGGGGGCCCACACAGAGAGGGGGATTAGTGATGGACAACAATTACAGAAATCTTCCTCCAGCACCTGAATCTGATCTGTCCCTCTCCCTGCTATCAGCTTTTATCTGTTGAGAAAGAGACACTCGTCCCTCACTAATCCCCCTCCCTTGTGTGCCCCCCCCCCTCCCAGCACTTATCTCTGCCCAGGAGTTTATTTGTAAATTGTAACTTTGTTTCTCTCTCTCTGTCTCTCTGATCACTGAGCTCCAACTGCCCAGCCTGTATATTTTTCTCATCTCATCTTTTTATTTAACAGTTTTTTTTTTAGATTTAGCAGGAATTATGCAAGTTATGTTATATTTGTGTCTGATAATAGTGATTTTGTTGTAATTTTAGCTAAATATATCTAATATTTTCTTGGGGGGGGCCCTGCCAGGTAGTCTGTATGGGGCCTCACGATTTTTAACAGCAGCCCTGATCCCTGGATTACATATCTCTTAGGATGCCTCGTAGGATGGTAACACGAAAGCCCTCTTGGACAAGACAGAGTGCACTTCTTCCTTTGTGTCCTAATCTCGCTTTCTCTCTTTTGCTTTACTTTAAGACTTGGTTCACATTAGCGCAACTTGTCAGGCGACTTGTCAGCCTGACAAGTCGTGCTCCCTCGCTGTTCATTGACCGCTACAGGACCCGTTCTAATAGGAGCGACACAAGTCGCTCCGACTTAGAAAAAGGGTCCTGTACTATTTCGGGTCGACCTCGGAGCGACTTGCATAGACTTCCATTATGTGAAGTCCCTGCAAATCGCTCCGAAGTCGTGGTACACGGGACTGACAAGTCGCCTCCGGAAGTAGTAAGGAGTCGTGTCGCGCTAATGTGAACTGGCTCTTAATGCCCCTTGTTTCTTTTTAAGGCTCACGGCCTATTATAGTTTTGTTACGTATATTAAAAGCCTTTCTTTAACCTGTACCCTGAGGATGTACTGCAGGTGGAACATAGTCAGCACGATCGTTCCCTCCACCTATTGGGCTCTGATGGAGAGGCTGAGTAACATCAATAACACTGCAGCAGCGTCCTTGTTCCTCTCCCCACCCATGCTACTTAAGTGGAGGGGTGAGATGTAATGGGGCAGGAGAGAGTATTTAATCAAAGGCCACAGGTTCCTTCATGTTAAGTAAATGGTTCCAAAGCAAAATATATTGAATTACCATGATCAGTACTTATGTAAGCTGATATACAATTTATATTTATGAATAATATTGGATGTTGATGTACCTGTTGATTTTTTACGCCTTGTTAAAAATCCCAATAAAAACTACTGGAAAATAAATACTGTATATTATAACAATGCAGTGAACAGTGGTTCTTTAATTCCCACCATATCATTGATAAGAAAACGTTATAAGGAAGTAATGTTGTATCAGGCTAGGAGCCTCTGATGAGATCCAGATTGAGCATTTTAATTAAAATGGCGAGATGAGTCAGTGTGAAAAGTCAAGATAAGAATTTGGGATTAGTCACTGTGTCCTACACGGGTCGGCCATTGTAATGTTCAATTCTTCAGGGGTTCGGTTCTATCTTTGGCAAATTCAATTTGCAATGCCATAGTCTCACCTCAGTTAAGGTGTTGGGAATGTCAGAGTTCCCCGTGTACCACAGGGATAAAGAGTTCATCTACACAATAGGTACCCAAAAAACATAACAAATCAGTGTGAAAGCAAGAATCTAGGAATCATTGCTTCCACTAAAATATATGTAAAGCTAAGCTGTTGTCAGGTTTTTGTCATTTGTATCTTCAGTGTCAAACTTTTTATCAAAGTTTAAAGTAACAAGAAAGGACATTGTTGGGTAGCACACAGTGGTATAAAATAAAACAGACAACAAACAGTACATAATAAGAGCCAGTTCACATAGCAGCGACCCGACTTGCCGGGGCGACCTGTGAAATCGCGGTGCGCAGCTCGCACCGTGACCTCTGAGCGGCCGGCACGGACTTCATATCATTGAAGTCAATGCAGGTCGCTCCAGGTCGCCCCAAAGAAGCTCAGGACCCTTTTTCTAAGTGGGAGCGACTTGTGTCGCTCCTATTAGAACGGGTCCTGTGCTAATCTATGGCAGGCGAGCCGCGGCGACTTGTCAGGCGACCAGGTCGCCTGACAAGTCGCCCCCAGTGTGAACCGGCTCTGAAAGAGAAAAAATTAAACAAATACATTTGGCAACAATAGTAGATAAAAGATGGTAAGGGTTTCGCTAAGAACCCATAAACAATTCACCACTATGTGTGACAAACTACAATACAGGCGGTCCAAGGGTTACAAACATCTGACTTACAAACAACTCCTACTAACAAACAGAAGGAGACAACAGGTAGTGAGAGGAAATCTACCCATAGGAAGGGAAATTCACTCCCGTAAGAGTTCTCATGGGAAAAAGGTGTCTCCACTGAAACGTCACCTGAAGCTGGCAAGATGACGCCGAGTAGGAGGGGTGAAACGCATCAAGCAGGAATCTAGCGTCAGACGTCATTTCTGGTCGGTGGAAAAGCAGAAAATAGTGCAGCGCTATCAAATATGGTGCAACCCATATACATAAAGGTGAAGTATTAAATGAATACCACTAAATAAAAACAGTGAACAACAAAGTCCATGAAGTGATAAATGTGATTTAAAAAAAAGTCCCAGAAAGGTGATATTAGACCGGAAGACTTGAATCCAAAGATAAATGCAGGAATACACCCGTGATATATAGGTAGCAGAGTGGCAGCTTACTGAGGCCTCCAACCTAATGGAACGGCCACACACGCTTAGATATGAATCCAAGTGGATCGCCTCCTTCATAGACCAGGTAATCAAGTATATTCCTCTACACCATATGGGAACTCCAGACGTGATATCATAAATGTGTAAGGGGAAATAAGCAGCACATAGCGTAATCCCGTTTGAATACACACAAAGATTTATTAAAATTGCACTTACAATAGGTGGCTTGCATGTAGGCACCTCGGAAACATCAAAGACAAGGCAGAGATTGCGGCGTCCCACGTGTATGTAAAAGCCGGCGTCTAGGGGGCGTGACAGTTGTGCGTCCGGTACCACCCGACCGGTTTCGTCATACCTTTATGTATATGGGTTGCACCATATTTGATAGCGTTGCACTATTTTTTGCTTTATATTGTTTGATTTACTATTAATCAAGTGTTTTCAGCTGCTTTCACCAATATCAATTCATTTGATCACTTATTTACTCACTTTAGCGCAGGATCTGTTTTGTATTTGTATTTGTAATATATATATATTTGGTCACTAGAGCAGCGCTGAAAGCTTCACCATTTTACACGCACATGACCTTTAATGGCATCCCAGTCTTAGTCCCTAGTACTTAATATTGAGTTGGCCCACCCTTTGCAGCTATAAGAGCTTCAACTATTCTGAGAAGGCTGTCCACAAGGTTTAGGAGTGTGTCTATGGGAATGTTTGACCATTCTTCCAGTAGCACATTTGCGAGGTCAGGCAATGATGTTTGACGAGAAGGCCTGCCCGCCTGCAAAGCAAGGTCCATAAAAACATGAATGAGCGAGTTTGGGGTGCAGTAAGTTGAATGGCCTGCACAGAGTCCTGACCTCAATCCGATAGAACACCTTTATGATGAATTAAAGTCGAGATTGTGAGCCAGGCCTTCACGCCCAACATCAGTGCCTGACCTCACAAATGTGCTTCTGGAAGAATGGTCAAACATTCCCATAGACACACTCCTAAACCTTGTGGAAAGCCTTCCCAGAAGGGTTGAAGCTGTTGTAGCTGAAAAGCGTGGGCCAACTCAATATTGAACCCTACGGACTAAGACTGGGATTCCATTAAAGTTCATGTGTGTGTAAAGGCAGGCGTCCCAATACTTTTGGTAATATAGTGTAGATGCTACAACCATTCTCATACAGCATACTGTAATAGTTCTGCCACTGTAGGCTATTGTTTCTGCAATGTTGTTCCTTCTTTATTGAAAAATATAGGTTCATTATTTAGTATTCTGTCCCACTGTATCAATAAAGAAGAGGGCCTCATCAGCCATGTGTCCAGCTCCATCTTGGATGTTTTCGACATTCCTATATCTCTCAGGGATTCTATTGGTGGGGTCTTTCCCAGTTCTGTGGATTTGCTGTGGCCATTAAAAGCAAACACACTTTTCCTGTTGCTTTTTATTCTATTTTGAATTGTGAAGATTGCAATCAAAGTTGCTGAAATATACATAGATGGAGGGAAACACTCAAATCCTCCAGATGGACAGGAGGTTATGGCCAGTAGGTCTTGCTGCTGGAGTTCCTGAGACTCTTTGTATTACAGCTCTAGTGTGTGCTATAAATAGTGTAGATTATGTTAGAGTCGGTAAATTCTAGTTAGCTCAGTGCTGAGTCTGAGCTGTGAAATCTGGGTCAGGGTTTAGTAAATCACGGCCGGGTGACTCATCTGGCAGCTCTCTCTGGCACTTACCCCTGGTCTGGAAAATTGTAGAATCTTCTAGAACTAGAGGGTGGGAGTAAGGAGGGGCTGCCATGAATATTTATGAATCCCAGGAGAGGGCTGGCAGGGAACTGGGTTCACCTCATAAATAGACATGAGCCATGCCAGCAGGGGCAGTCAGATGGAGATGAAGTGCTGAGGAGGCTGTCGATTGCCCTTAGGGGTAACCCCATAGTCTGGGGGGTGACCTTGGGCCGGGGTTTGGGTGCTGGAAGGATCCTGCCATAACACACAGGAGGAAGTCCTTCCTTGAGGCACAGGAGCAAGAAAGGACAGAGTGAGTAGCACCGTGGGGACTACAAAGTGGGGAAGCTGCCACATGTAGTCAGTCTTCCTTGAAGACAGTGGTGTGCTTAAGTCTTTGACCTTTCCCTAGAGATCTCCTGAGAGTCAGCCTGGTGGGCTGGTGAGTGTCATTCTGGAGCACTGGTGCAGAGAGAGTTAGCCTGGAGGTCTAGTGAAAGGGGCAACTGCAGCCAGGAGACCAGTGACCACAGAGAGAGGAAGTAATGTGAAAGGACAAGTTGTGTCACTCTACTGTTCTGCACTCAAAGGGGCTGCTAGTCCCTGCCTGTAATGGGCCATTGTTAGAAATCTGATTGGAGCCTGTCAGATCATTTTCAGAATGACACAGCTGAAACAAGCAAGTGTGTGCTGGAGGAAGAAGTTGGAGCTGTACATAGAGACTGTATTAAGAAGAATGTCCCTGAAATTTTGCTGAATTTATAGTGGGCACCCCATAACCTCCCATCCTTATCTAAGTTGAAACCCCCTAATAAAACATAAAAACAAAGTCAGGGACTGTTCCCTGTCTGTGGGGTGCTTGTGAAGATTTGGTGAGCCTGGCTGTGCAGGGGTGGGGGATCCCTTTCATCTGCAGCTTCTTTGTGGGGTGTGCTACATCATTTTATTATACAACAAAGGATTCATAGAGCATAGTGGATTAGCTAAAGTGACAGCCTTGCAAAAGCTAACTTTCAGTCACAATATTGCTCATTAACCACTTTACCACCAGAGGATTTTGCTGTCTTACGTCTGGGCCACTTTTTGCTATTCGGCACTGTGCGACTTTACCCGACAATTGCGTGGTAATGCAACGCCGTAACCCAAACAAAATTTACGTCCTTTTTTTGGTGGTATTTGATCACCTGTGCGATTTTTACTTTTTGCGCTATAAACAAAAAAACGACAATTTTGAAAAAATAACAATATTTTTCAAATTTTTTTATATGAAATTCCCCCCCAAAAAAATGTAAAAATCAAAATTTTTTATCATTTTAGGCCAATTTGTGTTCTGCTACATATTTTTGGTAAAAAAAAATCGCAATAAGCGTATTTTGATTGGTTTGCGCAAAAGTTATTGCGTTTACTAACTAAGGGAAAGATTTCTGTCGTTTTTTGTGTTTTTTTTTTTTTAACGAGTAATGGCGGCGATCTGCAATTTTTTTTGTGGGACTGCGACATTACGGCGGACAGATCAGACCCTTGACTGACATTTATGACACTTTTGGGGGTACCAGTGACATTACTACAGTAATCAGTGCTATAAATATGCACTGTTACTGTAAAAATGACACTGGCAGGGAAGGGGTTAATTTTATTGGAGAGGGAGGGGTTAATGTATGCCTGGTGCTTACTGACGTGTGTGGGGGGGAGGTGACTGAGTGACACAGGGACAGATCGCAGGTTCAGCTATGCTGAACCCTGCAATCTGACCCTGCCTGTCACTTAGGAGATCCGCCCGCTTTGTTTACACAAGCGGGTGGATCTCCAGACTCGATTCCCCGATGATCGGGGAAGAGCAGCGGCGATCGCCGCTGCTCCTCCCCTAGCCTGACTCCCGCTGTGACTGAATACAGCGGGAGCGAGCCTCCGGCGGCACGTGCGCCGCCGAGAGAGGGGAATGTCTGGCGACGTAGGTCTACGTCGCCAGACGTTATCGATCTACTTTGCCGCAGTAGAGCTCTAGTGAGCAGCGGTAAAGTGGTTAAAATTTTAGTGTGACCCTCCCACAAGAAATTAGTTAGTCTTTTGTCTCATCCATTGGTATGTGCAAAATTTGAGCTTGAGCTTTGGAGGTGTGTAAACAATAAGCTTTTTACATGACTTGGTGAAGAATGACCAATTGTACAAGATTCAAAAGCTTCATCTGCTTGCTTAATAAAATGCAACATAATATTAATATGCATTGGAGTGATTTACTATAACTGGAGAGTGGAAAATCTGGTGCAGTTGTGCATAGAAACCAATCAGCTTCCAGGTTTTATTTTCAAAGATTATTTGAAGAAACTGAAGTTAGAAGCTGATTGGTTACTATGCACAGCTGCATCAGATATTGCACTCTCCAGTTTTAGTAAACAACTCTATTGTTTCATATTTACCTGACTAGAAAGTATAACCCCGATGGTTATGCTGAGAAGAGATACAAATAAAAAAAAGAAACATAATAATAATAACAAGAAAATAATTTTCCATATCACAGAATGCATTCTGCATATGTAATTTTGCATCAAAACTCTTGTTGACAATGCAAAAATTATTTTGCTGTTACAAAACACATTTTTGAAACATGGATTTAATCATCAGAAAATTCATTAACATAAACAAATTAATACAAACAAACCCTGCACATAAACACTGTTTGCAGAGTTTGCTTATAAATACATTGTAACAATATAACAATTAATTCCTTTATGTGCCGATCAAAAGAGTTTCATTTCTACACATAGGCAGTTAACGCAACCCGGCAAATAAAAAAAAAAAAAAAAGATATTGTAATAAATGTTACCTGTTTAACCCTTTGTTCACACTTAGGCTGTCCAGACATTATACACTTTTCCTTTAGATTTACCAAAAACATATAATATGAGGCCAAACCTAAACACTTTCAATTTGTATGCAATCAGCCAGGCCCTTGCACTTTATAGTAGTAGGTAAATCCAATCTAATCTATTCATCCCCAATACACTCCTTCCTCCCTTCTTCCCCCAGCTATTTTTTTTCTGCACATACGACTTGTATTTATTTATGTATTAATTAATTAATTAATTAATTTATTTATTTATTTATTTTGGCCAATTATATTTACAGTTTTTTAAATTTTTTTTTTTATAAAGCTCTTATTTGACTGGTAATGGGTGTTTAACAAACAGTGAAATACATGGATAAAATATACACCATATTACCAAATGTATTAGGACGCCTGTCTTTACACGCATATGAACTTTTATGGCATCCCAATCTAAAGCCCCGTACACACGCGTCGATAATTGGCCGCGAATTTTCAGCCAACGTCCAATCGGCCGATTTTCGGCTTGTTAGTATGATGCTTCCGACAACCGACTGCGACTTTTCGGCCGAAAAAAATCTGGTGTGCATGCTATAACATTTTTGTTGGCCGTCAACAGAACGGACGATTTTCCGTCAGTCAGTACAGATTTCGGCAGACAAAAATCTGATGAGCAAGACTGGGCATGCTCAGAGAAGAAAAAACACACGGAAAGTAAACCAGCACATGACATCACTTCTGAAGTAGATTTTTGTTGGCCGGGAAAATTCGTGTGCAGTCTAAGCACATTCCAACCAACAAAACACAACTCTGGACAAAAGTCGGACGATTGGTCGGCCGATAATCGTTGCGTGTGTACGAGGCTTTAGTCTGTAGCCAAGCCCAACCCCTGAAAAACAACCCCACACGATAATCCCCCTGTCCACCAAATGATTTGAACCAGTGCACAAAGCAAGGACACGGATGAGTGAGTTTGGGGTGGAGGAACCTGACTTTCCTGCACAGAGTTCTGACCTCAACCTGATAGAAAACCTTTGGGATGAATTAGAGTGGAGACGGCGAGCCAGGCTTCTCATCCAACATCAGTGCTTGACCTGCAAATGCGCTTCTGGAAGAATGGTCAAACATTCCCATAGACACACTCCTAAACCTTGTGGACAGCCTTCCCAGAAGAGTTGAAGCTGTTATAGCTGCGAAGGGTGGGCCAACTCAATATTGAACCCTACGGAGTAAGACTGGGAGGCCATTAAAGTTCATGTGTGTGTAAAGGCAGGTGTCCCAATACTTTTGGTAATATAGTGTATATATGGAAACTGTTTTACTTGCCAAAGCATTTGTTTTTCTGTCTATCCAGTCCTGAGAGTTACACAGCTCTCCCACACAGAACAGACTTGTCTGGCAGGGCAGGAGACCTGATTTTCGAGGCAATGCTGAATTAATTTATCTGTCTTGAATATTGTCAGTGAGCAACTTATTAGCACATGAGCACTGCAGCATAAATGATTGGCTCCATGCATTGCTTCATCCTCTTTCAGGCTGAGATCTGCTGTACAGCTGACTGCAAGTGGCTGATACCAATTTAAATCATAGGATTATTGTCTGTATACATTCTGTTCTATAAATCACATACTTATTACCATTTAACCACTTCCCGACCACCCGCCGCCTTCTTACTGCGGCAGGGTGGCTCTCCTGCGCAACCCGACATAGACCTTTGTCAGTCCCGCGCGGGAAGCTAGAGGGCGAGCGCACTGCCGGCGGCTCGCTCCTACCCCCACTTGGCAGCGGGGAAGCCAATGCACAGGGCAGGCGGCTCCGATTGCCCCCTGACACCCGCTATTGCTCCCCGCTGAGAGAGAAGGACAGTCAGCTGTTGTAAACACAGCTGACCGTTCTTCTCCCTGGAATGATCACAGAGCTCATGTGATCCTTCTATATAGGATCACATGTCTCTGTGATCATTTCACAAGCCACGCCCCCCCACAGTTAGAATCACTCCCCTAGGCTCACATTTAGCACATTAATCACCCATAGAGTTAACCCCTTCCCTGACAGTGCCATTATTACAGTAACAGAGCATATTTTTAGCACTGATTACTGTAGTAATGTCACCGATACCCCCAAAAGTGTCAAAAATGTCAGTTAGGGGTCCGATCTGTCTGCCCCAATGTCGCAGTCCCGCTAAAAATCGCAGATCGCCGCCATTACTAGTAAAAAAAAAAGAAAAAACAATAAAATTGACATAAATCTTTCCCGTAGTTAGTAAACGCGATAACTTTTGCGCAAACCAATCAAAATAGGCTTATTGCGATTCTTTTTTACCAAACATATGTAGCAGAAAACAAATTCGCCTAAAATGTTAAAAAATTTTGATTTTTACAGTTTCTTTGAAAATGTCATATAGCAGAATGCGACAAATATTGTTTTTTTTTTTTTTAATTGTTTTTTCGTTTATAGCGCAAAAAATAAAAATCGCACAGGTGATCAAATACCACCAAAATAAAGCTCTATTTGTGGGGAAAAAAAGGACGTCAATTTTATTTGGGTACAGCGTCACATGACCGTGCAATTGTCCGTTATAATAATGCAGTGCCGAATCGCAAAATAGGGCCTGGTCATTAAGGGGGCAAATCCTTCCGGTCTTAAAGTGGTTAAATCTTCGACAGAAAGTTGCAGCGGAGGTTTCTCCGGGGGAATCACACTTGGCTGTCTCTGTAGAATAGACCCTCAACACCTTTCAGGCATCTCTCCACCGATACAAATGTCTCCTGCATCATAGCTGTGCTCCATAATTGATCCTGGCACTGCTACAGGCATAGCCATTAGTAGATTAAAGTTGAATTATGATGCAGCTGTGTCAATAACCTTGAGACTGGTACTTCCAAAATTCCTATAATGAGGAGCTGACCAGCTGACACAAGCAACATCATCACCGAGCTCAAAATAAGAAGGATGCCTCGTTGTTCGCATTAGCCGGGTGAGATGTAAACCTCCAGCCAAGGGGCAAGCTTGATGAAAGTGTAGGACTGTACGACACGGTGCCCTGTACATTACCATGGTAGGCTGATCAATTAAAAGTGCCTACCCATGCCAACCTACCCCTAACACTTACCCTCCCTCTCCTACCCTTTACCTTTACCCAGACACTGAAAATGAACACTTCAAATGCAATGTTTTATCCACATCTTGACCACGTCAGCTCCGGAAACTTTACCCCCCCCCCCCACCTTCATGACCAGGCCATTTTTTGTGATATGGCACTACGTTACTTTAACTGACAACTGTGCGGTCGTTCGATGTTGTACCCAAAAAAATTGATGACCTTTTTTCCCCATAAACAGAGCTTTCTTTTGGTGGTATTTGATCACCTCTGCGGTTTTCATTTTTTGTGCTATAAACAAATAAAAACCAACAATTTAACCACTTTACAACCGGAGGATTTTGCTGTCTTCCGTCCAGGCCACTTTTTGCGATTCGGCGCTGTGCGACTTCAACTGACAATTGCGCGGTCGTGCGACGCCGTACCCAAACAAAATTTACGTCCTTTTTCTCCCACAAACAGAGCTTTCTTTTGGTGGTATTTGATCACCTGTGCGATTTTTACTTTTTGCGCTATAAACAAAAAAAGAGCATTTATTTTGAAAAAATAACAATATTTTTCACATTTTTTTATATGAAATTCCCCCCAAAAAAGATGTAAAAACCAATTTTTTTAAAAGTTTTTGGCCAATTTGTTTTATGCTACATATGTTTGGTAAAAAAAATCGCAATAAGCGTATTTTGATTGGTTTGCGCAAAAGTTATTGCGTTTACTAACAAAGGGAAAGATTTCTGTCATTTTTGGTGTTTTTTTTTTAACGCGTAATGGCGGCGATCTGCGATTTTTTTTGCGGGACTGCGACATTGCGGCGGACAGACCGGACCCCTGACTGACATTTTTGACACTTTTGGGGGTACCAGTGACATTACTGCAGTAATCAGTGCTATATATATGCACTGTTACTGTAAAAATGACACTGGCAGGGAAGGGGTTAATTTTATTGGAGAGGGAGGGGTTAATGTATGCCTGGTGCTTACTGACGTGTAGGGGGGGAGGTGACTATGTGATTCATGGACAGATCGGATGTCCAGCTATGCTGAACAGTCCGATCTGTCACTCCCTGTCACTATGGAGATCCGCCCGCTGTGTTTACACACAGCGGGCGGATCTCCAGACTCGATCCCCGACGATCGGGTAAGAGCAGCGGCGATCGCCGCTGCTCCTCCCCTGGCCCGACTCCCGCTGTGAATGAAAACAGCGGGAGCGAGCCTCCGGCGGCGCGCAAGCGCCGCCCAGAAGGGGAGGAGTCCAGTCACGTTAATACTACGTGACTGGACGGGAACGAGCCACTCTGCCGCAGTAGTATTACCGTGAGCGGTAGTAGAGTGGTTAAAAAAATATATATTTTTTTTACATTTTGCTATAAAACACAACCCAATAAAAAAAAAGTAAAAATTCTAATTTCTTCATCAGTTTAGGCCAATATGTATTCTGCTATGTTTTTGGTAAGAAAAATCCCAAAAAGCGTACATTGATTGGTTTGCGCAAAAGTTATAGCGTCTTCAAATTATGGGATATTTTTATGGAATTTGTATTTATTTATTTTTTTTACTAGTAATGGCGGCGATCAGCAATCTATAGTGGGACTGCAATATTGCGTTGGACACATCGGACACTATGTGACACTTTTTTTTTTTGGGACCAGGGACACCAATACAGTGATCACTGGTAAAAAAACATGCACGGACACTGTACTAATGTCACTGGCAGGGAAGGGGTTAACATCAGGGGCGATCAAAGGGTTAAATGTGTCCCTATTGAGTGCTCTCTAACTGTGTGGGGGTGCTTGTACTGTGGGAAGACAGAGATCTGTGTTCCTGCTTAGCAGAAACACATTATCTCTGTCTTCCCTTGGCACAGAACAGTGATCTGCCTTGTTTACATAGGCAGTCCACCGCTCTGCCTCTCTTGGTAATGATCAGCAGGTCCCGGCGTATATTGTGTCCGCTGATTGGCTCCCGCTGTATCCAATCACAGCGGGAGCTGATGGCCGGCAGCACCCGTGCGCACCACAAACCGGGATGAGGCAATCACGTACAAGTACGTGATTTTGCCCGTAGGAGCCGCCGCCCCGCAGTATATATACATAGGGGGTTCGTCAAGTGGTTAAATCTAAACTTTAGGCAGATTTAAATGCAACACAGACTATAGCAGCTGTATATTTATTTACAGAACAATTTAATTTTTTTTTTTTAAATTAGGCTTGCCATACATGTTCAATTTTCTTGTACAATTTTCTGTTAGATTTACCAAAAACCATATAATATGAGGTCAAAACTAAACAACACTTTCAATTGTATCCAATTAGGCAGGCCTTTGTACTACATAGTTGAAGGTAAATTTAAAGAAAATTGTACAGAAAATTGTATGAAAATGTTATAATGTATGACCAGCCTTAGTCTAAATACCTGAATTTGGAGTGAAATCAGTATGTTTCATTCCTGGCACAGCAGAACTCAGTCTGGGCGGGGAGAGGGTGGGGCAGCAGTGGGAACCAATTAGATGTGCTGCATGCATATGTACTGACAAGGGGCATGTTGATAGGATAGGAGAGCAGTGTGCTGACCTCATCAGCCTCTTGCTGCTCCTTCACTGTACATATACAGGGTGGATGCAAGGAAGTGATCAGCCTTTATTGCTTAACTGAAGTGGTGAAAATTCAGGTTATTTGCCTGGCTATTTAGAATTAGGGGGGACCCACGATAGATTGGTGTACCACTCAGGCTCATTTTCTGCTCTGGAGGTAGTATAAATAGTCCTGTGTCCACTGCTACCAGAGTGCTGGCGAGGGAATGAAGTTAATCCCAGCTCCTGTGATCACTAGAGGAAAGAGGGAGAGAATCCCTGGTGGGAGTTGTGTGGTAATTAGAGAGACAACCTCACCCATGGCACCCACCAGGCCATGTCCCCAGTGTGTTTTGCTCTGCCCTAGAGGTTAGTCATGGGGAATCGGGTGGTAGAGCGAAACGCATTGAGTGAATGGCTTGGTGGGAGCCCAGGCTGAGGTTGTCTCTCTCATTACCACACAACCCCCACCAGGGATTCTCTCCCTCTTTTCTCTAGAATTTAGAATGAACTCTTAGCACATACCCTAACTGTGAGCAAGCAACTGAACTGCAAGTTTAAAAATGACCTTCTAAGCTATTGCTAGACTTGCCAGGTTTCACAAGTTTGTTGCACAATTGCAGCAAGCCCGCATTGCATGGCTGCAGATCATCTTTCTTTGCAAACATTCTACAAGTCTGCTGCAAGTTCTGGTTCAGTTATGTTGTGCAGTAGTCATCCCACCACATGGGGCACTGTGACAGAGCTTTTGCTGTAGACCCACCACTGCAACTTTGCCCTTGCTAGAGATTAGCTACTCAAATCTGCTATAAATTAAAAAAGTGGCAACTAGAACCAGGGGCTGACTGACAACTTTCTGCCCACGGGCAAGAACAAACCAGAGGCCCATGGTGCAGCGACTCAGCCCTCCTCCCACTCTTCCTCTTCCCGGTCTCCTCCTTAACCCCATTCCAGGCGGAACCTCCGGTCCAGGTACTCTCTACTCACTGGCCAAATCCGAGTTCCCAACCTGGCCTGCAGGGGGCAATTAGGGAGAGCTGGGACAGCTTGGTTGAGGTTGGGCGGAGAGGAGAGTCTCCAGTGGGGTATGGAACCGGCCTTTGCACAGACACAGTTTACACCATCCATGCTGGGGGGGGGGGGGGGGTCTGCACTCTGTCCTTGTCTTCATCCCACACTCAGTAGGTCAGTGGTGGGGACGTTTTACTTCCCTTCACCAGGAATCATTTAGGCATGTCTGTGGCAGAAGTGGTGCAACCTTTTTACAGGGCATCAGATCGGCCCAGGGGGCAATTGCCTCTCTGCCCCTTGGCCCAATCCTTCCCTGACTAGAACTTGTGCTTCAAGTGCTCCAGTGAAAATGTGCAGCAAGTTAAGACTGACAATTCAACAATGCCACACATTCGTGGTAAGTTATCCTCGCTATCTGGGTAACCCTTAAATTACCTGCCCAACCCTAATCTGATCCTTGGAACTAACCATATATAATATAATAGTGAATATTTATCCAGTTACTGACCTCACTATAGCACATTTCTGGCCTTACCATCACAGCATTTCCCGGTATCGGGCACGAATGCGTGCTGCTGGAGGCTCGCTACCGCTGTGATTCTACATAGCAGGAGCTGATCAGTGGATCCCGCGGACTCTATGTCTGCGGAGACCCACCGATCGTTCCGTACCCAGGCAGAATGGCAATCTGCTTATGAAAGCAAGGCAGATCGCTGTTCTGTCTATAAGGAAGGCATGGATCCTGTGTTCCTGTAAAGCGGGTACATGGATCTATGCCTTCCACTAGTAAAAGTACCTCCCACACAACAGTAAAACCCCTTCCTAGCCAGTGTTATTAGTACAGTGACAGTACATGTTCTTAGCACTGATCACAGTAATAACGTCACTGGTCCCCAAAAAAGTGTTAGTTAGTGTCCGATTTGTCTGCCGCAATATTGCAGTCCCACATTAAGTCACTGATCGCCGCCATTACTAGTAAAGAATAAAATTCCATAAATATATCCCATAATTTGTACGCTTTAACTTCAATCAATATACTGTTATTGGGATTTTTTATCAAAACTATGTAGCAGAATACATATTGGCCTAAATTGATGAAGACATTAGATTGTTTTAATTTTTTGTTTGGGAATGTTTTATAGCAGAAATTAAAAAATATTGTTTTTTTTTTTTTTTTTTTTTTCAAAATTGTCGCTCTTTTTTTGTTTAGAGCGCAAAAAATAAAAAAGCAGAGGTGATCAACTACCACCAAAAGAAAGCTCTATTTGTGGGAAAAAAAGGACAAAAGATTTGTTTGGGTACAGCGCCACACGACAATTGTCAGTTAAAGTAGCACAGTGCCGTATAGCAAAAAATAGCCTGGTCATGAAGGGGGATAAATCTTTCGGAGGGTAATTGGTTAAAGCGTAACTCCACTTTAGTTGAGAAAAAAACATTCCCCTCTGGGTGATCTCTGTACATTACAAGGATTTTACCAAACTTTTCCAGATTCCTAATTTTTGTTATTCTGAAGAAATCACTGTTTGTTTGTCTGTGTTCATGTGGGAAAGTGAATCTAATGGGAGTGGTTTCATAATTATCAATCGGCTGCTTAACTTCCAGGACACTAATGAGGACAGTTGCAGGGTCTGCATCCCTTTAGACGTGTTCCTATTGGAACTATCTCACCAAAATGACATTTTTGTTGCAGGGGTGGGGGGGTGCCTGAAATCTGACTTGTACCTTAGTGCAGACTTCTGGGAAAATCAGTGAGCCAATCACACGAGCAGGAAGCTCCGTGTACAGAACACCTCCAAGTTGCCATATTGCATTGCATGTTACAGAAAATTTCAGAGCTGCAGATATGTAATTTTTTCTAACATTCAATTCAAATTTGACTTGTTGCAATTGTTTACGCTATATTATTTTTTCTTTATTTGCTATTTTTTTCGCACAAAAGTGGAGTTACTCTTTAAAGTACAGGTGTACCCGAGACAAAGTGCTGCCTGGGTCCAAAAATGAAATGCTGCCCCCCCCCCCAAAAAAAATCACGCCTATCAAAGTGGCGTGAGCAGAAGAGCAGAAGAAGGCAGGCCAGGCATGAGGCCAGCCGCATCTACTCCTCCAGTTCCACCCAATATAAATGCAAGCTGCTCCCAAACATCGGCTGCTGGCGGAGCCGGTGGGAAAGGGATCTTTGCACTCTGTCTCCTGGTTGTACCCCGCCTCGGCAGTACACACACCTGAGCTCTTCGTGTGTGCTCGGGTGTTTAACAGCCGATGTTAGACTGTGTGTGAGCACCCTCGTGCCAGGCAACTATGAGTATGTGTGTATTGAGGGCACCAGAGTGGCCTTTTTCCAGGGCAGTGGAGCTGCCCGGGGGGGGCAGTTGTCACACACAAAACTTCTGAAAAAAAAATCATGGGCATCAGTTTGCTACCCCTCTCAAAGTGCTGCCTGGGTCCAATGGACCCAGCGGGACCAATGGTAGGACCGGCCCTGGATGTACCTCTAACAATACTAATGCTACTGCACCCTTACTAGACTACGGATAGTAAAACCCTCACCCCCCGCTGCTTACTTACCTCTGTAGAACAGCTACTATTTTCTTATTCTATACTACTAACTATTTCTTGATATTTACAGCATATCCAGTAGAAATCTGCCCGGGTGCTGGCCATGCCTTTGCAGTGAGTCCTCAGTGCCTTGCAAAGGTCCACCTCTCGAACACCTCTAGTTTTGGAGTACAGCCCTACAGAAATCTACGAGTCCCATAGATAACAGGAATGAAAGGAGCTGCTGGGATATGTTATCTAATGTTGTTAAAATGCTTCTTTGCATTGCAAGGTTTAAATGCTTGTTACTGAATGTCTGGGGGGGGGGGGGGTACAGTGCTGGCTGTAATTCTTACCTGCTAACCCTACTGTGGCCAGGTCTGGCGCTCAACTCCTCCACCAAATCTCAGGTCTGTGGGTAGAGCCTTGTCATCATCACATACAATACAGGGACATTAATCATCTATTGCAAGTCGAGGAGGCTGAAGTGTGACCACGGGTGGTCTCAGATTTCAGAGACAGGTGTGGAGGACCAGTTACTGTGCTGGAGGGACCCTGCTGGGAATATGGTAAGTAATGAGCATTTAGAATTGGTTCAGATATGTACAAGCAAGTTTGCGCGTGCATGTCGCTGGTACGGCAACCCTTTTATTTCAGTGAGCTATCCTACCTGCAATAAACGCGGGGAAAAAAATCCCTGACACTGTTTTGAAAATGCTATTGCACCACGCGGTTTAGCGCATGAAATGTGTGGATGGCACCCCCCGTGTCTGCTAAAGTTCAGCACTATGGGTCGAAAACGTGCGCTATTTCGAGCACATTCCCCACTTGCAGAAATGTGAACCTAGCTGCATTTTTAAGCTTTAAGTCGGAGCTCCACCCAAAAGGGCAAACTCCGCTTGTTTGCACTGTCCCCCCCCCCCTCCACTGCCACATTTGGCACTTTTTGGGGGGAGCAGGTACCTGGTTTTGACAGCGAGAAAATTCCCAGCTCAACTCAGCAGTCTGCTTAGCAACCGAATGAATCTGTCTAACTGTATGCGTTAAAAACAGGGGTTTAGTTAGCAAACATTTGCAAACGCATGCGTAAGGTGCAAGGCCACTTCACAGCACCCTGTTTAACCTGCAGTCCTAACCCTTGTAAATCTATGAGAATCTCCAACAGTGGAAGCGCATTCATTCTAATGGATAGATAGAGGGCAGGTGGGCCTGGAGGTAGCCCAGTGCTCCTTAAAGGCACAGGAATGCTCCGGGCACCCAGCACAATGGCAGCATTTTTTGTTTTTTTTTCTGACATGTTGTTATATCTTTTACTTGGATGTTATATGTTGCACTAGTAAATGCAGCTGGATAAAACAAAAACCTTGTCTGTCTTCATTTCAGGCTGGGGGGAGGGGTACTTTTCTATACCCACTGTAATCCCGAAGGGACAGGTTCTCTTTAAGACCCTGGATCTTTAGATTGAGCCATCATCTGTCACCTCTTTTTTGCATCTTGCTTCTTAATGATTTTTCTATTGATTAGACATTTCTATTTCACCTAACCCTTTGATAATTAAGGTTTGGTGTCAGCTGTGTGAATCATAGCACAGTGCTCTATGAGGTCTTTATTTCCACATTTCTCTGATCTATGTATGAGATGAATATATATCACAAATAAAGTTCAGCAGAAGGAAAAATATTTTTATCTAGTACAAAATGTCCTCTTCGCCTCCCTAACTTCAGCTTGAATTCATGATACTGTCATTCTGTGTAAGGGAGCTATTTCATAATGTGATGGAATGTGCAGGAGGCTGAGATACATGACAGCGAATATACAAATAACAGAGATGTATAAATGCCGGCAAAATCCCCTGCCATTTACACAGCCAATTTAAGCTGTAAATCTCTGCGGTGGTCGGCGCTAATGACTTGAAGAAACAGGGTACTCGGTTTGGTTCCCAATCAGAACTCAACCTACATAGAATTTGTTTGGTCTCCATATGTGTGGGCTGCCTTCCTTCCATCTACAGCTCACACCGTAGCTAGGATTGTATTTATTAAAAGATTTAGGCACTCATGTACCTTTGACTAGGACAGCGGGTCCATGCTTAGCAGATTTGAGGCACAGGAGGTGAAAACATGGCTGGTGCATTATTTCTAGTAAAAGGACAAGGAGCTCAAAAAAAGATACCCCCCCAATGAGGGTCCAGGTGGTCTCTTTAAAAAAAATCTAAAACCTTCTGTATTTATTACTTTATTGCTCTAAGGCTGTATTTACAGTAATAAATATACAACTCTATTAGTTGTACTTGCTTTGTGCTGCAGCAAGGGTTTACCAATCCTGTGATGGCAACTAGAGATGAGCTTAGGTTCGGTCTGAACCCAGAGGTTAGCTGCCATTGCTGGACCAATGAGCTCTGGACAGGAGCCCAATACCTGCACACGTACAAAGGAGCAGGAATGCTTGTGAGATCATTTACCTAATATGGCTGTGGGCGTGTTCTGCCGACTACACCACATTGTAGACAGGGCCACTTGCCCTGCATTTGGGGGTACCTTTTCCCAGTGCACACACTTATCAATGCCCGGGAGCAGTCATGTGAAATTCTAAGATTAAGGCAGTTTCCAGGCTTAGAGATGAGCCATGACATTGTGTGTAGTAATACAGTACAGTGTTCCTCCGAAAAGTACTGTCCACTGTCACTACACATCGTTTGCCTCATGTATATTGCATTTAGGAGAGAAACAGCTGAGCCCATGCACTCTTCACCAGCCCAGCGTACCTCTCATACCTCACTCTCCCACCGTATGCTTTGCGTGGACCTCAGGCGTACAGGCTATGGGCCTCTGTAATATGGGTTTGTTCCCGACTGCTACGGAAGACTGACTGCTGGGGAAGGAACCATAACACTTCACTTCCGGAAGAACCATCCCCTGCACCAAGTACCACGCTTCTTGACCGGCTGCAACATACTTTGCACTAACACTTGGTTACCCATAGCCACTGTTTTATTCCTTCTGCTTATCTTGCTGAGTAGACCATAGTAACTTTGTTTCATACCCCACATGTGCTTTACTCACCCTGGTTCTTTCATACACCAGAACCATCATTGACCCCTTGGAATTACTTTAGACCAGGCTTAGAACAGTTGATGAAACTTTACATACTGTAAAAGTCTTGGCCATACAGTTCAACATGAACAATAACATTAAAACCTTCCTATCTCTACTTGGCTGCCCAGGCATACCTCCAAATAGCAGTAGTCCATTATATGCGTTCTCCCAGTCCTGGCTGTTCTCCGGGTCTCAGGTGCCTCTGACGGACTGAAAGCCACAGCAACCTCCTCCAATTCACTCACAGTATCTGCCTTTTTTATAACGGCCTCCAACCTCAGCCTTTCCCTTTTTACATCACAGGTGGACAGGCTGGATCCAAAAAGTCAGTTCTTTCTCCCCAGCCTGGGGCAGCCACTAACTATACTAACATTTTTGCAGCCTGCCTACACGGCCATGTGCCCATATTAAATCAATGATGTAATGGTTGTCCCCACCCCTTTGTGTACATCAGCTAATGAGCGTGTAATCTCCCGTTTGCTGTTCATTGGCTCAGCATTGACAGCTAACTTCTGAGTTTGGGTGAACTTGGATTTACATCGAACCTAACCTCTTTACAAATAGCAACATACTGGAGAGTCAGGCCGCTACTTTCACACACAATGGAGAAGCCTAGGTCTCCAGCGCTATGACACTTTCCCTGCACAATCCTCCAACTGGCCCTGTAATAGGTCCACACTGCTGAAAAATCAAGACAGCATCATATCCACCTTTGCACTGTGTAATAGTGCAGTCACTCCACGCTCTGGATGGTTGCCTTAGCAGTGCCAAAACTGCATTGCTGTGAGCATCACAGCATTTTTTCACCCTGATTCCATTCCATGAGTCTTTGTAGACCCAAGGAGTGGTAAATGAACCTGTGTATAGTTGCACCATCCCTACTGATGAGTGGCATGGTGTCCACCTTCAAGTGGCACCTAGGACACATGCCCTACTGTGGATGGGCCACAGCACTTGCTCTCTATGAGCAGCATTTTAGTTTTGGATAGAGAATTATAGGGTTTAAACTTCTATTAGGTTTTTATTGCTGTATGTATCTCCGGTGCAGAGAATCACCCTCACTATTGGTAATGGTGACAGGTATAGAGAGTGTCATGAAATCCAGAGTTTTTACATTGTCACAGGGCCTCAGAGTGGTATGTCTCTGGGGTCAATTGCTGTATTTAAGGTTGCAGGAGGGTGTTGTGGAGGAGGCGGCACTGTCCCACTGAGCGATGATACCGGGTGCCAGGACAGAGAGTGGCAGTGATCAGCAGATCACCCACTCACTTCATGGTTAGCTGCCAGAAGCAAACGCAGTGATCACATCTTATCTCTGCAATTAAGAGAACCCTGCAGAGGACTGACTTGTACTCTACAATGAGCTTCCAGCAGTCATTTTGAAAGAGCCTGTGTGTCGTGGTTGGGATTCAAACCAGCAACCCTCTTGCTGCAAGGTGAAAGTGCTAACCACTACACCACTGTGCCGCCCAATCCTTTGAATGCCTAATTTTTCAGACTGGAATTGAAAATCAATGGGTCTGTAAACGTTCCGCTAGTTTGTAGAACGGATGCGGACCCATTTTACAGACGTGTGAATGGACCCTATATGTATTTGACATGTATTTACCAGCTGCTGTCAGTTCTGGCTGATTTAGAAAAAAAAAAAATATTTTTTTGCCTGGAAAAAAAAAAATGTTTATGGCAACTTTTCCAATAGCAATACTTCTGGTATGTCAGTGTCCATGTTGTGGGACTATGTGTGCACAACTAGTAAGTATTTTGTGGCTGCAAATATGACCTGGAGGTTTTTAATGTTCGCCTGCCATTAAAGTGAATGGGGTCCGCCGCGAACTTGTGGTTCGCGAACATTTGAGAAAGTTTGCGGATCGCGTTTGCGAACCGCCCTGTCCGATCTTCGTCTATCACTACTGGTGGATATGTCTGGATACATCCAACACTACGACTCTCCTCCACAGAATACAATTATCATTGTACTATGGTGATAGGTCCCCCTATTACTTAACACCATCTATGGTTACCACAATTAAAGCTTGGAAGATGGGTTTGGGCTTTGAACAAGGTGATTCCAAGCTATACTCCCCGAAAACCCCCCTATGGATTAATCTCACCCTACCTCATTTATATTCTCTCCCTGACCCCCCAAGCCTGAACCAAATATCAAATCAAAGCATTATTGCATTTGATGGACTAGGGTAGGCTTCTTCCATTCCCTTCTATTTGTTTGAGATACAATGTTCCACTCTCCTACTATTTTAGATATCAGCAATTATCCCATGCCTTTGGCAGCCAATTCCATGCCTCTATAGTGTGCCTCTCCATGTCCGTGTTGGAGGAGAGGGTGCGCTCTGACTGTTCATCCAAACCTATGTCGGTCCTCTATATTCACTTTTGTTTAGTTAATCTCAGAGAGTTGTCAGCTTTATGGGACAAATGGATATTGGACATTACAGATCTTGATGGGGATAACTGGTCGGACATTTGGGATCTCCCATTTAATCAACTTGTTTCCCTTAGAGACCATTATGTCCAGTTCAAAATTGTACACTGCGCTTATTATATGCCACAGAGTGCACAACATGGCTCCAAGTGTACCACCTGATTGTTGGAGATGCTCCTACCCTAGAGGAGACTTCACACATTTTTTCTGGTCCTACCCTGCCATCGCTCAATACTAGGTGGAAGTGGTGTGTGTCATTTACAGAGTCTCGGGCAGAGACTTTTCTCCCTCCCTGTGGGTCTGTCTATTGTGCCTAGTTGAGGAGCTGGCTCCCACAGTGGCAGAACGTACATTGTTAGGACTTTAGTTTACACTAGAAAATCAATAACCCTGGCCTGGAAAAAACCTACTACCCCCTCAATTTCAGCGTGGATGAACTTGTTCTATTCTGCTATACCTCCTTACAAGAATACCTATTATAACAGAAGTTGCCCACAGAAGTTTAATACAGTCTGGGGTAAATGGCTTAAAGAGGACTCTACAGCGTGCATGAATGACATTCCTTCTTAAGAGTTAAGACTTTTCTCTATTTTTCAGATATGTCATTTTATGGTGGTGAGGGGGCATGTGAGATGGGTCGTAGTGTTGGATAGGTTTGCTACTCTGAATGTACTGCATGTATGTATCGGCAGGGCTGTCTTACCGAATGGGCATGCTGGGCAGTTGCCCGGGTGCCCCACTTGACCAGGGGGCCCCCACCTGCCCAGAGACCCAGCCCCAGCCAAGCATTAGTCCCGATTAGTCCCGATTCCCGTGTGCATCCCGCCGTCGAACTTAGCAAATGGCAAGCGCCTGTCGGCCCTGCGCTGCTGTCAGGCCACTTGGGCTATAGAGGAGGAGCCCACAACTGCACGAATGCCTGTCCGCCTCCACGGGAACAGGCACACACAGGACAGTCGAGTTTGACTGCCGTCCGTGTGTGTGTTCACCTGAACTAGCCGCCGAACTTGGAAGCTGCCATTAGCCTGGCACTGCTGTACCAATAAATATTGCCTTATCCATAATTTGCATTTTTATTCTTGTGGGTGATTATGTAGGCAGGGCCCCAGTGCACTGCATTGCCCAGGGCCCTTTAATGCTCTTAAGATGGCACTGTGTATCGGGATGAGCCCTTCACACACACACACACTTCTGGAGTTTTCTGTTTTCTTTTGTTTTGTATTTAGTTGTTGGCGGTCGCACGGTGCTCCAGTGGTCCACCCAGGTTACCCCTTCATGGAAACAGTATTTCCGGATGGCAGTGGACTCATTTAGCAGGATAACTCACCCGGACACACTGCAATGAGTTCAAGGTGTTGACTTAGCCTCCAAGTTCTCTAGATTGAGCATCTGTGGGACGTGCTTTAAAAAACACAGTCTAATCCATGGGGACTGGACTGGTAATTTATAGGAGATAAAGGATATGCTACTGATGGCTTGGTGCCAGATACCACAGCATGCCATCAGAGGTCTAGTGGAATCCATGTCTCGATGGGCCAGGGCCAATATTAGGTCAGTTTTGTGCTACAGCAGCATCTGTCCTGCTGATTCCTAATGAAACATTTTTGGAGCTGCATTCTGTGCAATAGCTGGATGGCTAATCTTCCTATCACAGATACTCTTCAGCTTCTGCTGTAGACTCAAAACTCAATCAAACATCCAAAAAGAAAAAAAAAAGGAAGAGATGCCAACAGCATTTCACTTTCCATATTTATTACTGAGTTTTCTGTCCTGCCTGCGAGATAAACTTTCATAAAAATAAGCAGTCTGCTATAGCTGACCTTCAAAATGCTAATTTGTGAAATACAAAATGACTGCTTTGGGGGTGAATATAAAAGCAATGAGTCATTTTAAATCTGTATATTTATATTGTAACTGTATGTATTGTAATGTTTAAAGTAAACATTTGGATAGTATAAAGGAAGGGTTAAAGCTCCCTATTAGTGATGGGCTCAGGCATGTTCAGGATCATAGTCCCAACCCAACTAAGCAATTCCGCCAGGAAGCCGTCACTGTACACCGCCAGTCATGGGCATTGAGGCATTTCCCGTTCTGTATAGCACTGTCTATGATTGGCGGTATGCGGTGTTGGCTTTCTGGCTGGATTGCTTAGGTGGGTTTGGACTACGATCCCGAACACGCCTGAGCCCTTCCCTACTCCCTATCAAGTTTGTTTTTTGCTGTATCTTGCAGGGGAGATTTCCCATCATTTTCTGCTTTGGAGATGCAACAGAAATCGAAAAAGGAAGTCTCTCCAAGGTGAAGAAGATTCTCCCTAGTCTCATAACGATGCCAAAACTTAGCGGAGTTCCGGGCACAAAATCGATCTTTTTTGTGCCCGTCCGCTAGTTCTCCATCACCTGAAAAGGAATTGGATAGTTAGGTTCTTTTTTTTTTTTTTTACTCACCTAGTAATTGAAGATCGAAAATACTCACCTCAGGGTACTTCCTCCCTCAGCGCCGCGGCTCCGCCGTCACTTCCTGTCTCGCGATGATTCCTGGGAGCTGAACGTCATCGCTCCCAGGAACCAATACGACGGCACCGGCCCCGCTTGTCACTTCCGGGGCAACGCTGCATTCCCCTGCTAAACAGCTTCTGGGCATGCCCAGAAGCTGTGGAGGAATGCGGCGCCGCACCGGAAGTGACGAGAGGGGCCGGTGCAGGCGCATTCTGGGAGAAGAGGACGCGGAAGAAGATGCAGAAGAGGATTGCGCTGGCTTCAGCTGCCCACAACAGAGATGGCAACGCTGTGGAAGAAATTTTATAAATAAGTATTTCATCTTGCAGATAAGTGCGAATCGGGACAGATCAGAGGCTAGCCATTGTGGAATGTGCTAGCCCTGACTGTCCCGGGGGTATGTTTATTGAAAAATGGTTTCTGTGCCCGGAACTCTGCTTTAAGCCTAGTACACATGAGCCGAATGTATGGAGACATCAGCAGGTTCAATAGAAATCAGCCACATTCAGCCGTGTGTATGGCAGCTGGTCCGACAGAAGCCAGCCCTTTGCCCAGCTTCTGTCAGACGTACAAAGAATAAAGCCGCGCTGAATTGACACAAATGTTGTTAAAACATATGCAGAATTGTGAAATAAAACAGTGGATAGCCTGAATGAGACTATAATAGCACAATGTCCATATAAAATAACCATTGTGTTCATAATTCAAAAATCATCAAAAAGAAAGACAAGGTAAGTCCAAATAAGATGTGCAAAGTGCAAGAAAAGGAAATCCTCCACCACAATTTTGTAACTTCTTCCTCAATCAGTGACGCATGCCAAAGCCACGCTATGCGCTTACCAGAAGGGAGAAGCAATAAGGCCTTTAAGTGTACACATGTAATATGACTCCAGTCAGCTCCAATAGGTGATGCTCTATCCGCTTATGCCAAACTGGTCCGGCGGGGAGCCGCGATCTAGTCCAAGCACCGCAATGCAGACAACCCAAGTCCAGCACTCTCCAGCATCACCATAAAAAGATGGAGGCCACAGATAGTGAAATACGTAGGCACACAATTTACTAAGAAAGATAAAAAACTCACATGCGAATAAATGAAAATATTGGCAGACTCCAGAAGGACCGCAGCCGCCTGACTTCCGAGTATCATGTGGTGATGTCAGCACGTCTTTCCGACGCGTTTCATCATAGATGACATCTTCTGTCAGACGTGCTTGCTGGAAAACCTTGCTGTTGGCATCTCTCTCTCTTTTTTTTTTTTCTTTTTGGATGTTTTATTGAGTTTTGAGTCTGCAGCAGAAGCTGAAGCCTATCTGTGACAGGAAGCTTAGCCATCCAGCTATTGCACAGAATGTTCCACCAACCTCTGGGACCTCTGTGTGTGCCAGAAGGCAGGAGGAGGCAACGGAAATGTTGTAGATCGCTAATCACTGATCTTACCCGGAAGTGGGAGCAGGTACCCGTCAAAACCAGGTATCCCCCCAAAAAGTGCCAAATGTGGCAGTGAAGGGGGGGAGGGTGCGAACAAGCGGAGCTTCACCTCTTGGGTGGAGCTCCACTTTAACAGCATATTCCCTGTAACGTTGGTATAGGGTTGACTCCAAAGAAATATGCAACTCACTCTCACCAGAGATCTCTTACCAGGATGTAGGACTCAAAAGAAAGCAGACTGAGAACTGAGCGATCAGCAGTCATGTAATCGTGCAGTTCTTGGTCTTAGAGTTAACATGGGACACCTGCAGTATCACACAATGCTGCAGAATTGAGGTGAGTATGGAGGGTTTTTTTTTATAACCCCCGTACTTCTCCTTTAACATGACAGCCAGGCAGCTAGCATTTACAGTAATGGCAGTCTTCATGTTTTTCTCATGACAGGTTTCCTTTAAATATTCCCTGTTTGCAAATTTACATCATTAGGTGGCAGATTTTGTTCTCTGTAGCTGTAGCCTGTAAAAATCTGGAGTCTTTCCGTCTAACTCATTAGTCGCCCCTCTTCAGATATTGCCCATAAAGAACGATTACTGCTGTAGACTGTACTTGAGGGCTATAAAGAGAATTGCAACATAATTCCAAAGAGAGAACAAAATGATAAAAAGTAGTTTATGGCTGGATATTTCCACTTATAAATTGTTGGCTGTAATCCTCCTCTACTCCCATACTGCTGACTTCTCTGCTAGAGGTGAGCAAATCGTTAAAAACTTGCAGTAGATTATACTAAGATACATGGTAAAAATTATTTAGGGGGTTTATCAGAGCTGGAAATCTGTGAGATAAAAGTTGTAATTGTAGACATATATTTATTGAACCCACTTGACTGTTTGGTACTGTATGTTCAATAGACAGTAGTCGGACTCTTGCCAGATTAAAATGCCTAATAAGATCGGGTAATGGGTTGCTCAGCTACACAGCAAATGTGAAGGGTTAAAGACACCAAGCTGCTAGACCTTTAATTTCAACAATAATCTTCCTATAAATGATATGTATATCTAAGGTACTGTATTTTATGCATGTTATTTACCTGTAAAGAGACCCTGGTGTAGGCATCCAAAAGGCCTGGCACTGCTGCTGGGTGGTCAGGAGGAAGAATTCAATCCTTACAATGGAGGTCAAAATGCCATCCTCAAAGACAGCTAAAAATATCAATGGTATCATACTGCTGGCTCTGCTTAGTGTTGTTGGCCCTGGAATTATGTAGGCACCACCAAATAGAAGGTCAATCAACTACAACTCAAGGAACCCCTAGCAGCCTCTGGAGGAACCTTAGAGTTCCACGAAACCCAGGTTGAGGTTGGCTGCTCTATACTATTCTATCTCTTCCCTGACAGCTACATATTAGGTTATGTAGGGAGGTGGCCGGAGAAAAAGAGGAGCTGTGCCAGCATAGACAGTAGTTAGACATGACCAGAATTGGAGAGGGATGTTATCTGCAAGAAGGGAGGGGGATCTGTGGCTGTTAAGGAATTGACTCTTCCAGGAGTGGCCGAATTCCTATAAAAGTTCAAAGGCACCTTGCAAGTGAGTAAAACATTTGTTTATGAAAATTAAAACATTTTTAAAGCAATTTAAAATATTTTTTTCTGTGCTTTTACCAGCATTTTTGGTAAGTTGATAACAAGGTTTCTTTATGAAGCTTCAGATTGGCCATAAATGGGCAGATGACTCATCATCAATAAAAGAGAATGAGACATCTGCTCACTGTTAGGGATGATCGAACTTTTGAAAAGTTCAGTTCGGCCAGGACATCTGAACTTCCCGAAAGTTCGGCCCGGATTTCAGAACCCCATTGAAATCAATGGGACCCGTAATCAAAAAACACCATTTTAAGCCCTAAAACCCAATAAATGCCCCTAAAAAGTGCCTAGGGTTCTGGGTCATGCCCCATTAACTATTAATCACACAAAAAAAAGTTCTTAAAAATCGTCATTTTTGATAAAAAAGCCAATTATTGAAAAAAAAAAAAAAGAGAGATTTTTTTGATTTTGACTTTGGATTTGGTATCTGGGGTGTCTAAAAAGTGTACATGTAAAGTTTCAGCTCTGTAGCATGTCCAGAACCATGAAAAAATATATATAATTTTTCAGTAGAACAGGGATGTGGGACCCTCCTTTAACACCTATATGATCTTTTTTTCTGGTTCTGGACATGCTACAGAGCTGAAACTTCACAGGTACACCTTTTAGACCCCCTAGACACTAAATCACACAAAAAAAGTTCTTAAAAATTGTAATTTTTGATAAAAAAAAGCCAATTATTGAAAAATTAAAAAAAAAAAAAAAAAAAAAGAGATTTTTTTATTTTTACTTTAGATTTAGTATCTGGGGGGTCTAAAAAGTGTGCATGTGAAGTTTCAGCTCTGTAGCATGTCCAGAACCATAAAAAAAAGATTGTTTGCATTAGAAAACTTTCAGCACAGGAGGTTGGCTTCGCTGCTGTAACACCTTGCCGGTTTAATAGAAGGCATTTTTTTGGGTTCTTTGCAGTCAGGAAAAACATCTGAACTTGTGTATAGTGGTACTGTGCACAAGTTCTGATGTTTTGCCTGCCTCCAAAAACCCCCAAAAAATGCCAGCAAAAACACACCTGGGCATTTTTTTTTGACGCTAGCGTTTTTTTGGCAGTTTTTGGGGTTCTTTTGAGGCAGGCAAAACATCTGAACTTGTGTATAGTGGTGTATATGCACACATACATATATTTATATACACACCTAGACATATATAGGTGTGATAGTAGCAGAAATATATGCTTGCGCTAATGAAATCATTTACAGTAATATATTTCTGCTACTATCACACCTATATATGGCTAGGTGTCTATATACATATAATTATGTGTGTATATATACCACTATACACAAGTTCAGATGTTTTGCCTGCCTCAAAAGAACCCCAAAAAATGCCAAAAAAAACGCTAGCGTCAAAAAAAAAATGCCCAGGTGTGTTTTTGCTGGCATTTTTTGGGAGTTTTTGGAGGCAGGCAAAACATCAGAACTTGTGCACAGTACCACTATACACAAGTTCAGATGTTTTTCCTGACTGCAAAGAACCCAAAAAAATGCCTGCTTTGAAACCGGCAAGGTGTGAAAACCGAGGAGAGAAGCTAACCCCCTGAGCTGAAAGTTTTCTAATACATACAATCCTTTTTTTTTCTGGTTCTGGACATGCTACAGAGCTGAAACTTCACATGTACACCTTTTAGACCCCCCAGACACAAAATCACACAAAAAAAGTTCTTAAAAATTGTCATTTTTGATAAAAAAGCCAATTATTGAAAAAATAAAAAAAAATAAAAAATAAAAAGAGATTTTTTGATTTTTACTTTGGATTTCAGATCTGGGGGGTCTAAAAAGTGTACATGTGAAGTTTCAGCTCTGTAGCATGTCCAGAACCATAAAAAAAGATTGTTTGTATTAGAAAACTTTTAGCACAGGAGGTTGGCTTCGCTGCTGTAACACCTTGCCGGTTTAATAGAAGGCATTTTTTTGGGTTCTTTGCAGTCAGGAAAAACATCTGAACTTGTGTATAGTGGTACTGTGCACAAGTTCTGATGTTTTGCCTGCCTCCAAAAACCCCCAAAAAATGCCAGCAAAAACACACCTGGGCATTTTTTTTTTTTTGACGCTAGCGTTTTTTTTGGCATTTTTTGGGGGGTTTTGGAGGCAGGCAAAACATCTGAACTTGTGTATAGTGGTGTATATACACACATCCATATATTTATATACACACCTAGACATATATAGGTGTGATAGTAGCAGAAATATATGCTTGCGCTAATGAAATCATTTACAGTAATATATTTCTGCTACTATCACACCTATATATGGCTAGGTGTCTATATACATATAATTATGTGTGTATATATACCACTATACACAAGTTTAGATGTTTTGCCTGCCTCAAAACAACCCAAAAAAATGCCAAAAAAAACGCTAGCGTCAAAAAAAAAAAAATGCCCAGGTGTGTTTTTGCTGGCATTTTTTGTTGGTTTTTGGAGGCAGGCAAAACATCAGAACTTGTGCACAGTACCACTATACACAAGTTCAGATGTTTTTCCTGACTGCAAAGAACCCAAAAAAATCTGAACTTGTGTATAGTGGTATATATACACACATAATTATATGTATATAGACACCTAGCCATATATAGGTGTGATAGTAGCAGAAATATATTACTGTAAATGATTTCATTGGCGCAAGCATTTATTTCTGCTACTATCACACCTATATATGTCTAGGGGTATATATACAGACATATATGTGTATATATACCCCCTATACACATGTTCAGATGTCATGTCTGACATCAAATATGTCCTCAAAAAAGCACTGGCAGTGGCAGCCCCTGCAGCATGAAAAATGCTTGGCTGGTGAGAAGCCATATGCCTGTCCCGAAGCAATTCAGAGAAATGATCATTTCTCTATAGCGGTCACCCTGCTATGGAAGGGTTTTGTCACCCTGCCATAGCAGTCACTGCCAGTTAACCCTACACTACATTACGGTCCCCTTACACTTAACACTTTCCCTACAGAAACTAAATTTTTGAAGCTAACTTAAGTGTAAAGGAGCACTCTAACTACACTAGATATCCCTTTCCTCACACTAATAAATAGCTAAATGACACTTTTAAAGTAAAATTAACAGAACTGCTTCCACTCTCTTCCATGTCCAGTATAACAATGCTAGGAATATGGCGGGGGCGATCTTATATACTGGGGGGCGTATTCACTAATGATTGGTCTAGGGACCCCCTAGTCACTCCAATCACATTCCTAGCATTCTCCTGCCCCCTCAATTGGCTTTTGCTAATGGTTCTGGTCCAATCACAGGCTTTTAAAGCCCATTTCCTGAGGCATTGCATTTTGGTCGGTTCTGGTTGCCGAATTCCGAACTTTTTGGGCAAAAAGTTCTAAATTCGGCTGAACCTCGAACACCCAATGTTCGGGCCGAACCGATGGTCGACCCGAACCGATCGATCATCCCTACTCACTGTAGAAACATTCTGGACATTTGTGACACATTTGGGGGGACCAGTGACATTACTACAGGATTCAGTGCTAAAATATGCAGGTACTGTACTAATGACACTGGCAGGGAAGGGGTTAACACCAGAGGCAATTAAAGCCATTCTGTCTCCACAAGGAGCGACCGTGGTTGCCCGGTGGCAATCGCGGCCGCCGGACCCACTGATCGGCTTCCTCTGTGGCGAATGGGCACATGCGCCTCCGGCGCCACGCGCGCACCCCCACGAACCAACGTACAGGTACGTCATTTCGCGGGACAGAGACGACCTACCGGGCGGGCAGGCGAGTGTTACGTAATTAACAATAAAACTAAAATGGACCATAAACCACTACAATTCCCTTTTAAATGAAACCTGCTATGAGAGAAATATAGAGGCTTCCATTGTTGACCCTTTGCTAAAAAAAAAGTCTACTGCCTGGCAATTTCTGGCTTCAAAACATTCAGAGTCACTGACCTAATACAGTTGTGCAGGTAAAGTGTCATCCTGGCAGAACTCCTCATCTGCATACCCAACCCAGGTCAGGACCAAAGCAACCAACAGCCAGGCAACTAGCATTTTCAGTAGTGACAACCCTTGTATTTATCTCATGGCTGGTTTTCCATTTGGCATCTCATTTAAATGCAAAAAGAAAAAAAAAGTGACTTTTCCAGCTGTCCAATCAACAAAATAAATACAGGAGACACATCAGATTAGATTTTGTGTGATACATTACGATCCAAGCATTTCTAGAACAGTCCAGATTTCTAATTTGCAATTAAATTGCTTCATATCTGGGTCAAATATCATGGGGATTGAATGTAAATTAAGAAATTTATGATTGCACTTCAGAAACAAAATATCATTTTTTTTTTCAGAAAAAAATAGACGCTTGGCTTCAAAATAGACAAGTTGATGGATTTGACTGTCGTAAAAAAAAAATTGTCTTTTCCAGGAAAAGTAATATCAGCTCCGCATTTAATATAAACTAACCAGCAGCGATGAGGAATTGGTTTGCCCGTTTCCCGGCGATAGAATGTTCAAGAATCGGGTCACCATTCTACACTGGGTGACCCTATCTGTTCTGAGAACTGGTAAAGGGGTCCTTTCCCTTCACACATAACTAGTATTCATTCATCATGGTGGCCATAGAGGACAGATTTTCCCATAGCTACAGTTACCCCTTGCCGACCACTTAACTGTAAACATACGTCATTACTTTATAGTTAAATACCGGGGTCAGGGCTCCAGCTAGATGCCATACACCCAGTTGGCTTTCTGATAAATGTGATTCCAGTGGCAGATTTGCCGCTTTCCGGTCATTTCCGAGATTACTGGAGCCGTCGGTAAGCCCGGAACCGATCCCGTGCAGCTGATGGCTAGGCAAGATAGCCTTCACTAGGCTCTATACCAGGGGTCTTCAAACTATGGCCCTCCAGTTGTTGAGGAACTACAATTCCCATCATGCCTAGTCATATCTGTGAATGTCAGAGTTTTACAATGCCTCATGGGATGTGTAGTTCCGCAAAAGATGGAGGGCCATAGTTTGAGGATCCCTGCTCTATGCCTTTGGAGGACATGAGCCATATCTAATGCCACTTTCTGTTCTCAGGCAGATAGAAAGGATTTTTTAAAAGGCAAAACATCTTTTTTTTTTAAAAAACTTTTGCTTTTAAAGGTAAATGAGAGATCTGAGGTCTTTTTGACCCCAGGTTTATCAAAAAAGAGGAACTGTCATGGTTCTTTCTATTAAAAGGGATGTTTTAATTCCTTGTAATAGGAATAAAAGTGATCAAAAAAAGAAAAAAGGTAAAACGCATAGTGTAAAAAAAAAATTTAAGCGCCCCATCCCTCGGAGCTCGCACGCACAAGCGAACGCATGCATAAGTCGCACCTGGTTGTTTAAACCGCACAAATAATTCTAGCACTAGACCTCCATTGTAACTCTAAACAGGTAACCTGTAAGAATATGTAAAGCGCCACCTGGAGATTTTTAAGTTTCGGTTTGAGTTAAGTTTTTCGCCATTCCACGAGCATGCGCAAATTTAAAAGCATGACATGTTAGGTATCTATTTACTTACTTGGCATAACATCATCTTTTACCTATACAGAAAAATTGGGCTAACTTTACAGTTTTTTGGGGGTTTTTTTAATCATTAAAGTGTATTTTTTTCCAAAAAAAATTGCATTTGAAAGACCGCTGCGCAAATACCGTGTGACATACAAATGCACTTTAATAAATAGAAAACAAAATAAAACACAATAGTTACCCCGATTTTTTTGCATAACATGAAAGATGATGTTACGCTGAGTAAATAGATACGTAGCACGTCATGCTTTAAAATTGCGCACGATTGTGGAATGGCTACAAACGACGTTACTTAAAAATATCCATCGGCGACGCTTTCAAAATTTTATCCGGTTATCTATTTGGAGTTACAGAGGAGGCCCTGTGCTAGAATTATTGCTCTCGCACTAACGATCGTAACGATACCTCCCATGTGTGGTTTGAACACCCTTCACACGTGCTTGCGTGACTTACATATGCATTCCCTTCTGAGCGCAAGGGCGGAGGGATGGGGTCTGGGAGCGTAACATTTTAAAAAATATATATCTTTTACTTTTTTCTTTTCTTTTTTTCACTGTCCCATTATTCATTTTTATAATTTTGATTCCTATTACAAGGAATGTAAACATCCCTTGTAATAGAAAAAAAAAGAATGACAGGTCCTCTTTAGGCCCCTTTCATACTTGTGCGGCCTGAAAGTCGCACGACTTTGCCACGACTTGAAGCAATGCCTGTGTAATCTTGAGGTCTAAAGTCAGACCAAAGTAGTTCAGGGGCTACTTTGAAGTCGCACAGATATGAAAGGTACTCATTGGAAATCATGGGGTAAGACTTGTCATGCAACTTTGCATTCCCAAGTCGCCTGACAAGTCGCACAAGGGTAAAAGGGGCCTTATTGAGAGAACTGGGATCAAAAAGACCCCAAAATCTCTCATTTACCTTTAAAAGCAAAAGTAAAAAACATTTTTTTTTTACCTTTTACTATTAAAAAAAAAAAGATAATTTATTATGGCCTGGGAACCGGAAGTGAAGCCAGACATCTCTCCGGTCCTCCAAGGGCATAGAGGCGAGTGGCGACCATCTTGGCCTCACTTGTCTTTCTCTGTATAAACCAAATTAGCATGCAGCACAACGTACATAGAAATAAAGTGCTAATGTGCTAAATATATTGTGCTAATCACACCCTCAAAATATCACAAGGCGTAAATGGATATACAGTATTTCACAAAAGTGTGTACACCCCTCACATTTTTGTAAATATTTCCTTATATCTTTTCATGTGACAACACTGAAGAAATGACACTTTGCTACAATGTAAAGTAGTGAGTGTACAGCGTGTATAACAGTGTAAATTTGCTGTCCCCTCAAAATAATTCAACACAGCCAATAATGTCTAAACTGCTGGCAACAAAAGTGAGTACGCCCCTGAGTGACAATGTCCAAATTGGGCCCAAAGTGTTAATATTTTGTGTGGACACAATTTTTTTCCAGCACTGCTTTAACCCTCTTGGGCATGGAGTGCACCAGAGCTTCACAGGTTGCCACTGGAGTCCTCTTCCACTCCTCCATGAAGACATCACGGAGGTGGATGTTAGAGACCTTGCGCTCCTCCACCTTCCGTTTGAGGATGCCCCACAGATGCTCAATAGGGTTTAGGTCTGGAGACATGTTTGGCCAGTCCATCACCTTTACTCTCAGCTTCTTTAGCAAGGCAGTGGTCATCTTGGAGGTGTGTTTGGGATCGTTATCATGTTGGAATACTGCTCTGCGGCCCAGTCTCTGAAGGAAGGGGATCATGCTCTGCTTCAGTATGTCACAGTACATGTTGGCATTCATGGTTCCCTCAATGAACTGTAGCTCCCCAGTGCCGGTAGCAGCACTCATGCAGCCCCAGACCATGACACTCCCACCACAAACTTGACTGTAGGGAAGACACACTTGTCTTTGTACTCCTCACCTGGTTACCGCCACACACGCCTGACGCCATCTGAACCAAATAAGTTTATCTTGGTCTCATCAGACCACAGGTGTACTCACTTTTGTGAGATACTGTAAATTAAAATTTGAAAGTGCCAAATATTCATAAATATCACAAAATATATATAATATATCAAAGGCTAATAAAATGTTCAGTAACGTCCAGTAAATCTGTGTAAATTGTAAGAGGATCACTTGTCTTCCTCCTCCAGCAAACACCTGCATCAGCTTGCTCCTGGGCTTCACCGATGGGTCAGGTAAGCCCGGGAAGGACTGGGAAGCGGCACCCTTCCCACCACTTCTAAAAGTGATCCGGCAGCAAATCCATGTCAAGTCATGACATATTTTTTACTATGGGCCGGTCGTCAATTTGACTGTTGGTACACAGCTTTCGAGAGTCGATCATGACAGTTCATCCAACAAGCATGAACAAAAATCGGAAGACCAGGACCACGCATGTTCAGAAACTAAAGAATACATTGCAATGTAATACATCACTTCCCAAGTTGTATTCTATGGTAGGAGAATTTCGTTCCTTTAGTACCCTCCTCATTTCCGTTATGAGACTAGTATGAAAAAATGGAGGCTCATCCCTCTGATATTCTCATTGTGTGTACGAGGCTTAAAGCTGGTCATTCACTGACAGAGTTTGTGACAGAGACAGAGTGAGTCTTGGGGTCTCACCGAGAGTACTGGGTCCCGTTCTAAGGATCTAGAACAGCTGATTCCTGGTCATCTGATCGCTGTGATAGCCTCTGATTGGCTATCACAGTGATCAGTCAATGTGAAGCCCGCCCCCGTGTTTTCTGTTTCTGTGAATGGACGAGAAGGATACATTGTATCATTGTCTCTAAGTATAGAGACAGAAAAAAAAAAAGAACAGTGTGTAGAAAAACAACAAAAAAAAAACAAAAGAAAAGAAAATATTTAAATTAAGGATTGACCTAGGTCAGTGTCAGAGTTAGTGTTTGGTCAAGGTCAGGGTCAAAGGGCAAGGTTAAAGGTCAGGGTCAGTATGTTTTGGACAGTGTTTTTATTCATTTTTTGTAATTAGTATCAGTGTCAGTGTGTTTAAGTGCTGGTTTACATTGGTGCGATGTGAGAACCCTGCGGATCCACTGTGAGTTCCCGCATCGCACGTGACTTACCTGCATGTGTGAATTGCTGGGGGTGTCAATACAAAGTTAACGACACCCCCAGATTATTTCGCATATCGCAGTGCGAACTGTCAGTTCGGACAGGAATCGGATTGCATAGGTGTGAACACCCATGAGATCAGATTCTGGTGGGGACTAAAAAAAGGGTCCTGTGCGAATGTGATGCAAATTCAGCCATTCAATATGTATGGCTGAATTTGCATCGCACAGACATCGCATGTGATTTGCACAGCAGTGCGCTGCGAATCACATGTGATGTCTGACATCGCATATGTGTGAACCGGCACTTAGGTAGGATAAAAAAAGCAAAATGTGCACTATTGTACCCCACAGCATAATTCCTCCTCCACCAAATGATTTGGACCAGTACACAAAGCAAGGTCCATAAAGACATGGATGAGCGCGTTTGGGGTGGAGGAACTTGACTGGCCTGCACAGAGTCCTGACCTCCACCTGATAGAAAACCTTTGGGATGAATTCGAGCGCAGACTGTTGGCCAGGCCTTTCCTCCAACATCAGTTTACAAATGTGCTTCTGGAAGAATGGTCAAACATTCCCATAGACACACTCCTAAACCTTGTGGACAGCCTTCCCAGAAGAGTTGAAGCTGTTATAGCTGCAAAGGGTGGGCCAACTCAACATTGAACCCTACGGACTAAAGCCACATCCTAATGCCTCGTACACACGCAACGATTATCGGCCGACCGATCGTCCGACTTTTGTCCAGAGTGGTGTTTTGTTGGTTGGAATGTGCCTAGACTGCAAACTAATTTTCTCGGCCAACAAAAATCTACTTCAGAAGTGATGTCATGTGCTGGTTTACTTTCCGTGTGTTTTTTCTTCTATGAGCATGCCCAGTCTTGCTCATCAGATTTTTGTCTGCCGAAATCTGTACTGACTGACGGAAAATCGGCCGTTGTGTTGACGGCCAACAAAAATTTTATAGCCTGCACACCAGATTTTTTTCGGCCGAAAAGTCGGAGTAGGTTGTCAAAAGCATCATACTAACTAGCCAAAAATCGGACGTTGGCCGAAAATTCCCGGCCAATAATCGATGCGTGTGTACGAGGCATTAGACTGTAATGCCATTAAAGTTCATGTGTGTGTAAAGGCAGGCGTCCCAATACTTTTGACAATATAGTGTAAGTTTTTCTGTGGAATACAGAACAGATTAGTTGCAGAAATATCTGCTTTACCAATATATAACATGGTACAAGGTGGAATTCTCCTTTAAAGGTTGATAGGCTTAACCATTCTCTTGTCTTTTCTCGTTTGTTGAAGGGAATTGATCTTGTCATAAGAAGAGCTACTTCTATCCAGTGGGAAGACTTAGACGTTTCCAGCGAGTAGCTTGCAGGGGGTTTGGAAGTTGCCTCTTCTCCGTAGCGGAGCCTGGCTTCTGCTGTACTTAACATTCTCTGCTCATTTGAAACGTCCGTAGGGGAAAATCATCAAGCCGATGGCTTAAAGTCTAGTTCTGCCCCAACACATTATCTGTACTACATTCCTGACACCTGGAAATAAATACGGACCCGCAGGAAAAGGCTGCTGAACATATTGACAAAATGCATTTTGAAGATGTCCTTGAAGTTCCCATTAAACATGCACGTAAATCTGCATGTATTTGTAGAAGCAACCCCGGGAGCAGACCGAGTCCCTCTCTTAAAGGAAAAAAGAATAAGGCTTGTGAAGATTAGAATTAAGATATAAAAAAATATAAAAAATACTTTCGAAAATTTTGGCTGCACACCCAACTTAAATTTTAGGACATTGTCACTAAAAAATTCATAAGATTCAAAGAACATTATAGTGTATTTTTTAGCAACTACAAATTATTATTTTTTAATGTTTATCTTGAAGCTTTTTTTTTTTTAGGCAACCTTCACATTTTCACATGCGTGCTTTACCATATTTCTCTGATTGTATCACATTGACATGGTTGTAGATTCTTCCTCTAGTAGCAAACAATATTTGACTGCAGTCTCCAAACTTTCCTGTGCTCATACCACTGAGAAAATAATCCTAGAAACACAAAGAGGTGGATTTATAAAAAAATTGCAAAGCTGTTCGTCCATCGAAACTGCATGCAAATACATGGTGTGAATGGTGCAAAATCAAATGTTCTCAGAATCAAATGTTACTCATTAACCACTTCTGGATCGGAAGATTTTCCCCCTTAACCACTTGCCGACTGCTCACTCGAGCTCTACTGCGGCAAAGTGGTTAGTTCCCGTCCAGCGGCGTAGACCTATGTCGCTGGACTCCTCCCCTTGTGGGCGGCGCACGAGCACCACCGGAGGCTCGCTCCCGCTGTATTCAGTCACAGCGGGAGTCGGGCCAGGGGAGGAGCGGCGGTAATCACCACCGCTCTTCCCCGATCATTGGGGAATCGAGTTTAGAGATCCGCCCGCTTGTGTAAACAAAGCGGGCGGATCTCCTAAGTGACAGACAGTGACAGATTGCAGGGTTCAGCATAGCTGAACCTGCGATCTGTCCCTGTGTCGCTCAGTCACCTCCCCCCACACACGTCAGTAAGCACCAGGCATACATTAACCCCTCCCTCTCCAATAAAATGAACCCCTTCCCTGCCAGTGTCATTTTTACAGTAACAGTGCATATTTATAGCACTGATTACTGTAGTAATGTCACTGGTACCCCCAAAAGTGTCAAAAAATGTCAGTCAAGGGTCCGATCTGTCTGCCGCAATGTCGCAGTCCCGCAAAAAAAAAAATCGCAGATCGCCGCCATTACTCGTTAAAAAAAAACACCAAAAATGACAGAAATCTGTCCCTTAGTTAGTAAACGTAATAACTTTTGCGCAAACCAATCAAAATACGCTTATTGTGATTTTTTTTTACCAAACATAGGTAGCAGAAAACAAATTGGCCAAAAAATGTAAAAAAATTTAGATTTTTACATATTTTTGGGGGGGAATTTCATATAAAAAAATGTGAAAAATATTGTTATTTTTTCAAAATGTACGCTTTTTTTTGTTTATAGCACAAAAAGTAAAAATCACACAGGTGATCAAATACCGTTTGGGTACGGTGTCGCACGACTGCGCAATTGTCAGTTAAATTTGCACAGTGCCGAATCGCAAAAAGTGGCCTGGACGTAAGACAGCAAAATCCTCCGGTGGTAAAGTGGTTAATGACCAGGCCATTTTTTTGCGATTCGGCACTGTGTTACTTTAATGGACAATTGCGCGGTAGTGCGACAGTGTACCCAAATAAAATTGATGTCCTTTTTTACCCATAAATAGAGCTTTTTTTTGGTGGTATTTGATCACCTGTGCAATTTTTTTTTTTTGCGCTATAAACAAAAAAATAGCAACAATTCTGAAAAAAAAAACTATATTTTTCACTTTCTGCTTTATAACATTCCCAATAAAAAAAAAAAAAAAATAATAAAAATCTAATTTTTTCATAATTTTAGGCCAATTTGTATTCTGCTACAAATTTTTGGTAAAAAAATCCCATTAAAAGTGTATTTTGATAGGTTTGCGCAAAAGTTATCGCGTCTACAAACTAGGGGAAAGATTTGTCATTTTTATTTATTTTTTTACTAGTAATGGCGGCGATCTGCGATTTTCAGCGCGACTGTGGCGGACCATTGCGGCGGACAGATCAGACCCCTAACTGACATTTTTGACACTTTTGGGGGGACCAGTGACATTACTACAGTAATTAGTGCTAAAAATATGCATTTTCCTTCACATTCCTTCCTAACCCCCCGCCATCTTGTGCCCTGCTCCTTGCCATAGGCCTCCGCACAATATTCCTGGCCATAGACCCTTGTATGCAAGGAAGGAATAGCCACACAAGTAGTTTTGCTGCATTTTACTTGTGAGATTTATTACAGTCACATCACTTGATACATACATTTATACTTGACACACATTTATACTTGACATTACACAGTCTCTTACATTTAGTGGACAGTCCACAGTAGTCACAAGTGAAAGCATACAGTATGCAGCAACTTTAGCACTCCACCTGTCTTATATATGGGCCCTAACTCACCTATGACATCACTAAAGGAAGGACTTCTCTAAAAGGGGAGCTATTACTTGCTTGTAACTTTTTCTTTTACCATACTATTTTAGGACAGAGCCACCTAGGGACAGACTAGCTAACTGCACCTGCTTACACATGGACTTAAACCAACTTCACCCAGATCTGTAGAGAGTAGAGCTGGGTCACAAGCCAAAATCCGTAACAGCTAGGGAGGTAGGCAATAAATTGCAAGCAAGATCAAGATCAGAGACAAGCAGAGGTTGGCAATGTGCAGGCAATGAGGTATGGAATCGATAGGCAGAATCTTGGTTAACAGTCCAGGCCGAGGTCAGTAACACAAGTAGGCAGAAGACATAAACAAGCAGGGCAGTCCAGAGGCAGATCAGACGAAAGTCAGGTCAATAACAGGGTCAAGTAGGATTTAGGATCAAGGACAATAAATGCAAGCTGAAATACTATCCACCAATGATCCCATGCAGGCTTCAGGTCTAAATAGTCCACTAGGCACCAGAATCTGTGGTAGGCGTGTCCCTGTGTCCACATAGGCGCCACTGTGCACACGTTCTTAGGCTCCCTTGCCCAAAAACAATCATGTTATGCACATTAAAATGAGCACGCTCTTTCTGAAGGCTGACAAGAGATTCCTGACACTCTGGCCCATAAATAAAATACTGGTTCTCAAGATTGGTTTGATCATGTCTGTACATCTGACTGTTGGCTAAATCAGTATAATTACTGAGCCAGGTACCTCTGATCTCAGTAAGAATTTACTGAACACATTTATCACATCTAAAGACCATTAGTGAGGCAGGAGATGAATGAAGAGAAGCCACTTTGCTTCTCAAAGCTGATATTTGCATATGAGAAGGCTTCCATTTTTAAGATGTTGCCTACATTTCGCTCCTGTTGCAGGTTTACAGAGTGTGTCCAATGGAAAGGCTTACTTAAAACTCAGCGGGCAAACAGAGTGGGGAAAGAGCAAAAGTAAGGTGAGTATACAGTAAGTATGTAGGTAAGTGCAGTCTGTACTCTCCACTGCAGAAGCTTGACCGAAGTGGCAATGTAGAAGGGGAAGGAAGTTGTGAGGAACTTGGTTCCTCTGTGACTTCCTGTGGTCACAAAGAAACAGCTGTCTGATTGGATGCTGGCACCCCATGTGACTTCAGTGGCCATCTTGGGTCAGGAAGAGTCTATTTAAGACTACGGCTCCCAGGTTTGGGGCACTTTAGGTGAGTGGCTTGTTTAGGGACAGGTTCCCCATCTGACAGGGACAGTGTTCAGAGGAAGTGAAAGGTTTCAGAGGTGTGGGGACAGTGCAGGGACTATGTCAACCTCTCTTCAGTAAGCCTCTACTTTGGGTGTGGACTGGCCAGGCCGCATTCCGGGCCTCATAGCAGACACCGTCGGCATCTTCTAGTCTTAAGACCACTGTAACAGTTCGTAAATGGCTCTGGTTGGGTGTGCCCACCCACCAGGCTTGAATAAGTTGTGTTGAACCTTTGTACAATATACAGTACCTTTATTGCCTATCCCAGACTCTGTATCTTTACTGCCCAAGACACCACGCTGCACCTTACTCACAAGTAAGTGGTGGGAATGCCATTATTGTGAGCCTGTTTCGTGATCTGCATGGGTAAAGCACATGTTGACTTTAAGCACATACAGACACAATCTACAGTTTTCCTCTGTGTCCAGCTGACCTCATTTGACTCTCTTGGAAGATAGCTTCATGCACATACCAATCATACATTATTTATTAATTAGGTGAAGACGTACATAACAACATGATAAAACAGAGATAGCAAATCCTTCAACAGATAAGGATCTGAACAATGTTATACAAAAGAACTCGTCATCATCTGTTAAGAGGTTATAAATTGCTCATTCACATCTAGCAGGGCTTTTCCAGAACTCGTCAAGGTGAAGCCACTGACAAAGCTTGTGGCAATGAAACAAAGAAAAATTGTCAATTGTCAGCAATTCATCTTCTATGTAGTATTTTCCAGCCCCTTCCCTGCTGTCTGTCGTCACTCTTCCACAATAATTAATCTGATACTTAAAAGGAGGGTTGGATTTCCCTTAGTGGAATCTGAACGCACAGAGACTTTGGTGCCCAAAGCAACATTGCTCTACTAGGGTCATCTCTTCTATACATTTTTCTTTACTAGTCATACCCTGTGCCATGGAGTATGGGGGCAGCAGCCAACAACAGACAAGATCAGTGTTAGAAAAATACAAGCTCTCAAAGGGGCAAAGTAACAGCAAACTACAAGGTACAGTACCAAATTACAAAAAAGATGCTGCCAATGACAATACCACATCCCATGACATCTACAAAAAAAAAAAATCAGACTTTACTGGTACCAGGGGAGACTACTTATAATATAAATACAAATACTTTATTGAATGATATAAAAATCAGAAGATAAAAAACACCAAGGCAATGACATATCCCTAGTGTGAGGTCACATCTTCCATGATTACAGTATATAATATGAATTTCTCAACACATCATTTCATAATATTACAGTCCATAGAAGGTCAACGTGTTTCGCATGAATGCTTCCTCAGGACTTTTTCCATATGTTCATGAGAAGATGACCTATCTTAAAAAGATACACATTAGATAACTATGTAACTATGTAAGATATACATCACATAAATGTATGTACTTATATGAACAATAATAATATTCAACAACAGACAAAATTAGTATAAGAGCAACACAAGCTGTCAGAGGGCAAAGTAATAGCAAACAAAAAAGTACAGTACCAAATTACAAAAAAGATGCTGCCGATAATAGTACCACATCCTATGACATCTACAAAGAGAAAAATAAAAAAAGTGGACTTTACTGGTACCAGGGAAGACTACAATAGATAAAATACAAATACTTTTTTGAATGATATAAAAATCAGAAGATAAAAAATACCAAGCAATGACATATCACTAATGTGATGTCACATCTTCCATGATTACAGTATATGAGATGAATTTCTCAACACCTCATTTAATAATATGTCCAAAAAAGGTTAACGTGTTTCGCATGAATGCTTTCTCAGGACCTTTTCCATATGTTCATGAGAGGATGACCTATCTTAAAAAGATACATGTTATATATGCATCACATACATTTACATCCTTATTTGAAAAATAATAATATTCAACAACAGACAAGACCAGTGTTAGCGTGATGCAAGCTCTCAGATGGGCATACAACAAAGTTGCCAAATCGAGAGGAAGAAGCATATTGGTTTGAAAAGCTGAAGGCCAGGCTGGTAGTAGACTAAGGCACTTGCTGTCTGGAGCAGTTTTTACATTTTTTACAGACATGGTAAAATCAGCATTTTTTGCTAGAAAATTACTTAGAACCCCCCCCAAAAATGATATTTTTTCTGAAAGCAGAGGACCTGGAGAATAAAATGGTGGCTGTTATAATTTTAAAATTTTATATGATATTCACACAGCTATCAAACTCACATTGTCAGGAAGCTTGAGCCGCCCTATGCTTGTTATAACAACTTGAATACAGAATGTGTGTATATATCCTATGGGCAGCCAGTGGCTAATCCAAAGTACAAGCCAAGGTCAGAATCCAGAAACCAGGTTGACACAGGTAGACAAAATTAACACATTGATCAGGCAACATCAGGATCAGGAACTTCAGATTTCCCTATAGAGGTAGTTAATGAGGTTCTGGTCTCAGCAGTTTTGTGGTCTTGCTCCAGTGCATAGTAGCAACCATCAGATAACAAATGTTTAAGGCTGGTCATTACACTGTGGCTCAGAATATTGTGTCAACTTAACAAAGCTGATATGAGTTGACTGTATTTCTAACTTACAGTGTGAATGTAAGAATCAGCACTGCAGGCTATTGAATTCAACTGTTGCGGCACCTTCGCTGTCTTGAATACACAAACAGCCACTGCATCTGATTGGACGCAGTCACTGTTCAGCTGATAAGTTTCCACTTCCACCCAACTCAGACAATTTTTAAATCAACTTTTTTAAAGCCGAGTGGTACCAAGAGGGCAGATTTTGGCAGACATTTCAAGCCAAGTAATGTAAGCTTACCTGCTTCCCGCCCGGGCCATTGTAAAATGACACTCAATTGGGAACCCTATTGTTCTGGATGGATGTCATATGATGTCCTCCCCAGAATACACCCCCTGCAGGCCCAGCAGGCACGATCTGTCATCTGCTGTGTCCACCGGATCAGTGTACTGGCCTGCTGCCGGTATCATGTGATTGATGTGACCAACCACAGCAGATCACATGACAATTCTAAACAATTAATAGTTTGACTGCATGCCATTCATTGAGTACAATTGAGTTCCTAGCTGTGATTGGTCACAGTGATCACATGGTACAGACAGGGCCAATCACAGCTAATCAAAACATTACACACTAAATTATTCTATTTTATTCAGTAAAAATTCTTCCTTATAACAGTGAAATTCACTATAAACAATTATAGTATGTAAAAAAAAAAAAGATAAATCCTAAACACCTCCCCAGAGTAGTACAGTATTGCTCTGGTCACAGCATGTACAAAAAGGTTAAAAAAAAAAAGGAAAGGAAAGAAAAAAAAAAGGGGCAAAAAGTTTCAAATAATTGAAAAAAAATTATTAACAATTATTTATTTATTTTTTTCGATACTGTCACCAGTCAGTGTCCCTGATCACTGCCACACCAGTTATATAATGAAGCCGTACTGCACTGGTGACAGTTTTTAAAAATGTAGAACAAAATGTGAAAAAAAAAAATTACAACTTCGAAAAAGGGGCCTTACTAAATACCTTGGACTGTCTACTTTCCACTGTCATTTGGGGAATATTTGTAGTATTCTGGCATTTTCAGGCTTCAAGAAGAGGCCGTCAGTACATCAGAATTGATCGATTTTTCGGATATATATACCATAGTTCGTGAACTCTAACTTTCAACAAACTAAATAATATACACTCATTTTGGGTTATTTTCACCAAAGAAATGTAGCAGAATGCATTTTGGCCTAAATTTATGAAGAAAGACTATTTATTTGCAAAATGTTATAACAGAAACAAACATTAAAACCCAGTGGTGATTAAATACCACCAAGAGAAAGCTCTATTTGTGTGAAAAAAATGCTAAAAATGTATTATGAGTACTTTGTTGCATGTCAGCGCAATTGTCATTGTGTGTGTGTCAGTGTGACAGCGCCAAAAGCTGAAAAGTGGCCTGGGCAGGAAGGGGGTAAAAGTGCCCAGTATTGAAGTGGTTAATATTGGGAGATTTTGTACTGGAGGAGAGAGTAGATTGGCAAGAGTGATGACCTTGTCAGGCAGAATATTTGTTTCACATTCAACTCTGGACGACAAAAATAACAGTTGGAAGCCGATTGGTTGCTGCAGGCGCACTTTTAATACATAAGCCCCTTGTAAGCAGTGATCACTGTTATGTTTAAAATAATCTACACATGGCTAAGATTTAGGGAGATTAGGCGCTAGTGTTAATATCTCTCACATTCAAGATTAGTTAGGGGATGGGTGAAGCACTTTAAGTATGAGCTAATTACATACAGCAATCTGTCCTCATTAAATCTCCTAGCTGAACCACTAAATAAATGAATCCTCTTCTACAGCCTCCCAGTTACAAGCTATGGTGTTCTATGTCTGTGCACAGGGCATAGGAAATGTGTGCCTAGTGTTTCTACTAATAGGTTCTGTGTGCTCAGTCCTGTAGAACAAAGTACAAGCACGTCCTTAATATACAAGTGTAAAACTTTAATAAAGAGGACCTGTTGCATTTGAATTACCCTCAGCAATTCGCAATGCCTTTTGTCTTCCTCACCTCTGTTTTGGCCCACTTTCATGTCATTTTTCTGTTTTATTGCCCCCCATCAGGATATTATTGCTATGTAGTATGCTGCTACAATTTGTTGACTTAAGGCCCGTACACACGTACCGATCGTCGGCATACAAACGTCGGTGGACGAAGGATCTGCCGATTGTACGCGTGTTAGTATGGTGCCTCCGACAGATGTCTGCACACAATCCGCGGACAAAAGTCTTTCGTGCAAACATGAAAATATTTGTATGCCGACACCAGAACGGACGATTGTTCGCCTGTCAGTACACAATTCGGCCGACAGACCGCAGATTTGCAAGACTGGGCATGCTCAGAAAATAGAAAACACAGGGAAAGTTAACCATTACATGACATCACTTCTGCAGTCGGCGGACAAAATTCTTGTGCTGTCCTTGTGCTGTCTTTGCACTTTTCAGCAGACACCGACATCCCGGGGAGAAAAGAGGAACATTTGTAAGCCGACCATCGGTACGTGTGTACGGGGCTTAATGCCCCATACACACGTGCAGATTATCTGCAGACTTTTGTCTGCAGACTTACCTTTTCTATGTAGTGCAAGGGCCTGCTGGATTGCATACAAATTGAAAGTGTTTAGGTCTGACCTCATATTATATGGTTTTGGTAAGTCTGCAGACAAAAGTCTGCAGATAATCTGCACGTGTGTATGGGGCATTACTTGTCTATTCTCCCATTCTGTTCAATGCTATTTAAAAAATAAAAAGACATATTTACCTGCTTTGTGCAACCCTCTTCTGTGGTTTCCCCCGCCGGCACTTTTGGCTCCTCCTTTTCTTAGTGTGCCACCAAAGGAAGCCGCTTCCTGAAATAGCACACCTGTGGGCTTGATCTCGAGCTGTGCTGCATGTGTCTTCAGACACAGGCAGTGAGGCTCGGCTCCGTCCCCCTGCTCTCTTCTCACAAGCTGTGATTGACAGCAGTGGCCAATGGCTCTGCTTTTCTCTGGCACAGAATGGGATTGAAATAGGGTTCAGGTAAGTATTCTAGGGAAGGGGGGGGGGGACATGAAAGGCACAGGGTTTTAAACCTTCTGTGTGTAGCAGCCCCCCCCTAATACTTACCTGAACCCCATTTCGATCCAGCCATGTACACAGGAGCCTTGGCTCTCCGGGAGCTCACACTCCTGATTGTCTTTTTGGCAGCAGCGGGAGCCATTGACTCCCACAGCTGTCATTCAAGACAGTGAGCCAATCAGGAGATGGAGGGGTGTGGCCGAGCCACAGCTCCATGTGTGAATGGACTCGGATAGTTGAGAGTGCACCTGCTTGGGTGCCCCCAGAGCAAGAAGCTCTCTGTGGGGGTTCCCGGCAGGAGGGAGGAGCAAGGAGCGCTGGTGTGTTACCTGAGAAGAGGAGGATCCGGGCTTCTCTGTGCAAAACCGATACACAGAGCAGGTAAGTATAACACGTTTGTTATAAAAAAAAAAAACAAAAAAAAAAAACGAGACATTAATATTGCTTTAATGCAGGCAATGCTTTAAGGTAAAAACCTTTAGCCTCTCCAACCAATTCCAGTCCTAGCTAGACCCTTCCTATTTCTTTCATGTTCCCCCATGGAAGTGCTCGTAATTTACATGAACAGGGCTTTGGAAAGTCATTGTCTTCTTACACTTCAAATGACTGGAAAAACATAATCTGTACTGCAATAAGCTGAAGTAAATTATGTTGGATTCAACTTCTGTGTCTTATTGAAGAGTTAAGCTACCTGTGGCTGGTGCCAAGTCAGCAGGTGACCATACTGTCCAGCCAGACTGGATCTAAGGAGGTATGTCAATGCATTAAGTGGCATTTGAAATAAAACAACCTCCCTAGTTCTATATTTCCCTTTATTTCCTTTTTGTAACTCCATCTACCCTGTCTGTATTGTTGGCTTATCGGATAAGCTGGTAACTAACAATCCAAAAACACGTGTTAAGTGAGAGCTATAAGAGTCGGTTCACACTAATCCGACTCGAAGTCGCCCCGACTTTGGGCGACTAATGAAGTCGCCCGTGCAGCGCGACTTCAGCGTGGCTTGCAACGACTTCTCATAATAGAAGTCAATGCAAGTCGCTTCGACTTTGTCAAAAAATAGTGCAGGAACCTTTTTCAAAGTCGGAGCGACTTGAGTCGCTCTGATTAGAACGGTTCCATTGCACAGCATTGGAAGCTACATGTCAGGTGACCAAGTCGCCTGACAAGTTGGATCAGTGTGAACTGGCAGTAAGCCCTCTGAACAAACAAATGGCCATACCATAAACTCACATAGATAAACCGCTGTTCCTGGAACAAAGGATATGGCGGCCTGACGCCTGAAGTCCTCTGGCACCCGCCAATCGTTAAACAAAGCAGATCGTTGTTCTGAGAGGAGGGAAGGGATGGCATTTGTGTCAGTGTTAATTTTGGCAGCAAATTTCAATCTAGTTTTAGTCTTAGTCTTAGGACTAAAATGGCATTTTAGTTTTTGTCCCATTTTAGTCTTGTGCAAGTGTTTTAGTTTTAGTCTACTAAAACTCCAGTACATTTTAGTCGACTAAAACGTCCTATATTTTAGTCGACTAAAACGTCCTACATTTTAGTCGACTATAACTCATTTTAGTCATCTATAATCGAATGGGTGTAGTTCAATTGTAATTTGTAATGCATTATTTAAGCATTTCTCTACAATTTCCAAACTCATTATATACTACTGCTGGTCCTGGAGTGAAAAATCTAATATGTTATTATTTATGGTATTAAGCTTTGAGCATGCACCAGTGTTAGTTTTGGCAGCAAATTTCGATTTAGTTTTAGTTATAGTCTTTTGACTAAAATGCCATTTTAGTTTTAGTCGTATTTTAGTCATCTCAATTGTTTTAGTTTTAGTTGGTTTTAGTCGACGAAATTAACACTGATTTGTGTCCCTGCAAAGCAGTGAATAAATCTCATCCCTTCCCCTAGTAAAAGTGCCTCACACACTAAAGTTACAGGCTAGGCACACAGTTAGCCCTTAGATCGCCCCTGATGTTAACCCCTTCCCAGCCAATGTCATTAGTACAGTGACAGTGCATATTTTTAGCACTGATCATTGTATTAGAGTCACTGGTCCTCAAAAAATGTCAAAAGTGTCACTTAGGGGCTTATGTACTAAAGCTAGACAGGGCAAAATTAAGCCCCGTACACACGTACCGAATGTCGGCCGAACGATTGGCCGTCTTTTGTCCGGTGCTGTCCCATCGGCTGAAAAGCGCAAAAGACTGCACATGAATTTTGTCGGCCAACAACAGCCGACTGCAGAAGTGATGTCATGTGATGGTTAACTTTCCGTGTGTTTTTTCTTCTCTGAGCATGCCCAGTCTTGCTAATCGGCTGTTTGTCGGCCGAATTCTGTACTGACTGGCGAACAATCGGCCGTTCTGGTGTTGGCCAACAAAAATTTTAATGCCTGCACATCAGATTCTGTTCGGCCGAAAAGTCGGTGTCGGTTGTCAGAAGCATCATACTAACAAGCCGACAATCGGCCGATCGTTCGGCGGCCGAATATTTACGGCCGACAATCGCTACGTGTGTACTTGGCTTTAGTCACAATGCTGCAGAGAAATCAATCAGCTTCCAGGTTTTATTGTTAAAGCTTAATTAAACGAGCTGAGGTTAGAAGCTGATTGGTTTCTCTGCAGAATTGTACCTAATTTTGCTCTCTCTAGCTTTAGTAAATAAACCCTGCAGTGTCCGATTTGTCTGCCGCAATCTCGCAGTCCCGCCATAGAACTATCCCATAGTTTGTAGATGCTATAACTTTTGCGCAAACCAATCAATATACACTTATTGGGATTTTTCTTTTACCAAAAATATGTAGCAGAATACATATTGGCCTAAATTGATGAAGAAATACATTTTTTTTTTATGAGATATGTTTTATTGCAGAAAGTAAAAAATTTTTTTTTTCAAAATTGTCCGCCTTTTTTTGTTTGTAAAACAAAATAAAACCGCAGACATGATCAAATACCACCAAAAGGAAACTCTATTTTTGGGGAAAAAAGGACATACATTTTATTTGGGTATGACCGTGCAATCATCAGTTAAAGTAACGCAGTGACGTATCACAAAAAATGGCCTGGTCATAAAGGGGGGTAAATCCTCCAGAGGTCATGTGGTTAAGGTAACAGTATATAGCACAGTAGCTTAGTGGTTAGCACTCCTGCCTTGCAGCACTAGGGTCATCAGTTCAAAACCTGACACTACCTACATGGAGTTTGCATGTTATAAAAACATGTGTGGCCACCATTAAACTACCTGCTTTATTAACTCAAGCACCCTTTCACTACCACAACCGTCTCCCCCAGTGACACTTACTGCATTTTAATAAGGATAGACAATGCCTCCTTCACAGTACTCCTCTGCTGCGTGGTGTGCAATTAGCATGCAGAATACATGAAATGTTGCAGATACATTCTATTACCAAAAGTATTGGGACACCTGCCTTTACACGCACATGAACTTTAATGGCATTCCAGTCTTAGTCCGTAGGGTTCAATATTGAGATTGCCCACCCTTTGCAGCTATAATAGCTTCAACTCTTCTGGGAAGGCTGTCCACAAGGTTTAGGAGTGTCTCTATGGGAATGTTTGACCATTTTTACTGAACCGCATTTGTGAGGTCAGGCACTGATGTTGGAGAGAAGTCCTGGCTCGCAGTCTCCACCTTATCTCAAAGGTGTTCTATCGGGTTGAGGTCAGGACTCTGTGCAGGCAAGTCAAGTTCCTCCACCCCTAACTCACTCATCCATGTCTTTTGTACACTAGTCCAAATCAATTGGTGGAGGGGGGAGATTATGGTGTGGGGTTGTTTTTCAGGGGTTGGGCTTGGCCACTTAGTTCCAGTGAAGGGAACTCTTAAGGCGTCAGCATACCAAGACATTTTAGATAATTTCATTCTCCCAACTTTGTGGGAACAGTTTGGGAATGGCCCCGTCCTGTTCCAACCTGACTGCCCACCAATGCACAAAGTAAGGTCCATAAAGACATGGATGAGCGAGTTTGGGGTGGAAGAACTTGATTGGCCTGCCTCAACCCCATAGAACACCTTTGGGATGAATTAGAGCGGAGACTGCGAGCCAGGCCTTCTCATCCACATAAGTGCCTGACCTCACAAATGCACGTCTGGAAGATTGGTCAAACATTCCCATAGACACACTCCTAAATCTTGTGGACAGCCTTCCCAGAAGAGTTGAAGCTGTTATAGCTGCAAAGGTTGGGCCAACTCAATATTGAACCCTACGGACTAAGACTGGGATGCCATTAAAGTTCATGTGCGTGTAAAAGCAGGCGTCCCAATACTTTTGGCAATATAGTGTATGTTGTTCTTGCTCTGGGCTGGCATATACAGTACATGCCTCTATATATGAACACGGATCACGCAGCTGGCATTTCATTTAATTAGGAATGTTTTCTCTTACATTTACATTTTATTGATAGTAAACAGGAATAAACATGTTTCCTTAAAATGCTTATTTTGCTGATGTAATCACACTGACAGATGTTCCATTTCATACATGAGCCAAGTCACTATAGAAGGGAAGAGGAGATCATCAGCAGAGCGAGAACCCCAATTCATATTTACAAATGAATTAAGGAAGACAAAATATGGCCATTATGGTCTGCAACATGAAAGGCATCAGAGATGTCACTAAACAGAAAGTACTGATTTGCCTATAAAAAAATGAATCCTGCTCACCAGATTTCTAGCTGATAAATCTCCTGCAATTCACCAGATATTCACATATAATAATAAAAAAAGATGCACTGACACTTGATATGGAAATGACATGATCCCCTGAGTGCTTTGATGAGGTCTATATACAGTATGATGAAATGTGTAGAAAGGGGAGACACATAGGCGTGAGCAAGGGGTGTGCTCAGGGCCGGCGTTAGGGGGGGGCAAACTGGGCAACTGCCCAGGGCCCCGGATGTCCAGGGGCCCCGGGCCCCGTGCAGGGCCGGACTGGTCAATCGGCAGGGGTCGGCAAGGTGTCCGCGCACTGGTCCTTGCAGTGTCCGCCGCGCCGCAAGTGTCACTCTGCCCATCTGCCGAGAAGAATCTCTTCAATCCCGATGCGATGCGAACGCTCGGGGACGGAGCCTCAGGCCTCCCTCGGATTGTCCGCTCCCGCCTCCCGCTTGGCTCTACCTCTTGGCACCGCCCACAAAGTCGAGTGGTGGGGGAGACTGGAGAGAGACCTGCGTGCGCGGCTGCGCAGTGATCTCTCTCTCTGTGACTGACTCTGGGCTGGCTCGGCTGGGGGAGGGACTGTCTGACTGACCAGGAGAACTTCTGACCTGGAGAAGAAAAGCAGGATGGTAACGGTAGGTTGTGTGGACTCACTGAACTGGAGGTCTGGGAAGGGAACCCTGCTTGGCCTGCTCTAAGGGGGATCTATGGGGGTCGGGACCTGGGATGGCTGACCTGCCTGCTCTAAAGGTGGATTTATAAATATGGGGGACCCTCACCCTGGCCTAGGCCTGCTCTAAGGGGGATCTATGGGGGACCTGGGATGGCTGACCTGCCTGCTCTAAAGGGGGATTTATAAATATGGGGGGACCCTCACCCTGGCCTAGGCCTGCTCTAAAGGGGGATCTAGGGGGTCCCCCTAGATCCCCCTTTAGAGCAGGCCAGGGTGAGGGTCCCCATATTTATAAATCCCCCTTTAGAGCAGGCAGGTCAGCCATCCCAGGTCCCCCACAGATCCCCCTTTAGAGCAGGCCAGGGGGAGGGTCCCCCATATTTATACATACCCCTTAAGAGCAGGCAAGGGAGTCCCTTGCCTGCTCTAAAGGGGGTGTATAAATATGGGAGACCCTCACCCTGGCCTATGCCTGCTCTAAAGGGGGATCTATGGGGGACCTGCTTGCCCTTGTCTGCACTAAAGGGGGATCTATGGGGGATGGTGGACCTGCCTGCCCTTGTCTTCTGTAAAAGGGGATCTATGGGGGGGGCCTGCCTGCCCTTGCCTGCTCTAAAGGGGGATGTATAATTATGGGGCACCCTCACTCTGGCCTGCTCTAAAGGGGGATCTATGGGGGACCTGCCTCCCTTACCTGCTCTAAAGAGGGATGTATAAAGAGGGATGTATAAATATGGGGGACCCTCACCCTGGTCAGGCCTGCTCTAAAGGGGGATCTATGGGGGACCGGCCTGTATGGGGCACGCTGTGGTCACTCTGCATTGAAATGGGGCACGCTGTGGTCACTCTGCATTGAAAGGGGGCACGCTGTGGTCTCTCTGCATTGAAAGGGGGCACGCTGTGGTCTCTCTGCATTGAAAGGGGGCACGCTGTGGTCAGTCTGCATTGAAAGGGGGCACGCTGTGGTCAGTCTGCATTGAAAGGGGGCACGCTGTGGTCAGTCTGCATTGAAAGGGGGCACGCTGTGGTCAGTCTGCATTGAAAGGGGGCACGCTGTGGTCTCTCTGCATTGAAAGGGGGCACGCTGTGGTCAGTCTGCATTGAAAGGGGGCACGCTGTGGTCAGTCTGCATTGAAAGGGGGCACGCTGTGGTCAGTCTGCATTGAAAGGGGGCACACTGTGGTCAGTCTGCATTAAAAGGGGGCACACTGTGGTCTCTCTGCATTGAAAGGGGGCACGCTGTGGTCTCTCTGCATTGAAAGGGGGCACGCTGTGGTCTCTCTGCATTGAAAGGGGGCACGCTGTGGTCAGTCTGCATTGAAATGGGGCCCGCTGTGGTCAGTCTGCATTGAAATGGGGCCCGCTGTGGTCACTCTGCATTGAAAGGGGGCACGCTGTGGTCACTCTGCATTGAAAGGGGGCACGCTGTGGTCACTCTGCATTGATGGGGGCACGCTGTGGTCACTCTGCATTGAAAGGGGGCACGCTGTGGTCTCTCTGCATTGAAAGGGGGCATGCTGTGGTCAGTCTGCATTGAAATGGGGCACGCTGTGGTCACTCTGCATTGATGGGGGCACGCTGTGGTCACTCTGCATTGAAAGGGGGCACGCTGTGGTCTCTCTGCATTGAAAGGGGGCACGCTGTGGTCTCTCTGCATTGAAAGGGGGCACGCTGTGGTCTCTCTGCATTGAAAGGGGGCACGCTGTGGTCTCTCTGCATTGAAAGTGGGCACGCTGTGGTCAGTCTGCATTGAAATGGGGCAGGCTGTGGTCACTTTGCATTGATGGGGGCACGCTGTGGTCACTCTGCATTGAAAGGGGGCACGCTGTGGTCAGTCTGCATTGACGGGGCACGCACTGCATGATTTTACCTTTTATGAACAAGAAATCAACGTTGTGCTGGTATGACGACGCAATGCTATGGGGCTGGTATGTAATTTTTTCCAGGGCTGGTTTTCATACCCAGTCCGGCCCTGGCCCCGTGTCACTGTCAGCAGCGGGCTCCATTTTACAAAGGGGCCCCGTCACTGTCAGGAGCCGGCTTCATCTTCCAAAGGGCCCCCAGCCGCCCCCTGTCAGTGTCACGCTGCCTCCGCTCCACTATGTGCCGGCGGGCGGATACAATGCGATGCGCAGCGCTGTGCTGCCTGTGGCCTTAAAGCCTTGTCTACACTGGATTTTTTCTCGATGAAAAATTCATAGTTGCATTGATTTTGTTATATTTTATTTATTCTATTTAATGTTATTTAATGAAAGCATATTTTCATGTAGTTGTATGTTTTATTTGGCTAAATTGATTAAATGCGCCTATATTTTTGGTAGAATATAAAAAAATTTGGGGCCCCACTTTTAGGTTTGCCCAGGGCCACACTTTGTCTAAAACCGGCCCTGGGTGTGCTGGGTGTGCCTGGGTACACCCCAATAACCTTGTGAACGTTAAAATTAGTAACCCCTCCCACCAAAAAGCATTGTAAAAAATGTAAAAAATGTTAAAAAATTACAACAAATAATAACAAAAAAGTACAAAAAGTTAAAAATGTAAAACAAAAATATAACAAAAATAGGTGATTCTTGTGCACACCTATGGGGAGACAGTACATTTTGCAAGAAAAGAAAATGCACTAATGGAAAGAGTGCCAGTCCAAAGGATAAAAGAGTCCAAATTAATTTATAATTTAATACTAAAAAACATGCGATGCGTTTCAGGGGTCAGAGAAAACTCCAGGGCTTAAGTTACATAGATTCACACAGGAAACCTCGATTTTGAGTCCTTTTTAAAGTGTTACTAAACCCAGGAGCCTTCATTCACTATATCTGGTCTCCCACAGTACACAGAACATGGAAATGCAATAGTTTTAGTAAATATAAACTGCTAAATACCTTTTCCCATCAGCAGTATTAAAACTTGTAGGAGGAGTTTTCATTCTACTCTAACTGTCCTATGAGGCTGCAGGACCCCTGACCCTCTGTCTTGACAGTGCTGATTGGCCCTGTGCTGATCACAAGAAAAAAAAAACTTTCTAGCAATACACAGCAAATTGAGCATGTGCAGAGTTCTATCTGTTGTAAAAGCTCTATCAGGAGATGGATTGGGGACTGTGGAAAAAGGGGAGGATCAGAGAAGACAGGATGAAACAGCTTTTTTACGCAATGAGGAGGATTAACAACCAAGCATGGAGGTATACCAAGCATGCTCTACTGCATATACAGACTGATTTTACTGTTGTGGGTTTAGTAACACTTTAAGGTATTTAGTTTAAGAAAGAAGCCAGGGAATTCCTGTGAGATGTCTGGCTCAGAGAAATGCTCATGTGCGTGGCATTCTCTGCAGAATAGTGATCAGGCACACGGATGCACACATGAATGCGCACACACACACAGGTGAGCGCACAGTGCATGTTGGCACCAGACAGGCTATTTAAGGATGCTCCTGCCCATGCCCAGTTGCTGACTGGTCTTTGGCTGTTCCCTGCCTCCTGCATTTATCCAGTGTCTTCTCCTTGTTGCTGACCCGGCTTGCTCCTGACCTGATCTTGGCTCCTGCTCTTGACTTGTCATCAGTTCCTGACCCAGCTTTTGTTCCTGACTATGGTCACCTCACTGCCTGCCTGTTGATGACCCTGGCTAATCCTGTGACTACGCTTCTGTCTCTTACCCTGGCTTTCATGACCTGTCTGAGTTCCAGCATGGCTGTCTGCCGTTGAAGCTCTGCACACCGCTGAGTGTTGCCACCTCAAGTCTGCTGAGAGCTATGACATGCCACACGTCCTGGGCCTGCAGCACAAGTTGAGTGTCCCTTTAACCTCAGCCAGAATACTGAGCCCGGCTACTATTCCTGACCCAATGGTCCACCAGCCTCTTTGGGATCTCATCTCCTGCTGCAAAATTTCCTATCAACATGTGTTGGCATTCGTGTTCCTCCTGTCCATGGGCACCCTCTGTTCCAGTGGGGCCTGGGCTAGGGCCCCTTTCCTCGTGGTGTTGTCGTGTGCACTTTTTCACAGCAGTCGGTGTGAGGATCTTTTCTGAAACATCAGTGTCCTTTTATATTCATGGACTTCATGTTGTTTTGTTACTGGACTTTGCTATTTTAGTTGGCGCTGCACCCTTTGTTATATATGTGTTTTTATGGCAACCTACTGGGGTATCCATTGGCAGGGCTGCTGTTAGAAATCACGGGGGCCCCATACAGCTTACCTGACAGGGCCCCCTTCCCCCCGTCCGAAAGGGTCTGACATAGATTTATCAGGCCCTTTCTCTGTAGCCTCAACTGCACAGACAAATAAATAGGAACCACTCCGAGTCTTCCTTCTCATTCACAAACCAAAGCATAGTAAACACACTGCCTTGATAGGCAGTTTACTATGCTTCAGTGATATATGGACACAGGAGTGATTGGTACCAATCACTCACTGTGTTCATTCAGGAAGGAAAGGGGCCAGTAAATGACCGGTATAATTACTGGCCCCTTACCCCACTCTTCATCTTAAAACATCCTCTTGTATGCCTGCAGCAGCTGCTGGCGGTAAAGGGGGTAAGCCAGCAGTGCTATAGGGGAAAGGGACACACGGGGGGAGGGGGTACGGACAGGAGATGGAAAGGGCGCATGTGCTATAACCAATTTCCCTGCAGTGCAGCTGGAGGGGGAAAGAAGAAGTCTGCCTTAAGACAGTACAGCCGGACCTCCTGCCCAACAGGTGCCCGGGCCCCCCTTATAAACTGATGGGCCCAGTGCAGGAGGGCTTGCTGCACTACCTAATCAGTGGCCCTGCCCACCAGAGGGTAGCCTTGTCTGTTGTGAGCAGCCTAACCTGAGTCAGTGAGGTCTCAAAATAGTTTTGTCCTCTATTTTGTATAATCTCACATCAAAGTCCCAGCGCCTCTCGGATGCCTTTTTCTTCATTGGAGTATATTTTACCAAACATCATTTATTTTATTACTAAAAACAAAGGCTGTTTAAATTTAGGCTAAAGCTTCAGTGCGCACCTGGCTGTGAAGCCGCAAGCTGTCCCACACCGGAGATGCCAGCCCCGTGGGGAGAAGACAGAGAGAACCGAGGTTCCCCCCCCCCCTGCTGCGTCGCTGGATTCTGGGACAGGTGAGTATGTGTTTATTAAAAGTCAGCAGCTACACTTTTTGTAGCTGCTGACTTTTAATAAACACGAAAATGTCTGGAACTCCGCTTTTAACATGATAGGCATATGTTTTTTTTTTTTCCCTTTTTTACTGAGAGTTTAACAGAAGCATTACGGTAAAATAAAATGTAACAGTGTTTTTTAACAAAGAAAATAGCAGAAAGTCTGTATTACAACACGGGTTCAAGGTAGAAACCAATGAGGAATAATATAGAATATACAAGGTTGGAATCAAGGCAAGAGCAAACAATACAAAACATTCTGAGAATGGAGAAAATGAGCATGAGCAGGAAATCATGGACGAGAGATATCCATGAAGTAGGATGAGTGGTGATATATATCATCAATATTTTGCCTCTAAACATTGTTTCAATGTAAATAAATATGTAATAAGCTCAGGTAATTATAGTGAAACTGGTAGGTGTGGCTACTTTAAATCAAAATTCCAAGGCTAAATTCTAGTTTCCCGGCATCCACCACCTGGAGCATCCCTCTAATTTCACCTTTAGCAACATGGTAAATGTTATACTCATATTAAGGGTCTAACATGTAACATGGTACTACCACAGCACCCCCCAGATCCCCCACTATGACAGTGGGCGGGGGATGATCACCTGCTAATAATATAAAAACAGAGTTCTGGGAATAAATAAACTACAAGTTAATTGAGAACTACAAGCAGACGGCTTGTAGTTCCCAATGAACTGTGAGGGCGCTGGTGAGCGTCCTCGTAGTTTATTGATTCTTTCTGCTCTCCAGTAATTGTCTGCAGGCCCCTAAAAAATAATAATTTACTTGCAAAAAAATGTGCATTTATTTATTTCTACAAAAGTAAACTAATCCTTTATGTCCTATAGTTACTTTGCTTTCCTGCAGTCTTCAAGCATTTTACAGGTTTTTACTTTTTTCTTTGGTGGTGCCATGGTGGGGGTAAACATTCCTTCCTCCTGGATGAAACAACACTCATATAATAACGTTCAGTTGTTATGTGTTGCCATTCACACAGCATATCTATTTCTATTTTCTTTTAGATGCTTTTTAGATGTTTCTCAGAAGGAAGTGTCATAGCAAACTGCAAGTTTTTTTTAAATAATTTTAGGCAGGACATAGATGAATCACATTTTTTGCCACTGACAAAATTTGCATGCCGAAAATCTGACAAGCTGGTTGTACCAAAGTTGATTGTTGGATCGACTTGGGTATAGTAAGCCTGCCCATAGAGGGTTAGAATCTCGGATGGTTCAGCAGGGACCGGCCAAGATTCAAACCATCTATGGCCAGGTTTAAAATAAGCCTGTCCTAAGTCTGTCCTCATCAATATACAATAGAAGGCATCCAGCCTCTACATCTCTACACCTTAATCCTTGGTTAGGACAGACAATGCTGAATTGGCTGAGATTCAAACTATTTATGGCCAGGTTTAGAGTAAAGCCTGGTATACACCAATAATTTTTTTTTGGGTTGAACAAAACAAAAAAAAACCGACAGCTGTAGAAACAATTTGACATTAGTACAGCGATCTCCCCTACTGAGCTGTTGCTTTGTGACAGGGGGATGCCCCCCCCCCCCCGCCAGAACTCTCCAATCAGTGCTCTCAGCAATTGACTGAGAGTGCTGATCGGAAGCCAGGTGGCTGCTGGTTTTCCAGCATGCTCACCCCAACAGAAGCCGGCTTTGTTTGGACCTGCTGACATACACATAGGCCGAATGTCGACCAGTTTTTATTGAGCCAGCTGATGCCTCCTGACATTCAGCCTATGTGTACTAGGCATAGGTCTGTCCCAAGTCTGTCCTCATCAACATACAATGGATGACATGCAGCCTCTACACCCTAACCCAGGGATCCTCAAACTACGGCCCTCCAGCTGTTGTGGAACTAAACATCCCATGAGGCATTTTAAAACTCACAGACATGAAAAGGCATGATGGGAATTGTAGTTCCTGAACAACTGGAGGGCCATAGTTTGAAGCAGACATGGGAGTAAGTCACACATGTGCAAGTCACAAGCAAGTCTCAAGTCTTAACCTTCAAGTCTCAAGCAAGTCCCAAGTTACTGTGGCGAAAAGCAAGCAAGTCAAGTCCAGTCCCTGCTAGAAGTCAAGCATGTCAAGTCAAGTCATTTATTTTGGTCAAGTCACAAATCAAGTCAAAATACTGATCTATACCAATTTTCACCTTTAAATCAGTTAAAGTCAGTGGTCAGGAAAGGTTTTGTTTTATTTTCAACATTAACAAAACTGCTTAGTGCTTTTTTCTTGGCATATTAAAGAAACACTTTGAATGCCCAAACAGCTCAAAATCCTTCGTCCGGTCATGTTTCAACACCACAGTCACTAAAAACATGTTAAGTATTTCCATTGTTAAACAGCCAGTGTCCTAAAAATCAGAACACACTGAGGTGTTTTAAGTGACTGTGGTGTCAGAAACATAACAGGCACATTCATTTTGCTTTAACACATCTTGAGAAAATGCAAATATTTAATAACTTAAAAAAGTAAAGTCATTTCGAGTCATATGTCTCAAGTCAAAGTCAAGTCTCAAGTCATGAATACCAAGACAAGTCAAAGTCAAGTCGAGTATTTTATTAATTTTAGTCAAGCAAGTCTCAAGTCCTCAAACTGGTGACTTAAGTCTGACTTAAGTCATGTCATGTGACTCAAGTCCCCCACCTCTGGTTTGAAGACCCCTTCCCCAACCCTTTGTTAGGACAGACAATGTTCAAATATAGTCACAATTTATAATGAAGATATGCCTGCAAGGTACAGACAGGAATATTTTTGGAAATCACAGTTGCCCAGCCCCCTCATAAACGTAGAGAACCAAGTAGGATTTTTCCCTACTGGAGGGTCCAGAATAGAGCATCTGAAAAAGGTAAGCTGCAATTTTAAAATGGTTCCTTAGGTTACGCTATGTGAATGGGAACATCCAACAAATATAAAGTAGGTGTTAATCCCAATTTGACTTTAAATCTTCACCTAAAGACACCCATAGAATCTTTACATGCAGAAGATTTCTGGGTGTATCAGATATGTGTGTTTCCCACCACTTTCCCTGGTTCCCGTCACCACTCCCTACATCACTTCTGTGTCCTGTGGTGACACAGGGGCCGGTGTTCGCAATTATAAGGCATGGCAGGGGATGCAGGCATCTAACACACCTAGAACAGTATTGAGTCTTCTAGCAGCTTTGCTCTGCTTCTACAAATGGGCGCCAGAACACAAAAAATAAATTCTCTTTTTTTTATAGGAGCGCCAGTCACTTTTATGAATTATTAAATTTTCATAACTTCATAATTTCATTTTTAAATGTAACATCTTTTTTAAAGCTGGGTATCCTGAATCTGATTATGACAGACTTACTCAAACTTTATAACCTAGAAGAACCCTTTCAGGTCTACAGGAAACCTAGCTAAAAGATTTAATTAGGTGGGGAGGGGGGGGGGGGTGGTGCCCCCCCTTACAGTGGTAATTAGAATGGCACCCATACAGACTCTTCCAAGTGACATTTACCCAGAACTATGTAGGCACCATCAAATAGGATCCTTATCAAATAACTATTAGGGTAAACTATCAAAAGGAACTTTTAACGCTCAGAAACCTAAAGTTACCCATAGATGGATCAAAATTCAGTTGTTTTAGCAAGGACCAGCCAAATTTTGATCCATCTATGGCCATTCCTGTTCGACAGTAGAGATGATCGAACTTTTGAAAAGTTTGGTTCGACTCGAACACCCGAATTTCCCAAAAATTCGGTTCGGATTCCAGAACCCCATTGAAATCAAAGGGACCTGAACTTCTGGAATCAAAAAACACAATTTTGAAGCCCTAAAACCCAATAAATGCCCCTAAAAAGTGCCTAGGGTTCTGGGTCATGCCCCAGGGTCACATTTTACTGATGTTTCTGGGCCAGTCATGGGCTTTTAAAGCCCAGTTCCTGTCCCATTGCATTTTGGGCGGTTTTGGTGGCCGAATTCCGAACTTTTACCGCAAAAAGTTCGGAATTCGGCCGAATTTCGAACACACAATGTTCAGGTCGAACCGATGGTCGACCCGAACCGTTCGATCATCCCTATTCGACAGGAGTCGATCTAAGAATTGAATTCTGTTGATTGGGACTATTGGAAGACTGCTACTCATACCAGTGAAAAAATCATAATCACCGTCAAATAGGAAGTCAATCAGCCACAGCTCAAGGAACCCCTAGAATGCACTGGAAGAACATTGGCTGAGAATTACTAGCAGAGAGTTTTGACTCAGTGTTGTTTTGGCAACATTAAAGAATACCTCCAGCTAAAACTAATTTGCTAGCATTGGATAGAGAAGGGATAGAACCTCTGGGGGGGGGGGGGGGTTGCAGGAAAAGATGCTGATTCCTTCATTTTGTGCCTATTCAAAAGTATTGATACTTTCTCCCTCCCCTGTTGTAAAGGGAAAGGGAGAGTTCAGCACTGTACAAATTACCATATGTTTGCTGTGATGACCAATCACAGTGATCACATGGTACCCAGCCAGCCACATGGATGGTACCCAGTCAGTCTTACATTAATAGTATGTAAACTATTGGAGGGGATGATAAGGGACTATACTCAAGAATTTTCTGATGAAAACAGTATCATTAGTAGTAATCAGCATGGGTTTATGAAAGGTCATTCTTGCCAAACAAATCTGTTTCTACGAGGAAGTGAGCTGCCACCTAGATAAAGGGAGGCCTGCAAATGGGGTGTATCTGGATTTTGCAAAAGCATTTGATACAGTCCTCATAGACCAGTCATGTCCAAAGTCCGACCCGCGGGCCAGTTGCGGCCCATCCTTTAGTTTTATACGGCCCCCTGAGACACTGCTGACTTTTGTCAATGAATTTCCCACTGAGACTCCTCACATCTTCGCCCCGATGCTGATGCGATGGCTCGGGGGCGGGCCTCTAACCTCCCTCAGCAGCTCGGCTGCTCCCGAGTTCTGCCGATTCCCGCTCTGCCCCCCCCCCCCCCCCGCGCGCGCCGCTCGGCTCTATCTGCCGGCGCCGCCCACGACTGCGAGGGAGTGCAGAATGAATTTGAAAATTGCATGCCTTCTCGCCTTCACCGCACACAGCATGTATGTATGCATGTGTGTATGTGTGTGTGTGTGTGTGTATGTATTTGTGTGTGTGTGTGTGTGTGTATGTATGTATGTATGTGTGTGTATGTATGTGTGTATGTATGTATCTATGTATGTATGTTTGTGTGTATGTATGTGTGAGTGGGTATGTATGTATGTATGTGTGTGTGTGTATGTATGTATGTATGTATGTATGTATATATGTATGTGTGTGTGTGTGTGTGTGTGTGTGTGTGTGTGTGTGTGTGTGTGTGTGTGTGTGTGTGTGTGTGTGTGTGTGTGTGTGTGTATGTATGTATGTAGCTGACTAAGGAGGTGTCACTTCTACAATCCTACCGCCTGTTTATGTAAGTGTGATTTTATTCATAAAGTACTGATGCTTATTATTTCCTTTATATATATATATATATATATATATATATATATATATATATATATATATATATGTGTGTGTGTATGTATGTGTGTGTGTGTGTATGTATGTGTTTGTATGTATATATATATATATATGTATGTGTGTGTGTGTGTGTGTATGTATATTTAATTGTAATGGCTCAAATGTCAGGCAAAATGGTCAGCCCTCACGCATGTTCACTTCATCAAATCTGGCCCTCTTTGAAAAAAGTTTGGACACCACAGTCGTAGACGCTTAATTTACAAACGGAGGTCTGTAGGCATAGACCATAGGGTTTGTTCATGAGGGTGGTAATAAATAACATGTACTCAGACTGGTCTGGAGTGGTAAGGGATACCCCCAAGGCTCTGCCCTGGGACCAATTCTGTTAAATTTTTTCATACACGATATAGAGGTCGGTATATAAAGCTCCATCTCAGTATTTGCTGATGACACAAAAATAAGCATGGCAACAACCTCACAGCAGGATATAGAAACTTTACAAGAAGACCTGAATAAAATAATAGGTTGGGCAACTAGATGGCAAATGAGGTTTAATGTTGAAAAATGTAAAATATAAACGCAAGTTACTGGGGGGGGGAATCCAGGATGGAGAAAGATCAGGGGTTCCTAGTTGATGACAGACTGAGCAATAGCATGTAATGTCAAGCTGCAGCAAGCAAAGCCAGCAGAATATTAGCGTACAATCGTACATTAAAAGAGAATTTACTCCAGAGATAAAACGATAATCCTGCCACTATATAAAACTCTGGTTCAGCAACATTTAGAGTATGTTGTCCAGTTCTGGTCACCGATCCTCCAAAAGGATGTACTAGAACTAGAAAGAATTCAGAGAAGGGCAACACATTTAAAAAGGGGACTGGAGGACCTCAGTTACGAGGAACAACTTCAAGCACTAAACTTATTCTCCCTGGAGAACAGAAGTTTGAGAGGAGATATGATAGCAAAGCCTTCCCAGAAGAGTTGAAGCTGTTATAGCTGCAAAGGGTGGGCCAACTCAATACTGAACCCTACGGACTAAGACTGGGGTGCCATTAAAGTTCATGTGCGTGTAAAGGCATGCGTCCCAATACTTTTGACAATATAGTGTATGTTGCAATGCTGTATTACACTCTTTCATTGCGGCTTTTCTTTATATCTGCGTTTGTATAGATAAACGGTGGCATTTGGTGTCCAGAGAAGAAGCATGATTTGAGGACCACATTCCTGGTGTAGAGCTTTTGCTGCCTTAAATAAAATGTAATATGGATTTTTTTCTGATGTGATCGAATAGGTGATTAGACATATTGCACCGGTAACTGACCTCCTAATGATGAGTTATATGATCCACTTTGATCTTTGCTAAGCTTTGCTTTTTTCCCCCTCTCTCACTCACCAGTCTGCTTAATACATTATGGCATTCATTAGGTAAATACACATTTTACGGGCAGTCACTGAATGCAGTCTTAGAATAAGCTCTGGGAAAGATTAACATTAATCTGAGATAAACTCTGCTTTTAGGGGTCATGCTTATAAGTCAACTGCATAGATTAGTGAGCTTCAATTAAGTTCTCATTTCATAATTATAGGATATCACCTAGAAATATTTCATACAGTGTAAGCCTCTGCTCAACACACATTGAATCAATATGAGCCGGGATATGATTTGTGCATAAAAGAAAACAAAGGAAAACATGGGATAAAGTCAGACTGTCAAAAGTACATTCATTAAAGTGTAACCCCACTATTGATAAAAGTTATATGTGTAAAAAAAAAAAAAAAAAAAAGCAAGACTTTATCAATAACAATTTGATAAAAAAAATGGTCTTTAGCAAGGAACATACCACATTCCATTCCACATTAATAATAATGATACCAAAATGAATGTGTACTGTGTTTGTGGAGCATTGTTCCTGTTTCTTCTTGCTGGAGGGTGCCATTTTTCTAAAGCCCAGAGCCCCTGAACAGCAGTAAAACTTTAAGCTGTCAGCAGATTAACCCCTAGTGGCTCTGATTTTCAGCACAATGCCAAAAATGGAGAGAAAACGAGCATGTGCACAGCAGGGTGAGACAGTGTATTACTGGATTGTAAACAATATAGGCACTTATTTGTAACATTTTACATAGCCATCACAGCAAGAGGACAGCCTGAAGTGATATAGCAGGACTTAATATTCTGACTAAAGTTTTACTTTAACTAATCTAAAGTTTTTTTTTTTTTTTTAATCTACCTAAAAGCCCCAATTTTTACCTGAATTTGAAGCCGCGTGATGTGTTGGGTCGTGAGTCTTCTTTCTTCTGGACTGCAGAATGGAAAAGTCCTTCTTCAGGGTCCACAGAGCTCCCTGGTGATGTGAATACTTCCCATTGGCTATCCTTTGGTGGGGTCCTCAGGGGGTCCAGTGTCATGTTGATGTTATAATGAGGGGCAAAACTAAGACCAGTCAGCCTGAACGGCAGCAGTGTATCACCGGTCTTCACTATTTGAAGAGGCACTGTAGAGAGTCACATGATGGCCGATTCCATAGGTAAAAAACAGGTATAAGGTTTGAGTGAATAGGTATGGGTATGGGTGGGTGGGTTAGTATGGATTGGGGGGAGGAAGTTGCTTTGCCTGGATATGAGCTTTTACACTAATCAGGTAGTTCATGAACCTAAATCGATTGTAAAGTCTATTTTTTTTTTTCTAACAAACATGTTATACTTACCTCCTCAGTGCAGTTTGTTTTGCACAAAGCAGCCCAGATCCTCCTCTTCTTGGGTCCCTGGCTGGAGCTACTGGCCCCTCCCTCCTCCTGGCCCCTCCCTCCTGTTGAGTGTCCTCACAGCTTGCTATGGGGGCACCCGAGCATAGCTGCAACTCTGTATATCCATGCAGACACAGAGCTGCTGTTTTCCCCCTCTCTCTCCTGATTTGCTAATTGACATTTGACAGCAGCAGGAGCCAATCAGGAGAGGGATGTCAGGTCACCTGCGGGACCAAGTGACGGGTATAGCTCCGCAGAGGTTGTGGACCCAACTGCTGACTGCTGAGGGTCGATGGCTCTGAGAAGCAGCTACACAGGGTTGCAGCCACGGTCCTGGACAGGGAGCTAGAGCATTAGATTCCCCGAGGTACGGAGTCTAAGAGCCAGCAGGTTTTCACCAGGGCCTCTGATGGTGAGGATGGACTTGGCTGCAGCTGACTCCAGGGTCTCCCAGCTCATGCTCATGGCTGGCTCTGGTGGATGGAGAGAAAGCAGCAGTACAGAGTAACAAGGGATAGTCGGGAGAAGAAGCCAAAGGTTGGGGCAACACACAAACAGGAATGGTCAGAAAAACAAGCCGAAGGTCAGGGCAACAAGCAGACAGGGATGGTCATGAGAACAAGCCAAAGTCAGCACGGGGGAATCAGATGTAGAGCACACGGCAATAATCACCCAGGGAAGCCTTCACACAATTGTTGTTTGGGTAAGGCTGACTTGCAATGCACGGGTTAAAATAATGTTTCCTGTTAGAGGCTGGGGTGGAGCCATGCTGAGAGGAGATTACTTAAACACACAGGTGTGAGAGCACGGTCCCTTAAACTGATACACAGACAAGAGAGGTAAGCAGACAGTCAGGGCAGGAAACATTACTGCAGATTCATGACAGAGAGTCCCGGATAGCTGAGCCACTCGTGACATCGCTGGATGGAGAGGGGGCTCAGGCAAGTATTAGGGGGACTGAGGGGAGCTGCTGCACACAGAAGGCTTTTTATCCTTATTCATAGAATGCATTAAGATAAAAAAACATTCTGACTTTACAACCCCTTTAACTCAGGCTTTTTGCCAGGGACCAGTAAGAAAAATACAAGTGTACCACCTAAAGTGTGCCATGGTTCTGTAATAATTGGAGGTCATGATGAATGATTGGTGTTCCCAAAGGACATAATTTATTTCTATCACATACTTTCATGTTTTCCAGCATTAGCTTCCTTTGCAGCTTTAAGAATTTGATCAAATGAGATCTTAGAACCACAAAGAAAGTTGGTGCTGAAAGATTACCTTCTGATAGGTGCTCTGGTTGTAGATTTGAATGGGATGAAGGTATAGCCTTACAATGGCCAACATGTGTCACTGGCTGATTGCCATCTAATTAATGTCTGAATGGTGAGTGGTCCAAATAGCCCACGCAGGACCACCAGTCTAATATATCCTATTAGTACTGGCCCATGGGGCAGATACCCCCTTGCCCCCTATGTCAGTCCACCCCTGACTATTGGAGTCAAGGTAAATACAACAACATAGGGAAACTATTATACAGTGTATGAGACCCACTTAGGGTTGCTGCCTCATTCCTTTAAACCCAAACACATAATAATTACACAGGTTCTGTGGCTAATTAGGGTGGCAATTAAACTCACTTAGGGCCTTATCTGCATTAAATCAGCATTTAGAACCTGTGTAATTAATATGTATTTGGGTTTAAAGGGATTAGGTGGCAACCCTAGACCCTCTTCACATATGATCCATGCTTTAGGGTCAGGATGGAAGTACATCAGAAGCTTCCTGCATGACTCAGGATCCGAAATAGCACACAGTGAGACACCCGGCAGTACACAAGAGCTTCCCCCTAGATCTGAGTGAATCTGTCTGCATGCACCCAAGGTTGACTACATAGACCATTTAACCACTTAAGCCCCGGAAGATTTTACCCCCTTCCTGACCAGGGTTTTTTTTGCGATTTTTTACTGCGTGACTTTAATGGAAAATTGCGCGGTCGTGCGACGCTGTACCTAAACGACTTTGATGTCCTTTTTTTCCCACAAATAGAGCTTTCTTTTGGTGGTATTTGATCATCTGTGCGATTTTTTGATCATGCGCTATAAACAAAAAAAGAGCGTCAATTTTGCAAAAATAACAATATTTTTCACATTTTTTTATATGAAATTCCCCCCCAAAAAAATGTAAAAATCAAAATTGTTTAACATTTTCGGCCAATTTGTTTTATGCTACATATGTTTGGTAAAAAAGATTGCAAAAAGCGTATTTTGATTGGTTTGCGCAAAAGTTATCGCGTTTACTAACAAAGGGAAAGATTTTTGTCATTTTTGTTGTTTTTTTTTTTAACGCGTAATGGCGGTGATCTGCAATTTTTTTTGCGGTACTGCGACATTGCGGTGGACAGATCGGAGCCTTGACTGACATTTTTGACACTTTTGGGGTTACCAGTGACATTTCTACAGTAATCAGTGCTATACATATGCACTGTTACTGTAAAATTACACTGGCAGTGAAGGGGTTAACTTTTTTTGAGAGGGAGGGGTGGTGTGTGTCCCTAGGGGCGTGATTCTAACTGTGATTGGCTGTGGCTTGAGGTGTAGGAACAGTGATCAACGGTCCTACATACTAGAACCGTATGTTTCTACACAGGGAAGAATGACAGGCGGCTTGTTTACATTAGCCGCCTGCCTTTCTCCCTCTGCACCGACGATCGGCGAGTGACCGGCGGACATCGGGTCCGCCGGTCACACGCACGGACTTGCTGGGGAACGAGCCGGGGTGTGAGCGCGCCTCTGTGGGCGCGCGCTCGCCCACTATCGGCTCCCAAGCAAGTGACAGGCTAGTGACGTATATATACATCACTTTGCCTGGCCGGGGCTGACTGCCGACGTATATCGTCGTGCGGCTGTCGCCAACCGGTTAAAAGTAACTAGACACCATACAGAATGCACTAGTTCTCTTTAACAACAACAACAAAAATCAGTTTATCTAATAATTAGGAAATGCAATTAATTGGCTGCAGGCCATCCACTCAAGAAAAAAATAAAATAAAATATTCCTTACTATATTTAGTCCACCTGCAAAAAAAGGCTATTAATGTAACAAATCGATGGTACGTTCAAGCGGCCAGCTCTCCAGAATCAAGGACAAAAGCGACTTAGTGTTTTATAGATCAGAGTAAATAGGAGGTTCAGAGAGCAGCTTACACAGCACCAGTCTTCACAAAAGGAACAATCAGACAAAAGGTTGACAATCTACATTTGGAAACCAAGGCTGCAAAATGAATCAGCCAGCCAAAGAAAGAAGGAACAGGTGCAAGTGTGGGTGGGGAACCCAGCAGATTGTCCGTCAAACCCAAATATCAGAATGGTAAACCTGACTTCCTGTAGTGAGAGGCTACATTTACAGGGAAGTTAAGGTACAATCATCTGGCTGACACATTCATCGGCAGTGTGTTACCAAGAGATTTGCTGAATGTCCTGGCTTCCTTCATTAATGGAACATTCACTTTAAAGACACTCTGTTACCACAGTATACATTGCAACATAAGCATGAGTATTAAAAGTAGGCATATGGCACCCACTGTAGCACTTGTAGCATTAGTATTAAAGCGGAGTTCCGGGCATAGATGTCATTTTTTGATGAACATACCCCCGGGACAGTCAGGGCTAGCACATTCCACAATGGCTAGCCTCTGATCTGTCCCGGTTCGCACTTACCTTTTAGAAGAAATACTTACTTAGAAAATTTCTTCCACAGCGTTTCCATCTCTCTTGTGGGCAGCTGAAGCCGGCGCGGTCCTCTTCTGCGTCTTCTTCCGCGTCTTCTTCTCCCAGAATGCGCCGCACCGGCCCCTCTCGTCACTTCCGGCGCGGCGCCGCATTCCTAAACAGCTTCTGGGCATGCCCAGAAGCTGTTTAGCAGGGGAATGCGGCGTCGCCCGGAAGTTTAACGGTGCGGCGCATTGATTCCTGGGAGCGATGACGTTTAGCTCCCAGGAATCATCGCAGCGCAGGAAGTGACGGGGTGAGCCGCGGCTCCGAGGGAGGAAGCAGTCAGAGGTGAGTATTTACGATCTTCAATAAAAAGGTGAGTAAACAAAAAAAATAAAAATAACTATCCAATTCCTTTTCAGGTCAGGTCTACCTAGCGGAGGGGCACAAAAAAAAAAAAATAGTTTTTGTGCCCGGAACTCCGCTTTAATGTATTTTCCAGTAATCCCATTTTTAATTTTGAGCCACTTTCAACACTTGTGGAAATGTTAGAGGCTCTGTCCCATCCATGACTCAAACTTGAGTGTGATGTCACTGTGATGCCAGTAGAGATCTGGAGTCTGAAAGGCAAGCTTCCCATTAGACTGTGCATAGGATCATGCCAAAGCTGTCATCCACTTTGTTGAGCACAGGCACTGCATCATAGAATTCTATACAATCCAATCATATGAACACTGGCCATAACATGAATCTATTATTTCCAGTCCTAACATGCAGTGCTAGAGCTGAGAAAAGTAGATTGAAGCCTTGGCACTCTTATAACAGTTTCTATGAGGCTTACTGTCAGGGAGGGTAAGTGCATGGTCATGGCTGGAGATCTGCATGTGGGAAAATTACAATTTGTGGCCTGTTGCATAGGGTTATGGTAGCATGTACATCTGCACGTGTTGTTGTCTGTGCTAATGCATGTGCTCAAGCCCTATTTAATGCACAGCTAAGGAGAGTTGCTGAGTGGTCGTCAGTAGAGTTGAGCGGACACCTGGATGTCCATGTTTGGCGGGTTCGGCCGAACTTGAAAAAAAAGTCCGCGTCCGTGACCTGGACTTTTTCCGAACTTTACCCGGACACCGAACCCCATTGAAGTCAATGGGGACCCGAACTTTTAGGCACTAAAATGGCTCTAAAAAACCAATGGAAAGGGCTAGAGTGCTGCAAATGGCAGCAAAATGTAGTTAAGAGCATGACAAGTGCTCTTAAAAAAAATCCCCTTTAAATTTGTAATTTTTAAATAACAGATTAGAACTGCACTCTGTAGTAAAATATAGCTGAATGCTGCACACAACAGACTGATAGAAATATTTTTTTTTCTCCCTCCTCCTCCTCAATGGTCTCAAGTGAGGGCAAAAAGATCGTTCACTGCACCACCCCCCCACACAGCAAAATCGATGTAGATCGCTAATGGACGATTGTTCTGTCCTGTGTCTCCTAATCTCTCCCTGCCTAATCTCTCCAGCCTGTCCCTAAAATGCTCAAATATCTTTCCCTGCCTACACTCCGACCTGTCCCTGCATTTTTTTCGGGCACAATTTTTCCCTGTCTGTCCCTAATCAGCAGCAGCCAGCACGTATGATGTGTGCTCTCTCCCTACACTACAGCAGAATGACGCACCGCGCTGTGTCTCTCGAGCTTATAAAGACATGGGTCACATGCTTCAGATGGCCAATCACAGCTACTAATACATTAGTAGGCATGGCTGTGATGGCGCACACCAGTTAAAACGCTTGTTGATTGGCTGTTGAAAGCCCGCCATTAAAAGCGCGCCATTACATACAAAACAGGAAATAAAATTACCGAACACGGATTTTAAACCCGAACATACAGTAAAGTTTTCGGGTCCGTGTCCGGGTAACAAAAATCCAATTATCCGGTACGAACCCGAAGAATACAGTCCGTGTTCGCTCAACACTAGTCGTCAGCTCTTGTGGCCCATGACCTGACATATGTTCTGCTATCCTATGTTCGACCCTGATTGCCTCCTGATTCAGCTCTCCCATTGCTAACCTTGGCTTGTGTCCTGAGTACCAGGTGCCTTCAGCCTGCTGTCCTTGTACCTCTTCTTCCCATCTCTTATTGAGTCTGGCCTTTGACCTTGCTCCTGCTCTTGAATTGGTACCCAAAAATTTGCAGTGTGACCTGCTCTGGTTCTGATTGATTTATTTCTGAAGCTAGGAAAGCCTGCATCAATAAGCATGGGTGGAGCATGAGAGGCAACTATTTTCATTTCTCCACAGATGCACACGGATGGTTCATTTTTGGCCATCCCTTTGAAGTAAACTGGTGGCAGAAAAATGCTCCTATTAGGTCACCATGATATCTGTGCCTTTAAAAGGAAACTTTTCAGTAAGTGAGCCTATATTATTCAGCAGAAAACAGTTACACTTAGGTCCATATATATGTAGACACAGGCACAATTGTAGTTTTTCAGGTATTTGCCAAAACATATTCAAGCTATAGTTATATAATTGATTTGGGCTGAAAGTTCACACTCTCAGGTTTAATTTGAGGGTATGTACATCCAAATCAGAGGAAGGGTTTAGGCATTACAGCTCAGAATAGCCATCCCCCTTTTTCAAAGGACCAAAAGTAATTGGACAATTGAATCAGCAGCTGTTTCATGGCCAGGTGTGGAGTACTCATTGATTATATCTTCATCAAATAAGCAGGATTAAAGGTCTGGAGTTGATTCAAGTGTGGTATTTGCATTTGGAATCTATTGTTGTGAACCTACATCATGCATTCAAAGGAGCTGTCCATACAAGTGAAACAGGCCATTGTAAGGCTTCAAATACAAAATAAAATCCATCAGGGAGATAGCAGCAACATTAGGAGTCGCTAAAGCAGCAGTTTGGTACATTCTAAGAAAAGAAGAAGACACTGGTGAGCTCAGCAACGTAAAAAGGCCTGGACGACCATGGAAGAAATCAGTGGTGGATGATCGTAGGATCCTCTCTATGGTAAAGAAAAACCCATTTACAACATCCAGACAAGTTAAGAACACTCTCCATGAGGTGGGCGTATCATTGTCAAAGTCTACAATCCAGAGAAGACTTCACGAGAGCAAATACAGAGGGTTCACCACTAGGTACAATCCATTCATAAGCCTGAAGAATCGAAAAGCCAGCTAAGACCTTGACAAAAAACATCTAAAAAAGCAAGACCAGTTCTGTAAAAGTATTCTTTGGACAGATGAAACTAAGATTAAGCTGTACCAGACTGACAGGAAGAAAAATGTGTGGAGAAGGCTTGGAACAGCTCATAATCCAAAGAAAACAACATCATCTGTAAAACATGGTGGAGGCAGTGTGATGGCATGGGCATGCATGGCTTTCAGTGGCACTGGGTCATTGGTGTTTATTGATGATGTAATAGAAGACAGGAGCATCCGGGTGAATTCTGCAGTGTTTAGAGAAATACTGTCGGCCCAAATTCAGCGAAATGCAGCAAAGTTGATTGGACGGTGCTTCACAGTACAGATAGACAATGATCCGAAACACACTGCAAAAGCAACCCAGGAACTTTTCAAGGGAAAGAAATAGAATATTCTGCAATGGCTGAATCAATCACCTGATCCCAACCCAATTGGGCATGCATTTCACTTGCTAAAGGCAAAAGTAAAGGCAGAAAGACCCACAAAGAACAACTATAGACAGCTGCAGTTAGAGCCTGGCAAAGCATCAGAAAGGAGGAAACCCAGTCTTTGGTAATGTCCATGGGGTCCAGACTTCAGGCAGTCATTGCAGTAAGGGATTCTCAACAAAATATTAAAAATGAACATTTTTTTTATGATTATATTCATTTGTCTAATTACATTTGAGCCTCTAAAAATCAGAGGAGTGTGTATAAAAATGGTTGCAGTTCCTAAAATTTGCACTTGATGTTTATGTTCAACCCCTTGAATTAAAGCTGTCTGCGCTTCAAAGTCATTTGGATTATTTAGTTTTAAGAGCAACAAATTTTAAAAGTGTGCCTGTGTCCAAATATCGTATCTATGGACCTAACTGTATATGGATTCCATTCACACCATAAAGAGGGCAATAACAAAGGGAAAGGGTTGACAATAGCAAATGAAAATTATTCAAAGCGGGGCAAATTGAGGAAGAAGCCCAGGGCCTGAGGAAACCATCTGCTTCTGCTCTTATGCAGTGTTAGTGGAAATCATTTGGTGTGTCAGTAAAGAGCTTATTATGCCCTAGTATACCTTCTCTTTCTTATGTTGTATTTGCCTCTAAACCTTGAAATGTTTTATTTGTATTTCAATGTGCCTTTGTTACCCACCTACTGTCAGGATTTATGGCTTTTTGCCTTTGTCTATTGTCCACATATTGTAACAACTGCCTGTGTTTTGCCACATTTACTCAAAGTATTACTACATTCCAGGACTGTCTTTCTGAGGCTAGGTCGCCATTGCTTGTTTAAGAGACCATGCTACTATAATGTAACTACCTTGAAGGGCCTTTACGATCAAACCACTATAGAAAAACAAATATTTTGGCTACATCCTACTAAGCAGACCTTATCGGTATTATCACTTGCCTGGGGAACCTAGAGTTGCAGCAATTCCAGGGGATTCACATTGAGTAGGTAGATGGATGTTGGTGGAGCCTAGCCAAGTCAAAAGATGTCAAGCTCCTGTAGTAAAGTGAAACGAAATCAGAGAGGGCATAGAAAAATCTTTCTGGGCAGTAATTATATTATCAGGCATCTTGTAGTAATTGCGGTTATCCAGGACTCAAAGAAGATGTGCAATGATATAATGAAAATGTAGAGGTGGTAATTGTGCCCAAATAATACCCTGAGAAATATACCTTTTGTCTAGAAATTCCTTCTGACAAATAGCAATGCACATCTTGGTAGGTGAATGTGTCTAGGCACCCCTGTGCCTACAGCCTCATAGCTGAGTATCTGCAGTGTGAGATCTAAGGCACTGTTGCCTCTGACTGCTAGTCTCAGGATACTTGGAGTGAGATTTGGTAATATCACCACTGTCAGTGCTTTAATGGCGCTTTTCCACTGCATGGAACCGTACCGGTTCGGCACGCTTTTGTGCTTTTCCACTGCTGGTACCGCATGGTATAGGGTCGGAATGGTTCGGTACGGTACGGTATAGGTTTGCTTTTCCACTGCATGGAACCTAACGGTACGGTACGGTACGGCTCTGAAAAAACAGTACCTACTCGATTGTGGTTCCAACAGGTACCAAACTGGTACCATATCCCACAATCCTTTGCATGCAGTCACTACTAGCCACTGATTGGTCAGAGAATCCCACCCACCCCGTTGTTATCCCACCCACTTAACTTTAGTACTACTTTAGTGGAAAAGCAAACCTATACCGTACCGCACCGAACCGTTCCGACACTATACCATGCGGTACCAGCAGTGGAAAAGCAAACCGGGCCAAGCAGGGCAGAGTAGAGCCGAGCCGATACGAGCCGGTACTTGCAGTGGAAAAGTGCCATAAGTGTCCCAAAAGAGATGCCGGTACTCTATTATAGCCTATAAATTTTGTCGCCCCCCCCCCCCCCCACCCCACATCAGGGTCCCCACAGAGCACACCCCCTGGCCAGGGCTGGGACTCCAGAGCAGGGGGACTCACTGGTGGTGACTGGTCTGGCTCTGGAGTGGGAAATATTCTTGGGGGGGGGCAATTGAGGGCACAGATGTCCAAAATGAGCAAACTGGTATGCTAAGGCGCACGGAGAGGTGGCGGTATGCTCAAGAGCCATATTTGGAAATGGCGGTACTGAGTACCAGTGCATACCGGCCCACCTAAAGCACTGACCACTGTGCTGCTCACTGTTCATCTTGGTGGAGGCTCTGACCTGAAAAAGTGTTGCCTCTACAAAAATGTTGCCCTTAACACAGTGACACGGTGCAGATCCAGGCATGTGTAAGTCAATAATGGGGAAAAATCAGCCGCTGGGGAACCACAGGCAATAATGAACCACAGGCAATATTGATGACTAGATTTTTGCCCTCTTCTTAACTTTATTTGGGCACAGCTTTCAGAGTGGAGTTCTTCTTCAACCCCTTCACTCTGACCTTACGCAAATATGCGGTCCTACTGGACTGGGCTTTGTTCTGTGAGGCCGCATATTTGCATAGCTCTCTTGGTGTCGGCAGCACAGGAACCGGGGTCTCGCATAGTGTGTTTAAAAAAATTAAAAAAATAAAAATAATAATAAAAAAAAAATACAAGCATGCAAAAAAAAAAAACCAGACCAAGGTTAGATCTAGGCCATTGCCAGGGTTAGTGTTTGGATCATGGTCAGGGTCAAAGGTAAGGGTAAGTATTTTTTTTTCCCGGTATTTTTATTTATTTTTCTGTAGTATCAGTGTCAGGTAGTGTCTGTGTGTTTTAACTAGTTCTAGACCAGAAGGATTTGCCCCTTCAGGCTATTTTTTGCGATTCGGCACTGCGTTATTTTAACGGACAATTTCACGGTCGGGCGACACTGTACCCAAATAAAATTGATGTCCTTTTTTCCCACAAATAGAGCTTTTTTTGGTGGTATTTGATAACCTGTGTGATTTGAATTTTTTGCACTACAAACAAAAAAAAAAAGCGACAATTCTGAAAAAAACAACAACAAAAAAAAAACATAATTTTTCACATTCTGCTTTATAACATTCCCAAAAAAAAATGTAAAAACATAATTTTTTCATCCTTTTATTCCAATTTGTATTCTGCTACATGTTTTTGGTAAAAAAAAAATTGCAATAAGCATATTTTGATTGGTTTGCGCAAAAGTTATAGCGTCTACAAACTAAGGGAACGGTTTACTTCATTTTTATTTTTATTTTATTTTTTTTTACTAGCAATAGTGGCGATCTGCGATTTTTTAGCGGGACTGCGACATTGCGGCAGACAGATCGAGCCCCTAACTGACATTTTTTACACTTTTGGGGTGACCAGTGACATTACTTGCCCCCAGGACCGCTCCCGCGAGCCGACATACCCCTATGTCGGTTCGCACAGCTGAGCCAGCCTGCCGCAGTAAATCTGTGGCAGGCAGTCAGCAAGCAGTTAAAGCGGAGTTCCGGGCACAAAATCGGTATTTTTTTTTTGTGCCCCTCCGCTAGCTACACATAACCTGAAAAGGAATTGGATAGTTATTTTTTTTTTTTTGTACACTCACCTTGTAATCGAAGATCGTAAATACTCACCTCAGGGTACTTCCTCCTCCAGCGCCGAGGCTCACCCCGTCACTTCCTGCCTCGCGATGATTCCTGGGAGCTGAACGTCATCGCTCCCAGGAATCAATGCGACGGCACCGGCCCCGCACGTCACTTCCGGGCGACGCCGCATTCCCCTGCTAAACAGCTTCTGGGCATGCCCAGAAGCTGTTTAGGAATGCGGCGCCGCACCGGAAGTGACGAGAGGGGCCGATGCGGCGCATTCTGGGAGAAGAAGACGTGGAAGAAGACACCGAAGAGGACCGCGCCGGCTTCAGCTGCCCACAAGAGAGATGGAAACGCTGTGGAAGAAATTTTCAAAGTAAGTATTTCTTCTTGCAGGTAAGTGCGAACCGGGACAGATCAGAGGCTAGCCATTGTGGAATGTGCTAGCCCTGACTGTCCCAGGGGTATGTTCATCAAAAAATGAGATCTGTGCCCGGAACTCCGCTTTAAGTAGGATATAAAATGGGCACTATAGATTTTGGGCTGTACTACGGGTACAAACAACAACTAATATACGCATATGTGGTATCGCTGCGATCGTTGGGAACAGGAGAATTTAATTTGAGCTCTTCTTTGGTGTAAGGTTATGGCAGTAGCAAGAAATATACAGCTGAGTTTAAAAAAAAGATTTATTTTACTATTATGGGCCATATTAGGAGATATCCATTACCATTTACCACCAAAAGAAAGCCCAATTTGTCCTTAAAAAATACAGTATAATCCACCTGGATTATGATATGTACAGTTTACTAACACATGTCAACGTTTCAAAATTGTGTTTAGGCATGTAGATTGGTTTTACCCTAAGGAGCGAAGGGGTTAATACCATTAAAATTGGCACATCTGTAGATTGCGGTCAAACTGCAGATATGTAGTGGGATGTAAAGGTGCATTACAAGATTGCAAAGTATGTTAAGTATGTTTCAATGAAATGGATAACACTGTAATTAGATAACCAAGTCTCATTAAAAATGCAAAAAACACGATTTATCTGCTGTAATAATCTTGCCCAAGACCTAGCTGTTTCTTTTCACCTTGTTGTTATTTGCATATTGGTATTCATTATGTAGCCAGCGCTAACAAGTATTGACCATAGGCCTCTTGAGGGAATTGTTTGCAAATTGTTATATCACAAGAAACAAACTGAGCACATGGCAAGCCTGGGATCAATATGACTTACAATCACATCATGTGGTTGAGATACCGCGTCTACGCACGCCAATTCAGAGGTGTTTTTTTCCCTTAGGAATAACAGAAACTCTACGTCCGTGACAATGCAGCCATTGAAAATAAGCATGTCAGCCAGATAATTCATTGTTATGTCAGCTGTCATTTTGTAATGCACTTTGAAAAACAATATTGCAGTTGATTTGCTGGTTTCCTTTTGACCTTACTATCATTTTAATACTTGATCAATGTCATTTGTAACAGAGGAGTAACTAGAACCTTCGGGGCCCCAGTGCAGGAAACCATTAAGGGCCCCCCGGACCCCTGACCTGGGGCCCTTCCCTTCAAGCCTGGGGCTCTTCCCACTGATCCTGGGGCCCTTTTGCTCTCGTTGCAGGGCCCTTTATTATGGTCCCGCAATTGGGAACCATTCACAAGTTCTGCAGTGGGCCCCCTTCCTGCCAGCTTGGGGCCTCCCCACGGTGGTGAAATGCCAGGGTGCGGTCGCAAGTGTGACCTTTGCGATCCTGGAAGTTCACCCACTGGTGTCAGTAGTTTTTATTTTTTGGTATTTTAATTGTATTATTTTTTATAATTGTATTTTCTTTTTTTACAGTGTCACTGACTATGACTCTGTCCATTCATAAGAGGAAGGAGCTGGTAAATTACATATTTACCGACCCGTTCCTGGTTCTCTATTGTGCCACACCCCCCGCAGCAGCCGGCAGGAGAGGGGAGGGAGCACTGTGGGGGGGGGGGGGTTGCAGGGGAGCACACAGGGGCCCAGAGACAGCAGAACACAAGTAATTTGGATAGGAGGAGTGGCGGGGGCAGCATACAGAGGAACCAATCTCCTCCATTTTCCTCCTGCAGCTATGGGAGGAAAAAGGAGGACAGTGATTTCTCTACATGCTGCCCCCCACTGCCCCTCTAATCCAGGTGTACAGGGGAGCTGCAGAGGCCCCCTGGAGCATGGGGCCAGGTTGCAATTGCAACCCCTGCACCCCCTGTAATTATGCCCCTGATTTGTAAGACTGAGATCTGTAAACAATGAAGTTGTAAAAACTGCCTGCAAGTGGGTCTTCATGGCTGGCTGCATTTGGCTCCAAGAGCACAAGTTCCCACCCCACATCCTGATAGAACACTGCCCCTCCTGCTGAGGCCAAACCCTCCGCCATCTTTGCCTCACTCAGAGGCCTTCACATGACATTCCCAGCAATTGACCTTTACATTCCCAAAGGAAGGAATGTCTACACATTAAGTAGTTTGCTGCACTTTACTAATGGAATTTTGGAAATGGCATAACAGTCACATCACATCAACATACTATCCGGGGTCACTTGACGTTATACAGTCAATCACATTTAGTGGACTGTCCGCAGTAGTCACATGTGAAAGCATATGCAGCACCTCAGTATCCATCAGTGGACGGGTGTCAATCAAATGGATGCTAGAGCATGTCCTGAAGATAAAGTAGTTGCATCAAGTCTGCTGCTAGAGAGAGCAAGAAGACCTATTTCTTCCATACAAGTGTCAGCATGGTCAAGGCAATGTGTCTGCTTCCACACATAATCAGGTGAGGCCAAGCGAGAGTTGTACTGATCTACTGTGAATAGTTACATTGGAGTATCCCACTATTCCCTTCTCCCATCCAAGTTCCACAATAAATACAAGAAAAAACATAAACCTTGGACTGTTTATTGAGTAACGCGCAAACGGGTGTAAGGAGGGACATGTGAAAAAAAACCCCAGCAACTGTCTGCAGATAATCAGAGGGAGGCCTAAGAAGTCAACACACAGCAAGCCCTACGGGGACAGTGCTACATTTCTAAATAGCTGTACCTCTTATTATTAAGCAGTTGAGCTCCAGTCCAGTGACTTTGCCTAGGTTGAGATAATGTCATCAGTGTGCTACTGGCAGAAAGAAGTATTTCCTCAGTCACCTCCTCTTCAGTGATCATTTTGATTTTGCAGCAATGTGAGAATCAGTAGCAGCAAAGTTATTTGTGTCAGTCTTTTGTGATTAAAGATGTGTAGTGTACTGGCATCATGGGTTAAAATTGCACAGAAAGAAAGAAAGAAAGAAAGAAAGAAAGAAAGAAAGAAAGAAAGAAAGAAAGAAAGAAAGAAAGAAAGAAAGAAAGAAAGAAAGAAAGAAAGAAAGAAAGAGAAAGAAAGAAAGGAGAGGAGTAAAATGAAGAAGGGAGGAAGAAAGAAAGAAAGAAAGAAAGAAAGAAAGAAAGAAAGAAAGAGAGAGAGAGAGAGAGAAAGAAAGAAAGAAAGAAAGAAAGAAAGAAAGAAAGAAAGAAAGAAAGAAAGAAAGAAAGAAAGAAAAGGAAAGAGAGGAGTAAAATGGAGAAGGAAGGAAGAAAGAAAGAAAGAAAGAAAGAAAGAAAGAAAGAAAGAAAGAAAGAAAGAAAGAAAGAAAGAAAGAAAGAAAGAAAGAAAGAAAGAAAGAAAGAAAGAAAAAGAGGAGTAAAATGAAGAAAGAAAGAAAGAAAAAGAGGAGTGAAAGAAAGTAAGAAAAGAGAAAAAATGAAGAAGGGAGGAAGAAAGAAATAAAGAAATAAAGAAAGAAATAAAGAAAGAAAGAAAGAAAGAAAGAAAGAAAGAAAGAAAGAAAGAAAGAAAGAAAGAAAGAAAGAAAGAAAGAAAAGGAATGAGAGGAGTAAAATGGAGAAGGAAGGAAGGAACCATGGAAGAAAGAAAGGAAGGAAGAAAGGAAAGGAGTGGAGGGGGTGGAAAGGTGGGGGTAGTTTGGAGAAGGGAGGAAAGGAAGAATGACAAAAGGAAGGAAAGAAATATTAAATGCATTCCATTAGGACAATCCACAAATTGTGTATGTTTAGTTCTTATATAGATGAAAATATTCACAGCTGACCCAGAATGCCCGTACCGCTATCCATTTTTGTCCACTTCATTTACCGTGCCATGCTTCCACTTTCTTATTAGTGGGTAGCTGTCAGCTTTGAAAATGTCACATCAAGCCACTAGAATTGAAGAAAACATAGACGTTCCTGAAAAACAAACATCACTCGCTCACAAAGTGCTGCTGCTCAGTGACCTAGAATTAAAATATTTGCTGCTCTACCTTGTAAGGTGGAGATGCTCAGGCATTGATGAGTCGTTTTACCAGCAGACTGTTTGGCAAACGCATTTAAATTACCTGTAGCCTTTTCAGAAAATGTTAGGACCAGAATAATAATTAATGAGTGAGAAAAAAAATCAACTTATTTAGCATGAAATAATAAAAACAATTTATTCAAGCATGGTATGTTCAGTAAACAAAAGATTTTTGTTGAGGGAAAAAAACAAACCTTAGGCTAGTTTCACCAATTTATAGCTTGTAAAAGCAATATTTTGTTTCCTTCCCATCAAAAACAACACATGCTTTTGTTGCTCCCTTTCTCTGGAACTCCCTTCCACATGCAGTCATACAGTCACCAGCCCTTCAAGTTTTGAGAGCTGATCTCTGGGACTACATTGTACCCACACTCAATCTAGCTTATCAACCAATTAGTTAAAAAAATATTAAGCCAAAATACAAGATTTCTTACCTAAAATCATGGTCACGTGACAAGCCGGGTCCCAATTCTTCAGTGTGGGTTCAGATTCTGCAGTGTGAGAGGGTCCTTCTTCGAGGTTTCATGTTGGCTGTAAGTGAAGGCCAATGGGGGGTCCTAAGAATGCGTTATGAACCTTCCTACCTGCACCTTGTGTTTTTTTATCTCCCTGTGTATTGATCATGAAGTTTCATGGTGTCATTTGTTGGCCTGTACACAGTTTATATATCAAATCACATCATATCATCCCACTATCTCATCATATTACAGAGTCTATAGATCAAATCTTCACATTCAGGTTTCAGTTTGTGTTCAAACATGAGGCATGGCACTGCAAAAGGTAATGCATGGCCTTTGTCTATAGTGTGAAAACTGAGACTTCCTGTGAAGAAACTGCATGTGCCACAATCCCTGGGTCTCTCAATCAAGTGCTGGTGAAAAACAGTAATTAGAAATGAAGCAGAAAAAGTGCAATTGTTAGAGAACTCACCATACAGAGTTTTATCACGTTAGTATTCCTAATCTTGTGATGTGACACAGAAGGGATCATAAATGATCTAGAGGAGGGGATATCCAGCACAATCTCAGTATTTGCGGATGATACAAAGCTAAGCAGGGCAATAACTTCTATGAAGGATGTGGTAACCTTACAAGCAGAACTGAACAAAATAATGGGGTGGGCAACTACATGGCAGATGAGGTTTAATGTTGATAAATGTAAAGTAATGCACTTGGGCGTCAGAAATACGAAAGCAAGCTACTCAATAGAGGGGGAACCTCTGGGTGAATCTAAGATGGAAAAAGACCTGGGGGTCCTAGTGGACAACAGGCTTGACAGTGGCATGCAATGCCAAGCCGCTGCAAGCAAAGCCAACAGAATACTGGCATGTATAAAAAAGGGGATTCATTCCAGAAATAAAGAGATTATTCTCCCGCTCTACAAGACTCTGGTCCGGCCACATCTGGAGTATGCTGTCCAGTTCTGGGCACCGGTCCTCAGGAAGGATGTGCTGGAACTGGAGAGAGTCCAGAGAAGGGCAACAAAAATAATTAGGGGAATGGAGGACATCAGCTATGAGGAAAGACTACAAGCACTGAACTTATTCTCTCTGGAGAAGAGACGCTTGAGAGTAGATATGATATCAATGTACTAATGCTGTACTGGTGACCCAAGTATAAGGAACACACTTTTCAGAGAAAGGGAATACAATAAGACACGTGGCCCCTCACTATAACTAGAGGAAAAATGGTTTAACCTTAAAATACCTAGGGGGTTCTTTACTGTCAGAGCAGTGGGGATGTGGTATTCTCTTCCACAAGCAGTGGTATCAACGGGGAGCATCGATAGTTTCAAAAAACTATTAGACGGGCACCTTAAAGAGCACAACATACAGGGGTATACAATGTATGGTTAACTTCAAACACACACACACACACACATCATAGGTTGAACTGGATTGACTGGTGTTTTTTTTTTACCTCCCTAACTATATAACTATGTAACTAAGGGATGGTGAGGCATTTATCAGATGTTGAATAACCTGGAACAAGGAGTTGCCTATCCCTTTGGCGAATAGGGACAAGCAAGCTGAATTAATTCATGGACATAAGGGAATTGATTGGCCATGACACTACAAACTGCAGCCACAACATGAAAGCCATTTATTACAAGGTAAGGCAAACAAAGGACAAAGGGAATATATCTACACTAACTACACTGGTAAGTGTGTCTGGTCTGCAGTGTTGGATCACCAAGTTCCACTACCAGAAGAGGTGTCATGAAGGGTCACATGACATAGACATAATTAAAGCGGAACCATGAATAAAAAGTAAACATTTTTGAGCAGACAGACTCTTTATTGCAGAGAAACTGCCCATGTGCAGCTCAGTGTACATTCTTGTTACATCTTGGTGATCCTGCCTGTGCCAATCAAGACGTCAAAGGCCCCACACATGGAAGAAGCCAGGGAAAAGATGTCATAATGCAGGAGTGTAGGTGATCGTTTCCCTTTAATAAAGGAAATGTGTTTTTTATTTTTTTTATTTTAAATGGATAGTAGCTGGAAAAGTATATTTTTTTTCGTATGCCGTTAGGCTTTAAATGTTTTTTTTTTTAAATCCCCAGAAAAAAACAAATGACTTTATCTTTAAAGCGGAGTTTCACCCATTTTAAATAGTTGAGATGTAAGTAATCCCCTTTAAAAATGCTTTTACCAATGTATTTTTTTTTTTTTTGTAAGGAAATCCTTTTTTCTTCTTAATTCAGCCCCACCTTCGGGTGCAGCCGCCTAGGCGATTACATCACTAGGCGATTCGCAAGGGCTCCTGGGATAGCAGCGTCATGTATCCCAGCAGCCCTTGCGAATCGCCTAGTGACGAAATCTGGCGTTTTTTTCCAGACTGGAAATTTTGTGAACAGGGGACCAGGATGTCCTGATTGACAGGTTGCTATAGCAATGGGGTGGGAACTTCTGTCGCCGCCGCCATTGCTTTGGCAGCCTATCGGGAAGAGGAAGAGTCGCTCAGTGGCATGTTCCGGGTGCGAGATCAGGAGGTGCATGCTGGGTAGCCAGCTGCACCTTATCCTGGAAAAACACACGAGCAGGCTTCAAATGCCCATATCCTCGATGGCCCCTGCCTGCTTCCGAGATCATGTAAGTTATTACAGTTTTAAAAAAAACAAGAATGAAGGCAGTTAGGACAGTATCCAAATAATAATGTACTAGTACTAATCATTGGGAAGCTTTTAAAAAAATTTGATTATAATAGACTGAATAGACTGGAGCTCCGCTTTAAAATCTTTATCCAAACTCATTACTTTACATCACTCACAATTGCCATTTGTAGCCAAATTTCACTTACCTATTGTTCAATAGACTGCAGACTTGTTTCATAAAAAAAAAAAAAAAAATTTTTCATGGATACCTTAGGGTTTTATTTTTATAATTGCCATACCTCCTGAAGGTTCTCATCTTGTAATTCACTATTGGTACTGAAGATAAATCAAGAATAATGTTTAAATAATTAGCTCAGAATGTTTTTTATATAAAACTGGCTGCAATGCTAAGAATTAAGCTGCTTTTGCACTGATCCGTTTTTCTTCCATTTTTGGGCTAAAAAAAAAAGCAGGAGAACCATTAAATCATCATTTATCATTAATTATTATTAAATAAAGTACCAAAAATGCACCTCCTCATTGAAATATATGGAAAACACATCAACAATACACCTGCGGTTGCGTTTTTGGTCCGTTTTTTGTCACCTTTTTTTTTTTCATGTGTATAATGGCAAAAATGCAGTCAAAATGCAGCAAAAAAACACATATGTGTTTTTTTTTTTATCACGTTTTAGAAAGGGAGCAGTGTGACAGTAGCCTTACACACAGGTTTACCTTCGGCTCCCCCCGAAAATCAATAACGAAGCAACTTTGTAAAATGTTGTCACCTAGGACAGCAAATAGCCATAAACAGCTTGATAACAGCAAGCAAAACAATTATCAGTAGATTTTGACCATCACTTGCAATAATTGAACCCTTTGGGCCCAATGACAGTTTTCATTTAGAAATCCTATTTATTCCTACACAGCTGATTCGTTTTTATGTGCGACAGAGTAGCACAGACCACATTTTCGTGCATGTACCCTTCTTAAGCGCCACTAAAATAAATGATAAATGCCCAAAAAAATGTAATATACGGCTTTACAAATGGAAAATCGCATTCTTTTGTTCACTTAGAAAAATGATGACTAAAATAGTTTAGAATGCATAAAAACACGTATAAAACACACACCAAGTGCAAAACTGCAGGCAGTAGTAATGCACTTAGAAATTGTGCATCACTCATATGTTTATAGTGCTCTCCCCTGGAGGGGCCGCTGAGAATATGACCAGGTCTCCCTTGCTAGTACAAGGACTTTCAGTCACAAGAACAGTTTCATACACACTGACAATACAGGATCGGTCCAGGGCAGTGTTTCTCAACCTTTTTCCAGTCGGGGAGCGCATGAAAAGTATTTTCAGACTTGAGGCACCCCTGTCCAAGGTTCAGTTCACGTTACTGTATGTCACGGAACAAGCGCAGAATCGCGCTCATTCCTGACACACAGACAAATGCTCTGCTCTTTAGGGGTGTCAATTATTCTTAATGGTACCACCCATATTGGAAAACATGGGGTGCTTTTGGTGCGGCGTAATTAAAAAAAAAGGGTCAGGGACTTCTTTCCCTGCATTTCTGTGTGTGTAGGGAAGCCCATTGAAATGTGTCATTTATACAGTAACAGTGCATAATATTTAGCACTGATTACTGTATAATGGCGCTTTTCCACTGCATGGAACCGTACCGGTTCGGCACGCTTTTGTGCTTTTCCACTGCAGGTACCGCATTGGTATAGGGTCGGAACGGTTCGGTACGGTACGGCATAGGTTTGCTTTTCCATTGCATGGAACCGAACGGTACGGTACAGTACGGCTCTGAAAAAACAGTACCTACTCGATTGTGGTTCCAACAGGTACCAAACTGGTACCATATGCCACAATCCTTTGCATGCAGTCACTACTAGCCACTGATTGATCAGAGAATCCCACCCACCCCGTTGTTATCCCACCCACTTAACTTAGTACTACTTTAGCGGAAAAGCAAACCTATACCGTACCGTACCGAACCGTTCCGACACTATACCATGTGGTACCAGCAGTGGAAAAGCAAACCGGGCCAAGCAGGGCCGAGTAGAGCCGAGCCGGTACGAGCCGGTACTTGCAGTGGAAAAGTGCCATTAGTGTCACCAAAAAGTGTCAAAAATGTCAGTTAGGGGCTCGATCTCTCCGTCGCAATGTTGCAGTCCCGCTAAAAAATGCTGATCGCCGCCATTAGTAATAAAAACAAAAAAATAAATAAAAATTCCAAAAATCTATCCCATAGTTTGTAAACGCTATAACATTTGCGCGAACCAATTAAAATATGCTTTTTGGGATTTTTTACCAAAAATATGTAGCAGAATACAAATTGGCCTAAACTGATAAAAAAATTAGATTTTTTTTAATTTTTTTTATTGGGAATTTTTTATAGCAGAAAGTATAAAATATGGCGTTTTTTCAAAATCGTCTCTCTCTTTTTTTTTTATTTATAGCGCAAAATGTAAAAACCGCAGAGGTGATCAAATACAACCAAAAGAAAGCTCTATTTGTGGAAAAAAAAAAGTACATCAATTGTATCTGGGTACAGTGTCGCAAGACTGCGCAATTTTTCATGAATCTTCTTAGCGGTATTCCTGAGTGTGGCTCGGGGTTAAATTTCAGAGCCAAAAGCGGTAACCCCGAGCCACACTCGGGGTATCGCCAGAAGCATCGCTGGATCCTGAAAGCAGGGTTACTTACCTTGTCACCGGGATCCATCGGTTTTCCCCCGGCGGTGTCTATCGGCGGATCTTCCTCCTGATCCTCTCCGTGCCCCGGCTTCCGTCTCCTGCGTCTCCTGCGACGTATATATATATATATATATATATATATATATGTGTATGTATATATATATATATATATATATATATATATATATATATATATATACATACACGTATGTATATATATATGTATATATATATATATGTGTGTATACATACATACATACTTTAACTTAATTTATAGTTTTTTATTATATTATAATTTATGATTTTGTGTTTCAAACTTTATCATACCCGAGATGTTATAAAGAAGAACGCACAGTAAAAAAAATAATAATATGTAAATAGTTGGTTTGGGCTGCTCATTCTTAAGAATTACATGCAAAATAATGGCACCGCTTTCAGCACCTAAAATCCTAAAGAATCATACCGCCAGGGAGGTTAAAGTAACGCAGTGCCGAATCGCAAAAAATGGCCTGGTCATTAGGGGGTAAAACCTTCCGGAGCTGACGTGGTTAAAAAAAAAAAAAAAGTATTTTATACAACCTCCTGTTGGGCAAATGTATTGACTGTTGCAGTCTTACCCAGCGTTCATCTTTAATCCCTTAGAGGTGGGATGCACACGGATGAAGACACATGTCCTAGTCATTTTTGCAGTGACGCCCACGTCTAACATCACACATTCATGTAACACCGCAATAAGAAGTGACACGGGATCTGAAAATAAAAAGCCACAAAATAATGGGGGAGCGTGAACCAGCTCGAGGAGGTTTTATATATAGAGCAAAAGGAAATGATTTACATGGGAGACACAGCAGGGAACACTGGGCTTTCAGCCACCAAGCACAATGCAAAATATAGCCTTGACATGGAAACCAGGCCCAAATGTTTCTCACAAATAGATAATCACAATAATTAGAACCCTAGCTAAAAATACCAACAAGCCCTCCATTAAATGAACAGAGGAAAAATCTGCAATTTAAGCAAAAGCTGAACTTTTTTTTTTTTCCTTGTCAGATGATTTCTATGATTAGTGTTGGTTATTGTTTTACTTTATCATTGAACATCTTCTTTTGCATCCTTTTTATCATGTCACTGTAGTATTTCTTGTGTAGATGACGATTAGTGAGCTGTGATCTATGATATCACATGCTGAAGGTGGTATATTATGTAGCCAGGAGCCTGGCTATTGCCTGCATATTCAGGAGACACTCTGCAGTCAGGGTGAATGAGAACTAAGAATGAAGCAAAGCATCTTGGGACATGTAGTCAAAGGAGATTTATCTTCAGTCGGACTGTTATGGACTTCAAATCCCAGCCAGCTGGTGAAGTAGAACAGAATGCTGGGACGGACACAAGAAGCCTGTGCGGGGACAGAATCGCTTGCTTGGGACCACGGCCTGGATCTGCAAGCAGTGACTCATGCTGCGGCCAAGTTGCGGCCTGTGCAACAGGAAGAGAGAGTCATCCTGAGCAGGTGAAGAAGGACCCACTGCCAGCTATTTCTGGTCATTCAGCAGCAGCCTGGAGGCCGCAGTCATCACATCCATGCAAGATCTCAATGGGCTGCGGCATGGTGCGACACGAGGTCAAGCGCTGTCCCCTTGAGCCAGATTCTGCAGAGGACTACTGTGGAGCCCTCATGCCACTCTTTAATACCAAGGGCCGCTGGGATTGGTGAGCATGCACTTTCCCATCTACCTAAAACAAAGGGCACTGTACATAGACACCGTTGTTTTAATTTCTCTGACTAAACTTTAGGAGAACTTTGTGCTACACTTACTCGTTGAGCAGCAACAGTGTTCACCCTGCTTGCTTGTGCTACTTTACAGCACATGTGTCAAACACAAGGCCTGTGGGCTGAATGCGGCCCCCCAGGCCAATTCATGAGGTCCCTGCACCTTTCCGGAAGCTGCGACACCCCCCCCCCCCCCGCCTCAACTCCCACCTTGTCTCAGCACTCAGCAGCAGAGAGGAGGACAGAGCTGCTTCTCCAAATTCTGGGCTTCTTTATGCAGCCATGGCGAGGCTCGTCTCTGCCCCTCTTGTCTCAGCAATTGGCAGCAGAAATTACAGAACTTCTACAGATCCTGTGCAGCTGCAGCACCCAATCATTTCTGCCCCCCCCCCCCAGTCTTGGTATTCAGCAGTCTCCGGCAACTGACTTCAGTCCTCTGGTCCTCCTCCAGACTATGCACTTTCTGCTTCCCAACTCCACCTCCAGCTTCTTCCCGGAAGCAGCACAAGGTAAGGGGGTGCACCGTGATGTAAGAGAGGGTGGGGGACTCTTGACTTCTGATGGTAGGTGGCTCTTGAAAACTGATGTGAGAGGATGGGGAGCTCTAGACATCTAGTCTTGCAGATACAACCAGCCCTTTATGGGCAACCGTGATGCTGTTGTGACCCACATAGAAATTGAGTTTGATACTCCTGCTTTACAGCACTCTGCTTGTTAGGACACTTCAAGCATACCACTAAAGAGCTGGCGGAAGACATACGTATATACATATGGATATGTTCATATTTTACTTCAATGAACCGTCATTGTTTTAACTAACAGGACTCTGTGCAGGCCAGTCAAGTTCCTCCACTCCAAACCCTCTCATCCATGTCTTTATGGATCTTGCTTTGTGCACTGGTGTGCAGTCATGTTGGAACAGGAAGGGGCCATCTCCAAACCGTTCTCACAAAGTTGGAAGCATGGCATTCTCATCCAGGGTTTCATAGAACACTAGGGTTCTTCTAGAGTTATTAGGGGTCCCTCCGATTGTTGGTGCCTGCATAGCTCTAGAGTTCACTAGCATGGCGCCAATGATCTTTTTTTGTCTACAGGAGTGGCATTCTACCCACCACTGTCAGGGGTATTCTTCCCACTGGCAACCTATGTAAGAGAATTCACCCCACTAGCCATCAATTTAGGGTCAATCTTCCTACTGTCCACCTATGTAAGGGGCAATCTTCCTACTGTCCACCTATGTAAGGGGCAATCTTCCTACTGTCCACCTATGTAAGGGGCAATCTTCCTACTGTCCACCTATGTAAGGGGCAATCTTCCTACTGTCCACCTATGTAAGGGGCAATCTTCCTACTGTCCACCTATGTAAGGGGCAATCTTCTTACTGTCCACCTATGTAAGGGGCATTCTTCTTACTGTCCACCTATGTAAGGGGCAATCTTCTTACTGTCCACCTATGTAAGGGGCAATCTTCCTACTGTCCACCTATGTAAGGGGCAATCTTCCTACTGTCCACCTATGTAAGGGGCAATCTTCCTACTGTCCACTCATGTATGCGGCAGTCTTTTTTTTTGGCCACTTAAGTAAGGGGTGTTTTTTCCACTGACCTTCAACTATTTGGTCTTAGCAGAGAAAGTTCTTCACCAGTAAAAAGTTGAGAAAGAAAAAAGAGAACAAAAAAAGAATTTTCAGGTGCCAAGTATGAATACAAAAATAAAGTGAATACAGAACCTTAAAATTTAAAACAATTCTTAATTGACATTAATATAAGTACACTAATAAGTCCTCTGTGTTTTATCCCTGTAAATGTCCTAATCCTGCTGGACCACAATTAACAATGCCTTGTATGCAAGTCTGTTTCCTGCCAGCACTGGAAGTCGGCGTGGCGGGCATGGGGTGATGCCCCACATTGGCAGCCATCATTTAGGTAGGCTAACAAGTGGGGACTGTACAGATCTGGGATGGAGTTGGGGCATCACATTGGGGGACTGGCAGAATAGCGCATCTATTGAGTGGTTTAAGGTCTTTAAGGTCAGTACTATGGACTCTCTCCATTAATAATATGGGCAACCATTTGTTTTTACATTTATTGTTTTGCACAATATATACTCTTTGACTAATATTTGGGGAATGCCTATTTTGATTTACCCCTCTGGGGCTTACCCGCAGGATTCATAGATTCTTAGTATTTTTCTTTCTTTTTTGTCTATTTTCTTTACAGTATTTCTTGTTTTGCCCATTGTTTATGAACAGGGACCACTCCTATGTAGTGTGGGTATGTATCCTACAAAGCTATTGCATGTTGTATGCCCCCCTTTTGCCTAAAGCCTACATTTTAACCCTTAATACATAATATAAAACTTTCCTTCTGGACATATGCTTCATGTTTTTTTATATACAGTATATGATTTAAACATTACTTTTTTGTGATCCATTAGGTTATTAGCCACCTAATAAGGGCTGATTGAATATATAGCGCTTTACAAACAACACTAGGGTTATGTATTTGTGAGTACGCAACTGTTATGTATTAAGATCTCAAAGATGTTGTTTGCTCATTTTATTATAAGCAATAACTGTATTTAAACTCATTGAGACCAATGACCACCTCCTGTACTTTGGCCTTCTATGCTTATTGTAAATTTATTGTGTAACAAGATGCACTTGTATTTACAAAGACATTGCTTATTGTGTGCCAGCAGGATTAGTGCATTTTCAGGAATATTAACATAGTGGACCTGTTTGTGTGCTGAACAAGTTGTTTTTATTATACAAGCTTTTAAAGTGGTTGTAAACCCTCCCATATACCTTGTGACGTGAATAGCCTCAGATGATACACAGAGATGAAAGAAATCCTCCTATATAAGTTATACTTATCTGCTGTCTTCCCCTTTCTACACCCTTTGAAAAGTGCAGATCGTGTTAAAAATCTTTCTTCATCTTTTAGCAGCACATAGGGGGTGGGAGGGGAGACTGGACTTACATTGTGTGAGAGCTGATTGGAGGAAAGGGACACCCCCCCCCTCCACATAGGCAGAGGAACGAAGGAACATGCAGAGCTGTATTCTGAATAGACAAGCTCCCTGCCTATCTCCCTCTAAGCTCCCTCCCTGACTCAAATTTTGAGAAGTGACAACTTTTCAGAAGTGACTCATGCCGATAACAGAAGAAGAAAGCATCAGAGAGAAACAACACTTAGAGCTTTGGAGAGAGATAAGTAAACACTACAGATATATGTGCTTAGTTCAAATTTCACAAAAGGGGTTTACAACCACTTTAACCACTTGCCAACTGCTCACAGTATATTTACTGTGGCAGTCAGCCCCTCACAGGCAGAGTGACATAGATCTACGTCACTAGCCTGTGAGGGTCTAGGGAGCGAGCGTGCGCCCCTGGAGGCACGCTCCCGCGTGGTCACGGACCCCCCCCCGCGCGTGTGACCGGTGGACCCGATGTCTGCCGGTCACTCTGCGATCGTCGATGCAGAGGGAGAAAGTCAGGCGGCTAGTGTAAACAAGCCGCCTGTCATTCTCCCCTGTGTAGAAACAGTGATCACACGGTTCTACTATGTAGGACCGTTGATCACTGTTTCTACAGCTCAAGCCACAGCCAATCACAGTTAGAATCACGCCCCTAGGGACACACACAGCCCCTCCCTCTCAAATAAAGTTAACCCCTTCACTACCAGTGTTATTTTGCAGTAAAAGTGCATATGTATAGCACTGATTACTGTAGTAATGTCACTGGTAACCCCAAAAGTGTAAAAAATGTCAGTCAAGGGTCCGATCTGTCCTCCGCAATGTCGCAGTACCGCAAAAAAATTGCAGATCGCCGCCATTACGCGTTAAAAAAAAACAACAAAAATGACAAAAATCTTTCTCTTTGTTAGTAAACGCGATAACTTTTGCGCAAACCAATCAAAATAAGCTTTTTGCGATTTTTTTTACCAAACATATGTAGCATAAAACAAATTGACCGAAAATGTTAAAAAATTTAGATTTTTACATTTTTTTGGGGGGAATTTCATATTAAAAAATGTGAAAAATATTGTTATTTTTGCAAAATTGGTGCTCTTTTTTTGTTTATAGCGCATGATCAAAAAATCGCACAGGTGATCAAATACCACCAAAAGAAAGCTCTGTTTGTGGGAAAAAAAGGACGTCAAATTCGTTTAGGTACAGCATCGCACAAACGCGAATTGTCCGTTAAAGTCACGCAGTGCCGAATCACAAAATAGGCCCTGGTCAGGAAGGGGGTAAAATCTTCCGGGGCTTAAGTGGTTAAAGTAATAAACTCAGACAACGTTACTCTAAATCCACAATAATAATGATGTGAATAAAGAGTTGTTTTAAATGTTAAGGTTGTGTATTCACTTTTTTAGGGTTATGCTTGGCACCTCAAAGTCCTTTTTTACTTTTTTTCTTTTTTCTGTATAGATATTTTTTGATGTGGTGTCAACAAACTGTGTTCCCAGTTTTAAAAAAGTTGAGTAACGTTTCAAACGTTTACTTATTTTAAACAACCATTAAACGTATTTTAAAACAACTCCTTATTCATCTCTGTAGCTGTAGATATTGTGAAGATATTCATCCTCAAAGTTAACAACACAGGCTCTGAAATCACAACGTCTCTCCCTTTATTTTCTTTAGCAGCAGAAACTTTGCAGCCTGCCAGTCTTCTGATATAAACAAACCCTGGGTTCTCTAAGCTGTTAGAAACAGAAATTTGAGTTTAGAAACTTTGTTGTAATCTTTGAAAATGAATTACTTCACTTTGCAAGCAACTAGAAAGATCAAGGATGGCTTTGTTCTAGTTTATTGTATTACTGGTTAAGAAAATCTAAAAACTTCAATATCCATAGACTGGGCATGAATGCAATTAAAAAAATCACCTATCTGTCCGCTAACTCCTCTCTTTGCTCTCCTGCAGAGCTTTACAGCCTCCGAAAAAATCTGACACACTTCCGTAGCTTTGGGACTTGCAGCACATGTCTTTATAGCAATAAAAGGACATTTATGGGCTGATTCACACCAGAATGTGGCACAGGAAAGGCAGGTTCCATGCATTTTTCTTGCACAATGATTGCCTTTGTGATCGGCTGGCGGTATCAATATATTGTTAATGACACCCCAAACGCCGATCACAAACTCAGTGAGTTTTCAGGCACCAGATACTGGCAGTATTTGCCTTGGTGGATGGGCTGTTTCCTCACAGATCCTATGCATGGAATTTGTTTTTCATCTGTTTCCACACAAGGCTTCCTTCCCTCCCTTAACCAGTTATATACTGCATCAGTTATGGACCACTGTTCATGATATTATACATATTAAACCAGCTATTTAGTGCATATTTATGGACTATACTTTGGATGTTTTTATACATGTTATTTATTTCATTATGCGTTGCACTTTATTTTTATGACATTTTACTAGAGGTTTAGGTTTGACCTTTTTGTTTTCAGCTGCAAATTTTAGGAATTTTAGGAATTTATGATTGCACTTTATTTTTTAAAGTTTTTGTATGGATTAAAATGGAACGTTTTTTTTAATCTATACAAATAGAAAATAATATTCAGCGCACAATCTAAATCATAAATTCCTAAAATTCCTAAAATTTGCAGCTGAACACTAAAAGGTCAAACCTAAACCTCTAGTAAAATGTCATAAAAATAAAGTGCAATGCATAATTAAATAAATAACATGTATATAAAAACATCCAAAGTATAGTCCATAAATATGCACTAAATAGCTGGTTTAAGATGTATAATATCACGAACAGTGGTCCATAACTGATGCAGTATATAACTGGTTAAGGGAGGGAAGGAAGCCTCGTGTGGAAAGAGATGAAAAACAAACTCCATGCATAGGATCTGTGAGGAAACAGCCCATCCACCAAGGCAAACACTGCCTCTCACCTCAACAACTCGACCACTAAGGGTCACAAAGCATGTATCCAAGGACCAATCCATTCCCAGAGAGAAATACCAGTCTTAACCTCCAATTGTCGGATTAGCGTGTAATGAAGAAAAAGGATCTAGTGCTCTCTCCGGTTGATAACACACAATTTATTATCATAAAAGTTCATATACTCACAAGTGAAGCACTGTCTCAGTGCAAAATGCAGGCAGAATGATACAAACTGATCAGCGTGACAGCTGCGGGTGACGTCCTCCCCCCCGTACGCGTTACGTCCGTAGGCAGGACTTCATAGCGAATCTATGTCTGTTTATTTCTGAGAAGATTTAGCACCGTTAAAGTCCTGCATTTCATTATTCATTGTTAATCACAATTAATGTTGCTATACAGTAAAAATAACAGTGTGAAAAAACAATGCATGCATTGATATACTTACAAACTCTGTTCCAATACACTCTTTGCCCAGCCAAACATATGAATAAAAAAAGATTCACAGACTGGAATTCCCTGAGATCTTGCAGGATTTCAGCATCCAATCAGAAAACTTCCCTGAAAAGACTGATGGAGTCCATAAGAGGACAATTCTTTGAAAGGGTACCCAAAGGTAAACATTTTTTTTTTAGTTTTGGATAGAGCGGAGTGGGATTCATTTAGAACCCCTGTCAGTTTTTACTGTTGTCAATGCCCCTGTTAGGGAGATTTACTCTCTCTATTTGTCCCATTATCAAAAGTGAAAGTAAAAAAAAATCCCACATTTTGGGTTGGCAATAGAACACTAATAGACAGGAAACTAGTTCTGGTTACCTTGACAGCCAGCTTACGCATGTATTTGCAAATGTGTGCAAAATAAACCCCTGTTTTTAACACATACTGTTAGACAGGATAGTTGGGTTGGTTGCAGGCTGATTGGTAAGTTGAGCTGGGAATTTCTCTGGTTTTGATTTGCATGTATTGCCCTTCCATGTGCTCCTTCCTACAAAGGGCAGTTATAGGTGTGGGCAGTGGCCATTTGTTTGTACTGTTGGAATACTGGTGAGGGGATGCACTGAACTATATGATGGGTGTCTGGTGCACCCCTGTGCCTTTAAGAAGGGCCGGGCTCCCTCCAGGCTCACCTGCCCTCTGCCTATCCATTATAATGCATGTGCTTCCACTGTGGAGGCTTTCAATTTTTTGAGTTAGGACTACAGACACTGGGGTGAACTGAAGGAGCTATGTGGCTTACGCATGTATTTTCAAATATGTGCAAACTAAACCCCTGTTTTTAACGCATACTGTTGAACAGGATATATTGGCTGCTTGCAGGCTGGTCGGTAAGTTGAGCTGGGAAGTCCTTTGGTTTTGTTTTGCATGCATCGCCCTTCCATGTGCTCCTTGCTGCAAAGGCCTGTTATAGGTGGGGGCAGTGGCCATTTGTTTGTACAGTTCTGGTTACCTAGTGACACAATGGGATTCCCTCGTTTTGGAGGGAATTCCTCACACTTCCTGTTTTGACTATGGGACAGGAAGTGACAGAGATCCCCCCAATGGCACGCATATGGCAAACCCCCCCCCCCCCCCAAAAAAAAACAACTGGTTGTAACCCTACCTTACTCTATCCAAAATAAAAAAAATTTTGCCTTTGGTTACACTTGAACAAACCCCTCTCCACCTGTAACAACAGCACAGTGCCGCCTACAGGTTGGAGGAATGCCTGCATCTGCCTACACTCATGCAGCAGTATTCTATAGTTCAGTGATGGTGAACCTTGACACCCCAGATGTTTTGGAATTACATTTCCCATGATGCTCATGCCCTCCACAGTGTAGTTGGGCATCATGGGAAATGTAGTTCCAAAACATCTGGGGTGCCAAGGGTCGCCATCACTGCTATAGTTCTTTTGTACAGACAACCTGTGGCTCCTGGGCATCACATTTTATTTTATATGCCTCAATACGCCTATGTGCATAAGCCCTAACACAGACAGAAGCCAGACTCAATTCTCAGCTTTTATTTTGAACGTCTTGTTCTTAACAAGCCTTCCGTTAATGAGGTCCTATTGTATTCCTAGGTTGCCAAGACTTTATCTAATGTCAATGTTGGCAGCAGTTGTTCTGCAGACATAATGCACGATAACAGATTATCATTCTGCCTCATGTGAAGGCAACCTAAAAATACAGCTTGCAGAATCACACTCTGCAAAGTTATCTGCGATAATTTTTTTGAGGTGTGACTCAGATTCCCTTCTTTTTCTGTTTGACAATGTTTTTATCAGAGCCATATGTTGTCAGCGATTTTGTTCTACAACTGAAGCAAAACTGCAGCAAAATTCAGAGGCCCTCCGCTCCAAACGATGAAGGAACACAGAAAATTAGCTAAAATAATTATTCTGTCCATTAGGAGTGACTCCAAGCAATTTTTATATTTTTTTGCTGGTGCTGGAAGTATAAGTGGGGGAAATCAAAGCTCCCATCCTAAATCCAGTGTTATATTAAAAGCAGACATACCATATTATAAACTGCTTAGTCAGAAAAATAAAAATCATATATAATATATTATTAAGCAATCACAGTGTAATAATATCAAAAATCTTACACACATACAACACAATAAAAACATATTTACTTATATACAAAAATAAATAAAAATGAATATATACATAAATAAACAAAAACAAACAAGCTTACATCAGCAAATAACAGAAAATAAAATGTATTTTTTCCCCCCGAAAAAAGATCCGAGAGCGATCGATAACAGTTGAAAATGCAATGCCAGGAATGGTGGCGGCACCCATAGGTTTCCATAGCCCAGCTGTTGCCGGCGCTGCCTCCTCTCCCCTGCAGCTGCCACTCATTGACACAGGGGAGCAAGAGCTGTGGGATCATGTGACCAGATTGCAGCAGGTTGAAATTAGGAATTTTTAGGAATAGTTAAAGCAGTATTACACTCAAATCTAAAAATGTAAACTATTACAGATTACCAATTAGTATACAGGCATACCCCGTTTAAAGTACACTCACTTTATGTACACTCGTGAGTACGGACAAAGCCTGGTCAGCTTGGCATGGCATTACTCCCAGTTTTTAACATTGGCGTCTATGGGAAATCTTGGTCAGCTTGACATGGCACTACTCCCAAACCATAAGTGACAGGGATATCAAACTTAGGAAGCAATGTGAGGGGACCCAGGACTACAACATATCCTATTTGTGGCCAGCCAGCTTGCCTAGGTAATCTACCATGTCATAGTCCTGGATCCCCTTAACATGCTCCCCAAGCTTGGTGTCCTTGTCACTTATGGTTTGGGAGCAGTGCCATGTCAAGCTGACCAAGATTTCCTATGGAGCTAGTGTATTTACATGCATTGAGAAATTAAAAAAGGTATTGCTTCACTTTAAGTACATTTTCGTTTTACATACATGCTCTGGTCCCATTGTGTACTTAAAAGCGGGGTATGCCTGTATGTGTGGGCAGCATTTCTTTTCTTTTTTTAGACTTTTTTGCCTCTGTTTTCACCTGGTGATCTGGTCAGTAACACACCTCCTGTATTAAAGTGCCTCATACATAAATGTATGAGCACAGGGGAACCTTTGGACAGCAGGACAGCTGCATTGTTAATCTGGAGGGAGGGGAGTATTAGATGTACTAACGTATTTAGATGCACAAACAAAATGAAGCCAAAATCCAGCTTACAAGGGGCTACAGCTTTTTTTTCTTTTTTTGGGAAAAGAGTTTTACATAAATAAATCAAAATTGATCATTGTAAACACCCCTGTCATTGTTAAAACAAACTTACTGGCAGAATCGCCAGATGAAAATAAGAATGAGAAAGCCTCAAAAAGAAAATGAATGCAGCCACCACATCTAAGAATTGGTGAGCTTGATTTAATTTAATGCTGCTTTAAATTCTACTTGCCATCCGCGCTATAGCCGAAGTACAGCTACAGCGCGGCCTTGAATTTCCGGGAGGCCGTCTTTAAACGGCCTTCCAGTGACAGGCTCCCCGCGCGCTCCCGCGAGCACGCATCGGGGAAAATCTGTGTTGGCCGTGTCCCTTGGACACAGCCAATCACAGATCGTGGTAAATGGCCAATCACAGCAGCCATTTACCATGTGATCGGCCCATGCAATGAGAGATGATCTCATATGTAAACATATGAGATCATCTCTCATCGCCAGCGCTCCTTCCTCGCACGGAGACTGCAGTGTGAGGAAGGAGGAGAGCCGATAAGCCGTCGGGGACACAGTGGAATGTAATCAGGGCACTGATCACCAGTGCCCTGATTACTACAGAGGTAAATAAAATGTGCCCACCATCAGTGCCCACAGTGCCCTCCATCAGTGCCCACAATCAGTGCCCATAGTGCTGCCAGTCAGTGCCTGCTCATCTAGGCACTGATGAGCACTGACTGGCAGCACTATGGGCACTGAGTGTGGGCACTGATGGTGCTGCCCATCAGTGCTCATCAGTGCCGCCCATCAGTGCTCATCAGTGCCACCCGTCAGTGTCCATCAGTGCCACCCGCCAGTGCCCATCAGTGCCACCCACCAGTGCCCATCAGTGCCGCCTATCAGTGCCCAGCAGTGCCACCTCTGTGCCCAGTAGTGCCACCTCTCAGTGCCCAGCAGTGCCACCTATCAGTGCTCATCAGTGCCGCCTATCAGTGTTCATCAGTGCCGCCTATCAGTGCTCATCAGTGCGGCATATTAGTACCTCCTCATCAGTGCCACCTCATCAGTGCCCATAAGTGCCACCTCATCAGTGCCCATAAGTGCCACCTCATCAGTGCCCATCAGTGCAGCCTATCAGTGCTCATCAGTGCCGCCTCATCAGCGCACATCAGTGAAGGAGAAAAATTTATTTATTTTCAAAATTTACTCGCAGAAAATAAGAAAAACTTTTTTTTTCAAAATTTTCTGTCTTTTTTCTTTTTTTTTTGTAAAAAATAAAAAACCCAGAGATGATTAAATACCACCAAAAGAAAGCTCTATTTGTGTGAAAAAAATGATAAAAATGTCATATGGGTACAGTGTAGCATGACCGCGCAATTGTCATTCAAAATGTGAGAGCGCTGAAAGCTGAAAATTGGCCTGGATGGGAAGGGGGTGAAAGTGCCCGGTAGGCAAGTGGTTAAAGTGATTGTAAAGTCTCATTTATTTTTCTATTAAAATACCAAACATATTGTATTTGCTCCCTCTGTGCAGTTGGATTTGCACAGGGAAGCCCAGATCCTCCTCTTCTCGGTCCCTGGCTGGAGCTCCTGGACCCTCCCTCCTGCTGAGTGCCCCCACAGCAAGCAGCTTGCTATGGGGGCACCCGAGCCGAGCTGAAACTCCATGTATCCATTCAGACATGGAGCTGCCATTCGGCCCCGCCCACTTTCTCTCTCATGATTGGCTGACTGAGTTTGATTGACAGCAGCAAGAGTCAATAGTACTGCTGCTGTGTTTCAGCCAATCAGGAGAGAGAGTCCCGGACGGCTGAGGCATTCATGGACATCGCTGGATAGAGATGGGGCTCACGTAAGTATTAGAGGGGCTGAGGGGGGGCGCTGCACATAAAAGGCTTTTTTTCTTCTCGCATAGAATGTATGAAGATAAAAAACCTTCTGACTTTACAGCTCCTTTAATATGAAAAATGTTTTCTGGTATCAGGTCCCCGAAACATTAACGTTTCCCATTATATTTTTTACAAATTGCCTGCCTAGCAATTATGAATATTATATCATTTAAAAAATCATGAGTTTCCCTATACAAATCAGCATATTTTATTTTTTTTTTACAAATTGTGTTTACTTAGAATTAGCCTGAAAGATATTCCGCATAAAGTAAACAGTAAAGAATTCCCTTGCCAAATACATTCTTTAGATTTTTTTATCCATCCAAGTAAACATGGAGTCTTCACCAGGATCCCCCAACACGGCATCTTCTGATGTTCCTGCTTCACTGCCTTCTCGTCAACTAAACACACATCCCAGAATAATATGACACCGAGACATTTCTGCTGAGCTGACATGTTGCTCAGATGCTTATTTGCTCGATATAATAAAGAAACATTCGGAGAATATTCTGTGTTGGTGATGTGTGAGAACGGCTCAGAAATATCACTAATTATTCTCATACAGGGTATAGAAGGTCGGGATTTATACAATTATTTTAGACTATACACATTAGGGCCTATTATACAATGCCTTTTGGGTACCTGACCTGAACATGCTAAGCAAGTGACAGTATTGAAGATATTGGATCAGCATGATGGTCTAGCAAATTCCATTTTCCTACATGAGATCCACATTGGGAGCCTACATAAAGTAATGGCTCCATGGATTAGCCAGCCCAAAGATGATATTCCAGTATAGCCTGAAGCAAAAAAATAAATAAATAAAGTGTAGGGCATGACTGGGTAGACAGGGTAATCAGGGAGAGATAGGGTTAACTAGGTAGTTCCTTGGTCTCTCACCCAATTGGGGGTTTTCTTTAGCAGGGAGGAGGGGCTGCAAGGAGGTCTTTGAGAAGTTTGCACATCTTCCCAGCATTCGGTGAAGCACGTGGGGGAAGAACGTTCCCACCCACCTGCCCCTACACTGGATTTGTTTATCTGTAAGTGGTCTTCATGATTTGGCAGTTGGGGTCTTTGGAGGCATTTAAAAAACCTCAGTATAGGGACCCATCTAAGGTACGGAGTTAACTGTGGAATGCCAGTTAATGGTGGGTTAAATTATGAGGTATCTACAGAATGTTGAGGTTGTCCCTGAGGCGGTGTACTTTGGCTGGGGACCATGTAAGTAGTTACACAAATACAAAGTAGATAATTGATACTTGGTGCCTTCAGAGATCGGAAACCTCATGTTTCTTGTTATGGTATTTGGTTCCTGCTTTATGGAATGTTTGTCCAACAATTGTGTTTTTGTATTTTTTCTACATATAGTTGGGGTAAAAGGGGTTGGGTTGGTTAGAGGTTATGAATATGATGAGGTTGAGGATTACATCTGGGGTGCCTTAGTCAAGTTTTAACCACTTGCCGACTAGTCACGTTGACTGTACTGCGGCAAAGCGGCTTGTTCCCGTCCACTCCTCCCCTTGTGGGCGGCGCTCGCACGCCGCCGGAGGCTCGCTCCCGCTGTTTTCATTCACAGCGGGAGTCGGGCCAGGGGAGGAGCAGCGGCGATCACAGCCGCTCTTCCCCGATCGTCGGGGATTCGAGTGTGGAGATCCGCCCGCTTGTGTAAACAAAGCGGGCGGATCTCCTAAGTGACAAACAGTGACAGATTGCAGGATTCAGCATAGCTGAATCTGTGATCTGTCCCTGTGTCACTCAGTCACCTCCCCCCCCCCACATGTCAGTAAGCACCAGGCATACAATAACCCCTCCCTCTCCAATAAAATTAACCCCTTCCCTGCCAGTGTCATTTTTACAGTAACAGTGCATATTTATAGCACTGATTACTGTAGTAATATCACTGGTACCCCCAAAAGTGTCAAAAATGTCAGTCAAGGGTCCGATCTGTCCGCCGCAATGTCGCAGTCCCGCAAAAAAAAAAAAAATCACAGATCGCCGCCATTACTCATTAAAAAAAAAAAACCACCAAAAATGACAGAAATTTTTCCCTTAGTTAGTAAACGCAATAACTTTTGCGCAAACAAATCAAAATACGCTTATTGTGATTTTTTTTACCAAACATAGGTAGCAGAAAACAAATTGGTCAAAAATTTAAAAAAAATGTTGATTTTTACATATTTTTGGGGGGGGGGGGGAATTTCATATAAAAAAATGTGAAAAATATTGTTATTTTCTGAAAATTTGCGCTCTTTTTTATAGCGCGAAAAGTAAAAATCTCACAGGTGATCAAATACCACCAAAAGAAAGCTCTGTTTGTGGGGAAAAAAAGGACGTAAATTTCGTTTGGGTACAGCGTCGCATGACCGCGCAATTGTCAGTTAAAGTAGCACAGTGCCGAATCGCAAAAAGTGGCCTAGACGTAAGACAGCAAAATCCTCCAGTGGTAAAGTGGTTAAGTTTCAGATAGTGGATTAAATCATTTGACAGTTTTTTATATCTTCGTCACTTCCAGCAACTGAATGACCAGCTCTTCTAACTTTCTGTGGACATTTTCAAGCAGAACCATTTGATTTAAAGTGATTGTAAAGCCTTGGTTTTTTTTTCTATTAAAATACCAAACATGTTATACTTACCTCCTCTGTGCAATTGGTTTTGCACAGGGCAGCCCGCATCCTCTTCTTTTGGGTCCTTAGCTGGAGCTCCTAGTCCCTCCCGAGTTGAATGCCCTCACAGCAAACAGTTTTCTATGGTGGCACCCAAGCCGAGCTGCAGGTGGCACCACCCCACCTCTTCTGATTGGCTAAATTAGTTTGATTGACAGCAGTGGGAGCCAATGGCATTGCTGCTGTGTCTTAGCCAATCATGAGAGAGAGTCCTGGACGCTGAGGCACTTTTGGACTTCGCTGGATAGAGAGGGGGCTCTGATAAGTATTAGGGGGAGCTGAGGGGGGCTGCTGCACATAGAAGGACTTTTATCTTAATGCATAGTATGCATTAAGATAAAAACCCTTCTGACTTTACAACCCATTTAACAATTTCAAAAAAACAGTCACATACCCAGCATGTGCTGGCATTGTAGCAGTCAAAGCATCCAATGGCTGGCGTCATAACTGATCAAATGTGCAGCACCATGGCAGTTGAAAATGCCAAGGCCAAGATGGTGGCTTCCTTGGCTGAAAAGAATAGGAGGGTTTAGCTCTGCTGTAAGGAAGTCTTGGATGTATTAATTTGATTTTCATTACTTAGAATCAGTGCTGTATCTTGGCCTAGGCCAACAAGGCCCAGGCCTAGGGCAGCACTTTGCAGGGGGGGCAGCAAAAAAGCTGATGGGGCTGCACTGATATGCTGCCCTGATGGGCACTGATATGTTGCACTGATGGCCACTGATGAGGCAGGACTGATAAGCTACACTGATAGGGCTGCACTGATGGGCACTGATATGATGCACTGATAGGCTGCACTAATGGGCACTGAGAGGCTGCACTGGTGGCCACTGATGGGGCTGTACTGATGGCCACTGATGAGGCTGATATGCTGCACTGAGGAGGCTGCACTGATGAGCACTGATAAGGCTGCACTGATGGGCATTGATGAAGATGAACTTATGGGAACTGATGAAGCTGCACTGATGGGCACTGATAGACTGTGGTTTTGGTCTGGGGTTTACAGATGACAGGGCGGGTCATCTGTATAAACAGGAAAGAGTGTGGCCTTTACAGGAAGGGGGGTGCATATTTAAATTAGGAGTGCCCAAGTTTAGTCAGGCCTAGGGCAGCACAAAACCTAAATACACCACTGCTTAGAATGCAGTATTAGGTTTTAGACTTTGTGGGATGGACTCCAGCAAAGTATGGAAACCTCATTTTTTGCAGAATGAAGGGACTAGGTGAATGTTAGGGTGTGTCAAAATATTTCTCTGTTAGAAGGGAACATCCTGTCTGCCCTACCCTTTTACAGCACCCTGAAGAAGAACCCTATTGGATTTGGATCTATTTTGGGTAACCTTCCCTTACTGGATATATAACTCCAGGTGAGCTACAGACCCTCATAGGTCTCCATCACCAGCTCTGGTCATCAGTGCCATCTTAAGAGCATTAAGGGGCCCCCGGGCAATGCAGTGCCCTGGGGCCCTGCCTACACAATCACCCACAAGAATAAAAATGCAAATTATGGATAAGGTAATATTTAATTGGTACAGCAATGCCAGGCTAATAACAGCTTCCAAGTTGGGCGGCTGGGTCTGGTGAACACACACATGAACGGGATTCAGACTTGACTGTCCTGTGTGTGCCTGTTCCCGTGGAGGCTGACAGGCATTCCTGCAGCTGTGGGCTCCCCCTCCGTGGCCCAAGTGGCCTGACAGTAGCACAGGGCCGACAGGCACTTGCCAATTGCTAAGTACGGCGGCGGGATGCACACAGGAATCGGGACTAATGCTTGGCTGGGGCTGGGTCGCTGGGCAGGCGGGGCCCCCTGGTCAAGTGGGGCCCCCGGGCAACTGCCCAGCGGGCCCAATCGGAAAGATGGCCCTGCTGGTCATAGTTTCCTTTATGGTGGCAAGGGATTGGAAGGCAGCAGGTTAACCCAAGTCTTCCTTTACTTGAGTTAACTTCTTAAACACAAATCCAGCAGGAGTGACCCTACTTGGCGCAATGTCACTGGTAGATGGTCTCTTGCTTCTACACCTTATGTCGTCTCCCTCCAACTGTTAGCAACCTCACTCTTTTTCTTTGTTTTTCAGCCACCAAACTAGTACATCTAAACCTCTCCAGACTGACAATGCTGCTTCCAAGGGTGGTTCTATTGCTCTCCTATCCAGGGTGGAACCACGCTAAGACAGGAAGTGGTTACTGGTCAGATCACCAGGGGAAAATAAAGGAAAAAAGCTTAAAAAAAGAAAACAAATACAGCCACTATATATAAGGGTTAGTACATTTCAATATACTACATTTTTGTTTTTGGGTTTAATACTGCTTTAATCTCTCTGTCAGCACCTCAAGCTAGTTGCATGCAGCGAATTTCGGACATATGCACTCACCAATGGCAGGCTTAATACATCTCTGGGACTACCTAGAGGAATTAAGATTTAACTAAAAATCTGTTAACTCTTTTAGTAACCCAGTTCAGCCCACCAGTGTCCATATGTAAGGGTTCTTCAAAAAGTTTCCAAACATTTTTTTAAACTCTTTTCTACACAGTCACCCTTCCTTTGCAAAGCCTTTTCCCAGCTTTTCTCCAACTCTCAGACACAACCAATTGCTACTCCGCCCTCACTTTTTCCAAAAAAAAAAAATAAAAATGTGGATAAGTTTGGAAGACCCCCTAATACAACCAAAGTTTTAAGCTATGGTTGGAATTTTCTTTTAATACAGTAAATCTCTGACATTCATAAAAGATTAATCACTGCTGCTTTATAAAGGCTACAGAGGAAGAAATGAGCCTAACTGATCCATTAGCCAATCAGATTATTTCAGTCCTCCTGTAACCTTGGCATTTTAAACAAACAATGACAGCTCTAATCTGATTGGTTGCTTTTCTCCATCTTCTTTTTCTTTGAATTTGTATAGATCCATTCAATGTCAATTTCCCAGCCAAGGCATTGAAGCCATTCCTCTGATCTCTCTGTACTGTAATAACCTAATTCTCAGCAGTGTCCCAATAAATCAATGGTTTATTGAATACACGAGTAGCGTCAGGGAAAAGGCTGCTTCAATAGCCAAATTAAGGGAGATCTATTATCTGATATTACCCTGACGCTCTGTGTATTTCCAGTTTGTCAAACTGCTCAGTACAACAAACGTAATGAATGGAGCATGAAACTCTAAGCCCTGTCCGGTCCACCTCTGTTTGATGGTAGTATAGCTACGCTCCCAGCCTGCAGGGAAACAAAATCACATTATATGGTTCAGATTTATTGATCTATATCTTCTGTTAAAGGAAAACTTCACTTTCATTAAAAATTGATATAGCATTACATTTATAATTGCTACACAAACCATTTTATAATTTAAAACTCTACTCCCGGCAAATAAAAAAATACACAAATAATGCAGCTCCATAATCATTAACACATCATTGAATGTATTTTTTAATACAAGCAGTGTAAGTACCTGGATTTGTTCTGATGTCATCATCTCAAAGTTCCTGTACAGCAGAGCTGGAGCACGAGAAAACGAAGCAATAGAAGCAGCCCCTCAGTTCATGTACTGACAAGAAATATGCTGATAGGAGGAGAGAGCAGAGTGACAGACTTTTTAGCACATCATTGTACTGCTTCTCCTTTCACTGTCCAGTCACAGGCTGAAGTGGATCCAGGACAACCTGGTCTCAGTGGAAATGGGTTGAATGATGTTGGCCATTAACCGGTTGCTGCTCCTGCGCAAACTGACGTAGGTATATGTCGGTCGCATGCCTGCAGCTAGGGGGGCGAGCATGCGCCGCCGGCGGCGCGCACCCGCCCCCGCTCGTCAGCGGGGACTTCGATGCACGGGGCAGGCAGTTCCGATTGCCGCCTGACACCCACGACCGTTCCCCCGCTGAGAGAGAAGAACGGTCAGCTGTTATAAACACAGCTGACCGTTCTTCTCCCTGGAATGATCACAGAGCCCCTGTGATCCTTTTATATAGGAACACAGGTCTCTGGGATTATTTCACAAACCACGCCCCCCACAGTTATAAACACACCCCTAGGTACACATTGAACCCATTGATCACCCACAGTGTTAACCCCTTACCTGCCAGTGTCATTATTACCGTAACAGTGCATATTTATAGCACTGATTACTGTAGTAATGTCACTGGTCCCTTCAAAAGTGTCAAAAATATCAGTCAGGGGTCCGATCTGTCCGCCGCAAAGTCGCAGTCCCGCAAAAAATTGCAGATTAACCGCCATTACTAGTAAAGAAAAAAAAACAACAATAAAAATGCCATAAATCTTTCCCGTAGTTTGTAGACGTGATAATTTTTGCGCAAACCAATCAAAATACGCTTATTGTGATTTTTTTTTACCAAAAATATGTAGCAGAAAACAAATTGGCCTAAAATTTTAAAAACTTTGGGAATGTTATATAGGAGAATGTGAAAAATGTTTTTTTTTTTTTTCAGAATTGTCGCTCTTTTTTTTTTTGTTTATAGCGCAAAAAATAAAAATCGCACGGGTGATCAAATACCACCAAAAGAAAGCTCTATAATTTTTTTTTAGGCACAGCATCGCACGACCGCGTAATTGTCCGTTAAAATAACGCTGTGCCGAATCGCAAAATATGGCCTGGTCATTAAGGGGGCAAATCCTTCTGGTCCAGAAGTGGTTAATGATGAATTAGGGTACAATTTGGTTTTGGTCCAAAGCATTCCCCACCCCACAGCATCACATACAAGGGACTGAGATGCTCATGACAATATTGACCTAATATGACCACATGGCCATATTAGATCAGTGTGTGCAAAAAATGGGTGCTCTAGATGTGAGCAATGTGTGTTAAACCAAAAGGAAAAACACAATGAACAAAATGCCTAATAAATATAAATATACACAGATTTTATAAATAGTGCACAATGTGAGCAAAAACGTGCTATGGAAATATGTGCAGTCCAAAACAATTCCAAAATGAAAAAAGGCTGAAATCTTCTTGATGGTGAATGAAGGAGAAGAAGAGGACGTGCAAACACCAAATCCCACTTGGCGCCCACATGTAAAGAAAAGAGAGGTAATACCCTTACCAACTCAACATAATAAAACACTTGAGAAGATGACACCAGCCAGTGTAATAGATATAAAGTCCTGACCTTTCACTCTTCCACCCGATATGTGGTATATCAAAACTCTTACCAAAGGCAAGTATTTCACAGGTCAGATGGTGAGTGATAATGTTCTCCGAATCATCAGGCAAACTATCCAGACTAGCAGGCAGTGAACTTTCTTGTAAATCTTATTCTGACTCCTGTTGCTGTATGGGGGTTGGTCTCTCTCCTGTACCCCTCACACTCAGTGACAGATAGTGCCCAAAAAAAAATGGAACAGGTAATAGTGCATTACCTCTTAAACGACTTTATTAAGAAAAGGTAGAACACTTACAGTTAAGTTGAATAAATAGGCCAATGCAAATTCAATTGTGACCGCTCTGCAGCGCGGACCATGGGGGGTGATGGCGCAGGCTTCTCCCCCCCCCCATATTAGATCAGTGCCATTGACCTAATGGCACTGATAATGGGCCTGCAGCTTAGGCATGTATTTGCAAATGTGTGCAACTAAACCCCTGTTTTTAACGCATACTGTTAGACAGGTAAATTCGGTTGGTCGCTGGCTGGTTGGTAAGTTGTGACTGGAAATTTCTTCGTTTTTTTTAATATGATCACATGGCCATATTAGATCAGTGCCGTTGACCTAATATGACCACATGGCCATATTAGGTCATTGATGTCCCATGCATTTATGCCCTTTTGTGGTATGGTAAATGCCTAGACCACAATGCATTGGCTGGCACTGACAGCTTCCTTCAAATCGAAACCAAGCTGCACCCAAGCTCATCCTCACTAGCTTTTAGCCTGAAGACATCAAGTGGCAGAAAAAAAGTACTATGGGGAAAATATCTGAGTTTAAGGTAAATATTGTGGCAAAGGTGAGTTTTGCTATTTTATCATTTAATGGGCTGTCCAACCTTATCTTGCTATGTTTGGCTTGAGTTCTCCTTGAGGCTGGATTCACACCTATGCGAATAGCATGCGGGTTTCTCTGCATTCAATTTGCATAACGGGCGATTGTGACTGGCTCTCAAGGGAGCCAATTCACACATCTCCGGGGCAGCTGCGGAGCGATTTGCATAGGGGTCCTGTGCCTCTTTGGCTCCATTTCAGGTCCGAATTCAGGCAAAAGATTCATCCCTAAAATGGAGAACAGGGACGCACCGGACCGGACCGGACCGGACCGGACCGGACCGGACCCCTGTCAGCCACATCTGTTTTAAGTGTGAACCCAGCCTGGAGGTTATTAAAAGTGATATTTCAATTTGTCAATTGTTTTCAGCAGCTGAAAAATTGTAAAGCTCAGCAGCCATGGCAACAGACTTCTGGGAGTGTTCTGTGTAGTATGTGTATAGAATGCCCCCAGTTGTTTAATTTTCTGCTCCTGTGAGTGTCTTGCTATTTTTCCATATGTATTATGTGTCTAATCAAATTGGAATGGGATTTTTTCCCTCAACAAAATAGGAGTTTCACTTAAAGCGGAGTTCCAGCCATTTACTCACCTGTCCAACGGTCCAGCGATGCGGCCGCCGGAAGTCTCGATCCTCTCCCTCGGCGCCGGCATCACTGCTGTGGGCACCCGGCTGTTACAGTTTGCGGCTTCACAGCCGGGTACCCACTGCGCATGCGCGAGTTGCGCTGCGCGCCGTGATTGGCCGGCAATCTTCTGGGACCTCTGACGTGTCCCAGAAGATTGCAGGGAGGGAGGGGGAGAGGAGAACTTCCGCTCAGGGCGCCGCGGCGCTCCGAGCGGAAGTGGGAGCGGGTACCTGTCAAAACTAGGTACCCGCTCCCCCCCCCAAAAAATGACATGCCAAATGTGGCATGTCGGGGGGTCAGGACTCCCTAAAGCGGAAGTTCCACTTTTGGGTGGAACTCCGCTTTAAGGAAGGAACTTTAAACTGTACAGTATGTATAGCCAACACCTTTTTCTTTTTTTTTCTAGATGGATTGAGACACTAAAAGTTTTTTTTTTTTTTTGCAGTCAATGCAGGAAGAAAGAGTAGGGTTTGGGTCTTTTTATATGAGGCAACTGGAAAGAGTATGTCTCTGGAATATGTGTCAAATGTTTAATGTCATAAAATAGCACATTGCAATATATACATGTCATTGGTCAAATATAACATGTGACAAGTTATACACTGCACATCGGTGCCACGCTTGGCGCCGGCGCATGATGTCACTGGCGTCATTGCGCCGACTGCCTCACTCCACTCCACGTGTATTTAGGTTCCCTGCGGGTTGGTCTGCTTCGGCGTCCACTACGCGCTTGGGGATCCGGTGATATACACAGGCGTGACGCTGGGGTAGGTATCTTGCGGATGGGAACACACTTGGTTGTGGTCTGATCTATGGATATATTATCCTTCATTCTTTTACTTCTCTCCAGCCACTCACTTTCTATACCTCTCTATATCTATGGGTTTTGGTTTGGTCGTTATTTCCTTTCCTCTGCAATTCTATTCATGCCTGCACCATGTTTTATCTTCCATGTGTGCTTCCAGTTTCACGGCTCCTATTTTCTTTTAACTGGCTTCACCTCTTGATCACTTAGTCCTACACACCCACGCTCTATTCTCACTTGGTGTTACCCTAAATACTCCTACGGATTTTCTTCCTATATTTGCATTCTATAAGCAGCACCATGATCAGTGTTGGGGGTAACTAGTTACAAAGTAACTGATTACAGTAACTACATTACTTTTTTTGGTAACTAAGTAAAGTAACTAGTTACAATACTAATATTGGTAACTACACTACTTTACTAGGCTATAGGAGGTAACTACACTACTTTACTAGACTATAGGAACGCGCTTTCCTGCGTTACCCAAGCCGTGTGATACAATCGTTATTTCGAAGAATAGAGAGGGATGAAGTTTATGACTTTTTGTTGCACTTTATGTTTTATTCAGTTTTTTCAGGTTTTGTTCTCATGGTTCCCAAAGCCTGTGTTTATACAATAAACTCTATGCAGAAAGAGTGTCATGTATCTTCTTCTACACGGTCAATTAAGAAAGAGGAAAGTAAAGTAATAAGTAGTGAAGTTACTTTTCAAATGCAGTAACTAGTAAAGTAATCTCATTACAATTTACAGAAGTAACTAGTAACTAGTTACATTTTTTGAGTAACTACCCCAACACTGACCATGATATACCCCTATCTCAGTCACATTTTTACCAAGTACACTTACCTATATTACTTTTGGACATCCCCTTTTGCTGCTTATATGCATTTTTATATTTTTATTTCACTTAGACCACACCCTCCGATGTGTGGCTTCTCCGCTTTTGCCTGCCTGCCCTGCGAGCCCTCAGCTCCCGTGGGAGACCCCTGGTGCCATGTTCCATCTCCTGTGCCAGTCCCGACTCCATTTGCAACGTAAGCTTTTGGTATATTGGGGGATTTACTTTCCCCCTTCCTCGTTTGTCCAATCTTCATTTTATATTATTGTTGTTGATCCTCATACAGTTATATATATATAGGTTTTTTAGATATAAACAAAACATTTACTCCTGATGAAGTGGCACAGTTGGTCCACGATACGCTTCGAGTCTTCTGATGTTATGATCATACTACTACTCTAACATTAATGCAATTTTGAGTCTACGATGTTGTGATTTTTATCCAACGACTACATTACTGTGGTTTCAATACCTGTTTTATTTTTATGAACACTGGATTTAAGGATGATTTACCAGTCATTATATTCCTCCAATGGAATCACGTTTTACTATACTGTGAATTATTTTATGATGATGTTCAATACTTGTTACATTAATAATGGTATTTTATTGTTCCTGACAGCCTGGTCATGTTTTTCATCTAAAGTCCCGACCCGCCTCTTTTATTTTTAACATGTGACATTGGATAAATAAATCAAATTCATATATATACACATAAAATACAAAATAGCAACATGCAAAACGTCAAACAATAAATAAACCAATACTGGTAGTACTCCATGTGTGGAGAAGTTGTATTAGATGATGGTATAATCATGTAGACTTGGTATATAAAATGAATATATGTGGCTGCATCTAAATAGGATATGGCTACATTGTATATAGCTCAACGCGTTTCGTGATCAAAGTCACTTTTTCAAGAGCTGATGCTGCTCTATATATGGAGCTACTGTGCCACCAATGAACGGACATATTGAAACAGGCTAGCTGACAATGTCTGATCCGGGAGCTGAGGTAGAGATAAACCCTCAAGTGAAGTGGACGCACATCAGAAAAGTAGTAAAAAATGTGATCTCCCATGGTGTAGATGGAGTAAAGAAAAAATATATATCTCATGAGTATCTGAAGTGAGGGAAAAAAGTACAATATCACATGCCAGAATGTATGGCTGCAAGGAAATAGACACCAAGAACGTGAAGAGTAAACGTCCAAACCAAAGAAGGTCTCCACCAGCGTCACGCTCAAAAGTTTAGTTTTTATTTTGCAGTCAATAAAGGGAGAATTCACTTCACTTTCTATCCCAGAGCCACAACAGGAAGTGAGACAAAATCTCAATAAAGTGAGAAGAAATCTCATTGTCACTGGAACAGGTGTCCACATTAAAATGTTACCTTTAATTTGCGTTCTGGTGATAACCTCTAAAATTTGGGATTTCCCACCATTTTCTGTCTCAGTGACAATGATCTCCAAGACAAATAAAGAAGATGAATCTACCTAGCTAGGATACAGATAACAATAAAATCATGTTTTTGAGGAAAAGAGCGCTACATCAGGCTTAAAGAATTCATATTATATAGTGCATGTTTAGCAAAATAAGAAGAACAAGCCAAAGCATTTTGGGGGCTCCTGGGGTCCCCATTAATCAGGGTTATATGCACTGAAAGATTTTTGTCTCTAAAATTCTGGAATGCTGCTCCAGAATGATGCTAAAACATCCTTATTGGCCCATATCGATGATGGGCTGCCTAACTCATCAATAGGAAGTGGTAGGCATTGTTTGTGGTAACATAGTAAGACTGACCCTTGACCATTGTCACCAGGAAAGATTATGATAGATAATCCAAAACTTTACGATTGCAGAAACGTGGTAAAATTGACTATTGACCATTGTCACCAGGACAGATTGTGATAGATAATCCAAAATTGTATGGTTTTGGCAACATGGTAAGATTGGCCATTGAGCATTGTCATCAGGAAAACTTATGATAGACAATCCAATACTTTATGGTTGTGGCAAAATGGTATGATTGACCACTGACAGCAGGAAAGATGGTGATAGATAATCCAAAATGTTATGGTTGTGGCAACATGGTAACATTGACCAATGACCATTGCCAGCAGGAAAGATGATGACAGATAATCCAAAACGTTGTTTGTGGCAACACGGTAACATTGACCGTTGACCATTGCAGCAGGAAAGATGGTGACAGATAATCCAAAAATTTTGATTTTGGCAACATGTTAAGATTGATCACTAACAATTGTCACCAGGACAGATAGTAATAGATATTTCAAAACATTATGGCTGTCACCAGAACAGGAGAGGAGGGGAAATCTACAAATGGGATATCTTTTCCAGTGAAAACTAACGGTGCACTCACACTGAAAGCTTTAATGGAGCCTGGGCACGGTTCATCCCCTTTGGTCCCGTTCATTTGTTTAGTGTATCTGCTCCAAACTCCACCCCAGAACAGTAACGTGTATCATGCCCTTGACCACTTGGAAGAGGTGGCCCTGGGCACTATTCACTTGTGATCCAGTACAGTTCACTTCAGTGGCAGTGCAAACTAGTGATTGACTGATATCCGTTTTTCGTTGCCGATACAGATATTTTGGCCAATGCATATCTGTATCGGCCGATATTTTTGTACATTTAAAAAAAAATATATATATTTTTTTTTGACAGGTACTTTTGTGGAGGGATCGGGGGGGGGGGGGTCTAAAAGATCCCAAACCCCTCCTCTGCACTTAAAAGCATTCAAAACGCCAAGTTTGGCTGTTTTGAATGCTTTCATTTTTTTTTTATCTGGCGCCAGACAGTACCCGGAAGTAATGTCACTCATGACACCACTTCCGGGTTTTTGCATGGAGACCCGATCAGAGCCGAATGCGGCTTTGATCGGGTCTTCAGGGGCCGTTCAGGCTGGTTGCCCAGGTCTCCCGGTGGGGCAGGAGACCCGGGCGAGCCGCGGAAGGCAGCGGGAGGGAGGGGGGACGTCCCCTTCCGCTCCTTGTAATGACAGCCAACCGGCTCCTCAGCCGCACCAGTTGTCATTACAAGACAACCGACCATCGGCTATGGACGCCGGTACCGGGGTTATGCCTCTAGCTGCAGCCATCACTCCGGTACATGCACTTTCCTGAAATATTTGCAATATCGGTAACCTCCGGGGCTGATTCCGATATATTGGGAAAAGTGCATATCAGCCCTCGATATATCGGCTTTGCCGATAATCGGTCGATCCCTAGTGCAAACCATGCCTGAGCACAGAACTCTTTATAGATAGCTGAAGACAGAAGCAGTGATCACTGTGGTCTGGTTGGCAGAGGTGATGTTCTATATGTGCTCTGAAGCATTTGCCTAAAGCTCAGTGTGGGGAGCGGGGAGGGTGGACAATCGAACTTGGGCATGGCTTCGTTTAACTGTGCCCAGTGTGAGTGCGCCCTAAGCAGGGCCACCATCAGGGGGGTACTACTGGTACTTCTGTATGGGGCCCGGGGAGAATGTTTAAGAACATAACGATGCATTGTGTGCTTCTTCCTTCGCCAGCTGAAAGCCATTTTCTCCTCCTCTCCCTCTTGCTGGCTTTCAGCTGCTTGTCCCTGCCCACACTCAGAGGCGGGACAATGAGAAGAGCAGCCTGTAGAAGTGGTGGAGAGGAAAGAGCCGGGAGGAGGTGCGCTGTGTTGTGCTCTCCTCTTCTGTCAGAACAACACTCGTCCATGCAGCACAGGAGACAGGATCGCTCTTACATTGCATCGAACTGTACACACACAGTTTGATTATTGCCCCCTACCTCCTTTATGGGCTGCTCATCTCCCGACAGCAGGAAACATGGGTAGGGACTCAGCAGGAAGAGGAATTGAAGTCATGTGATAGCACTGAATACTGCAAAATAAAGGGAGAAAAACTGGGATTTTTTCATTTTGACACATAAGGCTGAACTCCGCACACATTAATGATTGCAGGGGAGAATTTAAGGTGTTAGGTTGGACTTTAACTTTAAAGTCTTTGGATAGTCAACAGAGGCAAACAACTTTTTCCCACAGCCGTTTATGTTATTCCAGTTAGTGTGATAACTTGCAGTTCTCCGAGTGATTCAGCAAACAGCTTCTATTTTTATTGTAAGTGCACCCTCTGTGAAGGAATAATATGTTTCCTTAATTAGGATTTGAACTGTTGACCTATAAGTGTTTTTTGTTTATATTGTACATCCTGGTAATTGGTCAGTGGACGAGCGCCCATTGTCTGCTTTAATACCACAGATAAATCATGCCAAGCAGTTTTGGACTGTAGGCAGCTTAGGATGCAAAACTCTATGCCAGCTTGTAGAGACCGGATGTACTAATTTCACCATGAAATGGGGCATACCGCACCTAAAATATTAAAGCAGAACTTCAACATACAGTGAAATACACAAGTGATTATGATACATAATATATACTGTATATATATATATATATATATATATATATATATATATATACAGTATCTCACAAAAGTGAGTACACCCCTCACATTTTTGTAAATGTTTTATTATATCTTTTTATGTACTGAAGAAATGACACTTTGCTACAATGTAAAGTAGTGAGTGTACGGCTTGTATAACAGTGTAAATTTGCTGTCCACTCAAAATAACTCAACACACAGCCATTAATGTCTAAACCGCTGGCAACAAAAGTGAGTACACCCCTAAGTTAAAATGTCCAAACATGGGGCCAAATAGCCATTTACACTCCACGGTGTCATGTGACTCGTTAGTGTTACAAGGTCTCAGGTGTGAATGGGGAGCAGGTGTGTTAAATTTGGTGTTATCGCTCTCACTCTCTCATACTGGTCACTGGAAGTTCAACATGGCACCTCATGGCAAAGAACTCTCTGAGGATCTGAAAAAAAGAATTGTTGCTCTACATAAAGATGACCTAGACTATAAGAAGATTGCCAAGACCTTGAAACTGACCTGCAGCACAGCGGCCAAGACCAAACAGGGGTTTAACAGGACAGGTTCCACTCAGAACAGGCCTCGCCATGGCCAACCAAAGAAGTTGAGTGCACATGCTCAGTGTCATATTCAGAAGTTGTCTTTGGGAAATAGACATATGACTGCTGCCAGCATTGCTGCAGAGGTTGTAGTTGTGGGGGGGTCAGCCTGTCAGTGCTCAAACCATACTCTGCACACTGCATCAAATTGGTCTGCATAGCTGTCGTCCCAGAAGGAAGCCTCTTCTACAGATGATGCACATGAACTTTAATGGCATCTCAGTCTTAGGGCTCTTTCACACACTCCGCTCCGTCGGCAGGAGAATGACAGCTGTTCTCCGCACTGTGTGCGGAGACACAGCTGTCAGAGCCCCATACATCTCTATGGGGGAATCGGATGGGAACGGACCGTCGCTCCGTTCTCATCCGATCCCATCCGATCCCATCCGCTGGACGGATGGAAAATAGGGTTTCCATCCGTCCAGATTTGACGGATCAGATCTGATGTCAGCGGACATGTCTCCGCTGACATCCGATGCCCCATAGGGATGCATGGGGTCACCGTTCAGATCCACCAAAAAAACTGACAGGCGGATCTGAACAGTCCGCCTGTGTGAAAGGGGTCTTAGTCTGTAGGGTTCAATATTGAGTTGACCCACCCTTTGCAGCTGTAACAGCTTCAACTCTTCTGGGAATGCTGTCCACAAGGTTTAGGAGTGTGTCTATGGAAATGTTTGACCATTTTCCAGAAGTGCATTTGTGAGGTCAGGCATTAATGTTGGATGAAAAGGCCTGGCTCACAGTCAAAGCTCTAATTCATCCCAAAGGGGTTCTATCGGGTTGGGGTCAGGACTCTGTGGAGGCCAGCCAAGTTACTCTGTCCTCAGTCAGTCTCCAAAGGGAGTGGTTCATGCTCTGCTTAAGTATGTTACAGACAGTACATGTTGGCATTCATGGCTCCCTCAGTGAACTGTAGCTCACCAGTGCAGACAACACTCATGCAGCCCCAGACCATGACACTCCCGCCGCCATGCTTGACTGTAGGTAAGACACACTTGTCTTTGTACTCTTCATCTGGTTGCCGCCACACACACTTGCCACCATCTGAACCAAATAGGTTTATTTTGGTCTCATAAGACCACAAGACATGGTTCCGGTAATCCATGTCCTTAGTCTTCTTGTCTTCAGCAAACTATTTGCGGGCTTTCTTGTGCATCATCTTTAGAAGAAGCTTCCTTCTGGGACGACAGCCATGAAGACCAATTTAATCCAGTGTGCGGCGTATGGTCTGATCACTGACAGGCTGAACCCCACCCCTTTAAACTCTGCAGCAACGCTGGCAGCACTCGTATGTCTATTTCCCAAAGACAACCTCTGGATATGACGCTGATAACGTGCACTAAACTTTTTTTTCTTTTCTCCATGGTGAGGTTTGTTCTGAGTGGAACCTGTCCTGCTAAACCGCTGTATGGTCTTGGCCACCATTCTGCAGCTCAGTTTCAGGGTCTTGGCAAACTTCTTATAGCCTAGGTCATCTTTATGTAGAGCAACAATTCTTTTTTTCAGATCCTCAGAGAGTTCTTTGCCATGAGGTGCCATGTTGAACTTCCAGTGACCAGTATGAGAGAGTGAGAGCGATAACACCAAATTTAACACCCCTGCTCCCCACTCACATCTGAGACCTTGTAACACTAATGAGTCACATGACACCAGGGAGGGAAAATGGCTAATTGGGCCCAATTTGGACATTTTCACTTAGGGGTGTACTCACTTTTGTTACCAGTGGTTTAGACATTAGCCTCCCTGGCGGTATGATTGTTTCTGATTTTAGGTGCTGAAAGCTGTACCATTATTTTGCTAATTGTAATTCTAGCAGCCCAAACCAACTATATACATATGATTTTTTTTTACTGTGTGTTCTTCTTTATAACATCTCGGGTATGATAAAGTTTGAAACACAAAATCATAAATTATAAAATAATAAATAACTATAAATAAGTTAAAGTATATGTGTATATATATATATATATATATATATATATATTGTACACACACACACACACACACATATATATATATATATATATATATATATATATATATATATATATATAAAGTACAGTAAAACTGCAGGAAAGGGCACTGGGGGGCAAACTAATGTCAATTTATTTTATTTTGTAATCTAATCCAATAGGATTACAATATATCAGTGTGTTTGTGTGTTTTACTATTTAAATTTGCCGCCGGTTCCACCCTCCTGCAAGCGTCACGTCGCAGGAGACGGAAGCCGGGGCTCACAACATCGGGTGGAAGATCTGGCCGCCGTATGCTGCAGGGACACATCGCGGGATCCCGGGGACAAGTAAGTAACTTCTACCAGGATCCAGCGATGCTTCCTGGCGGTACACCGAGTGTGGCTCGGGGTTACCGCTAATGGCACTAAAATTTCACCCCGAGCCATACTCCAGAATACCGCTAAGGAGGTTAATGGCTGTGCGTTAAGTTATTTTGAGGGGACATCAAATGTACACTGTTATACAAGCTGTACACTCACTACTTTACACTTAAACAAAGTGTCCTTTCTTCAGTGTTGTCACATGAAAAGATGTAAAAAAAAATGTACAAAAATGTCAGGGGTGTCCTCACTTTTGTGAGATACTGTATATATATATATATATACTACTATAAATAAACAGACAGCTCTCCTACTGACAAACCCTCACAGCCGGCACTGCCTCAATGATGCAAGATAGCTCAAACATTTCAAATTGGGCACTGATGAAGAGGGTATACCCTCAAAATGCCCAAACCATCTTGCACCACTGGGACAGCACCTACGCTGGCTGTGGGGGGTCGATAGTGGCAGACTTGTGCGTATTGGTTCAAAAGACTTTGGATTTTATGGATTTTTTGAGATATGCATTTACATTAAGTAGTTTTGCAAGTACAGTCAATATATTGATTTGAATAAAAGGTATTGATGATATTACACTAAGCCAGTGTGCTCTCTATTTATTTTTTAGTGCCTCTAAGGATTTCCCAGTATGGAGGGGTTTACTTTCTCTAAAAATCTGGAGGTTTTGATTTTTAACTTTCAGCTTTCACAGTTTTTAAAAGACCCCCCCCCCCCCAAAAAAAAAAAACCTATACATTTTCTGAAAACAAAGAGCCAGTAGAATAAATGGGAGATGCTACTGGTTTTTAGGGCCCTGTGATATTTGCGCAAATGTTTACCAAAACAATATGTTCGCAAACAATGCACTAAAATCATTATTAGCAGATACAAACACAGCAAATGTTACAAAATTCCTGCTAAGTTACTTCTGTAGCGGACCCCCCAGAACCCCCTAGGGCCTAGTGATGACCTTCAGTGGCAGAGAGGGGCTACATACCTCCTGTGGGTGTGGATTGTCAGGCATGGTGGGTAGTGATGCAGGTAAAAATAAATGTTGGGCGCCAGTCACTTTTATGCTGAAGAACAAGATAGTTTATTTCTTCTCAACAGGTCAGAAATAAAATGAGGGAGAGAGGGGTAGGGTCCAGGACACCCTTTAAGAACAGTCCATCAGGCAGACTCCTATTGCAAAAGACAGGTTATTCAGACAGCGGTACATCACCAGTAGTATCGTGGATCAGGCAGTTGAATAGGCTTCCCAGAAGATCCAATAGTGGTGATGTAATGCCTTGCATCAGCTTGATTGGGCCTCCTTATAATGACACAATCCGGGTATATATGACGACCATAGTCCCAGGTTTTCAGAACTTTAGTGTACTGTTCTGCTTGTCTGGGTGACAACTCAGAGATTTTACGGTATGCAGGAATTCTCAGGTAATCTCTGATTGCACTGTCAATCCATTGAGCCCGCTTGTCTTGAATTTCAGCTACAAGAGACTCTGGCACATAAGGATACAAATAGCCATATTCCTCAGCTATTTTCTTCATCACAATTCGCTGAAATTTAGACAACTTTGACAAGATTCTAGGGTCTCCATAGCCAAGCAACACAGGCGTATCTGGAGCACACTTGACAGGATACCCTGCAATTGTATCTGGTCTTGGAGGGACACTTGCAGGACCAGATTCATGACTTGCAGGCAAAGGCAAGGTAGGCCTAATACTGGAGGTAATATTGGGTGAATGGACATCCTCCTTTGTAGGCTCAACTTGCGGTTCAGTCTCACTATCAGACCAATTTTCACAAAATGACACAGTGTCAGAGAACAGTTCTGAGATTCGGTCAGACATTATGTCAGAGTCTGACTCTGCAGAGAACTCTTCAGCTGGGAGCAGGTTAGGCCGGGAAATTATAGCAACAGACTCTCCTGACTCTGCTCCCAAGGAAGACACTGGCCTCACAGTCCCAACAGGTACGCCACCCTCACCCACATCAGGCTTACCAGGTTCAGGCGATTTCTTTTCCGGTGATCCCATCATCAAAGCAAGTAGGCGACCTCGACCGCGACCACGGCGGGAGGTCACTGGGATGTCCGGCATTGCAGCGGTCACTGTAGCTGAAGAAGTAGAAGGAACAGGAGCTTCAGCAGGCAGAGCAACAGTAGTAGTGACCACTGGAGCCGGTCCGGAATCGGCAGCTGCAACACATTTGAGCCAGTCCACTTGCAGCACCCGGGGCGATAAGGCCGGTGAGACTACCTCTAGGAGCGATTCCCCGCAACTTCCGCAGGTGATCCAGGGCCGAATACTAGTAGCCAGTCCAGAACATTTCACACATGTCAGCCCGATCGCTTCATAGCCTCCAGCCGTGTACAGCACCAGGTTCCCTTTAGGTGTGTACCGCACCCCGGTGTCAGTGATGACTTCCTTCAGCCCAGCGGGGCTAGAACCGATGCCTGGCACAAACACTCTCAGGTCAGAAGAAGGAATTCCAAAGTGCGCCATCTTCACACTCTTCCAACACGTGCAGCCAGGTAACTGCGCACACAAGCGCGGTTTAATTTCCTCCGCGTGGGAACAGCGACCCCTCCCCCTGCCAAGGGATTGGTCCAGCCGTTCAGCAATATCTTCAGCGCCCGCCTCTTTTCCTTTGCGGCGCCAAAAATCTTCTGGAGTCTGCCTTAACCCCTTCAGCCCTGGCGTAAAGTGACAAAAGACCAGGCTGACACTCTCCCCAGAGCAAAGAGACAGTTAGGTTCTTCCCACGTTGTAAAAAGGACAAAACACAGTCTTTGAGGTACAAAAGATGTTACTTGCCACTCTCCCACGGAGCCAAACGGTGATTCCTGCGCGGTTGCTATAGGCGACCACCACAAAAATACCGCTTCGCCCCACGTTGGGCGCCAGATGTAGCGGACCCCCCAGAACCCCCTAGGGCCTAGTGATGACCTTCAGTGGCAGAGAGGGGCTACATACCTCCTGTGGGTGTGGATTGTCAGGCATGGTGGGTAGTGATGCAGGTAAAAATAAATGTTGGGCGCCAGTCACTTTTATGCTGAAGAACAAGATAGTTTATTTCTTCTCAACAGGTCAGAAATAAAATGAGGGAGAGAGGGGTAGGGTCCAGGACACCCTTTAAGAACAGTCCATCAGGCAGACTCCTATTGCAAAAGACAGGTTATTCAGACAGCGGTACAGGATAACAGACCTTGAGAATCATTAGGTTTCCATGAGCTTCAGATCGATCTGGGAGACAACTTCTCTCCACCAGATTCAATCCCCTTTTGTGGTCTGTACTGTCTGGACAGCTGTCCTCCATAAGATACAAGCAGGTTACTCACACAGGTTACTGGATGTCTGTGGATGATCTTTTCCTTGTGGGTCGCTGGCTCTCCTCAGCAGAATCCCAGGTATCTGACTAGGCCTCAGGCTTCAGGCCTAGTCAGCAGCAACAGCAGCACACACCCTTCTCCAAGGGGGGTAGGGGCGGAAGAGACCGATCATTGGACCTCCCATCCTTTTTATAAGATCCCCCACAATGCCGTAGTGACACTGTGATTGGCTGAGGGACACCTGGACATTAACAGTTTGCTTAACTGTAATTCTCACTCTAGTGCCAGAGGCTACAGTGCCACCTACTGACGGAAGGGAGAAGCGCAGTCAAACAGATTAGAAGGGAAGTCCAATTAACCACAGAATAATTACAGCCAAGCTAAGTAAGGCTCAGCAAACTAAATTTAACAGCAACCTTGCATAAAGACAAGGGTGCTACACTTCTAAATATAAAAGCTAAACCTGTGTTGAGTTAATAAATGACAAATATTTGTACATTTTAAATTGCGCCTTTTTGAGAAATAATGAAAATTGGACGTACGCAAGAATTTCTCTAAAAATCTGGATGTATTCCTTTTTCACTTACAGCTTTCAGAGTTTGTAAAAGACCCCCTAAACCATATATTTTATGAAAGCACATGGCCAGCAGAATAAAAAGAGGATGCTACTGATTTTTAAGGCACTGCGATATTTGTGCAAATGTTTATCAAACCAATATTTTTGCTAAAAAATACACTAAAATCATTAATTGGATGAATTCATACATTGTAAAATGTACAAAATCCCTGCTAAATTCCTACTAAATATAAAAGTTTACCCTATATTGAGTTAATAAATAACAAAAATTAGTACATTTTTAATTGCACCTTTTTGTGAAATGGTGAAAACTGAATATAAGCAAAACTGTAAATAAAAACAATTTACTCCGGAGGTTACCATTTTTCACATACAGCTTTCAGAATTTGAAAAGACCCCTCACACCATACATTTTCTGAAAGCACATGACCTGTAGAATAAAAAACCTGCTACTGGTTTTATGGGCCCCGCTATAACTGCGCAAATGTTCATCATATCGCTATTTTCACAAAAAATACACTAAAATCATTATTGTGCACATAAACACAACATAACTTACAAAATTCCTGCTAAATTACTACTAAAGCATCGTTCCCATGTGGCATACTAAAGTGTACGCCCATGGAGGGCCATGTTTACTCATACAGGGATGCACAGGTGTTCCGTGTATCCCCGTACAGGCAGTCCAATATATGTCAATTGGGATGCAATGGCTGCACAGGCATAGCTACTGTTCCCACTCTGACATTCGTGTGGGTGTGGGTGCATGACCTGAATGCAGACAGTGTGAGCTCAAGGACATGCATGTGGACCTACATAAATGTCAAATTGGGAGCAACGGCTTTGTTGGTGCAGTTGCTACATCCCAAATGACATCAATAGGGCTGCCTGCACAAAGATGCATGGGACACCTGTGCATGCCTGTAAAGATTTGCTGTGTATGCCTGGTGTGAACAAGGCCTTAGGCCCATTTTACACAAGCAGACCGATCGAGTCTGCCTATCCATTTTTCAGGCGGGCCCAATTGGACCCTATGGCGAGGCTCGGATCGGATGATATCAGATGGAAATGGACAGGCGATCCACTTCCATCTGACCTCCCCATAGAGAACAGTGTGCTGTGTCCATGTCCAGCGGACATGGACCTGTTATCCGCCAGCTCAGCGGGGATCAGCAGAAAGATCCCCGCTGACCAGGGGGATCTGCTTCACAGCTTCGGGGGGTCTTTAGTTAAATATCACAGGTCTAAACAGACCCCCATATCTTTTTTGAGACATCTGCATGAGCAGAGCGGACGCGGACCTGTTATCCGCCGGCTCCATGTTTTTTTTTTATTACATTTTTTATACTTTTTACACTTTTTTACAATTAAACAATTTACTATAATCAGCTGATCAGCTGTAATTGGATATATGAGCCACTGTACTACAGGGAGGGGGATAGTAAACACATGTTTACCAAGCCCCAGCTTCACCAGCACCACCTCCGCCACCCCCCCCTGCTGTCAGGCTGACCGGTCACTGGACATAGTGCTGGTCAGCAGCTGCAGGCGGCTGGAGGGGAAGAGGGATGCCGCCGGAGCAGGGATGGATCAGGAGTGGGGGGGCCAGTATGGGACGGGGTGATTGGACAAGCGGGGGGGGAAATGCTGAGGTCCCCTCCAAGCCCCAGCAGCACCCGAAGCCAGTGGGAGGGGAAGAGGAGGGATGCTGGTTTCGGTCGGACTCGGCAGGGGGGGGGGGATCAGTGCTATGGGTGAAGAAGGGGGATGAGGGGTTTAGGAAAGGAGAGGGGGAGTAGTAAATTTAGGTGACAGGGAGTGGGTGGGAGTTGAAGAGGTTGGGGACAGGGAGCGACAGAATGCGGGGGGGGGGGGGGGGGAGACACATTTTAGGTTGATAACTCTGATCAGCGGATAGTAATCAACGGATCAGAGTTATAGCATTGTTCAGCAGGGTCTGCTAAACAATTCTGTTATAAGCTCATGGTCAATGAAGTGACCATGAGCTTATAAAAGAGGAAGAAATTAGATCCATATGGAGCGAGGACCTGGCCAGCTGCAGGCAGTGCTGTAGGTTAATATGGGCCTGGCAGGAAAAGGGTTAATAGAGTAATATCAGCCAGCAGGGTGGACTGGAATTCATAGCATGTGCATGTTGCCAAAGGTGAAGCCACTGCCTCTTGGGTGGAAAATTAGATTATATTCAGATGGGAAAAGACTATGTACTGTATCTAATGAGGCCACTTTTAACCAAGGATCAATACACAAGGCATAAAGAACTTACCTTAGAAACAAACTCAGTTCACATGAATCCAGCCTGTATACAGCCAGTGCAGCTGACCTCTACAAAGACTCCTACCAAGGAGACCTCTACCCCCTCTTCACAATAATCTTTTGAACCCCCTTCACCACATTACCCTACCTCCTCATTCACAGCAGTGTCCTCAACCACTCTTCACATCAACAATCCCACCCCCCAACATTTGTGTCCTCTCCCCATTCACATCACCTCCCCAACAGTAGTGCCTTCCTCTGTCTTCCTTCACATCACCCCCCCCCCATAGAAGTGCCCCCCTCCCCCCCACCAGTGTCTTCCTTTGCCCCCTACACACCCCACCCCCTCACAGCAGTGTCCTCCTTTGCCCCCCCTTCACCCCTCCCATACCAGTATCCTCCTCTGCCCCAAAACACAGATGGAACAGTGTATCAATCTGGATCTGGACTGTTGTTTGCCATTTAGTGATGCCTGCTCTACTTATTTAAAAAAAAAATCAACCCTATACTTATTTAGTAAGCTCAATGTACACTCACTTTCTACTAATCCTTTGGTAAATCAACTCCATCATTTAATACTGCAAAGCAGGAAGCTGACCCTGCCTGTGTAATGGGCAAAAATGACTGTCTCATGTAAATATATAATTGCAATCTTCACAAAGAAGAAAAAAAAAAAAATCTTAAAGAGGTTCTATGGTCATAGCATGCACTTTCATATTATAACCAGCATTGTAACAGCAATATAAACAATAGCTATTTTTGAGAATCCAATATAATCTTACTTGAAAAATCTCCTATCGTGTTGTGAGTTCTGCCTGTCTGATGATTTCTATCTTTCCACAACCTCCTGGATTCCTGCATGCTTTTCAACTTCTCCTCAGCTGTTTACTTAAACGTTCTAAGGACTACTTATCCCATGGTACCTTGCTGCCAGCAAGCTGTGATTTCTGTACTGACTCCACCTCATGTCAGCACCTCTGTAGTTGAGAAGGCAGGCTCTGTGAAACGTGTGACACAGCAATGCCTACTCACAGGGCATAGTGACAACATGTCACAGAATTCAAGGATGTAAATGTAGCACCCTACAGGTAGGTGCTAGGCAAATGTATAGTTGGCCTTGTCTGCCTAACAGCAGGGCCATGATTTCTTTTTGCTAGGGTGTCATGGCTTCCAGGTGTGCCTGCTAAGAGGGGAGTTTCCCCACTGGCTCCTCTGAGAGGCTTCTCATAGGGCGGTGGAGGAAACCCAATCAGGGGACACATGCAGGCTTGTAACTACCCCAGAAGGCAGATTATGCCGCAAGGGATTCTGGGAGTGGGTATAAGTTTGTGGGAAGTGCATGACTGGGTGTCCCAGGAGGGAGAGAACGGCTGTCTCTCCTCCTGTCTGAGGAAGCGGATATCTTTGGGTGTCGTCTGAGAATCCAGAGAGTGCTGAGTTGAGCTGAAGGGGATCCGGTGTGCCGAGAACCAGCGGAGAGAGAGAGAGGGGTCCAGTCCCAGGAAAGCCTACACAGGTCGTGAGTACTGAGGATTGCCCCTGGGGGTCTGCCTGAAGTGTTAGATGAGACCATTGCCGAAGAGGTTCTGGGATCCAGTGTCAGCTAGCTGTAAAGGGGGTACCCAGGTTGAGGATCCTGAAGTGATAGAGGGGGTACATAGTCATTGGACCCTGGAGAGCTAAAAGTGTAAAAGTGTAAAGGGGGCGCCTGCAGTTTGGGCCCTGAATTGTACAGAGTACCAGTTGAGAGTTGCAGCCATACAGGAATTCACAACAAGCTGTGTTCTAAGCGTCATTGAGCTTTGGTAAGCGTCGGTTGGCGTCAAGGCAGTGTTAACAGACATTTTTCTGGATAAAGTCCCAAGCTGTACTTAGTTGAGCCTAAAGGAGTATCCCACTCATTCCCTTCTCCCATCCCCTTAAATACAATAAAACAACAAAACAAAGATGCCAGGGTTGTCAGTCTCAGTTCTCACACCCAGGGCCGCAGCTTACATGGGCTGGAGAGGTAACCGGTAATGATGGCAGACCCACATCCCCCTGGAAAACCTGCTACATAAATATGTGGGGATCTTAACAAATTAAATGTACAAACTTCAAGATTGTTCAGAGTAATAGATGCAGGCTAGAAATAATTAAAATACAATGCAGAAAAATAATATTTTGATTTTACATTTTGACCATAAATACGCTTTAACACACATCAATATCAAGATTTGTTTTTTAAAATGTATATCTAGAATAATTATGCAAGCTATACATTTTTTTCAATAATGTAAGTTAGTAAATTTGTCATGGGGCTGTAGCTAATTCTTTGTATGTAGTACACTTGCTTGATGGTCTCCTCTAAGCGCTGTGTGTAGTGAATTAGTTTTTTCTTATGAGTAGAAGACAAAGCCAGCTATGCTACCTGGGAGATTCAAGAGTGGTTAGGCAAAGAATACAAGCTGGGACTAAACAACCTGCAAAAATAATACTGAATGAATTCTGTACAGCAGCAGCCTCTCCAACCCGCAGTAATAACTTCAAGCTGCCTGCGGTAGGTCAAGATTCTTTGAATTAGCCCTTAATTGTACATTGAGAATACTGACATTGATGAACGACCCTGTGAGGAAAGACTGAGGGAGTTTATTGCTAAAGAAAATTAAAAATACATTTTTAAACAGTTTTAATGAAATGTACAAGAGGTGACTTGATACAGAGGGAAATAAAAAAAGTGGATTCTCATTTGTTTAATAAAAACCAGCCAAAGCTTCAGAGAATTAGGTTGTGCACAGGGCACGCCATTAGCAATATATTGATATACGCTACGTTACCAAAAGTATTTGGACACCTGCTTTTACACGCACATGAACAATTCACTGTTGTTGGAACTGATGTTGGAAAGAAGGCCTGGCTTGCAGTCTGCATTCAAATTCATCCCAAAGGTGTTCTATCGGGTTGAGGTCAAGTTCCTCCACCCCAAACTCGCTCACCCATGTCTTTATGGACCTTGCTTTGTGCACTGGTCCAAATCATTTGGTGGAGGGGGAACTATGGTGTTGTTTTTCAGGGGTTGGGCTTGTCCCCTTAGTTCCAGTGAAGGAAACTCTTAAGGCATCAGCATACCAAGACATTTTGGCCAATTTCATGCTCCCAACTTTGTGAGAACAGTTTGGGGTTGACCCTTCCTGTTCCAAAATGACTGCGCACAAGTGCAAAAACCAAGGTCCATCAAGACATGGATGAGTGAGTTTGGGGTGAAGGAACTTGACTGGCCTGCACAGAATCCTGACCTCAACCCAATAGAACACCTTTGGGATAAAGTAGAGTGAAGAATGCAAGCAAGGCCTTCTCTCCAACATCGGTGCCTGACCTCGCAAATGCCCTTCTGGAAGAGTGGTCAAACATCCCCATAGACACACTCCTAAACCTTGTGGACAGCCTTACTAGAAGAGTTGAAGCTGCTATAGCTGCAAAGGGTGGGCCAACTCAATATTGAACCCTACGAACTAAGACTGGGATGCCATTAAAGTTCATGTGCGTGTAAAGGCAGGCGTCCCAATTTTTATGGTAATAGAGTGTATTTGAATAATTTTAAGTAATTGATACTGTAGAGAAATAAAACAATCCATTGGAAAACATTTTTTTTTTTTTTTTTTTTAAATGTTAGCTATTTAGTAAAGAATGCACAGTGCTGCTGAAAGCATTTAAACATTTCTCAATGCTTTTCATACACAATCCCAAAGCTCAGAATCAAAGAGAGATGCCAAGGATTTGCTCCTGTTTATCTCCAGTTAAACTCTCCAAATATTTCTGATTTATGGAGAGGATTTTGTGACTTTCCGCTAAGAACTATTTTCCGTGCAACAGTTCAAGTACTTTCATTTAGTCTTCACTGACAAAACCCGGTATGTGCTGATGATTTATGATCTTTGTGCTCCGGAACCGGCTTATAACAAAAAAAAAAAACGAAAAAAAAAAAAAAAAACCACATAATCCAGTATAAATCACGTTAATAATAGAATGGAGAATAAAAGACCCAACAGTAAAAAGGAAATGCACATATTCCTATATACACACACACACACACACACACAAACACACACACACACTAGACGTTAGCTATGTAATGGTGGTTATCCAATAAACCAATAATCAGGGGAAATTTTTCGTTCAGAAGGTCTAAAGTAGATGTCAATCCAATTAACAAAATCTCATATAAATTTAAATGTTTTAAGAGTTTTAATGTAATGTCACAAATCATTTTCAATAACGGTAAATTTTCAACTCTTATTAAATCGTAACTTTAATTTACCGATGGCCATGTAAAAACACTTATTTATAATATATATATATATATATATATATATATATCTATATATATATATATATCTATATATATATATATATATATATATATATATATATATATATCTATTGACAACTAGTGAGCAGTGTACATGATAGTGGTAGAGGATCTCTGCACCGATCTGACCCACTATGGGCCCTGTAAGCCCCAGAAGACCCTTGTGCAAATGCATTGATGGTATTCCATCCCTGGAACTAACCAAAGATAAGCAATCTGTATGCAAACATAAGGCTCTCTGTATGGTCATCTGAACTTATATTATCAGTGCCTAAAAAGATCAAGTCACTGTGCCATCTCTTTTTATTTCTGCATAGCAAAAGACAAGATAATACTGTGTGCTTCAGATTTTATTGATGTAATAGATATAGTAGTAATAAAATATAGACATATATTGGCATGGTTTCTTTATAACCCAACCTCAGCCAAAACTTTATTTTTACTTATGTCTGCATTGAGGAATAGTTAGAACTCAACTTTTTCTTGCTGACTATGTACTCAGTTAAGAGATTTCTCCTCTCTTTCTGTCTATTTCAAAGGAAACAGATAGAACAAGAAGTGTAATAGATGCCTATTTAATAGATGTAAGGCTGGGGAGATTTCACTTCTTGTCCAAGTGATAGGTGTCAGATAGACTAGGAAGTGAAAAGAAATGTCCTTTGCCGGATCACAAAAAAAGCATTTAAACCTGACTGAGATACACTATATTACCAAAGGTATGGGGACACCTGCATTTACACCCACATGAACATTAATTGGCATCCCAGTCTTAGTCCATAGGGTTCAATATTGAGTTGGCCCACCCTTTGCAGCTATAACAGCTTCAACTCTTCTGGGAAGGCTGTCCACAAGGTTTAGAAGTGTGTATATGGGAATGTTTAACCATTCTTCCAGTAGTGCATTTGTGAGGTCAGTCACTGATGTTGCATAAGAAGGCCTGGCTCGCAGTCTCCGCTCTAATTCATCCTAAAAGTGTTCTGTCCAGTTGATGTCAGGACTTTGTTCAGGCCAGTCAAGTTCCTCCACCCCAAACTCGCTCATTCATGTCTTTATGGACCTTGCTTTGTGCACTGGTCCAGATCGTTTGGGGGAGGGGGATTATGGCGTGGGGTTGTTTTTCAGGGGTCGGGCTTGTCCTCTTAGTTCCAATGGGTGGAACTCCTAAGGTGTCAGCATACCAGGACATTTTGGACAATTTTATGTTCCCAACTGTGTGGGAACAGTTTGGGAATGGCCCCTTCCTGTTCCAACATGATTGCTGTGTGCTAAAGGGGGGACATGGCTGTGCCCTGGGATCCTTGATGTCAGCATAAACTGTCAGAAGTGACTCATGCAGGTAGCAGAGGAATCACACTGGGTGCTTTGGATTGAGGCAAATTCACACTATAGAAGGATATGCTTTGCTCACTTTTTATGTCAGAGGTTTACAACTACTTAAAGCAGGGAATGCTAAACAAATCATCTGAAATATGGATACCCACCAAAGAGGACATATCTAAATTAGCATAGGATATGCAACAATCAAAATACAAAACATCAAGTAAAATTGAAAACTAAAAATGACTTTAATGCAAAAGTTACAACAGTGGCTCCAAATATGTAATTGCTACAAATATACTATACCTTAAACCTTCCTCTTTGTGTGGAAGCTGGTATTTTCTTACAGTGCACTGGGGATTTAGTGTCTTTATGAAGAAATAATTGCCTTTGTGCTTAACGTGCTTACATTTTGAGTTAACATGAAGCCAGAGTATGATAATTAGCATGACTCCTTGGTGAGGATTTGTTACACAAACACTGCATGATCAGGTACACAAAATTCACAGCCACTCATGAGCCTGAACAAAGTGTTATTTTATAGCTAATAATAGTCTATGCGCCTGAGTTCATCAGCCTCATCACACTGCAATTCACCAGGATGGTATGCTGATATTTTCCAGAGATTTAGAAAGGACATAGCTGCATTATGTCTCATTTATTTAAGTGGACCTCTTGGTAACTTTACAAGTCTGAATTATGAAAAAAAATGCAATATATATCAACATCATTTTTCAAAAAGACTGTACATTTTATTAATAAAGGGCAGCAGAAATGTCCTTCTAAATCTGCTAAATACATTCCAAGTGCATCAAAACAAAAGCAGTGTGTAGCCGGGAGCGGACTACAGTTATCTGACATTGCAGACTTACCCTCCCAGACTGTCTCTATATTCCCCTAGTGCTGGGCTCGGATTACATGCATCACACTCCTGAGCCTAGAAAAGAGAATTGTGGGAACTGTAGTCTCCTGAACAGAGATCACTGAACTGCAGAGCTATCAATGAACTACACCTCCCACCAAGCAATCTGCTCCAGGAGAGAATTGTGGGAGAAACTATAAAGGGATCTGCTGACCAGGCCCACGCTCTCTTGCTTCCCGGGATCCATTGAGTGTGCACCAGTTTGCCGCTGTGTGAGAGAATCATGGCCTACCACGCGACACACAGCCTTCTGCAGCTCCAGCCCAGGCGGGATAGACACTGCATGCTACACCAGGGGTGCACCCATCAGCATCGATGATCGCACTGGAACGGGCGACTCATTGAATCAGCAGACTACAGCCATTTCAGCCGGCCTGCAGTAGAGTTGACTCTAACTGTTCCTCATGAAGTCATTAAAGGTCCTCAAGATTGGTGAGAAGGCACTTGCCTAAAATCCAGTTACCAGCCACTAATACATCACTCCGAACACTGTATACAGACACCTTACACCTGGATTGCAAACAGGATTGCCATTAGTCATAACAAGCTGCCCTGCATTGATTGCCTATCACTGTGCCATATCTAGGAATTCTTTGTTTCTGTGAGCTCCAACTGCCGGTGAAGATATTGCAAGGTCTTGCTTTCTGGACACTGCTATTTTATTGCTCTTAAAGGGGACACGCTACTGGTATTTATAATGCTTCATCTCTCATTAGGATGAAGGTAGTATAGGCTGGTTTGGGGTCCCTCTTTAGCAGTAGTATGACACACATCAAACAATAGCTTTCTTGAGAGATCCACTTACTTGTCTGTTATTGTGTACATTGGTATTATTTACCTGTCATTGCTAATTGTCATTTAACTGCTTCAAGAGCTATTTCAACTGAGTCTTGGCTGTTTATCCAGGACTTGGCTGACTAATACTCTTTTCAAACATTTTCTCTTGATTAAGTACATTTGAGTTAAAGCAATCTGCATTGTGTCTGTGTGTCATTTAACCTCTTTAAGACCGCCCACCGCAGATGTAGTGCGGCAGGCAGTCGCTCCTGCACGCATAGCCATAACTGTACGGCGGTCGTGAGCAGGGAGCTAGGGGGAGTTGGTGATTTCCTTTATGCCCAACCTAGATACCTTAAGTGTATATATAATAAGTCCCTGACTTATGGTCTGTTCTATGTAAAAGAAAAGCAGAGCTCTGGAGAATGCTTTATCCTGTTCAAAAAGACACATGCAACCAGTGTTCAGTCAAAAGCATTCTTAGGTTTTCTTAGGGAGTGAGTGCTCTCAGGAAGAGTCAAGTCTCTCAAAAGTCAAACAATGTGTTAATACAGAATGTTCGTTAGAAATTGCAAAATATGCCTTGTCTAGACCCTATAGTTTAGTATAGCTAAAGAGGAAGTTAATGTGCGATAAAGAATGTATCTTTAGCTAAGGTGTGAAAACATGGGGGACATGGGGGGATTTATGAGTTTCCTTGGTCTTTGTAACTAAAGCCTTAAAGCAATCTTAAATGAAATAACTCATTTTAAGTCAGAGATGCATTTAAAATGGCGTGACACAGGTCAAGCTAGAAAATGGTTGCAAGCAACTAGTTAGAGGTCCTGTCATTCCCCTTCAATCCCCTCTAGAAAATCATAATTTCATATGCATGATTTTCCTTCCTATCATTTATACAGTGTCATCAGAGGACACAAGGTCTCTCTGGAAAGGGATGGCAGGTTAGGCGACAATGTCCTTGGCTTCCTTAGTATAATCAAATAAGGACCTAAACCTGCCCACCTAAATGGTAGACTTAGCTTTAGAACTTTACATATTCCTGATAATCAAAAGGGGTTTGGGTTTGTTGCCTCAGCACACCTTGTCCAGCTGTTAGAAATGTGTCAACATTTTCAGCATCTCTGTTAAAATACAAACTTACATAAGATCCCCCTCTGCTAGCTGAGTCTGGGTTCTTTGTGGTTTTAGCGATTAGGCACATAATAAGCTTAAAACATGCATATGAAAATAATAGAAAAAGTAAAATCATCACAATCATCATAGCAATGTCTTTTAACCAGGAAAACACTCCTCCAAAACCAAAACCCCCCATACCTACAAAGGGATCCCAGCTTTTAGCAATGTTACGGGCCTCTTCTTGCAATTTATTGACCTCCTTTCTGTGTTGGGCAATTATGTCATAGTAATTTGGCACTTCCAAAGTGGTATTGTATATCCAAGTGCAACACTCATAGTCCTCAGTATGCTCACAGAGGCCAGTCAGTGCAGCACTCATACTCTCTATAGCTAAATCATGTAATTCTAACTTCTTCCTAATGGCCCTTTGTTCAAGATTTAGCAATTTAATATCATCTGAATTCTTTTCCATGATCTCATCAATGATTTCAGAATAATTATTTAATTTTTTCATCATATCGATTGACCATCCAGTCCAGGAAGTGAGCCAGGCCCATGCCAGGTCTCCCTTGCTGAACAGATCTCGTTTGATTCTATGTCTTAAGGGGTATCTTGGATGTGCACTTGCTTCAAGCATGTGCCCATTGTTGTCATTATCCACAACTCCCATAATTGGGACCACTGAAGCTAAATAGCACCATCCTGAGACATGGAGGGGGACCCAGGGGTAACATTCCTTCCCACAACATACATATATACTCTTTCCCAGTGAAAAAGGTCTTTGGGAAATATATTCTTGTAGGCGTCTATTCTGTACTGCGGTCACAAGGTGGTCCAGTATTTGTTGTATGTCTTTAGAGAAATTCTGGTAGTTAATCATTATGGTCTTATTTAAACTAGGACTTGATATGTCAAACAGGGAACATGATTTTCCTAATGGGACTTGGCAGGAAGTAATATTAAGAATTGACTTTTTGCAAATGGAAGGGTTAACACTTGTGTTATTTCCTAGGCTGAAACACCAGTCTGGGAAATGGCTTCTACCATCTACTGGGAAGGTGATATTATTATTACTTGGCACATTGGCTAAAGTAGCAGAGGTCTCATTAAGGAACTGGGTAATATTCAAAGGGACGGCCATAAGAGGGATGCGGGCTGTTTTTGGATGGAGTTTGCTACATATCCAACATTTCTCAAAACCTGACTTCCTTGCATAAGCATATTTAAATCTTGTTAATAACATTTCACTATGAAAAGTGGGTGGATTCTCATCTACATCATGCTCAATACTCAATTCTCTCTTTGTTCTGTTATGTGTCTCATGTGCAGGGTATGGTCCGCATATACTTCTCATGACACCCAGGTCTTCAGGGTGGTAGATACAGTTAGTAAAAGTCCATACAAGGGAAAACACTGAAAATGAAATCAGGATTATCAGCAGCCATAGTTTGCCCGAGTCCGGTGAAACTGGAAAAGTCATTTTCTACAGGGTCTGGGCGGTCTGCCCCTGTCAGTACCCCCTTTTCTTGACTCTCCTGTTCAAGGTCAGGGCGGTCTGCCCCCGTTAGTACCTCCTTTCTTTGACTCTCCTGTTCAAGGTCAGGGCGGTCTGCCCCCGTTAGTACCTCCTTTCTTTGACTCTCCTGTTCAAGGTCAGGGCGATCTGCCCCCGTTAGTACCTCCTTTCTTTGGCTCTGGATCTTCCAGCTCAGGTCCTGTCCGCACCAACTTCATTCTAGTGGCATGGATCCAAGTAGGGCTGTGTTCGGTCAAGACAGCGGTCCTGGTAACTGCTACTACGGTGGTCTCTGGGCCGTAGGCGAAATCCTTTTGTTTCTTTCCTTTGGGTAGCTAAGGTGTGAAAACATGGGGGACATGGGGTGATTTATGAGTTTCCTTGGTCTTTGTAACTAAAGCCTTAAAGCAATCTTAAATGAAATAACCCATTTTAAGTCAGAGCTGCATTTAAAATGGCGTGACACAGGTCAAGCTAGAAAATGGTTGCAAGCAACTAGTTAGAGGTCCTGTCATTCCCCTTCAGAGGTAAGTGCGCTGCCCGCAGTCAGCAGCGGGGAAGCCGTTCCATGCGTCAGGCGGCTCTGATTGCCGCCTGGCACCCGCGATCGTTCCTCGCTGAGAGAGAACGGTCAGCTGTTGTAAACACAGCTGACCGTTCTTCTCCCTAGAATGATCATAGAGCCCCTGTGATCCTTCTATATAGGATCACATGTCTCTATGATCATTTCAGAAGCCACGCCCCCCCTACAGTTAGAATCACTCCCCTAGGCTCAGATTTAACCCCTTGATCACCCACAGGGTTAATCCCTTCCCTGCCAATGGCATTATTATTGCAGTAACAGTGCATATTTTTAGCACTGATTACTGTAGTAATGTCACTGGTACCCCCAAAAGTGTCAAAAATGTCAATTAGTAGTCCGATCTGTCTGCCACAAGGTTGCAGTCCCCCAAAAAAAAATTGCAGATCACCGCCATTACTAGTAAAACAAACAAAAACAATGACATAAATCTTTCCCGTATTTAGTAGACGCAATTACTTTTGCGCAAACCAATCAAAATACGCTTATTGCGATTTTTTTTTTACCAAAAATATGTAGCAGAAAACAACTTGGCCTAAAATGTTAAAAAATCTTGATTTTGAATTTTTTTTTTTTGTTATATAGCAGAATGTGAAAAATACTGATTTTTTTTCCAGAATTGTCGCTCTTTTTTTGTGTATAGGGCAAAAAATAAAAATCACACAGGTGATCAAATACCACCAAAAGAAAGCTCTATTTGTGGGAAAAAAAAGGATGTAAATTTTGTTTGGGTACAACCTCACACGACCGCGCAATTGTCAGTTAAAGTCACGCAATGCCAAGTTGAAAAAAGTGGCCTGGTCATTAAGGGGGCAAATCCTTTCCGGTCTTAAAGTGGTTAAAGGTATACACAACATGTTTGAACCTAGAGTGTCAGGAGAGCTGGTCGGTTCACAGGGTCAAGGCGACACAGAAGAACATGCAACTACAGAAGCAACCCCTAAGAAGGCAGTGATACATGTGCAAAATCTTACAGTTTGCATTTTTTAAAAAGCTCCAGCTGCAACACAGAAAGGCCTCTCTCCTGCCAGAATGCTGTAGAGAAGGACCCTTTCTCTCTGTGTGGGAGCAGTGATCTTGCTGCACAGGTCCAACACGTCCCCTGCCGAGTCAAAGCTAGAGCTTAGCAAATTGCCTATCCCTTGCTCATTAGAAAGATGAAGCTGTGACTTTGCAGAAGACATGTTGGATCATTGAGGAGAGACCACTGCTTCCACAAAGAAAACAAAGGGACCTTCCCTGCAGCATACTGACCCAGGCAGCATTTTCTGCTCAGGCTGTGTCTGCTGTCTCCAGAAAACAAACTGTGAGGCTGGTGTCCTTGCTGTTGGGGTGCATTGGTGCAAATGAATTGACAAATGTTACGCTGTGTGTTAACATGCAAGGTGTTAAGACAGTCCATTTATTTGTATGGACTGCCTAATGCAACAAAACATACCAAAAGGGTGCATGCAACCAAATTAGTGCAAAGCAAGTGCATTATGAAGGTGTGTTAGAATGCTATTCACAGCATTACTGCATGTTACTGAAGCACGGCAGTGTTTACAGGGCCTAGGACTTTGCACATCTTTAGTTTTGATGGACCTGAAATAGTATTTAGCTGATTTAAACTGGAAGCTCATTGGGCTTTAAAAAACAGTTCTTGAGCTCAAGCCAAGTGACTTTGTCTAGGATGAGCATATGTAATCAGTTGGCTGAAGGCAGGCAACTCACCAAAGTTAGGATGGATAAGAGAGTGCTTACCAGTCCCTATGGAACCACTCCCTTACTAGGTGAGCCAGCAGGAGAAAAACTTCACCACATGATATAGCAAGGTTACAAGAAGACCTAGATGGAACAGAGGGGTGGGCAGCTATATGGCCGATAGGGTTCAATATTTAAAATTCACATTTTTGCACTTGGGAGCTAAAAACATGCATGCAATTTACTTACGAGGGAGAATCTCTGGGGTAAACAAAGATGGAGAAGGATCTGGAGATCCTAGTATTTTTTTTTAAGAACAATAGGAGAATTGTCATATTATCCTGCTCTGTGCAATGGTTTTGCACAGAGCAGCCCGGTCCTCCTCTTCTCGGGTCTCCCTCGGCGCTCTAGGCCCCTTCCCCTTGCCAATTGCGTACCCCCCCAGCAAGTCTCTTGCTAGGGGGGCACTTGTGAGTGCTCGCTCCCGAGCGGGCTCTCTGTGTCCATAAAAAACACAGGGAGCAGGTCTCAGTCCTGCCTCACTGGCTGTGATTAACAGTAGCAGGAGCCAATGGCTGCATCTCAGCCAATGAGGAGGGAGAGACCCGGGAGAGATTAGGCTCGCGTACACATCGCTGGATCAAACTCGGGCTCAAGTAAGTATTAAGGGAGCTGCTTCACGCTGAATGTTTTTTGCATTCATGCATAGAATTTATGAAGGTAAAAAATCTTCAGACTTTACAACCACTTTAACCTGTGTACCAGGCATTAGGATTTCTCCACTCTGGATGGAGGAGCAACAAAGGCACCTTTGGACAGCAACAATGTCAATCTAGGGAGGGGATAGTGTTAGACACATATTAGATTTAGATAGACTAACAAATGAAAGTCAAGCTCCAGCTAACATTTTTTAACAATTTTGTTTCCTTTTTGGACAAACATTTTACACAAACGATCAAAAGGTGATCATTGTAAGCACCCATGAGTGATAAAAATGGTTTGTCTCAATCCTCTCACTGCCACTTTTGGTGGACAGCTTGGGCTGTTAAAGTAACCTGAAAAATAACAGACCTAATATAGGATCACCAATAACCAGGTGAAAATAAAGGAAAAAAAGTAAATAGATTTGAGAACAGTACCAGGGGCCCAAAGGTAGCCACTAGGGGGACCGGAGGATTCCTGGATGAAATACAGGGTAGAGACCCAGAGACACAGAAGAGAAAAAAGGTAAATAAAGAAGAATTATTAGAGAGAAAAGTGGAGAGCTATGGGGGATTTTAATGGTACCATACGAATGGGTTGTATAACTCAATAATATACCATGTGAATAAAAAATCAAAAACTTTAATTCTATAATTTCAATAAAATATACATGTGCATTATTAAAATCAATACAATGATACAGTAAGTATATTGTAGAACCATAGGTGCATTGTAGTTCAGATTGCCAACAGGCTATACTAAATTGACGCCCGACATGTTTTGCAGCCCTTGTCACTGCTTCTTCAGGGGCAATATTTCAATAGTACAGACAGTACAATGCTAGTGCACTTAGAAAATAAAAATGAAAACAAAAACAAAAAACATACATAAGTACAATGTTTATATGTGGTGACAAGGTCTAAGAACCCCAGGCCAATAACACAGTCACCCCACAGTGTAGTTGGAAAAAACACAAGAGTTTGCACAATAGGAGGAGATCCTGAACGCCTCACCGACAAGTGTGGGAGTGTGGAGACTAAAACCAAACAGGAAAACAGATTAAAGTATATCATGCAAAAAGGTGCTCACAAAAGAGAATCATTCAGTGTGATATGTTTTAGCTCATAATTTTCAGCATACCAATTCAGTGCTGATGGTACGTGTACGGCTTAAATGGGGGGTATGGACACTGTTCTGTATTAGCTTCCTGAGGTAAGTATCAGGTATGGGACCATAAAATCAAAGTGAAGTTGATGGATTAAATCCAAAACAAGATGTCCAACAGATACTTAGACATGCCCCGAACTGGAGTCCATCTATAATAAATATATGAATTGCATCATAAACCTGCACAACCCAAAGGTTCCATATCTATGGTTTCCAAAGGGTTATGGAGAGACAAATGCCACATATGTATAGAGAGAAGGTATTTTCAAAGATAGAGATGTATTATAAGGAAGGATTTTTTGCCACCCTCCTATTACCATAGTTTGGTGTTCAGGAGGTCAAAATGGCGGCCACGTGACTGCATAACTTCCTGCTTGCCAATATACCAATATAACGGTGCATGATGGAATCCGGTAAGGGTGTCAGGCAGAGGGACTTACCCCACATATGAACGGCGTCCAGAGACTCCCTGCAGCATGTGTGCCGATGGTAGTCTCTGCGTTTAAATGCTCCCACTCCAACCCGGCATCTGACGTCCATCACGGCCGGATGTGACGTCAGCGTTGGATCCCTAACTACGCATGCGCCACGCGGAACTACACAGTGCCGCGTCATCGGCTTGTGAGGCCTAACGCTAGCCACATCCCCTCCAAAGGTTGGAAGGCTGCCTAGGGCTCAAACACTCGTCTGAAAGGGTTGGATCAGCTCCCTCTCGTGGTCACGGCTATAGCTGCAATGGCGAACCAGGAACCTGCCAAATCTCCACACAAAAACATAAACATAAGCGATTATACATAGAATAATAGATACTAAATATTCAATTAAGCAACGGCCTTCCTATCACTATGGATAGAAAATACATAATCATGAAACATGAATAAATACCATCAAACACAGCAAATATATAAGATAACAAAATCATATTATTATGACACAATACAGTACAAGACTAGAGTGGTCCCAAAACAAGAGGGGGAGAAGGGGGGCCACTAGTGTCAACACCACATACAGTATTGCAATATCATATAACAAAAAATGCTATCATTGGTTATTGTATTAAACCAATGGAAAATGGGGACATCTCTGAATCCTCCATTATTGATGACCAGTAGGCTGCCATGAATCTCGGGGTCACCATCCAGGATTTGTATTCCACTAGAATTCCACGTTCTCTCTACTAATTCTTGTTTCTTTTCCTTTTTTCTCTTCTGTGTCTCTGGGTCTCTACCCTGTATTTTACATCCAGGAACCCTCCGGCCCCCCTAGTGTCTACCTTTGGGCCCCTGGTACTGTTCTCAACTCTATTCTCTAGGTTTGGAGGACTCTTGGCCTTTGGGTCCTTCCAAACCACATTTAGGGATACTCTCTACTATTTTGTTAATCAACTGGGATGTAGTTATCTTGCTTACTAGCAATACACCACCACAATCGCCTTTCATTGTAAAGGAAAAAAGTAAAAAAAAAAATAGGAAAAAGAAAACAAATGTAATCTCCACAGCTAAGAATTGGTCATTCAATTTTATAATTTTTGGGATTAATACTATTTTAAAGGTAGATTTGTATGCAATCAAATAACACAAATAAGGTGCAGGATTACCTTTTAAGCTAATTTACATTAACTTTCTGTGAAATTGGTAATTTTACAGCGAAATTAAAAAAAAAATTACTGTGCTCATTTCTTATAAAAAAAAATGTATTGTTTTTTTTTTTTTTCCCCAGATGGCTGAACAGAGCAGTAGGGGAGCAAAAGCAAGGAAAGCATGGGTGTCTACAGAGGTCAGTAATAAATTGAACTTGTTTCTTTGACCTGCATGGGCACAGCACAGGTGTGCTTTAAAGAAAACTTTACAGCATCAACTCTAAATGCAAATTCCTAAGAAATTTGTAATAGTTTTCCATTTTAGGAGGCAGTTTACTCAGTAAGAAAAATGGGACAGCAGGAAGCACACCTTGGCAGGCTCATTCTAAATAAATCTGCCGCTGTACAAGGGAGCTTGTGTCTTGTAACAGCCATTGTGACAGACCTACTGTTCTGCTTAAATGAATTTTGCCAGCAGCAAGGAATATTGTTTTTTATGGTAAATCCAACGCCAGTAAAGTCCAATTTAAAGTGGATGGAAATGTCAGTGAATTAGCCAGCTGAATGGTTTTCTACAGTCGCAAGAATGAATCAATACATATATTGTAATTTCTTTAAATGACAAAAGGCCATTACATATAGGGGTTTTTGCACTTCAAATAAAAAGTGGACCATTTCTTCAACAATGGAAAATCCCCTCCCCCGACATTCTCCGATATCAGAAAGACCTTCTTCTCAGGTCACAGAATATTATTAAATTGCAATAAAAAGAAAAAAGGAAAACTGTACTGGTTTTAAATGCATGTTGCTGCAAAATATGAGGAGGGGGGTCCCATCCTTTAAATACAGGAAGCAGTTTCAGACACCCACAAAGGTCTTTTTGGAATTTTATGTGAATGTTGTCAGCCAAGAGCCATATTATGAGCATGGGAACAAATGTGAGTGACTCTTTGCGCAGGCCTTGCGGAAGAAACAAAGCCTATGTCACATACACAAACTGATGTCCCATGATCGGCCTATTACAGACTTTTCAGGCATTGTGCAAGAATTCAATACCTATTATACATCCTTGGCCCCCACCTGTCCCTCCAGGCTTAACAGCATAGACAGCCGCAGATACAAAGCTGCTTACAAGAGGTAGCCTATCCCACTCTTTCTCACGAGCTCACTCAGGAATTAGACTATCCAAATACACCTCTAGAATTGGCAGTTATAATCACTGATCTCCCTAAAGGGAAAAGTCCAGGCCCTGATGGCTTTACAAACTCATACTATAAGAAACTATCCCGCCTCTTACTGAAACCACTATGTAACCATCTCACTACTATTTCGGTGGCCAGTCCCCTTCCTCGGGAGGCTCTCTTGGCCCACATAGTGGTCATTGCAAAGCCAGGGAAAATTCAGACAGGGTGCCAAAATTACTGCCTTATGTCCCTTTTAAACACTGATACCAAAATGTTTCTCTAAACTATTGGCAATAGCAACTAGATTGCAGGATCACCTCCCATTCGATAATCCACCCTGATCAAACGGGATTTATAAATCGGAAGAGAGGCCGAGATAACACTATCAGGGCGCTCAACATACTCCACTGGATTAGATGTGGACCTTCTCAATCCCCTTGTCATATTCTATCTACTGATACCAAAAAGGCATTTGACAGGGTGGATTGGTTGTTTATGGAGGAGACCCTCCAATCACTGGGACTAGGGGAAGAAGAGGGGTTGGACCTCAGCGCTCAGGAATGCCTGTTATCCTCTTAGTACTAGAAGCCTTTCTCTAAAAAATTCATCAAAATGGGAATGTACGGGGTGTCTGTGTAGGCTCGACAGAGAATAAACTTTTGGCGTACGCCGATTATATTCTTTTCTCCATCTCAGTCGCAAGAATGAATCAATACATATATTGTAATTTCTTTAAATGACAAAAGGCCATTACATATAGGGGTTTTTGCACTTCAAATAAAAAGTGGACCATTTCTTCAACAATGGAAAATCCCCTCCCCCGACATTCTCCGATCTCAGAAAGACCTTCTATAGCGATGAGGACAGTCTTGAGCCTGTGCGGAGATAAATGCCGGTTTTGACCCCCTGTAATTAAGGGGTCATCTTCTTCTGGTAAGAAGTATATTGTCTAACCACTGGGTGGAGGTGTATGGTGAAGGTTTCTCATCAAGTCCAAGTTTGTTGCTGAAGACACAGTCTGCACTGAGCACTTTAAGGACTTTAGTTTTATCACATGAACCACCATTGACTTATTTATTTATTCACTGATTTATGCATTTTATCTTTACTGAATAGGTTTGCCCGTATATTGCAAGTTTGTGACCAATCACATATGCACTATAGCACTTTACAGTGAGAACTGATTGCTGAGCGCAATACTCACCCTTGCTAACAATTTTTCACGTTTTTACGTTTATATTGCGGCTCGCAGTGTGGAAGAAATTCCCAGAAACAATTTCACATTTATTTATTGAAAATTTCTGTTGTCAAATATTATTTCTTTTGCGCAGGCCTTTTTGGTTAGCACCAATTATTTTGCGTTATATTTGTTCATTTAAGGCTTTACAAAGTTTACAGTCATTAGTGGGCAGGGTTAGGAACCCTTACACTGCAGAAAAACAGCCTGGAGATTAGTTGTTTAGAGCACACAAGCTAACGACAAAATGGCCTACTGTGGAGAAACAAAGCCAAAATGGAAAACAACAGCACTGGACAGAAAGACAATGCCCAATGTATGGCTCTAAATAAGAAATTGTAATTCTTGACTGGAGTGTACCTTTAAAAATATTGGAAATTTGGCTTCAATAAAGACAGCAATTTGTTGGATATCAGCTAAATGTGTTCACATTAATTGTGCTCATTAGTCATTGCTCTCTGGGTCTGTTCCTTTTAATAATTATGGTAAAAATCTGCTGATGTTACTTTGCTGCTGCCAGAGAACATCTACGATCTAGTCTAGAAATTCCGGGATTCAGAGGATGGAAACAGATTTTGAACAGTGACTCATCAGCTCGTATTATGTATCTCATGTCAATTATTGCTTAACTAGAGTGTCCATTATCCAACTGCAGATGATTCATTTCATGTTTTTGGATTCCCTGATGCTTTTATTTGACAAGAGGCACACACGGCCCTCTCAGTCTCCATTAGGAGACAGATCACTATATCAGTCCGTGCTTCATTGTTCTGACATTTTACTCATTGCAGCTAGAAAGGTCCTTACTGCTCTGTGAAAGCTGGTTAAGTCAAGGAAAAACAGGATTTTCCTTTGCAAAAAATATGTTGCCAAGAATCATTGAAACAATTATTGGCATATTTTTCAAACTGTTGGAGAATCCCAAAGAATGTGGAAGTGCACATCGAGAAACCACCCGGTCTTTAGAGTACCAGATTGGTTTCAGCTTGTCTCCTTCCCAGCCAAGCCCTTTAAACACATTTCACCCACTCATGGGCTCAATTGTAGAAGTGGGAGTGACTATGCATCATCAGCCGCTGAACTAAATCAGACCAAGTTGGATAAATGTGGACACAAAGAAATGAGAAAAACCACCTCTATTAAATGCAAAGCACTGTTTCTAAAATACATATACTGTGCAGGAGCTTAATTTTTTTAATAAGAATAAATAATACTTTTCCTTATGTATTTGTGGATTTATTCTTTTTTACTTTTTTTGTTTACATTGACTTATTTAATTGCGCGTTGTTTTTTTTTTTTTTTTTGGTTCCAATTTTAAAGCGGAGTTCCGGGCACAAAATCGGTATTTTTTTTTTTGTGCCCCTCCGCTAGCTACACATAACCTGAAAAGGAATTGGATAGTTATTTTTTTTTTTTTTTGTACACTCACCTTGTAATCGAAGATCGTAAATACTCACCTCAGGGTACTTCCTCCTCCAGCGCCGCGGCTCACCCCGTCACTTCCTGCCTCGCGATGATTCCTGGGAGCTGAACGTCATCGCTCCCAGGAATCAATGCAACGGCACCGGCCCCGCACGTCACTTCCGGGCGACGCCGCATTCCCCTGCTAAACAGCTTCTGGGCATGCCCAGAAGCTGTTTAGGAATGCGGCGCCGCACCGGAAGTGACGAGAGGGGCCGGTGCGGCGCATTCTGGGAGAAGAAGATGCGGAAGAAGACACCGAAGAGGACCGCGCCGGCTTCAGCTGCCCACAAGAGAGATGGAAACGCTGTGGAAGAAATTTTCAAAGTAAGTATTTCTTCTTGCAGGTAAGTGCGAACCGGGACAGATCAGAGGCTAGCCATTGTGGAATGTGCTAGCCCTGACTGTCCCGGGGGTATGTTCAGCAAAAAATGAGATCTGTGCCCGGAACTCCGCTTTAAGTTCTAGCACAGTATGTGCATTTATGAGGCAGTGCTTTGCAACTAAAAAAATGTATCACTCCTTCCAGCTAGTAATGGTGATTCCCACAATGATATTAACTTATTTTTTATTACCTGATTCATAGGTTCACATTTTTCAAGGATTCACTGGTGGAATTTTCCCAGTGAAAGAACAGTTAACTTTTCAGGAGAGAGAGAGATCCCATTGAAGAACTGTTGCTATTCAAGCCTAGAAGCAGTGGTTATTAACCAAGTTTTCCTATGTTAATTGTTTACTATTGTTGAACAATGCTTCTGGGTGTATATATGCATATATTTAAAGGGTAAGTTCACTTTTGTAAAAAATCAAAAAAATAAAATGCATATTCTTGGCAGGTTAGAAAATATGCAGTGTCAGGCTCCTGCAGACTCTTAGTACCCTCTACAATTGTGGGCTACATGTATTCCCTTGTTTGTTATCTTACGTGCTCTTTACCAGATAGTTTGGCCCGTGACACAGTGTGCATGGGTAGTGATCATCTAGCTGTATGTTAGTAGTTAAAACTTTTTATTGCAATACATTGGAAAGATTTCCAATTTTATTGCAATAGAATTAGTTCTCATTAGTTTACATTAGCGCGATGACAGACATTGCATGTGATTCGGAGTGCACTGCTCTGAAAATCACATGCGATGTCTGTGCGATGTGAATTCAGCCATATAGATTGTATAGCTGAATTCACATTGCATTCAGACACAACTCGCGCAGGACCCTTTTTTGAGTCCGCAGCAGAATCGGATCGCATAGTGGTTCACACCTATGCCATCCGATTCATGTCCAAACTGACAGTTCGTACTGCGATATGCAAACTGATCTGGGGGTGTCATTATCTTTGTATTGACACCCCAAGCAATTTGCATATGGCAGTGTGAACTGCCTGCGATTTGAACGCAATGCGGGAACCCGCAGTGGATTCGCAGGGTTCCTGCATCACATATGTGAACCGGCACTTATGGTCTAAAATTCTATAGCTAGATTTAGCTCAGGGATTAACAACCAACATAGGCTAGAGCCATGTTAGGCATTCAATGGTCACTACTGGTTGTCTGGTTGCATGACAGATTAAACACTGCTAGGAACTTAACTCAGAGTAGATAGGCTGACTCTGCATTCCAGTGCCATACTACAGTTTCTGCTGGTGAAATGCTGCATTCCAGGCTGATTATAAATGGCTGGAGGGTTTACTCATCACTGCAGAACTAGTCTTAAGGTCTCTACACCAAGACAAATTTTGCTTTGTGATCAATCTCAGGGGCCCCTGTAACTGAACTTTGCTGCAGAATTCATCCAGAGGTATCCTTATTACTAACTATTGTAGTGGAAATTAATAGGGCTTGGAGCATAGAAACCCGCTCAGTGCGCTGAAGATTAATACGCACCAAACGCCATTAATAGCTTGTACTGAAAAGTACAAATGCACAGCTCTTTTGCATAAGGTTTACCAAGAGCTCGGCGACAAAAAAAGGTCATATCGATGCCATCTGCCGGGTCTCTCTCTTGGTATGTATGTGGGTATGTGGATGCGTGAGTGTGGGTAAGAGCAAGTGTTTGTGGGTAAGAGTTTGTGTGTGCATGTGTGTGTGTGTGTGTGAGTTCCTGTGTGCTTCTGTGTCTGCATGCATGAATGAATGTGTGAGGTCTGTGTCCATGTGTGGTCTGTGCTGTGTGAGTTTCCTTTCTGAGTCTCAGGGCAGGGCTTGGTTTATTTACAGCAAGTGGACAAAAGGGGGTTACAGGGAGTGGCTTCAAGACCACCAATCACAGAACATGTATACATTCAAAAAGTACAATGGGTAGTGCTTATGTAAAAACACAGACATGTGCAGAGATGAGCAGAAATGGCTGCCATCTTATGGACCTGTCTGTGCTCATTCATAAACATGGACCCATTACCTGTTAGTGGATCTCATCAAATATGATTCATATAAACCATATTTGATAGTGACCATTCTATTTGTTCCAGTCGATGAGGCTTTATCTGCATAAGACAATAGCAGCAGTATTTCAGTCATACGGATCAAGTATGACTAAAAGATGCCATCCATTAATCTTGGTAAAATGATAAGAATTCCATATCACAAACATATCTCAGCAGTATGGGGCCCCCAATAGCGGGTATACATCTGTGCGATGGACTCTCTTTGCTACAAGTATTGTGCCATCTCATCTTAATGGTAGGTTTTCACTTAACAAGTCTTTCCGCAATAACAGTTAAAGCAATATTCACTGTGAATAGTGATTACCGGTAAAACTGACACTGGGAGACATTATGACTATTTAACTAAAGAAATGTCCACAATCAAATTTTCCACAACACTATATATACCCAGATATATGTGCACAATTCCAATAGGACTTTTGCTGAGCACATTTTTGATAATACCTGTTTACATATGGGATATGTGTACTATTATTAATCTATTCTTATTTAAAGCTTGAATTATTTCCATACTGGTGTGCAACTATATACTTATGGTTAATTCTCAAAGCCACTATCCTGGGTGGAGGCACTGCCAACTGTATTATCAAACACATCCTTTCGCTTAGTTAAGGTTCTGGTTCTCCTATTTACCTACTGGTTTAGCACAATATCCTGTTTGAGGGGGCCATTTATCATAGCCCCCCCCCCCTTCTACAATAGGGTACAAGTGTTGAATTGTCCAGCAGCAGGACTGTTTAAATCAAGGATAATAGACCTAATCAGTGTATGCCTAACTTGTATTACTTTTATTTTATGTATGGGCATAGGAGGGTGCAGTCAATATTATAATGTGAATTGGTTTAGGTAAACTCTGTTCTTGCATATGGTTTATTTTTTTTTCAGATGATGCAGAAATGTGCTGTGAACTAAATGCAGCTCCAAGAACAGACTGCCAGTAACAAATTACTACTGTGCTTTGAACACCCCAAACTGAAAATAGCAGTATCAACATAAAATAAAAATATAAAAACTAACAAAAGAAATGAAAACCTCAAAATACCTTCCCTGAAACAAAAGATCACAATTTTTAAAAATAAGTCTTGCAGTAAAAAAGCAGTTTAACCTAAAATAAAGGCTGTATTAAAAAAAAACAATATATATATATATATATATATATATATATATATATATATATATACATACATATATATATATATATATATATATATATATATATTACCCAGAAATAAACCCCCTCTCCCCTCCAAATACAACCCTAACGCAATAGCTCATTTTTTTAATAGTAAGCCATGCAAAAAATTGACCACAAAATAAAATGAAAAATAAAAAAGTCCTCAATAAAAGACAACAAATAGGTTGGTTGCCCAAACAAAATGAAAGCATGCTGTTTTTTTTTCACTTTTCCGGCAAGAACTTCTAATTCATTTACACTATGGTTGCTCTGTGCCCCCAATTTATAGTGAGGGTGACTGGCTTAACCAAAAGCCCCCTTATTGGATTTTTTTAGTGTTCAGGCCATAGTTCGAAGGCCATGTAGTGTATTACGGTTTTAACAAAGAAATTCTCCTGGGCCAATCTTCCCATACATTTGCAGGGACAGCAAACATCAGACTTGCAAGAATCACCTTAAACTCATCATCCCAAACCAATCCACCAAAGTGTGCGGGTAAGAGGAAAAAAAAAAAAAAAAACACACCATGTCATAAAATACCGTATTATTCTTTTTCTAGCTAATAATTTCCTTTCCAGGTTCCAGTGAAGTCCAAAGATATCCTATGCTGTCTGCTCCAGCGATTGCAGATGAAAGTTTGGAAAAGCATTGATCCCCCTTCTTCACTGTTAAACAGTGTTTTATGTGCTAAGGGAAGGGTTTCCTGAGATAATTTCCCAAATCTGGACTAAGGTGCAAAAATGGGCAGTGATGTCTTTGAAACCACTGTGATGAACAGAGGCAATGTAAAAAATTGAATCTTAGTAAAAAAAAAAAAAAAAAAATGGATGAATCCTGTGTTGAGCATTTTTTCTTGTCAAATAAACCTCTTTAAATTTTCTGGTCAGCATCTTGCAGATAATATTGCCCATTTACTTTGGCTCTTGTGCCCACAATATCCTCCAAAGATGGTTTCCAAACTGTGGCCCTTTGCTTGCTTTTATCCGGCCCTTGGGTTGCTTTTTTATTCACTGACACAAATAAAGGACACAATTCCTCCCAATAACACCAATGAAGGGGCACAATTCCTACCAATTACATCAACGATGGGGCACAATTCCTCCCAATAACACCAACAATGGGGCCCAAGACACCAATGATGGGGCAAAATTACTCCCAATGACAACAAGGATTGGGCACAATTCCTCCCACTGACACCAATAATGAGGGATTGTTTACTCCCACTGATGCTGGGACATTTTGTACTCCCGATGGCCACAATCTGGGCCACCTAAAGTCTAAAGGACAATAAACAGGCCCGTTGTTTAGAAAGTTTGGAGACCCCTGCTCTAGTTCAATGTTCTTTGGACACACATATACATAGGTATACAGATGCTATCTTAGTGGAAGCGAATTAACTTATGCTTTTATCCTTGGGGAAAATATACAACCTCTATAAAGACAGTGGGGTTGATTTACTAAAGGCAAATAGACTGTGCACTTTGCAAGTGCAGTTACACTAATTGTCTTGGGTTTCAACCTGACTTAGCTCTTGATAACTTTTTGAGGCCCGCTGCAGCATAATTGAAGACAGAAGAACCCTATGGATGACTTTAAAAAAAAACACCAAAACAAAACTTTGCTTCCAGAAATTGGCGATTAAAATTAATGATCCAGCCTTTTATCATAATGGCTAAAATATCATAATCTACAATATTAGTTCTCAAATGTACCCCATAATAGCTCTCATCAACCTTTGGCCAGATAACAATGCAGCTTGCATGTTGACAAAAACTCCTTAGAAATAGGAGTGAAAGCGCATTTGAGATTAATTACAAAATAGGCTGTAATTACAATATTGCATTAGTCATTATGGCTGTCACTGGAATATAAAGATTATTTCAGGTTGGGAAGAGAAAAATATAAAAGAAAAAACACAGATAATGCTTAGAAAAATATGTGTGAAGGGTTTAATAGATGTAGAAAGAATGTACAATGTGAACTGAAATTAGCTTTAGATAATGACCTTGTCCCGGAACTGCCAGAGCCCTTTATTGTATTTCTTTGGTGCTCCAGATTGGCTGTGCAGTTACAGTTTGAACCACAGATCCCCCACAAGGTTCCTCTAGGGGCAGCTCTAAACGATCTCTGCATCTTAAAGCGGAGTTCCGGGCACAGAAGTCATTTTTTACTAAACATACCCCCGGGACAGTCAGGGCTAGCACATTCCACAATGGCTAGCCTCTGATCTGTCCCGGTTCGCACTTACCTTTTAGAAGAAATACTTCCACAGCGTTTCCATCTCTCTTGTGGGCAGCTGAAGCCGGCGCGGTCCTCTTCTGTGTCTTCTTCCGCGTCTTCTTGTCCCAGAATGCGCCTGCACCGGCCCCTCTTGTCACTTCCGGTGCGGCGCCGCATTCCTCCACAGCTTCTGGGCATGCCCAGAAGCTGTTTAGCAGGGGAATGCGGCGTCGCCCGGAAATGACGAGCGGGGCCGGTGCCGTCGCATTGATTCCTGGGAGCTATGACGTTCAGCTCCCAGGAATCATAGCGAGACAGGAAGTGACGGGGTGAGCCGCGGCTCCGAGGGAGGAAGTACTCTGAGGTGAGTATCTTCGATCTTCAATTGCAAGGTAAGTAAACAAAAAAAAAATAACTATCCAATTCCTTTTCAGGTGAGGTCTACCTAGCGGAGGGGCACAAAAAAAAATATTGTTTTTGTGCCCGGAACTCCGCTTTAATTCCCAGATCTGGTCATCTTCTACGCTAATGACAAGAGATCCTAACTTTCTTTTTTGGATTGTTTCTTTATTGTACATTGAGAGGATACACCAGGAGCACTGAGGCTCTTCCTGCTGCAGCAAAAGGGTTGAGATCCCATTTTATGATAATGCAGAAAAGAGTAATCCGGCAGACAGTTTTCTTCACTCCTTAAGTCCTCGAGAGATAAAAGGTGCTAATGGGTGTTGGAGTCTACAAACTTTCACCTGCAGCTGACCCTTTTAAAGGAACCTGTATAAATAGGAATATAACATTTACTATTGCTGACTTGGGTTTTAGAGATACATGCTCTGGGGCTGTCATCGTTACAAAGAACATTATTGACCCAAAACAAGCACACACGATATGAGTTTAGGCATTTCAGTCTCCCCTGGCTCCTTGATTGTGACTCAGTAGCTAGTGAAGGACACCCCGAGGACTTCTAGCTTTATAATCAAGCCAGCCCTGGCAGCTCCAATTTTTCTACCCAAACCATTTCACTTAAGTTATATCATCATTACAATACAGACTGTTCTCTAACATTTTCTTTTTTTTCGATCTGTGTTCTCTTCTGTATATTTTTATGTGCTTTGCAAAGCCAGCAGGCTCCATTTCTGCTCCTAATGAATTATGAAGGCCCTTGCAGACGTCCATGAGTTATGTTCCTCTGTAGTCCGCTTACAAAATGCTTCATGTTTCTGCTCGCCACTTATGAAATTTTTTGCTTTGAAAGGCATTGTTTTTCCATACAACACCATTTCACAGCATATGTTATTAGTCGAAGAGTGCCCTTGGCTTGTTTTAATTTACAACTAGTAAAATGAAAAATATCTTGCAAATACCGCTCTGTTCTCCGTTAAGAGATATTTTTTTGCATGTGGCTTTTAATTATTTCACACATTTACATATCACCAACATTTTCTGTATTTCTTTACAGAATTACCTTCTACCCTTTATAACCGTCCCTTCCTCAGTGGATTTTTTCTTTGGACATTCTTATTACAGGCACAGATTCACCTTGATTTTGATAAATTAAATTTTTTCATTGGGACTGGGCAAACTACAGCTGCCACACTGTGTAAAAACTGTATGTCAAAGCATGTCTTGACAGCCAATGTTTAAAAAAAAAAGAAAAAAAAAAGGCAGCATGGATGGCGGATTAGTGGTCATAAGGGTCCAGGGTACAGTTACCACTAGGTACTCTCTCTGCATACGTTTGTAAGCTCTGTCTGTGTTTGTGTAAGTTTTCTTTGTGTTCTCCATTTTTTATTCTTACTGTTAAAGCAGAAATAAAAGGAACAAAACAAAAAAGAGAAATTTGAATAGCCCTCACAGTAGTCCCCCCCTCCCTGGAGGTCCTCTGAAGACCATCATCATTATCTAACATGCCCTGAGTGTAGGTTGGCTTTGAACCACCCCAGCCTGTGACTGGACAGTGAAAGGTGATTATTTTTTTTTTCTGTCACTGTGATTCCGTGTACTGATTATCAGCATGCTTCTAGTCAACTTGTACTTCTTCTTCCTTCACATTCCAGCCCTGCTGTATATGGAATGTGAGTAGACATCAGGTTTGGTTTCACCACTACCATGAGTTCTGTGAGAAACCAGTGGGTTTGAGATTCACACTCCTGATTGGAGATTTTGTGTGCAGATTTGCCCGGGAAATGTTTTTTTTAATGAGAATGCACTGAATAGCCTTTAAACTATGGCCAGAGGGCTTGGAAGAGCCAACAAGGGGGGTTGTGGATAACCCAGACCCCTAAAAAAAAATGGCAGCGAGCAGACATAGTGTTAGTGTATTGGAAACTACTGAGGGGAAAGGATAGGGAAAACTGACAAACTGCATATGGAGAGATTGAAGCCCCAGCCCAGACAAAGCCCCAGTTAGTGGGAAGGGCGAAACATGTAGGCGGAGGGGTACACGCCCTCCCTCGTGGTCCGCTGTCTGTAGTATACCAGATGTGGCCAGCAAATGCTGGCAATTGGGATTCTAATGAGAGATGTAGGAGATATCGAGGACAGAGGGCACAATCTGCAGCATGCAGTGGAGCAGACCATATGTCTTGGAGAAACTCTCAGTCTAAAGCCTACAACTCATAGCACCAGAAACTGATGTTTTAACAATTATTAACTATCTGCGTATCGACAGGTGTGGTGAGCAGACTGTAGACCTCTGTGTTAGGCATATCCATATTGCTAACAGACAGGAGTGAACATTAACTTTGCGGCCAAAGCAAGTTATATGCAGAGAACTGTACCGCCGAATAAGATATGGAGACAGTTTTATTTGCTGTACACAGTCGACCTCCCTAAGATGGGAGAAAGGAACAGAAGGAAAAAAACCCTAGTGGGACTTTAACAGCCTGTTATAGTACCTAAATCATAATGGAAAGTAACCATTAACCATTACCAGTCATTTGGGTGGGGGGAAGGCTGCTATGGTTCTCACAGGTCTGGGTGAAAATAATTCAGGACAACTGGGTTATTTCTACTATCTCGCAGGGGTTCCAAATATAATTTCAAGTGTTTCCTCATCCTCAGTTTGTAAAGTGAAACATACCTACAGTTCCCTAAAAAGAAGATCTGTTTTTCTGGCTCTGGACCATTTAAGGTCTCAAGAGTGATTACAGAAGTTCCAGATGATGAAAGATTCAAGGGTTTTTACTCAAACCTTTTCGTAGTCCACAAGCCAAACTGACACGTGAGACCTACTCTGGATCTCAAAGCTCTGAACCGGTTTCTAAACATTCGCACTTTCCAAATGGAGTCAATTCACTCAGTCATGGCCTCTCTGCAGGGAGGAGATTTTCTAGCATCCATAGACATCAAGGATGCGTACTTTCATGTGCCTATCTTTCAGGCCCATCAAAGGTTTTTAAGCTTTGCAGTAGAAAACCATCATTTGCAGTTTCTGGCTCTGCCCTTCGGGCTGGCCACATCTCCACGAGTGATCACAAAGATCCTAGCCCTAGTGTTGGCTGCTCTAAGGTCTCAAGAGATAGCAGTGGTAGCATATCTAAATGATCTGTTACTTATAGACCGATCGGGTTTGGCTCTAGGCCAGAATGTGTTCCGGAAAACGGAATTTTTGTAAAATCTTACCTGTAAAATTCCTTTCTCTGAGTCCTCCGACAGTCGCCGCCATCTTCATATTCGTCACAATGGGGTATTAGACTTTGCTCCGTAGGAGTAGCTAGGCAACAGAATATGTCAATATTAAAGCTTTTAACATATCCCCACCCCAGGGGGTGGTCCCCTCAGTCTATACCCTCCTGCTTCCTGTTTCATATCTCAGTTTCAGTGGAATAGCAGTAGAGTACCTAAACCCCAAAAGAGGGGCGGGGGCTGCGACTGTCGGAGGACTCAGAGAAAGGAATTTTACAGGTAAGATTTTACAAAAATTCCGTTTTCTCTTACGTCCTCCGACAGTCGCCGCCATCTTCATATTCGTCACAATGGGGACGTCCCAAAGCAGTGCAAACATGAGGGGAGGGAAACGCAGCCGCGCCTAAAGGCAACGCAGTCTCCACATCAAAGAAAGTAACCTTACCAAAGGAAGGAAACCAGCTGGGCAACATGAGAAAAAACTTGCTCAACGGGAGCAATAACCCAGGAAAAAAACAAATAACCCAAGGATAAAAAGAAATCCCAAACAGCCCAAAAGTCCAAAACAAGGGACCCTAAGGGACCGCCGCACTAGAACCGTGCGGCCAAAGGAAGCATCTGCCGATGCGTGAACATCCACTCTGTAGAATAGAGTGAAGGTGTGCATGGTCGACCAAGTCGCCGCCCTACACACCAGGGCCACAGAAGCCCCATGACGACAGGCCCAAGACGTACTCAGAGATCTGGTAGAGTGCGCCTACACAGGCATAGGGGAAAACTTTTCCCTGCAAAGTATAGGCCTGTGCAATGGCCTGTCTGAACCAATTGGCGACGGCAGAAGCCGACGCCGCTACGCCCTTCCGAGGACCCCCGGAAGGACAAACAAGAATCCGACTTGCGAAAAGATTCTGACGATTTTTGGTGAATCCTAATCGCCCGAACAACATCCAAGGAGTGCAACTCCACCTCCTTCGGACATTTAGACTTCGCGCAAGGCGAAGGCAAGACAATGTCCTCATTGAGGCGAAATTCCGAAACCCCCTTCAGAAAAAAAGAAGGGTTAGGTCGCAAGACCACCTTAACCAAGTGAGTGGCCAGATACGGACATTTGCAGGACAAGCTGCCAGCTCCGACACTCTGCGAGCCGAAGTGATTGCCGCCAAAAAAGATGACCTTCTTGGACAACATAGACAACGAGATCTACCAGATCCGTTCAAAAGGACCATGTTGTAACACGGACAGAACAAGATTCCAGCCCCAAGGAGGCAGAGGCACCCTCCTAGGAGGGACCAGATGCCCCTGAACAAAAGTGCCAACCAAGGAGTTAGATGCCATAGGACGTTGAAAAAGAACGGCCATCGCAGACACCTGACCCTTGATCGTAGCCAGCGCCAAACGCTGGCAACACCCTTTCGAAGGAAGGACAACACCCTAGACACCGAGTACGGGCGAGGTGAAAACCCCCCGGACTCACACCAGGCAAAATAAGCCTTCCAGGTACGGTAATAGACCTTCCCCGAGGAAAATTTCCTCGCGTCGATCAAAGTGTGAATGACCTCAGGGGAGAGACCCCTATCCCTCAGGACCGCGGTTTCAACAGCCAGGCCGTCAAAGCCAGCGACTGTAAAGCAGGATGGAATATCAGCCCTTGAAACCGGAGATCTTCTCGAAGAGGCAGACGCCACGGAGCGTTGACCGCCAGAAACACGAGGTCTGCGTACCAGGACCGGCGAGGCCAGTCCGGTGCCACAAGAATCACTGTGTTTGGTTTCGAGTTCAACCTGCGAAGGAACCCGGACAGCAATTGAATCGGTGGAAACGCATACATCAGTCGATACTGATGCCACGGAGCTACCAACGCGTCTGACGCGTCCGCCCGAGGATCGCGCGTCCTTGCCATGAACCTTTTCACCTTGTCGTTCAGACGAGATGCGAACAGGTCTACCTCCGGAAGACCCCACTTCGCGCACAACATCTGGAAGACATCCGGGTGGAGGGGCCAGTCCCCCTGGTCCAGGAATCAGCGGCTCAGACAATCCGCCTGCCAGTTCTCCACCCCCGGAACGTAAACCGCCGATATCGCCGGGACGTGTGTCTCGGCCCAAGACAGAATGCCGGCCACTTCCCGAGCCGCTCGGGCACTCCTGGTGCCCCCTTGGCGATTGACGTAAGCCACCGCCAAGGCATTGTCCGTCTGCACCCGAACCGGACAGCCCTGCAGCCTGTCCGTCCAACGCCGAAGGCAGAGATTCATCGCACGCAATTCCAGAATGTTGATCGGAAGGGAGGATTCCTCCTCCGACCAAGTCCCCCGGGCGGACAGAACGCCCAGGACACCACCCCAGCCCAACAGGCTGGCATCCGTGGTGATCACCGTCCATGAAAGAGGACGAAAAAACTTGCCCCCTGACACCGTCGGGGACCGGAGCCACCACAGAAGATCCCTTCTGGTGCGATGGCTCAACTAAATCTGGAGATCCAGAGATTGCGGTCGCCCGTCCCACCTGGACAGGATCTCCGCTTGGAGACCCCGCGTGTGAAACTGGGCGAAGGGAACCGCCTCGAAAGCCGAGACCATCAATCCCAAACATCTCATGCACGTCCGGAGTGACGAGCACGGAACGTCCCTGAGGGACCTGACTTCTTCCTGAAGAGTCCTGAGTTTGTCGTCCGGTAGGAAGACCTTCGCCTGGACCGAGTCCAGAATCATTCCCAGGTAGGGAAGACGAATCGACGGACACAGCGTCGACCTTGGAAAATTTATCGTCCAACCAAACTCCTGTAGAGTCAGCATCGTGAAGGACAGGTCCTCCTCCAGACCCTGGCCGGTCGCAGACCGAACCAGAATATCTTCCAGATACCCCAGGACAGAGATGCCCTGGGCTCTCAACAAAGCCAGAAACCGATGCAAGCACCTTGGCGAAAACCCGTGGAGCCGAAAGCGAGACCAAAAGATAACGCCACAAAGTAGTAGTTATCCTCCGCAATGGCGAATCGAAGGTACCTCAGGTGACCCTCGAAAAACGGGATGTGAAGGCACGCATCCTTCAAGTCGATGGAAGCCATGAATTCCCCCGGAACCAGGGTAGCCACCACCGACCGCAGGGATTCTATGCGGAACTTGCGAACCCGCACAAAGCGGTTCAGAGCCTGTAAGTCCAGAATTGGACGTACCCTGCCCTCCTTCCTGGGCACAGCGAACAGATTGGAAGAGAACCCCCGAAATCTGTCCCGATGAGGCACCGGAACTACCTGAGGGAAAAAATCTGCTCCCCGGCCGAGAGAGAAAACTCGATCTTGTAGCCAGAACGAACGATTTCCTGAACCCACCTGTCCCGAACACGGGCCAAACAGGGTTGAAGAAAAAACCGAGCAAGCGTCCCCCCACCCCAGAACTGGGTGAGGGCGTCCCTTCAGGCCGCATTGTTATGGGCAGCGGGTCCGGACTGGCCGGACTTCTGCATGCCTGACCACGGCTTCTTTTGGGAGCCTTGACCTTTGAACGGCTTGCCCTCATAGTGCTCCCGAAAGGCACGAAAGGACCCCTGAGAGGGCCGAAAAGAAGCATGCTTCTTACCAGGAGCCGCCTTAGCCTTGTGGGATTGGGGCAAGAGCATGCTCTTACCACCCGTGATCCCCTTTATCAGTGTATCCAAAGATTCTCCAAAAAAGGCGAGATCCATCATAGGGCTGATAGGCTAAGGTCTTGCGCGAAGATTGGTCCACAGACCAACACTGCAACCAAACCAGGCGGCGAGACAATACCGCCACACTGTGTACACGTGCAGCCAACGGTACTATATCCAAGTCCGCATCACACAAATACATGACACCCTGATGGATTTCCATATCCAATGTCGCCGGTGAGGCTGAATCAGCCACCAGGACGCGCCTGAGTACCTGCGTCCTATTCGCGACAGCCTGGGCTGTCATAAGCGAAGCAAATAGAGCCTTTAGCATAGAACCCGTATAGAGTAAGTATGACGGGCAAGAGACTCCAGCCTCCTGTCCGTAGCATCCCGGAACACCGGGGTGCCCCCTGCAGAAATCGCAGTGGACTTATTCAAAACCGCCACCGCGTGATCCACCGGAGGTGGCACACACCACCGCTCATCAGTAGCGGGCGTGAAAGGATACCACAGCCTGAACCTACTTGGTACAGCAAAAAGCTCGCGTATATTGCGCCATTGTTCCTTAACAGCGCGCTGAAAATCATCAGTGCAAGGAAAGACCTGCGATGTCTTGCGTCTTTCTGCGTCCCATAAGCGGCCAGGGCAGCAGGAGGACATGGTTCATCCTGTAAACGCAGTGTTTGCTTGATAAAAGCAATCAATTCATCCATGAGTGCAAGCTCTTCAGGCGAGCCAGGGGGAGAATTATCCACCCCTTCTACCTCAGCCCCCACCTCGGACCCCACAAGATCCAGGGAGGAACAGGACCCCGATAAGGAGACCCCAGCTATAGCAGCCCCATCACCATCACCCTCTGAATCAGAGGAAATTTAAACTCTGGGCCGTTTTGTGGATAGAGCAGCCACAAGCATTTGCACCTGAGCAGCAATGTTAGCCACAACCGCAGCCAAAACCCCCCCTGGGGGGGAAACAGCAGTCCCTTGGTCACCCACCAAAGTGGTAGGAAATTTGCTTTCCTGAGAATCCATTGCCCCAATACTATGCCGGAGAATAAAGGGTTAACAGCCCCTTAAACAAGCGCGGCGAGCGCTGCCCACCGCACACACACACTAGCACAATTTTGACCCCCACAGGGAGAAAAAACTTAACTCAGGCAAGGAAATAGGGATAGGGAGGTAAAAACCTGTAAAGACCACCGCTGCTGCTGCTGCCTCGATCGGTGCGCCCAGGGAAGGGAAGCGATGCAACACAGGGCGCTCTATGAAAGCCTATGGAAGGCTACAAGAAAATGGCCGCCTGCAGTGAGACCATGCGGCCGGAGTGAGCGCTGCCAAAATGGCGCCGTTTGGCGCCGAAAACGCCGCTCCTCCACCTCAGTGAAGTGGAAACACACCACAGTATATTAAAACATGGCGGACCGCCGCAGCGGTCGCTGTAATGTGCCCCAAACATGATATAAACATGCCCCACAGCACACAGCCGTTCACACATTCACAGTCTGACACAGATAGTGCAGCACATCCCCCCCTCCTCGCAGCCCACAGCATGCAGCCAGAGAGATAGGGAACTTAACAGTGTGAACACAGGCAGGGTAACACAGTCCCAGACTGACAACCCCCAGACAGACAGGTCCCCACACAGATACACTTACCTCCTAGATGGCGTGGGGAACCCGCACAGGCGAACAAGCCACTGCACATGTGACAGGGAGAGTCGCATCCAGGACGCAGCAAAAAATGGGGTTGAGAAACCGCACAGCGTCCAGTGAGGTAGCCACCTCACCATAGCATCCCTGCACCGAACAGGGATGGGTCGTTCAATGTGCCAGGAGCGTTACCTGGCTGAACGCTCTCGATGGCAGGCTGGGAAGCCACTGACCCACAACCTGCTAACAGGGGGATCAGCCCGAGACCCAGCCCGCACGAATCCTCTTCATCAGAAGAACTAACTAATGCTGACAAAAATAACAGCTAAGTAAAGAGAGAGAAAAAACTCAAACAAAAATCAAAAAAGAATAGAGAAAGGCTGAGACAAAATGCCCCAGCATAGAGACATCCAGCTACTCCTGACAAGCTAGACATTGAAACTGAGATATGAAACAGGAAGCAGGAGGGTATAGACTGAGGGGACCACCCCCTGGGGTGGGGATATGTTAAAAGCTTTAATATTGACATATTCTGTTGCCTAGCTACTCCTACGGAGCAAAGTCTAATACCCCATTGTGATGAATATGAAGATGGCGGCGACTGTCGGAGGACGTAAGAGAAAGTTCATTTCTTAGAACGTCTGGGTTGGATTCTGAACTTAGCAAAGTTAGCATTGCAGTCGGTCCAGCATCTGGAATATCTGGGTTTCCTTGTGGACACAGTACAGGAAAAGGTATTCTTAACGTCACGAAAGATAATAGACCTGAAGGATCTGGTTCGGTTCGTAAGAAGGAAAAAGTATCCATCTGTACGTCTTTGCATGAGGTTATTAGGGAAGATGGTGTCTTCTTTCAAAGCAGTTCCCTATGCCTAATTCCATGCCAGACCTTTACAGAACAACATTCTGTCAGCCTGGAGCAGAAAAAAACAGATCTTAGATGGGTGCATGTCTCTGGGACCGAGGGTACGTCAGAGTCTAAGTTGGTGGTTGATAGCCAGGAATTTGGAAAGAGGGAAATCCTTTCTTCCAGTAGTCTGGAAGGTGGTGACTACAGATGCCAGTCTCTCTGGCTTAGGAGCGGTTCTGGAGGAAGCCACTGTCCAAGGAAATTGGTCTTGGGTAGACAGGATCCTTCCCATCAATATCCTGGAAATCAGAACAGTTTGTTGGGCATTAAAGTACTGGACGCCCAGACTTCGGGGTTACCCTGTTAGGGAACAATCCGACAATGCCACGGCTGTGGCTTATTTTAACCATCAGGGAGGCACCAAGAATCAGTCAGCCCAGAAGGAGATGGATCTCATACTATCCTGGGCAGAAAAATGTGTTCCATGCCTGTCGGCGGTTTTCATTCCGGGAATAGAAAATTGGCAGGCAGACTTTCTGAGTCATCAGCAGATGTTTCCGGGGGAATGGTCTATACACCCCGAGATCTTGCATTGATCTGACAACACTGGGGGGGTCCCGGATGTAGATCTGTCGACATCCAGATTCAACAGCAAGTTGAAAAAGTGTCCAGGACCAGGTTCCACTTGCAGGGAGAGTGGATGCCTTGGTGACTCCTTGGGAGGAGTTTTCCCTGATTTCTGTCATTCCTCCGGTTCAGCTGCTGCTACGTCTTCTACGCAGAATCCAGCTAAGGGGGAAATCAGTAATCCTGGTGGCTCCAGCAATGCCCAGGAGGTTTTGGTACACACAGATTCTAAAGTTGGCAGTGGCAAACCCTTGGGTTCTTCCACCGCGCCCGGACCTGCTCTTTTAGGGTCCAATATTCCACCCTGCTTTACAGTCTCTAAATTTGACGGCTTGGCTATAGAAGCCTGGATCCTGCTGTCTCTACCCTGATAAACGCTAGAAAAACAGTCTCTAGAGGCATTTATTACAAAGTCTGGAAGTCTTACATTTCCTGGTGTGGGACCAGGAAATGGCATCCCCGTAAATATATAATCGGGAGAGTTTTAGCCTTCTTGCAAGTAGGGGTAGATACCCTGTTTCCTCGAAAATAAGACAGTGTCTTACATTAATTTTTGCTCCCAAAGATGCTCTAGGTCTTTTCAGGGGATGTCTTATTTTTCCATGAAGAAGAATCCTGTGTCATTTTGATTCTCCCCCCCCCCCCCACTTCTGATCCTCCTGTGTCATTGTGTACGTCCCCTTTGATCCTCCTGTGTTATTTTAAGTGATTCCACTCCCCCCACCCCTGTGCCAGTGGACACCATCACCAGACATCCCCCCACCCCTTTATCAGACATTTCCCCCCCTACCTTAGTCACCCCTGTGTGTCCACACAATGTGCCCGACTCCTGCCCCTCGCGATTCACTGTCTAATTGTGAGCCAGTCAGACTCTGTCAGGGCAGAGCGAGCAGCAAGCGGCAGCTTGTCCTGGCGGCAGCGCAAGCTCTTTGATTAAAAGAGACCTCGCACTTCCTGTCTGCTCCAGCTGCGCTGCGGCCAACAGTGAGCTGCGCGGCAGCGTCCGCTGCTACGGTCTAGATTCCAGAGGTACGGTAGCTTCGGGGGACCTTATTATCAGGGAGACCTTATGTTCGGGGGAGGCTTTATTATCGAGGAGGTCTTATTTTCAGGGGGATGCCTTATATTTCAGCGAGAGGTAAAACTGTAATTAGGTCTTATTTTCGGGGGATGTCCTAATTTCGGGGAAACACTTTATGAAGTTAGCCTTAGACACTATTAAAGGTCAAATTGTAGCCTTATTGTTTTTTTCCAGAGACCAATCACCTTGCATTCCTTAGTTCAAACCTTCATTCAAGGGGTGCTACATATGCTTCCACTAAATGTGGTGCTGGCAGTTTTACAGAAACAGCCTTTTGAGCCCATGTGGCATATTCCTCTGGTTCTTTCGACCAGAAAGTTAGTCTTTGTGGTTGCAGTAACTTCAGCCAGAAAGGTATCAGAATTGGTAGCTCTTTCTTGTAAAGAGCCATTTTTAATTTTACATCAAGGTGATTCTACATCCACACCCAGGTTTTTTGCCCAAGGTGGTGTCCGCTTTTCATTTAAATCAGAACATTATACTGCCTTCCCTCTTTCCAGATCCTCAAACAGCAGAGGAAAGGTTGTTACATTCTGTCGATGTTGTACGTGCATTCAAGATTTATTTGAAGAGGTCAGCTCTGATTCGTAAGCCCAAACTTTTGTTTGTGCCGCCAGAAGGGCCCAGGAAAGGGCAGGCAGCATCGAAGTCTACAATTTCTCAATGGATTCGTCAGGTTATTATCCAGGCGTATGGTTTAAAAGGGAAGGTTCCACCTTTTCCGGTAAAGTCACATTCTACCAGAAGAATAGGTGCCTCTTGGGCAGTTCGCCATCATACTTCGATGGCTCCGATTTGCAGGGCTGCTACTTGGTCTACGGTGCATACGTTCACTTGATTCTATCAAGTGGATGTTAGGACCCAGGAGGAGTCTGCATTTGGCCACAGTGTTCTGCAGGCAGCTATGTAGATCTTTTGCGATCTAATAGCTGTGTTTTTATAGTGTGCCCCTCCCCTCAAGTGCATTGCTTTGGGACGTCCCAGATAGTAATGAATATGGCTGCTCTATGTCTCGTGATGTACAATAAAGAAATATGGATTTTTCTTACAACTTACCTGTAAAATCCATTTCCTGCTGTAAAATCCATTTCCTGGAGTACATCACGGGACACAGAGGTCCCTCCCCTCTTGTCTGGCATGTTTATTGCTTGCTACAAAACGGAGGTACTTCCTGTATGGGAGGGGTTATATAGAGGGGGACTTCCTGTCTTAATTGGTTGCAAGTGTCCAATCATCTATAGGTGGCGTATAACCAAGATAGTAATGAATATGGCTGCTCTGTGTCCCGTGATGTACTCCAAGAAATGGATTTTACAGGTAAGTTGTAGGAAAGATTTATATATTAAAGTGGTGTAATTCAAAAATATACAAGTACATACAAAACAGGCAATGTGTGTATCATTTTCGGTTGTACAATATTAGCAAGAATACATTTGCATAAATGCAAATATTTATAAGGAATAGTGACAAACATATTTCTCATAAATACTGTATTATATATGTATTTTCAGCTATATTAGATGCCAGTATCCCATAGTGCAAAAAGATCAGGTAATGAAATGTAGAGGGTCACCAATTGGACATATCCCTTATAAGTTAAGTCAAAGTTATGCCCTTTTGAACATGAAGGTGTCCAGGGTTTGCGATCACCCCTTTGGTCAGTGTGTGTTCCCTGTGGGATTGACCAGGTACATGACCTTACCATCAGAAGATGTTGTAGCCTTTAAGGACGTACTCAATCACTGCATTGTTCTTGATCTTAGAAGGTCAAGTCTAAATTTTAATAGTGGTCAGTTTGGCTTTCTGCCTCAAGATGAGCGTCTGTTTAGTTAAAGGAGACCGAAGCTCAAGAGTCCGTTTCCACGCTCACTCCAGAGGGGTTAGCTTATGCATTTCTTGCTGGGAGTCCAGGAAAAACTGGTAAGCCAGGAAAGTCAGCAAGAGCTCCATGGTAGGATGCTTTCTGGTATTTTAGGATTGTGACACTCATACATGCCTTATGGGCACTTTGTGGTTCCTCCATGGACATCATTACAGCTTTGGCGATGGATATGTAGTCCCTTAAGGCAAGCAGTTCAGGCCATATTCTGAGATCTTTCATCCTTCACATCTCAGACTGATCCGTAGAGATCGCCTCACTCCAGCAGCTCAGGTAGACTCAGGTAGGCTCAGTTGAACTCTCTCCCTCGTTCAAGTCGGGTTTCTGGACCAGTGGCCTAAATTTTTGGTTGGAGAAACTAAATAATGATTTCACGGCTTCCAACTAGATTATTGCCTCTTGGTTGGTGAAGCTTATCTCCTTGGCCTACAAGTTGAAAGGGTTGGCTGTGCCAGGGGAATCACGGCACTCTTTACTAGAAGGGTCTCGACCTTGAGAGTGGCGGCAGGCCAGGTGTCCCAAAGATGATCTGCAAGACATCTACGTCGGCATCAAAATATATACATTCATGGCTCATTACTGTATAGAAGCAGCCTTAGTTGAGTTTGCCAGAGGCATCCTGGCTTATGTTTTCAGCCAGAGTTGAGGAGTGTGTAGCATTATCCCCCCCCCCCCCCTGTGTGGCTAGCTAGTTTCCAGATGTGCTGACATGGAGCCATTAGGAAAACTGAAAAACTAATGACAAATACTTACCATAATTTCCCTTTCCTGTTGAGGCCCATGGCAGCACAGATCCCATCCAGCTTGGTAGGACTAGTTACAGAACGCCGAGGCTGAAGGCGGGCTTCAATTTATAAGTTAGGTCCTGGAAGCATGGGGGGGCGGAGCCTATACCCAGCTGTGCTGCCATGGAGCTTGTCAAGAAAGGAAAATTATGGTAATTTTCCATACACAAGCTAGAAATATAAAACATGGACAATTGACATCAGTATCCAGGTCAACAAATAGGACAGCAAGAGAGTATAGCCTTCCAATCACAGGTAATCCAGCCACCTACAGAACAAGAAATGCCCAGAAACTAACAAAATATGCTCATTTTAAGACTGGACATGGAAAGCAAAAGGAAAAACCATTTATCCAAAGCAATGAGTCACCGCAAGCAAGCTGCCAACTACATAATCATCTAGAATTGCCACTGACTTGCCATTTCAGTGATGTATAAATAAGGGAATGACATGTCTGCCATCCATTCATTCTCTTTCCTCCGCACAACTGCTCTGTACCCAATAATTGGCTGCAATGCACTGCAGAATCTTCAGCCATCAGAGTCAAGCAAGGACTGAAAATCGTCACTCATTTATGTTAAGAACATATACTCATAGAAAGGAAGAACACTGACTCCCGCTGGCATTTAGCACACTTATTACAAGTAGTCTTTAAAAGACTAAACTGCCATTTTACCATATATGCAGAGAAAAGAGAATCTGTTTATTGCACAAAGTACTAGCTCTCTAAATACAGAGCAAGATGGAACGAGTTCAAAATGAGTTGATGTTCTGTAATCTTTCTTGTTGTTCCAGGAAGGTTAATTTGTTCCTGAAGAGTTATAGTCTGTAAGAAGTACAAATGTAACTTTATTTACTTTTTTTATCTAATGCTTTTGACCATCTGGATGTACCTAATCTATTATTAGTGAAGTCCTATTCTAAATGAATATTGTAAACTTAAAAGATAAATGAAAGTGTGAGATAACATATCAGATCTCCAAAGTAAAAAAAACAAGTCAGATATCGAACCACGCAGGAGTTCAGATCCATCTCTGTCTCTTAAAGTGGTTGTCTGGGTGGGGTGGGGCAGGACGGAGAGCATGTAGGGTGTGTTTTTTATTTTTTATTAATGTTTTATTTAAAGGATTGCAACAGATAACAAGAAAAAATACTGACTTCACACATATAGATACTTCCAACCTATAGTCCATTTCAGTTCAAAGGTACATTTACAAAAGTATAAAAATATCCAAAAAGGTGTACAAGAACTGCACTGATCAACCAGACTCCATTTGTAGAAATGTCAAAAGTTCCAATGAATAAAAAGAAAGGACTTGGTACAATGGGCATAGAAAGACCTCTTAGATTCTGAGAGTGGGTGCAGGAAAGGAACCTATGCCCATAAAACCTCAAAGCATAGTAAGCACAAATGTACAAAAGTCAAACATATCCAAGCATGCCTGGATCAGTAAAAAAAAAAAAAAAAAACACCAGTTCTGGATCGAGTAACAACAAAAAATCACCAGTTAATGTGCTGATCAAAAATCCATCAAGGCAAGCTAATAGTCTTTATCATGCAAAAAGCTTCTGTCACTGAAGCATTGCAGCTCTCCTATAGACACACTGGGTGGTAGAAAGGCATCTACACTAGAAGGATAGGAGGTAGGAGGATCTAGGATCTGGCAATCCGGTCCTCGGGTGGCGGTTTGCCGTTCCCAACATCTTACAGCTGCGATCCAGGAGAGGGGAGCACAATACTTTACATGCTTGTGTCCAATTTTTCAAATGGAGCGTATATAGTGTTAAAAGCCAGACATTATCTCATAAACACACAGTGAATTGCAGAATCAGCAGGTTACTGTCACTTCCAATACACAGCACACTAAACTGCAGTGTTACTCAGGCCTGATCTTTGCTAGCACTAGCAGTTACATTTTTTGGTAGCGGTTCAAACAGTCTTTGACAACCTGTGGGGGCACTCAACAGGGAGGAGGGGCCAGGATCTCAAGCCAGGGACCCGGGAAGAGGAGGATCTGGGCTGCTCTGTGCAAAACCACTGCACAGAGCAGGTAAGTATAACATGTTTGGTATTTTAATAGAAAAAAAAAAAAACAAGAGTTTATGATCACTTTAACTCCACATTAGGCCAGAACTCTAAACTATCTCAGACCTCTGAGAAAAAAAAAAAGTCAGGATTCCAAGACAGCATATCTACCTCTTATATGGTAGATTTCTGTAGCACCCTTCTCCTGTTGCGCTGTTAATTTAAATTTCGTTTTTGGCTCTACTGTAATGAGTGGAGCACTTGCAAGGAATGGCATAGCATGCAGCATACTCTTCCACAGTCACTGGCTTGTTGTCCTTGCTTCTCAAGGCCAAAGAGGGAGATGGAACAAGTATTGTTACTGAACTGACATGTTCAATATAATTCAGTTTTGGAAAAATCAAAAAAGCTATAAAAAGAAAACATCAAACGATCATCATCCGGTGCCAAGCTGAATATCATCAAAGAGCCATGGCGGAGAGGTCCATTTGTTATCATAATATCTGCTTACCTCTGGTGTGCTTGACCCTTTGAGGTCTCTCCTTCTGGTAAGCAGGTTTTCCGTGTGGTGGTGGATACATATTGTTGGTGGTGGAAGTTTACTCCTTACTTCACATATTTATTTTGTTTTTGGTTGGATTCCAAATAACTCTTTACTGATTTTGGACTTTCAATATTATATTTATTTTTATCAATCGTTTGGACTATATATGGAGTATTCACTTAGCACTTTATTGTTCAATAAAACACTTTACTATATAGACTGCTGCTGGAGGGTCCTAGATATACTGGCCAATCCATGTTACCACCAGAAAAGCTTCTATTAGGAAAAATAGAGAGAAGTATTCCTCCTATTATTGCTGCTGATTAGTTTGGAGTTCCATGTGACCCTAAACCCCTTTTCTGTTGAAGTTCTTCAGCAATATATACTTAAAAAGACATCCCCTAGATCAGTGTTTCTCAACTCCGGTCCTCAGGGCACACTAACAGGCCAGATTTTAAGTATTACCTTGGGGAGATGCAGACTAATAAACTGCAATCACTGAGCAGCAAATGACATCACGACAAGGACCGGAGTTGAAAAACACTGCCCTAGATGGAGTCGGAATTTTCGATGTGTATGGGACTGTTTGTGACAGGCAACCTCTGTATTACATTGGGAGAGCCTGGGTATATTCTCAACCCCCCCGGGGGGAAGACTAAAGAGCTCTGAAATAAAGACAGAATTCTAAGAGTATATTTAAGCAGCATATTCATTTCTGAGAGTGAAAGTCAGATTTCAAACATAATAGTAGAGCTCCAAAATTAAAGGACAGAATTCAGAAAAATTAAGCTTCATGATTAGTCAGAGTTCTGAGATAAAAAATCAGGTTTCTGAAACAGCATATCTACCTATGAGCTTGGAAGACAGAATTCTGGCATACTACAGCCATGGCCAAAGTTTTAAGAATGACACAAATATTAATTTTTATAAAGTCTGCTGCTTCAGTGTTTTTAGATCTTTTTTTTAGATGTTACTACGGTATACTGAAATATAATTACAAGCATTTCATAAGCGTCAAAGGCTTTTATTGACAATTACATTAGGTTTATGCAAAAAGTCGATATTTGCAGTGTTGACCCTTCTTTTTTAAGACCTCTACCATTCCCCCTGGCATGCTGTCAATCAACTTCTGGGCCACATCCTGACTGATGGCAGCCCATTCTTACATAATGAATGCTTTGACTTTATCAGAATTTATGGTTTTGTTTTTTTGTTTAGCCGCCTCTTGAGGATTGACCACAAGTTCTCAATGGGATAAGGGTCTGGGGAGTTTCCTGGCCATGGACCCAAAATTTCAATGTTTTGTTCCCCAAGCCACTTAGTTATCACTGTTGCCTTATGGCAAGGTGCTCCATCATGCTGGAAATGTCATTGTTCCCAACCAAACTGTTCTTGGACGGTTGGAAGAAGTTGCTCTCGGAGGATATTTTTGTACCATTCTTTATTCATGGTTGTGTTCCTAGGCATTCTGAGTGAGTCCACTCCGTTGGCTGAGAAGCAACCCCACACATGAATGGCCTCAGGATGCTTTACTGTTGGCATGACACAGGACTGATGGTAGCGCTCATCATCAAACAATCAGAAGGAGATTCATCAGAGAAAATGACTTTCCCCCAATCCTCAGCAGACAAATCCCTTTACCTTTTGCAGAATATCAGTCTGTCCGTCATTTTTTTTTTCTGGAGAGAAGTGGATTCTTTGCTGCTCTTCTTGACACCAGACCATCCTCCGAAAGTCTTTATCTCACTGTGTGTGCAGATGCACTCACACCTGTCTGCTGTCATTCCTGAGCAAGCTCTGGACTGGTGGTGCCACGATCCCACAGCTGAATCAACTGTAGTAGACGTTCCTGGCACTTTCTGGACTTTCCTGGATGCCCTGAAGCCTTCTTCACAAATGCAGTGGAAATGTTTTTTATGGGATTATGTTCATTTAATTGGAATTCATCTGAATACTCTTTATACCATTCTGGAGTATATGCAAATTGTCATTATAAAACTGAGGCAGCATACTTTGTGAAAATTCATATTTGTGTCATTCTCAAAACTTTTGGCTTTGGCTGTATATTAAAGCTCTGAAATAAAAAAAATCAGAAATAAAAAGGTTGGAATTCTGAAATTTTCGAGATTCACAATAAGTCTTATTTTCATGAAATAAAAATTCATTATTCTGAAGTGACATAATTCAGATATATGGCTTTTTTTTTTTTTAAATCATACCTAGATGGCTGCAGCACCGATCCCAGCTACATCTGTCCCCCGCCACCTCTATGTCTGAGAACTGAGCTACCAAACACAGTTGATCGCTCAGCTCTTGGTCCTCAGCCTGCAGAGAGCTGGTGACTGTCAGTCACTGGCACTCTGCTCTTCCCCTCCAGTATTCCCTGGAGCGCTGGGCTGTGAAGGGGGGGGGGGGGGTGGCTTAGGCTCTCAGCAGATCGTTGAGAGCCTGAGCCAGGTGCCAGTTCAGGGGGGTTCCTGACCATATGGTCAGGATCTTTTCAGAGCGTGGGCTGGGTCTGCGACAACAGCGGCCAATAGGCTTTAGCCAGCTGTCAGCTAAAAACAGGTCACAGGAGTGCAGTTAGTAAGCTTTAACTACACTTCTCCTTTAAAGTGGAACTTTAGTCAGAAAATAAGTCCTTCTAGATCACATCAGGCTGGCTCCATTTGCAGGTATAGCCAGTGCTGTATCTTGGCCTAGGCCAACAAGGCCAAGGCCTAGGGCAGCACTTTGCAGGGGGGCAGCAAAAAAGCTGATGGGGCTGCACTGATATGCTGCCCTGATGGGCACTGATATGTTGCACTGATGGGCACTAATAGACTGCACTGATGGCCACTGATGAGGCAGGACTGATAAGCAGCACTGATAAGGCAGCACTGATGGGCACTGATATGATGCACTGATAGGCAGCACTAATGGGCACTGAGAGGCTGCACTGGTGGCCACTGATGGGGCTGCACTGATGGCCACTGATGAGTCCGCACTGATATGCTGCACTTATGAGGCTGCACTGATGAGCACCGATAAGGCTGCACTGAAGGCACTGATGAAGCTGAACTTATGGGAACTGATGAGGCTGCACTGATGGGCACTGATAGACTGTGGTTATGGTTTACAGATGACAGGGCGGGTCATAAACAGGAAAGGGTGTGGCCTTTACAGGAAGGGGTGGGTCATATTTAAATTAGGGGTGCCCAAGTTTAGTCAGCCTAGGGCAGCACAAAACCTAAATACACCACTGGGTATAGCTATGTAAAACATTTAAAAAAAGTGAAAAAGTGTCTATACTGTTTAAAATCCTGTATTTCACTGCATTCCCCTGCTGTGCTCATGCTCAGTTGCTCTCCAATTTTGGTATTGTGATGAAAATCAGAGCCACTAGAGGGCGATCTGCTAACAGCCTAATTATTTACTGCTGCTCAGGGGCTCTGGGCTTCAGCAAAATGGCACTCTCCAGCAAGAATGAACAGGAGTAATGCTGGAGGCAATATACATCACACACTAATTTTGGTAGCATTATTGTTTATGTGTAACGTATGTTCCTTGCTAAAGATCATTATTTTTTTTGTTAAGTTATTATGGATAAAGTTCTGCTTTAGGACTGTTTATTAGGAATACACATTTTTAAACTTTAGGGACTTTAGGGTTGCCAGACCATTTATTTTCCACAAAAATATGTATATACAGGGCTTTTTTTATCAGAGAATCGGTGCAGGAACTCCCCCTTCTGAGCCCCCCCTTGTCTCTGCCCCCTGCCCTCCTCTAAACATAGTCTCTTGGTTCCACCCCCTACCCACCTCCTAGTTGCGCCCCTTTCAGAGAATACAGAACCAAGTATCATTTTGTGGTGCTAAATAATGTGTATGGAATTTGTTATTGATTACAAGAGAAGCAATAAAATAGATCCCCCGCAGCCAGCAACAATAGACCTCACCCAAGCAACAATAGATCCCCCACACAGCAATAGACTCCCCCAGCAACAATGGACTCCACCCTAGCAATGATAGATTCCGAACACAACAATATGAGCGAGCAATGTCACCAGGACCCAATGGATCCAAAGGTTTGTTTAGTGTTCACATCGTTACAGCAAACAGCAACATTTAGAAGCCTCGCAGGACCCCTTCATCAGGCATGTGATGACAATAGATCCCCCTAGCAACAATAGACCCCACCCCAGCAACAATAGATCACTGCAACAACAATAGATCCTCGGCAGTAACAATAGACCCCACCCCAGCAACAACAGATCACCGCAACAACAATAGATCCCCAGCAGCAACAATAGACTCCACCCCAGCAACAATAGCCCCCCCACCCCAACAACAATACTTCCCCACACAATAACCCCCCCCCCCCCACACAACAACAATTGACCATCCACAACAAAATACCACCCTCAGCAACAAAATATCCACCCCAGTAACATTAGACCCCCCCTCCAGCAGCAACAACAGATCTCCTAGCAGCCAGCATCAATTGACCCTGCAGCAGCCAGAAACAAGGGACCCCCCGCTCAACAGTAGATCCCTACCACCAACATAAGTCCCCCAGCAACAATAGATATCACAGCAGCAACACCAGACCCTCACACAAAAACAGATCCCCACCAGTGACAATAGATCCCCCCGCAGCCAGCATCAATAGACCCTCCAGCACACACCACACCTTACCATTACATACATTGAGTGCTGGAGGTGCCGGAACTGCGTTCCTCTGCGTCTCCGCTGAAAAAAAAATGTATATACAGAATTATAAGGGCATTTATTGCATTTTGTGATTTGCCTGTAAATTCTCCCTTGTGTAGACATCCAAAAGCCCTGAAACTGCTGCTGGGCATCGGCATCTTGGATGTGATGTCAGCAACCCCAGCAGACTAGGAGCTGCCACTCAAGTGACACTCAATAATATTCCCCTTGACTGCTCCCCTGAAAAGTTATGTAGGGAGGTGAAGGGAGGGCTGGAGCAGCTGGGTCAGCACAGCCAGTAGTTAGTACATTCCCAGCAGCAGATAGGGCTTCTTTTGAAGTAGTCACATTTAAATATAATTTAATATAAGCAGAATTGAATATTAGCATAATTTAAAAACAAATGGATACTTCAAGAGCCTATGAAAACAAGTCAACAAAGAAGGTAAAAACACTTCTTGCAAAGTTGGCTGTTTTATTGGCTCAATTCACACAACTAGAAAAGCCAGACAGGTGAGACTTGACCTTAAAACATTTACCAATAGCGCTTTATCTGACTAATCTATTGTAACTCCAGCAGGAAGCAGTGGCGTTATTATCAGAAGTCAGAGGAATTTCACTGTGACAGCCATTCGCTTTGGCACGCAACAGTAATAGTGCTGCTGGGCATTTCCCTCGGTAACTGTGAACACAAAGTGAGTTTTAAACTTCGAAAAATTGATTTGAAATCCTTTGATGACTCTTTCAGAGAAGAAAGAAGAGTAATTGGTTTCTCCGTGTGATGTGCGTTTTGCATTATTTGATCAATAATTCCCGATAAGTTATCGCTAGCCAACTGTGGCACAACTGACCTTTTATTAATTATGTTAGTGATGACTCAGTGAGTTTATTTCTGCAGCCTTTATCAATTTCCCAAGTTGTATATTTCTGGGGAAGAAACAGAGTTGTAGATTTATATTCCAATGGATTAAGAGATATAAAGATCAGGATTTACATATTTTGTTTGCAAACATTCATGTGAACACAGAGGGAAGTTAAAGGGTAACTCCACTTTCTTGGGGGGGGGGGGGGGGGGAAATAGCAAATAAAGAAAAAATAATATAGTGTATACAATTGCAAAACAAATCATATTGTAATTGAATGTTATTAAAAATTACCTCTCCTTTTCAATCTGCAGCTGTTGTAATTTTTTGAAAATGCAATGCAATATGGCCGACTGGAGGTGTTCTGTACACAGAATGTATACTGACCACACCCCAGAAACATCATTTCCTGCTTGTGTGATTGGCTCACCAATTTTCCCAGAAGTCTGCCTAATGGGCCATACACACTATAAGATTTTCTGAAGACTTTTTCCTTATCTAAACACTTTCAATTTGTATGCAATCCGGCAGCCCCTTGCACTACATAGAAAAGGTAAATCTGAGGCTCCATTCACACCTGGGCGTTTTTGTTTCAGAGTTTTTTCTGGCGTTTTTCAGGCGTTTTTATGGGCGTTTTTGCAGGCGTTTTACAGGCGTTTTTACAGGCGTTTTTGTGCAGGCGTTTTTAGATTGACTAGTGACCAATGGAAAAAAATAAAAACGCCTGTAATCTGCCCAAAAATAAGCTTATGTACTTTTTTGAGCGTTGGGCGTTTTGCTTAAAATGTCAAAACGCTCAGATGTGAACAGGGGCCATTGAAATGAATAGGATTTGTCTTGTTGGGCGTTTTATGGGCTGATCCTTGGAGCAGAAAAACGCTCAAAAACGCCCAGGTGTGAATGGAGCCTGAAGGAAAAAGTCTTCAGAAAATCTTATAGTGTGTATGGCCCTTAAGGCTCCGTTCACATGTAGGCGTTTTGGGGCGTTTTTGGGGAGTTTTTCTGCTCTAGGATCAGCTCTCAAAACACCCAACAAGACAAATCCTATTCATTTCAATGGCCCCTGTTCACATCTGAGCGTTTTGACGCTGTAAGAAAAACGCCCAACGCTCAAAAAAGTACATGAGCTTCTTTTTGGGCAGATTACAGGCGTTTTCCATTGGTTTCTATTCAATCTAAAAACGCCTGCACAAAAAACGCCTGTAAAAATGCCTGTAAATCGCAGTAAAATCGCGGTAAAAATCGCGGTAAAATCGCGGTAAAAATGCGCTAAAACGCTACGCTCAGGTGTGAATGTAGCCTTAGGCTCCATTCACACCTGGGCGTTTTCAGCTCCAAAAACGCTCAAAAGAAACGCTTCCAAAACGCCCAAAAAGTAAAACCCCATTCATTTAAATGGCCCCTGTTCACATCTGAGCATTTTGCAAAATGCCTGTAGCTGAAAAAAGTACATGAGCTTCTTTTTGGGCTGATTACCAGCGTTTTTGATAGATGTCAATGAAAAACGCCTGAAAAAATTGCGGTAAAATCGCAGTAAAAATCGCGGTAAAAATTGCGGTAAAATCGCGGTAAAAAACGCTACGCTCAAGTGTGAATGCAGCCTTAGATAAAAGTCAGGTTTTTGCCATCCCCTGCAACAAAAATGTCATTTTGGTGAGATACTCCCAATAGGTACACGTCTAAAGGGATGCAGGCCCGGCAGCTTTCCTCATTAGATCCCTGCAGCTGCCACAGCTGATAGATAATTATGAAACCACTCCCATTAGATCCACTCAGCACAGAGGGACAAACATGGATTTCTTCAGAATAACAAAAGGTAGGAATCTGCAACAAAGGTTGTTTAAAATCTCTGCAAAGTACAGAGATCACCCAGAGGGGAATGTTTTTTTCTTAACAAAAGTGGAGTTACGCTTTAAAATAGGTGGGGTTAGCTTCTGTCATTGAATAAAATAAAAAATCTGTCCAGACAAATGAGGACTATGGTTGCATGAATATATGAAAATTGAATAAAAAAAATGAATATATAAATTATAAAACATTTCTCTATCCCAAAACTGCAAAATGAGACACTTTCACTAGAGCAGTCAAACTTGCTCTAACCCTTTCACTGCCAAATGTGTTTTACCAGGGGAGTTTTTTGCACACACATTTAAAAAAAATCATAAATAATAGTTTAAAAACCCCAAATATTATATATTGTCTAAAAAGCAGACACCCTGGAGAATAAAATAGTGGTATTTACAAATTTTTATGTCACGCGATATTAGCATGCGGTTTATGAAACACAACATTTCAGTAAAAAGTACACTAAAGTAAATTTTAGGGTACCCAATTGTTGGTGTAATATGAAAGATGAGGCTGCGCCAAGTAAATAGATATGTAGTATGTAGGCTTAAAATTGTATGCAAACAAACAGCAAATGCTCCAACCTACAGTGCCCTGAAAAAGTATTCATACCCCTTGAAATTTTCCAGATTTTGTCACGTTACAACTAAAAACGTAAATGTATTTTATTGGGATTTTATGTGATAGACCAACACAAAGTGGCACATAATTGTGAAATGGAAGGAAAATGGTTTTCAAAATGTTTTACAAATAAATAGGGGAAAAGTGTGGCGTGTATTTGTATTCAGCCTCCCTGAGATAATACTTTGTAGAACTATCTTTCGCTGCAATTACAGCTGCAAGTCTTTTTGGGGATGTCTCTCCCAGCTTTGCACATCTAGAGAGTGAAATATTTGCCCATTCTTCTTTGCAAAATAGCTCAAGCTCTTTCAGATTGCATGGAGAACATCTGTGAACACTCATTTTCAAGTTTTGCCACAGATTCCTAATTGGATTTAGGTCTGGACTTTGACTGGGCCATTCTAACAACATGAATATGCTTTGATGTAAACCATTACATTGTAGCTCTGGCTGTATGTTTAGGGTCATTGAAGAAATCAAGAAGATCAAGAAATGTTCAGAGGTTGGATTGTAAAGCTGGATACACACTATACAATTTTCTTTAGATTTTTTCCTTTAGACTTACCAAAACCATATAATATGAGGTCAGGCCTAAACACTTTCAATTTGTATCAATCAGGCAGGCTCTTCGACTACATAGTTGAAGGTAAAGCCCTGTACACACGTACCGATTGTCGGCCGTAAATATTCGGCCGACGACCGATCAGCCGATTGTAGGCTTGTTAGTATGATGCTTCCGACAGCCGACAGCGCATTTTCGGCCGAACAGAATCTGTCGTGCAGACTTTAAAATATTTGTTGGCTGTCACCAGAACGGCCGATTGTTCGTCAGTCAGTACAGAATTTGGCCGACAGACAGCAGATTTGCAAGACTGGGCATGCTCAGAAAAGAAAAAACACACGGAAAGTTAACCATCACATGACATAACTTCTGCAGTCAGCTGTTGTTGGCCGACAAAATTTGTGTGCAGTCTTTTGCAGTTTTCAACAGACACGACAGCCCTGGACAAAAGACGGCGGATCGTTCGGCCGACAATCAGTACGTGTGTACGGGGCTTTAATCTAAAGAAAATCTACCAACTAAAGTTGTATAGGATGTATCCAGCTTTAGTAAGGGAGTGTATAGCCAGTTTAAACGAGAAGTTCGGGAAGTAAAAAAACAAAACAAAAAAAAACATACATACCCACCAGCTCTAAGCCTGTGAACTGAGCGATCATGTGACCACTGCTCACTCAGTTCTTAGTTTCCACTGTGCAGAGAGCGGTGACTGTCAGACACCGCCCCGTGCTCTGCCCCCTCTAGCACTCACTGATGCACCAGGCATGAGAGCAGGCGGGAGTAGCTGGCTTAGCCTCTCCGCAGCATGCTGCCAGTCAGGCATCTGGGTGGATCCCAACATTAATGTCAGGATACACTCAGAGACTGGAGCAGCTCTGTAAAACCAGATGACAACAGACTTTAGCCCCCTGACAGCTGATTCTGGATCACAGGAGTGCGAAAGTAAGTGCACTTCTGTGACCCACATGACAAGTATGACCAAACAAGCTTGCCCATACTTCTCTTTTAAGGTCTTAAAGCAATGCAACTAATGTCATGTTAGAATATAATTTTCACAAAACCAATGTGAAGGTTTACATACACTTTAATGACAATATTTTTACCTACACGTTATATCTTGGTGATCATTAGCACCCATTTGGTATAATTGTTTAATTATGCACTGAAACATATGCCTGCAAAGTCCTTAACCACTTGCCGACTGCCTAACGCCGATCTACGTCGGCAGTCAGCCCCTCACAGGCAAAGTGACGTAGGGCTACGTCACTAGCTTGTGAGGGTCTAGGGAGCGAGCGCGCGCCCCCGGAGGCGCGCTCCCGCTCCCGCGTGGTCACGGACCCCCCCGCGCGTGTGACCAGCGGACCCGATGTCCGCCGGTCACTCGGCGATCGGCGGGGGAGAGGGAGAATGTCAGGCAGCTTGTGTAAACAAGCCACCTGTCATTCTCCTCGCTGTAAAGACACTGATCACACGGATCTAGTATGTAGATCCGTTGATCAGTGTCCTTACAGCTCAAGCCACAGCCAATCACAGTAGAAAGCACGCCCCTAGGGACACACACAGCCCCTCCCTCCCAAATAAAGTTAACCCCTTCACAACCAGTGTATTTTTACAGTAACAGTGCATATGTATAGCACTGATTACTGTAGAAATGTCACTGGTAACCCCAAAAGTGTCACAAATGTCAGTCAAGGGTCCGATCTGTCCGCCCCAATGTCGCAGTACCGCAAAAAAAATCGCAGATCGCCGCCATTACGCGTTAAAAAAAAAACAACAAAAATGACAAAAATCTTTCCCTTTGTTAGTAAACGCGATAACTTTTGCGCAAACCAATCAAAATACGCTTTTTGCGATTTTTTTTACCAAACATATGTAGCATAAAACAAATTGGCCGAAAATTTTAAAAAATTTTGATTTTTACTTTTTTTTGGGGGGGAATTTCATATAAAAAAATGTGAAAAATATTGTTATTTTTGCAAAATTGACGCTCTTTTTTTGTTTATAGCGCGTGATCAAAAAATCGCACAGGTGATCAAATACCACCAAAAGAAAGCTCTGTTTGTGGGAAAAAAAGGACGTCAAATTCGTTTAGGTACAGCGTCGCACGACCGCGCAATTGTCCGTTAAAGTCACGCAGTGCCGAATCACAAAATACCCCCTGGTCAGGAAGGGGGTAAAATCTTCTGGGGCTTAAGTGGTTAATTGTGTGCAAGTGCTCCTGGGATAATTGATGCTGTTTTAAGCATACAGGGACTCATATTGATTGTATTTTGTTTTTGTAATATTTGTTATACTGATTTCATTATTTTTTTAAAGCATCCTCACGTCATAGCATTTGTTACAAGTGCCTAAAATGTTTGCTCAGTACTGTATATTTATCTTTTGACTGTGTATTCAACTGTTTGCTTAAATCCTTTCAGCATACAGGAAATGTTTTACTTTGTTTGGGCACATCAGTTATACCAGAAAAATAAGTAGGCAGCTGCAACACACACTTAGGGATTAGTTGGAGAAATTGTGGAGTTTTTTTTTATTCTCCCTTTTTGACTAGCTGGAGATTTGCTGTGAAGGGCCCCTAGCTCACATGTTGTCATCAAGGCTCAGGGGTTGGACAGACATCGTCAAATGACCAATCAACTTCTGTACAACCAGGCTGTTGGGTGTGGGCTGATTTACACGTAGTAGAACTATGGTCAAAACTTTTTTTTTCATTTTCAAATGAAAGGAAATCTCCGCAATTTCAAACAAATTTCTTGGGAACCCTTAGATCACCAGAACGAGTGTCCCCATTGGAAGATTTCCCATCTATTTCTTTTCTGGAGTTTTCTTTTACTTTAATTTTCAATGATATGGTAAACGGGACAAAAAGAGAGGGTGAATCTCCTTAACGGAAACACAGACTGCAAAAAAAAACTGACAGGGGCTAATCCCTCTCCATTCTAAACTTTAAAAAAATGTTTTGCCTTTATTTTTACTTTAAAGTTCATTGACCATCCTTAAGGTTCATTTGAACTTTTTTTTTATTCCAGAAGCAAAGCAGAGTTTGAGTGATGAGCAAGAAATATTGAACAGGAAAATCCTACCGGTAAATAATCGGGAATTTGAGTGTGATCTATGTGGTTCAGATCCTGGATAAAGCTCTATCTCAGCCACAAATCACAAGCTTGTTTTGTCTGAGATCGCAAAACATTGACACAATGTGCCTGGTTGGGAGCACAGTGAAAACCCTTTGGGGATTCTCTTAAGAGATTAGCATTAGTCTTGATTATTCATATCCTGAATTGCTTCCAGCACTTTGTTCTACAAGCAAATATGGATTTAAGAGGATGGGAGAGAAGGAGACTATGGGAAGGATTAAAGGCACAACAGCAGCAAAAATTCTAGATGTGCTTCCAGCATACGAGTACACTGTATAATGAGTTGGAAATAATGATGGAACAATCAACTTGCCGAATGGTAAGGTGATTTATTGACAGCAGTTGAATTTGATGTAACGGTGTAAAGTTCCAGTGAGCAATTATTTGTAGTTGTATTTGTAGCCAATATGTAGTACCAAGAAACATGATATATAGCTTGTGCAGAAAGCAATCACTTTGAGTACTGCAGATCTAACAGAGAACATCTAACTAGCATGGGCCTGCTTCCCCATTTGACTAAAAAAGGCACATCCTTGGATTTAATTGATTACTTTGTTAATGCAGACCACATTACATTGTGGTGATGCTCAATGGCATACATATAAAGCCTCGTACACACGATCAGATTATCGAACAATCTTTTGTCCGTTTTTTGTTGCATGCTAGTCTCATATCGAAAGTGAAGAGGTTACTTTCATACGAAAATTCCTGTAGGACATAATTCAACTTCGGAAGTGATGTCATGTGTTGAATTGTTTTGTATGTGTTCTTTCGTTTCTGAGCATACCTAGTCTTGCTTTTACGATTTTTTTTTCGGACGAAAACTGTACTAGTTAAACGAAAATCGGACATTGTGTTGACTTACGATAAAAATTTTATAGCCTGCACATCCAGATTTTGTCGTCCGTAAATTTGTTATCGGCTGACTAACAAAAAGTCGGCAGATCGTTCGTCGGATGAAATTTTACTTCCGATTTTCGTTTCGTGAGTACGGGCCTTAACAGACCATGCAACTGCTATGGGGTCCAAAAGCACAGGGGTTCCAGTGCTTTCTGGCTACACAGTAATTTATGCAGGTAATGGTAGAATGTGGCAATTCACTTGCATAAAATTAAATAAATGTACAAGTTCTGCACACAAAAGGTGTGCATTGCTTACTCAGCATTCCTTGAGTGAGCAAATCTTTATAATCCATAAGTCTAGATTCCCAAATGAAGGATATGGATGGAGTGGGAGAAACAAAAGGTCCACAGAATTCCTGCAGTTCCTCAGTCAGATCTGGGATAGATCTCCACACAACGAGAAAAGTGAGCAAACACAAGGCACCAGAGTTAGTAAAACTGCAAAAACACCAATTTATTTACATAGCACACTTACATAGTAAATTCTTGATTGACATTATGCAGTACCCGAGCAGTGTGAGTGTCCAACACAGCCAGAGATTGGTGGGCAAGCCAGTGGCATGTAAGACCATGATGTATGGGGAGCCAGCTGTCAGATCCAGCCTATGATGTTAGGGATGGGCAGGTCAGCTACATATTTCAGGGACTCTGCCCCCTTTGTCAAGCCACTTGGATAAATTAATGTGGAAATATAGTTAGGGAACTTGTATATGACTATGTTGTACACTTACAGTGAATAATAACCTGTGTTAGTAGAGGAACCGATCAAGGAGGCAGGGTAGCCTCTTAGTGGCTCTGATATTGGGCACTGTTACACACAGTTGACCCTGGTTGTGCCCCCCAACATTGCTTTTCCTTTACATTAAAGGACAATTATCTTTTAGTTACCATCCCTCTCCCAGTACCTTCCAAATGTCTTATACTCACCTGTCTATATTATCGCCAGGTTTATACTGTTCAACACACTGGGACCTGCATAGTTGTCATTGCACAATCTCCAAACCAGGCCCCCTTCAAAATTTAATTCATTCTAAGGAGAGGTTGTCTATTATGCATCCTAACGAAAGACATACTCTCCATAGAAGCAAATGTTTTTTTTCTGCACATGCACAGAAGGACCAAAGGTAGAGTTTGCAATGGTGACTGTATGGCTTCCTTTGGGTTATACAGCTTTGATCTTGCAGGAGCATGGTGAGGTAAGCATAAACTCTGGGGAGATCTTTGAAATAAGGACACATATAATATTCCTAAATGACCCAACATTTGTTCATCAATAACTTCTCCATGCATAAGTGAAACATGCTTAGAACCTAAAGCACTCCCTGGGTAGTCCTCAGGCCAGACGCTGGCCCAGAAGTGGACCTAGGGATGACATGCCATCAAATGGAAGGGCATGTGGACATGGTTTATTAAAAGTGAGTATCACATTTTAAAAGTGCATGCAACTTATTAAAAACAAAGGGGCTTTTTCCTGCAATAGAAGAGCAATTATACTCATCTCTCTGTTGGCTACCTTTGCTCCAATTTTGCACTGCAGCATTCTACAAACTCTTTAGCATTTAACACTTTCAGAAAAGTGTGATTCCTCTTTCTTCTGATGAGTGCTATGGTTACACACTATTGTAAGCAGGGGTTAGTAACACTTTTAAAGATATTCCCATATTGTGGGTGGCGCTAGAATAATCCCATATATTTGAGAGCCAGAGAAGCTTGGAGTAGAGGTTGATGGGAAGAGGCCACCCCAAGTAAACTATTATGTAAGCGTGTCGTTTTTAGAAGTTAACACTTCACGGTAGGCCTGGTTCAAGCCTAAGGGGACCTACAGTGAGGAACTAGAAGTGCTGGTTGGCAACACTATGTTGAGGTTAAACTTAAACTGTACAGTGCTACTGATGTCGGAGGTAAAGAGAGCAAGGCGGAGCTTTGTTTTGGCAAGAAACTGTGCATTTTATTCCTGTTACAGGAAAAGGTAAATGTGTGAACATAAAGACAGGAAGTGAGGGCCCATGGGACTTTCAAGAGACACACAACAAATATAAAATTACATTAGTTTATCACATAAAAAATGTATAAAAATACATACTTCAAAAAGGACAAAGATGATCATTAAAAAGAAAATACAAGATACATATACATAGTTATTTCATCTATTTCTGACAAATCAGAGATACTGATCAATCTGTGCTGGATGAATCTCGACGCATTTCGCAAAAACGCTATTTCGCTTTATCAGGAGAGAACACAGATATATACATCTAAAAACAAAAATATCATATCATTTTTTTTTCCCATTGGTTTTGCTTCATGTATGATATTTTTGTTTTTAGATATATATCTGTGTTTTCTCCCGATGAAGCGAAATAGTGTTTCATCCAGCACAGATTGATCAGTTTCTCTGATTTGTCAGAAATAGATGAAATAACTATGTGTATATAGCTTGTATTTTCTTTTTGATGATCATCTTTGTCATTTTTGAAGTATTATGTATGTATTTTTACACAATTTTTATGTAATAAACTAATGTAATTTTATATTTGTTGTGTGTCTCTTGAAAGTCTCATGGGTCCTCACTTCCTGTCTTTGTGTACTTTATTGGGGAACTGAGACACACCCGGATTCCATAAATATCAGCTCAGTATTTCTGTAAACATGTGAACAATTCTTATTTCTGGAGGTGGGCCTTGGGCCAGGAAAATGTAGCTAAAAAGGTGGAGTTCCCCCACATTGCTGGTGTAGTACCCTATCACAATCCTGTTGCAGCAGGATGATGGGAGGAGTCCTTGGCCATCATGAGCGTAGCTTGCAGCAAATCAGGGCCTTGCTTACATTTCGACCCCCCTACGATACTACAGGACACAGTAATGATGCAGACATCTGAAAAGGAATGATGCAGCCACTATATGATGCTAGGAGCTACCATGGAAGCCATGTTTCTGAAGCCTCTAATAATTCACTATTCATGTCATGTGCCTATAACCCCACTAAACCAGCTACTTTTTTTTTAATCCCGATGGCGGTTTAACAAAAATGGTAATTTCAAAACCAGAGAGGTGGTATCCCTAAAAGTACTCCTGCAAAGACACTGTTGTTATATCCTGAAACTGCTAGAAATTGGTATTCGGTGGTGGTGGTGGTGGTGGTGGGGGGGGGGGGGGGGGGCTCATCCAGACTTTAGTTGGCTGTTGTTTCACAGCAGTAGTTTATGTGCATTCAGTTTCGAGACTACACCTAATAAAAAAAAAAAGACATATTGGATGGTGTACATTTAACTCCTAAATGACCCCTTATTGGTTCTCGCCTTTGTTTTACTTGATTCTAATTCCCTGTGGTTTTCTAAAATCCCTGCACGCGCTGTACATATATCATAAAAACACACACCAGTCTAATGTGTTTGTGCAGCCTATTAAACTCCTATTTATGCTTCTGTTCTTCTTAATAAATACAGCATGGAAAAGAACAAGCCATAATCAGGCCACAACAGAGAGATTTAAAACCCCTGGCTGAGAACACGCAGACTGAAACAAGAGTTTGAACGTATCTCTTTGTCGATGCCTGTGCTTCTGCCTGTGTATTCCTATAACAAGGATGCCATTTTCATGATTCCTTTGATGGAAGCATTCCATTATTATCATGTCTTCGGCAGGATATTTACAGCAGTTCTCTTTGAGTCAGCGCCTTGTGTGACATTTTCATCAGCTTTGGAACCTGAAATAAAGGCAGGATAAACGAATACCTTGTAATATCAATATTGCTATGAAATTTTATTTCAACCAAAATATTATTTAATAAAATGTTATTTTATTAAATATAAATAAGTAATACAATTTATAGATAAACGTTTTTTCAGAGAAAATATAGTTATTTTTAATAGTGTTGGGTGGATCGGCCTGGGTTTGATTCACCAAGGGTTTTTCTAAATTCTGCAAACCTGAATTCAGATATTATTCATATTAAAGTCTATGGAAGGGGGCAGATCTCGGTGTTAAATTCCATTTTAAGGACAAACATGCAAATACAGTAAAACCTTGGATTGTGAGCATAATTCGTTCCAGAAGCGTGCTTGTATTCCAAAGCACTTTCAAATCAAATCGAATTTCCCCATAAGAAATATTTTTTTTTTTTTTTTGTACTCACCTTGTAATTGTAGATTGAAGATACTCACCTATTCTTCACTTCCTCCCTCTGCGCCACGGCTCCGCCGTCACTTCCGGGCTTGCAATGATTCCTGGGAGCTGAACGTCATCGCTCCCAGGAATCAATGGCACGGGCCCCGCTCGTCACTTCCGGGGCGACGCCGCATTCCCTGCTAAACAGCTTCTGGGCATGCCCAGAAGCTGTGGAGGAATGCGGCGCCGCACCGGAAGTGACGAGAGGAGCCGGTGCAGGCGCATTCTGGGAGAAGAGGACGCGGAAGAGGATCGCGCCGGCTTCAGCTGCCCACAAGAGAGATGGCAACGCTGTGGAAGAAATTTTATAAGTAAGTATTTCTTCTTGCAGGTAAGTGCGAACCAGGACAGTACAGAGGCTAGCCATTGTGGAATGTGCTAGCCCTGACTGTCCCGGGGGTATGTTTATTGAAAAATGGTTTCTGTGCCCGAAACTCCGCTTTAAGCAGAATCCAGCAGGAGCTACAAAGTATAAGTAAAAGAGTGAGAGGTGCCTCTAAGTGTAGCAATATGGTTACATTTAATGAAGGTACAACATTTAGCAATTCGCATGGGTGATGATTAAAACAGGCATATCTAAGTATGCAGGTATCCGGGGTAAAGCTGTCCACATAGACCGTCCTCCGCACCGCCACCGCCATCATCCCTTCCATGCTGCGCTCCACAAGTGATTCAAGCTCCCCTTTCAGATCGTTCTACTGCAGGGAAGTCTTCCCAGTCACTATTTCAGACTGACAGTGGTGAGAGCCGGTGGTGCGGTGGACGGCCTATGTGGAGAACTTTACCCTGGAAGCTTGCATACTTTTTTTTTTTAATCAAACAGGTTTTTATTGGAGAAGAAAAAAAGAGAGAATACAACCAGTTACATGGCTATGACATTAGGTAGAATTGCCAACCAACATGTCCTATAACAGTTTTCACAGATATACGACACAGTGCAGTAGTTTAATCAGCATTGGCATCCAACCTGTCAATATATGTATTATGTATATTCGTTCCGTACCTCATGCATTAGGCTATAGTCTAATAAAATTGCCCTCAAAATGTACCTTAATTTGATTTTTTTTAGTTTCTGAGACCCATTATACTTGTGTAGGCCAGGCCTGACACTGCATCAATGGCATGTGAACCAGTTCTCGGGGGCTAAGACCTGGAGTGTCAAGCCATGGAATCTATTTTTCAAATTTGCCCAGACAGCCTCTACGCTGATATACATATTTATCAAAAGTGAGTGTGTTTCCCCTATGTGCCACCCATTGCTGAGGGGAAGCCAGAGTTTTTCATTGTAGTAGCAACACTCTACGGGCCTGAAAGGGGGCATGAGTATAGGCAACTTGTGTATGTTCCTATGTTCCTCCTGGGATGATGTCATCAAGGATACCCAATAGACCGTATTTAGGGTCAAGTGCTGCTTTAATCTGGAATCTGGAACACCGTCTTAAGGGTGTTTATAACTGTCCAGTGACAGTGCAGCTTAGGACACCGCCATAGTAAATGGATAAGATCACCTCTGTCCCTTTGACATCTATAACAGACAGGGTCTGTATTAACTCCCTTATGGTGGAGCTTAGTAGGAGTATAGTGTACTCTCAAAATTATGTAAAATTGGGATAGTGTCTGTGAGGAAATCATACCACTGCTTGCAAGGCCTCATCCCACTGTTCTCCTGTTAATGGACCTACATCCCTCTCCCATTTTTGTCGCGCTCTAATATGGTGACTGAGTAAGGAAGCTTGCATACTTACAGTAGATGTGCCTGTTTTAATCATCAACAATGTGAGTTGCTAAATGTTGTACCTTCATTAAATGTAACCATATTGCTACACTTAGAGGCGCCTCTCTTACTTGAGCCTAAAAGAAGACAAATATTAACCCCTTGCTTCTGCAGTTAAACTTTTGTTCATAACATCACTGTTCTTTCCTGTGACATGGACAGCCCATTTCACCGAAGTAGCACTGAAGTTATATCAAATTGTTACAAATGTACAGAACTAGTGCTGAAGTAGTGGTTGAAATTGGGCTTTAAATCACAATACTTTAAATCATACCCAGTGTGACCGCAGGCTTCTACTCAGTTGCTACTCGTATTGCAAGACATTGCTTGCTTATCAAGTTTAAAAATAAAAAATCTTGTCTTGTAAAACACTCGCAGACCAAGTTACTCACAATCAAAGGTTTTACTGTTACTATATCAATACGTATGGGACTTTTGAATCCAGCATCCACAAAGTACGTTTTACAACAGACATAAAGTATAAAAGTACAAATGTTCTAGTAATAAAATTACACTGTTACAGTGAGAGAAAAAGTATTTGATCCCTTGCTGGTTTTGTACATTTGCCCACTGACAAAGAAATGATCAGTCTATTATTTGAATGGTAGGTTTATTATAACAGTAAGCCTCGGTTCACACTAGGGCGACCTGTGAGGCGACCTGGAAGTAGCGTCGCGGTAGTGTGAACCGGCGCTAAGAGACCGAATAAAAAAATAAATAAATGCAGTAAATAAATAAAAATATCCAGAAAAACGCATTTGAAAAAAGTCATATATTTATTTGCATTTTAAAGTGAAATATGTATTTGAACTCTTCACAAAACATGACTTAGTACCTGGTGACAAAACCCTTGTTGGCAATCACAGAGGTCAGACGTTCCTTGCGGTTGGCCACCAGGTTTGCACACATCTCAGGATGGATTTTGTCCTACTCCTTTTTGCAGATCCTCTCCAAGTCATTAAGGTTTTGAGGATGACGTTTGGAAACTCGAACCCTCAGCTCCCTCCACATATTTTCTATGGGATTAAGGTCTGGAAACTGGCTAGGCCACTCATTGACCTAAATGTGCTTCCTCTTGAGCCACCCCTTTCTTGCCTTATCCGTGTGTTTTTGGTCATTTTCATGCTGCAATACCCATCCACGAACCAATTTTCAATGCCCTGGTTGAGGGAAGGAAGGTCTCACCCAAGATTTGACGGTACATGGCCCCGTCCGTCTTCCGCTTGATGCGGTAAAGTTGTCCTGTACCCTTAGCCTCCTTAGAAAAACACCCCCAAAGCATAATGTTTCCACCTCCATGTTTGACGGTGGGGATGTAGTTCCTGAAATCTAGTGTTGGTCTGAGCTTTCTTGTTGTGCTGTCCTGGGGTGACACACTGCTACCCTATAGATACAGTACTGTGCGTGACACCCTACGACAGAAAATGTGTCACTTGCAGGATCACCAAGTAAAACAAGTGGATGTGTATGGAGCATTTTTGCAGATAATGCAGCAAAGTCAGTCTGTATTTTTAGCAGAGAAACAGCCTCAAAGGATAATATTTTCACCTTTGTGCTTGACTGTAGGGATGGTGTTCTTAGGGTCATAGTCAGCATTTTTCTTCCTCCAAACACGGGGAGTCCCCCTCCTCAAGAAGGCACATGTACAGTCATGTCATGCCATTTAATGTCTAAATGATTCAGAGAAGAATTGGGAGAAAGTGCTGTGGTCAGATGAGACCAAAATTAAGCTCTTTGGCATTAACTCGACTTGCTATGTTTGGAGGAAGAAAAATGCTGACTATTACCCTAAGAACACCATCCCTACAGTTAAACATAAAGGTGGAAACCTGATGCTTTGGGGCTGTTTCTCTGCTAAAGGTACAGACCAACTTTGCTGCATTGAGGGGCCAATGGATGGGGCCATGTATTGTAAAATCTTGGATGAGAATCTTCTTCCCTCAGCAGAACATGAAGATGGATCGGGGATGGGTCTTCCAGCATAACAATGACCCAAAACATGCCGCCAAGGCAACAAAGGAGTGGCTCAAGAAGGAGAATATTAAGGTCATGGAGTGGTCCATTCAGTCTCCAGACCTTAATCCTATAGAACATTAATAGAGGGAGCTGAAACTTTGAGTTGCTAAGAGACAGCCAAGAAACCTTAAGGATTTAGAGAAGATCTTTAAAGAAGATTGGACCAAAATCCCTTCCGAGATGTGTGCAAATCTGGACACTAACTACAAAAAACGTCTTACTTCTGTGCTTGCCAACAAGGGTTTCTCCACCAAGTAATAAGTCATGTTTTGCATGGGGATCAAATACTTATTTTACTCACTTAACTGCAACTGAATTTATAACATTTGTATCATGTGTTTTTTTTTTTTTCTGGATTTTTGGTTGGTGTTCTGTCTTTGTTATTTAACCACTTAAGCCCCAGAAGATTTTACCCCCTTCCTGACCAGGGCCTATTTTGCGATTCGGCACTGCATGACTTTAATGGACAATTGCGCGGTCGTGCGACGCTGTACCTAAACTAATTTGACATCCTTTTTTCCCACAAACAGAGCTTTCTTTTGGTGGTATTTGATCACCTGTGCGATTTTTTGATCATGCGCTATAAACAAAAAAAGAGCGTCAATTTTGCAAAAATAACAATATTTTTCAATTTTTTTTATATGAAATTCCCCCCAAAAAATTTAAAAATCTAAATTTTTTAACATTTTTGGCCAATTTGTTTTATGCTACATATGTTTGGTAAAAAAAATCGCAAAAAGCGTATTTTGATTGGTTTGCGCAAAAGTTATCGCGTTTACTAACAAAGGGAAAGATTTTTGTCATTTTTGTTGGTTTTTTTTTTAGCGCGTAATGGCGGCGATCTGTGATTTCTTTTGCGGTACTGCGACATTGTGGTGGACAGATCGGACCCTTGACTGACATTTTTGACACTTTTGGGGGTACCAGTGACATTACTAAAGTAATCAGTGCTATAAATATGCACTGTTACTGTAAAATTACACTGGCAGTGAAGGGGTTAACTTTTTTGAGAGGAAGGGGTTATGTGTGTCCCTAGGGGCGTGATTCTAACTGTGATTGGCTGTGGCTTGAGGTATAGGAACAATGATCAACGGTCCTACATAGTAGAACCGTATGATCACTATTCTTACACAGGGGAGAATGACAGGCGGCTTGTTTACATTAGCCGACTGCCTTTCTCCCTCTCCACCCGACGATCGCGAGTGACCGGCGGACGATCGGGTCACACGCGCGGGGGGTACGTGATCGCGCGGGAGCGCGCCTCCGGCGGCGCGCGCTCGCTCCCGAGACCCTCACAGGCTAGCGACATAGTACTACGTTGCTTTGCCTGTGAGGGGCTGACCGCCACAGTAAATAGTCGTGCGGCGGTCAGCAAACGGTTAAAATACACAAATGATAAAAATTATAGACCCTTCATTTCTTTGTAAGTGGGCAAACCTATATAATCTGCAGGTGATCAAATACATTTTTTCCCCTCTGTATTTATTCATTTTTTTAATTGGTTGTCCTGGATAGACATGTGTCTTGTCAACCTGACTAGCTATGGCAATGCATTGACAAGTAAAAATATACCATGAGTGAAAATAATTGAAGCGTAATGCAACACACTGTTGTGTATCGAGTTAAATGGAGAGTTTTTGTTAACTTTAAATAAAGTTAAAAAAGTTATAAAAACTGTAAACAACACATCCAATGCACAATGCACACCAGCATGTGTGTGTTATGTGTACTAAAACATGCACCAGCTATTTCGAACAGACCCTAAGGCTCCTTTGACACGGTCCGCTGTCTGGTGCGGACCATTCTTTGCTCAGCGGAGATCGATCCGCCGTTCCCCGCTGAGCGGGTGGATGACAGCTCCCTCTCCGCACACAGAGGTGTCAGAGCCACGCTGCTCTCTAAGGGGGAATCGGATGAGAACGGACCACCTGTCCGTTCTCATCCGATCCCCTGGACAGATGGAAAATAGGGTTTCCATCCGTCCGGATTTCACGTACATTATCGGATGCGGATGGCAGCGGGTGTCAGCGGACATGTCAGCGCTGACATCCGCTGCCCCATAGGGATGCATGGAGGATCAAATCAGGTCCACCTAAAAAACTGACTGGCGGATCTGATCGGATCGTTCGTGTGAAAGGGGCCTAAGGCTCCATTCACACCTGAGCATATCGTTTTCAGGTGGTTTTTTTTGGCGTTTTTCAGGTTTTGTTTTAGGCTTTTTTCAGGCGTTCTTTGCAGCTGTTTGGAGACAGGCATTGACATCTAACAAAAACGCTTGTAATCTGCCAAAAAAGAAGCTCATGTACTTTTTTGAGATTCAGGCATTTTGCTTCAGGTGACAAAATGCTCATATGTGAACAGGGGCCACAGAAATGAATGGGATTTTGCTTGTTGGGCATTTTGAGACTTCAGAGATGAGAGTTTTACAAGCTGAAAAAACCTCAGGTGTGAACAAGGCCTTATTGCAAAAATAAATTTTACATAGCATGACTAGTAAGGCAGTGCAAAATGCACAGTTACAGTGTAGCACAGTAACCCTCATTAACTAATAAGAATGCAATCTGCTGAAATCATTGAAGTGTATTTTTTCCCAACAAATCAGATCACTGCCATTAATATTATTACAGTGTGTGTAAATGCTATCTGGTGTCCAAAACACCGTTTTCTGTTGCAAAATAAATAAATCTATGGAACATTTGTTTCCTTAAAAAGGTGTATCAAAAAAAATTAGCGACAAAAAAAATTTGATTTTTCGTTCACATATTTACAACTGGAACGAGTGTAGTGATTCTTCTTTAAATCATGAATTTAAATGTTACCTAAAAATTTTGTGAATTCCAGCCGGAGGTTGATAGTAACTGTGAAGAGCAAGTGCCTAATCATACAAGCAGAATGAATACTCCTTCTGACCCCTCTTACATTTATTATATCTCCAGGCTGGAACTGTTAAATGAGTCTGAATGCAATCTGGGATGATGCTGGAGGGTCCAGCATATAACCTATGCATAATGCATACATTTACTGTGGACCGGGAAAGTCAGGACTGCAAATAATGTTGAAACATATTCAACTAGCTTTAAAATAACAAACAAGAAGCATAAAGTGATAAAGTGCTTTTATAAGCAATGGTGGTTTTCTTGTCCATCTGTTTCCGTTAAGGGGCACTGGACATAGCGGCATCTCGAGCTGTTAATTAGCATTTAGCTCAGCAAACTCACAACTTATAGGAGCCATATGCACTGGGTGAACTATGAAGTCAATCATAACTCAAAAACGATAATAAATCCTAAAAGCTAAAATATTTAAGCTTTAGGCCCCTTTCATACATGTGGACCGTTCAGATCCGCCTATCAATTTTTCAGGCGGATCTGAATGGATGCCCCATGCATCTCTATGGGGCATCGGATGTCAGCGGAGACATGTCCGCTGACATCTGATCCGTCAAATCTGGACGGATGGAAACCCTATTTTCCATCCGTCCAGCGGATCAGATCAGATGGGATCAGATGAGAACGGACAGGCGGTCTGTTCCCATCCAATTCCCCCATAGAGGACAGCAGGGACCTAACAGCTCCGTCTCCGCACATAGTGCGGAGACAGAGCTGCCATCCACCTGCTCATTGGGGGATCGGCTGATCGATACCCCGCTGAGAAATACAGAGTCCGCCGACGGATTCCCATGTGTGAAAAGGGCCTTTGCAAGATTCTGTTCAATCAAGCAGCATTCTAAGGGGTTGATTTACTAAAGGCAAATAGGCTGTGCAAGGGCAGGTGCTCCAGAGTTTAGGGGAAGCAGCGCTGACGTCCATCTTCCAATCAGTTGTAAGCAAAAAAAAAAATATATATATATATATATATATATATATATATATATATATATTTTTTTTTTTTGTCCCTGGCATGTGATTGGTTATTCTTTGCAAAGTGTAGCTTCACCTCATTTACCCACTTGCCAACCGCCCACAGTAACTATACATAATTACCTTGAGGTTAAATACTGTGTTATGGCAGCAGCTAACTGCCATAACCCTGGTATCGTTTTTCACTATGGGCAATTTGGTGTGAGATAAAAGTAGTCCCGCAGGCGGATTCACCGTAGGATCACTTTTAGGACCACTGCTTCCTGATCTTTCCGAGCTTACTGGAGTCGTTGGGTAACCCAGAAGCGATTTGATGCGGCTGGGCAGGAAGTCGACTGAGGGCAAGATGGCCCCCACACATCTCTAGCACCGGAGCGACCTCTGATGTCACTTTAGGTTCTCGGGCATAAACAAATGATTTAATTTGTTTTAAAGTCAAAATGCTTTTATAGATAAATGAGAGATCTGGGGTATTTTTGATGCCAGATCTCTCAATAAAGAGGACCTGTCATGCTTATTTCTATTACAAGGGAAGTTTACATTCTTTGTAATAGGAATAAAAATGATTTAAAAAAAAAATTAAATAAAGGGACAGTGAAAAAAATAAAAAATAAAATAAATAAAAAATATTTTTAAAAAATTAAAACGCCCCATCTCTCTGTGCTTGCACGCAGAAGCGAACGCATATGTACGTCGCGTCCGCATAGGTAAACAGAGTTAAAACCACACATGTAAGGTATCGCCGCGATCGTTAGAGCAAAAGCAATAATTTTAACAAAAAACCTCTGTAACTCTAAACAGGTAATCTGTAAACATTTTTAAAGCTTGGCCCATGGAGATATTTTAGGTACCGTAGTTTGTCACCATTCCACAAGCATGTGCAATTTTAGAGCATTACATGTTAGGTATCCATTTACTCAGTGTAACATCATCTTTCACATTATACAAAAACATTGGGGTAACTATTGTGTTTTGTTTTTTTTAATTCATTAAAGTATATTTTTTCCCAAAAAATTGTGTTTGAAAAAAACGCTGTGCAAATACAGTGTGACATAGAATATAACGATTGCCATTTTATTCTCTAGCGTCTCTGCTTAAAAAAAAATATAATGTTTGGGGATTCTAAGTTATTTTCTAGCAAAAAATACTAATCTTAACTTGCAAAAAAAAGAGTTACAGAAAAGACCTGCTCAGTAAGTTACTGAGCTCTGGAGCAAATGCCCTTGCAGAGTGCAATGCTGCTGTCAAAATGTGCTCCTTCGTACAGAGTGGGGGCACTCTAATACAGGAGGTGTGTTACTGTCCGGATCACCAGGTGAATACAGAGGAAAAAGCTTAAAAAAAGAAAACTAACATAGCCACAACACCTACAGTGCCTTGAAAAAGTATTCATACCCCTTGACATTTTCCACATTTTGTCATGTTACAACCAGAAACGTAAATGTATTTTATTGGGATTTTATGTGATAGATCAACACAAAGTGGCACATAATTGTGAACTGGTAGGAAAATGATAAATGGTTTTCAGAATTTTTTACAAATAAATATGTGAAACGTGAGGCATGCATTTGTATTCAGCCCCCCGAGTCAATACTTTGTAGAACCATCTTTCGCTGCAATTACAGCTGCAATTCTTTTTGGGTATGTCTCTACCAGCTTCGCACATCTAGAGAGTGACATTTTTGTCTATTCTTCTTTGCAAAATAGCTCAAGCTCTGTCAGATTTGATGGAGAGCGTCTGTGAACAGCAATTTTCAAGTCTTGCCACAGATTCTCAATTGGATTTAGGTCTGGACTTTAACTGAGCCATTCTAACACATGAATATGCTTTGATCTAAACCATTCCATTGTAGGTCTGGCTGTATGTTTAGGGTCATTGACCTGCTGAAAGGTGAACCTCCGTCCCAGTCTCAAATATTTTGCAGACTCTAACAGGTTTTCTTCTAAGATTGCCCTGTATTTGGCTCCATCCATCTTCCCATCAATTCTGATCAGCTTCCCTGTCTCTGCTGAAGAAAAGCATCCCCACATCATGATGCGGTTATCGCCATGTTTCATGGCGGAGATGGTGTGTTCAAGGTGATGTGCAGTGTTAGTTTTCTGCCACTCATAGCGTTTTGCTTTTAGGCCAAAAAGTTCAATTTTGGTCTCATCTGATCAGAGCACCTTCTTCCACATGTTTGCTGTGTCCCCCACATGACAAATTGTAAACGGGACTTCTTCTGGCTTTCTTTCAATAGTGACTTTCTTCTTACCACTATTCCATAAAGGCTAGATTTGTGGAGGGCACGACTAACAGATTCTCCCACCTGAGCTGTGGATCTCAGCAGCTCCTCCAGAGTTACTTTGGGCCTCTTGGCTGCTTCTCTGATTAATGCTCTCCTTGCCCGGGCTGTCCATTTAGGTGGACGGCCATGTCTTGGTAGGTTTGCAGTTGTGTCAATCTCTTTCCATTTTTGGATTATGGATTGAACAGTGCTCTGTGAAATGTTCAAAGCTTGGGATATTTTTTTTTATAGCCTAGCCCTGCTTCAAACTTCTCAACAACTTTATCCCTGACCTGCCTGGTGTGTTCCTTGGCCGTCATGATGCTGATTGTTCACTAAAGTTCTCTAACAAACGTCTGAGGACTTCACAGAACAGCTGTAATTATAGTGAGATTAAATTACACACAGGTGGGATCTATTTACTAATTAGGTGATTTCTAAAGGCAATTGGTTCCACTAGATTTTAGCTAGGGTATCAGAGTAAAAGGGGCAGATGCATGCCACACTTTTCAGATATTTATTTGTGAAAAATGTTTAAAATCATTTATCATTTTTCTTTCACTTCACAATTATGTGCCACTTTGTGTTGGTCTATCACATAAAATCCCAAAAAAATAAATTTACGTTTTGGTTGTAACATGACAAATTGTGGGAAATTTCAAGGGGTATGAATACTTTTTCAAGTCACTGTAAGGACTAGTAAGCTGCAATATATTACATTTTTGCTCTTCTAGATACACTTTAAATCAAATCTGTGTATTTGAAGGAATGTATTACTCCACCTCTACATAGCCTGATTGTCAAAAACGATATCTGAATACGTCTCATTTTCTGATTATAACATTCTAAGTATGGAGAGGATTAGTTTTAAGTCAACTACTGCTAGAATTGCTACTTTATTTCTTAATTTTAGAGAAGCAAATTAACAGCAGCATTGGCGTGGTCTTGCAAATTAATTTGTGCACGAAAACACCGATATGTTGGAAAAAACAACTGGGAAGAAAGAACAGTACATTGCAAAGATGTCCATTAAAGTAATTAAAATCAAAGAGCTGAAAATGTTGATTACTTTCCATGATTGCTGCTGGTAATTAAGTTATTTCTGCAAACCCCAAAAAAATCCAGTAAACTGGAAATCCATCATTCTGAGACTTGGATTCTATTGCGGCATGCTCAGCATGACGGTGATCTTAATAAGGGGTATAGCATTCATTCCAATAAAGAAATGTAGCTTGAAGGTTAAACAGGAGAAATTATACACAAACATCTAAAAGTAAATACAGTAAAACCTTGGTTTGAGAGTAACTTGGTTTGAGAGCGCTTTGCAAGACAAGCAAATTTTTTAAATAAATTTTGACTTGATATACAAGCGATGTCTTGATATACAAGTAGCGTCATGTATAAAAAAAGAAGAGAGAAGCCTCTAAAGTGTAGCAATATGGTTACATTTAATGAAGGTTCAATATTTAGCAACTCACATGGTTGATGATTAAAACAGGCACATCTAAGTATGCAGGCATCCGGGGTAAAGCTGTCCACATAGACCATCTTCTGCACAGCCATCTTCATCATCCCTTCCCCGCTGCACTCCACGAGTGATTCAAAGCCTAACTTTCAGATCGCTCTACTGAAGGCTATTCTTCCCGGTCATGATTGCAGACTGACAGTGGTGAGAGCCGGTGGTTCAGAAGATGGTCTATGTGGACAGCTTTACCCCGAATGCCTGCATACTTAGATGTGCCTATTTTAATCATCAACCATGTGAGTTGCTAAATGTTGAACCTTCATTAAATGTAACCATATTGCTACAGTCATATCTCTTATATTCTGTAGCTCTGCTAGATTTTGCTTCTAATCCCCTTGGGAAGGCTGCATATTGTGGATGGACATTTTATGGTTACACAACCTATCACATTGCTATAATCTTTGTATATAGACTATAAACTGAAGGACTTGTGGAACGAATCATCTGAGTTTCCATTATTTCTTATGGGGAAATTCGCTTTGATATAAGAGTGCTTTGGATTACAAGCATGTTTCCGGAACGAATTATGCTCGCAATCCAAGGTTTTACTGTACTCTGGAAAATATACTTTCTCTTTCGTTCATTGACAGAAACAGCTCCTGATCTTCTTAACCATTGGGTTATACTGCCCCCTACTGGAGTAGGACACTAGGCAAAAAAAAAAGTCTGGCTACGCCTATGGGCAGGCCCAGGGGGTATACTCCCTCTCTCTGCTATAGGTACTCAGCTCCACGCTAGGCCGGCTGCGACATAGCCCCACTGGATGGGGCTGGTCTGCGAGATTAAACATCTTGCGAGGTTGCATAGGACCGGGTCTCAGCCCAAGTCGCTGCATTCCTCCTGGTCGACAGCCTCCCCCCATTTCGATGGAGGGGAAGATCTGTCTGGAGCGGTTCCCATCTGGTTCCTGGTATGGAAAGTTTCTGTCCCCCACTCTCCCCCTGGAGGGTTTTGGGGTGGACGTGGGTCCCTCCATGGGACGGTCAGATCCTAGGGCTCCCCTCATTCCCGTTAGGCACCCTCCTCATTGGTCTGGTGGTCCCTGTTGGTAATATTGGCTCCACCCACACACCCCCCTCCTTCACTGATGCTGGGGCTGTGGGGTGGCCTGGTCCATCTCCTGGGGTGGGGGTAGGGTGCTGTGCTGGTGATGGGGGCGGGTAGTGCGCTGGCGGTGACAGGGCAATTGGCTGTGGGGGGCTGTACCTGGTGGGGGCTCCTGCCAGGGGCCCCCCCTTTCTGTCTGTCCAGTTTTCTGAGGCAAAGGAATGCCTCCTGTGTACCTGGGAGCCTTGTGGTGAAACGGGGACTGCCATTTTCTTGTGGCTTGTGTGCTTAATGCACTGCAGCCATGATTTTGGTGGTGGAAGCCCCTCCTCATCCCCTGGTGCTGGCTCCTGGACCTTTTAATTTCCTGATCACTGTTTGTACAGTGCAGATTCTCCTGGTGGCTGCGGTGCCTGGTTTCTGTGGGGTGGTGAGTCTGGTGGGGTCCCCTCCCTCTCTACTGAAGACTGATTAGTGCTCTGTGGCTAGCAACGGGGTGGGTTGCCAGAGCGGTGGGGGTTGTCCCTTAGCGGTGTTTTATACTTTTTTATGGGGTCCCCCTGGTGACTCATGGAGTCTTTGGAGCACATCTCCCCACCTAATCCCCTCTCTGAGGCTGTGGAGCCCTCCGGGTCCCATCCATTGATGCACTGACAGCTGTCCTGGAGTCCTTGGTGTCCCCGGTGGAGGTGGCTTTTGGGCAACAGGCTGGCAAAAAGCACCCCCCGCCTTCCTCTGCCTCATCTGTCTCATCAGATCCTGAATCTGAATCGGCCGCCTCGGACGTGGGTCACCCTGCTGCAACCACGCGCAACCACGCGCTCCGAATCCTCAGATAGTGAGGAGGATTCCTCCACTTCTGCAACCGCGTACGAAAAGGTGCTGTTGGACGCACTGATTGTAGCTGCGTGTGATATCCTAAAGATGGAGAATGCAGCTGAAGCTGCAGTGGAGTCGGGGGCAGAGGCGCTGGTTCCCTTTGGCATTCACAAGCCATCCAGAGTGGAAAAGGTGTTCCCTTTCCTCTCCTATTTTGACAGAATTGTCACTAAATAGTGGGGGCAAAAAAGCGTCCCCTTGGGGTCCCTAAGCGATTTTGCTAGGCGATACCCTTGTGAAGAGTCCTTTCTAAAGAAGTGGACTGTTCCACTGGTGGTGGACCCTCCGGTTTCCAAATTGCACAAGGCAACCATGATTCTGGTTGAATCGTCCCCGGCCTTTAAGGACCTGGCTGACAGGAAGGCGGAGGCTGTGGCCCGCAATATGTACACCCTGGCTGTTTCGGCACTAAGGCCTATATTCACCATTGCCCTGGTGTCGCAGACTCGGACCGAATGGGCTAAGCTTTTGCGTCGTGATCTGGAGTGGGAGTATCTTCCCTCTGCCGTTTCCGAGCTGGAAGACCTGCTGGTCCAGGGGCTGCAGTTTATCTGTGATGTCTCTTTGGATGCGGCTCTCTAAGTGGCTCGGCTCTCGGTTTTGGCAGTAATCCTTCAGCATTTCTTTTGGCTCAAATGCTGGTCTGCGGACCAGACTTCTAAAAAGGCCCTGACTGATCTTCCTTTTCAAGGAGATTGCCTGTTTGGTGCTACCCTCAATGACATCATTAAAGGTCTCACGAGGGGGGGAGTACCTTTCTTCCGCAGGCTACTAAGGGCAAGGACCCTCGTCATAGATGGGGCCCTCCTTCTTGGCTCATAAGAAGTTTTTTCGTCTCTCAGGGTCGAATGACAAGGGAACAGAAGCCCTTCGGGGCCTCTTCTGGAGGATCCAAGCCAACTTGGTCTGGCAAGTCAAGAGCGGGCGTCTCCAGACCTGCGGACAAGGCCCCTTCAGTATAAAGGTGCACTCTCACCCATATCTGGGGTGGGGGGGATGTCTTTGCTGGTTCCCGGACCTATGAACTCCCCTGGTACAAGTTCATGAGGTCAGTTGGTCCAGCTACAAGATCAAGTTTCATTCCTACCCTTCAGTAAGGTTCTTCCTTCCAACATGCGACTGTTCCCTTACAGGCTCTTTTTGGGGCGGTGCAAGACCTTTTACTTTAAAGGGTGATGGTCCTGGTTTCGATTTCAGGACGTTTTCAGGGGTTTTTACTCAAACCTGTTTACAGTCCCCAGGAAGGAAGGCAAGGTGCGTCCAATTCTGGACTTTAAGGCGATGAACTGCTTTGTGCGGGTGCAGAAGTTCAGAATGGAGACCGTTCGCATGGTGGTGGCTTCCATGCATTAGGGGGATTTTTCTTGCCTCCATCAACATCAAGGACGCTTACCTTTACATTCCAATATGTGTAAGTCTCCAGCATCTCCTCTGCTTTGCCGTGGGAGAGGAGCATTATCAGTTTATGGCGTTACCCTTTGGTCTAGTTTCTGCTCCTCGGGTCTTCACGAAAGTGCGAGTCTCCTACTGCTCTGCTGGAAAACACCATACATGCTTGAGGGTGTTTGGCTGGATTCTGAAATTTCAGAAGTCTGCTCTGGTTCCATCCACAAAGCTGAACTATCTGGGTCTGACTCTGGACTCAGCCTTAGCCAGAATGCTCCTTCCTCTGGACAGAATCCAGAAACTGCAGGCTTTAATTTGTCTCCTGCTGTCAAGCAGATGGTAATCCCTCCGGACTTGCATGCGGGTGCTGGGCCTGATGGTGTCTATCTTCGAGGAGGTTCCATTTGCACAGTTCAATACGAGGGCCCTGCAAGGGAGTTGCTGGCCAAATGGGACAAGAATCTGCAGTCTCTGGACAATCAGATCTGGCTGAGCCAGGTAATGAAAGAGTCACTGATATGGTGGCTTCGTTCTTCAGCGCTTCGGCTGGGCAAATCCTTCTTCCCCTTGTAGTGGACAGTGGTCGTCAAGGATGCCAGCCTATCCGGCTGGGAGGCATCCTCGGCAAAATTTCTGCTCAGGGGATCTGGACATTGGAAGAGTCCAGACTACCGATCAATGTCTTGGTACTCCGAGCGCTCAGACTTTGCCTGGAACATTGGACAGATCATCTTCAGAGATGTCCAGTGCGCATTCAATCTGACAATGCCACAGCCATGGCTTATGTCAATCCTCAGGGGGCACAAGAAGTGTCCTTGCGGCTCTGGAGGTAGCCGGCATTCTAAGGTGGGCGAAACGGTTCATTTCAGCTCTCTCCACCATACACATTCTCGGGGTGGAAAACTGGCAGGCGGATTACCTCAGTCGGCAAGTGTTGGACCCAGGTGTTCCCTTCATCTGGAGGTGTCTCATCAGTTGTGTCTCTGGTGGGGCATCCCAGAGGTGGAGCTGTTGGCATCCTGGCTCAACAGAAAGGTGCAGAGGTTTGTGGCTCGGTCACAGGATCCTCTGGTGCATGCCACGGCTGCGCTGGTGGCCCCATGTGGTCAGTATCGTCTGATTTACGCCTTCCCTCCTCTCAAGCTTCTGCCAAGACTTCTACACAGGATCGAGACAAAATGGATTCAAGTCATCTTAGTGGCCCCAGACTGGCCTCACCAGGCTTGGTGCGCCGATCTGGTGTGGCTGGTCGTGGACGTTCCTTTGAAGCTTCCTCTCAAGGAGGATCTGCTGATGGATAGAGGTTTGTCTGAGTCGGTTATTCCAACGCTGTAAAAAGCTAGGAAATCTACTTCTAGTAAGATCTACCATCCTACGTGGAGGATGTCTTTTGGGGTTCATCCTCGCTCTTTTTTCGGTGGCTCGGATCTTGACTTTCCTTTAACAGGAGGGTAGGGCAGAAACTGGCCTTGGGTACTATTAAGGGTCAGGTGTTGGCCTTAGTGGTCTTCTTTAATGGCCCTTGGCCACATAGTCCTTGGTGCGTACTTTTCTTCAGGGAATTAGGCACTTGACCCCTCCAGTGCGGTCTCTGTTGCCACCTCATTTTGAGAATCTTCGGGAGATTCCCCAGCTTACGCTGTCCCAGAAGGTGGCCTTTTTGTTGGCTTTCACCACTGCGCGCAGGGTGTTGGAATTGGTGGCGTTACCCTGCCGTTCACCTTACTTGGTGGTTTACAGTGATAAGGTGGTTCTTTGCCTCTGTCCGTCGTTCTTTCCGTAGGTTGTCTCTGATTTTCATTTGAATGAAGACATTGTGTTGCCTTCCCTGTGTCCCAGGCCAAAACATCCGAAGGAAATTGCTTTGCATGCCTTTGATGTGGTCCGGGCGATTAGGGTGTACCTGGCAGCTACGGAGTCTTCTAGGAAATCAGACTCACTAATTGTACTTATAGATGGGCCTCAGAAAGGGTTGCCCGCTTCTTCTGCGACCATTTCGAGATTGGTCAGACAGACGGTGATTCAGGCCTATTCCAACAAGGGTCAGGTTCCTCTTTTCCTTGTCAAGGCACACTCTACTCGGGCGCTCAGTGCCTCCTGGGCCTTCCATCATCAGGCGTCAGTGACGAAGGTTTGCAAGGAGGCCACCTGGTCGTCGGGCACACTCTTACAAAGTTCAGTAAATTGGATTTGTTGGCATCTGCGGATGCTTCCTTTGGCCGCAAGATTTTGCAGGCTGCTGTTTAGAGGACCTGGTCCTCTTTGAGGGTGTATTGTTTTTTTCAGGTGGGCTCCAGCTGTTTTGGTTGAGCTCCTGTTTACTTGAGTGGCTATAGTTAGCCTTGGGAATTTATTTTTTGCTGTTGCCACCCCTCAGAGAGAAATATATTTTACTGTAAGTCAAAAATCCCATTTTTATTTTCTATCTCAATCAGAAGTGTGAGTGTTTTTGCATTGAAGAAAAAGCAGCATTTGGAGTTGTGGTGAATGTCACTAATAATTTTTACTGATGTCCAATAATTGTTGTTCACTTCAGTAGGCACTGAATACAAGCTGGACGTGAACAATAGTGTACCCTCCTCCTCCGTCTATGGCAATAGTTAACATGACCATTGTATTACCTGTTACCACCTACTGGTTCCCGAATTGCCTCCTGCATCAGAAAATAAAGGTCCAAAGGTATGGTTACCACCCCCACTTTCAACCAAATCCTCAAAACCACACCCTCATTTGTAGCCATATTCACAAAATCACTCAAATAAAACAATTGGTTACAGACTTTTGAAACAAGGGGCAGACATTCAGGGTATAAAGACAAAAATACCATGAAAAAGGGAATGATGATGGCAGTGAATTGAGGTCGTGGCCAAGATGGATTTTCATGAGGTATGGCTAAACAAAACCTGAGCATATACTGCTATGGGTCCAGAGAATGTAAAGCATAGAATGCAGGAGTCAGGGGTAAGCAGTACATGGAATGCAGGGGTCAGTAGTAAGTTGCACCGAGATTTCAGGAGTTAGGGGTAAGCAATGCCCAAAGTGCAGAAGTCAGGAATAAGTAGTGTAAAGAAGTAACACATAGAGTGTAGAATGTAAACGTAAGTAAAACACAAAGTGCAGTGGTCAGAATTAGGTAGCATAGAGAGTTCAGGGGTCAGGATTAAGTAACACGCAGAGTTCAGGGGTCAGGAGTAAGTCCACAGTGCAGGGTCAGGATTAAAGTGATTGTAAAGTCTCGTTTTTTCTTTTCTATTAAAATAGCAAACATGTTATACTTACCTGCTCTGCGCAGTTGGTTTTGCACAAAGCAGCCCATATCCTCCTCTTCTTGGGTCCCTGGCTGGAGCTCCTGGCCTCTCCCTTCTGTTGAGTGCTGCCACAGAAAGCAGCTTGCTATGGGGACACCCAAGTCGAGCTGCAGCTCTGTTTATCCATTTAGACACGGAGCTGCCATTTGTACCTGCCCCCTCTCTCTCTCTCCTGATTGACTGAGTTTGATTGACAGCAGCGGGAGCCAATGGTGCCGCTGCTGTGTCTCAGCCAATCAGGAGGGAGAGTCCTGGAGGGCCAAGGGACTCATGGACATTGCTGGATAGAGATGGGGCTCAGGTAAGTATTAGGGGGTGCTGGGGCGGCTGCTACACACAGAAGGTTTTTTTATCTTTATAGAATGCATTAAGAAAAACCTTCTGCCTTTACAACTCCTTTAACCACTTGCCTACCAGCCGCCGTACTTACACCGGCATCGGCCGGAGGACATTGGGGGATCATAGGGAAAAGGTAAGTTTCACTACAGGGTAATCCTGAGTGTGGCTCGGGGTTACCGCTACCATCCCCTTCCGTATTCTCTCCTGTCCCATCCTGTGATGTATATCCTGTTCTTGTTTCTTTGTCTTGATGGGATAAAAGATGGCCACATCTGTCTAGGCCTTATGCAATCTGCTCACATCCGGGAACACATTATCATGTTTTGACCTGCAAAATATCATCTTTCAATCATCAGCCACATTTTTTTGTCTGCTATACCTACTGCTTGCAATAAAACCTATGTGGATGGAAAAATACACTATTACAACAATTGGAGTCAAAATTGTCAAAACATGTGGCAGAATTCATACAACCTGCTGTGTAGATGTGTATGTTTAATCTGCAATCAATCTCAGTGCCATCCGCCATCTTGTGAAAGCACATGGTCGCACAAGCTTACTGCAAGTCATCTGTGAATATTGAAAACTGTTTCTCTGCATTGCACTGGTTATCCCACCTATCTAAGCTGCTGTTGATATTCTTAAAGAGACAGTAACCATTTTTTGCAAAACTTGAAAAATGTTAACACAAGGATTTAAACACTCTTTCATCGCTGAATCTACACAGATACACCATGCCTCTGACTACAAAGATGCACAGGGAGAATATTCCACAGATATTGCAGAGCAAAGACCCAAATGGACAATAATACCAACACAGAAACTTGGAGAAAACTTTGAAACCACTGGAGATGAGTTCTTCAGCAATCTGTCAGATCTATGGAACAGAACTACATACCACATGTCAGTTTTGCCACACTTTATTGATCAACCGGTTGCAATAAAGGACTCTATAGATTACCTATCTGGAGCATACCAACGCTACCAGCAGCTGTCTGCTAAATATACCACTTTCCTAAAGGACTCTAACATAGAAGCAGAACTGATTAAGACAGTTGAACTAAACCAACAAAGAGATCTCTTGTGCAAGATGCCAAGCATAAGGCAGGTCTCATCTGCAGGAGACCAGATCTCATAAATCCACATCTACTAAGTTCACAGCACATTCTTCTAAATCTTCTCGCTGTAGAAGCTCAATGTTAAGCAACAAGCTAATAGAGGCCCGCACAAGTATGGAATAAAATAAAGTGTGAAGCTCCTTTGCCAGAAAGGGAGATAAAAAAATGGAAGCTCAAAGCAAAACTCTTCAAGCAGAGAGAGAGAGAGATCAGACCTGTCACTGTGAGTTCATTATGATTAGCCTCTCAAAGTTTTATGACTGTCCAGAGAACTACAGGGCTTGGAGATCAACCTTGAAAGCTGCTATTGTTGATCTCAACCTTACTGCCAAGGAGGAACTTGGTTTGCCAAAATCTGCAGATTGTGTTAGAAGACTGCGAGCAGTACATGTTGACTACCTAGATGCAGGTCTTGCTGCTGCATGGGCAAGACTCGAGCAAACCTATGGTAGCCATGAAGCCATAGAAAGCACTCTATTCAAAAGACTGCAAAACTTTCCAAAAATTGGTAGTAAAGATCATCAAAAGCTTCAAGAACTAAGCGACCTCCCCATGGTGTTAGAGTTGGCAAATGCAGACCCTTGTCTACGTGGGCTAAGCTTTTTGGACACTGCTCATGGCGTGAATCCAGTGGTGTCTAAACTGCCATACAATCTGCAAGAGAAATGGGCACAACAGGGCTCAAGATATAAAAGAGACTATAAAATATATTTTCCTGCCTTTGGAGAAGGATCAAGCCACAAATGCTGTGCCAAGGTATGTCTATCCAAAGGCTCAACCTGAGAAAGCTACCAAGATGTATGCCATAATAGATGAGCAGAGCAATAGATCCCTGGTTAAACCTACATTTTTTGGGATCTTTGTCATAAAGGGACACGCAACACCATATACCCTCAACACCTGTTCTGGTCGTGTAGAAAGGTCTGGCAGAAGGGCCGATGGGTTCATGGTCTCCCATATCAAGGCAAAGAAGAGCATACCCTTGCCAACATTAGTTGAGTGTGACCAAACACCAGACAACAGGGAAGAGATTGCTACTCCAGAAGCTGCATATCACCATCCTCACTTAACCACTTAAGCCCCGGAAGATTTTACCCCCATTCTGACCAGGGGGTATTTTGCGATTCGGCACTGCGTGACTTTAACGGACAATTGCGCGGTCGTGCGACGCTGTACCTAAACGAATTTGGCGTCCTTGTGGGGTCCGTGACCACGCGGGAGCGCGCCTCCGGCGGCGCACGCTCGCTCCCTAGACCCTCACAAGCAAGCAACGTAGCCCTACGTTAGTTTGCCTGTGAGGGGCTGACCGCCGACGTAGATAGTCGTGCGGCGGTCGGCAAGTGGTTAAGACACCTGATCTCTGAGATTCCTCCAATGGACAACATGGATGCTAAAATCTGAGTCTTGCTGGGAAGAGACATTCTCAGAGTACATAAAGTACACCAGCAGTGCAATAGATCTGACAATGCCCCATATGCACAAAGACTTGATCTAGGCTGGGTAATAGTAGGCGATGTATGCGTGAACAGGATGCGCACGCTATCTGAGATCAACTCCTTAAAGACTCATGTGCTAAAAAAATGGGTGTGCATCTCACTTCAGACAATGCCCTCATCATTATGAAGTAAAGGAGAAGCCTCTTGATATTATCATGGTATATGATGTTATTCCCATTCCCTGTGATGACAACTTAGGTAGCACAGTGTTTTGTACTACACGTGATGACAACAGAATAGCCTTGTCAATTGAAGATAGAGAGATCATCACAATAACGGACAAAGATGAATCTAATAGCTGTGTTGCACCATTACCTCTCTGTGCTACAAGAGCTAGACTTCCAAACAATCGTGAACAAGCATTATCCAGATTCAACTCCCTTAAGCGAACGCTAAAGAACAGGCCTGAAATGATGGACCATTTCATTGCCTTTATGAAAAGGATCTTTGACAATGATCATGCTGAGCAGCTCCACCTCTCCTAGAAAATGACGAGTGCTAGTATCTGCCTTTCTTTGGTGTGTATCATCCACGTAAACCAAAGCAAATCAGGGTAGTGTTTCATTCCAGTGCTAAGCATCAAGGCGTATCCCTAAATTATGTTCTTACTGGTCCTAACCTAACCAACAACATTGTACAAGTGTTTATGAGGTTCAGAAGAGAGCCAGTTGCCATAACTGCTGACATTGAACAAATGTTCCATTGCTTCATAGTAAAAGAAGACCATAGGAAAAACAACATAAACAGTGAAGTGATTGAAAACTGCATGAAAGTACATGTCTTCGGAAACAGTCCTTCGCCTGCTGTTGCAACATATGGTCTACAAAGGATTTCTCTTGATGGTGAAAAGTAGTTTGGCGCAGATTCTCAACACTTTTTTGAGAGAGACTTCTACATGGAGGATGGACTCAAATCCTTACCCACAGATGAAGAAGCCATTGACCTGCTCCAAAGGACTTAAGGTATGCTTTCTGAGGCCAACCTCAGACTCCATAGGATTGCCTCAATTAGTGCTGCTGTGATGAAAGCCTTTCAGCTTGGCGATCATGCCACATGGTTTAGGGATTTAAATCTGGGAATGGACATGCCTCCTGTTATGAGAAGTCTGGGCTTACAGTGGAACCTATAAAAGGACACTTTTTGCTTTCAAGTCAGTGCTGCAGACAAGCCATTCACCAAACGTGGTGATCTGTCAGTAGTGAACAGTCTATACGATCTACTGGGATTTGTGGCCCCCATCGCCATACAAGGTAAATCCTTATTAAGACAGCTATCAGAGACTATTCAAGATTGGGATGCTCCACTACCAACAGACAAATAATCAAAATGGGAGTCCTGGAAACAATCTCTACATGCCTTAGATGGAATTGATATACCACGCTGCTACACTTCAGCTTCCCTTGCTGCAAGTCAGAGAAAAGAGATTATCATCTTCTCAGATGCATCCACTGAGGACATAGTAGCTGTTGCATACCTCAAGGTATGATACTCTCTCAATCAAACTCACGTAGGGTTTCTGTTTGCTAAGTTAGCACCTAAGCCTGAGCATGCAATTCCCAGGCTTGAACTTTGTGGGACTGTGCTAGCCGTAGAAATTGCAGATTTTATACTGCGTGAGCTAGATATTTAGATAGATGATATCAAATTCTACACAGACAGAAAAGTTGCTCTGGGCTACATACAGGGCCGCTGATAGGGCAGTACAACCAGTCCTGTTGTACCGGGCCCGCCCCCCATCAGCTACACAGTGGGGCCCGGGCAGCATGACAGTTTGTTACTGCATTTAAAACAAATTTGCTTTAAAAACTCCTCTCCTGCTCCTTCTTGCCTATGGTGTGGTGTTATATCATTTTCCTGGGCCCCATCAGGTCTACAGAGGGGCCCAGGAGGTGAGCGCAGTGGAGGGACTATTTCTTTATTTTCGGGGTGCATGTACATCATGCCGCCCCACTATTCAAATAGTCCCGACCGGCGGAGTGATACCACAATTGTCTGTTCGGGTCCCGGGTGCTGTCCTGAGGAGATGTGAAGCAGTTGAGCGGCTGTGAGGGAGCAGCAGGAGGAGAGTGCGGCTGCAATGGACACAGTGAATGGAGAATAGAGGAAAGAATCATCACTGTGTCCTGTTATATCACAGCACAGCAGGTTATCCTTAGCATTATAATAATCACACAGGCAGCACAATAAGCAGGGGCTTTATCATGGCTCTGTGTCACATGACTGTTGGCTGCTGACTTTGTTATGGCTTTGCTGTGTTACAGTCTGTAACACTCAGTATAGCCATAAGTTGGCAAAGTCAGCACCCAACAGCCATGTGAAATAGAGCCATGATAGAGCCCCTGCTTATTGTGCTGCCTGCGTGATTATTATAACACTGATGATCATAGGACACGGTGAGATGCTACTTTATACTTCAGTTGGGGGGAGCAGTAAACATGTGCAGCGGAGTTGTATTTTTACTGCGCCCTCAACCAATCCCCTTAAACTGCTCCCCAACCAGCTACATACCAGTAGGTTCTGGATTGGAAGGGTGATATCTTGGTCATCACTGCAGCAATGCCTCAGCGATTCTGCACACAGTAAAAGTAATTATAGTGACTAAGAAGCCACTGGATTACTTTTACAGGCAGTAGAAGGGGGTCTTACCTCTGCCTTTACCACCTTTAGGATGCAAACTGTAGCATCCAGTTCCTGGGACACAGTGAGAGGGGCGGATTAAAAGAGAAATTTAAACTGCCCCCACTACTTTGTGCTTCTGCGCACACATTGGCTCCGCACGCATATATAAATGACAACAAACTTGCATTTTGTTTTGAGTCGGGGTCAGGGGGGCCATGGGTGGGGTAAAGGTTTTGGTTAAAAGGGGCCCTGTCAGGTGGGCTGTATGGGGCCCCATGATTTCTAACAGCGGCCCTGGCTACATATACAATTGGACAAAACGCTTCTTTGTCTATGTCAGCAACTGTGTAGAAAGAATCAGAAAATCTGAACAATGGCATCATATTCCTTGGAGTTTAATCTTGCAGATCATGCCACCAGACCAAACCCTCCTCTCATTCTCTTTACGTTCACAGAACCTCATTTTGGTTATGACAAAAATGACAATGTTTGCGCACCTGTTCCACAGGTGCACACCTTTACAATTTTTGGGCCTCCTTCAACACCAGCTCTTTGGGGTTAAGGTGGGGAGGCTATGCTAAAACAAAAACGACAATGTTTGCGCACCTGTTCCACAGGTGCACACCTTTACAATTTTTGGGCCTCCTTCAACACCAGCTCTTTGGGGTTAAGGTGGGGAGGCTATGCTAAAACAAAAACTACAATGTTTGCGCACCTGTTCCACAGGTGCACACCTTTACAATTTTTGGGCCTCCTTCAACGCCAGCTCTTTGGGGTTAAGGTGGGGAGGCTATGCTAAAACAAAAACTACAATGTTTGCGAACCTGTTCCACAGGTGCACACCTTTACAATTTTTGGGCCTCCTTCAACACCAGCTCTTTGGGGTTAAGGTGGGGAGGCTATGCTAAACAAAAACTACCATGTTTGCGAACCTGTTCCACAGGTGCACACCTTTACAATTTTTGGGCCTCCTTCAACACCAGCTCTTTGGGGTTAAGGTGGGGAGGCTATGCTAAAACAAAAACTACAATGTTTGCGCACCTGTTCCACAGGTGCACACCTTTACAATTTTTGGGCCTCCTTCAACACCAGCTCTTTGGGGTTAAGGTGGGGAGGCTATGCTAAAACAAAAACTACAATGTTTGCGCACCTGTTCCACAGGTGCACACCTTTACAATTTTTGGGCCTCCTTCAACGCCAGCTCTTTGGGGTTAAGGTGGGGAGGCTATGCTAAAACAAAAACGACAATGTTTGCGCACCTGTTCCACAGGTGCACACCTTTACAATTTTTGGGCCTCCTTCAACACCAGCTCTTTGGGGTTAAGGTGGGGAGGCTATGCTAAACAAAAACTACCATGTTTGCGAACCTGTTCCACAGGTGCACACCTTTACAATTTTTGGGCCTCCTTCAACACCAGCTCTTTGGGGTTAAGGTGGGGAGGCTATGCTAAAACAAAAACGACAATGTTTGCGCACCTGTTCCACAGGTGCACACCTTTACAATTTTTGGGCCTCCTTCAACACCAGCTCTTTGGGGTTAAGGTGGGGAGGCTATGCTAAAACAAAAACTACAATGTTTGCGCACCTGTTCCACAGGTGCACACCTTTACAATTTTTGGGCCTCCTTCAACGCCAGCTCTTTGGGGTTAAGGTGGGGAGGCTATGCTAAAACAAAAACTACAATGTTTGCGCACCTGTTCCACAGGTGCACACCTTTACAATTTTTGGGCCTCCTTCAACACCAGCTCTTTGGGGTTAAGGTGGGGAGGCTATGCTAAACAAAAACTACCATGTTTGCGAACCTGTTCCACAGGTGCACACCTTTACAATTTTTGGGCCTCCTTCAAAGCCAGCTCTTTGGGGTTATGGTGGGGAGGCTCCGCCAACACCAAAACTACCATGTTTGCGCACCTGTTCCACAGGTGCACACCTTCATAATTTTTACGCCTTCTTCAACACCAGCTCTTTGGGCTTACAGTGGTATGGCTCCGCCAACACCCAAACAACAATTTTTGCGCACCTGTCACACAGATGCATATCATTGTAATTTTTTTCCTTACAAAGGCAATTATTGCTTTCATTACCAGCACTTTCATAGGGATATGGTGTCAAGGCATCGTCCGCACCACCAAATGCCCAATTTTTAAGCATCCTTTACTTCTATTCAAAGTCAAGAGACAACAGTATTCATCCAAAACATCTCTAATCTTGTTCACTCTGCACTACATTGTGGCCCCTACCCCTAACCCTCAATGTATCCGTGCATATATGTCTGTTTCTTGTGAGATTTCAAGTTAAAGTGCACCAAACACCATTTTACATGAAATAAAGTGCAATTACATACATCTTTGGACTTCTTGAAACATTTGGTAATAAAAGCCCCATTGTGGAAATACACCCGTTAATTATATGCACATTTAAAGAGACAGCACCTTTTTCCAAAAAAACCTCTAATCTTGTTCCCAGTGCACTGCATTATGTCCCCATCATACACATTGGCTGAGCCGTTGATTAGGAGCAAAAGAAAGGTGCGGTTAAGCAAAAAAGTCATTTTTGAAGGTTTGGTATGCTGTAATTCTGGTTCTGGACATGCTACAGAGCTGAAACTTCACAGGTACACCTTTTAGACCCCTTAGACACTAAATCCAAAGAAATCTCTTTTTTTTTTTTTTTTTTAATTTTTTCAATAATTGGCTATCTATCAAAAACGACAATTTTTAAGAACTTTTTTTTGTGTGATTAATAGTCCCTGGGGCATGACCCAGAACCCTAGGCACTTTTTAGGGGCATTTATTGGGTTTTAGGGCTTAAAAATGGTGTTTTTTGATTACAGAAGTTCGGGTCCCATTGATTTCAATGGGGTTCTGAAATCCGAACCGAACTTTCGTGAAGTTCGGGTGTTCTGGTCGAACCGAACTTTTCAAAAGTTCGATCATCCCTACTAAAAACGAGGGAATGTGCTAAAGGCAGTTGCGTTTAGCACATTCCCTCGTTTTTAGTACATTCCTTTGGTTTTAGCACATTCTTTTGTCTATACATTTTAATTCATGGTGGCTACCATATGCATGAAGATCTTATTGATATCATGTATATATACAGAATTGATTTAATTATGTGCATGAAGATCTTACTGATATCATGTACATATATAGAATTAATTTATTTATATACATATATATTCGTCATTATTATTTTTTCCATTTATATTGTTTTTTTGTTTCTTTATTATTTTTATCTATATGTATATATCATTATAGATAGTTTACTATATTACATTACCTACCTTTATTTTTATTTTTATTTATTCAGTCCTAATTTTTAATTTTATTATTATTTTTATTTTTATTTAATTATTTATTTATTTATTTATTTATTTTATTTTTTGAATCCCATTATTTTTAAATTGTTTAAAACAATTTTTCATATTGCTCATTATAAGCATATTTGGCAATTTGACTTGATTTAATTTTGCCTTAGAGTCTGGTAACCACTGTCTAAATTGTTATTATCATTTTGTAAATTGCTGCAAACATGCAAAGTATTTCAGCCTTACTAGTCAGATGCTGCTATATGTATTAGAAGAGACGGGCATTAGGACCGGGCAGACTCTGGCTCCCTCTTTACATAAGCCCACATCCAAAATGGCGCGATATCGGCCTGAGGAAGGAGCGCATGCTCCGAGAACGCGTCGCCGGCGCCCTGACGTAATCCCGCTTGCGGAAGTGATGACGGATGGTGTTTGGAGTGTCCCCGGGACTAGGAAGTGCGGCAGCTACCGCTACAGTCTATCTACCTGCTACCACTCGAGCCATCCTGATCCTCACCGGAGTGTGCTTATGAGCTGTATTATTTGATCCCTTTGTGAGTACCCCCCTTTTAGCGGTTAATCCAATAAAGAAGTTACAAGTTATTGCACTTAGAGTGGCGCCTGTGTTTTCTTCTAGTTGGCCCCAAACAAATCTTCTACTTGTTACAAGAGCTGCCTCAGGAGTGCACCTTGAGCTTTCTATGGATTTTATGGACTTTTCCATGGACTTTATTATACATGGATTTTTTAATTAATTAATGTTCTAATCTATCAACTTTTAATATTGTCCTTCTGATTGATCATGTGTGTCTAGTGCTACTGGTATGGCCCCTGGTGATTATTGTTCCCCGTTGTGCGCCAGCTATTTATTTTTGATTGCATCACTAAGACCGCATTCACACTGAAGCGGCACGACTTCGGGGGCGACCTGTGAAGTCGCCGTGCACCGCGACTTCGCCGCGACTTGCACGGACTTCATATAATGGAAGTCTATGCAAGTCGCCTCCAGGTCGCCCCGAAGTAGTACAGGACCCTTTTTCTAAGTCGGAGCGACTTGTGTCGCTCCTATTAGAACGGGTTCTGTAGCACTGCATGGACCGCGATGGACCACGACTTGTCAGGCTGACAAGTCGCCTGACAAGTTGCGGTAGTGTGAATGGAGACTAAATATCACTCCAAATCTCCCGAGACTAACAGTCATACAGAAAAAGCAGGGCCTGAGATTTACATTTTAGAATAAATAAGTCCAAGTTCATCAAATTCATTACAAAAATCCACAAACTCAAACTTTATTGCAAACAACAATGGTTAATTGTAACATTTGAGGGGCCGCTAAGTGAGCTTTTGTCTCTAAATGGCATGGAAAACCATTACCAAAACCCACAATACAGAAGGAACAGACAACCTAAGAGGTTTGGGAGATAAAGAAATTGTCCTATGACATCATGTCAGGGAAGAATTCTGAGAAGAACTGGGAAATATGCCAATATCCAATATGGCCGCACTAATTCACGCATGCACATTAGTGAACAGCACGCAATGGTGAATCTCAATGCGCGATGGTGCATCAGCGCATGCAAAGCATGCTAATTGCCAGAGTCCTATATAAGGACAGTAGCTACTCTCACAAATTGCTGGATTATCAGCCTTGTGCTTATCATCAGCCTTGTGTTCCTCTGCCTTGTGCTTCTGCTTGATTAAACGTTACCGAACCAGCTTACCCCTGAGCTGCTCTGGCTTCTCTCCTGGCTTTGAAGCCGACTTGCTCCACGGACTTGCTCCTGCCTTGTTCTTGATTGACATCCTGTGTTTGACCCAACAGCGTGCTGGCTTCCTCGACTTTGAGCTAAGAAAATGATTCATAGTATGCTCTATCTGGCTAGGTTACAGGTTATCCACTAGGGCAAGACCCACTTCTTCATAGAACCTATACATGCCATGCATTGGGTGGACACCTTGAGCTATATGTCTCTGTGTCTCTTCAATAGACCCACTGCACCTTGAATCTACTGTTTGCTATATGTATTTGGATGTTTGCCACTTTTTTTTTTTTATTTTTGCGCTGTGCAGGACTTTGTTCCCTTTGGCACTCTTTTTGGTCTATGTATGCTGCCTCACGATGTCCTCGTTTCTGTTGATTCTACTGTTTCCTGCAAACTTTGTCACTGCATCCTGTCAGTGTGTGTTCATGTCTTTAATATAGTTTTTACTCACCTACAAATCTCAGTCTGGATACTCTACTCACTGTCAAGACATGGGACACAGCTGTCTCTTAAAGTTTATGTTTTTTTTGTTCTAGATTCTTGCATCCAATCCCACTGAATGCTCCACGTTTTCCCCATGTACTGTTTTTGGTTTAGGGATAAAGCTCTCAAAAGTTGGGTTTGTGGGCTAGGACTAAAATTCTCCAGTAAAGCTATTTTAATGCTGAGCTAATCAAAATGACCACAGCTGATCACAGTTGAAAGTAAAATGGTTTGTGTGCCATTGAGAAGGTGATTAGCTACACCTGATTTCGTTTACAAGTCATTTTTAGGAGGGTGGGTGATCCTTTTTCCAGCTCAGTGATTCTGTTTTTTAATTTTTTACATTTTTTTTCTCCATACTGCGGGGCATCGTTATTCTACTGACCCCTCTACTTGCACCTACGCTGACTGGAAGCTCGGTAACTAGACCTTGTTCTCTTGGACTGTACCCAAAAGAGTTTACTTACCAAAGTCAGCGGATCTTTGAATTCGGGAATAAAAATAGCTATAATTCTAACTTAGTTGTGTAAACCAAACTACTGGCCTTGTAGTATCCCTAGAATTGTTATTTCTGTAGGTAAGCTGGTTGTTCAAACTACTGAGGTGGTACAGGCCTTTGTGGACTTCTATACAGATCTTTATACCACAAGAGTGCATTATGCTATTCTTGAACTGGACGAATATGTATTTAATATTGCCATGCCCAAACTTTCTTCCACTTCTTCTTTCTGTGCTCAAAGCTCTGTTGACAGTTGATCAGATTGAAGTAGCTATGTTCTCCTTCACCTGGAATAAAACATCTGGGTTGACGGCTTTCCTATTGAATGGTTTACATAACTACATTTGAGGAAGGGCTTCCCCCCTTCTATGTCGGAAGCTCTCATTGTTCTTATCCCCAAACCCCATAAGCATCATTCATTTTAGCATCATATAGGCCTATTTCTTTAATAATGTCTGATATAAAAATTCTGCCAAAAGACCTGGCCAGTAGGCTTAATGGCGTAGTTAAGATCAGACTGGCTTTATTCCTGGGAGCTCCACTTCCATTAATCTTTGTAGACTCTCTACTAATATGCAGGTTACACATGACCATATGGGATCCAGAATTGTCATTGCCATAAAGCATTCGACTCTATTTACAAGAGGTTTTGGCTATGTTTGGGTTTGGGCCCTTTTTCCTTCATTGGGTGCAGTTACTGTATTCCAAACCTAGTGCCTGCATACATGTTAACAATTATATCTCAGCCCCCTTTTCTGTCGCCTGCAGCACACGGCAGGGTTGCCCCTTGTCACCCCTTCTGTTTGCCCTGGCCAAAGAACCACTGGCAGCACTGTTGAAATCAGATTCTAGCATTCAGGGATTGGTTTTTATTGACCTAGAGGAAAAGGTGTCACTTTATGCAGACAATCTACTCATGTATGTGTTTGATCCCCAATTCTCCCTTTCCAAGCGCCTTTATAGTATTACAGAGTTTGGTCAGTTTTCTGGTTTTAAGGTGAACTGGGATAAGTCTATAATTTTCCCATTAGATCCCGATGCTGCTGTTCAGGTTCAGCCTTTTCCCCAGTATGTTGAGAATAACTTGCTCCCTCTCATTTAAAGATTGAAGACTCTCACAGTTTGGATAAGATGCCCTTTAATTTGCTAGGCAGAATTAATATATTCAAGATTATTTTTTTGTCACGCTTCCTCCATGTTATGGGTAATTCTTCAATCTACATCCCTAAACAGCGGTTCAGAACTATTGACTGCTTGATTACATCGTTTATATGGGCAGGCAAGCCAACAAGAATTGCTAGGGATACATTACAGCTGCCCCCTTTGGAATGTGGATCGGCTATGCCCAGTCTCCAAACATACTATTTTGCTTCCCAGCTTGCTCACGCGCACTGGTTTCACCCAGAGATGAATAATGCGGCTACTGCCCTAGAGGTGTTGATTCTCACTTCCTATGACTCCTTGCAAAACCTTATTTATTGGCAATCTACGTAGAGGTTAGAGGGCACCAAAATCCTTAATATGGCACTCCAGGTTTTTAAGGCCTCTCATTTAATACCAGCAGGGAAAGTTGTTACTTTTTCTCCCAATGTTCCGCTGTGGCATAACCCATGACTTTGTGAATTTTATTCCCGAGGGGATGCTTGGTTCTGGGCCAGATACAATGTTAAAACTGTTGCACAACTGTATCAAGGGAAGGACTTTTTAAATGCTTTGCAGATTTTCAGTGTGATTAGCATATACCTGGTACATCATATTTTCTATACCTGCAGATTTGTCATGCGACGGCTGCTCGGCTTAGGCTTGCTAATGTGTCATTCCACATTTCCAGGCATGAGTAGATGCTTTCTCAATCAGACTATTCCAAACTTATTATAATTCCCTGATACACACCACCACCAGGCATCTTGGGCAGACTGCATCGCATTGGTGGTGGGATATGCCTGATCTCACAGAGGAGGTGTGGCAAGAAATCTTACCCTTACAAACGCCTATAGTTATCTCTGCACTATATAGAGTACTGCAAACAAAGTGTATCCATTGCTCTTACTATACCCCTATATTGTCTTTCAAATGGGCAGACTTTCATCTCCCAACTGCATTAAATGTTACCGGAACCTAGGCATTATGGTTTGAGAACGCCCTTCTATTCGAGCTCATTGGTCTGAGGTCAATTTACTAGCACATTTCTTCAAATCCCAAATATGTGTAATCCTTTAAGCTGTTTACTGGGGTATGTTAAGGAGGATACTGTTCCTACAGAGATGAAAAATAATTTTATTGTTTTTAAAGTGAAGCTTTATATTATTTAATAAGCTCTGGAGCAAATGCCCTTGCAGAGTGCAACTGCATTTGCAAAGTGCAAAGTCTTTGTCATTAGTAAATAAACCCCTATAGCTTATCTCAGACCCTTTTGGTAATAGTAAATGACTGGTTTTCCTGCTTCCATATCTGTAAGGTTGCTGCCTAAGGTCAAGGGCTGTGCAGATCATTATGGGTGAAAGCTCAAATTCTCCAACCATGAGTTGTGTGACAGCCCATCATAGTCTCTTGAATTGCTTAAAAAGCGGAGCCTAACATTACCCTTTCATAGTGCCTAAATCTATATAAACTAATAAAAGAGTATTGCAAATGTGTCTTACCTTGCTCCAAGATATTATTTGCTACAGATACATAGGCTGCATTTTCAGTGCCCAAACATCACACTGGAAAATTTCCAGCATTTCATGTGAAGCTCATCAGCCAGATGAGTTGTAGAAAAGTCTGAGCTAAGATCTTGTTTCTAGGCTTGTGATAAACAGGTAGATAGAGCAGTGTGGCATGCTGTAGTCCCTAGCTGCTTCACATGCTATTATTCCATTAGACACAGCCATCAATCACAGACTCTGCTCAGCCCCAGGACTGCTGACTGAGAAGTCTCAGTATGTCCAACTAATATTTTCTGTCCTGCCTGCTGCCTTTAGGATAAGCTGACAGACTTGCAAGCCCTTCTATGCCAGTCGGTCCTGTTTATCTTCCCGGCAGCCAAGATTCAGAGCTCGAAGTAACTGAAAGAAGCTTTTAATACATAGAGAAGACAGCTGCAGTTTAGCATTGATCCTGTCCCTTTGCCTATTTTATTACTTGGATTTATTTGAATGTTTTCTCTGTGTATTTAATTTGTACTTTATTCCCCCAATCCACATTGGATTTTACTGTCTTGGAATCCAGTACATCTGTGTGCGGTCCCAAGACTTGTAAATCTCACACAAATCTCACTATAAAAAGAGTTTGTATCTTGCCAGAAAGTCAGCAAGAGACCATAATGCACTGCAGGAGCAGCTATTAGCCAAGCAACATAAGTGACTTATATTAAGATGTATGATTGCTTGTCTTTTGCAAGTGTTTCCGTTCTAAAAATGGACTTGCCCAGAATACTCTGGTATTGTTTATTTAGGAATGGTAAAAGGAGGAAAGAACAATTTTGTGGGCTGAATGGTAGTCAATAAATCTCTGGCATTAAAGTGGATCTACTGTAAATTCAGGCAACCATATCCTTCAGCAGTGGAAGAAAAGCCAGTTGGCAATGCCTGTTAAGGTATTTATCCAGGCCATGGTAGCTAGTAGCAGTTAATCAAATTCAACTGGACCTGTTCAGTAATGTTTAAGATTTCTTTTTAGTTTATTCAAGCCTTCCGTTCCAATGAATGTCAGGAACAAACCCAAGCATTTATATCCATACAGGTACAGACACCCTAATCCAATTCCCAGGGCACCCTAATTCAATCTGTCAAGGCAGAACAGGATGAAAGGTGAGAAAGTTGTGTAACCACCCTGCTCTAGTTACATAATCCCATCCTTGGCTGTCATATCGACAGGGTAGAGATGTTAAAATGTGTATAAAACTCAAATATCCACGTTATTGAATCAGGTATGTGGATGACATGTGGATCAAGATTATAAAACCGCTTAAGTGCCCCCCCTAGTGGAAGGTTTCTGAGCCAGTTCTAGCGCTGGGGCCTGCAGTAACTCAGGTGATGGAAGGTCTGATACCCTAGCCCCATTGCCCTGGCTTCACACTTTTCAGCCTATATGCCAATCAGGAACCACACACTCACTTGTTTATGAGGGGCCCTTTTGATTCTGGTTTTTACAGGCCTGTTCTGTCGATAGTCATACTGAACACATGGACACAACAATTGCCAGGATTGCAGGTTACAAGGCACCAGTCTTGTAAGTGACTTGGATTCGCTATAGCTACCCACCATACTAACCAAGGCCTCCACCTCATGTCACCTTCCGATAAGGTACACACAGACCTGTCTTTAGGAGAAACTCTGCCATATTTTGTCACATATGCTCCACTTCTGCGCCCACCATCTTGAATAGAGAATGTCCACACAGCATTCATTTCTAACAGTTTACTGTAAAGTAACAGGATAATCGTCTGTACAGCCATTTTGTCAAAGTTACACTTTAGACCTCTAGTACAGTTCAACTCAGTACTGAGAAAGTTCAACCAATTCTCCCATTCTTGCTCCACTGTGAGTCTCTCTACTGTGGGTCTTCATCAGTCCAGCCCAGAAAGGCTCTCTCTCCTGCCCAGGTCACAAACCTACACAATGTAAGTCAGGGGTTGCCTGTTCCCATACTCCCATCTGACTAGGGCTCCACACACTACCATTTGTAAAAGGGGTGCTGACCCAACCCGCTAATCATCCAGCAGAAGGGCTTTTCTAAAAGGGAAACTAACCACTACTTCGAGTCTTACCATCTCCAGATTAGCCTAAATGCCTTCAGCAGGCCACCACCTGTTTCTGGACCAAGCCAGTCTATGCCTTTTCTCTGCAGGCATAGGCTTACCCTCTGCTCTGTGCCATAGGAATTAATTGTTCAAATCCTCCTTTTTTTTTCTGTAGTGTATAGAAACTTGCCCCCCCCCCCCTTTCAAGTTAATGTTCCTGTTATTATGGTTTGGGGTGGAGTTTGTTCAGTCTCATTGAGCGAAGAGCATAAGAATCTGTATACGATATTCCTTGCTTGCTTTTAACATTTGTCTGCATTTACATATTTTTAATATTGGAGTAGAATAAAAATTTAAAATTTTTGTAATATATGTGTTATGGAAACTTTAATGTCCCCTTTCCTGCTTTTTCAAAAATATTCTTTTCTGGGATGTAGGTGTCTGTGCTCCCCAGTTTTGAGTTGTACTTTCAAAATTTACAAATTACCTTACAGCTAGGGGGACTAGTCCCAACAATCATTTGATCTTACCTTGGACTTTAAGTGTAAAGCCATAAATGTTGCTGCAGTGTCATTAGTTTGTTCTTCTGGCAGGAAAGTAACACCGTCATGCAGATGCATTTGTTAGCATTGTGGATAGTGTAGTGGTTTAGTTAGTTAGGGTATGTCTTTCTATTTAATATTAAAAAGCACAGCGCTAAAGTAGGTAACTTAAATAATATAAATAAAAGATAAAATTCAGTGCACGATCGACCACACAATTAAAGATGCAAATAAATCAGTTGCTGCTGAACACCACTGTAGGTCAAACCAAATACCTCAAATTAGAAAACATAAAAAGGAGTTCAGCGCATATGGAAATTTTAATGACAATATGTAAACTGTACAAATTATGTTAAAAAGCAATAAATAAAATGATAGTCCATATAACATAAAGTGTCTGATATTCAGAGAGAGAGAAGCCTTGTGTGAATAAAGATGAATGCAAACTCCATGCAATAGTGTTCTGTGACTGTGATGATACAGCCCATCCACCAAGAAACACACTGCCTCTCACCTCAGCAATTCGACCACTAGGGGTCACAAAGCCTATAGACTATCCACAAACAGATCCGATCCCAAAGAAGGAGTTCCTGAATAACTTCCACGTATCCTCGGATGTCATAAATATTAAAAAGAATGATCTAATGCTCTCTGTATGATTCCACAATTTTATTGTAGCAATAAAAGTTTATACTCACAAACAATGCACTGACACAGTGCAAAAAACAGGCAGCATACAAATCATTGGTAAAGCCTGGTGGCTGCGGGTGAGGTCATAACTCCTCACCCCGCACGCGTTACGTCCGTGGGTGGGACTTCATCAGCTGACGTCCCCTGTGGCCACCACGCTTTACCATGCTTTAACAATGATTTGTATCATTTTATTTATTGCTTCTTAACATAATTTGTACAATTTACATATCGTCATTCAAATTTCACTATGCGCTGCACTACTTTTTTAACTAAAATAATATCACTTGAATAAGCAAATATAGACAAAAACAAGACAAAAGGTTAAAATAGTGCAGTAGTCCCACAGCCGTATTGATTAGTCAGAATCCTATGAGAACCCAGTGACACCTTACACGCTCACCAGACAATCAAACGATCACCCTCCAGCATAAAGCACCATTCGGTATACAGCAAAGCCCGAGGTGGATGTCAATGGGGTAAATTCCAAACACTTCAAAACTCAAGATAGGATTTAAATAGAAAAAAACAAAAATAGACACAATAGTGTAATACTGTTTAAAAACAACTATTTAATAAGCTGAAAAGCACTCACCCGTTCTCAAGTCAGTATGAGCATGTAGCGGTATTATAGACACAACAATCCACAATTCCATAAACAAAGATGGCCGATCCTTGACTGTGCATGCATAGTGGTGTGCGAACGTCCGCCAGACCGGTTTCTTCACAACTGACATCATCAGGGGCATGCACGCACACCTCACCATGCACTTAAAATAGACACCGTCCCGGGAGAGGATCATGGTGATTGGTTATCTTTTCACAGTCATTTGACTCGCTAATTTAATCATAAATTCTCAGTCAGCTGCTCCTATATATTGCTGTCCTGAGGTGCATTATCACCACTGACATCTTGTGGGCAAATATAAATTAAGACTCAAATTAAAACCCACAGATCTTATTAAGGCACAAAAAAAGTTCCATTCTATGTTTCAAATATTATTGTGCAAGTAAATTTGACATTAATAGAGGGCAATCATTTTGTAGCCATGGGTCTGGTCCTGCCATTACCAGGATCATCTCCCGCTACTATGTCAATAATAGGACTACACTATACACATTATCCGACCTATTCTAAAAATTAATCTAAAACATATAAACTTTTTAAATTAAAAATAAACATAAAATTGTTATTCAAGATGACAATTATTCAAAATTAATACAAAATATTATCTCCTAGAATTTTCAAATGTTTTCAAAGGGGGGTGGGGTGAGGGGAGCCATAATAGGGGGAACTCAAAGCTCAGTTGTTACTAAAAAAACAATGTATGTCCCATTCAATATTTAAACTTAGAGGGGTGTATGACTTGAGGCGGTATATCCAACCCATCATGGATCTGGAGTTACTCCTGGTGGCATTTCTACCCTTCCAGGTTGGGTAATATTTTTCTGCACCAAAAAAGGTGGTTCCCTTGGGAACCTTATGGTGTTTTTCCGCATAGGGACTAGACACGCTATGACCGGGGAAACCCTTACAGATATTTGAAATAAGTTCACCCAGGCAGATATGGAGTTCATGTGTGGTACGACCCACATAATCCAAGCCGCATGGGCACCTAATCAGGTATACCATGTGTAATGGTATTGTGCGTTCGCACCCTAGTTTGTCAGGCCGCCATTTCGTTCAAAAGCTGTCGCAAGCATCCATCTTGTGGTGCGAGCTTAGTTGACAGTGTTGGAAATGGTCATTCTTACCAGCCTCATCCTCCAGCCTTTTGGCAGTGTAATGACCCCCTGGGTCACTGAATGCCAGGTTCCTGCATAGCTGACATTTTTCACACCTTTACTATACTCAAGCAGATTGACCAAGCAGGAGTTGTGTCTCCAAGGACAGCAGGGGGTCAGAGCAGATGTCCAGTGAAGCTGCCTTGTAAATTCCCAAAGCCCAAATTGTTAAGTTACATCTCCCAATCCGTGCTCAAATCATATCTTTTTACCCGAACATAACATATTAACAAAAAGTAGATATTTGGGTGCCCCATATAATACCAATCAAATTAAGACCCAACACGGACACCTTCATGCCTAGGAAAGACAAGCTAGCGATCCAATGCTGTACAGGTCAGGGGTTAATCCGAGATAGCCCATGTTTAGTGTCTATAGAAAGCCAATTCAAAAACATACCATAAAATATCGGTTTCAAGTATGTAACCGTTTCATATCTCCAGATATGAGTGCTTTTATGAATCTGTCAAAGCGGGAGGTCACTTAGCAGTTTATAGACTCAGAGCCATTGGCTGAGTACTTCTGGTGACACCCCCTGGAGGGTCAGAGAAAAACACAGGAACTGAGAGAGAGCTCAGTTCTCATCCTAGCATCGAGGCTATAACACCGCTCAAGGGGAACCAAATATCACATGTTCAGCTTCCGAAACTAAGGTAATACCAGGACCGTTTTAATGCAAGTATTTTCATCCTTTCTCTTCATATTTCTCCATTGCTGTAGTGTGTCTCTATTTCTTTGTAACCCATTTTTCTGTAAATATTTTTATTCACACCAATTTTAACCTTTCTTATAATTAAACCTTATTTTGAAAAGTGTTAACTTTGTCTCTAAGCTCTTAAACGCGAACTGACCCAAACGAACCTGCCTCCTGAAGCGCGCTACTGTGTGTTACAGACGGTTATTCTAAAGTCATAATTGATATTTGTACTGTTTAGGCTAACCTATCTGAAACATTCTGGTCTGAGGTGACAGTGTGTGTTACAGACGGTTATTCTAAAGACATAATTGATATTTGTAAAACCACGAGCGTCCGCTAAGCTCAAACGTAGCGGTGGTGGCAGAGAAAGGGTTAATCGTTTAATTAACCCGGTGACAATCGCTCTCAGTCTGCTGGCATCTAGATTGTGGTCCCGCAAGCTGGACAATCTGTGTGCTGGGTGCAGCTGAGAGTGGCATTGTTACGCAAGTGACGGCAGGGTGTGAGATTGCTTGGTCTTTGGTCATGAGGTGGATGAGAAGGCCAGGGGTCTGATACCCGCCACCGTCACACCATGTTTTTGGTGTGACAAGATATGAAGGTAAGAATGTTATAAGTGACTCCCATTTGGTTTGAAGTGAAAAAGGTCAGCTTTCTTCCTCTGAAGGAATTGAGGTGTCAAGCTTGGCATTTCTTGCCTGGATGGAAACCATCCTTATTCCCGAAGAAAGAGGGTCTTTCTGGAGGATCCGTTACATTAGGGGCTACCCTATTTCACAAGTTGTTCGCACCCCTAAAGATAATGGCTGGTTGATCGGGTAAGTTTGGACCCAAAGTATGATCATTTTTTAAAATTAGCCAGTACTTCCTAATGATGTTTCTAATAGCATAATGCTGACATGAATAGGTGGTCAGAAATGCTGAGCCAAAATAATTTAAATCTCTAGCAATATTATCAGTATTAAGTAAATGCTCCCTGTCTCTCTCACCTACATCCCAAATTATGTTGTCTAAACATTCTTTAGTATATCCCCTCTCGATAAACCTAGATTTTAGGATGGCTGATTCCCTCAGGTAATCCTGTCTATGAGAACAATTTCTTTTAAGTCTGAGAAATTGACCCTTCGGGACTGTCGCTAACCAAGTAGGATGATGACAAGAATCAAGAGTGATATAGCTATTTCTGTCAGTTTTTTTTTTTTAATAGGTGGAGGTTATGATTGTATCATCCCTGACAGAAATTTTCAGATCTAAAAAGTGAATACCCTCAGAGCTATTTTCATAACTCAGACTTATTCCTCGATTATTATCATTCAGATCATGCATAAGGGAATCCATCGAATTACAGTCCCCATCCCACATGAATAGTACCGGGAGATGATCCAGATAATGGCAGGACCAGACCCGTGGCTATGAAATGATTGCCCTCTATTAATGTCAAATTTACTTGTACAGTAATTGAAATATTGAATGGAACTTTTTTCGTGCCTTAATAGGATCTGTGGATTTTAATTTGAGTGTTAATTTCTATTTGCCCACAAGATGTCAGTAGTGATATTGCACCTCAGGACAGCAATATATAACAGCAACTGACTGAGAACATCTGATTAAATTGGTGAGTCAAGTGACTGTGAAAAGATAACCAATCACCAGGATCCTCTCCCGTGTCTACATTAAGTGCATGGGGAGGTATGCGTGTGTGCCGCTGATGGCGTCAGTTCTGACGAAACCGGTTGGGCAGACGTATGCACACCACTATGCATGTGCGATCGAGGATTGGCCATCTTTGCTTCTGGAATTGTGGATTGTTGGCGTCTATAATGCTGCTACATGCTCGTACTGACCTGAGAATGTGTGAGTGCTTTTAAGCTTATTAGCTGCTTGCCGACCAGCCGCCATAGTTTTACTGCGGCTGGCCGGCTCTGACCCGCGAAACAACGTACCTGTATATCGCTTTGCGGGACTGCTAGTGGGGAGGACAGGCATCCATTGGCCACAGGGAGAGCCAATCAGCTGGCCTGGTGGCCGCAATGTCTGCTAGGCACCCGCAATCGCTTCCCGTGGAGACAGAACGGCGGTCTGCCATTGTAAACACGGCAGACCGCTGTGCTGTCAGTAATGAACACAGGGATCCTGTGTTCCTCCTATTTAGGAACACAGGTGTATGTGTTCATTCAGTAAGTCCATCTCACACACGGTTAGAAAGCACCCCCTAAGAACACCTGTGCATGTCTCCGGCGGCGCGCCCCCACTATCTTCTACACTAAGCGATGTACAGGTACGTCATTTCGCGTGTAGCACTGCCCCCTTGTGGACTGCTGAATTCTTCACCTTTTCGGGTCCCTCTGGGTTACTATTAGCAACTGCATGCAGAAACTTAACACTTTACCTCCTGGCTCAGTCAATGATCAGTCTAGAGGTTGTGGTTGTTTTTGTTGTTTTATTTTAAATAAGGATGGGAGAAGGTATGGAGTGGGATACTCCAGACTTGAACTATTCACAGTTGATGAGGACTCCTATCTGAAGATGCAGCAAAGCTGCCGATTGACCTTGCCACTACCTTAATTTATGGTAAAGTCTCTGTCATGAAACTTGATTGAGCAACTATCTTCATGGTACTCGCCTAGCACCCCCTTTCACTCTCTTTCCATCAGCTGACACCCATCCTCTGACTTCTCTACTCTGGGGTGGCCCCCTCCCAGGTCAGGCCCTCAGACATGATCCCCTGTACTCACGATACTGTTTTTCCAGTGTCTCATCCCCTCTAGTCAGCTCTCCCGAACCTCTGGGTTCAGCATCTTCCTTCTGGTTCACCAGGCTGACCACCTGTGCCCACATGCCACCAATGCAGAGGAGGAGACAACCATCACCCTCCCTCCGGGACTCTGCTCACCAGCCAAAGACCCAGAGCACATGTTCTCCTGACTTTTATACCACACCCCACAATGCACTGAGACAACCAGTCCGTGCCAATCACTGAGGCTGTATCAAAGCCTGTGTACCCATTGGTCAGGTTTTCTCCACTGTTCAATATGCCTCCTATTGGACCAGCGTGAAACACTCCCTAGACCAGATGAATCACACACTGAGCACCATGAGCAGACCTAACTCACAGATCCTGCTCTCTGTTAAGCAGAAAGCAATATAGTATTTGCCTGCTGATCCTCTGATAGGCAGACAGAGCCAAAACTATACTCACTCCCTAGCACCTACCTAGGAGGGTGCAACATGCGTAACAGTGCTGACCTGCCGCAGTAAAACGATTGCAGCTGGTCGGCAAGTGGTTAACTGGTGCACAATGGCTCATAAAATAATAAAATTATCCTGTAGCAGAATAATCATCGCCCTACATCCTTCCCACTAGCTTCTCCCACAAAGACAGGAGATTGAGAGTAGGAACAATAAATAACTGGTTGTGTCATCTGTCACTGCCTCCTGCCACCAGACTAAACTGAAAGGTTTCTTTAGTACACTGAAAATTAAAAAAAAATTAAAAAAATACAGCAGGGAACAACATACCATCAAAGAAAAAAAAATAAGCGTTTACTGCTCGCCTCTGATCAGTGCATACTGTGATTACAATCCATAAGGATTCACAGAGCATGTAAGCTGCTTCACGTTGCTTGGACTTTGAACCTGCTTGCAACGTTTGGCAGGCATTGGAAACTTGTGATGCATGCCAAACGCCTCAATTCAAATCACCTGAAGTGCACTGAAAATGCATTTTAAACTTTCCTAAAATGCTATTCATACATTTTTGGAACACTATGATAAGGTTCTTTCCTTGTTTCCACTTTAAAAAAAAAAAAAGAAATGAAGGAACAGGTGTTCTGAAAGCTTGTATGAAATGCATCTAAAGCACATATGAAAAGTAAACTAACGCTATAGGCTTTTCAAGGGTATTTTAAGTACTTCTGGACCGCCCACCGTACATTTACGGTGGGCCGGCAGCACGGGCAGGCTCGATCATGTACAGTGGGTACGGAAAGTATTCAGACCCCCTTAAATTTTTCACTCTTTGTTATATTGCAGCCGTTTGCTAAAATCATTTAATTTCATTCTTCTTCCTCATGAATGTACACATAGCTCCCCATACTGACAGAAAAACACAGAATTGTTGACATTGTTGCAGATTTATTAAAAAAAAAAAACTGAAATATCACATGGTCCTAAGTATTCAGACCCTTTGCTGTGACACTCATATATTTAACTCAGGTGCTTTCCATTTCTTCTGATCTGGCCAAGGTTACAAAAAGATTTCTGCTGCACTTAAGGTTCCTAAGAGCACAGTGGCCTCCATAATCCTCAAATGGAAGACGTTTGGGATGACCAGAACCCTTCCTAGAGCTGGCCGTCCGGCCAAACTGAGCTATCGGGGGAGAAGAGCCTTGGTGAGAGAGGTAAAGAAGAACCCAAAGATCACTGTGGCTGAGCTCCAGAGATGCAGTCAGGAGATGGGAGAAAGTTGTAGAAAGTCAACCATCACTGCAGCCCTCCACCAGTCGGGGCTTTATGGCAGAGTGGCCCGACGGAAGCCTCTCCTCAGTGTAAGACACATGAAAGCCCGCATGGAGTTTGCTAAAAAAACACCTGAAGGACTCCAAGATGGTGAGAAATAAGATTCTCTGGTCTGATGAGACCAAAATAGAACTTTTTGGCCTTAATTCTAAGCGGTATGTGTGGAGAAAACCAGGCACTGCTCATCACCTGTCCAATACAGTCCCAAAAGTGAAGCATGGTGGTGGCAGCATCATGCTGTGGGGGTGTTTTTCAGCTGCAGGGACAGGACGACTGGTTGCAATCGAGGGAAAGATGAATGCGGCCAAGTACAGGGATATCCTGGACAAAAACCTTCTCCAGAGTGCTCTGGACCTCAGACTGGGCCGAAGGTTTACCTTCCAACAAGACAATGACCCTAAGCACACAGCTAAAATAACGAAGGAGTGGCTTCACAACAACTCCATGACTGTTCTTGAATGGCCCAGCCAGAGCCCTGACTTAAACCCAATTGAGCATCTCTGGAGAGACCTAAAAATGGCTGTCCACCAACGTTTACCATCCAACCTGACAGAACTGGAGAGGATCTGCAAGGAGGAATGGCAGAGGATCCCCAAATCCAGGTGTGAAATACTTGTTGCATCTTTCCCCAAAAGACTCCTGGCTGTATTCGATCAAAAGGGGGCTTCTACTAAATACTGAGCAAAGGGTCTGAATACTTAGGACCATGTGATATTTCAGTTTTTCTTTTTTAATAAATCTGCAACAATGTCAACAATTCTGTGTTTTTCTGTCAGTATGGGGTGCTATGTGTACATTCATGAGGAAGAAGAATAAACTTAAATGATTTTAGCAAATGGCTGCAATATAACAAAGAGTGAAAAATTTAAGGGGGTCTGAATACTTTCCGTACCCACTGTACATGTACGTCATCCTGCCTGTTCCTTTTTTTGAGGGAATCAAAAAAAAAAAACATGGGGTACTACTTTTCACCAAGAAAGTTACATCTGAGAAGCAGAGGAGGACTGGGCCAGGGCCCAGGGGGAAGGGGGTAAATTGCCCGAGGGCTGCTCTGATGCCCCATAAAAAGGCTGCATTGCTTCTGCCAAAGACATGCCTAAAGGATTCCTGGTGAAGAGAAGTAAAAAGTCCCTGCAGCTGACCTATTGAGCGTGGGCCCCCCAGCATGGATGGTGTAAACTGTGTCTGAGCAGAGGCCGGTTCCATGCCCCACTGGAGACTCCCCAAGCCAGCCCCAAGCTAGCTGTCCCAGCTGCCCCCAACTGCCCCTTCTGGCCAGGTCAGGAACCCAGATTCGGTTGGTGAGTAGAGAGAGTACCTGGAGTGGAGCTTCAGCCTTGAATTGGGGTCGGAAGGAGGCTGGGAGAGTGGGAGGGGGCTGAGTTGCTTCACCATGGGCCTCTGGTTTGTACTTGCCCCCTGGGCCGAAAGTTGCCAGTCAGCCCCTGCTGAGAAGTATTTTACTTTTAAAACCAAAAAAAAAAAAACATTAACAATCAAGTGTTGAACATGACTGCTGAATACAAGATAGAGTTCACGGCCTTGCAGCTCCACCTATATTGGAAAAAACTTGAAGAGCACTAACAAACAGAGAGCACACCTGCATCAAGTAAAATCCTTCATTTTTTAAATATATTATCTTGTACTCACTGTCTGAGGGAAAAGGGTATGTCCTTGAAAAGTACCGTGCACATTTCGGCTTGCCTTAAATTTTAAAGCAGCCTATCAGCGCCACTCAAAATTGTTACAATAGGGAGTAGATGGAGGGGCTAAACTCTACAGGCAGCGTTATTTTTGCATCGCAGCAACATAAGGGCAACTCTAATACTGCATTGTGAACACCTCCATCCGTTCCCCATTGTAACAATTTTGAGTGGCACTAATAGCTGTTTGGGAAGCATTAAAAACACGACCCAACCGCCTATTTTCAATGCCTGTGTGAAAGAGCCCTTGAGGTAGCATTCTACTGTACGGGCAAAGTGTGCTACGGTACAAAAAAGAGAATTAGCTTTACAGGGGAATAAGGCAGATTGAATATTCATATTATGGTCCTGAGTTCTCCATAGTAACACTCAAGCATGGCTAGCATTGATTGATGTGAGATGTGGTGAATACAAGATAGAGTTCATGGTCATGGTGGAGCGCCGCCTAGACTGGAAAAACCTTGAACAGCACATCAGCATCAAGTAAAATCCTCAAATATATATTTCTAAATATATTACCTTGTACTCACTGTCTGAGGAAGAGGGTATGCCCTTGAAATGCATCACACACATTTAAAACCCAAAAGTGGAACTTCCGTTTTAGGTAGTAATAACCCCCTGACATGCCACAATTGGCATGTCATTTTTTTGGGGAGGGATCGGGTACCTAGTTTTGACAGGTACCCGCTCCCACTTCCGCTCGGAGCGCCGCGGCGCCCTGAACAGAAGTTCTCCTCTCCCCCTCCCTCCCGGCAATCTTCTGGGACATGTCAGAAGTCCCAGAAGATTGCCGGCCAATCAAGATGCGCAGCGCAACTCGCCCATGTGCAGTGCGTACCCGGCTGTGAAGCCGACAAATGTCACAGCCGGGTGCCCACACCAGTGATGCTGGCGCCGCTGAGACCAGAGGGAGAGGAGCGAGGCTTCGGGCGGCCGCATCGCTGGACCATGGGACAGGTGAGTGTGTGCTGATTAAAAGTCAGCAGCTACACTTTTTGTAGCTGCTGACTTTTAATAAACACAGAAAAGGCTGGAACTCCGCTTTAAGGTAAGTGCTCAAACCAAGTACCTTTGTAAGTACATGATCATACATTTTTAATAGAAATTTATTAAAAATATTACACAATATCAGTGCACTTTATATTATAATTTTAAGTTATCGAACATATATAAAACACACTCAATGGTATTTTTCACAAACCAAAAGGAACAAAATAAGAGAAGTTAACTATTAGGGCGGCCTTTCCCAATCTTTTCAACACAGAGGAACCCTTGAAATAATTTTCAGGTCTCAGGGAACCCCTGCTAAAAATGACTATATTTACAACTTATGATACATTAGTGTGATGTTCAGTGGGATGAATGTTGCATTGACTTCCTGGAATTCATCTTCCCTTAGCACAGACATACAAGCAGGAGGGCATTCTTAGTTGAGAAAACCCCCTCCCCCCCTCCAGAAGACTCCTGGGATGTATTTGCCTATGTTAAATGAGAGAGTGAAGTTCCACTTTAACTCATCAAAAAGGGTTTAATGCTACTTGTTGAAAGTTTAGACAAATGAAGTTCTGGAATTTTGAAGAATCATACCTACCTAGGCCCCCCACCAGCTCTAAAACCGAGCTATCAAACAACGCCGAACGCTGGGTTCTCAGTGCTCCCTGATCAAAGTGTTAATGACCCAGTTACCACTATCTGCCCCCCCCCCCCCGGCCACTGAAGCACTGGGCTGTGAAGGGGGTGGGAGCGGCTGGCTCATGCTCTCAGCGGCTTGCTAAGAGGTGGAGCCAAGTGTCGGTCCAGGGTTGTGGGCGGATTCCCACCATATGGTCGCAATCTTTCCACAACCTTGACCGGCTCTGTCTTCAGCCCGCTGTCTGCTGAAAACCGGTCACAGGGGTGCAGAACTAGCTGCACTGATCCCCAGGAGAAGTGCAGCCAAACGAGTTATGGTTGCACTTCTCCTTTAAGCACCGGTTTACTTTAACCACCTAAGGACCGGAAGGTTTTACCCCATTAATGACTAGGCCATTTTTTGCTATACGGCACTGTGTTATTTTAACTGACAATTGTGTGGTCATGCGACACTGTACCGAAATAAAATTTATTTTGGTGGTATTTGATCACCTCTGCGGTTTTTATTTTTTGCGCTATAAACAAAAAAAGAGCAACAATTCAGAAAAAAAAACAATATTATTTACTTTCTGCTGTAATACATTCCCAATATAAAAAAAATTTAAAAAATATTTTTTTAATTAAATAAGAGAAGTTAACTATTAGGGCAGCCTTTCCCAACCTTTTCAACACAGAGGAACCCTTGAAATAATTTTCAGGTCTCAGGGAACCCCTGCTAAAAATGACTATATTTACAACTCATGATACATTAGTGTGATGGTCAGTGGGATGAATGCTCCTTGCACTTGTGGACATTGGGAAGAATTACCTTCTTCCAGACAGCTAAAAAGATCAGTGGTGTCAGTGGGAACTTATCTGAGAGGCAGAAATTGCTCAAGGAACCCCTAGCAACCTCTGGAGGAACCCTGGTTGAGAACCACTGTATAAGGGTGTACATACCAGTGGCGTACCTAGAGCATTTGGCACCCGGGGCGGATCCTATATCTGGCACCCCCCCAACTTTAAAATGTAAAAACACCCACAAAAATTTGTAATTTTTTCAAGAATATTTATTGCACAAATTTCACAGCCCCCCATCACAGTGCCCCTTGCAGTCTGCCCTCCGTCTCTCTAATCACAGTTCCCCCTTTTGCACTCTCTGCCTCCCCTGCACAGTCCTACCTTCAGCATAAACAGATAGCTAATATTTTTAGCAATGTGTTTAAGTTTGAGTAAGAGATTGGAGACTTGCTAAAGGAGATGGTCAGAGACTGCGGACATGGTACAGGAGATGGTCAGAGACTACGGACTTGATACAGGAGATGGTCAGAGACTACAGACATGATACAGAAGATGGTCAGAGACTGAGGACATGATACAGGAGATGGTCAGAGACTGAGGACATGATGCAGGAGATAGTCAGAGATTACAGACATGATACAAGAGATGGTCAGAGACTGAGGACATGATACAGGAGATGGTCAGAGACTGAGGACATGATACAAGAGATGGTTAGAGACTGCAGACATGATACAGTAGATGGTCAGAGACTGCAGACGTGATACAGGAGATGGTCAGAGACTACAGACATGATACAGGAGATGCTCAGAGACTGCAGACATGATACAGTAGATGGTCAGAGACTGCAGACATGATACAGTAGATGGTCAGAGACTTCAGACATGATACAGGAGATGGTCAGAGACTGCAGACGTGATACAGGAGATGCTCAGAGACTGCAAACATCATTCAGTAGATGGTCAGAGACTGCAGACGTGATACAATAGATGGTCAGAGACTGCAGACGTGATACAATAGATGGTCAAAGACTGCAGACGTGATACAGGAGATGGTCAGAGACTGCAGACATGATACCGTAGATGGTCAGAGACTGCAGACATGATACAGGAGATGCTCAGAGACTGCAGACATAATACAACAGATGGTCAGAGACTGCAGACATGATACAGTAGATGGTCAGAGACTGCAGACATGATACAGGAGATGCTCAGAGACTGCAGACATGATACAGTAGATGGTCAGAGACTGCAGACATGATACAGTAGATGGTCAGAGACTGCAGACGTGATACAGTAGATGGTCAGAGACTGCAGACATGATACCGTAGATGGTCAGAGACTGCAGACATGATACAGGAGATGCTCAGAGACTGCAGACATAATACAACAGATGGTCAGAGACTGCAGACATGATACAGTAGATGGTCAGAGACTGCAGACATGATACAGGAGATGCTCAGAGACTGCAGACATGATACAGTAGATGGTCAGAGACTGCAGACATGATACAGTAGATGGTCAGAGACTGCAGACGTGATACAGTAGATGGTCAGAGACTGCAGACACGATACAGTAGATGGTCAGAGACTGCAGACATGATACAGTAGATGGTCAGAGACTGAGGACATGATACAGGAGATGCTCAGAAACTGCAGACACGATACAGTAGATGGTCCGAGACTGCAGACATGATACAGTAGATGGTCAGAGACTGAGGACATGATACAGTAGATGGTCAGAGACTGAGGACATGATACAGTAGATGGTCAGAGACTGAGGACATGATACAGGAGATGCTCAGAGACTGCAGACATGATACAGTAGATGGTCAGAGACTGCAGACATGATACAGTAGATGGTCAGAGACTGCAGACGTGATACAGGAGATGGTAAGAGACTGCAGACATGACACAGTAGATGGTCAGAGACTGCAGACATGATACAAGAGATGGTCAGAGACTGCAGACATGATACAGTAGATGGTCAGAGACTGCAGACATGATACAGGAGATGCTCAAAGACTGTAGACATGATACAGGAGATGGTCAGAGACTGCAGATATGATACAGGAGATGCTCAGAGACTGCAGACATGATACAGGAGATGCTCAGAGACTGCAGACGTGATACAGGAGATGGTCAGAGACTGCAGACATGATACAGGAGATGGTCAGAGACTGAGGACATGATAGAAGATAGAAGAGCACTAGGGGGGCCGGAGAGCACAGGGGAAGCAGAGAGCACTGGAGGAGCTGAAGGGCACGGTGGGGGGGACTGGAAAGAATTAAGGGGGGGTTTGGAGAGCATTGCAGGGGGGATGGAAGGCGCAGGGGGTGGAGAGCACTGGGGGGACAGGGAGCACTTGGAGGGCGGGCAGGGAAAACCAGGGGGGTGGAGAGCACTGGGGGGGACAGGGAGCATAGGGGGGAGGGAGATGAAAAGGACTGTGGGGAGCTGATGAGCACAGGGGGAGGGGGTTAAAGAACAGGGGGGGTCTAGTACACTGTGGGGGGTGGCTAAGAGCACTGGTTAAGAGCACTGAGGGGGGGGGATAAGAGCACTGGAGGGGGGGGGGTTAAGAGCACTGGGGAGCCAGCAAAAGAAGTTGTATAGGAAGGGGATGCTGCTTATAGATGAATTGATCTTTCCCTATTCTTCCTGCAGGAGGGAGAGGAGGAGAATCAGTTATTCAGCAGCTGCAGGAAGAATAGGGAAAGATCAATTCCTCCATATGCAGCTGCCCCATCCCTCTCCTATCCAGCACACACACTTCGGTACTCACCTTCTTCCCGCTGAGGCCCCGTCCCTTCTTCCCCCACGGCTCCACACTGGCTGACACCCCCCAGTGCGTGGCACCCGGGGCGGGCCACCCCCCCATTGGTACGCCACTGGTACATACCCTTTAATACCTGTGTGAACTTTACCTAACTCAGTCTTTTGAAACCAGGGTGCCCAGGCACTCTGGGGTGCCTTGAGGATTCTTCAGGGGTGCCTTGGCAAAATGCCTAAAAATGTATCAAAAGTTGTATACAAGGCAGCAGGTGTATCAAGCCAGCCTTTTAATTACACAAAGCCAGAGGTTTTCATTTTGCACCATTACAACTTTCTGGACACTGGCATCCTAACAACAAATGATGTCATCAGTTGATAAGGAAGATGTCTGTTGTCTCCACAGCATCCTTGTTTGACCCTCTTGTGCCTCTCTCCCTCAGCACTGGGGTGACATTATTTCACTAATAAGGAGAGAAACTAATGGAGAAGAGAAACATTGGCATACTAGTCAGTACTAGTGTAGAAAATTGTATTTGCTTTGAAAGAATAAATTACCTCTAACATTGGGTGTCCTACGTGGGGATGTTGCTGCATTGTGTAAAGCTGTTAGAATCGTTTTTTACATTTTAGAATGGGGCGCCTGGAGACTGTCCATAGTTTAAAGGGTGCCTTGACTGAAAAAAGGTGGAGAAACACTAACCTAACTGCCCTTGGAGAAGCTGTTACCTTTCTATAGCAAAGTCCTAGGTATGTCCTATGCTTGTACATGCTATTAGCTACCAAGAAACGACGGCCTATTTTGGAAGCCAGGCTCAAAAATGAAATTGGTTTTGAAAGTAGACCAACTCACGATCTGCATTATAGCCGCCGAACAGTTCCCTAGGAAAGGAAAGTTGCCAGATTCTCTGTAAATTGCAGCAATTGAGTCTTTAAATGCAAAACAGATATTATTTCTTTCTTGCTTTATTCTCAACACTTGAGAGCTTGAGACATTATGCTAAAAAAGAGAAAAAAAAAAAACTTGATGTGTTCTCTACTTGTAATTGTGAGACATTGGAACAATTCTATTGTATACCAAGCTGTTCAGCCAGTGTTTTAATGCACTCTCTGCTATAATGCACTAAAGTGGAGAGTAACTTTATGTGGCAGGGTGATTGAAACCTCCATGCAGGTTTATGCTAATTGGACTATTTTGGAATGTAGTAAAAAGAGATAAAAACTGCATTTTCTCCACTACTGCTGTGCAGATCCAATAAGTTACTTGTTCTCGCTGAATATCTGCCTAAAACTAAAAAGAAATTCAAATTTAGCTTTTTTTTTACCAGCAAAGGCCTAAAAAAACACGGTTGGATTCTGGAAACGGTGGCATCTGATTAATGGAAACCAGAGCAAAGAAAACTGAAGGGAAAGTATTTGCCCTTTGATAGTTGATATTTTGTCCCCTGAGCAATAAAATTTGATCCGAAGTGAAAAGTAGAGATTCTGCTTTGCTCCATCTTTTTCTCTTTCTCCGTAATCAGTCCTATAAGCATCTTAAAGGCTTACCTATACTGTAAATATCTCCTAAACTTGCACCGTTTAGGAGATATTTACATTGCAGGCAGCCGATGACGTCATCGGCGCATGCGCTCTGTTTCTGTTTCTGCTGTTTCTTCAGAGCCCTGTGCCGTGACCGGCGGCACCCGTGCGCATGCGCGGAAGTGATGTCATGCGGCACTAGCCAGTAATACAGCCGGAGTCCGGAGTCCGTAGACCCGGAGGGAAGACGGGCGAAGATGGATGCGGCCGCCAGCGGGGACAACGCGGTTTTGTTTGAAGTTAAGTGTCACATAATGTGGTAGTATACTAGCACATTATGCATTTACTTTGCAGGGAAGAAAATAAAGAAAGAAAAATGGAAGACTTTACTTCCTCTTTATTGGGCACTGTAGCAGTGGCACAGCACTTGGAGGGGGGGCAGAAAACCAACGCCCCCTCGGGAGACTGACAGGAAAATCCGTCTGTGGGAGACGGATGGACAGGGATGCGCTGATCAGATGCCTTCTTACCTTAGGAGGCAGATAACAAGTCACGGGATGACAGTCTGATCTCTCCTCCTCATCCCTCCACCATCTGAGCCGGGGATTGCTGGACGTGGCTGAGGGTGAGCTGTCCCTGGAAGAGGGATCCGAGTCCCGGCTGGAGAGGACCGCTGGCTGAGCTGCTCTCTGTCTTCTCCAAGCTCCGGGGCCATTGCTTCTCCTCCCGGCTGAACAGGAAGTGGGTCCTAAGACTCCCTGGCCAATCGGGTCTTAGGAGCTGCTTCCTGGGCCGGGAGGAGAATCAGGAAGACAATAGTGAATATTAATTCGCTATTGTCACACAAGTGGGTGGGCTCAGGGCGCAGTGCTCTGTGCCCCAAGCCCACCCTTTTTTGAAGCCAATTAGAGCCTCAGGCTCTAATCATGTGCTTAAAAAAAAAACATCCATTGGAATCCTTGCGTCCGGCATCTTGCATGTAGATTAGGGAGGATTATGGATTAGGGGGGCGTTGCCCCTGCGCCACTAATGGATGGGCCGCCACTGCACAGTAGCAAGTATTTAAACTGGAGAGCCACACCCCTGCTATGAGACCCAGATACAACTTTATTCCATTAAATGTCAGGGGTACAATCCAAAAAAGTAGCCAACGTGTTTAAGGGGTTCAAGTGCCCCCTTCATCAGGGCTAGAAAGAACAAAGGACGATTTCCATATAAATCTGATCTTGATACAATATCTCTTCATGGGGGCATAATTAAAACCAAACAGTCAATCGCAAAAGGAGTGTCAAATTTAACCACATCCTGCACTGGCCTATAGCAAAATGACCGCCCAGGCGGTGGCTCTCCTGTTTTGACTGGACCTCATTTGACGTCCCTCAGAACAAGCCGCTCCTGCATGCCCCTGGGGGTGCGCAGCACGGCAATCGGTTGTGCAATGTGTAGCTCCAACACACAACGCATCTCTGATCGCAGGAAAGAGCCTATGATGTAGGCTCTTTACCATGTGATCAGCTGTGTCCAATCAGTGCTGTGCCCTTCTGTCGGGAGAGCCGATTAGCCCACCAGTACCCACCAGTGATGCCAATCAGCGCCCACTAGTTAGGCCACTCAGTGCCCATCAGTAAATCCTTTCAGTGCCCATGACTGATGCCTTTCAGTGCCTCCTCATCAGCGCCGCCTTTTAGTGACGTTTATCAGTGCTGCCCATTAGTGCTTCTCATCAGTGTTGCCTATAAGTGCCCATGAGTACCACCTATTAGTGTCCATAAAGGCTGCCCATCAGTGCTGCATGTCAGTGCCACCTATCAGTGCCCATCAGTGCTGCATACCCTTGCCACCTATCAGTGCTCATCAGTGCTGCATATTAGTGCCTCCTAATCAGTGCCGCCTCATCAGTGCCCATCAATGCCCGTCAGTGCCACCTCATCAGTGCTCGTTAGTGCAGTCTCATCAATGCACATTAGTAAAGGAGAAAACGTATTTACAACATTTTATAACATATAATTACTTATAATAACATATACTTTATCAACATTTTTGGTCTTTTTTCATTTGTTTAGCAAAAAAAAAAAAAACAAAACCCAGTGGTGATTAAATACCGCCAAAAGAAAGCTTTATCTGTCTCAAACAAATGGTAAAAATGTTGTTTGGGCAGAGGATTGCCTTGTCATTCAAAGTGCAACAGCACTGAAAGCTGAAAATTGGCCTGGGCAGAAAGGGGGTGAGGGGGGAAGTGCCCGGTATTGAAGCAGTTTATATACAAAAATGAAAACATCAATACTGAACTATATTGTTTAAAGAGAGAAGGAGAGAAAAAAAAATAAAAATAATAATTATCACTGTTATTAAAATCATACATTTTGGGTGATACTTTAACCTAATCAGAATTAAAAATAATGGGTAAAATATATCTCAAAACAGGTATGCGTATAACTCAGGGACGGATCCAGCGTCTAGTCTCGGGAGGGGCACTGCCAGAAAATAAGGTGTTGCTAACAGAACTGTACTTAACCTATTATACAGTCCTAACCAGCGATGTATAGTAACTAAGTAGAACTACTTCACTACTGTACTTAAGTACCGAAAGGCGGTATCTGTACTTTCCTGGAGTAGAATTTTTTTCTCCTACTTCCACTTTTACTTCACTACATTTTTTCGATGATTTAAATACTTCTACTCCGATATTTTTTTTTGTACGGCATAGTTACTCGTTACAATTATAAAAATTACCACTGCCAGAACAGAAGATGGCAGGTTTCATGAACTTCAAAAAAATGTGTATAATGTCATGTGTAAATCAGTGCATACGAAAATAAATGCTAATGTATAAATAAAATGGTCTACATATCTGCTGTTAAGGGGAAGAGAACCTCCTCCAACCAAGGAGAGTCACAAGCGTACATAGACCTTTTTTCTGGTAAGAGGCTGATTTTACTTTTTTCACTGGAAGTTGAGAGCACAGGTTTTGCAGTTTTGTTTCACTGGAAAAGTCTATTTGGATATTATTTTGCACTTACCTTCATCCACCGGGTAAGGGGGAAATCCACAAGGTGGTGGGAGTCTGCACCTATTATTTGGAATAGGTCCTGTTTGATTCCTGCACCTTTGAAAATATATTCATCTTGTTTTGTCACATATATATGGTATTATGGCATTATATATATATGGACTTTTTATTGACTTTGATTTCATACACTCTTCCTTTATTTCATTATTGGAATATATTGTTGTATATCACATTGGTTTATATATGATTTTGCGCACCAATAAGCTGTGGAGAAGAAAAAAACATGCAGGGAAGAGAAGGAGGGATGCTTTAAAGGGGAAAGGGAGGGACATACTTTATCTGTTTTTGTTTACAAAAAGTTACAGCCAAAGGAATTGTGATTGTCCTTTAGGTTAATCATTTGAAATAATAAAAAACAATATGATGTTCAAACTTTTGACTTCTTTCTTTAATACATAACACAGTACTTGTACTTTTACTTTCAGTACTTGAGTAGCATTTTAAAAAAAAAAAACTACTGGTACTTTTACTTTCAGTACTTGAGTAGCAAAATTAAAAAAAAAACTACTTGCAATACTTAAGTACAAAAAATGTTGAATACTTTAGTACTTCTACTCAAGTCACTTTTTGATAGAGCACTTCCACTTCTACTCAAGTCACTTTTTGATCGAGCACTTGTACTTTTACTCAAGTATGGGTTTCGAGTACTTTATACAAGTGTGGTCCTAACCTAAGCTTGTTTAAAACAGTAATATGTTTATCATTTCATGTTAGATTATTACATTACAAACAGATAGGATACGACCTGTCCTGCCTATTTCTATTACAAGGGATGTTTACATGTAATAGGAATAAAAGTGATCAATTTTTTATTTTTTTTTTAAGGGACAGTGTAAAAATAAAAAAATAAAAAGTAAAATAAATAGGAAAAAAAAAAAGTGCCCCGTCCCTCTGAGCTCGTGCACAGAAGTGAATGCATACTCAAGTCCCGCCCACATATGTGGGAACGGTGTTCAAAACCATACATGTGAGGTATTGCCGTGATCGTTAGAGCGAGAGCAATACTTCTAGAACTTGACCTTCTCTTTAACTCTAAACTGGTAACCTGTAGAAATTTTTAAAGCGTCCCCATTCCAGGAGCGTGCACAATTTTCAAGCATGTTAGGTATCAATTTACTTGGCGTAACATTTTCTTTCACATTATAGAAAAAAATTAGGCCTGGTCCTTAAAGCGGAGTTCACAGCCACATACACTTTTTTGAGCTAAAAATAGCCCCCTAATCCTAAGCTACCCCCAATTACCCTAACACTAACCCCACATTACAGTACATTACATTTACTGAATAAAGATAAATACTTACCTTTAAAATTGATTGCAGAGCGCGGCCATCTCCGGTGTGGGCATCTGAAGCCGTGGTGTCCCCTGCTGTGTTCCTCTTCCTGGTTCTGGGCTACCCAGAATGCCGATCGCAATCTCACGCATGCGCTGTAGATTGCGATCGGCACTCAGAGTAGCGGCCGGTTGTTCCCATTGCATCCTGGGATTGATGACGCTCATCTCCCAGGACGCGATGCAAAGTAGGAAGTGACGTCGGGGGCCGTGTCCGCACAGGGAGGAAGAGGAAGGAAGGTATGTTTATTTTCATTAAAAACAAGGTAAGTGAAACAAAAAAAAATATTAATTATCCAATTCTTTTTTAGGTTTTTGTGCTCTAACTGATGCTGAAAGTTATTTTTTAGGCTGGAACTCTGCTTTAAGTGGTTAAGATCGAACTAGGCAATAATGTCAATACTAAAAGGGCAGCACTTTTTTGTTCCATAAATAATGGAATCCATACCTGCCTGTATTCTGTGATTTTAGACATTTTATTATTTTACTCACTTTTAAAGTTCAAACTTTGGTGCTCTTGTGGGGGGAGGGGCTCCCATGGATGAGCAATAGAGATGAGCAGGTAGTCAGCATCACATAGCCAGGTGCCATTTTGTCTTCACACCGCGCTGAAGCCTGGAGAAGCTGGAGGGTGAGGTGGGTGGAGCCAACACTCACACTAGGTGCGTGGCGGTGGAGGGAGGAGGCTCCACTCTGAATGCTGGGGCCTCGCTCAGACCATCAAATGTCTTGACGTCACTGGTTGCTAGACACCGGGCAGCAATAGCAACCAGTGCATCGGGAAGTAGAGGCCAGGCCAGCAGCACGGCAGTACTTCAACGACAACAGAGGCTCTCTCTGTGCTGATGCTGGCCTGCTGCCAATTCTGGGAGAGACTTGGAACTGGGAGTCAGTAATATTTTTTTTGGGGGGGGGGCAATTGCCCTGTTGCCCCCCCCCCCCCCCCACCGAATCCACCCTGGTATAACTTGAAGAACAAAAAAGACCAACAGATTTACATGGCGCACTCCAGGTAGGGCTGTAACCATAAATTCATTTATTTTGTGACAATATTACACATTGAGACAGTCTTAGTTGGTCCAAAGTAATGGTAAAACCATTAAAAGATAAAAAAGCAGCAGTCCTTAGTGGCTGCCACCTTGTATAACTTGAACCCGGCATTATACAATCTGATTGTGCCGTCGAAAAAATAATAATAATAATAATAATAATAGCATAATAATAATAATAATAATAAAAAGAATTATAAGCATTGTCTTTCTACGTTCCTTAATGGCTGTTGCTCTCCTCCAGGCTGGTACCTCCTTCAGCACTTGCAGACCAGTCGCCGTAGTTATACTGCAGCTGGTCTGCTCTCTTATGCGAAATGACGTACCTGTATATCATTTCATGTAACAGTTATGGGGGGCCCACAAGCGCCGATTGGTTAGAGGGGGAGCCAATCAGCGGGTACCCGTGATTTCTCCTCATAGGGGTAAACACGGCACACTGCTGTTCTGTCAGTGATGAACACAGGGATCCTGTGTTCCTCCTATTTAGGAACACAGGTCTCTGTGTTCATCCAGCAAGTCTTTCCCCCACACAGTTAGAAAGCACACCCTAGGGACACATTTAACCCTTTGATTGCCCCTGCTGTTAACCACTTCCCTGCTGGTGTCATTAGTACAGTAACAGTGCATTTTTTTAGCACTGATTACTGTAGTAATATCACTGGTCACTTTCAAAAGTGTCAGTTAAGTGTCTGATCTGTCCGCCGCAATGTCGCAGTACCAAAAAATAAATAAAAATGAAATAAATATTTCCCCTAGTTTGTAGACGCGATAACTTTTGCGCAAACCAATCAGTATACACTTATTGGGATTTATTTTTACCAAATATATGTAGCAGAATACAAATTGGCCTAAATTGATGAAAAAAATAGATTTTTATTTTTTTTTTATTGGGAATGTTTTATAGCAGAAAGAGGAAAATATTGTTTTTTTTTTTTTTTTTTAGAATTGTCGCTCTTTTTTTTTTTTTGTTTATAGCGCAAAAAAAAAAAAAAAGATTTTGATCAGGGGTGATCATATTCCACCAAAAGAAAGTTTTATTTGTGGGATAAAAAGGACATCAATTTGATCTAAATACAGTGTCGCACACCCACTTAATTGTCAGTTAAAGTGACGCAGTGCTGTATCACAAAAAATGTCCTGGTCATTAAGGAGGTAAAACCTTCCGGTCCTTTAGTGGTTAACCAGTGGGAGTAAACCCTTTTTTTTACTTGTACCTATAGGTAAGCCTATAATAAGTATTACCTGTAGGTACTGTGAATATCTCCGAAACATGCACAGTTTAAGAGATATTCACGCTGCATGCATGCCGTCCCTTCAGAGCTCCATGCTGCGGTCTGTGACTCCCCTCCACATGCACAAGAGTGATGTGATCAATCAGATGCCCAGACCACGTGAACCTGGAAGGAAGACCGTGTGAAGATGGAAGCATAGTCTTGCTGGAAGGATTCGTTCTAAGGTAAGTATTTCATGTGCTATTATGCAATACATACTAGGGATCATCCGATTGTCGGCAAAGCCGATATATGGAGGGCCGATATGCACTTTCAACGATATATCAGAATCGGCCACCAAGGTGGCCGATATTACCTATATTTCGGAAAGTGCTTGTACTGGAGTGATGCCTGCAGCTACTGTCTTGTAATGACAACCGATGCGGCTGAGAAGCCGCTCGGCTGTCATTACAAGGAGCGGGAGGGGACGCCCCCCCTCCCGCCGCCTTCAACGGCTCACCCCGGTTGTTTCCCGTCCCACCGGGAGACCTTGGCAACCAGCCTGCACGGCCGCCGAAGGCCCAATCAAAGTCGCATTCAGCTCTGATCGGGTCTCCATGCAAAAACATGACATGACATCACTTGCCGGTACTGGCGCCAGATTAAAAAAAAAATGACAGCATTCAAAACAGCCAAACTTGGCGTTTTGAATGCTTTTAAGTGCAGAGAAGGGGTTTGGGGTCTTTTAGACCCCCAGATCCCTCCACAAAAGTACATGTCAAGTAAAAAAAATATAAAAAATTTTAAATGTATGAAAATATCGGCCCATAACGCTGATACTGATACGTGATGACCAAAATATCAGTATCGGTATCGGCAATGAAAAAACAATATTGATCGATCGCTAATACATACTAGCACATTATGCAATTGTCATGAAGGTTAAAACAAAGACATAACCAGGGGCGTAACTACAGGGGTTGCAGGGGTTGCGATTGCAACCGGGCCCCATGCTCCAAGGGGGCCTGTGCCGCTCCCCTGTACACCTGGATAGGAGGGGCAGCGCCGGCCGGGGCAGCATGTAGAGAAATCACTGTCCATCTTTTTCCTCCTGTAGCTGTGGGAGCTCCTTCCTTTTCTGAATAGACAGAGTCATAGTCAGTGACATTGTAGAAAATAAAATAAAACGATAAAAAATAATACAATTAAAATACCAAAAAATAAAAACTACTGACACCAGTGGGTGAACTTTCAGGATCGCCAAGGTCACACTTGCGACCGGGCCCTGGCAATCCACCACCGTAGGGGGCCCCAAGATGGCAGGAAGGGGGCCCACTGCAGGACTGTAATAAAGGGCCCCGCAACGAGAGTAAAGGGCCCCAGGATCAGTGGGAAGAGCCCCAGGCTTGAAGGGAAGGGCCCCATCCAGGGGTCTGGGGGGCCCTTCATGGTTTCTTGCACCGGGGCCCTGAAGGTTCTAGTTACGCCTCTGGACATAACATAACCATTTTACTATTTTCCTGAAGAAGCTGACCAGGAAGCTGCTCATCACTGCCCAGAAAATGTATTTGAGTAGATTAAATTGGGACTAATGGAAAAATAATGGGCAAAATTCTTAGACTATATCAGCCATTCTCAACCCGGGTTTTGTAGAACCCAAGTGTTCCTTCAGAGGTTACTAGTGGTTTCCTGCATAGTTCTATGATTGACCTCCCATCTGATGGTGCCTGCATAGTTCTGGGGCCAACACTACTTGGCAGAACCAGCGGTATGATATCAATCTTTTTAGCTGTCTGTAAGGGTGGCACATTCTGATCCCCATTGACGGGGAAGCATTCTTCATACTACCAATGTACGTAGTATTGTTCCCATAGATCCTCTATGAATTGGTTTTTAGAAGGGGTCACCTGAGACCTGCTATTTCAATGGTTCCACTTGGGTGAGAAAGTTGAAAAAAGCAAGTCCATATATTAAGGCAAGCTCTACTACATTGGATGGAGATGATGTTTAATCAAAGGCAAGTTTCACAGAAAAATTGTACACTCTTGAAATTAAGTTTTCATTTTTGAGTGATATGTCTCTTTAATTCTCAAGGACTTAAAATAAATTTTCTTAAGAAGACCTCGGTTTCAGGAAATTATCGATCTCTTGACAGGTTGTGCCTTCATTTGTAAAAGATCTCAGGGGCAGTTTGTTTTGAATGTTCACATCTGTGCTTGTTTCACTTAATCTAGGTTAACAGCAGGGTATAAAACACTAGCAGAAAATGTTTTTTTTCTTGGTAAACATATCAGATTTGTACATAATTTACTTTATAAATCGAGGGAATTCTACCATATGATGAATATATTTCATTCTAAATAATGTAATATTATCAGCTGGCAGTGATCTTGCTATTTTATTGCTCCCTGCTGATGTTGTTTGTAGATTTCCTTAACACGTCTGTTATGGTCATTCTGGGTCTCATAAATGGAAATGGAGATTGTGCTGCTCACAGTAGCCAATCAAATGCAAACTTTCACCGTTCAATGGAGCCAGATTGGTTGCAATGAGAAACACAGAGCATCTCATTGCCTGAAATTTTTTATTTTTTTTTCTTACACACTAATAATAGCTTAAGGCCATTTGATGAGCCTTTGTTAATTGGCTGAATAAATAAGTAGTCATTTCAAACTATTCAGTGATTCTGAAGACCTTGCTGTGGCATTCCAGAAATTCCTTTAACATGCACCACTGATTACTGATTGGCTCTAAGGCCTCATACTCACGCAACGATTATCGGCCGACCGATCGGTCGACTTTTGTCCAGAGTTGTGTTTTGTTGGTTGGAATGTGCCTAGACTGCACACGAATTTTCTCGGCCAACAAAAATCTACTTCAGAAGTGATGTCATGTGCTGGTTTACTTTCCGTGTGTTTTTTCTTCTCTGAGCATGCCCAGTCTTGCTCATCAGATTTTTTTCTGCTGAAATCTGTACTGACTGATGGAAAATCAGCCGTTGTGTTGACGGCCAACAAAAATTTTATAGCCTGCACACCAGATTTTATTCGGCCGAAAAGTCGGAGTCGGTTGTCGAAAGCATCATACTAACAAGCTGAAAATCGGCCGATCGGACGTTGGCCGAAAATTCCCGGCCAATAATCGATGCGTGTGTACGAGACATAAGTGGTCATGCACTGTTTGTATACACCTATGGTATTTTATACAAATTCTCTTTTTTGGCCTATTTTAGGATGTTTTACTTTTAGAGATCACGTATGGGCTTGTACACTGCTCAAAAAACGAAAAGAACACTTTTTAATCAGAGTATAACATTAAGTCAGTTAGGCGGATCTGAACGGATGCCCCATGCATCTCTATGGGGCAGCGGATGTCAGCGGAGACATGTCCACTGACATCCGATCCGATCCTGTCTGTCAAATCCGGACGGATGGAAACCCTATTTTCCATCCGTCTGGCGGATCGGATTGGATGAGAACGGACAGGCGGTCCGTTCTCATCCGATTACCCCATAGAGGACAGCGGGGATCATCCGCCTGCTCAGAGGGGGGGATCGACGGATTGATCCCACGCTGAGCAGAGCGGCTCCATCGACGGAACGGAGCTGTGTGAAAGGGGCCTAATACTCCCGGGATATTGATCTGGTCAGTTAAGTAGCAGAGGGGGTTTTTAATCAGTTTCAGCTGCTTTGGTGTTAATTAAATTAACCACTTAAGCCCCGGAGGATTTGGCTGCTCAAAGACCAGAGCCTATTTTGCGATTCGGCACTGCGTGACTATAACGGACAATCGCGCTGTCGTGCGACGCTGTATCCAAATGAAATTGATGTCCTTTTTTTCCCACAAACAGAGCTTTCTTTTGGTGCTATTTGATCACCTGTGCGATTTTTACTTTTTGCGCTATAAACAAAAAAATAGCGAACATTTTGAAAAAAATACCAATATTTTTCACATTTTTTTATATGAAATTCCCCAAAAAAATGGAAAAATCTAAATTTTTTAACATTTTAGGCCAATTTGTTTTCTGCTACATATTTTTGATAAAAAAAATTGCAATAAGCGTATTTTGATTGGTTTGCACAAAAGTTATTGCGTTTACTAACTAAGGGAAAGATTTATTTCATTTTTAATGGCGGCGATCTGCGATTTTTTTTGTGGGACTGCGACATTGCGGTGGATGGATCGGACCCTTGACTGACATTTTTGACACTTTTGGGGGTACCAGTGACATTACTACAGTAATCAGTGCTATACATATGCACTGTTACTGTAAAAATGACACTGGCAGGGAAGGGGTTAACTTTATTAGAGATGCAGGGTTTAAATGTGTCCCTAGGGGCGTGCTTCTAACTGTAAAGGGGTGTGGCTTTTCATGTAACCACAGAGACATACGATCCTACATAGCAGGATCATATGATCTCTGCTGTTACACCAGGGAGAATGACAGGCGGCTTTGTTTACATTGGTGTTGGGTGAAAAGTGCGCAGGATACTGAGTAGTAAAGCTGCAAACCTAAAATAATATATATAGTGATGGTGAAGTTTACATCAGCTTTGTTTACATTAGCCGTTTGCCTTTCCCCCTCTCCACCTGGAGATTGCGAGTGACCCTGCGGACATAGGACCCGCCGGTCACACGCGCGGGGATGCAAGGGAACGAGCGGGGGTGGGAGCGCGCCTCCGGCGACGCGCGCTTGCCCCCTACAGGCTCCTGGGCTAGCGACGTAGTACTATGTCACTTTGCCAAGGAGGGGCTGACCGCCGCAGTAAATGTACTTGTGGCGGTCGGCAAGGGGTTAACAACAGGTGCACTAGATGAGCAACAATGAGACGACCTCCAAAACTGAATGGTTTTACAGGTAGAGACCCCTGACGTTTCTTTCCCTACTCATCTTTTCAGACTGTTTTTCGTTAGTTTTGCATTTGGCTACTGGTACACCATCTGAACAATGTCCAAGCAAATTTACATTGTTATACAAGCTGTACACTCACTACTTTACATTGTAGTAAGGGGCATTTCTTCAGTGTTGTCACATGAAAAGATATAATAAAATATTTACAATATGAGGGGTGTACTCACTTTTGTGAAACACTGTGTGTGTATGTATATATATATATATATATATATATATATATATATATATATATATATATATAGATATATATATCAGACTTAAAAAAAGCATAAAATCCAGTAGAAAAAAGAAAAATCATAGTAATTGGGGAGATCCATAGGTATGCCAACAGATACAATTTGCAAGTAAAAAATGTTTCTAAGAAAAGAAACTTAAAATTCTCTCTTAGGAATCATGTTGACATGCATTGCTTTCCTGAGCTACATTTGAAAATAAAAAGCAGCACCACTACTAATAAGACTGGTCATTTATTAGAATGATCCAGACAACTAAACAACTTAAAGCAATACTGTCAGTTCAATTAAATCCTAATGTAAGTCCTCTGCAATAGAAAACATATTGTACTCACGTTCCCATTGGCTCGTATCACCTACCATTCCTCTGTTCAATTGCGAATGACTTTGTCAGGTTCTTCAGCAAGTCGTGGTCTCCTCATCCAATCTACATGCAACTACCGGTATAAGACTCAGCAGTGATATAGAGGCCAGCAGATGGAATTAAAGTGAGTGGTGTCCAACACTCCAGGAAGTAGGTGTCTGACACTCACATATCTGACACTCCAGGAAGTGCTAAATGCTGAAAAGTCTAGCAGAACCTGCAACACCTAAATAAAGCAAAGGTAGGAGACACAGACCAATGGAAAAGCAAGTATTGGGTAGCACAGTGGCTAAGTGGTTAGCATTTCTACCTAACAGCACTAGGGTCATTGGTTCAAATCCCAGCTATGACACTACCTGCCTGGAGTTTGCATGTTCTCCCTGTGCCTGCTTGGGTTTCCTCCCACACTCCAAAGACATGTTGGTTAGTTGGCTCCTGTCTAAATTGGCTGCAGTATTTGTAATAATGTGAGTTTTGGACCTTTGTGATCTCCTTGGGAGATGTGAATATACAGTACACTATATTACCAAAGGTATTGGGATGCCCGCCTTTACATGCACATGAACCTTAATGGCTTCCCAGTCTTAGTCCATAGGGTTCAATACTGAGTTGGTCCACCCTTTGCAGCTATAAGAGCTTCAACTCTTCTGGGAATGCTGTCCACAAGGTTTAGGAGTGTGTCTATGGGAATGTTTGACCATTTTTCAAGAAGCGCATTTGTGAGGTCAGACACTTCTCGTCCAACATCAGTGCCTGACCTCATAAATACACTTCTGGAAGAATGGTCAAACTTTCCCATAGACACACTCCTAAACCTTGTGGACAGACTTCCCAGAAGAGTTGAAACTTTTATAGCTGTAAAGGGTGGGCCAACTCAATATTAAACCCTACGGATTAAGACTGGGTTGCCATTAAAGTTTACTGTATGTGCGTGTAAAGCAGTGGTTCTCAACTCCTGTACTCAGGACCCACTAACAGGCCAGGTTTGCAAGCAGAGCTGCTGTTATAAATCATGGGGCCCCATACAGCCTACCATTTGGGGCCCCCTTTGACCCACTCTTGACCCCTCCCCTGTCCCGGCTTTGAACATGTAATGGAATGAGACATGACAGGTCCTTTTTCATGGAGAGATCTGGGGTCTACTAGACCCCAGATCTCTCCTCTAGCCTTCAAAAGCATCTGATCATATTGACATTTCTCCTTTAAAAAGACCTGTTTGTTATTTTGCAGAACTTAAGTGTAGAGGTGCCTGGGCCCCCTGTTAAGCTAATAGGGCTGGGCCCAGTACAACAAGACTGGCTGTACTGCCTTATCAGCAGCCCTGTTTGCAAGATAACTGAAAAACATCACAGGTGATATAATTTTCTGCTCAGTGATTGCAGTACTCTCTAGTCTGCATCTCCCCAAGGTAATACTTAAAATCTGGCCTGTTAGTTTGTCCTGAGGACAGGAGTTGAGAACCACTTGTGTAAAGGCAGGCGTCAATACTTTTGGCAATATAGTGTATACATAATTAGTTGGTGCTATATAAGTACCAGTAATATATAAAGTATACTACCTCCTTTGCAGCATGGAATTTCTAGCAAAATATTTTTGGCCGACTGACAGTGTTAGTGTTACTTTAATATGATGCTATGTGTCATTGACAAGTTCACTTTAAAGTAACAATGTCAATTTGGTGTAAATATAAAAAGATACCTGCAGTTGCATTATGTCTAAAGTAATCATTTCACTTGTTCACGAACTGGAAAAGGGACAAGAGATAAATGACTATTACCCAAGATAAAATTGTACCTTAAATATCGATTAATACAGACCAATCTATAGTAGATGAACTCGCTTTTGAAATTAATTTATTGCCTCGGCTATGCCAGAATCTTTTCCCGATTAAATAGTAAATATTTTATATCTATAACAGACAACCATCCATAAAGAAAGTTATGTATAAGATAGAGCAAACAGCACTGCAATTGTATCACTAAGGTTGGAATATCTGCATATAACACTGATAACATTTGCTTTGCTGTGGCTTATTTCATTTTTTTTGTCTGTAAAGCTGTGGCTTATTTTTTTTTTTGTCTGTTAAAGCTGTGGCTTATTGTTTTTTTTGTCTGTAAAGCTGTGGCTTATTTTTTATTTTTTGTCTGTAAAGCTGTGGCTTATTTATTTATTTATTTTTTATCTGTAAGGCTCCCTTCACACTGGGGCGATCCGACTTCCCCAGGCGACCACACAGGTCACGGAGCGGCCGGCACGGACTTCATAACATTGAAGTCTATGCAGGTCGCTCCGGGTCGCCCCAAAGAAGCTCCGGACCCTTTTTCTAAGTCGGAGCGACTTGTGTCGCTCCTATTAGAACGGGTCCATAGCTTCTGTATGGCAGGCGACCTACGGCGACCTGTGAGGCGACCAGGTCGCCTCACAGGTCGCCCCATTGTTAACAGGGGGCTAAAGCTGTGGCTTATTTATTTATTTTTTTTGTCTGTAAAGCTGTGGCTTATTTATTTATTTTTTTTTGTCTGTAAAGCTGTGGCTTATTTATTTATTTATTTATTTATTGTCTGTAAAGCTGTGGCTTATTTTTATTTTTTTTTGTCTGTAAAGCTGAGGCTTATTGGGGTTTTTTTTTTGTCTGTAAAGCTGTGGCTTATTTATTTATTTATTTTTGTCTGTAAAGCTGTGGCTTGTTTATTTATTTATTTTTGTCTGTAAAGCTGTGGCTTATTTATTTATTATTTTTTGTCTATAAAGCTGTGGCTTATTGTTGCATAAACAATGTTATTTAGACCACATTCACGCGGTTGCGTGGGTGCGGATAATTTGCTGTGTTAAGACGCAACGCTTTGGCCGATTAGCTGCAGCCAGTTTGTGTGTGGCCAAAAGTTTGTCCCGTCCCCAGGTGTGTAGATCTAGATGCTGGTGCTGTGCGGGAAAGGGTTAAACTCATAGAAGGAAAAATACAATTTTGAAATACTTAGGCCTCATTTACAATGGCATTGACAAACCCGCATTAATCAGATATTACCAATTGCAAATAATTGCGCAAATAGTTTTAAACTGTATAAAGCCTTGTGCAGGTGGGTGCATAGGACCATACCGCTTACATTGCAGGCCTATTCCCATGCATGGGTGGCACAGGTCCAGTGTACAGACACCAATAGTAAGGAATGGCTGTACACTGGCTGCACATGGGTATAGATTGTGCTTGTGTAAACACATGGCGTGGATGTAAATCTCTGGACACGCGCAAGGCACGGTCAGGGACTTACACCTATGAGTGTTTATGCAAGCACGGCGTATACCCACACACATACAGTTAGCATACACCTATTCATTACTGTGGGCAGCGATACACCTGAGCTGTTTATCCTGAGCTAAGAAATTCCCACACAATTTATGTTGTATGACCTTATATATATCTTAGCTCCCAACTTCCCCCGATTTCGAGGCACTGTCACTGATTTGGAACAAAGTCCTTCTGTCCCTCTTTCCTCCTCATTTGTCCTTCATTTTGGTCTGATCTATATAGTTGTATATAAAATGCACTATTTATCTTTCAAGAAGTGTTTCCGAGTGCTAAACCTTTCATCCAATTTCTAAATTGCTGCATTTTTAAATTTCAAATGCCAAAGTAGTGGTAAAAAAGCACTTGTGGGTTTAACCTATCATTTTTTTGTAGAATTCTACAAAATCTTCCAGATGAATGACCTCGGGACGATTTACCCCCTTTCATGACCAGACCACTTTTTGCAATACAGCACTGCGTTACTTTAACTGACCATTGCATGGTCATGCACCACTGTACCCAAAAAAAATTGAAGTAATTTTTTACTACAAATAGAGCTTTCTTTTGGGGTTATTTGATCACCTTTGTGTTTTTATTTTGCCCTATAAACAAATCTAATAAAAAAATTGAAAAAATGTAATTTCTTCATAAATTTAAGCCAACGTGTATTCTGCTACATGTTTTTGGTAAAAAAAAAAAAAAACCCAGTAAGCGTATATTGATTGGTTTCCACGAACGCTATACCGTCTACAAAGTACTATGAGATATATACTGGAATTTTATATACTTATTTTTCATATTAGCAATGGTGGCATTTGCCTATAGTGGGATTGCGATATTGTGGCATTCAGTCGGACACTTACTGACACTTTTGACACTTTTCAGGAACCAGTGACATTAATACAGTGATCAGCGCTAAAAATATGTCACTGTAATGACACTGGGAAGGGGTTAAACATCTAGGACAATCGAAGAGTTAACTGTGTGCTTAGCCTTTGTTTGTGTGTGTACTATGTGTGCTGCTTTTACTAGGGGAAGAGATGGATTTGATTCCCTGCTTTGCAGGAACACAGAATCCATCTCTTCCCCCCTGACAGAACAGAACTATGCATTGTTACATAGGCAGAGCTCCGTTCTGAGTCTCTGCCCTGAAGATCAGTGGGAGCCGGAAGGCATTGAGTTCCCAGCACCCGCAGATCGGCTTCTGTTGTGAATATTCAAAGCAGAAGCTGCATGCCCCCTGCAGGCGGAAGTCTGGAATCGCGTGTATATATACATGATCCAGTGCACAGCTGCCGCAGAAGCAACCAAAGACAGAGAAGGAAAAGTCTTCCATTGCCACATTAGCGCTGCATAACCTGGGTTCACGCATGAGCAGTGATTCGGACAGGAATTCTTGTTCAAATCACATGCGATTCTTTGCAGTGCGATTCGAGCCTATTAATTTTGTATGGGATCAAATTGCACCGCATGCCATGGTATCAGTAATTGGTATCAGCGAGCAAAAGTATCGATACTCGTCTTAACCACTTAAGCCCCGGAAGATTTTACCCCCTTCCTGACCAGGGCTTATTTTGAGATTCGGCACTGCGTGACTTTAACGGACAATTGCGCGGTCGTGCGAAGAAACAGAGCTTTCTTTTGGTGGTATTTTATCACCTGTGCGATTTTTTGATCATGCGCTATAAACAAAAAAAGAGCATCAATTTTGCAAAAATAACAATATTTTTCACATTTTTTTATATGAAATTCCCAAAAAAATATATAAAAATCAAAAGTTTTTAATATTTTAGGCCAATTTGTTTTATGCTACATATGTTTGGTAAAAAAAAAAAAATCGCAAAAAGCGTATTTTGATTGGTTTGCGCAAAAGTTATTGCGTTTACTAACTAAGGGAAAGATTTTTGTCATTTTTGTTGTTTTTTTTTTAACGAGTAATGGCGGCGATCTGCGATTTTTTTTTGCGGGACTGCGACATTGTGGCGAACAGATCGGACCCTTGACTGACATTTTTGACACTTTTGGGGTTACCAGTGACATTACTAAAGTAATCAGTGCTATACATATGCACTGTTACTGTAAAAATGACACCGGCAGTGAAGGGGTTAACTTTTTTTTGAGAGGGAGGGGTTAAGTGTGTCCCTAGGGGCGTGATTCTAACTGTGATTGGACATGGCTACTGGTGTAAGAACAGAGATCAACGGTCCTACATAGCAGAACCGTATGATCTCCATTCTTACACAGGGGAGAATGACAGGCGGCTTTGTTTACATTAGCCGCCTGCCTTTCTCCCGGTGTAACGGACGATCGCGAGTGCCCGGCGGACATCGGGTCCGCCGGGCACATGCGCGGGAGAGTCTGTGACCGCGCGGGAGCGTGCCTCTGGCGGCGCGCGCGCGCTCCCTAGAGCCTTAACAGGCTAGCGACGTAGCCCTACGTCCCTTTGCCTGTGAGGGGCTGACCACCGCCGTAAATAGTCGTGCGGCGGTCAGCAAGTGGTTAAAAAACAGATATCGGTGCATCCCTACCATTACAACCATATGCATGAGACCTAATTTCCACTGCGGGGTCTATCTATAAAACAAATTGCAGTACAAATGTTTTAGCAATCATGCAAATGTCTCACAAATTTTTAGAAATGTTTCGTGTAAAATGTCAGTTCGTATATTTGTTGCCTTTCACAGGGCAAATGTAAAATTCCCTAACATTCCTTCCTAAGAGAAAATAGAACATTCCACCAGAAGAGGTAAAGAACATTTGACCAATAGAGAAAATAGCCCAACGCTATAGGCTAATAACATTCGAAGAGGAAATAATAGGAGGCAGAACTGTGCCAAGTGTATGTAATGAATTAGCTATTGCCGAGAGGGAACTGCTATACAGAACGAATACAATATTCCAGAGACACAGCTCCTGTTGTTTACCTTCGGTGATCTGTAAGGCCCCATTCAAATATCGCGTTTCAGAAATTAGTGTTCTCGCTTGCAATTCTGAAAGCACGATTAACATATTTTAAATAGATTCACTAGAGATATGAGGTTAACCTTAGATGCACCACATGCCAAGTTTAGTAAATATTTTTCTAGGGAAGCACATGATGGGATTTTTTAGGTGCTCATAAACAAAAAAATGATGAAACATTAGCAACTTAATGTTAGCCAATGTGTGGAAGCCTAACCCGCTGCTAAACCTACCCCTTTCTACCCAAGCCTCTCTGATGGTGTGGCGAACCCTCTATTCCTTAAATACACCACAAACACAGAACATTTCCATACCTATTCCATTGAAAGCTTTAGAAACACTTATCCCCAATATAATACTCCATAACTGGGAAAAGAAAGGAATTATAACTCTAGGACACTTGTTTAAAGAAAATACCCTTAAACCCTTTGCACAACTACAATCGGGATTCCACATCCCATCCAATCCAATGATCACTACATATATCTTCAATTAAAACAGGACTGAGGATAATAGGCATATACCAAATATATCTCAATCACCCTGCGCTCAGGGAGTCGTATAGAGCGAATGTATCTAAATATTCAGTCTCTAATACATGTGAATATTTAATAATTAAAACAAAGTATTAAATTATAGCTGCTGCCTTAATAAATCAATAGTCAAAACAAACAAATGTGCATATCTCCTCAGGTGTCAGTCTAGACAGAAAAGTTAAACACATAAGCAGCGCTGGTCCTTGGTGGAAGTGTATGCGGTCATTGATTTAGGTGTATGCCTAAAAGCCGGATTTTGTAAACATCCTCCTTCCTGGAATGGTGTGGGTCTACACCCTGGGCGGAGATCCATCTAGAGCAAGGATATCCTTTAAAGGCACATATAATTATAATTCTGGTGAGTGAGCACTACCTAAGGGGATCACGAGGTGTGGTGAAAGTTTCCTTTTTTTCCAACTTCCCTCCGTGGTAATTGGCCATCCCAACTTTGGACTTGTGTGGAATTACCAGTGTATATACATAATTTTGGTCTATACAATTTTACCAGTGCTGCTTATGTGTTTAACTTTTCTGTCTAGACTGACACCTGAGGAGATATGCGCATTTGTTTGTTTTGAATATATCTTCAATTGTCTAATTTTTTTGAATTCCCTCCCATCTCCTAAAATATTTGCACACAAATGGGCTTCAAAAAGCTCTGCCCTCTGTAAAAGGAATCTCTCTATTTTATATAACATTCTGCAAAATAAACTTACATTCCACAAATCCACCCTGTATTAAAAATGGGAAACTGAACTAGAAGAATCATTTAACCTTCCTAGCGGTATTCCCGAGTGTGACTCGGGGTAAGATTTTAGTGCCAAAAGCGGTAACCCCGAGTCACACTCGGGGTAGCGCTAAGAAGATCGCTGGATCCTGGTGGAGGTTTCACTTACCTTTTCTCCGGGATCCAGCGATGTATCTTGGCGGTGTGCGGCGGCGAATCTTCCTCTCGATCGTCTGTCAGCCCCGGCTTCCGTCTCCGGCGACGTGACGTCCGCCGGGGGGTGGAACCGGCAGCAAATTCAAAAAGTATAACACCAAACACACTGATACACTGTAATCCTATTGGATTACATTCCCAAAATATAATAAAGTGACCTTTGATTGCCCCCCAGGGCTTTCTCCATTGCACTTCCTGCATTATTCCCATACACTGTATCTGGATCATTGCAGAGCGACCATGGCCTCAAGCAAGCGCGCCGCAACATCAAAAGTGGTGTATGACCTGCTGGGCGATAGCGACAGCGATCCCGAATCGCACGCAGAGTGGAGTGACAGCGATTCATGGGGAAGCTCGTCATCCGATGCTGAAAGTGAGTTTAGTGATGATGATGTGCCGAGCGATGTGCGTACTTGGTGCGTGATCGACTGCGGTACGCAGCACGTAGCGCCCCCAAGGTTCCCGTTTACCGGAACGCCTAGTCTCAAAGTCGATGTTGAGGAGGATAACCCCTTGGCTAATCTGCAACTTTTTTTGACTGATGAGGTCATCGAAAAAATTGTTGTGGAGACCAACCGGTACCAGGAACAACAAGCCGCAGCACATCGGCGGTTTTCCAGGAGCAGGATGTGGGAACCCGTTACCAGTGCGGATATCTGGAGATTCCTGGGCCTTATTATTCTGCAGGGAGTGGTGGGGAAACCCCTGCAGAAGTGGTATTGGACCACAAACAAATTATTGGCCACACCTTTTTTTGGAACCATTATGTCGGAGTACAAATTTTCCCTTATTATTTGCACTTTGCCAACAATGAGGATTTTGATGAGACTTCTCATCCAGCTCCGAAGCTGAAAAAAATCTGGGACATTTACCAATTAATTTTAAAAAATTTCCAGCGGTCCTATGTCCCAGAAAGAGACATTTGCATAGACGAAAGTCTTATGGCATATAAAGGGAGACTTAGCTGGATCCAATATATTGCGTCCAAGCGAGCATGCTTTGGAATCAAATCTTTTATGCTGTGTGAATCCAGCTCTGGCTATATTTGGAACTCGGTCCTATATACCGGAAGAGGAACTAAGTTCAACCCAAGGTTCAGCAGCTATGGAATGGCAACTGCTTCTGTTCTGACGCTGATTGAGCCTCTGCTGGATCAGGGGTATTGTGTCACTACAGACAATTTTTATACGTCCCCAGAACTGTTTGAGTTCCTCCTACAGCATAAGACGGATGCGTATGGGACCGTCAGAGCATGACATGCCCCCCAGCTTTGCCAACAAAAAACTCAAGCCCGGAGAGTTAGTTGCCTGGCAGAAAGGCAAAATGTTGGCACTTAGATGGCGCGACAAAAAAGATGTCTGCCTGATGAGCACCATCCATAGCACCGCCACTGTCATGGTCCATACAAAAGGGGGAAAAGATGTGCTGAAACCGCAACTGGCCCTGGATTATAATAACACCATGGGAGGTGTGGACAGAGCTGACCAGGCCATGACTTTCTATCCAGCAATGCGGAAACAGCAGAAAAAAATACTATAAAAAATATTCAGACACCTCCTGGAGCAGTGTTTGTGAAATGCCTTCATTCTGCTAAAAAAGAAAAGTGACCGGCCTATGATCCATGCGGACTTTGTGTGGAAAATTGCGGAGCTGATTTTTCTCAGGCACCAGACACCAACTGTAAGTCGATCCGGATGCCGTGCTGCTGGTGTCGTGAACCCCGAACGACTGACCGGTCGTCATTTTATGGACCTCATTCCGCCGACGGAGAAGAAGACTGCACCCACAAGAATGTGTGTGGTGTGCTGTTCCAAGCACGACGACACCGGGCGGAAAATAAGAAAGGAAACGCGGTACTACTGTCCAGACTGTGATGTTGGACTTTGCGCTGTACCCTGTTTCAAAATTTTCCACACCCGGGACGTTTATTGAAGCAGTATGAAGAGTAATATTGCATCCTTTTTGGGGAAAAAAAATATATATTGCATCCTTGTTTGACAAAAAAAAAATGTCAGTGTTTTTGATTACATGATTTACTATAATTTATTGAATAAAAAGTGTTATTTTTTGGAAAAAAAAGTGTTATTATATTATTATTTTATAGTTATTTATTATATTATAATTTAGGATTTTGTGTTTCAAACTTTATCATACTCGGGATGTTATAAAGAAGAACACACGGTAAAAAGAAATCATTAGTAAATAGTTGGTGTGGGCTGCTCATTCTCCAGAATTGCAAGCAAAATAATGGTACCGCTTTCAGCACCTGAAATCCGAAAGAATCATACCGCCAGGGAGGTTAATAAGCAACAATGGTAACTAACTTTCAAATCTATATACCAGGACTCTAAATGTTCCAACCAGTGGGAATTGTCTCAAAAAATTGCCTTAAAATGGTACCTCACCCCTTAACAGAATCTCAAAATTTCCTAATGCCCCGTACACATGCGTCGATAGTTGGCCGTGAATTTTCGGCCAACGTCTGATCGGCCGTTTTTCGGCTTGTTAGTACGATGCTTCCGACAACCGACTCCGACTTTTCGGCCGAAAAAAATCTGGTGTGCAGGCTATAAAATTTTTGTTGGCCATCAACACAACGGCCGATTTTCTGTCAGTCAGGACAGATTTCGGGAGACAAAAATCTGATGAGCAAGACTGGGCATGCTCAGAGAAGAAAAAACACACGGAAAGTAAACCAGCACATGACATCACTTCTGAAGTTGGTTTTTGTTGGCCGAGAAAATTTGTGTGCAGTCTAGGCACATTCCAACCAACAAAACACAACTTGGACAAAAGTCGGACGATCGGTCGGCCGATAATCGTTGCGTGTGTACGAGGCATAAATCGCAGTCCCCGATATGCTGGAGAGGGTGTGGCATGGTGGGTCAACTCATACATATCTACTGGTCATGCAAACACCTAGCCAGTTTTTGGAACAACATTTTTAGCATGATCTCTGAGATCACTGGGATCATCACTTCATCCACTCCAGCATTGGCGATACTCAATATAGGTATAGACCTATTCCCCCTGATTGCTGAAAAATTGTTACTCACATCCTGCTAGCTGCTAGAACACTTATCACTAGAAGATGGAAATCCATTATAGCACCAAACAAATCAGAAGTAGTTGATATGGTGAAACAAAATTTGGCTTTTGAAAGACTACTGGCATGCAAACATGGAAACAATCGACTCTTTGACAGTCACTGGAATTTATGGACTCTATGGGTAAAAGCTCGTTGACTCATCACCTGTTACCAACCCTTAACACTGGAATGTTTGATATCCTCACGCTCTTTGCCAAATTTACATGGTCAGACCACTCAGCTACCGACATTGTGTTTGTATTGTTTATAAAGTTTTGTTGTTTTCAATACTCTGAAACTCCATTGTTTTACTGTTTAACTACTTTACTATTTTCACCCTTAATATTCATTTTAATTTTGTTAATTTTATTTAATTTTTGCAGCCCTCCCCATGGCATTCTGCCTGAGTTTCTTGTTTGCTTGTTTATATGTCTGTGCAACATGCACCGCATGCCTAGACTTAAAGGAACTAGTTTCATGGCGTTATTACTGTGAGCAACCCTGAGAGGTGCTACAGTATATACCTAAATGCTTGTTGTACCATGTACCGTTACACATATATTTTAATCAAAATGAATGAAAAGAAAAATCACTGATTGCCATAAAAAAATGAAAAAAAAAAAAAAATTCCATAAATCTATCGCATAGTTTGTAGACGCAATAACTTTTGCGTAAACCAATCAAGATACGCTAATTGGGATTTTCTTTTACCAAAAACATGTAGCAGAATACATATTGGCCTAAATTGATAAAGAAATTTTATTTTTTCCAGTTTTTCTTTGGATTTATTTTATAGCATAAAGGAAAAAAAATATTGTTTTTGTTTTTTCAAAATTGTCGGTCTTTTTTTATAAGGCAAAAAATAAAACCTGCAGAGGTGATCACATACCACCAAAAGAAATCTCTGTGGGAATAAAAGGGAGATCAATCTTATTTGAGTACACCGTCGCACGACAGCGCAATTGTCAGTTATAGTAACGCAGTGTTGTATCGCAAAAAATGACCTGGTCATTAAGGGGGGTAAACCGTTCAGGGCTGAAGTAGTTAAAGTTGTGTGTTAGAAACCTAGGATCGCAGTGCATTCCTGGCAGATCAACGTGTATTTTTCTTTGCTTGCAGGGTCTTTAAAAGGGCAGAACACAGAAAAATGTGCATATATCGCATGCGTTTATGCATTGCAGCCTGAACACTCCTCTTCAGGGAAAGATCACGTGACTAATACTGTGCCATTCATCATGTGACTAACCACCAGGGGAAGCACAAAAATTATATTTCACCATTTCTTTTTCTCTTTAGCAATTTGAAACTGCAAAATTGTGTGTATAGTTAGCTCTGCCTTACTGTTCACCTCTCCATAGGGCCAAAAAAGTACAGAGAAGTTTCCAGAACTGCTATGTAAGCTCAAGGGGGGCAATGCAGGCCTTCTATGTCCTATATGCATGCCTTCTTTGCACCCAAGATGCTCCAACATATTATAACAGGCATGGCCATGTTCTGTCACTTTCTGTCCCACAGTCTTCCTCCCTCTGTATATTCCCATTGGTCATTACTAGGTATCATACTGATGAGACAATAAAATTGTTTTGAACATAAAATGGTGCAGGTCAGATTCCAAAACAACCTGGATGTATAGGTAGAGGCTTCTTAACCACTTCTGGACTGGAAGGATTTGTCCCCTAATGACCCGGCCATTTTTTGAGATTCAGCACTGCGTTACTTTAATGGAAAATTGCATGGTCGTGCAACACTGTACCCAAATAAAATTGATTTCCCTTTTTCCCCAAAAATAGAGCTTTCTTTTGGTGGTATTTGATCACCTGTGCGATTTTAACTTTTTTTGCACTATAAACAAAAAAAGAGCGACAATTCTGAAAAAAAAAAAAAAAAAAACCAATATATTTCACATTTTGCTATATAACATTCAAAAAATAAAAAATAAAAAAATAAACATTTTTCAGTCTTGTAGGCCAGTTTGTATTCTGCTACATATTTTTGGTAAAAACAAAATTGCAATAAGTGTATTTTAATTGGTTTGCGCAAAAGTTATCGTGTCTACAAACTAGGGGAAAGATTTGTCATTTTTTTTTCGTTTTCTTTCTTTTTTTACTAGTAATGGCGGCGATCTGTGATTTTTAGCGGGACTGCGACATTGCCGCGGACAGATCGGACCCCTAACTGACATTTTTGACACTTTTGGGGGGATCAGTGACATTACTACAGTAATCAGTGCTAAAAATATGCACTGTTACTGTAATAATGAACTGGCAGGGAACGGGGTTAGGGGTGATCAAAGGGATAAGCGTGAGCCTAGGGGAGTGTTTTCTACCTGTGGGGGGATAGGCTTTTGAAATGATCATAGAGACCTGTGATCCTATATAGAAGGATTACATGTGCTCTGTGATCATTTCAGAGAGAACAATGATCAGCTTTGTTTACAACAGCTTACTGTCCTTCTTTCTCAGCGGGGAGCGATCGTGGGTGTCCGGCGGCAATTGTGGCCGCCAGTCCCATGGATCGGCATCCCTGCTGCCTAGTGCTCTCCCACCCCCCCCCCCCCCTCCCCAGCACCACTCCCGCCAGCTTGCCGCAGTAAAACTGCGGTGGATGGTCGGCAATTGGTTAAATCACACCTAGGTCTGGGGCTATGGAAAGACATGTATAGGCCGCATTCGTACTTCCACGGTAATACTGGAAGAAAAAAATTGAATTATTGTGTTCAAAGGGCTCTAAGGAATAAATCATGATCCAATGTTAGGGTAGTGTTACACGACATCAATCATCTAAGCAGCAGAAATAAAAGTCCTCCTATAATAATAGCATGGTCTTGAAGATTTTGGAACTCTTCTATTAACCACTTGAGCCCCGGAAGATTTTACCCCCTTCCTGACCAGGGGGTATTTTGCGATTCGGCACTGCGTGACTTTAACGGACAATTGCGCGGTCGTGCGACGCTGTACCTAAACGAATTTGGCGTCCTTTTTTCCCCACAAACAGAGCTTTCTTTTGGCGGTATTCGATCACCTGTGCGATTTTTTGATCACGGGCTATAAACAAAAAAAGAGCGCAAATTTTGCAAAAATAGCAATATTTTTCCCTTTTTTTTATATGAAATTCCCCCCAAAAAAAATGTAAAAATCAAAATTTTTTAACATTTTCGGCCAATTTGTTTTATGCTACCTATGTTTGGTAAAAAAAATCGCAAAAAGCGTATTTTGATTGGTTTGCGCAAAAGTTATTGCGTTTACTAACTAAGGGAAAGATTTTTGTCATTTTTGTTGTTTTTTTTTAACGCGTAATGGCGGCGATCTGCAATTTTTTTTGCGGTACTGCGACATTGCGGCGGACAGATCGGACCCTTGACTGACATTTTTGACACTTTTGGGGTTACCAGTGACATTTCTACAGTAATCAGTGCTATATATATGCACTGTTACTGTAAAAATACACTGGTAGTGAAGGGGTTAACTTTATTTGAGAGGGAGGGGCTGTGTGTGTCCCTAGGGGCGTGCTTCTAACTGTGATTGGCTGTGGCTTCAGCTGTATGCAGAGTGATCAACGGATCTACATAGTAGATCCATATGATCATCTCTCATACAGAGGGGAGAATGACAGGCAGCTTGTTTACACAAGCTGCCTGACTTTCTCCCTCTCTCCCGCCGATCGCAGAGTGGCCGGCGGACATCGAGTCCGCCGGTCACACGCGCGGGGGGGTCCGTGACCACGCGGGAGCGCGCCTCCGGCGGCGCGCGCTCGCTCCCTAGACCCTCACAAGCTAGTGACGTAGCCCTACGTCACTTTGCCTGTGAGGGGCTGACCGCCGCCGTAGATAGTCGTGCGGCGGTCGGCAAGTGGTTAAAACAATGAAAACATATAAGATATTTGCCAAACTAGTGCAATAATACTGCAACAGTGCAATAAACACAAAGATACTCACAAGTGCCAGAGGAAGGTAAGCCTTTTTATTTACCTATAGGCACTTGGCTGCAATAGGGTTACCAATCAGCGATACTTGTGGGAACAATTCCTGGCAATTTTTTAATTACATTTTAATTATTTAATGTAGTTAAAGTGTTACTAAACCCAGAACCGGTATTCACTATATCTGTTCTCCCAAAGTACACAGAACATGGAAATGCAGTTTGTTTAGTAAATATAAACGGATAAATACCTTTCCTCATCAGCAGTAGATAGCAGTCTTGTGACTTGTATCAGTTCCTAGTAAGGCTTGTAGGAGGAGTTGTCATTCTCCCCTGATCCTCTGTCTGGACATGTCTGGACAGTGCTGATTGGCCCTGTGCTGATCACATGCACTCTCCCAAAAAAAAAAACTTTATAGCAATACACACCAAACTGAGCATGTGCAGCCCATCCCCCTGGCTCTGTAAATATCAGGTTATTTTTTAGAGACAGTGGAAGAAGAGGAGCATCAGAGAGACAGGATCAAACAGCCTTTATACATAATGCAGAGGATTAACCCTTTTAGGTTCCACAGTGAGTATAACAAGCATGCTTTGCTGCAAATACTGATTTTACTGTTGTGGGTTTAGTAACACGTTAAAGTAGTATTAAAGTGGAGCTCCACCCAAAAAGGGAAGCTCAGCTTGTTTGTTAGGCCAATACGACTAACATGAACTTTCAATTACATAGCAACAGGAAAAATAATCCAACATGTGATCAATTGAGCAAGTAAATACCCAGTCAGTCAGCTATTCAATCCACCAATTAACCAAGCAATCAATCATGTAATGGATGGTGTTGCTGGTCTTTTACTTAATTCCACGCAGAGAGGAGGGTGCCTCAGTCAACAAGATTGTTTTGTGAGGTTTGAGTAGACAATGAAATATCATCTGGGGAGGTCATTTATAAGTAGTCTAGTTAGATACCACTGAGTATTGTGAAAGCAATGCACTATCAATCGTTGGGTGTCAATGGCTAGGGTTTGGATAAATGATTCCGAAATGTCAAAGAGTTTTTTAACCTGAAATTCTTTCTTTAGAGAAACCTCCATCCATAGGTGTGTGCAGCCTATTGCATTAGGGTGTGCACCCCAAAGCTTAAACACACATGTGTACAGTATCTCACAAAAGTGAGTACACCCCTCACATTTTTGTAAATATTTTATTATATCCTTTCATATGACAACACTGAAGAAATTACACTTAGCTACAATTTAAAGTAGTGAGTGTACAGCTTGTATAACAGTATAAATTTAGAGTGTAAGGGGCTTGCGCTTAGGAAACCTCGGTTCGGTGAATATAAATAAATTAATAACTAAGTAATAAATCAATAAATTAAATATATAAGCTGCTGCTAGGTAGAAAAGGTGACACCTTTCAAACAATACTGAAAAACTAAGTACCTGCGCTGCTTAAACCGAAACCATAAACATAAATATCAGTTGTGCTAATAGGTAAATAACATCATAAAGTGCTCGTGCGAATAACTGTGCAACTGTGTATATAAATATAGTAGATATAACAGCATAAATATTATAAATAAACTCATATGTGTAACATATCATATATCAAAAAGTATTTTTAAATGTAAAGTTCATAACAATAAATATTTTCCAAACTGAATAAAGTGCAAGTCTCTTGTGCTATTATAAGTGCTTCGTGCTCAAGGTATGTGGATAAAGTGCCGGTGCTCAGTCCTTGTGAGTTAGTGCTCCCCTCTCGGTCCCACACTCACCGGAAGCAGAGATTAATATCGCCTTAAAAACTGGTTGTATAAGGTAACCGCCTCTTATGGATCACCAACAGATATAAGCTGTAGATCTCCTGTGCCTCTATATCCAGGTAAATATCCAGATGATGCTCCCCAGTGTCATGAAAAGAAAAGGGCCATCATCGTGCAGTATATTCTAAAAGATTTATTTATCACGCAATAAAAAGATACACTTACAAAACAAAAAGAATCAATCCGCCTTTAGCAAACCCACGGGACGCCAAACGAATGGCCGTGCGTTCCACCCGTGTAACCGGAAGCCGGAAGAGGTTGCAGCCGGAAATGACGTACTACGTGTTCGGACGGCTTGACGCGTTTCGCTCCGCCAATCAGAGCGTTCTCAAAAGCCTTTTGAGAACGCTCTGATTGGCGGAGCGAAACGCGTCAAGCCGTCCGAACACGTAGTACGTCATTTCCGGCTGCAACCTCTTCCGGCTTCCGGCTTCCGGTTACACGGGTGGAACGCACGGCCATTCGTTTGGCGTCCCGTGGGTTTGCTAAAGGCGGATTGATTCTTTTTGTTTTGTAAGTGTATCTTTTTATTGCGTGATAAATAAATCTTTTAGAATATACTGCACGATGATGGCCCTTTTCTTTTCATGACAATGGGGAGCATCATCTGGATATTTACCTGGATATAGAGGCACAGGAGATCTACAGCTTATATCTGTTGGTGATCCATAAGAGGCGGTTACCTTATACAACCAGTTTTTAAGGCGATATTAATCTCTGCTTCCGGTGAGTGTGGGACCGAGAGGGGAGCACTAACTCACAAGGACTGAGCACCGGCACTTTATCCACATACCTTGAGCACGAAGCACTTATAATAGCACAAGAGACTTGCACTTTATTCAGTTTGGAAAATATTTATTGTTATGAACTTTACATTTAAAAATACTTTTTGATATATGATATGTTACACATATGAGTTTATTTATAATATTTATGCTGTTATATCTACTATATTTATATACACAGTTGCACAGTTATTCGCACGAGCACTTTATGATGTTATTTACCTATTAGCACAACTGATATTTATGTTTATGGTTTCGGTTTAAGCAGCGCAGGTACTTAGTTTTTCAGTATAAATTTGCTGTCCCCTCAAAATAACTCAACACACAGCCATTAATGTCTAAACCGCTGGCAACAAAAGTGAGTACACCCCTAAGTCAAAATGTCCAAATTGGGCCCAATTAGCCATTTTCCCATCTGGTATCATGTGACTCGTTAGTGTTACAAGGTAAGGTGAGGGGTGTACTCACTTTCGTGAGATACTGTATATGTATATATATATATATATATATATATATATTATATATTGTGACAGGAAGACAGGTAAATCTGTGGGTGTTGTCACAGACGGGAGATACATTTCTGCCTTGTTTAGACAATTCACAAATTACTATCAGGTGTCGGCTGCGGAGGTAGCCAGAGAGGTTTAAGGACGTTGGAAAGCTTCAGCTACTCAGAATGAGGCAATTAAGGCCTCTATAAGTTATCCAGAGGATAACTACTGATTGCTGCATCCTGAGGCTTTGTGCGTTAAGGAGAGCAGTGAGCTGAGAAAGACTTCTGAAGGTGAGGTGGTGTTGACTTTTTCTGCGTGAAAAGAAAACAAATAGACTATTGGTTTTCTGCTGTATGACCAGCAGTGTCTGCCCAGCAGTAGGTTGGGACAGACACCATAGGTAGGTTCCTGTGTTGTGAAGGTAGACGCCCCAAGTGGCCAGGGTTTATTTTATGTTTGTTTGATTTATGCTGTTTGGATGCTTGCACTTGTTTTCAGCAAATTGGAAGAATAAACCATAGACCGTTGTAACGAACCCACCCAAGGGGTCACCCACACCCGCTACCGAGCCAACCCCTTACACATGGTGGAGGATGCGGGCAGTTAAAGTAAACCCAAAATGGAGGAGATACTGAAACAACTGGCTATAGCAAATGCAAATCAACAGCAGGCAATTGGAAATCAACAGCAGACAAATGCGGGTTTTCAGCGGAGCCTTGCAGCTCAACAACAGGCTCACCAAGAGAGCATTGCAGGCCTGGAACAGAGACACCAGCAGCAAATGGAGGCCATCGTGAAACAGCTTCAGAGACAGCAGACCGAGGCTGGGAGTCAGGCCAGTAACATACCAACTTTTCGGGTAAGCCATTTATTGCCAAAGATGATGACCCTGAGATGTTTCTGACCACGTTTGAAAGAACAGCGGAGAAAGAGAGTTAGCCTAAAGAACAGTGGGCTGGACTAGTGGCCCCCCTATTATCTGGAGAAGCCCAAAAGGCATATTTTGATTTGGAGCTTGCAGATGAAAAAACTATGATCGATTAAAAGAGGAAATATTGGCAGGTTTTAGGGTAACCTTGGATGTCCGTGCTCAGCGGGTCCACAATTGGAGTTATCAGCTGAGGAAGCCACCTCGGTCGCAGATGTATGACCTCATCCATTTGGCTAGGAAATGGCGGCAGCCAGAAATTCTGTCCGGACCAAAAATTTTGGAACGAGTAGTCATGGACAAATTTCTTAGGTCTCTTCCTAACACCCTGCAGAAATGGGTGAGCCATGGTGGTCCGGAAACCGTAGACAAACTAGTAGACCTGGCCGAAAGGTACCTAACAACAGAGAATTTGACCTCTTTCCCCAGAGACGCACAGACTTTTCACCCCAAGACCAGACCCTCCCCACCTATGGGTAAGACTGCATCAAGGGATGGGGGTGGAGAGAGGGACCAAAGAGCAACTAGAGGTATTATCGGGACTGCTGTTAATGTTTGGCGAGAGCGGCCTGGAAGACCCATCCCACGGGAGAGGACCAGAAGTTGATTTGTTACCGTTGCCGGGAAGAGGGACATGTAGCAGCGGTTTGCCCAGCGGGTGATGAACCCATGCAGTGTGACTTTCTGACAGAGAGACGACAGTCCCTTTTTGCAACCACATGCACTGCAGTAAAGGGGAATGAGAAACCTTTATATAGAATGTGTTTAGATGGTAAAGATGTTGTGGTATTGTTGGATTCAGGTAGCCTGGTCACCTTAGTGAAAAGTGATCTAGTGGTGGGAAAAACCTTACATCCCAGGAAAATGGCTGTAGTTTGTGTATATGGGGGCACTCGAGAATATCCGGTGACTACAGTTTCCTTTGAAACCTCCCTCGGTAACTTGTGTCACCAAGTGGTTTTAGTTCCCAAACTGCCACATGATGCCATTATGGGAAGGGATTTCCCAAAGTTCTGGGAACTCTGGGATTGCCCAGTAGGTGGTTGTTCTGAGGCTGAAACATCTACTCCAGAATCCTCTAACTGGGAGGATTCTCCTGAGTTTCTGTTCTCAGTCTTAGCAGGGGAAACACCAGTCCTTAGGGAGGAGCCTGCTACCTCAGAAGAGGAACAGCGGCCGATTGGGTTTGATAACCTCGAGGTGCAACGAGAACATTTTATCACTGAGCAATTGAGGGACCCCACATTGCTAAGAGCCCGGGAGAATGTAGTGAAGATAGATGGGGAGTTAGTTAACCCTGACGAGAGGATTGCCCTCCCTTACTTCATTATTGAAAGGGACCTGTTATATCGAGTGTCACAGAGGATAGAGGACACCCTTGAGCAACTGGTAGTGCCTAAAATGTACCGCAAGATGGTTTTGGAAATGGCCCATGGGCACATTCTTGGGGGACATTTGGGAGCAGAAAAAACCCGGGAGAGAATCACCCAGAGGTTTTATTGGCCTGGGATCACTAAGGAAGTGGAATTGTACTGCTCTTTCTGTCCAGTGTGTCAGATTACTGCACCCACGCCACATTTCCGCAGTCCATTGGTACCCCTGCCCATTGTTGAGGTCCCTTTTGAGAGGATCGTCATGGACTTGGTTGGCCCCTTACTGAAGACCACTAGAGTGCACCAGCACATCTTGGTAATAATGGACTATGCCACCCGTTACCCAGAAGCGATTCCTCTCTGCAATACTTCTGCTAAAACCATTGCCAAAGAGTTATTTCAGGTTTTCAGCCGTGTGGGTCTTCCTAAGGAAGTCCTAACTGACCAGGGCACCTGGTCAGACGGGAGATACATTTCTGCCTTGTTTAGACAATTCACCAATTACTATCAGGTGTCGGCTGCGGAGGTAGCCAGAGAGGTTTAAGGACGTCGGAAAGCTTCAGCTATTCAGAATGAGGCAATTAAGGCCTCCAGAGGATAACTACTGATTGCTGCATCCTGAGGCTTTGTGCGTTAAGGAGAGCAGTGAGCTGAGAAAGACTTCTGAAGGTGAGGAGGTGTTGACTTTTTCTGTGTGAAAAGAAAACAAATAGACTATTGGTTTTCTGCTGTATGACCAGCAGTGTCTGCCCAGCAGTAGGTTGGGGCAGACTCCATAGGTAGGTTCCTGTGTTGTGAAGGTAGACGCCCCAAGTGGCCAGGGTTTATTTTATGTTTGTTTGATTTATGCTGTTTGGATGCTTGCACTTGTTTCCAGCAAATTGGAAAATTAAACCATAGACCGTTGTTTTCAACCACTCCTCGGCTGTCTCTCTGTGTAACAAACCCACCCAAGGGGTCACCCACACCCGCTACCGAGCCAATCCCTTACAATATATATATATATATATATATATATATATATATATATACGCACAGACACACACACTCCTATAAATAAATTTAAGCAAACATTTTAAAATGTATAAAAACATGGATGGTGTGAGTAGAACAGTGGACTATGTCAGTTCAGAGGACGTGGCAGTAGGGCAGAGGTTTGTGTCAGTAGGACAGTGCATAGTGTCAGTCAGTAGGGCTATGGACTTTGTCAGTAGAGCAGAGGACAGTGTCAGTAGAGCAGAGATTGGTGTCAGTAGAGCAGTGGATGATGCCAGTAGTTTTTTATTTTTACTATTTTATTTTTTCGATTTGTATTTTTTTATTGTTTTTTTACAATTTTTTTTTTTAGGAGCCCATCTTGGGGGGGGGGGGCTTTGGTGAAATGTCAGGGGTCTAAATAGACCCCTGATGTCTCACTTTTGAGACAGAGAAAGGGACTGAGGACAGAGATTGCCCAGTCCCTTTCTCTGCAGCCTCATTTGCATGGGGCAGTGAATGAATGGAAGGTGCTCTGTGCTGAGTGGTTTCCTGTTCATTCACAAACTGAATTATAGTAAACACACGCCTTTGCCTCTATCCACTCCATGTTAGGCATATAGAGTGGGTATGGAAAAAAAAAATCACCCCCTTTAAAATATTTACATTTTGTTTATACAGTTATATTTACCTATATTGTAACATCTAACTCATAACATCCAAGTGAAAGATTTAGAGCCGGTTCACATTAGAGCGATCCGACTTGCCAGGGCGACCTCACAAGTCGCGGTGCGCTGCTCGGACCGCGACTTCTGAGAGGCCGTCATGGACTTCATAACATTGAAGTCTATGCAGGTCGCTCCAGGTCGCCCCAAAGAAGCTCCGGACCCTTTTTCTAAGTCGGAGCGACTTGTGTCGCTCCTATTAGAACGGGTCAACAGCTTCTCTATGGCAGGTGACCTACGGCGACCCGTCAGGCACCCAGTGTGAACCGGCTCTTAACACCAACATGTCAGAAAATTCAAAGAATTCAAAAACAGAATCATTGAGTTGGAAAAAGGTTCACCCTAAAAATGACCTGTAAACTCAATCATGTGTAGCTAATCACCTTCTCAATGGCACACAAAGCCATTTGACTTTCAACTGTGATCAGCTGTGGTCATTTTTATTAGCTCAGCATTAAAAATAGCTTTCCTGGAGCATTTCAGTCCCCGGTAACTGAAGCAAACAATCAACTATGGGTGGCAAAGCACTGCCCAAAGATCTCCAGGATAAAGTTGTATGCAGGCACAAGTCAGGAGATGGATACAAAAAAAATTCAAAGGCTTTATTAATGCCTAAAAGCACAGTGAAGCCACTTACTAAAAAGTAGAAAGTTTTTTGTACAATAACAAAACTGGATCAGGACAGCCCTCCAAACTGGATGAAAGAGCCAGGAGAAAGCTGGTCAGAGAGGCTACCAAGAGACCTACAGCAACTATGAAGCAGTTGGAGGAATTTATGACAAGGAGTGGTCATTGTGTGCATGTGAAAACAATATCATAAATTCTCCACACATGTGGTTTGTATGGGATGGTTGCAATAAAAAAGCCACTCCTCAAGAAAAGCCACAAGTAGTCATGACTGAAGTTTGCCAAAATGCACTTTTTTTTTTTTTTTTACAAACAAGGTTGCTCTTTATTGAAAAACAAGGAGTAAACTTACAGAATACAACAGAAAGTGTAGCCAGTGTACATCATCACATAGGAGGGGGGAAACGGGTGTGCAAAGAAGAATAACAAATATTCAGGGGGGAGTGCACCGCAAAACAATGTGAAATACACAGAAGATACAATATACAGAATACAAGGCCAAAATGCACCTTGAAGATGCTGATACGTGACCCTATAGAGTAACACGTAGGGGAGGGGCATTCTGACATCACGACACTCGCAGTCTGACAGCGAGGAGGATACACAGTACACTGGGCTGACAGTGTGTTACAGTGGTAAGGAGACCAACGAATGGTATTGAAGAATACCATCACAAGAGGATAATTAAAAAGTATCCTTAATGCTTGAAGAGGATATTATTGCTTGAAAGACTGTTTATAATTATTGGTGATACCACTGTATAAAAGACTTTATTGGTTTTTATTGCACATTATTATATGTATATAATTTGACACTTATTTATTAGATATTCATTCCAGTATTTCATTTTTTCACATTACTATTGAGATATTTTTTGGCACTATGGAGAAATATTTTGGTTAACAGAATGCATATTTGAAGATAATATTTGGAGATACAGTACATACAGTAAGTGTGAGGAAAGATACTGAGCAAAATTTTATATGTTGTGGCTTTGATCATCCTTCAAGATACCCATAAGAGTATCCATGGATACACGAGCAAAGGTTCAGGTCCATTTATTTATTAAGTTTAAATGCTGTTGAAGAGTAATCCAAAGGCTGTTAACAGAAAATATAGGGTACTGCAATGTATTTAATACCAATAAATACAGGACCTTTGTGGATCACTTCTTTTATGTTTTCTTTACCATTTCTGTTTACTGTAGTTGGATCTGAAAACAGATTAAGTCTGGTTGGCTAATTTAATTACTGAACTTTGCAAAAAAAAAATGGAAAAGATAATGTGGTAAATCAATCAGCAAACATCTTTTCTTGACTATACTGCTATGTCCAGTATCCATCGCAGCCTTTTTAAACCTTTTTGCCCTGGAGGAACCCATAAAACATTTATCAGGTCTCAGGGAACCCCTTGCTATAATTAAAATCTACCTACGGTTCGTGGTGCACTAGCATGATCAGTAAGTTATGGAACGTTTTTGTAATTCTTTTATTTATCAAAAGATTGCATTGTACAATTCTATGCAAGAACGTGAAGCAAAAAATTTACACCAAAAATCTTGCAAAAAAGTTGGTAAGAATACAATATAATAATCAAAGCAGAAATAAAATTCAGACTTCAAGTTGTTCAACTTTAAAGTCACATAAGATAGCATTAGGATAGCATCAGGAAGGTCCCCCAACACACACTTATGGGCTCTAAAAAGGCAACCAAGTATATTAAGTGTCGGGGTAGACAGAAATAGCCTGGTGTCAAGTGTGTCCCCCCCTTTTTTTTTTATCAAGTTATTTATCAATATTTACGGAATATTTTAAATATAAGAACAAAATAATATGGCACACCTAGCATATTTGATACCCAGGGTAGATTATTTGGCACCCCCCTGCTCTATTCAACAAAAGTTTCAGTTATATTCTTGAAATTATTATTATTTTATTTTTATTTTATTTTTTTAACACGAAAAAAATGCGGACAGTAAAAGTTGAATTACCCCTACAATTAGCTGTCAGTTAAAGTGGTTTTAAACCCACCTTGAGAACTTTAACCTATAGGTAAGCCTTTAATAAAGCTTACCTATAGGTACTGTAAATATCCCCTAAACTTGCACTGTTTAGGAGATATTTACATTGCATGCAGCTGATGACGTCATCGACACATGCGCTCTGAAGAGACAGCCACCCATGCCATGCCGCGCGCATGTGCGGGAGTGAAATCACGCGGCTCCGCCCAGTAATACAGCCGGAGTCTGCAGACCCGGAAGGAAGACTACACGAACACGAACCCCGCTTGTAAGGCCGAACTAAATAATACACCTCAGGAAGTGCCGCCATGGCTAACAGAGGATAGACTTAGAGCTAAACTAGAGAAACTTAACATAAATAAATCCCCGGGAGCGGATGGCTTGCACCCAAGGGTTCTTAATGAGCTCAGCCAGGTGATTGCCAGACCATTATTCTTGATCTTTAAGGATAGTTTACAGACGGGTATGGTGCCAGCTGATTGGAAAAAAGCCAACGTGGTACCAATATTTAAAAAGGGGCCGAGATATATCCCGGGTAACTATAGGCCGGTCAGCCTAACATCAGTAGTCTGCAAAATTTTGGAGGGGATGATAAGGGACCACATACAAGACTTTAGTAATGAAAACGGTATTATAAGTAGTAATCAGCATGGATTCATGAAAAATCGTTCGTGCCAAACCAATCTATTAACCTTCTACGATGAAGTGAGCTGCCACTTAGATAAAGGTAAGCCTGTGGATGTGGTGTATCTGGACTTTGCAAAGGCCTTTGACACCGTTCCCCACAAACGCTTACTGTACAAACTAAGGAAGATAGGTATGGACCATAAGGTGAGTACCTGGATAGAGAACTGGCTCCAGGGGAGAGTACAGAGGGTGGTGATTAATGGGGAGTACTCGGATTGGGTGGGTGTGGAAAGTGGGGTCCCCCGGGGTTCTGTCCTGGGACCAATCCTGTTTAATTTATTCATAAATGATCTAGAGGAGGGGATATCTAGTACAATCTCAGTATTTGCAGATGATACTAAATTAGGCATGCCAATATCTTCTATGAAGGATGTGGAAATCTTGCATGCAGACCTGAACAAAATAACGGGGTGGGCAACTACATGGCAGATGAGATTTAATGTAGAAAAATGTAAAGTAATGCACTTGGGGGCCAGAAACCAGAAAGCAAGCTACTCACTAGGGGGGGAACCTCTGGGTGAGTCTAGGATGGAAAGGGACCTGGGGGTACTTGTAGACAACAGGCTTGGAAGTGGCATGCAATGCCAAGCCACCGCAAGCAAAGCCAACAGAATACTGGGTTGTAAAAAAAAGGGGATTCACTCCAGAAATAAAGAGATTATTCTTCCACTCTACAAGACTCTGGTCCGGCCACATCTGGAGTATGCTGTCCTGTTCTGGGCACTGGTCCTCAGGAAGGATGTGCTGGAACTGGAGAAAGTCCAGAGAAGGGCAACAAAAATAATTAGGGGAATGGAGGACATCAGCTATGAGGAAAGACTACAAGCACTGAACCTATTCTCTCTGGAGAAGAGACGATTGAGGGGGGATATGATATCAATGTACAAATACTGTACTGGCGACCCTAGCATAAGGAACAAACTATTCAGAGAAAGGAGATACAATAAGACACGTGGCCACTCACTAAAACTTGAGGAAAGGCGGTTTAACCTTAAAGTGCGTAAGGGGTTCTTCACTGTAAGAGCGGTAAGAATGTGGAATTCTCTTCCACAAGCAGTCGTATCAGCGGGGAGCATTGATAGTTTCAAAAAACTATTGGATGGACACCTTAAAGACCACAACATACAGGGGTATACAATGTACGGTTAAAAGCAAACACACACACACACACACACATCATAGGTTGAACTGGATGGACTTGTGTCTTTTTTCAGCCTCACTAACTATGTAACTATGTAAGATGGGCGAAGATGGACGTGGCCACCAGCGAGGACAACGTTGGCTTTGTTTGCAGGTAAGTGCCACGTAATGTGCTAATATGCGATGCATACTATCACATTATGCATTTACTTTGCAGGGGAAAAAAAAAAAAAACAGGAAGAGTTTACTTCATCTTTAAGATTGCTGGTTGGTGTAGATAGGAGAACAATTCGCCATTGCTCAAAGAGCTCCTAGCAACCTCAGCAAGAACCTTAGGTTTCATTGAGCTATGGCTGAGAAACGCTAATTTACCAGCAATAAAAAATGTAGGTTCCCTTTCATTCTTTGTTTTTCTTTAATAGCTGCATTGGCCAAGTTGGCCTGCCAGTCCACCATCGGTTTAAGCCTTCCTATATATTATTTAGGATCCCACAAACACCTTCTTTACCTCTTCTGCCGTTTCAGCACAGTAATGTCATGACACATCATGTGTCTCAGGGATGGAACAATGCTGAATAAAATGTTATTCACTTAAAATCAGTTTTTGGACTTGTCAGCATAACATGTTTTATTAGAGAAGGAGTCTAGAACTCCATGTCATGTGGCTCCGGGATAGTTACATAACGAGCCGCCAGCAATGTGCACTGGAGAGGAAATAGACTGAAGTCCGTTATCAGACCTGTCACATTGCACAACACTTGCGGGAGATAGCTGAAGAGATCAATGTAACGTGCATTGTCACGATGGATCTGCAGGTCTGTGCTGAGCCCCACTATCAGTTGTGAATATTCTAACCTTATAGAAAAAGTTCAAACTAATAAAAAATAAGAAAGATGAACTCTAGTTTTCATTAGTAGTGAAACCACATAAAAAAAAGGCATTTTTTTTTTTGTTAGTTTTGGATAGAGTAGTAAGGAGTTACAACCCCTGTTAGATCTTCATTGCTCCAAGAAAGTAACTCTCCTGTGCTTGGATGAAATTTTTAACATTTATTAAAGGATAAAAAGTGACACACATAACACTCACAAACGCATGATGTGTCCAAGCATATCAAAGCAAAATGAAGACAAATCGCCTGGGCTCTGAGGAAGAGGATTCTCCCTCGAAACGGGTCAGCCAAGCCATCATGTACGCCATCTGGTCTCCTTGCACTTTTGGAGCCTTCCAGCGGTCCCGGAGGCGATTTGTCTTCATTTTGCTTTGATATGCTTGTATATATCATGGGTTTGTGAGTATTATGTGTGTCACTTTTTATCCTTTGATCAATATTTATAATGGAACTGCAATAGGCCGGTGTGCCCTTCTCTTGTTTTTCTTTAGATCTTCATTGCTGTCTTAGTCCCTGATTGGGAGATCTCTCGCTTTCTCTTATCACCAATGACTCCAGGAATAAGGTCTTATTCACATGGGTGGACCAACCGGGTCCACCTGTCAGTTTTTTAGGGGGACCTGGTCCATTGCCCTCTATGGAGCGACAGATATAAACTGACATGTGTCCATTTACACCCTCTGACATCCGATCTGATCCACCAAAAACAGATGGATGGGGGATCGGTTCCCTATCCATCTGGCGGATCGGATGACAGTCAGATGTAAATGGACAGGCGGTCTGTTTACATCCGCCTGCTCATAGAGGAAAGCCGGCTGTATCTGCATAAGCGTAGTGGACACAGACCTGTCATCAGCCTGCTCAGTGGGAATCAGTGGACAGATGCCAAAAACAGATGGATGACAGTCAGATGTAAACAAACAAGCAGTCTGTTTACATCCAACCGCCCATAGAGGAAAGTGGGCTGTGTCATCCACCTGTTCAGTGGGGATCAGCAGACAGCCCTAAAAGTGAAAATCCAAATATTTGAGTTGTCATCAGAATGGTAATGGAGAGAAAATCTTCCAAATTGAACACTTGTTCCTGTGACAACTAAGAGGGAATTTCCCTCTCATGGGAATGATATCCCCTCACTTCCTGTTGAGTCTACAGAACAGCAAGTGAAGGGAAATCTCTCTAATTAGGCACAGATGGCAAAATAGAACTGACAGCAGTTTTAACGTTCCCTTACTCTATCCAAAAATGAATTCAAAAGATTTGGGTTTAGATAATATAAACAAAAACACAATAGAATATCTGTAGTTGGAACAAAAGTGGATATAGTCAGCCAGCACAAATGGTTAGATTACATACCATACATAAAAACAAAAAAAAGGCAGCCAATGAAAAGTCTCTGAAAAATGATGAAGAGTCCATATAATATGTGAGCAAGAAGAATCACCGCACACCAGATAACAGATGGAAATATAGTCGCATCACCAAGCAGCACGAGAATATATGGTAATCCGTATACCAGACAGTGTTGACTCTCAAATTAAGTCAACAACAACAGCATGAAGATAAGGCATGGTGATGTTCACATGATTACGCTGAGCTGTCTGTCACAGTCTATAGGATGTAACTAAACAATTCCGCGTCCACTGAAGTTCAGGGTCACCTCAAAGGATTCAAACAGACCATAGTGGTGCAGTATGTCTCAACAAGTGTAGGATTCAATTTATTAAAAAATATTGCACTCACAAGCGATAAAACTTGAACAGGCATGTACACATCGATTTAAAATGGCCGCGGCTAGTAGCGTGCTTGTGTCTCAAAGTTCTGTCCCATCTTACGCGTTTTGTCATCAAATGACGTCTTTAGAGACGTGGTGGCCGGACGCAAGCATGCATTAAATAACAAACAAACCGAAAATGACACACGTCATCTCCACTATGCGCTCCAAGGATGCGTTTCACAACCCGGAATCGGCTAACCAAACCAATCAGAGATATACAAGGTGTGTGAACAAAGGGATTACCATACAAAACACCATGTAAAAACTAAAATATTCCATAGCATAACAAAAAGTATCCAATTTAGCGTCCCAAGGTTACGTTACAAACAGGAGGTTAAACTGAGCCAAACCAATTGTATAAAAAACATAATTGAGCAAATTGCAACGCCATCCTGTGGAGATGTTGAAAACTTCCAAATGCTCTCAAAATTCCAAATACCAAAATGTCATAAAGTAATATGTAATAAAATGAACATACAAAAATTTAAAAAACATACTCATAAAGGTGGAAATAAAAATTATCATATTCATAAAAATAAAAACAAAACTAAAATCAAATTTACATCTCAACTGTTATTCAAAAAGCAATTTACATCCCATTCTATGTTCATTCCCCATGGGGTATAAATCTTGAAGTCGTATTTCCAGCGGGTTTCCAACCTGGATATTTCCCACTGGACATGACTCTCCCTCCAATGTGGGGTAAATTTATCAATACCCCAAATTAAGTTACCTTTGGGATTTTTCTTGTGGCTGCGCACATAATGTTTGGAAACACTATGCCCAAGAAATCCTCTCCTAATATTACCCAAATGCTCCTTGACTCTTATTTGTGATGTCCTTATAGTACAGCCCACGTACTGTAGGCCGCAAGAACATTGGATAAGATCTACAACATTAGTGGAGGTACAGGTGATGGAAGATTTAATATTGTAGCGCTTAGATGTCACCATAGATTGAAAATCACGTACCCTTCTGTCAGAAATGGCATTTATCTGGCAGACGACACATTTCCTACAAGGGAAATATCCTTTAAGATTCTGAAAGAAGGACATTCTTTTAGGACTAGCAATAATATTCGGGGCCACAAGTCTTAAAGGTTGTACACCTCGAAATACAACCTGGGGGGTATCCGCTAACCATTTATCATTTTTAAGAATTCCCCAAATTCTACAAAAAATACATTTAATGTCTCGATATTGGTTAGAATAAGTTGCGATAAATGAAAAACCTACTTCATTCATATCCTTTTGTATCCTAGGATTATCTGCTACCAGTTTAGTTCTATCCAGACCACCCACTTCCGAGATAAGAGCATCAAGCTCATCAGCTTTATAGCCTCTATCTAGAAATGTCCCTTTCAGCATAGAGGCTTGTTGATGATAATCATCAATAACTGTACAGTTACGCTGTATCCTCAAAAATTTACTCTTCGGGACAAACTTAGGCCCCTTTCATATGAGCTTTACGAACAGATCCGCCTGTCAGTTTTTCAGGCAGACCTATCCATGTAGCCCTATGGAGCAGTGGATGTCAGCGGAGTCTCCCCTGACACCCACTGCTATCCGATCCTGTCCGTGAAATCCGGACAGATGGAAACCCTATTTTCCATCCGTCTGGAGAATCGGATAGCATCGGATGAAAACGGACAAAAAGAAGACATCCGTTCTCATCCGTCCTCCCATAGAGGAGAACGGAGCTCTGACAGCTCAGTTTCTGCAAAGTAAGTGGAGACAGAGCTGTCATCCGCCTGCTCAGCGGGGATTGGCGGGTCGATCCCCGCTGAGCAAAACTGAGTATGTTGAGCGCACCGCCAGTGTGAAAGGGGCCTTAAGCCAGGAAGGATGATGGCAACTCCCCTGGCCAATAAAACTGTTACGGTCTGTCATTTCGAAAAAGGTACTGGTGACTAAAGCACCACTCCTAACCTCAATATTCAGATCTAGGAAATTAATCTGTTCCTTACTGGCCATGTTGCAAGACGACTCTCAAGGGGTTTGTATTCAGCTGACAGATATATTCATCAAGGGACTTCATGTCGCCATCCCACAGGAGGAGGACGTCATATATATACCTTCTCCAGATGACCAATTCTGGTCTCCGGTGTCCATAGAGGACATCCTCCTCACATTTGGCCATAAACAAATTAGCCATACTGGGCGCGAACTTTGCACCGATGGCAACTCCTCTGTTTTGCAAATAGAAGGAGCCACCAAACCAAAAATAATTATGCTTCATAGCAAATGACAATACCTGTAAAATAAAACTACGCTGTGCCGGCACCAGACTGGAATCTCTTTCTAGAAAAGAGTCAACTGCCTGATAATTGTGCTCATGAGAGATGATGGTATACAGCGAGGCCACGTCAGATAAAATATACAATGGCTTGAAAAAATATTTATACCCCTTGAAATTTTTCACATTTTGTCATGTTACAACCAAAAAACGTAAATGTTTTTTATTGGGATTTTATGTGATTGACCAACACAAATTGGCACATAATTGTGAAGTAGAAGGAAAATGATAAATGGTTTTCAAAAGTTTACAAATAAATATCTAAAAAGTGTGGCGTGCATTTGTATTCAGCCTCCTTTACTCTGATTCCCCTAACTAAAGTTGAGTGGAACCAATTGTCTTCAAAGTCACCTAACTGGTAAACAGAGTCCACCTGTGTGTAATTTAATCGCAGTAGAAAAACAGCTGCTCTGTGAAGCCCTCAGAGGTTTGTTAGAGAACCTTAATGAACAAAAAGCATCATGAAGGCCAAGGAACACACCAGACAGGTCAGAGATAAGAGAGAATCGTGCACCGTTTAGGAGATATTTACTGAGCTAACAGCCAGTTACGTCACTGGTGCATACGCTCTGAAGGAACCGCCACCCATGCTGCTTCTTCAGAGCAGTGTGCTGTTACTGGTGGCTCCCACACGCATGTATGGGAGTGACATCAACGCGGCTTCCGCCAGTCACAGAGCCGGAGCCGCAAACCCAGAAGGAAGACCGGGTAGAGATGGACGCTGCCTCCAGCAATGGCATCGCATCACTGGAACACTTCGTTTTCAGGTAAATTTAACATAATGTGCTAGTATGCAATGCATACCAGCACAATATGCCTTCGCCTTACAGGTAAGAAACAAACATACAGCCAGAAAATAAAAAAGAGCTTGCTACAGATTCTCAATTGGATTTAGGTCTGGACTTTGACTGGGCCATTCTAACACATGAATATTCTTTGATCTAAACCATTCTATTGTAGCTCTGGCTGTATGTTTGTCCCCCTGGAAGGTGAACCTCCATCCTAGTCTCAAGTCTTTTGCAGACTCTAACATGTTTTCTTCTAAGATTGCCTTGTATTTGGCTCCATCCATCTTCCTATCAACTCTAACCAGCTTCTCTGTTCCTGCAGAAGAAAAGCATCCCCACATGATGCTGCCACCACCATGTTTCACAGTGGGAATGATATGTTCAGGGTGATGTGCAGTGTTAGTTTTCTGCCACACATAGCGTTTTACTTTTAAGCAAAAGTTGAATTTTCGTCTCATCTGAGCAGAGCACCTTCTAACACGTGTTTGCTGTGTCCCCCACATGACTTCTCGCAAACTGCAAACGGGACTTCCTATGGATTTCTTTCAACACCGGCTTTCTTCTTGCCATTTATCCAAAGGGCAGATTTGTGGAGTGCACAACTAATAGTTGTCTTGTGGACAGATTCTCCAACCTGAGCTGTGGATCTCTGCAGCTCCTCCAGAGTTAACATGGGCCTTTTGGCTGCTTCTCTGAGTAATACTCTCCTTGCCTGGCCTGTCAGTTTAGGTGGATGGCCATGTCTTGGTAGGTTTTCAGTTGTGCCATACTCTTTCCATTTCCAGGTAATGGATTGAACAGTGCTCTGTGAGATGTTCAAAGCTTGGGATATTTAAAAAACAAAAAACCTAACCCTTCTTTAAACTTCTCCACAACTTTATCCCTGACCTGTCTGGTGTGTTCCATGCCTCTTATGATGTGGTTTGTTCACTAAGGTTCTCTAACACAGTGGTTCTCAATTCCGGTCCTCGGGACCCACTAACAGGCCAGATTTTAAGTATTACCTTGGGGGATGCAGACTAGAATACTGCAATCACTGAGCAGCAAATGAGATCACCTGTGATGTAATTTAGTTATCTTGCAAACCTGGCCTGTTGGTGGGTCCCGAGGACTGGAGTTGAGAACCACTGCTCTAACAAACCTCTGATGGCTACACAGCATAGCTGTATTTATACTGAGAATAAATTACACACAGGTGGACTCTATTACTAATTAGATGGCTTCTGAAAGGAAATTGATTCCACTAGATTTTAGTTAGGGGTATCAGAGTAAAGGGTCCGAATACAAATGCACGCCACACTTTTCAGATATTTATTTGCAACAACATTTGAAAACCATTTATAATTTTCCTTCCACTTCACAATTATGTGCCGCTTGGTGTTGGTCTATCATATAAAATCCCAATAAAATACATTTATGTTTTTGGTTGTAACATTACAAAATGTGGAAAATTTCAAGGGGTATGAATACTTTTTCAAAGCATTGTACATTAATGAAAATCTGGCACATTGTCTATTTATGACAAAGTGACAGGGTCTCTTCTGTCATAAATCCCCCCGCTTGTCAGCGAGCAATGTGATCTGAGCTGCACACGTCAGATCACATTTATGGCCCTCTCTATATGCTGCTGTGATGTGACCCCTGTGCACATGAACAAAGCATATCCTTCTATAGTGTGCATTAGTCTCAATCCAATCACCTACTGTAATTTCTAGTCTCTTCCTCTTGCTATCAGCATCAGTCACTTCTGACAGGTTATGCTGACACCACAGAATCCCAGGGGATGGCCCCACTCCCTCCTCCAGAAAACAAGATGTAATTGACAGCCTCAGCTGTGCATGTTTCCCAATGAGACTGTGTAGAGGGGGTGTGCCTATTCCCTCCACTCAGGTGCAAACCCATGGTATGTATGTGAGCCGCTCAGGCTGCTAGGAAGTGTAGTCCTGTGCCTGCTGCTATGAGTGCTGGCTAGGAAGGAGCCTGCCCATGCTCCTGACAATAACAGATAAGAGCAGAAGATCCTGGGAGCCACACTTTAGAACAACACCTGCTGTGTGTATTCAAGTGGCAGTCTCCAACTTGGACCCCGCCAGACCACACCCCCAACATGTTTCACTCCGCACACTGGAGCTTACTTATGGGGATGAGTAAGCTCAAGTAGGGGGAGTGAAACACATTAGGGGCGTGGCCTAGCAGGGCTCCCAGGATCTCCTGCTCTTACCCTCCACTCAGGTCTCAGATTACACTCAGCTCCTTACTCTATGCTGTACAGTGTGTGACATCATACTCCTGTCCCTGCCTTCACTAGGGTATGTATAAGGGTTTACAACTGCTTTAATGAAGATCATTACAAATAGCACTACATACCAAAAACATCTGAGTGCAAGAATTTACTGGGATTGAAGTGAAGAAAGCATTTTGTGCTCATATTGATATATATGTGTGGCTGAGCATCCATTGCTGAATATCAGTGGTTAGAGGCAAAGCCTTGTCCATTAGGGTAACAGCCGATACACGGATAGGTTATTTAATGGTTTCTACCACTTATAACTATGCCATTGCCTTACAGGGTACTCTGCTGGAGATGGCCTTGCGGTTCGCGAGAAACTTTGCTCGTTCGCGATTTGCCGAACATGCGAACATATGGCGATGTTCGCGACCGTCATATTAGTTTACATTGTGAAGAACTTTGACCCATGACACATCCATTAGGTGGTACAGGACAGCCAATTGAGACATTTCAGCACATGGACATACCCCCTACCTTATAAATAGACCTTATCTGATGGCCATTTTACATTCTGTCAGTGTAGGGAGAGGTTTGCTGTGTGGAGCAGGGACAGACTGTTAGTAACACAAATCGCTAGCAAATAGGTCCACAAAAGTCCTTTTTAAAGACTGGTATAGGTGTACTATTGTTTGGTGTGCAGTATATAGGGATGTAATACACTTATAATATACTTTCTAATATAGAAAGCATATTATAGTGGATTTGAAGCGGGGTGTTATATAACAATATACTTTCATAATAGTGTATTTGGGTACTGCAGAAATTTTGCCTCTTTCACTGCGTTCCCTCTGCTACACACAGTGACAAACGTTACTGGGAAAAAAAGTATTATAACTGGTGTGATATACCAGTGGCCCCCCAAAATGACAGATTGAAGCGGGGTGTTATATAACAATATACTTTTATAATAGTGTATTTGGGTACTGCAGAAATTTTGCCTCTTTCGCTGCGTTACCTCTGCTACACACAGTGACAAAAGTTACTGGGAATTTTTTTTTAAAACTGGTGTGAAAGACCAGTGGCCACCCAAAACGACAGATTGAAGCGGGGTGTTATATACCTTCTTCCACATATACTGCGCTTCTCTAGAGACTTTTGTCACAGGGTCATTTAAAAAATTACAGGCAAAGGAAGAGGCAGGCCCTTCCGCAGGGGTGGTAGAGGTAGGGCAGGAGCACCAGGCCGGAGCCAGAGTGGGAAGTTGCAGACGGTGCGTTCGATTACGTCAAAGGACGCACTAGACTTGGTTGAGTGGCTCACTCAGCCTTCCTCTTCTGCATCCTCCTCATCCTCTCTATCTGCACCCTCTTCACTCTCTGGTGTGTGCACCCCCAAAGACACTACCAACACCACCACCACCATATACCCTCTGCTTGAGTCACAGGAATTATTTTCTGATCCATCACAAGACATTTACAATGCGCAGCCATTCTTGGCATCGGATCAGGAAGAGGAGGTAGCAACAGCCGCCACTCAGCAGTCTGATGACAGTACCCAGATCAGCCCAATGAGGTTGGTCCTTGCTGTTGCTGCCTACTCCGAGATCTCTAATGTTCATTGTGGGGAAGGGGACGTTGATGATGCAGAGGCAAAATTTCTGCAGTACCCAAATACACTATTATGAAAGTATATTGTTATATAACACCCCGCTTCAATCTGTCGTTTTGGGGGGCCACTGGTCTATCACACCAGTTATAATACTTTTTTCTAATTGCGTTTGTCACTCTTTGTAGATGTAGTATCGCTGCAGAATTGCTCACCAGTCACAATGCTGCACAATACAAATCCACTATAATATGCTTTCTATATTCATCCAGCATTGCGACTTCCTCATCTTCCTGCTCCTGCTCCTCGACGGCTTGATCAATGACACGACGCAATGCACGATCCAGAAAGAAGGCGTAAGGTACGATGTCACTGATGGCGCCCTTGCTGCGACTAACCAGTTTGGTGATCTCATCAAATGGCCGCAGAAGTCTGCATGCATCATGCATGAGCAGCCCCTGGAGCGGTGAAAAAAAACCCAAGCTCCCCAGAACCTGTCCTGCCACAGAGTTCGTACAGGTAGTTGTTAACTGCACGTTTCTGCTGGAACAGCCTATCAAGCATATACAAGGTTGAGTTCCATCGCATCGGGCAGTCACAAATAAGACGTCTGACGGGCAGGTTGTGTCGCCGCTGAATGTCAGCAAGGCGAGCCATGGCTGTGTAAGATCTTCTAAAATGGCCCGAGATTTTCCTGGCCTGCCGCCAGACGTCCTGGACCCCAGGGTATTTGACAACGAATTGCTGCATGACCAAGTTCAGGATATGTGCCATGCATGGCACGTGTGTGTAATTTTGCCCTGTTTCAGTGCGCTCGGCAGATTGGCACCGTTGTCGCACACCACTTTACCAACTGTCAAATTGAGCGGTGTTAGCCACTGATCTCCCTGTGAATGCAAAGCTGAAAAGAGTGCAGGACGAGTGTGGCTTTTGGCTTCCAGGCACAACAGACGTAGAACAGCATTTCAACGTCTCACCTGGCATGTGGAATAGGTTCTGGGGATCTTGGGCGGTGCAGCGGAAGAGGCGATAGCAGCGGAAAAGGAGGAGTCAGCTGAGGAGGAGAGGGAGGATGGAGTAGGAGGAGGAGAAGAAGAGGCAGGTCTGCATGCAATCCGTGGCTGTAAAACCAAATCTACACGGGTGCCACGGGTTACATGCTTGGCGGCCATCAGAAGGTTCACCCAGTGGGCAGTAAAAGTTATATACCTTCCCTGCCCATGTTTGCTAAACCACGTGTCTGTGGTCAGATGTATCTTGGCACCGACACTGTGTGCCAGAGATACATTCATTTGCCGCTGAACATGGCCATATAGCTCTGGGATGCTCTTCTGTGAGAAATATTTCCTTCCTGGGACCTTCCATAGTGGTGTTCCAATGGCCACAAATTTTTGAAAGGCCTCCGAGTTCACCAGTTTATATGGCAGTTGTTAGGGGGCTATCAGTTCCCGACAAGCCTGCAGTCAACCGTTGGGCAAGAGGGTTATCCGGCGTCATCATTTTTTTACGCTCCAACATTTGTGGCACGGAAGCCTGCCTTTTTCTAGAAAAACTTGAGGACGGCATGATGGAAGGTAGAGTGGAGCATCGGATGTCAGCGGAGACATGTCCGCTGGCGCTGACATCCGATCCGTCAAATCTGGACGGATGGAAACCCTATTTTCCATCCGTCCAGTGGATCATCCCTAGGGGAGTGTTGGGCTTACCGTGACTTATGCGTTGACTGCAAAGGCTCCAGCATAAGGGAGCGCATAGACCAACAGGTGTCCGACTACATCTGGTTAACGGCCGATGTGGACGCTCTGAGAAGTGATGAACCCCTGGACTACTGGATGGGCAGGCTTGACCTCTGGCCAGAGCTTGCACAATTTGCAATGGAACTGTTGACTTGCCCCTCGTCCAGTGTCCTGTCCGAAAGGACGTTCAGCGCAGCAGGGGGGATCGTGACAGATAAGCTCACTCGCCTAGCTCACGACAGTGTTGACTACCTCACATTTCTAAAAATGAATGAGGCATGGATCTCGGAGGAATTCAACACATGTGACCAGTAGACCATGTTTGATTCAAATTCCTCATGACAGGCCACAAATATCCGCCACCACCCATAACAATTCATGGTCCCTGTCTTAGGTAAATACAGCGGTATAAAAGGCCTTTTATATCCGTTGAATGCCTAATTGCTACAGTCTGTCCCTGCTCCAAACAGCAACCTCTCCCTACACTGACAAAAGACTTTTGTGGACCTATTAGCTAGCGATTTGTGTCACTAACACTCTGTCCCTGCTCCACACAGCAACCTCCAGCCACAGAATTCAAAGTTCTTTGCTGTCAGGTGAACGCATGTGGGCTCATTTTGTGGCCTGTAATGGCCTACATTTATTTATCCTGTGAATGCCTAATGTACCTCCAGCCACAGAATACAAAGTACTTTGCTGTAAGGTGACCGCCTGTGGGCTAATCCTTAGGGCCTGTACTAGCCGACACTTACTTCTGTATCCTGTGAATGCCTAATGTACCTCCAGCCACAGAATACAAAGTTCTTTGCTGTCAGGTGAATGCCTGTGAGCTAATTTTTGGGGCCTGTACTGGCTGACACTTACTTCTGTATCCTGTGGCTGCCTAATGTACCTCCAGCCACAGAATACAAAGTTCTTTGCTGTCAGGTGAATGCCTGTTGGCTAATTTTTGGTGCCTGTAATGGCCAACACTTACTTCTTTATCCTGTGAATGCCTAATTTTTCAGACTGGAATTGAAAATTAATGGGTCTGTAAACGTTCCGCTAAATTGTGAAACGGATGCGGACCCATTTTACAGATGTGTGAATGGACCCTATATGTATTTGACATGTATTTACCGGCTGCTGTCAGTTCTGGCCGATTTAGAAAAAAAATATATACTTTTTTTTTGCTGAAATTTTTTTTTTTTATGGCAACTTTTCCAATAGCAATACTTCTGGTATGTCAGTGTCCATGTTGTGGGACTATGTGTGCAAAGCTAGTAAGTATTTTGTGGCTGCAAATATGACCTGGAGGTTTTTCATGTTCGCCTGCCATTAAAATGAATGGGGCCCGCTGCGAACCTGTGGTTCGCAAACATTTGAGTGAGTTTGCACGAACTGTCCCGGCAGATGTTCGTCCATCACTATACTCTGCATGTATGCTATAGTCCTACCAGGTAACACTATATATAAAAGAAGAAGCATGACTGTTAAGAAGAACTCAAGTCAAGAGAGACTGAAAAACTGAACAAAATAAGCCATACGCCCTGCAAAGCTTTGAGCATACAAATTACTTTTGTCAGTAATACTCTGTAGTATGTATATTAAAAAAAAAAAGAAAGTCAAAGCTTCAATCTGTTAACATTGGTATAGCTTTTTGGTAGATCTTGGGGCGCCCCCTACTGATGACATTTAGAATTTAACACAGTGGAAGTGACAGAAAAGTGACACAATGCTTAAAGATATAGACTAACAGCGCCAGACACAGAAATAGAATGTTTAAGACGATGATTTGCAAGAAAAGCGTGAAGGAAATGGTATACCTAATTAAAAATCTGGTCATTTTCCAGCACAGTCACACATATTCATTAACGTTGCTTGAAATAAAGCTGTCATGGGTCTGCTACAGCGTATTAACTGCATAGATGCTGCTTCTCCGCAATTAAAAAAAAAAGTTTAATCCGGCAGATGGGCAAATGTCAGTCATAGATTTCAGTTAGAAGATGCAAGTTACATAGCCTGAGATGTCTGCAGAATTTCAAACTTGACTCATGTTGTCTTATGACAGTATTAAACCCAAACTCAAAAATGGAATATATTGCAGCTTACCAATCCATAGATGTGTTGGCTGCATTAGTTTTCTTTTTTTAGGTTTTTTTTCCCCCTCTGTTTTTACCTGGTGATCTGGCCAGTAACATACCTCCTGCGGTTAGAGTGCCTACAATCTGGATGAAGGAGCAACAGAGACACCTATGGACAGCAGCATTGTTAATCTGGGGGAGGGGAGTGTTAAATGTATGTAGCACTTCCCCCGTAGGGACTGCTGGATATTCAGATCCAAAATCTTGTAGATTCCCCCTGGTTACCAGTACCCAGCAGTACCAGTAAAGACAAGTCCTTGATTCTTCTTGGCTCACACTCCAATAATCAATCCAGGGATATTTGGTTGTTTTGTGGTTTATTGTAAAACGGGGATAGGAGAAGGAAATAGTGGGATACTCCAACTTTAACTGTTCACAATGATCGAGGACTCCTATCTTCTCTGCTTTACTATAGATTTGGAACTACCTAGGCATTGAGATTCCCACTAATCTGAATGATATATTTAAGAAAAATTACCTCCCCATATCTCAGACAATATATCAGGACCTCAAGAAATGGAATAAGGCCCATTTCTCCTGGTTCGGCCAGGCTGCAATCGGTAAGATGAACGTTCTTCCACGTATTTTATATCTCCTGCAAACACTCTCTATTCACCTACCACTCCACTTCTTTTCTTCTCTGAAGAAAGTTATTCGATTATTCATTTAGCATCATAAAGCGCCGCGCATCAAGTTTTTCCTTACTCTCGAGACCCAAATCCAAACGGGGCATGGGTATTCCTGATATCTACCTCTACTATCAGGCTTCCCACCTTTTGCGTATTGTAGACTGGCACACACAGAAATACAGAAAAGATTGTGTGGAACTAGAAAGCTCCTTCTCATCAATCCCTATTCAATATATTCCATGGTTTTCATACTCAGATATACAAAACGCGTTAAAAAAAAACATCCTCTAATCGGCCCTACTATTCGCAGCTTCCATTCACTAAATGCCAAACATACAATCTTATCACTTTTTACGCTCAGTTTCCAATGACATAGGAATACGCATTTTCCACCTTTTGCGGAATAGGAAACTCCTCAACTTTGAGGATTTAAAAACAACATTAAACACCCCCTCCTTGACCAGATGGGAATATATCCAACTGCACTATTTCATTACCCCTCGCTTGAAAAAAACTCTAATGATTCTTTACTTACTAAATTTGAGCAAATATGGGCACTTCAACAGCCTCAACAACACCTGCTATCTACATTACACTCCCTTCTCTGGGAAACATGTCCGACACATATGGGTAAATTATCCAATGACTGGTCTACAGATGTTCAGACTTCTCTTACAGACACACAGTGGGAAAAAATATTTAATAACATCCTAAACGGATCTGTAAATGTCTCTATTCAAGAAAACAACTACAAAATACTTACCAAATGGTATTGCACACCCCTGCTACTCAACAAATTCAATAAAAACATACCAGATGAATGTTGGAGGTGCAAGCAATCACATGCTGATTTAATGCATATTTGGTGGTCCTGCCCTCGTTTGCAGCCGTTTTGGAGCGTGGTTAGACTTTATATTCACAAAGTTACCTCTCTGGACCTGCAACTGCACCCAGCTCAATTTCTGCTCCATTTTTACTCAAAACCCTACCCTAAATACTTCAAATCTGTTCCTATGATCATGATCAATGCTGCCAAACTTTGTATACCAAGGCTATGGGGCATTTCAAAAACCCCATCCCTTACTTCCTGGTTCTCCCAGATTAACAAAATCTCAGAGATGGAAGAGCTCATTTCTACAATTCACGACTCCCCAAAAAGATACACTAAAATCTAAAAGACGGACCCCCCCCCCCCCCCCCAATCACTCCAGCCCACACCACCATATCTTCCCATGCCAGTTTACTTACGTTGCTCCGCAGGACTGACAGGCAGCGGTGGCAGCGGCGGCTTCCCCCTCAGTCTCCATGTTCGCTCTCAGCAGGCATCTCCTCCCTCCTTCTTGGCCAATAGGATGCCTTCTCCTTTCGGCCAATTTGGGAAACAGGTCTCAGGACCGGCTTCCTGATTGGCCAGGAGGAGAATCATTGTGGTAATAGTGAATATTCATCGCACTGCGCCCTGAGCCCTCCCTTTTTTGAAGCCTATTAGAGGCTCTGGCTCTAATCACGTGCTTAAAAAAAAAAATCCCCCATTGGAATCCATGCGTCCGGCTCTCTGCATGTATATTAGGGAGCCGAAAACATGGATGAGGGGGCGGCACCTCTGCGCCCCTAATGAATGGGCTGTCACTGTTCAGGACACTCTCCCTAGTATCCTCTCCCTCTTCCTCAGCTGAGACCTGTCCAATGACGGTCCTACTAGCAGGGGTGGACCCCCTCAGGTCAGACCCCTTGACATGAGTCTCTGTACTCACGATACTGTAAGTCCCAGGGTCTCCAGTGTCACCCCCTCAGTCAGTTCTACTGGACCTTTGGGTCCAGCTCCTCTCAACTGCTCCTCTGGTCCTCAGGACAACTTCCTGCGACCGCATGGCACCTCTACAGAGGAGGAGGCAGCCAATGAGCAGACCTCACAAACAGGTCCTGCTCCCTTGTAGGCAGAGAGCAATATAGATTTACCTGCAGCTCCTCTGGTAAGCAGACAGAGCTCAAAACTATACTCTATCACTAGCACCTACCTAGGAGGGTGCTACATGTACTAGCAGATTTAGATATGCTAACAAACTAAAGCCAAACGTCAGCTCATGCTTTATAATCAGTTACAGCAAATAGTTTTATTTCTGTTTGGGATAAAGGTTTTGCATAAATAACAAAAAGCTGATCATTGTAATTTATCACTCCTTTCACTACCAGGTCTATGCCATTATGGGCTCAGAGGAAGTGGGTTGAATGATGCTGACTGTCAAATTGAGAACATCTAGTGGCGGAAAAGAAGTACTGCTTGGGAAGGGGAGTAGTCCTGGATTAAAAGTGTATATTGCAGCAAAAGCAGACTATTTATTTTACATTTTAATGGGCTAATCACTTTTATTTTGATATTTTTGTCTGCAATTCCGCTTTACAGCAGAATTCAGGGCTGAATTTAAAAAAATGTAAAATATAAGCACTGCAAAAAAAGCAGCATTGGATGAATGCTCACCAACCAGGCAATGTCCCCTGCAAAAAGTCCTCTTAAGGCTCCTTTCACACAGCAGTCCGCTTTTCTCAGCGGGGGATCGAGCCGCCGATCCCCCGCTGAGCAGGAGGATGACAGCTGTGTCTCCGTGCTGTGTGCGGAGACACAGCTGACAGTTCCCCATGCATCTCTATGGGGGAAGTCGGATAGGAACAGACCGTCAGTCCGTTCTCACCCGATCCCATCCGATCCGATCCGCTGGACGGATGGAAAATAGGGTTTCCATCCGTCCAGATTTGACGGATCGGATCGGGTGTCAGCGGACATGTCTCCGCTGACATCCGATCCCCCATAGAGATGCATGGGGGGACCGTTCAGATCCGCCAAAAAAACGGACAGGCGAATCTGAACGGTCCGCCTGTGTGAAAGGGGCCTTAAGGCGATCTTCTCCCAGGTAGAATGACGGCCAGCATAATTCATCCCACTTCCTGGACTCACAGTACTGTAGCATACACCATTCTCATATGTCATTACATGGGCAACATTCAGTATTGCAGTAAGGACCACCCACATTACCCACCTAACAAGAAATGGAAGGACCCTCAAATCACCAGATTGACCAGAAGACACCTGGAATTAAGGTATGTATTTTGGGATTTTTTTTTTTCAAATGGGTGGGGGGGCTTCAGTGCAGGAGTTGGAGGACTGGGGTGAGGGGGAAAAGCCAGAGATTGGCTTTAAGGAACTTGGACTGAGAGATATACAAACAATGCCATTGCTGAACTTATTCATAAAATTATAGTTTCCTGGCATATTTGTGCAACAAAAATCTGGTGCAGCTATGCAAACTGGGTTTCCCTGAAAAAAGGACTTATATTAATAATGGCTACAAAAAAACACACTAGGGCTTATTTTCAGGGGATGTCTTATCTATGTCCCCTGCCTTCTCTCTCCCCCCTCCCCCTGTCAGCTCAGGAGTCATCATTATGATATCTTTAATCCCAAAATAAACCTTAGGTAAAGTCATTGTAAAAATTTGTAATCCGTTTTGTAAAAAAATTATATAATGTCCACTGTTTCTCCTTTTGTAACTTCTTAAAAGATTTAAAAATGTCCAGTGAGTCTATTTTTGTAAGTTTATTGTTGAAAATACCTTATTTACAGCGCCGCTGGGAAATCATGTGATCAGCCGGAGCTCTTCTTCCTCGCACCGAGCACTGCAGAGGGAGGGGTCACGTGAGCACCTGGCGGCGCTGTAAATAAGATATTTTCGACGATAAAATTACATCTAAAGTTACAATCTTTTTACAAAATGGATTATATATTTTTACAAGGGCTTTACCAGGGCTTATTTTCAGAGTAGGGCTTTTATTGCAGCCCTCCCCGAAAATCACGCTAGGTCTTACTTTCAAGGTAGAGCTTATTTTCGGGGAAACACAGTAGTAACCAATCAGCTTCTAGGTTTTTGCCCCATTTTTGATCGGCGCAATTTGATATGTAAAATTGCATGCCAAATTGCAGCCTATTGCCCGCAACAGCACTGTCCCAATCGGGGTGACACCAACTTTGCGGCACTGCACCGATTTCCAAAAGTAGTTCCTGCACTACTTTTGGGGACTTCAGGGGAGATTTTAATAGACATCTGTGCATGAACCCGCACAGATGTCATTCAAATCACCCAGCTGAATTTGCACAAATTCAAACCAGTGTTCAGTGTGAACGAGGGCTTACTGTCAAAGCTTAATTGAACAAGCTGAAGTTAGAAGCTGATTGGTTAGTTACTATGCACAGCTGCACCAGATTCTGAGTGCACCAGTTTTAGAAAATCTACCCCTTTAAATCTAAATATGACAGCAGTAGAAAGGACGGTAAATCCTAGGTTGGCAATAGGACAATGGTGATCTTACAGACATGAGATTGTCATAAACAAAAATACCATAAAATACGTGTTGTATGTGCGGGTGACACGTGTGCACAAGTGAGGGTCAGGTGACCCCAGAAGGACAGTGTGGTAAAAACAGCAATACGTTTATTGGGTAAGGTAGTTCAAATAAAACCATGTGTGAAGGTAGAAGGCATGCAGGCCTTCTTGTCCAACATCAGTGCCTGACCTCACAAATGTGCGTCTAGAAGACTGGTCAAACATTCCCATAGAAACACTCTTAAACCTTGTGGACAGCCTTCCCAGAAGAGTTGAAGCTGTTATAGCTGCAAAGGGTGGGCCGACTCTATATTGAACTCTACGGACTAAGACTGGGATTCCATTAAAGTTCATGTGTGTGTAAAGGCAGGCGTCCCAATACTTTTGACAATATAGTGTATTTGCAAATGTGTGGAATTAAAACCTCTGTTTTTAACGTAAATTGTTAGACAGGGTCATTTTTTTTTTTTTTTTTTTTGCAGGCTAGCTGGTAACTGTGCCATGAATTTTTGGTCTGTTTCTGTTAATTGTCAATTGGGGCAAGACAACTGGAAAAAGGCTGCTAGCTTGACAGATCGCAGGTTGAATTCCTCAAAGCAACCAATGGCATAATTTACCCCACAGCCCTATGGGGGCCATACACACTTCAAAAAATGATCAATTTCTTTAACAATCGATCTCTCCTGATAGGAATAATCAATCTATACAGTAGTCGGCAAACCAAACGATTAATATGCCACACATGGGGAAGCGGATTGCGATCGATGGTTAAGATAGGATCTAATTTAGGATAGTGAATTATCCGTCACATCTGTTTTCACCAGGTAATCTCATAATCTGATCAATCGAAATACATTGAACAAAGGGATCGTAATAATCTGATCAATCTTAATACACATGAGCAAAGGGATCATCCGATTGACTCAGTTTGATGGAATCTGATTAAATTGAGTCTAAATCGATAGAAAGGGAAGTAATGGCTATTGAATTGTTTTTGGATTGGATCATTTTATTCAATCGCATATCAAGCAGATAAAAAAAAAAACTAAGCATGTATAGCTACCATTACCTAATGGCTCTACGAGGGACAGTAGACCAGGAAAAGAGAAAGAAGGAGAGCGTAGGTAAAGCACGCTTATATTTTTACAGTGACATTCATATTATTATATTTGCTCTCTTCTATGTTGTTCAGGTAGATTGTCACCTCTCCAGGGTTTCCTACCCCTGCTGTAAATGAGTAGCAATCGATTACTCTGGACAATATCTGCATTTCATTAGGAGCAACTCGGAGTGAGCAGAGTAAGCCTCAAAAGTCATCTTCCATAACATTTTTGCATTCCAACAGAAAATGCTGCCAACAGTTTCCTGGCCTAAATATTGTGCTTACCTGCTGCTGTAGAGCACTCGCGTTGACAGCCAAGGCTGCATACCAGAAATGATTGTTAGCAAAACACATACAGACAACAGTTCCAAACCAGAGAAGCATTTTTCCTTCTTTAAACTATGAAGGAGTTGCATGGTCAGCTTGTACCTTCAATAAATCAGGCTAAGAGCTTTTCAAAGGGCCAGGCCATCAAGATAAATTGTGAGAAGGGCTCAAATCCTTTATCTGAAGAACAGCCATCTTTTTTCTTCACTGTATTAGCTTGGATGGTATCTCCATGGTGGAATACAAAGCAATAGCTCCATTTGAACTATTGCCATGTTAATTTAATCCTGCAAGGCATTGAAGTGCAGAACACTCTAGGTTTCTATAAGTGGATTTTTTATGTGTGTATTTCACCATCCCTGCATGTGATTAATCATTTATAGCTTAGCAACTGGATCTCTGAAATAATTACACTTCCAGATATGCTTCAGAACAAAATGGCCACTGCATGGTATCACAGTACATGAGACTCAGTTAATGGAACCCAGGGGACTTTAGACATGACCCCATTACTCATCGCACTCATACATTTCTTATATTTCCAATGGCTTAATTTTTCCTTGTCAAGTTTCCACTTTTGCTTGTTCTCTTTCCTGAGATGATGCTGGGGTAGACGTCAAACCTATATACAGTACTTTTCATATCATATACCTTGAAGAGAAAATATAGAAATTTATATTCCTGGAAACAACACTGTCCTCCAATTTTCTGCTGAACTCTGTTCTCACTGTTGTCAAGAGTCAAGACCTAGATTGAATGAAAGGCCTCAGGGATGAAGGTCTCCTGTAGAACATCTACAGTAGAGGTAGGGCATATTGTTTGGATAGTGACCTATATACAGTAACAGGACTCCTCATGTCATGAACCTTGAAGAGAAAATGGAAATGTCTAGTCCTGGAAAAAAAAAAACAGTCCTAAAAGTTTCTAATGAACCTGCCTACCAGCGGTAGAGTGTATTGTTTGGATAGAGAACCCATCTCCACCTTCTAGAAATCTTCAAGTTAAAGCTGGCCTTACACTGATTAGATCACACTGATACACTAGAAATTTGTCTATTTCAGCAGGGACAGGGCAAATTTCCACAGGGCCGAATTTCCACCAGTAGGTGTGGCTGTCACCGCTCAACTGAAGTTGATTATTTGATTCTGCTGAAGGGACATGATGGAGATTTTTTTCTGTTGCTTCAGTTGCCTTTGAGAATACAATGTCCTGGCTTTCATCTGTATTTGCAAATGTGTGCAAATATACCTTCTATTTTCAATGTGTATTATTCAACAGGGCCAATTTGTTTTTGTATTGTTTGCAGGCTAGAGAAAAAATGGTTTGTTCGCACTTTCACATTCATCTGAATTGGTTGATAATGTATACGAATGAACAAAAAAGTACCAGTACCATATTTAGAAAAACAGCACACCATCACGGGTAGTGTGCTGTCATGTTTTGCAGTGCGCTGAAATGCAGTTGCATTGTAGAGGTGCGTTATGTGCCATTGAAAATGAATGGCAATGCACCAAAACCCATAGTGCATATTACCGTAACGTAATGGGAATGGTCCCTTTACAAGGATTACAGCCTGTCCTATTTTATAATTTTCACATATCTTTCTTAAAGCCACACTCTAGCCTTTCCTTCAGTGTTGCACAAGTGTACAGGCTCCTCTCCTGGACTGAAAATTGCTTCTCTTATCTCAATGCACACTTTAAGCTTTTCATATACTGTATTATTTTTTCTTTTCACATATGAATTTTATTTGTAACTGTAAGAATATTTAATAATAATATCTCGCGCTCGTACTTCATTATGTCAGAATATTTATACTGCTCTGAATATAGCAGTGTCTATTTATGGTTAATAAGCAAAGATCTACGAGAAAGGAGAATCTTCACCTATTGCCACAAATCAATGGAGTGAATTCTTTTTAATTGATTAATTTCTTTTTAAAAGCATATACCAATCTTAGTGAGTACAGTCTACAGTATGGAATATATATAAAATATTTATTCTCAAGACATGTAAACACAATATATGATCAAACAGGAAGTGACACAAAGAAACAACTCTACATAAAATACTAACTTCAAACAATTAATGCAATGTGACGTTTAGCTCAATAATGAAAGTGAAACTGAAACAAAGTGAAAGCAAAACGAAAGCAAGATTACCATTTCTTCCCAGGTATAGCATAAGCCATAGGTAAGTGTTCTACATAAACAGACCACAATTGTCTGCGAATCACACGGCCGAAAGTCATTCCACTGCAGATGGAGTGAGAATAAGCCATGCAAAACGGAAGACTTAAAATTGCAAATAATGCACTAAATCTGATATTAATAAAAATGTATAAAAACAAAAATCAGCTATTTAGAGAAAAATCTACTATGGTTTATACGGCTGGGATTGTAATCTTATTACCCTTAAATATGCAATATAAAACATATAAGGAAGGAAATAAACAATTGTTAAATAAAATCAAATAACATAGCAAGGCATATTTACCACACTTAAGATGGCCGCTAGCTTCAAATGGTCGTTACCAGAGTATTAAGATGGATGGCAGTGAGGGAGGAGTTTCGTTTGGCGTCCCTCAAAGTTTCAGATGAATGATGGACCAAGATGGAGTATGTCTGGATGAGTCTATAGATGGACGTAGTAGCGTGTGTGATGTAAGTGTAAGGTGTGTTGTCAGTAGTGTAGTGTAATGTGTCCTCTCTCATATCTGGGCTGTTCTTTTATATGGTATGAACAAAGGGCTATAAAAATTACCATAAGTTAAACCCAGAGGGATGAAAAATTATCTCCATCGGTTGGGATATTCTATACCTTAACTGGTGCGGTCATAGACACACCTCTCCTAATTCAATGTTCGTATAATAAAATTAAAGGATGATTTCTCTATATGTAAGAGTAACTAGAAAACACAACATAAAACTTTGTCCATACTCCCAATACATACATAAATGTCCATCTGTATCTCCATCATTCACCTTGGCAAGTAATGCCATTTCAACAATTATATTTTTAATACAATATAATATTTCTATATGGTAATATCTGAAATATCCCAAAACTGCATTTGGTATTTCGTCTACAGGAGGCAGTATTGCACTGTTCATTAAATTTCGTGCTTAGAATACGTCACAACACACAATGGCCTACTATTAAAAGTGACCTTATTGACCTGTTGGCTAGTGAAAATCCATTATGTATTTGACCATGCGGCTGTCAGACATCTCGTCTAGGACTGGTATTTATGATACCTTTGAACACTTAAACACAAACTTCTCTGAAATGAGGTAATTAGTGACGAGATACATATGTTCCTACACTTAAAAATAATGTATTCTAAGTAAGATTAGTACTGTAAGAATATAAACCCAAAACCCAAAATATAATATAACATTCCTAAATATATATGTATATGCCTACATATAATGACATAATTATGGCTAATATCTTCTCACGCATAATAATGTATCCATAAAAACTTATATAGTTCATCTTTAAATGTCTGCTAGAGTATACTGGGGTATTGTCCATTGTTATAAGACTTACAGACAGGCTGGCATTAACATTATGTCTTATCTGATAGAGATGTCTAAAGGCCTCTTATTTATGACAAAAGAAAATAGAAATGTCTGCTGAAATTATAAGACCCTATTGTAAGCTTGTAAGAGACATTTTGTTTAACAAGTACATATGAACTCTCCTTCACCTTAAACAAAATGGAAACTGCATCATTCAGAATCTTATATGCATAATATGAAATATACATGGCTTTTTAAATCCATTTTTTTTTTACCTATTATTATTTTACCCCCAATAATCCCGACATAACACTGTGCAATGTTACTGATATGTAGAAATATTTTTGGCCACAAGATGGCAGTGTTTTGCAGTTTAGTTATCATACAACTCACACAGAAATGCTGGCTACTCTGGGACTTGTATGCTGTAAACAGGATTCTTTTATCCAGATTAGCTGAAGCTGAACTACACCACCCAAGAGGACTGGAAAAGAAGCATTTAAAAAGGGGAAAAGCCCGGGAACATGCGGGAGATGTGAGAGACTGTGTTGGCCTGGACTTGAGAGAGAGCAGAATGGATCCAAGCGGGCCCAGGCCAGATCAGTCCAAGTCGGTAGGTTGCAGAGCTGTCAGAGAGGAGCTGATCTTCCTGAGGAGGCAGGTCAGCGGAACCAGTGGGCAGGCGAACCATACAGTACAGGCCTATATCTTTGGGTGCAAACCCTATACCCATCCAGTGCTGCAGTCTAACCTCCTTACTGCCTTTATCAACACTGCCTGCAAGATACCAGGATTCACCTCTTTGCTTTCCTGCTAGGCAGGAATTCTACACATACCCATTTCAGACTTGCACTATCTACAGAGAAAAATTAGCTTTTCAAGCACTGGTTTCCATTTAAAGGGACATATTTCAGCCCAAATCTGTTTTCCTTATTTTTCTTCCAAAGTAATCTTTGTTACCATCTGACATCCATAAAGTGACTCTTCACTCTTCTAACATAGAACTACATGTCCCATCATCCTTTAGAGCTCTTAGGTTCTCAAGTGCAAGTTGATGACACTGCATAATTATCATGTAGAAATCCACAAAGCCTACTCTCTTCTTACAGTTTGTAGTACAGAGCTTGTCAACCAAGGTGGCAAACTACCTACATGTATGATAACCCATGTTATAACCCAAGCGGTAGAGACATGGGGTAGATTTTTTTTTTTTTTTTTGAAAATTATTTTTTTGTAAGTTTTACAAGTTTAGTACAATACATAGCTTTTTGGGCATACCTAGGCTTGTGGAACAAACGAACATTGAACAAAAAAAAAAAAAAAAAGAAAAGAAAACAACCATTGAGGGAGATTTACTAAAATGGTGCAGTCAGAAGCTGGTGCTGCTGTGCATGGTAGCCAATCAGCTTCTAACTTCAGTTTATTTAATTAAGCTTTGGCAAAAAAAAACCTGGAAGCTTGGTTTCTATGCAGAGATGCACCAGACTATGCACTCTCCAGTTTTAGTAAATAAACCCCATAGTTTGACTGAAAAATAGATATCAGTATGACATAAGAGAATGTTATTATTAATCCAGTAATCCTGTCTTTGAGCATGTAACTACATGTTCTATCATCCTTTAGAGAGCTCAGGCAATCAGGTTCAATATGATGATCCTGCAATAATAATCATGCGGGAATCTATAAAGTCAACTCTCCTCCTACAGTTTGCAGTACAGAGCTTGTCAACCAAAGTGGCAAACCACCTACATGTAACGTAAGACAAGTCTTCTGTCTAAAGCATTTCGTGGAGACATCACCCCACTGTTTGACTGGCAAAAAGATATCAATATGGCAACAACATTTTTTTAAATCCACTACTATATAAGATTTAGAGAGAAACAAAGAGACAAACGACTCATTAAATATGAAAATGCAGCCAGCATATTTAGCCATTTATTCATATTGCACTTGCAAAACTACGTTTTTTTTATTACCAAAAAAAGGTGGGAATCCACATTAGATTTCAATTTCCACCTGAGTAATTTTCTCAGACAAAGGAAGTGTACCCAGCCCGTGTGACGTGCTGCATTAATCTGCAGGAATGGTGACTGCGCTATGCGGGAGATTTCCACCAGAACTATATTCATGATGAGATGAGATGACAAGACGATAATTTAAACCTTCAGTTAAAATGAATGAGTGCCTCAACCTCTTTGTACATTAAGGAGCCGGAGATCTTCTGATACACTGTGCTTTTTAGTGTCCCTGACAATCTTTCTTTATTATCTTCTCATGCATTAACTTAAGCTGCTTCCTGTTGCAATTATCCATATTTCAAACTCTTCTCTGTATAAATGACTTTCATTCTGGTTGTTTTTCTTTAATGCAGAATGTGTAAAGTGCATTTGTAATCTTTGACACACCCTGTAATCTCTACAACCAGGATTGACCGGTTCATTCGTTTTTAACCAAATATTACTGATTAAATACAAATGAATAAAAGATTACATCAATGTGTAGCACCCTCCTAGTTAGGTGCTAGGAAAAAGAATAGTTTGCTCTGTCTGCTTCACAGGGGAGCCTGATCTGTAGTTATGCCTGTTGCATGTGTCCAGTGGGTGATCCATCTGGTCTGAGGGAGTTTCCCTACTGTATCCAATAGGAGAGCTTGTTGGACAGTGGAGGAAACCCAGCCAGTGACACACAGGCTTTTGTGGCTGTCCCAGTGGGTTGGCACAACAGTGGTGCATCCTGGGATACGTCATAAAAGCCAGGGGCACATGTGACAGGGTGTCTTTGGGCGGGAAGCCAGGTCCCAGGAGGAGGGTGACGGCTGTCTCTCCTCCTGTCTGCATGGAAGGTGGTCACAGGCAGTCGGCCTTGTGAGTCAGAGTGTGGTGCTGAGCCAAGAGGTCCAGGAAGCAGAGTGGCCATGAGTACCAGGAAGCTTGCCAGGGGTCTGCCTAGGAAGGGGACCCCTCCAGTAGGGTGACAGTGGACAGAAGGTCAGCGTACACAATCAGTGAGAAACTGGGTGCCAAGTTAGACCCTGAAGAGTAACCTAAACTAGAGTACATATTCGTTATCTTCACTTCAGTGGCAAAGTGAAGCAGCGGCCTTCCCGCACTCTACAGTCAGTTGTCCTAAGGAATTGTGCATAGTTCAAGTTGGAGTATCCCACTCATCCCTTCTCCCATCCCAGTAACAATAAAAACACAAAAAAAAACAAATCCCCTGGACTGTTCATTGCCTGAGCCAAGAATTTAAAGAGATACGTTTCTACAGACTGTTGCTACAGGTAACCCAGGGGAATCCAAGAAGTGTAATTCTCAGCAGCTCCCTAGGAGGCAGTGCTACAAATGTAGACAAATGTGTTTCATCACATCCAGGATGTCATCAGAAGGCGTGGCCACCCATGTTTATTCTGCCATTTTATACATTATATTTGCCTACAATGGAACAATGCTTACCAATATGGGCCAGATATAAACAGACAACAATACTATGATTTTTAACCCATCAGCAGTTGACTCTTACAATTTAAGATACCATACCAACAATAAATGACAGCAATAAATAAATATGTCTCAATGAGTATATTACTACTATCACCATCTTGTGGCCAATAATATATTACAATCCTTCAATGAAGTTCTATTAGCCTCACTGAAGCTGTAATAATTCATGGGGTGGAGAATTAGGGAACCAAAAAATGATTTTATTTTATGCTGAGGGGGATTAACATAGGATATAAAAACCTACTGTAAAAATATGTTGATAATATTTTGTTTTTAATTATCTGTAATTAAACAATATCAATGTTCAACCCATGAAGGGTCAGGGTGTCTAACTCCCAGATCCAACATGTTCCATTTTGTGAAATATCTTTTTTGATGTTAGAACCTTTTCAGTGTTTATTCATTTTGTTTATTCCAAAGAAAGTAAGTAAAGTGGGATCCTTGTTAAGGAATCTGTGGAAATGTCTGAATACACACTATGTTTGGGTTACCCTTTATGGATGTTATTCATATGTTCGTTCACCCTAAAAGAATCTAAATTTGTCTATTTTGTATTGTTTTCCTGTAAATCAAGACTGGAACCTCACACGTTTTTTCGTAGTGTCCCTACGTGTCGTATATGGCAGGCACCTGCTGCACTTGTAGAAACCAACGCTATTCAAAAAGGTAGTAACCATCCTTGGGGGGTCAGGGATGTTTTTTACTAACCTGGTTCTCAAACTAGATGTCTTCCTATAAATAAATTTAGGTTTACAAGGTAATATCTGTTTATCATGTAACTGGTAGCTAAGCCTGAAATGATGAGGAAGGCATGTCTTATACCTCTGACTCAGGGGCCCCTGGTAGTGTGAACAGAAGGTGCATTAGTGCAGAGTGGCACAAGTGCCTGTGGGTCTTGCCAGTAGCAAAGTGGGTATCCACGACGGGCAGGAGAGGTCGTCTGTAGCTTTCAGTGAAACAGGAGGGCTGGTAGACAGCTGGCAGATGGCAGACTAAGGCAGACTGGTACTGGCGACAGCGGGCAGGTGAGGCATGCAATGGTAGGTGACTGCAGAACAGCAGGCGCAGCAGGATGTGTCAGGCAAAAGAGTCAGGCAGGCCAGGTCATATACTGGCAGAATGGATCAGGTTCAGAGGAGCAGGCAATAGAGCAGTCGGGTACAAGCCGGGTCAGAAGCCAATTGGTGCAACAGAAGCAATTGGAGCAGACAGAAGTGGAAGTCAAGGACAAGGCAGGGTCGGTGCAGGCGGAGTTCAGAGAGTGGTCAAACATGACTGGTCAGAAACTTGAATCAGGATATAGGAAAACAGGAACACAGGATGCAGGGAAGGCTGAAAGACAAAGCAGCACTGATCCTGAACACTGGAAGAGTTTAAATAGCCTGTATAGGGCCAACATGTGTCACATGCTTGTGTGCGAACTCGAGTGTGCGCCTATACATTAGGTAGTGCCCAATTCTTGAAAGCACGAAAAGGAACATGTTTTAGCCTGTGCACAAAAGGCCTTTCTTTACACTGTTCCCTCATCAAAACTGGCCAATGCTTCTACATTATTTTTTTCAATTTGTTTATATTGCCTATTGAACCCTGTGACAATTGCAAAATCAAATTTCTGGGAATTCTTGCCTATCTTTAACAATATATTTCTGTCCAAGATCCCTAAGAAGTGTCCCTTTTGTAGCACTGGGGACAGTTTAACATTCTGGTAGGAAATACCTTAATTGCATTCCCACTACAGGGAAGCAACGCAACATGGCAGGGCAAAGAGAGGTAGTGGAAGGTAAAAGGAGGTTTCTATGGAGGCTCTCTGTCGAAAGAGGCAGACTTCTGTGACCATCCTCTTCTGGGGCAAACCTTGCACTGTGCAGTGCAGCATTATGTGGTGTAATTGGTTACTAGGACACTGACAGCCTCCTAGCAACCAACAACTTGAAGGGGGAAGGGTTGGCTTGCACTGGGCAATGGAGAGAAGTACAGTAACTAATCATACAAAACTTAGGCAGACTGCAGCCCCTGCTGACCTAGCTAATTCTCCAAGCACCAGTACATTTACAGCCTGGGGTGCCAGAACAGAGTATCAGCATGCTCTGGCTGAAAAAAAAAAAAGCCCTGGTAGTACATTTCAGCATTGAAAGCTGCTTAGTGGTGGCAACATACTTCTTTATTTTGAAAGCATTCTGGGAACCTGAAACTTGGGGTGCTTATCAAGGTTTGGTGCACAGGAGGTTCCAGGAACCCAGAAGTAGGTCTGCAAACCCAGAATATATTGTCAAACCTTTTTGAAACCTATGAAACTAAAATTTTGCCCTTTTTTCTGGAAAGATTTGTAAGTTTGTACGTAAAAAAAAAGTGCACGGGTAGCTGGACACTGTCATGGGGCATATACCAATGCAAATGTAACAAAAAATCTATTTCAGCAGAGAGAATATCTTTTATCTGGCTTAAAAGTCAAGCTTGAAAATGCACACATTCTTTAAAATTATATGCTTGGGGGATACGTTAAAGCTTTATGTGATGTTACAAAACAGTGGTAATAACCCTTTAAAAGTGACATAAAAAAACTACTGCTGCTAAATGACAGATCTCCAGCTAGTGAGGTAATAATATAAAACTTCAGGCATCCTTCACCATCACCACACATAAAAAAAACAAGAAGAAGAAATCAAGAAAAATACTTTATCACAATTACCAAAATTGGAGCCATGAACAAATAGATTTTAACCAAAGTATCAAATGCTTTATTTAAATAGCTGTACCCTTATACCCTAGCCCCAAGGGTAAAACCTTTAAAACCCTTTAACATGTGAACTGCCATATTCACTGGAAGGAACCAATAGAAAGTGAAGTAGCTGCAAAAAAATTTTAAAGCTCATAAAGCGAGCTCATAATGACTACAATATAACAAGTCTAAATAGTTGAAATCATACGGTCTCAAGACTAAGTAAATCAATACCTATCTATGTAGGGACATAGGAAAGTGCTGGTTAATGGTTCCTTCAGATTGATCTGAAAGGCCAAACCAGCTGAGACAACCGAGGCAGCGCAGCACAGATCACAGTGATCGCATCTGCACCGTTGCCACAGGGAGAACAGAGCATCCTCTCACCCTGTACTTCCCGCTGCTGAATCTCCTGAAGCATTCTATCGAGGGACTGAGGGCCCCCCCCCTTTCTACAGTGAGAATTTAGAGCCACACCACAGGGACTAGTGAGAGGACACTGCCTATTGTTCACAGTGCTAGTAGGGACTGTTGTCCCAGAGACAGAACATTCAGTATACCACACTTTTACTGCATCTGTAATACATTCTGGTCTACTAAAACTGTCATTAAGTGCACCAACACTTCCTAAAGCGTAGCTCCACCCAAAAGAGGAAGTTCCACCTTAGGACCTCCTCCCCAGCTCCTGTTTGTGAAATGGAGCTTTTGGGGAGGAGGAGGGAGCAGGTACCCAATTTTGACAGGTACCTGCTGCCATTTCTGCTTTGATCGCAAAATTCAGTTAGCCAATCAGGAGAGAGAGGGGGCAGGGACTAGTTTTTTGTTTTAAAAAAAGAAAACACAAGACTTTACAATCACTTGAGTCCCAACGATAGCCGGCAGAAGAACAGCAAAAAGAACTACCCCCTCCTGCAAGTCCCCTTTGTTCCCTTCTCAAATTTCCTTCATTTCTTTGGACAGTGAACAGTGACACTAGCATAGTCACCATCAATGTACTTTGGCAGTAGGGTTCCTGTGTTCAGGAAAAGCTTTATTACTGCCCACTGCTGCACTTTAGGTGACCTTACTACTGTTTATACTGATTTAGACTCCAAGCATCGTCTTATGCCTACCCCAATTCCTAATTGCCATGTACGCTTAATTGTGTTATCACCATTGGTAATCCATTTCTAGTATGCTTACTGCGTTACCAACCATATCAGGTGACAATATATTAGGTTTGCCTTTGCTAACTGTTTCAGTGCCTGTTTTCTTTGGTGGTACTACTACTGGGTACTAAGTATTACTTTCAGTGACTTTCTGTGATATTGCATGGCTTGTACACTCAACCTAATGCGTCAGAGGGGCTGAAGTTCTTAACCACTTTAGCCCCGGAGGATTCGTCTGCTCATTGACCAGGCACTATTTTGCGATTCGGCACTGCGTGACTTTAACTGACAATTGCGTGGTCGTGCGACGCTGTATCCAAATTAAATTGATGTCCTTTTTTTTCCATAAACAGAGCTTTCTTTTGGTGGTATTTGATCACCTGTTGCGATTTTTATTTTTTGCGCTATAAACAAAAAAAGAGTGACAATTTTGAAAAAATAACAATATTTTTCACATTTTTTTATTTGAAATTCTCAAAAAAAAAATCTAAAAATCAAACTCTTTTAACATTTTAGGCCAATTTGTTTTCTGCTACATAATTTTGGTAAAAAAATCAGCGTATTTTGATTGGTTTGCGCAAAAGTTATTGCGTTTACTAACTACGGGAAAGATTTAGGTTATTTCTATTGTTTTTTTTTTAACTAGTAATGGCGGCGAACTTCGAATTTTTTTGCGGGACTGCGACTTTGCGGCAGACAGATCGGATCCCTGACTGACATTTTTGACACTTTTGGGGGTACCAGTGACATTACTACTGTAATCAGGGCTATAAATATGCACTGTTACTGTAAAAATTACACTGGCAGGGAAGGGGTTAACTTTACCGGTGATCAACGGGTTAAGTATGTCCCTAGGGGCGTGATTCTAGCTGTGGGGTGCGTGGTTTGTGATGTAATCACAGAGACATACGATCCTACATAGCAGGATCGCATAGCCTCTGTGATTACTTTAGTGAGAATGACAGACGGCTGTGTTTACATCAGCCGTCTGTCTTTCTACCTCTCTTGCGGGAGATTGCGAGTGGCTCCCCAGGGAATGAGCGGGGGCAGGAGCGTGCCGCTGGCGGAGCGCACCTCGCCCCCTACAGGCTCGGGGGCGAACGACGTACCCCTACGTCACTTTGCCTGTAAGCGGCTGAGTGCCGCAGTAAATAGTCGTTAGGCAGTCGGCAAGTGGTTAAGAGGAAGCAGTTGGGGGCAGTAAAAATGCCCCCATCCCACAACTACAAATGCAAACGAATCCTTACACTAAAGCCAGCCATTGATGATATGTTTTTATTTCGTCTCAATATACTTATTGAATTACCCGTCACAAGCATATATGTCAATCTGAAGAAGCGGCATGTCACCGCGAAATGTGTAAATGAATCATTGCACTGGACAGTAATTTTTATTTTTTTCTGTATGGTTTCAAATTTTTATATTGTGGATCCAAATATATGTTTTGAAGTTTTTTTCATTGTTGTACAACAAAAGTTATGTGTTTTTATAAATAAGTTTTTTATTTTATATCAAATTGGACAATCACATAAATACCAGCAGGCCACCCCTAGAACACCCGCTTTGTTTCTCTCTATATTACTTTTCACTACTTACTTGAGTTGGTGACCTCCTGGTGTCTTCATGACTCCCAGTGTGTGCTAAGGCTCCCCCATGATTTATCCAATATATCTTCTTGGGTGTCCGGATATAGCCATCCCGGCCGCGAGGACACAATGATTATAGCTAGCAGCAATAATTGCATGAAAAATCCGGCAGGCTGGTTGTACCCAAGTTCACTGATCAATCAACTTGGGTAAATCAGCCTGCCCATACATGGTTCGAATCTAAGCCAGTCCCTGCTGAACCGGCCAAGATTTTAACTGTCTATAGCCAGCCTAAAAGGTCCTCTCCCCTTCTACAGCCTGTGACTGGACAGTAGAAAAAAAAAGAAGAAGTAGACTGGTGAACTCTCTCCTCCTTTCTGCAAGTTCAGTATTAGTGCAAGAGCATCACAGCACAAGCAATTGGCTACCTGTTTTGCTTTTACCCTCTCCCAGTCTGAGTTTTGCTGTTAAAAGGGATTTCAAAGAGGCTAATCCAGGGTCAAAGACAGAGATTTTTCTTCTTCTCCCTCTAATACATTTAATAAAATATCATTAATTACAGGGCTGCATTTATTTGTGCCTTTTATGTTTGACAGGAGTTCAACTTTAAAGAGAAGAGTGCCTGCTTAAAAGTTTGTTTGTGTTATCTTGAACTTATCCCTTGAACACAAGTATGATAAACTACCCTGGTTGCCTATGTCCTATACAAAACTTTTCTCCCAGGCTGTCATTCATGGCTGCCATCAAGTAACATATTTTTAGGTCTCTGAAGCTCTTCTGTCATGTTCAAGATCACCTGCAACTGAATAAAAAATATCGAACGTGCCGAGAAAATATCGTCTTAACAGTAATTATTTATAGTCCGCCTACATTCCATAATGGTCATTAGCACATTTTTATTCACTAATTTCCGGCAGGAAAAGCATTTCTTTTCAGCCTTCCCATTTTATTTGTGTTGCATTCAAGCAAATGATTTTCGCAGATTTATCGATGTAGCGGGCACCTTTGGTTTGGCTGATAATTTGTTACTCCACCATAGACCCTGAGAAACAGATCAGTGATCACAGGATGAGATATTTCAGCAAGACGGATGTTTGTGCTATAGAACAATGGGAAGCAGTAACCTCACAGAGGAGAGGTTCAGCCCATCTCCCGCTATCCTCCTAGCTGGAGTCTAATGGAAATTGCGCACTACTGCCGCTGCCCTTGAGACTTTCCCTTCTATCGTGTTATTCTGTGATTCCTCCACTCTCAGCTATTTTGAATCGGCTGCAGACAAAGGGACTGGGATGAATTCCGATGAGCCGTTTTATTAAAAACCGTGCCCTCCAAGTTTCGGCTGTTCTGCGAAGTTTGCTTTAAAAAAAAACTGGTGAGGAAAAGCATTGATTGGAAAATAAAGTGCACATTTTTCTTATTCTGCACTTCTGTATTTTTACATTATAGATGTACCTACTTCAATACCGGGCACTTTCACCCCTTCATGCCCAGGCCAATTTTCAGCTTTCAGTGCTGTTGTACTTTGAATGACAATTGCGTGTTCGTATAACACTTTACACAAATACATTTTGTATGATTTTCTTCACACAAATAGAGCTTTCTTTTAGTGATTTTCAATTACCGCTGGGTTTTTTATTTTTTGCTATAAAAAAAAAAAACGAAAAAAGAACAAAACTTTTGAAAAAAAAAAAAAGTTTTTCCTAGTTTAGTCAGAAAATGTTGTAAATAAGTATTTTATTCTTCACTGATGTGCGCTGATGAGGCGCCACTGATAAGCACTGATGGGCTGGCACTTATGAGGAGGCACTAATATGCAGCACTGATGGGCACTAATAGGTGGTACTGATATGCAGCACTGATGAGCACTGATAGGCGGCACTTATGGGCACTGATAGGCAATGATAGGTGGCACTGATGGGAACTGATGAGCAGGCACTGATGGGCACTGAAAGGCAGCACTGATTGGCAAAACTGATGGGCACAGACTGGTGTCACTGATGGGCACAGACTGGTGTCACTGATGGGCAGAGACTGGTGTCACTGATGAACACAGAGTGGTGTCACTGATGGGCACAGACTGGTGTCACTGATGGGCACTGTCAGGGCTGCATTGTAATCAGGGCACTGATGATCAGTGCCCTGATTACCTTTACAAGTCTTCCCTGTGAGGAGATGCCACTTATTAGCTCTCCTCACCTCACACTCTGTCAGTGTGAGACAGGAAAATCCGACAAACGGCACTTCCTTGTTTACACAGCAGGAGGACAGTGGGAGGATAGCTGGAGGACGACGGGGGAGGATGGAGGGGGATCGCAGTGTAAGGTAAGTTTGATTGTGGGGTAATCCCGAGTGTGGCTCGGGGTTACCGCTTTTGGCACTGTATATTAACCCCGAGCCACACTCGGGAATACCACCAGGGAGGTTAAAAGAGAATTATACAAAAAAAATGATTAGTTAAACCCACAAGTACTGTACTTCTTTTCACCACTACTACTATTACTTTATAATGGCTTTTGAGATGTATGAATGTAGCAATTTAGAAATTGGATGAAAGGTTTAGCACTGGGAAACACTTTTTGAAGATAAACAGTGCATTTTATATACAACTATATAGGTCAGACCAAAATAAGGGACAAATGAGGAGCAAAGAGGGACAGAGACAGTCCCTCAAAATATGAGACAGTTGGGAACTACGATTATACAACACAGCTTACAGAGTGCGGTGGTCAGGACTGGGGTATGCTTATCGCCCATCCGTGACATAATTCAGGTTTTGCTGATCTGACTGGTAAAATTCTTCTTTCCACATCATCATTGCTCAAATATTCATGTACTGAAGGAAGGGGATTAATAACAGATGGCATACAAACAATACATTACAAGGTTATATCAGATGTCTTCACAACACTAGTACAGCATCCAATACCTGATTACATTCTCACTACAATTCCACTAAGGGCCATGAGTATTGGGAAAACATCCCAGGCTCTGCTTAATTACCATTATTAGTGCCAGAGACAGAAAACAGAACATGAATGATTATTTTAATCAGAAACAATGGTCTGATATACTTCACCCCTTTCCAGACACACATCTTCATTACGTGGAAATACAGTAGAATAATGTGTCTGGATTATGACTCATTCTCAAGGATAACTAATGACTATTTCAAAGTTGCTTTTAATATTTCATACTTCTGCTCAGACCTTACATTTTTTATTTGAACATTTGATCTGTATTGGAATGTCTCTTATAGTCAGATTAGCCCTTTCTAGGCGATAGACCAATATTTATATGGAAGATATGGTAGTGTGCTAGGAACACCTATTGGCCAGTGTTGGCACATACTGCTATATATGTTACACTGCATTTTTAGTAGTACACTGTGGTACTTTTTCTTAACGTTTGTTTAACCATTTGCTTACTGGGCTGTGTAACCCCCTTCCTGCCCAGGCCAATTTTCAGCTTTCAGCACTGTCACAATTTGAATGACAATTGCGCAGTCATGCAACACTGTACCCATGTAAGATTTTTATCATTTTTCTCACACAAATAGAGCTTTCTTTTGATGGTATTTAATCACCACTGTGTTTTTTTATTTTTTTTTATAAACAAACAAAAATGCCCAAACATTTTGAAAAAAAAAAAGTTTTTCTGTCATAAAATTTTGCAAACAGGTAATTTGATGTGGACTGATGAGGCTGCACTGATGGGCACTAATAGGCAGCACTGATAGGCTGCTCTGGTGGGCACTGATGAGGCGGCACTGATAGGCAGCACTGATGGGCACTAATAAGCAGCACTGATGAGGAGGAACTGATGACACTGCACTGATATGCGGCACTGATGGGCACTGATATGCGGCACTAAGGCAACACTGAAGGGCACTGATGGAAGCACTGATTGGCAATGATAGGCAGCACTGATGAGGATGCACTGATTGACAGAACTGATGGGCACTGTTGGAGCTGCACTGATCATCAGGACACTAATGATCAGTGCCTTGATTATCAGTGTAAATGTCCCCTTTCACACTTGCCAGATGCCCGCTCTCTCCCCTCCTCAAGTTGTCACAGAAATGAGGAATGGAATGCCTATAACTGGCAAGTGTATTTGCATCGTAATCAGTTGTGATTGGACACTGCTGATAATGTGGTAAAGAGCCACTGTGATTGGATCTTTACCCCAATCTGTGATCAGCTGTGTCCTTAGGAGTTTGCAGGGTGCGTTCCGCAGCGGGTGTGCGGTTCTGGGAGGTTGTCAATAGAGTGAGGGATTTTTTTGTCTTTATGAACCCTGCTATATGCACTGGTCTAAATCATTTGGTGGAGGGGGAGACTGTGGTGTGGGGTTGTTTTTCAGGAGTTGGGCTTGGCCCCTTATTTCCAGTGAAGAGAACTCTTAAGGCATCAGAATACCAAGACATTTTTGACAATTTCATGCTCCCAACTTTGTGGGAACAGTTTGGGGATGGCCCCTTCCTGTTCCAACATGACTGCGCACCAGTGCACAAAGCAAGGTCCATAAAGACGTGGATGAGCGAGTTTGAGGCGGAGGAACTTGGCTGGCCTGCACAGAGTCCTGAACTCAACCCAATAGAACACCTTTAGGATGAATTAGAGTGGAAACTGCGAGTCAGGTCTTTGCGTCCAACAGAAGTGCCTGAACTCACAAATGCACTTCTGGAAGAATGGTAAAACCTTCCCATAGACACACTCCTAAACCTTGTGGACAGCCTTCCTAGAAAAGTTGAAACTGTTATAGCTGCAAAGGGTAGGCCAACTCAATATTGAACCCTGCAGGCTAAGTCTACGATGCCAATAAAGCTCATGTGAGTATAAAGGCAGGTGTCCCAATACTTTTGACAATATAGTGTGTGTGTGTGTGTGTGTATATATATATATATATATATATATATATATATATATATATATATATATATATATATATATATAATATTTCATTTATTAGAGCTTGATGCATTAGACAACAAATATGGACAACTGAGAAAGAACAGATTTTGTTCCAAAATAGGTACAGTCCCTCCAAGTAAGGCACTCTTGGTAGCTGTAGGAGCAGGTTTATGATGCCTAAAATTCAATCTCCATATATGTGGTCAGGAAACAACCATACATTTTGGCCAAAACAGAAGACATAACATGCTTGCATGATATGATATGATATGATGTGATATGATCTTGAAGTTATAGCTTCATCTTGTTCTACACAAAAGAAGACTCTACAAACCAAAATGAATTCTGCAGTTCCAAATCAGCTTCTCTTACCAGTTTTAAAAATGACTTAATGAGTGTCTATAATTGTTCTAATTTGTTACAATGAGCTCCTGGCTAGACTATTACACTTGAGGACCGTATTACAATAATACTAATGGATCTCTACTAATGACGGGATGTTGTCAGAGAACATAAAATTCTGTGTTATGTATAATTATCCGTAATACTTTATTCCAAGTTCCCATCAACCTCTACATTTAAAGTGGAACAATACTCACCTCCCTTCCAGCAAAGGGAGGTCTCCGAGCACCCTTGCTGGCTCTGACATCTTTGCTTGGTCTTCTGGTTTTGATAACTTTGGCCATTTTGATTGGCCATGCTGAGGTGATGTAACTTCTATGCATGTCTGTGTAAGAGGGGACTAATATCCCTTTAGGGTGGGACTCTGTCCTTTCTTCAGCCAATCTAGAGTGGCCTTCCTTCCCCTTTGCTGGGTATATACACTAGGGGTGGGGCTTCAAATAGGGGATTTGTATGGGAAGCGCAGAAACATGGGAAGCTCCAGCAGGTGGTGGTAAGCTAGCCATGTGTCTCCCCTTAATCAGGCCTCAGCTTTGGGTCTAGTAAAGTTATTCAGGAGAATATATGGAAGAGGGGTAAACATTTGAATGTTTTATGATGATGGATGTTTTATTAACCACTTTACCACTGAGTACCGTAGTACTACTGCGGCAAAGGGGCTCGTTATCCTCTGACGACGTAGTACTACGTCGCCAGACACTCCCCCTTGTGAGCGGCGCTCGCGCGCCGCCGGAGGCTCGCTCCCGCTGTATTCAGTCACAGCGGGAGTCGGGCCAGGGGAGGAGCAGCGGCGATCGCCGCCGCTCTTCCCCGATCGCCGGGGATCGAGTCTGGAGATCCGCCCGCTGTGTGTAAACACAGCGGGCGGATCTTTGAAGTGACAGGCAGGGTCAGATTGCCTGGATCTGTCCTTGTGTCACTCAGTCACCTCCCCCCCCCCCCACACGTCAGTAAGCACCAGGCATACATTAACCCCTTCCCTGCCAGTGTCATTTTTACAGTAACAGTGCATATTTATAGCACTGATTACTGCAGTAATGTCACTGGTACCCCCAAAAGTGTCAAAAATGTCAGTCAAGGGTCCGATCTGTCCGCCGCAATGTCGCAGTCCCGCAAAAAAAAATCGCAGATCGCCGCCATTACGCGTTAAAAAAAAAAAACACCAAAAATGACCGAAATCTTCCCCTTTGTTAGTAAACGCAATAACTTTTGCGCAAACCAATCAAACTACGCTTATTGTGAATTTTTTTTACCAAACATAGGTAGCAGAAAACAAATTGGCCAAAAATTTAAAAAAATTTTGATTTTGCAATTTTTTTGGGGGGAATTTCATATAAAAAAATGTGAAAAATATTGTTGTTTTTTCAAAATTTACGCTCTTTTTTTGTTTATAGCGCAAAAAGTAAAAATCGCACAGGTGATCAAATACCACCAAAAGAAAGCTCTGTTTGTGGGAATAAAAGGACGTAAATTTAGTTTGGGTATGGCGTCGCACGACCGCACAATTGTACAGTAAGTCAGCAAAATGCTCTAGTGGTAAAGTGGTTTTAATGGACCAATTGAGATGAGTATGATGCAGTATATGGCATGAAGGATCTATATTCCCTTTTGGGGTCTTGTGAACAACGAGGACTGGTGTACTGGTATCTTTTCCTGTGGCCCTTGGGGTGTCTGCCAGAATTAAGAGAATGTTGATGCTTTCCTGGAGTATAAGATAAAGAGACAGGCCTGTGGAAGCTTTTGGCATGTCAAGTATTTGTACAGATACAGGCGAGCCAAGTGAACCACCCAAGTGAACTGCTATTTTGGGCCACATAGTCATTCGCAACCAGGAAGGACTCGGAAGACAAAATATGGCGATGAGCATTCTAGCTCCGAACTCTCATGCTCAAGATTCACAGAAGTAGGCCCCCTGGCACAGGAACTAATTATCACTAGGGGGCACTTCATGGAGCAGTTCACTTATCCCGACACCTGGCAGATGTTAGAATTGTACTCTTAGCTGTGCATGCTCATCTCTGTGTACATTGTCAAAAAAATTGCAAACAGGCAATTAGGAATCCTATATTGCAAAAAAGACATGGGATGCTTTTTCTACAAATAAAAAGCCTGCCTGTCATTAGAGTTCTTCTTTAATCTAAAATAATCCACCGGCCTGACAATAGCAATGAATACACTAGCAGCAGGCATTAAAGAAAAATGGGGCAGATCAAAGTGTTGACTACCCCTATTCATCGTGGATACTATGGCCCCGCTGATGAAGCAAAAATTCTGGGGTTCCATAGACCCCATGAATGCCCATAGAATCTCACAAAAGTTCTGCATGTGTGCAAGGTACAGCATGGTGTGGCAGACAGTAAACACAGAGAGTCCAAGTCAGGCAGTAGAAGTTATATTGTAGAAAAGTTTCAAACACAACTTTTTCAGGTCCAGCGGGTAGGCACACCTGTCCAGAGCCACTTAGGAACAGTAACAGCGGGTAAAGACTCGAAGATGCGTCTGCAATGAGGAGCGGAATGTGGCCTGGCCAGTCCACACCTAAATGGGAGGCATCCTGAAGAGAGGTAGCCCCTGCACTGTCCCTACTTCTCTGGAACCTTTCCCTATCTTTAAGCAGTATCTCTGTCAGACAGGGATCATGTCCCTATGCTAGCCACTCGAATAAAGCAAGCCAAACCTGGGAGCCAGAGTGTTAAATAGACTCTGCCTGATGAATGGTGGCCACTGGAGTCACATGGGGCGCCAGCGTTAATTCGGACAGCTGTCTCCCTGTGAACGCAGAAAGTCAAAGAAGAACCAAGTTCCTTACAACTTATTTCCCCTACTACATTGCCACTTTCGTTGAGCACCAACTGTTGTGAGGACTATAGACGGCACCTGCCTACGCGCAGCCATTTCAGCCAGAATAATAATAATTTTTTCATAAACAGACCCCAAATTGTTTAAGGGTATAGTGCATTAAGGGGGGCAAATATGCACCCAGAGAAAAACAAAATTGAACTGGTCTATTGTGATCCTAAGAAGGACAGAGCCTGCTGCGAAGAGCTATGACTTGTGGTGGACGTAGTCCCCAGGGAGATTAAGCCTGTGTTGCAGATTAGTTCTGGGACTACAGATCCCAGCATTACCAGAGCTCTGCTGAGGAGGACAAGGACTGTTCCTAAGCTTGAGCCAGTCATTGGGAGGTTGTTGTGGAACACAGACAGGGTAGCAGGCTCCTGAAAGTATGATTTGCCACATTGTCAGGGAGACAGGGAGACTGAGTCATGGACATCTCCTGATCTGTGTCAGTGCCACTGTTAAGCCTGGTGTCACCCCCCTGGTCGTGGAAAGGAGGTTTCTGCAGCTGGCACTGCTGAGCCCTGGACAGAGAGAGGGAGGGAACAAGTCATCATCCTAACAATCGCTGCGAGGTCGCTGACCGTACCCTGCTGCACCCGATTTAAAGGAACAGCATTGCCCACTTGGGGTACCATTCAGGCACCTGTTCAGAGGGATTTAAGACTTAGCACTCTAAGGCCGAATTTTGGACAACAATGCACTGCTCAGTAGAGGAGGGTTTACAAGAGAGTATCTGACTGTCACTCTTGCATTGCCCTTTAGACAGGACCTCCCATAATATAGGGACAAGGAGTCAGTCATTGGTCAACTTGTTTATTTCCAAGTTATTTTGCAACTGTTTCACATACTTGTTGAAGTGTTTATTGTTGTTTTTCATTCTTTGGTTGTTGAATTATTGTACATTTTTGCCATAAATATAATTTTTTTTAGCTCTGGTGTGTCAGAGAGCCTGGTGCTGGTTGGAGATTCGTGGTCACTGGGAACAGAGGACCTGAGAAAATGGCAAATCCTTCAGCACCTACATGCAAATACAGTACATACTATATTCTGTATATACTGTACCTATGGTCGCATCCATCTCTTGGCAATTATATGGCCCAGCATCCTGGGCACCATATCCGATATGCTTGGAAGTCTTTTTTCCACTATTCTGATAGTTTTGCATTCATGCTACATTTTTTGCTCTGTATTTTACTTTTTAATGAAAAAAAAAAAAAAAGTATTTTTTTATAGAATTTTCCTGGTGTATTTTTACGAGGTAGGTTGCAAAATCTTTCCTGAACCCCCCCACTGCTCAGCTTGGGACTGATATTCAGAATATGATAACACATATGAAAAGCTATACACATTAGACACAATTAAGACAGGAGTCAATTAACCTACTAGTATGTCTTTGAAGTGAGGGTGGAAATCCACACAAAGACAGGGAGAACATGCAAACTACATGCAGATAATGTCCTGATCAAGGCTGAAATCTGAGACCCCATCACTGCAAGGCATTAGCACTAACCATCAGGGGCGTACGTACAGGGGTCACCATTGCGACTCGGCCCCTCTGCTCCAGGGGGCCCATGCCACCCCCCTGCACAGCTGGATAAGAGGACGGAGGGGACGGCGACATGTAGAGGAACCGATCCCTCCATGCAGCCGCTGAACCCTCCTCTCCCTCCCGCAGAGTTGGAAATGGAGGGCATCGGCTCCTCCACATGTGGCTCCCGCTGCCTCCCTATGCCTGTCCTTCTGCCCTGGGGCTCCTGTGTCCTCCCCTGCGCTGCGGGAGATGTGTCAGGATGGAGAGTGTCATTTACCAGCCCCTTCCTTGTTTTAGTGAATAGAGTCAGTGATCAGTACCGATCACTTATTTTTTTTTTTAATTCATTCATAGCTGAGGCGTAGTAAACTGTGTTTACTATGCCTCAGTTTATGAATGAATGTGAAGCTCTGTACAGAGCTATTCCCGTTCATTCTTTTTGTGCCGCTGAGGCTGCAGGGAAAGGGATGGATGAATCTGTCCTCAGTCCCTTTCTCTGTCTCAAAAGTGAGACATCAGAGGTCTGTTTAGACCCCTGATATTTCACCAAAGCCCCCTAAATAGGGGTCCTAAAAATTATGTAAAAAAACATTTAAAAAATAATTAAATGATAAAACAATTATTAAAAAAATAAAACAAAAATAAAAATACTGACACCAGTGGTGGAACTACCAGGGTTGCATTTACGACTGGGCTCTGGCATTCTGCCACTGTGGGGGGACTCCACGGTGGCCCACTGCGGGCATGTAATAAAGGGTCTCACAATAGGAGTAAAGGGCCCCGGTTGGGGGACAAGGGGAGCCCTTTTTGATTTCTTAAACAGAAAGAAAGCAGCGCCAGCTTAGTGAAGCATAAGGTTTGTTAATACAGAAAACACGTAGAGACTTACTCTTAGGTAAGTAAAGGCCGGTACAGTAGGTGAATGGGATCATCCATCTTCTTCTCCTGGATACCGTTGTGGAAAGCAGGGGTACGGGGTGCCGGTGGTGCATGGAGGCTGTTGTCTGGCAGCCTGTCTGATGGTGCCGTGGTGGTGGAGTACTCTTATGCCTCGTACACACGCAACGATTATCGGCCAACCGATCGTCCCACTTTTGTCCAGTGTTGTTGTGTTGGTTGAAATGTGCTCTAGACTGCACACAAATTTTCTCGGCCAACAAAAACCAACTTCAGAAGTGATGTCATGAGCTGGTTTACTTTCCGTGTGTTTTTTCTTCTCTGAGCATGCCCAGTCTTGCTCATCAGATTTTTGTCTGACGAAATCTGTACTGACTGATGGAAAATCGGCCGTTCTGTTGATGGCCAACAAAAAATTTATAGCCTGCACACCAGATTTTGTTCGGCCGAAAAGTCGGAGTCGGTTGTTGAAAGCATTATACTAACAAACCGAAAATCGGCCGATCGGACGTTGGCCGAAAATTCACGGCCAACTATCGATGTGTGTGTACGAGGCATTAGTGTTGCTCCACTTCCTACTTCCTGTCAGCCCGACATCACTTCCTGTGAGGCGGAGGGAAAGATGGGCGTTGCTAGCTTTCGGAGCATCCGTGCTCCTTCATTTGATTTCTTGCACTGAGCACTGAAGGTTCTAGTTACGCCTCTGCTAACCACTAAGCCACTATGCCACCCAGACGGTTAACCACTTAAGCCCCGGAAGATTTTACCCCCTTCCTGACCAGGGGGTATTTTGCGATTCGGCACTGCGTGACTTTAACGGACAATTGCGCGGTCGTGCGACGCTGTACCTAAACGAATTTGACGTCCTTTTTTTCCCACAAACAGAGCTTTCTTTTGGTGGTATTTGATCACCTGTGCGATTTTTTGATCACGCGCTATAAACAAAAAAAGAGCGTCAATTTTGCAAAAATAACAATATTTTTCACATTTTTTTATATGAAATTCCCCCCCAAAAAAAAAAGGAAAAATCAAAATTTTTTAACATTTTCGGCCAATTTGTTTTCTGCTACATATGTTTGGTAAAAAAAAAATCGCAAAAAGCGTATTTTGATTGGTTTGCGCAAAAGTTATCGCGTTTACTAACAAAGGGAAAGATTTTTGTCATTTTTGTTGTTTTTTTTTTTTAACGCGTAATGGCGGCGATCTGCGATTTTTGTGGCGGACAGATCGGACCCTTGACTGACTTTTTTGACACTTTTGGGGTTACCAGTGACATTTCTACAGTATTCAGTGCTATATATATGCACTGTTACTGTAAAAATACACTGGCAGTGAAGGGGTTAACTTTATTTGAGAGGGAGGGGCTGTGTGTGTCCCTAGGGGCGTGATTCTAACTGTGATTGGCTGTGGCTTGAGGTGTAGTTACACTGATCAATGGATCTACATAGTATCTACACAGTTTACACAAGCTGCCTGCCTTTCTCCCTCTCCTCCGCCGATCGCAGAGTGAGCGGCAGACCGGCGGCGCGCGCTCGCTCCCCAGACCCTCCCAGGCTAGTGACGTACCGGTACGTCACTCTGCCTGTGAGGGGCTGACCGCCGCAGTATATAGTCGTGCGGTGGTCGGCAAGTGGTTAAGTAAAGATAGAGAAAGAAAGGGCTTCAATACATGCCCTTGTGTCATATCAGGTATAAGAAAGCCTGGGAATTTGGGGATCTGATCTAGAATTCTAATTGGTCCCCTTCAGCAGAGATCACGTGACTGCCGAGGTCTACCATCATGTCTGAAATCCAATTGGGAAAAGACCGCTCCAGGTGGGCTGGATGTCAGGTGCTGGTCGGATCCGTCAATCCGGAATCGCATGTAGCAAAAAAAAGGAGATGACCGCACTCCGATGTAAATCAAAAATTGGAGTAAAATTTATTCCACATCAAACAAATAGGCAAACTGGAACAACACACTGTGGATGCAGGACACAAAGGCAGACGCGTTTCACGACTTAGGGATGTCGCTTACTCATTGCCAGCTGGAAATGAGTAAGCGACATCCCTAAGTCGTGAAACGCGTCTGCCTTTGTGTCCTGCATCCACAGTGTGTTGTTCCAGTTTGCCTATTTGTTTGATGTGGAATAAATTTTACTCCAATTTTTGATTTACTTTGGAGTGCGGTCATCTACCATCATGTGGCCAGCACTGAAGGGAGTCTAAAACAACATTTTCTCAAGGAATGATAAGTACTTCAGCCTTTCTATTATTCTGTATTTATTCATCTTGGCAAGACTTTTGACATAGCTTTCTGTAATACAGGTTCACCTCAAGGATCTTTGGATAAAGACGAGTCTATTTAAAAAATCAGTTCTCCTTTTTTGCACTGAATTGGCTCCCTACCACTACAATAGCACTTGTATGTCTAGATATGATGGAAACCATTGATCTGGCTTTGAACTGCAGCCTAGAGCAGACAGTCTATTCAGTGACTACACCGGGAGAGATAGAGATTACTCCCTGAAGACTGATTCTGTCAGCAGCTTTGTAGCATATGACCTCGGTCACCTTGGCCTAGAATATAGTTCTTCTGCTTCCCTTACACAAATAAGAATCCTTATCTCTAATAAATGTTCATTTACACAGCTCGCGAAAACCGTTCAGCGGCAGTAAACAGGAACATGGGCGAACAGATGAATGATATTGTATCAAGTCTGGATTTAATTAGGTTACAGCCTTAGTTAATCTTAGTACATAATGAGCCCAAATTGTACACGGAAAATATCCAGAAGCATATGCAGAAGATAGCAGCCAACCAATAGAACTGATTTAGAGGTTGTTATTATGTTAAAGTGGCAGTATACTCCGCTTTTTAACGTTTACCTCTATACCTGCAGGTACTGTGAAACATCAGAACATCAGTGCCTGACCTCACAAATGTGCTTCTGGAAGAATAGTCAAACATTCCCAGACACACTCCTAAACCTTGTAGACAGCCTTCCCAGAAGAGTTGAAGCTGGTTTCACCCCCCTGCATCACAATGCTCGCAGGGAAGGGAACCAGAAGGCAAGTGCCAGCATTTGCAGAGCACAGAGTGGGGAGAGAGTTTGAGGATTGCTTGAGGACGGCAGGGGAGGACGGCGGGGGATTGCAGGGAAGGTGAGTGTGATTCTGGGGTAATCCCGAGTGTGGCTCTCCTAAACCTTGTAGACAATCTTCCCAGAAGATTTGAAGCTGTTATAGCTGCAAAGGGTGGGCCAACTCAATATTAAACCCTACCGACTAAGACTTGGCTGCTATTAAAGGGTAATTCCACTTTAGTAGGGAAAAACATAGCAAATAAAGAAAAAATAATATAGCGTATACAATTGAGACACAAATCATATTGTAATTTAATGTTATTAACCACTTGCCTACTGTGCACTTAAACACCCTTCCCATCCAGACCAATTTTCAGCTTTCAGCGCTCTCACAATTTGAATGACAATTGCGCGGTCATGCTACACTGTACCCATATGAAATTTTTATCATTTTTTTCACACAAATAGAGCTTTCTTTTGGTGGTATTTAATCACCTCTGGGTTTTTTATTTTTTACAAAAAAAAAGAACAAAGACAGAAAATTTTGAAAAAAAAAAGTTTTTCTTATTTTCTGCGAGTAAATTTTGAAAATAAATGATAGGCTGCACTGATGGGCACTGATGAGGTGGCACTTATGGGCACTGATGAGGTGGCACTTATGGGCACTGATGAGGAGGTACTAATATGCCGCACTGATGAGCACTGATAGGCGGCATTGATAGGCGGCACTGATAGGCGGCACTGATGAGCACTGATAGGCGGCACTGATGAGCACTGATAGGCGGCACTGCTGGGCACTGAGAGGTGGCACTGCTGGGCACTGAGAGCTGGCACTGCTGGGCACTGAGAGGCGGCACTGACGGGCGGCACTGATAGGCGGCACTGATGGGCACTGGCGGATGGCACTGGACACTGACGGGTGGCACTGATGAGCGGCACTGATGGGCAGCACCATCAGTGCCCACACTCAGTGCCCATAGTGCTGCCAGTCAGTGCTCATCAGTGCCTAGATGAGCAGGCACTGATGGGCACTGACTGGCAGCACTATGGGCACTGATTGTGGGCATTGATGGGGGGCACTGATGGCGGGCACTGTGGGCACTGATGGGGGGGCACTGTGTGTATGTTTTTACCTTTAGTAATCAGGGCACTGGTGATCAGTGCCCTGATTACATTCCTGTGTGTCCCCGGCGCTGTGAGGCTCCCCCTCCTTCCTCACACTGCAGGCTCTGTGTGAGGAAGGAGCGCCAGCGATGAGAGATGATCTCATATGTTTACATATGAGATCATCGCTCATTGGACGGCCCGATCACGTGGTGAATGGCCGCTGTGATTGGCCATTCACCACGATCTGTGATCGGCCGTGTCCAAGGGACACGGCCAACACAGATTTTCCCCGCTGCGCGCTCGCGGGAGCGCGCGGGGGGCGTGTCTCTGGGAGGCCTCCCGAACATTCAAGTCCGCGCTGCAGCCGTATATAGGCTGTAGCGCGGATGGGGGGAGGTTAAAAAATTACCTTTCCTTTTTAATCTGCAGCTGTTGAAATTTTCTATAGAAATGCAATGCAATATGGCTACCTGGAGCTGTTCTGTACACAGAATGTATACTGACCCTACCCCAGAAACATCATTTCCTGCTTGTGTGATTGGCTCACCAATTTTCCCAGAAGTCTGCACTCAGATTTCTGGCATCCCCTGCAACAAAAATGTCCTACTTGGTGAGATACTCCCAATAGGAACACGTCTAAAGGGATGCAGGCCCAGCAGATTTCCTCATTAGTGTTCTGCAGCTGCACAGCTGACTGAAAATTATGAAACCGCTCCCATTAGATCCACTCAGCACAGAGGAACAGACAATGATTTTTTCAGAATAACAAAAGGTAGGAATCTGCAACAAAGTTTGTTAAAATCCCTGCAATGTACAGAGATCACCCAGAGGGGAATGTTTTTTTCTCAACAAAAGTGGAGTTACGCGTTAAAGTTCATGTGTGTGTAAAGGCCGGCATCCCAATACTTTTGGTAATATAGTGTGTAGGGACCAGATGTTAATTGGACTATTAGTGGTATTTCGTCCAGTGTGATTATCTGAATAGGTAATTGTCAGCAGCTGGTTTGGCAGCCAAGAGTCACAGCTCTTTGTGTAATTTGAACTTCAACTATTGAGCTCTATAACGAATGGGACTTTTCTGCAAAAGCAGGTGAAGTAGACCTGAATTTAAAAAGTGAAGATTTTCTATCTTAAAGGGAACTTATAGAAAAGATAATTGTGCCTAGGCAGAAAAGAATGTACCTTTTGGCAGTTTTTTCCTGACATGTGCCTAGGCCCTCCTGTTTTGTAGCCTAATATCTGTATATCTGAATTGTGAGATAATTTAAGGCACTGTTGTCTCTGATTGCTAGTCTCACAAGATTTTAAGTGAGATTTGATAATGTCAGCACTTTACTGCCCACTGTTCTCTTTGCTGGAGAAGAAGTCGTACCCGAGAAGCTGCAGTGCAAGAATCTCCCTCCCCTGATTCTGCTTAATTTATTCTGTAGATATGTGCATCCCCCAGCTCCTCTGCTTCTTTCTGATCATTACCAAACCATTCATCATGGGAGGTGGCTCTGACATGAGAATGCAAAGCCCTGCTTCTACCAAGATGTCCACATTCACGCAGAGACACCAATGAGAAAGTCGGTAATGGGGAGAAGATCAGCTGCAGGGCTATCACAGGCAATACTGGTGACTAGTCTTTTAACTTCAGCCTGTCTTTTTTTAACCTATGTACCACAGCACGGGTTCTCTGTAAATCCTTAGCACAGCTAATAAACTGAAAAATCAGCACAAGGGACATAACTTGCAGTCAGTAGGATCTGTCCCATGTGTTGATGCCTTCTCTGTTGGTTGAAATCCTCTTCTGTCCATCCCCCCACCTCCATAATCTTCCTGTGCGGTGGTTAACCACTTCTGGACCGGAAGATTTTTCCCCCTAATGACCAGGCCATATTTTGCAATTCGGCACTGCGTTATTTTAACAGACAATTGCGCGGTCGTGCGACACTGTACCCAAATACAATTGATGTCTTTTTTTCCCACAAATAGAGCTTTCTTTTGGTGGTGTTTGATCACCTGTGCGATTTTTATTTCTTGTGCTATAAACAAAAAAAGAGCGACAATTCTGAAAAAAAAAAAAAAAACAATACTTTTCACATTCTGCTATATAACATTCCCCCCCCCCCCCCCCCCAAAAAAAAAATTAAAAATCAAAATTTTTTAACATTTTAGGCCAATTTGTTTTCTGCTACATGTTTTTGCTAAAAGAAAAATCGCAATAAGCGTATTTTGATTGGTTTGCGCAAAAGTTATCACGTCTACTAACTACGGTAAAGATTTATGTAATTTTTATTGTTTTTTTTTTTTTACTAGTAATGGCGGCGATCTGCGATTTTTAGCGGGACTGCGACATTGCGGCGGACAGATCGGACCCCTGACTGACATTTTTGACACTTTTGGGGGGACCAGTGACATTACTACAGTAATCAGTGCTAAAAATATGCACTGTTACTGTAATAATGACACTGGCAGGGAAGGGGTTAACACTGTGGGTGATCAAGGGGAGTGATTCTAACTGTGGGGGGGCGTGGCATGTGAAATGACCATAGAGACCTGTGTTCCTATATAGAAGGATCACAGGAGCTCTATAATCATTCCAGGTAGAAGAACGGTCAGCTATTGTAAACACTCTCTCAGCGGGGAGCGATCGCGGGTGTCAGGCAACAATCGGAGCCGCCTGCCCCATGCAACGGAGTCCCCGCTGCCGAGTGGGGGCGGGAACGTGCCACCGGCGGTCGCCCCCTAGCTGCAGGAGCGCGACCGATGTAGGTCTAGGTTGGTTCGCGCAGGAGGGCCGCACTGCCGCAGTAAAAAGGCGACGGGCAGTCAGGAAGAGGTTAATAAAACGTACAGGCTGTCACAGACTCTCCTCAAAAGAATGCGACTATGCCTGTCCATTCTGCCCAACTGCACCATTCATAGTACTACTACAGCATTTATGAATGAAACAGGATCTATGAATGGAGGATGATTGATGATTTATGGCGGCATAGGTGGGAGTTTCGGAGGAAGAAGATTTAAACTAATGGAGGCGGCATCAGCACAAGGGACACATCCTAACTGTAAGTTATGTTCCTTGTGCTGATTTTTCATTATTTTCTTTTGGCTGCACTTAGGCTTTAAAGTTAGTCTACTACTAGAGCTCCTCCTACTGTCTGCAAATAATAAATATGAAGTATTCACCTGCAATAGTTTATGTTAGTTAACTAAAATCAAACTTTTCGTTTGATGACCACATCCCTCATGTTAAATCTCTAATCTGAAAATTTTAATGAATCCTTATGAAGCAAGTATTTGTATTGGAACACATATGAGGATCAGAGTTTGACTTTCTGGTGCCTTCCCTAGCTGGATACTTGTCACGGGTCAGTCACTCAGAAACTATTCATAGGTGACAGAACAATCTAAATCTAAACTACAAACCACATGTCCACAGGATTTGTCCGATTTCTTCTTACCTTATAGCAGCATTCTCACATTTGGTTCTTCAATGACCTGAGCTTAACAGTACCGAGTGATCCATCTTATTATACAGTATTCCAATAACTGACCTCAGGTCACAGTGCATTGAAAGTAGATGACCCTAGATGGCTTTGTATATTGCCTTGGGATTAGAGAGAACTCAGATCCTTTTAGTTCTTATCTGTCACAGGGTAGAATGTCAGCTATTCCTTGCAGAAAAAGCATGTTATATTTTCATTCTGTCATATAAGCAAAAAACAAACCATCCGATACTAAAGGGCAACTGACCATCAAATTAATATACTGTTTACACCAATCAATCAGCTGTAACCTTATGACCACCCTCCTAATAATAAGTAGGTTCCCCTTTTGCTGCCAAAACAGCCCTGACCCTTGGAGGTATGGATGCCACTAGACCTCTGGAGGTATTCTGTGATAGCGGGCATCAAGCCGTCAGTAGCAGGTCCTTTAAGACCTTTACGTTGTTTTACCAGTACATCCCACAGATGCTCAAATTGGATTGAAATCTGGAGAATGTGAAGGCCAGGTCAACACCTCAGACTCATTGTTGTGTTCCTCAAACCATTTTTGAACCATTTCTGCAGCACGGCAGGGCACATTGTCCCGCTGAAAAGGGCCACCGTCATCAGAGAATAATGCTTCTATGAAGGGATGTACCTGGTCAGCAACAATGTTTAGGTAGGTGGTACACGTCAAAGTAATATCCACATGAATGGCAGGACCCAAGGCTTCCCAGCAGAACATTGCCCATACTGCCTCCGCCGGCGTGCCTTCCTCACATAATTCATCCTGGTGCCATCTCTTCCCCAGATAAGGAATGCACACGCACCCAGTCATCTATATGTTGTAAAATAAAATGTGATTCGTCAGACAAAGCCACCTTTTTCCATTTCTCCGTGGTCCAGTTCTGATGCTCACATGCTCATTGTAGGCGCTTTTGACTGTGGACATGGGTCAGCATGAGCCCCCTTGCCGGTCTGTGAATACACAGCCCCATTCACAACAAACTGCAATTCCCATTTTTTTTACTTTCACATCAACTTCAGGGACAACATGTTTACGTGTTGCCTAATATATCCCACTGACTTTCAGATGTCATTGTAAAATCAATGTTATTCACTTTGCCTGTCACTAGTCATAAAGTTATGGCTTATCGGTACCTATAAATATATATATATATATATGTAGCACCCTCCTAGTCAGGTGCTAGGTAGAGAGTATAGTTTTGGCTCTGTCTGCCTATCAGAGGAGCAGCAGGCAAATCTATATTGTTTTCTGCTTAACCGAGAGCGGGATCTGTGAGTCAGTTCTGCTCAGTGTGCCCAGTGTGTGATTCATATGGTCTGAGTGAGTGTCCCCAGCTGATCCAATGGGGAGGCACATAGGATGCTGGAGGAAACCTAACCAATGACACACAGGCTTTTGGTACTGCCCCAGAGGTTGGCACAGACAGTTGGTCTCACTGCATTATGGGGCAGGGTATAAAAAGCCATGGGCGCATGAGGTAGTGGTCTTTGGCTGGAAGTAGAGTCCCAGAAGGAGGGTGGCTGCTGCCTCCTCTTCAGCAGCAGTTGGTGTATGGTCATAGGCAGTCGGCCTGGTGCACCTACAGTGTGGAACTGACCCCAGAGGTCCAGGAGAACTGACTGAGGAGTTGGGGCACTGCGAGACTCTGGAAAAACAGTATTGTGAGTAAAGAGGATTTTGCCCAGGGGTCTGCCCAAGAAGGGGACCACTCCAGGTAGTGCAGTCATTGGATGGGTGTCGGCTAGTACAGAGAAAGGGGGTACTGGGGGAGTACCCTGAAGAGAAACACAAATAGGAACATTTACCTTATCTTTATTCAAGTGGCAGAAAGAAGTAGCGGCCTTGAAACATTCTCAAGATAGAAGTCCTCTGAATTGTGAATAGTTCAACAGTTGGAGTATCCCACTCATCCCTTCTCGCATCATAAGATAAATAAAACAACAAAAACAACAACCCCTAGACTGATCCTTGACTGAGCTAAGAACTTAAAGTATTATGATTTTCTGCAAGCAGTTGCTACGGGTAACACAGGGGAATCCAAAAGTGTCATTCTTCAGCAGTCCTCTAGGGGGCAATGCTACATACTGTGTGTATATATATATATATATATATATATATATATATATATATATATACAGACAGTATATACAGTATCTCCCCTCACATTTTTGTAAATATTTTATTATATATTTTTATGTGACAACACTGAAGAGATGACACTTTGCTTTAATGTAAAGTAGTGAGTGTACAGCTTGTATAACAGTGTAAATTTGCTGTCCCCTCAAAATAACTCAACACACAGCCATTACTGTCTGCTGGCAACAAAAGTCAGTACATCCCTAAGTGAAAATGTCCAAATTGGGCCCAATTAGCCATTTTCCCTCTCTGGTGTCATGTGACTCCTTAGTGTTACAAGGTCTCAGGTGTGAATGAGGAGAAGGTGTGTTAAATTTGGTGTTATTGCTCTCCCTCTCTCTGATCCTGGTCACTGGAATATCAACATGGCACCTCATAGCAAAGAACTCTCAGAGGATCTGGAAAAACAAATTTTTGCTCTACATAAAGATACCCTAGGCTATAAGAATATTGCCAAGACCCAGAAACTGAGCTGCAGCACGGTGGCCAATACCATACAGTGGTTTAACAGGACAGGTTCAACTTAGAACAGGCCTCGCCATGGTCGACCAAAGAAGTTGAGTGCACGTGCTCAGCGTCATATCCAGAGGTTGTCTTTGGATTATGGTGGATTACTGGAACCATGTCTTGTGGTCTGATGAGACCAAGATAAACCTATTTTGTTCAGATGGTGTCAAGATGTGTGGTGGCAACCAGGTGACAACATGAATACATACATGAATACACTGTGATATCCAGAAGCAGAGCATGATTCCCTCCCTTCGGAGACTGGGACGCAGGGCAGTATTCCAACATGGTAACAACCCCAACCATACCTCAAAGACGACCACTGCCTTGCTAAAGAAGCTGAGGGTAAAGGTGATGGACTGGCCAAGCATGTCTACAGACCTAAAACCTATTGAGAGTCTGTGGGGGCATCCTCAAACGGAAGGTGGAGGAGCGCAAGGTCTCCAACATCCACCAGCTCTGTGATGTCGTCATGGAGGAGTGGAAGAGGACTCCAGTGGCAACCTGTGAAGCTCTGGTGAACTCCATGCTCAAGAGGGTTAAGGCAGTGCTGGAAAAAATTGGTGGCCTCACAAAATATTGACACTTTGGGCCCAATTTTGACATTTTCACTTAGGGGTGTACTCACTTTTGTTGCCAGCGGTTTAGACATTAATGGCTGTGTGTTGAGTTATTTTGAGGGGACAGCAAATTTACACTGTTATACAAGTTGTACACTCACTACTTTACATTGTAGCAAAGTGTAATTTCTTCAGTGTTGTCACATAAAGAGATATAATAAAATATTTACAAAAATGGGAGGGGGTGTACTCATTTTGTGAGATACTGCATATATATATACACAGTACATATATTTATTTAAAGCAAAGGTAATTATTTCCTACCACAGTTTATATATATATATATATAGATAAAAATGTATCTAACCCTATCAACACCTTGACACCATCTATCTTCGTGCAAAAACACTAAATGGTAGCAAGTGAACTGACCCTTCTTTTCTTCGTTTCCCTTCTATAGAATTATATAATGGAATAAAAACTGGGAATATAATTTATTCAAGTCAGCAGAAATGTCGTATCTTTCCACTGCATTCTACTGAATTGTAACAAATCACATATTTACTCAACCTACATGACCCCAATTCACAGCTTCTGGTGTGCGAGAGAACCAGACGTTCATTCCCTTTACCACCACATATGGATGTCATTACTAAGAATCACCACACAGCAGAAGGACGAGAAAGAAAATGTGAATTAAACTGTAGGGCAAATCATCTAACCTTTGTATATGTCATGCATGCAAACATTAAATATGTTTTCAACACAGGCCATTTACAGATTTCCAGAAATGTCATCTCTGCACGCCTTCACAGATGAGAGAAAACGCACACTACAGTACTTATACAGTGTTAATACAGTAAAATAAATGAGTTTAAAGGGGAGCTGTTTTTTTTTTTTTTTTTTTTTTTTTTTTTTTTAATTGAATGTATAGTATCTAGTACTTTTTTTCAGATAAACATGTATATGGGATAAGCCTGTTGGAAACTATCTATCATTAATCAGAGTATTTATAAAAAATATTTGCATAGCAAAAAAAGTGACAGTGCATGTACATTCGTTCTGTGCAAAAGGGGCAAAAAACAAGTGTTATTATGCTATTTCTTATGCTAGTGGAATGTTTTTTTTATTGATTTTAAAAGGAAAATAATGCATTTGGCCACTGGATGGTGCTAAGCATCATAGGAATTTTCAATGATACTTATCGACATTAAATGGGCCCATTATAAAGAGGCCTTAAACTACTTGTTGGATTTTTTATTTATTGCATTAGAAATAGCTGAAAGATGCAAAGATGGATGGTAACACTGAAAACTCCCAGGCAGAACAGAACAGAATTGGTTATCATGGAAGGGAGTTCTTGTGATTGGAATATCCAAGAGATATAAGTAGCCAGTAGCTGATTCAGTCCACCAGACTCTTATAACTAGAATATAATTTTTGGATTTACTGACCTTTTGAGACTTTGACTGCCACTGATGTTTGTAATATGTTGGCAGCAGTGGGGGGGGGTTTACACAAATATGACAAACCAACTGTTGTCTGTCAGGTGGAAGTGATCTGACGGCTATATGGCTACCAGATCACTTCCACATCCCCCAACCCTGGCAAGCCCCCTCCACGGTCCCCGTTGTCCCACCTGTTTGCCCGGGACCCCCATGGCGGGTGTAACTGGGTAAAGGGGAGGGAGACTCACAAACACCCATTAACAAATCTCCCCTAGCTAGAATGGACACCGAAGCAATGAGCTGTCATGTTTAGGGGCCTCTGTGGCTGGGGAATAAGCTAATGGAGAACATTCCAAACTCCATTAGCGTCAGTTGAAGGCAGATGATACATCAGGGATCTACATACGAAAACTTTGACTAAACTACATGTTACTTATCATCGCACCCACCAGATGGAGAGCAATACTTCTTAGGCCATTACTGGTGATTAGCTCCAAACTGATGACCTATAGGAGCTTTTAAAGCATTGCTTATGGAAAATTTTGGGCATCAATGTTTTTTTCATTTCAAGGGCGTACACAATTTTAAGGCTTGACATCTGCAGATACACAGCCTCATACACAACAAACAGCTTCAGGGACAACATGTTTACTTGTTGCCTAATATATCCCACTGACTTTCAGGTGCTATTGTAAAGTCATTGTTATTCACTTTACCTGTCACTGGTCATAAAGTTATGGCTGATCGGTGTGTGTATATATAAATATATATATACTGTATATAGTGAAAAAGCAACTACCAATGTTAACATAATACTGTATATGTACATACATTTAGCTACACTTGTAAAAGAGTTTAATTATTTTGCATTTCATTTTTCCTGTCATTTTTTTTCTTAATTGAGTTGAAAAATAAAAAAAATAATTTTAAAATATATACCTTCTTTTTAATCAAGTTATTATGAAATAAGCCAAATTTAGGGCTTTTTTTCCTTAGAGAATAGGTGCAAGAACTCCCCCTTTCTGAGTCATTCCTTGTCTCTGCCCCCTACCCACCTCTGAGCACCGTCCCTTGGTTCCACCCCCTACCCACCTCCCAGTACTGCCCCTTTTAGAGAGTACAGAACCAAGTATAATTTTGTGGTGCTAAATAATTTGTATGGGATTTGTTATGATAACAGGAAAAGCTGTAAAATAGATCCTCTGCTACCAGCAACAATAGATCCCCCCCTAGCAGTAATAGATATCCCCTGCAACACTAGACCCACCCCAGGCAACAATAGATCTCCTACACATCATTATATCCCCCCTCCCAGCAACAATGGACCGCCCACCCATTACAAAATACCACCCCAGAAACAATAAATCCACCCCTGCTACATTTGACACCCCCCCCCCCCCCCAGCAACAAAAGACCTCAGCAGCACACAAAGAAAGATTCCTGCCAGCATCAATAGACCCTCCAGCATACCTCAGTACCTCTTGCCATTACATAAATTCAGTGCTGTAGGTACCGGAACTGTGTAATCCCACGTTCCTGCAAAAAAAAGCCCTGGCCATATGTATAGTTTTTATTTTAAAAAAAGAGGGGGATATGCAGCTGTATAACAGTATGTATGAAGTAGGCTTCAAATAAACCATGCGGCATAAAGTACAAAAAACAGTTTATTAGTTGTATAAAATATACAGAATATAATCCATGTAAGTATCTCACACGTGGCCGTCTTTAAGGCAGGGCAAAAGTGGCAGCTGCCCTGGGCCCGCTCATTGTTGTGGGTCCCAAAGTAGCTGCCTCATACTTGCCAACTATGCCAGTTTAAATACCCTTGTCCCTTGAAGTTTTTGTCCCATGCTGTATCCCGATATCTCAGTGTGAAGTTATGTTACTAATGCTGCCCTATTGCCGTGTACAGATGACTCACCCGCAGACCATGTGTTTACATGTAAATAACCTACAATGATATGTAAATTGCGTGGCATTAATATGTAAATAGCCCCACCAAGTTGCATTGATATGTAAATAGAGGTAGCATTCATATGTATAACATGACCCACTGAGGTCATATCCACCTTCACTTCTGCTGAATGCTACCCACTGGGGAGGTAATGGGGCATCCTTAAAAGTCCTGCCTACAACTGAGGTCATTAAGCCTACCATCAGCCTGTTCAGCAAAGGTAAGCAAATTGGAGGTGGAATCCTTTTTCAAAATACCATGGAGGAACAGTACCGTGAATTTTGGTGGATGTGAATACGCACATCTCAGCAGATACATGAGGGTGTCATTTACAGTCAATGCCACTGCTGTGTACCAGCTAAAGGGCAGCACGTTTCTATGGTGTCAGGAAAGTGATTTTGCATGTGTTCCTGGCACAATAAATGTGAATGTAGGCAAAATGTCTCAGTAACATTGATGGTCAGTGTAAATCTTCTCATTACATTGGGGCCTGGTGTACAATCCTTTCATTCACACTAGTGGCCAGTGTGAATGTTCCCCTTACATCGGTTGTCAGTGTAAATTCTTCATTACATTGGTGATCAGTGTACATTTTCTTTTGCATGGTGGTAAATCTAAATACCCCCCTAACATTGGTGGTTGGTGTAGAAGTGTCACCTTACATTGGTGGTCAGTACAAATCTCCTCAACAATAGTTGTCAGTGTAAATCCCCCCTTACATGGAGGTCATTGTATATCCCCCTTACACTGGTGGTTGGTGTAAATGCTCCTATTACATTGGTGTCAGTGTAGAAATCCCTCTTTATATTGGTGGGGGGCAATACATCCCCCGTTATATTGTGATCAGTGCAAATTGCCCCTCACATTGGTGGTCAGTGTAGAATCCCCCCTCACATTGGTGATCAGTGTAGAATCCCCCCTCACATTGGTGGTCAGTGTAGAATCCCCCCTTACATTGGTGGTCACAGTGTAGAATCCCCCCCCCCCTCACATTGGTGATCAGTGTAGAATCCCCCCTCACATTGGTGGTCAGTGTAGAATCCTCCCTCACATTGGTGGTCAGTGTAGAATCCCCCCTCACATTGGTGGTCAGTGTAGAATCCCCCCTCACATTGGTGGTCAGTGTAGAATCCTCCCTCACATTGGTGGTCAGTGTAGAATCCCCCCTCACATTGGTGATCAGTGTAGAATCCCCCACTATATACTTGCCAAAGATTTCCAGCTTTGCTCTACATGATTCAGAATTTGCCTCAGTGTATTGCCTCCTAACTAATCCCATCCCCCCCCCACTGCCACTGATCCCATCTACCCCTCAGCATTGCCACTGATCACCCCCCCCTCCCTTTCTCCAGCATTATCACTGATCCCAAGAGTCCTAGAATTCCTAGGAGTTTTCTATCTATTGATGGGACCCCTTACCTCCACAGTCCATGGTGTGCAGGCAAGCAATCAATCAGTGGGCAGTAATGATGTGCACTAACCTCTTGCAACCAATCATTGAGAGGTAAGGATATGCAATAACCTCTAGCAACCAATCAGTGAGCAGTAATAATGTGCAGTAATCTCTAGCAACCAATCAGTGAGCAGTAATAATGTGCAGTAATCTCTAGCAACCAATCAGTGAGCAGTAATAATGTGCAGTAATCTCTAGAAACCAGGAATTCAAGTTTATTTTGGTCAGTCCTGTTACTTCCGGTACAATGGACATTATAGAACTTTTTCCATATTCCCACTACCTGAGGATTGTGCTGTAGAATACTTCCATAAGCCCAAACTTCATCGCTTTACTTAGTAAAAGCTGATGGAAATTTGCTGAATGTGATATGAATCATGGTAACAATCTACTTTCAAGGGAGATAGCCACTTATTCAGTGTTACTCATTATCCATTGGGGGATTTATATTCCCGATAATAGGTCTTTGAGCACCTTGATTGCCCCTCTATTGCTGGCTAAATTAATATCCCTGTTGAGTTAGTTATGACTACAAGCTCCATATATCGTTTACCTATCCGGGATTGTTTTTAATTAAGTTTTGAGTTATGTGAATTGTCATGTGTTTCTGGAAGATGTGAGATACTTACATGGATTATATTCTGTATATTTTATACAACTAATAAACCGATGTTTCTACTTTATGCTGCATGGTTCACTTAAAGCCTACTTCATACAGATTATACTATACAGCTTTATATCCCCCTCCTTTCTTTTTTTTCCTGTATATTACTAGGCTAGTACAACACCCACTTGGTGAGTCAGCAAGTACGTCAACCCCTCACCACTAGGTGGCGCTTCACCTAGTACATACTGTATATCTTTTCTGTTTTGTGATAGTTTTTATTTACCACTTGCAGCTGGTAGGTGGCATGCTTTCTGCTAGAGTAGGTTCTCTCTGGCAGTCTCTTTTTACAGCTGCTGTGCTATTATCCTTCTGCAGAATAGTTATTGGCGGTATACGTATGAACATCCACTTAATGGCAAAAACAGCATACTGATTTCATGAATAAACAGTACATGGAATGTCAATGCAGATGAAGAGACACAGTAAGAATAAAGCCCTAGACCTGGGCTGATTCAGAGCAAATGGCTGAAAAAAGGCAATGCAGCTAATCACAAGCCCCCCCCCCCCCCCCACCCTTTTTTTTTTTTTTTGTCAAATTTGGAACATTTTGGGCACTATAAATTCAGGCTTGACATGTTTGGTATGTATTTTCTCCGCTCAACCTCATCTTTTATGTTTTACAATAAAAATTGGGTATTTTATTACATTTGTGTGCTCTAAAATTAACGTCAGTGTGTTTTTTTAATGAAATGTTGCTTTTCATAGACCATCCTAATTCCTAATATCCTGTGACATAAAAAATTGGAACTACTAATAGGTTATACTCCAAGGTTTTTTTTTCTCATATATATATATATGAATAGCTAGGATAGCTAGGATATATGAAAGCTAGGATTGCTTTTACATGAAAGCCGGCCGCTGGCTGTAAAAAAAAATACCAAGATGATACCAAAATCTGCAGGCATCATCCTGGTATGACCACACTACGTTGCTGGTCCTTGTTGGGCATATATTGTAAGGGTCTTCTTTTTTCATGCAGCCTGTGGGCTGAACAAAAAAAGAGAACCTAACAGATTCCTCCATTCATATCAATCGATGTGGATGAAGAAATCTCTGCCAGAAAGTGTGTGGTATGCCCACCATTAGACCTCCCAGCATCCACCTACTTCTAATGATGGACAAACATGCAATGTTCTTTTTTTCTTTCAGCCCATGGGCTGAAGGAAAAAAAAAGAATATAGCAGATTCCTCCATTTGCATCGATCAATGTAGATGAAGAAATCTCTGCCAAGAAAAGTGTTAAAAAATATATGGCAAAGCATAGGGGAGATCCACCCTCTGTGTCCATACCCTCCCCTATGCTTTGCCATATACAGTTTCTCACAAAAGTGAGTACACCCCTCACAATTTTGTAAATATTTTATTATATCTTTTCATGTGACAACACTGAAGAAATTACACTTTGCTACAATGTAAAGTAGTGAGTGTACAGCTTGTATAACAGTGTAAATTAGCTTTCCCCTCAAAATAACTCAACACACAGCCAATAATGTCTAAATCACTGGCAACATAAGTGAGTATACCCCTAAGTAAAAAATGCCCAAATTGGGCCCAAAGTGTCAATATTTTGTGTGCCCACCAATATTTTCCAGCACTGCCTTAACCCTCTTGGGCATGGAGTTCACCAGAGCTTCACAGGTTGCCACTGGAGTCCTCTTCCACTCCTCCATGACGACATCATGAAGCTGGTGGATGTTAGAGATCTTGCGCTCCTCTACCTTCTGTTTGAGGATGCCCCACAGATGCTCGATAGGGTTAAGGTCTGGAGACATGCCTGGCCAGTCTATCACCTTTAGCTTCTTTAGCAAGGCAGTGGTCGTCTTGGAGGTGTGTTTGGGGGTCATTATCATGTTAGAATACTGCCCTGTGGCCCAGTGTCCGAAGGGAGGGGATCATGTTCTGCTTCAGTATGTCACAGTACATGTTGGCATTCATGGTTCCCTCAATGAACTGTAGCTCCCCAGTGTCGGCAGCACCCATTCAGCCCCAGACCATGACACTCCCCCCACCATGCTTAAATGTAGGCAAGACACACTTGTCTATGTACTGCTCATCTGGTTGGCGCCACACATGTTTGACACCAGCTGAACCAAATAAATGTATCTTGGTCTCTTTAGACCACATGACATGGTTCCAGTAATCCATGTCCTTAGTCTGCTTGTCTTCAGCAAACTGTTTGCAGCTTTCTTGTGCAATGTCTTTAGAAGAGGCTTCCTTCTGGGACGAAAGCCATGCAGACCAATTTTATGCAGTGTGCAGCGTATGGTCTGAGCACTGACAGGCTGACCCCCCGCCCCTTCAACTTCTGCAGCAACGCTGGCAGCACTCATACGTCTTTTTCCCAGGCAACCTCAGGATTTGACGCTGAGCACGTGCACTCAACTCCTTTGGTCGACCATGGCGAGGCCTGTTCTGAGTGGAACCTGTCCTGTTAAACCACTGTATGGTCTGCAGCTCAGTTTCAGGGTCTTTAGTAATTTCTTAAGTGTTGTCAATATATAATAAAATATTTACAAAAATGTGAGGGGTGTACTCACTTTTGTGAGATACTGTATATTAAGTCCCCATTCACCTATGAGCCTTTTGTTGAACAATTCAAGAAGCACAACACTTAAAATTAAGAATTTCTTTATTCTCATTTGGCCATGAGAGTGTTGTGTCTTTGGGGCAAAAAACTCGCTATTTTGCTCCTGTACCACAATTCACGCATAAGACCGCGTGTACAAATATGCAAAAAAGAGCCTCTAAATAGCTTGTATATGTTCATGCTGAGTGTGAATGGGGGGGGTTTTGGGGGCACTGCACAACGAGACAAACACTAACTTGTATGTGTTAACGCATTGGACGAATGTGAACCCGGCCTACATGCGCCAGGAATTCAAGTATCTGCAAGTTTATTATTTCCAGCAGGACTTGTGTGCTATGGGCAGCACAAACAATCATTTAAATGTTTTATTGCCTTGTGTGTCTTTCTCTTTAAATAAACTATACTTTACATACAATTATGCCTCCTCTTTACTTTGAAGTTAAACCAACCGTGGAACAATTTTAAGGAGCAGATTAGATCCGATGACCAGAATGGATGATTCAAGTCATCACACTGATGAATGTTTTTATTCTTGAAGAGGAAAATGCGTCCCTAGCCTCTTGATTGATGGGGTTTATACATTGCATAATACATCACATAAATAAATCACCTTCATGCAATGTATTATACACTAGGGCTGAACCAATCTGTATTCTTGATTATTATTTAATATCAGTACAATGAGCATTGGAAAGTGCAGTAACCCAAAGAATGAAAAAAAAATATTAGCTTTCAATCTATTGGAGTCAAAACCTTGAAAAGGTGATTTCCGATTGGTTTCCCGGGTTGTTCTTCATATGTTAAATCTTTGCCTCAAATGTAAAGTTGGGAGGAAATTCTAAACTTTTTCTCAGTTTCCACCATCTTCCAATGAGGATGCCTGTTTCAGTGGTAACAAAATTGCAAATTTGGGTAGGTTACCTCTCATTTCATGTTCTGTCTGCCAGACAGAAAGTGACAGTAATGCTGGCCATACACCTGCCGAAAAATCATTAGAAAATCTGTCATTTGGTCCAATCGTACGTTTTTCCTCCAGTTAATGGGCACAAATAGAAAATCATTTTCAACTTTACAGAGCCGAAAAATCGAAGGAACAGTTTTGAAAATCTGCCGGCCGATCGATAAACGAACGATAAATTGAAAGGTTAAGGTGTTTCTCGGCCGACCTGTTTGCACTAGGTATATGTGACAAACTGAATTCATTTATGTCCATTGAATGATTTAGCGTTCAAAATTTGGTCATTTCATGATGGCACGATCGTCTGCTCTCAGGGCCGATTTTTCGTTTTTCGAAAATGAGTTTGCCCGATATTTCGGCTAGTGTATGGCCAGCATAAGTCTCCGTAATCGGTACACACACTATAGGGTCTATTTATAAAACAATTGTTGGACGAATATCACACAGTCATGCAGGCTGTATACATTTTCTCTGTCATTTCTGTAATAGATTAACCATTTGCCGACCGCCGCAAGTATATATACTGCGGCAGTCAGCCCCCCCTGGGTAAAGTGACGTACCGGTACGTCACTCGCCCGCGAGCCAATAGGGGGCGAGTGCGCGCCGCCGGAGGCACGCTCCCACCCCTGCTCGTTCACTGGGATCACCGCGCAAGTAACAGGCGGCTCGGATCTCCCGGTGGAGAGGGAGAAAGGCAGGCGGCTAATATAAACAAAGCCGCCAGTCATTCTCCCTGGTGTAACTGCAGAGATCATAGGATCCTGCTATGTAGGACCGTATGTCTCAGTGGTTACATCAAAAGCCACGCCCCTTGACAGTTAGAAGCACGCCCCTAGGGACACACTTAACCCCTTGATCACCAATAAAGTTAACCCCTTCCCTGCCAGTGTCATTTTTACAGTAACAGTGCATATTTTTAGCACTGATTACTGTAGTAATGTCACTGGTCCCCCCAAAAGTGTCAAAAATGTCAGTTAGGGGTCCGATCTGTCCACCGCAATGTCGCAGTCCCGCAAAAAAAATCGCAGATCGCCGCCATTACTCATTAAAAAAAACAACAACAAAAATGACAAAAATCTTTCCCTTAGTTAGTAAACGTAATAACTTTTGCGCAAACCGATCAAAATACGCTTATTGTGATTTTTTTTTTTTACCAAAAATATGTAGCAGAAAACAAATTGCTCTAAAATGTTAAAAAATTTAGTGTTAAATTATTTTTTTTTTGGGAATGTTATATAGCAGAATGTGACAAATATTGTTTTTTTTTTTTTTTTTTTTTCACAATTATCGCTCTTTTTTTGTTTATAGCGCAAAAAATAAAAATTGCACAGGTGATCAAATACCACTAAAAGAAAGCTCTATTTGTGGGGAAAAAATGACGTACATTTTATTTAGGTAAAGCGTCGCATGACCGCGCAACTGTCCGTTAAATTAACACAGTGCCGAATCGAAAAAAATGGCCTAATCATTAAAGCAGAGTTTCGGCCACAAAATCGACATAATCGATTTTGTGGCCATCCGCTTCCTATTTGTCACCTGAAAAAGAAATGGATAGTTAAGATTTTTTTTTTTTTTACTTACCTTGTTATCGTAGAAATATATACTCACCTTTCTTTCACATCCTCCCTCGGCGGCCGCGGCTCGCGCCGTCACTTCCGGTTTGCAATGATTCCTGGGAGCTGAACGTCATCACTCCCAGGAATCAATGCGTCGGTGTTCCGTGAGAATTACCTTCCCGTGAGAAAAACCTACCCTCGTCACTTCCGGTTGCACGGCAGTGTGTTTAATGCGGCGCTTTCATTAAAACAGCTGGCCTGCAATATAAGTCATCACAACTCCTGTCCCTGTCACTTCCCTGATCTCGGCTAGTAAATATAAAAGCGGCGGCGGGTGTATGAAAAGATAAATCACGCAGCCGAGAGCCGCTTTTATATTTACTAGCCAAGATCAGGGTAGTGACAGGGAGAGGAGCGGAGATGACTCATAGTGCAGCCCAGCTGTTTTAATTTAACCGTCGCGTCGCTAGGTTTTTATCACGGACACCGTGATAATTTTCTACTAGTGCGCATGCGCACTAGTCTGATCCTCAGCTGCTCCATTACGTATCGGGGGCTCTGAGCATGCGCACTGCGGCGCTGCTCAGCTGTTTCTGGCCAGAAGTGACGAGGGTAGGTTTTTCTCACGAGGTAGGTAATTCTCACGTTACACCGGCACCGGCCCCGCTCGTCCCTTCGGTGCGGCGCCTCATTCCCTGCTAAACAGCTTCTGGGCATGCCCAGAAGTTGTGGAGGAATGCGGCGCCGCACCGGAAGTGACGAGCAGGGCCGGTGCAGGCGCATTCTGGGAGAAGAGGACGCAGAAGAGGATCACGCTGGCTTCAGCTGCCCACATCCGAGATGGCAACGCTGGAGAAGAAATTTTAAAGGTAAATATTTCTTCTTGCAGGTAAGTGCGAACCGGGACAGTACAGAGGCTAGCCATTGTGGAATGTGCTAGCCCTGACTGTCCCTGGGGTATTTTTATTGAAAAAATGTTTTAGTGGCCGTAACTCCGCTTTAAGGGAGCAAATCCTTCTGGTCCAGAACTGGTTAAGAAACATGCAACTATGACGTAATCAGAGACACATCCCAGAAGCACAAACAGCAGAGACAAAGCGGGAGCCTGGCAGCGTGGGAGTGAGAAAGGTAAGTGACATCTTCCAGTCTGAGCTCTGCTGTGCAGGGACTGCAAGAGGCTATCAGGTCAAATTTAGGTACTTACAGTACTTGTATTTTAAAAAACACATCTAATGATGTATTAATGAATACAGAGCTCTCTTATTGTGTTAATGGAGTACAGCTTTAATGATAAGCACAGTGATTACATTGTTTTTACAATGCAGACGGGATGCAAAGTATCAGCTTGGTGTAGAAGACGAGATCTATAAGGTCTTATGGCACCTAGGAGGAATGCTGCATTATGCAGTGCTATGGTTTGTAGCATGGCCCTGTCACAAGGACTGGATGTCGGCTTATTCATTTCATCTGCCAGGGCCGGATTGCTCACACTTGCAACATACTGATTAAAACTTTCACCGTGTGATTTTGTAATTATCAGAAAGTGCTCCTCTGACACCTCCCTTCCCGGAATTCTCCAAAGTGTCAGTGGCTACTTAACAACACATTAATGGATTGCAAACTTTTAAAATGATTCTGATAGATTTTAATGGAAACACCACATGATTAGACCCATTAAAACAAAAGCTTATTTTGTCAACTCTCATCTGTTAAAGCCGTATTAAATCCAAAAGTAAACATTTATTATATTGAAGCTGAGCAATTCTTAGATGTGGTGGCTGCTTTAGTTTCATTAGGCTTTCTTTACTCTATTTTCACTTGGAGATTCAGCAAGTAAGTCTGTTGTTTTTCAAAATATCAAGCTCTCTTGCAAGATGTATCAGTTAGAGCAGCGGTTCCCAACCTTTTTGGTGCCAGAGTCCGGTATAGTGTGGCCAGTTTTTCCTTGGACTGGGGGGGGGGGGGGGTTGTGGTTGGTGGTGATGGGGGGCTGGGTGATATTGTTGGCACTCACTAATAGGGTTTTAACAGGAATCGCTGTGCAGTCAAAGCTCTTTGCTAATTATCTGTATTTACAGATTATTAGAAGAGAGGTTTGACTGCACAGAGACTCCTATGGAAACGCTATCAGCCCCGGGTCACACTTATGCGAGTGCGGGAAGGCTGCGAATCCGCAGCCTGTTCCCGCATCGCACACGCACCCCTGGCAGTTCACACTGCCATATGCGATACGCTGGGGGTGTCAATGTAATCTTAACGACACCCCCAGTTTGATCGCAGTGCGATCGTGCAGTTCGCACAGGATTGGATCGCACAAGTGTGAACCGCTGTGCGATCCGATCCTGATGCGGCTTCCAAAAAGGGTCCCTGTGCGTGTTTGCTGCGGCTGCGGTGCGAATTTAGCCATACAAAGTGTACAAAGCCATACAGCCGATCGCATGTAATGAAGGAGCAGTGCGCTCCGACATTACATGCGAACCCGGCACTCGCACAAGTGTGAACCGGGGCTCAGTGATTGGATCACTGCACAGAGCTAACCAAGCACCTGAGATCACCAGGCTCCTGCATCCATTCATCTCACCTCACCTTGCACCTGGGAGAAGGTGGGTTCTTCCAAGTCATGCATGTGTTTGTTGTGCCCCGGGTGTCAGAAGGAGGAGAGCAGCCGCCACTTATTGACAGGGGGCGGAGCTTCACTTACTCATCCGCCACTCTCCCCGTGCTGTGTGCAGTGCTGGGACAAGGTCATCCAGTGCCCAGGGCAAGGATGCCAAACTGCACCCCCCCCCTTCCCTTAGGGTCAAAGCGACCTTCCATCCCTGCAATAAACCATTGCGCCCAGGGCAACCGCCCTCCTGCCCATCCCATGTCCCGGCCCTGGCTGTGTGGCTACAATATAGGGCTATTATATTAGATTGCCGCACAGCAGGGGGTGAGGAGTAGATAAGCGAGTAAAGCAGGCAAGTGAAGGCCTCCTTATGATGCCCTGAGCCCAAACAAACACATACATGCCCCCCGTTGCCGACCAGACAAGAGGCGGCAATACAAGTGTCCACCAATAGAGATCGAGCTGCCGCCAACCCCTTGCCGCGTGGCCTAGCCCCCAACAGGTCACGGACCATCACGGGTCTGCGGCCCCTGAGCTGGGGACCCCTGAGTTAGAGGGACCAGGCAAATCATTCCACACTGGCAGGGGTCCTTACAATGATCAGTTTTATTTCTTTATGTAAATCCTTTATCCCAAAAGAAAAACAAAAACTGTCTGCCGTAATTGCTTATAAAGTGTGAGCTGGAGTTCAGCTTCAATTTATTAGTGTATCTATATCTGCTAGTTAATCTAACATTCTCCTCCCCTCAGACTTACAATGCTGCTGTCCAAAGGTGCCCCCTGTGCTCCTTCATCCAGAGTGGGAGCACTCTAATACTGGAAGTGTGTTACTGGGCAGATCCCCAGGTGAAAACAGAGGGAAAAAGCCTAAAAAAAGAAGACGAATGAAGCCACCACATCTAATGATTGGTGAGCTGCAATACAGTTAGGTCCATATACATTTGGACACAAGCACAATTTTAGATTTTTTCAGGTATTTACCAAAACATATTGAAGGTACAAATATATAATGAATATGGGCTGAAAGTGCACACTCTCGGGTTTAATTTGAGGGTATGTACATCCAAATCTGAGGAAGGGTTTGAAAATTACAGATATTAGGAATAGCCATCCCCCTTTTTCATGGGACATAAGTAATTGGACTATTGAAACAAAAGCTGTTTCATGACCAGGTGTGGGCTACTCCTTCATTATTTCTTCATCAGTTATGCCCCGTACACACGTGCAGATTATCTGAAGACTTTTTCCTTTAGATTTACCAAAACCATATAATATGAGGTCAAACCTAAACACTTTCAATTTGTATGCAATCCGGCAGGCCCTTGCACTACATAGAAAAGGTAAATCTGAAGACAAAAGTCTTCAGGTATTCTGCACGTGTGTACGGGGCATTAAGCAGGTAAAAAGTCTGGAGTCGATCCATAAGCAGGGCCAGTGCTAGACTATTTTACGCCCTAGGCAAGACCAGCTACTTGCGCCCCCCCAAAAAAATAAAAAGGGAAGGGGTTAAAAACTCCTCTATGTCATACCCAATTACCCTGATCTGATGGCTCCTCTATGTTATGCTGTCATACCCAGTGACCCCCATATTCCTCCATGTCACACCTGGGGACCCTAATGTCCCTCTATGCCACACCAAGGGACCCCGATAATCCTCCATGTCACACCAGGGGCACCTGATGTTCCTCCATGTTATACCCAGAGACTCTGATGTTCCTCCATGTCACACCTGGGGACCTCCATTCCTCATTGCACACCTGGTGACCCCGAAACCCTGTTACACCCGGTGACCCCTATCCCCCATGGCACACGTGGTGACCCTGATTCCCTTTCACACCAGGGAACCTCCATGTCACACCCAGGGACCCTGATCTCCTGTTCTGGGGACACTCACTGGGCGGTATGAAGAGAGTGGCCCGCACTCTGCCCTCCTTCACCGTGATTCCTTCTTCTAGGATGCTCCTCTTCTGGACCACAGTGCTCACCACAGCTCCAACCGCCTCCTGGTGAAGGGAGAAGCAGCAGTCCGAGAACTCTGCACGTCCCTAATCCCAAACCTCCTCAGAACACTCCGGTGCCTCGTCGTTTCTGCTCCAGTAAAGATGCCACCCTCCAGTGCCAAGCTTGGGGTCAGGTTCAGCTCTCCTCCGCTCCCTGCTTAATACCGACCCAGGGAAATGAACGGCTGCCCACCAACTCAGTGCAGAGAGTCACTTCCTGCCCAGGGTTTACACCATTCAGCTCCAGCCAAAGAGGATCATCATGCAGGCAGCACTCCTGTGGGCTCCCTTCCTGCCTCTGCCCCCCCCCCCCCCAACAGTGGTGGAAAGCCAGGGCCTGGTAGTTCAGCCACTGCCCCAGACACCTGGCATTTTCCTCTGTCCATTCTTCCTCCCCCACTGCCGCCCTCTCCGCTCAGCTCACAAGGATCATTCATGATGGACAGAAAGTGCCAACTCATGGCTGCTCCCCTAGGTTGCAATGCGCCCTAGGCGGCTGCCTAGTTTGCCTAGTGGAAGCACCGGGCCTGTCCATAAGCCTCGTACACACGATCAGATCATCGGACGAGTTTTAATTATTTGTTGCATGCTAGTCCAATATTGAAAGTGAAGTGGTTACTTTCATAAGAAAATTCTTGTATAACAGATTTCAACTTCACAAGTGATGTCCATAGAGGTACATGGAGCATCCGATCAGGTCCGCCTGAAAAACTGACAGACAGACCTGATCGGAAAGCTTGTGTGAAAGGGGCCTAAAGGTGGATTGTTTTCATAATTGAAGGCGATTAGGGAAAAGAAGGAAAAAAAGAGAAAATTGAGAATAAAACAGCCCTCCTTTTCCAATTATCACATTTAATTCATAGAAAAGTTTTGTAGGTAATCATTTCATTAATGCCATGTGATTTGATCGCATTTCTTCGTTTTAATCCAAAATGTCTCTCTTTGGAGGATACGTTTGTCCCAATCACCATCTCAGGGGATCGGGGGGACGACTTCAAGTACAAAAAACGTTATTACTGATTTGTCATATCTGTGATGTAATCCTATGTGTCTGATAACCATGGTAAGATTTTTTCCTCCACCTGAATAGTATATATGTATATGGTCCCCTATCCTCTGGCCAAACTGACGTATCGTCTTTCCAACACAGAAAACTTTACATTGACATATCATTAAATATATCACTGCTTGGGGAGCACAGTCCACATAATCTCACGACCTGTGCCATTCACCATTGAACAGGCGAATGCCTGTACCTTCTGTCACCCACGGGCAACGTGCACAATTACCGCACCTATAGGTGCCTCTTAGGGGCTGAGAATGGTCTACAATAGTTTGATAGTGGCTCGTAGTGAGACGGTCCCATAAAGAAATTGCTCAACTAAATACCAATTCAGGCATTGGCCTAACATATTTCGAAATCGTATACACATTTGTCAACAGATGCAAATGTTTGGCAAGGGTTGAACGTAATTGTTGTTCATGTGCTGAAAACCTTGTAATAAACTTAACTTTTTAATAAAGATGTTCTAGATCGTTTTTTGCTCTATTAAAGGCCTTTTTGAGAGTGGAACAAGAATAGCCCTGATCAAGTAGACTTGGTTGTAGATTATCTGCTTGTGTTTTGAAATCTAATTCTGATGTGCAATTCCTCCGTATTCTTAAATATTGAGCATATGGGATGCTTCTAACCAGGGGGGGCGGGATGGGCATTTTATTATTTTCCTTTGGCCAATGTTGCCTAAAAAATGTTTACTATGAAATGGGAGGAAGGTACCTTAAAAAAAATGATATATTTTTAAGGAGCACTAGCTAACTATAAATCCTATGGCTAGATATTGACAGCATAAGGAAGTTAGCTACACCCCACAAAGAGCCAGAACAGCTTTAATGGATGACATGTCATCTTCCAAATATTCCTGGCGCACTTTCACGGGGAGCCCACGAAGCCCACACACTCCTGGATGAGTGTGTGGTGATTGCTTCCATAGGAACAAAGCCCTAAGCTTTATAAGCCTAATGACTAGCTGGAATGATTCATCCAGCAAAAATTCTGGATGACATCTCCGTCCTGCTGATTCTGCTAGACAGAGTGACAAACATGTCCTAAAACTCTGAGCAAAACAGTAGCTTGAGAGCATGCTCGAAAAATCCCAATATCCATGGCATGGAACAGTTATTCTTGGTAGTCCTGCATATGGGAGGAACAAATCCTTTGTTTTCAAAGAATGCCAAAGACATGGATATAAACTCTACCCATACTGGGCAGAAGGCCACAAGGATCCCTCTTGGCACAAGGCCCAGATCCTGGCAAATCTCCTCACTGAGGAAAAAACCCATCGAAAGACTGCCTTCATGACTGAGCCTTTACTCAAAACATAACTGAAAGAGATGGAGCAGCATCTCCGTCAAGGGGTCTTAAGAGCCCTGATTCTGGCCAAGCTTCCTGCTGAGGATGAAGCCCTAGAGAGATTGACATCATGGCTCAATCCTTACTCCAATTGGACTGGAGGGGATCCCATCTGGAGCTGTGTGTCACTAAAGGACCCTTCCTAGCCTAAAGCTGTGATCTTAGCAAACTTTCTGTCTGAAGAGATAGCCCTTAGAGCGCATGTCTTCATAGCTCAGTCTTTACCCAGGCTGGACCCAGGCTGGACTGTAAAAAGACAACATCCGGAGCAGGCAAGGAAGTCCAGAGCAAGAAGCAAACGCTTCCTAGAGAGTCTTGATTCTCCTTTGAGTCCCCCCATCAAAGTATTGGATGAGTAAGGGATAGTCTACCCAGGAGAAATTGGATATGACAGGATATGCAGAAATCTGCCTTCTACCGTAAGAATCAATTGAAGTCCCTAAATGCACCTGACCAGAGGACAGAGGACTGGAGCAAAGAAAAAATAGCAGTCCAAACTGAACAAGCTCTATTCAAATCCTTTTGTAGGATTTATACAGTAGATATTAACTTAGAGAAACAACAGCCAAGACTGGTTAGTCTCTTCCTGCTAGGATGGGAAAGTGAAAGAGATGAACAAAGATGGAATATTGCTCTTTACGACAGAAGATCTCATCCAAGAGAAAGGACTTCAATCCGATACCCCATTATCAAAGGCAAGAATGAAGGCCTGTTTGGCCCATAGGGAATTACTGCAAACAATGCCACTGTCTTAGCCACAGACTCCCCAAAAAAACTGTATATGGATCAAACTGGAAGGCATATGACTTGTCAGACCTTTCCTGATCTGACACAGCATCTGCACCCAGGGCTTGGCCCAGGCCCCTAGGGAAAAGCTTTCCAGCTTGTAACAGTAAGGAGATGCTACCAGATCTAACTCTGAAATCTTGTCCAGAGATAAAATCCACTTGGAGGTACCTGTATGTAGGAACCACTTATTGCTCAATTGGGCCACAGAATATGGATTCTTCCCAGAAATTCTATGTAGACTCAAAAGAGACAAGGAAGATTCTAATACACCCAGATCACAGTCATCAACTCTACCTCTTCTCAGTGGACTGACTATGCAGGTTCTTACCTGCCCCCTGATTTAAGACACCACTGTGAAGTTGTTCAGCCTTGCTGGAGACTAAAAAGCCTGATGTCAGGTGAGAAAAGGAGAAGGGAGTATGAAAGAGCTGGCCAGAACTAACTTCCCAACCAGGGAGTTCTACTGGCAAAACAACTTCCCGACTGGGGAGTTCCACTGGCAATAACTCAGCAGCACAGAAGATATATTACTGTGCCAGCACCCACGGCTTCATCTGCCGGTTTGCAAGGCATGAATCGCAGGGTGTATGATCAACATTGGAGAAAAAAAAGGACAGGAGGCCTTTTCCATTGAGCACACCTCAATATAGGGATGGGAGAGACCATGGTCCTGATCATCAGGTATTGAGTCAATGACAGGTGAAGAGAGGAATGTCAGGAATACCCAGCATCCTACCACCAGTATGCTCTAGTGGCAATAACTATTCAGATTTCCTGAACCGTGATGGTTTAAGCTTTTAGATACACAAGGAATTGCATAGGAGTCACAAGAGCCTTTCTGAAAGACTAGCCAGCCAATCTATTGTAGGGTTCTGAGAACTCCCTCCGTAAACTTAACCGGAGGAGTGGATTAAGAACTCAACTAGCAGACATATATGCTGCATGACATCTTAATCCATGTAGAAAAAGAGGTACAGTATATCCCAAGACAGCTCTGGGAGTTGGAAATATGCATCCCTCTGAGCAACAACAGTACTCCTCTTAAAATCACCTCTGCTGGAATTGGAATTGCCGTCCCTAGAGACGGTAAGAACCATGTTGGCTAGGTGAACTTGCTTAATGTTGCTGGAGCAAAGGATTCCTCCTGGCACAGTCAGAGGCTTGAAGGTGGCTGATTGATCAACATGGCCTGAAGTGCTTGACCTGAAGGTCCAACCGTCCAAGACCAAAGCTGTATCTTCCTATCAGAAGAGGAGCAACCAGGTACCCATAAGATACGTATGGGTTGCACAAATATGAAAAAGGCCAGTAAGCAACCTCTCCCCCAGAAATGGAGCTCTTTGCTGACAGTGACAGTGGCTTTGGTGACTTATTACAGCTTTGGGACTTTTTTAGTTAAATATTTTTTTCTTCACTCTATTACACCATTTATTGTTTCATTGATATTGATTGGTTTTACAATATCACTTTTTATTCATTTTTACTCACTTATTGCAATTTATATACATTTTCTATTTATATATATATATATATATATACACATACATATACACATGTATATATACACACACACACACATATATATATATATATATATATATATATGTATATGTGTATATATATATATATATATATATATATATACACACAGACACATACATACAATTTTTTGTTTATCATTGATCACTTTATTAGTGCAACTTGTATTATTATTATATTATTATCTTTGCTGACTACTTGGTTGAGGACTCTTTCTCTCTTCAACTCTTTCTGGACTCTGGGCCGGAACTGCAGGAGCAAACCTTTTTGGAGTTAAGCCCCGTACACACGTACCGATCGTCGGCCGACAGAACGTCCTACAAATGTTCGCGGCTGGTGTGTTTGTTGTTTGTCTGTTGAAAAGTGCTCTAAACTTGCCCAGGACATTTGTCTTCCGACAGAAAATGACGTCACTACGTTCCACGCACGTTCGCCGCTACAAAAGAGGAAGTGAGTGTTTGGCCGTGACCCTTCTGGGCATCTCGCGCTGATTTCGGTAGCATTTGTTTGGTTGACGACATTTCGCTATTTTCCGAGACATCGTTCGAGAATTTATTATGGCGACCGTGAATTCGTCCGTTGCTGTCGTTAGTGTTGGAGTTTTGGCTCTGAGACGACGTACGAGCAATAGGAAGAAGAAGCGGACCTCCTGGACGAAAAATTGGTTGCTTAACCGTGATCAATTTTCTCATATGTCCTTGCTGAGGGAGCTCCAGGAAAATAATCCTGATGACTTCAGGAATTATTTGAGGATGACGGATCCCATCTTTTACCGTCTTCTTGCCCTGGTGTCCCCCTATATTCTGAAGCAGGATACTTGTATGCGGCTTGCAATTACTCCTGAGCAAAGGTTAATTGCGACGTTGAGGTATCTTGCAACAGGGAGAAGCCTGCAGGATCTGAAGTTCACCACAGGCATCTCCCCCCAAGCACTTGGTATCATCATCCCTGAGACCTGCTCTGCCATCATCAAGGTCTTGCAGAAGGACTATATCAAGGTATGTTTGATTTTTTACATTACATTACATGTATTACTAGTTTCACCCGAATTATGATGTTTTTGGATGTACAGCAATTGACACAGGCCATTATTTGTAAACTACCCTCTGTCCGCATGCACATAGTAGTAAAGATGTAGATTATCTTTAACCATTTGTAAAATTACCCACTAACCACCCCACCATTCTCTCCTATGTGTCCCTAAACGCATTGCCTGTTAACAGTATTTTGAATTTGGGTCATTTTATTGCTTTCCCTCAAACAATTATTCCTTGGCCAATGTTTTAGTACCTAGTTAATGATTTATCTAAAATACATCAGTCCATCCATTCCCACCTATGATTCTGTATGTTTATGTAATGATGTTTGTGCTGCCACGCAGCTTTAACTGTCTAGCAGTTGTTATTACATGTTATGTTATGCTATGATATTGGTATCTTCCTAGCACCCCTGCTGTTTCTGGCTAGATGGTTTCTCCCATCTCCATTTTCCTGCTGTAACTGCCATTTTGTTTAGTTGTTATGAGGAGACTGCAGAGTGTGGAAGCTGTGTAACTTCATTGTAAATTTACCTATGGAAAAGCCTCTATGTTTATGCCTTTGCTAACTTGAAGCATAAAGAAGCATTGGAGAACACCTCTGGAGTCTTTATTCATTGAGTAAACTATCTGTTAAAGCCATCATTCAACCTGCTGCACACACTTAGAGACTGGGGGTCTACAAGAAGGTCACAGGTACAATCGATGCTGAGACAGAACAGTAAATTTACAGGAGTACACAGCTTCAAAAAGTAAATTTACAGGAGTGCACAGCTTCAAAAAGTAAATTTCCAGGAATACACAGCTTCAGAGAGTACAGTTCCAAAAAGTACTTGAAGTAAATGTCCATGGTAATATACAGCTTCAGAACTGTAAGTACCAAACTTGTCTGTGAGTCACCAGAAGCATTACTCTGCATATGAAACCAGCCACCTATTACTGCTTCATTACTGTTACAGCCTTCTGAGGTGATCCAGTTTGAACTAGTTCCAGCCCTAGCTAGCTATTGTAACAACAAATACCTCAGCCAGCCTGCTTAATAACAGAAGTCACTACTTACAGAGCTGAGCTCTGGCAGATTTCTAACAAGACACCAGAAATACAGTACTTATTATGTCTGACAGAGATCTCACAGAATTACCTGCATTTAGTCAAGATAAAGCAGACTCCTTACTTCATTCTGCTCGTCCTGTCAGAGCCCCTCACCCATCCTTGAAGGCAAGGGAGGTTTATAAAGCAAGTAAGGAAGAAACATCTAGTAACCTGACTGCATTATGGGAAAAGACTTTAAGTTGTATAACAGCCACTAATCAAACTAGCAACAATTCTGAGCAATTGAACACTGCTCTCTCAAGGGTTAAGAAGGCATTTGAGAATTATAAAAGACTTTCTGAGAAGTACTATTCCCTATTGTCACATTCCAACATAGAGGAAGCTGCATTGGAATTAAAGGACTTTACTTCTAATGACCAGCAGAGGCATAGTACATATCTTGAAGCAAAGGCACAGATAGAAGGGAGATTGGCACAGCTACATGAAACTATATCCTATAACTCTGCTTCTTCCAGACACTCAGGAAAATCTTCTAGGTCTGCCCGCTCATATCATAAATCTTCTTTTAAGTCATTGCGGTCCTGCTCTATAAGGTCAATACTGAGCGACCAAATTCTCAAAGCTCGCCAAAAGGTTGCAGTAGCCCAGGTTCAAGCCGCCTGCTCTGAAAAAGAAGCAGCCATCAAGGCAGAAGCTAAATGCAAGGAAGAAGAAGCTAAATCCAAGGAAGCAGAAGCTAAATGCAAGGAAGCAGAAGCTAAACGCATTCAGGCAAGAATACAAGCAGAAACAGAGGCTCAGCTAGAAATTCTTCAGAAGAATAGAGAAAAGGAAGTAGCTTTAGCAGAGTTATCTGTCTTGGAACAAGCCCTATTGGAAGAAGAAGGAGCAGCTTGTACCAGCTTGGCTGCTTTTCAAGACCCTGTTGAAAGGACCCTACAGTTTGTCTTAACTCAGAACCACGACAATACAGTCCCACCTACAGTTGGAGATTCTTCTCATAATCATCCAGCAAGTGGATCAGAAGGCAATGTGTCGCCAAAGCAAGCTGGTCAACTAGACACACCTACTAACAGAGACCCTCCACAACTACCGCACGTCACAAAATCAAGTGAATCAACCTACGCAGCTCATGTGCCACCACAACCCTATGTGCATAGAGATTACAAGGGCACAGTAGAAGACTACAGAATGAACTCTATACCCCCTTTGATACAGCTCTCTTTGACTTCAAATGCTCAGAGACCTTCAGACGACAGACCCTTACCTAAATTAAACCCATCTGCAACACCTTTCTCTCTACCTACCAGCCAACATCAGATACCAGCCATGGTCCAAGACGGCGCACCATCAGTAGACTCTGTGGCTATAAAAACTGAAAGCACTGACATTGCAGAGTTCAGCAAGTATATGATTCGACGAGAGTTGATTACAACTGGACTGTCTGGATTTGATGACCGCCCAGAGAACTACAGGAGTTGGAGATCTACATTTAAGGCGGTAACCAAGAACTTGGACATTGATCCTCAAGCAGAACTTGACTTACTAATAAAGTGGTTGGGGCGTCAATCTTCAGAACAAGTAAAGAGACTTAAATCTGTCTACATTTATAACTTTAAAGCAGGCCTTGATGCTGCCTGGGAACGTCTAGAACAAGACTATGGGAGCCCCGAAGTCATTGAATCTGCCTTATTCCAGAGACTAAACAACTTTCCCAAAATCTCTGTTAAGGACAATCATAAGCTTAGAGAGTTAGGTGACCTCCTTCAAGAACTTGAAATTGCTAAGTTAGATCCTAGTTTACCAGGTCTTAGCTATTTAGACACTGCTCAGGGCGTAAATCCTATTGTAGCAAAGTTGCCTAGTTATCTTCAGGGAAAGTGGACTAGTGTAGGATCAAAGTATAAGTATGAGCATCGTGTTTCCTTCCCTCCCTTTTCTTATTTTTCAGAGTTCGTGCGGAAGGTTGCAAGATCCAAGAATGACCCAAGCTTCTTCTATCCAGATACAACCACCATTCCTTTAAGTACTTCAAGGGGTATTGCAACCAACAGTAAATTCAAGGATTTAAGGCATCCTATTGCAGTGGGGAAGACCGCGATAGCATCCAACGTCTTAGCTACAGACATCAAAGCTAGCAATCTTAATCAACAGTGTCCTATTCATAATGCGCCACACTCTCTCTCCAAATGTCGTGCATTTAAGGACAAGCCTATTGAAGAACGCAAGTCATTTCTCAAAGAGCATAATATCTGTTTTAAGTGTTGTGCATCCTCCGATCATTTAGCTAGAGACTGTAAGATCGCCATCAGATGTTCTCTCTGCAACAGTGACAAACATGTGGACGCTCTTCATTCAGATCTGTTCAAAAGGAAACCTTCACTCGGCAGCAACCCCAAGACTACATCAGATGATGGCGGGGAGAGAACTGAGCAATATGCCGACCCCGTAACCACAAGGTGTACAGAGGTATGTGGAGAAGGGCTTCATAGCAAGTCTTGTAGCAAGATATGTCTTGTAAGAGTTTTTCCTGAAGGATGTCCACAAAAATCCATAAAAATGTATGCCATACTCGATGATCAGAGCAATCGCTCATTGGCCAGTACAGAATTCTTTGACCTATTCAACATTCAAGGAGAGACCTGGTCCTATACCTTGCAGACATGTGCAGGAAAGGTCAATACTTCTGGAAGAAGAGCCCATGGCTTCGTAGTTGCATCAGAATATGAGGACACAGAGTTTCCTCTTCCAACTCTAATCGAATGTGATCAGCTACCGAACAACAGAGAAGAAATCCCCACACCAGAGGTTGCACGTCATCACCCTCATTTGAGTCACATTGCTAACTACATTCCACCACTTAACAAGGATGTTAAGATTTTGATTCTACTAGGGAGAGACATTCCTAGAGTTCATAAAATAAGAGAGTTATGTAACGGTCCAGATGATGCTCCTCAGGCCCAGAAACTCGATCTTGGATGGGTGATAATAGGAGAAGTCTGCTTAGACCAATCTCACAAGCTCTTGGATGTAGCTTCCTACAAAACTAATGTTACCTGTCAATTGATGAAATGTCCATCGCACTATTATGTGAAGGAAAGACTTGATTTTAAGAACGAAGTTCCATATCAAGCACTCCAAAGCATTAACTGCAAGCTCACTTCTCAAAAGGACTTTGGTGATTCAGTGTACCAGACTACTTGTGATGACAACAAGATTGCTCCTTCAGTCGAAGACAAGGAGCTCATTAAGATTACGGATGAAGAGTTCTTCAAGGACAATTCCAACAATTGGGTAGCTCCAGTACCCTTCCGAGTACCAAGGCTTACTCTCCCTAACAATCGAGAACAAGCTTTAACCAGATTTGCTGCACTGAAGAAAACTCTCCGTAACAAACCTGAGAAGCGAGAGCACTTTCTAGCATTCATGCAGAAGATTTTAGTGCCAGCAGTTGTCCTCACACAAACCATTTGGTTTTCAGAACCCAAGTTTTTAATGGACCAGTCTTCTACAAACTCAGAAGAAGATATCGATTTCCACCTGGAGGATCCAGATACTGATCCGGAAATCCGGCCTGAATTTGTAGCATTGAGTTCCAACATCTGCTCAAGAATAAATTTGGAGGATGAAGATGACTCCACAGATATGGGGGATGGAGCTGATGAATGGATGCAGGCCAAGACTCTGGTTAAGCCTCCGGACCAGCTGGAACTCAGCGAGGCTGAACTTAAGGAGGAATTCACTCGTATCCTGAGTGCAAACAACCCTCATGCCCCCCAGAACATTGTGAGGTACAGTTTTAAGGAACTGGCCTACAAACCCATTAGCATCGTGGACCAGCTGGCCGTACACTTCTTCCTGGAAGGAAACATGTTAAACGAAGACTCTGATAAAGCGCGGCGACAGATGGCGAAGTTGGGAGTCATTGAAGAGACTCAGACCAACGACTCCACAGAGCCGGGAGACAAAGATACAGATGGGAAGTCTGACGCTCAGGCTAGTGAAGAATGGACAGAAGGTGAGGAAATACCATCCAGGAACAAGAAGGAGAGAAAACTGACCAACCAGTTCAATTATAGCGAGAGAGCGTCCCAGAGCATTAACAAACCCCTGCGGGAGCGAGCTTCTCAGACAGAGCCACCTCCAAGGGCCACCTTCTCCGCCTCTGCAAACCAGTGGAAATTCAACCCACCACACGCTTCACACATGGGCGGAGCATGGGAACGTATGATTGGGATGGCAAGGCGCATACTGGATTCTATGTTGCTTGATGTGAGTTCTTCACGTCTTACCCATGAAGTACTTACTACATTCCTTGCTGAGGTCGCAGCAATAATCAACTCAAGACCGCTGACAGCTGTATCCACAGACCCAGAATGTCCAACTGTTTTAACTCCAGCTGCATTATTGAGCCGGAAAATTGGACAGATCCCAGCGCCAAAGAGCATCTTTGATGAAAAGGACATATATAAACGTCAATGGAGATATGCTCAATACCTTGCAGATTGTTTCTGGGACAGATGGAGGAGGGAATACCTCACACTTCTTCAAGGACGTAAAAAGTGGCAAACCCAGAAGCCTAACTTAAAGGAAGGGGACCTGGTCCTTCTAAAAGAAAAGCAAACCAATCGGATCCAGTGGCCAGTTGGAGTTATTTCAAAGGCCATTGCTAGTGATGATGGAAAGGTCCGAAGTGTGGAAGTCAGGATTGTAAAGGACAGGAGCCCAAAAACCTTCCTGAGACCAGTCACTGAGACAGTCCTAATTATGCCTGCTTCCAAAAATTCTGATTCAGTGTTATGTGAAGGAGTCACTTAGATCTCTAGCATAGTTAGCTTAGAGGAGAGGGCTACATAGCATTCTACTGTATGCAATGTTAATTGTATGCTTATGGAAAATAATTGTGTAGTGGTATCTCACGATACCAGGCGGGGAGTGTGCTGCCACGCAGCTTTAACTGTCTAGCAGTTGTTATTACATGTTATGTTATGCTATGATATTGGTATCTTCCTAGCACCCCTGCTGTTTCTGGCTAGATGGTTTCTCCCATCTCCATTTTCCTGCTGTAACTGCCATTTTGTTTAGTTGTTATGAGGAGACTGCAGAGTGTGGAAGCTGTGTAACTTCATTGTAAATTTACCTATGGAAAAGCCTCTATGTTTATGCCTTTGCTAACTTGAAGCATAAAGAAGCATTGGAGAACACCTCTGGAGTCTTTATTCATTGAGTAAACTATCTGTTAAAGCCATCATTCAACCTGCTGCACACACTTAGAGACTGGGGGTCTACAAGAAGGTCACAGGTACAATCGATGCTGAGACAGAACAATGTTAAAACCTTCACTGACCACAAGCCCTTATTGATGTATAAATGCCCAGTTTTACTTACCCATCCCCCACCCACATGCTAAATCTCAAAGTCAGCATATACCAAAGCTCAAGTTCAGAGGTCTTCAAACTATGGCCCACCAGTTGTTCACGAACTTCAATTTCCATCATGCCTAGTCATGTCTGTGAATGTCAGAGAATTACAAGGCCTCATGGGATGTGTAGTTCTGCAACAGCTGGAGGGCCGTAGTTTGTAAATCTCAGCTCTAGCTGGTGAGTATAATGGGCCATACACACTAGAAGATTGTCAGAACAATTTATCCTTCCGATTTACCAAAACCAAATAATATGAGGTCCAACAAACACTTTCAAATCCTATGCAATCTGGTAGGCCCTTGCACTACATAGAAAAGGTAAATCTGCACGAAAAAGTCTTCAGAGAATCTTCTAGTGTGTATGGCCCTTTACAATATAAGAACAATAGGAGGTTGAAAAGAAATGTATGTAGATGTTACATCCCCATATCCAAACCTTTGCCTTCCTGTTGTATATTTTTTTAGCAAGTTGCATAAGCATTTAACAGACAACTGTGTGTGTAATTAATAATGTGATGTGCTCAAGCACTAATTTTATTTTTTTTATTTTTTTTTATTTTTTCCCCACAGTTTCCTTCAAACGCAGAGCAATGGCTGGAGATTTCTGATCAATTTCTGGAGAAGTGGAATTTTCCCAATTGTGGGGGTGCTATTGATGGGAAGCACGTCCGCATTGTCCCCCCTCCGAATTCCGGCACATTTTATTATAATTATAAAGGTTTTTTTAGTATAGTCATGCTAGCCATAGTTAATGCAAACTATGAGTTTATTTTTTTGGATATTGGCAAAAATGGCCGCAATTCGGATGGGGGAGTTATTGATCAGACGGAGTTCGCTCGTCGTCTAAAGAACGGCACTCTGAACCTGCCATCCAGGGAGCAAACTGTTGAGGGTATGAGCTTTGTGTTTATCGCAGATGAGGCTTTTGCGCTTGGGGAGCATCTCATGAAGCCCTACCCTCAGAGGAACCTCACCCCAGACCAAAGGATTTACAACTACCGGTTGTCCAGAGCTCGCAGAGTTGTGGAGAATGCCTTCGGGATAATGGCCAACCGGTTCCGGATATTCCTGACGTCCATAAACCTGGCACTGTACAAAGTGGATAATGTGGTCTTGTGTTGCTGCATTTTGCACAACTTCCTACGCAGGAATGCACAAAATTATGTATTGCAGCAACTGGATACTGACCCTGCTATGCCAGGTACAAGTGGAGAGGCCCAACCTTCTAACCAAGTGGAGTCCATGCCGTCAATGGAAGTTGGACGGTCAGCATTGGCATCACACAGGGCCCGTCAGATCCGCCAGGAATATCTGGACTATTTCGTGGGGAGAGGAGCTGTGTCCTGGCAGCAATCACTGTCACAAACACATTAATCTTGTTAAAGATTGGACACACAAGATAAATGTCAGAGATATATTATTTTTCAACACATTAAACAAAAATTGCAATGATTCTGTATTGTGGATTATAATCATTTGGGCACATATGCCAAACACAATTATTTGGGTTAATCATGTGTTATATATGTGTGACTTTGGAAGGGTTAATACATTCATCAGTGTGTTTCTTGACTGTAGTCTCTCACCAGCTGATCCAAAGTGATGATGGCCATGTGTTATTTTTTAGCCAGTGGTGTAAATACAAGGGCCTTCTGCACCCCACAAAATGTACACAAACCCTGTCACATTGAGAACTAGGTCACACCCAAGGTTCATCTAATGTCACCTTATATTGGTGTTCATTGTCCAGAAGTTGCCCATACTATATATTTCAGATAATACATTAGGGTATTAACAAAGTAGCTACACCTGTTATGTTGTGTTCATTTATGACATCCTTCTCACTGCCCACCAATGTTAGGATATGTCAGTGTTATGTGAAACTTGATCATTGTTCATCTCAAAGTGTTATATATATAGGTAATGGAAAGTGAACTAGAGCAACGAACAAGCAATACACTATAGATTACACTGATCTCCCTACACTGATTGCTACTGGCAATATCAATGCCATATTGAATCCTAGGACTGCTAGTACCTTGAGTGTTGAGTCACACTTATGCGATGCGGGAAGTCTGCGACTTTGCAGCCTTCCAGCATTGCATAAGGGTGACCCGCCACTTACTTTTTCCACAGGATTGTATTCCACAAGTGTTAAGCACTGTGCGATCCAATCCAGATACATCAGAAATAAAGGGTCATGTGCGACTTGTATGCGTGTTCAGTGCGAATGTAGCCATACAAAGTGTATGTCTCAATTCACACTGCACATCTGATGGCATGTAATATCGTAGCGCACTGCTCCTTTATTACATGCGATCAGATGTTCATGCGAAAATCAGCTATACAGTTTGTATGGCTCAATTTGCACTGCACTCGCACAAAAGTCGCACATGATGCATTTATTCAGCCGCATCAGGATAGGATCGCACAGTCGTTCAAACTTGAGTGATCCGATCCTGTGTGAAATGTCAGATCGCACTGTGATATGCGTTAAAACTGGGGGTATCTTTAACATTTCATTGACACCTCCAGCAACTTGCATATGGCAGTGTCCCAAATGCTTTCATTAACATGTAAATATGTGAATAGGACAGCCATCATACATTTAGTGCTTCTTTACACAGCTTTAGACCTCGACCCCCCAACGAAAGTCTAATAAAGAATTGAACACACATTGTTGAATGTAAAAATGTTTTAGTATCAAACATTCACAGGGTTAGGGTTAGGGTTAGGGTTAGGGTTAGGGTTAGGGTGTTGGAAAGTGCTTTTCCCAAACTTGGGTACACTCTTTAACATCTGAGTGTCATAAAACTGGCATAAAATATGATATAAAAATAGGAACATCCCAAAACAAACAGTAAAAAATTTAAAATTAATTTTTTTTAAAATTTGGCAAGCATGTCCACAAAATCACGCATCTTTCCTTGCAATGCCGTTGCAGTCTCTTTTATTTGCTCGAGGTCTGAGCAGCATTGAAGAGCCTCACGGGTCAATTTGGCCAATGTGCAACTATGTAATACATGATCTGGAAAATAAAATACAACGGAGTCAATGTGAATCACCTACATGAGGTCATAATATAGAAACATTTGGTGTGCAGGTAATCTTTAAATTCCTCTCGAGTTAATACCTACCCTGTTCTTATGCTCTTTTGCCCTAGGCTCTTCATCTTCCTCCTGACCTCCTCCAATGCTGTTGCTGATGATTCTGCCGGTCTCCTGAGCTTACTATATATTCATTAGGGGTGTGAACGCATGATGACGTCATTGTGAGGGCATGGTTGTAATGTATATATATTAAGATGCAGAGACCAGAGACGGGCAGAATGCACGGCAACAGCATTGGAGGAGGACAGGAGGAAGAAGAAGAGCCTAGGGCAAAAGAGCAGACAACATAAGAGCAGAAGATTGGACAGCAGAAGACTGGAGAGGAGAAGATCCAAAGAGCAGAGTGGAGAAGACCGGACGAAGATCTTTAAGAACATTTCATAAACGTCTCCTGTCGTTATTCACATACACTTCCATTTATGTGGTTAATGTGTAGGGGTACTATGTACCCCATACCCATTCACATAGTGATTGGGGTCTGGGATCTGGGGGCCACCCTTTGTTAAAGGTTGCTTCCAAAGTCCTAGGAACCCCCTGGCCGCATGACCCCCCAAAACCACCAGACAGGGTTGTGGGGATGAGGCTCTTGTCCTCCTCTACATGGGAGTAAGGTGCTTTTGGGTGTGCGGTGCAGAGGCCCCCTGGCCCAAAGCAACAAAACCCCCCCATGTTGAGGGCATGTGTCCTGCTGTGGTCCAGGGGGTGTTTGGTCCGCTTGCTCGTTCTCTTTCCTGGCCTGACAAGCTGCATGCTTGTATAAGGGTCTGGTAGGGGTTTTGGGGGTAACCCACGCTGTCTTTTTGTTGTGGGCATACCCTCAAACTCAATACCACACACAAAAGGCCTGGTTGTGAACTTGGGGGGACACCCACGGTGGGTTCTTCAATTTTTTGGTGTAGTTCCCCCTCAAAAATCTTCACAACGCAAGTGGCCCCGCAAGTCAGAGCATCCTGATCCGACTTACGGTGCGACTTCCATTCAAATAAAGAGGCTCCCATAGGGAACTAGTGTTGTAAATTGGAGGCTAAAAATAACACTGATAAAAATCATTCTGAAAAAACCTACGTGGGCACACAATTGGCTCTTGGACACTTGGTCCTGGTTCCTCCACAGTTTCTGAAGTGGCTTCCATGCTGCTTGGCAAGTTGCCAGGAGATATTGGTTCAGACCTGGCTGGGGATGCCACATCCTTGCATGACGCAACATCTGCAATGTAAATTTGTAAGGGAATACAAGAATATAAGGTTAAACAATCATTGCAAATACACATATTTCTATGATCCCACTACACAAAAATCTGTGACTACCAACCTTCTTGTTGCTCTGGTGTCTGGTCACTTGTAGGCTCCACCAGAATCACCTCAGGCATAATGTCTTCATCTACATAATACAAAACATTGGCCATATCATAAAAGTCACAAGAGGTACATTTGTTAGGACATGGTGCCCTGCTTGATAGCTCTTTTAGTAACAAATATGAAGACATGTACATGGTTATCTACGAAAAATATGGTACATTAATGTTTGACAGTGCATAGGAACCAATTACCTTTAGTGGAATCTGTGCCACCATCTGGGCCCATGTCCTCCTCTTCTTCCACAACTGCCGATGGAGCTGCCAAACCTCTCCTCCTCCTTTCCCATTGTTTGGCACGGAGTTTACGTTTTTCTCCTATTTAAAGGTTTGAATAATAATCTGTGATTAATAGGAATGTTTGCTGAGAAGATTCGTGCAGGAAAGAACGTTCGTTGCAACACAATACATATATTTTTAACTATGGCTTCCTGACTTTTAATGTCATATACTAAAACATCAACAATAGATCGATCAAATCACGACATGACAACTAAAATGAGTAATCTAACTTTTTACATAGACATTATAATCTAGACATGTTAATACAACATACACAAAATTATAAAAAACATATTGCATGATTAAAAAAAAAAAAAAAAATAAAACTTACTTTTTTTCAAAATCCGATGGATTTGGGAAAGCTGATCCTGCTCACGGTGTTTGAGGTCAGACCACCGTTTCCGAATCTGATCTTTCGATCGCTCGACACCGAATTTTTTGACCAAACAGGCCACCACCTTGTCCATGATGCCATCTTTCCTGGCATTGGGCCGATCGTAATTTGCCAACTTTCCATCGTAATCCATTTTTTCTAAAATGGAGACCATCTCCACCATTTCTGGCTTTGACATGGGTGTAGCCCTTGATTTTCGGGTGGCCCAATCACTTCGGCCCCCACTAATTGAGCTCCCAGATTGTTGAGACATGGTTCGTAATTAAACAATGATTATTCCACTGCCTCAGGTGTGAGTGCCGCATGTAGGCCTGATCTTCGGCACGTACACACCCCTGCACAAGCCCGCCACTGGAGGAGGAGTTGACGCCTGCGCTGTATTTAAAGGACGCCAGATCGTTCGGCCGACGATTCGCTAGCGGACATATCGAGAGTTGGAGCACGATCGAGCGGCGAATCACGACTTTTCCCCACAAACAAAGGTACGACTCTTTTAATAGAAAGTGTGTGTTTTGGGCCCTATACAGCTTTTATTAGGAATATCTTTATTATGTGCCAAAATACATGCTATTTTAATATGTTTTGTGTTGTTTTGTGTCTTGCAGGCATATACTGTCCTGCAATATGGTGGACAATTTCACCACCCACAACTTTCTCATCAGTTTCATTGATGAATTCAGGCAACTGCCGTGTTTGTGGCAAGTGAAGTCCGCAGATTATAAAAATAGAAAACTCAGAAAACAGGCCATGGAACATTTGGTGGCCTTCTACAAGCCCGTCTGTCCTGGGGCAAATTTTACTTATATCCGCAAAAAAATAAACAGTATTCGCACTGCCTACAGGCGGGAGTTAAAAAAAATAGAGGAGTCCACCCAGTCTGGAGCAGGTGCACGGAATGTATATGTACCACGGCTGTGGTACTATGATAACATGCGATTCCTGGCAGACACCATGGAATCCAGGCCGTCAATTTCAACACTGCCTTCTACTTCGGCAGAGGGCTCAGTGTCGGTAGATCCAAGCCAGGATGAGGATTTCCTGGAGGAGAGTTTTACTCAGGTATGGCATTTCACAATATATTGTCTGCTAAAATGTAATCATGTAACAAAATTATAAGCTAAACCATAATTGACCCTTTATGTAAACGGGCATAGCAAGGGGTTGGCATGACAGGCAACCGCCAGGGGCGCAGGCCAAGGGGGGTGGGTCACAAAAACATTGGCATTGTTTTATTGTTTATTTTAACAATCCACTCAGCCTGCACACCCCAGAACCCCCAGTTTGCAGGTGGATTCATGCAGGTGTAAAACATTGAGAGCTGCTTCATGCAGGTGTAAAACATTGAGAGCAGCTGAGCCAAAAGACCAGGAGACTGAGACTGCCTCTCACTGCATCCCCAGCACACCTCCGGTCTTACAAACAGTGCTGCATCCCCAGCACACCTCTGGTCCTAACAAACACTGCTGTAGCCTCAGCATTCCTCTGGTTCAACCTTTTTTAATACAAAACTAACAGCTCCTGCAAATGATCCATCCATCCTTGCTTCCATGTCTCTGGTCTCTCACTCTGGGTCAGCAAGGCAGGTGGCTTCCTTATTCCTGTTTCCCTGCACTGCTTCACCCTCAATGCCCTACATCAAGCCCTCTGCAAGTTCAGGCCCCTCTCTCTCTCTGCAACCCCCCTCCTCTCTCTCTCACACCCCCTCTTTCTCTCCCTCTCTCTATCTCTCAACCCTCTCTTTCTTTTTCACACCTGAGACAATGATTGCCCACTACAGAGCTCTACACTGGGCAAACAAGGGGCAAATTAGAAACTTTTAATGCCCTTTAATTTTTTTTTGGGGGGGTGGGTTACAGTTTTACATTGATCTTGGGGGGGGGGGGGTTGTTGCCAAATACAGCTCCTCAACAAGGGCACTGGAGACCCTAGATACGCCACTGTATGTAAAGTCTGCTATTTGTTCACAATAATATAACAAACATGCATTTTTATATACACTATAACATTCTAATCAATTGTTCATTTCATCAACAGGGAAGTGTCACTGAGGAGGAGCCAGGTTGCAGCCAGGAGCCTGGGGAGCCTGCGGAGCCTGAGGAGCCTGAGGAGCCTGCGGAACTCTTTCCACCACCACCTCCTCCTGCCAAACGGAGGCAAAAGAGGAAACACATCGACGACATCACAGATGAATTCATACAGGAGGCCACCATAGCCCTCCGTAGGAAACCGGAGGCAAATGAGTCCTTCGGGAATATGACTGCCAAAATTTTGGATAAGGTGGACCTCAGGCAGTGTCAGTATGCCAGAAAAATTATTCTTGATGTGCTGCAAAAGGCTGAAAACGGCATACTTACTGAGCACAGCCATGCATGCCAGGAGCACCCGTGCCCTCCACCTCCACCTCCACCTCCACCTCCACAACACCCACCACCTCGCCAAATGCCACATGGCCAGTGGCAATATGGCCAGCAGGATCCAAACCTGCCCTCATGGCAACCTGATTACAGTTACCAGCAACTTTAATTTTTGTAACCCCCTATTATTTATTTTACCCCTGTTTGCCAGTTTCTAGTTTAATTTTGTCCAAATGGACCTTTTTTATGTTTAGTTTATTATACGGAAAGTATTGATGTTTGCTTTGGTTTTTTTTGCTGAGATCCAAAAAATAAAGAAATTGAAAATACAAAATGGCCTATCTGAATTTGTTAACATGTTTAATATTGTGCATAACCTGAAAAATATGTTTTAGACATTAATTCATACAAGAATAAAGGGTCATATCAATAGTTAGATCTTTGGTGTGAAAATACAAAAATAATGGTGAAGAGTTCAAATTATTTAATTATAAAATTTGATAGAACAGATAGAATAGACAAACATTATCTTCATCATAACAGAACACATGCCTTTTTATTAGAAAAGTATGGCATTATGAGCAGCATCTTCCTTCTTCTCACATTTATCAAGATGAGCATGTGCTCCGCATTTCACCTATTTCTTGGACTTCCGCGAGCCGAAAGTTCTTTCTGAATAAAATGTTGAGTTTACTAGAGAAAATTCTTCCGGGAACTCATTTGGTTTGATCATGCGTGTTGGGATTTGTAGCTGTGTGTCGGCCGAATTGTGTACTGACAGGCGAACAATCGTCCGTTCTGGTGTCGACATACAAAAATTTTCATGTTTGCAAGAAAGACTTTTGTCCGCGGATTGTGCGCAGACATCTGTCGGAGGCACCATACTAACACGCGTACAATCGGCAGATCCTTCGTCCACCGACGTTTGTATGCCGACGATCGGTACGTGTGTACGGGCCTTTAGACACTGACTCTTGAACTGCAGTCCTCCCTTATTCAGCAGACATGTACTCTGAGGGAAGGAGGCCAGACTAACCACAGCTCTTAGCTGTCAAATGAAGCAGACAAGATTGTCCGACTTGCAGAATTATTCCCAGCTATTTGCTATTAAATGTAGCTAGCCCTTGAAGGGGACTGCTAGACTCTCGCAATGCAGACATGATTGTCCCACTTGTAGAATTATCCCCATCTATTTGCTATCAAATGAAGCTAGCCCTTTTTTGGGACTGCTAGACTCTCGCAATACAGAAAAGTTTGTCCAACTTGTAGAATTATTCCCAGTTATTTGCTATCAAATGAAGCTAGCCCTTAATGGGATTGTTTAGACTTGCATTTCAGACAAAAATGTTCTACTTGTAGAGTCATCTCCAGCTATTTGCACTCAAGAAAAAGCTAGCCCCTAAAGGGGGCAGAATAAACTCTTGCAATGCAGACCAGATTGTCCCATTTGTCAAAACTATTATTTAGGATGAAATATTCTTCATCTCAACTTCCATTGCACTGGAAGAGAGGCAAGGGTTAAGGCAGGCTAGCAGGCTGTAACTGCAGACAGATATACCCCTTAGGGACAAGTCCAACACAAGGCTATCACCAGAGGATGCTACACCCCAAGGACACACCCAATCATCCTGATTGAGTATACCCTTGAAGGACACAGCATCCTCCAGTAATAATTCCATGTATATGGGTAAGCTAAAGAAGGCCACGCCAACCAAACAGGTGACTCATTATGCTGGAAAACCTCTTCCCCATAAGTGCCTTAATCTGACATTTGCAGTGCAGGTAGAAGTGTCCTGATTGGGGTTTGAACTTGAGCAACTCAGTTCTGTAAGGTGCTGACCTCTAAGTCATTTTTCTACTCAGTCCTGTTCAATTTGCACCCCTCTTTAAGAATGATCTTCAAGCTTAAACATCATAGGAAAAAACACAATGCATTGCTTTGAAAGTGCTAAATACTTGCATTGCAGGTACCGCTGCCATATTTGGCATCCTAGCAGCCTACAAAAGGAGCTAATAAAAAACCTGCTCAAGGATCTTCCTCAACTGCATATTCCTTTTAGGAACTATTTGAAGAGAGTTACATTGGCCAATTGACTGGTCCTGCAAGGAAAAGCTTGACATTGTGAGAGTAGAGAATCCTTGCAAAGGGAGAGTTGTAACAGGCTCCTTTAGAGTGTCTTGACTACCCGTGGCAACCTGATGGTCGCTGTCATCTTGCTCCCTGGATGCCTAAACAAGGCAGGAAATTCATACAGGATTTTACCAGCCCAGGCATGAGCAGCAAAGGCACAGTTTACAGTGTACATATTACATGTAGATCTGGAGACGCTTAATAGCAAGTGTCCATTAGTGAGCTTTCCATACACTAGCTTTAAGAGAACAGTAGAAGGGCTGACAATCCAGGAACAGTATCAGTAAGGAAGACACTGACCCCCTTCAGCTATAACCTGCATAGAGCAGACAAGGCATAGAGGTATAAGGCTGCAGAGGACTTGTTGCAGAAATAAACAAATCTCAGTAAATTTAAGGGAGAGGGCCACATTGTTAAGAAAATAAATATTATAACATGTACAATTGCTACTCAAGCTATGCAGTAATTTATTAAATAACATTTCCAATACAAACTGCAGCTGCTGAAGTTTCTTAAAGAGGAAGTAAACCCTTCTCAGGAAGTTGTACCTATAGGTAAGCCTATATTAAGGCTTACCTATAGGTACTGTAAATATCTCCTAAACATGCACCGTTTAGGAGATATTTACCTTTAATGCAGCCAGTGACGTCACTGGCGCATGCGCTCTGAAGGAACGGCAGATCGTGCCGTTCCTTCAGAGCCCTGTGCCGTGACCATCGGCTCCCGCGCGCGTGCGCGGGAGTGACGTCACCGCGGCTCCGGCCAATCAGATGGCCGGATGCCGCGATCCCGGAAGACGGGCGACTATACATGTCGCCCGTCATACAGGTAAGCGGACGGCACGGCGGGGGCTCGTTCTAAGGTAAGTATTTCATAATGAGCTAGTATGCGATGCATACTAGCTCATTATGGGTTTCTCTTTCAGGATGTAAAGAAGAGAAAAAAAAATTTTCTCGGTGTACAACCTCTTTAAGCTGATCAGAGAGACAAAGTAACAGTTGTTTGTTTGCTAGGTGAGAGATAACCACTGCTAAAAGAATACTACCACAGCAGACTTCTCTACGCAGGTGATTTCATTAGACAGAGCCTCCAACACAGAAAGAAAAACCTTGCTAAAACAAACTGATTTCTGTTCAGGACAGAAAGCAACTGCACCAAACTTTGATAAAAATGCTACACTGCATATCAGAGCATAGACATCTCCATAAGTGTTCATTTTGGTTATTTTCTTTTCTTGTCTAACACAAGTGGAGTTACTCCCTAGCAGACTGCATGGCACCTGGTCCCTTCTGCTGACCTCAAGCCAAACATACTCATGTATCCTGGACCTCATCCACAGAGCAATCGATGCATCCACAGGGTGACCCGGATCCCAGGAACAGCAGAGCACACCGTCATGCTGGGCACACTTTAGAGGTCACCCGCTTTTAGCAGGGCATCCGACCTAGCGCAACTGCTCACCTTTGGCAGAGCTTTCATTATTACAGGTGTCAATCTTCTGCACATGTGTGACATTCAGCACCCTGCTGTTAACCAGGCATTTGGTGACTACTGGAGCCACCCTGGAACTTCTGGACACCACAGGACGCTCCCAATATCCACACAGCTGTCCCTGCATGAAACTCTAGTCGCCACATCTTCCAAAAAGGTAGGAAACTTCATACAAAATGGTCCTTATGAGTGAGGACAAAAAAGGAACCCCTCTGGCTCAGCCTGAAAATTTATGGGAGTGGGGTCTTATGGGGTAGGAGCGAGGGCGGGGCTGCCCAAGAATATGCTGCCATGAAAGTCTTTTAGGAAAAACCCGTTTACAACATCCAGACAACTGAAGGACACTCTCCATGAGGTCAGCGTATCATTGTCAAAGTCCACAATCAAGAGAAGACTTCACGAGACCAAATACGGAGGGTTTACCACAAGGTGCAAACCATTCATAAGTCTGAACAATAGAAAAGCCAGATTAGACTTTTCCAAAAAACATCTAAAAAAGCCTGACCAGTTCTGGAAAATTCTTCTTCCATTTCATCCATCCATTCTTTGGATGGATGAAACTAAAATTAATCTGTACCAGAATGACAGGAACAAAAAATGTGGAGAAGTCTTGGAACAGCTCATGATTCAAAGCAAGCAAAGTCATCTGTAAATCATGGTGGAGGCAGTGTGATGGCATGGGCATGCAAGGCCTCCAGTGGCACTGGGTCATTGGTGTTTTTGACGATGTGCCAGAAGACATAAGCAGCCAGATGAATTCTGCAGTGTTTAGAGATTTTGGGCCTAATTCAGTATAACTTTGGAGTAGAGCTGCTCACTTCTCCAGAAATAACTCCAGCCTAAACTCATTGCATCCTAATTAGGTAAGTGGCTGGAGTTAAACCATCAACTAGATGCTTTAATGAATTCGGAGTTGGAGTTAACTTAGACTGAATTCGGGTTTGGAGTTAACTTAGACTGAATTTGAGTTTGGAGTTAGCCAAATTCCCTTTGTGTTTTTCATAAAAGGAAATTTGTCTATTCTGAATCACTATTACACAGCAATGTCATTTATTATGGTTTATTTTAATTTTAAGGTATAGTTATGTATCTTATGTGTTTTAACCTTTAGATTTTCTAATAGCAGACTACACAGCTGTCTAATTAGCAGTCTTCATTCTTTATTCATCTGAAACTTTCAGGCATTTCTGATCGTATTCAGCACTTTGGTGTAGTGGGCTAACCTCACAGCCAAAGATTGCTAGGTCATGAGTTCAAGGCCGAACCATGATAACACCCTGTGTGCCATAATTTTTTTTGGCCACATAGTAATACATTGGCTACATCACCTAAAATTGCATGTCAATGGCCTTGTATATTCAAGAAACAAACATGCATATGTGCAGGGTGCAATTGCCAAGTTTCAGTATTTATTTATAGCTGTCTAAAATTTAAGAAGGTGATGGCACACTTGGGATTTGAACTCATGCTCTCAGTGTTTATAGCCAGGAACACTAACCACTAAACCACTTCCTTACAGGGCAGTTACACCCCTTCCTGCCCAGGCCAATTTTCAGCTTTTTATACTGTTGCATTTTGAATGACAATTGTGCGGTCATGCAACCCTGTACCTAACACAAATGTATGACAGTATTTTCATAAAAAATAGTGCTTTCTTTTGGTGGTATTTGATCACTGCAAGGTTTTTTTTCTATTGGCAAAAAGAAGACCTAAATGTTTGACCCCTAAAATAATGTGTTTTTGTTTATGTAATAAAATTTGGTAAATCAATGTTTTTTGTTGCACTGACGAGCATTGATGAGGCTGCGCTGGCAGGCACTGATGAGACACTAATATGCAGCACTGATAGATAGATAGGTGGCACTGATATGCAGCATTGATGGGCATTGATAGGTGGCACTGATGGGCAATGATTGGCACTGGTGGGCAGCACTGAAAGATGGTAATGATGGGCAGCACTGATGAGGAGGGCACTAACAGGTTCCCTGAGCACTGATTGGCATCAATGGTGGCATGGGTGGGCATCCCTGGTGGCTCTAGTGGCATCCCCCAAGGGTCTGCACTGGTAATCAATGCTCTGATTACAAGCACAGACCCCCCCCCCCCCACACACACACTTACTTTGCATATGAATGCCATTTCTTCACAGCTGAAAGTGGCCCTCACCATGATTAGCCAGTTGATTGTGACCACTTGCTGGAATGTGTGCAAGCCAATTTGGTGTCATTTCTGGTCCAGGGTGAACACCAATGTGCCATTTGCAATTTATTGTAAAGAGATTTTGCTTTATTTTAAAAATGGCGCGCACACAGACAACTAAAATGTATTGGAAATGTTTTACCTAGGCCAGTGATGGTAACCCTTAACCCCCCCAAGATGTTTTTGCCCTACATTTCCCAAAATGCTCATGTACTCTGCAGTGTAGATGAGCATCATGGGAAATGTTACAAAACACCTGTGTTGCCAAGGTTCATCATCACTGACCTAAGCCAACTAAAAAGGTGAGTGAGCGCTGTAGCAATCTTTTATTTAGTAATCATTTTTAGTGATTTTTTTTATTAAATGTTTTGGTTACGGTTACATTCATCCACAGCGGCTGAATGGAAATGTTGTATTATTCCTTAATTTATATATTTTTAGCTAAATATATACATAAACTTACATTTTTTCTTACAATTTAGCCCCCCCCCCACACACACACCCACACCGCTGGAGTAAAGGAAGAAACCCTACCCATGTTCATACTGTACTGCCATTGCACACACACAAAAAAAAAAAAAATTGGATTACATTCAATAGACACAAAAGATATCTGAATTACATCTAGACAAATATGAAGAAAAGAAAACAAAAAACCAGGAGCTGTGTACAAATGAATAAGTTTTATTGAACATGTATAAAACATCAGTAATCACTCAAGCAAGCATGTGAAATGCCCCCCCCCCCCCAAAACCCCCAAATCAAGTAATTTTTATTCAAATTACAGTGCAAGGATACAACATATGATGGATAGATAGAGCTTACAATATCCAAAAGTCAAGCAAAATAAGTTGTAGACACCTTAGTATTAAGCATAAAACATACCCAACATACTTTTATGTTAATTGTTTGCATGAGCCTGCCTTTTCATTTAAATACCATCAAATCAGTAGAACATACAGCTACACAGAGGCATGAAAAAAAAAAAAAAAAAACATGTATAGAGTACATAAAGACACACTTTGCAAAAACTATACCAAACAGTTAGAGCATGAAAAGTATTCATCCAACAGAATACACTTACTGCAATATGGATCTTTAGGCATGGCAGCAAACCCCCCCCCCCCCCCCCTTCCACAGGCCAAATTATATGCTCTCATACATCCCTTTATATAACCTTGGTTAAACTACACCCACCCAGTATAGGAAACGCCCAGCAAAGTAATTAATTGGGTCTGTTGGTTCCTAAACCAAAATCACCAGTTCACTAATGAATGAGTGTTTGGCTGGCCATCCATGATCCAAGTTTCTTACAAGTCAACACACATAAGAAATGCTTTCAATAATCTCAGCATGAGCACAAAGTGGCTTTTTCATTTAGACTTAAGCCCCGTACACACGTACCGATGGTCGGCATACAAATGTTCCTCTTTTCTCCCCGGGATGTCGGTGTCTGCTGAAAAGTGCAAAGACAGCACAAGGACAGCACAAGAATTTTGTCCGCCGACTGCAGAAGTGATGTCATGTAATGGTTAACTTTCCCTGTGTTTTCTATTTTCTGAGCATGCCCAGTCTTGCAAATCTGCGGTCTGTCGGCCGAATTGTGTACTGACAGGCGAACAATCGTCCGTTCTGGTGTCGGCATACAAAAATTTTCATGTTTGCAAGAAAGACTTTTGTCCGCGGATTGTGCGCAGACATCTGTCGGAGGCACCATACTAACACGCGTACAATCGGCAGATCCTTCGTCCACCGACGTTTGTATGCCGACGATCGGTACGTGTGTACGGGCCTTTATGCCCCGTACACACGTGCAGATTATCTGCAGACTTTTGTCTGCAGACTTACCTTTTCTATGTAGTGCAAGGGCCTGCCGGATTGCATACAAATTGAAAGTGTTTAGGTTTGACCTCATATTATATGGTTTTGGTAAGTCTGCAGACAAAAGTCTGCAGATAATCTGCACGTGTGTATGGGGCATAATGCCTTGTACACACGTACCGATCGTCGGCCGGCCGATCGGCCGTCTTTTGTCCAGGGCTGTCCTGTCTGTTGAAAACTGCAAAAGACTGCACACGAATTTTGCCGGCCAACAACAGACGACTGCAGAAGTGATGTCATGTGATGGTTAACTTTCCTTGTCTTTTTTTCTTTTCTGAGCATGTCCAGTCTTGCTCATCTGCTGTTTGTCAGCCGAATTCTGTACTGACTGGCGAACAATCGGCCGTTCTGGTGTTGGCCAACAAAAATTTTAATGCCTGCACGACATATTCTTTTCGGCCGAAAATGCGCTGTCGGAAGCATCATACTAACAAGCCTACAATTGGCCGATCGGTCGTCGGCCGAATATTTACGGCCGACAATCGGTACGTGTGTACGAGGCTTAAGGCTGGCCATACATGTTCCAATTTTCTGTCCAATTTTCTGTCCAATTTTCTTGAAATTTACCTTCAAGTATGTAGTACAAAGGCCTGCCTAATTAGATACAAGTGAATGTGTTTTTTTAGCTTTGACCTCACATTATGTGGTTTGTGGTAGATCTACCAGAAAATTGTACAACAAAAGTTGAACATGTATGGCCAGCTTAATGGGCCATACACACTATAATGCCTCGTACACAGGTACCGATCGGCCGATTGTAGGCTTGTTAGTATGATGCTTCCGACAGCCGACAGCGCATTTTCGGCCGAACAGAATCTGTTGTGCAGGCATTAAAATTTTTGTTGGCCAACACCAGAACGGCCGATTGTTCGCCAGTCAGTACAGAATTCGGCCGACAATCGGCTGATTTGCAAGACTGGGCATGCTCAGAAAAGAAAAAACACAGGGAAAGTTAACCATCACATGACATCACTTCTGCAGTCGTCTGTTGTTGGCTGACAAAATTCGTGTGCAGTCTTTTGCAGTTTTCAACAGACAGGACAGCCCTGGACAAAAGACAGCCGATCGTTCGGCCGACGATCAGTACGTGTGTACGGGGCTTAAGATTTTCTGAAGACTTTTTCCTTTAGATTTACCAAAACCAGATAATATGAGGTCAAACCTAAACACTTTCAATTTGTATGCAATCTGGCAGGCCCTTGCACTACATAGAAAAGGTAAATCTGAAGGAAAAAGTCTTCGGAAAATCTTATCGTGTGTATGGCCATACATGTTCAATTTTTGTTGTACAATTTTCTGATAGATTAACCACACACCACATAATGTGATGTCAAAGCTAAACAACACTTTCACTTGTATCCAATTAGGCAGGCCTTTGTACTACATACTTGAAGGTAAATTTCAAGAAAATTGGACAGAAAATTGTATGGCCATACACACTATAAGATTTTCTGAAGACTTTTTCCTTCAGATTTACCTTTTCTATGTAGTGCAAGGGCCTGCCAGATTGCATACAAATTGAAAGTGTTTAGGTTTGACCTCATATTATCTGTTTTTGGTAAATCTAAAGGAAAAAATCTTATAGTGTGTATGGCCCATTAGTCTAAATGAAAAAGCCACTTTGTGCTCATTCTGAGATTATTGAAAGCATTTCCTATGTGTGTTGACTTGATGTATTAATTTTTTATATATATATATATATATATATATATCTTTTTTTTTTTTTTTTCTTTTGGGTTGTTGAATTCTGAGTTCTGGGGTTGCACTGCATATGTTCAATCAATTTGCAAATTCTCAGATTTGCAAGCTCAAACACTGCTATTTTTCAGAGTGTAATGTGGCTCTATATAGGAAGCAAAACTAATATGGCCCCCCACACTCAACAAATATATTCATTTCACACATATACAATGTTTTATTTTTGGGGCGTTGCTTGTCATATACAACAACAGACTGTTGTAGGTAGTTCAGGGATTTGAATACCCAAAAACATTGTTGCAAGGCAGCTGTGCTAACCACTTGGATATTTTGGTCAGTTTATTTAATCAAGCTCAAGCTCAATACATATTTGCAACATTTTTGCAAAACACAATTTACACAAACATAATCACTTTGTTACATTTATTTCATAATATATGTCACTGATAGTTTCTTAGCCTATCAATTTATATTTAAAATACTAATTTTTCACAGAAATAAATGGTTTTAAACACCTATATATAATTTTCAGCATGCAGGATTATTTTTAAAAATTTGTTGATTTTATACAGTTTCACTAAACTAGGTTAATTATTTGGGAATTGTGGTCTCTGAGGTTTTTTTTTTGTTGTTTCTTGTTATCTTTATACCAAGCATACATGCACTGGCACCTTAAGAGCCCATTCACATTGAGGCGACACGACTTCGGGGGGCGACCTGTGAAGTCGCGTGCACCACTGTGCACCGCGACTTGCAGAGACTTCACATACTGGAAGTCTATGCAAGTCGCTCCGAGGTCGCCCCAAAGTGGTACAGGACCCTTTTTCTAAGTCGGAGTGACTTGTGTCGCTCCTATTAGAACGGGTCCTATACTACTCAATGGACCGCAACATACCGCGACTTGCCAGGCTGACAAGTCGCCTGACAAGTCGCGCTAATGTGAATGGGCTCTAAAAATTAATATAGTTTGATTCAATTAGTCCATCAAAAAATTTTAATAAATAAAAATTATTTGAGCTTGAATTGGGTCTAAATAGTATATATATTTTTTTTTTAAAGTACAAATCACACATGCTTTGAAAAAAATGTCATTAGCTTTAGGTAGTTAAGTGGTTAGCACAGCTGCCTTGCAACAGTGTATTTGGGTGTTCGAATCCCTGAACTACCTACAACTGTATGTTGTTATATATGACAAGCAACACTAATACGGCTTCTCCCCAAAAATGAAACATTGTATATGTGTGAAATTAATATATTTTTGGGGTTGGTTAGATATAGGAAGTAACAATAATATAGTTTTTTGCATATATATATATATACACATATGCAAAAAAACATATATTATTGTTACATTCTATATCTAACCAACCCAAAAATATATTAATTTCACACATATAGAATGTTTAATTTTCGGGGAGGAGCCGTGTTAGTGTTCCTTTTCATATATATATATATATATATATATATATATATATATATATATATAAAAATATATATATATATATATATATATATATATATATATATATACACATAGGCAAATCAATAAATAAAACATATATATATATATATATATATATATATATATATAATTATTTTTGGGTATCTATCTATCATCTATCTATCTATCTATCTATCTATCTATCTATCTATCTATCTATCTATCTATCTATCTATCTATCTATCTATCTATCTATATATATATACATATATACATATATATGTGTGTGTGTTTATATATATATATATATATATATATATATATATATATATATATATATATATATATATACACACACACATATATATATATTTTTTTGTGATTGTGATTCATATATATATATATATATATATATATATATATATATATAGACATACATAGATATGTGCAAAAAAAAATAAAAAAAAAAAAATTTATTAGCGCTGGAATAGCGCCGTTTTACCGCGAATTTGCGGCGGTATTTGCCGCAAATTCAATAAAACTCCCACTAACGTTTTCAAAAACGTTATTTTCAGCCTAGTTTTTGGTTTGGAGCATGCTCACATGAGCTATCTGCCAGAAATTGACTCTGGAGCTATTTTTGCAATTTACACTTTTATTAATATCTTTTTTTCTACTTAACATTTTCACACAGTTTAAAAGCAGTTTAGCTCAAAATCATATAACACATCTTTCCCACACATTTTTTATTTTTTTCCTGCCATATTTTGTGATTTTGAAAAAATTAGTCCACCTTTTAGCTGGACTGTTTTTAAGTCCAGTCCTGACATTAGTTGATCTTAATGAATCTCACAGTTGGCGTTATTTTCCGCCCGCCGTTCTTTGAATACCAATTTCAGACTTAAAAATTTGCCGGTTCGCAAAATCCAGCCGAAACGCCAATTCTCCGTACTATGAATCAGGCCCATACTGTCAGCTCAGATTCAGCCAAATGAAGCAAAGTTGATTGGACGGCGCTTCACAGTACAGATGGACAATGACCCAAAACACACTGCAAAAGCAACCCAGGAGCTTTTGAAGGAAAAGAAGTGGAATATTCTGCAATAGCCCAGTCAATCACCTGATCTCAAATCAATTGGGCATGCATTTCACTTGCTGAAGGCAAAACTAAAGGCAGAAAGACCCACAAACAAATAACAACTGAAGACAGCTGCAGTTAGAGCCTGGCACAGCATCAGAAAGGAGGAAACACAGTCTTTGGTTGGTTGTGTCCATGGGTTCCAGACTTCAGGCAGTCATTGCCAGTAAAGGATTCTCAACAAAATATAAAAATAAATATTTTATTTATGATTATATTAATTTATCTAATTACATTTGAGCCCCTGAAAATGGGGGGGGGGGGGGAGACTGTGTATAAAAATAGTTGCAGTTCCTAAAATTTGTACTTAACATTTATGTTCAACCCCCTTGAATTAAAGCTGAAAGTCTGCACTTTAAATTGGATTGTTTCATTTTAATTTTATTTTGGTGGCATACAGAACCAAAAGTATGAAAGTTATGCCTGTGTCCGAATATATATGACACTTTTGGTTCTGGGTTTCATTCTGCTTTAACTACAAAAAACATGCAGTACTTTATCCACATTGTGCGTTTTCCTTACAAAAACATTCTGCGTTACCATAATTAGATAAGAGGCAGTAAATAAAAATCTAAACTCCTTTGATTATATACCAATAAGAAGGACTTTGTTATAGTGGAAATTCTGTATATAGCCCTACAGAACAGACAGAAAGCCCACATGGGCTTTGCTGCCTTACTACAGACAGGAAACAGGAACTTTATTATACAAAGTCATAGAATTTACCATAGAGCAGCTACAAACATATAAACACTGCCATCTACTGGCTGAAGGAAGAATATATCTCTACTGAATACTGATTGTTGATACTAGGGATGGGCTCAGGCGTGTTCGGGATCTTAGTCCCAACCCAACTGAGCAATCCTGCCAGGAAGCCGCCACTGCACACCGCCAATCATGAGCAGCCTAGTCAGAGAATTTTATTCCAACATAAACATTATATTCATCAAAACTATAAGGGAGATTTATTAATCCGGTGCACACAGAATCTAGTGTATCTCTGCATAGTAACCAATCAGCTTCCAGGTTTTATTGTCAAAGCTTAATTGAACAAGCTAAAGTTAGAAGCTGATTGCTTACTATGCGAGCTGCACTAGATTCTGAGTGCACCGGTTTTAGTAAATCTCCCCCTATGTGATATAAGCACCTACCAATTAATTTGTATTCAATTCGGGAGGCGCTTGCACTACATAATTGTTGGTAGATCTAAAGGATTGTACAATCAGATTGTAGCATATGTGGTGAGCTTAAAGCAGAACTAAACCCCCTATCCTTTTCAGCCATGGAAGCTGCCATTTTAGGCTCTGTTTGGTCTGCAACTGCCATGGTGCTGCACATGTGATCAATTATGACTCCAGCCATTTGATAGTTTGACATTTTGCGTGAGAGCACAAGCAACTGTGACAGTTAGCATTACTGGCATGCCAGGAATGTAAGTGCTTTTTTGAAACCATTAAATCGATGGGTTAATTCTGCCTTAACACCTGATTCTTTTTAATTAAATAAAAATTTCAAGCAACCACTTTCAACCAGATTTCAATTGTAAAAACTTTCAGGATTAGGCTATCTAAACCCAAAAACATAAAATTTGATATTTTGCAGCTTACTCGTCCTAAGATGTGCTGCATTCGTTTTCTTTTATAATGCTTTTTTTCTCCTTTATAATCACCTTTCATTCATCCTCCCCTCCTCCATTCATAGATCCTGTTTCACTTACAAAAGCTGTAGTATGGACTTCTATGTACAGTAAACCCCCCTCTATTGCAGGGGGTTACGTTCCAGACCAACCTGCAATAAGTGAAAACCCGTAAAATAGAAATACCCTATTTAAATACACTCTAGGCATGTTTTTATAACTTTCACTGCACTTTTAAAAGCATTTTAAGGTCTTTAAACACACTTTTAAAACAATAGAAACTCATTTAAACACATAAAAGATACTGAGAGACAGAGCAAGAGCAATGGAAAACACAAAAATACTTAATTAACAATGATTTAATTAGTAAAATAATATTAATAGGTCTTACAGAAAAAAAACACAAAATACCGAGATCGCGAAAACTGAACCGCGATATAACGGGGGTTTACTGTATAGAGGAGGGGGGAGGAAGTGGAAATGGTGGGCACAGTTGAGAGCCTGTCACAGCTCCCATTAACCTCCGCCACACCAGAAGGTTATGGAGTGGGAGAGTTGAAGGATGAAGGGACACATTGGATTAATAGTAGGTAATGTCCCTTGTGCTGATTTTTTATTTTTTTTTAATTTGGACTAAACTAAATGTGGCCATAAATGGATCGAAATTCGTCATTTGGTACCGCAGGGACTGGCCAAATGTCAATCCATGTGTGGCCACTGCAGCTCTACCAATCGATTTATATTCAACCAGCCTGTCAGATAAAAGTCTCTTGATCTGTGGCTGCAGCCAATGTCTATAGTGCTGATCTAAATGTTCTGACAGTGGAGGAGTCCCTCTGCTGCCAGAATACAATAGCACAGGGGGGAGAGTTCCATACATATTGAAAAAAAAAAATATATATATATAGATTGTAAGCTCTAACTAGCAGGGTCATCTGATTCCTCCTGTATTGAATTGTACTGTAACTGTATTGCCTTCCCCACACTGTAAAGCGCTGTGCAAACTGTTGGCGCTATATAAATCCTGTATAATAATAATAAATAATAATATCTTTCTATCTATCGGTCTATCTATTTATATATATATATTGATATACAGTACAAACAGGGTCATAATCCCAAAGCTTTCTGCAATGTACTAATTGGAGTATGATCCTTTTTTTGTATACAGTACAGTATATTTAATTTTTATGCTGAAATAATTTTCCAGCTTGCAGGCTTTTCTTTCAAAAAGGATATTTCAATAAGGGATTGTTCTATATTGTGTACACTACTATACACTGTGGAATTGTGGTTAATAAATCAGATGATTATTTAACCACTTGCTGACCACATATCCTAGTTATATTGGTGGCAGGGTGGCTCTCCTGCACCAGATTACGTACCTAGTACATGATCCGGCACTTCCTGGGTAGTGGGCGTGATTAGACACAGCACAAGCCGATCAACGGGTGCTGGCCAATGGATGACCGCCGGCACTCACTGATCAGAAAAAGGCAGGCCAGAGCTCTGCCTATGTAAACAATACAGAACTCATTCTTGTCAGCAGGGATGTGCTGGGTTTACAAAGCAGGGAATAAAAGCAAGCACATCCCTTAGTGAAAGCACACATAGTACACACATAAACACTGGTTAGGCAATCACTTAACCCTTTGATTGCTCTAGATGTTTAACCCTTTCTTAGTATTATTAGTACAGTGACAGTGCATATTTTTAGCACTGATCACTGTATTAGTGACTCTGGTTCCCACAAAGTGTCCAAAGTGTCAGTTAGTGTCCGATTGTCTGCCGCAATATCACAGTCCATTACTAGTATAAAAAAGAAAATATATAACAATTCCAGTATAAACATACCATAGTTTGTAGATGCTCTAACATTCATGTAAACCAATCAATATACACTTATTGGGATTTTTTTTTTTTACCAAAAATATGTAGCAGAATACACATTAGCCTAAATTTAGGAAAGAAATTAGATTTGCTAATTTTTTTAATGGCTATGCGTTATAGCAGAACGTAAAAAATATTGTTTGTTTTTAAACTTTTTGATTTTTTTTTTGTTTATAGCGCAAAAAACAAAAAACAAAACAGTGGTAATCAAAAACCACCAAAAGAAAGCTTTTGTTTGTGGGAACAAAATAATATAAATTTTGACTGTGTACAGCGTTGCATGACCACGCAATTACCAGTTAAAATAAGACCGTGGCAAAAAGCAAATAATCATGGCATAGTCATAAAGAGGGGGGTATCTTCGAGAGGTCAAGTGACTCATTTTTGTGTGTATTTTGAGATTGCTTGAAGAAAATTTCCAGTACGCAGGTATTATATATATTTTTTTTATGTTTTTTCTTTTCCTTTGGAGTTATGAGTTGCATATATATATATATATATATATATATATATATATAAATTTACATTTGTTTTTTAGATACACTTTAAATTTTTTAAATTTGAACTTGTTTACGTATTATAAAATATTGTGATTCACTTTTTTTAGCCCAGTGAGAGCCTTACATAAGACAGAAATGCCTTCATTAAAGTTTGCTACTTTATGTCCCAGTCACTGTGACTGTATGGCTCATTCATACCACTCAGTGTGCGTTATTATATGTATATAGCGCATGTGAGCTTGTGCAGTGTAAAAGCACGTTGCTCCGCACCGCAATGTGATTATAAAATGCGTTGCAGGGTTTTCTTCTTTTCCCTTTTTAACTCCTACATAATTCTGCGAGCTGCAGCACATTTTAACACACTGACGCCTGCTGTATTGCGTTTTTGTGCAGCATGTCTATATTTTCTCAAGACAACAACAATGCTCTGATGTGAATATAACACATAGACAGCAATAGCATTGGTTTGCATTGAGCCTGTGTTGAGTAACGCAGATTTGAACAAGCTGAACCTGACTATTCCAATACCTTTGTTTATGCTACAAATTTGTTTCTGCTCATCCAGGTAGAATTATATATTTCCACATTGGATCCTGGTACATTACATTGTAAATGAGAACATGAAGGACATAAAAACTGAGAAGATTCATTTCAGGCTGCACAAGCAATCATTTTTTCAAGGTAAAGAGATTGAGCACCCTCTTGTGGTGGAATTTATGAATTACAATTAGCTGTTTTGTTTAAATTATTGGCCTGGGACAAGTCTGCAAATTACAAAGTATTCAGAAGGAAGTCAAGCTCATCTGATCTGCATATTCCAGGTAAGCAACCTTAGAAAATATTGAAGCAATTGGATCAGTATAACAGCTAGGGAACCCTAGAAACTAAATAAAGGACTTTAAAGGTGCCACTTGAATAAAATGTCAAAATCTATTTTATTATGCAAAATTTTAAATCCTGTATACATGGCATAGAGACACATAGTTTCATCGCAACCAACTACACAAAAAACATGAAAATGTATTGTAATACTCTGTATTATTCTAATCAGCCCTACTGCAGCTAGGTGATGAGAAGCTCGCTGTGACTTCAATGCAAGTGCATTTCATGGGTTGTAGCCTTCGTCTTCAAGAAGAGAACTACAGCCAAGCTCTCAGAGTACAAAACAAAATCAAGCATAATGGTAATCCTACAACCAGCTGTTTCCAACTCCCTTGGTAGATTGGATAGTCCACATGGGCTTTATCATAGATCATCAGAGACCCGGTTTTGAAAGGTAGAAGAAAGTTCTGCGCTAAGGTTAATAAAACGGCTGCAGCCTCCCTCAAAATATAACCAGAGGTTACATGGGATATTAACAGAAAATAAGAGGGATAGTGGCGCTGCCTAGGGAGATATAGGCTAGTATATATAAAGGAAGTATTAAAAATCTAGTAGAACAAAAGATAAAAGTGTCTAGTTATGACTAAATAATCCAAAAAATGCAAGAAAGTGCATAAAATATCACATCAACAGATTGGCCAGCAAATGCCAGTAGATATCATATATAATTAAATATGAGTGAATCTACTAAAGTGCAATCATAAGTGACTGAGTGCTGTGCATGTCATAAATAAATAAATAAATAAATAAATAAATAAAGTGCAATGATAAGTGACCAAGTGCAAATAGTGATGAGATGAATAACAAATAAATAAATGGATGAATGAATAAATAAAGCAGTAGTGAGTCCCAGAAGTGTTCCAGTAAAACTCAAAAAGTCTCTAAATCCATGCATGTATATAAATATATAAAAGCCAGGTGAGGAATCGGTGAACATGCTGTTCCCATGTAACTGGAAAGGCCAGGTGGAATTGGAGTGCTCGTGATCCCGCTGGTATCTATTGCACTCACCAGAAAGAGTAACCCCACACAGGAGTATCTCGCCAAGATATAGGTAAAGTGGGTCTCACTCCGTGCTGGAGTTTCCTAAGGATTGGATGCCCAATTCCGGGGTAGGTGGTCCGTTACCTGGCTCGTTCACAGGTGCCAGGGGTCCTTAGGCAATGGGGCAATCCCCACAAAGAGGTAGACAAAGGAAGGACCATATAGTGTAATTCTGTTTTAAAAAATGTATTTAAGAAAAAATGTAAAGTACTGACATAGGTAAAAAGCATCATGCGCTGTGTAAGCAACTACCGGAACGCAATTCGCGTTCCAAAGGCCGGAACTGGAAGTGACGTAATGACGCTCTACGCGTTTCATCATCACATGAAAAAATGATGAAAAAATTTGATTTTTACATTTTTTTTATTGCGAATGTTATATAGCGGAATGTGAAAAATATTGTTTTTTTTTTTTTTCAGTATTGTCACTCTTTTTTTGTTTATAATGCAAAAAATAACAGGTGATCAAATACCACCAATAGAAAGCTCTATTTGTGGGAAAAGAAAGACATCAATTTTATTTGGGTACAGCATCGCACGACCGCGCAATTGTCCATTAAAGTAAGGCAGTGCCGAATCGCAAAAAATGGCCTGGTGATTAAGGGGGTAAAACCTTTCAGGGCTGAAGTGGTTAAGGAGCAGGGGGCCGTCGCGTCCTTAACGACCATGCCACAGCTTCTGTCAGTATGGGCTACACAGTGCCACTACTCATTCACCAAGAAAAATGTCAAAAGTAAATAAAAACACAAAGACAGATTTAACAAGTCCTTTTGGATTTTTGGGGGGCCTCATGCCTTTTTTTTTTTTTTGGTGTGGGGTTCCCCTAAAGAGCTATACCACTGTTTTGTCCTCCCCACTGTTTTGACTTTTTAATTCCAGCAATTCTTTTGTTCAGTCATGATTATTAAAGACAAGGCAGCGGGAGCCCACTACTTAACAACCAGCTGTTCACAATGATTCTGAATGAAGCTAATACATTAGTTAATTTGTTGATATTCATTACTATGTTTGATCGGAAATTCGGATTCATCCAAGTCTCCAAAAATCGAATTTTCATCTGAAAAAGGAATCTGAACAAAACAAATTGCACATTTCTGCTGAGTGTAAGAAAATCCCAAAGTTTGGGTTGTCCTTAGAACAGGAATAGAGAGGAAATCTTCCATTGGGGGTACTAGTTTTGGTGACCACCAGGGGTTATCAAAATTTAAATTATTCAGTGCTCAGGCAGATATCTTAACACAATATCTTTTCCTTAGCTGCTGGAACCCCTTATACCCCTGAAAAAGTGCAATAAATCAAAATAGAACACCAGTGCTATAAAATTAAAACTATATCCCCAATCATAAATAGCTCTTGGTGTTTAGCCAAAAAGTCTTTGTGTCCGTATAACAATAAATAGAATGCTCAATCTTCCCACTACAATGTGAATACTTCTTACTATTCACATTGCAGCTGGCAGATTGAGCATTGGATTTATTGTGGATTGCTGTACCATTTTAATGGCACCCCAATGTGCTAATACAATGCAGCTCTGATACACATACATTGCAGTGTACCACCACTCAACACACTACTGTATGTTGTGGTGCCCATGTTGTAACAGGGTGTCTCCCACTAGTCTCCCACCAGATTTCTGGTGCAGTATTGACTTTGTACCACTAGATGTCCCCACCTGTCTCTAGTTCCTTAAAGAAGAACTCCAGTAGAACGTTTTATTTTCCCTTGCAGTGGGGCTATGCACTGCATGGGTTAACTGTTCTCGCCTAGGGCAGTGATGGTGACCCTTGGCACCCCAAATGTTTTGTAACTACATTTCCCAAGATACTCATGCACTCTGCAGTGTAGTTGAGCATCATGGGAAATGTAGTTCTAAATATGTGGGGTGCCACTGCCAAGGTTTGCCATCACTGGCCTAGGGGATTGCGGAGTGGAGATATACTTACCTAATTTACCGATCCGCCAACCACAAGGCCGGTCCTTGCCGCTCCTGCACTCCTGCACGCTATTGGTCTTGTGAATGGACTGTTCCTGATGTCATCACACCCATAGAACACCGCTGGATGTGGGTAAGCACGGTTTTCTGGAGGATCAAAGGACCGGGTAAGTACAGCTTTCCCTTGTGCCCCTAGACTAAACAAGTAGTTAAACCATGCAGTGCAGGCAGAGCCCCACTGCATGGAATAATTAAGTTTTTTTCATAGAGTTTTGCTTTAAATGGAATCACGTTCAAGAGGTACCATTATAATGCCATTCATTTTATTGCACCCCACTTTGCAAGGAGAATGCAGCTTCAATGCACATGCATCCCAGCACACTCTCCTCCAGTGGTGTCGTTTTTACTTTTTACCACTAGATGTCCCACATGTTCTTAGTTCCCTAATTGAAATCATGTTCAAAAAGAAGTACTTCCCTTTTGATCTGTCTTCTATGGGAAAGCCAAGCATAGCACTAGTGTGTCCTTAGCTATGGTCCCCAGGTTACATCTTGGGGGAGCCTGTGTCTTAATGGACACAGAGTTCCCTCAAGACTTGGGCGGCTATCTTTATGAGGGAATATATAGCCCCTGCTGTGTCATTTTGGAGAACCCTTCAATGTGCAGAAATAAGGATAGTTACGTGTGGGGGAGAGATAGGATGAGCCCAGGGACAGGTTCATGTACAGTCTAGGGACATCCCAGACACCTCCCGTTTGTACCAGGTAATGGGAATTTCCCCGCATGTAATCAGCATACTAAAGTGCTGCTGGGCTTTAGTACCAATCAGGGACCATGACACATTTGCACAGGGTTTTCCCACTGTGTGTGCAAAGACGCAGCAGATATGGAGATCCCAGATCTCTGGTTGTCTGCTCATAGGTGGGAAAATCTGCCATCAAATGCAAATATGCTGTAGTAGGTCTCTGCCAGGACCTGAAGGCTGGTCAGAGCCCTTTTAGTACATCTGTGCAGATGCCGGATTTTCAAAGAGGGTAGGGCCAGTAGTATGAGGACGTTTCTCTTTAAGAAGCAAGTCAGGGAGCAGTAAAAATGCATTGCAACCTCCTGTTTTTACTGCACACTTACCGAAAGTGTAATCGAGTCCTAAGAGCCACACCCTTCAACATACCTGTCCTTACACACACCGCAACAAGAGGAGGGGTGTGTATGATCGTGTCTAAGTGCAGATTATATAGGGCACTGGGTCTAACTCCTAGACTCCACAGTCCTATTTAGACTCTTTATACGAATGCTGTAAAAAGAAAGTAGAGGTAAGACTCTGAAAAGGAGGCCAGTTATTACAATGTCTGCTAAGCTGCCTATCTATTTCTCTGACATTAATTGCACTTATTGTACATGTAAATCTTAAAGAACATGATTTCCTGTAGTGTGCTAAAGCCCTGTGTATGATAGTTAGCTCATCCATGTCTTTATGGACCTTGCTTTGTGCACTGGTGTGCAGTCATGTTGGAACAGGAAGGGCGAATCCCCAAACTGTTCTTACAAAATTGGGAGCATGAAATTATCCAAAACGTCTTGGTATGCTGACACTCTCAAAGCTTTCCAATGGGGAGTGTTTATAGCGGAAATAAATACCATAAAGCAATCTTCATCTTACATAGTTACATAGTTACATAGTAGGTGAGGTTGAATAAAGACAATAGACAATAGTCCATCCAGTTCAACCTGTGTAGGTGTGTGTGGCTGTAATCATCTCACATAGCCCTTAATGTTCTGATCCTTGAGATGTAAGATCTGAATTTATATTACAGGTTGAAGGCCAGGTGCGACAGCTAGAGTTGCTCTATGTGACTACCTCACAGGATTCAGCGAGGGAGGCATGGATATGGGCCCAGGACTAGCTGCAGTGGCTGAGAGCCTCCGTCAAGAAACGTAAACAATTCTTTTCCAAAATGGCATTTTACGAGAAGGGGAGAAAACAGGCCGTTTATTGGCTAGGATAGCTCGCTTACACCAGGCTTCTCCTGCCATAGGTGCACTTTGTGCTCCTGATGGCCGTATACTAAGCCACCCTCACCTTATTGCAGCGGAGCTGAACAGGTACTATGAATCCCTTTACCAATTGCAGTACCACTATTTCCTGAATTAATTGCATGCCTACTTGGATGAGTTAACACTTCCTACATTGTCTCAGGCTCAGAGGTCCAAACTGGACTCCCCGCTGACCTTGGACAAGGTGCAGAGGGCTGCTGCCTCCTTCCCAGCGTCCAAGGCTCCGGCGATGATGGTATCCCTGTAGAGATGTACACTAGATATGGGGAATGAGAAGCTGAAAAATACGCTCCCAGATAGCGGTAAGCTGGGCGTATGAATAGGGTAATAAGTGCCCCATCCTAATTAAAGTAAAACAATTTAAAAAGGAGGAAATATGGACTTTGCAGGCACTGGGTACTTAAAAAATCACATTTTATTGTATAATGCATCTAAAATCTTCAAAGAAAAAAATGGTGGTTACTCCCCATCCAGGGAGGCTGTATGCTCCAGGATCGGACGCTGCGTAAGGGTTACTTCTTTGACCCTACCAGGCATCTCATAGTGCATATACCTGATATATATTTGAGTACTCCATTCTATGAAAGTATATTTTATTGGCATAGTTGATGTGCTTTATTCCAATTCTTGCTGGTCTATAACGTTTGGCTACATATTTATCTTTAACAATCATCAACATTGATGATTCTGATCCTTCATACACCTTCCCTGTTGGCTACTAACTAAGCCTTTTATCTACATCGTCATTGCCTATTGAATTATACAGAATACTGATCCATTAGCTCCCAGAGGAAGCATAAGGCGAAACATGTCGAGCAATATGGCTCAACGGAATTGTACGATCTACTGCTAATATACATCGCTCGATCTTCCCGGGAAGACAGTACCATTCTCTGCGACCTGCGGCTATGATCGTCTCGATGTGAAGTATTATTACTGATATACTATACTGTGATTATATAACTGTCCAGCATTACCAACAGTGTAATCACCTATTTGTCAACTGTGTATTTTATATTTCCCGTATATGGGATATTACTGTTATATGTTTTTTGTGGGTTTTTTTCTTTGATGTTTTTAGATGCATTATACAATAAAATGTGATTTTTTTTAAGTACCCAGTGCCTGCAAAGTCCATGTTTCCTCCTTTTTTAATTTTTAGATATGGGGAATGTATTTTACCGCACCTCCAAAAAGTTTTTAATGCCACATTAGATGCCAAGTGTCTCCCAGAATCTATGTCCAGGGCTAATAGTGTTTCTTGTGAAACTGGGTAAGGACCCACTGAATCCAGGGTCCTACAGACCGATATCATCATTGTTGCAGACTGATGTTAAAATCCTGGCAAAAATACTTGCCCAACGACATAATGAGGTAATTCTGTCCATTATACATACAGATCAAGCGGGCTTTATGCCCCACAGGTCCACAGCCCTAAATCTCCGGAGGTTATTTCTTAACATGCAAACACCCACTGACAACATGGGACAAAGTGCGCTACTATCACTGGACGCTAATAAAGCATTCAATAGTGTAGAATGGAAGTATTTATGGGCAGCTCTGACCAAATTTGGCTTTTGAGAGAATCTTCTTTTGTGGGTATAGCTTCTGTACAATGCTCCCAAGGCCACTATAAGATTCTCCTGTCTTTAGGCTGGGATGGGGTACTAAGCAGGGGTGTCCTCTTTCTCCCCCGCTGTTCACGGTTTCCATAAAACCACTGGCTGCCCTGATCCGCGCCAATCTACTGATTTCTGGGTTTTGATATGCTGATCTAAATGAAAAGCTCATGTTGTACGCTGACGACATGTTGCTCTGTCTGGGTGACACCAATGTGTCCGGATTTGGATATTTTTCTGTCCTCACCATAAATTGGCAAAATCCGCACTTTTGCTATTGGAGGGTGGCTAGGGCCAGCAGTCTCAACAACCTGTCCCATGCCCACCAAATCCTTATTTAAATATCCGGGGTTACATGTTACCGCCAATCTGCTTGATTATTTTTGCCTTAAAGTACACCCCTTATTGTCCAGATTTAGGGATAGTGTAAATACTTGGAGTAAGCTGTGGCTGTCAGTAGCCGGTAGAACCAACTTAATTAAGATGATTCTCATGCCTCAACTGCTCATCCAATGCATAATTCGCCCATGGTGATTTCTTTGAAAACATTCAGAATAGTCAATTTGATTTTAGATCCCTGATTTGGAATAATGGAGCACCTAGAATTCAACTAGAGCAACTACAGAAACCTAAGGATCAGTTAGGCTTTGCACTATCTAATCCCTGGTTGTATTATGTGGCGGCTCAGTTACAGCATCTTTTGGGGAAGTTTTCTGCACCTTCCACTAGCCCTTCCGCTTTATCATCCTCAGCCTTATGTTGCATTGTACTGGAGCGGACGCCATCCCAGAGGGCTTGGAAGCGGGTTTATTTGCCAAACCACATTGACAGTTTCCTACACAGGGCTGGCCCAAGACATTGTGCTGCCTGGGTCCAAGAAAGAAATGCTGCCCACCCCCCCCCCAAAAAAAAAAAAAATCACGCCCACTAAAAGGCCCCCACATCCATTATTTTATATCATGATAATTAAAATTAAAATAAAATTTATCAGGAAGTCAGATTTACATGCAACAGCACCTTGTCTATATGCAAAAATATATGATATACCAGCATGTTACCGCTCCCCCATCTTGGCGCCCTAGGGCAGCATGTGTCAGCAGGTTGGGAATGAGAATGACAGGCTATGCAACATTTGGCCATCCAGCAGATCAGCAGCCACTATTATAAAAATGATGGACACCCTATGTGTCCTGTAACGCAGAACTAACTTAAATGACCTCTCTATTGCTCTCTCCCAGGGCTCCCACAGTCTATAGTGCCTAGCCTCACGCATGCACCAGAGAAGAAGAAAGCGGGCTGGATGCGAGGCCGGACACAACAACCCCTCCCCCAGTTCCACCCAATAGATATGCAAGCCTCGCAAGCTGCGTCCGAACATCAGCTGCTGGTGGAGCTGCTGGGGAAGGGATCTTTCATTGCTGTCTGTCTCCTGTGGGTACCCCGCCCCCAGCAGCACACAGACCTGAGCTCTCCTGACTGTGTGCGAGCACCCTCGCGCCTGGCAACTATGAGTATGCATGTTGAGGGCAACAAGGCGGCCTTTTTACAGGGCAGTGGAGTAGCCCGGGAGGCAGTTGTTACCCTCCCCCTGGGCCCCGGCCCAGTCCGCCCCTGGATGTTACACAAAACTGCTGGGCATGTCAGGGTGCCAGGAAACCAGACCAAATGGGGATGCAGGTAAAATAAAGCAGTTTATTTGAGCAAATAACAATAAATGCACAGCAAAAGTGAGGAAGTGGGAGCAGGAACAAGCCCGAGTCAAGTCCAGAAGCGGGTAGTCATCCAAGCCAGGGTCGAGTCCAGAAGCGTGTAGTCTGCCGATGCCGGATCTTCTGCCGATGCGGGGTCAAGAGCCAGGAGAGTCGTCAGCCAAGCCAGGTCATACACAGAGGAACACAGAGAACAGAGGGCAGTTGGCAGATATGCACCTTGGAGCACAAACACAAGAGTAAGGACTGCAACCCATCAGGTGATAGATATACTCAGGTGTGCAATGCCCAGGCAGCAGGCAAGTGAGGATGCAATCAGAGTCTATAAGAGGCACCAGTCTGCACATGTCCAAGATGGCTGCCAATAGGAGGGCAAGGTAAGACCTTGACAGGGCGTCAGTTTGGTGCCCTTCTCAAAGTTCTGCCTGGGTCCAGTGGACCCAGCAGGACCCATGGTAGGGCCAGCCCTGTTCCTACATATATTCTCTTACATAAAATTTGGTGGAAATCAAGGCAGCTATAGTGGGTGGAGGGGTTCACTACATATAGCCCAATCTAGAATAACGGATATTTTAAGGATTTGGGCAAACTGATCCAGGCTAATAGATGGAAGAGGGGAAGAGGTTTGGGGTGACTCATCTGACTCATGTTTTCCAGAATGGGACTCTGCTACCTTTCTCAGCTATCCAGGAGAAGTTCTCCCTTCCCAGGTATATGAAGTTCTACTACCTTCAATAACAGCATGCCATTAGGGCTCAGAGAGTGGGGTCTGTATGGACCCTATCACCAACCCCTATTTTGCATTTAATTTCTTCGGTTACCCAAGCTAAGGGCCATATCTCCCAGTGTTATAGTATGTTGCTGAGTACACATTTGGATGGCTACCCCTCCAAGGCTCAGAGGCAATGGGAGGGAGACCTATGTCAACTATCTGGAGACTAATGGTAAGATGCTTTGCAGACAGTGGTTACTAGCTCCCTAATTTCTTTGCAAAAACGATCCCAGCTCTATATAGTTTAAAAATCCCATTACACTCCTGCTCGCCTTCACAGCATGAGTGTACTGGCTGACCCTATTTGCTATTGGTTCAAATGGGATAAGGGTGACCTTATATATCTCCTCTGGCAGTGTCCCAAATTACACCACTACTGGATGGCAGTTATGGGTACATTTAATAGGGTGTTTCAAACTTAGGTACCCTTGGACCCTAAATGTGGTTTGCTGGGCATCCTGAGTGACAACATTCCTGAGGAACCCACGCGGGTGGCATTTAACCGTGCCCTCTTCCAAGCTCGGAAGATAATTCTTCTTCTCTGGAAGTCATCTGATCCCCCATCACATCAGTTATGGATAATGCATATGGGAAACACCCTAATGTATGAAAAGTATGTACAGTATATCAACATAGGGGATGTCCTGGAAAATGTGAAGGATTATGGGCATCTTGGTTGGATACCCTGGGTCTTAGACCGTGTCCTCTTCTAGCCTCGGAAGACGATTCTTCTGCTCTGGAAGTCATCTGACCCCCCCATCATGTCAGCTATGGATAACGCATATGGGAAACACCCTAATATTTGAAAAGTATGTACAGTATATCAACACAGGGGATGTCCTGGAAAATTTGAAGGATTATGGGCACCTTGTTTGGATACCCTGGGTCTTAGTGCGTGCAAACTTGTACAAACGTGGCTTCCGCAGTGTCCTGGTCGCCCAACATGATCCTCATATGGTCTTCAACATGTCTAATGGCTGTTTTTTTTTATCTGACTAAAACGTAATACCAAAATTACACTCAATTGTGGGCTGGAAGGTGTTTTTATTGTACCTCTTGATGACATATTGTTTCTTGTTTTTTTCTCGCTATGTCAATAATCAATGTAATGCTGGGGTAGAAAGTGTTAAATTCTTCCCTTACAATGTTTTGTATCGATCTGTATTGCTACCAGGCTGTGTTTGTACTGAACCTTGTCCTTTCTATATGCAATAAAGAACCTGTTTAATATAAAAAGAAAAAAAAAAAGTTCATGTGCGTGTGATGGTAGGCGTCCCAATAATTTTGGTAATACAGTGTATAAGTGGGTGGGGCTTACCTTCATTGGGATTTTATACACTGCATTATGAAATTGGAATGTTCTGTTTATATTAATATAAAATATAGAATGCATAATAATAATAATAATAATAGTGGAGCACGTTTTACAGGCTGACTGAGTTTCTTCGACTCATAAAACATCTCCAGCAGAGCCTGTGATACGGAATGAGAAGTAGAGCATGAAAATTATCTCCTTCATATCATTGCTAGATTTTAGTTTCTTCTCCTCTGCTCTTCCTGCGAGGCAAATCTTCGAGGTCTTGCAGAATATTTGGCTGTATTTACAGGATGAATGTGGAGCAGTTAGTTGCAGACAGTAGATCACTGTTAAAGGGAAACTTCAGTTTTGCTCAGAAAAACAAACCTCCAAGGTGGCTACATTCATGGCGAGGAATTTTTTTACCAGTTTTACAGCAGAATTTACCTGATGGGATGCTGTAAATACCGGAATGGTTCATCCACACGTGCGGCTGTTATTGCTCCCCTTTGAAAAGTGATCTGCGGTGGGTCACTTTTTAGAGGGGGCATGACAGTCAGTGAGGAAGCGATATGTCACCGGTTGACTGCCTGTTTTAACCCTTAGAATGCCCACTAACCATGCATTGTGCACAGTGGAAAAACACAAACAGGAGGGCGCAAATGCCTAGTGCGTTACCAAAAAGATTTATTAAAAAATTACCAAAAAAGCCAAAAACATTAGTTACATAGTTAGTGAGGTTGAAAAAAGACATCAGTCCATCCAGTTCAACCTATGATGTGTGTGTGTTTGCTTTTAACCGTACATTGTATACCCCTGTATGTTGTGGTCTCTAAGGTGCCCATCTAATAGTTTTTTGAAACTATCAATGCTCCCTGCTGATACGACTGCTTGTGGAAGAGAATTCCACATCCTTACCGCTCTTACAGTGAAGAACCTCTTACGCCCTTTAAGGTTAAACCGCCTTTCCTCTAGTTTTAGTGAGTGGCTACGTGTCTTATTGTATCTCCTTTCTCTGAATAGTTTGTTCAGAGAGGACAAAGGAGGAAAAAATGTAAGCATTGTATCACACCGATAACAGTTCAGTGATGGAGAAGTATCCCTCCATCCAATGTACCACTAGGAAGCTAACGCGTTTCAGGGGGGGGGCGCAATGGTTTCCTCAAAGCTAAGCCCAGCATAAACCCACATCCTCATATTTAGACACACTGAGGGAAAAACCCAAAACATTTATATTTGTCCTGAAAGCTGAGGCCCTGTAGAATAAAATGTAGAATAATATGGTGGCAGTTGCAATTTTTTATGTCACACAGTGTTACATAGTTACATAGTTAGTGAGGCTGAAAAAAAGACATCAGTCCATCCAGTTCAACCTATGATGTGTGTGTGTTTGATGTTAACCATACATTGTATACCCCTGTATGTTGTGGTCTTTAGGGTGACTGTCTAATAATTGTTTGAAACTATCGATGCTCCCCGTTGATACCACTGCTTGTGGAAGAGAATTCCACATCCCCACTGCTCTGGCAGTAAAGAATGAAATAGGTGCAAAGAGGTTGAAACGGCGCTACCTTTAGGTGATTAAGTACCATGTGGATAGTGTGTGAACATAAATGGTGATGCTCAAAATCTATTAAAAATAATATGTTTGGATCCAAACTAAAGTGCACTAGTGACTTGTGGTCTAACAAGAATGACCAATTTTTTATCCTGGACCCAAAACAAGGTGCAATAGTAAAGTGCTAAGTGCTGTGCAATGAATAAACCAAAATAATGGAGAAACAGTGATTTTATTCCAAAAAACAAATATGTTATACAGGTGCAATTTACTAGTGATAAATTGTGCTTGGTGAAAATAAAATGACCAAATAAATAAAGGAATTCCTCCTTGGAAAAAAGTGCTTGTGTAATCAAATAAATAAAAAGAGATTCCCCTTAGTGAAAAGATCAAGTAAAGAAAAAATCCCTATGAGTGAAAAAATGGGGTTGCATCCACCAGTGTAGCCACTAGGTGTCGCACCTCACATACGACCTGTTCGCTACGGAATAGGATTTTCCAGGGGTTCCTCCGGTGGAATAGGCGTTTGCAAGCTTTTAGTTCCTCAAAAAGAAAGAGGGAACCCCATGGTGCCGTATACAATGTAATCACAAAAATTGAGAAAAATAGTAACTCACGGAGTAGGCTGTCCAAGATCAGTTGGTGTAGCAGGGAAGCTTCCGCGTTCCACGGCCCAGGCTCCAAATACCAGAAGTGACGTTATGACGTAGTAGACTCCACCCTACGCGTTTCGTCAGAGGACGTCTGCTGGAGCGGCCTAGTAAAGAACCCCCTACGTATTTTGAGGTTAAACCGTTTTTCCTCTAGTTTTAGTGAGTGGCCACATGTCTTATTGTATTCCCTTTCTCTGAAAAGTTTGTTCCTTATGCTAGGGTCAGCAGTACAGGATTTATACATTGCTATCATATCCCCAGTTAGCACAACTGTTTATAAAGCCCATATATTCAGTAGGAAAGTACACTTAAAGCGGTATTGCACCCTCCCCCTCCAGAAAAATTTAAAGTCAGCAGCTACACATACTGTAGCTGCTGACTTTTAATATTAGGACACTTACCTGTCCTGGAATCCAGCGAATCCAGGATGTTTCCATCGGCTCTTGGGTGCTGCCGCCGCCATAGTCTGTAAGGGAAACTGGCAGTGAAGTCTTGCAGCCTCACAGCCGGTTCCCTACTGCGCATGCGGGAAGCACGCTGCCCTTTCTGAATGGCCCGGTGGCGGGGAAGGAGGAGGGGGGTCAACAAGTGGGGAGACAGATAAGCGGAGCTTCCACTTTTGGGTGGAACTCCGCTTTAATTAATTTCACTTAACACAAACACAGTATATTGCCAAATTTGTTGGTGAAATGTAAAATATTAGGTTGTGTAAAGTAAATAAACACCAAATATTCAAACCTCAAAATTCTGCCACTGTAGCATGTGTGGTGATGCCTAATATGTGATATGTCCTAATATACTCATCATGTTCGTATGTGAGCGCACCCAACACATTCATTTGTGTGTGGGGGTGTGGTTTTTTAGAGTTTTGGGGGGTATTTTTTATTTTATTAAACCTTAACCTTTTTTTTTTTTAACTAAAAGTGGAACCTTACTCACCTTAAGTCCAGCGATGCGGCCTCCCAGAGATCCCTGCCGGGCACTGATACCTTCAGGTGGCCAGCTTCCAGGAATTGATGTCTGGCTGCTTTCATTGGCCCGGATGACATCACATGAAGGATGTTCCATCAGCTCGGCACAGCGTGCTCAGCTCACTGTACAGGGGAGGACAGACAGGTAAGGAACTTTAAAGAGGAAGTAAAGTCTGGAAAAAAAAATTTCTTTTTGTTTACCTGCAAAGTAAATGCATAATGTGCTAGTATGCAATGCATACTAGCACATTATGCGACACTAACCTGCAAACCAAGCCTGCGTCATCCCCGCTGGAGGCCACATCCATCTTCGCCCATTTTCCTTCCTTTCCTTTGTGGACTCCGGCTATGCTACTGGCTGAAGCCGCATGCCGGTCACGGCACAGGGCTCTGAATTAACGGCACACTCCTTCAGAATGCATGCGCCGATGATGAAGAACTAGTAAACAAATAGGAAAGTATATTGTATTTAATTATTTTAAACGTTGTATATATTTCTAGTTACTTCCTGGTTTATAGGTCTTGGCAAATTATGTTATACCTTCCAGGAATCTTCAGGAGGGGAGGAGAGGAGAGGTTTTCACAGCTAAGCACACCCCTCATGCCTGCATGCCTGAACTAAGGGCAGATTCCAGGAAGTAAATGCTACAAGAATAACCTGCCCTTACTTAAGATGGCCATGGTTAGAAATGCTAGGGAGTGTTTTCCAAAGTGATTTTTCAACAAAAAATAAAACACGGAGACAAGGAATGATGAGGAGTTCGCTTTGATTATTAAAAATGAATTAAATAGTGTTTTTGGTTTGCAGTGCAGTTCCGCTCTTATTATTTTTAGTTATACTGCCACCTTGTGACTATTATATGTCCTACAAGCAATTTTCTGCATTTCCTCCCTCTTCCTGTGATGTAGTTTCCTTTTCCTTTTGTGTGATTTTCTGTATTCTGCCCTCAACACACACATTGGGTCTAGGAAAAGCTATTATTTATTTTGACCGACTTAAACAATTGAATATCAACATCTACCACATTTTATTGTATTGCCTTAACATTTTACATGCAATAAAAACATTCATACGTAGATGTCAAATGTTTTGTGACGAAGATTGTCTGCTGTGAGTGTATTTGCTAAAATAAGGCCAAGCAGAGAGGTCTCAGGATGGGGTAGCCAATATTACAACAATTAGAGTCAGAATATTGGTAGTATCAAAAGGTTAAAAAGATCTGGCATTTTATTATTTGTATTTGTTGTTTATATTGGGCATATTGTGTGTAGCACTGTCCCTGTAGGGGTTGCTGTATGAGGACTTGTTGGCCCTCCTCTGATTACCAGCAGACAGTCACTTAGGGAACAGTTCACACATCCATCCTTACTCCCGATGACTTGTCACTCAATAAACAGTCCAGGGGTATTGGTTTTTAGTGTTTGTTTTGGAACTTGGATGGGAGAAGGGAATAGTGGGATACTCCAACTGTAACTATTCACAATGGATAAGGATAACTCTCACTTGGCCTCACCATTTTGCCTGTGGAAGCAGATGCACTGCTTAATCCATACTGCCACATGTATGGAAAGGGTTAAGTCTCCTTGCTCTTTCTCTCCAGCAACTCACTAGCATCCCCTTTACTGATACCTGTCCACTGACTCTTCTATCTACAGGGGTGTCCCCCCTCAGGTCAGGCCCCTTGACACAGATCTGTACTCACTGTACTGCAGAATCAGATCCTCCAGTATCTCCCCTTTCTGTCAGCTTCACCAGACCTCCAGGTTCAGTTCCTCACTAGCACTCTCCAGGCCCTCAGGTCGACTATCTGAGCCCGCTTGGCACCTCTACAGAGGAGGAGGCAGCCACCCCCTCCCTCTGGGACTCCGCTATCCAGCTGAAAAACCCCAAGCATATGTGCTCCTGGCATTTATACATTATCCCAGCATGCAACAAGGCACTTTCCTCTTCTAAATCACCAGGGCTGTATCAAACACCTGTGCACTCATTTGTCAGGTTTCCTCCCACTGTCCAATATGCCTCCCTATTGGACCAGTGTGAAACACTCTGCAGACAGAAAGAGTTGCACCTGAGCACTTTGAGCAGACCTCACTAACAGATCCTGCTCTCTGGTAGGCAGAGAACAATAAAGATTTATCTGCAGCCCCTCTGGTAAGGTAAGCAGACAGGATTCAAAACTATACTTTCTCTCTTAAGCACCTACCTAGGGAGGGTGCTACATGGGGTTAGGTGTTAGTAGGCTTGTACAATCCCATGTCAATCCTATGTTGGCTAGGAATGAACTTTGATGAGTTTCTAACAGAGTGTCCAAGAAGTTCCTGGAGCTAGTAAATGATCGAAGCCTAGGCTCAATTATTTTTTTTTATTGTTTAGTTAGCACAAGGGGGGACATACCTTTTAATGAAGAGTTTCCCTTGTACTGATGCCAGCTGTCCTAATTATATTCAATCACCCCCCCCCCCCCTACACACACACACCCGTAGCTGTAATCATCTTAAGTTCTGCTGCTGGGGGGCTCAGTACTGGAGATCGATCGATTATCGGCAAAGCCGATATATCGAGGGCCGATCTTCACTTTCCCCGATGTATCGGAATCAGTCACCAAGGTGACCGATATTGCCGATATTTCGGGAAAGTGCTTGTACCAGAGGGATGCCTGCAGCTAGAGGCATCACCCCGGTACCGGCGTCCATAGCCGACGGTCGGCTGTCTTGTAATGACAACCGATGCGGCTGATAAGCCGCTCGGCTGTCATTACAAGGAGCGGGAGTCCCCCCCTTCTGCCGCCTTCCGTGGTTCGCCCAGGCCTCCTGTCCCACTGGGAGACCCGGGCAACCAGCCTGCATGGCCACCGAAGACCAGATCAAAGCCGCATTCGGCTCTGATCGGGTCTCCATGCAAAAACCCGGAAGTGATGTCATGATATCACTTTCGGGTACTGGCGCCAGATTAAAAAAATGCCAAACTTGGCATTTTGAATGCTTTTAAGTGCAGAGGAGGGGTTTGGGATCTTTTAGACCCCCAGATCCCTCCACAAGAGTACCTGTCAAAGAAAAAAAAATAAAAAAATAAAAAATTTTAAATGTACGAAAATATCAGCCCATATCGGCCGATACCAATATGCATTGACCAAAATATCGGTATCGGCAACGAAAAACCGATATCGGTCGATCACTAGTCAGTACAGCTGTTGGACCTCTCATAGGCATTTGTCAAGAGTGCCAGCTATGCCCGCCCTTTCTGCCCCCCTCTTCCTCCATTCACAGCTGTACTATAGCATCCATCAATGAAAAGCGCTCTCTGAATGAAGGAGGGCCGAGTGGATGAAAGTTATTTTCGATGACGGAAGTTACAGTACAGTTTATATGAATGGAGGAGGGAGGGAGGTAGCGTAGGATTGGCATACTTTGCAGTGTTGATGAGTGCCTATGAGGAGTCCAGCAACTGTATTAGCCCCCGCAACACTGAAAGAAAACTGATGACGTAGTGTGTATGGAGGGAGAAGAGGAGACAGAAGATTTGAACTAGGACATCCAGCACCAGCACAAGGGACACATCTCATTAAATGTAAGTACTGTTCCTTGTGCTGATTTAAAAAAAAATGTTTAACAATACTTAGACTTTAGCTTCCTAATATCTACAAAACTGTAATATTACTTTAACATGGACAATTATTAGCATACATTAATGTATGATTACGTTGAGGCTGTCTGTAGTTGTGCCTCTGCTCACAGAAAGGACAGTTACCATAAAATTTCCAATATTTGTTCACAAGCTATGGCTTCCAGACATCGCCATGAATACACGCCGCATTTCACGCTCATCGTGCCATTGTTTAGCGTCTATATTAAAGTGCTTTTATCTATGAAGTGCTCTTATGAGACAATGCGTAGATTACTATGTTTATGTCAAGATTTCTTTCCCTCGCTGTACATCAAACTTGAGTTCTCCGAATGTTTTTGTTACCCTGTAATAAAAGCCTGGCCTGTGTCATTTTAAGTAATATGCTTTTGCAGCTTAAGTGTGCTGTAAAGGAGCAATGCACTGCAGCCTTCACACTGGGGTGAACCGAGATGGTTTTACATAATTGCACATTCCATATGTGCTCAGCTATATTTAATGCATGCTGAGAATGGCACCACTCCGCTCGCTGGCATACAGAAACCTGTAAATGATACAATGGAAGCTCACAAGTGCCGTCTAGTGTTCAAAAATAGAAATGATATTTAGAAAAAAGATTTTGACGAAAAACTGTACTGAAAGAAATGCAGAGACTGACATTGATGATGTCCTCCTGAAAATGCCAATGAGCTGGCTGTCTCTGGGTTTAAAACTTTGTTACTGATTTATAACCAGCACGCAGCAGTTTGAAGCTCCTGATCTGAATTATTACAGGTCCATAATGCAAACCGTTTTGGATCAACATGAAAGCCAGATTTCTTTTTAAGGCTCCGTTCACATGTAGGCGTTTTGGGGCGTTTTTGGGGAGTTTTTCTGCTCTAGGATCAGCTCTCAAAACGCCCAACAAGACAAATCCTATTCATTTCAATGGCCCCTGTTCACATCTGAGCGTTTTGACGCTGTAAGCAAAACGCCCAACCTTTAAAAAAGTACATGAGCTTCTTTTTGGGCAGATTACAGGTGTTTTCCATTGGTTTCTATTCAATCTAAAAACGCCTGCACAAAAAACGCCTGTAAAAACGCCTGTAAATCGCGGTAAAAATCGCGGTAAAAAATCGCTGTAAAATCGCGGTAAAAACGCGCGAAAACGCTACGCTCAGGTGTGAATGTAGCCTAAATGAACTTGGAGTAAAGTGTAAGTTGAAAGAAAACGGCAGGGCACTGGATTGCTTGTTCTAGTAACTTGTAGAATTTTCTTTTAGGCTACGTTCACATCTTGGCGTTGCTATTTACAGGCGTTTTTATGGGCGTTTTTTCAGGCGTTTTTACAGGCATTTTTGTGCAGGCGTTAGTAACCAATAGAAAAAAAAAAATGCCTGTTGTCTGCCCAAAAAGAAGCTCATGTACTTTTTTGAGCGTTGGGCGTTTTGCTTAAAACGTCAAAAAGCACATATGTGAACAGGGGCCATTGAAATTAATAGGATTTGTCTTGTTGGGCGTTTTGAGAGCTGATCCTAGAGCAGAAAAACGCCCCAAAAACGCCCCAAAACACCTACATGTGAACTTATCCTTAAAGCAGCTGTGCAGGGAGTAATGACCGGAGGTAGGCCAGCCTATAACTTGCATAGACTGGTTTTATGACACATTGGGGTTGATTTACTAAAGGCAAATAGACATTGCAAAGTGCAGTTACACTCTGCAAGAGCATCTGCTCCAGAGCTTAGTAAATGAGCAGAAGCTCTGCTTACTTCCATCATCCAATCATATGCAAGCAAAAATGCTGTTTTTTCAATTTTCTGTGCACGTGATTGGGTATTCTTTGTAAAGTGAAGCTTTACATCATTTACTAAGCTCTGGAGCAACTGCACTTGCAGAGTGCAACTGAACTTTGCAATGTGCCCAGTATATTTGCCTTTAGTAAATAAACCCCATTGTGCAAAGTTCAGACTCTGCGTTTATTAGAATCTGCTAGGCCATTCGTTGAACCCGTAGATTCACTAATTAGGGGCCTTTTTAAAAAAAGCAGCAGTATAGCCATACTCTAGAAAAAAAGTCACACAACCAGCTCTCCTCCAATCACTGAGGTTTCTCTGCTGCATTAAAAGAGAAGTTTGGGGTTTTTATTTTTTTCAAAATCATACTTATTAGGTGGATGCATCATCGATCCGATGCAGCATCTGTCCCCTGGCAGCTCTTAGAACCAATCGATCAAAGACAGTTGATCGTTCAGTTCTCAGAGCTCCATGAGCAGAAAAAGCTGGTGACTGTTAGTCACTGGCTCTCTGCTCTGCCCCAATATGCTTACTGGAGCACTGGGCTGTTGAGGGGGCAAGAGCGGCTGGCTCAGGCTCTCAGGGGCTCACTGAGAGGCTGAGCTAGTTGCCGGTACAGGGCTATGGGTGGATACAGACCAGAGGCGTAACTAGAACCTTCAGGGCCCTGGTGCAAGAAACCATGAAGGGCGCCCCCAGACCCCTGCCCGGGGCCTTTCCCTTCAAGCCTGGGGCTCTTCCCACTGATCCTGGGGCCCTTTACTCTCATTGCGGGGCCCTTTATTGCGGTCCTGCAGTGGGACCCTTTCACAAGTTCTGCAGTGGGCCCCCTTCCTGACATCCCCTGCAGCAGCCGGCAGTAGAGAGAGGGAAGGGAGCACAGTGGAGGGGGGGAGGGGGCAGCACAGTGCGGGGGGGGGGGGGACCAGTGGGGGGAGGGGAGCACACAGGGGCCCAGAGACAGCAGAACACAAGTGAACTGTATAGGAGGAGTGGCGGGGACAGCATACAAAGGAACCAATCTCCTCTATTTTCCTCATGCAGCTACAGGAGGAAAAAGGAGGACAGTGATTTCTCTACATGCTGCCCCTGCAGCCCCCTCCTATCCAGGTGTACAAGGGAGCCGCAAAGGCCCCCTGGAGCATAGGGCCCGGTTGCAATTGCAACCCCTGCAACCCCTGTAGTTACGCCCCTGATACAGACTTTATTGTCGCAATCGTGCTCCAGCCTGGACCGGCTCTGTGACGTCAGCCAACAACGGCTTCAATAGGGTCTCAGGAGTGCAGAACGAACTGCGAGCAATTGAGCTTTGGCTGTATACAGTATCTCCTTTAAGCAGAGAACATTTAGTGGACTACCTTAAACTCCACCCTGCAACTGACATTTTATGAATGAGCCGCAAAATATGACCCACGGTGGTTATAAATGGTATCAGTGGGAGTAATAATGCCCATTTTTGTGTCAGTGTGAGAAATAGTGCACATTGCTGGTTTCATGAGGAGGAATTATAGACAATGTTGCTGTCAGTAGGAGCAATATTGCCCATCATATCTGTGTGAGAAGTTGTGTCCATTGTTGGTGTCAACGTAAGGAATTGTACCCAATGTTTGTGTCAGTTGGAGGAATTTTACAAATCAGTCAGTGAGAGGGTTTATGCCCCATTTTTGATGTCCGCAGGAGAAATTGTGCCTGTTATATTCTCCGTGTTGTGAGAGACACAGGACTCTGGTCTGGAACAACGGATGTTTATTTAGTACTCTCTGTACAGCATTACAGGACAGCTCTGTATATCAATACATCTCTACATGTGTCTAAAATGGTCACTCTGCCCCTTGACCCTTGTCATCACTCCTGGGTGGAGCCAGCCTTAAAGTGACAGTACATGTGAAACCCTTCAGGTATAACAGTGCCCCATCTTTGGTTTCAGTGGGAGGAATTATGCCACATTGATGCTGTCAGTGGGACTTTGTGGCCCACAGAGGGTCATTGTCTTTTCCAGTCAAAGCCAACATACATGCAGCCGAGAAGAGCCCTGAAACTATAGCTCCTTCAAGCTTAGGCTGTTAGCCTTGGTGTGGGCAGTTACTTAATGCTTTGCTGAGTCCCTGACAGGAGCCAAGTTAGAGGTCTGAATGAATAACAATCCAATGGTGCCTCTCTAAACAGCTAAGCTTGGTGCTCTGGGGGGCACAGACCAATGGGTTACAGTTGGCCACAGAAAAAATGTGTACACACTATAAATTCCAGGGTCCAGGAGTAGAAATGACGCCTGTCTGATGTCCAGCAGTTTGTAATGGCTGGAGAAAGGAGAGTTGGAAGTGGCAGACTTTGCTGAGGACAAAGTTTTAATCCAACATAAAGGTGCACACCAGCAAGGGGACTTGAAAATATCATGGAACACTGTGGTATCCCTGTTGTTGTCCTGCAACAGCCTACTCCAGGTGTGCCAGTCTACTATAATAGAAGAGAAGGAACTTCTCAAACCATCAAGACCCACTGAGTTGCCTATAAGGCTAGTTTTGTAGATCCTGTCCACATTCGTAAACCACAAACATCTCTGCCAAAAAAGATTCAATAAGGGAGGCCTTTTGCTCATCCATCATTATATCCAAGATTAGTCATGGATCTCAACAATGTTAAACAGCCCAATGGTCATCCAGCTCAGATGATTACTCAACCCCTGAGGCACTCCAATGGATCTAACAATTGGAGACTCCTTGTACACTTTGTGCTGGAGGAATTTGAACAGTCTATAAACCTAGCAGGGGCAGAAAAAACAATGGCATGGAATGTAGCATGGTGCCCATTTACTCACCATGCTCAGAAGCAGAAGCAAGCCCTTTTAAATCCACACAAGTCCCAGTGAGGTGGCCTTTTTTCCTTGAGCCTTGGATCCCTCTAGCTATTTGTCTTTGCTACCAGAGCTAGGCACCCTGAGTGGGGTGCTTTTTTTTTTTGGGATATTTGCAGATAGCTGTCAGTATTCTGAACTGTTTTGCTGAAGTAGTGATTCTCAGCTATGCTTTCTGTCAGAGGCGTAACTAGAACCTTCAGGGCCCCAGTGCAAGAAACCATGAAAAAAACAATTTCTTGTCTTTGTCAAGAAACCATGAATTGCAACCCCTGTAGTTACGCCCCTGCTTTCTGTTGTTATATTCTTTTAGAGACTATGCTATGAAGCCTCAAGTCACCCTGCTTGAATTACAAAGATACTGTTGTGAAGAGTCCATCTTTATTCAGCTTTCAGGATCGGTTTTGTATTATTCTGCACTGCATGCATGCTCTTTGCCATCCTGAACCTGTTTTGCATTATTGCTTCTAGCTTTGCACCTGATTATTAAACTGCAAGTCTCAGTTGCAGTCCAATCATCTGGCTGATTGCCTACAACAGAGAAAGATTAGCTCTCTTGCCCTGTGATGCATGGCAGAGCAATGTAAATCTCAGAACTGGATGAACTGAAATACAAAGCCTTTGCCACTAAAACAGTTCTCATATATGTATTTCAACTGTGTATTTAGCTGTTGGCCTGAAGTTCAGCTTTAATGAAACCCAGTCCACTTTTTTTTTACCACCCGTATTCATCTGGACCTAACAAAATATTTGTTATATGAAATAATGTTTGGGAATCTATAGTCTCTTTAGCTGTAGGCTGATTATCGGTGCTGGCTGTTATGTAGATCCTTGGCACATAGCAGTAACACTTCATCATCACTCTAATTTTTACCTCTCTGTAGTGATTAGAGGCAGCCCGTTACTGAGAATAACAGCTTTGGAGCGTTCCGCAAGACGCACAGTCACACTGCACGACCTTGCCAAGAGGAAGGACACTCCATATAATCCACACTGACCCATTTTCACAAGCAGTCTTTTCCTTCCTTTGCTCTTCCTAATGTACATTTAGCTTTGCGTTTGTCTCCGAGTTGATATGTTAAAATGTCAGTGATTTGATTAGCGCTCTTTCGATATGGGGGAGCGGCGCGGCCCGCTCCTGCATGACTCTTTGCACATTTAAGCAGTTTGCTATCTTTTGCTTTCATAATTAGAGCATCTTGAATATTCATTAAGTACCGTCTTGATTAAATGCAGATACTGGATGATTAAGCACCAGTGGATAATTTTGGGAAACAACTACTTGGCAGGATTTTTTTTTTTATTCTTTAAGATGTTATGTGTACAATCAAGAGGCAGGAATTAATAAAATAAATACATAGACGTATGATTTAGCACGCATGTTTTCAGCAGATAAATGTGGGGCACTTCAGCGCTCTTATTTGCTGAAGTAAAACCTATTTTTTTTCAAAAGCTGCATATTTGCAAAGCAGATTTGGGGATCAGCTTGATAAATAGAACTGTACATATCGGGGTCAGTTCACCAAGCCAGGTACAGCCCCCTCCAATTACATTGCCCCCGGAGGCCCTCAAGCAGTATATTTAGCTTTATTTTTTTATATTTACCCTTTTCTTCAGGCAGGTCACGTGATGCGCCGTGTCTTTTTTGCACGTTTCCAGCAGAGGGCGTTCCTTATTGATGCATGATATGGTCACGTTAGCAAATCTGTCTGCATCATTACACTGAGTGTAAGGCGCTGTGGTGATGCCCCTCGGGGGTAAGTCCATGGTGTCCTGCACACATATTGTGTCTAGGGATTGACCGATCATCGGCAAGGCCAATATATCGAGGGCCGATATGCACTTTTCCCGATATATCGGTATCAGCCCCGGAGGTTTCCGATATTGCCGATATTACTGTATGTAATATTAGTGTATGTAAAATCCTAGCATCCACTTTATTAGTGTTTTATATAATGTCCAGTGCATGTTTTTTGTAATCTAATAGTGTGAAATACCTTCATTACATTGCCGCTTGGCCCTTCCGTGACCCCCAGCTGTCAGTGAGGAAGGAGAGAAGGACAGCAGAGCGGGAGATGTAACGAAGGTATTTCACACTATTCTAATCTAATACCCGGCACTTCTGTGTACACTGCAGAGGGGAGGGGCTGAGATCCTCCTCTGACAGCTATGAGAGGAGAAAACAGCAGAGTGGGAGATTAGCGAGGAGAGCCCGGAGCAGCGATGTAATGAAGGTATTTCCCACTATTCTATTACAAAAACACACACTGGACATTATATAAAACACTAATAAAGTGGATTCTAGGAATTTAATTACACTAAACTAGGTTCACACAGGATTCCTGGCAGGCAGAGAGGGAAGGGAAGACCGCACATTACAGTTAAAAGACCTACCCCACATGTTCAGTACCAGATTTGTGTCAAAAACTGTCTTTATTTTTCAAAATTTAAATGTACAAAAATATTGGCCCATATCGGTCAATACCGATATGCAATGGCCAAAATATCGGTATCGGCAACGAAAAACCAATATCGGTTGACCCCTAATTGTGCCCTCTGGGTGCCATTCAGCCTGGAAGACTGAGGACATCTTGTGGTGAAAAGGAATTGCTGCAGGGAATATTGCAGTTGAGGAGGTGAGTATTGCTGCCAGAGGTACTTTTTATTTCTTACCCAGCTGGGGCACCATTTTTACTTTAAATGTATTCCAGAGTAGGGTTTTAACTATGCTTGATATTTTATCACATAGTTATTTTCTCATTTGTCATTTGCATGCACAAATATCAAATAGGTGTGAAATCCCTATCTTTGTGCATGAAACAGCTGCTCAACCACTGCAGTGACTTATTTCTCATGAATCGTTATTTTCTCACATGAATAGTTTGCATTTCCTGTTCAAATGGCTCCTTCTTCTGCTTTCCTTAGTAGATATTCCCTAGAAATGAAATGGCTGGTGATGGAGCGTTAGACCCTTGGCCAAAGTTTTATTACCATCTGTGTCCCCCTTGGAGAGATTTGTCTTTATTTGTCCTGGTGACCATTGCCACCTAAAGAGAAAATAAGTGCAAATCTTACATTCAGGGATCATTTACACCAGTGGGTTGCAGAAATGTGCGCAGACACAGGCTGCCCCTTTGCCAGTTAAAAATATGGCTGTGATGCACGGCTCAGATCTGGTCTAGAGCCGGCCAAAATCATGTGCTTGCTACGAGGCGGCAATGTTGCCAACTGTCAGTATTTTTACTGCCAGCCAATAAAAAACTGTCACTTTTCTCCTGCAAGTAAATGCTAGTGACAGGAAAAGGTTGCCAGTTATAAATATGGCTGTGATGCTCGGCTTAGATCTGGTCCGATGCCTGCTACAGTGTGTTTGGGCAGCGTTGGCGGGGGGTGGGTCTGGCGGACGCGGTACCTGAGCATGTCGTATGATGACATGGTGCAGGAGACCCGAGCAGAGCGGCTGGAGCCTCGTGTGCGGGTCTGCAAGACTGTCAGTGCTTATTGGACTGTGGAGTGGACTAATGGACTGGAGGGGACCACCTGGCATGGACAGAGACAGTCAGTGTGACTCAGGAGGGGACGTGTCACGTCAGTGAGGTGTCATCATCATCTGTGCTTCTGCACACTTCTGTCAGTATCACTGTGAGAGTCAATTTCATGTGTGTGTGTGCCGCCCATTCTAATTTCTTGTCCTGTCCCTGAGCTACTTACCTACTATATGAAAGATAAAAATATGTTTTTGCCCTAATATCTACCTTAAATTGCTTATATTGCTAATTGCACATTGTACTTGTTTGTAGCCTAAATGCTGAAATTTGCACTCAAAACTGTAACTTTGCAAGTTTTGGAAATGCCAGTAAAATCTTGGCTATGGCATTAAAGTGTGGGTGTCGTGTTTGAAATAATCTGGTAGGTTGGCAACACTGTGCTCGGGTGCATTCATTTCAAATGGCCCCCGCAAAACACCAAAACACATGGTACTGTGGTACTTTTTTAAACATTTATTGCACATAGAGCAGCCCATTGAAATGAATGAGTGAAGGAAGTAAAGGAAGATCTTCCAACAGAGACACTTGTTCCAGTGACAACTGTTTCAGATGGAAATTCTGCTCACTTTGGGGAAATTTCTTCTAACTTCCTGTTGGATCTCCAAGACAGAAAGTGAAGGGAAATCTCTCCAGCAGGACCTAGACTACATAAAATAACCTGGAAGGGAAAGCGCACTTATTCACAAACGCCAAACCACGTGGAGCCACAGCACCATGCAGTTCTGTGTGGCACTTTTTCAAAAAAAGGTCGGGATTTATTTTCCCATGTTTCAAGCAGTTAGGGCAGCCCATTGCTTGTGCAAACATGCAGGTACATGTTTGAACCATGCCTAATACTACTTTAAAGCTGAACTCTTGGCAGATATAAAAAATAATTGAATGTGCTGCTCTAAACACAACATGCCAAAAACAGAGACTCGTTTGCACCTCCTGATGTGAACTGAGTTAAAGAGCTGTCATGAGAAAAGGAAGAAAAGGAAGATCTTCCAATGGGGACACTTGGTTCAGTGGAAATTCTGCTCATTTTGGGGAGATTTCCTCTAACTTCCTGTCCGAAGTAAGAGGGAGTTACGGGAAATCTCACCACCTAGACAACATAGGTGGGATTTTAAAGCTCTGTGTGCAGCAGACCCCCCCCCAAATAACCAGCCCCCTCTCGATCCAGTGATGTCTATGAGAGCCTTGCCTCTCCGGTGACTCACACGCCTGATTGGCTATTGGCAGCAGTGGAAGCCGTTGGAAGTAAGCCAATCAGGAGACTGATGGGGGCAGGGGCCAAGCCACAGCTTTGTGTGTGAATGGATAAACAGAGCTGCAGCTTGGCTCAGGTGCCCCCATAGCTGCTTGCTGTAGGGGCACCCTACAGGAGGGAGGAGCCAGGAGTGCCAGCGTGGGACCCAAGAAGAGGAGGATATGGGCCACTACTACTGTAAGTATGACGTTTATTATTTTAATTAAATAAATTAAAGCTTTACAATCACTTTAACTCTTCCCTTTTGTGTCCAATAGCTATGAATACACTTATTCTGATCTTCACCTATGCATCTCCCAAGCTAAGCTTCAATCAATCCTCAACTTTGCTTCATGTTTGGAAGCTTTTGCACATTCCCGGTTATCTCAATATCCGATGGGAGCCTCAAGATATAAGTATGCATTTCTGAAGTTCTGGCTTCACACTAAATTCTATTGCTGTGTACTTTTACAGGGTCAGGAACTCTGAAAATATTAGAGACAGGGGACTGCCATGAAATGTAGGCCGCTAGGATTTTCAAAAGGAGATCATCAATGGCAGCACACATATTTCTCACATGTACTGATCAAGGTGATCTAACCACGTTTACCCACTTTTATTCAGCCTATTTTTTTTTAAGCTTGCCTCAAAAATGGAGATTACTATAAACAGCTACAATATAGCACAAACAACCGAAATATGCATTGAGCTGTACGTCGCTGAAAAGTGCTATGGACAGTAACCCTCTCTGCAGGAGCGATAGCCAACAACTGAGCCACGGGGACTCCACCTTTCTATAGGAAGGGAACACTTCATTAGCTTTTCCTTCTGCCTGATATCTGCTCACGCTAATTACACTGCCCCAGAGAGACATGATGATTCTGCTATCTCAACCTCACAGATGGCACATTAGAATGGGTCTAGGCATTTCATTTTGATGGAAATGAATGGACTAAATAAATTGCAGCCTTATGTTCTAAATTACTGTATGGAGCCTGGAAATATACTGTACGGGGAACGTCCATCACGACACTTAAAAACGCTTTTGTCAGATTGAGAGGGCAGCCATTTTAGGACATAAACCAATGTTTACAGCCATGCAGGGTATCATTTTAAATACATGTTCAGGCCCCCCCCTTTTTTTTTTTGAGTCGGGGTTATGCCATAATGTCCTAGTATGCACTGCACATTAGCACATTATGACATTTATCTGTCAAATGAAGCCGTCCAACACTTCCTGGCACATCCATGTTTGCTCGGCCCCCCTTCTGGGTTCTGGGATCTCTGGCTGGTTGAATGCCTGGCCTCTATGACATCACACCCACACCTGTGCATTTGAGTCACCATTATGGCATGACACTCTCTGCAATCACAGCACAGGCTGTGTGCCGTGAATGCAAAGTGCACTACGGGTGCCTGAGTGACATCATTTGCTGAAGTCAGCATGTAAATCTTGATAAAGGTGCAGTTTTAGATGATTTTCAGAATACTAACAAGAAACATAAAATGTTTCAATATATGGAAAAGTACAGTGAAACTTAAGGCTTTACTTAAGTAAAAGTTTAAGGCTCAGTTCACATATTTGCATGTCACAATGAGTGCAAAATCACACACTTTCCTGACACTCAGAGAAATGCACACTCCTGGCAAGTTACTGGGGGCTAATGGAAAGCCCGATCTCTACTTTCAATCGGGAGCTTACCGATCATGTGACCACTGTGACAGTCAATGACGGTGGTCACATGATCAGAAACCCTACCCTGCCTCCCGGCATCAGAAACCTCTTACAGGGCCAGAAGGCGCTGGCGCTAAGGGGTCAAATGGCACCCCCACACATCAACAACCACGTCACATTTTCATGAATGCCAAACCATTCAGAACCATTCAGCACCATTCAGTTTGGTGTGGTGCAATTTCAAATAGGGTCTGGGACTTTTTTTTCCAATGCTTTGTGTGGGTAAGGCAGCCTATTGAAATTAATGGGTTGCTCTACTTGCAATGTGCGTGCCCAAACCTGCATGCACATGTGTGAACCAGGCCTAATACTGCTTTAAAGCTGAACTCCAGGCAGATATACAAGAAACAGATTAAAGCAGAGTTCCGCCCCCCCCCCTCCAAAAATGAAGAGTCAGCAGCTACACATACTGTAGCTGCTGACTTTTAATATTAGGACACTTACCTGTCCTGGAATCCAGCGATGTCAGCACCCCAGCCAAAGTTTCTATTGGCTGTCGGCTGCTGCAGCCGCCATTGCCGGTAAGGGAACCCGGCAGTGAAGCATTGTGGCTTCACAGCTGGTTCCCTACTGTGCATGCGTGAAGCACACTGTGCTCTCTTACTGGCCCGGCAGCAGGGAAAGAGAGGAGAGAGAGGAGAGAGGAGGAGGGGGCCGAACTACTGACGTACCTCACCGTGGCGAGGTCCGACAGAAGTGGGGACAGGGTACCTGTCAAAAACAGATACCCACTCCCCCGGAAAGGTGCCAAATGTGGCACCGGAGGGGGGGAGGGTAATCAGATAAGCCTAAGTTCCACTTTTGAGTGGAACTCTGCTTTAATGCAGCTCTGTCTACCTCTTGCAGCCTATCTATAATTGAGCTTGGGCCTTGTGGTCAGTACAGTTGTGTTGCAGTGCCAAGAGAGCAGAGTGTAAAATATAGAATATCTCTAATATTCTAATATCTTTAGGCGTTTCCGGACGAATAGCATTGATAGCCAGACTGACTTAAAAACAAAGTGTGATTTTATTCAAACACACTTGGCATCAACAATACAATGTAAAAGGTATAACAGTTCAGTTCAGTGTAGGTAAAAATATGAGAAATAAAAACAATACTTCTGATAAATGTGTCAAGCTTGAAATCATGGCAATATAGACATATGTGTTCCTCTGTGTCCTTCTTCAGTGTAAATCTCAAGTCCAGTTAGAAGCAGGAAATTACGTCTCTAGGTTTCAGAGAACAAAACACCAGCTTAAGTTGTCAAAAAGTCTATGAATAGATTTGTGTGGAGAAGAAGTGATGTGTGTGACCTTCCCTAGTCTGTGTGTCTGTGTGTTCTCTCGAGGTCCTAATCTCCTGGCAATTTATCTTACATGTAGACGTCATAATGTCAAAGCTCAAAACCTTGTATGGCATACATAACTTCTGCTAACGTCAGTTATTCTATACAAGAGGAGGTACTAAACTCAAAGTCATGTATGGACTTTGATTGACAAGCCCACATGTAACATTCTATTCTTATAACATCTAATGTGGTTAATGTCATGTTTCACCATATAACCATCATTTATCTTACACAAAAGTAACATATATAACCAACTTATACGACTTGTATAACATTAAGTAAATACATACAAATACTATTAATTATGACTGGGATTACACTAATCCTAACTAACATTATTTAAGCTAATATATGTATATTCCTAGTATTAAATGGCTCCTATTCTTGACTTCCATGACATACTGTACCAGATACCTTATATGTCATCTTCCAACTAGCTACATACTCCAGAATTATCTGACATTTTACTGTCTCAGCTCAGATGAAGAACCTCATTGTTAATCACCGGATCAAATAGAGAACATGGAAGACTGGGAAGGAAGGATTTTCCAGGCACATAATGTAATTTAAAAAAGAATAGCGCGCAAATGCAAAAGAAATTACTACCAAATCTGAAGACAATCCATAAATAAAAATGGGGATTTGGTCCCACCATATGGCCATATCGTGCTCAAGCCCACTACTGCGTCAAAGTACCCCATTATCAGTGGGTCCTACACTATCCATGAAAAAGAGATGAATCCAGCCTTTCTAACCCTTGGAGATAATACTCCTTGCTGGGAAAGATGTGCAAATGGGGACTCCTTTTGCGCAAATGCAAAAGAAATTACTACCAAATCTGAAGAAAATCCATCAAGTGGATATAGGAGGAGTCCCCTGTAGTGCATTTGCACATCTTTCCCAGCAAGGAGTATTATCTCCAAGGGTTAGAAAGGCTGGATTCATCTCTTTTTCATGGATAGTGTAGGACCCACTGATAATGGGGTACTTTGACGCAGTAGTGGGCTTGAGCACGATATGGCCATATGGTGGGACCAAATCCCCATTTTTATTTATGGATTGTCTTCAGATTTGGTAGTAATTTCTTTTGCATTTGCACGCTATTCTTTTTTAATATACATGTCTTTTGGTTCATAGCTGCAGCAGCTTTAGAAATACATGGGTATGCTCCCCCAAATTTTTTGCCTGTTTACATAATGTAATTAAAATCATTATTTATTCAAATTCCATATAAAAAACAAAAAAGAAAAGAAAAAACAGACTATGAAAACATGTATAATATAAAACCGATTAGGACCCAAATAGGTTCACCAATCGTATATACAACATACAGCAGTTCTTATGAATTGATTCTACACACATACATTGCTGTTATACATATCCTGAATGTAGGAGAAAAAAGACTATAAACACCAAGGAGATCCTGTCAGTGGTTGGCCCAGAATATAGGCACCGTCCAACCAGGGTCAGTTGATGGTGACATAAGGTAACAGTTCAGCTGCTCAACATGTTTCGCCTCATAAAGAAGCTTCGTCTGGAGCTTAATTGTGGATAGATATTGTGGATAAACTCTGTATGAAAGAAAATGCCATTAAACATCATGTATTACATACAATCACATATTGTATGACATACACTGTTAAGGACTGCATGTATGTTCCTGGTGACTCATCCAATCACTGGTTGGGAGCGCACATGTGGATAAGCAGAGACCCCCGCGAGCGCAACGGAAAATGCAAACCCAGAGGCTCACCAATTGGTTACATGTGGGGGACCACACAGTACATATTAATAATTTTAATGTTTATCAGCAGTAGCTTGGATAGAAAGGTACAACAAACAAAATAAATAATGATTTTAATTACATTATGTGCCTGGAAAATCCTTCCTTCCCAGTCTTCCATGTTCTCTATTTAGTAAACTCTAGGATGTGGCACATTTATTAACTCTTTCATATGCTCAGACTGCTGCTGTCTGAAGGCATATTCTATTTATAATAATCACCGGATCAAGGTCATTCACACATATTAATATTATGATTAATCATAAAACCACATATATTTTGCAAGCTTGCTGTGAATATAATATAATTCAAATAAGTGCCGAATTATGAATTTGGAATAAATATCTAACACAGAGTGGCAGGAAGAAGAGCTCCTCATGATTTCTAAGAAGCATAGGCTCATTTATGACCAACTAATAAACCAATACCTTGCCCCCCCAAAAATACACAGAGGCTGATTAGGTTGGAAATAGGGCAACACCACAGCTTTATTGAACTTTCCAAAAGTATCAACTTTCCAAATGTACCAAATAAAGGCAAGTGTAGGTGTGCATCTAAATCTCCCTATCCACTAAAGCCCGATCCACGTTCGAATTACGCTTCAGAGGTTACTGACAGTACCCAGAAGTGATGTCATGATCTGCGACCAAATCTGGCTTTGTTCGGGACTTCGGCCAGCCAGCAGACGTGCCGGCTGGTTGCTCAGGTCTCCTGGTGGCACAGGAGCAGGGCCGGTGCAAGAATTTTTGACACCCTAGGCGAAACCTCATTTTGCCGCCCCCCTTGGCTCCGCCCCTGACCCCACCCCCTTTGCCCTGCCCATGTATACAGTGGAGGTGGCAGGGTGGAGATTTTTGCGGCACCTCTTCATCTATTTCTTCAGCTGTTGTCTGCAGACCCGCACCTGTGCCTCTGGACACAACCTGAAGACAAATAGTGGCAATACAGCACCCCTTTACAATACAGTGTCTGCTTTACATCACAGACCTTTTTGCATCCAAGTCCACTTTACATCAATGCCTTCACATCACAGACCTTCCCCCTTTACATTAGTGTCCTCAGGCACCTTTCCTTGCATCCAAGTCCCCTTCACATGCATCTTTCTTTGCAACTTAGTCTCCTTCACAGCCCCCTTGCATCCCAGTCCCCTTTACTTGTACCCCAGTCCCCTTTACTTGTACCCCAGTCCCTTATGCAGCAACCCAGTCTCCTTCTCAGGTGCCCCCATTACTTGCACCACAGAACCCTGCAAAGACCCATTCCTTGTATCCCAGTCCTGTTTACAGCTTGAACCCCCAATCCCATCCACAGCCCTCTTCTTGCATTCCGTCCCCTTCTTCCGTGTATCTCAGTTCCCCCCACAGTCCCCCTCCTTGTATCCCAGTCCCCTCCACAGCCCACCTCCATGCATTCCAGGCACTCCTTCTGTGTATCCCAGTCCCCTCCACAGTCCCTCTCCTTGTATCCCAGTCCCTTCCCCAGCCCCTCTCCTTCTATTCCAGTCCCCCCCCCACATTCCCTCTCCTTGTATCCCAGTCCCTTCCCCAGCCCCTCTCCTTCTATTCCAGTCCCCCCCCCCCACATTCCCTCTCCCTCACATTCCCTCTCCTTGTATCCCAGTCCCTTCCCCAGCCCCTCTCCTTCTATTCCAGTCCCCCCCCCACATTCCCTCTCCCTCACATTCCCTCTCCTTGTATCCCAGTCCCTTCCCCAGCCCCTCTCCTTCTATTCCAGTCCCCCCCCCCCCCCACATTCCCTCTCCCCCACATTCCCTCTCCTTGTATCCCTGTCCCTTCCACAGCCACTCTCCTTGTATTTCAGCCCCTCCTTCTTTTTATCCCAGTCCCCTCCACAGTCCCTCTCCTTGTAATCCAGTCCCCTCTCCTTGTATCTCCACCCCCCCCCACAGCCCCTCTCCTTGTATTCCAGTCCCTCCTTCTTTTTATCCCAGTCCCTCTCCTTGTATCCCAGTCCCTTCTACAGGCCCTCTCCTTGTATTCCAGTCCCTACTTCTTTTTATCCCAGTCCCATCCACAGTCCCTCTCCTTGTATCCCAGTCCCTTCTACAGCCCCTCTCCTTGTATCCCCCCCCCTCCAGCCCCTCTCCTTGTATTCCAGCCCCCCCCCCCCCTTGTATTCCAGTCCCTTCTTCTTTTTATCCCAGTCCCATCCACAGTCCCTCTCCTTGTATCCCAGTCCCTTCTACAGCCCCTCTCCTTGTACCCCCCCCCCTCCAGCCCCTCTCCTTGTATTCCAGCCCCCCCCCCCCCCCTTGTATTCCAGTCCCTTCTTCTTTTTATCCCAGTCCCATCCACAGTCCCTCTCCTTGTATTCCAGTCCCCCCCCCCCCCCCCTCCTTGTATTGCAGTCTCTTCTACAGCTTACTTGCACCTAACTCCCTTTCACAGTTCCCACCTTTCCTGTATCTTAATCCCCTTTACAGCCTCCTTCCTTAACTTCAGTCCCTTTTATGTGACCGCCCCCTCCCTTACCTTACACAGCAGATAGAAGACAGAGGGAGGATGTGACATGTCCGAGCTGAGGGCAGGAGCTGTCCAACTTTTCATTTACCAGGCAGATGGTTGCTTGCCAGGACCGCCCCTAGAAACAAATCAAAAGCTTTCTAACTTAACTTTCTAACAGTACCCGCCTTCTGTTTAGACATGCCGGCCGCATCCTCTGTCTTCTACCTCTTGTGTAAAGATGAAATCAGCGGCGGGGGAAGAAGTCACACAGGAGAGGAGAGGACACATTGGCAATCTGCCTTTTAGTGATACCGCAGCACTTGTCACCTAGGCTGCATAACATACTACCTCACTCCCTCCAGTAGCGATACTCTGCAGCCAGCACTGGAACTAGCAGTGCGGGGGGCTGTCTGCACTGCAGAACCTCACATACCTGAGTCGGGCGCAGTTATCTCGGGAGCATCACCTTCTCCCCTGCTGGGGGTGGAGGTAGGGGCGGGGGAGGGAGTTCTCTGTGTCATCTTAGGCAGTCTGTCTGAGAGCACAGCTGAAGTGCTCACTCCTCACCGCCGCATGCAGCCAGCAGGATGCCAATGCGGTGCTCCTGACTGGTGTGCGCTCTAGGCCGGTGCCTACCTTGCCTATAGGTAGCGCCGGCCCTGCACAGGAGACCCAGGTGGAGCCGCAGGAGGCGGTGGGAGGAGACATCCCCTCCTGCAGCTTGTGATAAAGGCAGAGCGGCTGCTTAGCCACATTGGTTGTTATTACAAGAAAGCCGACCATCCGCTTTAAAGAACCACACTGGGTGATGCCTGCCGCTGAAGGTATCACCTCGGTACAACCTCTTAAACCTGAAGGATACAAATTTGTGTTCTCTCGGTGTTAAGGGGTTGAAGGCAACCAATTTTATTGGCATTTTGCCAAGGCACCCCTGAAGAAACCTTTGGGTACCCTAGTTGAAAAAGGCTGTTCTAGAATACAGCATATTAAAAATCAGGTCTCCTCCCTGCTAGAAAGGGCTGTACTATGTGGGAGAGCTGTGTATATCTCAGGACTGGTCAGAAATTCAAATCCCTTGGCAGGTGTAGTGCTACCACCGAAGGGGCGCTGGCAATAACAGTTTTTACCCTAAAAATTCATAGGCTGCCTATCAGCCTGCCAGTATTGCTATGGTCAGACTTGTGCTGACAATCCTCACCCCAAATCCCTTTGCACAGCCGTTCACTGGTAAGATCAGGGTATTGCTCCCTCTCTGCCTCCTGCTCTCACAACCCCCCTGCACAACTAATCACGATGAAGACCAGTGGACTGCTGTTTCTCAGCCTCTTGCTGACTGCCCCCCCCCCCCTGCAGTCTCCACCCTCTAAGCCCCCACAATTGATGTGGTTATCATGCATTTTCCAGTTATTACTAAATAACCATCCGTGTTTTATAAAATGTATAAAATGTTCCCAGAATGTATGTATTCTCTACCATGATCTCACGATTCCTCTAATTCCCTGATTATAATTTGAATTCCCCAACTAGTCATTTTATCTTAAGTGTTAAAATTGGCAGGAATTACCACATACTTGAACACAACTGTCTGTCTGTTTCCAGACTCTAGAAACAGAGGGGGGAATTAAAGCGGTATTAAACCCCCAAAAAGAAATATAATATATTGCAGCTTACCAATTCTTAGATGTGCTGGCTGCATCAGTGTGCTTTTTTATTGTTTGTTTTCACCTGGTGATCTAGCCAGTAACTATATAAAACACACAGAGGGTGCACCGACCTAGTGCATTATCCCGAGACAAATAATTTTATTAGATAAAAGCACGGTAAGTAATGTACTCACAAAGACAGCAAGAAATTGTGCATCACAGATCACTGTACATTCCATCCAATATATCAATATGTATGGGTGTAACAGTCACTGAAGACCCTGTAGGCTGACGCGTTTCTAGGAATTCCTCTTCTTCAGAGCCAGTAAGTCTGTTATTTTTAACTTCCTTTAACAGACCAAACTATCCAGCAATAGTGGTAGTTAGATGGTGGAGACAAATGATTCGCCACTGACAGCGCTTCCCACAATAGTCAGCTTTTATTTGTTTATGTAAAACCTTTATCCAAAAAGGAAACAAATTATTGCTGTAACTATTTAATCACTTCTGGAACTGAAGGTTTTTCCGCCTTAATGACTAGGCAATTTTTTGCGATACGGCACTGCGTTACTTTAACTGGCTATATTTACGTGGCTCACAACCGGAAGTGACGTTGCTCCGGTCCTCCAAGGCATAGAGATGAGAGGTGGCCATCTTGCCATCACCCATCTCTATGAGAAAATACAGCTGACGCCGGATGGTTTCCGGGCTGGCCGGTCGGTAAGGTAAGCTCAGGAAGAGGCGGGGGGGGCATTTTTCCCACCACTTATAAAAGTAATCCTGTGGTGAATCCACCGCTCGGATCACTTTTATGGGAAAGCCGACCACCTGAGGAAAAAAAAAAAAAAAGGGGAGGGGGGGGGGCTGGGTTATGGCATCTAGCTGCAGCCATAATGTCAAACAAATTACGTATATTTACAATTACACAGTCGGCAAGTGGTGAAACTACCTCCACCCAACTGCCTGATAAGTCACCTTTTATGATAAAGACAGATGAGACAACACTTGTGCAGCATACCTTCAGGGGAATTCAGCTTGCATTTGAGATTAGTACGATTAGAATTTTTGATCGTTCTGAGCTCCTTTACAGGTGCTTCTGACCTCCTTCCAAGCTGCACTGAGCTGCTTCAGGCTGTTCTTGCATTCCTATTGACATATACAGGGATAAAAGCAGTTCTTACATGAACAAATGCCAATATACGCAAGCCCTACAGAAGTCTGGAAAGTAAGAGTCAGTTGACTGCATGGTGAATTTAGTTCCTGTAAATCAGTTGGAAGTTTTGCCGCTCAGCAGTTTATTACTTGGGCAGTGTAATTGTAAAGAACCATGAGAACATGAAAGTCATGTGAATAGCCACATTGGCAATTCACTGTTAAGAAATAATTTAATAGAAAATAGGTAAAAACAAAAATAAATTAAAAATATTGTTTGGGTAAAAAGGTGCTAAAGAAATTGTGAAAACATTTTTATTCAACAAGGTTTTTACCGATTGTTGATATTTTATTGTTAACAGGTGTTGCAGGACACAATTATTTTGAAGCATCAAGAAGAAGTCCGCTTCATTTTTTGTTTGGGTTCATCACACTTATTCAGTCCTTCAGGGAGTGCTTGGTGGACATTGAGTCAGCTTGCAGATCGCAACGTCTGATGGTTCGGTCAACCAAGGCTCTGGGATCCGAACTACAGCTATGTGCCGTTCGGAATCCATTAGAACAAACACCAAGCAGGCTGTATGTAAGTTCAAACAGGAAGACATTTATTGGAAGTACACAATACACTTTTATACAGAATTTGGAACATCCTGCCCCCAACAACCGCTTTCCCATTGGTCAATTGCAAAGTACATGCCGTTCTCCTTCAGGTCCTCCTTAGCCATGCAAATGAGGACTTGAAAATGAGTCAGCGGGGATTGGTCGAATAGCTTGAGTAGAAGGACTGTTATGTGTAATAAGACAGAAGCCCCCAGGGGACAATCAATGTACACAATAGCCAGACACAGAACAATGGGAGGTCATTAGCACTTACAATGAGACAGGGCAATCCACATTCCCTCCCAATACACAAACAAAAGAAAAACCTTGCTGACATTGAAAGATATGTAATATACACAGCATTTAGGAATTACAGATTTCATGGCAAATGGGAATAAATCTTAATATTTCTACATGGAGATATTGCTGGCAAATATGAAGCAATCCAAACCATTACTTATCTGTCTTTAAATTCCAGTGACGGTGAATACTGTCACAGTGACTTATTACACTTTCTACATGTAAAGGTTCTTCAAAAGTAAATTCAGACAACACTGCAAAGTACAGTTGGATAGCAATGTAGACTAAGCCTGCCTGCTACCTCTGTGGTTCGCTGGTAGACCTTTATGACAAGTACATCAGCCATTTTTAGATTCAGACATGAGATAAAGATGTTGATGTGAAGCTACACTTGGGGATTGCCCTCTAGCTCATGGACCACTTTCTTCTCACACAAACATTGCAGCAACAGCATGAGGATTAGTAGGAACCAACACATTGGTGAAAATTTCTCATAGAGCTTTACTGTATGTTGATAATGAATGCCAAAAAACACATTCTCGTTGATAAAAGAAACATTTTGACCTTTCTGCGGTCTTCAAAAGATCATATCTGTCTGATACATTCTACAGCTTTAATCGTCGTACTCCATGTTCTAGTGCTGGGATAGAAAGCTTTGCTAATCCACATCTCGGAGATGCTCAACCTTTTATCATATTCCTGCAGGCAGCACAAAGTGGATACTTATCACATAAAAAGTTTAATTATAGGCGCTCACGTCTTCCTTTTCTGCAGTCAAGGTCCTCATCCTGCTGTTGACAAAGAAAGAACTGCGTTGTCATTTATAAGCGCTTCAGCTGCTGCCTATATCCCCTCAGTCTATCCTATTTTTTTTAAGTACGAGCTAATTGCCTGGAGATTAAGCAGTGTTTATACTATGTAAGAAGTACATCCATAGTGAAGTTTTTGTAGCTGAATGTTAAAAGACATTGGCACATAAAGGATATCTAATTTTTAGAGTATTAGAGACTGTGCATGAAGGATTGTACAGGGTATGTGTTCATTCTAAACCTATTAGAGAGTCACTAAAGTTCCATTTAAAAGGGCTAGTAAGTCTCTAAGTACACATAACAACAAGATGATTGTCTTCAGCTAAGGTCAGTTTTGATCAGTTGGACTAACTGATCGAAAGGTAGGTACACACTATAAGAAAATTGGGCGAGCGATTGCCGATGTTTCACGCCAAGTCGGAACTGAGGATAGAAATACTGTGCAAAAATTCCCGCACGACAAAGGCTTTTTTTTTTGTTGTTTATTGTTTCTGATCATGCGCGGTTCTTCTTATCTGATTCTTCTTGTACAAAAACCGTACAAAAACAGTACATATTAACCACTTCCGGACCACCCTATAGCAGATTTACTGCTACATGATGGCCCTCCTGTGCAGAATCGTGTACATATACATGATTCTGCACTCCCGCCTAGGGGGCGCGTGGGCGCACTGTTGTCCGGCTGCTTCTGCTGTGAGCTGGCACTGGATGTCCGCTGGCACCCATCGATCATAGGTAAAAACACACAGAACGGAGATCTGCCTATGTAAACAAGGCAGATCTTTGTTCTGACAGGGTAGAAGGGATGGATTTGTGTCTCTGCAAAGTAGGCAATAAAAACTATCACTTCTGATAAAAGCAGCACATACAGTACACAAAAACACTTGCTAGGCACACAGTTAACCCTTTGATTAATGCCTTCCCAGCCAGTGTCGTTAGTAAAGGGACAGTGCATATGTAGAACCCTCCTAGTCAGGTGTTAGATAGAAGATATAGTTTGGCATTTTCTGCTTAACAGGGAAGTAGCAGGAAAACTATAATTGCTTCATCTGTTTATCAGTGTGTATTCATCTGGTCTGAGGGAGTGTCCCCGATGTTTCCAATAGGGAGGCCTGTTGGACAGTGGGGAAACCTGGCCAATGATGCACAGGCCTTTGTAACTGTCCCAGTGGGTTGGCACCTGGGGAGGTGCATGATGGTCTGGAAATAAAAGCGGAGAGCACCAGAGGCAGAGTGTCTTTTGGCAGGAGCCCAGGAGGAGGTGACGGCTGTCTATCCTCCTGCTGAAGTCGGCCTAGGGACCAGGGGTTGAGCTGGGCTGCAGAGAATCCAGTGTGTGCTGACCGAGTGGAGCTGCTGGGCAGAGTTCTTCTGGAAAAACAGTATTGTGAGTACTCAGGATCTGCCCAGGGGTCTGCTTAAGAGAGGGGGCCACTCCAGAGTGGTCAAGGGGATCAAGGAGCCAGCTTACCTAGAGTGATACAGTAAAGGGGGTGCTAGTGTTCAAGCCCTGGAGATTAGGGAGTAAAGGGGGCACCAGGAAGGGCCCTGAAGTGTTCAGCAATACAGTTGATGTCAGGATACAGCTTGCCTCAGGAGACATATTACCTCAGGAAGCTTATCATCCTAATTCACAGTCAAAAGGTAAAGTAAAGTAAGCGGCCTAAACATTACCAGCTCAATCAGTGTTAACCAGCATCAGTCAGCGTTAACCAGCGTCAGACAGCACTTTTTGCATCGTCCCTGCCTATTGTGCATAGTTCAGTTTAGTTGGAGTATCCCACTCATCCCTTCTCCTACCCAAGTTCTCAATAAAACCTAAAAAAACAAAGAAACTTGATTGGTTCTTGTCTGAGATAAATACACTTGGAAATATGCCTAAATGTTCCACGGTTGCTAATGATAACCCTGGGGAACCCACATTCAGCAGCTCCCATGGGAGTAGTGCTACATATATTTTTGGCACTGATCACTGTATTAGTGTCACTGGTTCCCACAAAGTGCCAAAAGTGTCAGTTAGTGTCCGATTGACCGCCGCAACAATGCTGATGCTCGACCATTACTAGTATTAAAAAAAAAAAATTATATAAATATATACCATAGTTTGTAGATGCTATAACACTCACACAACCAATCAATATTCGCTTATTGAGATTTTGTTTTACCAAAAACATGTAGCAGATTTTTTTCAATTTTTTTATTGGATATGTTTTATAGCAGAAAGTAAAAAATATTGTTTTTCTTTTCATAATTGTCAGTCTTTTTTTGTTTTTAGCACAAATAAAAAATAAAAAAAACTCAGTGGTGATCAAATACCACCAATAGAAAGCTCTATTTGTGAGTTAAAAATTACATCAATTTTATTTTGACCACAATAGTTAAAGTAACTGCTGTATCGCAAAAAATGGCCTGGTCAGGAAGATGAGTTTGTCCCTTTAGAAATTTTTATTTGGAAAGTCTGAATCGAACGATGAAAGTTGTGTACATACTATACAAAAATCGAATGGTCGTGTCTCGTACGTATTTTTTCTTCCATTTTTTCATAGTCTCATTTAGTCGACTCAGCTTGATTATATACAGCGAGCACTAGATGTTCCTTTATTTATTTTATCCACTCAGCTTGATTATTTACAGCGAGCACTAGATGTTCCTTTATTTATTTTATAGTCGACTCAGTTTGATTAAATACAGAGAGCACTAGATGTTCCTTTATTTATTTTATATAGCACGGACGTAATCTAACCAGAATACTGTACGCTGGTTGGGGAGTCTTTGACCCCACTGGGGAAGGCACATTGAGATGATTCTGGTCATGTGAAGGCTGTGTGTGATTGTGGTGGAGGGATTCTCACAGCAGCACCTGCATGTCTCAGTTTCAAGCACCTATCCACAGCGGTCATGTTTATGAGGATGCTATGTGACGGAATTTTATGATGATTTTAGGAATATAGGTTTAATAGATTTTTGTGCTGCACTACTGTATTTGATTGATTTTCTCATAGTGTCTACCCAGCCTTATTGGGATATACTGATATGTTTATCATACCGATATACTGTATGTTTAGTTTCTGAATATCTGCATATCTTCTTTGCAATTAAATAAATGTCTCTAATTGTAGTTCATTTTGGTCAAGTGTATTTTTACTTTACCTTTGCTCCCCCATGCTCTTTTTGCCACCATGAGCCAGGAGAAGATGTGTGAAGACTCCAAGTTTACCCATCTCTCTCCAAAGCCCTTAGTCCCGTGTCTTTCTGCTGCTCCGTTCCTCTGTTATCAGCATGACAACTTCTGACAAGTTCTCAGAGGAGATAAAAGCAGCATACAATTGTGGAGACTCTCAGAAGTTAGAGATATGACTACAGAAAATGTAGCTTACACATGTATTTGCAAATATGTGCAGACTAAACCCCTGTTTTTAACGCATCTTGTTAGACAGGTCAATTTGGTTGGTTGCAAGCAGGTGGGTAAGTAGAGCCTGGAAATTTCTTTGGTTGTGTTTGCCCTAACATACATTATGTTCTTCCAGGTTGAGTGACACGAGGCATCATTCAGTCTGGAAGAATAAAGACATGTTATGGCCAAATGAGAGTACTGTGGGGGCAGCTCCAGATTGAGAGTCCATGCACACTGGTTTTAAAAATGCTGCTTCCACAGGAGTTTTGTGTTTTGCCTGTAGACGTAGCTCAATGTTATCCTGTTCACACACTAGGAAGTTTAGAGGCATCTTTTATCAACTTCCCTACCAGGCCAAGTCTGACACTTCTCACATACACACGTAAAAATGTAAATTTTTTTGCTAGAAAATATCACTTAGAACCCTCCAAACATTATTTATATTTTTTTAGCAGATTTTTTAGCAGATGCCCTATAAAATAAAATGATGGGTGTTGCAATTTTTTATGTCATATGATATTTGGGAAGTTTTTGAAGCACACATTTTTTGGGGAAAAAATACACTTTAATGGATTTTATTGCACACAAACACAATATAATACCCAATTTTTTGGTAAAATATAAAAGATAATGTTATGCCAAGTAAATAGATACCTAACATGTCACACTTTAAAATTGCGTACGCCTGTGGAAATGGCACCAAGGTACGGTACTTAAAATTCTCCATAGGTGACCCTTTAAATGCCTTTACAGGTTACCAGTTTAGAGTTCCACTGGAGGTCTGGTGGTAGAATTATTGAATTATTGCTCTCACTCTGGCGTTCCTGATGATATCTCACAAGTTTGGTGTGATTACCGTTTACATATGTGTGCGGGACTTGCATATGGGTTTGCATTTGCACAGAAGCATGGAGAGGGGGGGGGGGAGGGGAGAGGGGTGGCAGCGCTCCCAGGCTCCCTGATCAGATGGGAGGGCCCAGGAAAGTTGGCAGCAGGAGGGGATCCCCTTTCGCCGCTCGCAGAAGTGATTGAGTGACTGAACAGACAATCACCAATCATTTTTGCTTAAAAGGGAATCGCCTACTGCAAATTTTGATACTGGGGTGAAGCCTGTAGCTGCAGGCTTCATCTTGGTGTAGCACTGCCCCCGCAGGGACTGCTGGATATTACCTCTGTGGGCTCCCCTGGTTACCAACACACTAAGTAGTTAGAGTTCCTGAATCCCTCCTTGCTCCTGTTGGCTCTTCACAGAAAAAAAACAGTCTAGGGTTGTTGGTTTTATGTTGTTTATTTTGTAATTGGGATAGGAGAAGGGAATAGTGGGATACTCCAACTGAACTATTCACAATGATGAGGACTTCTATCTTCAGAACTTCTTTAGTGATCAGGAACAGCCAGGCTGTTAATCCACACTGCCACAAGTGTAGATGGGGTTAAGTCTCTTGCTCTCTTTACTCTCTGACAAGACGACTTGGTGCTTGATATCTTATCTTCAGGACACACTCACTAGCATCCCCTTACAGCTGACACCCGTCCACTGACTATCCTAGGAGCAGGGGTGGCCCTCCTCAGGTCAGGCCCCTTGACACGAGTTTCTGTACTCACTGTACTGCAGAGACAGATCCTCCAGTGTCTCCCCTCTCAGTCAGCCTACCTGGGTTCAGCTCCTCACCGCTACTCTTCCTGCCCTCAGGACGACCCCCTGAGGCTGCATGGCACCTCTACAGAGGAGGAGGCAGTCACCAATGAAAGACCTTGAGCACATGTGCTCCTGGCTTTTATACAGTATCCCAACATGCACGGAGGTGACTTTCCCTCTGCCAATCATCAGGACTGTATCAAAAGCTCATGCACCCATTCGTCAGGTTTCCTCCCACTGTCCAACATGTCTCCCTATTGGAAAACACTAGATAGATAGAATGAGTTGCACTCTGAGCACAATGAGCAGAGCTTACTAACAGATCCTGCATGTTGGTAGGCAGAGAACAATATAGATGTGCCTGCAGCTCCTCTGGTAAGCAGACAGAGCTCACTCTATACTTTCTCAGCCGCCCCTACAAAAATTATTGTACAAAAAATTGACGGAGTATCCCACAAACTTCGAAAAGAGAAAAAGGGAAATATCATATGTACAGGGCCATGGGGCATACCGCATATGTGGCCAGTGAATTCAATGTTACGTGGAAAAGTATATGACTCTGCTGTACAAATATTCACACATTTATGTGTGTACATATACTGGGTGCATTTAGACCAATGAACCCCCGCCAAACAAACACCTGCTTGACACTAAATACAATATCTAAATACAATATCAACATTATATAGATATATACACAAAGAATAGTCAGGGGCCTATCCAGACCCGGAAGTCCCATGCAAGCCTGCAAATGAAGCAAACGGTTAAGCACAAAAATGTACATTGTCCACCTACTCACGGTGAGACTGCCCTTTCCTCAGAGACGACTTTCTCACCAGCATTATCTCTAGCTGTGACATTCCCATAGAGATCTTCATCACTTCTAGCCCCCTAAGGGCACGCTTGACTCGACATTCTGTTGTGTACCTGCAATAGACAACAAACAGACCCTGCCAAGCTGACTATCTAACGCTTCACCATTGATTTCTACTGAGAATCATGTTTTGACTAAATAATAGGCGCAGTCCCTCTCAGACACCAGGGCACTGACTCTCTTTCCTATTATAGTCAGACCCACAAGTTCAGAATGAAGAAATGCGGAGTCCATCTGACTGGTGTTTACAGTGTCCTTTCCTTCTGTAACACCGAGGCAACACATCTTCTCCTGGTGGCAAGCTATTTTGCTGGAGCCTGAGCAAACTTGCCTAACTTGTGAGTTTCTGCAAAGTTCTTCAAGGAATCCTTCATTCTGGTATCCCTCCTCTCTTTAGAGACATTGAGCCACTACCTCCTTTTCAAAGGCAAGCAACTCACACAAATTCCTTTCAATTGGCCCACTGGCTGCCATCCTCAGAGTGTGCACATGCTCTGTGGGTGTACAAGAGAGAAGATGGGGGGGGGGAGCGCCACTAAGTGCAGTATTAAAAGGATGTATGTATTTCAAATGATTAAAAACACATACAAGAGAGTAAGAAGTGATAGGCATGTCTGAGGAATAAATGGTCTATCTCCCACTGCTGCATTCTGGAGGACTGGATCACTCCAACATCAATGGGGATAAACGGCTGGTATTCCTCCGTGGTGCTTCCGCCTCCTCCCCTCTCTTCTCTCTTGTACAAATACTGTGGCTGCTGGCTTTTAATATAAGGACACTTACCTGTCCATGGATCCCCCCCCCCCCCCCCCCCCGAGCCGATTCACCAATTGGCTTTGGTTGCAGGCGCCGGCATTGTAAATAGGGGAAACCGGCAGGGAGGCCTTGAGTCACGCTGTGCTTTCTGAATGGCCCTGCCGTCTTTTGGGACCTGTGTGTTTCCCAGAAGGTAGCAGGGGGGAAAGGAGGAGGGGCTGGAAATGTCGTTGGCCCATTGCCATTTCTCTTGCTATCCAATAAAACAGTCTCCATTCACAAAGGGTGTAGAAAAGCTCCCTATTTCTCCCTGTCTCATATCACAGCTCTCTAGTAATCTTTATCAAGTGAGATCTAACCTTATATATACAGTACTGTGCAAACATTTCAGGCAGGTGTGAAGAAATGCTCTAAAGAAAGAATGCTTTCAAAAATGTATATTTTATAAGTGTTTATTTTTATTATTTTCAAAATGCAAAGTGAAGGAAAAGGAGAAATCTCAATTAAATCAATATTTTGTGTGACTACTTTGGCTTCAAACCAGAATCAGTTCTTACACTTGCTCACCTTGTACACTTGCACAAAGTCAAGGATTTTAAAGGATTAGATTCAGGTGCATGTAAACCCAACATTTCATATTCCTGATATGTGCCTGCTGTACCATGTACTTGTATGAAAAAGTATCCTGTTTCCTTTGTATTGCTTCCTTTATGAGAAATCCTTGGTGTTCCTGCCATTCCCTCTGGAATAGGATAGGAGAACATATCAGGGTCAGTTCTCTAGCTGTGCTGGAAACCCAGCCCGCTCTCCTCCAATGATGAATTTAATGAAGGTACAAATTTAGCAACTCACAAGGTTGATGATTAACCACTTTACCGCTGCTCACTGAGCCTCTACTGCGGCAAAGTGGTTTGATAACGTCTGACGACGTAGACCTACGTCGTCAGACATTTCCCTCTCTCGCGCCGCCGGAGGCTCTCTCCCGCTGTATTCAGTCACAGCGGGAGTCGGGCCAGGGGAGGAGCGGTGGTGATCACCGCCGCTCTTCCCCGATCGTCGAGGAATCGAGTGTGGAGATCCGCCCGCTTGTGTAAACAAAGCGGGCGGATCTCCTAAGTGACAGGCAGGGTCAGATTGCAGGGTTCAGCATAGCTGAACCTGCGATCTGTCCCTGTGTCACTCAGTCCCCTCCCCCCACACACGTTAGTAAGCACCAGACATACATTAACCCCTTGATCACCAATAAAAAATTAACCCCTTCCCTGCCAGTGTCATTTTTACAGTAACAGTGCATATTTGTAGTAATGTCACTGGTACCCCCAAAAGTGTCAAAAATGTCAGACAAGGGTCCGATCTGTCCGCCGCAATGTCGCAGTCCCGCAAAAAAAATCGCAGATCGCCGCCATTACTCGTTAAAAAAAAAAACACCAAAAATGACAGAAATCTTTCCCTTAGTTAGTAAACGCAATAACTTTTGCGCAAACCAATCAAAATACGCTTATTGCGATTTTTTTTTTACCAAAAATATGTAGCAGAAAACAAATTAGCCTAAAATCATAAAAAATTTTGATTTTTAAAGTTTTTTTGGGGGGAATTTCATATAAAAAAATGTGAAAAATATTGTTATTTTTTCAAAATTGTTGCTCTTTTTTTGTTTATAGCGCAAAAAGTAAAAATCGCACAGGGGATCAAATACCACCAAAAGAAATCTCTATTTGTGCTGAAAAAAGGACGTAAATTTTGTTTGGGTACGGTGTTGCATGACCGCGCAATTGTCAGTTAAAGTCGCACAGTGGCGAATCGCAAAAAGTGGCCTAGACGTAACACAGCAAAATCCTCCGGTGGTAAAGTGGTTAAAACAGACACATCTAAGTATGCAGGCATCCGGGGTAAAGCTGTCCACATAGACCATACTCTGCACCGCCATCGATGTCCTCCCTTCCATGCTGCACTCTGCGAGTGATTCAAGTCTCGCTTTGAGATCGCTCTACTGCTGCAGGGTAATCTCCCCGGTCATGATTTCAGACTAACAGCGGTGAGAGCCAGCGGTGCGGAGGATGGACTATGTGGACAACTTTACCCCGGATGCCTGAATACTTAGATGTGCTTCTTTTAATCATCAACCATGTGAATTGCTAAATGTTGTACTTTCATTAAATGTTACCATATTGCTACACTTAGAGGCGCCTCTCATCTCTCTTATACTCTGTAGCTCCTGCTGGATTTTGCTTCTAATCCCCTTGTGGAGGCGCCATTTGTGGATGGACATTTAATTGTTACACAACCTATCACATTGCTATAATCTTTTTATATGGACTATAAATTGAAGGACTTAAGTTATGAATAAATGGTTGTGGAAGGACTTTCTATTATTTCTTATGGGGAAATTCGCTTTGCTATAAGAGTGCTTTGGGTTACAAGCATGTTTCCGGAAGTAAGTATGCTGGCAAAAGTATTGGGGCGCCTGCCTTTACACGCACGTGAACTTTATTGGCATCCCAGTCTTAGTCTGTAGGGTTCAATATTGAGTTGGCCCACCCTTTGTAGCTATAACAGCTTCAACTCTTCTGGGAAGGCTGTCCACAAGGTTTAGGAGTGTGTCTATGGGAATGTTTGACCATTCTTGCAGAAGCACATGTGTAAGGTCAGGCACTGATGTTGGCTCGCAGTCTGCGCTCTAATTCATCCCAAAGAAGTTCTGTCGGGTTGAGATCAGGACTCTGTGCAGGCCAGTCAAGTTCCTCCACCCCAAACTTTTGTTAATATAGTGTATCTTTAATTTGTACATTAAGTGCAAGGAATCTCATTTTTGTTTTGCATAACAGTGTATATTAAAGCTGACAGGCAGGGAGAAGCAGGTATGACAGAAGAGACCAATAGGGGCAGTTCTGTCATAAAATCCTACCTGTCAGCATATTTATTTTTGGAGAGTTTAATTTCACTTTAACAGGAGAGAGACATGCTGGCAAATGAGAGGATAAATAATGGGCCATACACACTATAAGATTTTCTGAAGACTTTTTCCTTTAGATTTACCAAAACCATATAATATGAGGTCAAACCTAAACACTTTCAATTTGTATGCAATCTGGCAGGCCCTTGCATTACATAGAAAAGGTAAATCTGAAGGAAATCTAACCACAAAAGTTGGATAGTGTGTATCCAGCTTTAGACTCTGAAGGACAGGCATAAATGAAAAAATTATTTGATGTGAGGTTCAGTCAAGGTACAGTATTTTGTATGCATTCTGTAGGAGTATGGATCATTAATAGTTAGCTATATACTAAGAACTGCTTTTCCAAAATTACATGTTACCATTTTTCGATTGTTGTAAGCATTTTAAAAGTGTTTTAAAGTTATTTTACACATATTGTGCATTTCTTCTGCTCTACTGTTCCCCTTCAATGCCTGTTTATAGGTGTCTTATCTTGTAACTTATTTTATCTTAGCAGTTATGTCTAGTAACGATCGCACTGTTCCAAATAGCCACTAGAGGGAGACTTTACAACTGTGTATAAGGCACCCAATTATGAAAAGAACAAAGGAGAAGAACAAATTAATCACATCAAAGCCTGAACTTTGTTGTCTTTTTTATTTTATAGGAATTGGATAAAACCCCCCAGCATCAATCTTTTTTTTTTTTTCTAATCTAAATCTCATTGGGAAGCGTTACCTTATATTCCTGTGTTGTAGACACAACAGGAAGTGGGATGATTTCTCCCTAAAGTAAGACATATGTCACTGGTACAGGTTTCCCATTTGGAAGATGTCCCCTCAAATTGGAAGATTTCCCTTTAATTAATTGCTGGATTTTCCTTCACTTTCAGTTTTAGTGGCAGTGGTCAGTAAGAAAAACAGACAGGGTGATTTTCTCTAACGGGGACACAGCCATAGAAACTTGGCAGGGTTCTAACCCTCCCCTTTTCTATCCAAAACTAGAAAAAGTGTCTTCTTTTTCCAACTTACCCTCCTTGGCGGTCTGATGATGTCAGGATTTCTGTGCTAAAAGTGGTACATTGTTTTGCATGGAAATCTGTTGTTTTATATTTTAAAACTCACCTTCCCCTGCGATCCCCCGCCGTCCTCCAGCCATCCTCCCCCAACGTCCTCCCCCACCGTCCTCCAGCCACCCTCCCCCGCCGTCCTCCCAAAATCCTCCCGCTGTCCTCCTGCTGTGTGCTCTGCCGATGCCGTCACCTGTCTTCCGCTTCCCTTCCCTGCGAGCATTGCGACGCAGGGGGGTGGAACCGGCAGCAATTTCAAAAATGTAAATACACTAAATTACATGATATAAAGTTGTGATCCTAACGGATTACACTGTATCATGCCATTTCACCACAGGATTGCACCTGGTGACTTTTCCAGTGCCCTGCCTGTGCTTTTCCAGTGCTTTGTGCCTGGAAAATAGAGAATGACCATGGCGTCCAAAAAGCGTTCTTTTTGCGCAAAAGCGCTTTTAGACGAACTGGAAAACAGCGACAGCGAAACGGAGTTACTTGAAGAACTGAGCGATAGCGATTCGTGGGAAAATTCGTCATCAGGTACGGAAAGTGACGACAGCGACGATTCTGATGTCTCTTTCCGGCACAACGCTCCGTTGAAAATTCTGAAGAATCATTTGATATACTTTCCAAATTCCACAAGCTATGTGCCAGAAAGAGACATCAGAATCATCGCTGTCGTCACTTTCCGTACCTGATGACGAATTTTCCCACGAATCGCTACCGCTCAGTTCTTCAAGTAACTCCGATTCGCTGTCGCCGTTTTCCAGTTCGTCTAAAAGCGCTTTTGCGCAAAAAGAACGCTTTTTGGACACCATGGTCATTCTCTATTTTCCAGGGTGGTTTAACCGCATCCAATTTGCATAATGTGAATGTGCCTAGCTCTCAATGAAGCCAGTTCACACATGTCCGGGGCTGCCCCGCTGTGGTTTTAAAAAGGGTCCTGTGCTTTTTTGGGTCTGGTTCAGGTGTGAATTCAAGGACAAATTCACCCCTGATTCGCACCTGAACCAGTGAACCGAAACGCTCTGGACTGCAAACCACAGCCTCACTGTGCGTGTAGATGCTCTCACACCTGTCTGCTGTCATTCCTGAGCCAGCTCTGCACTGGTGGTGCCACGATCCCGCAGTAGGAGACAATCCTGACGCTTGCTGGACCTTCTTGGGCGCACTGAAGCGTTCCTCACAAATGCAGTGGAAATGTTTTTTATGGGATTAAGTTCATTTTTATGGCAAAGAGGACTCTGCAATCCATCTGATCACTCTTCATAACATTCTGGAGCATATGCAAATTTCCATCATAAGGACTGAGGCAGCATACTTTGTGAAAATTAATATTTGTGTCATTCTCAAAACTTTTGGCCACGGCTGTACTATGTGACTTAGAAATAAATTGTGGTATTAGTTCTGAAAAGTACAATGTCTCTGGGAATTGCGATATTCAGGCTTCCATCCTCTATTTCAGGAAGAACAATTTGGCCAAGAAATCAGTGTGTAAACTACGGAGGCTGCAGTAACATGCCCTAACCTTGCAGTACTGTATCTGACCAAAAGGCGGTGCAGAACACATTCATTTATTAGGATCGTTGTGTATTGTTTTTTCTATTATAACCATTTCATGACCAGGGATAATTAATGCCTCTGTGACTAGAGCAAGGTTTGGATTTTTGTTTGTGCCCACAAGACCAAGTAGCAATGTGCAGAGCCCTGCTGATAAAAGCTACGTTTCTGTATGATTTATTTAAAGCGGAGTTCCAGCCATTTACTCACCTGTCCAACGGTCCAGCGATGCGGCCGCCGGAAGCCTCGATCCTCTCCCTCGGCGCCGGCATCACTGCTGTGGGCACCCGGCTGTTACAGTTTGCGGCTTCACAGCCGGGTACCCACTGCGCATGCGCGAGTCGCGCTGCGCGCCGTGATTGGCCGGCAATCTTCTGGGACCTCTGACGTGTCCCAGAAGATTGCAGGGAGGGAGGGGGAGAGGAGAACTTCCGCTCAGGGCGCCGCGGCGCTCCGAGCGGAAGTGGGAGCGGGTACCTGTCAAAACTAGGTACCCGCTCCCCCCCCCCCAAAAAATGACATGCCAAATGTGGCATGTCGGGGGGTCAGGACTCCCTAAAGCGGAAGTTCCACTTTTGGGTGGAACTCCGCTTTAATTTCATGTTTCATTTTATTTATAATTTTATTTTAATAAGCACTTAAAATAGTTCTATGATTATCATTCCATTTTAAAAGATTTGGTGCTGTTTAATCCATTATCATTTTTTATGTTTTTTAGCCCTAAAGAAAGGGGTGCCCTTTAAATCCAAAATGAGTTGGCTTTCCTCTAAAAATTTCAAAAGACAAGTCTGCAATGTATATTAAATTTATGCTATATATATGTTTAGTACATTCTTTCTGGGGCATGTGTGCTCCGGAAGTGCATACATACATACAAATGTTGCTGCAGGACATATCTGTAGGTACAAATACAAACATTATGGCACATTAACATTCATTTTAGTAAGGTAAAAAATAACAAAGACCTAAAAAACATTAAGCTAATGGGTATGCAAGGGCAAAACTTTGTAAAAATCCACTTTATCTTCAAAAGTTGATTTCCATTTTGTACGGGTTTTGTCTGCCCAGATGCAATTGCATCATTACTCCATTCCAATAGGCTGGAATTTATTTATTTTCTTAAGCCAATAAAAAAAAACCCAGCTAGAGGGATGAAGGAAGGGAAAGTGAATGTTCAAGGAGGCAAAGTCTAACTTTACACTGAGTTTTCACAGCTGGTGAAAGCTAGTACCAAAATGGACCAATAATTGGATATGTGCTGGTTTTTCTCATACAGTGCACCATAACACATGGTGGTATTTTACCCTGCATTGTTGTGCACTGCAACACGTGACTCAAAGGTGTGTTGGGTGAGTGCCATACCCCCAACTATACCAGATTCTCTGGGTCTGTTCTGGTTTTTCAGCACAATCCAGATGTCCTACAGCAAAGTGCTGGTGAGTTTGTATTTTGTGGGTGTAAGGACTGCAGTGCAGACTGTGTACAGTGTATACAATATGTATGCATGGACTCTATCCATTCTCCTATAGGCTAACCCCAATATTTAGCACATTTCAGCCATGCCCGTTTTCATTGCAGAATGCACTGCACACCTTCCAAGTTCCAAGGTGTCCCTTGTTCTCAATTTCCAAAGTTAGGAAGCATGGTTAGCGTGTTGGGGTCCCATTAAGAGCAACCCACAATGCAACAAACTGGAGAGGTATAAATTATCCTTCCTTCTGTACGTAGGCAGTCAAGGACATGAAGAAAGCATAGGTATAACATAGTAACAGCCTGGGCCGCTGATAGGGGGGGGGGGCACCAGCCCTCTTGTAGGGGGCCGAGCACACAGGGGGGCCCACACAGAGAGGGGGATTAGTGATGGACAACAAATACAGAAATCTTCCTCCAGCACCTGAATCTGATCTGTCCCCCTCCCTGCTATCAGCTTGTATCTGTTAAGAAAGAGACAGTCGTCCTTCACTAATCCCCCTCCCTTGTGTGCCCCCCCCCCCTCCCAGCACTTATCTCTGCTCAGGAGTTTATTTGTAAATTGTAACTTTGTTTCTCTCTCTCTGATCACTGAGCTCCAACTGCCCAGCCTGTATATTTTTCTCATTTCATCTTCTTTATTTAACATCGTTTTTTTTTTTTAATTTTGCAGGAATTATGCGAGTTATGTTATATTTGTGTCTGCTAATAGTGATTTTGTTGTAATTTTAGCTGAATATATCTTTAATATTTTCTTGGGGGGCCCTGCCAGGTAGTCTGTACGGGGCCCCGCGATTTCTAACAGCAGCCCTGGGTATATCATACACCTGATATGCTTGTGCAAGGTCTGTGATACACCAGGCAGTTAGGCAAGGGTCAAGACGATGGCCTTGGAACTTGCACCTACAAAACAAGTTGCCAATGGCAAGTCCTATGTTAGTATTACAATTTTCTTCTCAGCTGAGCAATACCCCAGTACTTGATTATGTGACTAAAGAGGCTTGCTCATTCTGCTTTTAAAAACCAGCTTCTCCCCTCTGCAGAGAAAGCTTTGCCCGTGAAATTCTCAGTTAGATTCCCCTTCCTCAGTGCTCCTTTCTAAGCTTCTACTTGGCACTAAAACCATCAGCTTGCTTCTACTGGGCTGGGATAAGCTGATTTTGTGGCAGCCGGCACAGAGACAAAGCAAAATTTTCAAAATGGTTCTAAAGAAGAAAAATAAACCGAACAAAGCAAATATGTTATATGTGGAAATTAAACAAAGCCTTCCAAGGAATACAGGAGGACTTTTAGATTGGGATCAAAGAGCATGGAGCATGGAGCTCAGCAACACATTGGAGACAGTCATGGAAGAGCAATGATTGTGATGTCTCGGTGTTTAGCAATTCAGCCTTGCAGCGCTGGGCTCCTCTAGTGTACTACAGACAGTGTAAATTAAGCTCTAATGTTCTTCCAGATTTAATATGTTTCATCCTACAAACTAAAAACATTTCAGGAAACTGCTTTCACCCCAAGCCAGCCTTTCTCAACCATGGTTCCCTCAGAGAAAGCTACAGGTTCCTTCAGCAATGACAGTTGATTTGCCACCCCCAGATCCCTCCACAAGAGTACCTGTCAAAAAAAAAAAAAAAATTAATGTAGGAAAATATCGGCCGCTACCGATATGGGATGACCAAAATATCGGTATCGGCAATAAAAAACAATATCGGTCGATCACTAGTAAATATGAAACTGCTTTCACCCTGAACCAGCCTTTCTCAACCATGGTTCTCTCAGAGAAAGCTACAGGTTCCTTCAGCAATGACAGTTGATTTGCCACCTGATAACACCTATTTTTTACATAGACCAACAATGTATAGTAAGGTTTCTCCACTAAACATCAATGTAACGGGGGCCCTTCTTTCACTGACCACAAATGTAAAGGGACACTTTCTTTTGTTGACCAGTAATGCAAGCAGAATCTTCTTTCACTGATCACCAATCTAAGGGGACTTTTCTTTCACTGACCACCAATCTAAGGGGACTCTTCTTTCACTGACCACCAATCTAAGGGGACTCTTCTTTCACTGACCACCAATCTAAGGGTACTTTTCTTTCACTGACCACCAATCTAAGGGGACTCTTCTTTCACTGACCACCAATCTAAGGGGACTTCTCTTTCACTGACCACCAATCTAAGGGGACTCTTCTTTCACTGACCACCAATCTAAGGGGACTTCTCTTTCACTGACCACCAATCTAAGGGGACTCTTCTTTCACTGACCACCAATCTAAGGGGACTTCTCTTTCACTGACCACCAATCTAAGGGGACTCTTCTTTCACTGACCACCAATCTAAGGGGACTCTTCTTTCACTGACCACCAATCTAAGGGGACTCTTCTTTCACTGACCACCAATCTAAGGGGACTTCTCTTTCACTGACCACCAATCTAAGGGGACTCTTCTTTCACTGACCACCAATCTAAGGGGACTTCTCTTTCACTGACCACCAATCTAAGGGGACTCTTCTTTCACTGACCACCAATCTAAGGGGACTTCTCTTTCACTGACCACCAATCTAAGGGGACTCTTCTTTCACTGACCACCAATCTAAGGGGACTTCTCTTTCACTGACCACCAATCTAAGGGGACTCTTCTTTCACTGACCACCAATCTAAGGGGACTTTTCTTTCACTGACCACCAATCTAAGGGGACTCTTCTTTCACTGACCACCAATCTAAGGGGACTTCTCTTTCACTGACCACCAATCTAAGGGGACTCTTCTTTCACTGACCACCAATCTAAGGGGACTTCTCTTTCACTGACCACCAATCTAAGGGGACTCTTCTTTCACTGACCACCAATCTAAGGGGACTTTTCTTTCACTGACCACCAATCTAAGGGGACTCTTCTTTCACTGACCACCAATCTAAGGGGACTTTTCTTTCACTGACCACCAATCTAAGGGGACTTCTCTTTCACTGACCACCAATCTAAGGGGACTCTTCTTTCACTGACCACCAATCTAAGGGGACTTTTCTTTCACTGACCACCAATCTAAGGGGACTCTTCTTTCACTGACCACCAATCTAAGGGGACTTTTCTTTCACTGACCACCAATCTAAGGGGACTTTTCTTTCACTGACCACCAATCTAAGGGGATTCTTCTTTCACTGACCACCAATCTAAGGGGACTCTTCTTTCATTGACCACCAATCTAAGGGGACTTTTCTTTAACTGGCCATCGATGAAAGGGGCATTTCTCACACTGACCACTGATGAAAGGTGTCGTTCCTCTGCTGACCACCCATGTAAGTGGACTCTTCTTTCACTGACCATGAATTTTAAGGGGTATTTTTCACATTGCCCTCTGATGTAAGTCGGCATTCCTCCACTGACTGCTAATATAAGGGGACCCTTCTTTCAATGACCACTAATATAAGGGGACCATTCTTTCACTAACCATCAATTTTAGGAGGCATTTTCACATTGCTCACTGATGTAAGGTGGCATTCCTCCACTGACTGCCAATGTAAGGGAAACCCTTCTTTCATTAACCTTTAAAGTTAAGGGTTATTCTTTAGACTGACCACCAGTGTAAGGTGGCATTCCTCCAATGACCTCCAATATTAATGGGCAATTTTTACACAGACCACCGATGTAAAGTAGCATTTCTCCACTGACCACCAATGTAAGGGGACCCTTATTTCACTGACCATCAATGTTAAGGGGTATTTCTAACACTGACCACTGATGTAAGATGTCATTCCTCTACTAACCATCAATGTAAGGGGACACTTCTTTCACTGACCATCAATTTTAAGGGGTATTTTTCACATTGTCCACTGATGTAAGCTGGCATTCACTGACTGCCAATGTAAGGGGACCCTTCTTTCAGTGACCACCAATGTAAGGGGACCCTTCTTCCAGTGACCACCAATGTAAGGGGACCCTTCTTTCATAGATCACCAATGTAAGAGGACCCTTCTTTCACTAACCATCAATTTTAGGGAGCATTTTTCACTTTGCTCACTGATGTAAGGTGGCATTCCTCCACTGACCGCCAATGTAAGGGGAACCCTTCTTTCATTGACCATTAAAGTTAAGGGGTATTCTTTACACTGACCACCAGTGTAAGGTGGCATTCCTCCAATGACCTCCAATGTTAATGGGCATTTTTTACACAGACCACTGATGTAAGGTGGCATTTCTCCACTGACCACCAATGTAAGGGGACCCTTTTTTCACTGACCATCAATGTTATGGGGCATTCCTCGAACTGACCACTAATGTAGTGGTATTTCCCCAATGACTACCAATGTAAAGGATCACTACAATTTTCATTGTCTGCTTTTCTGGCCATTATTATTGTTTGTTTTATTCCATGGTTATTACTGTAAAGAAAGTTGTAATTTATAGAAGAAGGTTGTTAAAGAATGAATCCCTGCTGGGTATTACAGTATATATCCTAGCTCAGGGCTCGACAAACCTTGGGCGCCAGGTCGCATTTGCGACTAGAATTAGCGACCTGGCGCCTGGGGTGTCCTGCAGGAGGTGTCCTGTCCCTTTTTGCGGCCCCACCTCCTCCCCGAGTGCACGGACTTCCGCGCCGTCTGAAAATTTAGGCCCTGGCTTTTCGGCCTTTTTCTGTGAGATGAGAGAGGCTGGGGAACTGGCGCCCTCTTGTAGTGGCCGGGAGTAATTCCACTCCCTGTTAATGCATTCTCATCTCCTTCCTAAGAGGAGATGAGAGGGAAGTTTTTGCAGGCTTCATCTCTGTCCAGTTACCTTTGCTTAAAGGTAAGTGGATAGGGAATGTGGTTATTATTAATTTATTTTTAAATTTAAAAAAAATAAATAATAATAATAATTTTTTCTTTTTTTTTAATTATTAAAAAAAAATAAAAAATATTTTATTTTTATTTTTTTTTTCAATTATTATTATTAAAATTTTATATATATATATATATATATATATATATATATATATATATATATATATATATATATATATATAAATCTTTTTTTTTTCCCCTCATCGCCATGCCACAGCCACAGTCGAAGGCCCCTTTCACACGGGCTGTCTGATCAGGTCCGCCTGTCAGTTTCTCAGGCCTGATCGGACCCTTCATTCTCCTCTATGGATCGGTAATCTGCCGCCATCTGATCCTGTCTGCCAAAAACAGACGGATGGTGGTTCTATTTTCTATCCACCCCCTGGATCGGATCAGATGGCATCGGATGGAAAGAGACAGACAGTCTGTTTCCATCCAATTGCGCTATAGAGGAGAGTGGGGTTCTAGTCGTATTTATGTGTAAATTTAGTATCCGTTTTATTAAATAAAGCTTGGTTGTTAGATTAAAAAAAAAAAAAAAAAACTGTCTCCTAACTTTTTTAGCTGGCTCCTAGATTTCAGGCAAATTTATCAAACCCTGTCCTAGCTACTCCACACTGCTCATCCTTGTATTTACTGCTAAATCTAAAACCTTTTGTACCACAGGCTGTAGCTTTAATAATTTTAGCAAGGATTCCCTGAGATATAAAAAATTATTTCAAGGGTTCTTCCTTGATAAAAAGGTCAAGAAAAACTTCCCCCAGGCTGATCTTGGCTGTGTAAAAGCATTGACCTACAAGCTGTAGCGGGTGTGAATATTGAAGATTTTTCTTTACAATGTTGCAGAATACGGCGGAGCTACAGACAGTTAAAACAATCATTTCCCATCCTTCACAAAGCAGCCTGTCACTTCATACATGTCTACTTTAATGTGAATCTGTCACACGGAAAGCAGGATCCCAGTGTCAGGTTAAAAACAATTTAGAATGTGCTGCTTTTTTTTTTTCCCTACCGATGCAGACATTGCTTTTATAAATCTGTGCAGCCTTTGAGTTATCAGCAGTGGAAAACCAACTCACAGAAAGCCTCCCTTGGTGTGACGGATACAATGAGCTCAGTCTGAATGGGACATTATGAATAAATTCGATTTTTATAAGGCTAAGTATTCACTATCATCAAAAGTAGGTATTTGAGCTGCGTTTTTGAAGCCTCACAAATGCCTGTCAATGCACAGTGTCAGCTGTGAGCATTGCAGCAGAGAGAGTCATTCACATGGTCGCATTTACGTTGCGCCAAAAAGTATCCAACATGGAGCGTTCGGCTGACTTTACTGCTCCCCAGACACCTCCATTCATGTCAATGTAAGCGCACTGCAAAAGTTCCACAAACGCCCATTTTGCAATTACAGTGTATTTAACCACTTCTAGACTGGAAGATTTCCCCCCTTAATGACCAGGCCTTATTTTGCGTTGCATTAACGGACAATCGCGCGGTCGTGCGACGCTGTACTTAAATAAAATTGACGTCCTTTTTTTCCCACAAATAGAGCTTTCTTTCGGTGGTATTTGATCACCTGTGCGATTTTTATTTTTTGCGCTATAAACAAAAAAAGAGCGACAATTTTGAAAAAAAAAAAAAAGCAATATTTTTCACATTTTAGGGCAATTTGTTTTCTGCTACATATTTTTGGTAAAAAAAACCCACAATAAGCGTATTTCGATTGGTTCGCGCAAAAGTTATCGCGTCTACTAACTACGGGAAATATTTATTTCATTTTTATTGTTTTTTTGTTTTATTTTTACTAGAATGGCGGCGATCTGCGTTTTTTTTTGCGAGACTGCGACATTGCGGCGGACAGATTGGACCCCTAACTGACATTTTTGACACTTTTGGGGGGGGGGGGACCAGTGACATTACTACAGTAATCAGTGCTAAAAATATGCACTGTTACTGTAATAATAACACTGGCAGGGAAGGGGTTAACAGTGAGGGTGATCAAGGGGTTAAATGTGAGCCTAGGGGAGTGATTCTAACTGTGGGGGGTGTGGCTTCTGAAATGATCATAGAGACATGCGATCCTATATAGAAGGATCACAGGGGCTCTATGATCATTGCAGGGAGAAGAACGGTCAGCTGTGTTTACAACAGCTGACCGTTCTTCTCTCTCAGCGGGGAACGATTGCGGGTGTCAGGCGGCAATTGGAGCCGCCTGCCCTGTGCATCAGAGTCCCCGCTGACGACTGGGGGCGGGAGCGCCCCCTAGCTCCATGTTCTCGACCAAAGTAGACCTACGTCGGTATGCGCAGGAGAGCCACATTGCCGCAGTAAATAGGCGGCGGCCAGTCGGGAACCGGTTAAGAAGCATTTATAAAGTGTTATACTAGGGCTTTTTTTCAGCAGGAACGCGGGGGAACGGAGTTCTGGCACCTCCAGCACTGGATGTATGTTATGACAAGGGGTGCTGGAAGGTATATTGACACTGGCTATTGAGGGATTTTTTGTCGCTGTGGGGGGGTCTATTGTTGTGGGGGCCTATTGTTTCTGGGGAGGTCTATTGCTGCTGCTGGTGGATCTGTTATTCTGGGGGGGGGGGTCAATTGTTGATGGGAGGGACCTACTGTTGAAGGGGGTCTATTGAAGCTGATGGGGGATCTATTTCTGCTGGGGGTATTTTGTTGGGGGGGTCTATTGTTACTGGGGGGGGTCTATTGTTGCGTGCTGCAGGGATCTATTTTATTGCTTTTCTTGTTATTAATAACAAATTCCATACAAATTATTTAGCACAAAATGATACTTGGATCCATGTTCTCTAAAAGGGGCAGTATTGGGAGGTAAGTAGGGGGTGTAACCAAGGGACGGTCCTCAGAGGTGGGTAGGGGGCGGAGACAAGGAGTACCTGCAGTTATTCGCTAAGAAAAAAAGCCCTGGATATCACTGAGATGCTGCATTCAATCAAAAACCCAACACAGAGGAAGCGTCTGGAACGCTGTATTTAACGCAACACAAACATGGAAAAAACACATCAATAACGTATCTTAATACAATAAGAGTCGGTTCACACTGAGGCGACACGACTCCTTACTACTTCGGGGGCGACTTGTGCATTGCCATGCACCACGACTTCGGAGCGACTTGCAGGGATTTCACATAATGGAAGTCTATGCAAGTCGCTCCGAGGTCGCCCCGAAGTAGTACAGGACCCTTTTTCTAAGTCGGAGCGACTTGTGTCGCTCCTATTAGAACGGGTCCTGTAGCGGTCAATGGACCGCGAGGGAGCGCGACTTGTCAGGCTGACAAGTTGCCTGACAAGTTGCGCTAGTGTGGACCGGCTCTAAGGGTGTTAATGGACATCCATGATCTCTAAAATTTCAAAGCACGTCTAAACGAGACATTAGTAAATTGCTGCACTACCCAAACACTTTTTAACCAGTTCTGGACAGGAAGGATTTGCCCCCTTAATGACCAGGCCATTTGTTGCGATTCGGCACTTCGTTACTTTAACGGAAAATAGCCAAAATGACACTGGCAGGGGAGGGGTTAACCTAGGGGTGATCAAAGGATTAAGTGTGAGCCTAGGTTAGTGTTTACTAACTGTATGGGGGATAAGCTTGTGAAATTTTCACAGAGACCTGTGATCCTATGTAGCACTGCCCCTTTGAGGACTGCTGGATTGTTCACCTTGGGATCCCTCTGGGTTACCAATAGCAACTGCAGAATACATCATTTAACTCTTTACTCTTTGGCTCAGTCAATGAGCAGTCTAGGGGTTGTTGTTTTTGTGGTTTTATTTATATTAGGGATGGGAGAAGGAAAGAGTGGGATACTCCAACATAAACTATTCCCAAAAGATGAGTACTCCTGTCTGAAGATGCAACCAGGCTGCTGATTCACCTTGCCACTTAGATGAATTTAGGATTAAGTCTCTATTTAGATGACTTGTTAGGAGAAATTATCCTCGGGATACACACCTAGTACCTCCTTTCACTTGAACCGCTGACAACCATCCTCTGACTATCCTACACCGGGTTGGCCCCCCTCAGGTCAGGCCCCTAGACACGATCCCCTGTACTTACGATACTGTTTTTCCCAGAGTCTCCAGTGTCTCTACCCCTTCAGTCAGCTCTCACGAACCTCTGGGCTCAGCTCCTTCCTTCTGGTCCCCAGGCCGACTGCCTGCGACCGCATGCCACTGCTACAGAGGAGGATGCAGCCGCCACCCTCCCTCCGGGACTCTGCTCACCAGCCAAAGACCCCGCAGCACATGTGCGACTGGCTTTTATACCACACCACACAATCAGTCTGTGCCAATCACTGAGGCTGTATCAAAGCCTGTGTACCCATTGGTCAGATTTCCTCCACTGTCCAATATGCCTTCCTATTGGACCAGTGTGAAACACTCCCTAGACCAGATGAATCACACACTGAACACCATGAGCATATCTTAATCACAGATCCCGCTCTCTGGTAAGCAGAAAGCAATATAGATTTGCCTGCTGCTCCTCTGATAGGCAGACAGAGCCAAAAACTATACTCACTCTCTAGTACCTACCTAGGAGGGTGCTACACCAATATAGAAGGATCACAGGAGCTCTGTGATCATTCCAGAGAGAACAACAGCAGACTGTCCTCCTCTCTCAGCGGGGAGCAATTGCGGGTGCCCGGCAGCAAACGCAGCCGCCGGCCCCGTGCATTGGCATCGCCGCTACCTAGTGGCGCGCTCGCCCCCCAGCACCACGCACGCGACCGTCGTGGAGCTAAAACTGAAGCAGGCAGTCGGCAAGTGGTTAAAGTGGAAGTAAACTTCCATCTCTGATTTGTACCTATAGGTAAGTCTATAATAAGGCGTACCTATAGGTATTGTAAATCTCTCCTAAACATGCACCAATTAAGAGATATTTACTAGTAATCGACCGATATCATTTTTTTATTGCCGATACCGATACCTATATTTTGGTCACCGCATATCGATATCGGCCGATATTGACCGATATGACCAATATTTTCGTACATTAAATTTTTATTTTTTTTGACAGGTACTCTTGTGGAGGGATCTGGGGGTCTAAAAGACCCCCAAACCCCTCCTCTGCACTTAAAAGCATTCAAAACGCCAAGTTTGGCTGTTTTGAATGCTGGAATTTGGCGCCGAGTACCCGGAAGTGATGTCATGACACTTCCAGGATTTTTACATAGAGACCCGATCAGAGCCGAATGCGGTGGGACGAGAAACCCGGGCGAGCTGCGGAAGGTGGCGGGAGGGGAGGACGTCCCCTCCCGCTCCTTGTAATGACAACCGAGCGGCTTCTCAGCCGCATCGGTTGTCATTACAAGACAGGCGACCGTCGGCTATGGACGCCGCTACCGGGGTGATGCCTCTAGCTGCAGGCATTAATCCAGTACATGCACTTTCCCGAAATATCGGCAATATCGGTAACCTCAGGGGCCGATTCCGATATATCGGGGAAAGTGCACATATATATATATATATATATATATATATATATATATATATATATATATGCAACAAATGAGGTCACTGGTGCTTGTGCTCTAAAGGAACAACCCCCCAGCCCCAGGCCATTCCTTCAGAGCACTGTGCCATAAACGGCAGCTCCCCCATGCATGCCTCCAGCAATGACATTGCATCGCTGGAATGCTTCGCTTTCAGGTAACTTTCACATAATGTGCTAGTGTGCAATGCATACTAACACATTATGCCTTTACCTTGCTGGTAAGAAAAACATAAAAAAACTCGTCCAGCGGTTTACAACCGCTTTAGGGGCTCATTCACACGTGCTTTGCTCTCTGAAGAGTGACCTGAATGCAGGCATTTGACAAGTGTCAAGGATGCGGTGTATCGCCTCCTCAACGCCAGACAACCATGCTGCAACCACTCACCAAGAGCGACAGGGGGTATAATTACTGCCCCGGTCGCCAGGCAAAGTTTTGCCACTGCAGCATGTTTCCATCCCTTGCTGTTGTCTCTGCAGCAAAAGAGGGAGTGGTTTAGGCAGTGGTGTGCTGCCCTAGGCCTGACTAAACGTGTGCACCCCCGAATTTAAATATGACCCACCCCTTCCTGTAAAGACCACACCCCTTCCTGTAAATTACACGCCCTGTCATCTGTAAACCACAGACCACAACCACAGTCTATCAGTGCCCATCAGTGTAGCCTCATCAGTTACCATAAGTTCAGCCTCATCAGTGCAGCCTCACACTAATTTGATGTGGAAACTCTGCGACCTGTGTGCATTTCCCGCATCGCATTCAGATCACACTGTCCTTGCAGTCCGTAGCAGGTGTCAGTGCATTCTTAACGACGCCACAAACGCAGGACGCAAACACAGTGCCTTTGCCAGCACCGGAACGCATGGTACAATACGATCATGAGATCCTGTTACAGTGCAGTTCCATAATTGCTGCACGCGTGATGCAGGGCGATTTGACCCCATTCAAAAAGAATGTGCTCAAACCAAACCACACTGAATTGCATGTAAATTGAACAGGAATGCAGTGCGGTTCCTGTGCGATTCACATGCAGCTCATAGTGTGATTAGAGTCTTGGTGAACTGCTACACCAACAAACACCCTTTAAGAGCTTATTTAGATATTGTGGACACCCATTAATCTGCCTATCACGTTAGGCCCCTTTCCCATCTAGGCGTTTGCGATCGGGGGGGCAGAATCGCTGCAGTTCTGCTCGTAATCCCAAAGCGCTCTGCAAAACTGACAAATTTCACCACGATTATTCAGATGCCATTAATTTTTAATGGGAGAGGTTCTGCCACGATTTCCGCGCAACAAATCACACTGCAATAGTGGAAATCCACATCACGCCAAGCTTATTGCCCAAAAGAAGCTCATGCTCCTTTTTTGAGCAACAAGCTATGCGCAATGTGGTTTGTAGCGTAATTTATCCTGGCAGAACCTCACCTGTGTTGAGGTGCTATTGAAAAGGAATGGCACTTGAACAAGAGTGCTGCGATTTGTCAGTTTTACAGATTCTGCCCGCAATCGCAAATGCCCAGCTGTGAACAGGGATGTGGTATGATGCGTTCTCTCATGCGTTTTTGATGCGTTTATCACTTAAGAAAAACCTTGTGGAGTAGAGAGGGATTAGAACACCTGACAGTAGACATGTGCAGTTCATTTAGTTCTAAATAAATATTCAGACACATGTTTCTTTATTCAGAGATTCAGATATATCCGAATCCCTGAATTACAGTACAAAGGAATTTTACTGGATTCTCTGAATAATGAAATTAAATTTGTCAAAATTTCCGAAATTCGAATTGAAATTCGACTCAAATTTTACATCAAATTTAATCTGAATTTGAACTGTAAACATATTGTGGAAATCAAAGACTGTGTGTGTTATTAGTGAACCATTTCCAAACAGTGCTGTTTTTGTTAAGCCAAAGTTGATTTAACCACTTAACCACTTAAGCCCCGGAGGATTTGGCTGCTAAAGGACTAGGGATTTTTTTGCGATTTTTTACTGCGTGATTTTAACGGACAATTGCGCGGTCGTGCGACGCTGTACCTAAACGAATTTGACGTCCTTTTTTTCCCACAAACAGAGCTTTCTTTTGGTGGTATTTGATCACCTGTGCGATTTTTTGATCACGCGCTATAAACAAAAAAAGAGCATAAATTTTGCAAAAATAACAATATTTTTCACATTTTTTTATATGAAATTCCCCCAAAAAAATGTAAAAATCAAAATTTTTTAACATTTTTCGGCCAATTTGTTTTATGCTACCTATGTTTGGTAAAAAAAATTGCAAAAAGCGTATTTTGATTGGTTTGCGCAAAAGTTATCGCGTTTACTAACAAAGGGAAAGATTTTTGTCATTTTTGGTGTTTTTTTTTTTAACGCGTAATGGCGGCGATCTGCGATTTTTTTTTCGGTACTGCGACATTGCGGCGGACAGATCGGACCCTTGACTGACATTTTTTACACTTTTGGGGGTACCAGTGACATTACTGCAGTAATCAGTGCTATATATATGCACTGTTACCGCAAAAATGACACTGGCAGGGAAAGGGTTAACTTTATTGGACAGAGAGGGGTTAAGTGTGTCCTAGGGGCGTGATTCTAACTGTGTAGGGACATTCCTATTGGTGTAAAAGCAAAGATCAACAGTTCTACATAGTAGAACGGTCAGATCTTCACTTTTACACAGGGAGAACTGACAGGCAGCTTGTTTACACAAGCCGCTCTGTCTTTCTCCCTTCACAGGAGCGATCGTAGTGTGACTGGCGGACATCGAGTCCGCCGGTCACACGCACTGACTTGTCTGTGAACGAGCCGCGGCGGGCGCGCGCCTTGGGGGGCGCGCGCCCGCCCGCAATAGGCTCGCAAGTCAGTGACAGGCGAGTGACGTATCGATACGTCACTCTGCCTGGCCGGGGCTGACCGCCGCAGTATATAGTCGTGCGGCGGTCGGCAACCGGTTAAGGACCAGAATGTTTTACCCCCCTTAATGACCGGGCAATTTTTTGCGATACGGCACTGTGTTATTTTAACTGACAATTGCACGGTCGTGTGACGCTGTACCAAAATAAAATTGATGTTCTTTTTTCCCACAAATAGAGATTTCTTTTGGTGGTATTTGATCACCTCTGTGGTTTTTATTTTTTGCACTATAAACAAAAAGTGAGAGACAATTCTGAAAAAAATATATATATTTTTTACTTTCTGCTATAAAACACTCCCAATAAAAAAAAAATTATAATCACATTTTTTCATCAATTTAGGCCAATATGTATTATATATTCATATGTAAATATGCTACATATTTTTGGTAAAAAAAATCCCAGTAAGCGTATATTGATTGGTTTGCACAAAAGTTATCGCGTCTACAAACTAGGGGAAAGATTTATGTCATTTTTATTTATTTATTTTTTTACTAGTAATGGCGGCGATCAGCAATTTTTAGTGGGACTGCGACATTGCGGCAGACAGATCGGACCCCTAACTGACATTTTTGACAATTTTGGGGGCACAATGACATTACTACAGTAATCAGTGCTAAACATATGCACTGTTACTGTACTAATGACACTGGCAGGGAAGGGGTTAACACCAGGGGTGATCAAAGGGGTAAATGTGTGCCATGGGGGTGCTTTCTAACTGTGTGGGGGTGGATTTGCTGAATGAATACAGAGACCTGTGCCCCTAAATAGGAGGAACACAGGATCCCTGTGTTCATCACTGACCGGGTTTACAATGGCAGACCACCGTTCTGTCACAATGGGAAGCGATCGTGGGTGCACGGCGGACCTCGTGTCCACCAGACCTACTGGTTGGCTCCGCCTCTAGCCAATCGGCGCACGCGCACCCCCACTATCTGCTACACAAAGTGGCGTACCGTTATGTTATTTCCCATAACAGAGCCGACCTGCCACAGAAAGGCTCCGTTCACATGTCAGCGTATGATCGCGGGCAGAACCGCCGCGGTTCCACCCGCGATCCGGAGATTTATTGCAAATTGCGGGACGCCTAGCGTTGCCCGTTGATTTGCAATAGCCCCCCAAACGCTGAGCGATGTTGCCGCGATTTACGCCCGCCGAATCGCGGCAACATCGCGCATACAAAATCGGGACGCAATACGTTCCAAAAAAGTACAAGAGCTTCTTTGGAGCGTATTGCGTCCCGCGATTTTGTTTGCGCGATGTTGCCGCGATTCGGCGGGCGTAAATCGCGGCAACATCGCTCGGCGTTTGGGGGGCTATTGCAAATCAACGGGCAACGCTAGGCGTCCCGCGATTTGCAATAAATCTCCGGATCGCGGGCGGAGCCGCGGCGGTTCTGCCCGCGATCATACGCTGACATGTGAACGGAGCCTAAAACTACAGCAGCTGGTCTGCATTTGGTTACTGAGTCATTGTAATCATTTGATGAAGATTTTTCTTTTGTTCATTCACTTTGCATGTGTTAAATTGATAAAAAGAAATCAGTAAAATATAAATATTTAAAAGCATTTGTACATGATATTATTTTTCTCAGCTGGCTAAAACTTCTGCACAGTATTGTACGTAGTAAAATGATGAAAGTAAGATACTACTTTTAACCACTTGCCGACCGCTCACATTGAGAGTACTGCGGCAAAGTGGCTCGTTATCGTCCAGCGACGTAGGTCTACGTCGCTGGGCTCCTCCCTTTGTGGGCGGCGCGCGCGCGCCGCCGGAGGCTCGCTCCCGCTGTATTCAGACACAATAAAAATGACATAAATTTCCCGTAGTTATTAGCTGCGATAACTTTTGCGCAAACCAATCAAAATACGCTTATTGCGATTTTTTTTTACCAAAAATATGTAGCAGAAAACAAATTGGCCTAAAATGTTAAAAGATTTTGACTTTTACATTTTTTTGGGGGGAATTTCATATAAAAAAAATGTGAAAAATATTGTTATTTTTTTCAAAATTGTCGCTCTTTTTTTGTTTATGGCGCAAAAAGTAAAAATCGCAAAGGGGATCAAATACCACCAATAGAAAGCTCTATTTTTGGGGAAAAAGGAACATAAATTGAATTTGGGTACAGTGTCGCACGACCGCGTAATTGTCCGTTAAAGTAACGCAGTGCCGAATCGCAAAATATGGCCTGGTCAGGAATGGGGTAAAATCTTCCGGTCTTAAAGCGGTTAAAAATACGCTCATTGAGAATTTTTTTGTCAAAGACATGTAGCTAAATACATTTTGGCCTAAATATATGACAAAAATTGAATATATTGGATATTTTTTAACTGTCAAAGTAGAAGAATATTGTTATTTTTTCAAAATTGACGCATTTTTTTATTAATATCGCAAAAAATGAAAAGTGCAGAGGTGATCATATACCACCAAAAGAAAGCTCTGTTTGTGGGGAAAAAAAGGACGTAAATTTCGTTTGGGTACGGCATTGCATGACCGCGCAATTGTCAGTTAAAGTCCCATAGTGCCGAATCGCAAAAAGTGGCCTGGACGTAAAGCAGGAAAATCCTCCGGTACTAAAGTGGTTAATAATGACAACATTTTGCATATTTTGAATAAACGTATTAATAGTACAAATAGGATCAATGTGTATAAATACCAATCTATAATTTTCGATTAAGACCCCGTTCACACTGGGGCGACCTGTCAGGCGACCTGCTCGCCTGACAGGTCGCCGTAGGTCGCCTGCCATAGAGAAGCTGTGGACCCGTTCTAATAGGAGCGACACAAGTCTCTCCGACTTAGAAAAAGGGTCCGGAGCTTCTTTGGGGTGACCTGGAGCGACCTGCATTGACTTCAATGTTATGAAGTCCGTGCCGGCCGCTTCGAGGTTGTGGTGCGAGCTGCGCACCGCGACCTGTGAGGTCGCCCCGGCAAGTCGGATCGCCCCAGTGTGAACGGGGTCTAAAACGATTCAAAAATTTACAGATTCTAACGTTTCAAATTGAGAAAAAAATTGGTAAATACGAAGAAAATTCAAAAGATACATAGAACGAATTCCGAATGCGAATATAAATAGAACGAATCAACCGAATTTAATGAAACCAAATAACTAGATTAACAAATCTAAACAAAACACATTTTTTCGTCATGCACATGTCTACCTGTCAGCTTTTATTGCTGTCTATGCCTCCCCAAACACCTCCATTCATTTCAATGTAAACACGCTGAAAATGTGCCACAAATGCCCCCATGGCGTTTACAGTGGGTTTGAGATGCGTTTGGAAAGTCAGCACAGAGTAGGCTCTGGAAAGTAATATTTAGAGTGATACTGACACATCAAAAACACGTGAAAAATGCATCAATAATTATCTCCATTCACACCTGGGGCGTTTGCGATCTTAAAACGCTCTGCAAAACTGACAAATCACACCACACTTGTTCATGGGCCATTCATGTTCTCGCAATGCGGTTTGCCGCGATTGCAGCACGGTTTATCGTGCAATAATCGCAGCAGGACTGCACCTGCATCTAGGTGCCATTGAAAATGATTGCCACCTGAACAAGCGTAGTGCGATTTGTAAGTTTTGCAGAGCGTTTTCGGATCGCAAACTCCCCAGGTGTAAACGGAGATTTGCTATTGATGCGTTTTTCAAGTGTTTTTGATGCGTCAGTGTCGCTTTCCAGGTGCCTCTTCTGTGCTGGCTTTTTTAACGCATCTAAAACACGCTGTAATTGCCATAGAGGCGTTTGTGGCACGTTGGCAGCGTGTTTACATTGACATGAATGGAGGTTGTGGGGAGGGGAGGGCCCAATCAAATGCTACACGTCAGATACATTTTGGAGCGACGCAAACATGATATTGATGCTGGTGTATTCTTTTTTTTTTTTTTGCAAATGCTTCCTGCAAAACGGTTTGCCGCGATTGCAGCACGATTTATTGCACAAAAATCGCAGCAGAACTGCACCTGCATGCATCTAGGTGCCATTGAAAATGAATGCCACCTGAACAAGCATGGTGCGATTTGTAAGTTTTGCAGAGCGTTTTGGGATCTTAAACTCCCCAGGTGTAAACGGAGATTTGCTATTGATTTGTTTTTCACGTGTTTTTGATGCGTCAGTGTCGCTTTCCACGCGCCTGGGTTCGCAAACTCCCCAGGTGTAAACGGAGATTTGATATTGATGCGTTTTTTCATGTGTTTTTGATGCGTCAGTGTTGCTTTCCAAGCCCCTGGGATCGCAAACTCCTCAGGTGTAAACAGAGATTTGCTATTGATGCGTTTTTCATGTGTTTTTGATGCGTCAGTGTCGCTTTCTTGGCGCCACATCTGTCCTGGCTTTTTAAACGCATCTCAAACACACTGTAAATGCCATAGAGGCGTTTTTGTCACGTTGGCAGTAGTGCGTTGTGCGATTTGTACGTTTTGGGATCGCAAACTCCCCAGGTGTAAACAAAGATTTTCTATTGATGCGTTTTTCATGTGTTTTTGATGCGTCAATGTCGCTTTCTAGGCGCCACCTCTGTCCTGGCTTTTTAAACGCATCTCAAACACGCTGTAAATGCCATAGAGGCGTTTTTGGCACGTTGGCAGTAGTGCGTGGTGTGATTTGTACGTTTTGCAGAGCGTTTTGGGATGGCAAACCCCCCAGGTGTAAACGGAGATTTGCTATTGATGCGTTTTTCACGTGTTTTTGATGCGTCAGTGTCGCTTTCCAGGTGCCTGGGTTCGCAAAATCCCCAGGTGTAAACGGAGATTTGCTATTGATGCTTTTTTCATGTGTTTTTGATGCGTCAGTGTCGCTTTCTAGGCGCCACCTCTGTCCTGGATTTTTAAGCACATCTCAAACACGCTGTAAATGCCATAGAGGCGTTTTTGGCACGTTGGCAGTGGTGCGTTGTGCGATTTGTACGTTTTGCAGAGCGTTTTGGGATCGCAAACTCCCCATGTGTAAACAGAAATTTGCTATTGATGCGTTTTTCATGTGTTTTTGATGCGTCAGTGTCGCTTTCCAGGCGCCTGGGTTCGTAAACTCCCCAGGTGTAAACAGAGATTTGCTATTGATGCGTTTTTCACGTATTTCTGATGCGTCAGTGTCACTTTCCAGGCGCCTCCTCAGTCCTGGCTTTTTAAACGCATCTCAAACACGCTGTAAATGCCATAGAGGCGTTTGTGGCACGTTGGCAGCGTGTTTACATTGACATGTATGGACGTGTTTGGGGAGCAGTAGAGCCAACCGAATGATACATGCCGGATTAATTTTGGCGTGACGCAAACACGACCGTGTGAACAACACCCTGCACATAATTGACACAGAGCGTTGACAGGCGTTCCCGAGGCTTTACTTTGCCAGTGTGCGCTTTTTTATAAATCCATTATTTGTGGCCCAGCTGACTGTATTTTTTTCTTTTCTTTTTTTGCGAACGCTGAGCCGAGGCGACGTGCAGCTCCCGTAAGCTCTGCATCTGACACCGCTTCCTCTAGGACCCAGAGGGATGTTGGACTTTCTCTGGCTGTCTTGCTGGCTGTGTTGGAATAAAAGTGTACGATCAGCGCAGCCTTGCCTTGCGTGTATTGTTCAAGCCACGGACTGGGTGCCTTTGTATTAGGAACATTTAAACTTATTTGCCGGGAGTTTGGTGAGGATGGACATCTTCGATCAGGTAAGCGTCCCTTTCCTTCCTGTGGAATCCGTCGTGTCTTTTTTTTTGGAACCTATAATGTGTGTTTAGCTGTCAACAAATGGTGTCTATTTTTGTCCCCCCTTTTTTTTTTTCCTAGTTTGTAGCATCTGGCTCTTTTCGGATAATTAAAGAACCCCTGGCTTTCCTTCGGATCTTGGAATGGGTGAGTTTATTGGGTAAAAGCCCCCCTCCTTTTTTTTCTTCTTTAATTTACAGCCCGTTGAACGCCCGGGGTGATATTTGGTGGCTCCTGCTGTCAGAATTGAATAGTGTTCCTCTCTGTTGAAGAAGTTGATGTGTAGGGTGACATCTCACATCCATCTAGGCTGCTGACCATGACCACCATCTAGGCTGCTGACCATGACCACCATCTAGGCTGCTGACCATGACAACCATCTAGGCTGCTGCCCATGACCACCATCTAGGCTGCTGACCATCATCTAGGCTGTTGACCATGACCACCATCTAGGCTGCTGACCATGACCACCATCTAGGCTGCTGACCATGACCACCATCTAGGCTGTTGACTATGACCACCATCTAGGCTGCTGACCATGACCACCATCTAGGCTGCTGACCATGACCACCATCTAGGCTGCTGACCATGACCACCATCTAGGCTGTTGACCAGGACCACCATCTAGGCTGTTGACCAGGACCACCATCTAGACTGTTAACCAGGACTACCATCTAGGCTGTTGACCAGGACCACCATCTAGGCTGCTGACCATGACCACCATCTAGGCTGCTGACCATGACCACCATCTAGGCTGTTGACCATGACCACCATCTAGGCTGCTGACCATGACCACCATCTAGGCTGTTGACCATTACCACCATCTAGGCTGTTGACCATTACCACCATCTAGGCTGCTGACCATGACCACCATATAGGCTGTTGACCAAGACCACCATCTAGGCTGTTGACCAGGACCACCATCTAGGCTGTTGACCAGGACCACCATCTAGGCTGTTGACCAGGACCACCATCTAGGCTGTTGACCAGGACCACCATCTAGGCTGTTGACCATTACCACCATCTAGGCTGTTGACCATTACCACCATCTAGGCTGCTGACCATGACCACCATATAGGCTGTTGACCAAGACCACCATCTAGGCTGTTGACCAGAACCACCATCTAGGCTGTTGACCAGGACCACCATCTAGGCTGTTGACCAGGACCACAATCTAGGCTGTTGAGCATGACCATGATCAGGAGACGGCTGTCATCCATGGTGGAGGTATATAGGTTGTGTACATCTTACTATGAGCCCCCACTTCTTAACATGTGTGCCCACTTCTCAGTTGCTTTTGTCGAACATCAAAGCCCCCCCAGGTACGGTATGGTACTCATAGATAGCTTCAGCTACTTTTATCTCTAGCCAAGCAGGCACTTTCTGCTGGAAATAGGTTAGGAGAACATATAGACCCCGAGCGATGCTCAGAGATTCACTATATACATTCACATGACGTCATCCCAGCTGGGCTTTGGCAGCACAGACAGGTGTCGTTGTTGGGGGGGGGGGGGGGGGTATACAGAACGCTAACAGAGCCAGAGGCTGTGTGGATGAAGAGTGCAGATGCTGCAGAACCTCTTTGAGGGCTTTAAGCTGGCTGTTAGCGCCTGATAACGGTCGGGTAGTAGGAATCATTTGTGAGGTTTTCTGTTAGCAAAGTAGGGTATGATATGAAAAAAATCACTCTCAGTCTTAAATTTGCTCATTTTTGTTAAACTGATTACAGTGAACCAACACAGGCAAATGTCTCATCTAGAACTGCTGCCGGTAAGATCTGTATCACAAATAGGGGGAGATTTACTAAAATACTGGAGCACACGGAATCTGGTGCAGCTGTGCAGGGTAGCCAATCAGCTTCTAACTTCAGCTTGTTTATTTAACCACCTGCCTTCTGGGCACTTTCGCCCCCCTTCCTGCCCAGGCCAGCTTTCAGCACTGTCACACTTTAAAATGACAATTGCGTGGTCATGTAACACTGTACACAAACAACATTTTTTATCATTTTTTTGAGACAGATAGAGCTTTCTTTTGATAGTATTTAATCACCACTGGGTTTTTTATATTTTGCTACACAAAGGAAAATATTCTGATAATTTAGAAAAAAAAAATGTTTTTCTTAGTTTCTGTTTTAAAATGTTGAAAATCTTTCTTCTTCACGAATGAGTGCTGATGAGGCTGCACTGATGAGTACTAATAGGTGGCACTGAAGGGCACTGATAGGCATCACTGAAGGGCACTGATAGGCATCACTGATGGGCACTGATAGGCATCACTGATGGGCACTGATAGGCATCACTGTGATGGGAACTGATAGGCATCACTGATTAGCACTAATAGGCATCACTGATAGGCACTAATAGGCATCACTGATGGGCACTGACAAGCATCCCTGATGAGCACTAATAGGCCTCACTGGTGGGCACTGACAGGCATCCCTGATGGGCACTGATTGGCAGCACTGGTGGGCACTAATAGGCTGCACTGATGGGCACTGACAAGCATTACTAATGTGCACTGACAGGCATCACTGATGGGCACTGATTGTCAGCACTGGTGGGAACTGATAGGCATCACTAAAGGGCACTGACAGGTATCACTGATGGGCACTGACAGGCATCACTGATGGGCACTGACAGGCAGCGCTGGTGAGAACTGATTGGCAGCACTGGTGGTCACTGTTGGGACTGAACTGTTGATCAGTGCCCTGATTATCTGTGTAGATGTACCCTTTATGGATTTGCTGGCTATCGGCTCTCCTGTCCCCACGCCCTGTCAGCGTGAGGAGAGAAATGCCAATAACCAGCAAATCCTGTTTACACTGCGATTAGCTGTGAGCGGACCTCTTCACGACCATGCTATAGCCCCCTGCAGTGGGCATCGGCAGTGATCTGTGATCAGGGTAAAGAGCCAATCACAGCGGCTCTTTACCCTGATCACAGATCAGTGCTAATGCCCGCTGCAGGGGGCTTTAGCGCGGTCGTAAAGAGGTTAAGCTTTGACAATAAAACGTAGAAGCGGATTGGTCACTTTGCACAACTGTACCAAATTCTGTAAAGAGTTTGAGTAAATCCCCCCCATTGTGTGTTAGTTGCTGATATAGGTAATGGATAGTAATAAACATGTGTGGAGTAAAGCTGGTTATAGATGGGTCAACATTTGACTGGTTCATCAGAGATCGGCAAAATTTTGATCCATTAATGGCCGTTACCACTCAACAGAAGTCGATCCGACGGTCTTTGTTATATATGAATATAATGTTTCAAAATTAGAATTTGATCGGCAGCTGCAGCGCTGATCGGTGTATTCTGACAGTGGAGGAGTCCCTGCTGTCAGAATACAATAATACAGCGGGGGGGATTCCTCCATCCTCTTTGCTTGTGTGGATGGAGGAATCTCGTCCATCTACGACCAATCTACGCCTTGTTCCCTTTTCTGCGCTGGGAAGAAAACGGTTGGCTATCGCTTGCGTAGAGACTTTTCTGCATGATGGGAAATATCTTTGCAGAACAGCTTCCAAAGACTATTGGCAGTAATCTATATAACAAATAGTGTGCCATTTGCTGGTATAGGTGATAGATGGCAATGGGGGGACAAGGCGAGGGGGGCAAGCAAAAGTGGGTGCTTCCATCTAAGTGCAAACTGTATATACAAGTGACGTTATAAAAGGAAATAAGTTGGTAGTGTGCATGTCATCCTTAAACCTTCAGGGAGATTCAGAGATCGGCAGGTGATCGGCTGCTGTAGGCTTTGAAGCGGCTGGATGTCAGACTGTCAGCGGTATGTCATGTGACTGGTAATGCATATGTGGGGGGTCATTTTTGTTCCCCTTTTCTCAGCTGAAAAGGAAACTAATAGCTATCGGTTGCACAGAGATTTTCCAGCATGCTGGGAAATCTCATTGCAGGACAGCCATCTCCTCCAACTAGTACTGGCAGTAAGATCTATAATAAATAGGGGGAGATTTACTGAAACTGGAGCACTCAGAATCTGGTGCAGCTGTGTATGGTAGCCAATCAGCTTCTAACCTCAGCTTGCCCAATTAAGCTTTGGCAATAAGACATTGGGGCAATTTGACATGCGATTTGACATGACAAATCGCCACCCATTGCCAGCAACGGCACTGTCTGAATCGGTGCGACGCTGACTTTGTGGCGCCGAAACCGATTCCCAAAAGTAGTTCCTGCACTACTTTTGGCGACTTCAGGGGCGACTTCAATAGACATCTGTGCATGAACCCGAACAGAGGTCTCTCAAATCACCCCGAGCTCGCACTGAAATGCCGGTTTAAAATCATGCGAGTTCAGCTGAACTATCATGATGTCAAACCTGCCTTCAGTGTGAACCTGGGCTGAAACCTGAAAGCTGATTGGTTTCTATGCAGATTTTGCACTCTGCAGTTTAAGTAAATCCATCCCATAGTGTGCTCCTTGCTGATTTAAGTAAAGGATGGTAATGCATTCAGGCTGGGTTCACACTTGTGCGATTACAGACATTGCATTTGATTCGTACCGCATTGTTGTGCACATCACATGCGATGACTGTACAATGCGAATTAAGCCATACAAACTGTATGGCTGAAATTGCATCGCATTCGCACCAAAATGATGCAGGACCCTTTTTTTTTTTTTGGTCTTAAATGGAATTTGATCACATGGGTTGTTCACACCTAGGCAATCCCATTCCTGCACCATTTGACAGTTCGCACTGCGGTCTGCAAACCTATCTGGGGGTGTCATTAACTTTACATTGACACCCCCTGCGGTTCGCAGATCACAGGGTGAACCCCTATACGTTTCAGGTGCGATTCGGGAACAGGCACTGAATCGCAGGGTTTCCCGCATCGCACCAGTGTGAACCGGGACTCATGCGGTGTACGTTATGCTCCCCTTTCTCCGTTAAAAAAAGAAACAATTGGTTATTGGTTCCTTAGAATTTTTTCAGCATGCTGGGAAATCTCATTGTGTGACATCAATTTCTCCCAACAATTACTTGCGGTAAGATCTACATCACAAATATTGCGCTACTTGCTGATATAGGTATGGAGAATACCTATAGTGGGTACGGAAAGTATTCAGACCCCCTTAAATTTTTCACTCTTTGTTATATTGCAGCCATTTGCTAAAATCATTTAGGTTCATTCTTCTTCCTCATGAATGTACACATAGCACCCCATACTGACAGAAAAACACAGAATTGTTGACATTGTTGCAGATTTATTAAAAAAGAAAAACTGAAATATCACATGGTCCTAAGTATTCAGACCCTTTGCTCAGTATTTAGTAGAAGCCCCCTTTTGATCTAATACAGCCAGGAGTCTTTTTGGGAAAGATGCAACAAGTCTTTCACACCTGGATTTGGGGATCCTCTGCCATTCCTCCTTGCAGATCCTCTCCAGTTCTGTCAGGTTGCATGGTAAACGTTGGTGGACAGCCATTTTTAGGTCTCTCCAGAGATGCTCAATTGGGTTTAAGTCAGGGCTCTGGCTGGGCCATTCAAGAACAGTCACTGAGTTGTTGTGAAGCCACTCCTTCGTTATTTTAGCTGTGTGCTTAGGGTCATTGTCTTGTTGGAAGGTAAACCTTCGGCCCAGTCGGAGGTCCAGAGCACTCTGGAGAAGGTTTATGTCCAGGATATCCCTGTACTTGGCCGCATTCATCTTTCCCCCGATTGCAACCAGTTGTCCTGTCCCTGCAGCTTAAAAACACCCCCACAGCATGATGCTGCCACCACCATGCTTCACTGTTGGGACTGTATTGGACAGGTGATGAGCAGTGCCTGGTTTTCTCCACACATACCGCTTAGAATTAAGGCCAAAAAGTTATATTTTGGTCTCATCAGACCAGAGAATCTTATTTCTCACCATCTTGGAGTCCTTCAGGTGTTTTTTAGCAAACTCCATGCGGGCTTTCATGTGTCTTACACTGAGGAGAGGCTTCCGTCGGGCCACTCTGCCATAAAGCCCCGACTGGTGGAGGGCTGCAGTGATGGTTGACTTTCTACAACTTTCTCCCATCTCCTGACTGCATCTCTGGAGCTCAGCCACAGTGATCTTTGGGTTCTTCTTTACCTCTCTCACCAAGGCTCTTCTCCCCCGATAGCTCAGTTTGGCCGGACGGCCAGCTCTAGGAAGGGTTCTGGTCGTCCCAAACGTCTTCCATTTGAGGATTATGGAGGCCACTGTGCTCTTAGGAACCTTAAGTGCAGCAGAAATCTTTTTGTAACCTTGGCCAGATCTGTGCCTTGCCACAATTCTGTCTCTGAGCTCTTCAGGCAGTTCCTTTGACCTAATGATTCTCATTTGCTCTGACATGCATTGTGATCTGGAAGGTCTTATATAGACAGGTGTGTGGCTTTCCTAATCAAGTCCAATCAGTATAATCAAACACAGCTGGACTCAAATGAAGGTGTAGAACCATCTCAAGGATGATCAGAAGAAATGGAAAGCACCTGAGTTAAATATATGAGTGTCACAGCAAAGGGTCTGAATACTTAGGACCATGTGATATTTCAGTTTTTCTTTTTTAATAAATCTGCAACAATGTCAGCAATTCTGTATTTTTCTGTCAGTATGGGGTGCTATGTGTACATTCATGAGGAAGAAGAATGAACTTAAATGATTTTAGCAAATGGCTGCAATATAACAAAGAGTGAAAAATTTAAGGGGGTCTGAATACTTTCCGTACCCACTGTATATAGGTAATAGGTATGGGTATAGGTAATGGATGGTCATACATATGTGTGGTGTGAGTTTTGTTCCGTTTTCTCAGCTGAAAATGAAAGAATTGGCTATTGGTTTCATAAAGATTGTCCAGCATGCTGGGAAATCTCATTGCATGACGGCAATTGCTTCCAACACTCCAAGCACCCCTATACCAGAACCGATTGTGCAAAAGGGCTTAATGTGTTTGTTACCCCAGCATTGTATTTCAGATTCCTGTTATGTGCCTGCTGTACCATGTGCTTGTATGAGAAAATATCCTCTTCTCTTTTTGCTTCCTTTGTGTGAAATCCCTGGGGTTCCTGCCACTCCCTCTGCTTTCCTATTAGAAACTGACCATACTAGGTATGATAGCACAGCGTGGTCAGTTCTCTAGCTATGCTGGGAAGTCACTGCACTCTCCTCCAATGGTCAGACCTGTCCTGACACCCCCCCCCCCTGCATAGCCTTTCACTGGGAAGCTCAGTATGCTGTTGCTTCTCCTCCCCCCAGCTCTTATGCAGCTGAGAACAGAGGGAATGTGATCACTTATAAATAAGGGAAAATTTGTATTTATAATGTTTTATATCTATACACAAATGTTTGCCTTTTATTTCTATTTTAACCCCTTAGCGTCGATGGAACGCAAATATGCAGCCTCGGCTTTAGGGGGTTTTACCAAGGTGATGCCTGCAGCTAGAGGCTTCACCCCGGTACCAGTCATCAGTGCCGATGGTTGGCTTTCTTGTAATGACAACTGATGTGGCTGAGCAGCTGTCATTGTGACAGCTTGGCTGTCATTACAAGGAGCGGGAGGGGACGTTCTCCCCCCTCCCATCGCCTTCCACGGCTCGTCTGGGTCTTCCGGCCGTCCCAAAGGAAGACCCGAGCCACCAGCCAGCACATCTACCAGCTGGCCGAAGACCCGAACAAAGCTGCATTCGGCTCTGATCGGGTCTCCGATGTAAAAACCCAGAAGCGATGTCATAACATTACTTCCGGGTACTTAAAGCCTTAAAGGCGCCAGATTAAAAAAAAAAAAAAAATGACAGCATTCAAAACAGCCAAACTTGGCGTTTTGAATGCTTTAAGTGCAGAGGAGCGGTTTGGGGTCTTTCAGACCTCAGATCACTCCATAAAGAACACCTGTCACTGCCTATTACTGTCAGAAGGGATGTTTACATTCCTTGTGACAGCAATAAAAGTGATCAGAATTTTTTTTTTTTTGTAAAGAATAGTGTAAAAAGAAAAAAATAAATAAAATTATTACAAATATTTTTTTTTAAAGCGCCCCGTCCCTTCGTGCTCGCATGCAGAAGCGAGCGCATATGCAAGTTGAGCCCACATATGAAAACGGGGTTCAAACCACACATGTGAAGTATCGTCGCAATCATTAGAGTGAGAGCGATAATCCTAGCACAAGACCTCCTCTGTAACAGTAAATCGGTAACCGTTAAAATTTTAAAGCGTCGCCAATGGAGATTTTTAAGTACCGAAGTTTGGCACCATTCCACGAGTGTGCGCAATTTTAAAGCATGACATCTTACACCGCATTCACACTGAAGCGGCACGACTTCGGGGGCGACCTGTGAAGTCGCGTGCACCGCGACTTCGGCGCGACTTGCACGGACTTCATATAATGAATGTCTATGCAAGTTGCTCCGAGGTCGCCCCGAAGTAGTACAGGACCCTTTTTCTAAGTCAGAGCGACTTGTGACGCTCCGATTAGAACGGTTCCTGTAGCACACAATGGACCGCGACGGAGGTCCATTGACTGGCAAGTCGCGGTAGTGTGAATGGACACTTAGGTATCTATTTACTCGGCATGACATTATACTTCACTTTATACAAAAAATCGGGCTATCTTTACTGTTTTTTTTTTTTTTTTTTAAATTCATGAAAGTATTTCTTCCCAAAAAAAAAAAAAAATAGAAAAACTGCTGCGCAAATACTGGGTGACATAAAATATTTCAACGCCATTTTATTCTCTAGGGTCTCTGCTAAAAAAATATTTATAATTTTTGGGGGTTCCAAGTAATTTTCTAGAAAAAAATACTGATAAATACTTTTCACTTGTAAGCAACAAATGTCAGAAAAAAGCTTATGGGCCATACACACTATAAGATTTTCTGAAGACTTTTTCCTTTAGACTTACCAAAACCAGATAATATGAGGTCAAACCTAAACACTTTCCATTTGTATGCAATCTGGCAGGCCCTTGCACTACATAGAAAAGGTAAATCTGAAGGAAAAAGTCTTCAGAAAATCTTATAGTGTCTATTGCCCTTTAGGCTCCAAGGGGTTAAACTGAATGGGTTGTTTTACAAGGTGATCGTTTGCAATCACTTTAAATTGCTGGTATTTATTAGGTCATCTATATTCATCTCTGTGACGTGGTGTTAAATGGGAGACCATTTTTTTTTTTTTTTTAAAAAAAGGAAGCATCTTCTAAATGGAAATCTCTTCCTTAAAAAGATGCTAGTTTCCTGGCTGTCAGGATGATCCAATGGCTTCCATTGCTTCTAAGTAGCCAATGTGAAGCAAGGATGTGGATTGGAGGTTCTGTCTTCATTGTTGTACCAATAAAGGTAGTGGAACCATTGGACATGACAGCCAGGCCACTAGCATTTTTGGGAGTACAGTGGTATCAGCCTCCTTATCTCAGCACAGGTTCTCTTTAATGTGTTATCAATATCTTTGGTATGTATTAGAGATAAGGGGTTGGTTCTGGAGTTTCCATGGATTGGATCACCCCGAAGCCGCAACTCTTCTTAAAGAGGTTGTAAACCCTTCCATATACCCAGTGCAGTGACTGGCCTCGGGTGATACACAGAGTTGAAACAAATTCTCTCACATAAGTTGTACCTGTTTTATCTGCTGCCATCTATTCTTCATATCTGTTCAAACTGCTGAATTATAAAGCTTGTCTGAGTGTTTAGAAAAAAGGGGGGTGCAGAGCTGAAGTTACACTCAGCTGAGCTCAATGTGGAGAGCTCTGAGAGCTGATTGGAGGGAAAGGACACACCCCCTTCACACAGCACAGGGGAACAGAGCTGAGGCTGTTAATCAGCTGGAGGTCCCTCCCCAGCTGCAAAGGGTGAGCCAACTCAATATTGAACCCTGCAGACTACTCGGATGCCATTAAAGTTCATGTATGTGTAAAGGCAGGTGTCCCAATACTTTTGACAATATAGTGTGGATAGATAGATAGATAGATAGATAGATAGATAGATAGATAGATAGATAGATAGATAGATAGATAGATAGATAGATAGATAGATAGATAGATAGATAGATAGATAGATAGATAGATAGATAGATAGATAGATAGATAGATAGATAGATAGGAAATATTTTCTTATCCATATTACAGACGGATTTGTTGGTAGACCTTCCTATAATTACGATGGTGTGGTGCGTCTATTACGGCAGAACAATGAAGAAGATATGTAATTGGCTGGCTGAACAATGTCACTGTTTATTTCTCTGATCTTTATCCGTGGTGATATCTGCAGGTCACATGACTTCCATCGCCAGTAGGGCTGAAGTCCCGCAGAATGCAGCTGAACGGAAAGTTCAGAGCACGTCATATGGCATTAATCAGACTTTCTTAGCTAGGGACATACTGGATATCTACAGGGTGGTATGTGGAAATAGAGCAAAGCTGTGTATAAGAACAAAGTGGCTTTATTTGTTTTCTTTATAAAGGATTAAACATCACATATAATGCAATATTAGGCATATTTTATTCTTCTTTTAATTATTATTTTTATATTTGTGTTATAATGCATTGAAGTTGTGCTTTATGATATTTTGTGGCTTTTTTATGCTTTTATATGGTTTTTATTAGGATTTTGTAGCAGATGTATAATTCTGAGTCCTCTGTACACAACGGGTATTTCACTTACTTACATCCCCGAGAATTTACTACTCCTACCGTATGACAACCTGGCCAAATTGTTTCCAATACTCTTCTCACCTCTGCTAAGCTGGCTGCTATTATTTTAGTGGGTGCTAGGACACTATATGCGGTCAGGGGTGGTAAAATGAGGTAGTTGAGCCACAGTTTTACCACCCCCAGCCACCAATCTCAAAAATATAGCCACTCAGGGCTGCTCCCATTCAACAGCCCCAATAAATTAAACAACATGTCACATTGGGTAGGGGTTGATGCCACTGAACGTGACTTATTCAAGTGAATGGGGCCACACTGCAACTGCCCAGCAACCATGCACATAGTTGCAGCATGGTAGGGTCAACATTTTGAGGGTTGAAGCAGGAGTTGAGGACCCCCGTGATAAATGCTTAGAGGCCCCCACTCAAGCTGACCAGGTCTGATAAATTGAATGCCACTGACTAGTGAGGGTGCAGGCTGGAGAAAGGTTTGTCCAGACCCAAAGTACATTGTAGAAGTAGGAAGAGATAGCCTGGCCACTGCACACCTTGTCCTGCTCAAGTGGTTTGCAGGCCACCTTAGCTCGATTTATCCAGGCCACGCACCCAACATGTTTCGCCTTGTCCCCATGATTTAACCCCAGGGCGGGGTGAAACATGTTGGGGATAAATCAAGCTGAGGCTGCTTTTACCTTCTAATCACTTGGGCCGGGTCAGACCCACAGCCGGTGAGGAAGTAGCATATCGCCTCCTCACCATCTCTCAATCACCTTCTGACAAGTGTTCTACCATAGATAACTTGTTAGAGGGGCAGAAGTATAGCCACACATAGGAACGAGCCTTAAAGATGGCTACATTAAAGGACATTGAATCACAGGGCGCCCGCCGACCAGCAGGAAGAGAAGAGTATAATAATGACGGCTGGAGTGACTAACTGAGCGCAGCAGGGACAAGATGAAGAATAAAGGTCAGACCGCCCCTCCTGTCTCCCCCACGCTCGGCGCTCCCCCACTGGCCGCCTGGACAAGTCCCGGCAGTATAAATTTGCTGGGACAAGGTCCTATTTGGCGGGACTGTCCTGCCAAAAACGGGACGGTGGGCAACTATGCATTCACCTATAAAAGGTCAGAAGAGGGGAAATTGTGCAATTTGTAGGCATCTCTGCAACCTTGGCCTTGTTTCTAACTGCAAACCTCCCCGTTTTAGAAAGATGGACACCTTGTGACAGCGAAGACAGGCAGCTCACCATTTTAAAAATGGACCTGACTGAATTACTCTTTATTAAGCATGTGGTATTTTGACAGTGAAAATGGCTACATTAAAGGACAATCACCCATACATGGTCGGAAGAGGGATCATGTGTAGGCATTTACAGAACCTTGGCCAGTGCTGCTTGTCCAAGCCTCTGCAGGATGAAGATGATTGGTTAGGTTGGACTTTCCTGGATCTTTCATTGTAAAGATTGTTCAGCACTGGGTCGTACCTGCAAAGCCCTCACTGTCTGGGGAACTTGTTACAGAGGACTATCAGAGACTGTGAGCATGGTGCAGTGGACTGTTAGCGTCCATGTACACTGCAACTTGTAAACGGCCGTTTAGGAGCAGTTGGGCGTTTTTTTCAGAAGCCCCTGAACCCTCCTCTATGTTATCTTATCTGTCCATGTACACAGGGTCGTTTACAGTCATTTGCAGGCAGTTGAGTTCAGGGGCGTTTTTTGGAAAGCAATTATTTGCGTTCGAACGTGTGTTTCCTGGCGTTTCAAACACCAAAAACGCGGCCGAACGTGACCGAACGCGATGACCCACGTTTAGTGCTCACGTTTTTCCATTTTAAAGGGCAATGATTTTTTTGACCTCTAGGAACGGTTTTAAATGCAAACGCCCGCTAAACGCGGGTGCAAATGCGACACGACGGACGTTTAAAACGTCCTGGAAAAAAAAAAAAAATTCCAGCATTCAAGGGACTTTTAACAACGCCCCGTGTACATGAAGCCTAAAGCCTAGTACACACGCAACGATTATGGGCCGACCGATCGTCCGTCTTTTGTCCAGAGTGGTGTTTTGTTGGTTGGAATGTGCCTAGACTGCACACGAATTTTCTTGCCCGACAAAATTCTACTTCAGAAGTGATGTCATGTGTTGGTTTGCTTTCTTTGTGTTCTTTCTTCTCTGAGCATGCCCAGTCTTGCTCATTAGATTTTTCCCTGTCGAAATCTGTACTGACTGCACGAAAATCGGCCGTGTTTTGACGGAGGACAAAAATTTTATAGCCTGCACACCAGATTTTTTTCGGCCGAAAAGTCGGAGTCGGTTGTCGGAAGCATCATACTAACAAGCCGAAAATCGGCAGATCGGTCGTCGGACGAAAATTCCCTGCCAATTTTCGACACGTGTGTACGGGGCTTTAGGGAGTGAAACTTTGTTGGAGAAGACTGCCAGTCAGGGACTGTGGACATGCTGCAGTTGACTGTTAGAGGCTACAAACGTGCTTCAGTGGTCTGTCAGAGACTGCAGAGTTTCGCAGTAGAGTGTCCTCTTCAGAAGGATTGATGCAGAGGACATCCTTGTTGGTTTTCAGCATTACTAAGGTGCTCATAGACAACAAAGGGTATACATAGGCACATACCTGCCAACTGTCCCGTTTTTCCCGGGACAATCCCGGCAAATAGCGGAGCTTCAGGGAAGTGGGTGTGGTAAGTAATTGATAGCTGTGCTGCAAAGTGTCCCTGGAATTTTTTTTCAAATGTTGGCAACTATGTAGGCACTCCTAGGGCTCATGCACATGGACAGAGGGCTGTCAGAGGCTGTAGGCATGCTGCAGAGGACTGTTAGAAACGGCAAACTTGTTGCAGAGAGCTGTCAGAATTTGTGGGCTTGCTGTAGACAGAGGACTTTCAGAGACTGTGGACTTGTTGCAGTGGACTGTAAGAATACCAGAAAGCTGTAGCAAACTGTTAGGCCCCATTCACACTTGTGAGACTTGTCATACGACTTTGGACCCCAACGTCGCATGACAAGTGACACCCCATGTTTCCCAATGAGTGCTGTTTATATCTGTGCGACTTAAAATTGCAGCAACTTTAAAGTAGTTGGTCCAACTTTAATGCGACTTGAAGGCCATAGAGTTCAATGTAAACCCTCAAAAGTCACACCTGCATGATATACATGCGACTTGTGCATGACTTGAAAAGAATGGCGGCAATGAAAAATACATTAAAAAAAAAAAAAAAAACATTATGAGTTCCCCCTACTCATATGAAGACCTTTAGGTCATGCCAAAATAAAAATAAAAAAAATGTAATACTCATTTACACAGGGGGGAGGTTGGGATCTTCTAGATTATGATAAGCCCCCCCCCCCCCCCAGGGCCATCTTTATTCTTGATTGGACCCTGGGCAAAAATTTTCTTGGGCCCTCTTGAATCCACTTATCAACTATTTGGGGGCTCAAGGGGCAGCTGCTTTGGGCCCCACAACAATGACTAGACCCGGGGCAGCTGCCCCTTTTGCCCTGTGTTAAAGACAGCCCTGCCCTCCCCCCCCCCTGCAGACCCCCACAACCACCGGCTAGGGTTGTGGGGAAGAGGCCCTTGTCCTTATCAACAAACAAAGCAAAAGGGCATGTGGTGTGGTGTGGTTTGGTTCATGAGGGCTGAACCTTCCTGTCCTGCTGATTTTGAGGGGGGGGGGGGGGACTCCACGCCTTTTTGTGTTTTTTGGTTACCCTTAAAATCCATACTAGACCTAAAGGGCTGTTTTTTTCCATTTATTTTTCATTGCTGGCATTATTTTGTTTACATTCAGCTGTCAGTGGGGAAACTCGCTGACAGCTGATGAGTCATCGGCTGTTAAAGCGGAGTTCCGGGCACAAAATCGGTATTTTTTTTTTGTGCCCCTCCGCTAGCTACACATAACCTGAAAAGGAATTGGATAGTTATTTTTTTTTTTTTTGTATACTCACCTCGTAATCGAAGATCGTAAATACTCACCTCAGGGTACTTCCTCCTCCAGCGCCGAGGCTCACCCCGTCACTTTCGGCCTCGCGATGATTCCTGGGAGCTGAACGTCATCGCTCCCAGGAATCAATGCGACGGCCCCGCACGTCACTTCCGGGCGACGCCGCATTCCCCTGCTAAACAGCTTCTGGGCATGCCCAGAAGCTGTTTAGGAATGCGGCGCCGCGCCGGAAGTGACGAGAGGGGCCGGTGCAGGCGCATTCTGGGAGAAGAAGACGCGGAAGAGGACAGCGCCGGCTTCAGCTGCCCACAAGAGAGATGGAAACGCTGTGGAAGAAATTTTCTAAGTAAGTATTTCTTCTTGCAGGTAAGTGCGAACCGGGACAGATCAGAGGCTAGCCATTGTGGAATGTACTAGCCCTGACTGTCCCGGGGGTATGTTCATTAAAAAATGACATCTGTGCCCGGAACTCCGCTTTAAGGACACAGTGGCCGGCTTCAAAGCCCGCTCCTAAACAACCAGTTATTCTTCACACAGAATTTGAATTGCCCGATCAATTTTTGACCGACTCGAATTAGAATCGTTCTGAAAGTTTTGAATTCATTAGAAAATATAGAAACCAAACAAAACTAAAAAAAAATGTTTCTGTTCTGCACATATCTAGCGACTTTGTAGAGCACAAACAAAACAATCACATTGGTCAAAGCCAATAGTTGTAACAAAGTTGCACTCATCCAAAGTTGCATCAAGTCGCACAGTAAAGTCGCAATGGAAATTGCAGGATTTTTAAGTCGCACAAGTGTGAATGGACACTTAAAGATTACAAAGTTGTTTCAGAGGACTGTCAGAGAGGTTTTTGAAGAGAACTGTTAGAGATTGTGTGCATGCTGTGGACAGCTCTGATGATTTTCAGGGCCACTAAGGCAGTCATTGACAATGACTACGACAGTCTAAGAAATCAATCAAATCCTATATGCTCTCAGGTGTTTCTGACTTCCTTTGACTTGCTGCTGAGTTACTTCAATTCAACATTGCATTATTCAAGGTCATTGCTTTAAATTGCTTCTGAATTGTTTTTATAATCACAAAGTAAATGCCCCTTAGGTAAGAAAGCCCTTAGGCGACTGCCTTCATGTCCTGTGAACGTTACCAAGGCTTTGGTTTAAAAATCGCATTTCTGTTTAGCGGGTATTGTCTATAGCAATCAGAGTGCAGCTGCATTTATTTTGTATTTATATTTAAGTATTTCTCCCATGATTATATAGTCTCTGCTCAAATGTGATTGGCTGCTGTGACGTTCACCATCATGGTGGTCCTAGCAAGGATAGATAATTATGTGGAATCTTCTTCAAGGTCTAGAATCGGGTGTCTCAGAAACGTCTTATTGGCTAATATCAATGGATATGTATACAAGAAATTGCTGACCACACTATAATCCTCAGTCACTGAGCCTCTTGTCCTGTGAACGCCATCTTTCCCAAAGCTGCCAGATCAGCATTTCCGAGGTGAGAAGGATTTTCAGTTTATATGGCCACATTTAAGGCTGTACCCAGATGAATATTTCATTGCTGGTTGTTCACTTATTTAGACCAAAGCAGAAAATACACCCGGCTACTACAATAATGGAAACATACCCCACTGAAGTCTTCATTTTTTTTTCAGTTGTGAACATTAAGAAAAAAATCCACCATTGCTAAAAAAAAAAAAAATATAAACCATAACTGGTTCCGGGGGCTGACTGGTAACTTTCAGCCCAGGGGACAAGTTGAATCCAGAGGCCCATGGTGCAGCGACTTGGCCCCCCTCCCACTCTCTCTCTTCCCGAGCCTCCCCCTGACCTCCATTCCAGGCTGAAGCTCCGCTCCAGGTACTCACTGGCCGAATACGGGTTCCTGACCTGGCCAGTAGGTGGCGGTTTGGGGGGAGCTGGGACAGCTCAGTTGGGGCCAGGGGAGGACTGGGCCAGGGGGGCAACTGCCCCCTTGGCCGCTCTGCTCTCCTGTAAAAAGGCTGCACCACTTTTGCCACAGACATGCCTAAAGGATTCCTGGTAAAGAGAACTACAAAGTCTCTGCCACTGACCTACTGAGTGCAGGATGAAGACAAGGACAGAGCATAGGCCTCCCCCCCCCCCCCCCAGCATAGCATGGATGGTGTAAACTGTGTGAGCAGAGGCCGGTTCCATGCCCCACTTGAGATTCTCTACCCCTGGCCAGCCCAAGCTGAGCTGTCCCAGCACCCCCAAGCCGCCCCCTGCTGGCCAGGTTGGGAACCCGGATTCAGCCTGGGGGTGAGTAGAGCACCCGGAGCAGGGCTGCAGCCTGAAATGGGGGTCAGGAGGAGGACAGGAAGAGTAGGAAGGGGGCAGTCGCTGCACCATGGGCCTCTGGTTCGTACTTGCCCCCTGGGCTGAAAGTTGCCAGTCTGCCCCTGGTTGGGGCTGGCCGGGGGAGGAGAGTATCCAGTGGGGCATGGAACTGGCCTCTGCTCAGACACAGTTTACACCATCCATGCTGGGGGGGCTGCGCTCTGTCCTTGTCTTCAACCCACACTCAGTAGGTCAACGGCAGGGACTTTTAACTTCTCTTCTCCAGGAATCCTTTAGGCATGTTTTTGACAGAAGCGGTGCAACCTTTTTATGGGGCATCAGAGTGGCCCAGGGGACAATTGCCCCCCTGCCCCATGGCCCAGTCCTCCCCTGACAGGTTCTGTCCATCTATGGAATGACATACCTCCTTAAACCCAGCCTGTACAAATATGGTCATTTGCTTACTTGGCTCAAACCACAGGCAGCTTAACTGTTTAATAAGACACAGAAGTTGAATCCAATTTAGTTTTATATCAAATAAGTGCAGTACAGAGGATGTTTATCCAACCCTTTGAAGTGTAGGAGGACAATGACTTTCCTAAACCCCAACTATGCTTGGAAAGTGCAGCTAAACTGAGCAGTAGAGTGAGAGGTAAGAAATGTTTAGCTAAGGACTGAACTAACTCGCCTCAAACAAGAGGGGGAGCTAGGGAACATACCATGTGCATAAAAGTCAATGGGCAAATGCAGGTTTTTTTCTGGGACATTCTGCTTCCATTTGAAATCAACTTGAGATTCTTCTAAGTCGATCATTCAGCGTTGATTGACTGGTGCATTTGGGCCAGTGTTCATAGGCTTTGAGCTGCAAATGCATTGTTCTTTAACCACTTGCGGATTAGCAGCTGTAGTTTTACTGTGGCGGGTCAGCTCTGTTACGCAAAAACGACGCACCTGTATATCGCTTTGTGAAGCAGATAGTGGGAGCGCGCACGCGTCGCCGGAGGCACACGCGCCGATTGGCTAGAGGGGGAGTCAAATCAGAGATACATAGATACAAAGGCAGACCACTGTTCTGTCAGTGATGAACACAGGGATCCTGCGTTCCTCCTATTTAGAAACACAGGTCTCTGTGTTCATCCAGTGAGTAAATCCCCCACACAGTTAGAAAGCACCCCCTAGGCACATATTAAACTCTTTGATCGCCCCTGATGTTAACCCCTTCTCTGCCAGTGTCATTAGTACAGTAACAGTGCATATTTTTAGCAGTGATTACTGTATTAGTGTCACTGGTCCCCCCAAAAAAGGTCAGTTAGGTGTCCGATCTGTCTGCTGCAATGTCGCAGTCCCGCTAAAAATCGCTGGTTGTCGCCATTACTAGTGAAAAAAATAAAACAAATAAAAATGACATAAATCTATTCTCTAGTTTGTAGAAGCGATAGCTTTTGCGCAAACCAATCAATATACACTTATTGGGTTTTTATTTTAACAAAAATAAGTAGCAGAATACATATTGGCCTAAATTATTGAAAAAATTAGATTTTTTAATTTTTTTTATTGGGAATGTTTTATAGCAGAAAGTAAAAAATATTTTTTTTTTTTCAGAATTGTCACTATATTTTTGTTTATAGCGCAAAAAATAAAAAACGCAGAGGTGATCAAATACCACCTCAAAGGACATTAATTTTATTTGGGTACAGCGTCGCACGATTGTCAGTTAAAGTAACGCAGTGCCGTATCGCAAAAAATGGCCTGGTCAATAAGAGGGGAAATCTTTCCGGTCCATCAGTCTGCGAAGCTTGTGAGATCAGAATTCATAGCAGGTGCATTACCTGAGTGCAGTTGCTGGGCAGCAACGGCTGTTAAGTTCATCCATGCGGAGAGGTAAATACCGGCTCTGAAATAGATCTGTGAAGTCACTGTTTTATCCTGTGGGGAGCCCTGATGAAGTGGGAGCGGTGTTGCCCCTGAAACATGTTGGCTGCTTTTATATGACTTTTTTTTACCAGTTATCAAAATTGTCTTGGACTGATTAAGGCCATGGAACTTTTAAGCTGACCGTAGACAGTTTGAATCTCGGCCGGGTGAAACCATGTATGGGCAGGCTGAATGTACCCAAGTTGATTGAACGATCAACTTGGGTGCAAACAGCCTGTCTTATTGTACATGTGATGATTGCTAGCAGCTATTATAGCCGCTAGCAGTAATCACTATTTTCTCCATGCGTTGATGGCTCCCCCCACCCACCGGGAGAACACAATAGCTCCGCGGGAGGGATTCCCCCATCATCAACACTGACTGTGGTTGCAGGAAAGAAAATCGCTCCATCTATGCCCGGCTTTAGCCTCACCCTGTGCAGAGGGAGTTTTTATGGGACAGCAACTCAAAGGATTAGGTCACCTTGTGTAACATGTTACATGTTACCCTCATATTCAGGGTGTAACATGTTACAAATCCACGGGCCCCCACACTCCTCCTCCAAGTCCCTGTTGTGACAGACAGCAGGGATCTTCTCCCCCTGCTCTCTGTCACAATCTGAAAAGAAGGAGGCCCTGCCTGCCCGGTTGCGTCATTTATTCACAGAGTTCAGTAATTGCAAAAAAATGAATTGGAAAGCTTCGGGCTGTCAGCTTGTAGTTCTCAATGAACTACCATGGCGCCGTTGAGCGCCGTGGTAGTTCATTCATTTTTCCTGTAAGGCCCCTTTCACATAGGCTGTCCAATCGGGTCTGCCTGTCAATTTTTTCAGGTGGACCCGATCGGACCATCCATTCACCCCTATGGAGTGGCAGATGTCAGCGAACACATGTCCTGTCCGCCGTATCCAGACGGATGGTGGTTCTGTTTTCCATCCATCTGGCGAATCGGATCGGATGAAAACGGACAGGCGGTCTGTTTTAATCAGATCTCCCTACAGAGGAGAGCAGGGATCTAACAGGTCTGTCACAGTGAGCGGAGACAGACCTGTCATCCGCCTGCTCAGTGGGAATCAGACGAGCGATCCCCGCTTAGCAAGCGGAGTCCTTCAAACGGATCCGCTCCGTGTGAAAGGGGCCTTAGTGTGTAACAGCCTGTCCATATGATGTACAGGCAGACAGCTTACACACAGTCTGCAAGAGCCCTGCATTGTACCCACAATCTGCTGATCATATGTGCAATGCTTTCCAGGCTCCTAATAAAAAGATAAATAAGTGCCTGATTTTTACCTGCAAAAAGATGTGCATTTTTTTTTTTTTTTTTAAAGGCAGCCTTATCCTTTAAGCAACTTAAAGGAGTTCCAGGCTCCTGCAGAAAACATTAATAGTCAGCAGCTACAAATACTGTAGCTGCTGACTTTTAATATTAGAACACTTACCGGTCCAGGGATTCAGCGTTGTCTTCACCCCAGCCGATTTTTCAGTTGGCTATCGGGTGCTGCTGCCGCCATCTCCACTAAGTGGAACCGGCAGTGAAGCTGTGCAGCTTACAGCTGCGTCCCAACTGCACACGCGCTAAGCACGCTATGATTGGGCTGGCTGCAGGGTAATGGGGAGGGGGGCCGAACTTCCACGGTGACCCCAGCCTGAAGTGAGAGCAGGTACCTGCCACAACCAGGCCCCTCCCCCCCCCCCCCAAAAGGTGCCATATGTGGCAGCGGAGGGGGGGAGGTGGCAGACTAGTCACTGGGGTTGCAAAACTCTATGTTTAACCCTTTACACACAAACTAAAGCCACGTGTTTAATCCCTTAGCGCCGATGGAATGCAAATATGCTGCTTTGGCTTCAGGGGGTTGTACCGGGGTGATGCCTGCAGCTAGAGGCATCCCCCTGGTACCATTGTTTAGAGCTGACGGTCGGCTTTCTTGTAATGACAACCGATGTGGCTGAGCAGCCGCTCGGCTGTCATTACAAGGAGCGGAAGGGGACATTTTCCCCCTCCCGCTGCCTTCCACAGCTCGCCCGGGTCTGCTCTGATCGGGTCTCCAATGTAAAAACCCGGAAGCAATGTCATGACATCACTTCCAGGTACTGGAGTCCTAAAGTGGTTGTAAACCCCCAGGTAGGGTTTGTACCTATAGGTAAGCCTGTGATAAGGCTTACCTATAGGTACTGTAAATATCTCCTAAACATGCGCTGTTTAGGAGATATTTACATTTCATGTAGTTGATGACGTCTTTGGCGCATGCGCTCTGAAGGAACAGCTGCCCATGCCATTAATTCAGAGCCCTGTGCCGTGACCGGCAGTTCCCAGGCGCATGTGACGTCATCGCGGCTCCGCTAGCTAGCTACTAGGTGCCAGATTTAAAAAAAAAAAATGACAGCATTCAAAACAGCCAAGCTTGGCGTTTTGAATGCTTTTAAGTACAAAGGAGGGATTTGGGGTCTTTTAGACCCCAGATCCCTTCATAAAGAGTACCTGTCACTGCCTATTACTGTCACAAGGAATGTTTACATTCGTTGTGACAGGGAAAAAAAGTGATCAAAAATGTTTTTTTTTCATAAATAAATTATAATTAAAAAAAATTAAGAAACAAAAATATTTATCCCAACCCTCCCTGCTCGCACGCAGAAGCGAACGCAAACGCAAGTCGAGCCCGCACATGTAAACGGTGTTCAAATCACACATATGAGGTATCGCTGCGATCGTTAGAGCGAGAGCAATAATTCTAGCCCAAGACCTCCTCTGTAACTCTAAACAGGTAACTGTTAAAAGTTTTTAAAGCGTCGCCTATGGAGATTTTTAAGTACCATAGTTTGTCGCCGTTCCACGAAATGTGCGCAATTGTAAAGCATGACATATTTGGTATTTATTTACTCTGTGTAGCATCATCTTATATACATAAAAATTGGGCATACTTTACTGTTTTTTTCATTTAATTTGTGAAAGTGTATTTCTTCCCAAAAAATTGCATTTGAAAGATGGCTGCACAAATACGGTGTGACATAAAATATTACAACAATCGCCATTTTATTCTCTAGGGTCCCTGCTAAAAAAAAATATATGTGTGTATATATATATATATATATATATATTTATTATGTTTGGGGGTTCTAAGTAATTTTCTAGCAAAAAATACTGATTTTAACTTGTAAACAACAAGTGTCATAAAAAGGCTTAGGCTTCAAGGGGTCGATCCGCCGATCCCCCGCTGAGCAGGCGGATGGCGGCTCCGTCTTCGCTCTGTGTGCAGAGACGGAGCTGTCAGGTCCCCACTGTCCTCTATGGGGGATTTGGATAAGAACGTTCTAATCCGATCCGATCCCATCTGCCAGACGGATGGAAAATAGGGTTTCCATCTGTCCAGATTTGACGGACAGGATTGGATCGGATGGCAGTGGACATGTCTCGGTCCGCCTGTGTGAAAGGGGCCTTATATATAAAAGTGACACAGTACCACTTTGTGCCTTCTGTGTGCTGTGTGTACATTTCAGTATTCGTTCTTATTCTGTATGTATGGATTCTGCAAAGTATCGCTTCTCATGTTCTGTATGCTGGGTGAAATATTCATTGTATAATATTATGTCTGCATGGCCCCTGAATTGTACCATCCCTCTTGGATAGGGCCGGCCCTACCATGGGTCCCGCTGGGTCCATTGGACCCAGGCAGAACTTGGAGAGGGGCAGCAAATTGACTCCCAAGATTTTTTTTCCAGTAGTTTTGTGTGTCATCAGTTTGCGGCGTGTTAGGGTCGGCATTTGCCCATCTCATACTGCTACCTCAAACTGATGAGTATGAGAAGGCGGAGTGTCTCCTCGGGGGAATGTCCCTCATGTGATTGTGGTGTGCGCAATGACGTCTCAGCGCACTCCATCTCACGCAGACAGTAGGTATTTAGTGGACCGGTCCGGTGGGGAGTTATAACATATAAAATAATGGATGTGGGGGGGCTTTTGTTGGGTGTGTTTTTTTTTTTTTTTAAAGGGAGGTGGACAGCATTTTATTCTTGGACCCAGGCAGCACAATGTCTTGGGTCAGCCCTGCTCTTGGATCATAGAAATGGTGTTTAGCATCTGTTCTTATTTGTTTACTGAACTGCAAAACTGCCAGTGTTCTTTTTTAAATGCTGATATATGCAATGACATAGCTCCTTTAACCAGTCTATCTGAACAGTATGGCCACTTGCTAACTTGGCAGAATCCACAGGCAGCTTGATCCTTCAGTAGGACACAAAAGTTGAATCCAAAACAATATTTCTTCAGATAAGTTTAGTATAAAGGATGTTTCTTACAGTTGAAGCAAAAGAAGACAATGGGGTGGATTTACTAAAGGCAAATAGACTGCGCACTTTGCAAGTGCAGTCGCTCCAAAGCTTAGAAAATGAGGCGAAGCTTCACGTTGCAATGAATGCCAAATCACATACAAGACAAATAAAAAAAAGACAGCATTTTTGCTTGCACATGATTGGATGATGGAAGTCTGCAGAGCTTCCCTACATTTACATTTACTAAGATCTGGAGCAACTGTACTATGTAGAGTGCTACTGCACTTGCAAGTGCACAGTCTATTCGCCTTTAGTAAATCAACCCCAATGAGTATTCTATGTCCTGTCTCTGCAATGCATCACAACTAACTAAGGAAGCATGAGAGACCGAGGGGGAAGGGGGTTGGGTTGTCTCCCTAGAACTGTACTAACAAGCACCAAACGAGGAGGGGGAACAGAGGAGCATAAAAAATACAATAAATATGACTGGATATGTGGCAGCTCATCCAATGTTTGCTCAGCATCTCCTTTTATACTGTAAGACTATGGGGTTGATTTACTAAAGGCAAAAGGACTGTGCACTTTGCAAGCGCAGTTGCTCCAGAGCTTGGTAAATTAGGTAAAACTTAAATTTGCAAAAAATACCCAATCACATGCAAGGAAAACAACAAAAAAAGACCCAGCATTTTTGCTTGCACATGATTAAATGATGGAAGTCCCCCTTCATTTATTAGGCGCTCGAGCAAGGTGCTCAGTTTATTTTTCTTTAGTAACTCAACCCCAATGCAGTGTTTTACATGTAATAGACATCAATGGACATGCATTAAAAATGAAAGTCCTGCGTTTTTAACACGTTTGTGATGCGTTTTGCATTTTGCATTATTTAATCTGCCCAACAACAAATTGGCCAAATCAAAAAAAATCAAAAACGCGTATCAGAAAACACGGAACGCACAGCAAAAAGCACTGCTGAAACGCTCAAAAGCAACATGAATAGGTGAGAAACGAGCCTGAGACCTGGTTCATACCTATGCGGGTTGCAGTTGATGCATATTCCAGGTGCATTTTGTGTTTTTCAGTACACCTTTTTGATCTATTGAAGTGTATTCAACCAAAAACGCAACCTGCTGGCCCCTGACCCTTTCCAGAAAAAGCACAGATGTGAACATGACCCATAGGAAACCATGTTAAATAGACTGTAGTGTGTTTCTGCAAATTAAAAACGTACTTAAAAATGCATAGGTGTGAACCAGGCCTTAGTGCTGAACCATTTCTTCAATATGGCCCTTGTAGTGCCAGCTCAAACAGCCGGGCTCTTGTCCGTCCTCTTAAGTCCATCAAACAAGTGGGGTCAAGGTGGGTCCTGCTGGCTGGTACTGCTGGCTGGTACTGCTGACTGGTACTGCTGGTGGGTACTGCTGGTGGGTAATGCTGGCTCCTCTCAAACAGAAACAGAGTGTGACAGGAGCGGCGCTGGAGTAAGCATGCGGCTGCAGCAGAGAGCAGAGCCGATGCTTTCTGTATCGCTGTATCACAGGCGGAGTGAATTTGGTATCACTCCGCCTGTGACAGGAGCCGGAACTATACAGGAAGCATTGGCTCCGCTTCCTCTAGTGCGGCTCAGTTCTTCACAATAATGCTTGGGGATGGTGGGTCAGGAACCCGCAATCTGGGCTTACCGACCCACCATCCCAGAACGGGATCCTGTTGGGGGGACACAGCATAATGTTGGGGGGCCATGGTCCCCTCTGCCCCCCCCCTCCCCAGTGATGCCACTGTGTGCAATAGAGATTAGAAAACAATGTTGATTGCTTATACCTCATTGAATGATTGAAGTGGAGGACATAGTATCATAAAATTCTCTAACCTAATTGAACATTCACTTTGCTCAGGGCTCATTTACTGTATGCATTGCATTAACGAATGTGCGTTAAGGCGCACTTAGTTAAGTCATACCATTTTAAAAGGACTAGCAGTGCACCTTAACCCACTAAAAAAACAGATGTCCTATTTTTGTTTTTTAACCACTTGTCGACCGCCGCACGACTATCTACGTCGACGGTCAGCCCCTCACAGGCAAAGTGACGTAGGGCTACGTCACTAGCTTGTGAGGGTCTAGGGAGCGAGCGCGCGCCGCCGGAAGCGCGCTCTCGCTCCCGCGTGGTCACGGACCCCCCCGCGCGTGTGACCGGCGGACCCGATGTCCGCCGGCCACTCTGCGATCGGCGGGGGAGAGGGAGAAAGTCAGGCAGCTTGTGTAAACAAGCTGCCTGTCATTCTCCCCTCTGTATGAGAGATGATCATACGGATCTACTATGTAGATCCGTTGATCACTCTGCATACACCTGAAGCCACAGCCAATCACAGTAAGAATCACGCCCCTAGGGACACACACAGCCCCTCCCTCTCAAATAAAGTTAACCCCTTCACTACCAGTGTATTTTTACAGTAACAGTGCATATATATAGCACTGATTACTGTAGAAATGTCACTGGTAACCCCAAAAGTGTCAAAAATGTCAGTCAAGGGTCCGATCTGTCCGCCGCAATGTCGCAGTACCACAAAAAAAAAAATCGCAGATCGCCGCCATTACGCGTTAAAAAAAAAAACAACAAAAATGACAAAAATCTTTCCCTTAGTTAGTAAACGCAATAACTTTTGCGCAAACCAATCAAAATACACTTTTTGCGATTTTTTTTACCAAACATAGGTAGCATAAAACAAATTGGCCGAAAATGTTAAAAAATTTTGATTTTTACATTTTTTTGGGGGGAATTTCATATAAAAAAAAGTGAAAAATATTGCTATTTTTGCAAAATTTACGCTCTTTTTTTGTTTATAGCGCGTGATCAAAAAATCGCACAGGTGATAAAATACCACCAAAAGAAAGCTCTGTTTGTGGGAAAAAAAGGACGCCAAATTCGTTTAGGTACAGCGTCGCACGACCGCGCAATTGTCCGTTAAATTCACGCAGTGCCGAATCGCAAAATACCCCCTGGTCGTTTAGCAGCCAAATCCTCCGGGGCTTAAGTGGTTAATGCGGTGCACCATAGCACAGGTAATTCACATCGGTGCCTTGAGATGCAATGTGCTGCAATGCCTAGGTGCATTGGGTGTCATTCAAAATGAATGTGTTGGATTGCCACTGTGCAATAGCATGAATGAGCCCTAAGTGAAATCTCTGTTCCTTTAGGAAATTATGGTTTGAAAGAGCGAAGATGACATCAGTGTATTCACCTTAACCACCTGGCGTGGTGTCTGTTTAGGTTTCATCATTCTGTTTTAGGGCCGCTGTAACATTTGTCTTCCTAATATATAAGCTGCATCATCTGAATGACTCCTATAACAGTCTTCTCTCTAAGTCATTCATGTGTGAGTTTGTTGCTGCACATAGATCATCGCCTATGATGAGTCAGTGGGAATTCTGTCTGTTCAGGGCAGCACTGAGGTGTGATGTGTGCGAATATCAACAGCTCAATGATTCAACCGGCTGTAACCTCAGATACTTCCTTTACTGAATTCATTCTAGCAGAGGGAAACCTAGCTGTATAGTTATGAGCAAATTAAAAGGTCATTCCACCCAATGATTTTTTTTTTTTATTTGCAGATGCTTGACCCCCTAGCTCCAACTTTTGGTTTGTTTGTTTTTTTGCTTTGGATAGATAAAAATCTCAGGGTTTTTTTTTTTGTCTGCAACTCCATTGGGGAGATTTCCCCTTTCTTAGACCCGGTTCACACTACTCCGACTTGGGACGCAACTTGTGCGACCTCAAGTCGCCCCAAGTCGCATGTCTTTACAAATTCAATGTAAATGAATGAGAGCCATCTTAATATGCACTACTGAAGTCGCTCGCACATAGACTTCAATGGGAGTCGCCTCTAAGTCGGATTCCTATCTATTTTCAAGAGACTGTGATCAGATTTTTCAGAAAAAGATTACCTAGGCATCCCCCATAGACAAAGTCTCCTATAATTTAAGTCTCTTCAAAGTAGTGCACAAGTCGCGCTAAAGTCGCGCTAAAAAGTCGCTCCTTCATGGGGCGACTTTCTGGTCGCGGTAGTGTGAACCGGCTCTTACTGTACCTATGACACCAATACAAGCAATGGAAGGAGAAGCTGTCTCCAAACAGGCACAAATAGCAACAAAAACATTTTCAAAGTTTTAACTCTTCTCCGCACTACTTAATATATTTGTTTTTTTCCCTGTTGGAGAGCTTTTCCATCAATTCTGTCTTGTGTCACCAAAAAGTACACATAGGTGAAAGTGAAATCCGGACAGAGGTCCTAATTTAGCCGTTCTGTAGAACCCTAAGGTTTCTCCAGAGGTTGCCAAGGGTACCTGTGGGTCCCATTTGATGGTGCCTGCAGAGTTCTGGGGTTAACATCACTTGGCAGAGCCATCAGTATGACCCCAGTGATCTTTTTAGCTGTCTATTAGGGTGGCATTCTTAGCACCACTGTAAGGGGGGCATTCTTCCCACTAGCAAGCGATGATGGGGCATTTTCCATTGACCACCAATTGGTAGCATTTAAATGATAACCTAAATGATATTGAAATGATATGGAGCAGAAACACCAACTGTATTGGCATGGGTCCAGTAGGCAAAGTCCAAATGGTGTTCAATGATACATTTCTTGCAGTTGTTACAAAGTTGCATAGTTAGTCAGGTTTAAAAAAGACACTAGTTCATCCAGTTCAACCAATAAAAAAAGAATACAATCCCATATTCCCAGTTCTATACCCAGAGTTAAACCAGAGGAAGGCAACAAAACCCCAGCAAAGCATGATACAATATGCTACAGCAGCGGAAACAATTCCTTTCTGATCCCCCGAGAGGCAATCGGATATTCCCCGGCAGAGGCGTAACTAGAGCCTTCAGGGCCCCGATGCAAGAAACCATGAAGGGCCCCCCCAGATCCCTGGCCGGGGCCCTTCCCTTCAAGCCCAGGGCTCTTCCCACTAATCCTGGGGCTCTTTACTCTCGTTGCATGGCCTTTTATTACGGTCCCGCAGCAGGATCCTTTCACAAGTTCTGCAGTGGGCCCCCTTCCTGCAATCTTGGGGCCTCCCCACAGTGGTGCAATGCCAGGGCCCGGTCGCAAGTGTGACTTTTGCAATCCTGGAAGTTCACCCACTGGTTTGCTACTGGGCCCCCTGGAGCATGGGGCCCGGTAGCAATCGTAACCCCTGTAGTTACGCCCCTGTTCCCCGGATCAACTTTCCCTATAAATGTTAGTATCCAGTTATATTCTGTACATTTAGGAAATGATCCATGCCTTTTTTAAAGCAATCTACTGAGTTGTTGAACAAATAAAAGCATGGACATGCCCACTATTACAAATAGAAACCGCTTTCTTTTCTGCAAAAGAGGTACATTAAAAGAGAGAAGTTTGGGATTTAAAAAAAAAAAAAAACATTTATACTCCCCTCGGTGAGTGGGCTTTAGCCTGCTGTCGGCTGAAAATAGGTCACAGGAGTACAGAATGACCTGCACACCTGTAATCAATAGGAGAATTGTGGATAAAAAAGCTTTGCCAAACTTCTCCTTTAGTTGTAAATTGGTACCTAGGGAGGCTGGACTTTAGAAGAAGAACAAAGTGAACTTAGCCTTTAAGAAATGCCCTCTAACATTTAGGGGTTCTATTTTAAAAAAAAATGCTGCTGTGTGAATAGAGCTTAAGGGGCCCAGGGCACTTCAGGTTTGGGGGGCCCCTTATACACAGAGTTGGTTTACATTCTCAGTGACAGTCATACATTTCATTCTTAGGTTACACATGCCGAAGGGCACACACAGCCATAGTGTTCTATGTGTGGTTTGTTTGAGCCGTCAAAATTAATTGATGATACAGTCCAGAGTCTTACAGATGATGGCCAGCAAAATATTATTTCCCAAGATACATTTAACAAAAGAAAATATTTTTTTTTATTATACATTTTATATTAATTCTTTTATTATCAGTTTTTTTATGATTGTATACAGTGGGTACGGAAAGTATTCAGACCCCCTTAATTTTTTCACTCTTTGTTATATTGCAGCCATTTGCTAAAATCATTTAAGTTCATTCTTCTTCCTCATGAATGTACACATAGCACCCCATACTGACAGAAAAACACAGAATTGTTGACATTGTTGCAGATTTATTAAAAAAGAAAAACTGAAATATCACATGGTCCTAAGTATTCAGACCCTTTGCTGTGACACTCATATATTTAACTCAGGTGCTTTCCATTTCTTCGATCATCCTTGAGATGGTTCTACACCTTCATTTGAGTTCAGCTGTGTTTGATTATACTGATTGGACTTGATTAGGAAAGCCACACACCTGTCTATATAAGACCTTCCAGATCACAATGCATGTCAGAGCAAATGAGAATCATGAGGTCAAAGGAACTGCCTGAAGAGCTCAGAGACAGAATTGTGGCAAGGCACAGATCTGGGCAAGGTTACAAAAAGATTTCTGCTGCACTTAAGGTTCCTAAGAGCACAGTGGCCTCCATAATCCTCAAATGGAAGACGTTTGGGACAACCAGAACCCTTCCTAGAGCTGGCCGTCCGGCCAAACTGAGCTATCGGGGGAGAAGAGCCTTGGTGAGAGAGGTAAAGAAGAACCCAAAGATCACTGTGGCTGAGCTCCAGAGATGCAGTCAGGAGATGGGAGAAAGTTGTAGAAAGTCAACCATCACTGCAGCCCTCCACCAGTCGGGGGTTTATGGCAGAGTGGCCCGACGGAAGCCTCTCCTCAGTGTAAGACACATGAAAGCCTGCATGGAATTTGCTAAAAAACACCTGAAGGACTCCAAGATGGTGAGAAATAAGATTCTCTGGTCTGATGAGACCAAAATAGAACTTTATGGCCTTAATTCTAAGCGGTATGTGTGGATAAAACCAGGCACTGCTCATCACCTGTCCAATACAGTCCCAACAGTGAAGCATGGTGGTGGCAGCATCATGCTGTGGGGGTGTTTTTCAGCTGCAGGGACAGGACGACTGGTTGTAATCGAGGGAAAGATGAATGCGGCCAAGTACAGGGATATCCTGGACAAAAACCTTCTCCAGAGTGCTCTGGACCTCAGACTGGGCCGAAGGTTTACCTTCCAACAAGACAATGACCCTAAGCACACAGCTAAAATTACGAAGGAGTGGCTTCACAACAACTCTGTGACTATTCTTGAATGGCCCAGCCAGAGCCCTGACTTAAACCCAATTGAGCATCTCTGGAGAGACCTAAAAATGGCTGTCCACCAACGTTTACCATCCAACCTGACAGAACTGGAGAGGATCTGCAAGGAGGAATGGCAGAGGATCCCCCAAATCCAGGTGTGAAAGACTTGTTGCATCTTTCCCAGAAAGACTCCTGGCTGTATTAGATCAAAAGGGGGTTTCTACTAAATACTGAGCAAAGGGTCTGAATACTTAGGACCATGTGATATTTCAGTTTTTCTTTTTTAATAAATCTGCAACAATGTCAACAATTCTGTGTTTTTCTGTCAGTATGGGGTGCTATGTGTACATTCATGAGGAAGAAGAATGAACTTAAATGATTTTAGCAAATGGCTGCAATATAACAAAGAGTGAAAAATTTAAGGGGGTCTGAATACTTTCCGTACCCACTGTATATGATTTTTTATAATGGTTTATCTCATTTTTTGTATAAGGGGGCCTTTCTGTCAGGAGTGGCCTGGGCAATTTTCCCTTTTGCCCTCTTATAAATATTGCCCTGGTCTCAGCATTGACACAGCAGTCCCCAATAATCCCTCTAATATGTCTGATATATTGAATCTACAAACCGTGGCCAAAAGTTTTGAGAATGATACAAATATTATTTTCACAAAGTTTGTTTTCTCAATTTTTATGATGGCAATTAGATTATACTCCAGAATGTTATGAAAAGGGATCAGATTAATTGCAAAGTCCCTTTTTGCCATTAAAACAAATTTAATCCCATAAAAAACATTTCCACTGCATTTGTGAAGAAGGCTTCAGGGTGCCCAAGAAAGTCCAGCAAGCACCAGGAATGTCTCCTACAGTTGATTCAGCTGCGGGATTGGGGCACCACCAGAGCAGGAATGGGAGCAGGCTGGTGTGATTCCATCTACATGCCCAGTGAGAAGACTTTTGGAGGATGGCCTGGTGTCAAGAAGGGCAGCAAATAAGCCACTTCTCTCCAGGAAAAACATCAGGGACAGACTGATATTCTGTAAAAGGTATAGGACAGAGGCGTAACTAGAACCTTCAGGGCCCCGGTGCAAGAAACCATGAAGGGCCCCCTGGACCCCTGGCGCCCTGGGGCCCTTTACTCTAGTTGCGGGGCCCTTTATTACAATGAGGGAAGGGAGAATTCTGAAGGGGGGGCAGCACAGAAGGGGGGGACCAGGGGAGCACACAGGGGCCCAGAGACAGCAGAACACAAGTATACTGGATAGGAGAAGTGGCGGGGGGCAGCGTACAGAGGAACTAATCTCCTCCATTTTCCTCCTGCAGCTACAGAAGGAAAAAGGAGGACAGTGATTTCTCTACATGCTGCCCCCACCGCCCATCCTATTCAGGTGTACAGGGGAGCCACATGGGCCCCCTTGAGCATGGGGCCCGGTTGCGATTGCAACCCCTGTAGTTACGCCCCTGGTATAGGAAATGGACTGCTGAGGACTAGTCATTTTCCCTGATGAATCTTCTTTCCCATTATTTGGGACATCTTGAAAAATCCTTGTCCTGAGAAGAAAATGTGAGCACTACCATCAGTCCTGTGTCATGCCAACAGTAAAGCATCCTGAGGCCATTCATGTGTGGGGTTGCTCACTCACAATTTTGCCTAAAAAACACAGCCATGAATAAAGAATGGCCAAAAAAACATCCTAGGAGAGCAACTTCTCCCAACCATCCAAGAACAGTTTAATATGGAACATTTCCTTTTCCAGCATGATGGAGCACCTTGCCATAAGGCAAAAGTGATCACTAAGTGGCTTGGGGAACAAAACATGCAAAATTTGGGTACATGGCCAGAAAACTCCCCAGACCTTAATTCCATTGAGAACTTGTGGTTAATCCCCAAGAGGCGGGTGAAAAAAACCCCCCAAAAAAAAACACAAGTTCTAACAAACTCCACATTAGACACATTACAGGGAATATTTGTGACGCTGTGTAAATGCTGACACATTTGCACAGCACATTTTTTAAGGGCTCTTTCACACGGTCCGCCTCCGTAGGCGGATCCGTGCTGCTCAGCGGGGATCGATCCGCGATCCCCGCTGAGCCGGCGGATGACAGCTCCGTCTCCGCTTGCAGTGCGGAGAGGAACATGTCACAGCCCCCGCTGTTCTCTATGGGGAATCGTAAGAGAGCGGACCGCCTGTCCGCTCTCATCCAATCCGATCCGATCCCCAGGACGGATGGAAGATAGGGTTTCCATCCGTCCGGATTTAACGGACAGGATCGGATGCAGATGGCAGCGGGTGTCAGTGGACATGTCTACGCTGACATCCGCTGCTCCATAGGGCTGAATGGGGCATCCGATCAGATCCGCCTAAAAAACTGACAGGCGGATCTGATCGGACCAGCTGTGTGAAAGAGCCCTAAGTAGACCCCTAAAGAAATGAGAAGGGTAGCTTCAATACAACAACTCTTGAAACAGTGTAACAACAGATATTGCCGAATGGGTCCTCTGTTGTTAAAGAGGACCACTTTATTGGCTTTGCAACATTGTACCCTTCCCCTCCTTCGCAATAAAAAAAAAAAAAAAAAAACTTTTTAAAAAATGTGTTTAGTTTATTTACCTTTTTTTTTTTTTTTCTTTCACCTGCCTCCTGCTGCCATCCTCGCCTAGGCATCCTTAATCCATATCTCCCAACTTTTTGAGATGGGAACGAGGGACACCTATTAGCAAAAGTGTGCAGACATAGGACACACTCCTTGCCATGCTCCCTTAAAGGAGAATTAAAAAAAAAAAAAATATTAGTTAAATCCACAAGTGCTTTTCTTTTTTTTTTTACCACTATCATTCCTTTATATTGGCTTTAGGCATTTACAAATGCAGCAGTTGGGAAACACTTTTTAAAAGATAAGTAGTTACATAGTTACTAAAGTTACATAGTAGTTGAGGTTGAATAAAGACAACAGTCCATACTGTTCAACCTGCGTAGGTATGTGTGGACCAATTCATTTCCCATACCCCTGAATGTTTTGATCTTGGAGATGTATGTCCAAGTAGCCATACTTCCCACAGTTACCACAATTTGTGGAAGAGAGTTCCACAATCTTATTGACAATACTGTAAAAAAAAACTCCTTGTGTAGCCTGAGGTTAAACCGCTTCTCCTCTAATTGCATTGTATGGCCTTGTGTCCTCTTCCATTCCTTGTGACTGAATAGTTTTTTTTCTATGCTGGGATCGCCGTTGAGGTATTTGTAAATCGCTATCATGTCCCCTCTCAGGCGTCTCTTCTCTAGGGAGAATAAATCAAACTCTTGTAAACACTCCTCATAGTTTAGGTCCTCCAATCCCCTAACTAGCTTAGTTGCCCTTCTTTGGACTCTTTCCAGTTCCAGCACATCCTTTCTGAGGATTGGTGACCAGAACTGGACAGAGTACACCAGATGTGGCTGGACCAGAGTTTTATAAAGTGGTATTGTATTTTATATACACCTATATCGATCAGACCAAAATGAGGGACAAATTAGGAGGAAAGAGGGAGAGAGGGACTTCAAATCAGGGACAATCCCTCCAAATCAGGGACAGTTGGGAGCTATGCAAGAGAAGTAGTGGAACCGCACTCAGGTGAATGAAAACAATAAGGTCTCTTTATTCTTCAAAATCATAAGTAGACAGACAGTGCAGGGAACAGGTAGTCCAGGTTTACGCGTTTCACGGCACACACGGCCGCTTACTCATTATGAGTAAGCGGCCGTGTGTGCCGTGAAACGCGTAAACCTGGACTACCTGTTCCCTGCACTGTCTGTCTACTTATGATTTTGAAGAATAAAGAGACCTTATTGTTTTCATTCACCTGAGTGCGGTTCCACTACTTCTCTTGCATTGCTCCGGATCACGGGTCTTGCCAGCACCAGGTCGGACTGATACACCTGAGCGGCTTTCCTCTTTTTGATTACAGTTGGGAGCTATGCCTAAACTATGCAGGCACAATCAAATAAAAGGTCATTCAGCCACAGCTCAAGGAACCCTCACAACCTCTGGAAGAACCCTGTGGTTCTTGGGAATCCTGGTAGACTATGGCTGCTTTGGAATGTTCCTAATTCATTTAAGCCCCCCCCCCTCCAAACACTTTCATTGTCCCTTTTTTCTTTAGTCTTTTTTTTTCTCTCTCCTTTTGCCTATCTTACTTTTTCATTCTTTCTCCATCATCTGTCTATCTGAGTGACGTGATAACAGAATCCCCAGATCTCTCATGTTCTGGGACGACTCTGATCTGAGTCGAGCGAAAAGCCAAGAAAAATATCAACAGACTAATTATTGCGTTTAAATGTAGGAAAATTAGTGAATGTACCCGGTTTCTCCAGGGAGGATTAATCTATGTATGCTCTATTTCAGAAGACTTCTGCAAAAAAAATTAAAAGCTTATCACCTTGGAAACATATGGCTCTGGCACATGCCGGCTTTATTGTAAAGGCGAAAACTTGCACTGGATCTCCAGACTGTTTTCTGTGCCCAGGAAAAGTGTGTTTACCAGTAGCTGAGTCTTTGGAAAAACACACTTTATACCAAGAAGCAACAGAAGGATACAGTTGGGTACCGTTATTAAAGGGAGACTACACTGTTTTTTTTTTTTTTTTTACTATTTGTTTTGTAAATTACTATTAGTAGTTATTTTAAGACCCCGTTCAGACAGTGGCGACGCGACTTGCTGGGGCGACCTGTGAAGTCAATGCAAGTCGCCTCCAGGTCGCCCCAAAGTAGTACAGGACCCTTTTTCTAAGTCGGAGCGACTTGTGTCGCTCCTATTAGAACGGGTCCTGTACTACTCAATGGCAAGCGACCCACCGCGACTTGTCAGGCGACCAAGTCGCCTGACAAGTCGCGCTAGTGTTAATGGGGTCTTAAGCCCATCTCCAGGCAAAATTTGAAGTCTCCTACCTCCCTGCAAGGCCAAGTTTTTTTTTTTAGCTGCCATGTGAACCACCACAGCTCCTCTTCCAGGACTTATTATCCTTGGTCCAGTCTTGGGTCTTAACCAGTCTTGTCGCTGACCCTCTTTGTGACATCATCACAGCACCACCAGAGTCTTCAGGAGCCGTGAGCACACTGCCAATGGACAATCAATGGGAGATGTCCACCAGGCAGTAACAGGGGCACTGTGACAGACCCAACCAGGACAGGGGCTTCTGAAGGGGAGCCGGTAGCCTCTTGCCTACTGACTTTGAGCCCTGACTGTAGAGAGAGCTATATTCTCGGGAGTTGTGTGCCTGGGGGACCCTTGGAGTGGTCTTGCTTCGGATTTGGGTTCATGTCTCCCTAAAACACACAGATTCTGGGAATCTAGGACCTGGATACAGATTTGGGGCCTTTGTGCCCAAACCAGCAATGACTGCTTTAGACTGTGAGACTCAGATCAGATGTTAAAATAATCGGCTCAAAACAACCTGATATTGGGGTCTCCTGCTATAATCTGTTTACTAAGGTGTCTTTCTCCAGTGGTATAATTTCCCCATTGTGTGCCTCCTAGGCGTGAATTCAAATTGTTAATTGAGTCACCTATGGTTTCTGTCTGTCTGCTAATCCTTTACAGATTTGGACAGCCCTAGGTCTTCTTACTGGGGAACTAGTGCTGAACAGTCTGGTTGGGCGCTGAATCACCTAGGCTTGTCTAGGTGACTAGTTAGCACACTGTTTAATAAGATTATTGTTTATGTTGGCTGTTCCATAGCATAGTTTATTTATCTTACTGTTTGCATAACGTGATCAAGCTCTTACCTGATTTTGTGTGGTATAAATATTCTGTGTGAGTTTACAATTAAGTGAGTTCCAGTTTGCACCTAAGCTAGTGTTGTCTGGTCCATGGGTGGGCAGCTATAGTTCCTGGCTCCAGACTGGAGGAAGCTGTATCCTGACGGAGGCACCAGACAGTCCATCACAGACACCAAAGAAGGAACCTCCCAATTTGCAATGAAAAAAAAAGCTAATGGATTCCATTAACGCTTGACGCACCTAAATGCATGTGTGATGCACAGCTTTTAGTGCATTTTTTAACACCGTTTTCCTGCCAGGAGTTCAGGCATTCAGAGGTGCTTTTTACAGATTCCCAAAGATGCATGAGGCCTAACTGTGAATGTGTTTTTTGTTTTAGAAAATTCAACTTGGCTGCAGAACTGAGCTAAATTTCGATCCACGTATGGCCACTTTATAAAACTCTGGTCCGACCACATCTGGAGTATTCTGTCCAGTTCTGGTCGCCAGTCCTCAGGAGGGATGTGTTGGAGCTGGAGAGAGTCCAGAGAAGGGCAACTAAACTGATTAGGGGATTGGAGGACCTTAATTATGAAGAGCGTCTGCAATCGCTTGATTTATTCTCCCTGGAGAAGAGACGCCTGAGGGGGGACATGATAGCAATTTATAAATATCTCAATGGGGATCTCAGCTTAGAAAAAAAGCTGTTCAGTCGAAGGGATTGCATGAGGTCTCGAGGGCATACAATGCGATTAGAGGACAAGCGTTTTAACCTCAGGCAACGTGGGGGGTTCTTTACTGTTAGGGCTACAAGATTGTGGAATTCTCTACCACAAGAGGTGGTTTCTGCGGGTAGTATGGTGGCTTTCAAAAGACTCTTAGACGTACATCTCAAGGATCAGAACATTCAGGGCTATGTGAGATGATTACAGCCACACACACACCTACACAGGTTGAACTGGATGGACTATTGTCTTTATTCAACCTCACCTACTATGTAACTATGTATGTAACTTGGATTGCATTCAAATGGGTCTGGATGAAATGTTAACCACTTGCCGACCGCCGCACGCCGATCTACGTCGGCGGTCAGCCCCTCACAGGCAAAGTGACGTAGGGCTACGTCACTAGCTTGTGAGGGTCTAGGGAGCGAGCGCGCGCCGCCAGAGGCGCGCTCCCACTCCCGCGTGGTCACGGACCCCCCCGCGCGTGTGACTGGCGGACCCGATGTCCGGCGGCCACTCTGCGATCGGCGGGGGAGAGGGAGAAAGTCAGGCAGCTTGTGTAAACAAGCTGCCTGTCATTCTCCCCTCTGTATGAGAGCTGATCATATGGATCTACTATGTAGATCCGTTGATCACTCTGCATACAGCTGAAGCCACAGCCAATCACAGTTAGAATCACGCCCCTAGGGACACACACAGCCCCTCCCTCTCAAATAAAGTTAACCCCTTCACTACCAGTGTATTTTTACAGTAACAGTGCATATATATAGCACTGATGACTGTAGAAATGTCACTGGTAACCCCAAAAGTGTCAAAAATGTCAGTCAAGGGTCCGATCTGTCCGCCGCAATGTCGCAGTACCGCAAAAAAAATCGCAGATCGCCGCCATTACGCGTTAAAAAAAAAACAACAAAAATGACAGAAATCTTTCCCTTAGTCAGTAAACGCAATAACTTTTGCGCAAACCAATCAAAATACGCTTTTTGCGATTTTTTTTACCAAACATAGGTAGCATAAAACAAATTGGCTGAAAATGTTAAAAAATTTTGATTTTTACATTTTTTTGGGGGGGAATTTCATATAAAAAAAAGGGGAAAATATTGCTATTTTTGCAAAATTGACGCTCTTTTTTTGTTTATAGCGCGTGATCAAAAAATCGCACAGGTGATCAAATACCGCCAAAAGAAAGCTCTGTTTGTGGGAAAAAAAGGACGCCAAATTCGTTTAGGTACAGCGTCGCACGACCGCGCAATTGTCCGTTAAAATCACGCAGTGCCGAATCGCAAAATACCCCCTGGTCGTTTAGCAGCCAAATCCTCCGGGGCTTAAGTGGTTAAGGGCTCTGAAACTAAATTAGTTGACTCAATGGTGGCAAGAAAGAACACCTAAGAATGTTCCGATGAGAATTTTTGTATGAATATCGGTACAATATTTTCCTAGTGTATGGCCAGCTTTAGGCAGCCCACAGATGAGTCATTTTTTTTCCTTCAACCAGGGGGTTGAAATAAAAAACTGACTCAATTCCCCCATCCACATATTCAAGGTTGATGAGGGAATCATCCCTGCTATGTCTTTGTATGCTGACAGCAGGAAGACTTCCCCAATGTCAGAATACTCTGAACAGCACTGCAGGCTATAGCCTGCAGTGCTGATTAAATGGCTAAAGCCTGACAGGGTAGTTGAACAGAAATCAGTCAGTAGATCGACTCCTGTTCAACCACAGTGGCCATGCATAGATTGGCTGCAGAACTGAGCTAAATTTCGATCCACGTATGGCCAGCTTAAGTTGTTCTCTCAAAATGATTCTAAAGGTAAAAAATACCAAACATGTCATACTAACCTGGTCTATGCAATGGTTTTGCACAGAGCAGCCCCAATCATCCTCTTTTTGGGTCTCTCCCCACAAGTGCTGGGATAAGGTCATTTGGGGCCCAAGGCAAACATGCCAAACTGCGCCCCCTCCCCAGCAAAAATGTATTAGCATTATGTGGCCGCAAAAATCCCCCCCTCCCCCCCAAAAAAAAATTGAGCACTAACCTGCAGGCTTACCCCCTGAGTATAAATGCCCCCTCCTCCCAGTACAAATCCCCCTCACAGCAGAAATATTTGCCCCCTGCACACACACCCCCTTCTAGTTCAAATCCTCTCTCTTCCCAAATCCCCCCACCAAAAAAAAAAAAAATAGCCACTGCTAGCACAAATCCTCTATACCTCAAATTTCCCCTCCTAGCACAAATACCCCTCCTCAACACCCCCCCCCCCCCCAGCACAAATAACACCCCCCAATTTCCTCCTACTAGCACAAATTCCCCAAATCATCACTACTAGTACAAATCCCCCTCCCCCAAGGAAAAAAATGTCCCCTCCTAGCACAAATCCCCTCCCCTGTCTACTATATGACCTTTTCTAGCACAAACCCCCCAAATCATACCCCCTAGCACAAATCCTCCTCCCCTTCCCCCTCCCAATACAAATCCCCCCAATTCACCACTTCTAGTATGCACCCCCACATTTCACTGCCTAAAACAATGCTTATCCTCTGTTGTCCCCCAAATTTCACCTCCCAACACAAATCCCCACCACCAATCTCCTTGCGGCGTCCCCCCTCAGCTAACATGATACCTCAATGCCCAGTGCCGTTGCCATTCCTGCCCACCCTTTGTCCTGGCCCTGCTCGCCACCACTCCCTCCTTTCCCCCCGCTGAGTGCCCACTATAGCAAGTCTGTTGCTATGGGGGCACTCATGTGTGCTAGCTCTCAAGCCGGCTCTGTGTGTCCATTGACACACAGTGCGTAACTCGGCCCGCCCCCTCCTCCCTCCTCTCTGGTTGTGATTGACAACAGCCAATGGCTCCTGCTGCTGTTTCTCTGTCCAATGAGGGGAGAGAGCCAGGAGAGCCGCTGCTCTTGTGGACATTGCTGGATTGAGATCAGGCTAAGGTAAGTATAATGGGGTGCTGGAGGGAGCTGCTTGCTGAAGGTTTTTTTACCTTCATGTAGAGAATGATTGATGGTAAAAACCTTGTAACACTTGTTAAGATATCAAGAAGTACATTACTGATTCAGCAAACTCAGAGACTTGATTTGTGAGAAGGAGGTGTAAAGCACAACCATTGTGTAACACTTTAAAGCCGGTATAGAGCCTTCAAAAAATAAAAAAATATGGCTGCCCCCATGTAAAAAATAATTACAAGTTATCTCTGAAAACATTATAACATACTATATAGCAGATACATTTATTTACATCAGTATGGGGGCCAGTTCACTAAGAGATATATATCACATTCATTTTTTGAGTTAAAATAACTCATGTAGTATTTACCGGTAGCTCAAAAGTAGTCAATTCATAACCAAATATGCGTTATTTAACAAATGCTTTCAATATTTTTGTTTTGCGATATTTAGCACCTAAAATTTGCATTATTTTTTATGTTTTTTTAGTTCACAATTTTTTTAACATGCGAACACTGCACCAGAGGATCACACTGTAAATAAGTGCACAGAAATATTGTGAAACTGTGAAAATATTCTAGAATGCTTTTATTCCTCAGCTTAGGGTAGAACATTTCCACACTGATACATTGTAAACTTTTAGCCCTGGTTCACGCCAGTGTAATTTGTTTTTTTCGATTTCATGGTGGCTTGCATTGACTTCCGTTCAGCGATGTATAGTAACTAAGTAGAACTACTTCACTACTGTACTTAAGTACCGAAAGGCGGTATCTGTACTTTCCTGGAGTAGAATTTTTTTCTCCTACTTCCACTTTTACTTCACTACATTTTTTCAATGATTTCAATACTTCTACTCCGATATTTTTTTTTTTGTGCTGCATAGTTACTCGTTACTATTATAAAAATTACCACTGCCAGAACAGTAGATGGCAGGTTTCATGAAGCTCAAAACATGTGTATTATCAGCGCATACGAAAATAAAAGCTACTGTATGCATAAATAAAAGCTGCATTTGAAATAATAAAAAATAATATGATGTTTAAACTTTTGACTTCTTTATTTAATAACTACATAACACAGTACTTGTACTTTTACTTTCAGTACTTGAGTAGCAAAATTTAAAAAAAAACTACTTGCAATACTTAAGTACAAAAAATGTTGAATACTTTAGTACTTCTACTCAAGTCACTTTTTGATCGAACACTTCCACTTCTACTCAAGTCACTTTTTGATCGAGCACTTGTACTTTTACTCAAGTATGGGTTTCGAGTACTTTATACAACTCGACTTCCGTTAAAGTTGCAAGCTCCAGTGAAATCAGAGATCCAAATCACATTAATTGGGTGTTTTGAAATTGCGCTGAAGCAGCTTACAAGTCATTTACAAGCCAGCGCAGAATTCCCTTCATTGTTGTTTTGTGCATTACTAAAATACCGGCTGCCTACACCAGGTGATAAATAATGAATGTGTGTGTTTTATAGGCTCCATTCATACTTCATGTTTTGGAATCGCTGCACAATTATCCCTTAAGAGCAAAGGTGGTGCAATTCTGCCACAATTGTCACGCGACAGGATAGTGTGGCAATTGCGGCATACCTTGCCTTTAAAAATCCTATGAAGTTTGTTGCCCAAAAAGTAGCGGGAGCTTATTTTCAGGCAACAAACGTACATAGGGCAGCCCATTCAAGTCGGCTGACCCTATGCGGTGCGCAAAATCACGTGCAAATTGCTCAAACAAAATCGCCAGGGGCAATTCTTATGGGGTAGTAGGCAGGATTTTCTTAAGCTTACTTATAACTATTAAATAAGACACCTTCAGACTTAAATTTGGAATGAAAGAGGCCGCGGCCGTTTATTATTTTACACATTAAAGATCGATAAATCTTTTAAACTTTAAATAACAGCAGTATAGAACAAACCCGGTCCCAACGACCCAGGTTGTCATTACTCAACTAAATACATCGACACATCCAACTTAAAATACAACAAACGTCCCCCTTCGACGTGACCGAAGGTGACCCTAAAATAACAAACTGACCGCGACAAACAAAAAAGGGGGGGGGTGGGAGGGGAACCGCTGGGCTGTCTTCTTTCTTCGCTGCTTGACCGACGGAGTGACGGCTCCTCTGTGAGGGGATCCTTAAATGGGTCCTCTTGAACCCCTTCAGCCAATCAACTTTGAACTTCTTCATAGGCGGGAGAAACCGGCTCAGACAGGTCAGGGGCTTATTCTCCCTAGATACTCAAGTAAGCTAACTAAACCCTATAGCCAATCAGCTTATCTTAAACTCTGACAGGCTCTAAACTGCCTGACAACTTAAACTCTGCCTATTCCTTCTCCTAAACTATCCTCACCTGCCACTACCCCATGAATAAAAGGGGGCCATTCGTTCCCTTTTCTCTTCATTCCCACTACGGGAAGGTGTGAATGCTGCCCTAATGATTTAACTATTTTTTCTTTTTTGTTGCGATTTTTACCTCCCATGCGTATTTTACTTTGATGAATCGGGAGGAAGTTCCGCCGCCGTATACCGCCCGCATTCTTCGCTGGATCCCGGAGAAAAGGTAAGTAAAACCTCTACCAGGATCCAGCGATCTTCCTAGCGGTACCCCGAGTGTGGCTCGGGGTTACCGCTTTTGGCTCTAAAATCTAACCCCGAGTCACGCTCGGGAATACCGATAGGAAGGTTAACCAGTGCTTGGCTATGGAAGTCATGCGACTGTTATATCCTGCTGATGAGAAAAGGTATTTAGCAGTTTATATTTGCTAAATGATTGCATTTTTAAGTTCTGTGTACTGTGGGAGAGCCATCAGTTCAAAAGGGGGGTCCGGCATCTGTTGAGCAGGAGGTCCTGCTGTACTGTCTTATTGCAGACACTGATCCTCTTCTGCTTCCCCCTGCAGTGCTGCCAGCTTCTCCTCTTCTTTCTCCCTCCGGCTTCACTGCAGGGATATTGGTTCTAGCTCATGCACCCTTTCCATCTGCTGTCCGGGCCCCCCTTTGTGCCCCTTCCCCTCCTGCAGTGCTTCTGGCTTCCCTCCTCGCCTCTCCTGCCTGCAGCTGCTGCGGGCACACAGGGGGATGTTTGGGGATAGAGAGCGGAGGTAGGGGGCAGTAAATATGTAATTTCCTGGCCCCTTCTATTCCTGAATGAACACAGTGAGCGATCGGTACCAATCACTCATGTGTCCATTCATCACTAAAGCCTAGTAAACTGTGTTTACTATGCTTCAGTTTGTGAAGAAGCAAGAAGCCTCAAAGTGCTTCCTATTCATTCATCTGTGCAGCTGAGGCTACAGAGAAAGGGACTGAAATCGATATCCTCAGTCACTTTCAGCCAGGGGAAGGGGGCCCTGTCAGGTAGGCTGTATGGGGCCCCCGTGATTTCTAAAAGCAGCCCTGAATTTGAGTGCCGCGTGGCTGTGAAAGACCACCTGCTTTGCCGCCATACACATGCATTACTTTGCACAAATTTTTCTACACTAATTCGCCCATAACACATGTGGTAAAGCTGTGTGAATTGACCCCATTGTATCATATGGTGGGACTCCATAATGGGCCAATTCATAGAAATATAAAGATTATATTGTATTTATCACTTCCTGGTTTTGTAATCATTTGTCCCTCGCAGAGATGAGTCGGTTTTATCTCGGTTTATTATTTTATTTCGCTCGGACTGTATAAACGGAATCGTTGCTGTCACATTTGTTTAAGCTTAAATGGAAAAGCCTTAGAGAAAAATGCATTAATAGGGCACTGAAACAGAGGGATCTGACAGCCCTGCTGCAGATGCTGTGTGTAGTGTAATACAAAACAGAATCACCTTACTGTTTGAACTATGACTGATTCCAACACTGTCTGTTAGTTAATTACTTTTGTGAAGGCATGTCAGCTCACATTAGCAGTGTTTATCCAATAAAATGTTACAGGACAGCAGCCTTCACTACCAGGCAGATGTGACTGTGCAATGGGTTTACTTTGTTGATGAAATTTATCAAGCTCCTTTGGTGGACATAACATCAGATATATATTTTAGGGTTAAGTGTATGTATGCTAAATGTCCAAGGGGTCGATTTATATAAAATGTATCAAGCATTTACACAGCCATCACAAATATTCCCTGTAATCTGCGTTATAAGCTTATTCCTATGATCACAAGCTCCATCTAGTGGCCATAATGCTGTATTTTCCTGATTGAGATATTACAGGAAAATACTGCATTAGGGCCAGAAGAGCGAGCTGACATTCAGCTCCCTCTAGTGGCCAATAAAACATTACAGGACAGCAGCCTTCACTACCATGCAGTTGTGACTTTGTAAAGAACAATCGGGTTTATTCTGTTAATTAAATTTATCAAGCTCCTTTAATGGATCTGGCATCAGATATGTTTTTTGAGGCAAAGTGTATGCATGCTATGTAATGTCCAAGAAATCAATTGATTAAAAAATGTCTCAAACATTCACACAGTCATCATGAACAATCCCTGTAATTTGCCTTATATGTTTATTCCTACCATCATCAGCTCCATCTAGTGGCCATAGTGATGTATTTTCCTGATTGAGTTATTTTCAGTAAAATACAACATTAGGGCCACTAGATGGAGCTGACAGTCAGCTTCATCTAATGGTCAATAAAACATTACAGGACAGCGGCCTTCACTCCCATGCAGATGTGACTGTCTTTACGGACCTTGCTTTGTGCACTAATGCACAGTCATATTGGAACAGGAAGGGTCCTTCCCCAAACTGTTCTTACAAAGATGGGAGCATGAAATTGTCCAAAATGTCTTGGTATGCTGACCCCTTAAGAGTTCCCTTCACTGGAACTAAGTGGCCAAGCCCAACCCCTGAAAAACAACCCCACGCCATAATCCCCCCTCCACCAAATGATTTGGACCAGTGCACAAAGCAAGGTTCATAAAGACATGGATGAGTGAGTTTGGGCCTACACGGTGTCCTGACCTCAACCCAACAGAACACCTTTGGGATGCATTAGAGCGGAGAGGGTGAGCCAGGCCTTCTAGTCCAACAAATGCGCTTCTGGAAGAATGGTCAAACATTCCCATAGACACACTCCTAAACCTTGTGGACAGCCTTCCCAGAAGAGTTGAAGCTGTTATAGCTGCAAAGGGTGGGCCAACTCAATATTGAACCCTACGGACTAAGACTGGGATGCCATTAAAGGCAGGCGTCCCAATACTTTTGGTCATTTAGTGAATGTGTATTTAACCTCCATTCTCTGATTTCTGCTGCAATGAAAGGAGTCGGAAGCTTTGAGCATTTCTTTACTTTCTGTTTCAGTTCATTAATTCCCTGATTCCTGTGTTTCATGAATTGCAGTGGCGGGCAGGGGTCTAATTAGATGACTGATGTCTCCATATAGAGTACCTCTCACTTGCCCATCCTATCACACCATGGGGGGAGGGGGGCTGCTAGCCTCCTAAGCAGTGGCTTAGATCAGGGGTCTCCATTTTTTCTGAACAAATGGCCAGTTAACTGTCCCTCAGGCTTTAGGGGGGTAGACTGTGTCCACTGGAAGTATAGAATACCTCAGCATCAGCAGGAGTGGGAGGAATATTGTACCATTGTTGGCATCTGTGGGAGGAATAGTGCCCCATCATTGGTGTCAGTGAGAGGAATAGTGCCCCATCATTGGTGTCAGTGGGAGGAATAGTGCCCCATCATTGGTGTCAGTGAGAGGAATAGTGCCCCATCATTGGTGTCAGTGGGAGGAATAGTGCCCCATCATCGGTATTAGTGGGGGAATAGTGCCCCATCATTGGTGTCAGTGGGAGGAATAGTGCCCCATCATTGGTGTCAGTGGGAGGAATAGTGCCCCATCATTGGTGTCAGTGAGAAGAATAGTGCCCCATCATTGGTGTCAGTGAGAGGAATAGTTCCCCATCATTGGTGTCAGTGGGAGGAATAGTGCTTCATCATTGGTGTCAGTGGGAGGAATGGTGCCTCATCATTGGTGTCAGTGGGAGGAATGGTGTCCAATCATTGGTGTCAGTGGGAGGAATGGTGCCCCATTATTGGTGTCAGTGGAAGGAATAGTGTCCCATCATTGGTGTCAGTGGGAGGAATAGTGTCCCATCATTGGTGTCAGTGGGAGGTATGGTGCCCCATCATTGGTGTCAGTGGATGGAATAGTGCTCCATTATTGGTGTCAGTGGAGAGAATAGTGTCCCATCATTGGTGTCAGTGGGAGGTATGGTGTCCCATCATTGGTGTTGGTGGGAGGAATGGTTTCCCATCAATGGTGTTGGTGGGAGGAATGGTTTCCCATCAATGGTGTTGGTGGGAGGAATGGTTTCCCATCAATGTTGTTGGTGGGAGGAATGGTGCCCCATCAATGTTGTTGGTGGGAGGAATGGTGCCCCATCAATGTTGTTGGTGGGAGGAATGGTGCCCCAACATTTGTGTCATTGGCAGGAATAATTCCCCACTGCTGGTGTCAGTGGGAAGGTAAGCAAAGGGCCACATCCAGCCCCTGGGCCACAGTTTGGAGACCACTGCCTTAGATGATCTAACACTGTAGTTATACAACTATGAGGTTCAAGGCGAATTAATGCCTAGGCTTAGAATGTGTGCTGCTATTTTTAAGGAAGAATTTAAGACAAAAAGTAAAGGTTTCAGAGTACTGCTTGTGCTTAGAAACATTTTTAGATGTTCTCTATAAGATAGCAGAACATAAAGTGTAACAATCAACATTAACTACTGTTAATCCTTATACTGCTAGCATTAGTAAATAGATAGGAAGGTATATTATTTTTACTTGTTTTAAACTTGTTTTACTTTTTTTACACCAATACATCCCAGGAGTCTTCATTGGCATTTTGTTCTTTCATCTGTAGGAAAGAAGGAGGGGATGTCTCAGCTTAGCACACCTCTCTGCTAAGCACACTCCTGCCTGTATTCCTAAACTAAGGGCAGATGGATTCCAGGAAGTAAATGATACATGAATCATCTGCCCTTACTCAAGATGGTTTCGACTAGAAATGCTACGGGGTGTTTTCCAAAGTGATTCCTCAACAAAATAAAGCAAAGTAAAATAGATGAATATTTTGGATTTGCTTTGAATATTAAAAATTACTTAAAAAGCTTTTTCAGTTTGTGGCACTCAGATAAACTTAAAGTTCTGCTTTAACTTTTTGTGTTTATTTAAAGCGGTATCAAAATAGAAGTATAGCTTTGGTTTTTTTTGAGAATTATACTTATCTAGGCGAATACTGCATCTGTCCCCTGGTGCCTCTACACTGAGAACTGAGCAATCAAACATTGCTGATTGCTCGGTTCTGACAGCTCCCCGAGCAAAGAGCTGCTGACTGTCAGTCACCACTCTCTGCTCTGCATCCTCCTCGCTCATTGGAGCGCTGAGCTGTGGAGGGGCGGGGAGTGGCCAGCTCAGGCTCTCAGGGGCTCGCTGAGAGGGTGAGCCGGGTGTCAGACCTGGCGGATCCCGACTTCCATGGTCGTGATGACACGGTGCCTGGACCGAATTCTGTGACGTCAGCAGATTGCTGACTTCAGTCCGCTCTCTGCTTAAAACGGGTCCCAGGAGTGCAGAACACACTTTTTTTTTGTTTTTGTTCTTTAATAACAATCATATTGTACTTACCTGCTCTGTGTAATGGTTTTGCACAGAACAGCTCTGATCCTCTTCTTTTTGTGTCCCCCGCCGGCGCTCCTGGCTCCTCCTTATCGAGCAGTGCCCCCAGAGAAAGTCGCTTGCCCTATGGGCACCAATGAGTGCTCGCTCCCTAGACGCTGCTCTATGCGTCCATAAGATACATAGAGCCACAGCTCTGCCCCCTCCCCACGCTCTTACCTCATTGGCTCACTGGCTGTGATTGACATAAAGGTATAAAAATCTTCAGCCATTAGAACCACTTTAACCACTTCAGCTCCGGAAGGTTTTACCCCCTTAATCACCAGGCCATTTTTTGCAATTCGGCACTGCGTTACTTTAACGAAAAATTTGCGAGGTCATGCTAGGCTGTACACAAATAACATTGAACTCCTTTTTTTCCCACATTTTTCACACATAGAGCTTTATTTTGGTGTTATTTGACCACCTCTGCGGTTTTTAGAATTTGCGCTAAAAAGAGCGACAATTTTGAAAAAAAACGCCATATTTTTTACTTTCTGCTATAAAACATTCCCAATAAAAAAATTTAAAAATCTATTTTTTTTTATCAGTTTAGGCCAATTTGTATACTGCTACATATGTTTAGTAAACAAAAACCCAAAAAGCGTATTTTAATTGGTTTGCGCAAAAGTTATAGCGTTTTACAAACTATGGGATAGATTTTTGGAATTTTTATACATTTTTTGGTTTTTATTAGTAATGGCGGCGATCAGCGTTTTTTAGCGGGACTGCTACATTGCGGCTGACAGATCGGGCCCCTAACTGACATTTTTGACACTTTTTGGGGACTAGTGACATTAATACAGTAATCAGTGCTAAATAATATGCACTGTTACTGTATAAATGACACTGGCAGGGAAGGGGTTAACACTGGGGGTGATCAAAGGGGTCAATTTGTGCCTAAATATGCTTACTAACTGTGGGGGGGGGGGGGCTCTGTGACACACAGAGAGATCGCAATTTCAGCTTAGCTGAAACTCCTGATCTCTCCCTGCTTGTCTGACAGAAGACTCGCCTGTATTGTTTACATAAGCAGGCAGGTCTTCTGTCAGTTTATCTGACGATTGCGGGAGGCCTACCGACTTCCGCGGCCTGCCTTCCACTGTGTCTAAAACGATGCCACCGAGACCTCGTGCACGAAATCACATAGTACTACGTGATTTTGCGCAGCCGAGCCACCCTGCCACAGTAATACTACAGTGGGCGGTCGGCTAGAGGTTAATTCATTCTTGACTGTGTTTCCCCATGCTCAAAACAACTAAATCACACCACCTTGCTGCACTTCTCCACTCCATTCAGTTATACAAGGGACCAAAAGCTGGGCGAAGCCCACATGGAGAAGACAGTGATTATTGCTGGTGGCTATAGCAGCTGCTAGCGATAATCGTAAGAGAATAAGGCTGTTTGTACCCAAGTTAAGCAATCAATCAACTTGGTTCATTCAGCCCGCCCATTAACGGTTCAAATCTCGGCCGGCCTTAAGGATATTCAAGTATCATGTATCTCAGCTTGGAAGTGAGGGACATTATTTTAAGCCAGGGGTGGGCATGCGGCCCGCACGATCGTTTTGTCCGCCCCCCCCGTGCCGCTGTGTCAAAAGGAGTCGATGGCTCTGTTCTGACACTGTGAATCTCCGAAAAGGGTGGACCCGAGGCGCAGAGCAGTGCGCCTCGAGCCCGCCCATTTGTGTTAAAATAGAGAATGAAAATTCGCTACTGTCTCACGGATCCTCCTCCTCCTCTTCCTTGGCCAATGCAATTGGCCGAGGAGGAGGCGGGACGCGGTAGGACTCGAAGAGACGTGGGGACTGAAGAGAGGAAGCCGCCGCTACAACAGGTAAGTCAAGTGCACTGGGGCTTGGCACACTGCTCACTCTGCATTGTGGTCAATCAGACTGCATTGAAATTGGGCACGCTGTGGTCACTCCGCATTGAAATTGGGCACGCTGTGGTCACTCCGTATTGAAAGGGGGCACGCTGTGGTCACTCCGCATTGAAAGCTGTGGTCACTCCGCATTGAAAGGGGGAATGCTGTGGTCACTCCGCATTGAAAGGGGGCCCGCTGTGGTCACTCCGCATTGAAAGGGGGCACGCTGTGGTCACTCCGCATTGAAAGGGGGCACGCTGTGGTCACTCCGCATTGAAAGGGGGCACGCTGTGGTCACTCCGCATTGAAAGGGGGCACGCTGTGGTCACTCCGCATTGAAAGGGGGCACGTTGTGGTCAGTCTGCATTGAAAGGGGGCACCCTGTGGTCAGTCTGCATTGAAAGGGGGCACACTATACCTTGATTACTGAAGGCCCCTTTCAGACTTTTGTGACCTCAGTCACAATATTTTACAGCTTTTTTTTGCCGCAAAGCAATGCCTATTACATTTATGCATACATTTTGTACGGCCCCCGAATGATGTTACAAAAATCCAAATGGCCCTTGGCAGAAAAAAGGTTCCCCACCCCTGTTTTAAGCCATAAATATCTGTGGCTATGGAGGACAGCACAATACAGGTTAATGAGAGTGACATGACTGAAGTCTAATTGTGGTATGACTACCTGGACCCTACCAGCAGTGAATTCAAATGCTTGGAAAAATCTGTTTTAGGCTTCACAACATATAAGAAACTCTCTATGCCCCCCTGAGAGACTCGATTAGTATTATTAATATTCTTTTTCCCAGATCTTTTTATAATAAAACGTCTCTCGCTATGTACTGCAATCAGGGCTGCCACAGAAGAAACTTCCAGATTTCAAGTCTCCGGGGGCAAGAGAATTTAGAACAGATTCAGCCCCGCATCTCCATTTCTGCTAATTGCAAAATGCCCATTCTGGTCTTACTTAGGAAAAGTTTGATTAAATGGAATAAAAGAAAGCCTAAAAGGAATGGTGGAAGATACAGAACACTGTCAGCTGCCGCTATTTTGAAGCTAAATACCTGCTTACCAAGACCATTGATTTACACATACGCAAAGGGGCGTTGATAGCGGTGACATGACATGGTTCAATGACAATGACCAAATATGGCCATGGCCACAAGGAACGATCATTCACGAGTATTAGCATTAGAATCAGTCTTGCTGATAGTATGCTGGATTTGTCGGGTTTTTTCTTTTGGCAATTCAGCGGGTGACGCACATCATGATTAACTATGGATTTACAAGGCAGGGGCGTAACTACAGGGGGTGCAGTGGTTGCAATTGCAACCGAGCTCCATGCTCCAGGGGGCCTGTGCGACTCCCCTGTACACCTGGTTAGGAGGGGCGGCGGGGGCAGCATGTAGAGAAATCACTGACCTTCTTTTTCCTCTTGTAGCTGCAGGAGGAAAATGGAGGAGATTGCTTCCTCTGTATGCTGCCCCCGCCACTCCTCCTATCCAGTTCACTTGTGTTCTGCTGTCTCTGGGCCCCTCTGTGCTCCCCTTGTCTCCCCCCCCCCCCCCCCCCCACTGTGCTCCCTTCCCTCTCCTGCCGGCTGCTGCAGTGGTTGTGTCACAATTGAGAACCAGGAAGGGGTCGGTAAATCTGTAATTTAGCAGCTCCTTCATTTTCTGTATGGACAGAGTCATAGTCAGTGACATTGTAAAAAAATAGAATAAAATTATAAAAAAATAATACAATGAAAGTACCAAAAAATCAAAAATACTGACACCAGTAGGTGAACTTCCAGGATCACAAAGGTCACACTTGCGACCGGCTGGCATTCCACCACGGTGGGGAGTCCCCAAGTTGGCAGGAAGGGGCCCCACTGCAGAACTTGTGAAAGGGTCCCGCTGCAGGACCATAATAAAGGGCCCCGCAATGAGAGTAAAGGGCCCCAGGATCAGTGGGAAGAGCCCCAGGCTTGAAGGGGAGGGCCCCGGCCAGGGGTCCGGGGGGACCCTTCATGGTTTCTTGCACCGGGGCCCTGAAGGTTCTACTTGAGCCTCTGCAACAAGAGGACTTTTTTGGTGATTCTAATTTCTTTAGTAGATGACTATGTTTCCCTCATTCACATAGGAAAGGCAATAAGTATAAGCCCCCCCTCTCCACTCACAGACCCCAACTACCACCAGGCAAGGGTTTTGGGAAAGTGGTCCCTGTCCTCTTTAAGTGGACAGAAAAAAGCAGAACACGGACTCTATGTATGCTATGTATTTTGTGGGCTCTTTGAAGGGATCTTTGTGAAGCCAACAGGGAAATGTAATTTGCTGGCATTTTAAAACACTGTTTTCTTTGTACTTGTCAGTGCTGCTGCAACACTTTCTGTACATAATAGAGATGTTCCCCATTCACAGGCAGGGTTAGGAACCCCAAGCATGTTGTTTAAAGGAAATGGTATATTTAATGTATCACTTTAGGATTTAAGAAATCGCTGCTCCCTGCCGAATGTAATGTTTACATTTTTTTGCATTGGTACATACACTATATTAATATTAATAAAAGGTGATGTGAAATAGGTGAGAACAGCTGCCACATAGATAAGGTGATGAAACACCTTAAACATGAAAACTAAAATAAAAAAAGATATGGCGCTACACCTAATAATCAATACATTAACCCACATGTAACCTATATGGATTATAATGCATAGTTCTAATAGTGGACTAATACATATAACCAAGGCTTTTTTTCAGCAGGAATGTGGGGGAACGCAGTTCCGGCACCTCCAGCACTGAATGTATTTTATGGCAAGGAGAGCTGGGGTGTGCTAGAGGGTCTAGTGATGCTGCCTGATAGGGGATCTTTTGTCGCTGGTGGGGATCTATTTTTTGTGTGGGGATCTATTGTTGCTGGCTTGGGTGTCTTATGTTGCTGGGGGAGGGGGGTCAATTGTTGCTAGGAGGAATCTATTGTTAAGGGAGAGGTCTATTGCTGCTGGCTGCCGGAGGGTCTGTGGATGTTGGCAGATCTGTTGTTGCTGCTGAGGGGCTATTGTTGTGTTGGGGTCTATTGTTGCTGGGGTGGGGTCTATCAAATTCCATACCAACTATTAAGGCCCCTTTCACACTTGTTGAACTTGTCCTGCGACTTGGGACTACAAAGTTGCATGACAAGCCGTACCCCATGATTTCCAATGAGTACCGTATCTGTGCGACTACAAGCCGAAGTGACTTCAAAGTAGTCCATGCGCTACTTTGGTCAGACTTTGATGCGACTTGAGGTCCATAGACCTCAAGATTACACAGGCATTGCTTCAAGTTGCTTCAAAGTCATGTCAAAGTCCTGCTACTTTCAGGTCATACAAGTGTGAAAGGGGCCTTAGTAGCACAAAATGATACTTGATTCTGTATTCTCTAAAAGGGGCAATAGAGGGAGGTGGGTAGGGGGTGAAACCAAGGGACGGTGCTCAGAGGTAGATGGCAGAGACGAAGTGTGAAGGGAGGAGTTCCTACACCTATTCTCTGAGGCTTTGCCCTACAATAAAGACCATGATTGATCTATTTACAAGTCATAAGGTAAAACCGCAATTCTTATAGAAGAGAGTGTTAAACGACAGAGAATTGAATGTGAACACAATGTTTCAAAAATGGGTATAGAATAAAAACTATAAAATATCCCTGTTCAAGACAATATAATGAGGGAATACCCCATGCTGCGGTGAGCCCATTAAATAATAATGATGAACCTTAATTAAGGTATAAGAAAATATTTAAAAAATGTTAAAAAAAAATGAAAGCAACCACACCCCAGATGATGACTAAGTAGACAAAACGCGTCGGGTTGAGTCCTGTCCATGCCATTGCATACTGATGCTGTATACAGACTAATCTTGAAAGCACTTTTTTTTATCTACCCTACTGTAATTATTCTGAACTTTTAATAAATACCTTCTTTGGATGGTTTTACGCTATGTGGAGTTTTCTGTTTCCTTTCTTTGATGACCTATCCACTTGGTGACTGTTGGAGAGTATCCACCCTGAGAGCAACATTCTATGCATAACCTCTATGGATGACGATTAAGAGTCTTTCCAATATATGAGCGTGAGAAGGAGATTGATGTGAGGAGCTATCCATCGACCTCCTCAGTATATTAGGTGTATATACACTAACGCATGAGTTGACTCATTGGCGTACACCAAACTGGGTCCACTCATTCCGGTAAGCCTCCCTATGTGATTGGTGGTGGATCGTGTCACATCAATTATTTCTATATTCACCTTTGGAGCACCTTTTTGAAGATTATTGGCCTAATGCTTATTGCGATACACAAGGACTTTATCTTTCTACGCTATCTTTTCATGTCACTTTTATGATGATGTGATTTTGTTCTCTGCGTTTCTTCGCACATGTGTATTTTATATTCTTTGCACATTTATATGATATTCATATCAGGTTCTGTGATTGATTACCACATGTTTATTATCCATTAGCGCTGCACATATTGTTTATAATAATGTTTTGTGAACTGGCTTATAGCCCTTAGGCTCGGTTCACATTTGTGCGATGCGCGAACGATGCGAATATGCAGCGTGATCCCGCATCGCATCCGCACATCTGGCAGTTCACACTGCCATATGCGATACGCAGGGGGTATCAATTAAATGTTAACGACACCCCCAGTTTGATCGCATATCGCAGTGCGATCTGCAAGTTCGCACAGAATCGGATCACACAAGTGTGAACCACTGTGCAATCCGATTCTGAGGCGGCTCAAAAAATGCCTCATGTGCGAGTTTGCTGCAGATGCGCTGCAAATTCAGCCATACAAAGTGTCAAAGCATCCGCACAGGAGATCGCATGTAATGAAGGAGCAGTGCGCTCCGGATTACATGTGATCAGCGCATCCGCACAAATGTGAACCGGCACTAAAAATGAGCATACAAACTTTTTTTCCAAAGTTTTCTGAACGTCGCTGGAACCAAACCCAGTGCAGTTCAGCTCATACCTAACCATGACAAGAAATGCAGGGAAGAATATTATTGAGACAGGAAAGCACAGACTACAATACAAACTTTATAGAGGTTTCTATAGCCCACTCTACTAAAAACAGTTTCTGCTACAGCCTTTCTCCCCATTGGTAAGATTACTCATCATTTCCTGTTGATCTTTCTGAAAATCTTGTCAGCTGATAACTTCCTGTGCTGCAAATTTGTTTTATTTTTTTCCCAGCTATCTCTAAGGACTACAAAACGCTTCCTCTGTATGGTATAGAGAAGAGGGAGGAAGGAGAGGAGGGGGGGGGGGGTTGTAGTCATGATGTCCTAGGGCAGGGGTCTCCAAACTTTCTAAACAAAGGACCAGTTTACTGTCCTTAAAACTTTAGGGAGGCCAGACTGTGGCCAGTGGGAGAAGAAAATGTCCTGGCATCAGTGGGATTAAACAATGCCTCATAATTGGTATTAGGGAGCGTAATAGTACCTTCCATTCTGACATCAATGGGAGGAATAGTGCCCCATCATTGGCATCAGTGGGAGAAATGATGCGCCATCATAGGTATCAGTGGGGAGAATAGTGCTTCATCATTGGTTTCAATGGGAGTATTAGTGTCCCATCATTAGTGTCACAGTGAGGAATAGTGTCCCATTGTTGGTATCAATAAGTCAATGGGAGAAATAGTGCCCCGTCATTGGTATCAATGGAAGGAATAGTGTGCCATAGTTGGTGTCAGTGAGAGGACTAATGCCCCATTGTAGGTATCAGTGACAGAAACTTTGTCCCACCGTTGCTGACAGTGGAGGGAATAATGCCCCAAGGGTTGGATAAAAGCAAACAAAGGGCAGCGTCTGGCCCCTGGGCCCCAGTTTGAAAACCACTGTCCCAGGGTGACAACACTCCATAGATACAGTACAGATAGTGAGTATTGTCACCCCAGGAAATGTGTTACTCACAGAAGCACCAGGTGAAACAGAGCTTAAAAAAAGAAATCTAATGCAGCCACCACATCTAGGGACTGATAAGCTGCAATATATTACTTTTTGTTCTTGGATTTAGATACACTTTAACAGTAATAGGCCAGGAGCTGAGGCGTAGCCTAGGCAGAGGGCCTGCATGACTGGGGTTTGGACATACAGGCTATAGAGCGAAGGGTTACGTAGGTTAAGTAAATAGAGGACTTACCTTATTGGTGGAGGTCAGGGTGGGGCAGGGTGTGGTCTCAGGGGGTCTTCTGGGGGAGGTATTGCCTGTGGCTTCATTCCAGCAAGGGACAGCGCAGGGTTAGAATCTCCCTCCCTCCCGCCCTATGGGGTTGTTTTTGTTTTTGGTTGGGTTGGAGTTTGTTCGTCAGTACTACTTTCTGGGTGCAGGTATTGTCAGGGCAGCAGGCAGAGGTCGCTGAGTTTTTGAAGGCAGGGGATGGTTACGCTCTTTGGAGAGCGAGGGCCTGGGCCCATCTTTGGTATTGGTGTACCTGCCCTAATAAGTGGTGGTTTTAATACTCAAGTGTTGGAAGCTGGCTGTATCGGTTGGAGGAGTTAAAAACGTTTGTCCCCGAGTCGGTGTAATTGCGTCTGGGGGCCTATGGTGACACTAATGTGGTGCCAGATACAGCCGGTTGATCATTTAAGGGTGCCTTCAAAAATCTTAAGACCTATTGGAAAAGTAGGAACTTTTAACAGGCTGGTTATGTATGTTATATATTTAACCACTTAAGCCCCGGAGGATTTGGCTGCTAAACGACCAGGGGGTATTTTGCGATTCGGCACTGCGTGACTTTAACAGACAATTGCGCGGTCGTGCGACGCTGTACCTAAACGAATTTGGCGTCCTTTTTTTTTCCCACAAACAGAGCTTTCTTTTGGCGGTATTTGATCACCTGTGCGATTTTTTGATCACGCGCTATAAACAAAAAAAGAGCGTCAATTTTGCAAAAATAGCAATATTTTTCCCTTTTTTTTATATGAAATTCCCCCCCAAAAAAATGTAAAAATCAAAATTTTTTAACATTTTCGGCTAATTTGTTTTATGCTACCTATGTTTGGTAAAAAAAATCGCAAAAAGCGTATTTTGATTGGTTTGCGCAAAAGTTATTGCGTTTACTGACTAAGGGAAAGAATTTTGTCATTTTTGTTGTTTTTTTTTTTAACGCGTAATGGCGGCGATCTGCGATTTTTTTTGCGGTACTGCGACATTGTGGCGGACAGATCGGACCCTTGACTGACATTTTTGACACTTTTGGGGTTACCAGTGACATTTCTACAGTAATCAGTGCTATATATATGCACTGTTACTGTAAAAATACACTGGTAGTGAAGGGGTTAACTTTATTTGAGAGGGAGGGGCTGTGTGTGTCCCTAGGGGCGTGATTCTTACTGTGATTGGCTGTGGCTTCAGCTGTATGCAGAGTGATCAACGGATCTACATACTAGATCCATATGATCAGCTCTCATACAGAGGGGAGAATGACAGGCAGCTTGTTTACACAAGCTGCCTGACTTTCTCCCTCTCCCCCGCCGATCGCAGAGTGGCCGGCGGACATCGGGTCCGCCGGTCACACGCGCGGGGGGGTCCGTGACCACGCGGGAGCGGAAGCGCGCCTCCGGCGGCGCGCGCTCGCTCCCTAGACCCTCACAAGCTAGTGACGTAGCCCTACGTCACTTTGCCTGTGAGGGGCTGACCGCCGACGTAGATCGGCGTGAGGCGGTCGGCAAGTGGTTAAAATGGTGTAATGAAAATGTGGTTATTTATGTTTTGTTAATAAAGAGGCTGCTTTGGCCATTTTAAACCATAATAAAGAGGTGGTGTGTAGTCATTTATTGGGTTACAGGGTAGGTATGTGGGTTGGTTGGTTTAGGCTCGGGCAGCCAAAAAATATTGGGCAATACCCCCAGTCATGTATTTGGGCTTTAAATAATAGTGCAGCAAACATGCCCAGATCATTACAAATGAAGCTCAGTTTATTCACATTGCTTCTTAAAGTCCACCGATATATAGACAACATCAAACATCCTATATTATAAAAACAAAATTACAATTATTTACTATTCATATGTAAAGAAAGTTTCTTATATGTTCCCAAAGCTATACCGAACATAATTTCTCCATACAGCAGTGAAAATGAGGTTTGTAAGTGGAATATGAATTATTTCTCACCCAGTTAGGATGTAAGCTGGCATTGCACAATGACTTACAATAAGCCGTACAGAATTCCAGGTGAAAACGATCTCCGTAGGGATACAAAAGGAGGAGATTGAAAGATGTCTGGAAGAATTAGCTTCAGACTGAAACAAAAGGGAAACTGATAGGGAGAAAAGTAAAGTGAATATATGATGCCGGATGGCCGGTCATGTAGAAAGTGGCCATAGAACAGCAGTATGATATGTGCATAGTCAGTAACTATGTCTAGGGAGAGCAGGTAGTAATAGATGGATACATTACAGCTGGACGTGGATGTCCTTCTCACACTAGGCCTCTTGATCAAATTGCCTGAGGGAAGAACTCTTCTTATGGTCACAGAAACCAATTAGGCTATCATATTCAAGTTTCTAATGCACCATGGTGATGGTAAAGCAGCCATTCTCAACAAGGGTTACGTGGAACCCTAGGATTCCCTCAGAGGTCACTAGAGGTTCCTTGAGCTGGGGCTGATTGATCTCCAATCTTATGGTGCATGTATAGTTCTGGGTCCAACACCACTTAGCAGAGCCCACAACATGAAACCAATAATCATTTTTGCTGTACATCTGGGGCAATTTTGGCATTTTTTTTCTGCTAGAAAATTACTTAGAACACCCAAAAATTATTTATTTTCTGAAAGGAGAAAAATAAAATGGTGGCTGATGCTATTTGTTTGTGTGTTATACCATATTTGCGCTGATATTTATCAAATGCACATTTTCAAGAAAAAAAACACACTTAAATAAATTTTAGTGCACACGAACACAATATATTACCCAATGTTTTAGTAAAATAAGAGATAATGTTCCACCAAGCAAAAAGATACCTAACATGTCAAGATTTCAAACTTCTGTAACATGGCAACAAACTATAGTACCTAAAATTATCCATAGGCAATGCTTTAAAAGCCTAAGTATTTTTTACCTTAAAGCAGTGGTCTGCAAACTGCAGCCGGGGGCCAGATGTGGCCCTTTGTTTGCCTTTATCTAGCCCTTGGGGCACTATTCTTCCCACTGATGGTAACGATGGGGGTATTTTCCTTAAACCCACACCTACGATGGGGCACTTTTTCTCCAACTGACACCAATGACGGGGCACTATTCTTCCCACTGATACCAACGATGGGGCACTATTCTTCTCACTGATACCAATGTTGGGGCACTATTCCTCCCACTGATACCAACGATGGGGCACTATTCTTCTCACTGATACCAATGTTGGGGCACTATTCCTCCCACTGATACCAACGATGGGGCACTATTCTTCTCATTGATACCAATGTTGGGGCACTATTTCTCCCACTGACACCAACGATGGGGCATTATTCTTCTTACTGATACCAATAATCGGGGCACTATTCCTCCCACTGATACCAAGCATGGGGCACTATTCTTCTTACTGATACCAATAATTGGGGCACTATTCCTCTCACTGATGCCAACTATGGGGCACTATTTCTCCCACTGACACCAACAATGGAGCACTATTCCTCTCACTGATACCAAAGACGGGCACTATTCCTTCCCATTATACCAATGATGGGGCATTATTCCTCCCACTGATATCAATGATGGGGCTCAATTCGTCCCACTGACACCAATGATGGGGCCCAATTCGTCCCACTGACACCAACAATAGGGTACTTTTCCTCCCCCTAATATCAAAGACGAATTGTTTACTCCCACTGACACCAGGAAAATTTCTAGTCCCACTGGCCACGGTCCAGCCCCCCTAAAGTCTGAAGGACAGTAAACTGGCCCTTTGTTTAGAAAGTTTGGAGACCTCTGCCTTAAAGCATTCCTTGCATTAAGGTAAAAAATGTTTAGGCATCAGTATCCTTCTCACCCCCCTCTTTTACTTACATGAGCCATCATTAGATCCAGTGCTGTGCACATCTGCAGCTCTTCTCTCCCCTCACTTCCAGGTCTCACTTGCTTTCCGGGGCACTGGGAGTCATTGACTCCCACTGCTGTCAATCAAAACCAGGGACGAGGGAGCGGGGGTTCGGAAGTGAGCACGCACAAGAAGCCACTTCCCATGGGGGCACTGGGCATACTGTAGAGGAGGAGCCAGGAGCACTGGTGTGGGCCCTGAGAAGAGGAGGTTTTGGGCAACTCTGTGCAATGTAAGTATAGAGATATTTGTCATTAAAAAAAATACCTTTACAACCAACTTAAAGGTTTACAGTTAAGGCTTAAGCTTGAGCTCTGATGCTAAAATGATTGCTCCCACTCTGACGTTCATGGCGTGTTGTGCAAACACTGTGTATACAGTATATGGAAGCCAGGCCTACGTGCGCGCTTGCATTCACGTGAGCACAGGGGGATGTGAGCACAGCACTTTAAAATGTATTTATTTATTTTATTTAAATGTTTAACTTTTTTTTTACACTTTATTATTTAACTTTATTGCTATCACAAGGGATGAACATCCGTTGTTATAGCTTTGTCAGTGACAGCTTCTCTTTATGGGGAGCTCAGAGGTCTGTCAAACCATCTAATCCCTCCTCTGCCCTCCAAGGCATTTTAACAGAGAGCCCTGTAAAAGTGATTGGGGGTTACTTTTTTCTAGCTGTAGCTGCAGCCATGATCCTGATATAAGAACTTTTCATCCAGAATCTAAATATACGTACGCTGGATGGGAAGTGGTTAAGGGTGGTCTTTCTAGCAACCAATGTAAGTGGAGCATTCTTCCCATTGACCACCAATGTAAAAAGCTCTTTTCCAATGATCACCAATGTGAGGGGCATTCTTGCAATGACCACCAATGTTTTAATGATGTCCCAATTTAAGCTGGATAAATGCCCTGTATGCTGGATAGTTGATGTGTACATTGTATGTGTAATCGCAGTATAAGGCCCCTTTCACATGGGCGATCCGATCCACCTGTCAGTTTTTCAGGCGGACCGGATCGGATGCTCCATGCATCCCTATGGGGCAGCGGGTGTCAGCAGAGACATCTCCGCTGACATCTGCTGCTATCAGATCCGATCCTGTCCGTGAAATCTGGACGGATGGAAACCCTATTTTCCATCCGTCTGGAGGATCGGATCGGATGGGATCGCATGAAAACGGACAGGCGGTCCGTTCTCATCCGATCTCCCATAGAGGAGAGCAGGGACCTGCCAGCTCCGTCTCTGCACACAGAGCAGAGACGGACCTGTCATCCGCCTGCTCAGCGGGGATCGGCGGATCGATCCCCCGCTGAGCAGAATGGACTCCGTCTGCCAGTGCGCCCGTGTAAAAGAGGCCTAAAAGTACAATATAAAACTTTTGGTAGTTAAAACATATTTAAATGTAATATATTGACACTTACCAGTCCTTAGATGTGGTGGCTACATTTGCTTTTTTTCCATTTATTTTGACCAGGTAACCCTGCTAGTAACACACTTCCTATGCTAGGTTGACAACACTCACTACCCTACTGCATCAATTGAGAAGCAGCATTATCAGAATAGGACAGGGCTGCAAACACCTCCCCCTCTCTCCTTCATCATAAAATAGAAGGAAGGGGTTCTGTCATCAGAGATAGCTGGGAACAACGTAACTGATAAGGGTGCAGCATAAGCAGACAGGAAGTTAACAGCTAACAAGATTTCTGGCAGGCTCAACAAATGTCTTTTGCACTTTTAAGAGAAGTATGGGCAAAGCTTTTTTGGCCATACGTCTCTTTTGGATCACAGGAGTACAATTACTTTTGTTCTCCTGTGACCCAGAGTGAGTTGATAGCGGTCTATTGCCTGCTATCAGCTGATGAAGCAGAGCCCCTCTCTAGGCTCGGGGAGCATCCCTACAATATTGTCCGGATCTACCCCATTGCCTGATTGACAGCTGGCTTAGTCTTTCAGCATCTAACTGAGAGCCAGAGTTGGCTCTCCAGCCCCTCTCCAGTCCGGTACTCCACTGACTGCTGAAGGGGCAGCGAGGAGAGTGGTTACTGTTAAACAGCTTGCTGAGTAGTTAAGACAGCTGTGCATTATATGATGAGCTGTTAGCATAGCTTGCTGAGTAACTAGGATAGTTGTGCATTAAATGCTGAGTAACTAGCATAGCAGTGCATTATATGCTGAGTCGTCGGAATAGCTCTGCATTATATGCTGATTAGTTAGGATACCAGTGCATTAAATGCTAAGTATTTGGCAGGCATCCCAACCTGCAAAAACGAATTTCAGGGAGGTGGCACTCTGTGCAGGTGCTGGCAGGTACTGCTGGCACGGTTACTGCTGGCGGGTAATGCTGGTGGGTACTGCTGGTGGGTACTGCTGGCGGTTACTGCTTGCAGGTAGTGCTGGCAGTTACTGCTGGTGGTTACTGCTGGCAATTTCTGCTGGTGGTTACTGCTGGTGGGTAATGCTGCTGGGTACTGCTGGCGGGTACTTCCGGTGGGTACTTCTGGCAGTTACTGCTGGCAGGTAGTGCTGGCGATTTCTGCTGGTGGGTAATGCTGGTGGTTACTGCTGGCGGGTACTGCTGGCAGGTAATGCTGGTCATGCGGGTACTGCTGGAGGAAGCAGTAGAGAGCAGGGCCAGCTACAGTAGAGAGCAGGGCCGCTGCTCTCTGTATGGCTCCTGTCACAGGCGGAGTGCATATCACCCCGCCTGTGACAGGGCCGTAACTACAGGAAGCAGCGGCTCTGTCACTGACTGCAGACGTCCTAAGGTCTCCCACGCCAGCCGGGAGATCGCATGGCACTTGAGGGTGACCGTGAGCGGCCGGCCAAAGACGGGAAACTCCCGCATGTCTGAGTTGGGATAGCTGAGCATTATATGCTGAGTAGTTGGGATATCTGTGCATTATATGCTGAGTAGTTAGGATAGGTATGCATTATATGCTGAGTAGTCGGGATATCTGTGCATTATATGCTGAGTAGTTGGGATAGCTGAGCATTATATGCTGAGTAGTCGGGATATCTGTGCATTATATGCTGAGTAGTTAGGATAGCTGTGCATTATATGCTGAGTAGTTAGGATAGCTGTGCATTATATGCTGAGTAGTCAGGATAGCTAAGCATTATTTTCTGCACAAACAGTATATCAAACTACAGTTTTCTTCAAAGTAAGGCACATTTTCCAGTATGGTGTATCTACTGAGAGCAGGAGTTTTGCCATGTTACTTAATTACACACTGAAGATGATTATTAATGGAATTAGCATAAGGCATGTAGCTACATAAAACGAGACTGATCGGCCTCATCTGATAGCAAATATTTATTGCCTACTTCAAAGGAATCCAGGAAATCAGATCAGGATTGCAATTAACTTCTCTCTCATAATAATTTTACACTGAAGTCAGTCGGAAATGTTAACTGTGGAAGAGTGATACTTGATGCAGATTTTTACAATGGTCTGAAAACACAACGTATGGCTACTAGAACATAGGGACACAATTATGTCATTCTAGAAATATGTTAGTGAGCGGTGTTGCCTACGATCGTGAAAAGTAATATATGTTTTTTGAGAGCTACAGGCAGGATACAAATGGCCAAAATAAATCAGCAAAGCTCTTAAAGCCCATTTCCAAGCATAATTTTAATATCTTAAAGTGGAAATTCCCCCTAAAAGGGAAGTTTAACTTTAACACCACCTTCCCCCTCCTCTCCCACGTTTGGAGGTTTTTTTTTGGGGGGGGGGGGGCTAGTTTTGGGAAGGCTCCAAGTCCCACTTCTACTCTGACCACCTAGGCCCCGGGTCCTCAATAGGCGGACTCCGGGCCGCGTCCGGACCCAGGCGCGCTTAGCTCTGGACCGCGGCGGTCTGTCTGTGCTGAAGCTGCTGCCTATTCCTTTTCACCCAACCGCCGCCCTGCCCGTCGCCCAGCATTCACAGCGGAGGAGGAACTTATTCCTCCTCGCGCCTAAGCACCCCCGCCGCGCTGCATTCCGGGAGTTGTAGTCTGTGGACACTGAGCTGAGGGAAGCCGGGCTTCGGCGGCAGGTGGTGAAGAGACATCTGCTCGGTGGCTAGGTGCATGGGCGTCTGAGAGCTCATCTCCTTGCCAAGCAGAAAGACCGGGACCTACCACATCGAAGAGGGTCACTCCAAACTCACATCCTGACCATCCCTGCATCCCCGACCGACCACCGATCATGCCACCTTAGAGGAAGGGGGTTTCTTTTCTCTACACTACAGCAACTAGGAAGACAAGTAAGTGCGGGAATGCTTGAATGTAAAATAAATCTATAATTTTATCTATACAGAACTACAGAAATGTTTTTAAAAAGAATAATGTATTTCACCTGCATATCCACTGAAAATATACAGCAAAAAATAGTTTGTACTACTGTAAACCATAAAAATGAAGTCTCACTGCATTTTTAAAGAATTATTTTCATATAATATAATGAAAATAATTCTTTAAAAATGCAGTGAGACTTCATTTTTATGGTTTACAGTAGTACAAACTATTTTTTGCTGTATATTTTCAGTGGATATGCAGGTGAAATACATTATTCTTTTCAAAAACATTTCTGTAGTTCTGTATAGTTAAAATTATAGATTTATTTTACATGCACATATATATTTGTTTTCCATCATTGCCGCCACAATGGCTGAAATTATAAATCAGGCTGACGGGAAGAATAGCTAAAAGACACAAAATTTTGTTTGCAGTCTCTCTCTATCTATGGATCAAACATCATATTTCACATATTGGTTGTGTATTTGTTAGGTCATTTTTTTGTGTATAGTTCAAAAGTTTTGGGGGAATGCCTTTTGTTGTTGGCGTTCTGTATTTGGAATTTGACGGTCAGTTTTCCGGACCTCGGACTGAATGGAAAATTGGTAAGTGGACCTTTCAAGTTTACATTTGAGTACCCCTGACCTAGGCCAATGATGGCGAGCATTGGAACCCCAGATGTTTTGGAACTACATTTCCCATGATGCTCAACTACACTGCAGAGTGCAGGAGCATCATTCCAGAACATCTAGGGTGCCAAGGTTCACCATCACTGACCTAGGCGATCAGAACGGAAGTTCACCACCACCCACAGCCTTCTAGGACATCTCAGGAGTCCAAAGAAGGCTACAGGATCATTCACAAAGTACAGTGGGAAGCTGGCTGTGAAGCCCCAAGGAGCCACAGCCGGCTTATTTTACTAAACATGCTGGTGCAAGAGACCCATAGACCAGCAAAGAACTGGCCCGGGTGAGGACAGTACTGGTTCCTTGAACAGATAAGTGAGTGCCTTTTTTTTAGGTCTGCAGCTACGGTATTTGTAGCTGCAGAATTTTAATTATTTTGGTTAAGATTGAAGATCTTCTTTAACCGCTCATGGACAGCCCACCGCATATATACTGTGGCAGGGCGGCCCGGCTGTGCAAAATCATGTAATGTACGTGATTTTGTACATGTGTTCTGGGTCGCGCGTGCGCACAGCCAGAGCGCCGCTTCAACTGTGGTTGGACACAGCAGGAGCCAATCAGCGGGTCGCGATCATTCGGAGGAAAGGCCCGCCGATCATTCTGAGGAAAGGTAGAATGGTGGTCTGTATGTAAACAAGGCACACCACTGTTCTGTCAAGGAGTAAAAGAGTAATCTTGTGTTTCAGCTAAGCAGAAACACGGATCTCTCTTTTCGTCCAGTCCACTCCACCCACAGTTAGAAAGCACTCCCTAGGAGCACACTTAACCCCTTGATTGCCCCTGGTGTTAACCCCTTCCCTGTCAGTGTCATTTATACAGTGACAGTGCATTTTTTTGCACTGATCCCTGTATTAGTGTCACTGGTTCCCACAGAGTGTCAGTGTCAATTAGTGTCAGTGAGTGCCGCAGTGTTGCAGTCCCACTATAAGTCCCTCTTTGCTGCAATTACTAGTATACAAATGTTTTTTTCCAGTATATATATTTACTATAGTTTGTAGACGCTGTAACTTTTGCAGTGCTAAAAATATGAACTGTCACTGTACTAATGATACTGGCTGGGAAGGGGTTTAACATCCAGAGTAATAAAAGAAGTGTGTGCCTAGCCAGTGTTTTGTGTACTATGTATGCTGCTTTCACTCTCAGACTCTCTACTGGAAAATCTGTGGGTGCCGGCAGACATCCATTGGCCGGGACCCACTGATCGGCTTCTGCTGTGTATATACAGATGTATCTCAAAAAAATTTGAATACCCCAAATCATCACTGACTGTGGAAATTTCACACTGGACCTCATGCATCTTGGATTTTGTGCCTCTCCACTCTTCCTCCAGACGCTGGGACCTTGATTTCCAATTGAAATGCAAAATTTTCCACAATCTGTGATGATTTATGGAGCCATGTCATCTGGTTTTGGTTCACTGTGTTTTATCAAGTCCAGTCAGCGCAGCCCTCTATCAGGAAATTCTACAGCACTTCATGCTTCCCTCTGCTGACCAGCTTTATAGAGATTCTGATTTCATTTTTCAGCAGGGCTTGGCACCTGCCCACACTGCCAAAAGTACCAACATCTGGTTTAATGATCATGGTATCACTGTGCTTGATTGGCCAGCAAACTCGCTTGACCTAAACCCCATAGAGAATCTGTGGGGTATTGCATAATTCCCAACTTTCAAACTTGAGAATGAGGGACACTTGAGGTAGGCAGAGACCTGCGGCGCACTATGCATGCTGTGGCAAAAAGCATGTGTCGTCGAATTTCACAGTGGAAGGGGCTTAAGGGGCATGGTTAAACAAAACCCAGGCTTTGGATATGTGCTGGGGGGTGCCTTGGGAAGAGAGAGGACTTGTGCTAGAAGGTGGGGTGGAGGGGGGGTTAGATATGTGCTTGGAGGGATCTGGGAGGGGAGAGGACTTGTGCTAGAAGGTGGGATATGGGGGGGGGGGCAGATATATGCTGGGGGTGTTTTGGGAGGGGAGTGGACTTGTGCTAGAAGGTGGGATATGGGGGGGGGCAGATATATGCTGGGGGTGTTTTGGGAGGGGAGTGGACTTGTGCTAGAAGGTGGGGGGGGGGTGGCAGATATGTGAAGGAGGGCTCTTTAGGAGGGAAAAGGATTTGTGCTAGAAGGTGGGTGTGGGGGATTTCAAATCCAATCCCCCCCCTCTTCTAGCAGTCCTCTACCCTCCAAAAGCCCCCCACAGCACATATTCCCTTACTACCGGCCCTGCCAAATACCTCCTCCAAGTGTACATATAACAGAAAAGGGGAAATATCCTGTGCTAAAGTGTCAATAACAGAAGTCACAAACAATTATATCAACAAATGACAGCAGTACTCGCTGTATCTACACACAATAATACAAAGAAGACCACTAAAACAATGTGTTGCACTGCCAAATAATAAATAATATGAACCCACCATAAATTCAATAAAACACATAATATAACTACCACCATAAACAACAAATAAACATAAACAAATTTCAAAAAAGTGTAATAAATAAATAAATCCATAATAAAGTGATTTGGAAAGTTCATAAAATATAAATAAATCAATAAATAGGTGATTGAAGAAGTTCTTGAAAATTTGAAGATTTTATTGAATTTATGGTGAGTTCGGTGAAAATGGCATGAGGTCTCCCCCAAAACCTATACCGTAAATTTTAAAGTGGAAAATATAGCTTTGTGAATGGAGCCCAGTGTGAGGCTTTAGCACCTTGGTGGAAAGTACTGTATATCAGACACTTTTGCTTTGCTGAACAGAGCAACATGGTGAGGTGTCAAGGTGATTTAGCAATCGGAGCTCCTCCCAATCAGATTGCTAGTGCTTGGACTTTTTGTAGTTTTAAATTGGATGGATGGAAGCATGTGTTGAAACGCGTCTTTTTTTTTTTTTTTTGTCATAAAAACTCTGTTTCCGACAGTGGACCTTTTGTTAAGCCTTATCTGATTGACATCAGTTTAGTTTAGTTCTAGGTTTCTCAAGTTTAAGGAGGTTTTCCAAGGAGGGACTAGAGATGGGAAGGCCTAGAAAAAAAATGGAAAAATTGGGGGAAAAAAGTTTTTTTACATTTTTTTCAAAGCCATTCTTAGCTTTTGTTTCTGGAAAAATTGAAAAAAAAGAAGTGTGAAGTGTTTTTTTTTCAATGATAAATAATATATCTATGGCATGATATTCAAACTATATAACATGAAGACCTTACTGAAAGTTTAAGTTTAAGTAATGCTTAATGCAGTTCTCAAACAAGAGAAATATGCATATCTTCCACTAGGGGGGCACTGCAGGGGAATGGCTCCAGTTTAGTTTGCTTGAGGGCTCCATCTTGTACCTCATATATTTGGGTGATTTGTTAGGATAGTTTCTGTCCTTTTAAAGTATTCCTAATAACGTTCTCCACCACCACAGCATAATGTTTACCTATAGTCTGGTCAGTAAATTGTTTTTTTCTTTTCCTCTCATTAATATGGTGAGACTAACATCTAGAGCAGTGGTTCTTAACCTGGGTTCGATCGAACCCCAGGGGTTTGGTGGGTCAGTCTCGAGGGTTCGGCACACCCTCCGCTAGTACCACTTCGCTGTCAGGGACTATTTCTCCAGTTTCGGGCATGTCCTTCCACTCCCGCTCCGCGGTGCCGTCATCATGGAAATACATAACATTCAGTGGCGTAGCGTGGGGGGTGCAGGGGGGGCTGGCCGCACCGGGCGCAACATCTGGGGGGGGCGCATCCGCTCCGCAGTGTCATGTCACTCACTCTGTCATGATAGGCTGGCCGCCGCCGCCCGCTGAGTCTGCTCGCACTCGCAGCTCTCTCTGCCCCTGGCTCACTCTCACTGCTGGCTGTGCAGCTCGGCTCCTGGCCGAATGCGATCCAGCCGGAGCCGGCGTCGCCCACTGTGGAGTGGTGGGGGGGGAGTGGGAGACAGGCCAGGCGTGCGGTGCGGAGAGGGACTGTCTGGAGGAGGGACTAACCCGTGCAGCGGCCGCCCAGCGCAGCGCGGGAGAGAACCGCCAGGCAGCCGCAGCAGAGCAGAAGAAGCCGGCAGGTGAGAGGCCAGAGAGTGGTGACAGTGGTGACAGTGGTGCTGCAGCCTGCAGGAGGAAAACCTAGCTTGTGATCGGGAGTCGGGACACAGGTGAAAAAAAGGTAGGACTGGAGTAGTACTGGCTGTACTGGCTGTACTAGTCTAGTGACTGACTGTCTGACTGACTGTGTGAGAACACTGAGAAGACTATGTAAAGGGGATCTATTTTATGGGGAACCTGGCCTGCTGTAAGGGGGAAGATCTAAATGGGGGACGGGACCTCACCTCACACTGGCCTGCTGTAAGGGGGGATCTATATGGGGGACATGATCCACCATATAGATCCCCCCCTTACAGTAGGCCAGGGTGAGGTGAGGTCCCCCATATAGATCCCCCCTACAGCAGGCCAGGGTGAGGTTAGGTCACTCTGGGGTCCCCCATATAGATCCCCCCTTACAGCAGGCCAGGGTGAGGTTAGGTCACTCTGAGGTCCCCCATATAGATCCCCCCCTACAGCAGGCCAGGGTCCGGACCTTACCTCACCCTGTCCTGCTGTAAGGGGGAGATCTATATGGGGGACGGGACCTCACCTCACCTCACCCTGGCCTGCTGTAAGGGGGGATCTATATGGGGGACCTGGGATCTATATGGGGGACCTCACCCTGGCCTGCTGTAATGGGGATCTATATGGGGGACCAGGTCCCCCATATAGATCCCCCCTTACAGCAGGCCAGGGTGAGGTGAGGTCACATCCCCCATATAGATCTCGCCCCCTTACAGCAGGCCAGGGTGAGGTGAGGTCCCCCATATAGATCCCCTCCTTACAGCACGCCAGGGTGAGGTGACATGAGACATGATAATGACATGAGAGTGGCACTTGCCAAGATAAAGCCGTGCATTTCTGAACTGGTCTCTGAAAGACAACAGCAGAAGTCACACTAATTTGCAGTAAATATTCATTATTATGTTTTTGTGTGAAAATCATGTTTTAATGGTTTTGTTCTTTGTGCTTAATGGTTTTGTTCATTTTGTGCACCTATGTATAAATATATACCTAAAATAATATATACCTATGTTTTGAATTTGAAAAAATCATATTTTATTTTTCCAATTAAGAAGGGTTCGGTGAATGCGCATATGAAACTGGTGGGGTTCAGTACCTCCAACAAGGTTAAGAACCACTGATCTAGAGTTTGGAAACATTTCCACAGCAAAATTTCTGCTGAGAGCAAAGCTGCAATTTGCAAATATTGTGAGAAGAAATATTCTTTTCCAAATGCTACAAAGATTACAAAACACATCCTGCACGCCAGAGGTGCGGTAAAGACATTAAAAATCACTTTATGAAATTAAATGATGAGGACCAGAATGAAAATGCAAGTACATTTTCCCTCCAGGGTTCTTAGCCCAGAAATACTCTTTCTGCTGCTTCTGGATCATCACAAAGTGTTTCTTCACCAGCAGCGTCTTCAAGTAAGGAAGTGTTACAAACCCAAAAATACACCATCCCTTCATTTATAGATAAAATGACACCAATAAATCAGCAGAACATTGATCAAGCTCTTGCAAGAACAATACAGTACTGTATATGCTTCTGGATCCGCATTGTCAATAACTGAAAATGCATATTGGCAGGAAGCTTTTACATTATTATAAGGGAATTTTCCTAACATACAGTATATAGTCCGTGTTTTTTTTTTTTTTAATTTTTCCAAAATTTCTACATTTTTTTCAAGGAAAAAAACAGGGAGAAACACCCTTTTTTTCCTATGGCCTTTAAATTTCCAGAAATTTTACATCTCTAGGAAGGACGCTCTTTGTTTGTGTAGCTTGTGATAGATCAGGCTCTAATTTCATCAAGTTTGCTTCATGCACTCGCTTCCTCCTTGAAGAAAGCTGTAGGAAATGGCGCCCTATCACAGATTTTTACGCTTTTCCACGTGTTGCGGCTGTACTAAGTCTATCAGCGTTGGGGTGTAAGTACTCATCATATTGCAGTTTAATGGTGTCTACAATTTCAGCTATAGGCAATAGAGAATCATTAAGCATCTATGCCCCCTCACATTTCTATTGGCCCTTCACTATAATGGATGACTTCACTGGCCAATAGAAAAGTGCAGACGACAGGAAGGAGTGGACAAATTTCAGCAAAGCATCAGACTGGTACTTAGCCATATCAGTTGGCTTTTTTAGGCTCCTGCAGTCATGTCTTAGTGTCTGTACCTTATCTCTATCTCTATACACAGTCTTTCTAATTGATTGCTTTTGCATTTGAAATCTAGTTGCATGTAGTGGAAAATGCTATAAAAATACTTGTGTGTAAGGTATGAGCATTCAGGGCCGCAAATGGGGGGGGGGGGGCACCAGTCCTCTTGTAGGGGACCCAAGCACACAGGGGGGCCCACACAGGGAGGGGGATTAGTGATGAACAACATTTACAGAAATCTACCTCCAGCACCTGAAAGCTGATCTCTCCCCCTCTCCCTGTGGCCAGCTTTTATCTGCTGAGAAAGACAATTGTTCCTCACTAATCCCCCTTCTTGTGTGGGCCCCCTCCCAGCACTGGCTCTAATGTTAGCTCTGCTCCTGAGTTTGTTATCTCTGTAACTTTGTTTCTCTCCCTGCAGTTCTTCCTAAACTCCTTGTCCCAGCCTGTATATATTTTTTTTTTATCTCTCTCCCCCATTGCTTTGTCTCACACAGTCACAGCTGATCAGCTGCATTCCCATGGGGTGAAGAATTTACTGATACACTGGTTCTATAGCGCTCTGTCCCAGTGTAGTTTAGTGTTCTTTATGTAGCTATTCTTCCCACTCCTCTTCCGCAGACTGCTTCCTGACCTATGCAACTTTTCTTCTTTTCCCCTTCACTGCCAGTTCCCTCTGCATCCATGTATCAACTCCTTCCATTTAACCATTCACTAACTGATCTGGCAGTAGTAAACTCCATTTTTATCTTGTATCTACAGGTAAACCTATAATGGGGCTTACCAGTAGATACAGTGAATATCTCCTAAACGTAGCAGCCGGTGATAGCATAACTGCATGTGCACTGCGCTCTCAATGGAGCTGTGCTGTGACCATTGAGAGAGCTGTGCTGTGACCATGACACCCGCGCATGCGTGTGAGTTACATCATCGCAGTTTGGCCAAGTGACTGGAGCCCAAGAACCCAGAGAGAAGACCAGATGAAGATGGAATCCCTCTTAGTAGTGACAGCACACCGCTGGAGAGATCTGTTTTTTAGGTTAGAAAAATATAATTAAGGGCTCATTCCCACGGGTACTCTGGCTGTGTGAAGGAGGGGTTTGGATTGGAGCCACCTGTTATTCTATGGGGATGCAGCACCTGTATGAACACAGCCACAGGCCCTACTTGGACAGGTGTGTAGCACCCTCCCAGATAGGTGCTAGTGAAAGAGTATAGTTTTGAGCTCTGCTTACCAGAGGGGTTGCAGGTAAATCTATACTGTTCTCTGCCTACTAGAGAGCAGGATCTGTTAGTGAGGTCTGCTCATTGTGTTCAGTATGCGATTGATTCAGTCTGGAGGGTGTTTCACGCTGGTCCAATAGGGAGGCATGTTGGACAGTGGGAGGAAACCTGACGAATGGGTGATAGAGTCCTGATGATTGGAAGAGAGCAGGTCTCCTCAGTGCATTCTGAGATACTGTAAAAAAGCCAGGCGCATAAGTGCTGAAGGGTCTTTCGTTGGAGAGCGGAGTGCCAGAAGGAGGGGGAGGCTGCCTCCTCCTCTGCAGAGGTGCCATGCGGTCGCAGGAGGTCGTCCTGAGGGCCAGAGGAGGTATCTGAGAGGACCTAAACCCAGAGGTCAAGGGAAGCTGACTGAGAGGGGAGACACTGGAGACCCTGTGGCTGCAGTATCGTTAGTACAGGGACTCGTGTCAAGGGGCCTGACCTGAGAGGGGCCACCCCTGCTCATAGGATAGTTAGTGGACAGGTGTCAGAGAGAGAGAGAGGATACTAGGGAGAGTGTCCTCAAGATAAAATATTGTTCACCAAGTTGTCTTGAAGATAAGAGACTTAATTTCTATTCATCCAAAGTGGCGGGATGAATCAACAGCCTAGCTGTTCCATACCTGGAACAAAGTAGAGAAGATAGAAGTCCTCAAACATTGTGAATAGTTAAATCGGAGTATCCCACTATTTCCTTCTCCTATCCCCATTATACAATAAACAACAAAACAACCAAATACCCCTGGACTGATTATTGAAGTGAGAGCCAAGAAGAATTAAGAAATTGCATTTGCTTATAGCCTTGTGCTGGTAACCAGGGGGACCCACAGAGTGAATATCTAGAAGTCCTCATGGGGGCAGTGCTACAGGGGTGCAGGTGAGCGGTCCCCAAATGCACACAGTCTGTGTTCTGGTTGTACACCTGCATTCCCATGCCTGTCAAATTAGGACCTGCAGCTGTGTTCGTACAGCTCCAGGTGGCCACATAAATGAACAACTGATTCACACTGTACAGACCACAGCACCCATGTGCATGAGCCCCAACACCTCGTTCACACACAAAGATTTATTTATCAACTCAGTTTCATCTTTTAGATATAGCGGGAATTCAGTGAGTTATGTTGTATTTGTGTCTGCTAATAATGATTTTATTGTATTTTTATCAAAATATAGCTTTAATATTTATTTCGGGGGAGGCTGTCAAGTAGTCTGTAAGGGGCCCCTCAATTTCTATCAGCAGCCCTGTGAGCATCATTAGGGACCTCATAAGGTGTCCAATCTCCTCTTGCAAATCAAGAAAAATGGATATTATTTCCCTTTAGAAGGCTGCTGTTCTGTGTTCAGGACCCACATTTTATTCAGCTGACGTCTCGCCAAAGGAGCCGTCAGATATTTTGCAGCAGTTTCCTGCTTTCTGGCCTGTTTTAGCTCCCAGCAGGTGCATTGTTTTAACCACACAGAGATGTGCAATTATCACTCAATTATCCCACGATGGTGGAGCCACTTGCTCGAGAGCCAAATCAGAGGAAACCATTAGGAAGGCCGATGCCTACTAATTACGTCTTCTGCTGTTAAAAATAACTATTGATCATATGTTGGCAGAGATTTAAAGGGAAACTGGGGGGTGTTTGTAGTACACATTTGAGTTGTTGTTCAACCGGAAATGAATTTGTCTACTGCAGTGGTTCCCAACCTGATACTTATGTTTTCAGGATTTCCTTCACCTTGTACCTTTAAAGCAATAGTATACTGCTTTATTTGACTTTTACCTACAGGTAAGCCTATAATAAGGCAATTAATATCTCCTAAACTTGCACAGTTTATGAGATATTCGCCCTGCATGCAGCCGCTGACTTCAGCGGCGCATGCGCTCTGAAGGGCCCTTGCCGGAAAGTGAAACTCCCGCGCATGTGACGTCATCGCGGCTCCGGCCACTCACAGCACTGGAGCTGCAGAACCAGGAAGAGACGCCAAGGCAACATGACCGCGCCCTTAGCGTTGTCCAGGCGACCATGTCGGGGCTTCGTTATGCGATGCATACTAGCTCATTATGCCTTTGTCCTGCAGTATACAACCGCTTTAAATTCTTGACAATGATTTGGCATTTGACAGATATTTTATCTAAGGGAAATCGCCAAAACATTTACTGTTGGGAGTACTTGAAGACTGAGGACAGATCTATTGTGTGTTTTAGAAGAATATTTTATAGACTAATTTGTACCTGTAGAAGCGATCTGTATTTCAGACAGTGTGGTCAGCATCCTAGCTTAATAACTGATGTAAAAGCAATTGCAGTACAAGTCACTTAAGAGGGTATTGCTTTTTGAGAATTACAATGTTGTTCTTTACTCCATGACATTGACATCTCCTGCTCTGGGATTACCTACACCAGGGCTTCTTTTTTCAGAAAAACGTACATGAACTCAACCACAACCCCCCCCAAAACCCCCTCCCAAACTGGTCAAAATTTCACTAACAAGAAGAGGGTCTTAAAGGGGCATCAAATACCAGGAGTGCATTATGTACAGAGTGCAGAGTTCGGTAGGATTACACACAGAGTGCATAGTTCAGGGGTGTGCTACATGCAGAGTTCAGGAGTGTGCTACGTGTACAGTGCAGGGTTTGGGGGTGCGCTATACACAGAGTGCAGAGTTCAGCCTTCTTCCACAGCTGCTTAGCTTGGCATCCCCCATCCACATCTCTCTTTTACCCCTCTTCTTTTCTAGTACGTCCCCTCACACTGTAGATGGCTTTGTCTATCTCACTTTCAGGGAGATCATCCAGTGGGGGTGTCAGCATTCACACTGCACCCCAGGCACTGGCACTTGGAAAACACAGGAAGCCAGACCTCTGTGTTTACAAGTGATAGTGATGAGCAGGGAGCACGTTTTTCCAGCTGAAAAAAAGCCCTGACCTACACCAACATGTATCAGGTCAGCACCCAAATGGCAGAACAATGAGATGTATCCCCCTATTCCAAAATCTCATTCTTTAAGGCACAAGTGTCAAACACAAGGCCAGCGGGCTGAATGCGGCCCCCCAGGCCATTTGATGTGGCCCTCACACCTCTCATGCAGCTGTGGCACCCCCCTTGTCTCTGCCCCCACCTTTTCTCTGTAGTCGGTAGCAGAGAGGACAGAACTCCTTTGCCAGATCCTGCAGTACTCTGTGCAGCTGCAGAAAGGCTCATCTTTGCCCCCCCCCCTCCTCCTCAGCAGTCCGCATCAGAGAGGAGGGCAGAACTCCTCCTACAGATCCTGCACCTCTCTGTGCAACCGCAACACCACCTTGTCTCTGCCTAACCTGGTCTCAGCTTTCAGCAGACTCTGGAAGCTGACTCCAGCCCTTCTCTGGTTCTCCTCCAGACCCTGCACTTCTTCCCAGATCCACCCTCTGGTAAGGGGGTGCATTTTGATGTAAGGGGGCGTGGGGTGCTCTGGACATCTAATCTTACAGATATAACTGGCCCTTTGAGGGAAACCATAATGCTGATGCGGCCTGCGATGGAAGTGGAGTTTGACACCCCTGCTTTAAGGTCAAGCTAAGCCTTAAACTTTCAAACCCATAAGAGCAGTCACATGATAAGTGTACTGTGCTGTTAGGCAGGAACACAGCCTAAATTTGGGTATACATGGACTATAAATCATCAAGTTCAGCAAGAACCCAGCTGAATGTCGAAAAAAGGGAGTTTAAAAAGACACGTGGCCATTCACTGAAATTGGAAGAGAAGCAGTTTATCCTTAATTTGCGTAGATTGTTTTTCACTGTCAGAGCGGTAAGGATGTGGAATTCTCTTCCACAAGCAGTGGTATCAGCAGGGAGCGTTGATAGTTTGAAAAAACTATTAGATGGGCATTGTAACGAACACAACATACAGAGATAACAATTTACTATTGACATAAACACATGCACGCACACACCACAGGTTTAACTGGATGGACTGCTTTCAAGTTTCAACCTTACCATCTATGTAGCTATGGAAGCCTTCAAAAGAGAAGCCACAAAGGGGAACTGTGTGTGTTTGAAATTCTGTATATAGCCCCACAGAACAGACAGACAATGCACAGTCCACATGGGCTTTTCTGGCTAACTGCAGACAGGATAAAGGAATTTTATATTACAGAGAAAAGACGTAAAGTTTACCGTACAGCAGCCTCATCCTTATAAACACTGCCATCTGCTAGCTGATGTAGTTGTTGCACAAAATACATAACAATGTATTCCAACAGTGTCTGTTGGGAACTAATTATATTTTACTCCACTAACACTTACTGCTCAGTGATGAGCTTATGTCTCCGTCAGACTGCTTTCACCTCCTTTCAGCATGTTCCTTTTAAGAATATGAACTGATTGGCTTGGCAGCGAGTGTTGATTCACCCTCCACTAGAACTTACACTTCTTGCATTTAAGTATATATACTTAAATTGTATTAATGAATACAAAGCTGCAGTCATTTGTGTCTTTATATCTTTCCAGCTTTGGATATTCCTTAAAAAGACTCCCAAATTTTATATTACTCTTGCTCATTCATTTTTCTTTTATTGTAATAAATATGTAGATCTGTATGTTATCCACTAGAAGGAGCTTTGTATTGCATAACGTGACTGTAAGGCCCCGTTCACATAGTGGCGATCCGACTTCGGGTGGCGACCTCGGAGCGGCCGCCACGGACTTCATAACATTGAAGTCTATGGCGGTCGCCTCCGGGTCGCCCCAAAGAAGCTCCAGACCCTTTTTCTAAGTCGGAGCGACTTGTGTCGCTCCTATTAGAACGGGTCCGCAGCTTCCCTATGGAAGGCGACCTACGGCGACCTGTGAGGCGACCAGGTCGCCTCACAGGTCGCCTTAGTGTGAACGGGGGCTTAAAGTATTAAAAAAAATAAATAACAAACATGTTATTCTTACCTGCTCTGTGCCATGGTTTTGCACAGAGCATTTTGATCCTCCTCTTCTTGGGTCCTCCTCTGGCACTCCTGGCTTCTCCGTCTGCTGAGTGCCCTTATAGCAAGCCTCTTGTTGTGGGGTCACCCATGAAGACTCGCTCCCGAGACGTGCTCTGTGTGTCCATTGACACACACAGTACGACTCCAATCTGCCCCCTCCTCACTGGCTGTGATTGACAGGAGCAAGAGCCAATGGCACCCTCTGCTGTGTCTAAGCCAGTGGGGGAGAGTGGGGAGTGAAGAGAGAGAGAGAGAGCACAGAGCTGGATCGAGATGGGGCTAAGGTAAGTATTAGGGGGGCTGGGGGGGGGGATGCACCCATAAGGTTTTTTGCTTTAATATTTAGAATGCATTACGGATAAAAAAAACCTTCTGCATTAGATCCACTAGTAGTAGTTTACTTTCCTTCAAACTTTAGAGGTGCCAGACTTTGGCCAGTGGGAGAATAAAATGTCCTGGCATCAGTGGTATGAAACGATGCCCCATGATTAGTATTAGGGGGAGTGACAGTGGCCCATTGTTGGTATCAATGGGAGGAATAGTGCCCCATCACTGGTGTCAGTGGGAGGAATAGTGCCCCATCATATATATTAGTGGGGAGAATAGTCCTTCACCATTGGTGTTAATGGATGTAATAGTGTTATATCGTTAGTGTCAGTGAGAGGAATAGTGCCCCATCATTGGTGTCAGTGAGAGAAATAGTGCCCCATCATTGGTGTCAGTGGGAGGAATAGTGCCCATCATTGCTGTCAGTGAGAGAAATAGTGCCCCATCATTGGTGTCAGTGGGAGGAATAGTGCCCCATCATTGGTATCAGTGGGAGGAATAGTGCCCATCACTGATGTCAGTGGGAGGAATAGTGCCCCATCATTGGTGTCAGTGGGAGGAATAGTGCCCCATCATTGGTATCAGTGGGAGGAATAGTGCGCCATCATTGGTGTCAGTGGTAGAAATATTGCCCCATCATTGGTGTCAGTGGGAAGAATAGTGCCCCATCATTGGTGTCAGTGGGAGAAATAGTACCCCATCATTGGTGTCAGTGAGAGGAATAGTGCCCCATCATTGGTGTCAGTGGGAGGAATAGTGCCCCATCATTGCTGTCAGTGGGAGGAATAGTGCCCCATCGTTGCTGTCAGTGAGAGAAATAGTGCCCCATCATTGGTGTCAGTGGGAGGAATAGTGCCCCATCATTGGTGTTAGTTTGGGGAATAGTGCCCCATCATTGGTGTCAGTGGGAGGAATAGTGCCCCATCATCGGTGTTAGTAAGGGGAATAGTGCCCCATCATTGGTGTCAGTGAGAGGAATAGTGCCCCATCATTGGTGTCAGTGAGAGGAATAGTGCCCCATCATTGGTGTCAGTGAGAGGAATAGTGCCCCATCATTGGTGTCAGTGAGAGGAATAGTGCCCCATCATTGGTGTCAGTGAGAGGAATAGTGCCCCATCATTGGTGTCAGTGAGAGGAATTGTGCCCCATCATTGGTGTCAGTGGGGGGGAATGGTGTCCCATTGTTGATATCAATGGGAGAAATTGTTTACCGTCATTGGTTTCAATGGGAGGACTAGTGCCCCATTGTTGGTGTCAGTGGCAGTAACTATGTTCCACTGTTGCTGACAGTGGGGGGAATAATGCCCCAAGGACCAGATAAAAGCAAGAAAAGGGCCTCAGTTTGGAGATCACTGCACTAGACCTATTGCTGTGTTTTTTGATTAAACTCTTCCCGACCATGAAAAACAAATCTATGGCAGTAGGAAAAGTGGGCTTTAACACCCGGCCACCACACATAGATGTCCACAGCGGTCTAAGGTTGTGTGATGAGGGTGCGCACAATGCACACTGACAACACACCAACTGAGCTGCCTCCAACCGCTTTCTGTCACAACTTCTGATCAGGAGTCAGCGGGATGGGTTCCTGATTATGTGACTGCTGTCACATGAAACCACTCCACCTCCGGGCATTAAAGCCCATTTAAAGGGTCACTGGTAGCCATCAGGAGTGGGTAACTGCCACACAAGGAGAGTATTGCTTTCTGTGAGACTTTCACTGTTAGAAAAAGCTGTACAACACATCCATCATGTAGTGCTGAAAAGCAGAAAGAAATGTATATGCATTGGGCTACCCCAATGTAGATACACTATATTACCAAAAGTATTGGGACGCCTGCCTTTACACACACATAAACTCTAATCGCGTCCCAGTGTTAGTCTGTAGGGTTCCATATTGAGTTGGCCCACCCTTTGCAGCTTTAACTCTTCTGGGAAGGCTGTCCACAAGATTTAGGAGTGTGCCCTATGGGAATTTTTGACCATACTTTCAGACGTGCATTTGTGAGGTCAGGCACTGATGTGGACGAGATGGCCTGGCTCGCAGTCTTTGCTCTAATGCATCCCAAAGGTGTTCTATCGGGCTGAGGTGAGGACTCTGCAGGCAGTCAAGTTCCTCCACCCCAAACTCGCTCCATGTCTTTATGGACCTTGCTTTGTGCACTGGTCCAAATGATTAGGTGGAGTGGGATTATGGTGTGGGGTTGTTTTCCATGGGTTGGGCTTGGCCCCTTAGTTCCAGTGAAGGGAACTCTTAAGGCATCAGCATACCAAGACATTTTGGACAATTTCATGCTCCCAGCTTTGTGGGAACAGTTTGGGGATGGCCCCTTCCTGTTCCAACATGACTAAACACCAGTGCACAAAGCAAGGTCCATAAAGACATGGATGAGTGAGTTTGGGGTGGATGAACTTGACGGGCCTGCAGAGTCCTGAGCTCAAACCGATAGAGCACCTTTGGGATGAATTAGAGCGGAGACTGCAAGCCAGGCCTTCACTCCAACATCAGTGCCTGACCTCACAAATGCGCTTCTGGAAGAATTGTCAAACATTCCCATAGACACACTCCTAAACCTTGTGGACAGCCTTCCCAGAAGAGTTGAAGCTGTTATAGCTGCGAAGGGTGGGCCAACTCAATATTGAACCCTACGGACTAAAGCCCCGTACACGCGCACAGATTGTTGGCCAACCGATCGGCCATCTTTTGTCCAGTGTTGTTTGTTGGTTGAAATGTGCTCTAGACTTGCACTGGACTTTTGTTGGCCAACAAAAACCAACTTCAGAAGTGATGTCATGTGATGGTTGACTTTCCGTGTGTTTTTTCTTCTCTGAGCATGCCCAGTCTTGCTCATCTGATTTTTGTCTGCCGAAATCTGTACTGACTGAAGAACAATCGGCCGTTCTGTTGTTGGCCAACAAAAATTTTATAGCATGCACACCAGATTTTTTTCGGCCGAAAATTCGCAGTTGGTTGTCGGAAGCATCATACTAACAAGCCTACAATCGGCAGATCGGACGTTGGCCAACAATTTACGGCCAACAATCTGTGCGTGTGTACGGGGCTTTAGACTGGGATGTCATTAAAGTTCATGTGCGTATAAAGGCAGACGTCCCAATACTTTTGGTAATATAGTGAATATGCAAATTATTCTCATATACAAGGTTTTAAAACATTAACACAAGCTAAAATAATTTAGATCAAGCTGCATCTCTAAAAAAAAAACATTTAAAATACAATGTATTCCCCTTTAATAAAATACATCTAGAATAGGATTACATCATTTTTTCAAACCCTGAAATAGCATTGTTTGTCTTGCGCTGATGGTATCCAAGTCTCCCTGTCACAAACGCTGAGATCATTCTGCAGAAGACCTGCAATAATTGTGCCCTATGAAGTGCCTGGCGGCTGCAGGCTGCGGTTCAGATAACAGATTCATGAAAAGTTTCTCCTGGTGCTAAGTACAATCGACTCTTTCAAGAGCTGTTTTAGTTTTAATAGGAAATGTCTGCTTCACTATGTTGTTTTCCGGCTTCCTTACAATACAATACAAAAAAAGGCAGTGCTAAAATAAAAAAAGGGCATCTCTCGATGCAATACTCACCTCCTGTCTGGCACTGTCACCTGCAGACTTACCGCCATGATGTAAGCCGCACTTTTGCATTATTACACAGTGAGTGCTGGGTGCCGGGGCGATGTCCTCTCGAGTGTAGGGTCCATAATGGATGTTGTGGTGAAATGGGATTACTGCAGGGGACAGCTCTGGAGAGGAAGTGAGTGTGGCAGCCAGAGGGGTCCTTCAGAGAAAAATAAAAAAAAATGAAATAATTAGGCTTTAAGCTGGATTCAGGCAAATCAGTAGCACATCAAGTCAAAACTCAACTAAGCTTAAAGCGTAACTCCACTTTTATTAAAAAAAAAAAAAAAAAAAGCATTCCCCTCTGGGTGATCTCTGTACATTGCACGGATTTTAACAAACTTTATTGCACATTCCTACCTTTTGGTATTTGGAAGAAATCATTGTTTGTTCCTCTGAGCTGAGTGGGTCTAATGGGAGTGGTTTCATAATTATCAATCAGCTGTGGCAGCTGCAGGGCTCTAATGAGGAAAGCTGCTGGGCCTGCATCCCTTTAGATGTGTTCCTATTGGGAGTATCTCACCAAAAATTACATTTTTGTTGCAGGAGATGCCAGAAATCTGACTTGTATCTTAGGCTCCATGTACACGGGACGTTGTTAAAAGTCCCTTTGAATGCTGTAATTTTTAGGACGATTGAAACGTCCGTTCGGTCGCGTTTGTACCCGCTAAGCGTTTGCGGGCATTTGCGTTTAGAACCGTTTCCTAGAGGTCAAAAAAATTATTCCCCTTTAAAATGGAAAAACGCGAACGCTAAACGCGGGTCATCGCGTTCAGACGCGTTCGGACGCGTTTGTGCGTTTGAAACGCCGGGAAACACACGTTCGAACGCAAATAATTGCGTTCTAAAAAAAGTCCCTGAACGCAACTGCCTGCAAATGACTGTAAACGACCCTGTGTACATGGACAGATAAGATAAAATGTAGATGGGTTCAGGGGCTTCTGAAAAAAATGCCCAACTGCTCCTAAACGGCCATTTCCAGCGTCCCGTGTACATGGAGCCTAAGGCTAACTTCTGGGAAAATTGGTGAGCCAATCACACAAGCAGGAAATGATGTTTCTGGGGTGTGGTCAGTATACATTCTGTATACAGAACAGCTCCAGGTAGACATATTGCATTGCATTTTCAGAAAATTACAACAGCTGCAGATTGAAAAGGAAAGGTCATTTTTCATAACATTCAATTACAATAGGATTTTTTTCGCAATTGTATACACTATATTGTTTTTTCTTTCTTTCTGATTTTTTTCCCCACTAAAGTGGAGTTAGCCTTTTAATCTTCTACCAGACCTGTTCTAAACCTATTCTGTCTACCCGGGTAAAGAAAAAATACTTACTTATTCTGAAGCCAGTCACCTGGTCATGTCCTAATGCCAGCTTCAGTGTAGAGGAGGGACAGCCTGGCAGCAGATGCCAATGGGTGATGTCACGGCGGGCCACCGCATTTGCAGCCGTTGTCAGTGATCTCTCCTCTACACTGAAGTTGCCGCTGGAGAGACCACGTGACTGGACCAGAGCGATTTCAGAGTAGGTAAGTATAGGCATCTTTCCTTTTACAGGGTATATAGAATAGGCTTAGGATAGGGTGGGATTTGATTTAAGCTTACTTTTGACTTGCCTTCTACTTTAACCTCTTCTGGACCGCCCCACGTACATTTACTGCAGCGGGGGCCGCCTCTCTGCGTGAAATCTGGTCTGGGGCGCACCGCCGGCAACCACCTCTTGCTGTGATTGGACACAGCGGGAGCCAATCAGCGGGTCCGATGGACCCGATGTCCACTAGAACTGGCCGATTGTTCCCAAGGCAGACAGAACGGCAGTCTACCAATGTAAACAAGACAGATCGCAGCTCTGTGACAGGAGAAGACAGAGATCCTGTGTTTCTGCTAAGCAGGAACATGCACCTCTGTCTTACAGTACAAGCACCTCCCCCCCCAGTTATAAAGCACCCCCTAGGGACACATTTAACCCTTTGATTGCCCCTGATGTTAAAGCCCTTCCCTGCCAGTATCAGTAGTACAGTTACAGTGCATATTAGCACTGATCACTGTATTGGTGTCACTGGTCCCCAAAAAATTGTTAAAAGTGTCACTTGGTGTCCGATTTGTCCACCGCAATGTCTCAGTCCTGCTATAAGTTGCTGATCGCCGCCATTACTAGTAAAAAAAAAAAAAATCAATAAAAACATCCCATAGTTTGTAGACGCTATATCTTTTGCGCAAACCAATCAATCTATGCTTATTGGGATTTTTTTAAACAAAAATATGTAGCAGAATACAAATTGGCCTAAATTAATAAAGAAATTGGATTTTTTAAATTTTTTTTTATAGGATATGTTTTATAGCAGAAAGTACAAAATATTGTTGTTTTTTTTTTCAAAACTATCTACCTTTTTTTTTTGTTTATAGCTCAAGAAATAAAAACCACAGAGGTGATCAAATAACACCAAAAGACGGCACTATTTGTGGGGAAAAAAGGATATCAATTTTATTTGTGTACAGCGTTGCATGACCGCGCAACTGTCAGTTAAAGTAACTTGGTTCCATATTGCAAAATATGGCCTGGTCCATGGTCATGAAGGGGGGTAAAGCTTCCGATGCTGAAGTGGTTAAATTATAAAACTCTGTATACATTAATACACTTTTTTTTTTTTTGCAAACATTGTAAGCGCCTGAATTTGACTTTGTATGAGCCTCGCGCAGTCCCTGTACAGCAGAACTCAGACTGGAAGAGAGAGAAGTATAACAAGAAGCCAATCAGTTGTACTGCAGTGTAAGGTGCATGCTGATAGCAGAGAACAAAGTGGCAACACTCATCAGGCTGCTGCTTCTTCATTCACTGTCAGCTCACAGGTATGGGGAGGATCATTTTTGCATGGTTACATTGTTCCAGCTTGGACCAATATAGGTATGCATGTGTCATACCTCTGGGATCCCTGTGGAAGGTGACAGTCACTGTAGTAGTCATCACTACTAGAGTAATTGCTGCTATCTTCCAGGGTGATTGTCAAGTGGCTGCGCTGCTGCATAGTAGCACCTCGTCCAATCAGAGAGGGCCATACCTGGAATTCAGCTCCAACGGTAGCGAATTAAAATCAGGTCTTCTCCACTATCAGACAGGACTGTGCTGTGTAAATCTGAGAAATGGACAGACCTAAATACAATTACTGGGACATATTAAATAAACATTTATAATGGAGATGTTTTATTTTCTAAGAAGGATGACATCATGTATGCCATTAAACAACTGGAGATCCCCGAAAGAGACAGGGAATGCAGGGCCCACAGCAAACTCTGCTTTACTTTAGTAAATTAGGAAGTGAATGTCTACACATTTCTGAATGCATTGTTATTTTTCTGTGCCTTTGTGTGCGTTTTAATGCATACTGTGCTACATACCTGCCAACTGTCCTGTTTTTCCCGGGACAATCCCAGCAAATAGGAGCCTGTCCTGGGTAATTTACATTGTCCCTGTTAATCAGGGACAATGTAAATCATTAAAAAAAAAAAAAATTTTTTTTTTTGTTCCACACAGTGTCGCTCTCACCCCAGCTATGTGTTGTAGTTCTGGCAGCAGGTTGTCTCTCTCTCTCGGTGCCCGCTCACTCTTCCCGCCTGTCGCAAATTTAACGTGTCACCGGAGGCAGGGTGTCAGCATGGTGCACTTTCCGAAATCCACCAGCAGGGGGAGGCAGAGCACCTTCCGACAAGCTGACACTTTAGAATTGCAGGGAATTGTGATGAGAATTTTAAACTTTAGGCAGAAGTAGTGCAGCTGAATGGGAGAATTATTCCAACTCTGCTACTTTGGCCTCGAGTTTTCAATTCCCTTTTCAAATTCCTGTAATTCTCTCTTTATGAAGTAGACCCTATAATCTGATAAGTAGGCGGAGATTAATTATGCAGAGTGGGTGGAGCTTCGGGGAAGTGGGTGTGGTAAGTAATTGATAGCTGTGCTGCAAAGTGTCCCTGGAAATTGTTTTCAAATGTTGGCAACTATGTGTGCTACTTGTTGGGTTCTGTCAGCCAATGAAATGTTAAGTAAAGGTGAACTTGCTATGTGAGGGTGGTGGTCTTTTAGTATGCACTGGAAATGAGCTAAAACACATGTTACATGCATTTTCATTCATTGGCATCTCCATTATATGGCCTAGGATGCACATTGATGAGCTAAAAAAACAGACCTACACATTTTTGGCTAACGCATGTCAACACGGTACATAGATGGGAACCATCACCACAATAAACAAACCCACAACTATGTGCATGCATTGTTATGCCTTCCAAAACATGCATTAACTCACATACTGTAGGTCTCCAAACTTTTTAGTACAAGGGTCACATAATATATATTTATTCGTGGGCTGAAAAAAAAATCCCCATCAGAATCCCCCTAACTTCAGGGTTCCCAAATTAGTCCTCCTCACATTAGGGTACCCAATATTGACCTCCTTACATAAGGGTCCTCAACTTAGTCCTCCCCACATCAGGTCCTCCCCACATCAGGTTCCCCAACTTAGTCCGCCTCACATCAGGGTCTCCAACTTTGTCTTCCTCACATCAGGGTCCCCAATGTTGTCCTCCCCACAACAGGATCCCCAACTTAGTCCTCCTTAAAGCGGAGTTCCGGCCTATTTTGCAATTTTAGTGATTCCTGGAGTGCTCGCTATGCTGATCAACAATTGGGCATTTTCAATTTTTTTCGGGGGTCCCATACCTTATTTTCAGGGCATTTTTGATAGTACTTCCTCCTTCTCCCCCCTCTGTGGCCGCGGCCACCGACATCACTTCCGCCTTTGCATTGCATCCTGGGAGCTGTTTGTCATCACTCCCAGGAGGCTGGAATCTGGAAGAACTCCCAGAACACTCCCTGGAAGGACACAGCAGATTACACTGCAGCTTCAGATGCCCACATCCAAGATGGCCGCGCTCAGACAGCATTTTTAAAAGTAAGATTTTGACTAAAATCTAATACCGTACACCTTGTAAGTATAAGAATAGCGGTTTTGTAAAGGGTGGTGGATTAGTATTATAGGGGTATTTTTAGTTAAAAAAGGTATTTGAGGCGGAACTCCACTTTAAATCAGAGTCCCCAACTTAGTCCTCCTTACATCAGGGTCCCTATCAGAACCCCCCCCCCCCCCCAACTTCAGAGTCCTCAACTTTATCCTTCTTACATCAGGGTTTTCATCAGTGTCCCTCTCAGATTTGGGTCCCCCTTATATCAGAGTCCCCATCATAACCCCCCTTACATCAGGGTCCCCATCAGAAACCCCCTTAATGCAGGGTCCCCATAAGAGTCTCCCTTACAACAGAGTCCCCCATTTCATTGGGGGGGGCGATTTGAAGCAGAGACTATAAGCAGCCTCTGCTGACCTTAATCCTCAATCTGTGTGTAAGGATACGCCACTGACCCTAGCTAAGAGTAGGCATGTAAAATGTACCCAACTTGGGAGAAACCACCACAAAGTCACATGGACACTGAACTTATATTGTATTGGTATGAACAGGATTACAACAGTATTAGTTTTGCACTGATAAGAGGGACACAATAGAACAGCTATAACAGAATCCCAGTTCTCTTGGATTGTTCCACAGCTCCCTGCTGTATGAGGCTGTCCACTTTTCCTGTCTCAGTCTCCAGAGTGTAATATAAACATCAAGAAGGCCCTGTCCTGTCCCTGGCCAAAACCTCTCCCTGCCATATCAGTCCTGACCCTAGCCAGCAGGGCTCCATCCCTATCCTCATACACGCTCCAGGAGCGACCACTGACATAGGGGCATACCTTTTATCAGGTTTCCCTGTCAAGATGGCCACCAAAGATTTTGCAGGATTTTAGCATCCAGTCTGTCAACTGTCCTCCCCAAGGTGGATGCTGGAGCCCACAAGGGGAGAAAATTCACCTATTGAAGTCCTCTTCATCTGAAGAAGAGGTGCAAGCCACCTACAACCTGCACCTGCCTTCATGCAAGCCATATGAAATCTTGTGGTGGGCCAGATGTGGCCCATGGGCCATAGTTTGGAGACATTGCTTTAGACCACTTAACCAGTTGTAGAATGAACCAGCCTCCTGAAAGAACCAAAACTTATGTCTGTAAATGCTGATTCATGCAGGGCCATAGATACATTTTGGTCTGGGGGGGTGGGTTCAGCAGTAGGTACTAAGTCAAAGTCTTTTTAAGGAGGAAGTAAACCCTCCTCTGACACTTTTACCTATAGGTAAGTCTATGATAAGGCTTATCTATAGGTACTGTAAATATCTCCTAAACATGCACCGTTTAGGAGATATTTACCTTACATGCAGCCAGTGACGTCACTGGCGCATGCGCTCTGAAGGAACGGCCACTGGTGCCGTTCCTTCAGAGCCCCGTGCTGTGACCATCGGCTCCCGCGCACGGGAGTGACGTCACCGCGGCTCCAGCCAATCAGGTGGCCGGATACTGCAATCCCGGAAGACGGGCGACTGGACATGTCGCCCGTCATACAGGTAAGCGGATGGCACGGCGGGAGCTCGTTCTAAGGTAAGTATTTCATAATGAGCTAGTATGCTGTGCATACTAGCTCATTATGTGTTTCTCTTACAGGTTGCAAAAAGAAGAAACATTTTTTTTTTCAGGTTTACAACCTCTATAAATAAAACAAATTGCGCCAAATTAAAAAAAAAGCTGGAAAAAGGAAAAACTATGTGTTGCTCATAGTAAGCAATCACATTGTTAATTGTATTTTCTCAGATCCTCTTGAAAATTGAGCCTGATTTCAGTTTTGCCTTCTTCCAGTTCTTACGAACATTGCCCAGTTTGGTTGGAAAAAACTGATAGATCACTGTACTAAAACTTGCTGTGTTAGTACAGCAATCTCCCCAGTTGTGCTTTTGTGTTCCCCCCGTCACCAGAACAGAGTGGACAGTGCTCTCAGCCCTTGTACTGCCCACAGGGGGGGGGGGGGGGGCACTGTAATAGCCAATCTTACTGGGCAGGTGCAAAGGGCACCATCCTGTGGAAGGAAGCACACACTGATTTTTTTTGTTAACCTGGCATACCAGGCAGGAGAAGCGGCACTGTGAATTGTTCATACATACAGAACATACCTCACAACTTCCGAGCTTCCGAGAATGAGGGATACGACGGGGAGGAAGTGACTTGTGGCGCACATAGCCAGAGCCAATCTTTGTCATATAACAGATAACACAAGAGCAAAAAAAACAAATCCATCCTGCCCACTGTGCTTATATTCAGAATGGCAGGATTGGCTTTTGTAAAAGATCATCAATGTTACACCAATTTGCACTCTAATATTGAGACTGTTGTATGCATTGCAAGCATGAAATACGAGCAGGATATGAAGAGATAATTTGAAGGGGTTTATAAAAGAACAGAAGAAAAAAAACTGAACTCCAACAGTTCTAGCAGCCCTGAACTTGACCCATGGTTGAAGTTCAGATCTAGAACACAGCACACAGGGAAAGACACACCTGGTGGTTTTTGGTGACCTGTCCTTCTGGAGTTAAGGTCCAGACTCCAGCACAGCACAGCAGCACTTTAGAGAAAATTGAGATGATACTTGCACATGGTACTGGCAAGCAGGCAGGCAGGCTCAGCTGAGCTAACAGCACTCAGACTCAGGCTCAGGTAGCTCCTTCCCCAAGCGACAGCCAAAGGCAGGAAGTGGCAGCTCAAAGAAAGGAGGAGCCGATCTTTTGTGTCAGTGGGCAGGATAGGTGCTACCCACTCCCTCCTGCTCTGCTCTCAGTGCTGCTGTCCTCCTGGAAGCTTCTGTAACTGGCTGGACAAGTCAAGACATGTCTCTGGATTCTCAGTCTGGACTAGAGAGGAGGTGTGGAGGCAGAGCAGACAGATGAGAGCACTGTCAGCCAGAGCCTCCCTCATTCCAAGCCAAGCCTTCAACCCGGGCGGTGCTCCAGGTGGCCAGGTGGAGTAACAACAGGCAAACAGGCAGCAGCATTAAAATAACAATGCATTAGTGCCTAGTTTAGAGCAAAAAAAAAGAATATATATATATATATATATATAGATCTATCTATATATATATATATATATATATATATATATATATATATATCTATATATATATATATCTATCTATATATCTATCTATATATATATATATATATATATATATATATATATATATATATATATTTATTTTATTTTTTTAAATGTATATTGTACACTGATGCTCTGGGGAGGGTTTAACCCCCCTAACCCCCCACCCCCCCTCCTTATCTACGTGTCCCTGAAATCATGCAATCTGATTTGCTGTTCTATAAAATAAATAATGTGATTTGGTAATGCTGAAGTTTTTGAGGATTTTAGTTTTGGCCCTTTTTGACTTCCTCTTTCACAGCATTGCTACCAAAGCGGATACTAAATGACATTTTTTTGCTACTATATTGCAGCTGTTTTGGGTTGCATCTCTGAGACCCTCTCTATTCACTGATGTGCATCCATTGCCTCTTAGCAAGCGTCTTTCTCCCAATCTCTCTGTGTATTCCACAAGAAGCAGATCGCCGTTTGCTGCGGATCAAACTGTCTCCACCATGTGTCTGCCTTCAGCACTTCTGTGAAACAATTCCCCTAATTGCATTTAGTGTATTTTTTTTTGTTACAGTTGCAGATGTTCATATTGAAAGAAGTATCAAACTATCAATTTATTCTAGATTGGCACAAGATACAGGCAGAAGCTGCATTTTTTTTCATTATTCTGTGATTTTAAAGAAACAGAATATCCTTTCTATGGGATCTAGAAGATACCTTAAGGTTTTTTACCTTAGTGCATTCTATGCAACCTTCAGTATGCAGCTCCGACCCCCCTAGCCTCCCCTTACACACACCTGATCCGGATCTCAATGCAGCGATGTGCACGACAGCAGCTACTGTCCTGACTCTCTGCCTCCTCATTGGCTCAGAGACAGCGGCTCCTGTCAATCACAAGCAGTGTAGGGGGAGCAAGGAGGCCGGACTGAGCACTAAGCAACACTAAGCGGCTTGATATGGGGGCACTTAGTAGTGTGGAGGAGCCAGGACCACTGGAGAGGGACCCAAGAAGAAGAGGATCAGGACTGCTCTGTACAAAACCATTGCACAAAACAGGTTAAGTATGCCATGTTTGCTATTTTTTTTTTTTTAAATGCACAGTTCCGATGCTAGTCTGACTTGGGAAGGTTGGCTGAGCTCAACCTAGCTCGGCTAATCTCGGCTGTGTTTGCAGTAGTGTGTACCTTTTATGAACAGCAGCCAGGGCAGGACTGGAGGGAGAGGAGTTGGGACCAGGACTCAGGGGGCACCGCCACCAGCTGTGGCCATCTTAGTTGTTGTCATCTGGGCTGACTGTGATCAGGACAATGGTACGTGAGGACTGGGGAAGCAACTTCTTGGAGCAAACATGACATAAGAGGTAGGTGGACAAAGAGGACAGGGGATGGCTGGGCACGTCTGTCTGCAAGATGTCAGATGTGTTTTTTTTTTCAATATTTCAGGCAGCTCCAACCTCCAGCAGCCCCACAAAGTCTGCGGGGGGGGGGGGGGGGCACTGATGTAAGGGGGGAAGAATACACCAAGGTAAGGGGGAAACAGGAGTCATTGCTTCCTTAGATGCCGAGAAGGTGTTTGACTTGGTTGAGTTTGGGTCTTGGTTTCTCAGATGACTGGGTATGCTTTATTGGGTGCCCTGCGCTCATGTACATACAAATATTAAAGTTTTGAAGCTTTTCCTTTGCAGCGGGGGACTCATCAGGGTTGACCCTGTCTCCCTTCTTCTTTGCCCTGGCGTGGAGCCTTTGGCCATCTGGGTTCCAAACTCCCAGCTTGTTGAGGGGCTGCGGGTTGGTCCTGTTGAGGAAAAGATTTTGCTTTATGCCGATAATGCCCATAGGATGCATTAACCTCCTCAAAATGGACTTTCTTCCCAAAACTGAATGACATTCTTTAATTGTCCTCCCTAGATTCCCAACTCCTTTTTTAAGTAGATAGATTGCTGTGTCGGATCTTTCAACTGGAGGGGCATCTCTACCTTATGTCTTCCTATGCGAAGTGAAGGGTTGGCGTTTCTTATTTACCTGGTATATTACTGGATAGTTATTTTGATCTAAGTTCGCTGGTGGTTCATTGGCTCCTGGTCCAATGCATCATTTGTTTACTGGATGGTTATTTTGGTCTGAGTTCACTAGTGGTTCATGGGCTCCTGGGCCAATGCAAGATCTGCTTGGAGGCTGCCCTGCTGGGTTTGCTAAAGGAGCTTAGTAATTTGGTGTACAGGGCCCTAGGGCTTATGCTGACCTTCCACATCCTACTAAGATTACCATTGGGGTGTGGTCCCAGCTAGTAGATGCTTTTTGAAACCCAGTTATTGTTGTCCGTATCAGCCGTTATGGGGTAATCCCTCCCTACAACATTGTAGATTGATGCCAGATCCTCAGATATGGGCCCAGTCTTAAATTAAGACACTCCTGGATATTATGCCTTTTGTTATACCTTAAACACATTGCTAACAGCACCAGCTACATGTTTACTTTTATAAGGTATGGTGTGTTAAGGCAGCCCATTCATTTTTAACCGGGCTGGCAGTGCACCTTAACCGGTTACCGACCGCCGCAAGTACATATACTGCGGCGGTCAGCCCCGGGCAGGCAAAGTGACGTACCGGTACGTCACTAGCCTGGGAGCCAATAGCGGGCGAGCGCGCGCCGCTGGAGGCGAGAGCGCCCCGCTGGAGGCGCGCTCCCGCCCCGGCTTGTTCACGGACACCTCCGTGCGTGTGACCGGCGGACCCGATGTCCGCTGTGAAGGGAGAAAGGCAGGCGGCTAATGTAAACAAAGCCGCCTGTCATTCTTCCCTGTGTAAAAGCACTAATCTAACGGTCCTGCTATGTAGGACCGTTGATCTGTGCTGTTACACACACAGCCACATCCCTGCACAGTTAGAAGCACACCCCTAGGGACACACTTAACCCCTCTTTCCCCAATAAAGTTAACCCCTTCCCTGCCAGTGTCATTTTTACAGTAACAGTGCATATGTATAGCATTGATTACTGTAGTAATGTCACTGGTACCCCCAAAAGTGTCAAAAATGTCAGTCAAGGGTCCAATCTGTCCGCCGCAATGTCGCAGTCCCGCAAAAAAATCGCAGATTGCCGCCATTACTCGTTAAAAAAAAACAACAAAAATGACAAAAATCTTTCCCTTAGTTAGTAAACGCAATAACTTTTGCGCAAACCAATCAAAATACGCTTATTGTGATTTTTTTTTTTACCAAACATAGGTAGCAGAAAACAAATTGGCCAAAAATTTAAAAAAATGTTGATTTTTACATTTTTTGGGGGAATTTTATATAAAAAAATGTGAAAAATATTATTTTTGCAAAATTGTCACTCTTTTTTTGATTATAGCGCATGATTAAAAAATCGCACAGGTGATCAAATACCACCAAAAGAAAGCTCTGTTTGTGGGAAAAAAAGGACGTCACATTTGTTTAGGTACAGTGTCGCACGACTGTGCAATTGTCCGTTAAAGTCATGCAGTGCCGAATCTCAAAATACCCCCTGGTCAGAAAGGGGGTAAAATCTTCCGGGGCTTAAGTGGTTAAAGAGAAACTTCGCTCTTCCTTAATTTTTTTCCCTTCTTGCCTTGTCTACTGGGTTGTCTTCATAAAATATACTCCATGCAGACAAATCCAGCACTGTCTGGTGTAGTCATCAGCGAATCATGTACCACCATCTCCTCTTCCTAAGTCATCAAGGGGATGGCTGTCTTTTCCTGGTTCTTGTAACTGGCTCCCTGAAAATACAGTATGGTGCATGTGCAGTGTGGCATAGATCGCTCCAAAGCCTCCTCAGATACATGGTATACCAAGCATCTGGGGTTTTACCATTCTAGGCTAAGTAAGGCAGGTTGAAGCTAAAGCTATTTTTTATTTTTTTTAAAGGATTTGTAAAGAAATTTAAATGTTTATGAACGTGGTAAAGAAATGGGGAAAGGAGCACTATCTTATAAAGTAGCAAAGAGTGACGGTAAACTTTAACGCATTAAAAATTAGACATGTACCCATTTTTTTTTTTTTTTTATACAGTGCACAGCACGCCTGCTTGTAGTCTTTTTTTACTAGACAATTGCAATATTGGTAATTGGTTTAAAGTTTGGCAACAGGTTGTAAGGAAGGACAGACAACGGCTTAAAAGACAAGTTCAGTAGTTAGCTAACCCACCTTAGCACCCTAAATACACTAAGCTGAGACATACCTTCCTGCGTTACATCTCAACCAGAAAAACCATACTGCTGGGCTACCTGCACGCTAATGCATTCTAGACCTAAATGTAATTTTGCCATACAGGTACTTTCCATTCAAGAGTAGTGCTACCCCTGTAAGGGCTGCTGGATTTTTGGGTTCTCCCTTGAATGCACAGCCAGACAAAAGGAATTTTGCGGCAATCACTCAGTAGTCAAAAAGCAGTCCAGGGTGCTTTGTTTTTGGTTTATTAGGGGATAAACTTGGATAGGGATGGAAGGTATGGGATGCTACCAAAAATCACATGGCTGTCCTCAGTAGGATAGATGGATCAGCTCAACTTTTACTAGTTTATTTCTCCAAAAAAGTCAAGTGAATACTTACAAGTGTAAATAATGATAAGGCATGTACAATACAATTTGTGTTTCGACGCTCTCGGCGTGCGTTCCACGAGCAGGAAGTTCCTGACCGGAAGTGACGTTCCGTCTGGTCCGCAACCGGAAGTACGTCACTTCCGGTTGCGGACCAGACGGAACGTCACTTCCGGTCAGGAACTTCCTGCTCGTGGAACGCACACCGAGAGCGGCGAAACACGAGTTGTATTGTACATGCCTTATCATTACTGTATTTACGCTTGTAAGTATTCACTTGACTTTTTTGGAGAAATAAACTAGTCCATACTTACTTCACCATGTACGGCCTTCTTTTCATTTAATGGTGGAAGCGGACGTGGACCCATACAATATCGGAGGTCACATTGGAGGAGTTCCCTAAAGATCCTGAGCTATTGTGCAATATCATACAAGGTCTTTATACATTGGCAATTTGGTGAGTGGGGAACCGAGTGGGGCACCTTATCACTTTGAAAGCACCTTTATTTATCTTGGCACTTCGGCACCTTATCTGGATCACAATACAAGGACTTTTATATGCACCTGATATTTATTGTTTATCGTTCACTTGGATATATTTGATAATTCATAGCACTTGAGCACTTTATGCATAGAATATTTTGAGTCTATCTAAGGCAGGCCATAGACGATTCGAATTACGTACGATTTATCGTTCGATAAACGAAAGCGCAACTCGTGCACATCATCGAGTGTACCATCAATGTGAGCCGAAAATCGTACGACAAAACACTATTTTTTGTGCCTTTTAACCACATCTCTACCGGACACACTCCCTACTGTTCTGTGTTTTGTTAGGCGAAATCATACAACTCCCCCACTAATGATACGAAATTCGGCCGATTTTCACAAAAAAACCCAACATGTTGGATATGTGAATTTTTGCTGTCGTACGAAAATCGAACGTTTTACATACCACACTAACGATACGAAAATCGTTCGATAACACTGCCATTTACGATTTTCGAACGAAATTCGAATCGTCTATGGCCTGCTTTATTGCATATTTATTATTTTTTCACTTAACTAATAATATTAATGCTAGCGCTGCATAATTTTGTTTTATAATATCTTCCCTAAGATTTTCTTAGTGTTTGCAGCAGCTGCACACACCTACACTTTTAATTTTAATTTTTATACACATATAAATAAACACGTTGTGTAGCGCGGGTTTAAATTTGCTATTCATACTGGCTCTGAGAACCAATCCATACAGCAGCCGATAACAAATCACATGACTGATTCCACTGGATGTTTTTCCAGCTGCTGCGCATCAGCAGTTGATTAAAGGAAAACACATTTTACACACTTTAATAAACCATTTCTGAAAACCTGCCTTCTCTATTACTCATCTGAGAAGTTCAGCTTTCAGCCCTGACAATGTCCTACACATTGTTGGCATGGCACATCTTTTCTATAGACCGCTGCCGCTTCGTCTTTTGACATTCCATGTGAAAGGTGCTCATTACCCAGAGACTGTGTTTGTCTGGGGCAATGCATTAAACATCCCTGTTATTGTCTGCCAGAGTTCTCCCATGCTCTCTGGTATCCATTAGGAGCTAGCACTATGGCACCAATGATTCTGTCACTCGTGTCACCTCTTTTAAAAGCTTTCCATTAGTAGCTCAATAAGTGCAGCCTCCTGTCTGCTCCCCATTCCTGCTAAATTCAAATGCTGCATGGAGCTCAGCAGATGATTTTATTATATATATATATATCATTTTTTTTATTAAGGTTGGTTATAAATCTGTGTGTAAATATGACATGCTTTAAAATTATATTAATATGTGAATTATAATTTAAATGTGTTTGTTCTTATAGTTTATATTTATGTATTCATAAAGGGCTTATCTGTTACAACATATGCACAGTAGTGCTGAGCAGTTATTGTTCTTTGCTGTTTGCTGAGATTAGTGTGGCATTTGGAAGGACTGAGCCATTGGATCTCAGATTCTGACCATACCCTAGTATCGCTGATCTTCTAGTGGCATCCCCACGTTTTCCACACTCTCTAACCAACATTTACAGGAGACGGGGTGCTTGTTCTTTTCAGGGTTTCACTTCCCTTCCCTCCCTTCCCTTCCCTTTCCTTCCTTCCTTCCTTCCTTCCTTCCTTCCTTCCTTCCTTCCTTCCTTCCTTCCTTCCTTCCTTCCTTCCTTCCTTCCTTCCTTCCTTCCTTCCTTCCTTCCCTTTCCTTCCTTCCTTCCCTTCCCTTCCCTCCCCTCCCTTCCGTCCCTCCCCTTCTTCCTCTCTTCTCCCCGGATCCTTGTGTAGTTGTTGAAGATTTTTTCTAATTATCTGGGTCCTCACCATATGTACCCCTTGTGGTTCCATGAAGTTAGAGGTGGTGACCTCCATTTGGTTTAGCCTTTGAGGTGACAGGGGACAGCAAAAAACACACTTTTTTGTTTTTAACTATGCGGTTATTTCTCCATTGTTGTGCAGCCCCAGGAGAAAAAAATGCACTGTGTAACCATATACCCCTAAAGAAGAAAAACAATATGATTTTTTGAAACGCGTTGGTTCCATATGTCTGTCATCACAGTTGATCTGAGGTTAGGTTTACGCAACAGTAATATATATGTCAACTACTATGTCATGTTATTTTATTGAACTCATGTAATTTAGGGTCCTTTCACACGGCCGCTCCGCTGCTTTCTGTGTGTCCGCAAATCATCCTATTTTTTTGCGGATGATTTGCGGACATCAATGTAAGTGAATGGCACTGCGGATGTCAGCGGAATACCATCCGCTGACATCCGATTTTCCTCCTTTCAGTTCTGTTCCGTTTTTTGGAACGGAACAGAACCCCATTTTTCCATCCGTGTAAAAAACGGAAAGGAAGGAAAATCGGATGTCAGCGGTGTCATCCGCTGACATCCGCAGTGCCATATACTTACATTAGGTCCGCATATCATCCGCAAACGGATGGGATGATATGCGGGCACACGGAGCGGATGACAGAAATGTCATCCGCTCCGTGGAGAAAAAAAAAATAAAAGTCCCGCAGCGGACCTTTCACACGGAGCGGCCGTGTGAAAGGAGCCTAACTGTCTTTTTATACATACAGTTGTGTTTATAAGTTTACATACCCTGGCAGAATTTATGGTTTCTTGGCCATTTTTCAGAGAATATGAATGATAACACAAAAACTTTTCTTTTACTCATGGTTAGTGTTTGGCTGAAACCATTTATTATCAATAAACTGTGTTCTCTATTTTTAAATCATAATGACAACAGAAACTACCCAAATTACCCTGATCAAAAGTTTACACACCCCAGTTCTTAATACCGTGTATTGCCCCCTTTAATATCAATGACAGCTTGAAGTATTTTGTGGTATTTGTGGATGAGGCTCTTTATCTTCTCAGATGGTAAATCTGCCCATTCTTCCTGGCAGAAGCCTCCAGTTCCTGTAAATTCTTGGGCTGTCTTGCATGAACTGTATGTTTGAGATCTCATTGAGTGGCTCAATGATATTGAGGTCAGGAGACTGAGATGGCCACTCCAGAACCTTCACTTTATTCTGCTGTAGCCAATGAAATGTCGACTTGGCCTTGTGTTTAGGATCATTGTCATGTTGGAATATCTAAGTACATCCCATGCGCAGCTTCCGGGCTGATGAATGCAAATTTTCCTCCAGTATTTTTTGATAACATACTGTATTCATCTTGCCATCAATTCTGACCAAATTTCCTGTGCCTTTGTAGCTCACACATCCCCAAGACATCAGCGATCCACCTCCGTGTTTCACAGTATGAATGGTGTACCTTTCATCATAAGCTTCGTTGACTCCTCTCTAAATGTAGAGTTTATGGTTGTGGCCAAAAAGCTAAATTTTGGTCTCATCAATCCAAATGACTTTGTGCCAGGAGGTTGAGGCTTGTCTTAGTGCTGTTTGGCGTATTGTAAGTGGGATACTTTGTGGCATTTGCAAAATACAATTCTTCTGGCAGTTGTGGCTGAAATTTTAGTTGGTCTACTGGACCGTAGTTTGGTTTCAACAGAAGCCCTCATTTTCCACTTCTTGATTAGAGTTTGAACACTGCTGATTGGCATTCTCAATACCTTGAATATCTTTTTATATCCTTTTCCTGTTTTATACAGTTCAACTAACTTTTCCCACAGATCCTTTGACAATTCTTTTGCTTTCCCCATGACTCAGAATCCAGAAACGTCAGTGCAGCACTGGATGAAAGATGCAAGGGTCTGTCAGGAGTCCAGAAACTCATTGACCTTTTAGGCCCCTTTCACACTATCCGTCCGTCGGACGGATTCCGTTTTTCTCAGCGGGGGATCGAGGCCGCCGATCCCCCGCTGAGCAGCAGGATGACAGCTGTGTCTCCGTCAGTTCCCCATGCATCTCTATGGGGGAAATCAGTCGGTCCGTTCTCATCTGATCCCATCCGATCCGATCCGCTGGACGGATGGAAAATAGGGTTTCCATCCATCCAGATTTGACGTATCGGATTGGATGTCAGCGGACATGTCTCCACTGACATCCGATCCCCCATAGAGATGCATGGGGGGACCGTTCAGATCCGCCAAAAAAACGGACAGGCGGATCTGAACGGTCCGCCTGTGTGAAAGGGGCCTAATACACACACACTAATTACAAGCAAACAGATCACAGGTGAGGATGGTTACCTTTAATAGCCATTCAAACCCCTTTGTTTCAACTTGTGAGCATGTTATCCGGCCAAAATCACCAGGGTATGTAAACTTTTAATCAGGGTCATTTAGGTAGTTTCTGTTGTCATTATGATTAAAAAAAGAGTAAACACAGTTGATTGATAATAAATGGCTTCAGCCAAACACTAACCATGAGTGAAAGAAAAGTTTTTGCGTTATCATTCATATTCTCTGAAAAATGGGCAAGACATTATAAATTCTGCCAGGGTATGTAAACTTATATGAGCAAAACTGTATATGTAAATTAAAATGTCATACACTTTTAATTGTTTTGGTGATATTTTTGCCCTAAAAAATCCCAAATCAGGGGGTCTTGCCAACAGAGCCCATTCCTGCTAAATTCAAATGCTGCATGGAGCACAGAATGCTGACAGTTCGCACAGGATCGGATCGCACAAGTGTGAACCACTGTGTGATCCGATCCTGATGCGGCTGAAAAAAAGGGTCCTGTGCGTCTTTTGTGCGGATGCAGTGCGAATTTCAGCCATACAAAGTGTATGGCTGAATTCGCATCCGCACGGGAGATCGCATGTAATGAAGGAGCAGTGCGCTCCGAATTACATGCGATCAGCGCACCCGCAGTAGTGTGAACCGGCACTAAGTGTGACAGAGGGTATAATTCCTGCTGTGGCCATGAAGTAAAGCAATGCGACTGCGGCATTTGTACACCCCTGGACGCTGCCTCGGCAGCAACAAGGGGAGTAGTTGAGGGGTGGTAAAAATGTGACTCATCCACAGGGTTTTACCCCCTCGATTGCAAGTAAAAACAAGACCTAACAGTTTTTTTTTTTTAAATGTTGATATCTAGTGTCACTTTAATGGCATCTTTCTAAAATACAACAAAAGCTTTTTAAGGGCACAAAGCCAGGGCTGCGCCTGTTTTGTCTATCTACCTCATGTAGAGCATACAGTTTCTCCAGGACTACAGGTGCACTTTAAGCCCATTTAGCTTAACCACTTAAGGACCGCCCATTTACTGTGGCAGGGTGGCCATTAAGCCCAAAATCACGTACCTGTATGTGATTTTGTAAAAGGGTTCTAGGGGGCGCATGCCCCTCTGTCTGGCAGAACGGCGGTCTGACTTGTTTACATTCTGTCATCCTCCTGAACGAGCGCGGGTGGCCAGCGCCCATTGTGGCCACCAGACCCGCTGATTGGCTCCCACTGTGTCCAATCGCAGCAAGAGCGCGGCTCGTGGCCGCCGGCCACCCGGGATCGTTCAGGAGGATGACAGAATGTAAACAAGTCAGATTGCCGTTCTGTCAGACAGGAAGAGAGAGATCTTGTGTTTCTACTAACAAGGAACACAGATCTCTCTCTTCCTGCAGTCAGTCCATCCCCCTACAGTTAGAAAGCACTCCCTAGGAGCACACCTAACTGATGTTAACCCTTTCCTGCCAGTGTCATTTATACAGTAACAGTGCATATTTTTAGGACTGATCTCTGTATTTTTGTCACTGGTCCCCAAAAAGTGTCACCTAGTGTCAGATTTGTTCGCCGCAATGTCGCAGTCCCCCTAAAAATCGCTAATCACCGCCATTACTAGTAAAAACAATAAAAAAATTAAAAATCCATAAATCTATCCCATAGTTTGTAAACATTATAACTTTTGTGCAAACCAATCAATATACGCTTTTTTGGATTTTTTTTTTTTACCAAAAATATGGAGCAGAATACAAATTGGCCTAAACTGATAAAGAAATTTGATTTTTTAAATTTTATTGTTTTTTTTTTTTTTTTTTTTTTGCAGAAAGTAAAAATTATTATTTTTTATTTTTTTAAATTGTCAGTCTTTTTTTGTTTAAAGAGCACAAAAAAAAAAAAACGCAGAGGTATTCAAACACCATCAAAAGAAAGCTCTATTTGTGGGGAAAAAAAGGATAACTTCATATTATTTGGGTACAACGTTGCACGACCGGGCATTTGTCAGTTAAAGCAATGCAGTGCCTTATCGCACAATATGGCCTGGTCATCAAGGGAGTAAAACCCTCCGGAGCTGAAGTAGTTAAAGGTGGCCTGACTGTCCTGGAAATCCTGAGAAGCCATTGACACTGTAAGTTTGTCATCGGGAGGATTGGGCAGGCATTTCTCCTGCACGCTGCATGGCGCCCTCCAGCAGATGTGTGACACTGTGCTATAGAGCAGCGGCTAATCATGATCAGAATTCACAGTTGGGACGTACATATGAATACACTGAAATGATTCATTTGTGAGATTTGTTCTACAGCAAATATATAGACTTATTCAGTAAGACGGTGCAAACGGTCTACAAAGTGCTTTAACCCATAGCAACCAATCATGCTTTACTAAACGGCTCGTTTCAGTCGGGACTTAACCACTTTACCACCGGAGGATTTTGCTGTCTTCCGTCCAGGCCACTTTTTGCGATTCGGCGCTGTGCGACTTCAACTGACAATTGCACGGTCGTGCGACGCCGTACCCAAACGAAATTTACGTCCTTTTTTTCCCACAAACAGAGCTTTCTTTTGGTGGTATTTGATCACCTGTGCGATTTTTACTTTTTGCGCTATAAACAAAAAAAGAGCGTTTATTTTGAAAAAATAACAATATTTTTAACATTTTTTTATATGAAATTCCCCCCAAAAAAGATGTAAAAACCAATTTTTTAAAAAATTTTTGGCCAATTTGTTTTCTGCTACCTATGTTTGGTAAAAAAAATCGCAATAAGCGTATTTTGATTGGTTTGCGCAAAAGTTATTGCGTTTACTAACAAAGGGAAAGATTTTTGTCATTTTTGGTGTTTTTTTTTTTAACGCGTAATGGCGGCGATCTACAATTTTTTTTGCGGGACTGCGACATTGCGGCGGACAGATCAGACCCTTGACTGACATTTTTGACACTTTTGGGGGTACCAGTGACATTACTGCAGTAATCAGTGCTATATATATGCACTGTTACTGTAAAAATGACACTGGCAGGGAAGGGGTTAATTTTATTGGAGAGGGAGGGGTTAATGTATGCCTGGTGCTTACTGACGTGTAGGGGGGGAGGTGACTGAGTGAGTCAGGGACAGATCGGATGTCCAGCTATGCTGAACAGTCCGATCTGTCACTCCCTGTCACTATGGAGATCCGCCCGCTGTGTTTACACACAGCGGGTGGATCTCCAGACTCGATCCCCGACGATCGGGTAAGAGCAGCGGCGATCGCCGCTGCTCCTCCCCTGGCCCGACTCCCGCTGTGAATGAAAACAGCGGGAGCGAGCCTCCGGCGGCGCGCAAGCGCCGCCCAGAAGGGGGAGTGTCTGTCGACGTAGTACTACGTCGTCAGACGATAACGAACCACTTTGCCGCAGTAATATTACTGTGAGCGGTCTTAAAGTGGTTAAGCAAGGTCCATAAAGACATGGATGAGTGAGTTAGGGGTGGAGGAACTTGACTGGTCTGCACAGAATCCTGACCTCAACCCGATAGAACACCTTAGAGCGGAGACTGCGAGCCAGGCCTTCTCTCCAACATCAGTGCCTGACCTCACAAATGCGCTTCTGGAAGAAGGTCAAACATTCCCATAGACACACTCCTAAACCTTCTGGACAGCCTTCCCAGAAGAGTTGAAGCTGTTACAGCTGTAAAGGGTGGGCCACCTCAATATTGAACCCTATGGACTAAAACTGGGATGACATTAAAGTTCATGTGTGTGTAAAGGCAGGTGTCCCAATACTTTTGGTAATATAGTGTATCTCAGGAGGTGTCAATGCAAAGGAGATGTCATTCTCACCTAAGCAAGGAAAGAAGAAAGCTGCTTTGGAGTGAAGGAGATGGGGGCTGGCAACGATATCCAGGCCGTAAGGATCTACTCCAGGGTTTCTCAACCAGGGTTCCTGCAGGTTCCTTGAGTATTGAGCAATTTCCGAGTCTCATATAAGTTCCCACTGACACCAATGATCGTTTTAGCTGTCTGTAAGGGGAAATTCTTCCTAATGACCATCACACTAATGTATCATGAGTTGTAGATTTTGTCATTTTTAGCAGGGTTTTCTGAGACTGGAAAGTTATTTCAAGGGTTTCTCTTTGTTGAAAAGGTTGAGAAAGGCTGATCGTCACTAAACAGTTGGAAATGCTGCAATTCTTTTAACTTCCACTAGATGGCAAAGGCAAAGCACTTAGCCCTGGTTCAGACTGCTGCGACTTCTCATGCGACTTGCTACGACCTGCGACACAAAGTCCAATGACAAATCAAAACACAATTATTTGAAAGAGTGCTGTCTCAATTGCTGAGACTCAAGTCGCAGCGACTTTTCTGCATTTTCCTTGCAACATGAGTGCCATAGACTGCAATGTTAAAATCACAAAAGTCACAAGGAAGTAGTTTCTTCGTCTTATCTTTGGCTGTGACTTTAGAGGGATCTGTAAGTTTAATAATGTGTCACACTCGGTATTGTTACCAAAGTCACAAAACATCAAAGTCTCATGAAAGTCTTTTTGAAGTCATATTTGAGGCAAGAAAGTTGCAATACAAAGTCGCACTGGAAGTTGCAGGACTTTGGGGTTGCAGCAGTGTGAACTGAGCCTCATGAATAGGAATGAAGTCCACATAAGAGATGGTCATAAAATTGAATACGGAGTAGGGATTCATACATCCAGTGTGAATGAGGCTTATGGGTGAGGCTTGGTGTAGATGGGTGAATGCAGCGTTCTTTAGGTGCCTTCAGCTTGTTTTTGTGTATTTGAGATCAGCTTGAGATACTACTGAGATCCTTCTACCCTGCTATACAGGTGGCTCTGACCTGCTTCAAGTTTATTTTGCATCCCAATTGACTTGTATTGGGATAAATTCAGTTCATCACAAGCCTTGTTGAAACCATACCTTTACAAGTAGTGCATCTCAGTGGTGGAACTACCAGGGTCGCAAAGGTTGCACTTGCGACTGGGCTCTGATGTTCCGCCACCATGGGGGGGGGGGGCTGAGCCCCTCCCTGAGCATAACCCAGCTCTGTGCTAGATCCTGGAACCCAGTGCTGCAACAAGTATACAGAGGAGGACACAGTAACTGGGAAGGGGGGGATGGGGGCAGGTACTTAGAATATACACCCAAAGGAGTTAAAGGGTGATGGTAAGAGTATATGTGCTATGTGCTGGGGGGTCTCCCCTCCCAAAGCACCCCACCCCGCACATACTGTAGCACATGTCTTCCAAACCCCCCCCCCCCCAATTAATGAGATGCCCCCTGCCACAGAGCGAGTAATCACAGTGCCTGGCACGCTGTAAAAAAAGTGGGGCAAGTGCTTTGGGTGCCCACCCTGGAGGATTGGAGGGGAAAGGGGGATCTGTCCAGGGATGGAAGGGTGTTGTGTTGGGAAGGGGGATTAGGGGGGTTAAGAGAATTTATGCTGGAGAGGATTGTGGGAATGAATCCGGGATTTGTTCCGGGATAGAGAGGACAAGGGCGTACGTACAGGGGTCACAATTGCGGCATATAGAGGAGGGGCAATAGGGTGGCATATAAAGGAACCTGCAGCTTTTTAGGAGGAAAATGGAGGGAATTGGTTCCTCTTCATTCCTTCCCGCCGCCCCTCCTATCCACCTCCTGCTGCCACTAGGCCCCGCCCTGTGTACTCCCCTAGCTCCCCTCATCCCCCGCAGCACTGCCAGCTTCTCCCTCTCCCGTCAGCTGCTGCAGAGGATGTGTCAGGATGGAGAGCGGGGAAATTGCTGGTATATGTGTAATTTACAGGCCCCTCAATTCTCTTAATGAATAGAGTCAGTGATTCCAACCAATCACCGACTGTGTTTACTATGCTTCGGTTTATGAAATAACAGAAACAGATGTATTCCTTTCCATTCATTTTATGCAGCTGAATCTGCAGAGATGGAGATTGAGGGCTGTGTCCTCAGTCTTCTTTCTTTGTCTCAAAGGTGAAACATCAGAGGTCTGTTTAGACCCTTGATATTTCACCGAAGTACCCCAATGGGCTCCTAAAAAAATTGTAAAAAATTATAAAAAATAAAATTGTAAAAAAAAATAAAATAAATTATTGTAAAAAACAATAATAAAAAATAAATTTCAATAATAAAAAAAAAACGCTGACACCAGTGGTGGAACTAACAGGGTCGAAAAGGTCACGACCAGGCCCTGGCATTCCACCAACATGGGGCGGGGGGCCCTGGCTGGGGGTCAGGGGGGTCCTGAAGGTTCTAGTTACACCTCTGCTGCATCTACTGCAACCCCAGCTAAACTGGAACTCCAGCTAAGGCTTTGAATGTAGTGTAGTAGGATTAAAACTTCTCTAAGGTTTTTACTGTCTGTGGGAGATTCCATCCATTCCCTTTGGGGTCACCGGTACTGAAAGTAAGCAGAATCTTTGCAACGGGGGACATAAGGCAGCAATAAAAGTACATTTGTGTAGTAGAATGTGGGAAGGGACAGAGCCGCTGTAAGGTTTTTATTCATTCCTATTAACTAGACATGTGTAGAACGGAAAAATTTGTTTCGGATACATTAGTTTATATTACTAATTTCATGTCGTTGATTTGTTTCATTAAATTTTGTTTTCTTTATTAATTTTCAAAGCAATTCCAAATTTTCGAAATAATTCAAATTCGGATAAGGTTGATAAATGATTGACTGATTAAAATTCTGTGTGAAGAATAACTGGTTGTTAAGGAGCGGGGCGGGAAGCCGGCTGCTGTGTCCTTAACAACCGATGACTCATCAGCTGTCAGCGGGTTCCCCAGTGACAGCTGAAATGTATATAAAAGAATCCCAGCAGTAAAAAATTATGAAAAAAAACAGCGTGGGGTCCCCCCCAATCCATACCAGGCCCTTCATGTCTGGTATGAATTTTAAGGGGAACTCCATTCCAAAGTTAAAAAAAAGACCTTTTTAAGAACTGGCTGACGGCGGAGCAGGCAGATGGTAGGAGCCTTTGACTAAACTGTTTTTTTTTTTTTTTTCGGGTTCGGCGGTGCGGCAGGCGTTATGATTGATGATGGATCTACATCAGGGACATTTTTTAATTTTTTGATAATAGGTGTCCCTTGTTCCCATCTCAAAAAGTTGGGAGGAATGCTAACATAAGGGGTATATTACAGTAAACTTTTTTTATCCAACCACTAAATTATTTCATTTATTATTTTAAAAAGTTTACATAAAGTAAAATTTGGGGTGAAAAATAAAAACACTTGTGGGTTTAACCAATCATATTCTGCATACTAATTTTTCATAGTTTTTGTAAATAGGGTTTAGCAGGGGTATGTCCTTTGATTCCATACTTTGTGATACAAGGTGTCCTTTCCCATCTCAGAACGTTGGGAGGTACACCTTACCCCCACAGACCCCATGGTACAACTGTAACAGTTGCAGCAGAGGCGTAACTAGAACCTTCAGGGCCCCGATGCAAGAAACCACGAAGGGCCCCCCAAACCCCTGGCCGGGGCCCTTCCCTTCAAGCCCGGGGCTTTTCCCACTAATCCTGGGGCTCTTTACTCTCGTTGCATGGCCTTTTATTATGGTCCTGCAGCAGGATCCTTTCACAAGTTCTGCAGTGGGCCCCCTTCCTGCAATCTTGGGGCCTCTCCACAGTGGTGCAATGCCAGGGCCCGGTTGCAAGTGTGACCTTTGAGATCCTGGAAGTTCACCCACTGGTTTGTTACTGGGCCCCCTGGAGCATGGGGCCCGGTAGCAATTGCAACCCCTGCAATCCCTGTAGTTACGCCCCTGAGTTGCAGCCCCCATTCATGCCCCATTGGAGTATATGACTATATTGGTAAGTATTTTGACACTAATAGCCATCATTCCTAATGTATATATAGGGAAAAGAGAGCAATTGGATATCGGACTTTACAGAGGAGCTTAATATTCTAAAATATACATTTTATTTAATAGAAAAAGTTGAAAAGTCAGATAATTATGAAATATCTGGTTTTATTAATTTATTTCATAATTGTTATATGACTTTTAAACTTTTTCTATTGAATAAAATGTATGTTTTATTAGAATATCAAGCTCTTTAGTCTGGCCTGTAAAGTCTGATATCCAATTGCTCTCTTTTTTCCCCGAGTATATGACTACCATTATCCTCAACGTTGTTCCAATAACTTGCATCTAACTAAAACAAAAGACAGGAATGACTTCATGTCTCAGTGTTGACTTGCTGTATATCTGCATATTTTTGACATTGTCATAATAAAATCATCTCCCATGATGTACAATGTACTGCTGTGATTACTGCAATCAGTGCAAGCACGTTTAATTGTTGCATGAGCATCTACAAACGTCAGATTCTTATCAGCGGAGACATATCAGCTATTGTTTAAAATAAATTCTTTGGATAAGTCTCTAGCATTTCTCATAAATGATTGACTATATATGGCACCAACTGACTCTGTAGCGCTGTACAGGATCCATCAACCATTCACTTCAGTCCATGTCCCCCCTTCTGTGCCCGCTAACTTTGACATTTTCTGGCAGTGAAATAGAAAATAATGCTGTTTTATCATTTTAAAATGTATGTGTATATATGTGTGTGTGTGTATATATATATATATATATATATATATATATATATATATATATACACAGTACAGACCAAAAGTTTGGACACACCTTCTCATTCAAAGAGTTTTCTTTATTTTCATGACTATGAGAATTGTAGAGTCACACTTCAAGCGGTAGTCACCTGAAATGGTCTTCCAACAGTCTTGAAGGAGTTCCCAGAGATGCTTAGCACTTGTTGGTCCTTTTGCCTTCACTCTGCGGTCCAGCTCACCCCAAACCATCTCGATTGGGTTCAGGTCCGGTGACTGTGGAGGCCAGGTCATCTGGCGCAGCACCCCTTCACTCTCCTTCTTGGTCAAATAGCCCTTACACAGCCTGGAGGTGTGTTTGGGGTCATTGTCCTGTTGAAAAATAAATGATGGTCCAACTAAACGCAAACCGGATGGAATAGCATGCCGCTGCAAGATGCTGTGGTAGCCATGCTGGTTCAGTATGCCTTCAATTTTGAATAAATCCCCAACAATGTCACCAGCAAAGCACCCCCACACCATCACACCTCCTCCTCCATGCTTCACGGTTGGAACCAGGCATGTAGAGTCCATCCGTTCACCTTTTCTGCGTCACACAAAGACACAGTGGTTGGAACCAAAGATCTCAAGTTGGACTCATCAGACCAAAGCACAGATTTCCACAGGTCTAATGTCCATTCCTTGGGTTCTTTAGCCCAAACAAGTCTCTTCTGCTTGTTGCCTTTCTTTAGCAGTGGTTTCCTAGCAGATATTCTACCATGAAGGCCGGATTCACACAGTCTCCTCTTAACAGTTGTTCTAGAGATGTGTCTGCTGCTAGAACTCCGTGTGCCATTGACCTGGTCTCTAATCTGAGCTACTGTTAACCTGCGATTTCATTTCTGAGGCTGGTGACTCGGATTAACTTATCCTCCGCAGCAGAGGTGACTCTTGGTCTTCCTTTCCTGGGGTGGTCCGCATGTGAGCCAGTTTCTTTGTAGCACTTGATGGTTTTTGTGACTGCACTTGGGGACACTTTCAAAGTTTTCCCAATTTTTCGGACTGACTGACCTTCATTTCTTAAAGTAATGATGGCCACTCGTTTTCGTTTATGGCTGCTTTTTCCTTGCCATAATACAAATTCTAACAGTCTATTCAGTAGGAATATCAGCTGTGTATCCACCTGACTTCTGCACAACACAACTGATGGTCCCAACCCCATTTATAAGGCAAGAAATCCCACTTATTAAACCTGACAGGACACACCTGTGAAGTGAAGACCATTTCAGGTGACTAGCTCTTGAAGTGTGACTCTACAATTTTCATAGTCATGAAAATAAAGAAAACTCTTTGAATGAGAAGGTGTGTCCAAACTTTCGGTCTGTACTATATATATATATATATATATATATATATATATATATCCAAAAGTATTGGGACACCTGCCTTTACTCGTACTGGACCTTCCACCCCCGGTCTGTTGTGCTCAAGGAAGTGCAGCTGATACAAAGCAGATTCAATTACATGTTGTAATAAAAAATACATTTCACTAATATATACAGTGCATCTGGAAAGTATTCATAGTGCTTCACTTTTTCCACATTTTGTTAAGTTAAAGCCTTATTCCAAAATGGGTTAAAATCATAATTTTACTAAAAATTCTACAAACAATACCCCATAATGACAATGTGAAAGAAGTTTATTTGAAATCTTTGAAAATGTATTAAAAATAAAAAACAAAAAAAATCCCATGTACATAAGTATTATTTGCTCATTACTTTGTTGAAGCACCTTTGGCACCAATTACAGCCTCAAGTCACTTTGAGTATGAGGCTACAAGCTTGGCACACCTATTTTTGGGCAGTTTCTCCCATTCTTCTTTGCAGGACCTCTCAAGCTCCATCAGGTTGGATGGGTAGCGTCGGTGCACAGCCATATTCAGATCTCTCCAGAGATGTTCAATCGGGTTCATATCTGGACTCTGGCTGAGCCACTCAAGGACATTCCAGAGAAGTTTGTTTCTCATGGTCTGATAGTTCTTCAGGTGCTTTCTGGCAAACTCCAACTTCATGGGCCTTTTACTGAGGAGCGGCTTTCGTGTGGCCATTCTACCATACAGGCCTGATGATTGGTGGAGTGCTGCAGAGACGGTTGTTCTTCTGGAAGGTTCTCCTCTATCCACAGAGAAATGCTGGAGCTCTGTCAGAGTGACCATGGGGTTCTTGGCCACCTCCCTAAGGCCCTTCTCCCCCGATTGCTCAGTTTGGCCGGGGGCGGCCAGCTCTAGAAAGTGCCCTGGTGGTTCCAAACTTCTTCTATTTATCAGTGTTAATTTCGTCGACTAAAACCGACTAAAATGTTTTCGTCGACTAACACAATTCAGATGACTAAAATACGACTAAAACTAAAATGGCATTTTAGTCTTAAGACTAAAATACGACTAAAACTAAAATGGCATTTTAGTCAAAAGACTATAACTAAAACTAAATCGAAATTTGCTGCCAAAAATTAACACTGGTGCATGCTCAAAGCATAAATAATAACATATTAGATTTTTCACTCCAGGACCAGCAGTAGTATATAATGAGTTTGGAAATTGTAGAGAAATGCTTAAATAATGCATTACAAATTACAATTGAACTACACCCATTTGATTATAGATGACTAAAATGAGTTTTAGTCGACTAAAATGTAGGGCGTTTTAGTCGACTAAAATATACTGGAGTTTTAGTCGACTAAATACGACTAAAACTAAAACACTTGCAGAAGACTAAAATAGGACTAAAACTAAAATGCCATTTAAGTCCTAAGACTAAGACTAAAACTAAATTGAAATTTGCTGCCAAAATTAACACTGCTATTTATGGATGATGGAGTCCACTGTGCTCATTGGGACCTTCAAAGCTGCAGACATTTTTCTGTCCTCTTCCCCAGATCTGTGCCTTGATACAATCTTGTCTCGTAGGGCTACAGACAATTCTTTGGACTTTCTAGCTTGGTTTGTGCTCTGACATGTACTATTAACTGTGGGACCTTATATAGACAGGTGTGTTCCTTTCCAAATCAGGTCCCGTCGACTGAATTTACCACAGGTGGACTCCAATCAAGTTGTAGAAGCAGCTTAAGGGCTCTTTCAGATCCGCCTGTCCGTTTTTTTGGCGGATCTGAACGGTCCCCCCATGCATTCCTATGGGGCATCGGATGTCAGCGGAGACATGTCCACTGACATCCGATTCGATCCGTCAAATCTGGACGGATGGAAACCCTATTTTCCATCCGTCCAGCGGATCGGATCGGACGGGATCGGATGAAAACGGACCGATGGCCCGTTCCCATCCGATTTCCCCCATAGAGATGCATGGGGAACTGACAGCTGTGTCTCCGCACACAGCGCGGAGACACAGCTATCATCCTGCTGCTCAGCAGGGGATTGGCGGATCGATCCCCCGCTGAGAAAAACGGAGTCCGTCCGATGGACGGAGTGTGTGAAAGGGGCCTAAGGATGATCAGTGGAAACAGAATGCACCTGAGCTCAATTTTAAGTGACATGGCAAATGCTGTGAATACTTATGTACATGGGATTTTTTTGTTTTTTTAAATAAATTTGCAAAGAATTCAAACAAACTTCTTTCACGTTGTCATTATATGGTGTTATTTGAAGAATTCTGAGGAAAAAAATAAGGAATCCAGTTTGGAATAAGGCTGTAACATAACAAAATGTGGAAAAAGTGAAGCACTGTGAATACTTTCCGGATGCACTTTAGTTGCCGTATTTTTTTTTTATTTTTGCAGTACAACATCCTTGTAGGTTGGAAGTGCTGAGTGTAGAATTGTACACTTACTCCCCCCATCCCCCACTACATACCAGTCTGTATTATTTTCTGCTCTAAGCCGTCAGGATAGCAATAAACGGGCAGGCGGGGATATTTCTTCATCACGCTGTGGGGGACAAATATTCTATGGAACACTGTTATTGTAACACAGTGGGAGTGGATTACTGACCTCAGGACAAGACGGGACATGTTACATTAATCCACTTGGTCTGCTTGTTAGCGTTGTCCAATGACAGTCTGGATACATGTTTTGTAAGTACAATGCTTGTGTGTTCTGAAACACAGCAGAAGGAAACCATTAACTTTAACTCTTTTGCTGCCAGAGCCATTTTTGCTAAATGATGATTCGGCCAGTGACAACACAAATTTCCTTGCAATAAATTGGCTGCAGTGTTGTCACCCTGTCTAGTGTTAGGCCATCGTGCACATACAGGAGGAGGAGTCCCAGTCCTCCACAAAGCCAATCATCACTGAACATACCTGTCTCTAACCCCAACTCCAGGGGCCAGAAGGGCACTATAGACCCTGTGATGACATCACAAGGCCTAGCTTCCAACTGCCTCTGATTTTGAGGGACTGTCCCTGATTTGAAACCAAGTCCTTCTGTCCCTCTCTCCTCCTCAGTTGTCCTTCATTTTGGTCTGATCTATATAGTTGTATATAAAATGCACTTTTTATCTTTCAAAAAGTGTTTCCCAGTGCTAAACTCTTCATCCAATATCTATATTGCTGCATTTGTGGATTTCAAAAGCAAATATAAAGCAATAGTAGTGGTAAAAAAAAGCACTTGTGGGTTTAACCAATCATTTTTTTTCTCTAATACTCCTTTAACCGCTTGCCAACCACCCGCCACAGATATACTACGTCAGGCTGGCTCGGGTTTGGGTACATCTGTTCGTGGGAGCGGTGCTGGGGACAAGCGCAAGCTGCTGGTGGCAAGCTCCCTCCCCCACTAGGCAGCGGGGATGCTGATCCATGGGGCCAGCGGCCGCAATTGCCGCCTGACACCCGCGATCGCTCCCCGCTGAGAGAGAAGAACGGTCAGCTGTTGTAAACACAGCTGACCGTTCTTCTCTCTGAAATGATCACAGAGCGCCTGTGATCCTTCTATATAGGAACACAGGTCTCTGTGGTCATTTCACAAGTCCCTCACCCATACAGTTAGAAAACACCCCCTTTGATCACCACTGTGTTAACCCCTTCCCTGCCAATGTCATTATTACAGTAATAGTGCATATTTTTAGCATATTTTGGGGTGGAGGAACTTGACTGGCCTGCACAGAGTCCTGACCTCAACCCGATAGAACACCTTGGGATGAATTCGAGCGAAAACTGCGAGCCAGGCAACATCCAACATCAGTGCCTGACATCACAAATGGGCTTCTGGAAGAATGGTCAAACCCATAGACACACTCCTAAACCTTGTGGACAGCCTTCCCAGAGGAGTTGAAGCTGTTATAGCTACAAAGGGTGGGCCAACTCAATATCGAACCCTACGGACTAAGACTGGGATGTCATTAAAGTTGATGTGCGTGTAAAGGCAGGCGTCCCAATACTTTTGGTAATATAGTGTCGAATAGATGCTTGCTAGCTGCAGTTATGATTATGTCCAGCAGATGTCAGTAATGTCTTATAAATATTCAGCTAGTTCTCTGTGAAGTCTTCTGATGGTACATTGTACTTAAGGATCAGACAGGAAGATGAGTGTGACACATTTGTTACATCAAACAGTAAATGTTTCCAAAGTTTAAAGCCGTATTAAACCCAAGACCAAAAATGTACTATATTGCAGTTTACCAGTCATTAGATGTAGTGGCCTCATTGAACACTCCCCTGCCCCCAGACAGACATTGCTGCTGTCCAAAGGTGCCCCCTGTGCTCCTTCATCCAGAGTGGGGGCACACGGGAGGTGTGCTACCTTCCAGATGACCAGATGAAAACAGAGGGGAAAAAAAGCCTAAAGAAAGAATCTAATGATCATCTAATCCAACATCTAATCTAATCTAACATCTAATGATTGGTAAACTGCAATATACGTATTACATTTTAGGTTTTGGATTTTTAATACCGCTTTAAAGCTTTGTGGAGCAGGCCTTGTATTAGGGACATTAGACTGTAAGCTTCTTGGAGGACAGGAAATTCAGTATAAAGAAAGAGCGTGTGTGAACTCTAAGGCAAGGCCCACACCTACCATTTCATGGATGCCCAATTTTGTATGCAATTTTTGGTTACACGCAAAGGCCAAGCCCATTCATTTCATTGGGCTGCCCTACATATAACAATTGCGCCAAAGTATCTCATGTATCTTTTTGGACATTGAGCTTGCTGCATTTTTAATCCTGGAATTTTGCCGAGTTTGTCACGCATTTTGTCACATGCAAAAACACAGATCTGCTTGCCATGTTTGGGGTGCAATTAATGATGAACTGCAAAGACAAGTGTGGCATAGTGATGGACGAACATCGGCCGGGGCGGTTCGCGAACGCCAGCCGCAAATTTTCTCAAAAGTCAGCGAACCGCGAGTTTGCGGCGGGATCCATTGACTTTAATGGAAGGCGAACTTTGAAAACCTTTAGGTCATATTTGCAGCCACAAAAGATGTACTAGCTGTGCACAAATAGTCCCAGCACATGGACAATGTCATAACAGAAGTATTGCAATTGAAAAAGTTGCCCTAAATGTTTTTTTTTTTTTTTTTACAGCAAAAAAAAAATATTTTTTTTTTTCATAAATCAGCCAGAACTGACAGCAGCCGGTAAATATATTGTCTAATACATATAGGGTCCATTCACACACCTGTGACAACCTGGCCCTATAGTAAAGAGACTGTAATAGACCCTAAAACGACAAATGGAGCATTTTAAATGACTTTTGTGGACATTGACAAAGCGATTTGTGTGTGACTGCAGCCGATCTCTAACTGCCCCTACAGCAACCACTGGATACCTCTCCCTAAGGTCAAAAGATACTAGACCTATACCGTAAGGACTTTTGTGCATCTTCACAGCGCTATATGTGTCTAGCAAACTCTCCCTCATGAGCACAGCAGACCTCTTCCTACACTGGCAGAAAGCGGAATGGGAAATGGCCGCCAGATCGGGTCTATTTATAGGGTAGGGGGACTGTCCATGTGCTGGAATGTTTCAATTGGCTGTCCCGTTCCACCTGACGGCTGTGTCATGGGTCAAAGTTCTTCTGAATGAAAAAGAAAATGGCGGCGCGGACATATTCGCGAACATCAGCAAGAGGCCGACTTTTTGCGAATTTGCGAACCGACCGCCTGGCGAACCGCAAGGCCATCTTTAGTGTGGCACATGTTTTACATTCAATTCGTGAACACGAGCTAAAACGTGCATTTTTTTTGTGTGCATTCATGAAAAGCTCAGGTGTGCATGCAGCCTAACCAGGAACTTTTGTTTTTGATGAAGATTTTGTTACATCTGTAAAAATTAGGCTCCTTTCACATGATTGGACTGATCAGGTCCGCCTGTCCGTTTTTCAGGCGGAGCTGATCGGGTCACCCACTCTACTCTATGGGGAGACATGTGTCCGCTGACATCCGATCTGACAAGATCCATACTTGTAAAGTTGCCATTTGTCTAATAAATTGGTGGTTTAGATGTAATGCTGTACTTAGAGTGGCGCTCCGTGTTTTTTGTTTTTGATCCATGAAAAGATTCCTTCACATTTCCTTCTGAACCTTTCCTGTGCCTCACTGACCCCATCCTGTGCCTTGCTGACCCCATCCCCTGCCCCACTGACCTCATACTCTGCCCTACTGACCCCTGTCCTATACCCTGCTGACCCCATCCTCTGCCCTGCTGACCCCATCCCCTGCCGCACTGACCCCATGCTCTGCCCTGCTGACCCCTGTGCTATACCCTGCTGACGCCATCCTCTGCCCTGCTGACCCCATCCTCTGCCCTGCTGAACCAATCCCCTGCCGCACTGACCCCATGCTCTGCCCTGCTGACCCCTGTGCTATACCCTGCTGACCCCATCCTCTGCCCTGCTGACTCTATCCCCTGCCCCACTAACCCCAGTCCTATACCCTGCTGACCCCATCCTCTGCCCTGCTGACTCTATCCCCTGCCCCACTAACCCCAGTCCTATACCCTGCTGACGCCATCCTCTGCCCTGCTGACCCCATCCTCTGCCCTTCTGACTCTATCCCCTGCCCCACAGACCCCATGCTCTGCCTTACTTATCCCTGTCCTATACCCTGCTGACCCCATCCCCTGCCCCACTGACCACATGCTCTGCCCTACTGACCCCTGTCCTATAGCCTGCTGGCCCTATCCCCTGCCCACTGACCACATGCTCTGCCCTACTGACCCCTGTCCTATAGCCTGCTGACCCTATCCCCTGCCCACTGACCTCATGCTCTGCCCTACTGACCCCTGTCCTATACCCTGCTGACCTCATCTTCTGCCCTGCTCACCCAGACCCATGCCCACTGACCCTATGCTCTACTCTACTGACCCCTGTCCTATACCCTGCTGACCCCATCTTCTGCCCTGCTGACCTCATCCACTGTCCCATTGACCACATGTGTAGTGCTTGGACGAATCATGTCTCATGGTTTGATGAGGAAGCCGCTGCTGTTTACTGTAAATGGCTATAGCTTCCTCATCAGACCCTGAGACAAGAGCGGTATATCACGGTTGGGGTAAGACAAATTTAGATGGGGGGGTGTGCCCGATTTTAGTGTTGCCTAGGAGGGCAGCACAAAACCAAAATACACCACTGCCCTACATGTGTGTTATAACAAAAAAAATAAATAAATAATTGTCCGCTCTGCATTAGATAGTCAGCTTTTAAAATGCTATTGCACTGGAAACACGGACTCAAGATACATGATCATAATAATTCATCTTGTTTAGTAATTTGCTGTGACTTTGCAGTGGTGTTCTGCACAACTTCACCACAAGAGGGCAGTGAAGAGCTGTATTTGTGCCTTCATAGGTTGTCACTGTGGCTATTTCAATTCTGCATAACTCCTAATTGGCACATTTTGCAAATAAAGTGTAAATTATGAAAAACCACAGACTGAATGCCATTTAGAAAAAAAATTACAGTATTAGGCCATTTTTTTTCTGAGTATGTTTATTATTTATTTTAGGAATGTCAAACTTCTAAGATGCAGAGTGCCAGATGGGATAATAGTCACATAGTTGCCAACATTTAAAAAATATTTCCAGGGACACTTTGCAGCACAGCTATCAATTACCACACCCACTTCCCGGAAGCTCCGCCCACTCTGCATAATTAATCTCGCCTATTTATCAAATTATAGAGTCTACACAATATAGAGAGAATTACAGGAGATTAAAAAAGGGAATTTCAAATTTAAGGCCACAGTAGCAGAGTTGGAATAAGTTTCCCATTCAGCTGCACTACTTCTGCGTAACATTTATGGCAGCCTGATTAACAGGCACTTCCAGGGACAATATAAATTACCTGGGACAGGCTCCTATTTGCAGGGACTGTCCCTGGAAAAAAGGGACAGTTGGCAAGTATGTAGTCATGCCCAGGGAAATTCAATAATTTTACTGGTAGCTGAACCTACTAGGGGCGGCACCATCCACTCTTAACCACTTTACCACAGGAGGATTTTGCTGTCTTACGTCTGGGCCACTTTTTGCGATTCGGCACTGTGCAACTTTAACTGACAATTGCGCGGTCATGCAACGCCGTACCCAAACAAAATTTACGTCCTTTTTTTCCAACAAACAGAGCTTTCTTTTGGTGGTATTTGATCACCTGTGCGATTTTTACTTTTTGCACTATAAACAAAAAAAGAGCAACAATTTTGAAAAAATAATATTTTTCAAATTTTTTTATATGAAATTCCCCCCCCCCCCCCCCCCCAAAAAATGTAAAAATCACAATTTTTTATCATTTTAGGCCAATTTGTTTTCTGCTACATATTTTTGGTAAAAAAAATCACAATAAGCGTATTTTGATTGGTTTGCGCAAAAGTTATTGCGTTTACTAACTAAGGGAAAGATTTCTGTCTTTTTTGGTGTTTTTTTTTAACGAGTAATGGCGGCGATCTGCGATTTTTTTTTGCGGGACTGCGACATTGCGGCGGACAGATCGGACCCTTGACTGACATTTTTGACACTTTTGGGGTTACCAGTGACATTACTATAGTAATCAGTGCTATAAATATGCACTGTTACTGTAAAAATGACACTGGCAGGGAAGGGGGTTAATTTTATTGGAGAGGGAGGGGTTAATGTATGCCTGGTGCTTACTGACGTGTGTAGTGGGAGGTGACTATGTGACACAGGGACAGATCGCAGGTTCAGCTATGCTGAACCCTGCAATCTGACCCTGCCTGTCACTTAGGAGATCCGCCCGCTTTGTTTACACAAGCGGGCGGATCTCCAGACTCGATTCCCCGACGATCGGGGAACAGAAGCGGCGATCGCCACTGCTCCTCCCCTGGCCCGACTTCCGCTTAGGGTGACCACGTGTCCCGGATCGCCCGGGACAGTCCCGCATTTGGAGAGTCTGTCCCGGGTCCCGGTCACCCTCATTCCGGGACAATGCAGTGTCCCGGAATACCGTGAGATCACGTGCCGCACTGCCGCTCCGCTCCCCCACCGAACCGGCAGAAAGGAAGAGGAAGTGCGCGGCAGCGCGAGCTGCATTCATACTAGTGCATCATCATTATGTGCTGGTCTGGACTGTACCATGTCCGGCGGCCGCTGGATGAGAGGATGGCTGGCTGGGCTGTACCATGTTAGAGGGCGCTCAGGGCGGGCTGTACAATTGGAGCCAATACGAGAGCAGAGCAGTGAGCAGAGGAGTGTATTGTAAATGAATAGAATGTCTGCTGTGCTCTGTGTCACAACAGCGTGAGTGTCCAGTGTGTGTGGCTCGGAGCCATTGGCTCCTCCCCTGCCTTGCTGCACGCTGCGCAGTGCGCGGCCGAGTGAGAGTCACGTCACGTGACGACGGTGACGTCAGCCGGACTCCGGAGCCGGGATCTGTCTGTGCGGCGCCGCCTCACCTCAGCCTGCTGCTGTAACTGAGTCACTGACTGTGACTGTATGTAATCCAACCACGGCCGGCCGATATCAGCATTTAAGAGGAGGACAAAACCTGGACAAATGTAAGTTTAACTTTTTAATGGATGAGTGTCCGGGTGTAGGGCCTTAAAGATGTATTTGCACATTGTAAATCTCCTGTCTAAACTAATTGGCAAAAAAAAGTATAAAAAAATCATCTTTTTTTTTTTTGAGTGGGGGATTAGAGGGGGTGGGGTGTTGCAGGGGGGGGGGGTCCCTGAATGGCAGTTTAGAGATGTGGTCACCCTACTTCCGCTGTGACTGAATACAGCGGGAGTGAGCCTCCGGCGGTACGCGCGCGCCGCCGAGAAGGGGGAGTGTCTGCCAACGTAGGTCTACGTCGTCAGACCTACAAGAGCCACTTTGCCGCAGTAGATTGTATGATGTATGGTGTATACTTGAATAGATTCTGCATCATCTAAAATTTTTGTTTACTTTTTCCTACAAACATGAATGAACAATTCAAATATCTGGCCACATAATATCTGAACAATTGGCTGATCATATGCAAAATTGATTTGTATAAGGTCTGTAATAAAATATCCTTTCCTTCCAGGGCCATACCACTTCACTTGATCTGAACACTACTGCTAAACCAAGCATATGATGAAAAAAACGTAAATCCATATTACAGTCAGTCCCCCTACCCCAAAAAAAAAAACAATGACAAATAGATTGTATTATATAAACAAATAAACCTATATGCATATCTTACGTTTTCCTGTAAAATTTGATTTTGGATCCACCCCCTTGGCATCTTGAACTTTCTTATTGGTTATTGAGACTGCCATTCACATTAGAAGACCACAAGGGAAGCTCCTCAGAGGCGGAGCTAAGTTGAACTTTTGTAGGAAAAGTAAAGAATTGCATGTCATTTCAACTTCACCATCTCTGAATTTACAGGCTGTTTTGACTTGTGGCTAAAGGTAATATCTGAATTATTTTTTTTTTTTCATTGTATGCTTAACTTGAATTGTCCATGCTTGTGATTGGTTTACATCAGATGTAAATTGTTCATATTTTCTTGTACAGCAGGTATGGTTTCACATGTTAAAGGTAAGCTCCATGTAAACAGCCAATACATAGAAAATATGTACATAAAAGCTGTTTTAGCTGTCCATCTAATCCTGGGGTTCACACAGCTATGTTACACAGCACATTCCTACCTGGAAAGATGGGGGACCTAATATTTTTCTGTTGCTTTTTCACTTTCACTTACAGGTCTCTCCTGTGATTGGGCAATAAAATGGAATCAGCACCCTGCTTTCTTTTCCTGTCCGCATGTTTCTTTCACTGCAGAACAATTCATTGGCTCCTTGTGCTGCTTCTCACTGGCCAATCTGAGCTCTGTTATATACAAGTACACTTATATAATACATGTATTGATGTTTTAACTACTTCTGGACCGGAAGGATTTGCCCCCTTAATGACCAGCCCATTTTTTGCGATTCGGCACTGCGTTACTTTAATGGACATTTGCGCGGCCGTGTGACGCTGTACCTAAATAAAATTGATGTCCTTTTTTACCTATAAATACAGTTTTCTTTTGGTGGTATTTGATCACCTCTGTGATTTTTATTTTTTGCGGTATAAACAAAAAACGAGCGACAATTCTGAAAAAAACCCAATATTTTTCACATTCTGCTATTTAAAATCTAAATTTTTTAACATTTTAGGCCAATTTGTTTTCTGCTACATATTTTTGGCAAAAAAAAAAAAATCGCAATAAGCGTATTTTGATTGGTTTGCGAAAAAGTTATCGCGTCTACTAACTACGGGAAAGATTTATATCATTTTTATTGTTTTTTTTTTTTACTAGTAATGGCGGCGATCTGCGATTTTTAGCTGGATTTCGACATTGCGACGAACAGATCGGAACCCTAACTGACATTTTTGACACTTCTGGGGGGACCAGTGACATTACTACAGGAATCAGTGCTAAAAATATGCATTGTTACTGTATTAACCACTTAAGCCCAGGAAGATTTTACCCCCTTTCTGACCAGGGGGTATTTTGCGATTCGGCACTGTGCAAATTTAACTGACAATTGCGCGGTCATGCAACGCCGTACCCAAACAAAATTTACGTCCTTTTTTTCCCACAAACAGAGCTTTCTTTTGGTGGTATTTGATCACCTGTGCGATTTTTACTTTTTGCACTATAAACAAAAAAAGAGCGACAATTTTGAAAAAATAATATTTTTCAATTTTTTTTATATGAAATTCCCTCCCCAAAAAATGTAAAAATCACAATTTTTTATAATTTTAGGCCAATTTGTTTTCTGCTACATATTTTTGGTAAAAAAAATCACAATAAGCGTATTTTTATTGGTTTGCGCAAAAGTTATTGCGTTTACTAACTAAGGGAAAGATTTCTGTTGTTTTTGGTGTTTTTTTTTAACGAGTAATGGCGGCGATCTGCGATTTTTTTTGCGTGACTGCGACATTGCAGCGGACAGATCGGACCCTTGACTGACATTTTTGACACTTTTGGGGTTACCAGTGACATTACTACAGTAATCAGTGCTATAAATATGCACTGTTACTGTAAAAATGACACTGGCAGGGAAGAGGTTAATTTTATTGGAGAGGGAGGGGTTAATGTATGCCTGGTGCTTACTGACATGTGTGGGGGGAGGTGGCTGAGTGACACAGGGACAGATCGCAGGTTCAGCTATGCTGAACCCTGCAATCTGACCCTGCCTGTCACTTAGGAGATCCGCACGCTTTGTTTACACAAGCGGGCGGATCTCCAGACTCGATTCCCCGACGATCGGGGAACAGAAGGGGCGATCGCCACTGCTCCTCCCCTGGCCCGACTTCCGCTTAGGGTGACCACGTGTCCCGGATCGCCCGGGACAGTCCCGCATTTGGAGAGTCTGTCCCGGGTCCCGGTCACCCTCATTCCGGGACAATGCAGTGTCCCGGAATACCGTGAGATCACGTGCCGCACTGCCGCTCCGCTCCCCCACCGAACCGGCAGAAAGGAAGAGGAAGTGCGCGGCAGCGCGAGCTGCATTCATACTAGTGCATCATCATTATGTGCTGGTCTGGACTGTACCATGTCCGGTGGCCGCTGGATGAGAGGATGGCTGGCTGGGCTGTACCATGTTAGAGGGCGCTCAGGGCGGGCTGTACAATTGGAGCCAATACGAGAGCAGAGCAGTGAGCAGAGGAGTGTATTGTAAATGAATAGAATGTCTGCTGTGCTCTGTGTCACAACAGCGTGAGTGTCCAGTGTGTGTGGCTCGGAGCCATTGGCTCCTCCCCTGCCTTGCTGCACGCTGCGCAGTGCGCGGCCGAGTGAGAGTCACGTCACGTGACGAAGGTGACGTCAGCCGGACTCCGGAGCCGGGATCTGTCTGTGCGGCGCCGCCTCACCTCAGCCTGCTGCTGTAACTGAGTCACTGACTGTGACTGTATGTAATCCAACCACGGCCGGCCGATATCAGCATTTAAGAGGAGGACAAAACCTGGACAAATGTAAGTTGTCTCTTCCCCTGGCCCGACTTCCGCTGTGACTGAATACAGCGGGAGCGAGCCTCCGGCGGCGCGCGAGCGCCGCCAAGAAGGGGGAGTGTCTGCGACGTAGGTCTACGTCGTCAGACCGCAGTAGAGCTCTATCGAGCAGTGGCAAAGTGGTTAAACCAGGCGGTTCTGTTTACCAAACAACCCAGGACGCAGGCAAAATCTGCTGCAATTTGGCAATTTAATTACTTTTGTGGTAAAAACATTTTTTTTCAAATTGAATCCCTAATAAAAAAAATGATGGCTTGTGTAGCTAAAATAAAGCTTTGATAGTTGAATGCTGTTTGGCGGCTCCAAAAGTAGCTGCGACTAAAGCTCATTAGGTAGCTGTATAAGACCAGGGTGGTTAGGTAGTTGTACCGCCCCCTACTGCCAAGTCTAAAGTGAACATAGTTGGCGGTCATGTAAGTATACATTGCCGCAGTTGTGGTGCAGTGCGGCTTCATTTATACAACCGGTCTCAATGGGGAGGCAATACCACTGCCAAACATGACCCATTCAAACAATGAAGCCAGGTAGCAACCATGCTGCAACTTTGTGGAATGCACAGGGTTGCAGACTTTCAATGCTTAACAAAGACGGTGAAAGGCAAGTCACCTCTGAGCAGCCTGTCAGAGGCCTCTGAAAAGCGATCCATCGTGAAGAGCCAGTAGACACTAGTGTTGGGCGAACGGTTCGGCCCGAGCATTGGCTGTTTACCCCATCTTGGGGACACCCGCATTTGCAGAGTGTTCGTCAGGTGTTCATCATTTGACAGTACTTATTAAGGTAAAGGTGGGGCCACCAGGTAACGTCGCCAGGTGGCCCCGCCCTTACCTTATAAGAACTGTCAAACAGCGGAGGAGGCATTCAGCGGTCGGCTGTCAATGAGTGTGGAGCAGTCTCTTTTTTTGTTCTTTTTCGGGTGGAGCAGGAGGCGTGCTTGACGATGGATTTACATCAGGGGACATTGTTTTTTTATTTTTTAATAAAGAAATTGCCAAAAACTCTGTGTTTTTTACTTTTTGACACTTTTTCGTGAATGGATGTACCCCATGCTCATTCACATGGGGGGTTGGATCTGGGGGCCTGGTATGGTTTGGGGGGCAGTCGCTCGCCCCCCCTTTCCTGACCTGCCAGGCTGTGTGCTTGGATAAGGGTCCGTTTTTTTTTTTTTTAAATGTTGGCCTAAGGGTCTGGTATGGACTGGGGGGGAGCGGCCATGCCATTTTTTTCTTTATTTGTTTTTCAATAGCCGGGTGCCAGCAATTGCAACCGCGAGTCAATTTAAATGTAATTTGATTGATTGTTTTTTTTTTCTTTAGAATTTTCATTTTTGCTGCAGCATGTTCTATATATGCTACAGATGTGCCACTTTAAGGCAGACTAAAAGGAATTTCTCCTTTTTATTGTTTTAAGCATCATTAAAATCACTGCTCATGAGAGATGTACAAAAGAAGTCACTGATCCTATGGCAAAATCGTGCTGCACCAAACCTCAAGAAATATTAGCACTACCCCATGCCTGCTAAAGGGCGGCGCATTTCTGTGCCTGTTGGGAAAGCGCGTGATTGTGAGCATGAATGTAGCCTAAATCTGTAAAAAATAAATAATAAAATAATTAATGCGGACCTTCAGTCATTTTTTCATCTTTCCATCTATTAAATCCTCTGCCCTTGTTGTTTTAACTTTGAATAGTAAAACAATATTTTTTTCTGCCAGTAATTACCTTATACAGCCCACTTCCTCTTTCTTGTCTGGTAATTAGCCTAGGGCTAATGACATCATGCACAGCTCTCTCTCTCACTCCCGTGAGAGTTTGACAGCAAGGGAGGAGGGGTGAGTCATAGGAGGGCCAATTAGAGCTTCAGAGCTGGACGGGGCTGGATGAGGGCGGAGATAACTGGAGACTGCACAGTTCCATGAGTATTCATCCAGAGAAGAGAAATGTGAAGGCAAGCAGTGGTTTAAGTGTGTCTGTCTGTATATACCTTTTTTTTTCAAATAGGGATGCCAGGGAAGTTGCTATCTTGCAATCTCTGTTTTTATGGATAATTTAATAAAGAAAGAAATGTCATTTCACGTAGTGCAGTCCAGTAGTGCTGAGTATCCTTCGTACTTCTGTGTTTAGGTCGGTTGCTCCCAGAGGAATTATTGGCGGTATTATAATCCTCTCTTCTACTATATACTACTCAACAGTCAGCTTCCCAACTTCATTTTGCTATTTCAGAATCACTTCTAACAAAATAGAGCAATCTTATCATAAGCAGGCCATATACTATTCATCTCAGTGATCTGTTTAATTATGGATTTGAATGTATTCTGTATTCAAATTACTTTATTCCTACAATTACAACTGCTTTCAACAGATTCTTTCTCCGAACACGACCCATTCAAACGAATGGAGCCATTCTGCAACTAATGTGGTGGCTTTTCAGGATTAAAACCGGCTGCGAGGAGGCAGCCACCTGTCAACCACCCTCTGAAAAGCAACCCATCACTGATTGCTTTTCAGATGGGAGGCAAGGGCTGCCAAAAGTGTGAATGAGCCCTATGGGGGGCTTTGTCCCACTGACCACCAATGTAAAAAGGCATTTTCATGCTGACCACCAATGTAAGGGGGTGCATTCTTCCCAGTGAGCCACAATGTAAAGGGGCATTTTCCTGCTGACCACCAATTTAAAGCAGAGTTCCGGCCTCGGAAACGTTTTTTAGATAAAAATACCCCCGGGACAGTCAGGCCTAGTGCATTTCATAATGGATAGCCTCTGAACTGTCCCAGGTTGCACTTAACTTCTAGAAGAAATACTTACCTTGAAAATTTCCTGTCCAGCGCTGCCATCTCAGGTGTGGGCAGCTGAAGCCGGAGCATCCTCTTCGGTGTCCACTTCCCTGTCCTTTTCGGTCCCAGAATCGTGAGTTCCGGTGCAGGCGCATCATCCCTGAACGGAAAGACGTGCCTGCATCGGAACTGACAAGCAGGGCTGGTGCAGGCGCATTGATTCCTGGGAGCGATGACTTTGAGCTCCCAGGAGTCAATGCAAGCAGGAAGAGACGGCGCGAGCCGCGGCCACAGAGGGAGGAAGTGGAAGAAAGGAAAGTATATTTTCTTCAATAACAAGGTACAGTAAGTGAACAAAAAAAAAATCGTGACTATCCATTTCTTTTTCAGGTGATTATCAGCAAACGGATGGCCTAAATTGGTTTTTTGAGGCCGGAAATCCACTTTAAGGGGGGCATTTTTCCCACTGACCGCCAATGTAAAAGGACATTTTCCCACTGATCAACAATATAAGGGAGGACATTTTTCCCACTGACCAACAACGTAAGAGGGGCATTTTTCCCACTGACGACTAATGTAAAAGGGCATTTTCCTACTAACCAACAATGTAACGGGGGCATTTTTCCCAATGACCAACAATGTAAGGGGGGCATTTTTCCCAATGACCAACAATGCAATGGGGGCATTTTTCCTAATGACCAACAATGCAAGGAGGTCATTTTTCCCACCTATTAAAAATGTAAGGAGGGCATTTTACCCACCTATTAAAAATGTAAGGAGGGCATTTTTCCCACTAGCTGTCAATGTAAAAGGGCATTTTCCCACTGACCACCAATGTAAGGGAGGGCATTTTTCCCACTGACAAACAATGTAAGGGGGGCATTTTTTGCGGACCACCAATGAAAGGGGGAGCGAGTTTCCCACTGATCACCAATGTAAGGGGGTCATTTTACTGCTGACCACCAATGTAAAGAGGACATTTTTCCCACTGATCACCAATGTAAGGGGGGCATTTTTCCCACTGACCACCAATGGATGTTCAACAGGGCTGAATAAAAAATAAATCTAAACATATGGATTGGAAAATTGCAATCCTTTATAAGAAGATTGTATGATGTATGGTGTATACTTTGTTGGATAGATTCTGCATCATCTAAAATTTTTGTTTACTTTTTCCTACAAACCTGAATGAACAATTCAAATATCTGGCCACATAATATCAGAACAATTGGCTGATCACATGCAAAATTGATTTGTATAAGGTCTGTAATAAAATATCCTTTCCTTCCAGGGCCATACCACTTCACTAGATCTGAACATTACTGCTAAACCAAGCATATGATGAAAAATAATGTAAGGCCATATAACAGTCAGTCCCCCACCCAAAAAAAAAAAAACAATGACAAATAGATTTTATTATATAAACAAATAACCCTATATGCATATCTTACGTTTTCCTGTAAAATGTGATCTTGGATCCACCCCCTTGGCATCTTGAACTTTCTTATTGGTTATTGAGACTGCCATTCACATTAGAAGACCACAAGGGAAGCTCCTCAGAGGCGGAGCTAAGTTGAACTTTTGTAGGAAAAGTAAAGAATTGCATGTCATTTCAACTTCACCATCTCTGAATTTACAGACTGTTTTGACTTGTGGCTAAAGGTAATATCTGCATATTATTTTTTCATTGTATACTTGCCTTGAATTGTCCATGCTTGTGATTGGTTTACATTAGATGCAAATTGTTCATATTTTCTTGTACAGTACTTTTATGGTTTCACATGTTAAAGGTAAGTTCCATGTAAACAGCCAAATACATAAAAAATATGTACATAAAAGCTGTTTTACCTGTCCATCTAATCCTGGGGTTCACACAGCTCTGTTACACAGCACATTCCTACCTGGAAAGATTGGGGACCTTATCTTTTTCTGTTGCTTTTTCACTTTTCACTTACAGGTCTCTCCTGTGATTGGGCAATAAAAGGGAAGCAGCACCCTGCTTTCTTTTCCTGTCTGCATGTTTCTTTCACTGCAGAACAATTCATTGGCTCCTTGTGCTGCTTCTCGCTGGCCAATCTGAGCTCTGTTATATACAAGTACACTTATATAATACATGTATTGATGTTTTAACTACTTCTGGACCGGAAGGATTTGCCCCCTTAATGACCAGGCCATTTTTTGCGATTCGGCACTGCGTTACTTTAATGGACAATTGCGCGGACGTGCAACGCTGTACCTAAATAAAATTGATGTCCTTTTTTTCCCACAAATAGAGCTTTCTTTTAGTAGTATTTGATCCCCTGTGCAATTTTTATTTTTTGCGCTATAAACAAAAAATAGCAGAAATTCTGAAAAAAAAAAAAACAATATTTTTCACATTCTGCTATTTAACCCCCCCCCCCCCCCCAAAAAAAAAAAAAAAAAATCAAAATGTTTTAACATTTTAACCAGTGACATTACTACACTAATCAGTGCTAAAAAATATGCACTGTTACTGTGATAATGACACTGGCAGGGAAGGAGTTAACACTGTGGGTGATGAAGGGGTTAAATGTGTACCTAGGGGAGTGATTCTACATTTAAGGGGGCGTGGCATGTAAAATGATTATAGAGACCTGTGATCCTATATAGATGGATCACAGGAACTCTGTGATCATTCCAGAGAGAACGGTCAGTTGTGTTTACAACAGCTGACCTTTCCTCTCTCTCAGCGGGGAACGATCGCGGGTGCCCGGTGGCAATTGGAGCCGCCGGCCCCATGCATCGGAGTCCCTGCTGCCGAGTTGGGGCGGGAGAGCGCCGGAGCGCACTCGCCCCCCTAGCTGCAGCCGCGCGACCGACGTACAGCTATGCCAGTTCACGCAAGAGGGCCCACCTGCCGCAGTAAATCTTAAGTGGTTATCAAAAGACTGTCAAACCTCAGCGTGCACTCTGTTGAAGATGGAATTTTTAGCGATGATGCTCTCCTTGATCGGGGAGACTCCAAATCACTAGAAACAGAAGAAATGGAGGGCGCAAACGCCTAGCGCATTACCTTAGACACTTTAGAAATTGTATTAAAAAACACCAAAAGCATACTCACAAGCATAAAATGATTAAAGGAATCTCATGTACAATTCCAGCATCGAGAATTACACACCTCTATGGTTAAAAACTGACGCGTTTCGGGAGGCAAACTCCTTTCCTTTAGAGATAACATGCATTTTATTCTTTTATGTTTGTGAGTATGCTTTTGACGTTTTTTAATAACATTTTTAAGGTGTCTAAGATAATGAGCTAGGCGTTTTCGCCCTCCTTCTTTTCTGTTTCTATTATTAATGTATGCTGTATTATCTTGTGCCATTTATATCTGCCTACAGTTCAGCTTTATTATTTATATACTACATTTGAATATATTTTTTGACTTGCAATATCTGTTGTGGTTCACGAAGTCAGGTAATTTTCATGGTCGGTAAATGTTATGGTTGGAGTAATTAAAAGAGCTGCTTTTGATCTTCCCAACGAATGTAGGTCATGTTTTCTGTCATGTCGGAGGTGTAAGGAGATCTCCAGGTTATATATAATTTATTGTGTAGATGTTGATATCACCAGGCAGGAGATCTTGTAATGCCTTGTTTGTGTATGATTTGAATGGGGACGCTCCGTGTGTGTCCAGTTCATTCAGATTACCTCCTAATGCCAGGCTGGAAAAAGTTGCCAATGGCATTGCAAGTGTGTACAGAGCTTGTGTTGGTGATTGGATTTAGTTTATAATTAAATATGATGGGCCAATGAGTATACTATCTACTAACAGTGATGGTGAACCTTGGCATCCCAGATGTTTTGGAACTACATTTCCCATGATGCTCATGCACTCTGCAATAGTTGAGCATCATGGGAAATGTAGTTCCAGAACATCTGGGTTGCCAAGATTCGCCATACCTTTATTTCTTGCCCTTCAAAATCCCAATTAGAGGGAACTGTTCTGCTTCTTTATGATTTAGTTCATAGCAAGCCAAACAATGCCAGTCCATTGACGTTTATTTTTTTTTGGTGGGCTCACCTGCTGGAAAACAGTTTTACATGTAGGTGGGACACTATCCAAAGAAACACAATGCAATGGATGCCAATCTGCCTTCATTGTGCAGTCAATGTTAGTGCATAAGGTGAAGCTGTGTTCACTTTTATTACCCCAATTGTGTATAGGAAAAATGTAAAAAAAAAACAACCAAAAAACAGGATTTTTTTCTAGCATGAACGATTATTTAAAGTAAACTCAACTTCATTTTATCCACTAAGATTTACTTTGCATATTGAACAGGGTACTGCTTTAGTAAATCTACCCCAATGTGTATAAAGGAAGAACTGTATTATGGTCCTTTTTGGCAATCATTTAGTTTTGTCCTTAACCAGTTCAGGACCGGAAGGATTTGCCCTCTTAATGACCAGGCCATTTTTTTGCGATTCGGCAATGCGTTACTTTAACGGAAAATTGCGCAGTCGTGCGACGCTATACTGTAATAAAATTGATGTCCTTTTTTTCCCACAAATAGAGCTTTCTTTTGGTGGTATTTGATCACCTCTGCAATTTTTATTTTATGCACTAAAAACAAAAAAAGTGCGACAATTCTGAAAAAAAAAAAAAAACAATATTTTCACTTTCTGCTATACAACATTCCCAAAAAATAAAAAAAAAATTTAAAAATCTAAATTTTTCATCCTTTTAGGCCAATTTGTTTTCTGCTACATATTTTTGGTTAAAAAAATTGCAATAGGCGTATTTTGATTGGTTTGCGCAAAAGTTATAGCGTCTGCAAACTAGGGGAAAGATTTATGTCATTTTTATTTATTTTACTAGTAATGACGGTGTTCTACGATTTTTAGCTGGACTGCGACATTGCGGAGGACAGATAGTACCGCTGACTGACATTTTTTACACTTTTGGGGGGGACCAGTGACATTACTACAGTAATCAGTGCTAAAAATATGCACTGTTACTGTAATAATGACACTGGTAGGGGAGTGGTTAACCTAGGGGTGATCAAAGGGTTAATTGTAAGCCTAGGGGGTGTTTTCTAACTGTGGGGGAAGGGACTTGTGAAAGGAGCATAAAGACCTATGATCCTATATGGAAGGATCACAGGCGCTCTGTGATAATTTCCTTCTCTCTCAGCGGGGAACGATCGCGGGTGCCCAGGGGCAATCGCGGCCGCCGGTCCCGTGGATCGGCATCCCCGCTGCCTAGTGGGGGCGGGAGTGTACCTTTTTGTCAGTGCGAGCTCGCCCGCCAGCACCACTACCGCAAACCAAAAATACCGTCGATTCACGCAGCCGAGCCAGCCTGCCGCAGTATATATGCGGCGGGCGGGCGGGCGGCAAGTGGTTAAATAAATTCTTTGGTTCTTTGGTACAGTTATTAACTGCTATGATGTATACAAAGTGTGTATGTGTGTGTATATTTCAGTTGTGTTATATCCTTAATGCAGATGTTGACTGTTATGGTGTATATGGTATACTGTACATACATATTTATATATGTCCTTATTAGATTGTAAGCTCTCATGAGCAGGGCTCACCTAGCCCTTTTGCATTGACTTTTATTGTAACTAGTATTTCCCTTTATATTGCAAAGGGCTGTGCAAACTGTTAGAGCTATATAAATATAATAATAATATTATCATAATATTAAATAAACATACATTTTTTTCCTTGTATTCCTCAATAGGGGTGTTGACTGTCACGATATATACAGTATGTGTGTGTAATCATAATATATACAGGTGCATCTCATAAAATTAGAATATCATCAAAAAGTTAATTTATTTCAGTAATTTAATTTAACAATTTCTAGAATTTCTTTCTTTTAATTTGATGATTATGGCTTACAGCTAGTAAAAAACATAAAACAAAATTCAGTATCTCAGAAAACTGGAATATTACATAAGACCAATAAAAAATAGGATTTTTAATACAGAAATATTGGCTTATGCCCCGTACACACGTGCAGATTATCTGCAGACTTTTGTCTGCAGACTTACCTTTTCTATGTAGTGCAAGGGCCTGCCGGATTGCATACAAATTGAAAGTGTTTAGGTTTGACCTCATATTATATGGTTTTGGTAAGTCTGCAGACAAAAGTCTGCAGATAATCTGCACGTGTGTATGGGGCATAACTGGAAAGTATGTCCATGTACAATATAGTATGCACTCAATACTTGGTCGGGGCTCCTTTTGCATGAATTACTGCATCAATGCAGCGTGGCATGGAGGGGATCAGCTTGTGGCACTGCAGAAGTGTTATGGAAGCCCTGGTCACTTTGATAGCGGCCGTCAGATCGTCTGCATTGTTGGGTCTCGTGTCTCTCTTCCTTTTGACAATACCCCACAGATTCTCTATGGGATTTTGGTCAGGTGAGTTTGCTGGCCAATCAAGCACAGTAATACCATGATCATTAAACCAGTTATTGGTACTTTTGGCAGTGTTTGCAGGTGCCAAGTCCTACTGGAAAATTAAATCAACATCTCCATAAAGCTGGTCAGCAGAGGGAATCATGAATTGCTCTAGAATTTCCTGGTAGAGGGCTGTGCTGACTTTGGACTTGATAAAACACAGTGGACCAACACCAGCAGATGACATGGCTCCCCAAATCCTCACTGACTGTGGAAACTTCACACTGGACCTCATGCACTCTCCACTCTTCCTCCAGACCCGGGGACCTTGAGTGCCGGTTCACACTATAGCGAGTGCGGCGATCGCATGTAATATCGGAGCGCACTGCTCCTTCATTACATGCGATCGTGTGTGCAGTGCGAATTCAGCCATACACTTTGTATGGCTAAAGCCGCACTGCACCCGCACAAAAGTCGCACATGACCCTTTTTTTCAGCCGCATCAGGATCGGATCGCACAGTGGTTCACACTGCGATATGCGATCAAACTGGGGGTGTCGTTAACATTTCATTGACACCCCCTGCGTATCGCACATGGCAGTGTGAACTGCCAGATGTGCGTTTGCGATGCGGGAACAGGCTGCGAATTCGTGTGACCCGGCACTGATTTCCAAATGAAATGCAAACTTTTCTACAGTCCGTGATGAGAATTTTCTGAGATACAGAATTTTGGGTTTTCAGTAGCTGTAAGCCATAATCATCAAAATTAAAAGAAAGAAATGCTTGAAACGTATCACTCTGTGTGTAACACATCTATATAAAATATATGAGTTTCACTTCTTGAATAAAATTATTGAAATAAATTAACTTCTTGACGATTTTATATTTTTATGAGATGCACCTGTGTGTGTGTGTATATATATATACAGTATCTTGCAAAAGTGAGTACACCCCTCACATGTTTGTAAATCTTTTATTATATCTTTTCATGTGACAACACTGAAGAAATGACACTTTGCTACAATGTAAAGTAGTGAGTGTACAGCTTGTATAACAGTGGCAATTTGCTGTCCCCTCAAAATAACTCAGCACACAGTCATTAACGTCTAAGCCGCTGGCAACAAAAGTGAGTACACCCCTAAGTGAAAATGTCCACATTGGGCCCAAAGTGACTATATTTTGTGTGGCCACCATTATTTTCCAGCACTGCTTTAACCCTCTTGGGCATGGAGTTCACCAGAACTTCACAGGTTGCACATGAAAAGATATAAAATATTTAGAAAAATGTGAGGGGTGTACTCACTTTTGTGAGATACTGAGTATATATATATATATTTTTTTTTTTTTACACACACATGAGGGGTCTTCAGAAAGTTTCTGCACTTTTTATATTTAATATAGTTTAAAAAAGTGTGGAAACCTTTTGAAGAACCATTGTATAAATATATATATATATATATATATATATATATATAGATAGATAGATAGATAGATAGATAGATAGATAGATAGATAGATAGATAGATAGATAGATAGATAGATAGATAGATAGATAGATAGATAGATAGATAGATAGATTTATCAAGCAGTAAAGTTTCACTTTAACACACTGGAGAGGTGGAGGCAAAGATAAAATTAGTGGGCTTGTTTTAAAAAAAAAAAGTATATGTCAGTTTTCTCCAAAAAATAATGTATTTTGGATGACACGGAGTGTTGGTTGGATTTTTCAGATTTGTGGGGGAAGACATTCCCTTAATTTGCACTGTAAAGGTTTTAGACTGGTAAAAAATAAGATTTTTTTTCTGTGTGCAGCCCACAGATAATGCAAGCAATTGCTCTAACAAGTGTTGAAGAAGAGTATATGTTTGCCTCAGCAAATGTGCACACTGCTAGAGTTAAGGGGAATGCTGCAGACAATGGTCGGATATAAAGTATATTTGATTACCAGCCATTGAGTAGGATGGACACCAATGTCCTAACAACTCTTGTCAGTAAACTCTGTTGAGTCCAAATATTTGCAGTTTATACAGTATTGTAGCCCTGATGGAGAGGAGAGGGGGGGGGGGGGGTTGGTACCCCAGAAACATGTTGGCTGTTTCATTCCATATTGCTCTAATATTAAAGAGGAACTAAAAGTATTACAACTCACCTGTCCAACAATCTCTTTATTGGCCGACGCAGGATGACGTTGCATGCACAGGAGGAGCCAGTCAACCAGGCACTCAGAGACCACTCACAGCGCTGTAAGTAGAGCTGCGCATGCGCAACTCAGTTTACCACGCTGGAGATGACAGCGAGCAGGCAGGTAGGGGTATTTTATTGCAGAAGAAACTTGGCATGTCTTCTGCAATAAAAGGCTGCCTGCTCTCTGTTATACAGTGGAACTTAAAGTGATTGTAAAGTCTCCTTTTAAGAAAAATAAAAATAAACATGTTATTCTTACCTCCTCTGTGCAGTGAGGTTTGCACAGGGCAGCCCGGCTCCTCCTCTTCTCGAATCCCTCTTCTGTGCTCCTGGCCCCTCCCTCCTGTCAAGTGCCCCCCAGCAAGCAGCTTGCAATGGGGGCACCCGAGCCGAGTCACAGCTCCCTGTGTCCATTCAGACATGGAGCTGCAGTTTGGCTCCCCTCTCTCTCTCCTAATGGCAAACTGACTTTGATTGACAGCCGTGGGAGCCAATGGCTGTGTCTCAGCCAATCAGGAGGGAGAGTCCCAGACGGCCGAGGGAATCATGGACATCGCTGGATAGAGATAGAGCTCAAAAAATGGATTTTGTATGGCGTGGTTTTTCACTAAAATTCATTTTTTTTATATTTTTTTCCTGGAAAATTTGCATTTAATAAACCGTTATTTTTATCACGTGAAACAAACATTTGATTTAGCTGGTATTATATATTTTTATTTGGCACTGTTTAGGTAACGTTTGATATGAGCCTCATACAAGTACATGGCTATAATGATAAATAAGAATGATGTTGCTATCCTATTGTTCTCTAAGCTGCTGTATAGGAGATATACATAGGACAATTAGATAGCGTGCAGCCTCTAGCTCAGTACAAAGGATTTTTATCCCCCTCTTGTGCATTTTATAGGAAGTTGATCATAGCTCATTACCACAGCTAGGCTGATTCACCATAATTCAAAGTGAAAACCTATTATGTGCCACAGATCACTTAGCTATAAAAAGGTAGACTTTATAACTGCAATTATCAGTATTAAGTGGAACTGACAGCTTGGAAGGGACCGTGAGCATTAAAATATCTCAGAGCACCATCAGACCTTTTAAATAATCACATATTCAACTTCATCCTCTTAAAATACAATGGTTCTCTGACTTCCTAAAACTTATTAAAGGTAAAAAATAGACATGTTTAGTATGTGTCACAGAATAAAATGCACAGATCACTCAAAATAAAGCGAAGCAGGAAGAATCTGAAAATGCAGTTTTAATATTCTTATCAGTGAGCAGGATTACCTATGCAGGTTTTATATTTTTTCTATTATGACTCCAGGCTCTGGCAGACCGAGGTGCGCAGTCATGTGAAGTATAAAAGTATCGCTCTGCCAGCTGTTTGACTCCATGCTGATTACAGATCATGCTCGCCATATCACAGAACAGAGCCCTTTAAATAAAGCCGAACTGAAGATTTTTTTTTTTTTGCCTTCTCCACCACTGTGGTTGCCATTTCACTTCTGGTTTGAATGAAACTGAACATCATTCAAACACTTCCTGTGAGCCCAGGCTGTCATGGACACACCCCCTGAGGTCTATCATCACGCAGCCTGGTCTCATTCTGTATAAAATGGTGCTCATACATCACAAGGCTGCAGTTGAAGAGGAAGTCTCCTGATGACCAGAAGACATCTGGAATTTAGGTGTGTATGTGTTAGAAATTCTGTATATAGTCCTGCAGAACAGACAATGCATAGTCCACTGCTGCTTAACCACTTGCCAACAAGCCACCATATATTTACTGCAGCAATGTGGCGCTATTGCACGAAACTACATACCTGTAAGTCGTTTCGTTCAATCGCCACTAGATGGCGCAAATGTGCCGCAAGGGGCGCGATCATGCCGTGATTGGCCAGGAGGAGAATCAGTGTGGCAATAGTGAATATTCATTCGCTATTGTCACACAACTGGGTGGGCTCAGGGCTGCCACTGCTCTGCACGTCCCTTCTAATGCAACATACATCAGTTACAAGAGTGTAGTGTCATGGGAAGAACTCTATATATTATTGCTCACATAGCCGCAGCCTCTGCCTGGTGTCAGTAATTGGTGAGAATGCCTTAGGGCAAGGTGTAACCCTACGTGCACGGGTGCAGTAGACCCTGCCTACACGCTGGCCCTCAACAGCAAGGAGGACCTTCTGGGGAAAAATTCTCTCAGTTCCCATCAGGTTTCACCCGCCACAATACAAAATTCCTTGCTCATACACCTCTTTGTGTGAAGGGCAACGTGAATGGGGAGCGAGCGCACTGAACAAAGAGTGGCCAAGAAGGATACTCCAATCTCTGTGCTTAGCTCCAACTGATTCATGAATCTGGCAATAGCACTGACAATTTTGGTGTGGAGGCCTGAAGGAATTCTAAAGAGTGTCCAAGACATTTTTTATGAATTCCCCCAGTATGTATTATCAGCACGAGGACAGACAATTGGCAGGGAAAAATTAGCCAGACCTCAGGTCTCTCATCTGAAACTCAGAGCTGGAAGGGGTGAAAAGGACTAAGCAGGGTTTACATATCAGTAATACAGTAATGTGTTCTCAATGTAAGGAACTGTTGGTGGAGCAAGGCATTTTTATTCAGTGATAGGACTATCAATGATGCCAACATCTAAGTAGCTAAAACAGGTGACAACGCTGCAGTCATTTCACTGCAGAAGGAAGAGTGTTGTCACTGTAGTAGGGGCCTTTCCAATGATTCTATTGGCAGGAACACCAGGTCTTTTCAAGTGTTCCATCAATTTTATAGTCAGAATAGGTCTACCTTAAAGAGGACCTATGGCTATGGAAACAAGGTGAATACTCTCAAACTCAAGACATAAAAAAATAAAGCAAACCTAACCATTCTAATAAATATTTCCCAATAGGAAATATGGAATAAATTCAGAGAGAATCCTACAATTTTCCACACTATTCTATAAAATATTTAGAGCCTTTTACAATGTATTTCTAGTGTTGGGGTCTTCAAAGTGCCACTGACAGCCCATGAGTAATGGTGCTGCTTGGACGTAATGGGATGAAGATTGCACAATTAGCAGTGATGCGAAGACAGGCAAGGGAGATGCATGGTAAAAATCACTAACTATTGTACAGAGCCAATGTTTCCCTTCATCAGCAGCCAGCGGCACCCGCTGTTCGCATGACCCAGCTGCCACCATGACCATCCAGCTGGCTTCTTATATTGTTCCTGGAATGATGTGAAGGCAGGAACAAGCTGTATATTCCGGTGCTCGCAGGTGGAAGCACAGTCAGTTCAAACAGAAAGAAGGGGGGGGGGGGGCAGTGAATCATATTACTTATAGTGGATCTCTAGTCATAATCATGAAAATGTAAAAAAAACTGTAGCTGCTGACTTTTAATAAACAGACTATCATCTGGGGGGATGCCGGGGACCAGCATCTTAACTGTGGGCACCTGGGTGTGACAACTTGCTGCTTCACAGCCGGCTGCCGACTGTGCATGCCTAAGCTGTGCTGTGCATTGTGAATGGTCCCGCAGTCTTCTGGGACCTCTGAGGTGTCCCAGAAGACTGCAGGGAGGAGAACTTCTTCTTGGGTCGCCTAGGTCAAAATCAGGTACCTGCTCCCCCCCCCCCCCCAAAAAAAATGTGCCAAATGTTAAAGCGGTAGTATGCTCAGACCTTATTTTTCTCAATTTCTATTGTAAGCCTGTAATAATTAATTATAAATCACATAGCCTGTAAAGCATAGTATAAAAATCTTCCTTACATCTCTTATTTAGCCCGTTCTGCTGTGTTTCTCCTCTTGTTTAGCGCCGCCATCCTTACTGCTGTTTCCGTGTCCTGTTCTGTACAGTATTTCCGCCCTCAGTGTTCGTTATGTTCCGAAATCCCACGCATGCGCACTAGCCGCCAAAACCAAGCCTCTCTCTCTCGTTCTCCTCTTCTCTGTAGCTCTGCTGTTCCTCCTCGCGTCTTTGGCTCTCTCCACTATCACTCCCCTGTGACGTAGCAAGTAGTGGAGGAATTTCTGAATGGGGACAGACGGAGTCTCGCGTGAGCACGGGGCTGACGTCCAGCAAAGGGAATGACGCAGCCCCAGCAGAGACACTGCATTATTCCGGCAGCAGCATTACCTTGCCGGAAAATGAGGCAGAAAAGAGCATGCGCGGCTGACGTAATAAGAATTTACAAGCGAAATATCTACAGAACGGAAAAAGTGAGTGGCAAATGAGAAAGGTACAAATATTATATTCACACATATGATTTTAAATATGTAAAGTACAAGGAATGAGTATACTACCTCTTTAAGAAGGAGAGGGGGAGAAGACCTTACAGTGGAACTTACCCATTTGGGTGGCATTCCGCTTTAAAATGTCTTTCAACTTTTTTTTTTTTCCACGCAGTTTTTGAGACCCCACTATATGTTATGTGTTCACATATACACAGCAGCCTTAGAAAAAATATTTCTTACCTTTTAGATCCCTGGCACCCAACCTTGCAGCCCTTTGACAACATTTGTGGGGCCCCTGCAGATACTAATCAGTGTTTTGCTATTTCCCTGTTATAGTAGTGATTTCTAACAGCATCATGTAATATGTCTCCAATCTATGACTGCGTACTGACGTCTCCAACAACTCCTGAAGCATGTCTCTACCTCTTTCATCCTGTCCGCAGTCTCTGACCATCTCTTGTATCATGTTTGCAATCTCTGATCATCTCCTGTATTATGTCCAGAGTCTCTGATCATATCTCATATCATGTCCGCAGTCTCTGATCATCTCTTGTAGCCTGTTCACAATCTTTGATCATCTTCTGTATTAAATCCTCAGCCTCCGACCATCTCTTGTATCATTTCTTTGATTATATCCTGTTGTGTGTCTGCTATCTCTGATAATGAATATTCATGTGAGGCTCCCCATAAAAAAGAAAGTTGACCATGACTGTTTTAGATGTCTTTCAATTCCCCTGCGCTCAAGTGCAATAATGGGAAGAAAGAGGAAAGATTCCAACAAATTTGGATGGGTATGACTGAAGGTCTTGCTGCCACCTCGGGACCAAGGGTATACAATACAAACTGGAAAAAGATAACAAAAAGAGGGGCGCACCGACCTAGTGCATTACCATTAGAACCACATGGAACTGCTGTGGCTAGGGTGATGCGTTTCGAGGGCGGACCCCCTTCCTCAGAGCCAAGAACTGCTCACAGCAGCTCCATGCGGTTCGCTGCATGCCATCCAGCATTACGCAGTGCCTGGCTACCTTGGAGACTTTTTTATTGATTCATTGATTTGTCGATATGTGTGTATTTTCACACCATTTTTGTGAGTATATTTTATGCATTTTACTATTTTAATAAATGTTTTTAGTAGTAATGCACTAAGTCGGTGCGCCCCTCTTTTTGTTATCTTTTTCCTGTTTTAGATGTTTCTCAGGAGAAAGCCTCATGGTAGACCACAAGCATTTCTGAAAAATGTCAGAGTGAGTCTATCCCAAGGACCGGTTGAGTTTCCTCTCATTGACATAAAACGCAGCTTCTAAATCTTTAGCCCTTTGTAAAGACACATAGGGGTTGATTTACTAAAGGATTTACTAAAGGCAAATAGACTGTTCACTTGCTCCAGAGCTTAGTAAATGAACAGAAGCTCTGCTGACTTCCATCCTCTAATTACATGCAAGCAAAAAGGACATTTTTTTTATTTTCCTTGCACATGATTGGGTATTCTTTGCAAAGTGAAGCCTTACCTCATTTACTAAGCTCTGGAGAAACTGCCTTTGCAGAGTGCAATGCCCATTTGCCTATTTGCCTTTAGTAAATCAACCCCACAGTGTTTAAAGCGGAGTTCCGGGCACAGAAGTCAATTTTCATTAAGCATACCCCCGGGACAGTCAGGGCTAGCACATTCCACAATGGCTAGCCTCTGATCTGTCCCGGTTCGCACTTACCTTTTAGAAGAAATACTTACTTATAAAATTTCTTCCACAGCGTTTCCATCTCTCTTATGGGCAGCTGAAACCGGCGCGGTCCTCTTCTGTGTCTTCTTCCGCGTCTTCTTGTCCCAGAATGCGCCTGCACCGGCCCCTCTCGTCACTTCCGGCGCGGCGCTGCATTCCTCCACATCTTCTGGGCATGCCCAGAAGCTGTTTAACAGAGGAATGCGGCGTCGCCCGGAAATGACGAGCGGGGCCGGTGCCGTCGCATTGATTCCTGGGAGCTATGACGTTCAGCTCCCAGGAATCATAGCGAGACAGGAAGTGACGGGGTGAGCCGCGGCTCCGAGGGAGGAAGTACCCTGAGGTGAGTATCTTCGATCTTCAATTAAAAGGAGAGTGAAAAAAAAAAAAAAAATAACTATCCAATTCCTTTTCAGGTCAGGTCTACCTAGCGTTTTTGTGCCCGGAACTCCGCTTTAAATCTGGTTCACCACTGTTAATAAGATCTGTGCTCCCCCCCCCCCCCCACGTACAACAGTGGACTGTTCCTGCCGTCCTCACGTCCAGAGCTGGTCTATGGGCTGATGACCTCAGGAAGACTCCAGTCTTGCACTTAGAAGATCAGATTAGGTAAGCATATCTCGGCTCTTATGCACCTGAGAACAGAGGGAATGAGATCACTTAGTAATAAGGTTTTTAGAATGTGTTTTTTTATATCTATACAAACATTTTTTGCACCTATTTTCTATTTTAAACTGAATGGGTTGTTTTACAAGGTGATCGTTTACAATCACTTTAAATAGGAAGTAAACTTCCATTGATTATTTGTACCTATAGGTAAGCCTATAATAAGATGACGTCATCAGCGCTGATGTCATCGGCGCATGCGCTATGAAGGAATGGCCACCCGTGCCATTTCTTCAGAGCCCTGTGCCTTTACTGTTACACAGTTGGAGTCCACAGACCCAGAAGGAAGATGAGTGAAGATGGATGCGGCCTCCAGCGGTGACAATGACAGCTTAGTTTGCTGGTAAGTTTCACACAATTTGCTAGTATGCAATGCATACTAGCACATTATGTCTTTACTTTTCAGGTCATAAAAAAAAGAAAAAATAGTTTACTTCCTTTTTAAGTCCCTTCCGTATATTTAGCCTGTGATTGGACAGTAAAGCAACAGCAAGAGGCAAATGAGGTCATCTTTCTGCTCACTCCTCCTGTCAGCATGATTGGCCACAAGGGTTCCCCTCCCTGTCTAAGTGCTGCTACAGGAAATTGTAAAAGGCTGATTCCAAATAACACTCAGTGAACTAGTTACAGGAGCAGGTGGATAATAATGTTTCTGGAAAACAACCATAGCATGCTTTGGACTGAATGTAAAGGTAATGCTTATTAAATTGCAAAATGCAATGTGTTCCAATTATTTATGTTATAATACTGTAATATGGAACGAAACTCAAGCTTTCCTTCAAAGACAGATGCAAGTGTGATATTCCAGCACTTGGTCATAGTTCATTCAGTTTGAACATTCAGCACAATGCATAGCCTGTGTTATTTATTAAGAACCACAGAAAAGGAACACAGGCTTAAGTAATAATTCAAATAGGATTGAAGCCTATACAAAAGCAGCTTCTCCTTTTAAAACTCCTGGGATGAAGAATAGTATCAATAGGGCAACAGAGGGAAAGTAGAGTGCTTCAGGTTAAGGCTTTCCAGCAATGTTGATCACAAATGTGTGACACTCCACATCAAAAGTAGTTAAAAAAAAAAAGGTAATTTAATTATCAATTGAATTTTTTAAAAAGAAAATAAAAAAAGGCTGCTTCTGATGACATCACATCGACGAAACGCGTAGAGCGTCATTACGCCATTTACACTTGTGCACTTCCGGCCCGTGGAATGCACGGCGTCCCGGAACTAGTGCTGTTTTTACCAGCTCTATTTTCCTTGTTTGTTTGTGAATATATTACTGCTGTTTGGAATAAAATTACCTACTTTTTAACGGATTTACACTATGAGACGTTTGTTTCCATTTCTCTATACCTGTGGTAACTGAGAGTGAGTACCTAAGAGATTGGCATTTGTAGTCTATATATCTGAGGTCTTTACTACTGGGCACGTATAAGAGAAGCCATATTCAGTCTGTGATTGATGCTTATTACCCCTGTGGGGGTTCTTCTCTCTGGTGAGTGCGGATCTGGGAGAGAGGGGGAGCACGAGTGTATCCACAGTCACGGTTTATCACTGCAGATTGGAAAATTATTGACACTTCGTCATTTAGTTTTTTATTTTTAGTTTTTATTTTTTTATTTCTTCTTCTGATGGACTTTTATTTGAGTTATAAACTCATTTATTGATGGAAATTATTTTATATACATTTTTATGTGGTAGTGGTACAATTTTTTCACACATATTGTCACTTATTTGGCACTTAGTCACTTTATTGACACATTTTTTTGGGGGGGGGGGTTATATATTTATTCTTTGCACATGAGCACTTTATTTATTTGTGTTGTAATTGTTCACAGTTTTTATATTACTGATACTTGTCAGATCCCATGCAATTTCATTAGAGGTTTTCACATATCCTCACCTACTGTTTTGACACACTTTAGATTGTCCCCCAGGCAGTGCCACCTATTCCTCCCTTTTTACTTTTTTTCTTAATTATCACTGTAAAACAGCCAGACAAGGGTCAAAAACGGCACTGGAACACGAGGACAGAACAGCTGAGCCTGTCTACTTGCCCCACAGCAGCCAGATCACAGAGAGCGAATGAGTTATTGATGCCTCCTAAACAGCACTCCGCTGGATCTTCAGGGCAGTGCAGCTTGTAATCCGGGTTGGATAGGTGAGATGCCAAACAGCATAGGACGCGATGTAACAGGTGGGGGCGCCAGTGATGACGTCAATTGCTTGCGCTCAAGAGGCAGGCTTCAGCCGGGGAGCGGACAGTCAGTGGGAAGCAAGAAGGAAGGAGAAGGGTCCCGTCACCATGATAAATGTTTCTGTCACGCCTCCCGGAGCTGAGCCTAACGTGTAAAGGGGTTACCCTGGTGGAAGACGCAGGCTAATCTGAGGTGGGGAGTCTAAGTGCCAACCGGTGTTCACTAGAGCTCCTGATGGTGGAGATGGACTGTGCTGCTTGCTGGCACCAGGTTGTGGTCCTCAGGGTCGCCCCACCATGAGGTGAACGAGTTTGGATCCAGGAGCGGAGGAACTGATAGGGATTAGATGGAAGCGTAGTCACAAGAAAGTCATCAGCCAATGGGAACCAAGAGCCAGGAAGGTCATCAGCCAAAAAGGAAATCGAGAGCCAGGAAGGTCGTCAGCCAAAGCCAGGTCATGCATGGAGGTACATGGAAAACAGAAGATAGCAAGGAGAGGTGCACTTTGAAGCACAAACACACAAGCAAAGGACTGCAAGCCAACAGGTGATATATATAAATCCTATGTGCAACCTCATCACTAAGGCTACATTCACACCTGAGCGTAGCGTTTTTCGCGCGTTTTTTACCGCGATTTTACCGCGATTTTTGCGGCGTTTTTTACCGCGATTTTACCGCGATTTTTACCGCGATTTTTGTGCAGGCGTTTTTAGATTGAATAGAGATCAATGGAAAACGCCTGTAATCTGCCCAAAAAGAAGCTCATGTACTTTTTTGAGCGTTGGGCGTTTTGTATACAGCGTCAAAACGCTCAGATGTGAACAGGGGCCATTGAAATGAATAGGATTTGTCTTGTTGGGCGTTTTGAGAGCTGATCCTAGAGCAGAAAAACGCCCCAAAAACGCCCCAAAACGCCTACATGTGAACGGAGCCTAAGAGATGCCTAGGAAGCAGCAGGAAGTGATGAAGCAATCAGAGTCTATAAAAGACAACTGTAAGCACATGTCCAAGATGGCTGCAAACAGGAAGGCATGGTATTACCTTCACAGTTTTGCGCCTCCGCGCATGTCATAGTCAGGTGACGGGATGGACCAATCTGTTTAATTTATGGGACATGGGGGATGGCCAGAATGGGACTAATCTCATGCGAAACTGCACCGCTGCGGGTAGAGACACTAAAGGCATCCTAGCACAGCAGTGTAAAACATAAAATTAAAGAGACATCCTATCAACACAGATTAACCACTTGCTGACCGCCCGCCGCAGTTTTACAACTTTGATTGCAAATCAATCAAAATATGCTTATTGTGATTTTTTTTTTTTTTTTTTTTTACCAAAAATATGTAGCAGATTACAAATTGGCCTAAAAGGATTCAAAAATGTGATTTTTAATTTGATGTTTTTGGGGGGGAATGCAGAATGTGAAAAATATTGTTTTTTTTTTTTTTTTTTGTCACTCTCTTTTTGTTTAAAGTGCAAAAAATAAAAACCACACAGGTGATCAAATACCACCAAAAGAAAGCTCTATTTGTGGGGAAAAAAGGACATCAATTTTTTTTCAGTACAGCGTCGCACGACCGCACAATTTTCCATTAGTAACGCAATGCCGAATCGCAAAAAATGGCCTGGTTATTAAGGGGGCAAATCCTTACGGTCCAGAAGTGGTTAAATGTAAATAGTTGTTTCAAAAAAAAAAAAAACTATTTGTAAAACAATAAAAAATACTATACATAATCATCAAATAAATAATAAAAGCACAATACATAGGCTGTGTTATTTATTAATATGTTGAACATTTTGAACATCCTGAATGGCGAGGCTTTACTATGGTCCAGAATTTAGTTGTTAATGAATTCCTTCCGTCTCAGTGGGCCGAGGAGGGGAGAAGCGCACATAAGAACTGATCATTGTCATGTAGACTGTTCTTATTTACGGCTGGAACTCTCTGGACAGCTCCAGACTGATAGAATGTCAAGCGGTTCACAAATCTGTCTCAATTTGATCAACTTTCTTACCTCCTCTGAGAAAACCTCGACCTATCTCCTCCCAGCATAAAACTGAACAAGCCATGCAGAAAGAGTGGAACTAAAATGTCATTCAGTGTCAGCAATTATTTTAAGCAGAATTATAGTTCAATAACCATCCAAGACAAAGCTGACACATTGCTACCTCTCAGTCAGCTGTATGTTCATTGAATGGTGAGAAAAGTGCACGTCTTCCAGTAAAATAATTGATCCCCTACTGCCGAGGGCAAAGCTGGAGGGCAAGTGGCCTTTTGAGGCCGACGTTTTATTATTTTACTGTCTGATATAAATATTAAACTTCCACTCCAGAGAAAATGTTTCTTTTGGAGAGAAAGGAGAAGAATAGGGCTACATTCCTATGGCCGCACAGAGGCAGCCATGGGCGGGGGTGCTGGCGAGAATCAGTAGATTCTCGCCAGCAGTTCTAAACACTGTCTGAACACACTTTAGCTACCTTGAGACTTGCAGTAAGCTTACTGCTCTCTGAAAAGTGATCCGTGGTTGCGCCTCCTAAATACCTGTAACCTTTTGCTATACTGCCATCTAAAAACCGTCTTTTCTTTTTTTTTTTTTTATTTCATATTGCCGAATGGCAATTTTACATCACTTTTGGCTCACGCTTGCAGTGCAACCCCATTGAACACAGTGGGCGAGTTTGACAGGAGGTGCCACCTGTCAAACTCTACACCCTGAGATTAATATGCCACAGCCCCAGCATGTCTACAGCCTTGTCCAGCTGTATTGTTACAATTTGGGTGGGCAGCCAGGGGGCAGTAAAAATCACTGCCCAGTAGTGTTGGGCATGTCCCTTAAAAAAGTAATTAGTAATAGTTACTAGTTGCCTCTCACAAAAAGCAACTGAGTTAGTAACTGAGTTTCATCATTAAAAAAAGTAACTAATTACCAGGGAAAGTAACTATTGCGTTAGGAATGCGTTGTACAGAGTGCAAGGTTTAGGAATGCGTTGTACGGGGTGCAAGGTTCAGGAATGCGTTGTATGGGGTGCAAGGTTCAAGAATGTGTTGTACAGAGTGCAAGGTTCAGGAATGCGTTGTACAGGGTGCAAGGTTCAGGAATGCGTTGTACAGGGTGCAAGGTTCAGGAATGCATTGTACGGGGTGCAAGGTTCAGGAATGCCTTGTATGGGGTGCAAGGTTCAGGAATGCGTTGTACAGGGTGCAAGGTTCAGGAATGGGTAGTACGGGGTGCAAGGTTCAGGAATGAGTTGTATGGGGTGCCAGGTTCAGGAATGCGTTGTACAGGGTGCAAGGTTCAGGAATGCGTTGTACAGGGTGCAAGGTTCAGGAATGCGTTGTACGGGGTGCAAGGTACAGGAATGGGTTGTAGGGGGTGCAAGGTTCAGGAGTGCATTGTACCCGGTGCAGGGTTCAGGAATGCGTTGTACGGGGTGCAAGGTTCAGGAATGTGTTGTACGGGGTGCAAGGTTCAGGAATGCGTTGTACGGGGTGCAAGGTTCAGGAATGCGTTGTACGGGGTGCAAGGTTCAGGAATGCGTTGTACGAGGTGCATGGTTCAGGAAGGTGTTGTACAGGGTGCAAGGTTCATGCGTTGTACGGGGTGCAAGGTTCAGGAATGCGTTGTACGGGGTGCAAGGTTCAGGAATGCGTTGTACGGGGTGCAAGGTTCAGGAAGGTGTTGTACGGGATACAGAACTTCTGTATTATTAATTTTTTATCCCGCTGGATGTGTATACAGTAAGCTTCGGCTACTTACAGAATGTCCCTGTGCTGTAATACTCTATGTACTGCCCTGAGCCAATCACGGCAAGCGGTGTATTCTAGTATTGCATACAAAGCCTGCTTGGATTGGCAAAGGTTGTATAAGCCCGCCTCACTTTTTTGGGAACCAGTAACACTAATACAGTGATCAGTGCTAAAAATATGCACTGTCACTGTACTAATGGCACTGGCTGAGAAAGGATGTCACTGTACTAATGGCACTGGCTGAGAAAGGATTAAAATCAGGGGTGAACAAAGGGTTAACTGTGTGCCTAGCTAGTGTTTTAGTGTAGTGGGGAGGTGCTTTTACTAGTGGAAGGCATGGATCAGTGTTTCTGCTTTGCAGAGACACCGGATCCATGCATGCCTTCTGGTTTACATAGGCAGACTGCCGTTCTGTCTTTGTACTGAACGATCAGCAGATGCCGGCGGACATCGAGTCTGTGGGACCTATTTATTGGCTACCACTGTGTAAAATAACAGCGGGAGTGAGCCCCCGGCAGCGCGCACTCTCGCTCAATACCTGGAAATGCAGGATCATGTATATATGTGATCCTGCGCAGCCGCCCTGTAACATTCAAACTGCTATAGGGCGGTCAGCAAGTAGTTGAACAGTTATTGTCCTCTGCTCAACTGGCATATTTAAATCGAATTCTCCAAAAAAACTTGTAGGCTTGAGTACTAATTTAATAAAAAAAACTTCTAGTGGAGTTTGCTTTTTAAAAACGATATATGAAAGTTCATCCAGAGTATTCTGCAGTAATACGCAGTTTCTAAAAGTTTTCTCCCATCCCACAGTTGTAGGTCTGAACAGCTAAACCATACAGCTGTGCAAGGTAATTTATCTTCATATACATCATTTACTGCATTTCTAATACGGAGTGCCATAGGCTACAAGGAGGAGCCCCAATGTGGGTTTAATATATAAATCCTTTGCTGATGTTATATAAGAATGTTTAATGAGATGCCTTAGGAATCACTACGAAATGCAAAGTACGTTTATTTATTATCCATAGTCTGAAAGATAAATGGGAATTTATCAGCTGTATTATATTAAAGGCCAGCTAATATGTACAGGCAAAATAAAAAATTGAAAAGTATCTCTAGCTACAACTTTATTTGTTGTGGATAGAGTAGGGAACTGCTAAAACAGATTTTTTTTCTTTTTTGCTGTGTCACATTGGGAGATTTCTCTTCACTTCCCATCCTAGGGAATATTGCAACATGGAATGTAAATTCTCCCACAGAAGGCCACAGATAAAGGGGGCTGACATTTCAACTGTCACCATAAAGTTAAAACAAAAAGGGGTTTTATTATTCACAGTCCACCGAAGAGAGGGTTGGAGTTATAGATGCTTAGGATTTCAGCAGAACTCCGCCACTACACTTGTCATAGCACCGGAAAAGCACCTTTAAAGCGGAGTTCCACCCCTCTGGTGCCACATTTGGTACCTTTCAGAGGGGAGGGGGGAACAGGTACCTATTTTTGACAGGTACCCTTTCCCACTTCCGGGAGATGGCGCCGCCCCTCGGAAGTTTGGCCCCCTCCTCCTTCACCCGCTGCCGAGCCAATCCGAATACACAGCGCGCTTCATGCATGCGCATTAGGGACCCGCCCGTGAAGCCGCAAGGCTTCACTGCTGGGTTGCCTCACCAGCAATGGCGGCAGCAGCCCCCGACAGCCGATGGAAACATCGACTGCGGTTTCCCGACATCGCTGGACTCTAGGACAGGTAAGTGTCCTAATTTTAAGTCAGCAGCTACAGTAATTTTTGGAGGGGGATGGGGGAGGCTGGAACACTGCTTTAAGTCAAGACCAACACTCCTGCGTTGGAACTCTTTGGCAGACCTCGCCAGTAGCAGCCACATCCTTTTCTTCCAGGAGAGTTAACCAGCTCCTACTCATGAGCTTCCAGTGTAAAATCTCTACCTTTAGTAGGATCCTCCTCTGGGACCTCCAGTAGATCCTCCTCTGGGATCTTCAGGAGGGTCCTCTTCTGCAGTACCATCTTAAGAGCATGGGCCCCAGGCAATGCAGTGCACTGGGGTCCTGCCTACAAAATCACCCAGGAGAATAAAAATGCAAATTATCGATAAGGCGATATTTATTGGTACAGCAGTGCAAGGCTAATGACAGCTTCCAAGTTTGGCGGCTGGGTCCAATGAACACACCCACAGATAGGAGCCAGACTCAACTGTACTGTGTGTGCCTGTTCCCGTGGAGGCGGACAGGCATTCCAGCAGCTGTGGGCTCCCTCCTCCATGGCCCAAGTGGCCTGACAGCAGCGCAGGGCCGTCAGGCGCATGCCACCTGCTAAGTTCGGCGGCGGGATGCACACAGGAATCGGGACTCATGCTTGGCTGGGCTGGGTCGCTGGGCAGGTGGGGCTACACAGTCCCGCTATAAGTCGCATGCTCATTTAGTAAGATGGCCATGCTCTTCTGTGACCCCCAGTAGGATCCTCCTCTGAGACCCCCAGTAGGATCCTCCTCTGGAACCTCAAGTAGGATCCTCCTCTGGGACCTCCAGTAGGATCTTCCTCTGGGACCTCCAGTAGGATCTTCCTCTGGGACCTCCAGTAGGATCCTCCTCTGGGATTCAAGCCTGTGTCCAGGAAGGAACAGTCACAGGCCTCAGCTCCTAGCATAAGCACATCTAGGCTCCTTCAGGCAGACAGGCCTAAAGAAGCAGCCCCAGCACATGCACCCACCCCAGGCCAGAGCCTGGGAGGCCAGTTTGCATTAGCCAGCCCCATATTTTTACCCTTTCCCATAATGCACCACTGGTAAAGGAATCTCCTAGCGGTGGGCTGGGAAAAAATGTAATTATTCAAAATCCTACAAGCCTACTGTATGATTTCATATGAATACCAGAGATGATAGTGCCACCTACTGACAGAAGGGAGAACTGACAGGCTGAACTTAGAAAGCTAAAATAACAAACATGTTGTACTTACCTGTTCTGTGTAATGCTTTTGTACAGTGAAGCACCAAACATCCTTTTTTCTGGTCCCCTGACGGCGCTGTCTACCTCTCCTCTTCTGTGTCTTGCGTGCAGGATTGCTCCTGAGCTAGGCTGTGTGCATCCATAGACACACACAGTGTGTCTTGGCCCCGCCCTTCTCTCCCTCCTCTCAGGATTTGATTGATGACAGCAGGAGCTAATGGGTTCCGCTGCTGCATCTGTGTCCTGTAAGGAGAGGAACAGAGACCAGCGCAGCTGCAGATAGGCACAATGTTTGATCCAGATAGGACTTAGGTATAAAGAGGGGTGTGAGGGCAATACTTCTACTGGGACATTTTTTACCCTTATAGCACCCTCCTAGATAGGTGCTAGCGAGTGAGTATAGTTTTTGGTTCTATCTGCCTATCAGAGGAGCAGCAGGTAAATTCTATATTGCACTCTGCTTAACAGAGAGCAGGATCTCTGCCCAATGGGGAGGCACATTGGAGGAAACCTGGCCAATGACACACAGGCTTTGTTACAGCCCCAGGGATTGGCACAGACAGTTGACTTCGTGCATTGTGGGGTGGAGTATATAAAGCCAGGGGCACGTGTTATAGAGGTCTTTGGCAGGAAGCAGAGTCCCAGAAGGAGGGTGGCGGCTGGTGGTCACAGGCAGTCAGCCTGGTGAACCAGCAGTGTGGAGCTGAACAGAGGTCCAGGAGAGCTGACTTAGGAGTTGGGGCACTGCGAGAATCTGGAAAGCAGTATTGTGAGTACAGAGGATCTTGCCCAGGGGTCTGCCCAGGAAGGGGACAACTCCGGAGAGTGTAGTCAGTGGACAGGTGTCGGCTGGTACAAAGAAAGAGGGTGCTAGGTGAGAGCCCTGAAGAGAAATACAAACAGAAATATTTTACCTCAGATTCATCCAGTGGCAGGATGAAGTAGCGGCCTTGCCGCATTCTCAAGTTAGAGTCCTCAGAATTGTGAATAGTTCAAACGTCCGAGTATCCCACTAATCCCTTCTCCTATCCCAATAAAAAATAAAAGCAACAAAAACATCAACCCCTAGACTGATCATTGACTGAGCCAAGAACGTAAAGTGCTAACATTTCTGCTTGCAGTTTCTACGGGCAACGCAGGGGAAGTCAAAAGTGTTAAACACCAGCGACTCTTAAGGGGGTAGTGCTTCACCCTAATGCAGGGAATGCATTAAGGTAAAAAAAAATGTTCTGCCTTAAGAATCACTTGAACAAGACACAGACTATCATTGGCATTGGTTAACTGCAGCCATGTGGAACTAAATTTAGGGACACCCCATGCTCTTGGCAGGGTGGCTGCACAAGTGTGCTAACCAATCCCTCTTTAAAATAGTACTAAACCATCAGCTTTTTAATGTCAAATACATCCCTTCTGACCTGCAATTTATTAGACATTTAACAAATACTTACCACAAATGCCACTTACCAATCACATTGTATTAATTTTACTGGCGCAGCCTTCAGCTTCCTCCATACGGCTTCTCTGAACTTCCACTCCGAATGTAAGCAAAAGGCAGCTGATTACCATCTTCAGGGCTACATGTCGTACCAATACCTAGTGTGTGCCCTGTCTTCATGTCAGTTTCACTATAACTAAAGATGCAGCCAAGCGTGGACTTGTTTCAAAGTTTTTCACATGTTCTTTTGCGTGGTGTGTTGGCAGTCTATTCATTTCAATGGGTTGCCCTAGGCTTGAGAAACATCGAAAAGAAACTCCTTACTCTTTACTGAAGACGCACCTCACCAAACTGCATGGTGCTGCGGCACCATGTGGTTTTACTCACGTGAAAACATGCACATTTTCAGATGCATGGGGGTGCAATTACCAATTAAAGAGGTTGTAAACCTCCTAGAAAAAAATAAAAACCTGTAAGACAAAGGTATAATGAGCTCGTATGCATCGCATACTAACTCATTATGAAATACTTAGCTTAGAGCGAAACCTGCTCACTGCCGAGATGGCCGACATGTTCACCCGTCTTCCTTCCGGGTTCGTGTCCTCTGGTCGTCTGATTGACCAGAGCCATGATAACGTCCCTTCTGTGCATGCACACGGGAGCCACCGTTCACGACACAGGGCCCTGAAGGAACGGCATGGGCGGCCGTTCCCTCAGAGCGCATGCGCCAGTGATGTCACTGGCTGCATGTAAAGTAAATATCTCCTAAACAGTGCACATTTAGGAGATATTTACAGTACCTAAAGGTAAGCCTTATCATAGGCTTACCTATAGGTAAAAGTTACAGAGGGAAGTTTACTTCCTCTTAATGGCACCACTGTGCATATGCTAAATTACAACGCATTTCTCTGCATGAAGTGCGTGATTTTGTGCGCATTCCTGACATGCAGTAATGTGAACCTAGCCTTACTCTTTGGCTGCCTATGCATGTAATCTGTGGGCACACATGTTCACGTGGCTTTGGTGGGGCACCATAGGAACCAGCAAGCTAAGGAGTAATCCTTACAATCAGGTCGATGATTGGGGGACCATAGGGTAAGGGAACATAGAAAAGCAAAAACTTCCAGAGAAGCAGAACACCTTTTAAGTCCTATCATCAACATCCTAAAGTTGGTTTTATATCAGTTTAACAAAGGACAAAACATACGTTTTGGTCAGGAATACACCTGAACGCTACCAGTAGCAATTTCTGCAATCAGATCCCAGCCTGTACCAGAGAACAGTATAAAGGAAGAGGGGAGGAGCGCCATGGGAGTGCAATAAAAAGAGTTTTATTAGGAACAAACAGGAATACGGTGACTCACATCTGGGATCAAATCTGAAAAATCGCTGTGGTGCCCTCCGTGGGGTAGTCAGATTGCTGGCAGCTTTCTCTGTGTCCAGTGCAGCTCGATCGTCCGGTAGGGGTCCGAGGGTAGTCTCAGGCGGCTTCCGGGTCGGGACAGCGAAGGGGTTGCAGAGAGCTGTTGTGGCTGCGGCCGGCAGCGTCTGACGTCATGGGCAGTCTGGGCTTCGTGGGCGTATCCGGGCAACACTACATGTTTCGGAGCATGCACAACATGCCGTGATCGAGCATGCGCACTCCTTTGTCAAGCGTCCCTTTATGCTACACATTGAGCCGCTTCGCTCACCCGGATAAGCAGCCCAGAGTGCCTCCCCCCATCCACCTGGACCAGTGGATTTTTATATCCCCACCCTTCCCCCCTCCATACCGAGGTCTGCCCCACAGCATACTATACAGGCACTTGAACCTTTATTTCATCCCCCCCCCCCCCCCTTTAAGGCTTCTCTAGCCTCCAACCCTTTGATGTGCCAATTTGCTGATTGACTTCCACCTGACTGTAATCCCCCATCAGGAGCCACAGCAGAGAGTAGCACCCCTTGTGAGCGCTGATTTATATACTAGATTTGGGCCTGAGAGAATCCAGAAATCCCTTTAGAAAAATATAAGAGGGGGGTTTAGATTTTAGCTCAGAGACGAGAGGGAGCATGGAAAAAAGACTAATTTAGTAAATGGCTTTAGGTCCACCCACTGTTCTGGCACATGTCCTATAACTTATTTACCTTTGAGTCTAGTGCAAGCTGTCACAACCATTTTAGCAAGGAGGAGCCCTTCCTAAAAGGAATTTATTTGGAGGTCAAGTTTTCATAAAAATGTCCCTCACATTAGTAAGAATGCAACCCTTACAGTTGTGGTCAGGATATCACTCTTTCAGGTGGATAAGAAGATAAATCCAGTTATGCAGCTGGTTTTGACAAATAGGTTTGGCCTGAACCTATGCTAGCACCATCAAATGGGAAGTCAGTTATCCACAGTTCAAATAACCCCTAGCAACCTCTGGAAGAACCCTAGGGTTCCATGGAACTCTGGTTGAGAATGATGGTCACGTCTTGGAAACCACGCCCCGGACAACGTCAACCTATGACGAAACGCGTCAGCTGGTGCCAGATGTGACATCACCATGCCCCCATTCTTTGCCGGCTTGTTACTGTGAGAACGCGGAACGCCGCGGATCCAAGCTGCATCCACTGTATGTAATAGGCCTGGCACATTAGTGCTTATGTGAGTGTACTTCCTTTTAATAAATTGTTTTTATATATGCAGTATTACGCTATGTGCCTTTCTATTTTTATTTTATATTTTATGTGTCCTGGCCTGAGCTTTCCTTTGAATTGATATCGGGTGCTGTCAGCATATTTCCTCTGTTACAAGCATGTTGAGGCTTTTCCATTAAGTTGGATGGCCACCTCTTTTGAACTCTGGTTGAGAATGACTGATCAAGGGTAGGAGGTGGTCATGTTAACTTCCCCACCCAGGAAGTCTGTTTGAGCAAAATTGCTAATTGGCAAGCTCTGCCAGTGGCTGGAGGCTGGAAGTCTGCCCATGCAAAGCTACTGATTGGTTGGCTCTTCCTAGCCAGCAAATAAGTGGTTTTGCCTGAACTCACTTTATGGACGGTAACAATGCTCAAGTAAACCTATGGTATGAGTCAAAATTGACATTCTCATTATAAGATTTCCTGCTGTTCCTGTTAATTTTGCATTTTTCATCACTTTTTATCTAGGTGACAATGGACTCCAGTGCAAATAGAGAAGGTAAATCTGCCCCGTAACGACACAGACAGCAAAAAGAACCTGGCAGAGGTTCTAATCCTTTCCTAATTTATCGAAAACTAAAAACAAAATGTGGCTTTAATTACACTTTAATATTCCCATAATACAAGATAATTTCCCCTTAAATAACATTAAAATCCAGCCTGAAAAGTTCACCCGTAACACTGTCACTGTGAAAACGAGCAGCACGGTGCATTAGCTTTATAGCGAAATACTGGAGGTTTCTTCAGCTGAAGTTGCTGCAGGAAGGAAGCTGAATGTTAATTAGATGTCAACAGTAATTACAGTGATTATGTCGTTGGGAATAGCTTGTGAATGACATGGTAATAGTGTTATAAAGCAGAAGAATGGTCTGTCTGAGAAAATTATAGTGAGGATATAGAACAATGTGAGGGCTTTCATAACAAAAGAAGAGACAAAACCACTATGTTATAGAAGTCCACTCTCTCTGTAATACAAAAAATGTCATCAGCATGAGCAAATGAACTCCGCCATCTAAATATTGGTATTATGTCACAGAGTGACGGCTGCTGAAGAATTTGTGTTGCACTCTTTAACCCTTTAATAACAGCATGACGGCTTCTATCCCGCAGTACTAGTCATTTCGGAAACCACCAGCTGGTTTGGAGACATATGAGGACAACTTATGAAATTTTTAGGGAGGCAAAAAAGGGGGGCTGGTCCCTTACTTAGGGCCTTTTTACACCATATGCATTGAGCGGTGTTGACTAAAGAGGTCCCAATGCACGGACATGACAATTTAAATTAGTTCAGTTCACATGAAGAAGTAGGATATGCTACACCACATCGAAATGCAGGGCATAGAAAGTAATGGAATGACAGAATAAATGCATATTCTGGCCAATGGAATGAATGAACATCCAAACACTTGAGGCGCCTATATGCATTTGCAAAAGCTGCATTTTCCTCCCCTAGAGCAAAGTCGTCCAAGGAAGGAAAAATAGTCTTGTATGCATGAGGCCTTAGAAGGAATGCGTAACCCAACCACAGAAAGAGTGGGCTCACAGCTGCCATATTGTCAGTGTGTGTTGGAGCTAGTAGGTAGAACTGACAATTTTGTATAGGGAAATACACAGTTTTTTTTTTATTTGGCCATTAATACATGTCCCCAGTAGGGATGATCGAACTTTTGAAAATTTCGGTTCGACCAGAACACCCGAATTTCCCGAAAGTTCGGTTCGGATTCCAGAACCCTATTGAAATCAATGGGACCCGAACGTCTGGAATAAAAAAAACACAATTTTGAAGCCCTAAAACCCAATAAATGCCCCTAAAAAGTGCCTAGGGTTCTGGGTCATGCCCCAGGGACTATGAATCAGGCAAAAAAAAGTTCTTAAAAATTGTCGTTTTTGATATATATATATATATATATATGTATACCCCTCACCCAGAATCTGCATAGTGGGGTCACCCTGACATGGTAGAGTCAGCTCACCCTAAACTACACTACGGTCACCCTGACACCTAAAGCTATCCCTACAAAAACTAGATTTTTGAATCTAACTATAGTGGTATATAGTACCCTAACTACACTGCATATCCCTTTCCTCACACTAATAATTGCAAAATGACACTGGAGCTTTACAAGCAGCAGGAGAAACACAAATGCTTCCACTCTCTTCCACAGCCTCTGTATTACAGTGCTAGAGTTTTGGCGGGGCTATGTTATATACTGGGGGGGGGGCGTATGGGGGGCATATTTACTCCTGATTGGCCTCTGGACCCCGTAGTCACTCCAATCACATTTTACTGATGTTTCTGGGCCAATCATGGGCTTTTAAAGCCCAGTTCCTATCCCATTGCATTTTGGGTGGTTCTGGTGGCCGAATTCCGAACTTTTACCTCTCATCCCTCCAGGTATACGGGAGTGCAGCGCAGCGTGGCGATCCGGGATGAGCCGTGTCCCTCGGGACACAGCCCACTCCCGATCAGGGTAAAGAGCCAATAAAAATGTCTCTTCACCATGTGACCGGCTGTGTCCAATCACAGCCAGTCATAACTGTCAACAAACCGGTGTAACTGTCTGTTATCTAGTTCTTCTTACACACCGATCCAGTGTGAGGAGGAGATTGCGGGAACAGTGAGTTACTAATTACACTGTGTATTACTGCGCCCAGATTGCCCCCAGTAATAAAGAGTACCTATCACCAGCCCATCAGAGTACCTGTCACCAGCCCATCAGAGTATCTGTCACCAGCCCATCAGAGTACCTGTCACCAGCCCATCAGAATATCTGTCACCAGCCCATCAGAGTACCTGTCACCAGCCCATCAGAATATCTGTCACCAGCCCATCAGAATATCTGTCACCAGCCCATCAGAGTATCTGTCACCAGCCCATCAGAGTATCTGTCACCAGCTCATCAGAGTACCTGAGTATCTGTCACCAGCCCATCAGAGTACCTGAGTATCTGTCACCAGCCCATCAGAGTACCTGTCACCAGCCCATCAGAGTACCTGAGTATCTGTCACCAGCCCATCAGAGTACCTGAGTATCTGTCACCAGCCCATCAGAGTACCTGAGTACCTGTCACCAGCCCATCAGAGTACCTGAGTATCTGTCACCAGCTCTTCAGTGGTAGCTGGAGTTTAGCTTTAATTTGTTAGTCAAGTCCATCTAAATCTGCGAGTGCATCTAACACTCCCCTCCCCCAAAGATTGACAATGCTTCCATCCAAAGGTTTCTCCACTGCTCCTCCATCCAGAGTGGAGACATCCTAAGGCCCCTTTCACATGGACCCAATCTAAACCTCCATTCTCCTCTATGGAGAGGTGGGTGTAAATGGACATGTGTCTACATCCAATCTAATCCACCAAAAAGAGATGCCCCTTCCATCCAGCAGATCGGATGGCAGTCAGGTGTAAATGGACAGGAGGTCTGTTTACATCTGGCCGCCCAAAGAGGAGAGCGGTCTATGTCAGTGTCTGCACATCATTAGTGGAGCAGACACAGACCTGTCATCTACCTGCTTATCGGGGATCACCCGACAGATCCCCTGCTGAGCAAGCAGATTGCAGGTGCAGTCCGCCCCGTGTCAAAAGGGCCTAAGGCTAGATTCATATGGGTGTAAAAATTTTACTGATTTTATTATGCATGTGTTTATCTAGCACAAAAGTTCCTTCGTAATGATCAGTACATACTTGGGTGAAATTGTCCTGTTGTTTTTCCCAATACCTGCATCTGGCATTGTTGCATATATATGTATGTCCTCAGATGCAGATTTTTGGATTTTGCGTTATGGATCTGAACGCAGTATATGTTTATGCACCTGTGTGAATGTCTCCATTGAAAACACAATGCAGCTACATTTAGATCCATAAATAAAAATGTTTGTAAATGCGTTTTTTAATGGCCATGTGAATGAAGCCTAAAGCTAGCCATATATGGTTTGAAATTTTGCTGAATTGGCCAAATTTTAATCCATCTATGGCCTTTCCCGTTCATGAGAAGTCAATCTATATCGATTGGCTTCTCACAAATAGGATTGCTGGAAAATTTTAGTTTGATCAGTGCTGCAACCAATAGGCTGTGGTGTTGATTAGTGTATTCTCACCGCAGGGAGGTGGGGGAGCCTCCCCTCTGTCAGAATACAAATACACAGTAAGGAGGGTGAAAAACCTGACCCTTGTATGGGCAACTTAAAGTGGAACTTTACCCATAACAACTTGATAAAAATGTATGTTCTTTACCAAGGAACATACATTCCACATTAACAATTATTCTACCAAAATGGGTGTGTGCTGTAAATTTCCTCCAGCATTGCTGCTGTTACTTCTTCCTGGAGGCTGCCATTTTGTTGAAGCCCAGAGCCCCTGAACAGCAGTAAATCATAAAGCAGAACTAAACCTATTGATTTAATGGTTTCAAAAAACAGTTACATTTTTGGAATGTCGGGATTGCTAACTGTTACATTTGCTTGTGTCCTCAACCAAACTGTCAAATCATCAAATGACTGGTGTCATAACTGATCACATGTGCAGCACCATGGAAGGTCGCAGATCAAACAGAAGCAGCGTCCTTGACTGTAAAGGATAGGAGGGTTTAATTCTGCTTTATGGCTGTTAGCAGATCGGCCTCTACAATCTCAGCAGTGCCTTTAAAATGGAGAGCAACTGACCATGTGCAGAGCAGTGTGAGACGGTGTATTACTGGATTTTAAACAGTATAGGCACTTATTTTTTTATGTATTACATAGCTATACCTGCAGAATGGGCCAGCCTGAAGTGATCTAGCAGGACTTCAATTTTTGACGAAAGTTCCACTTCCCCCCCCCAAAAAAAAAAATGAAAAGTCAGCAGCTACACATACTGTACATACACATACTGTACATACACATACTGTAGCTGCTGACTTTTAATATTCGGACACTTACCTGTCCTGGAGTCCAGCTCTGTTTCCATCGGCTGTCAGGTGCTGCCGCCGCTATTGTCGGTCAGGGAACCCGGCAGTGAAGCCTTGCGGCTTCACAGGCAGGTCCCTACTGCGCATGCGTGATGTGCGCTGCGCACTTGGATTGGCTTGGTGGCGGGGGAAGGAAGAGGGGGCCAAGCCGCGGCGCCGTCTCCCTGAAGTGGGGAAGGGTACCGGTCAAAAACAGGTACCTGTTCCCCCCTGAAAGGTGGCAAATGTGGCACCGGAGGGGGGAAGGAAGCAAATGAGCGGAAGTTCCACTTTTGGGTGGAACTCCGCTTTAAGGTAGGATGTGTGTTACTGGCGAGATCATCAGGTGAAACTAAAAGAAAAAGTCAGAAAAAAATAAAGCCTAATACAGCCACCGCATCCATGAATTGCTAAGCTGCAATATTTAAAAATTTTGTTTTCGGGTTTATTACCGCTTTACAGTTCACCTGTTTTCTAGAAAGCACACATACGGCACAACTATGTCATTAGAAAATTCAGTTTGTTTAAACAAAACTAAAAAATGATATAAATCAAGTAACCCGGGACTTCTACCTAGAGGACATTGTTCGGATCAATGCACTAAATTTAGAAAGGATAAGATAACGCAAGAATGATGGAAAACCTTTTCTGTCTGGTGTTTGTTAAAGGTAATGTAAAGAAATACAGTACAAAGTTTGTGACTATGTAATGAATATTTCCAGCTACAGAGCCACTAGTACTGCTTGTAGGCATAGTCTAATAAAGACACCTTGATTTTTTCAGCCTCCTTTAATATGGAATACTTGTTAATATAGTACTGACTGTGATTTGATTCTGTCTGTTATTTTATTAAACTTTTTTTGTATTTAAAAATCCAAGATCTTGAATGCAAGATTAACGTACATGCGCTCGGGTAAACCAGACACCTGCCCCGGGCGCCATTCTGTAGGAGTCGCAAGTGAGGTGGGATACTCTCCTGCCTCTGCATTGCCCACCTGTAATGTGCAAGAATTGGCATTGGGAGATTGCGGCTCTCCCTGTGTAATCTGAGTGACAGCCCCATGCTCTGTATCAGAGGCTCTGTGTGCTCCTAATAAACAGAGTACAGTCATGGACCGTCACAGCGATCTGATGATTACACATGGAGAGAGACTAGGGTTCCCCCGTGTCCCGGATTGCCCGGCACACTCCCGCAATTGACATGTGTGTCCTGTGTCCCGGGCACCTTTATATTTTAACCACTTTAAGACCGGAAGGATTTGCCCCCTTCCTGACTAGGCCCTATTTTGCGATTCGGCACTGCGTTACTTTAACCGGTTGCCGACCGCCGCAAGTACATATACTGCAGCGGTCAGCCCCGGCCAGGCAAAGTGACGTATGGGTACGTCACTTGCCTGTCACTTGCATGTGAGCCAATAGCGGGCGCGCGCGCGCCCGCTGAGGCGCGCGCCCGCCCCGGCTCGTTCGGGGGGAAGTCCGTGCGTGTGACAGGCGGCAGTCAGAGCCGCCTGCCCGCTGCATCGGCTTCCCTGCTGACGATCGGCTCGCCTCCTAGCTGCCACCAGGCGACCGACATATCTACGTTGGTTTGCCGGGGAGAGCCACACTGCCACTGTATATATGCGGTAAGTGATCGGCAAGTGGTTAAACAGCATTTTAGCCACTTTAGTAGTAACCCCTAACTAGTTCTTATTAACTCCTTCATACCCTTCTTTTCTTTATTTTTTTTCTTACTTTTTTTGTTAGATTTTTTTAAATTTGTATTTATTTGTGTTTGTAGCAACAAATAAAACATTCTTTATACAAAAAGCATGGTTTCAATACCTTTTAACAGAGACAAACCACTGAATAATTTTGTAGATAACATTCATTTGTTTTTTTAACCCTAGAATTAGAAGTTCACCCTTAATATTTTTATTACCTCCTTATCTTTTTTTTTTTAATCTCTGAACTAAAGTATGTGTGTGTGTGTGTGTGGGGGGGCACCTTGGCTTCCTCCTTGCCCTTGGTGCCAAAGGACCTTATCCTAGCACTGCATGCACTTGTGGAGCAACGATGATATGAAATGAATGAATGAAATGCCAATGAATGAAAGAAAAAAAAAAAAAACCCTCCTCCAATTACGTATATCTCCCTACAGTGTAATACAGCAAGAACTTGGTGGGACACCACAGCCTGCACACCAAGGCCTACATTTTTTTTATTACTCCAGTGAAGAACGGATAGTGGTATCTTCTCCACTATAAAGAGGCTACATTGTCATTTGTTTTAAAGAATCCCTAAACAGATTTAGGTATATCTATGGCCAACTGTCTAATCCAACTGTGACAACTGTCTGAAGGGATTTCCCCTCACCTTGGAGAAATTTCCTCTTACTTCCCACTGTATTTCAGGGACAAGAAAAGTAAGTCTATCTCGAATAAGATAAGACAGTGGCTTTAAAGCAGTTTGAATCCCAAAAGCAAAATGTTATTTTATTGCAGCTTACCAATTCTTGGATGTGATGGCTGATTTCGTTTCCTTTTTAAGGGCTCTTTCACACGGCCGCTCCGTGTGAAAGCTCCGCTGCGGGACTTTTTTTTTTTTTTTTTCATGGAGCGGATGACATTTCTGTCATCCGCTCCGTGTGCCCGCATATCATCCCATCCGTTTGCGGATGATATGCGGACATAATGTAAGTCTATGGCATTGCGGATGTCAGCGGATGACACCGCTGACATCCGATTTTCCTTCCTTTCCGTTTTTGGAACGGATGAAAAAATAGGGTTCTGTCCCGTTCCAAAAAACGGAACAGAACTGAAAGGAAGGAAATCGGATGTCAGCGGATGGTATTCCGCTGACATCCGCAATGCCATAGACTTACATTATGTCCGCAAATCATCCGCAAAAAAATAGGATGATTTACGGACAAGCGGAGCGGCCGTCTGAAAGAGCCCTTAAGCTTTCTTTCTTCTATTTTCATCTGGTTACATACTGTAGTTACATAGTTAGTCAAGTTGAAAAAAGACACAAGTCCATCTGGCTCAAACTATAAAAAACAAAAAAACGTAAAGAAAACCCAAGCATACAATCCCGTATATACAATCCTATACCCGCAGTTGATTCAGAGGAAGGCGAAAATAAACCCCAGCAAAGCATGATCCAATTTGCTACAGCAGGGGAAAAAAATCCTTCCTGATGCAATCGGATATTCCCTGGATCAACTTTTCCTATAAATATTATTACCCAGCTATATTATTTACAGCTAGGAAAGAATCCAGGCTTTTTTTTTTTAAAGCAATCTAGTGAGTTAGCCAGAACCACCTCTGCAGGGAGTCTTTTCCACATTATCACAGCTCTTACTGTGAAGAAACCTTTCCGTTTTTGGAGACGAAATCTCTTTTCCTCTAGACATAAAGAGTGCCCCCTTGTCCTCTGTGATAATCTTAAATTGAATAACTCCTTGCCCCTTATGTATTTATACATGTTGATCATATCCCCCCTTCATCTCCTCTTCTCAAGAGAGAATAAATTCAGTTCCTCTAATCGATCCAGCCAACAAGTCTGTTGTTTTTCACAAGTTAACATTCTCCAACAGAATGCATCAATTTACATTGATGAGAAAAAACATTCATCACTGTCAGTTGTGTAAAAAATTACCAGCTTTTATCTGTTCATGCAAAACCTTTATCCCAAAAGAAAATAAACACTCCCGGCTGTAACTGATTAAAAAGTGGGAGCTGGAGTTTGGCCTTAGTTTCTATCTGTCGGCCGACAGATCGGCCGTCTTTTGTCCCTGTCTGTTGAAAAGTGCAAAAGACTGCACAAGAATTTTGTCCGCCGACTACAGCCGACTGCAGAAGTGATGTCATGTGATGGTTAACTTTCCCTGTGTTTTTTCTTTTCTGAGCATGCCCAGTCTTGCAAATCTGCTGTCTGTCGGCCGAAATCTGTACTGACTGGCGAACAATCGGCCGTTCTGGTGTCGGCATACAAAAATTTTAATGCTTGCATGACAGATTCTTGTCGGCAGAATGTGCGCTGTCGGCTGTCGGAGGCATCATACTAACAAGCCTACAATCGGCAGATCGGTCGTCGGCCGAAGCTTTTCGGCCGACGATCAGTACGTGTGTACGGGCCTTTAATCTTAATCTGCTAAGACATTTAACACTACCCCCCCTCCCAGTGCTGTATTTTGGCCTAGGCCGACAAGGCCCAGGGCTAGGGCAGCACTTTGCAGGGGGGGGGGGGCAGCAAAAAAGCCACCCCCCCTCCACCTGAGACTCTATTGTCCACTGGTTGCTAGAGCCGCCTCTCTCACCCCCTCTCTCTCACCCCCCTCTCTCTCACCCATCTCTCTCTCTCACCCATCTCTCTCTCTCACCCCTCTCTCTCTCACCCCTCTCTCTCTCTCACCCCCTCTGTCTCTCTCTCTCATCCCCATCTCTCTCCCCCCCCTCTCCCTCTCTCTCTCTCTCTCTCACCCCCTCTGTCTTTCTCTCTCATCCTCCTCTCTCTCTCTCATCCCCCTATCTCATCCCCCCTCTCTCTCTCATCCCCCTCTCTCTCTCGCTCTCTCTCTCATCCCCATCTCTCATCCCCCCTCTTTCTCTCTCTCATCCCCTCTCTCTCTCTCACCCCCCTCTCTCGCTCTCTCTCTCAGCCCCTCCTCTCTCTATCATCTCCCCCTCTTACTCTCATCCCCTCTCTCATCCTCTCTGATCCCCCCTCTCTCTCTTTCTCTCACCCCCTCCCTCTTTCATCCCCCACCTCTCTCTCCCTCACCCTCTCTCTCCCTCACCCTCTCTCTCTCTCTCATCCCCCCTCTCTCCCTCCCTCACCCACCCACCTCCCTCTCCCACCCCCTTCTCTCTCTCCCACCCCCTCACAGCCCCCCCCCCTCTCGTGACATCTCAGAGGTTCATGCTGGGACTTGTAGTCCTTCAATTTTGGAGGGAGTCACATCCGTTAAAAAAGGAGTGGGGCAGATTTACATGGGGGGGGCGCCCAATTTTAGTCTTGCCTAGGGCAGCACAAAAGCAAAATACACCACTGCCCCCTCCCCCTTTACCAAGACTGACAACGCTGCTGTCTGCTGTGCCTCCTGTTCTCGTTTATCCAGAGTTGTGCTTCACAGATACAGGTGTGTTACTGGCCAGATAATTTGATGAAAAGAGGGAAAAAGCCAAAGAAAAGAAAGCAAATGCTGCCACCATGTCTTATGATTGGTAAGCTGTTATACATTACATTTTTGGTTTTGGGTTTACAGTATTACACTTTAAACATCCTCTATGCCATAAAAAATCGGCTTTCATTTTATGATTCAAATAAAATCAGAAACAGCTAAATACACAGATGATCTACATATAGAGGTGCATCTCATAATATTAGAATATCATCAAAAAGTTAATTTATGTCAGTAATTCAGTTCAAAAAGTGGAACTATGATGCATTACACAGAGAGTGATATAGTTCAAGCATTTATTTTTTTTTAATTTTTGATGATTATGGTTTACAGCTAGTGAATACCCAAAATTCAGTATCTCAGAAAATTAGAATATATACATATTACATAAGACCAATAAAAAAAAGGATTTTAAATACATAAATGTTGGCTTACTGAAAAGCATGCCCATGCACAGTATAGCATGCACTCAATACTTGGTTGGGACTCCTTTTGCATGAATTACTGCATTAATGTGGTGTGACATGGAGGCGATCAGCCTGTGGCACTGCTGAGGTGTTATGGAAGCCCAGGTTGCTTTGATAGCAGCCTTCAGCTCATCTGCATCGTTGGGTCTGGTGTCTCCCATCTTCCGCTTGACAATACCCCACAGATTCTCTATGGGGTTTAGGTCAGGCGAGTTTGCTGGCCAATCATCCACAGTGATACCATGATCATCAATCCAGGTATTGGTACTTTTGGCAATGTGGGCAGGTGCCAAATCCTACTGGAAAATGAAATCAGAATCTCCATAAAGCTGTTCAGCAGAGGGAAGCATGAAGTGCTCTAAAATTTCCTAGTAGAGGGCTGCACTGACTTTGGACTTGATAAAACACAGCGGACCAACACCAGCAGATGACATGGCGCCCTAAATCATCACTGATTTTGGAACATTTTGCATTTAATTTGTAAATCAAGGTCCCAGAGTCTGAAGGAAGAGTGGGGAGGCACAGAATCCAAGTTGAATGAGGTCCAGTGTTAAGTTTCCACAATCAAGGTCGCTATCAAAGCAACCTGGGCTTCCATAACGGAGACAAGAGCTGATCGCCTCCATGCCACACCACATTGATTCAGTAATTCATGCAAAAAGAGCGCCGACCAAGTATTGAGTGCATACTATACTGTACATGGCACAAACAACAAAAACATAAGCTCTCTATAGGCTGAGAAGAGGAGGGCATTTGCAGGAGTAAGGTCTGGTTGAAATGTCCATAAAGTTCAAGCATGGACTGATTGCTGGACAATAGGGGGAAATACTGGCTTTAGAAGGCTGCAGGCTCTGATGAGAGCTAGAAGGAACTATGTGGAACAAGAGAGAAAAGAGAGCAGCGCCATCTAAGTGCAGTATAAAAGATGCCTTTAATAACAACAGACAAATGCAAACTCACAAGATGGGCATGATAAACCGGCATGTAAAGAGTTCATCCACACCAGTTGGAGGACGAGCAGCGGGGATCCAGGGAGTCTTCGCTGGTTCCGGTTGTACTGGTGGTTCCCAGCACTTCCGGGTACGCAGTGTCCCTCAGAGAAGAGCCGCTAACTTCACTTCCAGGTAGAAGGTGGAGTGGGTGGTGCGCGCGTTCAAAGCATGCGTGCTTCTTCCTCAGACAATGCCTGAGGCAAAGCGGCTCTTCTCTGAGGGACACTGCGTACCCGGAAGTGCTGGGAACCACCAGTACAGCCGGAACCAGAGAAGACTCCCCAGATCCCCACTGCTCGTCCTCCCACTGGAGTGGATGAACCCTTTACATGCCGGTTTATCATGTCCATCTTGTGTGTTTGCATTTGTCTGTTGTTATTAAAGGCATCTTTTATACTGCACTTAGATGGCGCTGCTCTCTTTTCTCTCTTGTTATTCTGTACATCAGGTGTGTCAAACTCCATTTCATCGTGGGCCGCATCACCATTATGGTCACCCTCAGAGGCCAAGTTCTATCTGTAGCCCACCACTCAGAAGACAAGAGCCCCCACGCTCCTTTACATCACAGTGATCCCCCTTTTTCCATGTGCTGCTGCTGGGAAGAAGCTGGAGGCAGAGCTGTGAAGTCTGGAGGAGGGCTGAAGTCAGCTACCAGAGTCTGCTGAATGCTGACACCAGTGGAGGCAGAGAGGAGGGGGTTCTGTGGCTGCACAGAGAGGTGCAGGATCTGTAGGAGGAGTTGTGGCGTCCTCTCTGCTGCCAACTGCTGAGTTTGAGGGGGGGGGGTGGTCCTCTCTGCAGCTGCAGGGGGGAAGTACAGGATCTGGCAGAGGTGTTCTGTCCTCTCTGCTGTCGTCTGCTGAGACAAGGTGGGGGCAGAGATGAGGGAGATGCAGCAGCTGCAGGAGAGGTGCAAGGGTCACATGAAATTATCTGGAGGGCCTGATTCGGCCCACGGGCCTTGTGTTTGACACCTGTGCTGTACATGGACATACTTTTCAGTAAGCCAACATTTCTGTATTAAAAATCCTCTTTTCCATTGGTCTTATGTAATATTCAAATTTTATGATATGCTGAAGTTTGGGTTTTCACTAGCTGTAAGTCATAATCATCAAAATTGAAAGAAAGAAACAAAATGCTTGAATTATATTGTAACACATCTATATAAAATATGAGTTTCAGTTTTTTAATTGTTTTACTGAAATAAATTAACTTTTTTGATGATATTCTAATTTTGAGATGCACCTTTATTTGGCAGCTTCTTTCTGTGACATAGCACAGTCCTGTCTAGCAGGGCAGGAGACCTAATTTTCCCTGTTCTTTCTAACTCTTTTTTTCTGCTCTTTTCTAACGCATACAAATCTTGTCCCTCCCTTAGCCTGTGACTGGACAGTGAAAGGAGAAGCAGCAGACTGATGAGCTCATCTCTCTGTCACTCTGCTCTCTTCTCTTATCAGCGTGCACTTGAACTGATTGGCTCCTTGTATTGCAGCACCGCTGATTGGCTCATTGTGCTACTTCTTCCTCCTGTAGTCTAAGCTGTGCTGTATAGGGACTGCAAGAGAATGATCTCAACTCAAATTCAGGTACTTACACTGCTTGCCTTTAAAAAAATACATTTAAGGATGTAATAATGAGCACAGAGCTACATTAACTTGTGTCTTTTTATATCTGCCTTTAGTTCAGCTTTGATGCAAGATAAAAGTGATGAAAGATCGTTTTTAGACATAAATAACCAGTAGTTAAGTCTCATGGGCAATGCATTGTAATGACATGGACTATTATTTGACACTTGATAATTTTAAGTACATTTCTTTGTATAGAGCAAAAAATAAGAAGCCCATTGAAAACCCAGAGAATAAAGCTTTTTTTTTTATAGTATAAAGTAATTAGAAATTTCTTTTGTAATACAACCCAATTTCAGTGATATTATGCAAAATGCTGTGTGTGCTTTCTGTTGGTGGATGCCCTGCGTCAGCAGAAGTCTATGTTCTGACCAGGGAGCTCTTGGCTAAGACTCAGAGGGCTGAGAAGTAAGTGGCATTACACTGAAGTCTCTTCTGTAAGCTAGTAGTAGCTAATCACAGAAAATTCATTTACTGCCTAAAAGGCCAGGGGAGAGGAAGACAATGGCATCTTTTGATTTGGATTGACAGATGGCAGTTGTTATTGCTCCTGGAGGCTTCTGGGATATTTTGAGTATAGAAGTTGGTTTGGATGTTCATTAGATTGATGATTCTTGACTTTTTGAGGACCAAAGATATTATACTCAATACAGAGCAATACAGACGCTGCAAAAACAAGTGATGGGCCCAGGGCCGCTGATAGGGGGGGACCACCAGCCCTCTTGTAGGGGGCCCGAGCACACAAGGGGCCCACGCAGAGAGGGGGATTTGTGATGGACAACAAATACAGAAATCTTACTCCAGCACCTGAATCTGATCTGTCCCTCTCCCTGCTATCAGCTTTTATCTCCTAAGAAAGAGACAGTTGTCCCTCACTAATCCCCCTCCCTATGTGGGCCCCCCTCACAGCACTGGCTCTAATGTTATCTCTACTCAGGAGTTTTATTTGTAACTTTGTTTATTTGTAACTCTCTCTGACTCTTTGATCACTGAGCGCCAACTGCCCAGCCTGTATATTTTTCTCAACTCATCTTCATTTTTTTTTTTTTAGATTTAGCAGGAATTATGTGAGTTGTGTTATATTTGTGTCTGCTAATAGTGATTTTGTTGTAATTTTAGCTAAATATTTCTTTAATATTTTCTTGCGGGGGGGCCCTGCCAGGTAGTCTGTACGGGGCCCCGCGATTTCTAACAGCAGCCCTGGATGGGCCATAACGCTGAGGGTTTATGTAAAGTCTATTTTCAGTATGTTTGACATCATGCCTTACTTATATAGTTTTGCTAAACCATATGTTAATCACTTTTAGACCGGAAGATTTCCTCCCTTAATGACCAGGCCATATTTTGCGATTCGGCACTGCGTTAATTTAATGGACAATTGCGCGGTCGTGCGACACTATACCCAAATAAAATTGATGTCCTTTTTTTCCAACAAATAGAGCTTTCTTTTGGTGGTATTTGATCACCTGTGCGATTTTTATTTTTGGTGCTAAAACAAAAAAAAGCAACAATTCTGAAAAAAAAAAACAATATTTTTCACTTTCTGCTATATAACATTCTCAAAAAAAAAAAAATTTAAAAAATCTAAATTTTTTAACATATTAGGCCAATTTGTTTTCTGGTACATATTTTTGGTTAAAAAAAAATCGCAATAAGCGTATTTTGATTGGTTTGCGCAAAAGTTCTCGTCTACTAACTACGGGAAAGATTTATGTTATTTTTATTGTTTTTTTTTATACTAGTAATGGCGGTGATCTGTGATTTTTTTGTGGGACTGCGAAATTGCAGCAGACAGATCGGACCCCTAACTGACATTTTTGACACTTTTGGGGGGACCAGTGACATTACTACAGTAATCAGTGCTAATAATATGCACTGTTACTGTAATAATGACACTGGCAGGGAATGGGTTAACATTGTGGGTGATCAAGGGGTTAAATGTGAGCCTAGTGGAGTGATTCTAACTGGGGGGGGGGGGCGTAGCTTGTGAAATGATCATAGAGACCTGTGATCCTAAATAGAAGGATCACAGGTGCTCTGTGATCATTCCAGAGAGAAGAACTGTCAGCTGTGTGTACAATAGCTGAATGTTCTTCTCTCTCAGTGGGGAGCGATTGCGGGTGTCAGGCAGCAAACGCAGCCGCCTGCCTTGTGCATCAGAGTCCCCGTTACCAAGTGGGGACGGGAGCACACCGCCGGTGGTGTGCGCTCGCCCCCTAGCTGCAGCCGCGCGGCCAACGTAGGTCTACGTCTGTTTGCGCAGGAGGGCCGCACTTCCGCAGTAAAAAGGCGGGTGGTCAGTCGGGAAGAGGTTAAGGCTAGATATAAAAAAAAAAACTTGCTTCATCTCTGCAATACATGCTTATTTTTTTTTTTTTTTCACTTTATTAAGTACTAATGTAAAAAAATATATATAAATGTACAGATAAAAACTGTACTGTTTACAGCATCACAAGCTCCAAGGTATAATTGGCTGAACACATATACCAGGGTTTCTCAACCAGGGTTCCATGGAACCCGAAGGTTCCTCCAGGGGTAGCTAGGGGTTCCTTGAGCAATGAACAGTTTCTGCCTCTCGGATAAGTTCCCACTGACACCATTGATCTTTTTAGCTATCTATAAGGGGGAATTCTTCCCAATGACCACATGTGTAAGGATCATTCTTCCCACTGTCCATCACACCAATGTATCATGAACAATGAATAATGGTAGATTCCCATAAGGCTGCAAGTAGGGGATCCCTTTATCAGGGAAAGAAGAAGCCTCAGCCCCTGGACACCCAAATATAGGCGGCCGTTGACCAGTGCAAGTCAATGAACAAACCTAGGGAGGCTAAGGGTCCCCCCAAAAAAGGAGTCAACTATGGACACCAAGGTGGGTGAAAATCAAAAAAGTTAAACTTTATTAATGCACATGAGCCCCAAAATAACAAAAATAGTGTGAATAGGAGTGGCACAAAACAAGTTAAAATAAAAACATCATTAAAATGAGGACAACACACAATGGGATGACATCAACCCGGGTTGGATAGAGTGGCTTGTTGCATGGGGGAAGCAGTAACTGGTTAAGTATGGGCCCGTTGGGGCTCCAAGGTAATTGCACAGTCCCAAATAGCAGCAGGCACACAATAAGGGTTAAACAGGAATTCCTGATAACTTGGTGTCCTTAGTTGACTCCTTTTTTTGGAGGGGACCCTTAGTCTCCCTAGGTTTGTCCAATGTATCATGAATTGTAGATTTAGTCATTTTTACCAGGGGTTCCCTGAGACCGGAAAGTTATTTCAGGGGTTCCTCTGTGTTGAAAAGGTTGAGAAAGGCTTGTATATACATTCACATAAGTGGTAAACCCTCCAAATCAGACTTAAAACATATACCCAATAGCTTTGTGGTCATCAACAAGTCATTTTACAAGGTTTCAAATATTGTTCTTATTCTTCCTTTAGGAGTGAAGGTGTTCCTCTCTGAAATAGAAAAAGAAAATAAATTCAAAATCTAATAAGATACCTTGTAATTGAACTCAGGATCACCTCCTGTATAAAACTTACATCATTGTACATGTGTGATTATAACAGCCATGATACAAAAAAATACCAGATGCCTTCTCCTTAAGGTGCATTAAGGTGAAAAACCTTGAGACTTTACAACTCCTTTAAAAAAAAAAAAAACTATTTGCAGATTCCTACCTCTTTCTGCTCTGAAGAAAAAGCTTACTGCTTCACAATGGGGTTGATTTACAAAAGGCAAATCCACTGTGCACTACAAGTGCATTTGGAGATGTACTTGGAAGTGCAGCCACTGTAGATATGAGGGGAAGATCTGAAATGAGGGGAAGCTCTGCTGATTTCTATCAACCAATCATGTACAAGCAAAGGTGCTGTTTTTTTTTTTTCCTTGCATGTCCCCCTCAGATCTGCAGCGACTGCACTTCCAAGTGCACTTGTAGTGCACAGTGGATTTGCCTTTAGTAAATCAACCCCACAGTCCTTTGCAGAACGATTCTGTATGGGAGGATCTGTGTCCATTATGATCACCTGCTGCACTCTCAGTGTTCTGATGAGAAAAGCCACAGTGCTGTCATCCCCTTAGCGCCCATTCACACCAGCGGCTGCACTAGAACACAGGCTTTGGTGTGCGTTTAGGATGACGTTGATGCTGATGCGCCATTTGCAGAACACAAGGTGATATCTCATTAAGTTCTATTGGTTAGGATGTGCTGTGAGGCAGTGGATTGCGGCGCACTGTGCTGTGCTAAAAAAAAAGCACTGCACGCTGTATGTTTTTTGAGAGCGCACCACCGCAACAAGGCGGTGCGAACTGGCCTTTTAGAAGACAAAACATTTTGCCTTGTACTGCGGTGGGGCTGGAGTAGCTGTCCAGCACAGTGTTAGCGCACCTGGTGTGAATGGGCCCTAAGCAGTGGTGGCCCGTCCCCCCCATCCATGCATCCGGCCACCTAATCCACATGCAGGGTGCCGGACGCATGGATTCCAATGGGTTTTTTTTTTAAGCGCGTCATTAGAGCCAGAGGCTCTAATAGGCTTCAAACAACGGTGGGCTCGGGGCGCAGAGCACTGCGCCCTGAGACCACCCAGTTGTGCGACAATAGCGAATTAATATTCACTATTATCACACAAATTCTCCTCCTGGCCAATCAGGAAATGGGTCCTGAGACCCATTTCACGATTGGCCGAAAGGAGAACTCATGCCATTGGCCAAGGAGGAGGGAGGAGATGCAGGAGACTGAGGGGGAAGCCGCCGCTGCTGCTCTCCACATGTCCAGGGTGAGTGAGCCGGCGACCGGGGGGGGGGGGGGGGTATGGTGTGCGGGCTGGTGTGGTCCGGGGGGGCATGGTGTGGTCCATCTGCCCCCCCCGACCCATTGAGCACCAGCTGCCACTGGCCCTAAGAGGTATTTAACTACTAAGGAGCATCTCCACAAAGCTGAAATTCCAATTGCAGAGAACGCCTAAAACCTGACATGTATCTTTGTGCAGATGTCTGGGAAAATCAGTGAGCCAGTCACACAAGCAGGAAATTACATATCTGGGGGGGGGGGTGGGGGCATTCTGTATACCATCTGTGTACAGAACACCTCCAGGTAGCCATATGGCATTGAATTTTACACATTGAAATGGGAAGGTCATTTTTTAAAACATTACATTACAACATGCTTGTCTAAAAATTGTTAATGCTATATCGACTTTTATTTTTTATTTGTTATATATTTTTTTACACTTAAGTGAAGTTACCCTATTAATAATTTTGGAGTTGTAGTAATTTGTGTCTTTTATATCTGCCTAGAGCTTAGCTTTAAATATTTTTTTTTATTAGTTTTTGTTTGTTTTTTAAATATTCGCCTGGGGTTTTGCTTTTAACAAAAGGACTACGAGCGAATCTGACTTCCAATCCTGTTATAGGTTTATTAAGGCTAGCTGGCTCCTGGGGTAGGAAGGGGAGACATAATTGAGTTGGCCTAAAATATAATTTTTTTTCACTGTTTGCAACGGGAAGGAAGGTGCAGAGAAAGTTTTCCCTGAAATAAATGATATTAAAGCGAGTCTGAGCAATCCTCGTCGGCTGTCAGGCGGGTATGTGCGGGGAATGTTCTTGTGATTGACATGCTTTCTTTAGAAGCCAATAATGTGCGTGTAAAATAATGATTTTCATGTGGGAGGCAGGATGGAGAATGCATTATTCACTTATTCCTAACAACTTTCTGAAGGCCAGTTATCTGCACAGGTTTAAACGCTGGTGACAGTAATTAGGCTTTCCGAGCTCCGGCAAAGGTTGCAAACAAATGCTGATAATTAGTCTCTTGCCGAGTGCGTGTTTACCTACGAATTGGAGCGGCAAAACTGTGTTGGACCTTTTTGAAGTACTTACAATGCCAGTATATTTACTAAATATGATGATGGTGCACCCTCTTGTACTCACAGCAGCACGTTAAAGCAACATTCTAACTCTTCACTCCCAAAATAAAAGAAAAAAATATAGTGGCTTCATATATACTCCTACTTTTAGGGCCCATTCACACCTATGGGTCTGCAATTCAGCTGTGTTTTGTTTGTAATTACAGAACCCTATACCCACAGTTGAACCAGAAGAAGGTAAAAACCTATAAAGCATGGTCCAATTTGCTCCAATGGGGGGGGGGGGGGGGATAAATTCCATCCTTAAGCATGGTACGCACTATAAGTTTTTTTCAGTTCAACCCAGTGGAAAATAAAGTACAGCTAGTACTTTAGTACAGCGATCTCCTGCATTGAGCTGTTGTGTTCTGACCCCCGGGAGCCAGTCGGCTGCTGGCTTTTCATCATGCTAGTCCAACAGAAGGTGGCCAAACTTCCAGCTTCTGTCGGAACGGCTGGCATACACACCGGCCAAATGTTGGATGGTGTTTATTGAACCAGCCGAGGTTGCCCGGCATTTGGCCTGTGCATACGGGGCTTAAATCCCCAGCAGCCAATTGGCTATTCAGTGGACCCGTGTTTCTCAACCAGTTTGCTGTCTGGGTTGCCCTGGGGGGCTGCAAGCATTGGACCCAGTTTTCCCAGAGGGACTTTCATGTAGAAGGGTCTCTGATGTATTTATGTCCCCTAGTGTGAAGGAATGAGTCTGACGTGAAGGGGGAAATCTGATGTGATGGGGTCCTCTGGTGTGAAGGAAGGAGTCTGACATGAAAGAGGAAACTGATGTGATAAGGGCCTCTGTTTGTGAAGGAATAAGTCTGACATGAAGGGGGGAATCTGATGTGATGGGGAACCTCTGATATGATGGGGGCCTCTTATGTGAAGAGGGGACTCTGAAGTGAAGGGGAACCTCTGATGTAATGAGGGAACCTCTGATGTGATGGAGGACCGTTGATACGACAGGGGGCCTCTGATGTGAAGGGGAGCCTCTAAAGTAGGGAGGGGACCTCTGACGTGAGGGAGAACCCCTGATTTGAAGGGGCTTTTGATATGAAGCTAATTTCATCATGGTGGTTGTGTGCATTGTCCCAGGCTCAGGTTTCCCATTGATAAGTAACATTTAAGTTTTTTTACATTGAGACTGGGGTGCCTTGAGATTTTGTATAGTTTTTAAGAGTTCTACGAATGCCTAAATTCTGAGAAACGCTGCCCTGAACCAGCAATCTCTGGTCATCACAAGACTCCATAAATGTGCACTTCTGCATTTTACGTTTGTTTTTATATGGAGCATTTACCAATCAGCAGTCAGCTTGGCATCACAACACACAAATGATGCGCGTTCTAAAAATGTGTTGCTAAAAACTCTATGGACCTCACAATGCTGTATAATGAGAACAAAATTGGACAGGTCAAGTTTTCCAAGTTGCACTACGAAATTGGTAGAGATATGACTACTGCCTATTTATAACATTTGGACTACGTGGTGTGGTATATTGTGTAGAGCAGGAGTGCCCAACTTTTTGAAGAGCGAGGGCCACTTAAGCGACTTGGTAACCGGTCGCGGGTCACAATGAGCGGAGCGGGCAGATAACAGGTCTGTGTGCACAATCCATATGCAGAGCGGACACAGACACAGCCAGCTGTACTCTATAAGCCCTCCGATCTGATCTGCCTAGATGGAAGAGACAGATCACCTTCTGTTTTTTTAGCGGATCAGAATAGAGGGTGTAAATGGACACAAGTCCGTTTACATCTGCTGCTCCATAGAGATGAATGGAGGGTCCAACTGGGTTTGCCTGAAAAACTTACAGGCGGAACCAATCAGATCGATCGTGTAAAAGGGGCCTAAGGCTGCTTTCATGCTGATGTGTTGCAATTTACCCACACCGTGGGTGCAGCGCAGTGCACCTGTGGCATTCCTGCGGGTTACTTGCACTTTGATAATGAATTCTATTACATCCTGCAAGTGTGGTGCACTTTCTGAAAGCGTACCAAACCCACAGGTAGTAACAAAAGTCTATGGCTCAGTGCAGGTAACCCGCAGGTGCATTTGCAGATCAGTTTGAAAGCAGCCCAGGGTAACCAGTATAGAGAACAGATATGTCCATTGCTGTTTGATTTTAATTAAAAAACTGACCTCAATCTTCACTTTTTCCTCAGGATTCCTGCAGGTATCTGTCCCAGGCAGGTATTGCCGGCTGTTACTGTCCCAGGCGGAGTGCATTTGGTATCACTCTGCCTATACAGGAAGCATGACCTCTACTCTCTATGGTAGATGCATGCTTCCTCTATTGCTGGCTCCATTCTTACCACTGATACTCTGGGATGGCGGGTCGGGAACCCGCAATCTGGGCTTGCCAATCTGCCATCCCAGAGCAGGAGGTTGTGGGACACATCAGAGGGTGCCGGTTGGGTACAGTGTGAATGGGCCCTTGTGACACCAAATTGTGGATTAAAAAAAATTCTATTTAGGTATGTATGACTTATGTAGATATTCTCCAGATATTCCTCAGCACTCCAAGGATCATCAATTTTGGCCAATGTTTTTTTATTCATGAACGATCACATCACAAAATGGTGTTGTGCAACATTTCTGTGGCCACGCAGGACCCCTTCATCAGGCATGTGATGAACTGCAACACTGAGTATTTTGTGTATATTCTCAAATGTCCTTGTGCACTCACATAGTTGGGCAAAACCATTGACCCCTTTAAAAAGAAGATTTTAAAACACAGGAATGAGATCAGGGAGGCACTTACAAAAGCTATGAACAACGAACAGATTGATATGAATAAACCAGTTGCTGTGCACTTCGTGGACCAAAAACATCAGGCACATGAATTGAAGGGCATGGCTATTGAACATGTTCAACAACCAATCAGAAGTGGAGGTCATGAACGCCTCCTCATGCAACATGAGGCTTTCTGGATTCATACCCTCAGTACGGTACACCCCAGGGAACTAAACTCCAATTTATCTTTTGCATGTTTCCTTGACAAGAAGCTTTGGACACTATATATGATTGTCAGTATAATCAGGGCTCACTCTTTTCTAACTCTTTTCCTTGGGCTTAACTAATAGCCTTCCCCCCCCCCCCCAATATTTCCCCTTCCCTCTTTCTTTCTTCCCTCTCCTCCTACCCCCTCCGATTCTGGGGACTTCCTGCTTATGGCCTGACATATAACGGTTTATGTATATATTTCTTTATATATTTTTCTTCATCAAAAGCGCTTTTTCTTGAGGCCAGTTCCCCATCACCCAATCAATTATGCAATTTTCTTCATCTTTCATTTTTCATCCTGACCCTTCCTTCTCATTTTGTTTACAACCAATTCTATGTAGAATGTATTTTTCTTAGGTTCATTTTTCTCTTCTTTTTTCCTTTTCATTTCTAATTTTTTTCTGTTCTACTATTTTTTTATTTTCTCTTTTTTTTTTTTTTTTTGCTTTTTTGTTCCTTTTTCTTTTTATATTTATTATTTTTCTTTTTATATTTATTTTTATTATTTAATATTTTTATTTGTATATTTATTTTTGTTTTGTTTGTTTTGTTTATTTTATTTTCAATATTAGTTTGTCATTTTCATTTTTATTTTGTTTTCTTTTTTATTTAGCTTCCTTTTATTAAGTTTCCTAGTTTCTTTTTCTAGTTTCCTCTTTTCCTTTTCTTCTTTTTTTTCTTTTCTTTTTCCTCTCTTTGTTTCTACTTGCCTTTTCTTATCGCTAAAAAAAAAAAAAAAAAAAAAAAAAAAAGAAAAGAAAAAAAACATCACATGCCTGATGAAGGGGACTGTGTGGCTCCTAAACTTTGCACTACACCATTTTGTGATGTGATCATTCTTGAATAAAAAAACATTTGAACAAAATCCTTGGTGTGCTGACAAATTTGTACTTATCGTATAGGCTTCAGCATCCTGCTGGCGGTCACTATTGCACCCAGTACTCTAAGAGCTCATTCCAGGAACATGTGCCATGGGAATATGGACTGTGAAGTATGTATGACTAACTCGATTCCTTCTGTTTGTCTGCTCTGCAGAGGGCAAGGCCCTTTTTGAGGCAGACCCCCCTGGTGGAAGGTGCTGGTGGATCCCTCCCTTCAGACATCCTGACCCCCCCCCCCCCCCTTTTTTTTCCTTCTCTCTCTCTCTCTTCCTGACCCTCTTACCATTTTTTACCTACTCTTTCTTCTTTTCCCACTTTTTATTATGAAATTCTAAAACCCGGGTGGTTCTCCTCTGTGCTTTACATATGCACAATTTTTACCATTATGTGCTTCATAATAGCTTCAATAGGATTCATCACTGGTTTCCATTTGTTTTATATACTATTGCAGATTGTCCACTAAACCTACATATGTTTTGGATTTCATACTACTATATTGTACTATAAACCTACTTATTGGTGATTTATGGTTGAACTATGGTGTATCTCTACTTTTATATTGTTCTATAGAAATATTGGATACCACATTTTTGATAAATAAAGAATTTGCAAAAAAAAAAAAAAAAAAATTTCCTTCTGTTGGTCTCAGCCTCCTCAAAATCCCCAAATTCCTTTTTTTTTTTTTTTTGCTGCTGTGATCTGACTTCCTGTTAGAGGGTGACTACGGTCATTCTCCATAGTTTAACTGTATGTAAGAATGTAGATACCCTCTCTTGATTGCTCCTGACATGGACTATGGGATTTGTAATTTGCATAGAGAAAAACACATGACTGGAAATACCATGCACTGCTCATTTCCAAACAATGGGAGGGGAAAAGGAGAAGTTCAAGAGTTCAAAGAGGATGATACAAGGAGGCAAAAAAGCACAGTAAAGAAACATTTCATTAGATTACAAGGCCAATAAGTAGTGCAGGAATCACCAAATGGCAGACCATGGTCCCCACCTGGACCAAATCACTGTCCCAATGGACCACTGTGGCCACTCCACTAGGAGCTTATTCTTCTCCTGACCTCTGCCGCTATCACTCTCAAAGCAGAGCAGAGCAGAGAGTGGGAGGCAGGTCAGTTCTGAATGGAGGACAGGAACTGGAGCTGATGGAGTTAGCTTTTCACGTTAACTAGCATGTGATCGGTGATTTAGTGTTATGTATGAAAAAATGGACCACATGCAACTTACTTGAGGAAAATAGAAAAATAGTGGTGGACCGGTAAGGTTATTTTATTGGTATTGCTATCTTAAAGTATTGATGTTGATATAAAAATCTGGTTCCCGGGCAGGTGGTTCTCCACAGTCTCCTTTGGTTGTAGTGTAATGTAACAAAAATGTAAACTGTAGCGCCACACCACTTCTAAGAGGTCCAGATGCAACTTTATTACAAAAAAGTCGAAAAAGAGTCCCAAAGAGTATCCAACACGTTTCAGGGATCCAACAACGCCTTCATCAGGGCTTGATTAAAGCAATGTGAATGGACTATAAATGACCTGGACCTTCAATGGTATTTCTTCCAGTTCAAGAGTTCAAAGAGGATGATACAAGGAGGCAAAAAAGCACAGTAAAGAAATATTTCATTAGATTACAAGGCCAATAAGTAGTGCAGGAATCACCAAATGGCAGACCATGGTCCCGAACTGGACTCCAAAACCTGGGTGGGCACAGGTTTTGTCAGCAGCTAGTTTGCCCCTATTCTCTATTCCAGTAGGCTCCAGCGCTGTCCTCCTTTCCCAAAACGCCAACCTGTGGGAGATCCCTTGCCATCATCACATACAATGCAGGGCTACTGACCCTTCATTTTATGTGTTGGGGACAAGTGTCAGCCATTAGCAGCTTAGAAGAAGTTCGCATAGGTAGGGGGAGCCAAAGGGATAGTGTCAGGGATAGAATCCCAGATGTTTATTACAAGACTTCAATCTCTTCTATCATTGGCACATTATAAATTGGCCATTGATGTGGAATAGTTAGACAGTAGACCACTCATCTAGTAGCTAATACATTTTATGGCCCATACCATGAGTGCCTTTGATGCAGTTTATAGACCCCATTATGCAGCACAAACTAAACCTACAACCTTAAAAGATGTCATAAACCGTGAAGCTTTTTTGTAGAATGCCAAATGTAACTTCTTTTGATTTACCGAGAGGGCAAGCAACCTAACAAGTCAAATGATATAACTTCAACTGATGAATAACAAGAGGACAAGGAACCTGAAAAGTCAAAATAAATGTAACCCAACTTTCATCATTCACTCTATGCATTGGCCAAAGGGATAGTGTCAGGGATAGAATCACAGATGTTTATTAGACCTCAATCTCTGCTATCCTTGGCACAATATAAATTGGCCATTGATGTGGAATAGTTAGACAGTGGACCACTCCTCTAACAAATGATAATGTCTGTGAGTAATGATGGCTCTCAGGCTAAGTGAACAAATATTTTGCTCACTGGGGAATGACCGAAGAAGTTCAGTGGTTCCAAAAAGTGATAATCGATGAGGGAAACCACATATGGTCATGAATAGTAGCTAATACATTTTATGGCCCATACCATGAGTGCCTTTGATGCAGTTTAGAGACCCCCATTAGGCAGCACAAAATAAATCTGCAACCTTAACAGATGTCACAAACCGTTGGATCTTTTTTGTAGAACGCCGAATGTAACTTCTTTTGATTTACCGAGAGGGCAAGCAACCTAACAAGTCAAATGATATAACTTCAACTGATGAATACCAAGAGGACAAGGAACCTGAAAAGTCAAAATAAATGTAACCCAACTTTCATCATTCACTCCTTGCATTGGCCAAAGGGATAGTGTCAGGGATAGAATCACAGATGTTTATTAGACCTCAATCTCTGCTATCTTTGGCACATTATAAATCGGCCATTGATGTAGAATAGTTAGAATGTGGACCACTCATCTAACAGGCTGTGCATGGTGCACAACTGGCCTTATTTATTTAACCACATAACGACCGCCCACCGCAGATATACTGCGGCAAGCAGCCGCTGCTGGGCAAAGTGACGTAGGGGTACACACAGTAAACACAGCCGTCTGTCATTCTCCCTGATGTAAGTGCAGAGACTATACGATCCTGCTATATAGGATTGTATGTCTCTGTGGTTACATCACAAGCCACGCCCCCCCAGAGTTAGAATCACACCCCTAGGAACACACTTAACTCCTTGATCACCAATAAAGTTAACCCCTTCCCTGCCAGTGTCATTTTGACCGTAACAGTGCATATTTATGGCACTGATTACTGTAGTAATGTCACTGGTGCTCCCAAAAGTGTCAAAAATGTCAGTCAGCGGTATGATCTGTCCCCTGCAATGTCGTAGTCCCGCAAAAAAATCGAAGATCGCCACCATTACTAGTAAAAAAAAAAACAATAAAAATCTTTCCCGTAGTTAGTAAACACAATAACTTTTGCGCAAACCAATCAAAATACACTTATTGCAATTTTTTTTACCAAACATATGTAGCAGAAAACAAATTGGCCTAAAATGTTAAAAAATTTTGATTTTTACATTTTTTTTTTGAGAATTTTTCAAAATTGTCGCTCTTTTTTTGTTTATAGCACAAAAAATAAAAATCGCACAGGTGATCAAATACCACCAAAAGAAAGCTATATTTGTGGGGAAAAAAGGACGTCAATTTTGGTTGGGTACAGCGCAGCACGACCGTGCAATTGTCTGTTAAAGTCACGCAGTGCCGAATCGCAAAATAGGGCCTGGTCTTTGAGCAGCCAAATCTTCCGGGGCTTAAGTGGTTAATTAGGGGGAATCCACATTCACTGTGCATACAGAAATAAATATCATTACTTTGTCTCCAAAAAAATAAAAAATAACTATTCTTCCATATCATAAAGTGGTATTGCTGAGAGGCGGAGCTGGGTGCTGGTCTAGGCATGTGGGCGGATCCTGACCATATGGATGCGAGCTTTCCTGAGGCTGAACCGGCTCTGTGACATCCGCCGGCAGCTGTCTGCTGAAAACGGGTCACAAAAGTGCAGAATGAAATGCACTCCTCTGATCCACAGGAGAAATACAGTTAAACAAGCTTTGGCTGAACTTCTCCTTTTAAACCCAAAAGCGAGCATTTATTATATTGCAGCTTACCAGTTCATAGATGTGATGGCTGCATTTGTTTTCTTTTTTTAAGTTTTCTTTCTTTTATTTTTATCTGGTCATCCAGCCTGTGAGTCTGTTGTTTTTCAAAAGAGCAGATGCAGCAGTTAAAGGGTTGAGACAAACTATTTACTACTGACATGTGTGCTTACAATGATCATCTTTCTATTTATTTATATAAAACCTTTATCCCAAAAAGGAAAAAAAATAACTGTTTGCTGTAACTGCTTATAAAGTGTTAGCTAGAGTTCAGATTTGTTTTTTTTTTTAGTGTATCTAAATATGTTAGTCCATCTAACATTTCCCTCCCCCCAGAGTAACAATGCGGCTGCCCAAAGGTGTCCCTGTGCTCCTTTATCCAGAGTGGGGGCACTCTAAGAGTCGGTTCACACTGAGGCGACACGACTCCTTACTACTTCGGGGGCGACTTGTGCAGTCCCGTGCACCACGACTTCGGAGCGACTTGCAGGGACTTCACATAATGGAAGTCTATGCAAGTCGCTCCGAGGTCGCCCTGAAGTAGTACAGGACCCTTTTTCTAAGTCGGAGCGACTTGTGTGGCTCCTATTAGAACGGGTCCTGTAGCGGTCAATGGACCGCGAGGGAGCGCGACTTGTCAGGCTGACAAGTCGCGCTAATGTGAACCGACTCTAATACAGGAGGTATGTTTCTGGCCAGATCGCCAGGTGTAAACAGAGGGAAAAACCTAAAAAGTATTGGTAAGCTTCAAAAGTATTGGGACGCCTGCCTTAACACACACATGAACTTTAATGGCATCCCAGTCTTAGGGTTCAATATTGAGTTGGCCCACCCTTTGCAGCTATAACAGCTTCAACTCTTCTGGGAAGGCTGTCCACAAGATTTAGGAGTGTGTCTATGGGAATGTTTGACCATTCTTCCAGAAGTGCATTTGTGAGATCAGGCACTGATGTGGACGAGAAGGCCTGGCTCACAGTCTCTGCTTTAATTCATCCTAAAGGTGTTCTATCGGGTTGAGGTTAGGAATGGTCTTTCACTTCAAAATCGCTCATTCATGTCTTTAGGGAACTTTTATTTGCCCAGACATACACTTTGATACTATCAGAAGGACGTCAGCAATGACATATAGGTGGTCCCCCCGGTTACAAACAAGATAGGGAATGCAGGTTTGTTCTTAAGTTGAATTTGTTTGTAGGCGGAAATTTTGTTAAGCACTGTCCCCTGATCTATCCATCTTTAAAATCCTTCTCCTTAAAGAAGCCTATCCGGCTACTAACTAATACACTGTTTCACTTTCTCCATCAGCTCATCCCCCACAGGTACATTTTTTAAGTGTAGCTCCAGCCAAAATAATAATTTTTACATTTTAGTGGATAGCATAGGGATGGGTTACCACCCCTGTTCCATTTGTTTTGCTGTCTGTACCCCTGTTCAGAAGATGTCACCTCACTTTCTGTCCCTGTGACAACTGGATTTTGAAAATTTTGGGTTGTTGTCGAAACAAGGATTGGTGATAAAGCTTCAGTGAAAACACCTTTTTCCCATGAGAACTCTTACAGCAGTGTTAATTTCGTCGACTAAAATGTTTTCGTCGACTAAATTAACACAATTTTTGTCGACTAAAATACGACTAAAACTAAAACAATTCAGATGACTAAAATACGACTAAAACTAAAATGGCATTTTAGTCTTAAGACTAAAATACGACTAAAACTAAAATGGCATTTTAGTCAAAAGACTAGAACTAAAACTAAATCGAGATTTGCTGCCAAAATTAAAACTGGTGCATGCTCAAAGCTTAATACCATAAATAATAACATATTCGATTTTTCACTCCAGGACCAGCAGTAGTATATAATGAGTTTGGAAATTGTAGAGAAATGCTTAAATAATGCATTAAAAATTACAATTGAACTACACCCATTCGATTATAGATGACTAAAATGAGTTTTAGTCGACTAAAATGTACTGAAGTTTTAGTCGACTAAATACGACTAAAACTAAAACACTTGCAGAAGACTAAAATGGGACTAAAACTAAAATGCCATTTTAGTCCTAAGACTAAGACTAAAACTAAATTGAAATTTGCTGCCAAAATTAACATTGTCTTACAGGAGTGAATTTCCCTTCCTAGGGGAGAGTTCCTCTCACTTCCTGTTGTCTCTCTCTGTTTGTAAGTCGGAGGTTTGTAACCCGGGGACCATCTGTACTTCATATTTTTCTCATTATAGGTTGCCCCCATTTTTTGGAAGAGTACAGTATCTGTCTTATGATCTCCTTCCTATTAAAGCAGAATTATCTACTTGCTGTCCAGCGACATTTCATTGCAGCAATGACCAAGTTATCATTTTTTCAGCCAGCAGTTCTGAATCTGGTAAAAGTAATCCAAGTGGCTAAAGAGCTGCTGGATTACTTTTACAGGTGGCAAAAGGGGGTTTACTGCCGCCACAGCCAGGATCCGACCAGCAGCATCCGGTTGATCCTCCCACTGTGTGATGTCAGAAACCAGAAGCGACAAGAATTTAGTCACTTCCAATTTCGGTCTCATGTAAACAGGCCATTGCCGGGTTGTTCAAACATCAGATCAAACTGATCTTGATTTAAGCAGATGCTTTGCAAAGGGGAGATATGGGGTCTTATAGACCAGATATCTTTCCATAATGATGACCTGTCACTGCCCTTGCTATGTGTAGATGGTTTTTAAGTGCTGCCTGATAGTAAATGTGAGTCCCTACTTATATATTCATAATAATACATACATATTCAAAAAAATGAAAAAAATCATACATGCATAGTCACTTTTTTTTTTTTTTTTTTTGATTAAGCATGTATGATTTTTCATTTAAAGGGCTACCAGGCAGTGCTCTAAAAACATCTACACATACAATTTTAATGTACAGTACCCTATTAAAGCAAGATTTATTCACATTGATTGGAATATTTATTCAAGTAGGATTTTCTCACATTGGTTGATTTACATAAGCATGGGGCTGTCCCCTAATCTATCCATCTTTAACCACTTAAGCCCCTGAAGATTTTACCCCCTTCCTGACCAGGGCCTATTTTGCGATTCGGCACTGCGTGACTTTAACGGACAATTGCGCGGTCGTGCGACGCTGTACCTAAACGAATTTGACGTCCTTTTTTTCCCACAAACAGAGCTTTCTTTTGGTGGTATTTGATCACCTGTGCGATTTTTTGATCATGCGCTATAAACATAAAAATAGCGTCAATTTTGCAAAAATAACAATATTTTTCACATTTTTTTATATGAAATTCCCCCCCCCAAAAAAGGAAAAATCTAAATTTTTTAACATTTTAGGCCAATTTGTTTTATGCTAAATATTTTTGGTAAAAAAAAAAAATCGCAAAAAGTGTACTTACACAGGGGAGAATGACAGGCGGCTGTGTTTACATTAGCCGCCTGCCTTTCTCCCGGTGTAACGGACGATCGCGAGTGCCTGGCGGACCCGCACACGCGCGGGGGGGTCCGTGACCAGGCGGGAGCGCGCATCCGGCGGCGCGCGCTCGCTCCCTAGAGCCTCACAGGCTAGTGACGTACCCATACGTCACTTTGCCTGTGAGGGGCTGACCGCCGCAGTATATGTACTTGCGGCGGTCGGCAAGTGGTTAAAACCCTACTCTTTAAAAAAGCCTATCCGGCTACTAACTAATACCCTGTTTCACTTTCTCCATCAGCTCATCCCCCACAGCTATTGCTTTTTGTATCAATTGACCATCCCTTTTAGATTGTAAACTATAATGAGCAGGGCCCTCTGATTCCTTTTGTACCAAATTGTTTTGTAACTGTAATGTCTGACTTCATTTTGTTAACCACTGTGCAAACTGTTGACGATATATAAATCCTGTATAATAATAATTATAATAATATTCATCATAAACTGCATATGCTATAACAAGGGATGTTGTTCATCCCTTGTGATAGCAAAAAAAGTGTCAAGAAAAAATGTATACAGTATAAATAAAAGAAATTATTAAAAAAAAAAAATTAAAGTGCCCCGTCCCACCATGTTCTATACACATATGTAAACAGTGATTGCAGGACATGTGAGGTATCAGGAGCAATAATTCTAGCACTGGACCTCCTGTGTAACTCTAAATTGGTAACCTGTAAAGACTTACTGTATACGTGTCGCCTGTGGAGATTTTTAGGGCGTGTACAATTTTAAAGTGTCACTTGTTTGATATCTACTGTATAAACTCTGAGTAACATCATATTTTATATTTTACCAAACAATTGGGTATTATATTGTGTTTTTTGCATTACAATTTTTTTAAGTATATTTTGTCCCCAAACAAATTGCATTTGAAAAACCACTACGCAAATACTGTGCGACATAAAGAATTTCAACACCCACCATTTTATTCTGTAGAGTCTCTGCTAGAAAAAAATAATATATATATATATATATATATATATATATATATATACCGTATATACTCGAGTATAAGCCGAGTTTTTCAGCACATTTTTTTGTGCTGAAAATGTCCCCCTCGGCTTATACTCGAGTAAAAAAAAAAAAAGTTCCCGGCCGCTCCGACGTGTTTAAGATTTAAAAATGGCGCCGCCCGGCGTATACATGTCACCGCGCATGCGCCGCCTCCGCTCGGGACAGGCCGGGAATAGCCGAACATATACCAGCCTTCCCGAGCGGCAGCGGAGCGTGCGCAATGACGTGTTGGCGCCGGACGGCGCCATTTTTAAAATGAAGGCGCCTCTAGAACAGGTAAGTGAAACACAGCCGCACTAGTATGCCCGCAACCCCGCATCCTCTTGTACCATGCTTGCCACCCTGCATTCCCCTGTACCATGCCTGCCACCCTGCATTCTCCTGTACCATGCCAGCCACCCTGCATTCCCCTGTACCATGCCTGCCACCCTGCATTCTCCTGTACCATGCCAGCCACCCTGCATTCTCCTGTACCATGCCTGCCACCCTGCATTCTCCTGTACCATGCCAGCCACACTGCATTCTCCTGTACCATGCCTGCCATCCTGCATTCTCCTGTACCATGCCAGCCACACTGCATTCTCCTGTACCATGCCTGCCACCCTGCATTCTCCTGTACCATGCCAGCCACACTGCATTCTCCTGTACCATGCCCGCCACCCTGCATTCTCACCCAAGGCTTATACTCGAGTCAATCATTTTTCCCATCTTTTTGTGGTAAAAGTAGGGGCCTCGGCTTATACTCGGGTCGGCTTATACTCGAGTATATACGGTCAGAGATGTATAGTAACGAAGTAGAACTACTTAAGTACCGAAATGCGGTATCTGTACTTTCCTAGAGTAGAATTTTTTTCTCCTACTTCTACTTTTACTTCACTACATTTTTTCGATGACTTCGATACTTCTACTCCGATATTTTTTTTTGTGCTGCATAGTTACTCGTTACTTTTAAAAAAATTACCACTGCCAGAACAGTAGATGGCAGGTTGCATAAAGCTCAAAAAAATGTGTATAATGTCATTTGTAAATCAGCGCATACGAAAATAAAGGCTGTGTATAATAAAAGCTGCTATACCAAATCTTTCCAATAAAAAGAAAATATGAAACAAACAAATAAATGGTGCTACAGCGCTTAAAGTGCATCAAGAAACTACTAACAAACACAGGTTAATCATTTGAATAAATCATTTGAAATAATAAAAAACAATATGATGTTCAAACTTTTGACTTCTTTCTTTAATAACTACATAACACAGTACTTCTACTTCTACTTTCAGTACTTGAGTAGAATTTTTTTTTCAAAACTACTGGTACTTTTTACTTTTAGTACTTAAGTAGCAAATTTTTTGAAAAAACTACTTGCAATACTTAAGTAAAAAAAATGTTGAATACTTTAGTACTTCTACTTAAGTAACTTTTTCTGCGAGCACTTCCACTTCTACTCAAGTCACATTTTGATCGAGCACTTGTACTTTTACTCAAGTAGAAATTTCGAGTACTTTATACAAGTCTGTATACGGTATATACAATTGGGGGTTCTAAGACATTTTCTAAGAAACAAAAAATATATACTGTATGCGAGAAGTGTCAGAATTGGTGCGGAGCTGAAGTGAATAAACCCCACAGTCCACTGCCATAAAAATGCATAACCTCCTTGGCACATATAAATATACGTATGCTTACTAAACACTCTATACGGCATTATAGGGATTCATACTGTGGTTTGTTTTTTTTTTTGGTAATCTATTCCCCCCCCCCCCTGCTATCATTGAAGCAGGCACCAACTTGAATGCTATCTTGTGTTTTCTACCTCAACCAACCCTGCTTTCGCCCTCAATGCACGTCATCAAAGTATCCTGCACATCTGCAGACCAAAGAGAGGCAAGTCAAGTAAGGAGGATTCAGGAGATTTGTGGGATTGAATGCTTATGCTGGAGACGAAGACTTATGTCACCACAGCAAGGTGCTCTGCAGAGTAATAAAGCAGGCATGCACAAATGATGTCACAAAAAATAAACAGCAATATTTACTGAATGGCAAGGCTTTGGAGCATTTATAAGAGTGTTTTATTAAACAAATTTTCATAACTGTTTGTCAATCTAATCTGCATGTAAATGTATTTTGTGTGAATGGGGCAATATCAACGTTTTAGTCTCTGAAAATTGAATGTGTGAACAGGAAAAATACAGCATTATGTCCACTAGATGGCAATGACTATTTTAGGAACTAAGTATGCTCCTCAGCACCATCTAGTGGTACCAAAGAAGTATTTTTCCCATTCACACAATTGATCTGCAGAAAATACAGCCTGAGAACATGCAATGTAGCCCCATTCACACAGAACAAATTTACATGCAGTTTTGATGGGCGAACAGCTATGCAAATTTTGTAGGAGTTTGTATGAGATCATTGCACATAGGGAACGTTCATATGCTGAATTTAATTCAACTTTAATTTAACTTTAATTCTGCTTTAAAAATATTGGCAAGTCCTATTTTACTGGTACGTCTGTTAAAATACTAGCCAGGCGGCAACTCTACTCTCAGCACAGGTTTCCATTAATATTAGATATAAAAAACAATGGTTATGTGCAACCACCAGATCTAAGCTAATAGCTGGCAGATCATTAAATCATGCCATGGCAACACTTTTCAGTATGCTGCTTGCCTTACTGAGTAAGGGCAGCCATAGACAGCAGAGGGATATTGACAGATAAGAGGATTTAGACTAGATTGTTAAGACATCTGCATGTTTATAATGCATGAACAACCGCAACAGATGACCATCAAATGGCATCTAAACAGGATGTACTTGAACATTTTGGCCAGCTTTCTGCTTTTCAAAGGTAAATCTTGAAATATGTGTGGGAATTGGGCAAAGGTAAACATTCGTCATGAGTATATCGGAGAAAAATAAACAGAAGGAACAGACAGTAATCTTTCTGATTTATTTTTAATGCGATGGACATCCCAAATGTGATTAAGCCAGCCAATTCTCTTTGCAATGTCTAAAGAATGGTTGGAATTGTAATGCTTTTGGATTTTTTTCCAGACAGGGTAGAAATTTTGCTTGGTGTATCCTGGTGTATAATCTTTATGTTCAGTATCGAATAATATAACAAGCTGCAGCTTCACCTTTAAAGTGTATCTAAAGCCAAAAATGTTTTATTTCATTTTGGATACAATAGAAAATTATTAGAACCCCTGTCAAGTTTTTATTGCTGTCTGTGTCCCACTTTCGGAGATTCTTCAATGGGGACAGTTCTCCGGTTGGATTTTTCTCACTTTGAAGAGATTTCCTCTCACTTCCTGTTGGTTTCATTCAGTGAGATAACTTTTCAGGCCAGCCCAGTGCTTCCTGGTGTCAAGGTGTGACAAGATTAGTGATCGACCGATATCGTTTTTTAATGCCGATACCAATATTTTGGTCATCGGATATCGGTATCAGCCGATATTGGCCAATATTTTCAGACATAAAAAAAAAAAATGTTTTTATTTATTTTTTCACAGGTACTCTTGTGGAGGGATCTGGGGGTCTAAAAGACCCCACACCCCTCCTCTGCACTTTAAAGCATTCAAAACGCCAAGTTTGGCTGTTTTGAATGCTTGCATTTTTTGGAATTTGGCGACGAGTACCCAGAAGTGAGCTCATGACATCACTTCCGGGTTTTTTACATGGAGACCCGATCACCCGAATGCTGCTTTGATCGGGTCTTCTCTTCGGAGGCCCGGCAGGTAGGATGCCCGGGTCTCCCGGTGAGATGGGAGACCCGTGCGAGCCCCGTAAGGCGGCGGGAGGGGGAGGACGTCCCCTCCCGCTCCTTGTAATGACAGCCAAGCGGCTTGTCATTAAAAGACAGCCAACCGTCAGCTATGGATGGCTGTGGACGCCGGTACTGGGGTGATGCCTCTAGCTGCAGGCATCACTCCGGTACAAACACTATCGGCAATATCGGTAACCTCAGGGGCCGATTCCGATATATCGGGGAAAGTGCATATCGGCCCCCTATATATTGGTGTTGCCGATAATCAGCCGATCCCTAGTCAAGCTATTATCATTTGTACAGTAAAATCTGTAGTACATCACCCATGACAAAATAATGGGAACCTCCATTTGAAAGTGAAACTTGTTTGCTTGTGCCTCTGTCACAGACCTGCAACAGAAACCTGAAAACAGAAATTTGAGGACATTTAATAATTCCATATCTCCTGACTGGAGACACTAAAGCCATCACCAGTATTGCCAGCCATTCTTTGTTCTTCTTTTTGTTCCCCTTGTTTCCTGGTTTACCGAGTTATTTTCATAATATGTATTATTCATGTGATTATCATACATGTTTGTATTATCTCTTATACATTGCCACATTATGCATTATAGGGTTCTTTGTGGTTTGGATACATGAATGAATGCTGCTCGGATCAGGTTTCATTTGGCTATAGTGAGTTTGTGGTTTGTGCTATTTAAAGATATAAGGGTAGCGGAAATATATATGGTGTTTGTTCCTGTTTAAGGAATATATACATGAAAAGAGTCAACACCACCATGCGGATCTGTCATTTACTTTTCCATTGTCTATGGGGGCATTCCCATTTTTCTTCCCTTTGACTCCTCTTTCTTTTCTCCATTTTTCTTTTTTTTGACATGCACGGTCATTTTGTTTAGATATGTTTTTTATATACATATACACTTTATTATGGGACCGACATGCATGTTTCCTTTTTATCTTCTTTGCAACATTTTTGTAATGTATCTACGATGGACCGAGTCCTCTGAATCATACTCACTATGATCCGTATCCAGCTGTACATACATACTGTTTTCCCCTTTTTTCTTCCTTTTCTTTTCTTTTCTTTTCTTTTCTTTTCTTTTCTTTTCTTTTCTGCCTCTTGTCTGTTACATTGTCACAGACATTTCTCTGCACTTTATTTTTTCATCACCCTTTTACTTTTCTGCTCCTTTATGCTCCTTATTTGTTTTTTATGTCGTTTTTATTTTATTCATGTCACTGCATCTATTGCACCAATCTTATCATGTGTGGTGTTTGTTCCCTCTTTTCCCTTTTCTCTATTTTTATTTCTATACATGGAAGTTTGCTGTGCTGTTTTCCCTGTTCATAATCAGCATTGATGATCTACAACTGTGTGCTCAATTAATGGTGATTAACGACCAACTTTGGGAGTGCACGTTACTATTTAAGCAGCATCTTTACATTTATCCACATGGTTATGACTAAGCGAATGTAATTTCGTGAAACGCGTCAACTGTGTCTTCATCCCCTGTCTCCAATTGTCACTATGGATTGTTTTTATCATTTGGATTTTCAATAAATGGATTTTATTACTTCACACTTTCAAACTGGAGTGTGGTTGCCTTTCTCTACTCAAGTATTGCCAGCCATTACCAGTATGACAACGTGGCAACTAACTTTTTCTGAAAGCATGTTCACTTATGGGTATCTCCATAATTATCCTGAGAGATTTCCTTAAAAGTCTGAAATGTAACTAATGTCAAGAACAAATCAATTCAGTGTGAACTGAAATCAGCTTGCTCACCTTTACCTGAAAACATTATTTCATTTGTTCGGGAAATTTGCTTGAGCCAGCAATACACATGACAATTTCACCTATCAGCCTGAAGGTGTTAATGTGTGGCTCCTTTTTATTAAAACTGACTTCCTCATAATTGTAACTTGTTCCATTCTGAAGTCGGCTATTGCAGAATTTTTTAGGTCATGCATGTGACGTGAACCTCCGATGTTTATGAAAGGACCTTCATTTCTGAACTCATTTGAACTCCACCTGCCTTGACTTTGCCGTGATCCTATTCTACATGTTTGCTCCTAATTTTGGTTTTGACTCTTGGCTCTAGTTTCCAATGACAAGGACTTCTGGCTTCTTTTCCAACTATGATTCTCCTTTTTTGGCACTGCCTTTTCCCATTTGGCTTTGACCCGGCTGGTTCATTGACTACTCTGGCACAATTGCATTGTCCTATCTAGTCAATGAAATGCTGGTCCACCCATTAGCCAAAATGAATCCCAGTGGGGCCACTTTACACAGCTTTTAAAACCCATCACAGTTTGTAGGTGATAGTCCCATATCTCCAGACTGGAGATACTGAAGCCATTGCTAGTATTGTCAGCCATTGCCATCCTTGTAACTAGTATGACAACCTTGCAACTAGCTTTTTCTGAAGGCATTAGGGCTCTTTCACACGGGCGGTCCGATCAGATCCGCCTGTCAGTTTTTTAGGCGGATCTGATCGGATTTCCTCCATGCAGCTCTATGGGGCAGCGGATGTCAGCGGAGACATCTCCGCTGACACCCGCTGCCATCCGTATCCGATCCTGTCCGTGAAATCCGGACGGATGGAAACCCTATTTTTCCATCCGTTCAGGGATCGGATAGGATCGCATGAGAGCGGACAGGCGGTCCGCTCTCATCCGATCCCCCATAGGGATGCACTGCAAGCGGAGACGGAGCTGTCATCCGCCGGCTCAGCGGGGATCGGCGGATCAATCCTCACTGAGCAGCACGGATCCGCCTACGGAGGCGGACCGTGTGAAAGAGCCCTTACTGTGTCTCTTTTAAGGTTTCCTTAAAAAACTGGATAGGCGGACCTTTGCCTGTTTTCAAAGAGAAGTTGGCTATTTTTCACTACACCTGCATAAAAAGGAAATTTATATAAGTCAAGGGAGACTGTAACAGTAGAACCACAGTCTTTTATCCGAATCGGGAATGTGCTTGTATGTTCTCACAGCCTTACAGATCTCCATAAAGGAGACCGTTTTCGGACTTTATTCTTTTTAGTAAAATTATATATTATTATTATTATACACAATTTATAGAGTGCCAACAGTTTGTGCAGCTCTTTACAATATAAAAGAAGAAAGTACAGTTACAATACAATAAAATACAAGAGGGTTAAGAGGGCCCTGCTCACAAGAGCTTACAATCTAATAGGATGGAGCAAGTGGTACAAAAAGTTATAACTAGGGAGATGAGCTGATGGAAGTGATAAAAGTTCAGTTAGTCGGAGGCGTGATAGGCTTCCCTGAAGAGATTAATTAGCCAGGCCATACACGGTTCGAATTGCGGGCGGTTCCTGCTGAACCGTTTCAGATTTGAACCGTTAATAGGCAGGCTGAATGTACTAAGTTAATCGATCTATCAAATTGGGTACAACCAGCCTGCTGGATTCTCTTGCGATTATTGCTAGCTGCTGCTATAGCTGCTAGTGATAAACACTGTATTCTCCTAGCAGGAATGGCTTTCCCTGCCCTCCCCCACCCCCTTCTGGAAGAAGACAATAGCCCAGCAGGGGGCATCAGCACTGTCTGTGTTAATGGGGGAATCAAGCTAATTTCTTTCTTAAAAACCCATGGTTGCAGGAAAGAAATTAGCTCCGTGTATGGCTGGCCTTGTTCTGATACTTCTGTAAAGCATTGACTTCAACCTTTTTATTTTACAGTAAAAGTTGTGTAAAGTAGATGTAAACTTAATTACTAAGATGTTACCACCGTATTGTTAGGAAGGGACACCCATACCTCAGATCGGCCCAACCCACAATTTTCCACAATTATTTAACCAGCACGCCCTTCAAAGACCCAATAGAACCCCTGCCTGCTGCTACGACCAGAAAATAAAAGGACCAAGAAATTGAATGGTGAGGGAACAACATAAGAACCGAAAACCCACTAACAAATACCCCAGCCCCTTGAGGTTCCCCCAACCAAAAACAAACAAGGGAGGGAGGGTGGGAGAAAACTGTCTGATGTTGTGATGAGCTCTGACTGAGCTCTGACACGATGCCTTGAACTCTTCAATCTGGTAAGCAGAATGCATCATTCTTAATCACCTCACTAATACTCCGTCTCTTCTGCAGGCCCCAGTCATGCTGGCCCTCCTCCTAGGCACTCAGCTCCAGGCCATATACTTTTCAGACTGATTCCTGGATGGTAGTGTCTTTGTTCATTATAAGCACCTGACAAATTCTCAGTGTTCTGATGAGAAAAGCTGCAGGTTCAGCATCCCTCCAAGCATCCCGTCAAGCGCATCCGCCTGCTCAGCAGAGGATCTCTCTCCGCTGATCCCTGCTGAGCAGGTGGATTACAGGTCCTTGTCCGCTCCACTATGCAGAGCCATCATGGACACAGCCCACTTTCCTCTATGGGGCGGTCAGATGGAAAAGGACCGCCAGTCTATTTCCATCCGACTATCATCTGAATCGATCCCCCGGATGGATGGGTTGGATGCCGGCAGGTGTCAGCAGACACATGTGCTGACATCTGCCAATCCATAGAGAATAATAGGTGATCCGATCAGGTCTGCATGAAAAACAGACAGGCGGACCCGATTGGTCCGCTGGTGTGAATGGGGCCTTAGAGAGTTTCTTACCAAAACTGAACATCCGGTTGCATTAAATCTTTTGAACTATAGAAGCAGCAGTTTGAAATTTAATTTTATTAACATTAAAATGGTTTCTGTAACAGTTTTATATGCTAGGTGGAGCCTTATAAAAAAAATATATATATATTCTTACCTTCCTGTTTGCGATGTATACTGAGCTGCACGCACACAGCTTATGTAAAGTTTTGGCATCTGCCAGGGGAGAAGAGAACAGCAATCGTGTTTTTTTCGTGCTAAATCACATAATATCATCTTTGCCACATTTTGTCCCAATGGTTTGCATTGTTTAGCTCCTGGATTTTTCACCAGATTAAATGAACTTCACGCTTTCAGTCAATATTGACTATTTTAAACCCTTATGCTGCTAGCATTAGTTAACCACTTAACGTCTAGATCTACGTCAGCTGAATTTCCGTGGTTGTACCGGGGTGATGCCTCTAGCTACAGGAATCATCCCGGTACCGTTTTTTAGAGCCGGCGGCCGGCTTTCCGGCGGTAATGACCGATGCGGCTCGATCGTTACCCTGGCGAGCGGGAGGGGATGTCCCCCCTCCCGCCGCCTTCCGCGGCTTTGCCCGGGTCTCCCGTCCCACCGGGAGACCCGAGCACCCAGCCGACACATCATCTGGCTGGATGGAGTCCCGATCAAAGCCGGAAGCAGCTTTGATTGGGTCTCCGATGACGTAACCCGGAGGCGGCGTCCATGAAGTCACGTCCTGGTTACTCTGCTGCTAAAAGCGGCAGATTCAAAAAGTGACAGTATTCAAAAATGCAGTTTTCGGCGTTTTGAATACATGGAAGTGTAGTGGAGGGGTCTAGGGTCTTTTAGACCCTCAATCCCTCCATAAAGAGTACCTGTCACTGCATATTACTGTCACAAGGGATGTTTACATTGCTTGTGACAACAATAAAAGTGATCAGATTTTTTTTTTTTAAAAAAACCTGTGTTAAAATAAAAAAAAATAGGAAAAAAATAGAAATATAGCCACCCCCGTCGCCATTAGCTCGCGAACGAAAGAAAACGTATATGGAAGTCGAGCCGCAAATGAAATCGCTGTTCAAACCACACATGTGACGTATCGCCGCGATCGCCAGAGCATGAGCAATAATTGAAAAGAAAGCTACACTCTAACTCTAAACTGGTAACCGTTAAAAAATTTTAAAGCGTCACCTATAGAGATTTTTATTGACCGTAGTTTGTTGCCATTCTGCTGGTGTGCGCAATTTTAAACCGTAACATGTTGGGTATCTATTTACTCGGCGTGACATCATCTTTCACAATATACAAAAAAATAGGCTAACTTTACTATTTAGTTTTTTTTAAATGCAGTAAAATGTGATTTTTCGTAATTTTTCCAACAAAATGGCGTTTGCAAATACGGCGTGACAAAAAATATTGCAATGACTGCCATTTTATTCTCCAGAGTCTTTGCTAAAAAATATATATATAATGTTTGGGGGTTTTAAGTAGTTTTCTAGAAAAAAATACTGATTTAAACTTGTAAACAAAAAGTGTCAAAAATAGGCTTAGTTGTAAAGTGGTTAATAGATAGGAAAGTATATCATGAAGACTTGTTTTAAACTTGTTTTCCATTTTTAAGTTACTTCCTGGTTTCCATGCCTGGGCAAATGACCTCATGCATCCCAGGAATCTTCAGGACAGGAGGAGGGGTTTTGTCAGCAAAGCACACCCTCCTGCCTTCATGCCTGAGCTAAGGGCAGATGGACTCCTTGCTATTTGAATTGCCTGCCATTACTCAAGATAGCCACAGCCAGAAATACAAAATAAAGCATGGAGCTATTGGATGGATGGGGGAGATTGCTTTGAATATAACAATGAATTAAAGAAGAGCTCTGCCCAAAAGGGGAAGCTCCACGTGTTTGTCCCCCCCCCCCCCCCTCTGCTGCCACATTTGGCACCTTTCGGCATGTGGGTGGAACCCAACCATATGGTCATGATCTTGCCCGAGCATTGACTGTCTCTGTGACGTCAGCCGACAGCGGGCTTCATCCCGCTGTCTGCTGAAAGTGACACAGGAGTGCAGAAAGAACTGTACTCCTGTGATCGACAGGAGAGAATTACAGCTTAACGGTTTTGGCTGTTCTTCTCCTTTAAGAACTGCCTAAATTTGTCAAGCGTGACAGAAACTGAACTGTTGAAAAGCTTTTATGAATTTGGCGTGGGACTTTGTAATAAGGCCATGCCGCCAGAAAGGTGTTGCAACTGCTTCACTAAATTATCCTGCCAGTGTTTTACCCAGTGGTGTATTTAGGTTTTGTGCTGCCCTAGGCCTGACTAAACTTGTGCACCCCCTAATTTAAATATGATTCACCCCTTCCTGTAAAGGCCACACCCCTTCCTGTTTATGACCCGCCCTTTCATCTGTAAACCACAGACCACAACTACAGTCTATCAGAGCCCATCACTGCAGCCTTATCAGTGCCCACCAGTGCAGCCTCATTACTGCCCATCAGTGCAGCATATCAGTACAGCCCCATCAGTGCAGCCTCATCAGTGGCCATCAGTGCAGCCTATTAGTGCCCATCAGGGCACCACATTAGTGCAGCCCCATCATTGAAGCCTCATCAGTGCCCATAAGTGCAGCATATCAGTGCTGCCTTATCAATGCAGCCTCATTAGTGTCTATCAGTGCAGTTTATCAGTACCCACCATTGGCAACTCATTAGTGGCCATCAGAGCAGCATATTAGTGCCCAACAGTGTAGCATATTAGCAACCATCAGTGCAGCATATCAGAGCATATCAGTACCCATCAGTGCAGCCTCAGTTCTTTTAAGATATTTGGACTTGTGTTTGTTGCCACTGATTGTAATCATAGGATTATTTCACTTATTTGTATAATAAATAGGAAGTCCAGAGTCATTATACAAATAAGTGAAATAATCAGTGGCAGCAAACACAAGTCCAAATTTTTTGCTGCCCCCCCTACAAAGTGCTGCCCTAGGCCTGGGCCTTGTTGGCCTAGGCCAAGATACAGCACTGGTTTTACCAAACTAAATGTAATTTACTGAAGGTTTACATCTACTTTATGCAAATGATTAAAAGGTACAGCTTGTTGATATCACTGCCCCTTTAACTGCACAGAACATTTTTTTTTTTCAAAGCTTACAAGACTCGTCAGTTCGGCATGCAAATTATGACTGTGTTCAAAGGCTTTGATTGGCAGCTCTGAAGTCTCAGATCCCAGATGTACATAAAGGTCTAGCTTGGGAAATATCCAGTAAACTCAATCATGCAGATCCTAAATTACACATATTAGCAAAGTGTAAGAGAAATCTGGCATCACACAATAATAGGAAACCACTGCGTGCTGAGAGTAAATTTATTTCACCCACATTTTACATTTATTCAGATCATAGTGATCAGGATCAAGTCCTGATCTTTTAAAATCTTGTTGGTAAACTATATCTAAACCCAGAAGCAAAAAATGTATATATTGAAACTTATCAGTTTTTAGATGTGGTAGCTGCATTCGTTTTCTTTTAAGACTTTTTTACCCTTTATTTTCACCTGGTGGTCTGGCTAATAAATCTGTTGGTTTTCAACTTCCTTTAACCACTTACCGACCGCCCAGCGACTATTTACGTTGGTCGATTGACGCTAAATACCAGAGTTATGGCAGCAAATAGCTGCCATAACCCCGGTATTTTTTTAAATGGCAGGCGGTTGGCTTTCAGATAAGGGTGGTCCCAGCGGCAGATTCGCCGCTGGATCACCCTTATGACGTAGCGGAAGAGGTGCCCCCCCCTCCCGCCGTGTCCCGTCTCCTCACAGACAGGAAGTCGAGTCAGGGCAAGATGGCCCTCACTCGACTCTATGGTCTTGGAGGACCAGAGCGACGTCAAACGTCGTTGCCTAGCAACCGGTTTAAAGGGCTGATTTTTTTTTCAGCAATTTATTTTTTTCTTTTTTAGTGTAGTTGTGAGGTCTGCGGTCTTTTTGACCCCAGATCTCACTATAAAGAGGTCCTGTCATGCCTATTTCTATTACGAGGGATGTTTACATTCCTTGTAATAGGAATAAAAATTATCAAAAATGTTTTTTTTTTCAAAAAACTGTGTAAAAATAAAAAATAATAAATAAAATAAATAGGAGAAAAAAAAAATTAAAGCGCCCTGTCCCCGTTAGCTCGTGCGCAGAAGCGAACGCATACGCAAGTCCCGCCCACATATGTAAACAGTATTCAAGCCAAGCATGTGAGGTATCACCGCGATCGTTAGAGCGAGAGCAATAAATTGAGCCCTAGACCTCCTCCTCTGTAACTCTAAGCTGGTAACCTGTAGACATTTTTAATGTGTCGCCTATTGGGATTTTTAGGTAGCAATGTATGTCACCATTCCGTCAGCGTGCGCAATTTTGAAGCATGACATGTTGGGTATCTATTTACTAGGCATAACATTATCTTTCACATTATGGAAAAAAATTGGGCTAACTTTACTGTTTTCTTATTTTTTCATTTAAAAAAATTAAATTTTTTCCAAAAAAAACTGCGTTTGGAAGACCGCTGCGCAAATACGGTGTAATAAAAAATATTGCAACAATCTCTATTTTATTCTCTAGGGTCTCTGCTAAAAAAAATGTAATGTAAGTAGTTTTCTAGCAAAAAGTAAATGATTTTAGCTTGTAAACACGGGGTGTCAAAAATGGGCCCGGTCTTAAAGTGGTTAACCACTTGCCAACCAGCCGCCGCAGTTACACTGCAGCAGGTGGGCAGGTTCCTGAGAATCGCCGTACCTGTACGGCGGTTAGCGGGAGTGATCCTGGGGGGCATGCGCGCGCCTGCCCACTCGCCAGTGGGGGAGCCGATCCACCCGCGATTGCTCCCGGTGAAGAGAGAACGGCACAGTGTCGGCCCGTCCATCAGGGGCGCAGGGGCGCCGCCCCCTATCCATGCATCTGGCCCCCTAATCTACATGCAGGGCGCCAGATGCTTGGATTCCAATGGGGGATTTTTATTATAACTGAGCCCACCCAGTTGTGTGACAATAGCAAATAATTATTCGCTATTGCCACACTGATTCTCCTCCCGGCCAATCAGGAAGCAGGTCCTGAGGTCTGTTTCTTTCCCCATTGGCCAAAAGGAGAAGGCATCCTATTGGCCAAGAAGGAGGGAGGAGACGGCCGCCAAGAGGGAACATGGAGACTGAGGGGGAAGCCACCGCCGCCGCCTGCCAGTCCCGCGGAGCAAGGTATGTAAACTGGCACAGGGGGGATAAGGTGGTGTGGGTTAAAGTGATTGTGGGGGGGGGGTCCGTCTGCTGCCTGACACCCCCCCCCCCAGACTGATGGAGCACCAGCCGCCACTGGAACAGCGGTCTGCTGTTGTAAACACAGCACACCGTTGTTCTCTCAGGAATCAGTGCAGAGCTCCTGTGTTCCTCCTATTTAGGAACACAGGTCTCTGTATTGATTTCACAAGCTCAACGCAGCCCAAGCACAGTTAGAAAACACCCCCTAGGCTTACATTTAACCCTTTGATCTCCCCTGGGTTAACCCCTTCCCTGTCAGTGTCATTAGTACAGTAACAGTGCATATTTTTAGCACTGATTTCTGTAGTAATGTCACTGGTCCCCCCAAAAATGTCAGTTAGGGGTCCGATCTGTCCACCGCAATGTCGATGTCTCACTAAAAATTGCAGATCACCGCCATTACTAGTAAAAAAATAAAAATAAATAAAAATGACATAAATCTTTCCCCTAGTTTGTAGACACAATAACTTTTGCGCAAACCAATCAAAATATGCTTATTGGGGATTTTTTTAACCAAAAATATGTAGCAGAATACAAATTAGACTAAACTAATGAAAACATTGGATTTTTAAATATTTCTAAAAATATATATTTTTTACATGAAACTTAGCAGTCACATAACTGACTGAGAGTGATGTTATTGCTCTCCATAATGTCTAACACCGGCCAACACTAGAGATTATAGTGCCAGCTGCAACATAGGCATGAGCAGTCTGGGAATGCTGGCAAGGTGAATATTAGTCGTTTGGTGGGGACCCTCTGCAAAAAGACTGTCACTTAACCCTGAATGAACAGGGTGACAGTGTCTCTTTAATTCACATATATGAAGAGTATAACAGAAGAAGCTGGAACACAAAGTTGGGCAGGATCACCCAAAACTCCAAGGTGGCCAGGAGTAGAGTGCGGAATGATGCCAGGGAGATCTCACTGTTGAAGTACTCAAGAAATATAAGAAGTCAAAGACATTAACTTACATTACTCTCCCTATAATTAAAACATCACATTTTGGGTGAATTGACCCTTTAATGATTTGGGAAGGGGGGGTCTAAAGACATTAGACCGAGTGTCTTAAAACAGGGAAGAGACAAGTTATCAGCCAAGTGAGAGGATAAGTGCTGGACAGTGTGACCACACAAGTTGAGAGAGTTGGCCCTTCTCTTAGACTCCAATAATGGGTGTTCATTCTTCTTCAAGATATAGGTTGGGAAGGATATGGTCACTGAAAAAAAAAAAGAATACTATGAAGAAGAGCATACACTCAAACTGAGAGATGGTGAATGCTATTAAGCATTGTTACAAGTTTACACTTGCTTTAAATGTGGTATTGGAATGCCATTCACAGCACCTGTCACTAAATAAAATGATAAGCCTACAGTCCTGTTCACACATTTTGCATTTGCTTTGCATTGCTTTGCTTCAAAAGTTACACTCTATATTGCTTCCTTGGTGCTTTAAAGCATCTCCCAAGCTTTAGAAGTCTATGACAATGGTCGCCTACAGCACCTGCAGCTTTTGAGAGGCTTTTGTACAGAGTTAGCATTACTTTGTTTTGGAAGTACTGTAGCAATGAGATATCTCAGAATGTACTGGGGAAACCAATAAGCAAAAGACGTCATCTGCAGTCACTTCTGGTTGATGTGTACTTATCTTTACATATTAGTGTCTAGTGCAGACATCACATCTGGTGTGCAGTGCGGAGCCACTAGCAGATGGCACACGTGGTGTACAACATGGAAACTCTATAGTGGAAGGTGAACAGGACTAGAGAGTGAGGACTGAGTGGTGGAGGAAGAGCAGAGCTGTGGGACTGGAGCAGGAGAAACAAGCAGATGTCACACCACGTGGTGACACAGGAGCAGTATACCAGGAGGTGAACAGGAACCAGAGAGACAGGAGGATCTGAAAACCAGAGTATAAGCAAAGCTGGGGGCTACTACTGAGTGGGGAATGAGTTGCTACTGATCAGGGAATCAGTAGAGCTGGGGGTTACTACTGAGTAGAGGATCAGCAGAGCTGGGTGTCACAAACCTTGCAGCTGAACCTGGCATGCAGAGGGAGAGCTCTCGTAAAGCCCTGGCTTGGGGACCACTGATGTGGTGACAGTGGTCGCAAGAATGCCGTGAGGTATGAATGCCTGTGTAATCTTCTGCTTAACTTAGTGATGTGTAGCAGGTGCGTCATCAGTGTTGGCCAGATAGCTGGAACAGTAGATGATAGCAGATGAACAGCAGACCCTGGGCTGGTAGTCAGCAGGTATTGGTAGGCAGCGGCTGGTAGCAGGTGCAGGAAGACTGGTGGCCCACAATAGAAGAAGCTCCAGCGGGAGCTAGGCAGCTGCAGGCAGGGCAGATGAACAACTGAATACAAGGTCAGACAAGCCAGGTTGGCAACAGATGGTCAGATGCAGGCATAGACGGCAGGCAAGGAATCGTCAGGGTACAGGTCGAGGTTGACAAGACGAGATTAGGCAGATAAGCAGAAGGCAGAGCAAAGTCCAGAGACAAACCAAGGTCAGGTCAGGTAGCGTTCAAGCAAAGTCAGGAGCAAGCTGGGTCAAACACAGAAGTCAGCAGAATCAGATACAGAAACACAGATACAGCTGCAGATCAGACAGCAATGGACTAGTGCAGCTGCTGAACTTAAAGTATGCAGAGCACTTAGTGCCAGTGTTAATGGCATATGCATGCAGCTGAGCACAGTAAAATGGGCACCCGCAGGCCCACGCTTGCACATTTGTGTGCGCCTCAGACCTTCAGCTGCGCTATGGCCAGCATGCTCCTGACACTGAGAATTACTACTGAGCAGGGGATCAGCAGAGCTGGGGGTTACTACTGAGCGAGGGATCAACAGAGCTGGGGGTTACTACTGAGCAGGGAATTTGCAGATCTGGGGGTTACTACTAAGCCTGGGTTCAGTAAAGCTAGCGGTTACTACTGAGAGGGGGATCAGCAGAGCTTTGGGGTACTTCTGATGGGGGTATCAGCAAAGCTGGGATACTACTGACTGGGGCATCAGCAGACCGGAGGGTACTCCTGAGCAGGGGATCTGCTAAATGAGGGTACTAATAAGCTAGGGATCTGCTGAACGAGGGTACTAATGAGTTGGGGATCTGCTGAACGAGGGTACTAATGAGATGGGGATCTGCTGAATAGGGGTACTAAGGAACTGGGGATCTGCTGAATAGGAGGTACTAATGAGCTGGGGTTCTACTGGGCCCCTTTAAAAAAATAGAAAATCAACACATGCAGGGCATTTGCCACGCTTCATTAAAGGTTTAAAAAAGCATCACAGAAGCATCCCAGAAGCATCAAAAACATATCACAAAAGCATGTTACAGCGGTAGGCAAATGTAAAGGAATGTTCTTTATCTAATAATATCACCCTACCATTCCAATAAACCTGAGATGTATTTCCTAAAGAAAGTTGGGCCAAGCCAGTCAATAGACTGAGTATTATAAATGCCCTATACCAGAGCCCACACAAAGCCCAGTGCCATCAGTACAATTCATGAAAAAGATTATTGAAGTATAACTAATGCCATAGGCTTCAAATTTGCAGGAACAAATCAATTCAGGCTAAAATTAAATCCATCCAGTATAGCTTGCTCATCTTTACCTGCAAACATCTTTTGTTTTGTTCAGCAAATTTGCTTGGATCGGCGATACACATGACAATTTCAACTAGTGGACTGAGGGTGTTAGCGCATGCCTCTCTTATTAGACTGACTTCTTCATAAGAGCAGCTTGTGCCATCCTCAAGTCTCCCATTGCAGAATTCCTTAGGTCATCCAAGTGACTCTCTTATGTGTATGAACACACCTTTGTTGTTGATCTCATTTGAACTCCACCTGCCTTGACCTTGCTTTGATCCTAGTCTACATATTTGTACCTTACTTTATTTTTGAAGCTCACCTCTGGTTTCCCATGGCAATCACTACTGGCTTCTTCTCCATCTATGCTTCTGTGTTTCAGCACCACCTTTTTTCAGCTGGCTTTGACCTTTGCTAGTTCACTGACTACCCTGGCATAAATACTTTGTCCCATCAACCCATGGTTTGCTGGTCCACCCATCATCTATAACCTCTCGGGTGGGGCCACTCTACCCAGTCTTTAAACCCCACTACACTTTGCAGGGGCATTCAAATACATGATTGTGCACAGAAAGATGCCTGCTAGCGGTGAAGAACGGTGAAGAACAGTGCAGCTGAGACAGTGCCCATATTTAACAATTTCTATTTGAGAGATGTATTTCAGAATAATTCAGCGGTAACTACATTACCATAATTTAAAGTGATTTCTTTTAATCATTTCATAAACTGTAACTAGAAAATCCAATCCAGCTCATTGGAAGAAAAGTTCTTTCTTTACAGCATGATGCCGAAGCCACCCAGTAAATGTCTCCTCCTCTTCGGATGTATTAGTGAATCTATACATAGAGAATTCAGTTCTTGGCTTGTGCTATGAACCTGGAGTACAGCTAAGCTTTCATAGGCAAAAGAGGTTTTCTGCAGCAAGTTTAAGTATCTCACAGATCTCACAGCCTTACAAAGGGCTTTGCACAGTAATCTCTAATGTTATGACAATTCTTGCCAAGAGGAGAGCGGGGATTTTTTTTTCTTGGTTGGTCTAACGTCTCACTTTCTCGACATCAATTACACTCTGCTTCCCTTGATTTACTGTACTTTATGCAAAGGACAGGCAAGCGCATCTTTCTGCAAGAGAGCTTTTTGGAAACATTGCTTGTTTTAGCATGCAACAACCTTTGCCTAATTTCCAGAGGAAAGAGTCGGAATATAAATTTCTTTGTAAATGTGTATGGTGATATTTGCTCCGGTAAGTGATATCATAGCACTGAAACTGGCTTTGCTTTTATTTTTTTAAGCTACTATGTTTTATATTATAGTTATGCTTCTTTTGTATTGCTTTTTTTTTTTTTAATATTTTTTATAATTTTATATTTTATATATATTATATTATATTGTATTATATTATATCATATTTAATATTATATATTATATATAATATATTATATTATAATTTTTATATACATTGTAATCATATTTTGAAAAGTGATATAGTATGTATCATAATATATAAAATATTATATAATATATTATGAAAAAATACAAATGTGTGCTATGATATTAAAGAGCCTGTTGCTGAAGAATGTTTTAAGCAATGCAAGATTGTGTTTGCAGCTTTCTATAATAATATTCATCCAAATGACTTGCAGCGCTTGCATATAGTCATTTTTTTTTTTTTTTATTTATTAGACAAAAGTGGAAAAAGCAACAAGGATTTAAAAAAATGTCATCACCGATAGCAACCAATTGGAATTCTTCTTTCACCAATTAGAAAAACGAGATACTTGACTATTGATTGGCTGCTTTGGGTTTTTGCACTCTGCTTGAATTTTTACATTAGTAACTTGCATGGTAATATATTATTATTTACCTGAATTACTTTGTACTTTAAGTGTTATATAATTAGTATAAAGTGCAATGATACAAATGAACCAATCACATTCAGCTTTCAATGGCTCAGAACAACTAGAGCAATGAAAGACAATTGTTGATTGGCTGTAAAGGAATACGACTTTTTTGCTCCTTGTCTTGGGTAAGCCTGAAATTTTAATTATGGATTGGTAGCCCAAATAGATAGTTAATAAAACCAGGATTACAAAAGAAGATTCAGTAGCAGTTGTATATTTTTCATACATCTGCTATATTTAATTAGTGTCCAATTTCTTCATTTTTGCCTTATAGTTTATAACTAGAACATGTCGAGTTGAATTTCCTTGGACTGTGGGGGGATTCCTTCAGAGATTGCTTTGAAGCTTTGTCTAAAAATAATCTAATTCTTTAATCCTTTGTGACAAAATGAGAGTAAACCCTTGTGCTTTGTATAAGATTCTTGGACATTTATTATATGGAATACATAAATAATTGAAACTATAATTTAGTATTATTGTCATAGCCTTTTAGTTCTGATCCCATGAATTCTTTATACATGATATTGATTGTAACAATATATGAGAACTATTCTGCTAGGATTTGTTTAAAGTTATTTTATTTATTAAGATTTAATAATATATTAAGGTCAGAGACTGACACTCCAATATACTCCATTCAAAAATGAAGCTGTGAGGTTAATCAGTACACTTCAGGTGGTACTTTCCCAGTAACCTTGTGAAGTGATCTGTGAATCCTTGCTGCATGGGAATAGAGGGATTACATATTAAGACAAACTGAATGGACAGTCTTCTTTTTAGCACCTTTGTATGTTTATAATGCTACCACTGCACAAACTGTAGTTGAAATTAGTGATTTAGGCAATCCTCTATGTAAATCCCTGACTGTACAGAGGGGAGTCTTTGATCTATGCTCAGGCACTGCAAATAATTCTAAACTGTGGTGGCTACACTGAACTCATTGTTGTATTGTACCAATCATCTGGGTTCTAACATAAATATTCCGATGAATGATGCATGTCATACCTTTTGTTTATAGGGGGCAAATTTCTTTAGCAATGTTGTGGAGAGATCAGTAAATTGTGCTAATCTATAAAATGACCCCACAAGCTGCCTTTATTTAGGTAAAGGTAATGTTTCTGGAGAGCAACATGGAGTTGCTTGACTGTCATAATTACCCTCTGCTTTCAGTACATTGAGTGGGCAACAAGATAAAATTAGGTGTACACCAAAATTCATCTATGTTGACTAAGCTCTAACTAAAGGTGGAAGGTATCAGCAGGAGAGCAGATTCAACAGGGAAAACATGGAGGTGGATCTAGTAAAACTGGAGAGCGCAAAATCTGGTGTACCTGTGCATTGTAGCCAATCGGCTTCAGCTTGTTCAATTAAGCTTTGACAAAAAAAAAAAAATGAATGCTGATTGGTTTCTATGCAGAGCTGCACCAGATTTTGCACTCTCAGTTTTAGTAACTCAGCCGCCATGTATCATGGACAATGAAGTTGATTGGAAAAAATAGATCAGTAATGTGTAGTTTGTTGGCAAAGTCCATCTGGTAGATCAATAGCTCACTTGCATTTAACTATCATGGTGTGGAACATATACGTTTGGTGAAGAGAAACTAAACTTGTACACGGATAAAGTGAGCACTCAACTACAACCAAGGAAGCTGACCACCAAAGAAAACATAGTCGATGGTTGTCTGCCCCACTTGATTGGAATTGAGGGCTATGTTTACATGTACAGTATCTCACAAAAGTGAGTACACCCCTCACGTTTTTGTAAATATTTTATTATATCTTTTCACGTGACAACACTGAAGAAATTACACTTTGCTACAATGTAAAGTAGTGAGTGTACAGCTTGTATAACTTTACTTTGTGTAAATTTGCTGTCCCCTTGCTGTCACCTCAAAAAAACGCAACACCCAGCCATTAATGTCTCAACCGCTGGCAACAAAAGTGAGTACACCCCTAAGTTAAAATATCCAAATTGGGCCCAATTAGCCATTTTCACTCCTCTGTCATGTGTCTCCTTAGTGTTACAAGATCTTAGGTGTGAATGGGGAGCAGGTGTGTTGAATTTGGTGTTATCGCTCTCACTCTCTGAGGATCTGAAAAAAAGAAGTGTTGCTCTACATAAAGATGGTCTAGGCTATAAGAAGATTGCAAAAACCCTGAAACTGAATGCAGCACGATGGCCAAGATCATACAACGGTTTAACAGGACAGGTTCCACTCAGAATAGGCCCCGCCATGGTTGACCAAAGAAATTAAGTGCACGTACTCAGCATCTTTTCCAGAGGTTGTCTTTGGAAATTAGATGTATACGTGCTGCCATCCGTTCTGCAAAGGTTGAAGGGGTGGGGGGGGTCAGCCTGTCAGTGCTCAGACCATATGCCAAACACTGCATAAAATTGGTCTTCATGGCTGTCGTCCCAGAAGGAAGCCTCTTCTAAATATGATGCACAAGAAAGACTGCAAACAGTTTGCTGAAGACAAGCAGACTAAAGACATGGATTACTGGAACCATGTCCTGTGGTCTGATGAGACCAAGATAAACTTTTTTGGTCCAGATGGTGTCAAGCGTGTGTGGTAGCAACCAGGTGAGGAGTGCAAAGACAAGTGTGTCCTGCCCACAGCCAAGCATGGTGGTGGGAGTGTCATGGTCTGGGGCTGCAAGAATGTTGCTGGCATTGGGAGCTACAGTTCATTGAAGGAACCATGAATGCCAACATGTACTGTGACTTACTGAAGCAGAACATGATCCCCTCCCTATGGAGATTGGGCCGCAGGGCAATATTCCAACATGATAAAGACCCCAAACACACCTCTAAGATAACCACTGCCATGCTAAAGAAGCTGAGGGTAAATGTGATGGACTGGCCAAGCATGTCTCCAGACCTAAACCCTATTGAGCATCTGTGGAGCATCCTTAAAAGTAGGGCGGAAAAGCGCAAGGTCTCTAACATCCACCAGTTCCGTGATGTCGCCATGGATGAGTGGAAGAGGACTCCAGTGGCAACCTGTGAAGCTCTGGTGCACTCCATGCCCAAGAGGGTTAAGGCAGTGCTGGAAAATAATGGTGGCCACACAAAATATTGAAACTTTGGGCCCAATTTAGACATTTCCACTTAGGGGTGTACTCACTTTTGTTGCCAGCTGTTTAGACATTAATGGATATGTGTTGAGTTATTTTGAGGGGACAGCAAATTTACACTGTTATACAAGCTGTACACTCACTACTTTACATTGTAGCAAAGTGTAATTTCTTCAGTGTTGTCACATGAAAAGATATAATAAAATATTTACAAAAATGTGAGGGGCGTACTCACTTTTGTGAGATAGTATATACACATACCATGTCATTACTTTAACTCACTGACTGGGAACGAGTAAGCAAATAAGGACTTCTGACTCTTCTATAACTTTTCTGATTTGTGTAGATGCTCTGGTTTGGCGACTTATATAGTCCTGAAGCCAAACAGTGAGCATTAAAGCCAGGCAACAGTATTTTTGTAAAGAGATCAGACATGGCAACCCTCATGCCTCTCTCATGACAGGTTTGCTTTTAAGGGTTAGTTCACACAAAGCTTATTTTTAAGAATAAGGTCTAGTGTGGGGAACCGAGCCACGCCTTAGCTTAAAATATCTGTTGGGGACTTTAAGACTGAGATTTCCTTCCAGAGTTGCATGCTCTTTTCTAAGCCACCTTGGCTTCTGAATGTTTCTGTCTATCTTTGAGTATGCTGTAAGTGATAGGCTAGCTCTTCAAGAGAGTATAAATTCCAGCAACAGATGGTGGGATAGGTGAAGGTAATCAGTCTTCTATTGCAGAAAACATTTTATTTCATTTAAAAAACATTTTTTTATAATAGGACAGAGTTGCTTTAAGGCAATAGTAAACATTAAATGAAAGAGCTACCGGGATCATTGAATGTGTTGGGTGGACCCCGTTTGATCTAATCTCCCATTGGCTGCTTATTCCTCTAAGAGACTCCACTGCCAAGATTTAAATCAGAACTAAACCAAGGAAGCTGCTATCTTAGCCTCTGTTTGCTCTGCATTTGCATTTGCAACAAAATTAAAGCTTTACACTGATTGTATTATCTGTATCCACATATTGAATTATAGCACATAACCTGACACTTTGGTAATTTATCATTCATGCATGTTCCAACTGATATAATGAAACACTCATTTACTTTATTTATGGTGGAAGGGAAGTCTAATACCTAAATTCTCCCCTGCAATCAATAATGTTAGCAAAGTTCAGCCATACAGTATGTCTCAAAATGAAAAAAATCCAAGTTTTTCTATCTTTATTTTGCTTTATCCAGTGCCTGTCACATGACTTCAATCCCTCTCTCTTCTGAGTCTAAGAACATCCATTGGGTGGGGTTACTGAAAGCTAGTGACATCACTTCCAGGAAGTGACCCTGTTCCAGTATAGCCAGTGGGCGTATACAGGAGGAGCTAATCATATGTTCCTGATCAGCGCTCTCTCATCAATAAGAATGCATTGCGCTTATTCATGAGAAAATTAATAAAAAAAGACCCATTCACACAGGACACAGGAGGGCTGGGAGGTGCAGTGCACATATACAGTATAGCTGTGCAGGGCTCTGAATCATGACTACCATAGGAGAAGAGAGATGGACACAAGGGAAACTTTTAGTGTAGCTGGAAGTGGTCTGAGGTCTCAGCTCGTCTACAATAGTCACTATACAATATCTCCACATGATTCCACCTTATAGTGTGAGTGTAACGCATTACAAGAATAAAACTATACATGATTCCGCCTTGTAGAGTGAATGTAATGCATGACAAGCAGAAAACTTCACGATTCTCCCTTGTTGTGTGAGTGTAAGGCATGACAAGCAGAAAACTTCACAATTCCACCTTGTAGTGTGAGTGTAAGGCATGACAAGCAGAAAACTTCACAATTCCACCTTGTAGTGTGAGTGTAATGCATGACAAGCAGAAAACTTTACGATTTCGCCTTGTAGTATGAGTGTAAACTATGACAAGCAGAAAACTTTACGATTCCGCCTTGTAGTGTGAGTGTAACGCATGACAAGCAGAAAACTTCACAATTCCACCTTGTAGTGTGAGTGTAATGCATGACAAGCATAAAACTTTACGATTTCGCCTTGTAGTATGAGTGCAACGCATGACAAGCAGAAAACTTCACAATTCCACTTTGTAGTGTGAGTGTAATGCATGACAAGCAGAAAACTTTACGATTCCGCCTTGTAGTATGAGTGTAACCAGAGGCGTAACTAGAACCTTCAGGGCCCCGATGCAAGAAACCATGAAGGGCCCCCCAGACCCCTGGCCGGGGCCCTTCCCTTCAAGCCCGGGGCTCTTCCCACTAATCCTGGGGCTCTTTACTCTCATTGCATGGCCTTTTATTATGGTCCCGCATCAGGATCCTTTCACAAGTTCTGCAGTGGGCCCCCTTCCTGCAATCTTGGGGCCTCCCCACAGTGGTGAAATGCCAGGGCCCGGTCGCAAGTGTGACCTTTGAGATCCTAGAGGTTCACCCACTGTTTTGCTACCGGGCCCCCTGGAGCATGGGGCCCGGTAGCGATTGCAACCCCTGCAACCCCTGTAGTTACGCCCCTGAGTGTAACCCATGACAAGCAGAAAACTTTACGATTCTGCCTTGTAGTATGAGTGTAACCCATGACAAGCAGAAAACTTAACACGATTCCACCTTTTAGTGTGAGTGTAAAGCATGACAAGCAGAAAACTTCACAATTCCACCTTGTATTGTGAGTGTAATGCATGACAAGCAGAAAACTTTACGATTCTGCCTTGTAGTATGAGTGTAACCCATGACAAGCAGAAAACTTCACAATTCCACCTTGTATTGTGAGTGTAGCGCATGACAAGCAGAAAACTTAACACGATTCCGCCTTGTAGTGTGAGTGTAAAGCATGACAAGCAGAAAACTCTACATGATCCAACTTTGTAGTGTGTAACACAAAGGTTGTAGTATTATGCACTGGATTCCTCCTTGTAATGTGTGTGTGTCATGCGTTGGTGTATACATTGCAGTGTGTATCATGTGTTGGGGTATACATTGCAGTGTGTATCATGTGTTGGTGTATACATTGCAGTGTGTATCATGTGTTGGTGTATACATTGCAGTGTGTATCATGTGTTGGTGTATACATTGCAGTGTGTATAATGTGTTGGTGTATACATTACAGTGTGTATAATGTGTCGGTGTATACATTGCAGTGTGTGTCATGTGTTGGTGTATACATTGCAGTGTGTATCATGTGTTGGTGTATACATTGCAGTGTGTATCATGTGTTGGTGTATACATTGCAGTGTGTGTCATGTGTTGGTGTATACATTGCAGTGTGTGTCATGTGTTGGTGTATACATTGCAGTGTGTGTCATGTGTTGGTGTATACATTGCAGTGTGTGTCATGTGTTGGTGTATACATTGCAGTGAGTATCATGTGTTGGTGTATACATTGCAGTGTGTATCATGTTTTGGTGTATACATTGCAGTGTGTGTCATGTGTTGGTGTATACATTGCAGTGTGTGTCATGTGTTGGTGTATACATTGCAGTGTGTGTCATGTGTTGGTGTATACATTGCAGTGTGTATCATGTGTTGGTGTATACATTGCAGTGTGTATCATGTGTTGGTGTATACATTGCAGTGTGTGTCATGTGTTGGTGTATACACTGCAGTGTGTGTCATGTGTCGGTGTATACATTGCAGTGTGTGTCATGTGTTGGTGTATACATTGCAGTGTGTGTCATGTGTTGGTGTATACATTGCAGTGTGTATCATGTGTTGGTGTATACATTGCAGTGTGTGTCATGTGTTGGTGTATACACTACAGTGAGCGATACAGCCTTAGAATAACTATTTCTCTTTCAGCTCTAAGCCAAAATGAGGCCTGGAAGAGAGGAGCTGCTGCACAGCCTGCAGAGGGCTGGGAGGGATAGGGATGGTGCTATGAAGGACAGGGGCAGGTTTACTGAAAGCTAGGCTGGACTTCTCACACAGAGACCGACAACCGTTTCGGGAAGTACCTGAGAGCTGCCAAATTCAGCTCAGCAGGCAAACCGTTGTCGGTGCTGAACAGGAAGCAGCTGATTGTCTGGCTCAGATTAGACTTTCTACGCTAGACAATCAACAAACCTGAAAATGAATAATATCAAATTGTAATATACTAATCATGGGCAAATTTTCAATTCTGACGGGAATTCCACTTTAATATTCATTGTATATATGTATTTTGTTTTCTCACTTCTTATTCTGGTCTAGGTCCCAAAGCCTGGAGGCTTTGCAGAGCTTTGGATAGTATAATAAGCCTCGATTCCTAGCCAACCATATACTGTATGAATACAGCGGCAAGGCAGCTCTTCTGCGCAGGAACACATACCTAGTACATGATCCGTCAATTCCCGGTTCAGGGTGTGAGCGCACGCCGCTGGTGGCCCACTGTTATTAGAGACAGTGGGTGCTTATTGGAGACTCGATGTTTGCCGGCACCCGCCGATGCTTCGGTACAGTAACAGTATGGCGGTCTGTCACTACAGAAGACAGGGATCCATGACTTCTCCTAGTACAAACTCCTCCCCACAGTAGTAAAGCACATGTTAGGCACACATTTAATCCTTGGATCACCTCTGATCCTAACCCCTTACCAGCCAGTATCATTAGTACAGTGACAATGCATATTTTTAGCACTGATCACTGTATTATTGGTCCCCAAAAAGTGTCAGTTAGAGACCCGACTGTCTGCCACAAAATCGCAGTCCCGCTATAAATCGCTGATCGCTGCCATTACTAGTAAAAAATAAATAAATAAAAATATTGCATAGTTTGAAGGCGCTATAACTTTTGCGCAATCCAATGAATATAATGAATATACACTTTTTGGAATTTATTTTACCAAAAATATGTAGCAGAATACATATTGGTCTAAGCTGGTGAAGAAATTTAGATTTTTACATTTTTTTATTGGAAATGTTTTGTAGCAGAAAGTAAAATATATTGTTTTTTTTTCTTCAAAATTGTCAATCTTTTTTTTCGTTTATAGTGCAAAAAATAAAAAAACGCAGAGGTGATCAAATACCACAAAACTAAAGCTCTATTTGTGGGGGGTGGGGGGGAGGGCGACATATATTTTGCTAAGGTACAACGTTGCACGATCATGCAATTGTCAGTTGAAGTAATGCATTGCAGTATTCCAAAAAATGGCCTGGTCATGAATGGGGGTAAAACTTCCAGAGCTGAAGTGGTTAATTAGGTTCAACCTCCCACTGGCCTGACTAATGCTTGATTTCTTTCACTCTCTCTCTGAAAAGGCTGACTGCTGACAGAAAACTAAAAAGACACATGTATTGCCTATTTGTTTTGGGGAACTCAATAGGGGGCACCCTGTTAGCCAGGAACTGATCTACGTTAGTGGCTTCTCATGTGAGCAGATGTTTTGTTTATTTTATGCAATGGACCTCTTGCACTGTCTGGTTCTACAAGGTAAACAGCTAATACTACCAGTTAAGTCTGTCCTCCTTACAATATATACTGTATATATACACACAGTACAAAAAATTTAGGAAAGTGTGAAAAAATGCTGTAAATTAGGAACGCTCTCAGATATAGAAGTGTTAATAGTTTTTTTGATTAATTACCAAAATGAGTAGAAAAAAAAGTAAATGAGCAGAAGAGAAATCCAAATAAAAGCAATATTTGGTGCGCTTGCCCTTTGCCTTCAAAACAGCATCAATTTTTATAGATAGGTTTGAAGGACCTTGGCCCGTAGGTTGTTCCAAACATCTTGGGGAAATAAGCACAGATCTTCTGTGGATGTAGGCTGCCTCAAATCCTTCTTTATTTTCATGTAATCCCAGACAGACTCAATAATGTTGAGATCAGGGCTCTGTGGGGGCCACTTCCATGACTCCTTCTTCTTCTTTACGCTGAAGATAGTTCTTAATGACATTGGCAGTTTGGGGTCGTTGTCCTGCTGTAGAATTAATTTGGAGCCAATCACATGCCTCCCTAATGATATGGGCTGATGAATAAGTATCTGCCTGTATTTCTTAGCATTGAAGACACAATGGATCAGGCAACGTTGAGGAACGTAAGCACAGTGGTCAGCCAAGGAAACGTAATGCAGCTAATTAAAGACAAATCATGCCTACTTCCCTTTGACATTGAAAGATGTTCAGCGGTGCCATCAAAATTTAACTGATGGAAACTATAAGGACCCAGGTGCACCCATCTACTGTCTGGAGAAGTCTGGCCAGAAGTGGTCTTCATGGAATAATTGCAGCCAAAAATCAATTTATTCTGCAGCAGGACAATGACCCCAAACATACAACCAATGTCATTAAGAACTATCTTTAGGGTAAAGAAGAACAAGAAGTCCTGGAAGTGATGGTTTGGGCCCCACTAAGGCCTGATCTCAACATCATTGTGTCTGTCTGGGATTACACGAAGAGACAGATGGATTTGACCCAGCCTACATCCACAGGAGATCTGTGATTAGTTCTCCAAGTTGGAAACAACCAGCCTGCTGAATTCTTTAAAAAAAACTGTGTGCAAGTGTGCCTAGAGGAATTTACATGAGGAGATGATCGGCGCGAGTACCAGCTTGACACCCCCATTGGTATGCCACTGCTGGCCGTATAATGTCAGAACGTGGATCATCCAACTGTAACAGCTTTAATTGTAATTGCCGGGCGCTCTGTGACACACACAGTCCTGCCTCCTAGCCCGGCTTCTTTGATAGACGTCACACGTCCTGGTTGGCCAGGTGTTCTGTCCATCAAAGAAGCCGGGCTAGGAGGCAGGACTGTGTGTGTCAGCGAGCGCCCGGCAATTACAATTAAAGCTGTTACAGTTGGATGATCCACGCTCTGACATTATCGAGTCTGTCAGAAGGCCGGCTTTCCTCTCCTCTCGCTCCCGGAGCTCGCCCTACATAATTTTCCACTCACAAAATGCGAGCAGGCGAGTGGAAAATTTGAGGGCTGCAGTAGTGGGTATCCATCTACAGTATTCAAGAATCCCCATACCGACACACCTATGGCTGTGGACTTCCAACTGTGGACAACCATAAAGTTGGCCATAAATGTTTTCAAATCTTGGCTTGTTCAGCAGGGACTTGCCAAGATTCTAACCATGAATGGGGAAACTCATTGTACCCAAGTCGATCCATCGATCGATTTGGGTACAACCAGCATGTCGGATTTCTAGAATGCGATTATTGCCAGCGGCTATAGCAACTAGCAATAATCATTGTGTTCTACCGGCAGAGTCAGCTGTCTGCATGCTCCCCGCCACTGGAGAAATTACCCCTTTAACACTGATGGACCCATCCTTGCAGGAAAAATAAATTACATCACCTATGGCCCACCTAACTCCCATCATGGCTGTATCATAAAATTGTGGACTTCCAACCTCTAAGGAAACACATTTCCTCTGAATTTAAATTGGGGCTTCCTTTAAAAACAGCAAACTCTTTAGGTGAACTAACTCCCAGTATACATGGCAGGTCATTGCTCGCTAATGAAACTCAATTTGTCCTAAGAGTATTTGGTTTGCAGCTATGTGTATTTTCTAACACTGTCCCAGAAACAGCTAGTATTGTCATTTTTTTGGGCTTCATTATCTCTTCATCATAGTCATTGCAGATATTTATCTAATTCGACTGACAAGAGAAACATGTATGGTTCAGTGATCTTTTTATTCTGCAAAAGGGCAAATCTTAAATAATGCTGTTTTGCCTAAATGCGCCCAGCCGTTTCTTTTCCTTCAAGTACAATGGGTGGGAAAAACCCCCTAAACATCTGTCTTCAAATATGCTCAGTGTGCAATACAATTAGAGTGAAGTTTGGCCTTATTTTGGCTTCTTTATTAGGGCAGAGCAAAGAGCAATGAACCTGCAAAGCCCAGTGCAACCCTTCCTGTTAAAATGGTATACAGTTTATAATATAGCAGACAAACTCACATACAGTGAGACAGAGTGAGATTGACAGCTATTTTGTCCATTTGTGAATAATCACACCAACTATTGTCACCCTCTCACCAAGCTGCTTGGCCATGGTCTTGTTGCCCATTCCAGCCTTGTGTAGGTCTACAATCTTGTCCCTGACATCCTTGGACAGCTCTTTGGTCTTGGCCGTGGTGGAGAGATTGGAATCTGATTGATTGCTTCTGTGGACAGGTGCCTTTTATACAGGTAACAAGCTGAAATTAGAAACACTCCCTTTAAAAGAGTGCTCCTAATCCCAGCTTGTTACCTGTATAGAAGACACCTGCTAGCCAGAAATCTAAAATGTAAATCAATTTATAACTTTTTAAAAATGTGTTTTTCTGGAATTGTTGTTGTTATTCCATCTCTCACTGTTAAAATAAACCTACCATTAAAATTATAGATTGATCATTTCTTTGTCAGTGGGCAAACGTACAAAATTAGCAGGGGATCAAATACTTTTTTCCCTCACTGTATCTAAATTTAAAATTCTTGCTCTGCTGCATGATGACTGTGGCTATTTCCTCTTAGTTGGTCTAAACCAGGGGTGTCCAAACTTTCTAAACAAAAGACTGGTTTATGTTCTTCAGACTTTAGGGTGGCCAGATTGTGACCAGTGAAGGTAGAAAATGTCCCAGCATCAGTGAGAGTAAAGCCTCGTAAACACTACTGTTTTTTTCGTTCAACCCGTTGGGTTGAGCGAAAAGAAACTGACAGCTCAGATTGGTGCTGCTGTACTAACAATCAGATGTTAGTACAGTGATCTCCCCTACTGTGCTATTGTGTTCTAACAGGGGGAGGACCCCCACCAGAAAACTCTGGTCAGTGCTCCCAACCTGTGGCTCAGAGCGCTGATAGGGAGTCGGTCGGCAGATCTTTTCTGGTTATGACCTTATCACAGAAGACAGCGGAACAGCTGCCATACACACAGGCCGAATGTCGGCTGGTCTCTATTGAACCAGCTGATGCCGCCCGACTTTCGGCCCGTGTGTACTAGGCTTAAACAATGTCTCTGGTTTGGTGGTCACTGAGAGTAAAATAATTACATAGTGCGTGTGATCAGTAGGAAGAGGAATAGTGCCCCATCATTAGTATTAATGAGAGTAAAATTCCCCTATAGTTGGTGTCAGTGGCAGGAATTATGCCTTACTGTTGGTGTCAGTAAGAGGAACTGTGCCTAGTATCAGTGGGAGGAATAGTGCCCCAAGGGCCAGATAAAGGCTAACAATGGACGGCAGTTTGGAGACCACTGGTCTAAACAAATAGAAAAAAAATATTGTCCCATAATGATGTGAAAGCTTTCTCTTTTTTGCTCTTATGTAAGTTTTGTTTTCAGTCTAGATAATCTAGAAAATATAGGGTAAAGGGAAATTATGGATAAAATAAAAAATATACAGTACATTCCTTTACATTTGCACATGTTTTCTGCCTAAAAACACGTAAAGTATTGAAAAATACTTGTTGATTCTAGCTTGGGTGGAAGACTGGTGCCACTGGAGGCTTCCTAGAGGCAGATTACTGTGTGGAGGGTATAGAGGGAATCAATTCCAGTGAGTTATATCCCAGTTGTAGGTGTTAGACTCCATTGGGGTCTAGGGCTACTAACCTTCTGATAACAACAATGGGGGCATTACCGCAGGGGATATTTGTATACATTTATCTTCAATAAAGAACTATAAAAATCATAAAGTGAGACCTTTTTCTGGAAAGCGGGTGCTCCTCTCCAATCACCAAAGTGTTGACCCTAGCAAAAATCCAGTGAGCTCCCAACTTCCATAGTGCTCTGCTTGTGTTGTACTGAAATGCCAAGCAGTGTTGCCAGCCCTGCCCCATTCTCCTTTGCTGGACTGCAGAACTTCCTCTTCTTCTCTTCTGTGGACCACAAAACACTCGTCTTGAGCTATGGAAATGAGAAGATTGAGAGATGTTCTTTAGTCCATCAAAAGATTTTTAGGCAGATCTGACAACACTGCTTGGGCTTTCAGTTGCAGCAGAGGCAAAGTTGTCAGCTCAGATAGGGAGTTAGGAACATGCTGGATTTCTGGCAGAGCAAAAGATACTGTTTGTACTTCTAAAGCATTTAGGCAGCATTTCCAAATAAATAAAACATGGGGAATTGTCCATGTTGCATGGCAATCCTTCTGTCTTTCTCTGTTTACTTCCTGGGTGTCTTTCTTCTTTGGGTGTCCACATCTCTCCCTGCGTGATGTGAACATCTCCTATTGGTGGAGGTGACACTTTTAGTTTTCGGGTATTCTATTATTATAAGCTTCAGAGGCAGGAAAATCCATGGGAGCGGTAAGTAGACCATTGCCAAAGAAGATAATGAGCAGGGAATAATGTCTGATCTCCAGGGCAGGAAATTAGCCTGGCTCATAAAGGAATCTGTGGCTTTAATCCAGCCGTCACCAACCAGTGGTCAACAAGAACATTTTGGCATTTCCCAGGCATTCAGCCGCAAGTCAACATTGTGGCGGATGTATACCTTCCAATGTTGTTTCTATTGTTGTTCTTAACCACTTAAGCCCCGGAAGATTTTACCCCCATCCTGACCAGGGCCTATTTTGCGATTCGGCACTGCGTGACTTTAACGGACAATTGCGCGGTCGTGAGACGCTGTACCCAAATGAAATTGATGTCCTTTTTTTCCCACAAACAGCTTTCTTTTGGTGGTATTTGATCACCTGTGCGGTTTTTTGATCATGCGCTATAAACAAAAAAAGAGCGACAATTTTGCAAAAATAACAATATTTTTCAAAATGTTTTATATGAAATTCCCCAAAAAAAATGTAAAAATCTAAATTTTTTAACATTTTAGGCCAATTTGTTTTCTGCTACATATGTTTGGTAAAAAAAAAATCACAAAAAGCGTATTTTGATTGGTTTGCGCAAAAGTTATTGTGTTTACTAACTAAGGGAAAGATTTTTGTCATTTTTATTGTTTTTTTTTAACGAGTAATGGCGGCGATCTGCATTTTTTTTTTTTGCGGTACTGCGACATTGCGGCGGACAGATCGGACCCTTGACTGACATTTTTGACACTTTTGGGGGTACCAGTGACATTTCTACAGTAATCAGTGCTATATATATGCACTGTTACTGTAAAAATGACACTGGGATGGAAGGGGTTAACTTTATTGGAGAGGGAGGGGTTAAGTGTGTCCCTAGGGTGTGTTTCTTACTGTGATTGGATGTGGCTTTGTGTGTAACAGCACAGATCAACGGTCCTACATAGCAGGACCGAGTGATCAGTGCTTTTACACAGGGGAGAGTGACAGGCGGCTTTGTTTACATTAGCAGCCTGCCTTTCTCCCTCTCCACCCGACGATCGCAAGTGACCAGCGGACATCGGGTCCGCCGGTCACAAGCACCGGCTTCTTCGGGGACGAGCGTGGGCGGGAACGCGCCTCCGGCGGTGTGCGCTCGCTCCCTATTCAGTCCCAGGCTAGTGACGTACCAGTACGTCACTTTGCCTGGGAGGGGCTGACCGCCGCCGTATATAGTCGGGCGACGGTCCGCAAGTGGTTAATGCACGCTGACAGTAAATACTGTCAGTGTGCATTGATACCTGATGCCTCCTCTGTAGTTCCGGCTCCTGTGAACTCAGCAGGAGGGGCTGGAAGTAGTACAGAGAGCGGGAGGTGAAGAGGGAGGGGATTTCCAATGGCAGCGCTGATCACAAACTGTTGGCGGGAGCACAGAGCTTGAGCACATGGCTGGATAAGGAGGTGAGATCCAATGATGAGTCTATGTAAGGCATCAGTGTGATGCAGAGGGCGGGGGGGGGGGGAGCAGAGAGCCAGAGCATTGTGTGTATAAGGCAGCAGTATGATCCAGGGGGAGGGGGGAAGAGAGCAAGAGCATTGTGTGTATAAGGCATGTAAAATTCATGTTAGTGGTCCTCAGGATTCAAAATTGTAAGTTTAATGATCCCTGAGGTTCGAAACGTTGGTGACCACTGTTTTAATCCATACACTGCAGGGTTGCTTGTGAAGAGGTATTTGGAGTCAAGGCTGAGGAGTAAAGTATTTGATGCACAATGCTCTCTTTAAATTTCATTTAAATGACTAAAGGCCCTTTGTCATTTAAATTCTTCACTGAGCAAAAATAATGTGCAAAGAGTCACAATCAATAGCAACCAATTGGATTTCAGGTTATTGCAGCCAGAAAAGTGTAAAAGGAATTCTGATCAGTTGTTATAGATCTTGTGCTTTGTACATTGAGCTCTATCAACTAATGAATAATCCTACAGCAAGATTTAGTGGGATAAGAGAGTGGAGCCTGCTTTGTTGTTGGTGTAAATGCAAATAATCATTCACCCGCGTTCCCTCGCCCTACAAAGTGCCTTTGGTCTGTCAGTGATCTCAGGTTTATTTATGAATCTGCCCAAATCCTTCGGCAAACACATTGTTGTTTTATTAAAGAAGCGTTCAAGAAGAACATGAATAAGATATTTTTTAAAGATGAATTTGCTGAAATCAATAAATATCCATTAACATTTAAACATAGTTCCCTTACACTGGGAGAGTAACTGTTCTTAGTTTAGCATCTAACATTACAGTATAAAAAATGTTGTGCGTGCCCACTAACTATGCTGTTTGAAACCTGTTCCTTCAGAGCTTAACCTGTCACACATAAGGGTACCAAGAGACATGCAACAACATGTTTGGCTGGATCAAGCAATATTCTTAAATCCATCATTGTCTGCAGATGTCATAGGTCAGCAGCTTTCAAGAAGAGCAAGAAGTGATCAGATAGCTTACAAAATCTAAACAGAAATGCTGATACTATCCAGGTAATACATCATCAAATAAATATTCTAAAGGTTGAGACTGATGCCTTAATATATAGACTTAAAGCGGTAGAATACCCCACTTTTTAACTTTTACCTACAGGTAAGCCTATAATAAGACTTACCTGTAGGTAAAATTAATATCTTCTAAACCTGCATGGTTCAGGAGACATTCGCCCTGAATGAAGCCGCTGACACCAGCGGCAAATGCGCTCTGAAGGTCCAGCGAACCTTCAGAGCTCCTTGCCAGCCCCTTGCCGGAAAGTGAACTCCCACGCGCATGCGCGGGAGTGACGTCATCGCGGCTCCGGCCACTCACAGCGCCGTAGCCGCCGAACCCGGAAGAGACACCGAGGGAAGATGTCAGCTGCCTCAGCAGTGTCCGGGCAACCATGTTGGGGCTTTGTTCTAAGGTATTTCATAATAAGCTAGTATGCGATGCACACTAGCTCATTATGCCTATGTCCTGCAGGGTTTTTTTTTTGAGGATGCAACCACTTTAAAAACAGAATAAACTCCAAAAGGGTTACAAAGTCACCACCACATATAAATATGTAAAATACCCTGTTTACTAATTATCAAGATTAGGACTGCCTAAAGGCACATACAGTATAAAACACCAATCCTCGGCAACAATACCAAAAATAGAAAATTTACTATAATCCTGACTATTTCAAAATAATGCTGTTTTTGTTAAGCAATAGGTAATTTAGCCACTAAGTCTCAGTTTCCACTACCGCGGCTACGAAGTCGTGCTACTTCTAGCGCGACTTCGTAGTGAAAGTAAACTGTGGCTTTCAGTGCGACTTGTCCCTCATTATAGAGGGAAGTCGCACTGAAGTCGGCTCAAAAGTAGTGCACGAACTACTTTTGAAGTTGCCGCACAGCAAGTCGCACTAGTGGAAACGGGCCCTTAAGGACCAGGCCCATTTCTGACACTTGTTTACAAGTTAAAATAGTTTTTTTTTTTTGCTAGAAAATGACCGCCAAACATTATATATATATATATATATTTTTTTTTTTAGCAGAGACCCTAGAGAATAAAATGGAGATCTTGCAATACTTTATGTCACACTGTATTTGCGCAGCGGTCTTACAAACGGAATTTTTTTGGAAAAAAATACCCTTTTTTAATTAAAAAATAAGAAAACAGTAAACTTAGCCCAATTTCCTCTCCCCCATAAAAGTAATCCTGCGGCAAAACACCTGCCGGGACCACTTTTATGTGAAAGAGGACCGCCCGCCCTGTAAGAAAATACCGGGGTTATGGCAGCTATCTGCTGCCATAACTCTGGTATTTAACGTCAAATTACCGACGTAAAACTGCGGCGCATGGCCCAGAAGTGGTTAAAGAGTCAGTGTAATCATTTGATGAAGATTTTTCTTTTGTTCGTTCGCTTTGCAAATGTAAAAGTGATAAATAGAAATGTAAGTCTCCATTCACACTACCGCAACTTGTGAGGCGACTTGTCAGCCTGACAAGTCGCGATCCGTCGCGGTCCATTGTGTGCTACAGGATCCTTTCTAATAGGAGCGACACAAGTCTCTCCGACTTAGAAAAAGGGTCCTGTACTACTTTGGGGCGACCTCGGAGCGACTTGCATAGACATTCATTATATGAAGTCCGTGCAAGTTGCGCCGAAGTCGCGGTGCACGCGACTTGTGAAGTCGCTCCCGAAGTCATGCCGCTTCAGTGTGAATGCAGTCTAAAAGTGGTAGATAAATAGTGTAAGATAAATAAAAGTGATAAATAAAATAAAATATTGCATGTATTGCAATACATGTTTATGCTGGCCAATTGCAGCATTGTGATCCATCTCTAGTCAATTCCTACTCTATCAGCAACTAGTAAATACTGTTCATAATATACATATATGGACATATGGTGCTGTTATGGGGTGTAGATAACTGTGCAATGGGTTAATTGAGGCAGCATTTAGGAATATGTTATGTGCACCTGATTTTGGTGTATATGTGTTTGGTCCCCAAAGCAGCCATATTTCCCAGGGGACAAATATGGAACCAATAATGGCCTGCACAGAAGGTTTTTGCAGCTGCTCACTGTCCATTATAATAGCTTAATGCATTTTGGTGGCCAAACACACCCCCTTTTATCAGTGCTGTGATTTACTACAGGTTACGCCAGTGTAATGCCCCATACACACGTGCAGATTATCTGAAGACTTTTTCCTTTAGACTTACCAAAACCATATAATATGAGGTCAAACCTAAACACTTTCAATTTGTATGCAATCCGGCAGGCCCTTGCGCTACATAGAAAAGGTAAGTCTGCAGACAAAAGTCTGCAGATAATCTGCACGTGTGTACGGGGCATTAGTGATTGCTGCCTTCACTTACACCGATGTAACCTGCCCTCCTGCAACTTTCTAAGCAGTAAATCACAGACCAGATTAACCACTTCAGCTCCGGATGGTTTTACCTCTTTAATAACCAGGCCATTTTTTGTAATACGGTACTGCGTTGCTTTAACTGACAATTGCGCGGTCGTGCGACGCTGTACCCGAATAAAATTGATGTCTTTTCTTCCCACAAATAGAGCTTTCTTTTGGTGGTATTGGATCCCCTCTGCGGTTTTTATTTTTTGCGCTATAAACAAAAAAAGAACCACAATTTTGATTAAAAAAAAAACAAAACAATATTTTTTACTTTCTGCTATAAAACATTCCCAATAAAAAAAAAATTGTATTCTGCTACATATATTTGGTAAAAAAAGTTCCTAATAAGTGTATATTGATTGGTTTGCAGAAAAGTTATAGCGTCTAAAAACTATGAGATACATTTATAGACTTTTTTTTTTATTGTTTTTACTAGTAATGGCGGCGATCAGCGATTTTTAGCAGGACTGCGACATTGCGCCAGACAAATCTGACACGGGGTTACACTTTTTGGGGACCAGTGACACCAATACATTGATCAGAGCTAAAAAAAAAAAAAAAAAGCGCTGTTACTGTATAAATGACACTGGCAGGGAAGGAGTTAACACTAGGGGCAATTAAGTGGTTAAGTGTGCTCCTAGGGAGTGCTTTCTGACTGTGGGGGGGGGAGTGGATGCACTAAAGGAAAGAGAGATCTGTGTTTCAGCCTAACTGAAATACAAGATCTCTATTTTCCTCCCTGACAGAACAGTGGTCTGCCGTGTGCCCCCGAAATTTCATGTTCAATATCACATACATTTACGTGATTTTGCGTAGCTGGGCCGCTCTGCCGCAGTATATATGTGGCAGACGGTCTGGAAGTGGTTATTTGGGAGCATGTTTGGCCCCTGAAACATAGTTACATAGTAGGTGAGGTTGAATAAAGACAATAGTCCATCCAGTTCAACCTGTGTAGGTGTGTGTGACTGTAATCATCTAACATAGCCCTCAATCTCCTGATCCTTGAGATGTAAGTCTAAGAGTCTTTTGAAAGTCACCATACTACCCGCAGAAACCACCTCTTGTGGTAGACAATTCCACAATCTTGTAGCCCTAACAGTAAAGAACCCCCCACGTTGCCTGAGGTTAAAACGCTTCTCCTCTAATCGCATTGTATGTCCTCGAGTCCTCATGCAATTCCTTCGAATGAACAGCTTTTCTTCTAAGCTGAGATCCCCATTAAGATATTTATAAATTACTATCATGTCCCCTCTCAGACGTCTTTTCTCCAGGGAAAATAAATCGAGCGATTGCAGCCGCTCTTCATAGGTAAGGTCCTCCAACCCCCTAATCAGTTTAGTTGCCCTTCTCTGGACTTTCTCCAGCTCCAACACATCCCTCCTGAGGACTGGCGACCAGAGCTGGACAGAATACTCCAGATGCGGTCGGACCAGAGTTTTATAAAGTGGAAGGATTATAGTCTTATCTCTGGAATACATCCCTTTCTTTATGCATGCTAATATTCTGTTGGCTTTGGAAGCTGCCGCTTGGCATTGCATGCTGTTGCCTAATCTATCATCAACTAAGACTCCCAGATCTTTCTCCATTTTTGATTCCCCCAAGGGTTCCCCTCCTAACGTGTATTGTGTTTTTATGTTTTTGGTCCCCAAGTGCAAAACCTTACACTTCTCCACATTAAACCTCATTTGCCATGTCGTTGCCCACTCCGTAATTTTGTCCAGGTCATTCTGTAGGATATCTGCTTCATGCTGTGCAGTTATTGCCCTGGCCAATTTTGTGTCATCTGCAAAAACTGATAACGAACTACTGATCCCTTCCTCAATGCTGTTTATGAATAAATTGAACAAGGTTGGTCCCAGGACTGAGCCCTGGGGCACCCCGCTTACTACCTCAGACCAGTCTGAGTATGCGCTGTTTATTACTACCCTTTGGACACGGCCTTTTAGCCAATTCCGTATCCAAGAGCAAACCCTGCTGTTGATACCTGCAGACCTTATTTTATAAATTAAGCGCTTGTGGGGAACTGTATCAAACGCCTTAGCGAAATCCAAGTACACCACATCCACTGGTCTCCCCCTATCTAGCTCACAGCTCACTTCCTCGTAGAATGCTAAGAGATTGGTTTGACAAGAACGCCCATTTGTAAACCCGTGCTGGTTACTACTGATGATGTTGTTGTCTTTAGCATACTCTACGATATAGTCCCTTATCATCCCCTCCAAAAGTTTACATATTATTGATGTCAGACTGACAGGCCTATAATTTCCCGGGATATGTCTCTGGCCCTTTTTGAATATCGGAATCACGTTAGCCTTCCTCCAATCCCCTGGTACATCTCCTGTCCTAATACTGTCAGCAAAGATCAGGAACAGTGGTCTAGATATAACCATACTGAGTTCCTTGAGCACTCTCGGATGTACGCCATCCGGGCCTGGTGATTTGTTTGTGTTAAGTTTATCCAGTCTTTCCCTGATTTCCCCCTCTGTTAGCCATAGTGGCAAGTCCTGTGTATTACTACTAACCATACAGTCATGGTCAGTGTACCCTTCCTTTTCCTGCGTAAAGACTGACGAGAAAAAAGAATTCAGCACGGTTGCTTTTTCAGTGTCCTCTGTAACCATCCTCCCATCATCGTTAATTATGTGTGCAATATGCTCTGCCCTAGTTTTTTTGCTGTTGATATATTTAAAGAATTTCTTTGGGTTTTTTTTACTATCCTCCGCTATTTGTCTCTCAAAGTTGATTTTAGCCATCTTGATTTCGTGTTTACACTTCTTATTTTCCTCCTTGTATTGCTGGAAGGCCGATACTGTGCCCTCTGATTTATATTTCTTGAAGGCCAATTTTTTTCCCCTAATAAGTTTTTTAACGCTACGGTTTTGCCAGCCAGGTTTGGCTTTGTCTCTTCTAAATTTATTCCCCATAGGAATGCACTGCAAGATGCCTTTGCTTAATATTGTTCTAAAGCATTCCCATTTTTCCTCTGTGGTCAGTGATCCCAGGGTTTGGTCCCAGTTTACCCTTTCCATCAATGAGTACAATTTTGGAAAGTCTGCCCTTCTGAAGTTTAGGGTTCTTATGTTCCCCACTTGCCTTTTTATATTGTTATTTATACTAAATGTGATCATCCTGTGATCGCTAGAGCCCAGGTTGTCCTGGACTCCTACCTCCGAGATTATGTCTGGGTCATTAGTGATCAATAGATCCAGGATAGCATTCTCTCTAGTAGGGGAATCCACCAACTGCGACATGTAGTTATCCTGTAAGGTTTCCGTGAATAGCCGGGCCTTATGCGAGTGTGCAGTCCCCTCTTCCCAGTCAATGTCGGGATAATTGAAGTCCCCCAATATGATGACTGATCCTAGTTTTGCCGCTTTACCTATTAGTGCTAAAAATTCCAGCTCTACCTCCTCCCCTTGGTTAGGTGGCCTATAGCAAACCCCCACAACTACTTTTCCCTTATCTTCTTCCCTATCGAGTTCAACCCACACAGATTCTAAATCCATGCTCATCCCATCCGTAATGTCACTCCTTTCTAGCACTTTTATATTGTTCTTGACATAGAGACATACCCCTCCCCCTCTTTTACCAACCCTGTCCTTCCGGTACACCGAATACCCTTGGATATTGGCCAGCCAGTCATGTGAGGGGTCGAACCAAGTCTCCGTTATTCCCACAAGGTCTATGTCCTCCTCATGTACTAACATGTCCAACTCATCCATCTTATTAGCTAGGCTCCTGGCATTAGCATATACCCCTCTTAGTTTTACGGAAGTTAAACGTGATTGGCGGTTTTGTTTATTTCTGTTTGGTCTGCTGTTCTCCCGCACAGACCCGCCAATTGATGTTGTTGACCTACTGTCGCTGTTGACCCTACAACTGCCTTCAGTCCTCTGCTCCCTCCTGACTGATTCTACTTCTGAGCCCTCCCCCCCCGTCTCCTAGTTTAAAAGCCCCTCCAACTCGGTGGCCATCTTTCTCCCCAAAAGAGCTGTACCGTCCCCATTAAGGTGCAGCCCATCCTTACTAAAGAGCCGGTAGCCGACTGAGAAGTCAGCCCAGTTCTCCAGGAACCCAAACCCCTCCTTCCTACACCAATTCCTCAGCCACTTGTTAACTTCCCTAAGCTCCTTCTGCCTCTCCTGTGTGGCTCGAGGTACCGGCAGTATTTCAGAGAAAACCACCTTGGAGGTCCTTTTCCTCAATCTATTACCTAAGTCCCTGAAATCGTTCTTAAGGATCCTCCACCTACCTTTAACTTTGTCATTAGTGCCCACATGCACCATGACCGCTGGGTCATCCCCAGCCCCGCCCAACAATCTGTCTGCCAGATCTGCGATGTGCCGAACTCGGGCGCCCGGTAAACAACAAACTGTTCGGTTCACGCGATCTTTTTTACAGATTTCCCTCTCTGTCCTCTTGATAATTGAGTCCCCAACTACCACAACCTGTCTAACCTTTCCTGCGTTACGGCCCCCCTTCTTCCTGGAGCCGTCCCTCCCCTGGCAGCTGGGGGAGGGCGCATGCTCCAGCACTGCCACCCCTGAGTTGATATCCCCCTCAACCTGCAACTCGGCAAACATGTTAGGGTCTACCAACTCAGGACTGGCCTCCCTGACTCTCCTCCCCCTAACATTCCTAACAGTCACCCAGCTGCGTACCTCTGCTGCTTGCGTCTCCTCTATTCCTCCCTCCTCTATGCTGACCCCTGCCAGCGCCTGATGGGTAATGTCCAAGCTCCTTTCCAGGTTGTAGATGCCACGCAGTCTTGTCACTGTGTTCTCTAGATCCACGATGTGGGCTTCCAGAGCAACAAGTCGCTCACATCTTGCACAGCAGTATTCGTCCTCGATTGTTTCATCAAGGAACGCATACATGCCGCAAGAAGTGCACTGAGTGGCATCCCCAATCCTGTCGGACATTATTACCCACTACTCTATGGGGATAATATTAACGACCTGCTCTTCCTTACCTACACTACCTCTAACTTCCCTGGTACAAAACCTGGGGTACCCACCAGTCGCTAATACCCTCACCAGTCACTAGATACTCACCAGTCGCAAGGATCCTCACCAGTCGCAAGATACTCACCAGTCGCAAGATACTCACCAGTCGCAAGATACTCACCATGTATTCTGCTAAAAATAAACGTTATCATTAAATTACCTTGGACTCTTGGATGTTTGTTTGGCACTCTCGTCGGATTGTATGTGTGTGGATTCTCAACTGTGGGTCCCTTTCCTTTTTTGTGGGAGTGGTCCCCATTTTGTAGTGTGCTGCCCAGTGAGACCCTTAGAAAATCCAAATCCAGAATTCCGTTTTTTTCTTGTGTTTGCATTATAATGGCTTGACATGATTTTTATTAGAAAACTATAGTGCATTTCAATGAGTATAGATTTTTTTAGTTATTAATTTAACATTTGTTTACATATACAGGTGCATCTCAAAACATTAGAATATCATTAAAAAGTTAATTTATTTCAGTAATTAAATTCAAAAAGTGAAACTCATATATTATATAAATTCATTACACACAGAGCGATAGATTTCAAGCATTTCTTTCTTTCTTTTAATTTTGATGATTATGGCTTACAGTTTGTGAAAACCCACAATTTAGTATCTTAAAAAAATTAGAATATTACATAAGACCAATAAAACCAAAGGATTTTTAATACAGAATTGTTTGCTTACTGAAAAGTACTGTATGTCCATGTACAGTATAGTATGCACTTAATAATTGGTTGGGGCTCCCTTTGCATGAATTTCTGCATCAATGCGGCGTGTCATGGAGGCGATCAGCCTGTGGCACTGCCAGGGTGTTAGGGAAACCCAGATTGCTTTGATAGCGGCCTTCAGCTCATCTGCATTGTTGGGTCTGGTGTCTCTCATCTTCCGCTTGACAATACCCCACAGATTCTCTATGGGGTTTAGGTCAGGTGAGTTTGCTGGCCAATCAAGCACAGTGATACCATGATCATTAAATCAGGTATTGGTACTTTAGGCAGTGTGGGCAGGTGCCAAGTCCTGCTGGAAAATTAAATCAGCATCTCCATAAAGCTGGTCAGCAGAGGGAAGCATGAAGTGCTCTAGAATTTCCTGGTTGAGGGCTGTGCTGACTTTGATAAAACACAGTGGACCAACACCAGCAGATGACATGGCTCCTCAAATTATCATTGACTGTGGAAACTTTACACTGGACCTCATGCAACCTGGATTCTTTGACTCTTCAATCTTACTCCAGACTCTGGGACCTTGATTTCCAAATGAAATGCAAAATTTACTTTCATCTGAAAAGAGGACTTTGGACCACTGAGCAACAGTCCAGTCCTTTTTCTCCTTAGACCAGGTAAGACGCTTCTGACGTTGTCTCTAGTGGCTTGACACAAGGAATGCAACAGTTGTAGCCCATGTCCTGGATACGTCTGTATGTGGTGGCTCTTGAAGCACTGACACCAGCCGTAGTCCACTTCTTGTGAATCCTCCCCAAATTCTTAAATGGTCTTTGCTTCACAATCCTCTCAAGGCTACAGTTATCCCTGTTGCTTGTGCACCTTTTTCTACCACACTTTTTCCTTTCACTCAATTTTTCATTAATATGCTTGGATATAGCACTCTGTGAACAGCCAGCTTCTTTAGCAATGACCTTTTGTGACTTACCCTCCTTGTGGAGGGTGTCAATGACTGTCTTATGGACAACTGTCATGTCAGCAGTCTTCCCCATTTCCCCATGATTGTGTAACCTACTGAACCAGACTGAGAGATTTAAAGCAGGGATCCTCAAACTATGCTGTTGCGGAACTACGCATCCCATGAGGCATTGTCAAACTCTGACATTCACAGACATGACTAGGCATGATGGGAATTGTAGTTCCTGAATAACTGGAGGGACATAATTTTAAGACCCCTGATTTATAGGAAACCTTTACATGTGTTTTAAGTTAATTAGCTGATTAGAGTGTGACACCATGAGTCTACAATATTGAAATTTTCTGAGCTACTGAATCTTGGGTTTTCACTAGCTGTAAGCCATAATCATCAAAATTAAAAGAATTTTAATTATTTTAGAAAATATTCAGGGAAACGCACTATGTTTATGAACTGCATTTGCTTTCGCTTTAAGTTAACACTGACACCTGCTGCTGATCGTAAATGCAGTGCATTTTGAGCATGGTGTGGGAAATGTGCAGAGCATGCAGGTTTCCCGTACCATGTTCTGGTGCAAACTGGCCCATAAATACCCTGCAAATACATAAAAATATTTGTAGCTCTGCAAGAAATGCTCACAACCTGTTATGGGCTGACAACCCAGCCTTTGTGGACTGAATAGTGTCAGCTCTTTTGCCAAACTACTCAACCATTTTCACTGTCTTGCATAGGCACTAACTGACTTGTAGTCCCAAATAAATATACTCTGGAAAACCACAGGAAGAGTGTAGGGGACTTAGGACAGCTCTGAATTTCAGACGTGATAAACAGATTTTGTTTTTCACTTTTTATACAGATATAACAAAAAAACACGTTCAATGGTGTATTGATCAGACCAAAAGGGAGGAAATAAAAGGATTCTATTATAAGAGTTTAAATATTAACGTGAACCGTTTCTCCAAAAATAATGGGGACTGCCACTGCATGAATATGCCATTTGCTTGGGCTTTATGGTCTGGCTTTATGAGTCACATATGCAGGTCAGCGTCAGAAGTCCTAATTGCATACATGGTCCAAGTTAGTAACTCAATTTATTGAAGAAAGGGGATCAGCATTTCAGCCAGGTAAATAACTTTTGATATAACAACATGTGTAGCACCCTCTAGTGTGTGCTAGAAGTATTTGTTAGTGTAGGAAAATGTTGGCTTTGCTTAGAGCCAAACCTGGGCTGTGAATCTGGATCAGGGTTCAGTGACTCAGGGGCTCATAGTTGCCAACATTTGAAAAAAATTTCCAGGGACGCTTTGCAGCACAGCTATCAATTACTTACCACATCCACTTTCCTGAAGCTCCGCCCACTCCACATAATTAATCTCCGCCTACTTATAATCAGATTATAGGGTCTACTCACTAAAGAGAGTATTAAAGGAAATTGAAAAGGGAATTTTAAACTTAACGCCAAAGTAGCAGAGTTGGAATAATTCTCCCATTCAGCTGCACTACTTCTGCCTAAAGTTTAAAATTCTCATCACAATTCCCTGCAATTCTAAAGTGTCAAATGTGCTCAGGTGTGACCATACAAAAAATGTAATATATAAATATAAATAAAGTGCAAAGTGTAAATAAGTACATTAAGAAAGTGCAAAGTGTAAATAAGTACATTGCCGGGACAATGTAAATTACCCGGGACAGGCTCCTATTTGCCGGGACTGTCCCTGCAAAAACGGGACAGTTGGCAAGTATGGGGGCTCTCTCTGGCACTTCCCCCTGGTCTGGAAGTTGGTAGAAATTTCTAGAACTGAAGGGTGGGAGTAAGGAGGGGCTGTCATGCATATTTATGAGGTCCTTGGCCAATCCCTAGCAAATGGACCAGCAGGGGGCAGATTCACCTCATAAATAGACATGGGCCATGCCAGCAGGGCAATGGAGTGGAAGATGGAGTACCGAGAAGGCTGTTGGTGGCCCTTGAGTCTGTGGGGGGGAGAGGTCGACCTTAGGCTGGTGCTGGAGGGTCCCTTCTACAACACAGGGGGTAGACTTTCCTGGAGGCACAGGAGCAAGGATGAGGCGAGCAGGAGAAGGTCAGGCACATCTGGGAGATCTCCTGATAGTCAGCCTGGTGGGCTGGTAAATATCAGTCTGGAGGACTGCAGGGTGAAGTTAGCCTGGAGGGCTAGTGAAAGGGGCAGCTGTAACCAGGTAGGTTGTCAGTAAGTGAGTGCTGAAGGAAGAGGAGATTTTTTTTCAGGGGGAACGCAGTTCCGGCACCTTCCCTACTCAACGGTACTGTATGTAATGGCAAGCAGTGATGGAGGGTCTATTGATGCTGGCTGGTGGGGGATCTATTGTTGCTGTATGGGGTCTATTTTGCATGGTTGTTTATTGTTGCTGGGGAGGTCTATTGTTGCTGGTTTGCTGCAGGGGGCTTATGTTGCTGGGATGTCAAATGTTGCTGAATAGGATCTGCTGTTGAGGGAGGGGGTCTATTAGTGCTGGCTGCTGGGAGATCTGTGGTTGCTGGGGGGGGGGTCTATTGCTGCTAACTGCAGGGGATCTATTTTACTGCTTTTCTTGTTATCATTACCAAATTAGATAGTTAGATAGATAGATAGATAGATAGATAGATAGATAGATAGATAGATAGATAGATAGATAGATAGATAGATAGATAGATAGATAGATAGATAGATAGATAGATAGATAGATAGATAGATAGATAGATAGATAGATAGATTTTAATTTCGATTTTCTTTTTGACTGTTTTTCAGTTTCTTGTTTATTTTTTGTTGGATTTTCACCTCAACCTCAGTGAAAATTTGGGTGGAATTGGATAAAACTTTTGCTAAGAATCAAAATTTGATCTAATCTATTATTTACAGCCCCTGGAAAGCCAGCCATTTCCTTGGTTTTCCATTCTTATTTTTAAATGTTTAAGTGCTCAGTGTTACACTGAATATTTATACCCAGAGAGCTGTATTCTTCATCCATAATTGATAACCGTGCCGAAGTGTTGTTAAATCACTCCGAGATAAATGGCTGGACCATTACTAGGTATTGTTCAGCATCTGCCGTGTGTCTGAGACTCGCCCGCTGACACACGGCGGCAGCCGACCGTACAATTACCCAGAAAGTGTAACCTGGGCTAATTAACCCGGAGAATGTTTGTTTGTGGTGTGTGTACAGAAAAAATATTAATTGTTCACTGGAGAACAATGAGAATGCTATGAGCTTTCTTATTAAAGCTTATTATGCATTAAATTAGAATACTAGTCGAAGTGTGAAGAAACATGCGAGCAACTGCACAGCCATAAAGATTTGGGGACATGTTTTGTAAATGTTTTGTAAAAGGTGGTTCAGGCATGTCTAATTTTAAGTCTCCCTGGATAGCACCAGCATATCCCGAAGTTCTTTTCAGAGAAAATGGAAACCTTTGCATCAATGCATGGCCCTGGAGCTTACATTCTAATCCCCCTACAAGGATACCATGGTCATGTACAAGACATGCTAAGGTCACTTAAGGCTGAACTCCAAGCGTATAGATGAAATACATACAAGAGAGAAATTTTTCCTGCCAAAACATAGATTTGCATACCTTCGCCATACAGCTTAGCCCTTACTGGCAGGGCAGGAGACCTGATTTTTTTTCCCTGCTGCGGTTCTGTAGCTTTTTACAGGTCTCCACTCCTCCCCCAGCCCGCGACTGGATAGTGAAAGAAGCAGATCATGAGATTGACTATGTCACTCTGCTCTATCCTCCTATCAGCATGCTTTTTGTTGGCATGTGAGCAGTGCTGTTCAACTGACTGGGTTTTGTGCTGTATTTCCTATTCACAATTTGAGCTCTGCTGCACAGGGATTGCAAGAGCCTTCCCGTCTGGCCAAAAGCTAATTGACTGCCGAGCAGTGGTTCAGTTATTCAGACTGGGCATCATATGATGTTCTGTCAGGATGCGCCGATCACGTGGCCGCGCAGCAGCGCGATCTGTCACTGGCCAAGTTTACTGGACACGGCCGATGTCCGATCCAATTACCGGCTTGCTGCTGGTACCATGTGATCGCTGTGACGTATCACAGCAGGTCACATGACAGTTGTAAACAATAGATGGCTTCCTTTCATGCCATCCATTGAATACAACAGTGTTGCTAGCTATGATTGGTCAGTGTGATCACACGGTACAGACAGGGCCAATCACGGCACATCTCTACCATGTGATTAGCTCTCGCCAATCACAGCTAATCACAACAAAACCGTTTTATTTAGTAAAATGCTTGCTTGTAGCAATGTAATGCATTGCTATATGCAAACATAATATGTAAAAAAGGCAATGTTACAATGGTAGCATTGTTTTGCTCTGGTCACAATGTGTTAAAACAATTAAATCGTAAAAAAAAACAAAAAATGAAAAAAATTGGAAAAAAAATATTATTATTATTATTTTTTTTTTGTACTGTCACCAGTCAGTGTCTAGTGCCACACTAGTTATATGATAATGCTGTACTGCACTGGTGACAATATGTTATAATAAAAGAAAAACATATTTCTTTTCAAAATTTTCAGTCTTTTATCTTTTATTTAGCAAAAAGTGAAAAACACAGTGGTGATTAAATACCACCAAAAGAAAGCTCTATTTGTGTGAACAAAATAATAAAACTTTTGTATGGGTATAGTGTAGCAAGACCGTGCAATTGTCTTTCAAATTGCGACAGCGCTGAAAGCTGAAAACTGGCCTGGGCAGGAAGGGGGTAAAAGTGCCAAGTACTGAAGTGGTTAAATACACTGCTTGCATTTAGAAAAATACATATTATATATCTTGTGTCTGTATCTGCATAGAGTTCAGCTTTAAGATAGAAGTTAAAGATGAATTTTAAGCATGGTATATTTTTACAGAATTACATTGGTCCAACTTGGCCCAAAGTAACTGTGTGTACTGTACCTGGCCAATGCCCCTGGAAACTGGAAATCACTGAAATAGACCCCACTCCAGTAATCTACGCTTGCCTGTGGGTCCCACGCTGAGTGTCCTAGCTGACGCATTCTGAACACAGGAGGTCAGATGCTCGGCATGGGCATCATTCAGGGAACTTTTTTTATGGTAAACCAGATTCCCAGCACCAGAAAACCAGTGAGGGCTTATGCTTGTATTCGTGCACATTGCTCACATGCTAATTTTTCTAGGCAAAGAGGCAATTGTATTATTCCAGTTCATTGTGCTCCCATTTGTGCGTGCACGAGTATGCGCGCATGTGCACATACTAATTAGTGTGCGTGCTTGGCGCCCAGTTGCCCATTTAGGCTACGTTCAGATGTTAGCGTAGCGGACCACGGGCAGAACCGGTGATCCGGAAATTATTGCAAGTAGCGGGACGCCTGTGCGTTGCCGTTGATTTGCAATGGCACCCCAAACGCTGTGCAATGTTGCCGCGATTTCCGCCTGCCGAATCCCCGGTAACATTGCACAAACCAAATCGCGGGTCGCATGATGCCCAAAAAAGGTACAAGAGCTTCTTTGGGGCGTTATGCGGCAACATCGCACAGCGTTTGGGGTGCCATTGCAAATCAACGGCAACGCACAGGTGTCCCGCGATTTGCAATGATTTCCGGATCGCGGGCAGAACCACAGTGATTCTGCCCGTGGTCCGCTACGCTAACATGTGAACGTAGCCTTAAACTGGCCTGTCACCTAACAGTTGCTGAATGGCCTTCAATAAATCAAAATATTGTGTCACGCAAACAAATTGTTATTTTAAATATTAAATGTGCTCAAATTATATATATATATATATATATATATATATATATATATGGATATTTCTACACAGGGAATATATATATATATATATATTATATATATTATATATATATATATATATATATATATATATATATATATATATATATATATATTCCCTGTGTAGAAATATCCATAATCAAAACATCTCTTGACAAGCCACATAAAAGTGAATACGCTAAAAATAGTGATAATGCCAAAAATCAAGTCCCCAGCAATCCCTGTGCAATCCAAATTATAATCCAAAAATAAAAATTGAAGTAGTCTTTCAAAATAGTTATTTCTCCTCATGCAGTACTCTTCCTTGTGTGTATCCCCTTGCAGTGCTGATCTACAAATCACTCGTGCTCCCCCACCATCAGATCTGCTCCTACCTGATAGCATGTGACCTTACAACTAAGTGAGGTCAGATACGCTTTTAGTCCTTCCAGGACTTATAGATGTAACTCTCCTTCTTCCTCCTTAATGCTCCCGCATAGATTCCCTCACAGCACATCAGTTGTAGCCATGTCCATAGGGAAAAGGAAAAAATTGGCACAATAATGCTTATATCATTAAGTTTAAAAATGCTTTATTATACTCCGTAAAAACTACTCACATCTGTCTGGTGCAAAAGCCGGGTACAAACTATTTGTTTTTTTCGTTCAACCCGAAAAAAAAACTGTCAGCTCCGGTCGGAACTGCTACTAGCTATGCAAAGTTAGTACAACGATCTCTCCCACTGAGCTATTGTGTTCTGACAGGGAGACAGCCCCTCCCCCAGCCAGAACACTCCAATCAGCGCTTTCTACCATTGGCTGAGAGCACTGATTGGGAGTCGGTCTGCTGCTGGTTTTCCGGCATGCACGCAGGGGAGGACTGGGCCATAGGGGAGGGGGGCAATTGCCCCCCGGGCCGCTCTGATGGTCCATAAAAAGGCTGCACCACTTCTGCCACAGACATGCCTAAAGGATTCCTGGTGAAGAGAAGTAAAAGTCTCCACTGCTGACCTACTGAGTGCGGAATAGAGACAAGAACACAGCGTAGGCGCCCCTCCCAGCATGGATGGTGTAAACTGTGTCTGAACAGAGGCCAGTTCCATGCACCACTGGAGACTCTCCCCCCCCCCCCCTTCCCAGGCCAGCCCTGATCAAGCTGTCCCAGCTCCCCCTAACGCCCCCCCTACTGGCCAGGTCAGGAACCCAGATTCGGCCAGTGAGTATAGAGTACCTGGAGCAGAGCTTCAGCCTGGATTGGGGGTCAGGTAGAGGCCAGGAAGAGGGATAGTGAGAGGGGGGCCGTTTAGCTGCACCATGGACTTCTGGTTTGTACTTGCCCCCTGGGCCAAAGGTTGCCAGTCAGCCCCTGCATGCACGTCCAACAGAAGCCACCTGGCTTCCATTGGACAGACTGACATACAAGCGGGCCGAATGTCAGATGTTTTTTATTGGCCAGCAAGTGTCTCCCAACATTCGGCCCACATGTACCCCGGCTTTACAGCTCACATCAGTTCCCGCAAGGTCATAAAATCCACCTGTACCTTGGACACTGTAACACTATACCAGCTCAGCAATATGTGCTTGTTTGCTCTCCTTCAAATTCCAAGCGTGGTAATGTCAGTATGCCCCTCCTTCAGCTTGTACATGTATTCCTGTGACCTAATCCATTGAACCTGCTTACCTGTATATGACCCAGCTTTCTCCTGGACTTTGCCTTTGCTCCTGCATTAACCTTGTGTAGCGCTACCCCCACAGGAGCCGCTTAAGTATAAAGGGTCCCGCACTGGCACACCTGGTGATTTTAGGGTTTATGTATCTGTAAGGAACACACTGACACAATGAAACACCAATTTAACTGTTTACTGGAATAAAATGAGTAGAACAGGCATACAAATATTAACAATAAATCTGTAGGTAATGAAAGGTATGGTGTCAACACTAAACAATATATGTATATGTTTACATTAATTCAGAGTATTCAGAGACTATAATGTGTTGCTGCAATGACTGCTATAGTGACTCGGATATAGTAACCTCAACTATAATCTACTTATTCTTATATAGCTTAATAAACAGTCTAAGCCAACTGGCAGAAATATCCTAGAACCGGGGGCCCGCCTTTAAGAATTAAAGAAAGTGTAGTCTCTATGCTAGCAAGGCCTTGTACTTCTTCGCCGGCAGTTGGAGCTCTTTATCACTCTTCAGGTGATATTTGTATTCCACTGGTTACAGATGTTAAAGAGGAAGTAAACCCTCCTCTGCAACTTTTACCTATAGGTAAGCCTATGATAAGGCTTACCTATAGGTACTGTAAATATCTCCTAAACATGTACTGTTTAGGAGATATTTACCTTACATGCAGCCAGTGACATAACTGGCGCATGCGCTCTGAAGGGACGGCCGCTGGTGCCGTTCCTTCAGAGCCCCGTGCCGTGACAATCGGCTCCCGCGCGCGTGCGCGGGAGAGACGTCACCGCGGCTCCGGCCAATCAGATGGCCAGATACCGCGATCCCGAAAGACGGGCGACTTAACATGTCGCCCGTCATACAGGTAAGCGGGCGTCACGGCGGGGGCTCGTTCTAAGGTAAGTATTTCATAATGAGCTAATATGCGATGCATACTAGCTCATTATGTGTTTCTCTTTCAGGTTGAAAAAAAAATAAAAATTTTAATGGGTTTACAACTTCTTTAATGAGATCCTAACTGCTGTCAGTGTATTCTGTGTGCACATATTTACTTGCGGTTCCCAACGATCACCAGGCACTTTAATGCAGCGTCAATGTCCATGAGTGACCCTCTTGTCCTCCAGCAAGACTGTTCCTCCTGATGCTGCATCACAGGCAAGACTTCCAGCATACACTGTACTAGGCCGCTTTCTCAGCACCGCTCACTGTCCCTTCAGTCAGCTTCTCTGGCTATGCCACCGCTGTGCAAACACCAGCATCTGCACTGCTAAGGATGGGGCTCCGAGCTCTCTCTAGGCCACATGTACTAGGATTCTGTCACTGACTGTGCCCAGTACACTTCTCAGGCTGGTCTGTCCTCGCTGAGTCCTGGAAGCAAGAGAGAGAGCATGCTGTGAAGCAGACAAGTTTATCCACCCTGCTCTGGTCCTTCCCTTCCCCTGTTGCTTCCCGGGAGTGTAGTTTTCTCTGTAATCCAGATAACAGTCTGCTCTCACTTCAGAACTATATTTCCCACAATCCTGTTCTTCCACTTCCTGTGAGAGGCTGATCTCTTCTGCAAGCAGTCTTAAAGGTGCACAGACAGCCTGAAGGAACAGAGGGTAAGTCTGCATTATCAAAGAATGGCAGTCCGCTACACTTGTTCACTTGATCTCTCTGACCTCAATCTGTTTACTGGACTCGTCTTTGCCTGCTGATTCTGTACTGCGCTGCCTGGCTGTTACCCACCTTGGCCTGCTTTCTGGAATTGCTCTGCCTGCTGACTTGGTCCCTTGTTACTTGGCTGCCGCTGGTAGCTGCCCACATACTGGCTCTGCTACCACCTCCTGCTCTGGTGCCAAGCTGCTTCAGTATCTTGTTCTTAGGACTGCGACCCCCAGCTTCATACACCTAAGAGCAGACCTCACCACCCAGCTACTCTGGCACTCATGCCATTCCGTGCCCTCACACTTTCTGTCTCCACCTTTAGTAGTGTTAAGCAGGAGGTGAAAGAGAGGCCTCCACAACATTCCAGTCCTCACCAGGTACGTGATAGCTTTGCATTTTTTAAATTAATGCAAAGTGTTCTTTGATTGGACAAGTTTGAGAGTCGGGGCGGTGACATCACACTCTCCACCTCGAGAATGTTTTGTACTTATTCAAAGAATGGAAAGCATTCTCTGAATGGCACCCATGTGTTCACAATGCATCAGGCTGTCCACTCAGCATAGGTCCTGGAGGCAAGTGGAGATTACTGGAGTAGCTGTGTCTACTTCAGTGATAGCTTCCAGAGGCATTGGCCACTGGCCAGGTATGTTATCCAAGCTGGACCAACATAACTATGTAAAAATATACCATGTATAAAATACCTCAAATTATTCTTTAAAGCTTGTTTGGCTGTACTTCTGTGAATCCCAGGAGTGCAGTTAGTAATGCACTCCTGTGATCCATTTTAGGATAGCCTTCATTAAGGAGATTTCCATTAAAGGAGAAGTACAGCCAAAGCTCATTTAACAGTACTTCTCCTGTGGATCACAGGAGTGCAGTTTGTTCTGCACTCCTGTGACCCATTTTCGGCCGCTGCCGGCTGACGTCACAGAGCCGGTCCAGGCTCAGGCAAGATCACGACAATGGAATCGGGTTCTGCCCACATGCCTGGACCAGCACCTGGTTCAGCATATCAGCGAGCAGCTAAGAGCCTGAGCTGGCCCTTCCCACCTCTCTACAGCCTAGAGCTCCAGTCTCTCTGTTTACGGAGCTTTGAGAACCGAATGATCGGCAGTGTTCAATCTCTCCGTTCTCAGTGTTAGAGGCGCCGGGGGGACAGATGCAGCATTGGGCTGATGCTTCATCCACCTAGGTAAATATGATTCTAAAGAAAAAAAAAAAAACCCATACATCTCTTTTCATTCTGGGACCATTTTTTTAAGACAGGAGTACATGGGGGAAACCCAAATAAACACTTAGATAATGACAGAAAGAACTTTACTATTAGTATAGTGTAATATAAAAGTGAAACTAGCAGAGAAAAACATGGAGCTGTGTTCGTTCGTTCTTTATTTTTTTAAATACCAATTGAAATTTGGTATACTATATGTATATCAGCACTGCTCCCTTATATAAACCATACAAAAAGTGCTCAGTGCTTACAGATAATAAATAATCTCTGAATATTTAACTTAAACTTCAATACCATATAACTCGTGTTATTTCTTAATGTGCAAAAAAGCAATAAATTAATGAATTCATATACATAAAGTGCAAAATAAAAAAAAAAGTCCTTATAGTCTGCAATGACTATATAGTGAAATATACATATACAAAAAGTGCAAAGTAAAAAAAAAGTCCTTGTAGATTGCAATGACTATATAGTGATGTAGATTCTTCCAAACGTGCTCAAACTGTGGAAAAATTGAGATCTTTGTGTTTTAGAGCCGGTTCACATAGGCGCGACCCGACTTGCCGGGGGGGGGAGCCTGTGAAGTCGCGGTGCGCAGCTCGCACCGCGACCTCGGAGCGGCCTGCACGGACTTCATATCATTGAAGTCAATGCAGGTCGCTACAGGTCGCCCCAAAATAGCTCAGGACCCTTTTTCTAAGTCGGAGCGACTTGTGTCACTCCTATTAGAACGGGTCCTGTGCTAATCTATGGCAGGCGACCCGCGGCGACTTGTCAGGCGACCAGGTCGCCTGACAAGTCGCCCCAGTGTGAACCGGCTCTTACTCTGTGCTCCCCTCTTGTGTTGATGGGCACAATTAATGGATCAGCAGTGAAGAGTATATTCCTATAGCTCTTCCTGATGTGATGGAAATTTGGATCTCCTGGGTGCCGGAATCTCTCTACATCAATGGCTCCCATTGAAGGTGATCATACAAACGAGAACGCTCCATAGTGTAAAATTGTTAAATATTTATTAAGTAAAAATAATCCTCTTACAATTACAATCACAACGAACAGCTCTCTATAGCCGTGGTGGACTTTGTCTCCGTTTGCGTTCCAACCACCGGAAGACAGATATGACGTCAGACGTATGAATGTCAGCTTTTACGCGTTTCGCCCCTCCCACTGGGCGTCTTCTGAAGCTGAGACGTCATATGCATGTTTGTCTTTTATCTAGTAAACTTCTCCTTCTCCACCCATTATGCTAATTCCATACTAAAAACATCTAATTGCGTCCACCGGAAGTATCTCGGACACCTTATTGGTCCTCTAACCTACCGGAAATATCTCGGAAGCCATGTTGGTACTGTAACCCATATGTATATTACTCGTATCCCAACAAACATAATAAAATTATTCAATATATAAACACATAATTGGTGGTGTGTGTTAGGATCCCACACCACCAATTATGTGTTTTGTATATTGCATAATTTCCAGCGCTTCCGACATTTCCGAGATATAGGATAACAGTATATAGGATTGGTAAATGTAATAACTTTAATACAGTTACAGTATTCAGAGATTATGTATTATCTGTAAGCACTGAGCACTTTTTGTACGGTTTATATAAGGGAGCAGCGCTGATATACATATAGTATACCATTTACAAGGCATTACCTTTTTTACCAGCAGCAGCCAACACTTGTAGTATATTATTTCACATTGATTTTGAAGATAGGCAATCACTTTTCATGATAAATAGATTACACATTGTGGAAACACAATATATTTATTCCTAAGTGCTGGTTCATTTATATTTCTAGAAATAAAAATTTGAGGCTTCAAATAACTATTGTAAAAAATATACTCTGATAACAGCATGTGGGTAATCCTAGTAATGATACTATTTAGTATATGTATATCTTTTTTATTACACTGACCTTTGTTTAGGCTTTTCTCTGCATTTGCACTGACAGCAGTGCTTACAATGATTATTTTTTATTCTTACGGTTTTAACTTTATTTTTTCCTTTATAAAGCATATAAAGCATAAATGGTTGCAATTGCCTTGTATATGTGGAGAAAAAGTAAATAATGCAATGCAAAATAAAAGCAATTCATATGCTGAATACAATTGTAGGGTAGGGCATGTAAGTAATCTATTGCCGTTCCCCTTGTTGGCCATGGCCACTAGATGCCCTCATAACTTGAGGGTGAGATTCAGCATAGTAGCTGCTTGGGTTAAGTGTCATCCATTCCTCTGCTAGGAGGGGGGGACTCTGGGTGGGGTTACATTAAGAAGGCGCAGAGATACCTGTGGTTGACAGCTGTAGTTGCCTTAAGCAGAGCAGTTACCGTTTATTCCTGTTGGTGAATCAGTACGGATTAGCATGTAGATGGGTGACCTTTATCGTTAGCTTCAACCTAGGGGGGGGGGTAACTGGAGGACTTGTATTTGATTTGCATTCCCCTTGGAGGGATGCCAGACTCTTTGGGTACAAGTCTCTTGTCTTGACTGCCTCTGATTTGCATAGCAGCATTGCTCTCGCTGTATATTGCTACCATCCTGCTTCATGCTGGAACTGTAAGTTGTGTACCAAGCCCCTTATGAAAGATTGACCTGTACATTCAACTTAGTTAAATATTAGTAAATATAGTAAATATTTGAAAAGAGACCTATTGTGTGGACTACTCCATCCTCAAACCTAAATGAGGATGTTTCCTGAAAATTACCTTGTTTATTGGGGCCTAGCAGGGTCTGTTGGTGGTCCCAGTCAGGCCAGGATGGGGAGCTCTCAAGGTTTCTCTTGTAAGGTGGAGTCTTGGGAAGCCTGGGAATTCTAAGCAAGGGTAGATAAAATCATTATTTCATTTTAACTATTTTCTTAACTATTTTCTTCGTTATCAAAATACAGATTGTTTTTTTATATGGTGACTATTAGGAATGAGCATGGGTTCAGTCTAAACATAGAAAGAAGCTGTCAGTGCCGGGTCCATCATCTGCTGGTGGGAAATTCCTCTTACTGCATCTACACATACACAAAGGGTCGGGGATGCTCATGACATTATTGACCTCATATGGTCACATGGCCGTATTAGGTCAATGACAATGACTTAAGGCAGAACTTCACCCTAAAGGGAAATTTCTGCTTTATGCCCTCCTTCCCCCTTCTCTTCTGTTTCTGGCACTTTTCGGAGAGGAGAGGAGGGAGCAGGTACCTAGTTTTGTCAAGTACCCGCTCCCACTTTCGGTCGGATCGCCGTGACGATCCACCGGAAGTTTTCCCCCACTGCAACATCTAGGACACGTCACAGTTCCAGGAAGGCTGCAGGACTATTCACAAAGTACAGTGCGGCTCACGCATGCGCAGTGGGCAGCCAGCTGTGAAACCGCAAGGAATCACAGCCAGCTGCCCGCAAAAAAAACATGCTAGTGCCGGGATCCGAAGACCAATGAAAAAGTGGTTTAGGTGAGCATGGAACTGGACCCCCGGACAGGTGATTGTCCTTTTATTAGTAGTATTATTATTAGTAGTAATATTAGTATTATTAGTATTTGTAGCTGACTTTTTTTAAAAAAAGGTTGAATAACCGCTTTACTTTGACCATGCAGCCTTATTAGGTCATTGATGTAATGAGAATCCTCGTCCCTTGCACTTATATTAATAAATGGTCGAGAATCCCCTAACCACAGCTAATTGGCCCATCATTGACACATTCCTTCCAGGTTTGGGCTGAAAGACAAGATAATCAAAGATCATTTGAATGTGCTACAAATGATAGTCTACTTCAGCATTTCTGAACCTTTTTTACGCTAGAAGAACCCTTGAAATATTATAGGGGGTCAGAATGCTGCACTTACAGACCGATAAAAGATTATTGGTGTCCCGCAGCTGGCGGTTGATGGACCCAGAAAGTAGGCAGACCCCATTAAATGGGAGGTCAATTAGCCACAGCTCAAAGACCCCTCGAAACCTCCTGAGGAATCCTAGGAGTCCACAGAACTCTGGCTGAGAATGACTGTTCTGCTTTGTTACCATGCAGTTAAACAAGCACAGATTTATTGCTAGTTTTTACTAGCTGCTGAATTGTTTGTCATAAGGCAGCATGCTGTGGATACTGCCAAGTAGAGCCTAGAAAATGCATTAGAAGAGAACCAGGGGAGCCACTTTTGAAATGCTATTGTTATTTTTCAGCAGTAACTTTTAAAAGAAACGTGTACCGAAAAATTATGAAGGTTTCCATTGCAGACTTCTTTATGTGAAAAATACTACTGCATTGAATGCAGTTGCAGGGCATATGCAGTGCAGCCCCATTCAGTTTATTGAGTCACAATGGGGAGGTGATCATGTCCGTTGAATGCAAATGAATGTTTTCTGCACCATGATGCAAAGCATTGCGACTGCAGAATGTGTGCACCCCGCCTTCTGTCTTTGCAGTTTAAGAGGTTCGGTAGAGGATTAAAAACATGACTCAACCAAACGCCCCCCTTCCCCTAACCAAAAGTGTAAGTGAGACCTTATAATTTTGCAGTCAGATCCCTGGTGGGAGAAAATGGAGGAAATGCTTCCTCCCTGCAGCAGACGAATGACATCCTCACAGCCCAAGCAGAATCACAGCAATGGAGCTTAAAGTAGAATTATAGGCAAAACCTTTTTTTTCTTTTTGGATAGAGTAAGGGGGGGTTATAACCCCTGTCAATTTTTTTTGCCATCTGTGTCCCATTGCAGAGATCTCCCTTCAGTTCCTGTCCCATAGCCAAACAGGAAGTGAGAGGAAAGCCCTGCAAATTAAGGGAATCCCTTGGGGCCCCCCAGGTCACCAGAACTAGTGCCTCCATTGGAATATTACTTTTCTGGGGACAACCCACAATTTGGGATTTTCTTTTACTTTCACTTTTAATGATAATGGTAAACAGGACAAATAGAGAGGGTGAATCTCCCTTAAGGGGGCACAGACGCAATAAAAACTGACTAATCCCTCTTCACTCTATCCAAAACTAAAAAAAAGTTTTGCCTTTAGTTATACTTTAAGGACTGCCTATTTAAAGCAAAAACATAGTCTTTTTAATTTATCAGGGCAACATGAAAGGAGAAAAAAAAATCTATAGGGAAAAATACTTATACTAAATCTTGTGGCACCTAGGCAAGGGTGTCATCATAGTCCTTTCCTGCGAGATCCCAGGGAATGCTGAGTATCCCAGATCCCATTAGAAGACACAATGATTGAGCTTCTTGTGAGATGTGGGGTACTCAGCATTCCCCGGGATTTTCCCTGAAGGATAGTTATATCACTCCCTGCTCTATGCAGGCTGGGGGTCTGATAAGTATGTTTTGCTAGTTAGGTATATATTTTTTTTTTTTTTCCTACAGTTTTTTTTTTTTCATGCTGTTCATTATGTAGAAGGGGGCCTAATATATTACACAGGCTTTGCTTTTTTTACTGCAACTCCTGCTTTAATTATATAAAGGTGGAGCTTTTTTTGGAAAAAAGGTTATTGTTGTACATTGTGAAATGTCAGGAAATTATTCATGCAAACTTGTTGACTGCATAAAAAAATCATGCTTGGTACAAGGGATGAGTGAATCTGCCTGGGTTTGGTTCACAAGCAGTTCAGCAAATTTTGCTCGAAGTTTGTGAACCTTGTGGTGAACCCTATTGAAGTCTATAAATGGGTAAGGGTGAATATTGTTACTTGTTTCTGCCTATTTGCAGGGCTAAAAAGCAGGTTATAATCAATCAAAAGGTATGGGGATGCGGGGCACTGCCATGGGGGCATGTACTGATCCCAAAATTAAAAAACACTTATCCTAGCATGTTGACTCTTGATATCATCTCCAACACACAGTCCTGGGAGACCAGTGGGCCAGGGTATTAATTTTTCAAATGACAGGCTCTTTTGACTCAACTGAGCAACGAGTAATTCTCCTGCGCTTAGGTGCTATGCTTAGGGAAGGGTTGTGTTGTAGGCATCTAGGTTCTTGCTGCCCACTCAGGACCATGAGCATCCACATAAACTAGGAAACAACAAAAACAAGAGAAGGGCACACCGACCTAGTGCAGTATCATAAAACATTTATTGAAGGGTAAAAAAGAGTATTATACATCATACTCACAAATGCATGCTTTAATTTCACATATAAAATCCTAATACAATACTGATGCAGGGTGCTGTGATGTTTTCAGGAAGCCATGTACAGCACCCTGGCAACCCCTCCAACCAGCTATGATCTGAAACACACAGACCCATTGATTATATCACTTGGTCTAAAATAAGATATGTAATGAAAATGGAAATGATTTATTAAAAAAATTATATTAGCATTGTAATAACGGGGGGAAGGAGGAACCAGGGAATGCGAAATATAAGCAGATTACACTTCAGTTTAATTAAACTGTACCAACCATATTGATTTGTTTTTCTCAGTTCACAAACAGGAGTGTTATACTGTACACCTCTGAAACAAAATTCTTTTTCTTTTTCAGATAAGTTTCATTATAGAATATCATTTATTGAAATAAATGCAGCTAGTGAAATACATCAATAGTCCATTAGTGGTAATGCAGCTAGTGGTAGCTTCGGGAGAGGCCCTTAAAAAAGCTCAGAAATGTTTCATGTATTTTTAATAAGTAATCTGGAATCTATCTTACAACGAGCCAGAGGCTGGATGGATTATAGAATATTGTCTCTCCAGATTCAGTGTAGAAATAAGTAAATCACATATTTGTGAAGCAGTAAAATACATAATACCATGATATGTGATGGGGTACCTTTCTGTTTCCAATATTGAAGGTCTATTGAAGGTGTATTTTTTAAATATCATGTTTAAAGCGTACATAAAACAATCACATTTTTTTTAGAAGTTGTTAGTTCGGTGGCTGGCATGTTCATTGTTTCCAACAGCTCTGAAAAGCAAAGCTTTTTTCATTTTATTGTAGAAAAAGCACAGGCGCCAAACTAAGTGCAGCATGAAGGGTTTATTCAACAAAACACAAGTCATGGTACTCAGAAAACAGGAGTGATGTAAGGCATTATCCATAATATTAATATGAGGATCGTCAGTCTAGTGCTGTATTCAAAAACGAAGGGATTTCCAGTCACTACTTACCAACCAGCCAGCAACCAGCCAAATTAACCTGTCTAACAGTATGCGTTAAAAACAGGGGTTTAGTTGCACACATTTGCAAATACATGCGTAAGCTGTATTCAGGATGGCCTCCAGCGGTCACGGCTCCCGCAGTCTTTGCCAGTGGTTCCCGGCACTTCCCATGGTTGTGGAACGCACGGGGGCGCCTCCTAAGGTCACTTCCCAGAACTGACGTGATGGCGCAGGTAGGCAACCATAGGAAGTGCAGGAACCACCGGCAAAGACTGCGGGAGCCTGAAGTAGGACTGTTAGCGAGCCATTTAACTTCCTTAGGGATCTATTACAAGCTAAAGATATGAGACCTTTAGATAGGTTGGTACAAGGGAAGGCTGGCAGCCTTAGGCTTGGGGGGCAAGTGGCCTATTGAACCATCGAATCAGCTCACCATCCATGCCCACCTGGTTTTATAATGGATATTGATGTTAGAAAGCAAGACAAACATGATGCACTGTGGTAACATAATTTAATGTTAATAGCAAAAAAGGAGGTTTAACAAAAATACATGACATCACACCAGACGGGGCCTATGAAGCTCCTGGTGGGCGGAGATCCTTCTGCCTGACAGGAAAGTGACTGTGTTCAGGGCCATCTTACCGAATGGGCACGCTGGGCAGTTTCCCGGGGGCCCCACCTGCCCAGCCACCCAGCCCCAGCCAAGAATTAGTTCTGATTCCTGTGTGCATCCTGCCACCGAACTTAGCAGGTGGCAAGCGTCTGTTGGTCCTGCGCTGCTGTCAGGCCACTTGGGCCGTGGAGGGGGAGCCTTCACGGGAACAGGCACACACAGGACAGTCGAGTCTGACTCCCATCGATGTGCGTGTTCACGGGACCCACTTGCTGAAATTGGAAGCTGTCATTAGCCTGGCATTGCTGTACTAATAAATAAAGCCTTATCGATAATTTGCATTTTTATTCTCAGGGATGATTGTGTAGGCAGGGCCCCAGTGCACTGCATTGCCCAGGGCCCTTTAATGCTCTTAAGATGGCACTGACTGTGTTAGCATTGTGCCGGCCGGGTGCAGGAGCGTACTCTGCACACTCATACCGCTCCACTGCAGCTCTGCAAATATAACATTGTGTAGCAGTGACCTGCAGCTGTATACAGTGTCTGGCCCCCACATTAACAACTTCGGGACTGGAAGATTTTCCCCCTTAATGACCAGGCCATATTTTGCGATTTGGCACTGCGTTATTTTAACGGACAATTGCGCGGTCGTGCAACGCTGTACCTAAATAAAATTTTTTTCCCACAAGTAGAACTTTCTTTTGGTGGTATTCAATCACCTGTGCAATTTTTATTTTTTGCGCTATAAACAAAAGAAGAGCGACTATTCTAAAAAAAAAAAACTATATTTTTCACATTCTGCAATATAACATTCCCGAAAAAATTTTTTAAAAATCAAAATTTTTTAACATTTTAGGCCAATTTGTTTTGTGCTACATTTTTTCAATAAGCGTATTTTGATTGGTTTGCGCAAAAGTTATTGTGTCTACTATCTACGGGAAAGATTTATGTAATTTTTATCGTTTTTTTTTTCTTTACTAGTAATGGCTGCGATCGCCAATTTTTGGCGGGACTGTGACATTGCGGCGGACAGATCGGACCCCTGACTGACATTTCTGACACTTTTGGGGGGGACCAGTGACATTACTACAGTAATCAGTGCTAAAAAATATGCACTGTTACTGTAATAATGACACTGGCAGGGAAGGGGTTAACAGTGTGGGTGATCAAGGGGTTAAATGTGTACCTGGGGGCGTGTTTCTAACTGTGGGGGGCATGGCTTGTGGAATGACCATAGAGACCGGTGATCGTATATAGAAGGGTCACAGGGGCTCTATGATCATTCCAGGGAGAAGAACGGTCAGCTGTGTTTACAAGGTGAAGGTGGAGAATTGTGATATCAGGGCAAGCCACACATCCGGCTGCTGGCTTCTCTTCATTATGGCTCTCTCCTCTCATGTTCGTGCTGGGGATAGAGTGGAGACCCAGCAGGAGAGCGCTCTGATCTTATAGGGAGCTCTAGCAGCAGCTGCCCCTGGTTTTAATCACATTTCCCCGCTGACAGATAAATGAGTCAACAGTTGTTAAGGACACAATGGAGAATCCCGCTGACAGCTGAAAGAACCGAGCTAGTAGGTATCAGTTTTAAGTATCGGTCCAATTTCACAAATACCGATACTCGTGCAAATGCTTAGTATCGGTATCGCTATACCTGTATCGGTATCAGTGCAACCTTACTTTATATAATCATAGATGCATTATATTTTCAGTGATCACTGGAATATTTATATATATAGCGGTCACTGAAAATCAAAACATTTACGCCTGATTGCTGGGTAAAGCGAGGGAGAATCCAGCTAAAATTTTGTTTGCATGTTTATGGGTCAATAAAGTTTATTTAATGCAAAGCTGGTTGAGTGGAGCATGGCTGTATTTTTCTTAACACTTACAATTAGGGGGACAGGCAAGCACTGACAGCCAGGGACAGGGTACCGGAAGGGTTTGGTAGCAGTGTCAGTTTGCCATTATTGTACTAAATCTAAAAAAAAATAAAAAATAGTCTGGTCAAGAAGGTTTCAATTAGCTCCAGCCATGACAGGGTTAAGGGAACTTGTCAGATAATACATTTACATTTGCAGTCTGCCTATACTGAACAGTAATTATAGAACATCAATGGAGGATGTATGTTTGTCTTCAGCCATAGGATGGTATTACTGCTTTAATGCTCCCAAGTGACAAGAGTTCAATGAATGTTAATTTATTGCTGTAACTAAATGTATACATTGAGCCTATTATATGGTTTGAAACATACATCAGAATCAGATTTACTACTGTTAATAAATCCCATATGTTTGCAATTAATAAATGAATATTACTTCTGCTGTCTAGTCCTGTATAAACATCTCTGCCATCCCATGACAAGGAGACATGTGTGACATCTCTGGTAATATCACCCATTCTGGATATTGATATTTTCATTGATGTTTTGTCACTAAGATCATGAAAAGGAAGTGTGTTAGCAGCTTATGTTACACAAGCTGTGATACTTTCTGGTGTTAACACTTTTACCGGAGCGTGAAGAGAAAAATGAGCCAGAATTATACCTGCAATTAGACAGAGTAAACTGTGGTCAGCAACATTGATGGGTATTGATTAGAGATATTTTCTCTGCTAGTGGCCTGTTTGTATTCATGTATTTCAATTATGTGTGTAATTATAGAAACATAGATAGATAAATAAATAGATACACACTATATTTTAAAAGTATTGGGACACATGCCTTTACAAGCACATTAACTTTAATGGCATCCCAGTCTTAGTCCATAGAGTTCAGTGTTGAGTTGACCCACACTTTGCAGCTATAACAGTTTCAGCTCTTCTGGTAAGACTGTCCACAAGGTTTAGGAGTGTGTCTATGGGAATGTTTGACCCTTCTTCCAGAAGCGCATTTATGAGTTCAGGCACTAATGATGGACGAAAAGGCTTGGCTCGCAGTCTCCGCTCTAATTCATCCCAAATGTGTTGTATCGGGTCAGAACTCTGTGCAGGCCAGTCAAATTTCTCCACCCCAAATTCGCTCATCCAAGTTTTTATGGACCTTGCTTTGTGCACTGGTCCAAATCATTTGGTGGAGGGGAGATTATGGTGTGGGGTTGTTCTTCAGGGTTGGGCTTGGCCTCTTTGTTCCAGTGAAGGGAACTCTTAAGGCATCAGCATGCCAAGACATTTTGGACAATTTCATGCTCCCAACTTTGTGTGAACAGTTTGGGGATGGCCCCTTCCTTTTCCAACATGACTGTGCACCAGTGAACAAAGCAAGCTCCATAAAGACAAGACTTCGGGTGGAGGAACTTGATTGACCTGCACAGAGTCCTGACCTCAAACTGATAGGGTACCTTTGGGATAGATTAGAGTGGAGACTGCGAGCCAGGCCTTCTTGTCCAACTTCAGTGCCTGACCTCACAAATGCCTTTCTGGAAGAATGGTCAAACATTCCCATTAATACACTAAACCTTGCGGACAGCCTTCCCAGAAGAGTTGAAGCGGTTGAAGGGTGGGCTAACTCAATTTTAAAACTTACGGACTAAGACTGGGATACCATTAAAGTTCATGTGCGTGTAAAGGCAGGCTTCCCAATACTAGATAGTGAGATAGATAGATAGATAGATAGATAGATAGATAGATAGATAGATAGATAGATAGATAGATAGATAGATAGATAGATAGATAGATAGATAGATAGATAGATAGATAGATAGATAGATAGATAGATAGATGGATGGATGGATGGATGGATGGATGGATGGATGGATGGATAGATAGATAGATAGATAGATTGCATACTCTATTAAGCAAAATACAATTTTACCTAAAAAGTCTTCACTTTGGCACAGCTCCCATGCTTCTCTTTTGGCCCATCACTATTGTCATATTGTTACATGGGTTGAAAAATTTAAAACATGCATCCTCAGAACTAGTGATAGGCTAATTTGCCCATGTTTGAATCACTAAGCATTTAAGTATTTGGCTAACTCGAACTTTGCAGCGAATCCTTTTGAAATGGAGGGTGAGTCATCCTGTGGTTAAATTCTGGGCATTTTTTCAGTTAATAAGCCATATTGTTGTGAAATGGTATAGGGAGCTGGACACTGCCATGGGGAGGTTTAACAAAGCAAAAATATATTTTTTTTTAAATACCACACAGTTGACAGAGGATCCTTCAAATGTGGCTTTGAGGGCACAAATAGACAAAGACAAGGCAGGTTTTATCTTGCAATAACTATTAGAGTATATTTTATGAGATACAAAAGCCACAAATAGTCTACAGTGGCTGGACAGTACATAAGCAGCTTGTTTAAGCCAAAAGTTAAGGTAGATCTGCGGGGCAAGTTTCAGCTTGAACCCAATATTAGAGTGTATTATCTGATAGACAATAGCCACAAATGTTGAACAGTGGCTGGACAGTATGTAAGCAGCTTGGTTAAGCCGTAATTAAAGTGGGATCAACATGGCAGGGTTAACCTTAAAAAAAATATTACAGTGTATCTTCTGAAGCCACAATTAAAATGGGATCAACACGGTGGGGTTACCTTGAAATAAATATTAGAGTTAATCTTCTGAAAGACAATAGCCACAAATCTTTTTGAGTGATGCAGCACTGGAATACTCTGTTATAAACATTCAAAATTTTGAAACTGCATTTGAGCTGCAGAAACATTATATGGCACCTTTACTAGCCTAGTCCACAAACTCTAAGAAATACCACAGGATTCCTCCTCCTGTAAACATTCGAGATTTTGCAGCTGTGATTGAGCTGTGGAAAAATGTGCAACCCGGAGCACCAAAATAGGCCAGGATGTGTGGAAGGCATCACATTCTTGGGGGGCTGGGTAATGCTTAAAACTTTGGTCTACAACATCAGCAGCAGGGGTTTTGTAGTTATTGGTAAAACAGGACTGGTTCATTTAATGAAGTTGAGACGGTCCACACTGTCAGGGGACAGACATATTTGCCTCTCTATGACAAAACCTCCTGCTACATTGAAGGCCCTCTCTGGCAGCACCCTAGCTGCAGGGCAAGCCAGAGAAGTTCCAGCGGTGCCTGTTACAGGCTGGGCGCCTGACAGTCCATGAGGTCCTTATTTCTGAGAATTACTGTATCAGCCCTGGACCAGATGTGGTCAGAAATCATGTGATTCAGGCACTGCCTCTGAATAGTGCCTGCAACTAGGACTGGCTGCTGTAGTTTAAAAGAATTCTGAAAATAAGCCACCACTACTCCTCAATTCAGGAATCAAATGAATGAAGGCACATTGGTCATAGAGAGGATCCTGCCTCCTCCAGGAAATACTGCAAATAGCTTCTAATGCAGCACCTTCTCAAAGTGAAAACATTTTTTTTAGAGTCTAATAGGCTGGCAATGCAGTTTTAATCAGTCTTTTGACTAAAATGCTATTTTAGTTCTAGCCATATTTTAGTCATATGAATTGTTTTAGTCGTATTTTAGTCGTCTAAAACCTCCAGTGCATTTTAGTCGACTAAACTCTAATGCGTTTAATTAAATTATATTGCATTATTTAAGCATTTCTCTAGAATTTCCAAACTCATTATATACTCCCGGAGTAAAAATCTAATAACATTATTATTTATGGTACTAAGGTTTGAAAATGCACTACAGACTTAGACTGAGCCACTGTGATATGTAACCAGCATTCATTTTGATGTCAAATTTCAATTTAGTTTTAGTCATAGTCTTTTGACTAAATGCCATTTTAGTTTTAGTCTTATTTAAGTCATTTGAATTTTTTTAGTTGTAGTCATATTTTGGTAGACTGAAATAGTGTTAATTTCGTCAACAAAAGGATTTCAGTTGACGAAATTACCACTGGTGGTGATGTGTCTACTTTTATAGAACTTCAGGAATTATGCATTTTAAGTAGAACTCCCCAACTTTTAAAAACTGCTTCTCATAATTTCACAGAGGGGTTTTTACCTCTTTCAGCCCCTTTGTAAACAATATTCCACAGCTGATTTTAGGTACTGTTCCAGTTTAATGTTTCTGATTGAGTTGTAACTTTACAGTCACAAAACAATACTATATTTCACCTAATAAAATAAAAGACCAAATGGTCCACCCTGCGCATATGTGAAATAAATAAATAAATAAATTAATAATGTAAAAAACGTAATAAGTGAAAAATTCCTTAAATACTGCAGCTGCTGCTCATCAACAAGTGAAAATATGTGGGTATACAAACAAAGCGCTAAAACAGTGTCAATATTCCAATAATCTAAAACAATGAAACTTCAAATGAACCAGTGACTTATGCATATACATGAATAAATAAGTGTCCAAAAAATATATAAAAAATTGCAAAAAATTAAAAATATTAAAAATATAAATATATAAATGCAGTGTCCAAAAATAAAATAAAGTTCCGTGCTAAAAAACACAAATGTCCACTGTGAAACTTTAGCGCTGTGTTTATATACCCACTATATTTCACCTGCAGTTACCCATGATGATGCTCTGTGTAACAAGAGACAGTCATAGAACTTTCTGTATAGTCAACAAGGCATATAGCTCACAGTATTCTGGAATCCATATTTATATCAAAAAGAAAGGAAAACAGTCACTAAGTGCATTAAGTCTTTGGAAGAATAAAGTTAAAAGCTTAATTAGTTCTGCTTACTCTCAGAAGCACTGAAGCTTTAGATTCCTTTTCTCAGCAGCCCATCTCAGCCTGCCCCCCTATTTCATAGCACCTGCTCTGAGTTTACAATGGGGAAGATAGGAAAAGGAAGTGGAGAACTGAGCTGCTGAGTTACTACTAAAGGGTGGAGCAGGGTGAGCTGAGCTGCTTAATCACTGCTGAGAGAAGGTTTGGCTGATAAGTCACTACTGGGAGAGGGTACAAGGTTAGCTGTGTTGCTGAGCCACACTGAGAGGGATAACAGGGGGAGCTGAGCTGCTGTGCCACTTCTCAGGGGGATAACAGTTGCTGAATCACTGTTGGGAGGGGCAGGAAGGGTGAGCCGAGCTGCTGAGTCAGTGCTGACAGAGAGCTGTTAAAATAATGATTTGAATGACTTCACTGCTTCTGGTGTGAACTGTGAGGATACATTTCTCCACAGCACTGGCTGTTACAGAGGTCAGCGAGCTTGTTTTAAAGCCTGTTTCCCAATATGAGTATGTGAATACTTAAATGTTTATTGCCTGGCCCCAAGTTTACTACAGTTTTATACAGGGCTTTTTTTCTCAGAGAATAGGTGCAAGAACTCCCCTCTTCTGGGTCACTTCTTGTCTCTGCCCCCCTACAAACCTCGGACCACCATCTTTTAGTCCCACCCCCTACCCACCTCCCAGTACCGCCCCTTTTAGAAAATACAGAACCAAGTATCATTGTGTAGTGATAAGTAGTCTGTATGGAATTTGTTAACAAAAGCAGTGAAGTCTATCCCCCACAGCCAGCAGTAATAGACCCTCCCCAGCAACATTAGATCCCCCACAACTATAGACCCCCCCAGCAACAATGGACCACAAGAAAAATAGACACCAGCAGCAAAAACAGATTTCTTACCAGTCAGGCCAGCATCAAAAGACTCTCCAGCATCCAGCAACAATAGACTCCTTCCTCAGTCTATCCCTGCCATCAACAATTGATCCTCCAGCAAAAAAATCTCAACCAGGAACAATAGATCATCCACCAGTAAAAACAGACCTCCCCAGCAACAATAGATTGCCACACAAAAATAGATGCCCTCCATCAACAATTGACCCCCCCAGCAACATAATCCCCCCCCCCCCTGCAATAATAAATCCCCCACCAGCAACAATAATAGATCTCCCCAGCCACAATAGCCCACCATGCAAAATTAGATCTCTTTCAGGAACAATAGGTCCCCCAGCAGTCAGCAATATTAGACCCTCCAGCATACCCCAGCACCCCTTGCCATTTCATACTTTCACTACAGGAGGTGCCGGAACTGCATTCCCTCACGTTACTGCTGCAAAAATACCCTGGTTTAATAAAGCTGTAAATGTCTCATTCACCAAACATTTACTCCAGTCAAATTAATCACTGTATTTTAAGGCTGGGTTCACACATGCTGCGGCCACGGCACACAGCAGGGGGTCCGGAGTATCCCTGTTCACTGATTCAGCTGCAAATCAGGTCTGAATTTCTGCCTGGGTTTCCACCTGATTCAGAGCCGAAGACACACAGGACCCTTTCCAAATGTGGACTGCGGCTGCCCCAGGGCTGTGTGAACTGGTTCCATTAAGAGCCGCTCAGGTAAAGCTGCATCCAATTCGCATAAGTGGGAACCCAGCCTCAGACACATGCACCAGGAGGATTCCTCTGCAGTGAATGTTTGATGATTGTCACATTCATTCCTTATAAATATGCCCCTCTAAATCTGGGGAGTAATTGAATATTCCACTGAATTATGTATTAGTGCTACAGAAGGTGCTGTCTCTAATTGTAAATGGTTCCCCTTTTACCCTACATTTCTGGGAGGACTCCCCCTCATTAGGAACACTATCATTAAGTTCATCCAAGGTTCTTTTAACAAGTATGATTAATTAAATTGTTCCTTCCTTCCTCAGCTTTTTGCAATCTTTGCATTTGCAACATGTGGTGGTTACTCCGGAGAACTAAGAGTCAGCGTGGACTGCGCCAACAGAACCCAGAGCGACCGCCGCATTGACATCCAAGTGGCTTACCCATTCAGGTAACACTTTACAGCCATTTATTAATATTACATGACATGTAAGCCCAGTCCCACTGCTGAATGTAAACTTATAAGTGAGGCCAATAACAATGGGGGACTTTGCAAGAACAAATTGAATTCAACATTTTTTGCTGTGCCTTACTAACATATTGTATATGTAAATTTCATGTTTTAACTAGAAATGACTAGAAATCACTGGTATGACTAGAAATGACTGAGTATCACAATATGTTTTTAGTCTCCCTATCTTTATCTATCTCAACCAAAGCATCATAAGCCATTTCCATTAACAAGCTGCCCAGTAGTAACCTATCAGGAATAAAGCTGCAATGATAAATGATAGTTGGGGAAGAAAGCTTGAAACTGACTGACTTCTCTAGAGCATTTTGAATAGGTCTTATTAGGTGAAACCATGGGTAAAATAAAAAAAAATACATATATGATATGCAGTCTGCTATTAATATTAACCCATCTGTTTTTTCCTCAGTCCTCCTGTAACAGTTTTATTACCTGTTATGACCTAATATTAAACTACTTCACCGGGCACTTTTTACCCCCTTCCTGCCCATGCCAATTTTCAGCTTTTAGTGTTATCGCATTTTAAATGACAATTGTGTGGTCATACAACACTGTACCCAAATTCATTTTTTATTATTTTCTTCACACAAATAGAGCTTTCTTTTGGTGGTATTTAATCACCGCTGGGATTTTTATGTTTTGCTAAAAAATTAAAAAAAGACCAAACATTTTTAAAAGAAAAAACGTTTTTAAATAAGTAATTTTTCTCCTTCACTGATGTGCACTGATGAGGCTGCACTGATGGGCACTGATAGGTGGCACTGATGGGCACTAATGAGGCAGCATTGATGGGTTGGCACTGATGAGGAGGCACTACAATGCACCACTGATGGGCACTGATAGGTGGCACTGATAAGCACTGATAGGCAGCACTGATGGGCATTGATAGGCAGCACATATGAGCACTGATAGGTGGCACTGATGAGCATTGATAGGCGGAACTGATGGACATCAATAGGTGGCACTGATAGGTGTCACTTATGGGCAATAATAGGTGGCACTGATGGGCACTGAAAGGCTGCACCGATTTGCATAATGTATGGCCACTGATAGGTGGCACCGATGGGCACAGACTGGTGTCACTGATGGGCACGTACTGGCATTGCTGATGGGCACTGTTGGGGCTGCATTGTAATCAGGGCACTGATGATCACCAGGAGCCTCCATATGTAATTACCAATTCAAGCAAAAAAACATTGCTAAATGTTAAGGTGACAGAAAAGCATTATGGATGGCTAATGGTTTTGGGTAATAGAAAGTAATTCATATATAAGGGGTGAGTATAAACGCATGGTATCTGAGATTATTAGATACTGATGTACCTGCTAACTATATAACAAGCCAAAGTTTTAATTGCTTACATTTTGTGATTTCACCAGCTCCTCATTTCAAAAACATCTACTACTTTTTAATTAGAACGTGGTTCTTTAAGAGGTCAGTGATGTATTCATGTCCCTCAAACACTTCCTAACCTCTGCTAACCATGAGTCCTGAACTTTCTCAGTTTGATGAATGGTTCACATTAAAGTCATGCAGTGATTAAGCTTGGGCTATAATTAATATCTCCACAACAGGTTGGAACTGACTTGCAGAACTCTGATCGGCTCATATTATTTCTGAAGGATCTCTGCGAGGATTGTGAGATTCAGTTTATCTTCTGTCCTCGATTAATTGTAATGCCTATTGGTGACTGATGATAGGGGAGATCACAGCCATCTGCAGCTGTAAACTCTGCAATGCACAGAGTATTCGTTTTGTACCGGTGGAAATGAAATCTGCAGTGATGTGTTGAAAAAGTTTATGGATTTTAATTAAACTTTGTTAAATAATAATCTTTGTAATGTAAATGGGACGCTAGTGAGAGCAAAAGAAATTGATTCCAATTTAGAAAATAACTCCAGTAGCCAATAGGGAGCATGAGTAGCCAATGGGAAGGTTTCCCCTCACTTTGTGTGGTCACAATGGGGTGTGGACAGATAGTAATACATTATATATGTTCTTAATAGAGTAGGAAACTTTTTTCAGTTCTTTATTGCTCAAAGTAGAAGGGGGTAGTGGATCTCGTAAAGCAGTAGGTGTTCTCAGTAGGTGTTCTCCATCAGTTCTTAGGCAGTATAGACAGAATGATTATCTTTAGACAACTTTCTCAGGAGTGGTAGTCTAAGGTCGGCTCTTTGCTTGAGTAGGGGCTGGGCGTGCAAGAGGAAAATGGAAAAAACAAAACCTACAAAGTCCAGGTTTAAAAGAGGAATTTGATGCTAGTAAAAAAAAAAAAAAAAAACATACATACTTACCAGAGATGTATAGTAACGAAGTAGAACTACTTAAGTACTGTACTTAAGAACCCAAATGCGGTATCTGTACTTTCCTAGAGTAGAATTTTTTTCTCCTACTTCTACTTTTACTTCACTACATTTTTTCAATGATTTTGATACTTCTACTCAAGTATTTTTTTTTTGTGCTGGATAGTTACTCGTTACTTTTAAAAAAATTACCAGTGCCAGAACAGTAGATGGCAGGTTGCATAAAGCTCAAAAAAATGTGTATAATGTCATTTGTAAATCAGCGCATACGAAAATAAAGGCTGTGTATAATAAAAGCTGCTATACCAAATCTTTCCAATAAAAAGAAAATATGAAACAAACAAATAAATGGTGCTACAGCGCTTAAAGTGCATCAAGAAACTACTAACAAACACAGGTTAATCATTTGAATAAATCATTTGAAATAATAAAAACAATATGATGTTCAAACGTTTGACTTATTTCTTTAATAACTACATAACACAGTACTTCTACTTCTACTTTCAGTACTTGAGTAGAATTTTTTTTTCAAAACTACTGGTACTTTTTACTTTTAGTACTTAAGTAGCAAATTTTTTGAAAAAACTACTTGCAATACTTAAGTAAAAAAAATGTTGAATACTTTAGTACTTCTACTTAAGTAACTTTTTCTGCGAGCACTTCCACTTCTACTCAAGTAATTTTTTGATCGAGCACTTGTACTTTTACTCAAGTAGAAATTTCGAGTACTTTATACAAGTCTGATACTTACCCCCCTGCTGCAGCATCGGTCTGATGTTGCAACTGTTCACCGCTGCCTCTAAACCCGAGAATTGAGCGATCATATGACCGCTGATTGCTCAGTTCTCAGCCCACTCTGAGCAGAGAGCAGTTTTCTGTCTTGTATTAGTGCAATGTGGATTTCTTTTTATTTTACAATTCACAATATGTTTTTAGAGACCAAAGGAGGATTCCACTTTATCTTGAAACTACAGTATATATATTTTAACACAGATTTTTGTTTTGCACTTTGTACAAATCCTATGGATTGGCTATGGATTTTTACCATGTATCATTCTCTATATACTAGCCCTGAAGAAAGGGGATGCAATGCCCCCGAAACGCTTTGGCTCTACTTGTATATTTTTATCTTTAATAAAACAATAAAAATCACCCAGTGACACTTTTTTCAGACACCGGATGCTCCTCTCCAATCACCGAAGTATTCCCTGTGGTAACGCCCCCCATTGTCATTATCAGAAAGGTAGTAGCCCTAGACCTTAACAGAGTCCATCACCTACCATCTACAAGTGGGATATAACCCATTTGGAGCAATTCCCTTTATACCCTCTACACAGTAATCTGCTGCTAGGCAGCCTCCTGCGGCACCAGTCCAGCACTGTCTTCCACCCAAACTTGGTGCTTTCATCTTTGCTAACCTGTCTTTTTTTAATAATGTTTATTTTTATGTATGTATGGATGTGAGCCTCGCGCTGTCCTAAGAGTGATGGATATAAATACCCTTGATGCTGCTTGTACCTATTACTGTTAACCGTGCAGTAGAAGAATTATAAAATGGGGGGAGGTACCGCGCTTCAAAGATTACTTGTATTGTGTATACTCATAGTGAATAGATGTGTAAATAATATTAAATAAATACAACTTAATAATGGATATAAAATAGTTCCCCTGAAGAAGTCACGTGACCGACCGTGACGTAACGCGTAGGGCGTAGCATCGTAGTACCGGAAGTGACGTACGGAACGCGGAAGTTTGACCCGCAGATGTACACAAACCGCTCAGAACGGCAATGCTTATGTGAGTTGTTATGATTTTTATTTAATAAACCAATCGGATTGAATATACTACACTATATTGGCCCCTTATTTTGAGATCTGAGGTAGTACCGGAGGGCCCGCTATTGGTCCAGAGCAAGAAGTATACCACCATCCTTCCACCATATATACCCTAAGAAGGAGAGGAGGAAAGTACAGATCTTTTAGATCTAAAGGCGCCATACTTGAATAATTAAGGTGAGCGATTAGCACACCCACAGCTGAAGAGCACTACAGAGCACCCATTACTGTCACTAAGGTGGAAGAAAGTTCACAGAGATACTTGGAAGAGGAGAATTAACGCTCTAAGCCTTTTTTCTTTTAATATTTTGGGACACTTGAGCACTTTATAGCATATTCTGCACTTTATTTGGAGGTTGTGCAATACAGCCACTGTATATTTTGGTTCTTATACTGCACTGTACACTTTATTGGCACACTTTATATTTATATGTATATAACTATACTGCACAGAATATCACGTTTAGCACTTTATATATGATACATTATTTTTATAGTCATATATTTATATATGGTTTCCGTTACTGAACACTGTACATCACCATTTGAGCACTATTATTATTATAATATGTAATGTTATATGTATATGTTTTATACTGTATACTGATATATGTAATGTTTTGACATTGGTTGTTTGAGGATATACAGGAAAGATTTATTTGTTTTTTTTTTTAATATCTTTTTTTACATCTATTTTTTATCCATTATTAAGTTGTATTTATTTAATATTATTTACACATCTATTCACTATGAGTATACACAATACAAGTAATCTTTGAAGCGCGGTACCTCCCCCCATTTTATAATGTTTATTTTTAGTTGGGACTGAGGAAATCCCCTCGCTTTTTCTTTGGTTACCTGGACAAAAATTGAGATAACATTTAAGTGGGACCTGTTCCTTGATATCCCATAATATTGGAAGTGAACAGAGGAGCATCCAGTAACTTAATTTCACTTTTTCCAACATTTAATAGTAAAAAGCATCAAACACATGTTTTGGGGGGGAAAAGCATCCCCCTTTTCCAGGACTTGAACAGTGAATGGTATTAGAATAACAACAGAATGCAATAAGGGACCTATGTTAAGGCTTGATGAAGACTAGTGTCTCCTAATGCCACTAAAGGTGGCCAGAGTGACATCCTATATGACCTATGATGCCAACCAGTATGATGTGGGACAAGGACTTTTAGGCACCATAATGAAATGGCATGAGGCTGGTGTTAGTGACAGATTTTCATAGCTATCAGTATCCACACTGGGAAGACACTTCTCCTTTGGTTATCAGGACCCGAAGTGAGATAAAATTTTACCAATATGGACAGTAATAAAACCTTTCCTCGCTGCCACCAAAACCAAAACATTAATTGTGAATAGAGTGGATCTTTATCTTTTCAGATCAATGCACCTTCAAAAAAAAAATACAAAATTCTAGAGGAGATGAAAAAATTGGATGGGACCATTCAGAGAAAAGGCTTTGTGGCCTATGCATCACAGCAAGCATGGATACAGACTGCATTGTTTCAGGAAAGCATTCTCTTTGGACAGATCTTCAATAAATCATATTTTGAGAGAATCCTAGAAGCCTAAGCCCTTCCTCCTGATCTGGAGCTTTTACCGCATGAAGACCAAACTGAAATTGGAGAGTGGTGTGTAAACTTATCTGCTGCTACTCCTTGTCTGCTGTTGATGTTCTTCTTGGGAACAATCTGTTTTATGAAGTCATTGGACAGAATGGGCTGTTAAAAAATAAAACAAAGATCCTGATGACACACGGCCTCACTGCTATTTCTAAAATAATTCCAAAATCACAAGCTCCAAGACACCGCTGCTACTAACTGCTAGACATAGGAGATTGGAAGTCAGATTTTTGGTGTTACAAAACTGCTACTCACTGTTCTAGCTGCTGGGGATTCTGACACCCTACACCAGGGGAAGTGGGGTCAAGTGTCCTAAAATCCCTGTCAGACCTTTTTACATATCAACTCATGCACTGTTAATGGACACCATCACAGGAAAAACAATAGACCTCAACAGGCACTGTTCACTGCTGCTCCGAAAGGGAGAGTGAGGCTGTATAGGGGCCTAGTGTGTTGTATAATAAGTGTCCACTGCATTAATAGGTACTATAAACTGCATTAATATGTACTATATGCAATTATTTTGCACATTTTTATTTGTAAGATGTTAGACGATCTGAAATAAATATATTTAGTTCATGCAGTAAAGATCAGTAACACCTATGGCCTTCATTTGCAGAAAGACATTCATTTATTCCATTAGGCTTAAAAAAATATTTGATGGCTTCCTGCATAATGTTTTTCCAGGCCTGAATCAAACGGACAATTATTTTTTATCAATACGTGGATGTTCTCTTGCAATAGGAGCTTAGCCAGTGACAGTCCAAATGTGCTAAACCATTGACAAATCAGGAGGCCTGACTTAATTTTTCCCCCATTGTCTCAGCTGTGAGATCAAGAAATATCTTGCTTCAAGCAATCCAATGTTTACGAGTAAAAATAAACCAGTACAAAGTAAGAGGTTTACTTAAAGTGACCAAGTCAAAAGTAAAATAACCCCATCCTGCACAAGAAGATTCTCTATACTTATACCTATTCAGCGCCCATGTGTTGAAACTCTGTACATTGCTGATTCAAGGTTACTGCAGGTATTCAGCAGTTCGGGTGTGTTGAATACATGCTACCAAAGTACCAATGTCACGTGCTGTGGTTTCTCCCACCAGCTCATTTGTACTATAGTAACATAAAAGCCAGTGAGAGAAACTACAGTGAGTTGAAGGGAGAGCAGATATTCAGTGTTGGATACCTTCAGTGGCTGGGATCAGCAATGTGGCAGCGTTTTAACACATGGGCCCCTGGAAAGGTAGGTATATAGCATCTTCTTCTACAGACTGGAAGTACAATGAGTGGTGACATTAGGGCGGTATAAGGGAGTATGATATAGGGTAACCTAGGAGCAGTATATGGGGTACAGTATAGGGTTACATAGTGAAAATATATTTGGGAGCAATATTTGATGACATGGGGGAAGAATATTAAGGTGCACTATATAAGCACAGTAGCATTTTTAATGTTATATATGCTTATAGGCAAGTTGCCTACAGTAAGATAACTCGTTTTGGCTGCCCTAGCCAGGGGGAAGGGGTTAATATTTTTGCCACCTCCCCAAGCCTAAGTTCATGAGATTTTTGGGGTCAGGACTTCCATCTTGTGTGTTACAAAAGGGAAAAGGGTTTTGGGTCCCCAGAGAGCGGGAACTGGGGTTTTAGTTGCAGACGAAGGGAGAAGAAGAGGACCACGGAGACTTGTAGTCTGCCCACATCGACTCGTCAGGACACCGTCATCATGGACACTGCCATTCTGGACTCATCATTTATGGACTCTTCTTGCACAGGTATACTGCGGCAGCCACAGTTAGGGTTAGTTAGGAGAAGGATTTTTGCCTGTTATGCTGTTACGTTAAGTTCCAACAGTAAAGTTGTTTCAATCGCTTTGAGCCTGGTCTGAAGTTTTTTAAAGGGGTGCATGTTGGTTCTGGCGTATTCCAAAGAATTTGGGTCTGTAAAGCACTGTGAGTTATGAGTAACTACAATACAAGAGGTTAACTCGACAAGACATAGAAGAGGAGGTAGTTGCCATGGTTAACCAAAGGAAAGAACATGGTAAAAGCAACCAGACCTTTGGCGTGGTACCTGGTTAGGTGACAGGTCCTCTGGTAGCGAGGGAATTGGGGTTCTGGTTCCCTCTCTAGCAGTCCATCTCCCACGATAACCATGAGCGGATTAGCATCACGGAGATACAAGGACTGATCATGAGAAGGTGTTGATGAGCATGCATGAGGTCCACGCAATGTGCTCGGTGGAACACCATTCTCTTACTGAGAGTGAGGTAACAGAAAGTGCTGAACTGGTGGGGTGGGCGCAAGCTCAGCTTGTCCCTCCTAATGTAAAACAAACCAGCACAGTGTGTAGCAACATGGCACACCCTACCTGTCAGAGGAACTCTACACTTCAACACTACACACAATGAGGCTCATCTCTAAGTCGGGGAACTGTCTTAATGTTTGACTTTTCACATGACCGCAGTCATGAGTCTGCTTAGTCCCGGGCATTAATAAGCATGCTCCGCACAAAGCATGCCTCCATGTGCATGGGTGCAGCAGACCCCTCCCATGTGCTGGATGTAATTCTCAGTAATTGTTATCATGTGGAAATGGATAATTCATGGTTCCATTTCTCTTTATGTATGTTGGCATCTGTCTTTTTCATCCATAAGTGCATTGTACAACTTCTCATGTCTGCTTAATACTTCCTTTTCCTCTCTTCACCTTATGATATAACCACACTGCTTAAAATAGTACTATACTGAAGGATAAGGGTTCAAAACATTATGGTAAAAAAACACCCTAGTACATTTACAACTCCTTCTGCCCCCAAACACTTACCTTCCATTCTTGTCACTGCTGCCGGGTCGATCTGCACTGATCCCTCAAATTGAGTGGGTTGTGGAGGAGAGGTGAAGGCAGGGGAATAATTGGATCCTGCAGCTGCCTGTCAATTAGCTGGGAGGGAGGATTTATTCTGCTATGACTCAATTTTATCATTAAATTACCCTGGACTTTCTAATGTTTGTTTGGCGATCTCATTGGATTTTATGTGTGTAGATTCTTAACTCTGGGCCCTTTTCCTTTTTCCTAAAGGGGGTCCCAGTTTTGTGGGGTGCTGATGAGCCAGTGCGCCCAGAGACCCTTAGTTTCGGTAACAATCTGAAACAAGCAGCCCATTTATTCCTGTGTCCCCCCCCCCCCCCCCACTGCCTGTGACTGAACAGTGAATGCAGAAGCAGCACAACAATGAGCTCATTTCTCTAACAAAAAGGGAGAAAGGGGACACCCACTAAGTGTCACAATAAAATAATCCACTTTATTAAAATACAATTAGTGGATTTTCAATTGGACTTTATTTTGGGAATTATTGCACCTTTCACGTTTGGGCTGATTTTTGTGTGATAATTTCAATATATTGTTTCAAGGAATTCTTTTTAAGGAATATTAATTCACGTTGTATATATTGTTTTTCTGTTATCATCACTATTTGTTTAAAAAGGTCAAGAGTTTTTTTGGTATCACCTTTCACTTGTTTATGATGACAACACTGTAGCGCACCAGACTTTTTTCATTATCCTACACCATTTAAATGTTTTTTTTTATAAAACAATTCCTGTAAATACGTTATCTCATATCTTTTATGGCCGGTCATGGGACCTCCTGCCTCTCTCCTCCTCTGATTTAAGGGCTACAATTGGAGGAGCCAAGATCCCCCTCTCACTTCAGTCCGGGAGGTCATGTGACTGCTGTGCTGGCCGCTCAGCCCCTTCCGCTGTAGCCCTTAGATGGGGGAGGAGCACCGCCTGAGGTCTCATGACCGGCTATAAAAGATATGAGATAAGGTATTTACAGACATAGTTTTATAAAAAAATTTACACAGTTTAGGATAGATTGATAGAACAGAGGGGTTGGCAGTAATATTTCTTTACCTTTACTGCCATCTACTAAAAGTGACAGGAGGGGAAAGGCGGAGACAGCTCACACCAACAGGAGCTGACAATCAGAGAGGGAGGAGGAAAGAGGAGAGCAGCGGGATGACGGAGTCACATAAACTGACCAGGGTAATCATGAATCAGCAGCTTTGATTACCATGGTCAGCACACTAAGGGGAACATAGGAACAGGCAGGATCAGCCAGGTTTTTTACAGCATTGAGAGGGACAGATTAGACCGCTCAAGCACTGTGCTGTGTAATCTTCTTTAAGAAAACAGGATCTCTTTTTTTTTTTTTTTTAGGTTACAACCACTTTAAGTCAAATTCAGGTACACACATTCCTTGCGCTACAAAAATATATTTAATGATGTTATACTGAATACAGAGCTGCATGAATTTGTATTTTATATCTGCCCAGAGTTCAGCTTTAAACTATTTGTCACAATAACACTTCAGCACAGCACAGGGTGTTCTCGTCTATCAGAATGACATTTCTTAATTTGCATTTTAGCAGCATTGTTAATTTGGTCACTTTGTATATTATTTTTTTAAATTCTAATTACAAAATGACAAAAATGCACATATCGCAAAGATGCAGTACACCTAAAGATGCACTGAACGCAAAGCACCTTCCTCATGATGTATTGCTGCAATAAGTGACGTTTTAACCTCATATGCTTACATTTTACAGGCAAACCAATAGCGCTCACCGTTTTGCCCACAATAAAAGTAATTTGCCTGAAAACGATGCACAAATTGCACATTGTTCGCCTTGTCAGCCTTTCCAACGCAGGCAAGATATATGGTGATGAGGTGACATATTACAGGCTTTTATTTTTCTGAATACTGAGCAGGGCCATACATCTTAAATCACAATAAAGAGAAAAAAATCCGTTCTAGCTCGGCAAATGAGTCCAGGAATAGGAGCATGGAATTTGTGGGAGCGTTCTGTGTTTTCTGTTGTTTGGTAAATGAGCTCAGGTTGCCATGTTCTGTCACAACAAGAGAATTATTTATCATACTTTTCCAGCTATAACGAAAGGCCACAACCTCCGTAAAAATAGCAATAGATTTATGAAGAACAATTATAGTACGAGTCGGAGATCTCATTGCATTTGGTGGGTAATTCTTTCACATTTAGAGTTGACACAGTAGTCTTAGCATTTACAACTTTACGTAAGCTACAAGAGAACAACAAGGATTAAGAATCCGTTATCTTACAGCAGAATTTTGGCCAAAAATAAGATAAAAATGAATAAGCCTATTAAAGATAAAATAACAAAACTGACATTTGCTGCAATATTCACCTTTAATCCAGAGATTTTCCTGCAAAACTTTTTTTTCTGCTGCTAGATGTCTTCAATCTCAGCCCCCGTTCACACTGGGGCGACCTGTTAGGCGACCTGGTCGCCTGACAGGTCGCCGTAGGTCGCCTTCCATAGAGAAGCTGCGGACCCGTTCTAATAGGAGCAACACAAGTCGCTCCGACTTAGAAAAAGGGTCCGGAGCTTCTTTGGAGCAACCCGGAGCGACCTGCATAGACTTCAATGTTATGAAGTCCGTGCCGGCCGCTCCGAGGTCGCGGTGCGAGCAGCGCGCCGCGACCTATGAGGTCGCCCGGCAAAGTAGCGTCGCCCCAGTGTGAACGGGGCCTGATGGTCACCATCATTATTTTATTTTTTTTTTCGTTTTTAACAATACCAGATAAGAAGAGCAATATTCAAGTTATTTTGTATGAAATAAAAATAAAGACATAAATAAGCAGTCTAATAGTCACATATAGTTGCCAAGTAGGGCCTAGTAGAAGTAAAGAATTTCAGTTCAACATTTATATAGTAAAAATTAAAAGAAATCATAGTTATTTTAATACATATACCACTAAGTTAGCAGAAGCGAGTATCAAGTGTACCAATTCACCCAAGCATTCCAGTTTTTATCAAAGGAGGAGCAAGAGGCTACTCTAGAGGATATTAGTTTTTCATAGTGATAATGAAGATGAATTCAGGCAACAACCTCAGATGGGTTTGGTGTTAGGTCATCCTACAGTGTCTACCAATAACTAATTTGGCTGCCATCAGCACATGGATTATTACTATTCTGAGGGGGGGGGGGGGGTAGGATATTTGTCAATACCAATATGTAAAATTGCTAGTGCGGAAACTGGAGGTGATAAAATACTAGTGATCTCTGAAAGAATACTGAATATTTTCCTTCAGTAGCTGGTAAGAATTTTACAAGTCCAGCACGCATTGTAGATGTTGCCTATTTGCCCGCAATTTCTCCAGCAAAGGGGTGAGCTTGAAGGGAAAAAATTTGCCAATTGTTACGGAGTCCTGTACCATCCCGCCGCTACTTTCTGGGATGGTCACCATTATTTAATCCATATCTTCTGAGCTCAGGTCATCTTGGGCCTGCTCCAGCTTGGGACTAGACAGTAAATTATGAAGCAGCAGAGTAATGAGCTCTTTGATTGGCCACTTGTGCTGCATCTTCCTCCCACACACCAGCCCTGCTGGAGGCCTATAACGAGCTCCTGCCGGCTTCAACAGGAGAGAAAGGGAACCCTGTGCATGTGCAGCCCTTGGGAAAAGTACAGTGCTAACACTTACAATATATGGCTAGGGGGCACTCGTCCTAATACCTGGTCTGTCCTAGTAAGAAGACAGAATAGAGCCATTAAAAGCATTTTTGAAAGTGAACTTCATTTTAGTTAGCAGAACAGAGCCTAAAGCTGGCCATTCACTAGTAGATTTCCAAATAAATGCCTGCTGACTCTGCATCAATACAAGCCAAACTACAGTCCGAAATGTAGGACCCACTTTGGAGCCCATCCATGAGTATGCACCAACAGCTTTGAAAAAGGGGAGGCAATTTCCCTGAAATGCGCTGGCTCAATCTTTAAGTTTTGATACTTTCAATATACTATTGTATTTTCCCATCAAGAGTCACATTATTTCTGACACCGGGTGCTCCTCATTCGAATAAACGTTTTTACAAACATTTGTTTGAAGATTCAGTCACTTAGTAAATGTCATTTGGAAGTATTTAAATTTTTTATTTACTGTTAACATTCAATTTTGGAACATATGGATTTAACTGAACAAAAACAAAACAACATACACTTTTAGAAATTGGTTTGTTCAAGAAAAATGTTCCATCTTGCGCTGTCAAATTTTCTCATCACTGCAGGATTGATTTGACCTCACTAACAGTTAGAAAATGTAACCAGTGTCCTGAAAAATGAAGAATGTTTAAAGAAATTCTACTACTGTATGGTTAGCTATAGTTTTAAAATGTGATTGGTATATGGTGATGCTATAGTGTAAAAAGAATGCATAGAGCATTTTTTTGAAAAAAGGAGAACTTACTCTGTCTTTAGGTTAAATATTGCTATTATCCTCTAGAACAATGGTCTCCAAGTTGTTGCCCATGGGCTAGATGCAGCCCTTTAATTGCCCTTATCTGTCCCCAGGGTCACTATTCCTCACACTGCTGCGAGGCACTATTCTTCCCACTGGACACCTACAGTGGGGCATAATTTCTGCCACTGACACCAACGATCTGGCACTTTCCATCCCATTCATACAAATGATGGGACACTATTCCTCCTACTATTACCAATGAAAGAGCACTATTCCTTCAATACCGTAAATGGAGCAATATTCCTTCAACTTATACCAATGATAGGGCACTATTCCTCTCACTAGTACCAATGATGGGACACTATTCCTCCAACTATTACCAATGATGGAGCACTATTCATCATACTATTACCAATGATGGAGCACTATTCCTCGAACTATTACCAATGATGTAGCACTATTCCTCGTACTATTACCAATGAAGGGGCACTATTTCTCTAACCCATACTAATAATGGGACACTATTTCTTCAATACCATAAATGGAGCACTATTCCTTCAACTTATACCAACGATAGGGCACTGTTCCTCTAACTAATACCAATGGTGGGCCACTATTCCTCAAACTAATACCACCAATGATGGGGCACTATTCCTTCACCTAATACTAACAGGGGGGCAATATTCTTTCAACTAATACCAATGATGGAGCACTATTCCTCCAACTATTACCAATGATGGAGCACTATTCCTCCAACTATTACTAATGATGGAGCACTATTCCTCCAACTATTACCCATGATGGAGCACTATTCCTTCAACTATTAGCAATGATGGGGCACTATTCCTCCAACTAATACTAATGATAGGGCACTATTCCTTCAACTATTACCAATGATGGGGCACTATTCCTCCAACTAGTACCAATGATAACCAATACCAATGATGGGGCACTATTCCTCCAACTAATATGAATGTTGGGGCACTATTCCTCCAACTAATGCCAATGATGGGGCAATATCCCTTCAACTAATACCAATGATGGGGCACTATTCCTCCAACTAGTACCAATGATAACAAATATCAATGATAGGGCACTATTCCTCCAACTAATACCAATGATGGGGCACTATTCCTTCAACTAATACCAATGATGGGGCACTATTCCTTCAACTAATACCAATGATGGGGTGCTATTCCTCCAACTAGTACCAATAATACCTAATACCTATGATGGGGCACTATTCCTCCAACTAATAACAATGATGGGGCACTATTCCTCCAACTAATACAATGATGGGGCACTATTCCTTCAACTAATACAATGATGGGACACTATTTCTTCAACTAATACCAATGATGGAGCACTATTCCACAAACTAGTACCAATGATGGGGCACTATTCCTCAAACTAGTACCAATGATAATGAATACCAATGATGGGTCACTATTCCTCCAACTAATACCAATGATAGGGCACTAATTCTTCAAATGATACCAATGATGGAGACCTATTCCTCCAACTAATATGAATGATGGGGCACTATTCCTTCAACTAATACCAATGATGGACGCTATTCATTCAGCTAATACCAATGATGACAGGCTATTACTTCAACTAATACCAATGACGGGGAAATTCTATCACCAACCAGCTTTAGTGGCCGCCATTCTGGCCCCCAGCTGATGCATGTTGTTATTGGTTGTTCCCTAAATTGATGAGCCAGTATTAGGGGACTTATATTTGCTTTAAATATGGTGAGGTCAGCTACAGTTAACAATTTATTTCTGATATAAAACTGTAGCTATACATTTACCAAAGCTTACAAATTATTTTAGGGTTTTTGATTCAACATATTTTTGTTATGGTAATGAGTTAAAAATCTTATCTTTTTTTTTTTAATGGTTAATTACTAATATTAGATATGATTGTTTCAATAGTACTACTTGCAGCAGCAACAGCTTTGGCAAGCTCACTTTATAGATATCTTGGGAATCAGACCTAGAGAGCAGGAAAGTTTAGATTACAAACACTAATGAGTGAATCACTCTGAAGGGACAGTTTCCCTCCCTCTTTCAAAGAGACCAGACCCTCTTGCATAGTTTGCTATATATATAGGGGGTGGCTGTGTGCTTTGCAAACTGAGTGTCATGAATGCATCTTGTATTTTTTTTTCTAATTAATTTCAAAGAAGAATACAGAACAATTTACAAATCTATAAATGTTAAAATGTTAACATACAATTAACCTAAAAACACTGGTTTTGCGGGGCCAGGGTTTAACACAAGCAAGACATAAAGTGCAAAAGTGCATAAAAGTGTAAAACTTGTTTTGTCAATTTTTATAGGGGATAGAAGAGAGAAGGGTTACAACCTTCTATCTTGGTCACAATGCTGCTGATTTACTATAGGCTATTGTATCAAATGTGGGAAACAACAACATTTATAATGAAGGTATACTGGACAGCCACTGAAATATCTTGTGAATATTTAAAGTGAACATACACACCAAGAGCAGTTTTGATAAAAAGCATAAAACAAAACTTTACTGGACATCAAAATACATAAAGCTTAATTACACATAAAAGTTACCATCAACAATACACCAAATAACAAGACTTAAACATACACTCCTATTTCCAATATCCCAAAGAAAGGTCAAATAATACTTAACTCTGGCAACAGCTTGCACTCAATATCTGGAACAGGACAATGAGGTCTTGGCTGCATGTTTCTACAACTCCAAACAGCGAACCATCCCAAAACGAACCTCCTCCGCCATGCTAGAGACTCTATTTATAGTCCTGTATACCAGAGACCACCCACAGAATGTGGTCATTCCTTTTGACCACTCACTTATGAGTGAGGTCATCAACACATGGTTGCACTTCCACCCATAACCACATGGTTAATTGGATATGCTGCAGCCATCTTTACATACACGACATCGAAAGCCCACTAATCTACCTGTGGGTGAGAGATATTATTACACATGTATGGGAAAATTTTTCATGAATCAGGTAAAAATATCCACAACTGATACAGCTGTTCAAAGTGAATTTTCACTGCACAAGGGAACTTTCACATAGCTTAATGAATGATGTGAAGTTCTGCTGGTTTCCATCATCCAATCACGTGCAAGCAAAAATACTGTTTCATTTTTTTTTCTTTGCAACTGATTGTGTATTCTTTGGTAATTGAGTTTTCATCTCAGTCACAAAACTAAGTGACAAATCCCTTGCAAAGTGAAAATTCACCTAGCAAAAAAAATATCTCTAGTCGTCTATTGAATCAACCCCATTGTGTTAATCATTACTTCCTATTCTGTCTCTAAATGACAGGGGTTCCCAACCTTCTCTACTCCATCCAAAACCAAAAAATAATTGGTCTTTTAGATATTACTTCTCAGTACACAATATCTTAAACTACCAGCTAATATTTTTTACAGCTTCTTAAACCACTTAATCCCCGAAAGATTTTACCCCCTTCCTGACCAGGGTTTTTTTTGCAATTTTTTACTGCGTGACTTTAAAGGACAATTGCACGGTCGTGCGACGCTGTACCTAAACAACTTTAATGTCCTTTTTTTCCCACAAACAGAGCTTTCTTTTGGTGATATTTGATCACCTGTGCAATTTTTACTTTTTGCGCTATAAACAAAAAAAGAGCGTAAATTTTGCAAAAACAACAATATTTTTCACATTTTTTTATATGAAATTCCCCCCCCAAAAATTTAAAAATCAAAATTTTTAACATTTTTGGCCAATTTGTTTTCTGCTACATATGTTTGGTAAAAAAAAAAAATCGCAAAAAGCGTATTTTGATTAGGTTTGCGCAAAAGTTATTGCCTTTACTAACTAAGGGAAAGATTTTTGTCATTTTTGGTGGGTTTTTTTTAACGCGTAATGGCGGCGATCTGCGATTTTTTTTGCGGTACTGCGACATTGCGGCGGACAGATCGGACCCTTGACTGACATTTTTTACACTTTTGGGGTTACCAGTGACAATACTGCAGTAATCAGTGCTATACATATGCACTGTTACTGCATATTTACACTGGTAGGGAAGGGGTTAACTTTATTGGGGAAGGAGGGGTTAAGTGTGTCCCTAGGGGCGTGCTTTTTACTGTGATTGGCTGTGGCTACTAGTGTAGGAACAGTGATCAACGGTCCTTCATAGTAGAACCGTATGATCACCATTCCTACACAGGAGAGAATGACAGGCGGCTTTGTTTACATCAGCCGCCTGCCTTTCTCCCTCTGCACCGGCGATCGGCTAGTGACCGGCGGACATCGCCACATCGGTCACACGCACGGACTTGCTAGGGAACGAGCCGGGGCGGGAGCGCGCCTCCGCGGGCGCGCGCTCGCCCGCTATGCTCCCAAGCAAGTGACAGGCTAGTGACGTATATATATATACGTCACTTTGCGTGGCAGGGGCTGACTGCCGACGTATATAGTCGTGCGGCGGTCGGCAACCGGTTAAAACATTTACTTTTTTAACTAGACTTCCTCAATCCAGATCCATTTTTTTAACCCGAAAAATACAAAATAAAGTAGTTCAAAAAGTACAACTCTGCTTATCCAGTATTATATAATTGGCACAAAGTGGATTTATCTTCAGTTATATATTCATCTCGACATTTGCATTTCATTCTGATGTTTTCACACTTAATCTGCATTTCTGGTATTTTTTTGTGCTAACTTCTGAAATCCCATTTATTATTTAAACATCATGCTCAAGCAGGCTCCATGCGCAATTTACATAACATTTATAAAAACCAATAGCATTTTCGAGCCGATTCATATATTTCATTAAATAAACATGAATTGTAGCATTTAAATAAACACACTGAAAAAAAGATTATATATGAGCAGCTCTGTTACAAGTTTCAGCTATACGTGCTGTGCTGCTAACGGCCTAAACTACAAGTCTCAGGAGGTGTAGTAGCTGAGAACTGTAGCAGGTTTTGGTAGACAGGGTGGAGGGAGGAAATTTTAGTGTTCAAATTTTCACAGTACTGAGCTTTCCTAAACTGACTCAGAGACACAACTTACTTGCTGAAAATTATATAGGAATGTATTGTGTTTTTATGGTTTATCTGTTATGTTTGGACTTAAAATGGTTAAATTATTTTATTTCCTTTTAATCTGGTAATTTTGATTTCTTAATATTTACATATTTAAGCCATCAGGTGACTAGTTGCCAGTAGCTTTCTGAGGTCTTAGATGACAACTTTGGTTGTGAAATAGACATGCAGAGCAGGAAAATCATATTGCACAACCTGCAGAATTGCTCACTGCTTCGGAACAGACTCCTGCTTCCCGCTGCCAGTTTGAATCTGTGGGGGGCATTATGGAAGACTTACCTCGTAGTTTGCTGTCCTCTAGTGCTGACAGCTGTAGGCTCCATACCATGTTCTACTTCACTTTTACTGGGTCAACTCTTCTCTCTTCAGTAGCTGATTATGTAATACCTGCACATGTGTGCTGAAGTTACATGATTCTAGCACCCAACTCCGTTCTCTACATATTGTGGGTGGCCACAGTGGGCCAAGAGTGTACATTGTGCTGTGCATGTGCTGCAGGCACTGTATGCAGTAAAAATATTGCAGGAGATGGGTAAAGGATTTTTTTTGGCATAAGAGACATACAAAGTCTATTCTATTACATAGATAATTCTGACTTGTTCCCAAACATACAAATGGTGCTGAGGTTTCTTCTTTAAATAGCCAGGCATGCTTTGCAAACTTTGTATCATGGATGTATCCTGCATGAAGTGTTTATTTGTAAAACTGGCTACTTTTATATAGAAAAAAAGAACATTATATTTCATTATCTAAGGAAAATATTTCAATTTGTCAACTATTCAAAGAAAATTGAAATGTAGCCTACTATAACCCTTTTTACTTTACACACAGAGCAACTCTTTCAGGTCGATTAAAAAAAATAATATGAAAGCTATCTACAATAGAAGATCTTATACTCATTTTTTTCCAAGTGTTCTACTTTTGCTCTGGTCCAGTGCTGTGGCCTCTATTAGTCTCTTTAGCTGTTGACACTTCCGAAAGTGTTGGATGCCTGTTTCCCTGTTTCATGAATCCTTCCGCTGACTATATAACTCAGCAGTGATGTAGGGTTTGCTGGGGTGCTTTATCATATCAGCCTGGACTCACAAAAGAATTATGCAGACAACAGCAACCAAACCGCTGCTTTAGCGTCGTTGTTTTCATTATTTAGGATGGATTGGAGTCAACAGGTTTACTGTACATCTAATTGCTTTAGAGTAAAGCAATTCACTGTTCAATAACTCAGATGATAGTGGGGGGCCTCTGCCACTTGGAAAACTCATAGGCTTTTTTAGACCTCTGGTTCAGAACTCCCCTGAGAATCCTGCAAAGGATCCAGGATTGGCACCCCATGGCATTCAGAGAGACCTATTTAATCCTGTGTGGGGATAGGGTATCCTCCACTTGTGCCCATTAAAGGTTGCGTGTTTCTACCCTACAGTGTGACCACAACCTCAGCAGATGTAAGTCATTTTCTTTTTTATCTTATTATTAAACTTTTCTGAATTGGCCTTTATATCTGAATTACTTACTACACTATACGGGCTCCCCCACTCTCTATTTTCTTTTCTGACCCATAGGTCTTTAGCCAGCCTTTTGTGCCAAACCCCTCAGGCCTCAATAGATCACCACATCCTAAATTCCCCAAAATTATCTTTTAAAGACATTGAAGTGTTTGTAAACTTAAAAAAAAAAAAAAAATGCTGCTGCCTCTTTAATGTATTGTATATTGCTTTGTAATGTTGTAATGACTCCGACTCCGACACTGTATCTTCTGCTGCCCTATCCCAAGGTGGTCTTCTCTGGACTCACTCCCCCAGACCCTGTGGACGCAAGGGAGGGGGTGTTGGGATCCTTCTAGCCCCACATAGCACCTTTCAGGTACTTCATCCACCTCCCTCTGTCACTCTCCTCATTTGAGGCACTTTGCATTCGTCTTTTCTCTCCAGTTTCTCTAAGGATAGCTGTGTTCTATCGCCCCCCTGGACCAGTATCAACCTTTCTTGATGACTTCTCTTCTTGGCTACCCTACTTTCTCTCTTCTGAAATCCCCACAATCATTCTCGGCGACTTCCACATCCCTTTTAATACTAATGCTCCTACCACTTCCAAACTTCTCAGTCTAATCTCCTCCTTTGACATGAAGCAATGGATACATGTTTCTACTCACTCTGAAGGCAATATCCTGGACCTTGTTTTCTCACACCTATGCACTCCTTGCAACCTCCCCAACTATCCTTACCCTCTCTCTGATCACCACCTTATAAGTTTCACTCTCTCTCTCTCCTCCACTTCCTCTCCCTCCAACTGCCTTACAGTTACCTGTAGAAACCTATGCCATCTCAACCCTTCTCTTCTCTATTCTGCTACCGACCACCTCTATGACTAAATCGCACCACTATCCTGCAGCAACCTAGCCATTTCTGTCTACAACGCCTCACTCTCAGCCTCCCTGGACTCACTGCCCCCCCCCCCCCCTCACTACACATTGAATCAGGCCTCGACCTCTGCAGCCTTGGCAAACAGATAACACTAGAAGTCTGAAAAAGTATAGCCGTGCTCTTGAGCGCTTATGGCATAAGACAAGGTCTCAGAAAGATTTCAAACAATATAAATCTGCCCTCCAAAAATACAATTTCAGTCTCAACACAGCCAAACAGACCTATTTTATCACTCTCATTAACAACTTATCATCCCATCCCCGGCAACTCTTCTCTACCTTCAATTCTCTACTTCGTCCTCCACTGCCTTCCCCCACTAACTCACTCACTGCCCAGGAAATCGCCCATAAACTTCAAACAGAAGATTGATGCAATTTGTGAGGAGATCTCTGCTGTTCAGATACCTTCCAAACTCTACACTTCATGCCCACAGGTACAATCACTACTTCCCTCATTCAACCCCACCAACATAGACGAGGTTGTAAAACTACTTGCTAACGTCCATTTAACCATCTGCCCTCTGGATCCTGTTCCATCCCAAATGCTACGTTCACCCTCCGGCTCTATTCTACACTCTCTAACCCACATCTTCAATCTCTCCCTCTCTTCTGGCATTTTCCCCAACTCTCTAAAACATGAACTGGTCAACCCAATACTTAAAAAGCCCTCACTGGACCCAACCAATCTTAAAAATCTACGCCCTATTTCCTTGCTCCCTTTTTATCCAAACTCCTTGAACGTCTGGTCTACAACAGACTGAGGAACCACCTTGCTGAGAATAGCCTTCTTGATCCCCTTCGGTCTGGATTTTGGCCTCAACACTCCACAGAAACTGCTCTCCTAAAGCTAACAAACAATCTACTAATGGCCAAAACCAATGGACACTATTCTTTACTCCTACTCCTAGACCTTTCTGCTGCCTTTGATACGGTTGACCACCCTCTCCTCCTCAAAAAACTCCATGCCTTTGGTCTCCGTGACTGTACTCTTTGTTGGTTCTCTTCCTACTAATCCAACGGCACCTTTAGCGCTACTTACAATTCTACTTCCTCCTCTCCTCTTCCTTTCTCTGTTGGGGTCCTCAAGGTTCTGTTCTTGGACCCCTCCTATTTTCAGTCTACACCGCCTCGCTGGGTCAGCTGATAGCCTCCCATGGCTTCCAATACCATCTCTATGCTGACGATACTCAAATCTACTTGTTCACCCTTCAGCTCACTCCCTCAGTCGCCTCTCATATTACTAATTTACTAGCAGATATATCAGTATGGATGACAAACCACTTCCTCAAACTCAATTTATCCAAAACTGAACTTATAATTTTTCCTCCACCACGTGCCCCTTCCCCTGATCTCTCTGTCATAATCGATGGCACTACTATCAGCCCATCCCCGCAAGCTAAGGTCCTAGGTGTTGTCCTGGACTCTGAACTCTGCTTCAAGCCCCACATCCAAGCACTGTCCAAATCTTGCCACCTCAACCTCCGCAAAATCTCCAAAATATGCCCCTTTCTAACCAATGACACAACAAAGCTCCTAGTTCACTCCCTGATCATCTCGCGCCTTGACTACTGCAATTCCCTTCTCGCTGGCTTACCACTACATAGGCTAGCCCCCCTTCGATCCATCATGAATGCTGCTGCCAGAATCATCCGCCTTACCAATCGCTCAGTGTCCTCTATTCTGCTCTGTCAATCCCTCCACTGGCTTACGCTCACCTAACAAATTAAATTAGAAATCATTACAACAACTTACAAAGCAATCCACAATTTAACCCCCAGTTAAATCACTAACCTGGTCTCGTTATACCAACCTAATCGCTCTCTTCTTCCTCTCAAAACCTCCTGCTCTAAAGCTCCCTCATCACCACCTCCCATGCTCGCCTCCAGGACTTTTCTAGAGCCTCTCCAATACTATGGAACTCCTTACTCCAATCTGTTCGATTATCTTCTACTCTGTTAGCTTTTAGATGATCTCTGAAGACCCTCCTCTTCAGGGAAGCCTATCCTAGCTGCAACTAACACTCTACTCCCTTTTCTCCGTCAGCTCACCCCCCACAGTTATTGCCTTTTGTTTCGCTTGACCCTCCCTTCTAGATTGTAAGCTCTAACGAGCAGGGCCTTCTAAGTCCTCCTGTATTGAATTGTCTTGTAAATGTATTGTCTTCCCTCATATTGTAAAGCGCTGGTTAGGCAACTCTCTCACATAACCAATGCTAAAAACAACAAAAAGGCTTACACCAGGGTTGTGTTTGGCTTACAGCCTACACTCTCCCTGCATTGACTATAATAAACCAAAAGGCTATGTGTGATATGAATATGGCCTCAAATTATAAATATAAATACAGCAATCAAAAAATAATGTGAACAACTGAGAAGATAGCCCAACACTAAGGCCCCTTTCACTCTTGTGCGACTTGTCCTGCAACTTGGGACTACAAAGTCGCATGACAAGTCCTACTCTATGATTTCCAATGAGTACCGTTCATATCTGTGCGACTTCAAGTCGCAATGACTTCAAAGTAGTCCCTGCACTACTTTGGTCCGCCTTTGATGTGTTTTGAGGTCTATATATAGACCTCAAGATTACACAGGCATTGCTTCAAGTGCAGTCAAAATCACATCAAAATGGCAGCAAAGAATCACGGCAAAATTGCGGTAAAATCGTGGGACTTTTAGATCACACAAGTGTGAAAGGGGTCTTAGACACACATCTACTACACACTAGGAGGAGTGCTGCTTTATATAGGGAGAGGGAACTCCACATGTGAAGGCAAATACAGGGGAAGGGAGAAAACAACACAGACCTCTGGTGTATAGGGTTGGATGAACAGTTCAGCCGGAGCATGAGTTTGGGCCGAAAATTGGCTGTTCGCCTGTGTGATGAACACCCAAATTGTTGGGGCGTTCAATCATTTGTTCAGCCCGCCAAATGACCACAATGCACTGCACCACTGCACAGTGCATTGGAAGCCCTGATTGGCTGAAGCAATGAAAGCTTAGCCCAGTCAGGGCACACAGTCACCTGTGTCTATCAATGCAACCTCACCTGTGCCCGTTAATGCAGCCTCACATGTGCCCATTAATGCATCCTGACCAGTGCAATGGATGATCACAGAGCGGGGATCGCCCTGCTGTAACAGCTTTCATTTGAATTGCTGGGCGCTCGCAGTTACACACAGTTCCGCCTCTGGGATCGGCTCCTATGATACACATCACACATCCCGGCATTGGACCTGTGTTCTGTCTTTGAAAAGAGCCAGGCCCGTAGGTGGGACTGTGTGTGATGTCAATCGACCGGCAATTCAAATGAAAGCTGTTACAGCGTGGAGATCCCCGCTCTGTGATCATCCCGCTGGCTAAGGCCACCCCACACTCGCCCTCAATCATTTTCCACTTGCAAAATGCGAGCAGGAGAGTGGAAAATTTCAGGGCTGCCATAGACATTAAAGGGGTTCATTATTCAATTCCGAACGTTTGCGATGTTAGAAAGTTCTGCAGCAAACCGAACAGGGAGTCGTTCGCCCCTTCCCTACTAGTGTAGTTAAAAGATCAAAGAGCTTTATTAAAAACAACATATTATATACTTACAAAATAAAATGTGAAAGAGCGCATAGTCCACTCAACACAGTGACAAGGAAAGGATGGATGAGCAGCCACGGTGTCCAGATCAGCATGCGGCCAGCTGACAGGTAAAGAGCTGGGCCGGTCTCTCTGCTCCTGCTTGTCTCATTCAGTCCCAAGGACAGCACTCAGTGGACGGTGGTCTCCTGTAAAAGTGGGGTTGCAGGATGTGTTTTGAGGATTGTGTGAGTATATAATGTGTTGTTTTTAAAAAAGCCCTTTGCTCTTTTTACTACACCAGATGTCTGCGTTGTTTTCTTCCTTCCCAAACTCTCTGACATGGAAGGGCCTAAGGAGGCCTTTAGATTAATACAGAAAGTATAAGGGAACACAAAAATACCAATCCAAGGGTTTAGGACAGGGGTCTCTAAACTTTTCCGTACAGAGACCACATCTTATATTTTACAAATACACGTGGGCTGCAAAAAAAGCCCCATCAAAGTCCCCCCTTACATCAGGTTCCCCATCAAACTTCCCCCTTACATCGGAGTTGTCATCAGATTCCTCCCTTTCTTTAAAGACACCATCAGAGTCCCCCCTTACATCAGGGTTCCTATCAGAGTGCCTCTTACATCAGAAGCAGAAACCATAGGCAGGCTCTGCTCACCTTCATCCTCAAATCAGTGCACATTAAGGGTGGCCCTAGCTGTCTGCTGGATAAAAATGTGTAGCTGGATGATGTGGATATGAATTTGGTTCACAGGCTTTAGTTTGGAGATCTCTGGTTTAGGAGTTTAGAAGTATCCATTTTGTTATATGAATCTAGACGTAACAAGCCAATGTATTTCAGAGGTTACAGCATTCTCCCTTCATCAGAGCTAAAAAAAGATATAAATGATCAGTATGTAAAAAATAACATAGGATGTAAAAAAATTAAGAATATAAGAACTGGGAGTAGGTATATACAGATGCAGGCAATATAAAAATACAGAAAAAAAATAAGTTATGTAAATCCAAAGGTAAAAAGCCAGTGTGTTTCAGGGGCTACAGCATTCTCCTTTCATCAGGGCTAAAAAACTATATAAATGATCTGTATGTAAATAATAACAAATACAATAGGATGTAAAAAATAGAGAACATAAAACCAGGAGTAGGTATAGACAGATGCAGGCAATATAAAAATACTAAAAATAAAAACAGTAAATTAAATCCAAAGGTATCAAGCCAATGTGTTTCTGTGGCTACAGCATTTTCATCTGGGCTAAAAAAGGACATAAATGATCAGTACGTAAATAATAAAAAATGCAATCCAATGTAAAAAAAAGAAAATATAAACCAGGGAGTAGATTTTGGATGATATAAAAATATAGAAATATAATTAATAAAAGAAATATATGAATTGCCTGTTAAAATCTATATTTTAAAACATAGGTTTGGTGCAATAAAAACTGTTGCACTGAACGTCAGTGATAAAGTGCAAGCAAATAAAAACTAAAAAGGTATACAGCTTGTTATTACAACAGGTACAGGAAATTGATGTGTGAATACTTAGACATAAGAAACAATATTCTACTGATATATCGTGGACAGGAAGGATTTTGTGCACATATTGATGAAGTAGAACTCTGTATTAGGCAGCTGGTGTCCTTATAAATCAGTGTAGCAGTGGAAACAAAGCTAAAAACTTGGAAACGGCATGAAATATAGCTAATCTGTATTCCACCGTTGTTATTGATGTGTTTGAAACAGAGAAGTAAAGGTAATGTGTCAAATATTCGAGCAATAAAATACAGAGGAGTTCTGACGGCACACTACTTTTACTCCTCTGTTTCAAACACATCAATAACACAGAATACAGATTAGCTATATTTTATGCCATTTAGTCAAGTTCCTGGTTATAACTTTGTATCCGCTGATTTATTTGTAGGCGCCACTAGTTAAGATGGGTTCTCTGTTGCTGGCTTCAACCTTCTCAAAGACCTCAGCCCCTCTCACACACCAGGCTGAGTAACCAGTGACACAGTAACCAGCTAATGTGATATTTTTTATTTTTTTTTAATTCCTTTTATTAAGTTTTAACAAGATACATAGAAAACAAGACCGTCAATACACAGTCGTTAACAGAGGGAAGGAAAAAAAAGAAATAGAAGGTGGTAAGAAAAACTACCCCCCCCCCCCATTCCAGCACATTTAGTCCAGCCGTCTCTTATACCAACCGCCCTGGTAAAGGATACAAATACAGGAACCAATAGCAATCAATGGAGCTAGTTACTGATCAAGTGTTCTTCCAGGCATATTGACAGTATTAACAGATTTAGTCCTTGGTTGAGAGAGGTGATTACTCAATAGGGCCAAGCTGATCAGCCTGAGACAGTGAGTGGAGACTCAACACAGCCTTCCCACACCTTTTCACATTTCATAGGAACTCCTCTACTCAGGTAAGTTGCTTTATACAACAGAAGGACCTTGTTTACCAGTCCCTTCCCCGATTCCACCTTAGAAGCAGCTGTTTTTTTTCCATGACAATATTATCAACTTTCTAGCATAAAATAAGAGGAGGGTAAGTAAGGTGCATTTTGCCCTAGTGGGGGTCTACTCTATTGACCAGGCTCAGCAAGGAAACGCTTATGGATGGTTTGATTTCAATGCTAGTGACCGACTGAATACAATCTATGACCTAATACCAATAGTTTTGGAATTTGGGACACTCCCAGAATATATGAACAAAGTCAGCTCTAGTGTCAGGGCATCTCCAATACAAGGTCGGTGTTGTTTTAAAGATTTTCCCCAACTTAGCGATGGTCAAATTTATGCGGTGTAGAAATTTATAGTGTATCGATTGATCCCTCACTGATAGGAGTCTGAGAAAAGGGGCCTCCCACACCTCCTCCCAGTCCTCCTCCTCTAGATCTGGGACATCAGCTATCAATTTGGTCCTACATAAGTTCAGTAGCTTAGTGGTCTCTGGTAACAAGAATTTGTATATAACTGATAGTGGCTTTGTCAGATCATCATCTCTCAACAGCGTCTCCAGCCTCCAGGATGAATTTTCTATCGGGGACCAGCCAAATTGTGTCTGATAGGCATGTCTCAATTGTAGAAATCTGAAGAACTTACTATTCGGTAGATGGAAGAGTGAGTTTAATTTGTCAAAGGTTTTTAATTCCCCATTGTGTGTTACATCTGCTAGCGTTTTAATCCCATATCTCGTCCAAACCACTGGGTCAGGGAAGGAGTAAAAGTGAGAGAGAGGTGGGTGTTTCCATAAGGGAGTATGTGGGGAAATGGCAAATGGCCTGCCAAAAGAGGTGCTATGGGATATTTGCCAGGCACGCAGCACAGACTTCATAGATACTGTCTGGGTATGAGGGGATCTACTTCCCTTATGTGCCATGTGGGCCAGGGCCTCATATGAACCCACTACAGCAGCTTCCAAAGCAACGGCTGCATCTAATGGACCAGTTAGCCATCTGTGTGCAAAAACTAGTTGTCCTGCTAAGAAGTATATATAAAAGTTAGGGTCTGCCAGTCCCCCTTCCCTCCATAGCTGTTGCAGTATCTGCAGTTTGATCATAGGAGTACCTCACTGCCATAAGAAATATGATATTGCACTGTGAAAGAAGTTAAATATGGCCTTGTGGATACTGGAGAGTTCTGTATTAAATATAAGAGCAGAGGGAGGAATTTCATTTTAATCAAGTCGATTTTCCCAATCAGGGAAAAGGGGAGGTTCTTCCAGGTGCTAATACGTTATTTGAGATGCAGAATAATAAGGGAGATATTTAATCAAATGAAATCTGTAACTGAGTTAGTTATATGTAAGACTAGATATTTGACCTGTGCCACCCGCTACAGCTGGGAAGCATCAGGTGAAGGCAGCCCGACCCCCCCGTTGAGGAGGAGTATCTGTGACTTATGCCAATTCATTTTTAATTGGCATAAGTGGAGCTATTCGGTTTAGGATGTTTAGGGCTGCGGACAAGGAAGCATCTGAGCCATTTGAAAAAAAAAACAGGTCATCAGCATATAATGCTATCTTTTCCACCAGGCTGCCAACCCTGACACCACACACCACCGAAGACGACCGCAATGCCTGGGCAATAGGTTCCATCATGAGGGCAAAAATTCCAGATGACAAGGGACAACCCTTGCCAACGGGGAAAAATTCTGATATTTTACCTCCTATTTTTATGGCGGCTACTGGTCTATGATAGAGTATTTGAATCCATGTCAGAAAAGTTTCCCCAAATCCCATTTTATGGAGAACTGTCCTCATATAGACCCAGTCCATGGAGTCAAAGGCTTTCTCGAAATCGAGAAAAGCCATGATACGATTATCTGGGAGGTCTGCATATATCTTAGTATGAGTGAAGGCCCTTCTTAAATGAATATCTGTTGCTTTGGTAGGCACAAAGCTGTTACATAGTTACATAGTTAGTGAGGTTGAAAAAAGACATCAGTCCATCCAGTTCAACCTATAATGTGTGTGTGTGTTTGCTTTTAACCGTACATTGTATACCCCTGTATGTTGTGGTCTCTAAGGTGCCCATCTAATAGTTTTTTGAAACTATCAATGCTCCCTGCTGATACGAATTCCACATCCTTACCGCTCTTACAGTGAAGAACCCCTTACGCACTTTGAGGTTAAACCGCCTTTCCTCTAGTTTTAGTGAGTGGCCACGTGTCTTATTGTATCTCCTTTCTCTGAATGGTTTGTTCCTTGTGCTAGGGTCGCCAGTACAGTATTTGTACATTGATATCATATCCCCCCTCAATCGTCTCTTCTCCAGAGAGAATAGGTTCAGTGCTTGTAGCCTTTCCTCATAGCTGATGTCCTCCATTCCCCTAATCATTTTTGTTGCCCTTCTCTGGACTTTCTCCAGTTCCAGCACATCCTTCCTGAGGACCGGTGCCCAGAACTGGACAGCATACTCCAGATGTGGCCAGACCAGAGTCTTGTAGAGTGGGAGAATAATCTCTTTATTTCTGGAGTGAATCCCCTTTTTTATACATCCCAGTATTCTGTTGGCTTTGCTTGCGGCGGCTTGGCATTGCATGCCACTGCCAAGCCTGTTGTCTACCAGTACCCCAAGTCCTTTTCCATCCTAGACTCACCCAGAGGTTTCCCCCCTAGTGAGTAGCTTGCTTTCTGGTTTCTGCCCCCCAGGTGCATTAATTTACATTTTTCAACATTAAACCTCATCTGCCATGTAGTTGCCCACCCCGTTATTTTGTTCAGGTCCGCTTGCAAGGTTTCCACATCCTGCATAGAAGATATTGGCAAGCCTAGTTTAGTATCATCTGCAAATACTGAGATTGTACTAGATATCCCCTCCTCTAGATCATTTATGAATAAATTAAACAGGATTGGTCCCAGGACAGAACCCTGGGGGACCCCACTTTCCACACCCGCCCAATCCGAGTACTCCCCATTAATCACCACCCTCTGGACTCTCCCCTGGAGCCAGTTCTCTATCCAGGTACTCACCTTATGGTCCATACCTACCTTCCTTAGTTTGTACAGTAAGCGTTTGTGGGGAACGGTGTCAAAGGCCTTTGCAAAGTCCAGATACACCACATCCACAGGCTTTCCCTTATCTAGGTGGCAGCTCACTTCATCGTAGAAGGTTAATAGATTGGTTTGGCAAGAACGATTTTTCATGAATCCACGCTGATTACTACTTATAATACCGTTTTCATTACTAATGTCTTGTATGTGGTCCCTTAACATCCCCTCCAAAATTTTGCAGACTACTGATGTTAGGCTGACCGGCCTATAGTTACCCGGGATACATCTCGGCCCCTCTCGGTCAGAGCGGTCCACATCAGGCAGAGGAGCATACAGTGTGTGGTAGAACTTTACAAATGCCTGAAGGACCCCTTTCACTGAGGATTGAAGAGTCCCACCAAGGGAATAGACATTAGGGATGACCGTTGGATTTCTTTCATCCGCTGTCAGCAGAGCCAACAACCTGTTTTTTTTATCACCTCTCTCAAATTAGCTTTCCATCTGATTTTGGGCAATACACTGCGTTAGGTTAGAGAACTGTAGGGAGACCTCCCTTTTAACTTGCTTTAGGGACGTTAATGACTCTGTGGAGGGGTCATCTGCATGGACTTGTGCACGTCATCTCTCGTTTCTTCCAATAACTTCATGATATCATTCTGGTTAACTCCAGCAGCCTTAATGGCTGATATGTACTCTCCCCGAATGACTGCCTTAAATGCATCCCAGACAACCTGGGGGGGTGGAGGACTCATCATTGATTGGCCAGTATACAGCAAAATGCGCCGTTACCACTGGCTCAACCTCAGGCTCCTTCACCCAGCCAGGTTTGGGGGCGAAAGGCCTGTGCAGCCCTGGGGCAAGGTAATGATAATGTAATTTCAAGGGGCATATTTTCTGACATACCTGTGGCAAGATATGTGGCATCTTTTACCCAGGGCAATAGAGTCAGGTAGCAAAGGCCATGTCAATCCTAGATGAGGAGTGATAAGCATCCGAGAGATAGGAATACGATCTCTGTGTAGGATGTCTCCATTTCAGGTCTCAGTAAGCATAGCCGAGTCAGCCCAGTGTAGGAGATCCAAATTTGGAGTTCTGTTTGGGTTTGAGGTATCCAATGACACGTCCAATATGTTATTGAAGTCTTCAGCAATCAGAAGTTTCAATGAGAGGAAGGGGGTCAATTTGTCTAGGATATCTTTACGAAATTGAGGAGTTACAGAGACATTGATTACCGCTATCGTATGAGCCTCCATTTTAGGGATGACAGCCACGTGTCTCCCTTCAGGGTCTGAGAATACCTTCTGCACCAAACAATGTAAAGACTTATTTAACCAAATAGGATGGTGAAAAAAAAAGGAAACAGTAAAGAAAATAAAGAAATGCCTTGGTAGAAAAAACTCTGTGTTTCTCCAGCAACAGAACACACAAATAGGCCAGAGATACTTCATTGCCCTAAACATCCAGTGGAAAAAAAACAATTTTCCCCCCTAAAAGTGAGAACTCACAGAGTGGGAAAAAACAAAAAAGAGGGGGAAAACCTGAAGAAGTCATCTTCCTCGCATTGCAGCAGAAGTAATCAGGATCGACGATGTATGGGAGCGATGATAGATCAAAACAGCAAACTGTAGTTTTATCAAGGCCAGGGCAAGTCCTGAACATATACCTCATTGAAGGTTATCCAGCCAGTCAACAGCCATGGTGGGGTTTTCAAAGTAATGAGCAGTGCCACTGTGTACAACTCTGAGCTTGCATGGATACAGCATACTGTATTGTAGGTTTTTCTCACCTTCTGCGGACGTCCACAAAGGATCTTCTGCGTTTTTGAAGGTCAGGAGGAAAATCTGGGAAAAGGTGCAAAACCACATTTTCAAAGAGCAGGGTCTGCTTTCTCTTCCCTTCAGCCAAGATGTAGTCCCTGTCCCTGAAAATTAGGAACCAGACTAAGAACGATCAAGGAGGAGAGCAAAGGGGCCACGTTCCAGTGGGTACCCTATGAGCTCTCTCCATCTGGTACATCTGGGAGACGTGCTGAAGTTTTAGAATTTGTTTAAAGAAGGCCTCTGCAAATAGGACAAGCTGAGCCCCCTCCGTACCCTCCGGAAGGCCGACTACCTGCACATTGTTACGGTGGAGTCTATTTTCTGCATCGTCAGAGCATGCCATTGGGATTTTAACAGTATGTTGCAGTTCAGCAAGGGTAGTAGTGTGGGATGAGGTAGTGTTTTCCACGTCTGAAATGCGGGATTCCACATTACCGAGACAGCCCCTGATTTTGTCTAGGCCGCACTCTAGGGCTAGTGCATCAATCTTAGTCATGAGGGTAGTTTTACTTGCCTCAATGGCTGCAAGAATAGCAGATATTGCGGACTCCTCCGGTGGGGCTGCTGCAGAGGATAGAGCTGTGCCATCATTAGGTTCAGAGGCCACGTCTGGTGGTCTCACCTCCTTGGTCTGCACCACTATTGAATGCCAGGGTTGCCCACGTGGAAGCAAGGTGGCTGTGCTGCGTGTCACTAGTGGTGTGTTCCGGGACCCGTTGGAGGCTTGTCTCTGCCCAGACGCCCGCTTCGGTGACATGGGCAGCAAGGGGGGGAGTCCCCGCGACCGAGGAAGTAGTTTGCTGACCATGTTGAAATATTCGGCTCCTCAAATAATTACGGATTAATGTCTCAGGATGTCAGCATCCTCTGCAGCACATGTCTTCTCTGCTTCACATCCCGGCCATGCCCCCAGCTAATGTGCTATTTTAAAGAATGCAAGCACCGGACCAACTAGTAAGACAAACCTAACATAAATAGTTATTTAATTAAATAAAGTGAGAAAAGGCAGCCAAGAATGAAAGGTGTAATGAATAACAATGGTAATGATACACTTAAAATGCAGGATGATTAAGAGTAACTGGGCTCAAGTTTTACCAATCAGCTTAAAGTGTAACAGAGTCACCTAGTGCAGGGGTCCCCAACCACCGGGCTGTAGCCTCTCTGCAGCTGGGCCGCGAGTGCGGTGGGCGAGCGGGTCGCCTGAAAGGTCGTCGAGCAGGCGAGTGGACTGACAGGCCAGTGAACAGGACAGCCGGTGAGCGGGCGGGCAGGCCAGTAAGCGGGTAGGCAGGCAAGCCCGTGAGCAGGCAGGCAGGCGGGCGGTTGAGCGAGCAGAGAGATGACATCATCTGTCACTACCCACCCTGCATCACCGCACTGTGCAGCCACAGGGCAGCAGGAAGATTACATCATCTCTCACTGCCCGCCCTCAGTCTGGGACACAGCCACTGGCAAGTGACAATCCGCATCTAGTGGAAGGTGACGTGGCCAGTGAAAATCCATATCTGGTGGCAGGTGACGTGGCAAGTAACAATCTGCATGTGGTGGCAGTAATGTGGCAAGTGACAATCCACATTTTCTGTCAGGTGACATGGCAAGTGACAATCCCCATCTGGTGGCAAGTAACATGGCTCTGGCCACTCATATAGCCAGAGGCCGCAAACCTGGAAGGAAGCCTGGATGAAGATGGAAGCCCTGTCAGCGGTGACTGGAGGGCTTTGTCTTAAGGTAAGTTTTGCATACTAGCACATTATGACATTGCCCTGCAGGGGATTTTTTTTAAGCTTTGGTTTACTACCGTTTTAACAAAGTGGACCCAGAACAACTTTTTATGATTCTGATAAAACAAAATTTGTTACTTCCACATCAGGGATAAAGCGGGGAGCCCCTCAAAATATGTATGCATAAAACCTAGATGACACATACACACTGTCTACAAGACTGCCAGCCAGTGCCTCAATATACACATTTTTATACGTGATTTAGCCCTGATGGCAGAGGAATGTTGTAGCCACTAAAACACATTGGCTTGTTACTTTTGATCTTCTATTATGAAATATATAATAAACAAGCAAAAAATTGGGGGAGCAAACCCTGAACATGTATATCTAAAGCCGGTGCAGCTATGGACCAAGCGACATGTATATTAAAAAAGAATAGCGCACACATGCAAAAAAAATGACTATCAAATATGGAGACAATGCATAAATAAAAATGGGGATTTAGTCCCACCATATGGCCATATCATGCTCAAGCCCACCACAGCGTCAAAGTACCCCATTATCAGTGTGTCCTACAATATCCATAAAAAAGGGGTGAATCCAGCCTCTCTAACCCTTGGAGACAACACTCCTTGCTGGGATAGATGTGCTAATGCACTACAAAGGACTCCTCCTATATCTACTTGATAGTGAACACTGATAGAGTACAGGTGTGTGTGGGGGTGGGGTGCTCAACCCCAGAAGTCTGGTCAGACCGAATACATAATAAACAAGCAAAAAATTGGGGGAGCAAACCCTGAACATGTATATCTAAAGCCGGTGCAGCTATGGACCAAGCGACATGTATATTAAAAAAGAATAGCGCACACATGCAAAAGAAATGACTATCAAATATGGAGACAATCCATAAATAAAAATGGGGATTTAGTCCCACCATATGGCCATATCGTGCTCAAGCCCACCACTGCGTCAAAGTACACTATTATGAACTATATACTCTTAGACTTCTAAACCCTTGGTTTGGACACAAACTTTGGTGTCCCTCATTTACTAGACAGGGTTCTATGAGTTTTGTAAAAATTTAGAGCTCAGGCTTGGGGACTTACTGGTGGATGTTTAATAGGACCTTCACAGGGTCCTAGGCAACTTAACTCCTGGAGGTACTTGGCTGTGTACTGGTTCCTCAAGTTAGTAACTTGTACGTGTGTGTGTGTTAAGGATCGGCTCAAGTCAAGAGCCCCTGCCTTGAGAAAGTGATCCTGCGAGGTTCTGAAATGTTGGCTTCTGTTGACTGTTAAGTTATGTTTATAAATGACATGCTTATCATTATACCAAGGTATGCTAGTAATATCCCAATTTTCTTATGGTTGTATGGTAGTGCCATACACTAAGTCACTACAGCACCCTAAATGAACTGTGGGCAAACATTTTGTGCCCACAGGTGTGCAACAGATACAACTTCTAGAGCAAAGAGTTAGGGTCCTTTCACACGGCCGCTCCGCTGCTTAAGTCCGCTGCGGGACTTTTTTTTTTTCACTTTTTTTGTCATCCGCTCCGTGTGCCCGCATATCATCCCATCCGTTTGCGGATGATATGCGGACATAATGTAAGTATATGGCATTGCGGATGTCAGCGGATGACACCGCTGACATCCGATTTTCCTTCCTTTCCGTTTTTTACACGGATGAAAAAATAGGGTTCTGTTCCATTCGAAAAAAACGGAACAGAACTGAAAGGAGGAAAATCGGGTGTCAGCGGATGGTATTCCGCTGACATCCGCAATGCCATTCACTTACATTATGTCCGCAAATCATCCGCAAACGGATGGGATGATTTGCGGACATACGGAGCGGCCGTGTGAAAGGACCCTTATACACCGAAAGCATTTGGTTTTAGGCTTTATTTGGTAAATAGAATAAATAATATAAATAAACTGCACTAGATATGGAATAGTTGATTGTGAAAAAAACAGCTGGCACGAAAATCTTTGAATGTATGCAAAAGATAAAAGGTAATTCAAATATATAGGGTGCAGCGCTAAATAGTCTCTCCAAAAAAGCCTCATCAGAAGAGGAGAAAATTCCTTGGAACATGCATAGAGGGAGCCACCACCAACACCCGACTTTGCAGCCTCTTACCACATAGCATAGATCCCCATTACAAAGGTCTATGTAGGCAGATTAACAGATGATTTGTATGGTAATTAATTTGGTGACAGCGGTATCCAATCCCAGTAGCCTCCAGTATATGTCTCTCTTCAGTATCTCAGACAGGTAAACTTATGTGGAGATAAATGAAGAATTCCTCATAGCATATAACATCAAATTCACTTTATTAAATAAAACATAGGCACTTACAATCAAGTGGAGAGCAGACAACGTCCGACTCTCAGCAAGGTGTATTGTTGTCAAACCATCAAAATGGCCGCAGTGTCGCAGACTGCAGGGGCGCCGAAGGTCAATAGCTCCTCCCACAAATAGAATAAAGCCAATGCATTTCAGAAAATTAGGACTCCTTCTTTAGAGCTAAGAGATACAGTCTATAAGAATAATAAATATTTTTTGTGGTATATTCATTAGGTTGGTACAATGTTTTAAAATATGGTAAACATTTCTCATATTTCTTATCTATACTCAGTGTAATGATATCCTGCACTGGATATCCTAAAAGCTGTCGCAAGCAACCATTTTGTCACCATGGGCAACCATGTTGTTCAGTAACACAGTCTAGCAAGTCAAATGTGTACTTTTTACTTTTGTACTTTAGTGATTTTCTTCCCTCTCTCCCTACCTCAATTAATTCCTGGAATGCAGAGAGTGTCAACTTCAAACAAGCCGTTATCTGAACAGATGTCTGGACGAATATCTGTTCTGATACTCAGGCTGGTCGTAAAGCCATAACCGGCCAAAGAAGGATAATGGCTAATGGGTCGTAAAACAGAGCCATTCAAGATCTCTGTTAATTGAACACATTCACACACAAATTCATAACTTTAAACACAAACAAGATATGTCTCTAGCAAGTGTATAGTTAAATGCAAAATAAAATACTGAACGGAACGAGATCATACATGACCACTTTAGCTCCTATGGGAGACAAGCTAGCTGCCAGATGCCTTACGGGTCAAAGGTTACTTTGAGATAGCCTGTGTTTGGTATCTATGGATATAAAATTCAATGCTGCACAATAATCTATCAGTTTCAAGAAGGCAACTGGTAGATATTGGAAGATATGAATTATGTTATAAGTCTGTCTGTACGGGAGGTTCGTTGGTATTGTCGTAAACCTTAGGGCAGCCCATGGCCCCTGTGTTTATTGGTCAGGGACATCTGTTAACACCCCCTGCGGTCTCAGAGAAAAAGAGAGAAGCAGACAGGGTTTGGAGTTCTCATGGTAACATCAGGAAGGAACATATATCAAGTTTGAGAACCGATCACACTGGCTCAGCTTCTGAACTCTGATAATACTCAGGACATTGAATGCAAGTATCCTCATTTCTCAATTCTATCTTATTTTTCTAAATTGCTGAATTATGTCGCTATTTCTTTGAAACACCTTTTTCTGTAAATATTTTATTTGCCCCAATTTTAACCTTTTTTATTATTAAACTTTATTCTTAAAAGTGTTAATCTTGTCCCTAAGCTCTTAAAGCGGTTGTAAACCCGAAAAAAAAAAAAACCTGCAAGACAAAGGCATAATGAGCTAGTATGCATCGCATACTAGCTCATTATGTATTACTTACCTTAGAACGAAGCCCCGACACGGACCCCCGGACATCGCTGCGGGCGCTGCCATGAACCCGTCTCTTCCGGGTTCGGCGGCTCAGGCGCTGTAATTGGGCGGAGCCGCGATGACGTCACTCCCGCGCATGCGCGCGGGAGTGATTTTCCGGCAAGCTCCCAGCAAGGAAAACTGAAGGTCCCCCCGGACCTTCAGAGCGCATGCGCCGCTCTGCAAATATCTCTGCACATGCACTGAAAATATCTCCTAAACTGTGCCGGTTTAGGAGATATTAATTGTACCTACAGGTAAGCCTTATTATAGGCTTACCTGTAGGTAAAAGTGTCAAAAAGCGGGATACTACCGCTTTAATGCAAACTAACAACGAACCTGTCTCTTGAAGAGTGCTACTGTATAGAATAAATCCTCTGAACATTCCTGTCTGTGGTGACAGTGTGTGTTACAGATGATTATTCTAAAGTCATAATTGGTATTTCTAAAATTAGGAGCGCCCGCTGGGCTCATAACGTAGCGGTGGTGGCAGGGAAAGGCTTAATTGCTTAATTAGCCCGGTGACAATTGCTCTCAGTCTGCTGGAAAATCTTTGTGTCGGGTGCAGCTGAGAGTGGCATTGTTACGCAAGTGACGGCAGGGTGGTCCTTGGTCACGAGTTGGTGAGAAGGGCAGGGATCTGATACCCACCACCGTCACACTCAGTACTGCCAGGTTCCGCATTATGCAACCTGGATCCCTGATATTACCTTGCCACAGCTTAATGGAATGCCCTGAAATTCTTAGGAACATTTACATTTTGTGAAAGTCAAATCTTGCTCAGACTCTGCATTCTCTCCAATGTGGCAGTTCCTGGGTCTGGGTATTGGCCAACCAGGAATACTCTATTGAGGGGTGTAGGAGAAACTGTCACTGGTTCCCTGTAATGGCACATAAGATGAGGCACCTAATTGTGCCTGTTTGGTGATGAAAGCACCAGACTTGTTTGTAAGACCATAAGTTGATTATAAAAATTCAAAGCATTTTGTGGGTTCTGAAGACCCTCCTTCACCAGGGCTAAACTAGTCAAAGTAATCATGTCAGGTTGCACACCACTCACCTCTTTACGACTCAAAGGGTAAAAGCAGGTGTCTCTGCTACATTTCAATATCATTTTGACCACTATTGGTAGGTGATAGGGCCCAGAGTGGGATCAGTTCCTGTGGCTTGAGAATGGAGCTGTGAATGGATGGAGGAGCAGTAGAGTTTGGAGTACCTGTCACATTTAGTAGGCTTCCAACTCCTCTGTGGAATTAATTCACTATTAAAAATTTCAGTTTCTGCTTTCTACCTGAAGTTAAGCCCTGATAAATGAGGACCTTCAAAACTCCCATAAACTCTTTATTAAGCTCAACCTTACATTAACTCCTGGACTATACAAATGTGTCTGGCGCTTTCCTCTTAAGGAGCTGTCTACAAGGAAAACCCATTACTTGTACCACAACATATACTATATTGCCTTTACATGCACATGAACTTTATTAGCATCCCAGTCTTAGTCCGTAGGGTTCAACCAGGGAACCTATTGTCTCTAAGTGACTTGTATGTTTTTACACACTGATGTTATGGACAGATACTTTTAAAATGTGTACATGTGGCAATATATATTTTTACATGAACATATATGTGGGGTATATACATTATAGTATCAAAAATATTGGGACGCCTGCCTTTACACACACATGAACTTTAATGTTATCCCAGTTTTAGTCCGTAGGGTTCAATATTGAGTTGGCCCACCATTTGCAGCTATAACAGCTTCAACTCTTCTGCTAAGGCTGTCCACAAGGTTTAGGAGTGTGTCTATGGGAATGTTTGACCATGCTTCCAGAAGCGCATTTTTGGGACCAGACATTGATGTTGGACCAGAAGGCCTGGTTCGCAATCTCCATTCTACTTCATCCCAAAGGTGTTCTATTGGGTTAGGTCAGGACTCTGTGCAGGCCAGTCAAGTTCCTCTACCCCAAACTCGCTCATCCATGTCTTTATGGACCTTGATTTGTGCTCTGGTGCACAGTCATGTTGGAACAGGAAGGGGCCACTCCCAAACTGCTCCCACAATGTTGTCCAAAATGCCTTTGGATGGTGATGCCTTAAGAGTTCCCTTCACTGGAACTAAAGGGCCAAGCCCAACCCCTGAAAAACCACCCCACACCATAATCCCCCCTCCACAAATCATTTGGACCAGTGCACAAAGCAAGGTCCATAAAGACATGGATGAGGGAGTTTCGGGTGGAAGAACTTGACTGGTCCTGACCTCACCTAGATAGAACACCTTTGGGATGAATTTCAGTGGAGACTGCGAGCCAGGCTTTCTCGTCCAACATCAGTGCTTGACCTCACAAATGCGCTTCTGGAAGAATGGTCAAACATTCCAATAGACACACTCCTAAACCTTGTGGACAGTCTTCCCAGAAGGGTTGAAACTGTTATAGCTGCAAAGGGTGGGCCAACGCAATATTGAACCCTACGGACTAAGACTGGGATGCCATTAAAGTTCATGTGCGTTTAAAGGTAGGTGTCCCAATACTTTTGGAAACATAGTGTATATGTGATAAGATTTTAAAGTCCACACAAAAAAAAAAAAAGCTGTACATTTTAACGAGACCAATTGGTTTATCTTTACATCTTATATTTTGTGTGTTTATTCTAGGTTGTATCAGGTGAATTTTGATGCACCCACATGCGAGGGAAAACGAAGAGAAAATCTCTCGCTGAGAGGAGACTTTTCATCTTCTGCTGAGTTCTTTGTCACAATTGCTGTGTTTGCCTTCCTCTACTCTCTGGCCGCCACAGTAGTCTACATCTTCTTCCAGAACAAGTATCGGGAGAACAACAGGGGGCCCCTAATTGTAAGTCTTGCAGTCACTTTATTGGTTATTAACACTGTATAATGTGCGTGCAAATGCCACTCTATTGTTCCCAAAATAGTAACACAATGCCATGCAACTCTGTATACAGCAGTGTTCCAAAACCTCAATGTAAACTCTACTCATGCTTTAAAAAAAAAAAGCATATAATTGCTACACTATCCTTATTGTCATTTAATGTTATTAAAATTACATTTCCATGTCAGTCTTCCCACAGCTGTAACTTACAACTGCCAAAAAAATTCAGATTTTTGTTCTGTTGAAACCATGACAGTAATAGTGGAATTCTGTGCAAAATTTCTGTACAGAGTGTTCAGAGAATTCTCATTTACTACTTTTCTAATTGGCTCCTTACTTTCCACAAAAGTGTGCACAGAGCTTGTGGTTAAATTTCAGGCATCCCCTGCACTGTTCCAAGGCTTGCTGTAAAATACAGCGAGGGAAAAAAGTATTTGATCCCCTGCTGATTTTGTACATTTGCCCGCTGACAAAGAAATGATCAGTCTATAATTTTAATGGGAGGTTTATTTTAACGGTAAGAGGCAGAATAACAACAAAAATATTCAGAAAAACGCATTTCAAAAAAGGTATAAATTGATTTACATTTTAATGAGTGAAATAAATATTTGATCCCCTATCATACAGCAAGATTTCTGGCTCCCAGGTGTCATTTATACAGGTAATTAGCTGAGATTAGAGCTCTCTCTTAGAGGGAGTGCCCCTAATCTCGGCTTGTTACCTGCATAAAAGACATCTGTCTACATAAGCAGTCAATCGGATTCCAATCTCTTCACCATGGCCAAGACCAAACGCTGTCCAAGGATGTCAGGGACAAGATTGTAGACCTACACAAGGCTGGAATGGGCTACAAGTTTATCGCCAAGCAGCTTGGTGAGAGGGTGACAACAGTTGGTGCAATTATTCGCAAATGGAAAAAATACAAAATAACCTTCAATCTCCCTCGGTCTGGGGATCCATGCAAGATCTCACCTCATGGAGTTTCAATGATCCTGAGAATGGTGAGGAATCAGCCCAAAACTACATGGGAGAATCTTGTTAATGATCTCAAGGCAGCTGGGGACCATAGTTACCAAGAAAACAATTAGTAACACACTATGCCGTGAAGGACTGAAAACTTGCAGCACCCGCAAGATAGGTCCCCATGATAGAGAAAGCACATATACAGGCCCATCTGAAGTTTGCTAATAAACATCTGAATGATTCAGAGGAGAACTGGGTGAAAGTGTTGTGGTCAGATGAGACCAAAATCGAGCTCCTTGGCATCTAATCAACTCACCGTGTTTGGAGGAGGAGGAATGCTGCCTATGACCTCAAGAAAACCATCCCCACCATCAAATATGGAAGCGGAAACATTATGCTTTGGGGGTGGTTTTCTGCTAAGGGGACAGGACAACTTCACCGCATCAAAGGGACGATGGACGGGGCCATGTACCATCAAATCTTGAGGGAGAACCTCCTTCCCTCAGCCAGGGCATTAAAATGGGTCATGGATGGGTATTCAAGAATGAGAATGACCCAAAACACATGGCAAAGGCAACAAAGGAGTTGGCCAAGAAGATGCACATTAAGGTCCTGGAGTTGCCTAATCCTATAGAAAGTGTGTGGAGAAGCTGAAGGTTCAGGTTACCAAACGTCAGCCTCGAAACCTTAATGACTTGGAGAGGATCTGCAAAGAGGAAGGGGACAAAATCCCTTCTGAGATGTGTGCAAACCTGGTGGCCAACTACAAGAAACGTCAGACCTCTGTGATTGCCAACAAGGGTTTTGCCTGCAAGTACTAAGTCATATCCCTATATATATATAGTAGCGCAAACTTGTCAAGAAGCAAGTGCCAAAAAAATACTGTGCCCACTGCACAAAAGTCCGAAATGCAATAGATGTCACATAGGCAGCAGGAAAAAGTTCAGAAATGACTCAAACAGTCCATAATCCTTCACTCTATCTCCTGGGATGATAATGTACGAAGACGTGTTTCTCAAAAGGATCACCACCACCACCGTGCTCCAAGGGGGGAGGAGAATTGCCCACTCACCAGATGCTGTGGCCCAACCCACTTTCGTGTTTGAGCATTCAGGCTTATAATGATGGTCACTGGTCCAGAGTATCCACAACAGGAAACACACCAGCGCAGTCAAAAAAAGCTCAGCAGCATATGGGGAGGAGAGAACATAATCCCAATAGCGTGATACCGTTTAAAAGGGTTTTATTAAATAAAATAAAACATAAGGTAACACACTCACATGTCTTGTATGTCATCAAACGCAAAAAAACAGTCACGAATAGGGGAGGGATGCCCTTCGGGAGATGATGTCCAGGCTCCACGCCGTGGACGCCGCGCCTTCTGGGTAATCCGAACTCCTCTTACACAGCCTGGTTACACCGCCTGGTCACGCCCCGACGCGTTTCGTGATTTCCACTACTTCCCCGGGAGCGTGACCACGGCGGCTTGGCGGTAACCTTAAATACCCATGCCCATCAACCCACAGGGCGGGGCCAGGGTTGACATCATCGGCCATTGGTGGTTGCTCAGGTGTGTCGACCAATCACAGACTAGATTTACAGGATCACTTCCTCTCAATTCACTAATCTCTATGGTACATTACCCTATAACCCGGAAGTAGGGTGGTGCCGAGGTTCACACCATCGGTTATAACCGATGGTGTGAACCTCGGCACCACCCTACTTCCGGGTTATAGGGTAATGTACCATAGAGATTAGTGAATTGAGAGGAAGTGATCCTATAAATCTAGTCTGTGATTGGTCGACACACCTGAGCAACCACCAATGGCCGATGATGTCAACCCTGGCCCCGCCCTGTGGGTTGATGGGCATGGGTATTTAAGGTTACCGCCAAGCCGCCGTGGTCACGCTCCCGGGGAAGAAGTGGAAATCACGAAACGCGTCGGGGCGTGACCAGGCGGTGTAACCAGGCTGTGTAAGAGGAGTTCGGATTACCCAGAAGGCGCGGCGTCCACGGCGTGGAGCCTGGACATCATCTCCCGAAGGGCATCCCTCCCCTATTCGTGACTGTTTTTTTGCATTTGATGACATACAAGACATGTGAGTGTGTTACCTTATGTTTTATTTTATTTAATAAAACCCTTTTAAACGGTATCACGCTATTGGGATTATGTTCTCTCCTCCCCATATGCTGCTGAGCTTTTTTTGACTGCGCTGGTGTGATTCCTGTTGTGGATACTCTGGACCAGTGACCATCATTATAAGCCTGAATGCTCAAACACGAAAGTGGGTTGGGCCACAGCATCTGGTGAGTGGGCAATTCTCCTCCCCCTTGGAGCACGGTGGTGGTGGTGATCCTTTTGAGAAACACGTCTTCGTACATTATCATCCCAGGAGATAGAGTGAAGGATTATGGACTGTTTGAGTCATTTCTGAACTTTTTCCTGCTGCCTATGTGACATCTATTGCATTTCGGACTTTTGTGCAGTGGGCACAGTATTTTTTTGGCACTTGCTTCTTGACAAGTTTGCGCTACTATATATATATAGGGATATTGCTGAGTATCTATCTATTATATATCTTTCTCCATATGTTTTAGTTAAGTAGCTGCATAGCCAATTTATTTATTGGTGAGTGGTCCTCATTTGAAGCGCTTGGGATAGCTTATACCTTTATTTGGTTTTCGTTGGGCATTTAAGCTGTCATATTATAAGTACTAAGTCATGTTTTGCGAACGGGTAAAATACTTACTTTACTAATTAAAATGCAAATCAATTTATAACTTTTTTTTAAAATGCATTTTTCTGGATTTTTTTGTTGTTATTTTGTCTCTCACTATATAAATAAACCAACCATTAGAAATTAAAGACTGATCATTTCTTCGTCAATGGGCAAACGTACAAAATCAGCAGGGGACCAAATACTTTTTTCACCAGGCAGTGGTCATCTTGTAGGTGTGTTTTGGGTCATTGTCATGTTGGAATATTGCCCTGCGACCCAGTCTCCAAAAGGCAGGGGATCATGCTCTGCTTCAGTATGTCACAGTACATATTGGCCTTCATGGTTCCCTCAATGAACTGTAGCTCCCCAGTGCCGGCAGCACTCATGCAGCCCTAGACCATGACACTCCCACCACGATGCTTGACTTTAGGCAAGACACATTTGCCTTTGTACTTTTCATCTGGTTTCTGCCACACACATTTGACACCATCTGAACAAAATAAGTTTATCTTGGTGTCATCAGACCACCGGACATTGTTCCAGTAATCCATGTCCTTAGTCTGCTTGTCTTCAGCAATCTTTTTGAGGGTTTTCTTGTGCATCATCTTTCGAAGAGACTTCCTTCTGGGATGAGAGCCATGCAGACCAATTAGATGCAGTGTGCGGCGTGTGGTCTGAGCACTGACAAATTGACCCCCCCACCCCTTCAACCTCTGCAGCAATGATGGCAGCACTCATACGTCTAGTTCCCAAAGACAACCTCTGGATATGACGCTGAGCATGTGCACTTAACTTCTTTGGTCGACCATGGCGAGGCCTGTTCTGAATGAAAGCTCCGTTTCAGGGTCTTGGAAATCCTCTTATAGTCTAGCCATCTTTATGTAGAGCAACAATTCTTTTTTTCAAATCCCCAGAGAGTTCTTTGCCATGAGGTGCCATGTTGAACTTCTAGTAACCAATGTGATAGAGTGAGAGCGATAACACCAAATTTAACACACCTGCTTCCCATTCACACCTGAGACCTTGTAACACTAACGAGTCACATGACATCGGGAAGGTAAAATGGATAATTGGGCCCAATTTGGACATTTTCACGTAGGGGTGTACTCACTTTTGTTGCCAGCGGTTTAGGCATTAATAGCTGTGTGTTGAGTTATGTTGAGGGGGACAGCAAATTTACACTGTTATACAAGCTGTACACTCACTACTTCATATTGTAGCAAAGTGTAATTTCTTCAATGTTGCCACATAATAAAATATTTATAAAAATGTGAGGGGTGTACTCACTTTTGTGAGCTACTATGGTATTTGGGTACTTCTAACTCCTTTTTTTCCATACCTGCAGCCATACCTTCTTCAAAAAGTCACAATAGGGGACATTTATCAGTTTGTGTCAGGACAACTCTGATCATTGGAGGAGAGTACACTGAGTTCCCAGTATAGCAAGAGAATTGACCATGGTGTGCTCTCCTGCTTAGTGTGGTCCATTTTTAATAAGAAAGCAAGGGGATTGGCAGGAACACCAGGGATTTCACTTAAAGGAAGCAATACAAACAAATACTTTCTCATACAAGTACATGGTACAGCAGGCACATATCAGGAATATTAGGTGTTGGGGTAACAAACGCTTTAATTCAAGTCATGTCATAAGCATCCTGTCCCCTTTGTGTACATGCAGCTGCAGGCTGCAGCTGATTGGCTTACTTATTCCCAGGTTCCAGGTTTGGCAAGCCCAAGAAGTTTATCTCTAAACATAATTAAAGTTTTTTCACTGCTAAAAGGTATGGAAAAGCTGAGAGTCTAGACTGCTCTGCTTGGGCTGCCCACTCACCAACATTTAAAACCGTTACAACATTTTGCCTAGAAGAGCTTGAAAACTGGAACCTCTCTCTAATATATATGATTAGCAAGACATAAACTATATGGACAGAGGTTTGTGGATAACTGACCATAATACTCATATGAACTTGTTGCACATCCCATTCCAAAACCATAGGCATTAATATGGAGTTGCTTTATGGAGCATTATGGAGCTGGTGTTGTGTACAGGGGTACAGTCATGCTGGAACAGAAAACGCCCGCAGCCCAGTTGTCTAAAATGTATTTGTATGACAAAGAGCTAATTGTACCCTTTACTGGAAACCTCATTTTGAGGGGTGCCAAAAAAAGGACAGGATAAACCTAGAGAGAAATGCCCTAGGATTTACAAGCTGTCTGTTTATAGGGAATGATAGTCCCCCAAGGCAAACCCCACTCACTTGTCTATATGCAACTATGGTTTTGTACCACTACAGCACAGTGCTTAAGTAATTAACACTCTTGATTTTCAGCACTAGAACACTCAGTTTGAATCCCAACCAGGACACCATGTGCATTGAGTTTGCATGTTCTCCCTGTGCTTGCGCTGGTTTCTTCTGAATACTTCTGTTTCCTCCCACACTCCAAAGACATGCTGGTAGGTTAATCCATAGCAAATAAGTTCGGCAACTCAGTGTACTCTTCTTATTATACTTTATATGAGTAAGGTTGTAATAGCCTAAACGCATTAGCATTCTGTACATTAAATGTAGCCAATAAAGTCTAATAAGAATACAGTAAACCCCCCTCCATTGCGGGGGTTACGTTCCGGACCCAGCCGCGAAAAGTGAAAATCCGCGAAATAGAAAAACCCTATTAAAATGCATTGTAGGCATGTTTTTTTACTGTCACTGTACGTGTAAAAGCATTTTAAGGTCTTTAAACACACTTTTAAAACAATAGAAACTCATTTAAACACATAAAAGATAGAGAGAGACACAGCAAGAGCTATGGAAAACACAAAAATATTTCATTGTTAATGATTTATATAGTAAAATAACATTACAAAAAAAAACGCAATATACCGGGACCGCAAAAACTGAACCGCGATGGAGCGGGGGCTTACTGTACACTGAATTGCTGACTTTATTTGCCATTGGCTGAATAGGGGGCTGAACATGCTAGCCTGATATAGAAAAGGTAGGGTGGTGGCGCAGCCTAATTTTGAAAAGTGCCAGATATAAAGTGCAACAAGATGGTGTCCAAAACTCAGTATGCAAAGGTGATTACCTTATAAAGTGATACGTGCATGTAAATATTAATAAATAATGTGATACAATATAAATTAAAAATGCCAAATACGAAAACTGTAATGAATATAAATGTATCATAAATTCTATATATACTTAATCGTGCATATCAAAAAGTGCATATCAAAAAGTGCTCTTAGTGCATATATAATCCCCCAACTGTACCACACACTGTGGTATGGAGGTAACAAAAAAGTGCCCAGATGGTAACAGGAGGTAACACATGCAGTGACCAGATGCAGGGTATAAAGTTCCAAAGTAGATAATAGGTGATGGTAGGTGACCACACTCTAGTGATAGCTATAGGGAGTGACCCCGTGGTGGACAGTGAGGTGTTGGGTGATCTTTCTGGCAAAACTCACCAGAAACACCCACCCCGCATAGGGGTATATCGTGGGTGTGTATATAAATCCGGGCGACCAGAGACTCCTGATGTCTCCACCTACTCCCGAATGGAGTGTCCTGGGAATGGTCTCAAAGGTCCTATGTGGAAGGGTCCCTTGGGGTGATGGTCGGGATCTATTGGGTTCCTATCTGTAGGTAGTGGTCCGGGATGTCCTCGGGATGTCACTCGTATTTATATACCAGGGAATAATAGACAAGGCACATAGTGTGATACCGTAAGGGAAATTTAATGTAGCAAAGGTAGAGCCTGAGCACCAATGTTCATCATTTGAACCACAGATTGACCAGTTGAGCTGGGGTATGATCTTTTTCTATATGCTGGTAGGTTGGTTCCTATCTGAACTGGCCCCAGTATATGTGAGATAGGGACTATACATTGTAAGCTCATTGAGGGCAGGTACTGGTGTGAATGTATATTATGTAAAGCCCTGTATAAACTGTTGGTGCAATATAAATACCTGTAATAAAGAAATAATTAGAACAAAGCAGAGGGAGCCTGTCAATGATCTGAATAATGGCTAGTGTGAAGGTGCACTTTGCTTACAAGGCAGTCCAGGGCAGTCTGAGGCTGAAGTATGGTTTCCATCATTTTGTTCAGTTACTGTAAACCTTAAGAAGCATGGGAGGGTTGATGACACAACCATACAGAAATAGTCCTACAATGCCATCTTCTCCTCTTTTGTTGAGACAACCAGATTAGAGCCACCAGCAGAGAGTGGAAATGTCATTATGTCTCAAGCTTGCCTGTGCGATGATCACTTAATATTTGATGTTTCATCAAGTTCAATGCACAGAGCACTTCTCCAAACAGTCGGTGACAAGGATCATGGACAGGATTAAAAGGTTTGGACAGGAGGAGCCTTTGGGCAACACAGAAAGCAAGTTTCCAAGGAAACAGGCAGCTTAAGAAGCATTTTGGAAAAATATCCTCATCAGAAGTAACCTTTTCAAACGTACCTCTTCCTGCGCTCTATCTTTAATCATAGAACACAACAGAAAGGAGATGATAGAAGTCATTTTCTAAGAAAGGCCAATTAAATGAGACACAAAGTAGATGTGTGGAAGTTAAAGTGTTCTGTTTGTCCAACCAAAACTTTTTCTTTATGTTGGGTGGAGTGGAAAAGGATAAGAACCCCTATTGGGTTATTAATGCTATCTTGGCAGAAACAATTTCGGAGGACACAACTCTAAAGAGTACTTTAGGGGAGTATTCTCCAATGGTATAAATACATCAAATATATAAAGCATTTTTCATTGGTCACATACAGTATATCCTAGTGGACAACTTTCATTTAACTATTAGCAGGGCTTTTTTTCAGCGTGAACGCGGGGGAACACAGTTCCGGCACCTCCAGTCTGAATGTATGCAATGGCAAAGGGGTGCTGGGGCCAGTGGGGTGAGCTGAATGGCCTATTGATGCTGGCTACTGGGGGATTTATTATTGCTGGGGGTGAATCTATTGTTGCTGGAGGGCATTTTGTTGTGGGTGGGGGGGTCTATTGTTGCAGTGGAGGATTAATTTTTGCTTGGGGGAACTACTGTTGCTGGGGGCCTATTGTTGTTGGGATGGTCTATTGTTTCAGGGGAGGATTTATTGTTGCTGTGGGTCAATTGTTTCAGGGGAGGATTTATTGTTGCTGGGGGTCAATTGTTTCAGGGGAGGATTTATTGTTGCTGGGAGGCTATTGTTGTTGGGGGTCTATTGTAGCTGTTTGCAGGGGATCTATTTTACTGTTTTTTCTATTGTTGCAGGGGAAGATTTATTGTTGCTGGGGAGATCTATTGTTGGGGGGGGGGGTCTATTTTTGCTGGTTCCAGGGGATCCTATTTACTGCTTTTCTAGTTATCATTAACAAATTCTATACAAATTACCAGAACCACAACATGATACTTGATTCTGTATTCTCTAAAAGGGGGGGGGGGGTACTGGGAGGTGGGTAGAGGGTGAAAAGGACAGCGCTTGGAGGTGGGTGGGGGGTGGAGACAAGGGGTAACTCAGAAGAGGGGAGTACCTGCACCTATTCTCAGAGAAAAAAAGCACTGACTATTAGAATGAGGTTGAAGTCAATTAGGATATAGTACATCACTGATGCCTGCAATATAGTTTTCAATGTCCTATCTTAGCTGAAGAGGAAACTGTTGTGTAATTGAAATATTATTTTAAAATTTACCTAAAAGGTCATTTTTATTGGACTTTCTTGCTTGTGCTAAATTTTATAAAGTTTTTTGTATGATTTTTTTTTTTTTTTTTTTGATGTTCAAATGTGTACATTTTCTAACTAGTGGCTTCCTATGAGGTTGATTTACTAAAACTGGAGAGTGCAAAATCTAGTGCATCTGTGCATGGTAGCCAATCAGCTTCTAACTTCACCTGGTTAAATTTAGCTTGTAAGCTGGTTGAGTTCTGTGCATAGATGCACCTGATTTTGCACTCCAGTTTTAGTAAATCAACCCTTAGTTGTCCAGCAAATTAAATTTTCATTCATGTGGAATGATGGGCTAAATGAAATACTGTACCAAGGAAATGGAAAATATAGGCTGTTCACTTTGCAAAATAAAATTTCACTTTGCAAGGGAATTTACACTTAGCTTGGTGAATGAGATCAAGCTCTGCTGACCTTAGTCATCTAAACCTGTGCAAGCAAAAATCTTTTTTTTTTTTTTTTTTTAATGTTTCTTTGCATATGATTGAGTATGCTTTGCAAAGTGAATCTTCCACATATTCACTAAGCTAAATGAAAATTCCCTTGCAAATTGAAAATTCACTTTGCTAAGTGAACAGCTTAAAATCCTTTAGTAAAGCAACCCCAATATTTTAAATCTCTCTAAATCGATTTGTAGCTCCTCCCTTGAGGACAACTTGCCATCAGCACAGGAAGAGGGCTGATATTACCCCAGGGTGAATCCATGGCTGCAGTGAAGATAGACAAAACAAAGAAGGGTGCCAATCACTTAAGTCCTTTTTCTCAGTTATATTGCTCCGACTCTCAGGTAGAAAGGGTTAGGTATAGGTCTCCAGTAGAAACAGGGTGCCAGACTCCAAATTGTACCCTTCTCAACCAGGAAGGGCAGCTTCGGCTATACCCCAAACATTTATGACTACCCATCATGTACCATTGGCCATGAACCTCCTAGTGGTTTCAGAGAGGAAATAAATGCTCAATAGAGTAAAGTTGTCACCGTTCCCAAACCCCCCGTAACAGCAGCAAGCCTCAACCTAGGAAATAACCAAGTGATAAAAACCACAAATTGGCCTAGGCAATATACTACCCAGCAAAGCTAAATAACTAGACACCTTTGGCTACAGATTGATAGACATGTATAAAGAGAATGGAAGAGAAAGTTATAATCGCTATTTTTCAGGAAGCACAGCCTTCTCATGGAATTAAATATATAGCTGCCCTACAGGGAACAAAAACATTTTGCAGCTATTGTCTTTTTTGCTTTTCTCTTTTTTTAATTCCTAATTCATTTTCCATTATTGTAAAGGCATCAAGATGAACCTAATGCCTTCCCAGGAGGAGAAAGTCTCCATCCTGTGGCTGACAAAGATGGCAATAATGGGAAGAGCTTAAGAAATACAAAAATCCCATACATTATTTTGCCCATCCACATATTATTAAATAGATAATGGTTATGGCGCACTTGTATAGAATCGGTTGATGCTCATAAGCCTTTGTGTATAGAGTTCAACAGGAAAAGCATAAATTCTCAAATGGAAAATCCAGGGTGAAGTATTGCTGATCTCCAAATACTCTGTGCAGCACCTCTATGAGACTGAAGGATCTCTAGGAGTACTAATCATCCATCCATATTTAGGTTGTATGTAGGGATGATCGTACGGTTCGGGTCGACCATCGGTTCGACCCGAACATTGACTGTTCGAAATCCGTCCGAATTCCGAACTTTTTGTGGAAAAAGTTCGGAATTCGGCAACCAGAACCGACCAAAATGTAATGGGACAGGAACTGGGCTTTAAAAGCCAGTGATTGGACCAGAAACATTAGTAAAAGCCAATTGAGGGGGCAGGAGGATGCTAGGAATGTGATTGGAGTGACTAGGGAATCCAGAGGCCAATCAGTAGTGAATACACCCCCCAGTATATAACATAGCCCCGCCAAATCTCTAGCACTGTAATACAGGGCTGTGGAAGAGAGTGGAAGCAGTTCTGTTACTCCTGCTGCAAAAGTGTCATTTAGCAATTATTAGTGTAAGGAAAGGGATATCTAGTGTAGTTAGGGTACTGTATACCACTATAGTTAGATTCAAAAATCTAGTTTCTGTAGGGAAAGTGTTAGGTGTCAGGGTGACCGTAGTGTAGTGTAGGGTGAACTGACTATGACTGCTATGGCAGGGTGACCAAACTCTTCCATTTCAGGGTGATCGCCATAGAAAAAAGATTGTTTGTCTTAGAATTGCAGTAGAGCAGGGATAGGGCCCCGCTACTTTCACACCTGGCCGTTTTTGTTTCAGGCGTTTATTAGGCTTTTTTGTGGATGTCTTTGGAGGCAGGCATGACATCTGAACTTCTGTGTAGGGGTATATATACACACACAGATATATGTATATATATACCCATACACACATATAGGTGTGAAAGTAGCGGAACCCTATGCCTGCGCTAATGAAATTATTTGCAGGGATGGGGTTCCGCTCCTATCACACCTATATGTGTGTATGTGTATATATACATATAAGTGTGTGTGTATATATACCCCTATACAGAAGTTCAGATGTCATGCCTGCCTCCAAAGACGCCCAAAAATTGCACAATAAACGCCTGAAACAAAAACGTCCAGGTGTGTTGTTGCAGGCGTTTATTGGGCATTTTTTGGACGTCTTTGGAGGCAGGCATAACATCTGAACTTCTGTATAGGGGTATATATACACACACATATGTGTATATATGAACATACACACATATAGGTGTGATAGGAGCGGAGCCACATCCCTGCTCTAATAAAAATTCTAAGAAAAATTATCTTTTTTTCTGGTTCTGGACATGCTACAGAGCTGAAACTTCACAGGTACACTTTTTAGACCCCCCAGACACTAAATCCAAAGAAATCCTATTTTTTTTTTTTCAATAATTGGCTCTCTATCAAAAACGACAATTTTTAAGAACTTTTTTTTGTGTGATTAATAGTATTACTGTTGTTGCTACTTATGTCTCAAATCAGGAGACTTTGACTTACTTCCTTGCTATCTGGTGGTGTCAGAGGCTCGGTTCACACCAATGGGGTTTTTTTATTGCTTTTTGCAGAAACGCACTACTGTCCATTTAACATGGTTTCCTATGGGACACATTCACATCTATGCTTTTTTCAGCCGCTGCATTTTTGGAAAGGGTCAGGGTCTTTTTTAGTTCAATAGACTTTTAGCCTTTTTTGGTTCAATAGACTTCAATGGAGAAGCTGCAGAAAAGCATGTAGTGTGCTTTTGCTGTGATTTTGCTGCGATTTCTGTTTTGCGGTTTTTTAATCCACCGAACAACAAATTGGCCAAAAAAGTCTAAAAAAAATGCAAAACGCATTAAAAAAAACGTGCAAAAATGCGTCAAACACACAAAATGCACCACAAAAAGCACTGCAGAATTGGATCAAAAGAAAACTGTATACGGTAGGTGTCAACCAAGCCTAGGGGAGCTTTTGAACCTCTGTCTAGATTTTCTTGTTATCTGTGTCGCCATAAGGGTGATTTTCCCTCAGTTCCTTTTTGGCATAACAGGAAGTGAAGAGAAATTGATTCTTTAAAGACATCAGCAGCAATAAAAAAAAAGCCAAAAGAGGTTCGAACCCTTCTGTACATATCTAAAGCGTAAAACTTTTGACTGGAGTTTTAAAACATTAGTTTGGGTGGTAACTATACTTTTCTTCAGGACCAAAGTTTCTGCTTTGTTTGTTGTTGAAATGGCTTTCTGCAGTGTGACATCCATGCATGCAATACATCTTATTGCGTAAACTGTAATTATCTCTCCCTATTATCTAGTAACATGCAAGCAAAATGTCCCTATACAAGCAAAAAACGGTGCTAAGGATGTATTAAATGTTCAAAGGGAAGTTCTATTTTAGCATTTTGAAGCAAAGCCTTTAATTACCAGTGAGAAGTCCTGGAATAACTGTGGTTTGTCTTTAGCATTGCACTCTGTTGTCTGTTACTTGCAGACAGAGTTGCTAACTGCAATCATAATTCTTATGCTGCAGATGTTATAGCATTTTATTAATGGGCTATCATGTGTCATTGCAGGATACTGCTTTGTAGTCACAATGTATCATTCCCATTTCGTACTGAAATTTCACCTGTGCCATGGAGGAAAATTGCAGTGTAAGAGTGAGGGGGTATTGCAATTAAAGTATATGTAAACCCCCCACCTTGTAAAACAACACATTCAGTTTAAAATAGGATTTAATGGCAAACATTTGTGTGTGTGTGTGTGTGTGTGTATTTTATGTGATAGACCAACACACAGTGTCACATAATTGTGAAGTGGAAGGAAATGATAAATAAGGATGATCGAACTTTTGAAAAGTTCGGTTCGACCAGAACACCCGAATTTTCCAAAAGTTCGGTTCGGATTTCAGAACCCCATTGAAATCAATGGGACCCGAACTTCGGTAATCAAAAAACACCATTTTTAAGCCCTAAAACCCAATAAATGCCCCTAAAAAGTGCCTAGGGTTCTGGGTCATGCCCCATTAACTATTAATCACACAAAAAAAGTTCTTAAAAATTGTAATTTTTGATAAAAAAAGCCAATTATTGAAAAAATTAAAAAAAAAAAAGAGATTTGGATTTAGTATCTGGGGGGTCTAAAAGGTGTGCATGTGAAGTTTCAGCTCTGTAGCATGTCCAGAACCATGAAAAAAAAATATATAATTTTTCAGTAGAACAGGGATGTGGGTCGGGGACCCTCCTTTAACTTTAACACCTATATGATATTTTTTTTTCTGGTTCTGGACTTGCTACAGAGCTGAAACTTCACAGGTACACCTTTTAGACCCCCAGACACAAAATCACACAAAAAAAAGTTCTTAAAAATTGTAATTTTTGATAAAAAAAGCCAATTATTGAAAAATTAAAAAAAAAAAAGAGATTTTTTGATTTTTACTTTGGAATTAGTATCTGGGGGGTCTAAAAAGTGTACATGTGAAGTTTCAGCTCTGTAGCATGTCCAGAACCATGAAAAAAAAGATCGTTTGTATTAGAAAACTTTCAGCACAGGAGGTTGGCTCCGCTGCTGTAACACCTTGCCGGTTTAATAGAAGGCATTTTTTTGGGTTCTTTGCAGTCAGGAAAAACATCTGAGCTTGTGTATAGTGGTACTGTGCACAAGTTCTGATGTTTTGCCTGCCTCCAAAAACCCCCAAAAAATGCCAGCAAAAACACACCTGGGCATTTTTTTTTTTGACGCTAGCGTCATTTTTGGGGGTTCTTTTGAGGCAGGCAAAACATCTGAACTTGTGTATAGTGGTATATATACACACATACATATATTTATATACACACCTAGACATATATAGCAGCGAAGCCAACCCCCTGTCAGAAAGTTTTCTAATACAAAAATCTTTTTTTTATGGTTCTGGACATGCTACAGAGCTGAAACTTCACATGTACACCTTTTAGACGACCCAGATCTGAAATCCAAAGTAAAAATCAAAAAAATCTCTTTTTTTTTTTTTTTTTCAATAATTGGCTTTTTTATCAAAAATGACAATTTTTAAGAACTTTTTTTGTGTGATTTTGTGTCTGGGGGGTCTAAAAGGTGTACCTGTGAAGTTTCAGCTCTGTAGCATGTCCAGAACCAGAAAAAAAAAGGATTGTATGTATTAGAAAACTTTCAGCTCAGGGGGTTAGCTTCTCTCCACACCTTGCCGGTTTCAAAGCAGGCATTTTTTGTGGGTTCTTTGCAGTCAGGAAAAACATCTGAACTTGTGTATAGTGGTACTGTGCACAAGTTCTGATGTTTTGCCTGCCTCCAAAAACCCCCAAAAAATGCCAGCAAAAACACACCTGGGCATTTTTTTTTTTTTGACGCTAGCGTCATTTTTGGGGGTTCTTTTGAGGCAGGCAAAACATCTGAACTTGTGTATAGTGGTATATATACACACATACATATATTTATATACACACCTAGACATATATAGCAGCGAAGCCAACCCCCTGTCAGAAAGTTTTCTAATACAAAAATCTTTTTTTTATGGTTCTGGACATGCTACAGAGCTGAAACTTCACATGTACACTTTTTAGACGACCCAGATCTGAAATCCAAAGTAAAAATCAAAAAATCTCTTTTTTTTTTTTTTCAATAATTGGCTTTTTTATCAAAAATGACAATTTTTAAGAACTTTTTTGTGTGATTTTGTGTCTGGGGGGTCTAAAAGGTGTACCTGTGAAGTTTCAGCTCTGTAGCATATCCAGAACCAGAAAAAAAAAGGATTGTATGTATTAGAAAACTTTCAGCTCAGGGGGTTAGCTTCTCTCCACACCTTGCCGGTTTCAAAGCAGGCATTTTTTGTGGGTTCTTTGTAGTCAGGAAAAACATCTGAACTTGTGTATAGTGGTACTGTGCACAAGTTCTGATGTTTTGCCTGCCTCCAAAAACCCCCAAAAAATGCCAGCAAAAACACACCTGGGCATTTTTTTTTTTTTTGACGCTAGCGTTTTTTTGGAATTTTTTGGGGTTCTTTTGAGGCAGGCAAAACATCTGAACTTGTGTATAGTGGTGTATATACACACATCCATATATTTATATACACACCTAGACATATATAGGTGTGATAGTAGCAGAAATATATGCTTGCGCTAATGAAATCATTTACAGTAATATATTACTGCTACTATCACACCTATATATGTCTAGGTGTGTATATAAATATATGGATGTGTGTATATACACCACTATACACAAGTTCAGATGTTTTGCCTGCCTCCAAAACCCCCCAAAAAATGCCAGCAAAAACACACCTGGGGATTTTTTTTTTTTTTTTTGACGCTAGCGTTTTTTTGGCATTTTTTTGGGTTCTTTTGAGGCAGGCAAAACATCTGAACATGTGTATAGGGGGTATATATACACATATATGTCTGAATATATACCCCTAGACATATATAGGTGTGATAGTAGCAGAAATATATTACTGTAAATTATTTCATTAGCGCAAGCATTTATTTCTGCTACTATCACACCTATATATGTCTAGGGGTATATATTCAGACATATATGTCTATATATACCCCCTATACACATGTTCAGATGTCATGTCTGACATCAAACATGTCCTCAAAAAAGCACTGGCAGTGGCAGCCCCTGCAGCATAAAAAATGCTTGGCTGGTGAGAAGCCATATGGGTGTGCCGAAGCTATTCAGAGAAATGATCATTTCTCTATAGCGGTCACCCTGCTATGGAAGGGTTTTGTCACCCTGCCATAGCAGTCACTGCCAGTTAACACTACACTACACTACGGTCCCCTTACACTTAACACTTTCCTTACAGAAACTCAATTTTTTAAGCTAACTTAAGTGTAAAGGAGCACTCTAACTACACTAGATATCCCTTTCCTCACACTAAAAATAGCTAAATGACACTTTTAAAGTAAAATGAACAGAACTGCTTCCACTCTCTTCCATGTCCAGTATAACAATGCTAGGAATATGGCGGGGGCGATCTTATATACTGGGGGGCGTATTCACTAATGATTGGTCTAGGGACCCCCTAGTCACTCCAATCACATTCCTAGCATTCTCCTGCCCCCTCAATTGGCTTTTGCTAATGGTTCTGGTCCAATCACGGGCTTTTAAAGCCCATTTCCTGAAGCATTGCATTTTGGGCGGTTCTGGTTGCCGAATTCCGAACTTTTTGGGCAAAAAGTTCTAAATTCGGCCGAACCTCGAACACCCAATGTTCGGGCCGAACCGATGGTCGACCCGAACCGTTCGATCATCCCTAATGATAAATAGTTTTAAACCTTTTTTTACAAATAAATATGTGAAAAGTGTGTACATTAGAGGCCTCCCCTCAGACCACTGTCCAGAGAACTGTGTGCATTAAAAGCCTCCTCAGACTGTGTGCAATGCATTACAGGCCTCCTCCTTAGACTGTCCATGTCCAGAGCTCTGTGTGCAATGCATTACAGGCCTCCTCTGACCACCATCCAGAGCACTGTGCAGCATTACAGACCTCTCAGACCACCGTCCCATAGCACTGTGTCTTACAGGCCTCTCAGATCACCATCCAGAGCACTGTGTGCATTAAAAGCCTCCTCAGACTGTCCAGAACTCTGTGTGTGATGCATTACAGGCCTCCTCCTCAAACTGTCCAAGTCCAGAGCACTGTGTGCTATGCATTACAGGCCTCCTCCTCAGACTGTCCATGTTCAGAGCACTGTATGCAATGCATTTCAGTCCTCCTCTGACTACTGTCCAGAGCACTTTGCATTACAGATTGAGCATATCTAGAGCACAGTATGCAATGCATTACAGCCCTCCTCTGACCACTGTTCAGAGCAATTTGCATTACAGGCCTCCCCTTAGACCACCATCCAGAGCACTGTGCAGCATTACAGGCCTCTCAGACCACCGTCCTAGAGCACTGTACAGCATTACAGGCCTCCTAAGACCACCGTCCAGAGCACCGTGTGCATTACAAGCCTCCTCAGACTGCCCAGAGCACTGTGCAGCATTACAGGCCTCCTCAGACCACCATCCAGACCACTGTGTGAATTACTGACCTCTGACCATCCAGAGTGCCTAAATCTGTATCTGTGAGTTTGTTCAAACCTTAATATCATAAATAATAAAATGGTATGAGAATTTTTTACTCCAGGAGTATATAATGCGTTTGGAAATTCTAGAGAAATGCTGAAATAATGCATTACAATTTAACTAAACTCATTCAATTTTAGTCGACTAAAATGATTTTATTTTACTAAAATGTACTGGAGATTTTAGTCGACTAAATACCACTAAAACTAAAACAATTGCAGATGGCTAAAATGGGGCTAAAACTAAAATGGCATTTTAGTCAAAAGACTATGACTAAAACTAAATCCAAATTTGATGCCAAAATTACCACTTACGACAACTAACTCTGAATTATCCTGCTACATCACTGACTACAAGCACCCGCGTTGAGACATATTACACAGGTATTGCCCACCGTTGTCACTAAGAACAATGATGTGTAGTAGGGATCGACCGATTATCGGCAACACCGATATATCAGGGACCGATATGCACTTTCCCCGATATATCGGAATCAGTCCCTGAGGTTACCGATATTGCTTATATTTAGGGAAAGTGCATGTACCGGAGTGATGCCTGCAGCTAGAGGCATCATCACCCCAGGACCGGTGTCCATAGCCGATGGTTGACTGACTTGTAATGACAACCGATGTGTCTGAGAAGCCGCTCGGCTGTCATTAGAAGGAGCGGGAGAGGACGTCCCCCCCTCCCGCCGCCTAAATGTGGCTTGCCCGGGTCTCCCGTCCCACCGGGAGACCCGGGCATCCTACCTCCACCGCCACCAAAGAGAAGACCCGATCAAAGCTGCATTTGTCTCTGATCGGGTCTCCGTATAAAAAACCCGGAAGTGATGTCATGACATCACTACCGGGTACTCGGCGCCGAGTTAAAAAAACTGACAGCATTCAAAACAGCCAAACTTGGCATTTTGAATGCTTTTTAGCGCCGAGGAGGGGTTTGGGGTCTTTTAGACCCTCAGATCCCTCCACAAGGAGCACCTTTGTAAAAAAAAATATATATATATATATATTTTTTTTTTTACATGTCCGAAAATATCGGCCGATATTGGCCAATACCGATATCCGATGACCAAAATATCGGTATCGGTGTCAGCATTAAAAAAACAATATCGATCAATCACTAATGTTTAGTCAAAACTGAAGCAAGTGCTTCCAAACAGGAAGTAAAGGACATCAGCAGTACCTAGATGCAAAAAAGGATATAAAAAGTTATTTAGCAATCTAAATGTCATCTAGTTAGGGTCTAGATTTGCTTCAGTAAAAATAGACCAAGCCAACAAAAATTCCACATCTTTAAAATTCAGTTGACATTTTCCTTCGTTATTTCATAGTTGGGAAACATCTACATTAAAAGATGGAATGCCAAAAAGAAAAAAAACAATGCGGACTAAGAATACACAATACTATTTACTCTGAAGGCTGTTGTTTTGCACCAGAGCCCACGCGGCAAAAAGGTTATGCTGAAATAATCAGTGGAGTATCTTTAAGTATTAAGCTTTATTTCATATCTTATCTCGGTCCCAGCAGAGCTGCAGTACAGAATTCATTAATTCATTAATGGCAGCTTCACGCTGTACTCCAAAGAGTCCGATTTCATTCTGATGTCAGAGGATTGGAATAAGCCCAGCACCGTAATTAAAGTCCTCTGTCAGTGGTGTGAACAACAGCGAATGCTTGCACACATGAATAAATATTTAATTTGTTTTATCAGGTTAAGGGACTGATAGGGAAGTGGAGGAGCAAAACATCTATGCTAATAATGGGAGAAGAAGAATACAAGAACTAAAGTGATACCTTTATTGGATAATTGAACAGGCTTATGTTCCATGCTTTCAAGTGGAGGAGGAAGCGTCAGGCTTTGGATGCTCCCATCAGTATATTCGGTTCTATGACTTAATTTTAAATCTAATTTATAAAAAAATACTCTCTGCAAATAGGAGATATTCCGTCATTTCCCCATTCAAATGTGACTGGCTGGATCAGGCAACAATTTCCTTGTGTCTGTGGGTAGACACATAGGTCTATTAACCACTTCTGGACCAGACGGATTTTCCCCCTTAATGACCAGGCCATTTTTTTTCGGCACTGCGTTATTTTAACGGAAAATTGCACAGTCGTGCCACACTGTACCAAAATAAAATTGATGTCCTTTTTTTTCCAACAAATCAAGCTTTCTTTTGGTAGTATTTCATCACCTGTGCGATTTTTATTTTTTGCTCTATAAACAAAAAAATAGCAACATTTCTGAAAAAAAAAAAACAATATTTTCACATTCTGCTATATAACATTCCCAAAAAAAATAATTTTTAAATCAAAATTGTTTATCCTTTTAGGCCAATTTGTATTCTTCTACATATTTTTGGTAAAAAAAAATCGCAATAAGCATATTTTAATTGGTTTGCGCAAATGTTATCGCATCTACAAACTAGGAAATAGATTTATGTAGTTTTTATTTATTTATTTATTTTTTACTAGTAATGGCGGAGATCTACGATTTTTAGCGGGACTGCAACATTGCGGCAGACAGATCGGTCCCCCTAACTGATATTTTTGACACTTTTGGGGTGATCAGTGACATTACTACAGTAATCAGTGCTAAAAATATCCGCTGTTACTGTAATAATGCATTGGCAGGGAAGGGGTTAACCTAGGGGTGATCAAAGGGATAAGTGTGAGCCTAGGGGAGTGTTTTCTAACTGTAGGGGGGATTGGCTTGTGAAATGATCATAGAGACCTGTGTTCCTATATAGAAGGATCACAGGAGCTCTGTGATCATTTCAGAGAGAAGAACGGTCAGCTGTGTTTACAACAGCTGACCGTCTTTCTCTCTCAGCGGGGAGCGATCACGGGTCCCCGGCTGCAATCGCAGCTGCCGGTCCCATGGATGGGCATCCCCACTGCCTAGTGGTGGTCGGTCACGCACTCGCGCACTCGCCCCCCCAGCACCAGGAGCGTGACCAACGTAGGGCTACATCGGTTCGCGCAGGAGAGGCAACCTGCTACAGTAAATGTGCGGAGGGCGGTCTTAAAGCAGTTAAATAACAACCGTGGTGGTATTAAAGCAGAACTAAACCCATGGATTTAACAGTTTCAGTAAATAGTTACATTTCCAGCACATGCCGGGAATGTAAAGGCTTGTACACACTATAAGAAAACCGGGTGAACATTTTCGTCTGAGGAACTTTCATATGATTTTCGTATAGTGTGTACAAAACTTTCTACTGCCAATTCCGACCTTCTAAATGAAAATTTCCGAAGGCACAAGCTCCAAAATTTTTCTCGTACGGGAACAGAATGAACAATTTTTGTTTAAAGTGTACCATTTTTGTACAATTTTCATACGTGAAAATTGAAAGGCCGCGCATGATCAGAAACCATAAACAGAAACAATAAACAACAACAAAAATAAAGCCTTTGTTGTATGAGAATTTTCGTACAAATTTTCCTTCATCAGTCACCTGATTTTCTGTGAAACAACGAGGAAAATCGGATGATCGTTCGCTCTATTTTCTTATAGTGTGTACCCCACTTAACTGTCACATTGGTTGTGCTCTCAACCAAACTGTTAAACCATCAAACAGATGGTGGCAGTTGAAGTTGAAACAGAGGTCAAGATGGCATCTTCCTTAGCTAAAAATATAGGAGGTTTAGTTCCGCTTTAAATCAATCATTTTTATTCTTGCAGTGATGAAAGTGGAGATCTTGCTTACTGACAGCCCCTGTTATCATGTGGGGTGGATAGCAAGGGGAGAGGTAGCTGATAACATTTAAACAGATGGAGCAGCCCCACAAATTAATTAAATGAGTCATGTGGGGTTGCTTCAAGAGGAGAAAACAGGAAGTGAACAGTTTCCCAAAAGGTACCTGGTGGAGCATGCACACCAAGAGTGGCAACGCAGCAACATTTCCACTGACTATAAAGAAGTCCATGGATCACTTGGTATTCACAAAAAAAGAAGAGATGCCTGATGAAAAGCTTCTAAAGAAATTTTCCCCTGTTGGTGGGACTTTAAAGGCACTCGGAATACGTGTACACAGTGTTTAAAATTTTATAAATTTTATTAACAAATTACAAAATAACATAAAAGATGGTAAGTTCGATAAGATACATCACATTTAGCAGGTAATGAATAACCACACCATTCCAGGGTAATGACCCAACTAGTTTCGGAGTTTTCGCTGTAGATACTCCTTCTTCAGGGGGAGACCCTGGGTATTGGTATTCACTGCAGTGATGATTGATACTATAAACTTGCCATCAAAGTATTAGAACCAAGTGGTCACCATGCTCAACCGGATTGGCAAGCGGTTGGGCGGAAAACTTTCTTATATAATCACTTTGAACAGCTGGTAAATTGATCAATTAAAAATATTTTGCTAACTTGGAGTATAGTTATAAAGATGTGTCAGATCTGCAAGAAAGCAAACAATTTATGACTCGTGACTGTATGGGCCAAGAAGAAATACTCTCCGCAAATAGGAAAGAATACCCAGAGATATTCAGTCATTCCCAATTCAAATGTGATTGGCTGGATCAGGCAACAATTTCCTTGTGTCTATGAGTAATTTAAAGTGCACCTTGCAACAAAATGCAAGACCCACATATTACTTAGACCATTGGTTGTCAACTTATGAACTAAAGGGGGCCTCAAATGTGGCTCCTGACATCACCAAAGGGCCATGAATAAAGTTTGAAATATGTAATGCTTGAGACGGCTGTCAGAAAATGCAGACCTAACAGAGGAAATTAAGTCAGAGAGTGTGGACATGCTACATGTTGGTCTGGAGAAGACAATATGAAGCTGGGAACATGTTACACAAGGCTAGTAGAGATCAATGCTATTATCCACCACAAATTGCTGAGGTCTGAGGGGTGCACATCATATACCAAAGGGGCACATGCAGCCCTCGGCCCCAGGTTGGGCACCAGGGAGTTAGACCCTCCCATGTAAAAACACTACATTAATGAAAAACACAGATAAGGAGAAAAAGGTGACTTCACTTATAAGAAGCTTGTGGATAACTCTACATATAAGTAAATTAATTGGCCTTTAAATTAAAATGATGTCATATGTTCATAAACCTCTAATATAGCACCAGCCAGTTGGGCTACCAGGGCAGGAACTATGTAATGCTCACATATGGGTCTCCTTGTTCAAATACCAATTACAAACTATACATATAGACAATATTTTTGAAACATCACAGCCCCTCCTCTCTGCCTTGGCCCAATCAGAGAAGGCCTTTTACTTGAAAAAAATACAAGGCATTCTGAGAACGGGGCAGTGCCAAGCGAACTACCCTCTGTGGTCAGCTTGCAGAGGGGAAGCTGCTCGCACAGAACCCCAGCAGGACTCAGAATATAGTGCCCACTACTACAGTGATTTTTAGCTTTTCTAGCAGCCCAATAGATATGCAGCCAACCAGGTACACGATATGCATACAATGATGTAAGCTGGACCAATGTAAGTGCGCATTACAGATAATTCCTGGAGTTTAGCTTTAATAGAAAAAAAGAGAGACTCAAACTATTCTCTGACATCACTGCCCTGCCTTTCCAGCTCATTTAATAGGAGAAAGCATTTACTGAGAAGATGCAATGGTGCCCATTTTGTGCCAGTTACGCCCTGTGGTTCCAAAGCAGGAGGGCAGTCACACAGTACGGGATCCAGGAGACAGTGAAATCATTGCAGTAGCAACGATTACTACAGTGATTCTCCTCTTCCACAGGGATCAGCCAGTTAAGGAATATGCATGCTTACATTGGTTCAAGGTAGACCAATGTAACTATGTAAAAAACTTACACAGAATTTAACTTTAAAATGACCAAATCAATAAACCAATTCATTAAACCTACAATTTCAGTTTTGTTTGTTTTTTACTGGCTTTTTAAAATAAAAAACACAATCATTTTTAGGTTGGTTGGAAACTTTTGGTAGCTAAACAGTACAAGTATAGAGGTCTATACACCAGACCAAAAGAGGACAACTGAGAAGGAAGAAGGGAGCGCATGGTTTGGTTTTAAAAAAAGGGACTGGTGCCCAAATGAGGGACAGTTGGGAGCTATCATTTAGACAGGAAGTGGCTGCTAAGAGTCTGGCATAGATCAGTAGCACCGAGGACAAAACATTAAAAAAGATGAAATGATTTGACTGTAAAAAAAATCAACTGTTTATGGTTTAAAGTGATTTAGCAAACTTATCAAAGATTTTCATAGCATCTTGCCCAGTGAAAGTACATTTGTTCTGTGTGAAGAGGGCAAAAAACAATGTCATTAGGCTTTTTCCTGTGCTGGTCAAATGTTTTTCATCGATTTAAAACAGAAAATACCACATTTAGCCATTAGATGGCATCTAATATAACGCCATAGAGTTATCAAATGCTGTTCACTCCTGTGATACTTAGCATCATCTAGTGGCTAATTGCTGTATTTTTAAATTTTAAATGCTAACAATTAGGGATCGACCGATTATCAGCAACACCGATATATCGGGGGCCGATATGCACTTTCCCCGATATATCGGAATCAGCCCCTGAGGTTACTGATATTGCTGATATTTCAGGAAAGTGCTGTACCGGAGTGATGCCTGCAGCTAGAGGCATCACCCCAGGTCCGGCGTCCATAGTCGACGGTTTGCTGTCTTGTAATGACAACCGATGCGGCTGAGATGCCACTCGGCTGTCATTACAAGGAGCGAGAGGGGACACCCCCCCCCCTCCTGCTTCCTTCCACGGCTCGCCCGGGTCTCCCTTCCCTCTGGGAGACCCGGGCATCCTACCTGCACAGTCGCCGAAGACCCAATTAAAGCCGCATTCAACTCTGATCGGGTCTCCATGTAAAAACCTGGAAGAGATGTCATGACATCACTTCCGGGTACTTGGCGCCAAATTCAAAAAAATTACAGCATTGAAAACAGCCAAACTTGGCGTTTTGAATGCTTTTAAGTGCAGAGGAGGGGTTTTGGGGTCTTTTAGACCCCCAGATCCCTCCACAAGAGTACCTGTAAAAAAAAATTAAAAACATTTTTTTTTTAAATGTCCGAAAATATCGGCAGATATCGGCCAATACCAATATGCGATGACCAAAATATCGGTATCGGCAATAAAAAAACTATATCGGTCGATCACTACTAAAAATACATTTGTCCAGCACAATAAATAGCCTAATAGCATTTATTTATTTTGCCATATTCACACAGAATATACATGCACTTTCACTGTGAATTGCTATGGATTTTTTTTTACAGACCCTTAACTGTTTGGCATGACAAAACCACTATTTTTACAATAGTTATAAATAATCCCTAATGAATGCAGAAAAAATCTTCAGGTGACCATGTTAATAAATGTAGCAGCATTACAGAAAGGCCACAGTTATATATTGCTTTTCCTTCTAGTGTTTGTACCTATATTTCTATAGTGACATCTGCAAGCCTAAAAATAGTAATGTCTCCGGTTTTTCACCGCTGCCCAGCTGTGCCAGGAAGGTAAATGGGAACCCCCCAGCACAGATAACGAACATCAGACACAGCAAGAAGACAGCACAAGACATCTATCAGTGAAGCTTGCAAAGTGCTGGAGGCTTCACACAACATCATTATGCCAAGTGGCTTTGCATGTGTTCATCTGGCATTCAGTGGTGCACAGATGACTGGTTGTCATCACTGGTAGGAACTGCTGAGAATATAAACACTGAGGGATCTACTTTTATATGTTTTCACACAAGATTCACACATTTTTCTAAATTGATTTCATTCGAAAAATGTGCGAATCCCAGGTAAAAGTTGCATGGATCTTGTGTGATCATTTATAAATAGACCTCTAAGGTTGATTTTGTACAGAATTAAAAAAAAAAAAAAAAAAAAACACGTTATACATAGCAAACAATAACTTTGATTTTTTTTCTCATCTTTGTTTTTTTTTTTTTCTTAAAGCATCATTAAACCCATTAAAAATGATTTAATAGTTTTCACCTGGTGAAAATACAAGCAATAGTGTATAGGTCAGATTGAAATATTTTGGCTAAATACCTTTCTTGCACTGCTATTTTCTGTGGTCATGTGACTTATGTACTTGCTTTGCACTACACTGTAGATCGGTGGGCAGAACAAGCAGGAAATCTCTTAAGCAAAAGCCCCCACTCTCCTGGCCTGATCTGTATTAGTATATGTATGTGGTGGCCTCAGACTGCATCTCTCCGCAAGCTGTGATCACTGACACGTTTCACCTCACCCATAAAATAAACAGTATAACAATACTAACTAAATATCAGAGTGCACTCTGTGTACTAATGGGGGCCCCCTTTACACTAGATTGCAAGAGTCTCCTGGAGAGTGAGGCCTCACTAGTCTTCACCAGCAAGAAATCCTCAGGCAATCCAAGGAAAGTAATTGTAATCCAAGTAAAGGTGATCAATAACTGTAATCCCTAAGGTAGTTAGTAATTGTAATCCACCAGGATGAACGAGAAACAGATCTTGATGCTTTCCACTAGACAAACAACCTGGTACTGTAAAAGAGCTTAAGGCCTTGTTCGCTCACCACGCACTATGTATAACTGCAGTATCCAGTGGAGATTTTAGAACTCAATATGGCCTGCTACTCAAATAGTTAGACAGTTCTGCTCTGATTCATTCTAGGTATGTGATAAATGCAGATGTAGATGCTGGATGTCTCTCACCCAATACCAAGAGCTCTGCTCCGTGCTGCAACCAGGCCCTGCTCTGCTCAGTGATCCTCTCCCTCGGCCTGTCAGGCGTCCTTCCACTCAGTCACACTACCGAGCCTCTTCCACTCACACTGCTCGTCTCAGCTCCGGTGTCCACTACTAGGCCTCCGGCCTACTCCTCTACGATCCGCAGCAGCTCTTCCCCTTCTCCACAGCACGCTGTCCTCGAGGCAAGAGAGCGAAAGTTGATCCTGCCTCCCTTTATAAAGACACTCCCAGCAGGCTCCGCAAGTCACATTGCTCCCTGGGAGAAGAGTCCTTTCGCATAGCAGTCTATGGTCCTGGCTCCTCTCGGAACTACATCTCCCATAATTCTCAAAGGTCACTGTCTTTGCAGAACTTTAATAACAAACAACAGTCTGAACAATACTAGCCGTGCGACCAGGCTACATATGAAATGAATAATGAAAAATATAAAATAAATAAATATGGAAAATGAAAACAAATATTCAGGAAAATGAAGAAAATTATAAAAATAAGAAAGAATATTATAAAAATAAATAAATGGGAAATATGATAAATATGATAGTGAAAAGTGATGAATAAAAATCAATGTAGAAAAATAAGGAAAAAAACAGATATAAAAAGAATGAATCAAACAAATAATCCATGAAAAAGTACTGAAAAATAAGTGAGTGACCTTTTTCATGGATTCTTTGTATTATTTATTCTCTTTATATCTATTTTTTCCAAATGTTTCTATGTTCATATTTATTTATCACTTTATTACTCTTTCACTGTTATCATAATTTATCATATATCAAATTGCTTATTTTTTATATGTTCTTTTTTATTATTATTTTTCATAATATTCTTTCCTATTTTTATATTTTTCTTCAGTTCCATGAATATTTTTTTTCATTTTCTATAATCATTTATTTTTTGATTTTTCATTCTTCATTTAATACATTCCACATCTCTCAATACATATATATATATATATTTTTATTGTCAGTTTTCTTCCCTTCATTTTCACACTTTATTTCCCCATTTCTTTTTCATTACTTCATCTCATCACTGCAATTATTCACACATGGTCTTCATGGCCGATGATGTATAAATTCTTCTGTCCTGCTTCTGCCCTTTACCTCTATGACTAAGCCCCAATGGGTGGGTGGGTGAAACACGTCAGAGGGCGTGGCTTGCGGAGCTGCTCAGGCTGCCACATACATATACTAATACAGATCGGACCGGGAGGGTTTTTTCTTATATGATACACACTATTGCATGGTGACATTTCATGCCGCCACCCCATTCCAGTACCAGGACAACACACACTCTTTCTGTTTTGAGCAGCACTTCCAGTTCCATGAGGAGTCAAAGCAGGAAATCTCTGCCGACATTACTTCAGGAAGTTTACTTTTTTCTGTGACCACATAGAGCCAATTAATGGAGGGGCATAAATAATAAACTGTAATAATAAACATAGGATACATAGGAAAAAGCATTGTTTCCTATGTTTAGTATTGCAATCTTTGTACTTATTGTAGCTCTGAGGAAGGAGGATTTGTGGCCATGTTGGCTGCCTTTTCCTGTTTTCCAGCCTGTTTTTATTTTGAAACTTGTGGAAGATATAAAAGACTTCGGAGCAAATAAACAATATTAAATAACAACTGTGATGGTATGAAAGCAGAACTAAACCCATCGATTTAGCAGATTCAGTAAATAGTTACATTCCCAGCACATGCATGGGAATGTAACTGTCACATTGGTTGTGCTCCAACCAAACTGTTAAACCATCAAAATGGATGGTGTCATAACTGATCACATCATGGCAGTTGAAGATCAAACAGAGGCCAAGATGGCGGCTTCGTGGGATGAAAATGATAGGGGGTTTAGTTCCGCTTTTAATTATTCATTTTAATTATTGCAATGATGAAAGTGAAGTTTTTGCTGATTGACAGACAGCCCCTGTTATCATGTGGGGTGGATAGCAGGGGAGAGGTAGCTGATAACATTTAAACAGAAGAAGCAGCCCTACAAACCACCAAAAAGAGTCATGTGGGGTTGCTTCAAGAGGAGAAACCAGGAAGTGAATAGTTTCCCAACAGGTAACTGGTGGAGCATGCACACCAAGAGTGGCAACGCAGCAACATTTCCACTGACGATAGGGAAGTCCATGAAAACAGCGGGATCAACCTGGTATTTACAAAAAAGAACAGATTCCTGATGCACATAGGTATAGGAAATAATTTTAAGGAAATAGGGACAAAGAAAAATGTTGGGTTTAAAGACAACTTAACTGGTGGATGGTGTACCCCTGTCATCAAATTGGGCAAACTTTCTTATATAATCTGTACTAGGATTACAATTGAAAGTAATGAGCAATTCATTTTGAACAGCTAGTAAATTGATCAATTTAAAATGTTTTAATAACTTGGAGTATAGTTATAAAGATTTTTCAGGTCTACAAGGAAGCAAACAATTTATGACTCGTGACTGTATGGTTCGTACAGATCTCTGGGGTAACATTTAGATGAATAAATAGCTGATATGTTGTGATTTATTGATTTAATCAATAAATATGTGATAGCAGTTGCCTGGTCCAGGCATTTTTAGCCATCTTTGGTGACAATCTTAGATCTGGTATTAGGTCATTTATTTTTCAACTGTGAAAGAAACAGAGTCGGCAGTGTCTGCTCATGTTACCTATGCCCTCCGTATCCTCTCTGCATCAGCATTAGGGTGCCTAATTGGAAGCTTTGCTAACAGGGAAGTCTGACTTTTCAGGGGAATGTCAGATCTCTGCAGAGAGACCACTGCTTCCACACAGAGAGCAAACATCAGACCTATATCTCAGGAATCATTAAAGCTGATGCTTCCTGCTCATTGGAGAGCTCTAACTAAGACTCAGCAAGGGCATATAGATTGGAATGTGGTGGAGCACTATACCCCAGAACTCCCAACTTTTTGAGAAGAGATGAGAACAACCTATTAGAAAAAGTATCTAGGCATCGGACACACACCCCTGCCACACCCCACAAAGAGGCGTATACAAAAAAAAAAAAGTATTTGTTTTATCACTACTATTCCTTTAATCTGGCTTTTGAAATTTACAAATGCAGCGATTTAGAAGTTACATGCAAGTTTAGCTGGTTATCACTTTATGAAAGATAAAATGTACATTTTTTATATAATTATATAGATCAGAGCAAAATGAGGGACAAATGAGGAGAAAAGATGGACAGAGGGACTTTGTTCCAAATCAGGGGCAGTCCCTTGAAATCAGGGACAGTTGGAAGCTATGCTGGACCCTAATATACAAGGTAGTCCTCAGAGATAAAGTAAAAGCAGCTTTCTGCAGGCCGGAGATCAAGAAAGATCACATTCGTACTGATACATGCAAGCGTTCAAAAGACGAGAATGCCACAGAGCCTCATCAGATTTAGAAGATCTTTATTTGCCACAATGAGAAGTCACAGTAGTAGCCAACACTTTTCAGGTGTTGGTTCGTTTACCTTTATCAGGGCTAAAGTATACAATATATACAAAGAATGTACAGTATGTTTTTGTATATAAAGATATATAAAATAATAGAAAATATATAGATGTAATAGAAAATATATAAAGAACAAAAAAAAAATACTGTGTAATAAAACTACATAATGAAGGCATAATACATACATGTGGATTGGCAACCATATTGTGACATGGCGAGGCTCTGTCATTATGAAAATGGCCAGGAAAAAGACACAGAGTTTGATAACTGCACAGCTACAGAGCATAGATTTTGAGTGGAGAAAACTGTTTCTGCAGCTTTCTCTGGATCTTGGTATTTCCGGATGAAGCTCTGTAGTTTGGAGATTCTTAAGAGCCTTGGGTGGGATGAAATATCCAACCCTGTGTCTGGTTGTTGTGGAAAGCCAGCAGGGTGTCTGCCTAGGTTCACACATACCTTATAACGATGGGCTTATGAGAGAAGTAGGTGGTGGGAGTTGGAACTGTTTGAAGACAGGACCCTGTCAGGAGAGCTGGGAGTACCTGGTGGAGACTGCAACCTGTGTGAGGGAGAATTCTATGCCCAAGGACTAGGAAAGTCTGGACAGCGCTGAGAGTCTTGGAGATTAACAGAGGGTCTGGGAGACTAAGAAAGCTGCGGAGGCCAGTGAGTGATTCCAGGGGTGCTGGAGAGAATCCGGAAGTCTCTGGTGGGTGCAAGCTGGAGAAACTGGGAAAACCCTGTCAAGAGGCCATGTGGGCCTGAACAGCAAGGTGATACCACGTAGGCTATGAGAGATCCTGAATAGCAAGTGGTCTGTCAGGAGGGTTGCCACCTCATCCCTTTAAAAGGGAACACATATTAATTACACAGGTTCTGAGGCTAATAATTAATATGTGTTTGGGTTTAAAGGGATAAGGTGGCAACCCTATCTGGGAGACCAAAGCAAGCAGAGGTACTACTGACCAGAGTGTCAGGTGGCTCGGTAGTTTTCATTTAGGTTTACGACATTTGGGTTTTTGACTGAAGTTGAACCCCTGCATGGGAATCCTGGATCGAATTTTGTTTTGTTTTTTCCTTTAAATAAAGTGGACTGCAGTCCCTTAACTATAATGGCAGTGTGACATGGACTTACTGTACAAAAGTAACATCTACCACTGAGCTAAACGTCCCCCATATCACAATATGTAAATATATATATATATGTAAATATATTTACATATGTACTGTATGTAGAAATTTGTATGTCCACACCTGTACACATGCCCGAAAGCATACCCACACATATGTAGGTATACAGTATATACCTATTAGGGTTGCCACCTCATCCCTTTAATCCAGGACACATATGAATTACACAGGTTCTGAGGCTGATAAAATGCACATAAGGTACTAAGTGAGTTTATTTACCACCTTAATCAGCCACAGAACCTGGGTAATTAATGTGTGTCCTGATATAAAGGGATGAGGTGGCAACCCTAATACCTATACATGTGCACACTGTTGGCACACATATCGTACACACAGCAGATGGGCATGTCGGACCACTGGACAAAGAGCACTGCTTATATAACGAGAGCATGCATCCTTCTCAGCATGCAGTCAGGATTTATATTGTTTTACTTGAATTGTGGCTGCTTTCTAAAAAAAGACAAACCTGAAATGTATTCAGCTGATTTAAGTGGAAAATGTAAACAATTCCAGGCATCGGTATGTTTCAGCTCAGGACCAATGTAATTATGTAGCGGCTCTAGGCTTTGTGAAGCCTAAGGCAAAACATGAGGCCCCACTCACGTCCATAATGGGAAAAATAATTCAAGCGATAAAAATGAACTGTATAAATGGCATATATTAAGAGCCTTAACCTTTGTAGTATGAATTCACAGTTTCTAGAATTTCCTCTAACCAATTCTTCTTTAATCAAAGATCATTAAACATCGGGTATGTATGTATATATATATATATATATATATATATGTCTGCTCTTACATCACAGTCCCCAGCATTTCCCTATAGGTCATGATTCCCTGAGTCCCTTACATCAGAGTTCAGTGTCCCCCCTTACATAAGAGTTCTCCTTTAAATTTGATTCCCCTCAGCATCTCGTCCTTACATCAGAGTCCACAGAATTCCTCTTTAAATTAGAGTCCCCCTCTTAAATCAAATTTCACAGAGCCCCCTTTACATCAGAGTCTCCAGAGTTTCCCCCTCACACTGTAAGAGGGAACTCTGAAGACTCTGATGTAAGAGGAGTTCTGTGAACCCTGATTTAGGGGGAATGTTGGGGACTCTGAAGTAACGGGAGTTCTGGGAACCCCGATTTAAGGGGGAATGCTGGAGACTCTGATTTGAGGGGGAAAGCTGGGGACTCTAGTGTAAAAGGGAACTCTGTGGTCACCAAAGCCCCCCCTTGCATCAGAGTTTCCAGAGACCCCCTTACACTTACCTTCCTCAGTCTGCCACAGTCTAGGGCACGACAAGTCCCACTGCAGAAGGCTGCCATACCTGAGTCCCCACAGAGGGCACTGTAAATTCCAGTATAGTGCACTGCCATTCCTCCCTGAGGAATGGAAGCCTGCTATGCTTGGACTTGTACTGCTCTCTGTAGGGGACTGAGGAACTACTGCCTGCTATGCTAAGACTTGTAGTGCCCTCTGTGGGGACTAAGGGATGGCAGCCTGCTATTCTGGAACTTGTAGTGCCCTCTGTGAGGGACTGAGGATTCCTCAGTCCTCCACATTCTAGGGCACTATAAGTCCCATCATAGTGGGCTGTCATTCCTAAGTCCCTCACAACAGTTAAACATCTAAAGGACAACTCCAACCAAAACTACCAATAATGTACAGAGTCCATATGCTATATAATGTCACAGCCCCGCTACCACTCACCTTCCACCTCGGGTGCTTTCATTGTGAAGGGCAAAGGGCTCCAGCTCCACCATGTTTGGCTTTGATGTCAGATATGCAGAACTGGCTCAGCTCCACTCTCTTCCCTGGCAACTGACTCTGGCATCACGGAGGGCCTCTCCTCCTCCCCCAGCCACCCAGGGGCCCTCTCCTTCTCCCCCAGCCATCCAGGGGCCCTCTCCTTCTTCCCCAGCCACCCAGGGGCCCCTCTCCTTTTCCTCCAGCCATCCAGGGGCCTCTCCTTCTCCTCCAGCCACTCAGGGGCCCTCTCCTTCTCCTCCAGCCGCCCAGGGGCCCTCTACTTCTTCTCCTCCAGCCACCCAGGGTCCCTCTCCTTCTCCTCCTCCAGCCACCAAGGGTCCCTTTCCTTCTCCTCCTCCAGCCACCCAGGGTCCCTCTCATTCTCCTCCTCCAGCCACCCAGGGGCCCTCTCCTTCTCCTCCAGCAACCCAGAGGCCCTGTCCTTCTCCTCCAGCTACCCAGGGGCCCTCTCCTTCTCCCCCAGCCACCCAGGGGCCCTCTCCCCCAGCCACCCAGGGGCCCTCTTCCACAGCCACCCAAGGGCTCTCTCCTTCTCCTCCAGCCACCCAGGGGCCCTTTCCTTCTTTTCCTCCAGCCACCCAGGGGCCCTCTCCTTCTACCCCAGCCACCCAGAGGCCCTCTTCTTCTCCCCCAGCCACCCAGGGGCCCTCTCTTTCTCCCACAGACACCCAGGGGTCCTCTCCTTCTCCCCCAGCCACCCAGGAGCCCTCTCCTCCCCCAGCCACCCAGGGGCCCTCTCCTTCTCCCCCAACCACCCAGGGGCCATCTCCTTCTCCTCCAGCCACCCAGGGGCCCTCTCCTTCTACCCCAGCCACCCAGGGGCCCTCTCCTTCTCCCCCAGCCACCCAGCGGCCCTCTCTTTCTCCCACATCCACCCAGGGGCCCTCTCTTCCCCCAGCCACCCAGAGGCCCTCTCCTTCTCCCCCAGCCACCCAGGGGCCCTCTCCTTCTCACCCAGCCACCCAGGGGCCATCTCCTTCTCCCCCAGCCACCCAGGGTCCATCTCCTTCTCCCCCAGCCACCCAGGGGCCCTCTCCTCCCCCAGCCACCCAGGGGCCCTCTCCTTCTCCCCCAACCACCCAGGGGCCCTTTCCTTCTTTTCCTCCAGCCACCCAGGGGCCCTCTCCTTCTACCCCAGCCACCCAGGGGCCCTCTCCTTCTCCCCCAGCCACCCAGCGGCCCTCTCTTTCTCCCACAGCCACCCAGGGGCCCTCTCTTCCCCCAGCCACCCAGAGGCCCTCTCCTTCTCCCCCAGCCACCCAGGGGCCCTCTCCTTCTCACCCAGCCACCCAGGGGCCATCTCCTTCTCCCCCAGCCACCCAGGGTCCATCTCCTTCTCCCCCAGCCACCCAGGGGCCCACTCCTTCTCCCCCAGCCACCCAGGGGCCCTCTCTTTCTCCCGCAGACACCCAGGGGCCCTCTCCTTCTACCCCAGCCACCCAGGGGCCCTTTCCTCCCCCAGCCACCCAGGGACCCTCTCCTTCTCCCCCAGCCACCCAGGGGCCATCTCCTTCTCCTTCAGCCACCCAGGGGTCCTCTCCTCCCTGAGCCACCCAGGTGCCCTCTCCTTCTCCTTCAGCCACCCAGGGGCCCTCTCCCTCTCCCCCAGCCACCCAGGGGCCCTCTTCCACAGCCACCCAGGGGCTCTCTCCTTCTCCTCCAGCCACCCAGGGCCCCTTTCCTTCTTTTCCTCCAGCCACCCAGGGGCCCTCTCCTTCTACCCCAGCCACCCAGAGGCCCTCTTCTTCTCCCCCAGCCACCCAGGGGCCCTCTCTTTCTCCCACAGACACCCAGGGGTCCTCTCCTTCTCCCCCAGCCACCCAGGGGCCCTCTCCTCCCCCAGCCACCCAGGGGCCCTCTCCTTCTCCCCCAACCACCCAGGGGCCATCTCCTTCTCCTCCAGCCACCCAGGGGCCATCTCATTCTCACCCAGACACCCAGGGGCCATCTCATTCTCCCCCAGCCACCCAGGGGCCCTCTCCTTCTCCCTCAGCCACCCAGGGGCCCTCTCCTTCTCCCTCAACCACCCAGGGGCCCTCTCCTTCTCCTTCAGCCACCCAGGGGTCCTCTCCTCCCTTAGCCACCCAGGTGCCCTCTCCTTCTCCTTCAGCCACCCAGGGGCCCTCTCCTCTTCCCCTAGCCACCCAGGGACCCTCTTCTTTTTCCCTAGCCACCCAGGGGCCCTTTCCTTTTTCCATAGCCACCCAGGGGCCCTCTCCTTGTCCCCTAACCACCCAGGGGCCCTCTCCTTTTCCCCTAGACATCCAGGAGCCCTTTCCTTTTCCCCTAGCCACCCAGGGACCCTCTCCTTTTCCCCTAGCCACCCAGGGACCCTCTCCTTTTCTCCTAGCCCCCCCAGGGACCCTCTCCTTCTCTTCCAGCCACCCTCTCCTCCCCCAGCCACCCAGGGCCTTCTTCTTCTTCTCCTCCTCCACCAACCATTCTAAGATTCTTCCAACTTCCCTGGGGCTACTCACCCCCTTTGCGTAGTAGATACCATAAATCTATGACCAGCCTGCAGAGTGACAAGTCGGGGCCTGGTTACCTGTATGTTCCTGGGCCAGGGCAGAGCTCTCCTCCCAGAGCAACAACCGATGATAGCAGAGTGAGCTAACCGGGCAGTCACTTCCTACTGATGCAGGTACACGCCCACCGATTCCTCCACATCTTGGGATTACATGATCAGAGGGCCAATCCCCAGGCAGAGAAGGCGGGGTAAGTGTCAGCGGACAACAGACACCTGGCAGCCGCAGTGAAGGGACTGCAGCACACTGCTGCAACTTTTATATCCGAGGATTTAAAACAATCTTTTACTTGGGAGATTTCCCTGACTGCGCCCTTCTAAATGTTGTCGCTCTGCCACTGGCCGTGAGGCCCCTGTAGGTTCGAGGCCTTAGGCGACCGCCTAATTTGCCTAATTAGAGAGCCGCCTATGATAGCATACATGGCCAATGCCCCCTCAAGCTGGAAATCACTCTAGTGGACACCACTACTCTAGTGATCTACATGTTTCTGGGTCCTGTGCTGAGCAGCTGGCCTGATGTATTGTGAAAACAGGAGGTACACCCCTGGGCACGAGCACCATTCAGAGAAAGCCTAGCATTTTCTGAGCAAACGCAAAATTTTCTCTCGCTGGACAAGGTGTCACGCTCTCCACCTCATCCAGGCAGAGAAAATTTTGCGTTCACTTAGAAATTGCAAAGCATTCTCTGAATGGTGCCCATGCCCAGTGGCATACTTCCTGTGTTCCCAATGCAGTAGAGCAGCCCTTTGGCATGTGAAATCACTGGAGTAGCAATGTCCAATATCCAGGGGCATCGGCAGGGCTGGGACAAGGGGTGGGCAGGAGGGCCAGCTGCCCTGGGCGCAATAGTTTATTGCAGGGATGGGGAGCGCCCTGGCCCTAAGCCTAAGGGAAGGGGGGGGCGCAGTCTGGCATCCTTGCCCTGGGCACTGGATGATCTTGTTTCGGCACTGGGCATCGGCTAGGTATGGTACAGTATATACATAGTTACATTGGTCCAAACTGTATAACTATGCATAACATACTCATGCCTGGAATTTTTCTTTAATTGGGCTTAAAAAAAAAAAGCAAAATACCTCTATCTTTTTTGTAAAATAGGACAAAACATTAAATGGCTCATGCACCATAATACTTTCTTTCTGCAGTTTTTGATGGCTTGTTTCTTTTGTTGTGTCTTCTTATCAATTACATGAGGTACCTTAAACCTAGTTTTATATATTTGAATAAACCTTCTTTTGTTGTCCTAGGATTTTATCGTAACTGTGGTCTTCTCCTTCTTGTGGCTTGTAAGCTCATCGGCTTGGGCTAAAGGACTTTCTGATGTTAAAGTGGCCACAGATCCCGATGAAGTTCTGTTACTGATATCAGCTTGTAAACAGACGTCGAACAAGTGTGCGTCAGTGCGGAGTCCTGTCATGTCAAGCCTGAATACTTCAGTGGTAAGTTGGTTTCATGTAGCAGGAGGGTGGAGGGGGAAGACTGTAAGCATTGTATTACCACCTTGTCGTGCCATGACTCATGGATATAACTTTAAAGGTCAAGTTGACGTATGATTAAACATAGATAAAGTTAGCTGCAAAGGTTAGAGTTTTAGGTTTTTCATAAGAGAACCAGAACTGAAAAAAGTCAGTAGGAACACAAATTGTTATATTTTTTATTAACAAAGAATAAAACAATTTGGCATTTCAATTCTTTCTTGGAACAGATCTGATCAACGATATCTAAAGGGGGTGGGATCAATTTTACACAACTAGAGCCTAAAGACCAAGGCTGAGACAAGGCAGAAGAGGCTTCTACCTTGGGCACCTTGTTCTGGGGGTTGCAGCAGATGCAGGAGCCTCCCCTGCTTCTACATTACCCTGGCTGCCTGGTGCACTGTGCAGCACTGAGCTGCCAGACTGGCATCTCAGTACTACAGGTTTCATTGGGAGAGAGCGTTATCCTTACACTGCTGTAAGCATACAGCCCTTGGCATAGGTTTTTCCAACTTTAGAGGAAATATGGACCTCTGCTTCAAGACCCTATTTATCGGCCAGGTATAGGGCAGGTGATGTTCCTTTAGACTTTGATTGCAATTAATCAACCCATGTATGAGAAACAGGGTACTCCCCTGTCATAACTGTTAGAAATGGAAAATTAAGGAGGTTGTGTGGTGACCAAATATATCATCATACACTTGGTAGGACTTGGGCTTTAAGAATGGCAAATCTAAGATAAAGTAGATCAGTGGTTCTCAGTGCTGACATCTTGGTGTTGTGTCTGGTATGAGCTGGGTTGATTTTGGGGCTGTTTCTTCAAGCACAGAACAAGATAATTATTGCTGTGGGCTAATCTTCTGTTAGGGATTAGGTTAAATTGGTGTTAGAGGTGGGGGGTTTAATTTAACCAAGGCAATAGGTGTACTTTTAAATGAGCCTATAACTCACTCCTCTTCCTCCCATATGACAATGTTGAAGCTTGGTATTTGGTTGCTCAGGGATGCAGTATGTAATGGGGTGTAAGTCCCCTTTACAGCATAGTCCCAATTAGGGGTGCTAGGGTACCATCCTTTCAATTATCCATGCTCAATAGGGGGGATAAAAAGCCTTCTATGGGAGGGGTCAGGAAGAGAGTTTCTATTAAAAACAGAAAAGACCCACGTTCCTGGAAAATATGAATACCCCATGCACTAATCCTGCACCACTACTATGTAGCGGCATGCTGAATTGCTTTCCTCTTGGGGAAAAGTTCAAAATGACTCCAGCTGGGAACAGATGCCTTATGAGCTACTTCTTTGATGAGAAAGAGGACTAGAGACTGTAAAGGCGCTTTTCCACTGCATGGTACCAAACGGTTCAGTTCACTTTTGTGCTTTTCCACTGCTGGTACCGCATGGTACGGTGTAGTAACGGTTTGATACGGTATGGTACGGCTGTGTTTTTCTACTACATGGAACCGAACGGTACGGCTCGCTTAAACAGTACCACCTCAGTTGTGGTTCCAACAGGGCCGTACCGGTACCATATCCCACAATCCTTTGCATGCAGCCTTGACTGTTTGTCACTACTAGCCACTGATTGGTCAGAGAATCATTGTTATCCCACCCACTTACTTTAATACTACTTTAGTGGAAAAGCAAACCATACCAAACCGTACCGAACCGCTCCAACACCGTACCATGCGGTACCATGCAGTGGAAAACCAAACCAGGCCAAGCAGGACCGAGTAGAGCCGAGCCGGTACTTGCAGTGGAAAAGTGCCATAAGCCATGTGTAGGTACAGGGACTCTCCTGCAACTGACAATGCCATTTGAGGAGTAAGATAAATGTGGTGTGCCTTGAATCTTGCTATTGAAATTGTGCTCAGCGCTGTTAATGACATTATATACTTTGCTGCTATGAGAAGCCATTGAAGATATACGTTTTCAACAAGTTGCACAGGAAACATTTGCTGCAGCCAAGTATGCTGGATTAGTCTCTCATTATTTATGAGAAGGCAATGATGTAGCCATTGCCTGGCTGAAGACGTTGTTGATGGGACCTGTGGGGAACAGGTAGTTGACCTGCACAAGGAGGACACTGGGGTTGATTTACTAAAATTGGAGAATGCAAAATTTGGTGCAGCTCTGCATAAAAGCCAATCTGCTTTTAGGTTTTGTTGTCAAAGCCTAATTGAACAAGATGAAGTTAGAAGCCAATTGATTTCTATCCACAGCTGCATCAGATTTTGCACACACCAGTTTTAGTAAATCAACCCCACTGTGTTGGAGCTAAGCTTGGTTTGCCATTAACTGACACCGATCACTCATCCCGCTGGCCAGGATGTAGCGTTGGACAGTTGTACAGTGCCTGGAGCTACCAGGAATAGAGAAGCCTCTCAAGACTAGGGGATCCCCTGGCAGGATTGAACTGGGAAGTAATGTACCGCAAACATGGATCTGGGTTTCTCACCCTCTTATAACTGGAGTATCTGTAAGTTGCATTTCAACTTCCAAGCCTTGGACAAACCTGTGGAAAAAGGGTGGTAACAAGCCTTGTCACACAAAAGTAGAGGGAAATCCTCAGCCATGCCTTAGCTCATGGTCATGACTTTGCTCCCAGTGGCCAACTAGTAGGTAAATATTACACCTCTTATGTTGAGGTCTGGCAAAACAAGAATTGGTTAGAAGAAAACATAATCTCCTCTGGCATGCAGGGACTACCTTTAAAAATGTTGTGCAAAAAACACTTTAGGCTTCATGTATACTTGGCCATAATTGGTCGCGGGAAAGCGCAAAATGCGGCTTTTTTTTTTGGTGGTTTTTCCGAGTTTTGCACTTTCCCACGGTCAGCAGTCAAAACGTTACTATTCTGAATGCAATTCTTCCACGTTCAGGAGAGGGAGGTTGAACCTCACCTACAGTAAGTGCAGCAACTCCTAAACTCTGTTAAATGCCTATGTGTATGTAGCAGGTTTTCCAGGCCTATGGCCTGATGTGGGTCTGCCATCGGTACCGGTTACCTCTCCAGCCCTTGTGAGCACAGCCCTGGGTGTGAACACTGAGACATTGACAACTCCGGCATCTTTGTTTTGTGGATTTATTGTATTTAAGGGGATGGGAGAAGGGAATGAGTGGGACACTCCTTTAGGCTCATCAAGATACAATTGTGGGAATTTTCTGGCAAAAATGCCTATTAGTGCTGTCTTGACGCCAGCCAACGCTAGCCAACGCTTCCTTGATGCTTGAGCACTGTGTAATTACTGAAACTGTGCTGGATCCTCGACTTTAGTCCAGAAGATCCAGGACTGTAGAAGTGCTTGACTTGTAACAGAGTGGTCTCCTCTAACTCTTCAGGCAGACCCCCAGGGGCAATCCTCAGTACTCACGATCTGAGTAGGCTTTCCTGGGACTGGACCCCTCTCGCACTCCTCCGGTTCTCGGCACACCGGATCCCCTCAGCTCAACTCAGCACTCTCTGGATTCTCAGGCGACATCCCGAAACATACACTTCCTCAGACAGAAGGAGAAACAGCCATTTTCTCCCTCCTGGGACTCTGCTCCCGCCAAAGACATCATGTCATGTGCCACCCCCAAACTTATACCCACTCCCAGAATCCTTTGCAGCACAACCTGCCTTCTGGGGTAGTTACAAGCCTGGATGTGCCCCCTGATTGGGTTTCCTCCACCGCCCTATAACAAGCCTCTCACAGGAGCCAGTGGTGAGACACCCCCTTCAGCAGGCACACCTAGAAACTCAGTTCAAAAACAGATAATTATCCCCTGAGGAAACCGTTTTGGTGAAACATGTCGGGATTGCTACTCCGTGATACCAATACAGATACAATCTGTTTTTGAACTGAGTGTATATGGAGCTCATAAATTGATTTTAATATTATATGTGTGTTATATGTCTTTTACATCTGTGTTATTTTAAATATAACAATAACATTTTGAATACTTTTTTAAAAAAAACTTTATTGGTTTATTGACACCTTAAACGTCCCCAACCCAATTTTCTCTTCCTCCATGATCTATGGATGGTTGAGGTTCTCTTCCTATTTTTATGGAGTTAAGTTTAGGAGCTTTGGCAAAAAAACGCCAAATGCTCCTAAACTTAAGGTTAGGAGCTGCTAGTGTACATAAAGCCTTAAACCTCACCAATGAGCAACTTGGAAGAGACCTTTAAGACCTACCTATAAAGTCCCGTGCAAACACCACAACAATGAGCTAATATCTCTCCTTTCTCCAGCTATCAGTATGCTTCTTGTCAGTGCATGAACTGATTGGCTCCTCGTGCTGCTTCCCCTCTCCCACTCCAGCCCTGCTGCAAGGGTCTAAAAACAGGTCAAATCCAGGTTCTGGTACTGTGGTTGCAAGTGTCTCTTATATCTGCCTTGAATTCAGATTTACAGTACATGAGCATGGCGTTTATTGCTGTAACAACAAATATTACTCTAATATTTTTAGTTGGAAGTACAGAGTAAAGGCAGTAGTGCTGCATGTTCGTATCCCACAATACACACAGCATCCCCCAACTATTTTATACTGATCTGTCTGTGTTTATGGATCGCATGGGCGACTACAGCAGCAGCAAGCTTCTAAATGTCAGGCATACACAGAAGATGAATAGTGCAATTGACATGGGATAAATATTACATTGATTGAAACGCACTTCCTTTCCTTTCCTGGTCCAGCAGCTCTGGCCAGTACTTGCTGAATTTATCTTCTCCTGTCTTTAAAGTGGAACTAAATTGTATCGGAGCACCACAAACAGAAAACACTATTTAATTCATTAATAATATTCAAAGCAAACTCACCCATCCATCCATGTCTCTATGGTTTATTTTGCTGAGAAATCACTTTGAAAAACACTCTCCTAGAATTTCTTGAGTAAGGGGAGATGATTCTTGTAGCATTTACTTCTTGGAATCCATCTGCCCTTAGCTCAGGCATGCAGTTAGGAAGGCATGCTTAGTTGAGAAAGCCTCCGCCCCCTTCTCTAGATGAAAGGAAAAAAAATGCCCATAAAGACTCCTGGGATGTATAAAATCCTTTTGGCCTAGGCCAGAAACTAGGAAGCAAATGAAGAAACAAGATATACTGCGGCAGAGCGGCAGTGATTATACACAGCGGGAGCCCAGCGGCGCATACCCTGAACTTGATGTCCACTGAAGCCCACCGATTACACAGGACACAGGCAGAACGACAATCTGCCTATGTAAACAAGGCAGATTGTCGTTCTGTCAGAAGGGAAGGCATTGATCCTGTGTTTCTGAAAAGCAGGAACACAGTTCTTTGCCTTCCCCTAGTCAAAGCACCTCCCCCATAGTGAGTAACCTAGGCACACAATTAACCCTTTGATTGCCCCTGATGTTAACCCCTTCCCAGCAAGTGTCATTAGTACAGAGACAGTGCATATTTTTTTAGCACTGATCACTGTATTCAAAATTGTATTTTTTGTTTATAGTGCAAAAAATAAAAACAGCAAAGGTGATCAAATACCGCCAAAAGGAAGCTCTATTTGTGAGAAAAAAAAGGACAACATTTTTTTTTTATATAGTGACCTTTCTCCACCAACGCGTTTCAGAGTCTGATCATCTTCTTCTTCAGGGGTATGGGAGGTAATGTTCATGGTCAAAAAAATTGTGCTACAGATGAACATTTCATGTTTAAAAAAAAAACAGAGTCTTAGAGTCCTTCTGGTCCGCCCAACCCGTAAAGTAATACAATATACTTCATTGTATTTAAGAGGCTAATAGTAGTACATGATAGCGCCTAGGAGCGCTATGACCAAGAGGGCAAAAAAGGAAACACTGAAGTCTGGAAAGCTCCATCCTGCACTTCCAGAGCAGTTCAAGACCTAGATGTCACAGTATTATAATAATTGGATGGGCCTCAATCTGTAGTAGTATGGTTGTAAACAGATCTCAATAGCCACAGAGAGGTGTTGTGTCTCTTGGGAACATGCAGCCGAAATTTCTTCCAAGAGACACAACACCTCTCCCTGGCCATTGAGATGTGTTCACAACCATACTACTACAGACTGAGGCCCGTCCAATTACTCTAATATTGTGGCATCTAGTTCTTGACCTGCTCTGGAAGTGCAGGATCGAGCTTTCTAAGTGCTTCATTTTTTTTCCCTCTTGGCATAGCGCCCCTAGGCGCTCTCCTGTGCTACTATTGGCCTCTTAAATACAATGAAGTACATTACTTTGAAGGTTGAGCAGACCAACAGAACTCTAAGACTCTGTTTTTATTGAAACATGGAATGTTCATCTGTAGCACCATTTGTTTGACCATGAACAATACCTCCTGCCCCCTGAAGAAGGAGATGATCAGTCTCTGAAACATGTCTGGTGGAGGAAGGTCACTGTATCATCATTATCACACAGTCGGTGTATCTAATAGCTGCTCATATAATGTATCCATGTCTCTTTTATCTAATGAAGTGTCAATAAAATTACTTGGTTTTTAGAAATTCATATTTTGGTAAATAATTCAGTGCTTAAAAAGTCCCACCGATAGGGGAACCCCCACTTTCTTTGTGCCCAATTTCTTGGAATGTGGCACCTAATGGAGTGTAATCACCTGTATCTTTATAGAAACGCATTTGGGTTTACACTTATTTGATGCTAGACATGTGCTTCCGCATTGCTGTGCACATCACATGCGATGGTGAGCTTTTGAGTCACATGTCCATTTTTCACAGGTGCAGGCAAAAAACACACAGGAAATGCATCTGAGGCTAGGTTCACACTTATGCGATGCCAGACATGTGATCCGCATTGTTGTGCACATCACATGCAATATCTGTGCGATGTGAATTCAGCCATAGAGTTTGTATGTCTGAAATTGCATTGCATTTGCACCAAAATGGTGCAGAATCCTTTTTTTTGTCCGCACTGGAATCGGATCGCATGGGTATTCAGACCTATGCAATCCAATTCCATTCCATTTTACAGTTCGCACTGTGTTCTGTGAACCAATTTGGGGGTGTCATTAACTTTATTTTGACACCCACAGCTGTTTGCAGATAGCAGTGCAAACTGTGAGATGGAATTGGATCGCATAGGTCTGAAAACCCATGCAATCCAATTCCAGTGCGGACAAAAAAATGGATCCTACACCATTTTGGTCTGTGATTCAGATGCGATGCGGGAACCAGCGCAGGAGTCGATGTGGTTCCTGCATCGCACCAGTGTGAACTGAGCCTGAAACACAGCAAAATTGCAGTAAAAATACATATTCGTTTTTACCACGATTTTGCTACAGGGGCCATAGACTTAGGCAGGCAGGGGGGCTAAACGCTCAGAAAAGCATTTTAGATGCTTGCCAGGAATTTATTTACTGAGTTGTTCTGTTCTTATCCCAAACATTATTACTACACAAACATTTAAAGGCCTTTAAAAAATATATTTTACCCAGATATAGGAACATTCTACACTTCTGGAGTCGCTGAATTGGGTTAGGCACAATAAATCACGCTGTGTCAAGGTTAACTAATTATAATCCCCCCTAGAACACATACAGTCTAGAAATTTAATCTAAAAAGCATTTAAGATTACATTTTCCTGTGACACTCAATAATTTGAATATAAATGCCAGGCGTGTGACAGATGTACCAGGGAGATGAATAATAGATGAGGGAGTCACTCACATCTTCATTCATCACCAAATTCAATTTGAACTTGAAAGGTGACACTATACACCATCTCCGCAGGACAGCACAAAGCCGATAAACGCTTTATTTTATTGGGGTGTTCTCTGGCGGAGATAAAACATCCTCTCTCCGTAGGAGCGCCGATCCCAGCGCTAACCAGGCGCTCTCTGTATAGGTTTACTATTATTATTTATTTAAGGGTCATTAAGGAACATCTGCTTTGACCTTAAAATTATTTTGAATTAGTGGAGGAATTCAGTGCTTATATTGGTGCAGCGCACCCCCCTAAGGAGCCACAAGTAGAAAGGGATCCCCCACCCTGCACAGCCAGGCACACTGCATCTTCACAGCACACTTGAGTCAGAAGAACAGTCCAGTGCTTTGTTTTTATATTTTATCAAGGGATATAAACTTGGATAGGGATAGGGATATTATGGGGTGCCCACTTGATCAAAGCAGTAGAACTCTTCAGGGACAAATCTTGCTTGTAGAGCTACAACTCCCAGGACCAGCTGGCACTGTTTGGATGATCTGATAAAGGTTCAGTCAGACTGGTAGCAAATGCCCTTTACAGGCAGGGACCGGGGGCCCCTTGTTTGTGTAGCACAGTACTAGTGCCCAACTGTCCTTCTCCTGTAGCTACTCTATCCCAGCACAACATCTTCAGGCACTGCCAGCCCACCTTGCTGCAGCTGCCCCTTCTCTAGCCCTCCTGGCTAAGACTCCACAGTCCTTCCAGACAGACTCTGCATCCATCCCAGACTGCTTCCACCCAGTCTTCTCAGGCATGCCTCTAAGTTCTCTCTGACTGTATCACTCACCATCCCTCCTGGCTGTCTTCCTCCCTGGGGATTTGCCCGGCAGTGTTCTCCTGCTGTCCTCCACTTGTTCCCGTGCCTCTGGTCAGGACACCAACTTGTTGTGAAGAGGGTCCCTTCTGCACCCAAGCCCAGGCCCGAGGTCATCCCCCAGATTAGAGGGCTACCCTGAAGATCCAAAGACAGCCTACCACTCCATCTCCAGCTTCCATCCAAACTCCACTTCCCCAGCTGGGCTGACCCTGAGTATTTCAGGGAGCCTGCCCCCTGCCATCCCATCTGTTGGGGATTGGTCAGGGCCCTCAGAGTACTTCAGGCAAGTCCTCCTCACCTCCACACCCATTCTTCTGGAAATTTCCAGCAAGCTCCAGAGGTAGGGGGTGGTCTCAGAGATGCTGCCTTTAAGTCATTCAGCCCTCCCTGAGTCAAACAAACCTTGACCCAGAAAAACACAGCCAAGTCAGAATTTACCTACACTAACCAAACAAAAATCCTAGCACTCCAGCAACCCAGCTAGGGGGTGCTACATTGTCAACCAACTTAGATTCCAGTTTTTCTCGAAACGCCATTAAAAAAGAAAATAAACAGATTTTTGTGTGGTTGCTACATCACCGAAAGTACAATTTTTATAAAGCTGCCCAATGATTTAGAAAGGGTAGAAGAAGTTTGGTTGTTCCTTTAGAAATCTTCTGTATATTTATATTATACCATATACTCAGTTTATGATTTAATAAAATAGTTGATGCTTCATGAAGTTCTTACAAATCTTAGTCTGATGCTGTTGATCCAGAAATTAGGAAAATCAAAAAACTACATCGCTGCTGACAGTTTATCCTCCTAGAGGGAAAAACGTTCCTTAATTCTGTCAACGGCAGTCAGAATAATTCCCATTAGTGAGCTGATGCATTCTTCTAATTAGAGCTGGAAATGCTGTTCATTTTAAGAGAAAGGATTCCAGTCCAATTTGAGTCCCTGCCACAAACGAGCCAAAAATTTGATGAGTAGAGGTTACTTTTATGCCTTGCTGACATGGGCACCAAAGAAACAGTAAAAACTGGTGATCGATCTTCATTTTACTGCCCCTGATCACCTACCTACAATCATGCACAGGTTTGCACACATTGTCACATCTGCCCTGCAGTTCGGCAAATACTATACATCATGTTGCATTTGGCATTCTTGCCATTTCTGTGTGGAATTTCAATGTAAACTCCCCCTTCTTTTGAGAATTGTTTAGAATCACAACTGTAGATCCTACATATAAACATCTGTAAACAATTACGCCTGTGTGCAAGAGTCATTGTGCTTCTGATGTAAGGTATGGCATATAATGGTTTCTACTCTATGGACAAAGGTTTGTGGAAACCTGACAATCACACATACTATATGACCAAACGTATGTGGACATTTTTCCAAATTATTAAGGTTCCTGTGAATGGTAGAGGTAATGGCACAGTTATATTTTAGATAATTGTATGCTTCCAACTTTGTGGCAATAGTTTGGAGAATACCCTTTTCTATTCCAGCATGACTGTGCTGCTGTGGACAAAGCCAGCTCCTTGGTTTGACGAGTTTGGTGTGGAGGAACTTGAGTGGCTTGCACAGAGGCCAGACCTTATCCTTACTGAACACCTATGGGATAAATTGGAACTAAATGTTGTTGAAAGCCACCCCAGAAGATTGGAGGCTGTTATAGCCACATCGGGGGGCAAAAAACTCCATAAAAATGGCCATGGATTTGGAATGAGATGTTCAAAATGCTCGCATAGGTTAAGATGTCCAGTTGTACAAAAACATCTGTCCATATAGTCTATGAGTTAGTTTAGTACTTTTTTACCCAGTAGAGTACTATGGGTTAGATAAGGAGACAGCATAATAGAAGCTGCCTGATTTGAGACTTAGGTCAGTTTGAAACTTAAATTACAAAACCAATTTAATACACTCCTTCAATGAGTCTTCTACATGAGGATGTGACTAGCTTAAACAACATGCTTCACATCAAAGAAGCAAAACAGAGATTGGAAAATGTGTTACACAGCCTAAAGCCCCACCTGCTGGTGCAATGCAATATTAACATGAAATATGTCATTATTACTAGACTAAACATAAAAGTCTTTTTAAAAATGTAATTTTTTTGTACTCCGGATAGTAAATATAAAATTAAATTCAATACCGTATTACTTTCCATTTAAATTCACAAAAATGTCACTACGGAATACCAGATGGTCATTATGGAGATTTTCAACAAACTTCATTTTACAATAGTAAAAATCCTGGCAATATATTCACAAAATATGAGATGCCTATAAATATTATTCATGGTTCGGAATTTCTAGTTCAATTCCCCCTTATATGTGTATACATTGTTATATTTATACAGTTTTATTTTTTTATTTTCAGGTGTTTGGATTCCTAAATTTTATTCTGTGGGCTGGAAACATATGGTTTGTCTTTAAGGAGACAGGCTGGCACGCCGCTGGGAATAGATATCCCCAAGAACCAGTTGAGAAACAGTCTGGTAGCCAATCTTTAAACCAGGGTGGATACAATCAAGACCCCTATGGACCAACTCCACCATATAATCAACCACAAGGAGGCTTTGGCCCACAGCCAAGTTTTGGACAGCCCCCCGTTGGACTTGGACAACAAAACTATAACCAGTCACGGTATAACCAAACCGGCCCAACATCTTTTGCCAACCAGATTTAATATGTTCCTCTGTGCCGACCACAGACACCTTGATAAGGTCTAATTCCAGGAGGAATGATACAGTGTTTTTCAAATTTAGTGCAGCTTCTTGAACCTGCCTAAGTGCAAATGGTGGATCGTGGTATTCTAGAACGTATTGGAAACGGTGAAGATCAGTAATGTAGAAAATACCAGTTTATTGTGTTTTACCTAGACACCCTAACATGTGACAAAAAATGCTAATTTTATTGTGCTATTAATTGTACCTTTCCCTCGACTCCTGCATGCTACATTATTCTCAGAAGTTGCGTGTTTGATGTTACTCCTATTTTGCCTGCATTTTTTTTTTTTTTTTAGCATGATCCTGTACAGTATGGTTGGACACTATTGCTCCATACTTTAACTTTTTAACAGTTACATGAAACAGATGCTGTACTGTAACCAGATATGCCGTATCATTGTGCAGAGTTGAATTATTCGTTGTAGTTTTGGGTATTTCTATATGCGAAACATACAATGTTTTTCACCCAGCGTAAATGGGGACCTGTGTATATGGGACTACTTACCTTGAAACATTTGAGAGCCTTTCCAGACTCAAATTCTAGTTTACCGCATTAAAGTTTGTGCATGTGAACCCAATAACACCCATGTCAATATGGATCTTTTATCTGGTAGGTTAGGAAAACTTGTGAAGTCTTTGTACTTTTAGCGATCTTTCAGAAGCAGACATCAGCATCGCCCAATGTATATCTGATGAGTTGTGATTTCCACTGTATGTGTGAATTGAGGACCAAGTAACTGTGGTATATGTTTACAGTCTATGGTATACTGTAGCTACTCTCCAGGGAATATAAATATATATATATCAATATATGTATACGTTAAGAGCACAAAAAATATGTATGTGTTAAACTAAAGCACAATAAAAGTGCAACACCTAATCAGAGGAGGAAGAAGACAAGCCAATGTTCATGGTAGAGTGTGCGGCTTATTTATGAGGGCATGGAATCAGAGATTTAAAAAGCCAGTGATTAGTGATTTGGATATATGTGGCTATGGGCAGGCCCAGGTATATCCCTGATACCTAAAGGAGAACATACCATTGGTGCAAACTGCATCTGCACAAGGAAGCCCTGGGAGGCAGGGATCCATTTATAATAGATATAGGCCAGATGGGTGCTCGGTTATGAGTGGTGTTCTGTCTGACCCCAGCTGCATGTTAGAGAATTCAGGGAATCAAAAAAGGCTGCTCTTTACCTGCACGTGTGTATCTGTCTAAACAGAGTTACTAAGTGTTTGCACTTGGACAATAGTTTTATAGGGGGGGGGGCAAAAATTCTACATGCACAGGGGGCCTTTGATGACTACGAATGCCACTGGCATGTGTACTCTATGATAGGTTACAATGGACCTATTCTTAAAACTCACAATAAACATGAATCTGTAAGGCGCATATCAACATTACCAAATAACAATATTATTATTACACCAGATAGGCAAAATTCTTTTGTACATGAGTAGAAAAACTGCTGCTCTGGTGCTACTGCAATTAAAATAAGGTCAAGGCAGATATCAAATGGTCTCTGGTTATCATGAGCATTTGGATGTTCAGCACAACTTCCTGCTTAAAAAAACAAGGGTTTTGTTCAAACAGTGTACCAAATAAAGGCGATAAAGGTCTTTTATGGCTTTAAAAAAATTATAAAAATGATTTAGGTATACAAGTTTGTCATAAAATTATTGTCAAGGTAAACCACGCATGCTGACACTGGTAAATTTGGCCATGGTCTCTAGGTATCACTGACCTATGATCATCGAAGAGTTGGGGCCAACATATAATACTGCAGGAGGGAGTCTGCATCTGATTACCAAAGCCATAGCCTACTTGACCTTTCCACAGACCTAGAATTTAACAGGGGGCATTGTTATAAAAAAAAAGAGATTTCCAGTCACAACTTACCAACCAGCCAGCGACCAACCGAATTGACCTGTCTAACAGTATGCGTTAAAAACAGGGGTTTGGTTGCACACATTTGCAAATACATGCGTAAGCTGCAGGCCCTGACAAGGCACCCTGTGATCTGCAGTCCTTAACTCTACAATTTAAAGAGTCTCAACAATGAGAGCACATGCATTTAATGGGATAGATGGAGGACAGGTGACTAGAGGGAGCCCACCCCTACTTAAAGGCACAGGGTCACCCTGAACACCCAGCACATCGCACAATGGCGGCAAAGGTGTCAGTGCGTTGCCTGGCTCAATATAGATATCAATAATGCACAAAGTGGTCACCTCCACCTATAACTGATCTGCGTCCGCCCTTCCAGTGCTCCTTGACAATAAGACCAGTTATAGGTGGAGGCGGTGACCACTTTGTGCATCGCGGCATTCTTACCAAGGCCTGTGTCTACTATAATTGTGGATCTGTAGATGGGATGTGCTGGATCCAAACACTGTGCTGGGTTCCTTTTTAGTAGAGAATGTCTATGAAAAGAAGTACAATATCCCCAGCAAAACAGCACCCAACACAAAAAAGGCCACCAAGGTTGGGTTCAGAACATTTGTTATAAGTGCAAAACAAGACACTTATTTCCTAATATAATGAATGCTAATGTGCTTCAGGAGCCTTCAAATGCCCCTTTCATCTGGGCTAAAACTACAATAAGGGCTAAAAAATATTGTTTAAGTTACTGGTTTATAATTTATTGTTGTTTTAGCCCTGATGAAGGGGGCATTTGAAGGCCCAAAAAATGTGTTAGCATACAATAAATAATGTATTTTATTGTCCATGCATTTTTCCTTTACTGAAAACTCACCAAAAGGTGTAACATGCCCAATGAGCTTGAACAATAAGTGTCCTCATTGCCAGGAAGAGCCATTGTGAGATAGAGATAGGCTGATTTAGTATTGATAGAGCAGACCTGGTTAAATTTGGTGTGAGGTGAACTAAACCTGTGTACACTTCAAACATCTGGTGAAGAGAAGCTCAATGTTTTATATTCCTGTGTACATGATTCGATGTTTGAGTGCAAACAGGTTCACTTGATGGGCACACTATGGAAAATTAGACCCGGGTTCACTTAATTTCATCTTATCCCATATCTCCTGACATTTTAATAAGTCAAACCACAACATAATATAAATGACCAACCAAGTAATAAATGGGACCTGGGACCATTACACCATTGCTCCTTGGACAGTTTAGCCCCTCTTTATTTTCTGCGGTTGTGTACAATTTCATCTGAGAATTATTGTCCTATATCTCCAAAACGTCCCTGTTTTAGGGAATCCCTGTGTCCTTCCCTTCTCTTTTGTCCCTCTATTTCAGCTTTTCTCACATTTTTACCCCAGAGAAACTCTTAAAATAATTTTCAGGCCTCTGGGAACTCTTACAAAAACTATCTATTGGAGGACAGGGAGAAAAAAAATGCACCATACAGAGATGGTCAGAATGCCACCCTTAAAGACAATTAAAAAGCTCATGCATCTGGCTCTGCCAAGTGGCAATGATTCTGGAACTATGCTGACACCATCAGATGGGAGATCAATCAGTCTCTGTTCAAGAAATCCCTACCAACCTCTGGAGGAAGACTGGGGTTCCATGGAACTCTCGTTGACCATGGCTGCTCTATTTAGTCTCGTATAGGTGAAACAAATCATCAGTGGGTTTCGAGCTGAACTCCAGGCAAACAGCTAAATGCAGATTAAATACATATATGGAAACTGTTTTGATTTGTATTTCTGTTGATCCTGTCTTGTGATTTACACAGATCTTCCACACAGCGCAGTCTTGTCTGGCTGGGCAGAAGGCCAGATTTTTCTGTGCATCAGTTAAGTAAAACTTACAGCTCTTGTCTTTTCCCCAGCCTGTGACTGGCCTTTGAAAGAGAAGCAGCAGACTGATAAACTCACCATTTTCATTCTGCTCTCTCCTCCTAGCAGCATGCTCCTTATTAACACATGAATACTGCAGCACAACTTACTGCTGCTTCTCCTCTCCCAATCTGAACTTTTTTGTACAGGGAATTGAAAAAAAAAATGCTATCAAGTCAATTTCAGATACTTACTCTGCTTGTATTCAAAAAATAAATTTCATGATGTATTAAGGACTAGCATCATTTAACTCATCCTGTGGGCCCAACCCATCATGAACATCACCCCAGCCTGTGTTCAAAGTACTCTAGGACAGCACAGTGCTCACATGTCATTATGCAGGAGCTGCATTATACAGGAGTGAAGACCACCCAACCACGTTTAGAGGAACCTGTGAATATTACTTATAGACTGCAAGATTTAAGGAATGTATAAAATTAGATTTTTAGAATGGAAGATTCTTAAAGAAGGGAGAAGAGGCTTAGAAAACATGGATTTGGGCTTTAACCAATCTTTCTTTTGCATTTGAATTCTAATTGATTCTCGTAACTAGGGTTGTAGTAGTAGAGTATGCTTTTCCTTTATGAAGTTTGGGCAAGAAGGTGTGTACCTCTAACCCTTCTGAGAAGGTTAGGAGGTATGTTCTTGCAGCTGTCCCTAATAAAATTAATAGGCCTTTGTAGCCAGCTTCCAAAATGGCTGCCTCTACTGACTTAACTTCTTCATCTTTTGAACTGTGCTCTCATTAAACATTAGCTGTCTTTTTTACTGTAAGCTGGTGCAATACAACCTTATTACCGTATCTCGGAACTGGGTCTTTTAGTGCCTGGATCACAGAATAATGAAATTGGCATGTCCAGAGACCATGTGAGGTATTTATACAGAAATAAAGTGGTTCTGTTGTATTTTCATCAACAATGTGGTTTTTAATCTGGCCACTGGCTGCCATTGTGATGACTTGTGGCGACTGGCTGCCATTGATTGGGTGGTTCATGTTTTTGATTTTTGATCTTTAAAAAAAAAAAAAAAAATGAAAACATATCAATAATGAAGAATTTATAAGTAAGTAATGAATCTTCTAGTTCTTAATACTAACCCAGGGCATCATAGATGATGTGATCTACCTAGTCAATTGATATGTTGTACATTTTTGGCTAAATCCAAGCACAAATGGTGTAGTTACTATTAAATGCATAATATGTAAACAATGTATTGATCTAAGTGGACAATCTATATTGTAATTGCATTTTGACCCAAATAAAGTTGTTGCATAAAATGTATACAAAAGGTTTACTTGGTGTGTTTATTGAAGAAGACCTGGGCTGTGGAAGGAGGTTTTATAACATACAAAATGGCTGTACAAAGTATAAAGAGGTAAGGTGGATCAGATGGTCTAACGATACATCCAGAACTTGCAATACAGAGAGCATGTAGGACATTGCTATTTTTTAAGAGCAATTTCATACGAAGGCAGCTCATTGATGAATTCCTTTCCTTCCACCACATGAAGGAACTGACTAGCTATTGTTTTCTGCCAGCTGAGGGCACAAGGAGCCTTCCTGGCCTGCAGAACACAATGATTAGTGCTAGCGGCTATAGCCACTGGTAGTAACCACATGTGAAAAAAATCCAACAGGCTGGTTTTAAGTTAATTGATGGATTAACTTGGGTACAATCAGCCTTCCCATGCATGGATCGAATCTTGGCCAGTCCCTGCTTACCCAGATGAATTTCAATCCATGTATGGCCAGCTTAAAAGTATGTCTTTCAGGATATAATAAACATTTTTAGAGGTTTTCTATGACATAGCAAATATGAAATGTTTAAGGCAAGCTCCAAGTCGATCTCCAACTTTACAGCTGAGAAAATAATAAAATAAAATATAATTTTGATATACCTTATTTTATAGATTAAAAAATCTTTGATTATTTTTGTTCCTGGCAAGATTCTGTAAAATTATAAAGGAAGAGTTGTACTTTCTTTATAGTTACCATTATGCATTGCCTCTTTTCCGGGTTTGCTGTGAGCTGTATTGAGCTGATATAAAGGCAATTATGGAAGGAATCTGATATGCACATAACAACAATGGTATCTTCAAGTGCTATTAACACCCATGTAGAACAAAATGAAAAGTAGAAAGGGTGGGCTACGGAGCTTGACTATCATGTGTCACAATGTCATTAGATGCTCTATTTTAGACAACTGAGCAAGGGGGCAATTAGTGTGGGGTAAGGGAAGGTAGTATGTTGAGGGTATGGGAGAGCAGGGAAATTCTTCTGTCGGACGAAAGTAGGAGGAGAGGATTGGGAGGGGGTGGAGAACAAGGTGGGGGCCAGGGATTTTAAGCAGGTTGGGGAGAAGGGAGGGGTTACATGGGAAAATAATATTTCATTATTTTAATTCTGGAGTTACACAGATGGGCTTTGATCATCCTAAGATTTCCAAGAGGCCAGTTGATGATGGCATGTACTGGCAATTTAAATAGGAAGTTCAAGAAGTAGGAAGCCAATCATTTATGTTGGTTCCTTGTTTTGAGAACTTATGGGTATCTGACAGAATTAGACGGTCTCCAGTCACCTGTTATAGGGTTTGACCTTAGCTTCTGATTTAGTTTTCCCAGGCCTGACTGCCTTCACAACTAGTCTAAGCCATAGTCGTCTGCCACACCCTGTGTAGTGAGAGCATTTTAGTGGCAATTCTATTATACAAGGTAAACACATGAAGGCATATCATAGCCAAGAACGTCCATTCCTAAAAAAAAAAAAAAGGGACAAATAGAAGAGGGGTTTTTGGTTAATAAAAATACCAGAACAAACTTTGAGGTTTGCGTTCTGAGTGAGGACCTTTACAACTTGGAAATAGCTGAGAGAGAGAGAATAATTATTAGAAAAAAGGGAACTATTCAGATGAGTGGTGAAACATCTTCACAGAACAGGTTCATTTGAACATGAGTCAAAAATGTTTTTATAGTTTTGAATAGAAAATGGTTAACACCCTTATTAGTTTTTTTTTTTTCTTCCTTATGTGTCTCTTTAGGGAAAGTTTACTTCAGTTCCTATCCCAGAGGTATAGCAGACAATAAGATATTAGGGATGATCGAACTTTTCAAAAGTTCGGTTCGACCACAACACCAGAACTTTCAGAAAGTTCGGCCCGGATTTCAAGACCCCATTGAAATCAATGGGACCCGAACTTCGGAAAATAAAAAACCCAATTTTGAAGCCCTATAACCCAATAAATGCCCCTAAAAAGTGCCTAGGGTTCTAGATCATGCCCCAGGGACTATTAATCACACAAAAAAAGTATTTAAAAATTGTCATTTTTGATAGAGAGCCAATTATTGGAAAAATTATTTAAAAAAAAAAATGAGATTTTTTTATTTTGACTTTGGATTTAGTGTCTGGGGGGTGGGAGTCTAAAAAGGTGTACCTGTGAAGTTTCAACTTTGTAGCATGTCCAGAACCAGAAAAAAAAAGATTGTTTCTATTAGGTCAGAACAGAACATAGAACAGGGATATGGCTCCGCTATTTTCACACCTTGCCGGTTTTGTAGCAAGCGTTTTTTTGGGCATTTTTTGGGGGTTATTGGAGGCAGGCATAACATCAGAACTTCTGTGTAGGGGTATATATACACACACACTTATATGTATATATACACATACACATATATAGGTGTGAAAGTAGCAGAACACTATACTTGCGCTAATAAAATAATTAACACCCATATGGCTCTGCTCCTTTCACACCTATATGTGTGTAGGTGTATATATACATACATGTGTGGGTATATATACCCCTATACACAAGTTCAGATGTTTTGCCTGACTCCAAAGACCCACAAAAAATGCCCAAAAAAAAGCCTGCGCCAAAAAAAACGCCCAGGTGTGTTATTGCAGGCTTTTTTTTGGGGGGCATTTTTTTGGGGTCTTTGGAGTCAGGCAAAACATCTGAACTTGTGTATAGGGTTATATATACACACACATGTATGTGTACACCCTGAAATGGAAGGGTTTTGTCACCCTGCCATAGCAGTCAGGGTCAGTTAACCCTACACTACACTACGGTCACCCTGGCACTTAACACTTTCCCTACAGAAACTTGATTTTTGAAGCTAACTAAAGTGGAAAATAGCACCCTAACTACACTAGATATCCCTTTCCTCACACTAATAATTGCTAAATGACACTTTGAAGCAGAAGTAACAGAACTGCTTCCACTCTCTTCCATGTCCCTGTATTAAAATGGTAAAAATTTGGCGGGGGCTATCTTATATACTGGGGGGCGCATTCACTAATGATTGGCCTCTGGACCCCCTAGTCACTCCAATCACATTCCTAGCATTCTCCTGCCCCCTCAATTGGCTTTTACTAATGGTTCTGGTCCAATCACAGGCTTTTAAAGCCCATTTCCTGGTCCATTGCATTTTGGTCAGTTCTGGTTGCCGAATTCCGAACTTTTTCAGCAAAAAGTTCTAAATTTGACCGAACCTCGAACAGTCAATGTTCGGGTCGAACCGATGGTCGACCCGAACCATTCGATCATCCCTATAAGAGATCTCTTCAAATTGAGGAGATATCTACTCGTTAACAGAACTGTATTCCCTAATGGGACAGTTCCTTCACCTCCTGTTCCATTGATAACTAAAACATTTTAAACAAATCTTATTTTCTGTACTGGAGACAATGGTGACCAAGACCAATAAAGGCCATGGACAGCAATGAAAGTCTTAAAAGGATGCTAACTCTACTGCATTCTATCTAAATTTAAAAAAAAAAATGGTTTATATACACTTTAGGAAAATTTTCCACACTGGGCAAGACTACATCCTCTATGCCCTGAAAATTCATTTTCATGATGCAGTGCTATGGATAAGGCTGTAATGGCAATAAAAAAGAGCAGTACCTGTAAAATAAATAAAATAAATATTTTTTTTTCAAAGGTGCAAACTTAGAAAAGTAAATACCGGTATGTAAATTAAGTATTTTATGTGTCCTAAAAGCCAACTGCCTTGTGTGAATGCCAATTTAAAAATTACAGACATTTGGGAGAAATCATATAAAACATAATATAAACACAAGAACATTTTATTGTATTATTGTTGCATATTTCATTGATGATTATTGAATAAGTTCACCCTAAAACTAAAATCCCTGCATCTATAGATCTCCACATATTAACACTAACCTATCTAGCCCTGTAAAGAAGAAATTAATGTACTTACCTTTGTTTGAAGCCGATCCGACCCTATCTCCAGCGGCGGAAGCTCTGCAGAGGACACGGCCGACAACGGCTGTGAAATGAATGGGAAGTAATGTCACCCACAGACTTACTATGGGGCTTCCGATGTCGGATGTGTCCTCTGCACCCGCCTACACAGCGAAGCTGCGGCTGACAGCTCAATGTGGGATTGGGTCAGATTGCCTTCAAAAAAGGTAAGTATACTGATTTCTTCTTTACGGGGCTTGATAGGTTAGTGTTAGAATGCGGGGATCAGTAGATGCAGGGATTTTAGTTTTAGGGTGGACTTATCCTAAACATATCTTGGCATTTACACAAAGCAAGTAGTGTAGTGTAGAGTGGTTTAGTGTAGCGTACAGTAATATAGTGAAGTGTAAAGTAGAGCAGAGTAGTGTAGCATAGTATAGTGTAGTGCAGTGTACTGTAGTGTACTCTACACAACACAACTCTGCACTACACTGCTCTACAATACTCCACACTACTCTGCACTACACTTTGCTACTCTACACAACACGACACAAGTAGTGTAGTGCAGGATAGTGTAGCATAGGGCAGAGTAGTGTAGTGTAGAGTAGTGTAATGCAGAGTAGTGTAGCGCTGAGAAGTGTAATGCAGAGTAGTGTTGAGTAGTGTAGTGGAGTGGTGTGCAAAGTAGTGTAGTGCAGATTACAGTAATGTAGAGTAGTGTAGTGTAGAGTATTGTAGTGTGGTGTAGAATAGTGTAGTGCAGAGTAGTGTAGTGATTACATAGTTGTTGATAGATCTAAAGGAGATTGCACAGTCAGATTGTAATGGGTGATGACCCTAAAGGTGACCATAAACTATATTATCTGATTGTACAATCTCCTTTAGCTCTACCATCAACTATGTAGTGCAAGGACCTGCTTGTTTTGATACAAATGCAATTAATTGTTTAAGTAATGTATGCGCTCATATTGCATAGTTTTGGTAAGTCTAAATGAGATTGTACAGAGACGGGAACAATTCAGAATGTCATTAGAAGGAGCAGCAATGAGGTGACACCTCTCTGATTTGACCAGGAAGAGAAACACCAGGTGAGTGTTCTGTTCTCTATTTTGGCGATTCTGAAGTTGGTGAGGTGCTGTCAATGATAGAATCGCCAGTATAACATAAGCCTAAAGCTCTCCACGCACTTTACAATCTGGTTATAAAATAGTCTTTAGTTCTCCAAGGAAGCATGTAGTGCAAGGGCCTGCCTGATTAGATACAATTGGATTGGATAATTTAGATAGGTGCTCATAGGGTATTAAATGTAATAGCAGATTTAAATACACTAACAAACTAAAACCAAATTTCAGCTCACATTTTATAAGCAGTTCTAGCAAACAGATTTTATTCCTTTTGGGATAAAGGTTTTTACACAAATAAAGAAAAGCTGATCATTGTCAAGAAAAGCTGACCCATGTCAGTGGTAAATTATTTGTCTCAATCCTGTAACTGCTACATGCAGAACAGCCTATTCTGTCGAAAAACAACAAACTTAGGGCTTGTTCACACAAATATACTGACGCTTATCAAACGCGTCTATATCGTTAATGCGCGGTAATAGTTGCGGTTGATAAGCATTTAATAAGCATTAAAAATGCTCCCCAAACGCACTATTTGCACTTGCGGCGCGATTGACAATCATTTTTGGCTTGTTCAAACCCCACCACAAACCCTAACAATAGCTGGTTTTTAAGGAGTGGGACAGTAAGCCGGCCACCGCATCATTAACAACTGATGAGTCATCAGCTGTCAGGGGGGTTCCCTGCTGACAGCTGAATGTAAAAAAAAGAATTGCCGGCAATAAAAAAATTGGGGGAAAAAATTACGTGGGGTCCCCCCTATCTATGACAGGCCCTTTGGGTCTGGTATGGATTTGGAGGGGAACCTGACCCCCCCCCCCACCTTGTACCCCTACTCATTCACCAAAAAAGTGTCAAAAAGAAATAAAAACACAGAGACAGTTTTTGACAATTCCTATTGGAAAAACAAAAACAATGTACCCTGGTGTAGATCCATTGTCAATCATGACGCCACCACCAACCAGAAAAAGAAGGTCTACTTGCGCCGAAGGCTCCCGCTGTCTGACATTTCTTAACCGGTTGCCGACCGCCGCAAGTACATATACTGCGGCGGTCAGCCCCGGCCAGGCAAAGTGACGTACCGGTACGTCACTAGCCTGGGAGCCAATAGCGGGCGGGCGTGCGCTCCCGCCTCGGCTCTTTCACGGACACCTCCGTGCGTGTGACCAGTGGACCCGATGTCCGCCGGTCACTCGCGATCGTCTGCTGTAAAGGGAGAAAGGCAGGCGGCTAATGTAAACAAAGCCGCCTGTCATTCTTCCCTGTGTAAAAGCACTGATCTAACGGTCCTGCTATGTAGGACCATTGATCTGTGCTGTTACACACACAGCCACATCACTGCACAGTAAGAAGCACGCCCCTAGGGACACACACATAGTCACTGCATCTCTAATAAAGTTAACCCCTTCCCTGCCAGTGTCATTTTTACAGTAACAGTGCATATGTATAGCACTGATTACTGTAGTAATGTCACTGGTACCCCCAAAAGTGTAAAAAATGTCAGTCCCATCTGTCTGCCGCAATGTCGCAGACCTGCAAGAAAAAAATCGCAGATCGCCGCCATTACTCGTTAAAAAAAAAAAACAACAAAAATGACAAAAATCCTTCCCTTAGTTAGTAAATGCAATAACTTTTGCGCAAACCAATCACAATACGCTTATTGTGATTTTTTTTTATCAAACATAGGTAGCAGAAAACAAATTGGCCAAAAATTTTAAAAAAATTTCGATTTTTACATTTTTTTGGGGGGAATTTCATATAAAAAAATTTGAAAAATATTGTTATTTTTGCAAAATTTACGCTCTTTTTTTGATTATAGCGCATGATCAAAAAATCGCAAAGGTGATCAAATACCACCAAAAGAAAGCTCTGTTTGTGGGAAAAAAAGGATGTCAAATTCGTTTAGGTACAGTGTCGCACAACCGCGCAATTGTCCATTAAAATCACGCAGTGCCGAATTGCAAAATACCCCCTGGTCAGAAAGGGGGTAAAACCTTCCGGGGCTTAAGTGGTTAAGTAGCTAAGAAGCGGGGCCACTCAACGACGTCACTTGGTAGCACCGCCCCCTTGTGATGTCATCGACCGGTCAGATCACTCGATGAAATAAAGGCCTTAAAAAAACAAAAACAAATGCAGCCCTCACATCTAAAAATTGATAAGCTGAAATTGGGTTCAATATCGCTTTAGGTTACATCAACCTTATGAGAAAATTATTGTAATGGACCGTTTCAGCAGACAAGGGGTTAAAATCCGTTTAGGCGATATGCCCCTTTCTGAGAGACAGGCACAGCTACTTGCAGGACACCAAACTCCCGAACTGGAAACCAAGGAATGTTCCAAACAGTGTAGCTGGAACCTTATGAATGCTGCATACAGCTGAATAGGAAAAACCATATGAAGGGTTTACGTTTAGCATGGGCTGATGAGAGAGGGTCCATAGTCACCTTGCAGGAGGCGAGCAACCAGGCTTCTCCAATGCCCAGTGGCGAGATTGGTCTCGTCACATTTCTCCCCTTTTCCAAACAGACTAACAGGGTATCTGACCTTCTGCCGGTCAGTGCCCTTGTTAGTCCAGCAGCCCACCCACAAAACGGAAACAGCAGTACAGCCCACCCAAAAGAACTGGTTACTACACCTGGGTAGAAGAGAAATTTGTCCATGTCCAGGTGCCTCACCTTGGCTGTGTGGGAGACTGGCAGACTGCCTTGGTGGGTTGCTGAGTGGTACTCTGCCCTGGTGCCAGCGCTACCACAGAAGTTGCCTGGTTGGAGACGGGTTGTTGGAGGGGGAGACCGCCTGTCTCCCCTTTAGATACACCACCATGCTGCTGTGGGGGAAGACTGACTGTCTTCCCTTTGGCTAAACAGCCCTATTGCTGGGGGTCAGGACCGACTGTCCCTACCCCCTGTGCTGTGAGTGCAGAGACCACGGTCCCATCTGCACTGTTGGGGGGCTTACTGTCTCCCCCTGGTACGTTAAGCTGCTGCTGTGGGATGGAGACTGGGCTCCCAATTCCCAATAGCTCAATCTGCCGCTGGGGGACAGGACCAACTGTGTCTGCCCCCTGTAACTCAATCTGCCACTGAGGGATGGAGACTGCGCTCCCAATTCCCTGGATATCACTCTGCCAATGGGGAGAGTGGGTAACAAGCTCCTCTCCCAAATATACTTCCAGCCTTTGCGGAGGGAGACCGACTGTCTCTCCTCCCAACACAGAGTCCTGCTGCTCCGGAAAGGAGACTGGGCTCTCTATTCCCTGTAGGATACTCTGCTGCTGTGGGATGGAGACTGGACTCCCAATTCCCTGCTGCATCTGCCGCTGGGGAATGGAGACTGGGCTCCCAATTCCCGGCACATCACACTGCCGCTGGGGAATGGAGACTGGGCTCCCAATTCCCAAAAAATCACGCTGCCACTGGGGAGGGAGGACACTGCTCTCCTCTCCCTGTACTTCACACTGCCTTCCCGGCATATAACTCTGCTGCTGTGGGGCAGGAACAACTACCTCTGCCCCCTGTAACTCAGCCTGCCGCTGGGGAGGGAGGACACTGCTCTCCTCTCCCTGCACTTTACACTGCCGCTGGGGAATGGAGACTGGGCTCCCAATTCCCTGCAGGACCGGTGGAGAGACCTTGGTCCCATCTCCACTGGCCACCTGGGGTTCTTCCCAGTAAAACTGTACCATCTCGTCCCCTCTGAATGGGTCTGGCTGTGGGTCTGTCCTGCTGCTCTCCTGCTGAGCCTTCTCACTGTATTGGAACAGCTGCTGGTAGCCCTGTTCTAGCTCCATCTCCTGGGTCACCAGGTGGACCAGGTTTTGCTCAATTTCGTGAGTGTCGTCCCAGTCATACCTGCTCTCCCTCCACTCCAAGAGATCACTGAACCGGGCTTGTGTAGGGCTCCCAAATTCTAGCTCTTAAAAAGACTCCCATAACAAGCCAGGGCCATCAAACTCCTCTCCCTCTGGCTTGTCATGCTCGGCTGTCCAGGGCAGGTACTGTGCCCCATACCACTAGAGCGCCTGGTAGGCATCCTCCAGCCACATCTCCTGCCATACCCGGAGCTCCAATTCCTTTACCCATTCCTCCAGGGGCTGCTCTCCCAGGAAGGGGCATCCGCAGGGCTAGTCGCTTCTGCAGTCGCTGGTCTTCCTTGGGGAGTCTCTCGCCCCGCTGGTATTCCACCATACTCAGTACCTGGTACCAGATGCCTTTACGGACTGCATCTCGGTCATCCATGGCACCTTCATCGAACTCCACTGCTGGTTCCATGCTGGTGCTGTCAGGGTCGCTGTACTGGGACATGCGTTGCCCTCAATTGTAAAATCCAGAGCAATGGTGTCTCCTGTAGCTGTCCTTCTGGCTGTAGGAACGATCCCACCGATTGCCACCAATTGTAACGGACCGTTTCAGCAGACAAGGGGTTAAAATCCGTTTAGGCGATATGCCCCTTTCTGAGAGACAGGCACAGCTACTTGCAGGACACCAAACTCCAGAACTGGAAACCAAGGAATGATGCAAACAGTGTAGCTGGAACCTTATGAATGCTGCATACAGCTGAATAGGAAAAACCATATGAAGGGTTTACGTTTAGCATGGGCTGATGAGAGAGGGTCCATAGTCACCTTGCAGGAGGCGAGCAACCAGGCTTCTCCAATGCCCAGTGGCGAGATTGGTCTCGTCACAATTATGTAGTTAAAGCATAACTCCATTTGTGTGGAGAAAAAAACATTCCCCTCTGGGTGATCTATGTACATTGCAGGGTTTTTAACAAACGTTGTTGCAGATTCTTACCTTTTGTTATTCTGAAGAAATCATTGTTTTTTTTTACATTCTGCTATATAAAATTCCCCAAAAGAAAATTAAAAAATCTAAATTTTTTAACATTCTAGGACAATTTATTTTCTGCTACATATTTTTGGTAAAAAAAAAAAAAAATGCAATAAGCGTATTTTGATTGGTTTGCGCAAAAGTTATCGCGTCTACAAACTAGGCGAAAGATTTATGTCGTTTTTTTTTTTAACTAGTAATGGCGGTGATCTGCGATTTTTAGTGGGACTGTGACATTGCGACGGACAGATCGGACCCCTAACTGACATTGTTGACACTTTTGGGGGTACCAGTGACATTACTACAGTAATCACGGCTAAAAATATGCACTGTTACTGTAATAATGACACTGGCAGGGAAGGGGTTAACCTAGTGAGTGATCAAGGGGTTAAATGTGAGCCTAGGGGAGTGATTCTAACTGTGGGGAGGCGTGGCTTGTGAAATGATCACAGAGACCTGTTTTCTATATAGAAGGATCACAGGGGCTCTGTGATCATTCCAGAGAGAAGAACGGTCAGCTGCCCGTCCTCTCTCAGAGGGGAACGATCGCAGGTGTCAGAGGGCAATCGGAGCCACCTGCCCCGTGCATTGGAGTCCCCGCTGCCGAGTGGGGGCGGGAGCGCGCCGCTGGTGTCGCGCGTTCGCCCCCCCCTAGCAGCCGGCACGCGACCGACTTATACTTACGTCAGTTTGCGCAGGACAGGCTGCCTGCCGCAGTATAACGTGGTTAAGCAGACAAAGTGGTGAGCCAATCACACAAGCAGGAAATTATGTTTCTGGGGTGTGGTCAGTACACATTCTGTGTGCAGAACACCTCCAAGCAGGGCCGCTGATAGGGGGGGACCACCAGCCCTCTTGTAGGGGGCCCTAACACACAGGGAGGGGGATTAGTGATGGACAACAATTACAGAAATCTTCCTCCAGCACCTGAATCTGATCTGTCCCTCTCCCTGCTATCAGCTTTTATCTGTTGAGAAAGAGACAGTCGTCCCTCACTAATCCCCCTCCCTTGTGTGGGACCTCCCTCCCAGCACTTATCTCTGCTCAGGAGTTTATTTGTAAATTGTAACTTTGTTTCTCTCTCTCTCTCTCTCTGATCACGGAGCTCCAACTGCCCAGCCTGTATATTTTTCTCATCTCATTTTCTTTTTTATTTAACATAGTTTTTTTTTTTTTTTTTAGATTTAGCAGGAATTATGCGAGTTATGTTATATTTGTGTCTGATAATCGTGATTTTGTTGTAATTTTAGCTAAATATATCTTTAATATTTTCTTGAGGGGGCCCTGCCAGGTAGTCTGTACGGGGCCCCGCGATTTCTAAAGGCAGCCCTGCCTCCAAGTAGCCATATTGCATTGCAAAGGAAAGGAAAGGTAATTTTTTTATAACATTCAATAATAATATGATTCCTGTCGCAATTGTATACACTATATTGTTTTTTCTTTATTTGCTGATTTTTTTCCTCCACAATAGTGGAGTTACTCTTTAGGTATTTTAGAATGTCGGCTTTGTGTTACTTCCAAAATGTCATTACATTCAGTCCCTCTAAGGAGCGGCCCCAGCCAGAAATTACAGCTTGTCTTATGATTGCCCTGATGTAAAATCTGAGTCAACTAAACACATGTTAGCCCATAAGCCCATTAGCAACCAACTATTTTACATCTTGTGTGTCCGTAGCATTATCCTGACCACTCCACAGGCTGGATGTGAAACAGATGCAGAAAATATTTTTAACCAAAAGGAAAACAATCTATTTTGTCCTGTCAGATGAGTGCTTAAGAAAATAACAATGCTTAGTTTCATCAGTAATTAAGGTCTTCCTTCTGATGGACACCAGTAATATGTACGTGTTTGTCTTGTCTCTAAAATAGCATGTAATTTAGCATTCTGCTGAAGCAAGAACGGGAAATGTACAGTTTAAACATCTAGTAATGCTTCTCAATTATCCGGGTAATGACACTGTCAGATGGCAAATTAAAGGAGAAGATGTGAGAAGATAATCCTCCCTGTTCATTAATACCCACCAGTGCCAGCCAGCTTCGTTCTGGAAACATTTAGACCTGCCAACCATCTGTGTGACAGTTCATTGTTGTGGAACAGAAAAAGAGATTACCTAATAAAAGAACCATATACTGGCGTATTCTTTATGACAAAGCTATAATGAAGTGCCACTTAAAGAAGGACCCTCAAAAAAACCATTAAACTTTTTTTTAATCCCCCCAGGGGACCAAGTGATTGGTCCTGTTATAATCTATGATCCTGTTGCATATTAAAATCACCTTTTGCTGCCATTATCCACACCCCATTCTGAAGCCCAATTTATGGGTGTTCCTTTGAGGGGAGGTGCAGCCAGCCCCGAGCCCCCTCCCTATCTCTAAGATGACAATTCTTTTACTATTATGAATGAACAATCAGTGCTGCCCTGAAAGCGCTAAATGTTTATTCAAAATAAAAAAAAGATCGCCCAGCGCTGGTGGTGCAGGTAGACACCCAGGGGTTGATTCACTAAAGGCAAATAGACTGTGCACTGCAGTTACACTCTGAAAGTACAGTTGCTCCAGGAATTAGTAAATGAGAAAAGCTTCACTTTGAAAAGAATACCAATCCCGTCCATTGAAAATGAAAAAAAAACTGGATTTTTGCTTGCACATGATTGGATGATGGAAGTCAGCAGAGTTTCTGCTCATTTACTAAGCTCTGCAATGTGCACAGTCTATTTGCCTTTAGTAAAAGAACCCTACAGTTCTGTGGTGAATAGCAGTGCTGGTCTCCAAAGTGGCCCCTGCTGTCAAAGACCAGAGCTGTCACTCACAATTCCATCTCCTTGATAGCACTGTTGTTCGACAGTGGGGGGCAAACTGTAAGACCAGACTGCTCTTTTTAAAAGCAATTCTGTTGCACTGTCCACAGCTCTACTGACACCAATCTCTGCACTACTGACAAAGTCCACTGCTCTACTGACACCAACCTCTGCCCCACTGACATGTCCACTGCTCTATTGATTGACCCAATCCACTGTCTTACGGTCACTGTCCACTGCCCTAGTGACACCACCCACTGCTCTACTGACACCATCCATGTTTTAATACATTTTTTTTAATGGTGTGCATATATATATATATATATATATATATATATATATATATACAGTATCTCACGAAAGTGAGTACACCCCTCACAATTTTGTAAATATTTTATTATATCTTTTCATGTAACAACACTGAAGAAATTACGTATTGCTACAATGTAAAGTAGTGAGTGTACAGCTTGTATAACAGTGTAAATTTACTGTCCCCTCAAATTAACTCAACACACAGCCATTAATGTCTAAACCACTGGCAACAAAAGTGAGTACACCCCTAAGTGAACATGTCCAAATTGGGCCCAATTAGCCATTTTCCCTCCCCCGGTGTCATATGACTCATTAGTGTTAGATGGTCTCTGGTGTGAATGGGGAGCAGGTGTGTTAAATTTGGTGTTATCGCTCTTACTCTCTCATACTGGTCACTGGAAATGCAACATAGCACCGCATGGCAAAGAACTCTCTAAGGATCTGAATAAAAGAATTGTTGCTCTACATAAAGATGGCCTAGGATATAAGAACATTACCAAGACCCTGAAACTGAGCTGCAGCATGGTGGCCAAGACCATACAGCGGTTTAACAGGACAGGTTCCACTCAGCTTCGCCATGGTCGGCCAAAGAAGTTCAGTGCACGTGTTCAGCGTCATATCCAGAGTGCTGCCAGCATTGCTAAAGAGGTTGAAGGGATGGGGAGTCAGCTTGTCAGTGCTCAGACCATATGCTGCACACTGCATCAAATTGGTCTGCATGGCTGTCGTCCCAGAAGGAAGCCTTTTCTAAAGATGATGTACAAGAAAGCCCGCAGTTTGCTGAAGACAAGCTGACTAAGGACATGGATTGCTGGAACCATGTCCTGTGGTCTGATGAGACCAAGATAAACGTATTTGGTTCAGATGGTGTCAAGCATGTGTGGCGGCAACCAGGTGAGGAGGAATAGTACAAAGACAAGTGTGTCTTGCCTACAGTCAAGCATGGTGGTGGGAGTGTCATGGTCTGGGGCTGCATGAGTGCTCCCGGCACTTGGGAGCTACAGTTCATTGAGAGAACCATGAATGCCATGTACTGTGACATACTGAAGCATTGCATGATCCTCTCCCTTAGGAGACTGGGTTGTAGGGCAGTATTCTAACCTGATAACAACCCCAAACACACCTCCAAGACGACCACTGCTTTGCTAAAGAAGCTGAGGGTGAAGGTGATGGACTGGCCAAGAATGTCTCCAAATCTAAACCCTATTGAGCATCTGTGGGGCATCCTCAAACGGAAGATGGAGGATCGGAAGGTAACTAACATCCACCAGCTCCGTGATGCCATCATGGAGGAGTGGAAGAGGACTCAAGTGGCAACCTGAGAAGCTCTGATGAACTCCATGCCCAAGAGGGTTAAGGCAGTGCTGAAAAATAATGGCGGCCATACAAAATATTGACACTTTGGGCCCAATTTGGACATTTCCTCATAGGGTTGTACTCACATTTGTTGCCAGCAGTTTAGACATTAATGGCTGTGTGTTGAGTTATTTTGAGGGGACAGCAAATTTACATTGTTATTCAAGCTGTACACTTACTACTTTACATTGTAGCAAAGTGTAATTTCTTCAGTGTTGTCACATGAAAAGGTATAATAAAATATTTACAAAAATGTGAGGGGTGTACTCACTTTTGTGAGATACTGTATATATACAGTATATATATATATATATATATATATATATATATATATATATATATATATATATACAGTATATACACATACTCATATTCATGAAATAGGCTGTGCACACCTATGCCCAGTCCTACAGTCCTACAGAATGATAGCGATCCTTGCACCTAACAGCCTAGCAGGATGAATGTTGATCTGCTAAGGCCAACTTGGTAACTTAAAACTAAAGAGTTAAAAGATCCCAATGGATATGAACTAAATAGATGGTTTACATTATCTTGTCTTTATAACTCCTGATCAGTAGATTTAGTTGTGTCTTGTCCTGCAGGGCATCTATTCTTACTGAAGTGTCCTCCTCCAGGAGTAATAAAATTGGATAACTGTGAACCTGTGCTTTTTCAAGTAGAGTACTTTTAAACACTGCCAGTTAGTAACGGCTGAGGAAGAACACGTTCTTTTTACTGTATATGTATACTACATATTACCTAGATAGAGATGTTCAAATTGTGGATCAATATCTTTGATTAAAAATGCAGTTTGAATTATCTTCCCAGTTTGTGTTTTGGACAGTGTTATCCAGGGATTATTGAACCCATGTCTTCTTGAGTTCTTGAATACGATGCAACAGTTCCTATCTTTGCTGGCATTTGGAAAGCAGTGCCTTGCAAATTAAGGTTTGGGGTTGACAACAATGGTGAGAGATGTTTTATCTGGATTTTTGAAAAATAATTAAAAATCAGTCGGAATTCTCAAAGAAATCCATGATGAGCTTGTGCTAAGGTAGCCTGGGTATGTCTAAGTCTCTTTTTGGCTGTCCTATCTGCTCTCGTAAAATACTTTGCAGTTTCCCACCATATGTTCAATGTCTCTAGACATATCAATTCAGCAGCACATTACAATTCACACACATGCTTTGGAGTGCTGAATGCTTTGATGAGCTCCGTGTATCATCTTTAGCATTTCAGATCTTCATCGTTTTGGGATTACAGTTCTATCCCTTGACATAAGTGGGTTATTAGTAATTGAGACTGAATGATGCAGGGGCCAAGTTTCCTATCAGTTGACTGGTACTTGTTTTCTTCCTTGTAGGCAATCATTTCTAATCCTTTATAACTCAGCTCCTTATCTGCTTTTAGAATGACATCATTCTTTGTTTTTTATTTTAGACGTTTATTACACAGGGCATTTTGATTCCAGCCGTTACTTAGAGTAAACCACCATTTCTTTAAAACAATCCTTCTTCACTGTCAATTGTTTTTTCCATCCAAGTCAATGCTTTGCAGTGCTGTTGACGTTTGAACAATAGTTTTTTAATATAGATTTTGTGTTTTGTTAATGTGCTTATACAGCTTGAATGGACCAGTTGAGCACTACAACACCCAAAGATTCACCTTATTGTGCATGCAATACTTCAGTGATCTTTGCTGATTAAACTCAGAACAAAAAGAAGGTAAGGGAATACATTGGATTTTTGCACTCTTAATGCTGTGCTATATGTTTTATACCCCACAAGATCCTGTATGCTGTGCTATACATTACATAACCCGGATTGCTGCACTTTGAATACTGTGTTATACCTTCATACTACTACTGTAACATGACCCCCAAACTGGGCTGGTTGTGGTATCCCAGGTTCCATTTCCTGTGAGGCACATAGCAGCCAGGCACACTGTAGGTCACAATCACTCAATTCAGAAAAGCCACTATCCTGCTCTAATGCAATTCTACTGAAATGAAAAGAAATTATCTTTTTTCTATGGCGGTCACCCTGAAATGGAAGGGTTTAGTCACCCTGCCATAGCAGTCAGAGTCAGTTAACCCTACACTACACTACAGTCCCCTGACACTTAACACTTTCCCTACAGAAACTAGATTATTAAATCTAACTATAGTGGAAAATAGTACCCTAACTACACTAGATATCCCTTTCCTCACACTAATAATTGCTAAATGACACTTTGAAGCAGGAGTAACAGAACTGCTTCCACTCTCTTCCACAGCCCCACAGGCGTATTCACTACTGATTGGCCTCTGGACCCCCTAGTCACTCCAATCACATTCCTAGCATCCTCCTGCCCCCTCAATTGGCTTTTACTGATGGTTATGGTCCAATCACAGGCTTTTAAAGCCCAGTTCCTGTCCCATTGCATTTTGGTCGGTTCTGGTTGCCGAATTCCGAACTTTTTCAGCAAAAAGTTAGAAATTCGGCCGAATTTCGAACAGTCAATGTTCGGGTCGAACCGATGATCGACCCGAACCGTTCGATCATCCCTAATGAAGATCACCTCTAAATATTCTGTCTCTTCAGGGTGCAACCAGCCTCTTGTATCTTGTCTCTGGTGAAATACAACTTAGGGGACCCCTTTTTGCGAAGGTATAACCTGAGTCAGGAACAAAAGGTGACAAGGACAGTCTCTAGGATCCTTAAAGCTTTTACTTACTGTGCCTTGGGTACTTTAATAGTCTCTTGTAGTTCCAGCCAGTCTCTGTACTGGACGCCTCCAAGTCGGATCCTCTGTGGACTTTTAGTGACTCTGGACGTGAGTCCCCGAGCTCTAGCTGGAGCTGGGATCCAGATGGATTTCTTCTAATCTGCAGCTAGAAGAAGCCCAGAGTGCCTCAGCCCTCAGGCTGGGTCTTCTCCCAAAGGTATAAGGCCCTGCTGTTCTAGACTTCATACTATTTTTGCATACCTCAGCTTCCTGCTAGTCACCCCCTTGACCAGGGATTGGTATTTTTTTTTTTTCATTGGCAAAAGATGAACTATTTTAGAAACATATTTTCCTCAAATGATATATGCAGTGTATATGGTATGTGTTTATGGAATGATTGTATGATATACATATTATTTTTCACATTTTGTTCAAATAATTAATTTAGTTTGAGATAAAAAAAAATACTTCTTAGAATTTCTTGGGATATGACTACTAAATGTTAAGAAGATAAGATAGAGAAAAAACTTTTCAATGCATATCTCTATATACTATATTTCCCCTCTCTATATATGCTGCATTTCCCGCTCTCTATTTACTGTATCTCCATATCTCTTTACTGTATCTCCCTCTCTATATCCACTATGTCTCCCTCTCTATATCCACTGTGTCTCCCTCTCTCTATATATTGTATCTCCCTCTCTATGTACTGTATTTCCTTCTCTCTATACTGCATCTCCCTCTCCCTATGTACTGTATCTCCCTCTCTCTATATACTGTATTTCCCTCTCCCTATATACTATGTCTCCCTTTCTCTATATACTGTATCTCCCTCTCTCTAAATACTATATTTCCCTTTATCTATATACTTTGTCTCCCTCTTTTTATAAATACTGTATCTCCCTCTTTCTTTATACTGTATCTCCCGCTCTCTATATATTGTATTCCCCTCTCTCTATATTGTATTTCCCTCTGTATGTTTAGTAGATCTATCTCTTTTTCTCTCTCTTGGGACCCCCTAGGGCTCTCTCTGTACCTCAACAATGTGGTTCTGACTCTCTCCTGGTCACGTCTAGTCTCTCTGCAGGCTTCAGCCAACAATTGGTTGTGATGTGGCCCCTGAAGCACCTCCTCGAGTGTCAATCTGGGCCCCATCCCCTCCCTGCTCCTTCCTTCTATTCAGCAGAGCGGCCAGCACAGCCATATATGTGCAATCACTGTGCACAGCTCGGGGGGGGGATCAGGGCTGGTTCGACACTGCAGGGGGATAAAAGCAGTGGCCGCAGCAAGGAGTTGGACCCGGGTGACCCGGCCCATCTGGCAAACGTCTGGTGTGCCCTATGGTCAGTCTGGGCCTGCAATCCGGGGACAAAACCGGGGCCAGACTTTATCCGGGGACAGTGTTCTCAATCCGGGGATGTCTGGTCACCCTAATAAACCTATTACAAGAGCAGTGATCCTTGCTTTGTCCTCTCCTCTGCCACTCTTCTGCTGCAGGTCCCATTCTGCACCATCTATGCCATCTTTTTTTTTCTCCATCACCAAGGACCAGCTCTCTCTACCCAGTTATTGCAGCTAGCCCCCTAGTGTGGGAATTCATGGGGGAAGGAAACTACAGCCTCTGGGAAATGGGACATAGGTATCCCAAGAGGCAGCGGGAACTGGAAGGGGAAAATACATGTCACCCTTGCCTAGTTGACAACTGAGGAAATGAAGAGGAGTCAAATAAATAAAGAAAGTTTAACAGATACAAAGTTTAAAGTCAATATCATTTATATAATGTATTGTTAATGTACAGCCATGGCCAAAAGTTTTGAGAATCACACAAATATTATTTTGTACAAAGTCTTCTACTTCAGTGTTTTTAGATCTTTTTATCAGATGTTACTATGGTATACTGAAGTATAATTACAAGTATTTCATAAGTGTCGAAGGCTTTTATTGCAAATTACATTAGGTTTATGCAAAGAGTCAATATTTGCAATGTTGACCATTCTTTTTCAAGACCTCTACTATTCCCCCTGGCATGCTGTCAATCAATTCTGACTGATGGTAGCCCATTCTTGCATAATCAATGCTTGAAGTTTGTCAGAATTTGGGGGGAGGGGGTTGTTCACCCACCTATTGAGGATTGACCACAAGTTCTCAATGGCATTAAGGTCTGGGGAGTTTCCTGGCCACAGACCCAAAATTTCGATGTTTTGTTCCCCAAGCCACTTAGTTTTCCTTTTTGCCTTATGGCAAGGTGCTCCATCATGCTGGAAAAGGCATTGTTCCTCACCAAACTGTTCTTGGATAGTTGGGAAAAGTTGCTCTCGGAGGATTTTTTGTACCATGGCTGTGTTCTTGGTCAAATCTGTGAGTGAGTCCACTCCCTTGGCTGAGAAGCAACCCCGTGCATGAATGGTCTCAGGATGCTTTACTGTTGGCATGACACAGGACTGATGGTAGCGCTCACCTTTTCTTCTCCGGACAATTTTTTCTCCGGATGCCCCGAACAATTGGAAAGAGGATTCGTCAGAGAAAATTACTTTACCCCAGTCCTCAGAATTCCAATTCCTGTACCTCTTGCAGAATATCTGTCTGTCCCTGATGTTTTTCCTGGAGAGAAGTAACTTCTTTGCTGCCCTTCTTGACACCAGACCATCCTCCAAAAGTCTTTGCCTCACTGTGCGTGCAGATGGACTCACACCTGCCTGCTGCCATTCCTGAGCAAGTTCTGCACTGGTGGTGGTGCCCCGATCCCGCAGATAAATCAACTGTAGAAGATGGTCCTGGCCCTTGCTGGAATTTCTTGGACGCCCCGAAGCCTTCTTCACGAATGCAGCGGAAATTATTTTTTATGGGATTAGGCTAATTTTCGTGGCAAAGAGGGACTTTGCAATTCATCTTGTCACTCTTCACAGCATTCTGGAGTATATACAAATTGCCATCATGAAAACTGAGACAGCGGACTTTGTGAGAACTAATATTTGTGTCATTCTCAAAACTTTTAGCCACAGCTATATCTTGTTTTTAGTGTGGTATTCTGCTGTTCCTTATTCTACCTATTCGGTTATTAGGTATAATCTTAAAAAAATATATATATTTTAGAAAGGGGGACGCAGGAAGGAAGAAGATGAAAGATTTAATTATGGTGGAATTCCCACTTTAAATATCTGCAGGGATCTCTAATGACAGGTATATTATAAAAATACAATTAGGTAATGGCTGTATGCTTGAATTCAATCTACTATCTCTAACTGGTGTTATGGTAGCCAGGAAACTAAGTCCCACTTAGCCATTCACAAAACAAAAGCTGTTCCATCAATTCTATTTACAATACCAATAGCATGTTTCCATTGATAGTTTATTAACTAAAAATATAATCTATTTGAAGCTAAATTTAGCTAATCCATAGTTCTTCAATTTGACTTGAACTGTATTAAATGTATGTTTTTCTATTTATTAATAACAATGCATTCTTCAGCAGTTACCCAGCAGTCAGACAAATGACTATTACACCACACCTATAGCTGGCTCTGACCGTGAACATTGTATACCATTGGCAGCTTTTCTTCTTAGACAAAGCTAAATAAACTTAGGACACGTTCAGTAAATATAATTAATGCAATGTGTACACTTTGCTCAGTGTGTGTTTTCAGAAGCAGCAGTTGCTTAGCAAAATTAACAAGTCAACAAAAAATCAGGCAGAGGAGAAAAAAACCCCAAGACGTAATTATGATTTATCCTGCTGCAGCGTAGAAGAATTTCCACTAGATCCCAAAGAACGCACCAACTCAGAAACATGTCAAAGAGGTAATGTATGGGGTTAATTCTTCATTACTGGGAGGGTGGCTTATACGCTACCACAAAGGATATCTTCATAATTATTTATATTATATATATTCGGAGGTGTACCACTAGCTAATCTGATCTTACAGTCCCAATAGACATCCAATGAGCAACAGGCATAGGTACTTATTCGAGTTAGCTATTCATGGCTTTAGGAACATAAGATTTAGTTCCAGAGAAAAATCTGAATATTTTCCTGAAATACATTTATAGTCATTTTGTGTATAAATACTTTGTATATATACAGTATATATATATATATATATATATATATGTGTGTATTTGTGTGGATATTTGAATGTGAATATATATATATATATATATCTACTGTGTGTATATGTGTATATACTATATATATATATACATACACGTATATATATATATATATATATATATATATATATAGTACACTTTATGTACTTATTTGTGTGGATATTTGAATGTGAATATATATATATATATATATATATATATATATATATATATATATATATACTGTATATACAGTGTGTGTATATTATATATATATATTATACTTTATGTACTTATTTGTGTGGATATTTGAATGTGAATATATATATATATATATATATATATATATATATATATACTGTATATACAGTGTGTGTATATTATATATATATATTATACTTTATGTACTTATTTGTGTGGATTTTTGAATGTGAATATATATATCTACTGTATATACAGTGTGTTGTATATAAAGTATATATATATATATATATATATATATATATATACACACACACACAGTATCTCACAAAAGTGAGTACACCCCTCACATTTTTGTAAATATTTTATTATATCTTTTCATGTGACAACACTGAAGAAATTACACTTTGCTACAATGTAAAGTAGTGAGTGTACAGCTTGTATAACAGTGTAAATTTGCTGTCCCCTCAAAATAACTCAACACACAGCCATTAATGTCTAAACCGCTGGCAACAAAAGTGAGTACACCAATAAGTGAAAATGTCCAAATTGGGCCCAAAGTGTCAATATTTTGTGTGGCTACCAATTATCTTCCAACACTGCCTTAACCCCCTTGGGCATGGAGTTCACCAGAGCTTCACAGGTTGCCACTGGAGTCCTCTTCCACTCCTCCCTGAGGACATCACAGAGCTGGTGGATGTTAGAGAACTTGTGCTCCTCCACCTTCCATTTGAGGATGCCCCGCAGATGCTCAATAGGGTTTAGGTCGGGAGACATGCTTGGTCAGTCCATCCCCTTTACCCTCAGCTTCTTTAGCAAGGCAGGGGTTGTCTTGGGGGTGTGTTTGGGGTCATTATCATGTTGGAATACTGCCCTGCGGCCCAGTCTCCGAAGGGAGGGGATCATGCTCTGCTTCAGTATGTCACAGTACATGTTGGCATTCATGGTTCCCTCAATGAACTGTAGCTCCCCAGTGCTGGTAGCACTCATGCTGCCCCAGACCATGACACTCCCACCACCATGCTTGACTGTAGGCAAGACACACTTGTCTTTGAACTCTTCACCTGGTTGCCGCCACACACGCTTGGCACCAACTGAACCAAATAAATTTATCTTGGTCTCATCAGATCACAGGACATGGTTCCGGTAATCCGTGTCCTTTGTCTGCTTGTCTTCAGCAAACTGTTTGCGGGCTTTCTTGTGCATCATCTTTAGAAGAGGCTTCCTTCTGGAACGACAGCCATGCAGACCAATTTGATGCAGTGTGCGGCATATGGTCTGAGCACTGACAGGCTGACCCCCACCCCTTCAACTTCTGCAGCAATGCTGGCAGCAATCATACGTCTATTTCCCAAAGACAACCTCTGGATATGATGCTGATCCCATGCACTCAACTTCTTTGGTCGACCATGGTGAGGCCTGTTCTGAGTGGAACCTGTCCTGTTAAACCGCTGTATAGTCTTGGCCACCATGCTGCAGCTCAGTTTCAGGGTCTTGGCATTCCTCTTATAGCCTTGGCCATCTTTATGTAGAGTAACAATTCTTTTTTTCAGATCCTCAGAGAGTTCTTTGCCATGAGGTGCCATGTTGAACTTCCAGTGACCATTATGAGAGATTTAGAGCGATAACACCAAATTTTACGCACCTGCTCCCCATTCCCACCTGAGACCTTGTAACTTTAACGAGTCACATGACACCGGGCTAATTGGGCCCAATTTGGACACTTTTACTTAGTGGTGTACTCACTTTTGTTGCCAGCTGTTTAAACATTAATGGCTGTGTGTTGAGTTCTTTTGAGGGGACAGCAAATTTACACTGGTCTACAAGGTGTACACTCACTACTTTACATTGTAACAAAGTGTAATTTCTTCAGTGTTGTCACATGAAAAGATATAACAAACTATTTACAAAAATGTGAGGGGTGTACTCACTTTTGTGAGATACTGTATGTGGTTTGCCTATACACCATTAATTTAAAAGGGACAAATACAAACCCACCCCTTGAATGTGAAACTTTACAGTACTGATGAAAAATATATGATTGTTTCCATTTAAAATACAGATGGATGTACAGAATACCTTTTCATGGATGTCTAGTTTCAAACAAAAGAAAATTGAAAAGTAATATCTTATTCCCACACAGTAATTTGTGAGCAATAAATTGTATGACAAGATATAATATCAGCTAAAAATACACAAGTTTAATTCTAAAGATATGTTCTTCAGACATGGGGTTTGATGCCTGTCATGTCTCAATCTCTTCTCATATATCATGGCAGAAAATAAAAAGATTCATGAATTTAAATTAACACCAATATTCGGATTTTCATATTTCACTTTGATGTCTTTCTTTTCTCTTCATTTAATGCAGCAACACAATCCCGATCGCCAAACAGCTGGCCTCTATTAAAGGTGGGTCTGATCCTCAAACAGATCATGTAATGTATGCTACACATTTAAGGAGACCTGTAGTGAGGAAGCGTTACTGACTACTCATTTCTACTTTGATCATGCTAGTTCTCCGGTTGTCATAATTATCAAGTGGTTTCAGTATTCTCTTAGTCAATGGCTCATAACAAGTATGCAAATTAGATAACCTGACTTCTATGTGACTTTCATGATCTGTACGCTTGTTCCAGGTCAATGTCTTCAATGATTGAGCCCAGGGACAGCCAGATAAGTTTCATTTTTTTTAGGTCTGCAATAGCAGTTTCCATATATATCCTTCACTACATCTTTCCTTTAACCACTTGCCTACTGGGCACTTTTATTCCCTTCCTGCCCAGGACAATTTTCAGCTTTCAGCGCTTTCACACTTTGAACGACAATAGCACGGTCATGCAACACTGTACCCATATGAAATCTTTTATACATTTTTCACAAAAATAGAGCTTTATTCTGGTGGTGTTTAATCACCACTGGGATTTTTATTTTTTGCTAATAAAAAAAGACCGAACATTTTGGAAAAAAAAATTTTTTTTCATAGTTTGTTAGAAACTTTTGAAAACAGGTAATATTTCTCCTTCACTAATGTGCGCTGGTGATACTGCAATGATGGGTACTGATAGGCTGCACTGATGGACACTGATGAGGCGGAACTGATAGGCACTGGTGAGCATTGATAGGTGGCACTGATGGGCACTGATGAGGCGGAACTGATAGGCACTGGTGAGCATTGATAGGTGGCACTGATTGGCACTGATGAGGTGGTACTGATGAGGCAGCAATAATGGGCACCAATAGGTGCCACTGATGGGCATTAATAGGTGACACTAATGAGGTGGCACTGATATGTGGCACTGATGGGCCGCACTGATGGGCACTGGTAGGCTGCACTGATGGGCACTGATAGGCAGCACTGATAGGTGACACTGATGAGGAGGCACTGATTAGCAGCACTGATGGACACTGATAGGTGGCACTGGTGGGCACTGATTGTCAGCACTAGTGGGTACTAATTGTCAGCACTGGTGGGCACAGTTGGGATGGCGCTGTTAATCAGGACACTGATCATCGGTGCCCTGATTATCAGTGCACATGTCCCCAACACAAACCAGGTTATCGGCTTTCTTCTTCTCTCTTTATGCTATCAATGTGAGGGAAAGAAAAGGTGATAACCGACTTATGTTTACATCCTCTGATAAGCTGTTATTGGCTGACAGCTGATCATGTGGTAAAGGGACGCTGTGAAGGACTCGAGGATCACAGAGCGCGCCACCCTCACTCCACAGGGGGTGCACGGGCAGCGTGATCACGAGAGGACATCTATATATGCCCTCCCAGCTTTGTTAGCCCGGGCTGTAGTCTTCTTTCGGCTATAGCACAGACGGCAATACTTTAAAGACAAAATTCCAGGTATGGATCTTTTAGTTACGTTGATCCAGTTTGAACCAATGTAACTGTTCATACAATCGTTCATACATCATACCTATGGGATCTCTCTAGAAGCTGGAAAGCACTGTAGTAAACACCACCACTACTTCATTAAACTCCACATGCTTCCAGCAATGCCATCTTAAGAGCATTAAAGGGCCCCTGGGCAATGCAGTGCAATCACCCACGAGAAAAAAAATGCAAATAATCAATAACGCTATATTTACTGGTACAGCAGTGCCAGGCTAATGATAGCTTCCATGTTCAGCGGCTGGGTCCGGTGGACACACACACAAATGGGAGTCAGACTCGACCGTCCTGTGTGTGCCTGTTCCCTCCACGGCCCACATGGGCTGACAGCAGAGCAGGGCCGACAGGTGCTTGCCACCTGCTAAGTTCGGTGGTGGGATGCAGGACTAATGCTTGGCCAGGGCTGGGTCATTGGACTGGTGGGGCCCCCCAGGCAAGTGGGGCCCCGGGAAACTGCCCAGCGTGGCCATTCGGTAAGACGGCCCTGGCTTCTGGATCCCATGCCGAGTGACTGTCCAACTGCATTGTGAACACAGAAGGTCTCCCACTCAGCACGGGTGCCATTCTCAAAGAATGCAAAGCGTTCTCTGATTGGACAAAGTGGAGATGGGCAGTGATGTCATGTGAAACTGTAAAAATATCTGTACCTGGAATTCTTCTTTAACCAGGCAAACAAACTGCCCTTCTTATATTGTACATTTGTGAAATGCCTTCTAAAATTGCTTGAATAAAACTGTTATTTGCATAAAAAATACACACACACACACACCAAAAAGTTGCACTATTGTGTTTGGTGAGGAAATGGTGCATCAGAATCCTAAACTGTTACCTAACCCAGGACTCTGCATTCACTATATCTGGTCTCCCACAGTACACAGAACATGGAAATGCAATTATTTTAGTAAATATAAACTGTTAAATACCTTTACTCATCAGCAGTAAACAGAGCTTTAGTGACTTCTATCAATGTCCGCTAAGCACTGGTTAAAGCGGAGTTCCACCCTGGAATACTTTTTTTTAATAAAAATACCCCCGGGACAGTCAGGGCTAGTGCATTCCACAATGGATAGCCTCTGATCTGTCCCGGGTTGCACTTACCTTTTAGGACAAATACTTACCTTGACAAAGTATTGTCCAGCGCTGCCATGTCAGGTGTGGGCAGCTTGAAGCCAGCGCGATCCTCTTCTGTGTCCTCTTCCGTCTTCTTCGGTCCCACGATGCACTGCACCAGCCCCGCCGTCACTTCCGGTGCGCGCGCGTCATCCCTCCACAGCTTCTGGGCATGCCCAGAAGCTGTTAAGAAGGGAATGACGCGCGCGCCCCAGAACTGACGTCAGGGCCGGTGCAGGCGCAATGATTCCTGGGAGCGATGATGTTCAGCTCCCAGGAATCATTGCAAAGCCAGGAAGTGACGACGGGCCGTGGCCGCCGAGGGGAGGAAGAAAGAAGTAAGGTAAGTATTTTCTTCTCTACGAGGTAAGTAAAAAAAAAAAAAATGCGATTATCCATTTGTTTTTCAGGTGACCCAGAGCGAGAAGATGGAGGTAAGTATCATTTTAGGGTGGAACTCCACTTTAAAGCTTGTAGTATGAGTTTTAATTCTCCTCTCACTGTCCTATGTGGCTGCATGACCCCTCTGTCTGGACAGTGCTAAATGGCCCTGTTGATGATCACATGCAGTCCCCCCCCCCCCCCCAAAAAAAAAATAAACTCGTGCAATACTCACCAATTTGAGGTCTAGCACTGTCCCCTAGAGAGCTGCTGAGAATTATACCTTGCGGGTCCCCTGGGTTACCATTAGCAACAGTCTATGGAACTTATCACTCCAAACACTTGGCTAAGACAATGAACAGTCCAGGGGATTTGTTTTTTTTGTGTTTTATTGTAGAACTGGGATGGGAGAAGGGATGAGTGGGATACTCCAACTATGAACTATGCACAAATCTTGAGGACAGCTGACTGTATTGTATGCGGCAAGGCCACTGCTTCACCTTGCCACTGAAGGGAAGTAGAAGATATGTTCCTGAATTGATTCCTCTTCAGGGTCCTAACTTGGCACCCCCTTTCTCACTCCCCATGCATGCTAGCCCCTTGTCCACTGATTCTCCACTGGAGTGGTCCCCTTCCTGGGCAGACCCCTGGCAAGCTTCCCGGTACTCACGGACACTGTTTTTCCCTGGGTTTCTCTGCCATCAGCTCCACACGTCAGTATCCTGGACCTCCTGGCTCAGGACCACACACTTGGCTCACTAGGCCAACCACCTGTGACCACCTTCCACATCAGACAGGAGAAGAGACAGCCATCACCCTCCTCCTGGGACCTGGCTTCCCGCCCAAAGACACCCTGTTACATGTGCCCGTGGCTTTTATAACATATCCCAGGATGCACCACTGTTGTGCCAACCCACTGGGATAGTCATAAAAGCCTGTGTTTCCTCCACTGTCCAACAGGCTCCCCTATTGGATACAGTGGGGATACTCCCTCAGACCAGATGAATCACACATAGACACATGCAACAGGCCTAACTACTGATCAGGCTCCCCTGATAAGCAGATGGAGCAAACTATAGTTTACCTAGCACCTATCTAAGAGGGTGCTACATGAGCATGTGCAGAATGCTCCTAAGGCTCTGTACTATCAGCAGATGGATTGGGGACTGTAAAAGAAGGTGAGGATCAGAGAAGACAGTATCAAAAAACATTTTTACACAATTCAGAGAATTAAACCCTTAGGTTCCACCGTGACTGATTTTACTGTTGTGGGTTTAGAAACACTTTAAGTCCCAGAATCAACTTAAAGGGTCTCCAGATTTTAACATATGCCATTCATTCTATTGGGCTTCAAGAATCATCACAGGTAAATAGCAACAATATCAAGATGTTTTTCACTGACCAGATATTTAAAATCTGTCAGACACATAGCAAACTAGTAGAGAGGTTATTCTGACTCTTTTCTAGTTCTCTCTGGGAATTTGCACTCCATCTAGGAGCATCGTCTCCCTGCCCCCAACTGCTCAACGAATAAGCAAGTATGGTGAATCCGTATTAGGGCAGTAATGTTACAGGGAACAAGGGATCCCACTGCATAATCCCCCCTGCCCTCTGGCAGTAAAAAGATTTCCATTGGGGGGCTCTCTCACTTCCAATTGGAGGTTCAAAGGACCTCTTCAGCAGTTCACAAAAGAGCAAATTGGCTCATCTATATTGAAAGCTCAGATAGTTTGGGTTAGTAAAAATATTTTTTAGAGGCTTCTTTAAACCTGAGATATTGAAACAGATCCATTTGTTTTTTTGTGCTGACTAGCTTGGCAGAATGCGGGTGAATATTTGTATAGTTCAGTGTATTGCCCTGCCCATGCGCACCTTTACTTTTGCTGAATATCCGCTTGCCGACTATGTCACTTAAATATATGGTGGCAAAGCGGCTCCACTGCGCTTGATCACGTACCTAGTAACCATTTCCGGGGTGGGGGTGCCCTGGCCTGCCTCCGCCGGCCCACTAACCCTGTGATTATACACAACAGGTACCGCGGACTCTTTGTCCGCCAGCACCCAGCGATCATTTTTTACATAGGCAGAACAGCAGTCTGCCTATGTAAACAAAGCAGATTGCCGTTCTGTCATTAGGAAAGGCATTGATCCTGTGTTCCTGCAAGGCAGCAACATGGATCTATGCCTTCCTCTAGTAAAAGCACCACCCACAGTTTAGTAAAACACAGGCTAGGCACACATTTAACCCTTTTATCTCCCCTGATGTTAACCTCTTCCCAGCCAGTGTCATTAGTACAGTGACAGTGTGTATTTTTAGCACTGATCACTGTATTAGTGTCAAAAATGTTGGTTATTGTCTGATTGTTTGCCGTAATATCGCAGTCCCGCTATAAGTCACTGCTCACCGCCATTACTGGTTAAAAAATAAAAATTAAAAAAAAATCCCATAGTTTTTAAATGCTATAACCTTTGCGCAAACCATTCAAAATACACTTATTGGAATTTTTTTTTTACCAAAAATATGTAGCAGATTATATATTGGCCTAAACTGATAAAGAAATTTTATTTTTTTTTTTCATTTTTTTTATTGGATGTGTTTTATAGCAGAAAGCAAAAAAATATTGATTTTTGTTTTTTTCACAATTTTCGGTCTAAGCGCAAAAAATAAAAACCGCAGAGGTGATCAAATACCACCAAAAGAAAGCTCTTCCTTTGTGGGGAAAAAAAGGACATCAATTTTATTTGGGTACAGGGTTGCATAACTGAGAAAATTGTCAGTTAAAGCAATGCAGTGCCGTCTCGCAAAAAACGGCCTGGTCATGAAGGGGGGTAAATCTTCCAGAGGTCAAGTGGTTGCCATTATTGCACAATACCTGGCCACATCAAGAATGACGTACCTAGATCTAACTAGCTGATGGATCCAGCACCCATGCAGTAAAAAATGTGTTCCCTTTTCTCCATAGAAAAGCAGGTACAATCATTTTTTGGAGTTATTAGCAATAACTTCCCACAATCTAAATCAGTCATTACTGCACGTCTACATGATGCAATTGTTACAAGCAGTGCTTATATGCATGGCCTCACTCTCTGCTATCACGCCAAAGTGAGAGCATGCAAACACAGTAGCCTATATGCATGCCCTCCAATAATCATGCCATTTGTGTTCATTGCTGATAGAAAGACATGATGTGGTTCAGGGTTTCTCAACCAGGGTTCCTCCTGAGGTTGCTAGGGGTTCCTTGAGCAATGGGCAATTTCTGCATCTGGGATAAGTTCCCAATGACACCATTGTTCCTTTTAGATATCTGTAAGGGGGTAATTCTTCCCAATGATGACAAGAGTAAGGAGCATTCTTCCCACTGACTGTCACAGTAACGTGTCATGAGTTGTAGATTTTTCATTTTTAGCATTGGTTCCCCCGAGACCAGAAATTTATTTCAAGGGTTCCTCTGTGTTGAAAAGCTTGAGAAAGGCTGATGTAGATAGTAAAATAGAAATAATGCACCCTAATCTAACCAGAAAGACATGATGTGGTTCAGGGTTTCAACCAGGGTTCCTCTTGAGGTTGCTAGGGTTTCCTTGAGCAATGGGCAATTTCTGCCTCTCAGATAAGTTCCCAATGACACCATTGTTCCTTTTAGCTATCTGTCAGGGGGTAATTCTTCCCAAAGATGACAAGAGTAAGGAGCATTCTTCCCACTGACTGCTAATCTCACATGAGTTGTAGATTTTTAATTTTTAGCAGGGGATCCCTGAGACCAGAAATGTATCTGTGTTGAAAAGGTTGAGAAAGGATATTGTAGATCAGGCATGTCCAACCTGCGGCCCGGGGGCCACATGCGGCCCAGAACCCCAGGCAATGCGGCCACTGCCCCTGACAATTTTTTTTTTGCTGGGGAGGAAGGAAGTCGAGTCGGGGGCATGGCCACAGCAGCTTCCAACTAACGGTAGGCAGAGGCTGCCTCGAGGGGAGTTGTGTTAAATTAGTGCGGGGGGTGCGGCCGCGCGGCATTTTATTACTTATATACCTTAACTATAGTGTATATTTTATATGCGGCCCGAGAAAATTTCTCTACACTCAATGTGAACCAAAGAAGCCAAAAGGTTGGACACGCATGATGTAGATAGTAAAATAGAAGTAATGCACCCTAATCTAACCAAACAGGAATTCTAGATTTGGAAGATACCGCTGTTTAATACCATTAATTACGTATACAGAACATCATTTTCTTGTACAATATTTCAAGTTTAACAAAATGAAGTAATAAATGAGATTACATAATGCAAGAACTTTTAATATAATTTCTGTTCCTAAGTTCTTTTGTTACTGACAACTTTCTGACAGATTTTATGCAATAATTATAGGCTGAAAAGAACGAAAGAATATGGAATGTTATAAACCAACAGTTCCACTCAATCTTTCCTCTCTTGTCTCCTACCTAGCTCTGGGGAAAGGCTCGGAGCTGGAGAAATCTGTAGCCACCATGGTGCTTGTATATAATTCATACGCAGACAACGATGGGAAAATAAGCAAGGCTTGTGCTAAGGATTTGCTGCACACACAGTTCCAGCACTTCATACAGGTAATACAATATGCATCTGGCAAGTTGTTCCCAACATTTAAAATAATCGATATGTATATGAAGCTTTTCTGTTAAAGGATAACTCCACTTTCATGGGGAGAAAAAAATAGCAAATAAAGAAAAAACAATATAGCCTATACAATTGTGAGACAAATCATATTGCAATTGAATGTTATTAAAAATCACCTTTCCTTTTCAATCTGCAGCTGAAAATGCAATGCAATACCTGGAACTGTTCTGTACACAGAATGTGTACTGACTAGAGATAGACCGATTATCGGCAAGGCCGATATATATCGGGGGCCGACATGCACTTTCCCCGATATATCGGTATTGGCCCCGGAACTGGCCGATATTGCCGATTTTTTTGTGACGTCATTCTGCCATCTTAGGCCACCTCCCTCGCCTTGGACAGCCTCGTCTGGAGTCAGGACTAGTTTCGCGGGAGTGTATTACAGCCATACACTCACATCCACAGGCCCTGTACCAGCCAGCCAGCCCGCTACAGGCACTGTACCAGCGAGCCAACCAGCCACCCACAGGCCCTGTACCAGCCAGCCAGCCACCCACAGGCCCTGTACCAGCCAGCCACAGGCATTGTACCAGCCAGCCACAGACACTGTACCAGCCAGCCTCCCACAGGCCCTGTACCAGCCAACCACCCACAGACCCTGTGCCAGCCACCAAGAAACAATAAGGTGAAACCACCCTTCTCCTGCGCTTGGTATCCAAGCCCCTCAACCACACTCCTCACGGGACTGACAAATGGCTTCTTAGATGGCTACTGTCTTGCTGCCCTTAACGGACTGGGGTCGTCCACCGGTACTACAAGCAAAAAGAACAAAGAAAGGGCGCACCGACCTAGCGCATTATCCTCAATAAAAGGCTTTATTTATGTAACATTAAAAAATGGCTACTCACAGACGTAGATAAACATAAGGCGTGTCAAGCTGATTTGCTCAAGTGCCAGTGCCTGTGCCAGCCACCCACCTACCACAGGGTGCCAGCCAGACAGCCACCCACCACAGGGTGCCAGACAGCTAGCCACCCACCACAGGGTGCCAGACAGCCAGCCACCCACAGACAGGGTGCCAGACAGCCAGCCACCCACAGACAGGGTGCCAGACAGCCAGCCACCCACAGGCCCTGTACCAGCCAGACAAAGGCATTGTACCAGCCAGCCACAGGCACTGTACCAGCCAGCCTACCACAGGCCCTGTACCAGCCAGCCACCCACAGCCCCTGTGCCAGCCACCCACCTACCACAGGGTGCCAGCCAGACAGCCACCCACCACAGGGGGCCAGACAGCCAGCCACCCACCACAGGGTGCCAAACAGCCAGCCACCCACAGACAGGGTGCCAGACAGCCAGCCACCCACAGGCCCTGTACCAGCCAGCCAAAGGCATTGTACCAGCCAGCAACAGGCACTGTACCAGCCAGCCTCCCACAGGCCCTGTACAAGCCAGCCACCCACAGCCCCTGTGCCAGCCACCCACCTACCACAGGGTGCCAGCCAGCCACCCACCACAGGGTGCCAGCCAGCCACCCACCACAGGGTGCTAGTCAGCCAGCCACCCACCACAGGGTGCCAGACAGCCAGCCACCCACAGACAGGGAGCCAGACAGCCAGCCACCCACAGACCCTGTAAACAACAATTGGTAGCCCTAAATTATTTGTGCAAGGCCACCGACATTTCACTGTACTTCCCAGTGGAACAGCTGGCAGCTGGGCAGAATGCTACTGGCTTTTGCCCACAACAATCAACTTTGCAGGAACTCCAGGGAGAGAATGCAATCGGCTCCTCACAACTGCAGCTTGAGCTGATATTGGTGGATGGGACTATGGTATCCACTGACAGCAACCCAGCAGAAGAGCTTGCAACAGGGCAGAGTGCTGCTGGCCTCTGCCCTCAACTAACAGAAGATGGATTTCTGGTGGTAGTGGATGGGACTTCGATTTCCACTAACACAACCCAAGAAAAAGGTCTGGCATTGGGACAGAAAGATGTTAGCCTGGCTGTGCATGCACTGGGGGAATTTCATCAAGAAAAAGTGGATGAAACTACGGTCTTCACTGGGATACCCCAGGGATGCTGGGCAGTCAGCCTAGATCCCCAACAGCATGATGGAGTGAGCCCAGACACCCTGTCTTCTCTCCAGTGGCTGAAAGGACTCAAGGGAGACGGGCAAGTCCACACTTCTCCCCAGCAGCTGTTATATTCTACGAGAGAGACAGAGGTTGGCTGGGTGAGTAACGCTCTGTTTTGGACAATTTGTTCGGGGTACTGTGTGGGTACAGACATTGGGGGACTGGAACTACAGACTAACTTCGAAGTCAACCCGTTTTGGGTCTCCTTCTTTGTTGTCCTCCTGCCGAAGGGAGAGATATGTACCAGAAGTCACTTTGGGCGGGGGGCTTCTTGTGGAACCCAAATTACCTTAGAGAAAAACTCCTTGTCCAGCTTCCCCGGCCCCTCTTACGTGTAAGTCACCCTGTGTCTATAAGGGGAACAGGGTGACCGAGAACCCCAGTCGGGTCTGCACTAACCAGACTCACAGTACAACCACACCGGACTCAGCATTTTGTGATACCCCGGTTATAACTCAACACACAGCCATTAATGTCCAAAACGCTGGCAATAAAAGTGAGTACATCTCTAAGTGAAAAAGTCCCAATTGGGTGCAATTACCCATTTTCCCTCCCTGGTGTCATGTGACTCGTTAGTGTTACAAGGTCTCAGGTGTGAATGGGGAGCAGGTGTGTTAAATTTGGTGTTATCCCTTTCACTCTCTCATACTGGTCACTGGAAGTTCAACAAGGCACTTCATGGCAAAGAACTCTGTAAGGATCTGAAAAAAGTATTGTTGCTCTACATAAAGATGGCCTAGGCTAAGAGAAGATTGCCAAGACCCTGAAACTGAGCTGCAGCACATTTGCCAAGACCATACAGTGGTTTAAATGGACAGGTTCCACTCAGAACAGGCCTCGCCATGGTCGACCAAAGAAGTTGAGTGTACATGCTCAGCGTCATATCCAGAGGTTGTCTTTGGGAAATAGACGTATGAGTGCTGCCAGCATTGCTGCAGAGGTTAAAGGGGTGGGGGGTCAGCCTGTCAGTGCTCAGACCATATGCCATGAGTTTAGTGTAAAGACCCATTTTTGGAACTACCATTCAGATGGAACTTGCACCTTTAAGACAGTATTATAGGCAAAGATAAAGACTTTGGAAGTAAAACCAGATTTCTTATCGTTGTTCCGTGCCAGTTTCCCACAAGGTCACAGAACTCATTGTTCCAGCCACCTGCTTCAGTTACTTTGTAACAGCTAGGATGTTCAGTATTGTGTTCCTACAGGGGATTCTCATTTTACAACAGGAATGCTCTTATATTTCAGATTTTGCAAAATTTTAACATTTTGCCATTGAAATAAAGGATATTGCTATATTTGCAATCATTGCATACTGCTACCCCATTTCCACTCTTTGGAAGTGAGTTTATGCTAACCTCTGTTGCACATTAGGTTGCTCCAGCCAGCAAAGCTCTAACCACAGGTCAGATTGCAGCAAGAGCATGTGTAATACTAAACTGCAGCTTGAATCTCTGTGAATCTCTGTAGACAATGTACAACACTGTGTGTATGGGAGAAACCTTCAAGCTCATGTACACTGCTCAAAAAAATGAAAGGAACACTTTGAAAACACATCCGATCTCAAAGCGGAAAAAATATGCTGGATATCTATATTGATATGGACTGGGTAATGTGATAGGAATAAAAGGATGCCACATCCTTTGATGGAAATGAAAATTATCAACCTACAGAGGGCTGAATTCAAAGACACCCCAAAATCAAAGTGAAAAAATGATGCAGCAGGCTAGTCCATTTTGCTGAAATTTCATTGCAGCAACTCAAAATGGTAGTTAGTAGTTTGTATGGCCCCACGTACTTGTTTGAATACCTGACAACATTGGGGCATGCTGCTAATGAGATGACGGATGGTGTCCTGGGGTATTTCCTCCCACATCTGGACCAGGGCATCACTGAGCTCCTGAACAGACTAAGGTGCAACCTGGCAGCATTGGATGGACCAAAACATAGTGTCCCAGAGGTATTCTATTAGATTTAGGTCAGGTGAGCTTGAGGGCCATTCAATGGTATAAATTCCTTCATCCTCCAGGAACTGGCTGCATACTCCTGCCACATGGGGCCGGGAGTATGGAGTAACTTGAGTTGCCTTCACAGAGCTTTGACCTCAACCCCACTAAAATTTCTTTAGATAAACAAAAATGCCTATTGCATGGTGGACCTTCTCATTCAACATTAGTACTTGACCTCACAAATGCTTGTTTTACTAAATGGGCCAAATTCCCACAGACATGCATTTCAGTGGAACCTATTATAGCCCCAAAGTGCTGCTCAATTGTGTATCAATGCTCATAGTTTTGGAATGGCATATTTAGTAAACTTGTATATTGTTGGTGTGATGGCCAACTGTGAACTGTCTCTAAGCTGTCTCTTGCTTATGGGCTAGCAGAGTATTGTACCTTGCTGTCCCCCTTGCCTCTGTCCAAGCTTGGGGTATGAAGAATGAAAGTTACTCACTCAGTCCCTCTTGAGTTAATCCTGTAGTCCAGATGTATTCTGCACAGGCTTCCTGCTGAACAGGCCCAGCTCATGACTGTCAGAGTAGCTATCGCTAAGCCTTGCTGAGGCTGGAAAGGGGTGTACGCCTTCAGCTGTCTCTCTCTTCCAGTAGCTTCTTCTTCAGAGCCCCCTCCCCCCATCACAGGGGTGCCCTCCAGGCAACTGGACCCTGATCTCTGCCCTTACATGGTTAGGCTTCAGAACATTTATGGCCTCTGTATCCCCACCTTCTGGGCCTTACCTCCTTTAGGGATTGGTAAAGACTTCATAAATATTCAGGCTTTTGCCTCTGTTTCTCCACCGTCTAAGTTCCACAACTATCCAACAAGAACTATCCAGCAAGTTCTAGAAACCACGGGGAGGTAACAGAGGCCCCACCCTTGGGGCTCTGCCCAGAAAGCACAAACAAATAAATCCCAGCTCCTCTGCCTGCTACGAGCCCAACTACATTTTCCTACTCTGTACACTGAGGGTGCTACATTTAAATGGAGGTGGGGCATAGTCAGTACTCTTGATGAGTGCCTGTCACAGCTCTCTAAGCTCTATATACCTCCATCTCACCAGAAGATTATGGTGGCAAGCTTGGGAGGAAATAGGAGAGGTAAGATTGCTAGACAGATGCATCACACTGATAATAAGTAACATTACTTTAAGGCAGTGGTTCTCACTAAAACTTCTCACTACTTTAAGGCAGTGGACCGACTAACAGGCCAGGTTTGCAAGATAACTGAAACACATCACAGGTGATATCATTTGCTGCTCAGTGATTGCAGTATTCTTGTCTACATCTCCCCAAGGTAATACTTAAAATCTGGCCTGTTAGTGGGTCCTGAGGACAGGAGTTGAGAACCACTGCTTTAAGGGAAACTATCATGGTTTTACATGAATTTTAGTTTAAAGAGGTTGTAAACCTCAGAATTTTATTTAAAAAAAAACGAACACCTGAAAGACAAACACATAATGAGCTAGTATGCATCGCATACTAGCTCATTATGAAATACTTACCTTAGAACGAAGCCCTGAAGTGCCGACCACCCACCTCTCTCATGGGTGACATGTTGTGTCACCCTTCTTCCGGTTTTGCGGCATTCGGCCATCTGATTGGCTGGAGCCGCAATGACGTCACTCCCGTGCATGCACGCGGGAGCCGACGGTCACGGCTCGGGACTCTGAAGGAACGGCACGAGTGGCCGTTCCTTCAGAGTGCATGCGCCAGTGATGTCACTGGCTGCATGCAAGGTAAATATCTCCTAAACGGTACATGTTTAGGAGATATTTACAGTACCTATAGGTAAGCCTTAATATAGGCTTACCTATAGGTACAAGTTGCAGAGGAGGGATTACTTCCTCTTTAAAGCGGAGTTCCGGGCACAAAAACATTATTTTTTTTATGTGCCCGTCCGCTAGTTCAGCCTAACCTGAAAAGGAATTGGATAGTTAGATTTTTTTTTTTTTAAAAACTCACCTTGTAATTGACGATCGTAAATACTCACCTCAGGGTACTTCCTCCCTCAGCGCCGCGGCTCCGCTGTCACTTCCTGCGCTGCGATGATTCCTGGGAGCTAAACGTCATCGCTCCCAGGAATCAATGCGAAGGCACCGGCCCCGCTCGTCACTTCCGGGCGACGCCGCATTCCCCTGCTAAACAGCTTCTGGGCATGCCCAGAAGCTGTTTAGGAATGCGGCGCCGCACCAGAAGTGACGAGAGGGGCCGGTGCGGCGCATTCTGGGAGAAGAAGACGCGGCAGAAGACGCAGAAGAGGACCGCGCCGGCTTCAGCTGCCCACAAGAGAGATGGAAACGCTGTGGAAGAAATTTTATAAGTAAGTATTTCTTCACAAAGGTAAGTGCGAACCGGGACAGATCAGAGGCTAGCCATTGTGGAATGTGCTAGCCCTGACTGTCCCGGGGGTATGTTCATTAAAAAATGACATCTGTGCCCGGAACTCCGCTTTAAATCTTTAAAGTTGATACATTGTTAAAATGATGTGCTATATTTGCTTTTTGTCTATAATTTATTTTACAAATAAACATTTTAATGCAGGGATAATCCATGGCGCTAGCGTCACAGTGAAAAACCACTACAGAAGCTGTTTGCTCTCAGACTCTTGCTTTTTGAGTAAAAAAATCATACCTGAAAGATTTAAGCAGGAAAAGGCAGAGGAGAGATACTGATCTAAAGCATTTGACAATTTCAGCTTGATCTAATGAAATGAGTAGGCTACAGTCTTTTTCAACAGAGCAGCTAAAAATAAAGCAGCAGGTTAAAAATTGAAAAGCAGATGAGAGCTTCTCCATCGGGAGGGAAAGCAAAAAATAAAATCTCTATATGCAATAAATTACTTGCCCAAAAAAATAAAAACATTGTTTTAATAATGTTATTTTTGTTCCAAGCATAAAAAAGAAAGGGAAAAATCATCTATAACTACAATATGTTCATTTTACACATAACAGCTGCTCTGTTTTCATCGCAGGGTCAAGATACCAAACCGAAGTACAAAGAACTAATGGAAGACTTGGAAAAAGACAGTGAAGGACTTACGAGCTTTGAAGACTTTGTGGTGTTGCTGTTGAGTATATTGTTGATATCTGACCTCTTTCTGGAAATCAGACAAACTAAGAACACCAAATAAAATGTATTAATCTATGGCTCATGTTGAACTATCAACGGCATAGTGAAATCCCTTTGCCTAGGTTAGTTTTCATTCTCATACCCTGGAAGTATCTATTTATTCCACACATAATTTTTTTTTACAGAACTTGAATCCCAGAGAAGAATCCTGGAAAAAAAAACCCTTTTAGGTTAAAAAGTTCATAATCTTGAGTGTGGTTGAGATGTAATTTAAACCAACTCCCGACATGAGTTTTAAATCTTCCAAAATAAAAACCTTGCAAAAGAATGCTTTGAATACGTGATCCCGAAAGTCCACTGGGAAACTGGCATGTCATTGAGTAACACTGAGTAACAATTTCCCTGGTTCCCCACAGTTCTCATTGTTTTCTTCTGCTGAACTAATGCCTCTACTATCTTCTTTAGTAATAGCTTCAGTGAGAGGTTCCTGGGACCAACGAAACTGACACTTCTAGAAGTATTGGTTTCCCAGTTGACTTTGGCAGATAGTTCACTGGACCTTTTGCATGGTATGTGTTTCTGAAGATTTAACTGGTTCTCTTTAAAGGAAATCTATAATGTCGTTTTAGTAATTAAGGATTTGGAATAAATTATACCTGAAATTAATTTTTAACGTATATATACGCATTTTGCATGTGTTTTATACTGTACTATTGTTTTAGATGCTAACCTCTAGATCAGGTATTATTATCCAGAGGTATCTATACCAATTGGGGTATGGGAACCAAATGATAGAGTCAAAGGTCTGGAATAACTTAAAAAAATGGATTTAGAATTCTCTGCATTATTGATGGCATGTGAGTAAAATTGTGAGTAATTGACCTCCATTTCATATATTAATGGCACAAAACAATTGAAAAAATCTCATTAGTTGTAAATAGCTTGTGTAATTATTCCTCTAAAAAGTATCATCAAATAACAGAATCCCTCTCACTTAGTGCCCCGTTGCAGTTAATAATATACTGCAAACAATCATGACTTATGCAGCTACTATAAGTCTAAATTCAATCCATCAAACATTATGTCATGAACAATATATTAGCCAAGAACAATAGCAGCGCTCAGTCTCTACAACACACTAGTCGTATATATGTGTGTATTAATCTCAGATTTATATATATACACCAGTCCACCATGTACTGTATAACTGATAGTCTCTGATGCTAAATATACATAGGCTCCTTCTCTAAAGTGTTGTATAGCATTTACCAGCACCTCACCATGTGAGAACCGCTCCCTTAGGATTTAAAACTCACCAGATCCCCTAAATAATCAGTATATATCACAATGTCCCTTTGAGATCGAAGGAGAGATGGCACTCGGCAACTGAGACCACTCCTGGAGCCATTGATCTTATCAAAGAAAAACAGCTGCACATAGCGTAATCCAGTACACATGCAAAGTTTATTGATACTCCATCCCCCCCCCGTAAAACACCACTTACAAACACATCAAGCGTAATAGCATTGGTTTGCAAATATCCATGACCATTAGCATTCATTACCACTGTATATACAAGTATAGCCTCTCCCCACACTGCTCCTCACTCCCTAGCGGTCACTGGCACTTACCATGACTCGCTAATGTCACTTCCAGTCACTGTATGGTCCTATGCTGACGCATTTCGCCATTATGACTTTATTTGAGGGAGTGGCCATACAGCGTGGCATTTCGGAATATAAAATCTCCTCATCCGAATGCTTAACCCTTTCTTTTCCTTAATCCTGACTTAGTCTAATTCCACATCCTCTCCTATAAAAGGCAGCCAATCTCAGTCTATGGGTAAATTACGGGCTGATTAGATTTAATGTTAACATCAACATGTCCCCCAATTTATCATTTTAGGGTACATTCAATTCATAAGCGTACTGATACACAAATTATAAAAAAAAGCACTTCATTGATGCTAAAATAATATTATTAAAAATAATATAAAGTACCCACAATTATTAAGATCGCCTATTACATATAAGTCAGAAATATGTATAATGTACCAAAATCTCATAACAAAGCCTGTTTAGGTCTTCACCTAGTACCTTACCAAAATCTATACCGGCTAAAATATCTACTTACTCACCATATACTGGGCCTAAAAATAGTAATCGATCCATCCTTCCAATAAGGCTCCATCTCACAGAACTTTTATGCAGATACATTACTACTAACCTAGAAATATCTATATTCCATTATTCCATTCCAAATATCATTATTATTATTAACCGCTTTCCGACCAGCCGCCGTAGTTATACAGCGGCAGGTCTGCTCTGTCCCGCAAAACGACGTACCCATTCGCCACAGAGGGATCAGATCAGCGGGGCCGGCAGCTGTGACATCACAGCAGCCGGGCACCCACGATCGCTCCCCAGAGAGACAGAACGGCAGTGTGCCGTTGTAAACACAACACACCTCTGTTCTGTGAGTGATGGACACAGGGATCCTGTGTTCCTCTGTTTTAGGAACACAGGTCTCTGTGTTCATCCAGTAAATACATTAGTTAGAAAGCATTCCCTAACACAATTAACCCTTTGATTCCCCCCCCCCCCCCGGTGTTAACCCCTTCCCGGTCAGTGTCATCAGTACAGTAACAGTGCATATTTTTAGCACTGATTACTATAGTAATGTCACTGGTCCCCCCAAAAGTGTCAAAAATGTCAGTTAAGTGTCCGATCTGTCCGCCGCAATGTCACAGTCAAGCTAAAAAAACGCTACTCGTCATTATCATTAGTAAAAAATAAATAAATAAATGACATAAATCTTTCCCCTACATGATAGACGCAATAACTTTTGCTCAAACCAATCAATATACACTTACTGGAATTTTTTTTACCAAAAATATGTAGCAGACTACAAATTTGCCTAAAATGATGAAAAAATTTGATTTTTGATTTTTTTTTTTTTTTTTTTTTTTTTATTGGAAATGTTATATAGCATAAAGTAAAAAAATATATATATATATATTTTTTTTTTCAGAATTGACGCTCTTTTTGTGTTTATAGCGCAAAAAATAAAAAATTGCAGAGGTGATCAAATACTAACAAAAGAAAGCTCTATTTGTGAGAAAAAAAGGACATCGGTTTTATTTCGGTACAGCGTCGCATGCCCACGCAATTGTCAGTTAAAGTAAAGCAGTGCCGAATCACAAAAAATGGCCTGGTCGTTAGGGGGCAAATCCTTCCAGTCCAGAAGTGGTTAATTATATCTTATATATAAAGTTATACATGGTGGACTGGTATATATATATATATATATATATATATAGTATATATATATATATATATATATATAAATCTGATCACGGAGATACACGGAAATACACACATATACGACTATTATGTTGTTGTAGAGACTGAGCGAAACTATTGTTATTGGCTGATATATTGTTAATGACATAATGTTTGATTGCTTGTGTATTTGTGATTTATAATTTTTATATAAATAAATCCTTATGATTGTTCTGGCGATGATGATAATTTTGACAGTCTGGGGAAGTGGTTACGGGGACATATTTATTGGGAAATCAAATGGGGTCAGTAATTTTAAAAAGGTTATGAGCCCCTGTTCTTGAGGCTGTTTCATTTTCCAACAGCAAAATCATCAACCTTCCTAAGTGATAACTCAGATAAAATAAATTACAGAAAAAATGCTCTGTGTTTGGGTAATCATTGTGGATATAAATTAGGTTGATCCCTGTTAAAAAAGAGAGTTAATACTTATCAGTTCCACCGCCCAGCCTGCAAATCTTCACCAACGTGTCCAATAAGGGTGGTGGAGGGAGGCACAGCGCAAAGTCAGGCATCCAACACTACTGGAAGTGAGACAAATGTTAAAGACTCTTATGGTGCTAATCAAAAGGTTTTTACCTTAATGCCTTAAGTCCTCAGGCACTAAATTGTTTTGTAACTGTACCGTCTGTAATTAAATCATGAGGGCTCTCGCACTATCACAAATAATGAATCAAATCCAATAAATACACTAACAGACGTCGAACACCAATTTAGCAGGACCCTTGACTAATAAAGTAAAATAAAATATGTATAAGGTGCTGCGCTGTTAATACTTTATTAGTCAAGGATCTTGCTAAATTGGTGTTAGAAGTCTGTTAGTGTGTTTATTGGATTTGTTTCACTAATAGTGATAGCGTGAGAGCCTTCACAATTTAATTACTTTAGTTCACCCTACTTACTCTCGTAGCAAGAAAAACACAGATAATGTTGGTGCTCCAGGTACTGTATATAAACAAGATAGAACAAGTTAAAAGCATGTATATAAGTATATAAATACAAAATCATGAGTCCATGAACAAGGGTCCATAAATAAAAAAGTTCCAAGTGGGCTGATGGTGGATAAGCAACAAAGGACAAGGCTCTTCAAAAGAGTGATCTCAACTCTGTATATGAGGATAAAAAAAGAAAACAGGAAGAGCACCTCTAAGTGCAGTAGTTTAATGGGTACAAAAGGCCAATAGTAAACTCACATTTGTAAATGAAATAAAAGCTCATCTGGTGGAACAAGGCCCAATGGTGATCGCGGAGCGGTGTGGCCAGAATCCGAGACTGCAGAGCCAAGATGTCAGCGGGAGACAGGAAGGGTGCCAGCTTTCGGAGTCCTCCAGGTAGGTTGCATCAGGGAGAGGCTTAGACCGCAGCGTCAGAGTGTGTGTCATCACCGAAGGGCGGAAGAGGAACACAACGCGTTTCAGAGCATGCATGACGGCCGAACAGGGCACGCACGCTCCTTTTTCAAGTGTACGGGACGATGAGGAGATCAAACAGATATAGTCTAATTTTTGGGCATGTAAACTAGTATTTTACCCGTGATAAATGTACCTTAATCACTTTCATAAAGGGCAGTTACACCCCCTTCCTGCCCAGACCAATTTTCAGCTTTCAGGGCTCTCACACTTTGAATGATAAATACTCAGTCATGCAACGCTGTACCCAATCAAATAGAGTAAATAAATAGAGATTTCTTTTGGTAGTATTTAGTATTTATTCACCACTGGGTTTTTTATTTTTTGCGATATAAGTAAAAAAAAGAGTGAATATTTTGAAAAAAAACATTTTGTTTTAGTTTCTATTATAAAATTTTGCAAATAAGTAATTTTTTTCATACATTTGGGCCAAAATTTATACTGCCACTTGTCTTTGGTAAAAATAACCTAAATTAGTGTATAATATTTAATCTGTGTGAAAGTTATAGAGTCGACAGCTATGGTGCAAAATCGTTGAATATTGATCACACCTAATCAATGTACCGACGGCCTATCTCATTTCTTGAGGCCCTGAAACATCAGGACAGTGCAGATACCCCCCAAGTGAGGGCATGGTGAGTTTTTTGAAGTTGTAATTTTTTCCCACAATTCTTGGGAAATTTAAGAAATTATTTTTTTTTCTTTTTTACACAAAATTGTTATAATAACAAGCAATTTCTCACATGCAGTATATGCATACTTGCAATTACACCCCAAAATACATTCTGCTACTCCTCCTGAGTATGTCAATACCACATATGTGAGACTTTTATACAGCCTGGCCACATACTGAGGCCCAACATGTAAGGAGCACTGTGTTCTACGAGCGTAAATTACACATATAATTTCCTAACGACCTATCACATTTTTGAAGGCCCTGAAGCACCAGGAGAGTGGAGTTACTCACAAAATGAACCCGTTTTGGAAAGCAAACACTCCGAAGTATATTCTTTGAGGCATAATGAGTCTTTTGAACAGGTAATTGAACAGGGATCGCGCCCAGCGTCACGCTAATGCAAAAATATAGGGAAGCCGCCAGATGACAGACAACCGCCAAGGTAGCCTCCACATTTATGCACAGATGGACAACCACGTGACGGACCGCAGACGCCCTGCTATGACGCCGCATCCGTCGCGGGAGTGCGTGGTGCCGATGAGCTGCGGCCGCCAACCGTCCCCCCAGCCATAGCCCCGCCCACCTGGGTCAGGGGGAGAGGGGGAGGGACAGGAAATGGACAGAGCCCATCGCAGTTCCCGGGGAGGACAAACCACAGAGCAGGTCGCCAACCCCATTGTCATGTAAACAGCATATGACAAATACATTACCTTCGTTATATTTATAGATTTTTACCCATATGAATAATGGAGGCTGTATGCGATCCTTTCTGGAGCCCCCCTACTCTGCACAGCATTTTATTACCTGACCTGCTTGATGCACGCAGGCCTCGCTTCCTCAGTTCCCGGTTGGGACACAGTCCCGGATACTACACTACCTCATTGTAAGCTATACCCCTCTTATATATGTGAGGTTTACCTGTTTACTGTATTTACTGTTACTCATTATGTATATTTTCTTTAGACGCTTGTATCATGCCTACTCCTGATGAAGTGAAATTTTTCACGAAACGCGTTGAGTTCAACACAGGCAATTGTACTGACTACAAGATATTATTACATCATGTTTCTAGGACCTTATTCAAATTCTAAATATTATTTTTTTGTATGTTACCAGGAGATTATCGCATTACCATGTATATTTTTTGTCTTAGACCATTTATGTCCATTTATGTTTCACTCATGTATATCCCATTACCATGGGTTGCATGGTTTTATTGAACATTCTGGTTTTACCATTATTTGGTCTACTGACTGTTAATAAATTGACGATTTTATTATTACCCTTCTGGTCTCTCTCTCTTACTATACAGTCATGTTTATCTTGTGGCTCACACCTCATATAAAGTCCCAATTTTGCCTTTGTGCTTTTTTGTTTCATTGTATTAGGGATGGAGACTCTGCTGGTCAGGAGTCTCATTTAAAGTCCCAAAAAATCCCCCCTTTTTCCTTATATATGGTTTCGTGCTTTGTCCATGGAGTTGACTAAACGCAATGCAAGCTAAAGCATGAAATACCGCATCTTATCAGACATGCAGTAGCACTAAGCAATGGACTGCTTATAAGTGAATGGGCCCTGATTTTTTTGTCTATACCACATATGTTTTGGACGAGGGTGGCGCTGTTAACATAGCCTATCATGATTTTCGTAAAGCATTTTATATGGTTCTACATGATGATCTCATAAAAAAGTTGTACAAGCTAGGACCTCTGGATGGTTTAGTAGAAATGCAGTTAGCTAAAGGATACATATTGAGTGTAGTTGTAAATGGGGTACATTTGGAACAGAGTCAAGTCACTAGAGATGTGCCACAAGGCTTGGTACTAGGTCCTGATCTGTGTATTCTGTTTGTCTGTCACTGACTCAGAAAGTACTGAAGCCACTGGATCAACATGACATCCGGGGAACTAGCATTAGCTATGGCAGCCGTCATACTTCTTTATTACATGTGCATTTGCGCTTTATAATTATCACAATTGCAATTAACAAAAAAAATACAAAAGTTCAACATTCAGTAAGCCAAGAAATCGTGGTCTTTTCAAAGTAAAGCCATAGGACTGGTCACATGGTCTTTGCAGAAGCAGAGGATCAATGTCAGACGGAAACACTGATTGGCCAGCTCTGTGTTATCATCAGTACCCAAAGGTTCTCCTAGCAGATACCCCATGACCAGTTCTACAGCATTCACCTGATAGTAGAACTATCAATGTACTTAGACCAGTGTTTCTCAACTCCGGTCCTCGGGGCACACTAACAGGCCAGGTTTGCGAGAAAACTGAAATACATCACAGGTGATATCATTTTCTGCTCAGTGATTGCAGTATTCTAGTCTACATCTCCCCAAGGTAATACTTAAAATCTGACCTGTTAGTGTGCCCTGAGGACCGGAGTTGAGAAACACTGACTAAGACAAGGGTATGTTTTAATACTCTTGGGATACTTTTGCTCTCTGACCTACATTTATTTTAGTGTTGATATCTAATGACATTTTGAAACTTGAGGCCAACAGTCAGTTCTATTGTAGAACTGCAAGCAGTGTCACATATACATTAACAATCAAGTAATTTAATTCTGCAGCCTCCAGCTGTCTCTTTGTTATAAGGTGACAATAGGCGTGACCAGAAGACACATTAGTTGTGATAGCTATTGGTGTCCATCAAGCTGCTCGATTATATAGACATTCAGTAAAGGGCGATGAATTGAGTTTGAACCATGGCAGCGGTTGAATCTGCAGTCTACAATCTTCTGGGTGTTTTTCACAAATACTCAGCCGAGGAAGGAGACAATTTAAAACTGAATCGGTCAGAACTGTCTACGTTACTTGCCACTGAACTGCCCTGTTGTTATCGGGTGAGTATTGCTGTCTTCACGTGCGATGTAGCCTTTGTGAATTATATCACTTTGATCATTGTTCTCCAAACTGAGGCCCAGTTTAGCCACAGAAGACATTACATAATGGTTGGATGTCAAACACTGGAGGAAAATGAGGACCATTTTCAAAAAAACCAAATAAACTAAAAAATGCAAAATGTCTTATAAATTGTTTCCTTGGGAACTAGTGGCCTGGTGGTGACTGCTTCCACCTGTAAATATAATTATCGCAGCCTGATCTGGATGCCTTCAGACGTGGTGCACAAGAATGTGTTGTAGGTTATCTGCACAAAAGAATAATAGAATTAACACTATATAATAAAAATAGAAACAAAAACAAAAAAACAGGGTGTAGGCTACCCCTGGCTTTTGACTCACTCAGATGAAAAATATGATAATTTAAGTAGAAAAAAGGAGAAGGTTGGGACTTTACATGAGAGACATGACAGTGACAAGGCTGGCAGGGCAGAAATATCACATTTAATAATGTATGCAAAAAATATACAAACATGGTATACAAGGTAAGACATAATATGTAATATATATATATAAAACTAGAGTGGTAAAAAGGATAAGTAGTCCCCAAGACTATGATCATTTAAGGGACATATTGATGCATATGGATGACCCAACGGGTCTACCCATTAACATATATTTAAACTCTACCCAAACCCAAAAACTTGAATTTAATATATTGTAGTTTACCAGTAGTTAGATGGGGTAGTTGCATTATTTTTCTTTTATAAGCTAGAAACCTTTTCAGTACGTACAAAAAATAACTGTTGGTGTCCTTTTGTCACTTTGTGTGAGCCTAAAAGAAAGCATCATTGTCTCATTTACCATGTAAGGGAGATGAACAAAGGCAGACATTCTGAAGTTCATTGATACCCATGGCTCCTTCTATAGATAGTGGAGAAGTGAGCCACAACGGGAAATTAAGTATATTATGTTCAGGAATACTTAATGAAAATAAAGAGAGAAAAGGCTGAGAAAAGAAAACAAATGCAGCCACCACACCAGTACTTGGAAGCTGCAATATACAGTATTACACATTTTGTTTTTGGGTTTAGATATGATTTAATGAGACTGGACTGCCTAATTCCTAGAATGTGGCCAATTCTACATGTACTGTTTATGGCAGGGATCTCCAAACTATGGCCCTCCAGCTGTTGCAGAACTACATTTCCCATGAGGTATTGGAAAACTCGGACATTCACAGACATGACTAGGCATGATGGAAATTGTTGTTCCTGAACAACTGGAAGGCCATAGTTTGGAGACCCCTGGTTTATGGGTATGCAACTGAATTCAGAGAATCACAGATAACATTAGAAAAAATTTGTAAAATTCAAGTTATACTTTACAGTAGATGCAAACCATGTATCATAAACATCTGGCACGTCTTTTTACCTTTTTTTTTAGCATATATTGCATATCAGTGCTGCTGATCTCCTGCAGAATATGCCTGTGCAATGAGTATTGCTATGACCTCCACTGGAAGGACATGCAACAGGGTGATTTTTTTTTTTTTTTTTTTTCAGCGAAAGTAGGGAAGGGAACTCTTATCAGATTATTTTTGCGGCCACTGCGGAGATTTCTCTTCACTTCCTATCCTGGAGACAAAACAGAAAAGGAGAAAAAAATATTTTCCAAAGAGAACATAATTTCCATCTTTGAGAGTTATCATTAGAACAGGTGTCATAATTGGAGGTCTTTTCCTAATTTCTTAGTCTGGTGAAAATTTTGAAATTTTAGATTTATTCTCGCTTTTTGGTCAAAAGAATGACTACAGGGTTGAATCTCCCCATTGGGAACACAAACAGAAATAAAAACCTCAGGAATCAGTGTGGTAGAGCACTGGATTTGGAGCTTGATGGTAGATTTGTCTATGTTGTTCTCTAATAGGGTTCCATAGGAGAGTCAACCTGTATAGAGGGAAAGGATTAGGAGTACCAAGCCGTAGGGATTGTTAGAGATAAAATGTTGTATCTGGACCAGAAGGTGCCCTCATACTTTCTCTCAATTCAAGTAATAAAACACCTGACAGGAGGGCTATCCTTTTCCACTTTTATCAAAAGTTTTCCCAATCTAGCCTTTTGTATATTTTAACTTCTGTAAAAGTTTTTTTTTTTTTTTTTTTGGTAGATCTCTTTTGCATGTTTGAAAATGACAGCAAAACAGTATACTGAGTACAGTACTCTACGAAGGAAGCTTTTGGCAAGGGGAAGAAGTATGACACACTAAGCTATGTTTGCACCTTTACAGGTACACTGGCTACCATGACAGTACTTTCAATTGCAAAACTATAGACAGTGCATCTACTTCAGAGCCCTTCACAGCAAAAGAAGGGCTCATATGTATCTTTACCATCATCAGTCTAGGACAGGGTTTCTCAACCAGGGTTCCTCCAGGTTCCTTGTGTATTGAGCAATTTCTGACTCTCAGATAAGTTCCCATTGACACCATTGATCGTTTTAGCTATCTGTAAGGGGGAATTCTTCCCAATGACCATCACACCAAATATATCATGAGTTGTAAATATAGTCATTAGCAGGGGTTCCCTGAGACTGGAAAGGTTTTTCAAGGGTTCCTCTTTGTTCAAAAGGTTAATAAAGGCTGGTCTAGAACCTTTGCTTTCCTTGTTTATATTCACTTAATTTCATAATTTCAGTATGACCCCTCATTATGATATAAATAAGACATTTTGTCATTTCACATGTTTCCTTTCAGGATGATGCAATGGCAATGTTGGATTTGGATGGTGATGGGCAGGTTGACTTCATGGAGTTCATTGAATTCATAACGGACATCACCACTGAGCTCCAAAACATGTACCTGAAAAACATCCGAAAATACAAAAGGTAAATTGCTGAAAAAGAGAAGCGAGTGTTATAAATGTGAGTATATAGGAAAGCAAAAGCAGCAAACACAGCTTATAATAATTTTATTCGTTTTGGAGAGACAGGAGGGAGGTAGATTAAGGGACACTTTTGGATAACAAGTAATGGGTTGTGAAAAGTCTGCTGCTAGCCAATCAATAACACAACTGGCAACAAAAGGATAACGCTTCTAAGAATTTAATTTATTATTTACAGTTCAGTCCTAATCTAAAGAATTGCTTCACTGAATCTCACATTTTGAAGCAGAAAACACCCAACTAAAATAAAGGTTGCACACTTGTAAAAAAAACATATTACACCAGAAATACCCTAGGCTACGTTCTGCTGTATAGCAGACAGGGAGAGGTGCCATTATGCATAAAGGCACCCCAATGTATCATAAAAACACCAGCACCTTTTGTTTCACTGGGGTCAGGAACTTCTTTCCCCATGTTTCTTGCAGGTACAAAGCTCATTCAAATGAAGGGGTCCATGTACCCTCGAAGAGTGCATACAAATGCTCCAAACAAGTTTGAACCTAGAGTTATTGGCATTAATAAGGACAGCAAGTCTTTAAAGAATATTTTACCCAAATAACAAACATTTTATATCTTGCAACCTATCAGACCTGAATTTGTTTTTATATCTTGCAGCCTATCAGACCTGAATTTGTTTTTATATCTTGCAGCCTATCAGACCTGAATGAGTTTTTATGTTTTTAAGCATGTATAGAAAATATCTATTGGTCTTGCAAGAAGGGTGGTGTCATTGTAATTTCCTGTGAGCTGAACTAAAATCATAAACAAGGTTATAAACTACAAATCCCCTGAACCCCACATAAAGGAGATGAAGAGAAAAAGACACATTTGAAATTCAGCCTGTGTTACAAACATAGATACAAAGGGCGAGTATAGCCACTCTAGGACAGGCTGTCATATTCACAAGATTATCAGGTGAGCATAAAAGAAAAGAAGCCTGAAAATCAATAAATAATGCAGCTACCTCATCTAAGGACTGTTAAACTTCAATACATTGCATTTTTGTGTTTGGATTTAGAAACACTTTAATTTCCCCTAGCAACTTCTAATTCAAACGTATTGCAAAGTAAAGCCTTCTGAAATTTGCTTGTCACATTCCATAACAAATTAAAAAAATAATGGGGTTATTCTTCATTACAGGACTTCATTCTAAGCTGCATATAACAGTTTGATGCTTGTAGCCATCATTAGTACAGAACATGGAAAAATAGCTTTTATAGAGTAGAGCTTGAAGAACAAGGAGAAAGCACACAAAAGTGGGTCAAAAGGAACCAAAAAGCCTTCCACTAAACTAGCACAGTAAAGCCTTCTTAAACTGGCCATACAAAGACCGTAACTGGCAAAATGAGAAAAAAACAAACAGGTTCTTCCATCCACACGAATTAGGTAAATTAAATAATTTCCCCAGTTCATGCTGATTAAGGTAAATTTTCCAGTGTCCCCCAATGTCAATCAAATGAGCAACATCTGTCGACTGTGGACTGCCAAACACAAATTGAATTTCAATCAGTATATGGTCAGCTTTAACTGAAAGATAACAACCTGTCTCATTCTATCTCCAACCTCAAAAATGTACAGCAGCACTTGTAATGCATATGCTGTATCTCAACATCACAATAAAATGCAATTTACTCCTTATAGACCAATACCAGTCTATTCTGATGCCAGGCATTCAAGAGACAGCAATAAAAAAAGACCTGATATTGATAAAAAAAAAAAATTAAAAATACTACTGTATAATATAGATTTTTTATTCTGATTTTGCTGAATATGCTTTAAAGTAAGGATAGACCAATATGTTTTTTTCAGGGCCGATACCGATATTTTGGTTACAACGTATCGGTATCGGCCGATTTGGGCCGATATTTTGTACATTTAAAGTTTTGAAAAATAAAGACAATTTATGACACAAATCTGGTACTGAACATGTTCATTTTTGTTTAATACTTAATGGCTGGCTGGCTGGCACCCTGTGGTGGGTGGCTGGATGACTGGCTGGCACCCTGTGGTGGGTGGCTGGCTGGCACCCTGTGGTGGGTGGCTGGTTCCCTGTGGTGGGTGGCTGGCTGGCTGGCACCCTGTGGTGGGTGGCTGGCTGGCACCCTGTGGTGGATGGCTGGCTGGCTCCCTGTGGTGGGTGGCTGGCTGGCTGGCACCCTGTGGTGGGTAGCTGGCTGGCACCCTGTGGTGGATGGCTGGCTGTCTGGCACATTGTGGTGGGTGGGTGGCTAGCTGGCACCCTGTGGTAGGTGGCTGGCTGGCTGGTACAGGGCCTGTGGGCGGCTGGCTGGTAAAGTGCCTGTGGCTGGCTGGTACAGGGCCTGTGGGTAGCTGGCTGTCTGGCACCCTGTCTGTGGGTGGCTGGCTGTCTGGCACCCTGTGGTGGGTGGCTGGCTGTCTGGCACCCTGTGGTGGGTGGCTAGCTGGCTGGCACCCTGTGGTGGGTGGGTGGCTGGCACAGGGGCTGTGGGTGGCTGGCTGGTACATGGCCTGTGGGTGGGTGGCTGGCTGGTACAGTGCCTGTGGGTGGCTGGTTCGCTGGTATAGTGCCTTTGGCTGACTGGCTTGTACAGGGCCTGTGGATGTGGGTGGCTGGCTGGCACCGGGCTGTGGTGGGTGGGTGTATGGCTGTGATACACTCCTGCGAGACTAGTCCCGAATCCAGACGAGGCTGTTTAAGGCGAGGGAGGTGGCCTAAGACGGCAGAATGACGCCACAAAAATATCGGCAACATCGGCCAGTTCCGGGGCCAATACCATTTTATTGGGAAAAGTGCATATCGGCCACCGATATATCGGCCTTGCGGATAATGATGGATGTAGGGATAGATGTGCGCTCTTATGCTTTTGAATTTGGAACTGCCAGAAACACTAGCAAGACCTACCATCATGAACCTTCTGAAAGCACTTTTCCATTAAGCAATCTATCCTATTTGCTACCTAATAGATGAACCTCACAGTAGCAAATCACGAGTCACTCTCCCACAGAGCTACAAACCCTACTTCTTTCTCAAGGAAAAAGTAAAGACCCTTCTTGGATCCACCACAAATAAAAAAATGAGGACATATTCCTGCATTACTATAAGGGTCTTTAGGATTAATAGCTGCCAGTCCACATTTAAAACAGACCTGTCATCGCCTTATACAGTGCCTGGAAAAAGTATCCACATTTTGTGATGTTACAACCAAAAACGTATTTGTATTTTTTTCAAATTTGATGGGACAGACCAACACAAAGTGGCACATAATTGTGAAGTGGAAGGAAAATGATAAATGGTTTTCAACATTTTTTACAAATAAATATCTGAAAAGTGTAGCGTGCCTTTGTATTCAGCCCCCTTTACTCTGATACCCCTAACTAAAATCTAGTGGAACCAATTGCCTTCAGAAGTCACCTAATTAGCAAATTGAGTCCACTTGTGTGTAATTTAATCTAAGTATAAATACAGCTGTTCAGTGAAGCCCTAAGAGATTTATTAGAGAACCTTGGCGAACAAACAGCATCATGAAGGCTAAGGAACTCACCAGACAGGTCAGGGATGAAGTTGTGGAGAAGTTAAAGCAGGGTTAAGTTATAAATAAATGTCCCAAGCTTTGAACATCTCACAGAGCACTGTTCAATCCATCATCCGAAAATGGAAAGAGTATGGCACAACTGTAAACATACCAAGACATGGCCATCCACCTAAACTGACAGGCTGGGCAAGGAGAGTATTAATCAGAGAAGCAGCTAAGAGGTCCATGGTAAATCTGGAGGAGCTGCAGGGATCCACAGCTCAGGTGGGAGACTCTGTCCATAGGACAACTATTAGTCGTGCATTCCACAAATCTGGCCTTTATGGAAGAGTGGCAAGAAAAAAGCCATAAGAAGTCCCATTTGCAGTTTGCGAGAAGCCATGTGGGGTACACAGCAAACATGTGGAAGAAGGTGCTCTGGACAGATGAGACCAAAATTTAACTTTTTGACCTAAAAGCAAAACGCTATGTGTGAGGAATAACTAACACTGCACATCACCCTGAACACACCATCCCCAACGTGAAACATGGTGGTGGAAGCATCATGTTTTGGGGGTGCTTTTCTTCAGCAGGGACAGGGAATATAGCCAGAGTTGATGGGAAGATGGATGGAGCCAAATACCGGGCAGTCCTAGAAGAAAACCTGTTAGAGTATGAAAAAGACTTGAGACTGGTGCGGAGGTTCGTGGAAAGCTGGTAAAGACATACCCAGAAAGACTTGCAGCTCTAATTGCAGGGAAAGGTGGTTCTACAAAGTATTGACTTATGTGCCACTTTGTGTTGGTCTATCACATATAATCTTAATAAAATAAATTTACGTTTTTGGTTGTAACATGACAAAATGTGGAAAATTTTAAGGGGAATGAATACTTTTTCAAGGCACTGTTTATTTCAAGGTCATAGGTATAGCAACATTGTTACAAAAACGTTTTCTAGGTCATGTTAGGCACTATTAATGGTGGTAAAATGTGAAATTCCCCATCTGCTGGGGAGTCTCCTTATCCTAATGCAGAGGGTTCACTATCCCTTCAACTCTAAGATTTCATTAGACCCTGGAGCTTTTAAAGGTGGTTTAGGGAAATCCCCAATTTGTTGAGGCTCTTACTTATACAAAATGCAGGTGATTTCCTATCCCTACAGTTCTAAGATTGTATGCGAGCCTGAAGCTTTTTAAAGGTGGTATAATGGAAAATTCCCTATTTGCTTGCCCCTTCCCCCTTTTACGAGAGGTCTTCAAAATGTTTCCACACTTTCATATTTTCGTTGGAAACTGAGGGGGGAAGGAGTAGTAATTAGTCATGTCTGAGAGTGTCGTGTGACTAGTCTGTCTGGCAAGCCGGCTGACCTTACAGTTTAGTATAAGAGTTGTCACGCTGTAGTTAAGATGGCTGCAAAACATATAAAAAAAAGTGTGGAAACCTTTTGAAGAACCCTCGTACTAATGCAGAGAGTTCCCAATTTTCTCAGCTCTAAGATTCTGTGAAAGCCTAAAGCTTTTTAACCACTTAAGCCCCGGAGGATTTGGCTGCTCAAAGACCAGGGCCTATTTTGCGATTCGGTGTGACTTTAATGGACAATTGCACGGTTGTGCGACGCTGTACCCAAATTAAATTGATGTCCTTTTTTTCCCACAAACAGGGCTTTCTTTTGGTGGTATTTGATCACCTGTGCGAATTTTATTTTTTGCACTATAAACAAAAAATGAGCGTCAATTTTCAAAAAATAAAATTTTTTTCACATTTTTTAATATTCAATTCCCCCCAAAAAAATGTAAAAACCAAAATGTTTTAACATTTTAGGCCAATTTGTTTTCTGCTACATATTTTTGGTAAAAAAAATCAAAATAAGCGTATTTTGATTGGTTTACGCAAAAGTTATTGCGTTTACTAACTACGGGAAAGATTTATGTCATTTTTATTGTTTTTTTTTAAACTAGTAATGGTGGCGATCTGCGATTTTTTTTGCGTGACTGCGACATTGCGGCGGACAGATCGGACCCCTGACTAACATTTTTGACACTTTTGGGGATATCAGTGACATTACTACAGTAATCAGTGCTATACATATGCACTGTTACTGTAATAATGACACTGGCAGGAAGGGGTTAACTTTATTAGTGATCAAGGGGCTAAGTGTGTCCCTAGGGGTGTAATTCTAACTGTCAAGGGGCGTGGCTTGTGATGTAACCACAGAGACATACGATCCTACATAGCAGGATCGTATAGTCTCTGCAGTCACACTAGGAAAAATGACAGGCGACTTTGTTTACATTAGCCGCCTGCCTTTCTCCCTCTCCAGCGGGAGATCGCGAGTGGCTGGCGGACATCGGAGCCTCACTCGCGTGGGGATGGCCGTGAACAAGCGGGGGCGGGAGCGTGCCTCCGACGGCGCGCGCTCGCCCCCTACAGGCTCCTGGGCGAGCGACGTAGTACTACGTTGGTTTGCCCAGGAGAGGCTGACTGCCGCAGTAAATATACTGTGGGCGGTCAGCATGTGGTTAAAGGTGGTATAATGGGAAATTCCCCATCTGTTGGGGCTCTTCCTTATACTAATGCAAATGTTTCCCTGTTCCTTCAGCTCCAAAATGCATGAGAGTCTGGAGTTTTAGGTTCACTCAATATTGCTAATTGGAGTCCCTTTTTAAGTAAGCCCTAACGTGTTGTAATTTGAAATCCACCAGGAATAGAAGACTTGGCCTGCCACAGCTTGGCTGTCAAGTACAAAAGAAAAGTCATTATAGGTCTATTATCAAGTCACACGGTTGCTGTGGTGCTAAATCTTTCAGCCTGTAAATCTTTAAGACATGCTTATGTTTCCCATCAGGCTATAAATGATTCAGGGGAACATGAGCTAGAATCAGACAGCACATTTGTGACACAGGTTCTGTGCAAACACATACAATCATGACTTCAATTTGTGCAGACATTTTATAGGATTATTTAGATAGGAAAATTAGGTTATTATTGGTTAAGTAACTACACTAAATTAACCTAAAAACAGCTTCATGACTTTTGAAGGAATACATGAGTGCTTTTGTATTTTTAAATAAATTGAGTTATTTCGTAAAATGTCATACTTAGCTTTATTAGATAGTCTGCCTAACTGGAGATTCAGATGTCACAGAACCTCTAGATGACACCAGAACAATGTCCTGGTAGAGCTGGTGACTGCTAATGCAGGCTGGACTGATGTAAAGTGCTGAGATGGTAAAATCTTGACAAAGCTCTAGTGAGGCAACACCAAACTGGTGCAGCTCAATGGTAGGTAATATCTTAACGTAGTCACAGAATTACAAGGTAGGATGCGTTGTCAAGATCAGAAAACAGGTAACTGACTGGAGATATTGAAATAATAGCTATGTGGCAAGGTAGTCAAAGTTCAGTCCAGTATACAAACGCTAGTTACAGGATATGTATAATCAAGAAATGAGCTTGAGATGGATTTCAGATACTTCAGAGACACATACTGTAGACCTAGACATTGCTTAAAACTAGGACATATTAGAAATTGGATGCATTTTTATAACATCAGCATTTTAATAGCAATACAAATGATAACTATTTTGGCAATCCAGCCAAAAGCTTACTAGAAAAATGTTGTGTGTGCAGCCTATCTGCTGGCCATCATTTTCAACAACCTCCTGGATTCCTGGCATGCTCTGTGCCTTCTCCTATGCTCATTTCTTTTTTTTTTCAATCAATAAATTTTTATTGGTTTCATCAAAAAAGACAATAACAACGAAGTTACATCAACTGGATGTAGAAAACGGTGGTAGAAACAGGGTAGTGGAGCTTCATTTCAAAGATTGTCATTAAAATATTACAATAGTAGATGACAATAGTAAATATATAAGCAAGAGAAAACATATACATAGGAGAAAATATATATTTAATGGTGGAACTATGGTTCAAACTTCCAAATGGGAAGAGAAGGGAAGGGGTAGCTCCCGCCCACCAGGCCCAGAGCCCCAAGGGGAACAATGTCGCCGAGTCGGGTGGCGAAGCCACCCCCCTGCACGGGCAGCATTGTACAAAACATAGTCATTTATTGAGTAAAAAATTGCTAAATAATTACTGTGGTCTATAAGGCCACGCCAACCAGGCTTTTTTAAATTTGTGGTAGGATAAGTTATTCAGAGAAAGAGCTTTTTCTAGTTTATAATTCTCATTCACTAAATGTATAGTTTCAGAAATGTTTGGCGTTTCAATGGTTCTCCATTTACGCACTATTGAAGTTCTGGCAGCTAGGAGGAGGCGAAGAATTATTTGTCGGAAATTGGGTGGATAGTTTTCTAAGTTGAGGTTCAAAAGGGCCAATTCTGGTCTAGGTGGGGATAACATACCCGTGGTGGACGATATACATTTAAATATGGCATTCCAAAAGCTTGTTAAAGATAGGCATTCCCAAAGGATATATTGAAGTGTGCCAATTTTTCCGCACTCTCTCCAACAAAGTGGTGATATAGCTGGGTTCATTTTAGACAGTCTATATGGTGTGAAGTACCACCTGTTGGTAATTTTTGTCATCATCTCCCAGTGGCTAGTGCAATGTGACAATTTATGAGTGGAGATGAGTGCTTTTTGCCACTGTTTAAGAGTGAAAGATAGGTTTAGTGATTCCTCCCATGCTCATTTCTTTTGATTTACATATCCCATGGTACCTTGTTGCCTTCAAGCAGAGATTTGTGTACTGATTTTTCCTCCTAAAGCTCATGCTCTCAGAAATCAGAACTCCTACTTGCAGGGCATAGAAAAAAGTGTCACTGCAATCAAGGAAGTAAATGTGATTCTTCAAAAAGTACGTTTTCAAACTTTAAGATCATTCATATTAACAGGAGTAGGTTAGTTTGTCACACTGGCTGTACTGAAAGAAAAAAGTTCAGTGCTAGCATGAGGAAGAGGGGAGTAGGAGACTGGTTAAGAATTGGAGTGAAAGTGGGCCATACTGTGACAAGACCCGTATTCAGGGTCTAGCTGAACTTTGCCAGGTTATTACAAGGTAGCTTGCTTCCAAGGGAGTCTTTCCTAAATATCATTCTAACAGCTATAAAGATCCACCTGTGCAGAAGTACTCTTTTCTTGAGGAATACAATGAACAAGAAAACTTTCTTTCCTATAAGGCACATGTGTCAAACACAAGGCCCAAAAAAATCCGGCCCTCCATGCCAATTCATGTGGCCCTTGCACCTCTCCTGCAGCTACAGCAACCCACTTGTTTCTGCCTCTAACTTGTCTTACCTTGAACTCCTTCTACAACCCCCTTGCCTGGTCTCAGTATTCAGCAGACTCCAGCAGCTGACTCCAGCCGTCCTCTGGTCCTCCTCCAGACCCTTCCCAGCTCTGCCCCTAGCTTTGTCCTGGCAGCAGCACAAAGTAAGGGGTTGCCCTGTGATGAGGGGGGTCTTGACTTCTGATGGGGCAGGCTGTTGACATCCGATGTAAAGAGGGATAGGGTGCTCTGGACATCTAGTCTTACAGATACAACTGGCCCTTTGAAGGCAAACATAATGCTAATGTGGGCCATGATGAAATTAAGTTTGACACTCCTGCTCTATGGGATTATAGCACTTGTAATATCAGAAAATAGATATTAGAAGGTAGTCGAAAGTGTAAGCAAAATTTAACTTCCCCCATGCATCTTTGGAGGTCCCCCAGTTCCAGCTTGTTAATGTCTGATTGTCTCTCTCTCTCTCCTCTCTAAGGGACCAGACGTATAATGTTTATGGCAGCCTTTCTCAACAAGGGTTTCTCAAAAGGTCAGTTGGGGTTCCTTGATCAGTGCAGGATTCGTCTACCATCTGATGGTGCCTATACAGTCCCAAAGCTGACTTCAATGGTCAATAGCAAGCTGCATGGGACCAGATAACTAACTATGTATACTAATGAACTTTTAATTTGTTTGTAAGAGGGACATTTTCCCACTGCCATCAATATAAATAAATACCATTGTAGGGGGCCCTTCTCTAATGCTCAACAATGTAAAGGGACTTTTCTTCACTGGCTACCAATGTAAGCGGGACTTCTCCCAGCCCCAGCAATAAAGGTTGCATTTCTTTACTGATCACTAATGTAAAGGTCCACCTCTTGCTAAATATCAGGGGTTCCCTAGGCTAGAAAATTATTTCAAGAGTTCTTCTGGGGTATAAAGGTTGAAACAAAATTTTAGAGGTACTACCCTTAGGACATGTGATCACTTATGCAATGAATTCTCATTATCCCCCAAGCAGTTTTATCAATACCTCCATCTCAGGCATGCATTACAAACCCAAGCACAAAAACTTGATGTAACAGTATCTAGTTCAGCGTTAGTGAATGAGATTTTGCAATCTGGTGTTCATAAAGGTTTGCTTTCCCATGTATACCTGGTACTGTTGTCCTGTACTCAAAATCACACTTTGTTGAAATGCAGGGCTCAGTGGGTGGTTGACATAGGACACATTCACGGAGAGCAATGGGACATGGCCTTAGAATCAATTCCAGTTACGTCTCTATTAGCTTCACAAAACCTCTCACAGTTGTTTATTCTCCATAGAGCCTACCGCACGCCCGCTAATTTATTTTATTGGGGTAGGAGAGATACACCACTATGCCCTAAATGTAACGTGCATAGGGACGACTTTATACACATGATTTGGCGATGCCCATAGCTTACTCGGCACTGGACTGAGGTCCTACAGACCATTTCTACACTTGCTCAAGTACCTGTACCTCTTACTCCATTGGTGTGCCTACTTTAGGCAAGAGATGCTGAAATGTAACTACCGGGTATTTATATTATGATAATTAGAACTGTCAAGACCATAGAACAGTGGGCTGATTCTCTCAACATCTGCTACTGATGCATTGTAACAGCTAAAACCTCAGCAAAGTAAATATTGCATGCCTGGCTCTTCATTTTTTCTTTTAAGCCAACTCTTTATATCAATAAAATATATCAAGGATATCTTGGAGTTTTTAGGCATTATATAAAAAACACATAAATATCTTCCTTAAGGCCTCATGCCCAGTGCTGCTGTTACACCCACATTTTTGTGAGTTTGGGTGTTTTTTTTCTGCCCTAAACTCCCCTAATGTTATCATATTTGTCCATGCACACATGGACATTTTTAGCAGTTTAGCAGGGGAGTTTAGAGAATGTAACGCCAGAGAGAGCTGAATACTTAACAGCTTAAGGGCTCATGTATGCACAGACAAGGTTGACTATTGGCCGCAGGAAAATGCAAAACAGGGAAATATCGCGCTACGATTTTGCCGCAATTTTGCTGCGTTTTGCGGCTGGTGGTCAAAATATTCCTATCCTGAACGTGATTCTTCGGCATTCAAGAAAGGGAGGTTGAACCTCTCCTAACCGCAGCAGCTTCTAAACTCCTGTAAAAGCCACTGGCTTTTACAGAGTTGAGTTTGAAGGCTGTAGCAAAAAAAAACACCAAAAGCTCCTAAATTCAAGTTTAAAAAAAAAAAAAAAAACAGCAACACCAGTATATACGCTGATCCCAAGACACTTCATCTGAATAGGAACAGTCCTATGCAAGTAAATCCTCATTCACTACGCTGCTGCAGCTCTCCTAAAGTGATTGTGAAGTCTAATTTAAAAAAAAATAAAAATAACAAACATGGGTATACTTACCTACTCTGTTACAGTGAATTTGCACAGAGTGGCCCAGATCCTCCTCTTCTTGGGTCCCTCTTTGGGCTCTCGTGGGCCCCTCCCTCCTTTTCTATGCCCCCACAGCAAACAGTCAAAGCTCAGTGTGTTCATTCAGACATGGAGCAGCGGCTCCGACCCGCCTCCCTTCTATTGTAATTGGCTGACTGACTTTGATTGACAGTAGCAGGAGCCAATGGCGCCACGATGCTGTCTCGGCCAATGAGGACGGGAGTCCCAGACAGCCGAGACATTCCTACAACATCGAGGTGCAGACACTCTCCACACTCAGGTTACTATGACAACCCATTTTTGAGGCATTTCGAAGTGCCTATCTGATGCTGACTATGTGAACTTCATTACTTCTGGTCTGGTCCCGTTAAGATGGGCACTCAGGGAGGGGGGTCACATCTTATAAAAAGCTTCTGTCCAGGATATGGCCTGAAGAAGACATGACCTGAAGAAGGAGGCCACGCCTCCGAAACGCGCTGTCATAGCAACCTGAGTGTGGAGACTGTCTGCACCCACCTGCTTCTATATTGTGGCCAGTGTCCAACAGCTAGAAATGTTGTAATGGTGCGCAATGAAAACCTGTGACTTATGTGTAACTAAAACGGCAGCCTTCATCCACACGTTGGAATGTTTACAATATTTTGGCAATTTTTTTGCATTTTGCCAAGGCACCCCTGAAGAAACCTTGAGGCACCCTGGTTGAAAAAAGCTGGTTTAAATAACTATAATAATCTTTCTTGAGTATATTATTACCACACATAGGCAACATGATTCGTTTTTATTATCACTGTAGTCTTGCGGGGGGGGGGGGGTTCAGATTCCACGACACATATTCTTCATGGAGATTGTAGGTTCTGCCTGTGTTTGTGTATATATACTTCTGGTACCCCACCATGCTTCTGCAACCCAAATGCATGCTAATAGTTTAATTTACCCACTAGACATTAATCCTAGTGTGTATCTCTGTGTGATCTAGAAACATTTGACTGTAAGCTCCTTTGTAGGAAAGAACTGAATATTTTTAGAATCTCTTTTAAATGTTGCAGAATTCTCAGCACTATATAAATGAATAAAGTAAAAAAAAAGATTTAGTGCTATAGAAACGCATGTCTCAGACTTGGCATCCTTTAAAGTTCTCTTCGGATTCATCAGGGTTTTGGTGACATTTGAAACTCAGTGGCTCAGTTATTCCCTTCTAATTGTATTTGATGGAATGCTGCTCCCTATTAATCTGAAAACTCATTTGCAGTCCTTGAACATCAATAAAGTGTCTGCTCAGTGGATAATTGACTTGTCATGAAGAATACGCTTCCATTACAGAAAGCAAATTTGTCACTAACACACAAAACAGAACATAAACCTATAGCTGATCTATAATATTAAAGATATTTCACTACTTGTCCAAGTGGCTGCTTCAGATCAAACAAGTGTCAGGAACATACACCAGCATGTATAACCACATAGGTACTCTTAGAATGGATTAGGGTGGCTGAGTTATCCATGTGGTTATAAATGCTGGGGTATGACACTTAAAAGAACTGAAAAGAGTAGGTAGAAAGGAGCGCCAGGTGTCCAGTAATTACAAAATTGAATGTGAGTTTGAAGGCGTTTATTAGAAATTGCAACAAGTAAGACTAGTAGGCTTGTCATACTAGTTACGATTTCTAAAAAAACTCCTTTAAACTCACCTTCCATTATGCATATACAGGACACCAGGCGCTCGTTTCTACCTAATCTTCCCATTTCACATGTGGATACAACCATAAGGCCATACCGAGACCCAGGCCCCAAAAAAGGGCTACCCATCACCTACTTTCAAGTTGGGCATAAACCTATGGAAGAGAAGTTTTTCATCTCGCACTTTCTCACCACCCACTCACAACCAGTGACTGATTGAGTCAGTCCCGTGTGGTCTCCAATACTAGTGAGCTACTTATTAGATCTAAGGAAGCCATTAGTGGTGTAATTTCAGCAGCATTAAAAAACGATTTTAGTTAAATATTTCTAACTGCTACCAATACCGTAGCCTGGATGAATGAGAACCTTCACAAACATTTGTCTGAATAGATGAAACACATAAATCCATTGACCAATGTACTCAAGTTGCTATACATGGCCTAACCTTGAAAAGCAATTCTAGTTCTATTTTCGTTTGTTGGACAAGAATCGAGTTATAGGGATTCCCTTGTATTCTTTTCAGTTGTATGAACCTCTTGTTAGTCCACAGAGTCTTTACAATATACAGTATTAGATTGTGCTTTTTTCTTTGGAGAAAGAAAATTATCAAGCCCATATGTGCAACATTAACATCTGGACTCGGAAGAATATTACAGTGTGTACCAATAAAAGAGACATTTGGAATTGCCATAACTTTTCATTGCTACACAATGTTAATTGTAAAAATGGTAATATTGAAACAGTTTATTTATGAATGGAGAAAGTTGAAGACTTCATTTGTGCAGGAGTCACAACAGGTGCTCCTGGCACACAGAGAAGGACCCAAAGTACAGTTCTGCAATTACACCATGGGGAATTGGTGTGGCGCATGGGGGGATGGCCTGGTACAATTTTAAGTGTGAAGGTGCATTTGACTCACTCCATGTGACAGTTATGGGCCAGACACCAAGCACATGGGGACAGTCTTTAGCCCTGCATAAGCTACGATCTAAGCGACTCATAGTTTTCTTGCTGTTCCCAACAACACAGTTGGGATTCTTTGGCATTGCAACAGGTTCACTTTAATGATTTGCTAACACAGAAACTAAGCACATAGCACTGGCATACAATTGGCTGGGTTATAAAAGCTGTGCTGTTATTATTCTGCTTTTCAAGGCTCCAACTTTTCTTTGAAACTGAATTTTTTTCAGCTAGAGACAAGGCGGATGAGTTCAGTAGGGGAGCGGCCTCCTATCTCTTCTGTAATTACTGGTCATGAGGTTAATGTAGATCATAATGATCAGTACTTACAAATTGCAATGAAATATTCTTAACAGATGAGAGTTTTTTATAGAATCACTACAGGGAGAAACTCCAGATGTGAGCCTCGAAATTTGCAGAAGTTTTACACCATCTAATTAGGGATCTATAAATTCTGCATTTCCACAGAGCAGAGCCTACAACCTCAAGGTCGACTTTGGAAATTAGTCAATCAAGCCAAAAATATTCAAACTTTTACTGGCCACAGACTGCAATCCTAGCAAGCTTCCTTATGAAACATCTCTTCAACTGTTGTCTGACTTGAGTCACTAACCATCAAAAGTACAGGGATAAGGACTAACACCAAGCAACAGGCAACAATGGCTACCTTCATACTCTTATGAGTCATGTCAAGAATGTACGTAGCTTTAAAATGTTCCTGAGGAATACATAGACTTCTTTTAGCTATCCTAAATGTAGAAGAATATAATAAAATATTCCTGTGCTTAAAATGAATGCCTATTTTTATAGACTGTATAGCTAGCCTGTGTGGTGTGGGATTACCAAACTATCCTGAACCTGTTCTAGCTCTTACAGACCTATTTCACTCCTCACATCAGACTTGAAACTTTTCTGAACCTGTTCTTGTGCCCAAAAAGGCATCTCATTAGCTTCAGAGGGAAAAGTAAAATTAAAAAAATGAATGTACATCATGTACATACTGTATGGAAAAACAGAAAAAGAAAGGACACTAAATCAAATGAATTAAAGGAGTTGTAAAGGCAGACGTTTTTTGCATTCTATGCATTAGGATAAAAAGCCTTCTGTGTGCAGCAGCCACCTTCAGCCCCCTTAACACTTAACTGAGGTCCCTCTCTGTCCAGCGATGTCAATGAGTGTCTCAGCTGACCAAGATTCTCCTTCCTGATTGGCTGAGACACAACAGCGGTGCCATTGGCTCCCGCTGCTGTCAATCAAAGTCAGCTAGCCAATCAGGGGAGAAAGGGGCGGGCTGGGTCAGGGCTCTGTGTCTGAATGGACACAGGGAGCTGTAACTCAGCTCGGGTGCCCCCATAGCAAGCTGCTTGCTGTGGGGGCACTGAACAGGAGGGAGGGGCCAGGATCACAGAAGAGGGACCTGAGAAGAGGAGTATCTGGGCTGCTCTCTGCAAATCTACTGCAACAGGGCAGGTAAGTATAACATGTTTGTTATTTTTATAGGAAAAATACTTTACAATCATTTTAAGCTACCTAACTAAGCTATAAAAAAAAAAACACACACCCTCTAAAAAAAGGGAAATAAAGAGAGCATCCTTTGCATCTAAACCCATGAACAAAATTTGATATGTTGAACTTACCAATCCACAGATGTGATGGATGTATTTGATTTCTTTTTTAAGTCTTCTCCATTTTCTTACCTTGTAATCCTTCCAGTAAAACACTTCCTGTGCTAAAGTGACAACAATCCCTGTACTGTCTCTATGAAGGAGCTTTGTTTTTACCATAGGACAGGAGTACAGAAACCTTTCTTCCTCCCATCTCCATAACTTAAGGGGAGGTTTGAGTAGTTTTAGTGGGGAAACTGGGCTGAGCTGATATTTCTTGAGATAAGTTACACGCTCATTCATTTCTGGCATGATCAGCATGTATATAATTACTTTGTACAAACAGATATAACAAAATGCTTTTAATGGTATATTTAATAGACCAAAGGAGGGCATGTTGTAAGGGTTACTTATATTTTAATGAGTAATAACCACTTTAAAAAATCAACCAAAGAAAATGTCCCAAATGCTGCACACCAACATGGCTGACAGTTACTTCAGTAAAATCAGCCGCAGCCTTGCTTTGTCTAGGCCACGCCCCCTAATGACCTTCATGACTAAGCCTTGTGGGCGGCGAGAAATATGTCAGGGGCGTAACCTGGCTACTTTCATTCAAATGACTGTCAGGCACGTTGGTGTGCGACGTCCGGGACATTTTCTTTGCTGGATTTAGTGCACTAAAGGCGCTTTTCCATTGAATGGAACTGAACGGTTCGGCTCGCTTTTGTGCTTTTCCACTGCATGGTACCGCATGGTACGGTGTAGGAACGGTTCGGTACGGTACGGTACGGCGGCGCTTTTTCTACTACATGGAACCGAACGGTACAGCTCGCTTAAACAGTACCACCTCAGTTGTGGTTCCAAGAGGGCTGTACCGGTACCATATCCCACAATCCTTTGCATGCAGCCTTGACTGTTTGTCACTACTAGCCACTAATTGGTCAGAGAATCGTTGTTATCCCACCCACTTACTTTAGTACTACTTTAGTGGAAAAGCAAACCATACCAAACCGTACCGAACTGTTCCAACACCGTACCATGCGGTACCATGCAGTGAAAAACCAAACCGGGCCAAGCAGGGCCAAGTGGAGCTGAGCCGGTACTTGCAGTGGAAAAGTGCCATATATCAGTATAGGCTGTCCCGAGCCAGCTAGCCAGCCCCCACGATGCAAGTCACTGGATTGGGATGAAGGATCCTGAAACGGCACCTGAAGCATTTTCAGAAATTGTTCCACTGCCAGATTTGTGATTTTATCTTTGATTGGTTTAGGTTTTGAAGGCTCACCACCATGATCTCCCAGCTATCTCCACACACAGAACACAGCTTTACCTTAAAGCTTACCTTTTTCAAATATTGAATAGAGCGAAGAAGGGTTAGAGCCTAGCTATGACATGTCTTATTGCCATGTGTCACCACTTCCTGTCTTTTTGGTGTACGTCAGGCAGCACAGGAACTGGGGGGAACACACACATTGCTAATAACCAATGGTTCTAATCTTTCACAACTCTATCCAAAGTTTAAAAAGTTTTGGCTGGAGTTAAAGATAAGGTTTTTTTTTTTTTTTTCCAATAAAAAGCTTTATTGCAAGAATTGTCAATTACAAACATTAGCTTTGCATGAGATAAGGTATTACTGAGACCTATTTATTTCATTGTAGTAGGTCAATGAGAGTGGCAAACAAAAATACTTGAGAGACCAACATTTTTTATTGTTTATTTGTTCAACTGGTTAAACCAAGAAGAGCACATAACAGCTAACTCATTTTAGGGGCCTAAAACTTCCCCATGACCTATTACAATTGGATTTATAAATTCAGGTGAACCTCCTCTTCTGTGGAGTCCCCATTTGTGGTGAGCTGCTGAACACAAGCCTTCAGGCTCTAATGATAATTTAATTTGCCTTTTGATAACCTGTAAACATTTGTGTCCAGCTCCCCTACACCCATCATTCTTGGACTATATATTTAACTGTCTCCTTTAGTTTTTGGTGTTACTTTTATGAGTTGATGTTAATATTATCAGTTGTCTCTTTTTTAAAATAGTTTTTGAGTTTCAATTTTTTTTTTTTCAGACCTCCCAAGTTTGGGGCCCAAACCCGGGCAGAGAAAGCAATTGTTACCATGATTAAGGTCTTTTATAAGTATGCGGGTAAGGGAGGTAATCCCCTCTCCCTGGAGACAAAGGAGCTGCGACAGTTGCTAAGAAAAGAGATGCCAACACTATATCCTGTAAGATTGTTATTTTTATCATTATTATAACATATAATGCTACCGCTGTTTGGTGTTCAGCAACAGAAACTAGACTAAGGCAGGCCATACACGGTTCGAATCTCAGCTGGAACCAGCCAAGATTTAAACCGTTAATGGGCAGGTGTTAAGTTGATCTATCGATTGGCTTGGGTACAACCAGCCTTCCGGATTTTCTTACAATTATCACTGTCTTCTCCCAACAGGGACGGCTTCCCCCCGCCCCCACCCGCTGGGAACAGACAATAGCTCGGCAGGAGGGATTCCCTTGTCAGCTCTACCCATGGTTGTAGGAAAGAAATTTGTATCAAAATGCCTTTCAGTACAGGAGAGGAGCCTGTACAACTATACAGAGCTCAGACTTGAAACTAAGGCTGGCCATACTTTATAGAATTTTCTTGTACTATGTTCCTTTAGATTTACCAAAACCCCAAAAATATAGACGTGGGCACAGCCCCGTATGGTTCCGATTCCCCTTGCTGCTCCGGCCCTGCCACAGAGCTTCTGGCTTCCCTCCTCTCCTCTCCTCTCCTGCCGGCTGCTGCTGCAGGCACAAGGGGGAATGTTTCAGGATGGAGAGCATGTCATTTACAGGCCCCTTTATTTTCTGAATAAACACAGTGATTGATCAGTACTAATCACTCATTGTATTAATTCATAACTGAAGCATAGTAAACTATGTTTACTATACTTTAGTTTGTGAAGGAACAGGAAGCCATTCAGCACAAAGCACTTTCCAGCCGAGGCTACATGTGTGTTTGAGCTTTGGGGTGCACATCCTAATGCAATATGCATATAATATGAAGTCAACCCTAAACAACACTTTTAATTTTTATGCAGTCAGACAGGCCATTGCACTACATAGCTGAAAGCAGATCTAAAGGAAATTATATAAGAAAAATGTTTAATGTATGACCAGCTTAGTTCCCTATTTTTCAAAGCAATTTACTGCAAATAAAGCTTTCAGAAACTCATGAGAAAAATTCTGAACAAAAAAATATATAGAGAAATCGTCCTATAGCATTTTTTCAGGTTAATTTTATAGCCTCAACTTTCCGATAGATGGGCTGCCTTTGCTAGTCTCCTTCAAAAGGTGTAACTTTCCTGCCTTTGCCTGGCTTGTCCTCTTGGTCATAGGCATGGCATAAGCATGCAACTTGTGAAAGTCAAAAAATGTAAGTCAGCCTTTATCATTATACTTGTTCCATAGCTCCCAACAGTCCCTGATTTCGAAGGGACTGTCCCTGATTTGGAACAAAGTCCCTCTTTCCTCCTCATTTGTCTCCGATTTTGGTCTGATCTATATAATTGCATATAAAATGCATGTTTTTCATCTCTCAAAAAGTGTTTCCCAGTGCTAAACCTTTCATCCAGTTTCTAAATGGTTGCATTTATACATTTCAAAGGCCAGTTTAAAGAGGTTGTACACTCGTTCAAAAAAATTTTTTTTTTCCTTACAACCTGCAAGAGAAAGACATAATGAGCTAGTATGCTCATTATGAAATACTTACCTTAGAACGAGCCCCCGCCGTGCCGCTCTCTTACCTGTATGACGAGCGACATGTTCAGTCGCCCGTCTTCCGGGATTGCGGCATCCGGCCATCTGATTGGCCGGAGCCGCGGTGACGTCACTCCCGCGCACGCGCACGGAAGCCGACGGTCACGGCACGGGGCTCTGAAGGAACGGCACGATCAGCCGTTCCTTCAGAGCGCATGCGCCAGTGACGTCACTGGCTGCATTAAAGGTAAATATCTCCTAAACCGTACATGTTTAGGAGATATTTACAGTACCTATAGGTAAGCCTTATCATAGGCTTACCTATAGGTACAACTTCCTGAGGAGGGTTTACTTCCTCTTTAAAGGAAGAGTAGTGGTAAAAAAAAAAAAAACACTTATGGGTTTAACAAATCATTTTATGTATAATTCTCTATTAAGGGGGCATAGCAGAGGGTGTGTCCTATGTCTACTTACTTTTGCTAATAGGTGTTCCTCATTCCCATGTCAACAAGTTGGAAGGCATGTTGTTCCAGACCAGTGAAAGTATTGAAGCCAAAGTCATATTAGCCAAGCATTTTCAGAAGGATGAGTCAGCAATTACAGTCTACTTATTTTTATCATTACAAAAGGGAATTTCAATGTGATAACGTCTCTTATGTGGCATCTCATGTCACGTGCCCTCGTCTGTCAAGTGTCATCACCACCAGCCATGGTGAATGATTTCGACCAAAATAAATTGGCACTTAAGTATTCACAGCATATTTAAAGCAGAACATCACCCTAAAGGGGGAAGTTATGCTTTATGTCCTCCACCCCCCCAACACTTTTGGGCATTTGTAGATACCTGCTACTACTTCATGTTGAGCCGCCTAGGCGATTTCACGAGGGCTGTGGGACCATTCATATAGCACAGCACAGCTCAAGCATGCGCAGTGCAAACCTGGCTTGAAGTCACAAAGATTTACAGCCGGCTTTGCACACTAAACATGCCAGTGCCAGGGACCAGAAGACCAAAAAAAATGTCTCAGGAGAGGATAGCACTGGGTCTCTGGACCGGTAAGTGTCTTTTTATAAAAAGACAGTATTTGTAGCTGCTGACTTCAAATTATTTTCAAACAGCCTGAAGATCCTCTTTAATCTGTACATACTAAATGTGTCAAGTAAACATTCTTTAGTACATTGCTGGTAGGTATAATTAAATGAGCCAATGTCCAGTATATTAAAAAATGATATTTTGTGCTGTGTCTTCAGGAAACAAACAACATTTTCTATTGAACATTGCAAACGATATACTAGATTAAATTAATCTGTAGATCTTCTGTTATTTATGGAAGAAATTTAAGAACCAAGTAATTAATCTGCCAAGAAATAAAAGTTAATTTTATTTTGAAAAATATAAATGACCGATAGCTTTGCCACAGCTTTAATTTAATTGGTCAATGACAAATTCTATAAACTCGATAATAATTTTACCATATTGCCCAAACAGAAATTAAAGAGACCCGTCTCTTCTTTCTTTTGGTGGCATTTAATGGCCACTGTTTTTTTTGTTTTTTTTTTTGTCAGTGTGAGATGGAGATGTACTGGTTATTGCACAGATGTGCAGGATAAGGGACAGAAATAAATCCCTTGATTTACCTGTTTCCCAAAACACTTACATTCTATGCATGCTGTGAACAATAACTGTCAGCAGGAGTCAAGTCCTGGAAAAAAAAAGTGTGGGAACTCACCCAAGATCCCCCCGACTCAAAAATAAAAAAGTGTGTGTGTGTGTGTATATATATATATATATATATATATATATATCTTTTGAGGAGCGAGGGCCACTTTAGCGACTTGGTAACCAGTCGCGGCCACAATAGGTACTGCTGGCTGATACTGCTGGCTTGTATTGTTGGCGGGTACTACTGGTGGGTACTGTTGGTTTGAATTGCTGGCAGGTACTATTGGTGGGTACTACTGGCTGGTACTGCTGGCTTGTATTGCTGGTGGCCTGGCGGGTACTGCTGGCTGGTACTGCTGGCTTATATTGCTGGCGGGTACTGCTGGTGGGTACTTCTGGCTTGTATTGCTTACGGGTACTGCTGGCGGGTACTTCTGGTGGGTACTGCTAGCTTGTATTGCTGGCTGGTACTGCAGGCTGGTTTCTGACCATCAGTGTGCAGGAAGCATGCATCTGCAGTAGAGAGCAGAGCGGGTGCTTCCTGTATCTCTCCTGTGCCCCTTCACAAGCGGAGTACATTTGGTATTACTCCACCTGTTACAGGAGACGGCACTATACAGGAAGCATCGGTTCCGCTTAGTCTAGTGCCGACTCAGTTCTTTCACACTGATATTCGGGGATGGCGGGTTGGGAACCCCCAATCTGGGCTTACCGACCTGCCATCCCAGAGCAGAAGGTGGCGCCAGGATTCCGTTGGGGGGGCACCAGGACGCGGCTTCTAATGGGAACAGCGTTCCTGCTGTGGAAAAAGTACAGGAACGCCGTTCCCATGCGTTCCTGTACGACTCGAGCCCTGACTGTCACAGTTGCTTATGCTCTCAATAAAAGTCATCAAATAGCTGGTGGCATAACTGATCACATATGCAGCACCGTGGCAACTACAGATCAAACAGAGACTAAGATGGCAGCTTCCTTGGCTATAAAGGCCAGGAGGGTTTAGTTCAACTTTAATATAACTCTCAGAGACACTGGATGCAAATTACATGTACAGAAGAACAGGGGAAGGTGAAAGGGTTAAAAAAAAAACAGACTCACAATCAATCACCCACCCTGAATCTGCTGCAGCTGCTGATCCGGAAATAATGAATGATTTATTTATTTCATTAGTTCCTCTTTCCTCCCCTTAATCAGTTGTAAGAGGAAGGGGCAGGCTCTCACATATTAGCACTGCACTGTTTGCATCTGCGATCGCTGTGATGGGTCATCAGAATGATCACATGGTACACAGCCACATGGATTGGCTCTGTACACTGTGTCTGTAAACCAGGCATCTGATGATGGCTCGGTATGTGGCTATTAGTGGACACATTGATCATTCGTGGGTGAGATCACCAATTGGCGGCCACCTCACTTGTTTGTTGTTTGTTTCAGCAGCTCTGTAGGGACAAAAGTGAGGAGGAGTCAGTGAGCAGCAGGGGTGCTGAGGTATCTGACACACCTGGAAGTGTCATATTCTGAAGATTTTACTGGTGCTTTAAGCTCTGTAAATGAGTGACAACTGAACTCACTTGAGGTAGGACAGGTAAGAAGGGTCACACTAGGTAGAAGCAAAAGAGCCTCCCACCATGAGCACTGTACTTGAGGGGAATGTCAGGGCCGCTGATAAAGCAGTACAACCGGTCCTGTTGTATCAGGCTCTATCAGCTCAGCAGGGGGCCGAATATTAAAGCAGGGCTTTTCTAAATTACACCACCGCTTCTACTGTACTTGCTTAGAGGGGTGTATATAATTACATTTTCCTGGGTCCCTTTGTTGATCTGATGGTGAGACCAGTGGAGGGATTTTCAGCAACATGTACTTACATTGCCTTCCCTGGTGGAGTGATCTTGTGATGCTCCTCTCAGATTTCCATCCTCAAGTGCCAAGAAATGTGAGGCAGGCGGCAGCAGGAGGCTGACATAGGGGTGAATATCTGATTCTGGATAGAATCCTCTCATTGTCCCACTATGATAACATGCAGGCAGCAAGCAGCAGGCAGCAAGCAGCAAGCAGCAGGCAGCAGGCGCTCTTTAATAGCTCCGTCACCATTTGGCATATGGCTTTTGGGTGCTGACTTTGTTAACTTATTGGTCATAAGTTAACAAAGGCAGCACCCAACAGCCATGGGCACCTTCTGACTTCTGCTTGTGTGTTATAATGTTGATGATCATGACCTTCTGTGCTTTGTGTTATCATAAAGCTCTTTTTACATGGGGCAGAATTCCGACTGCTCAGTGGGGGATCTGTCCAGGAGAGGGCCACAAGGGCTGGGCCAGGGGTGGGATTGAGCAATAGAGTCAAAGGGGGGCCCAACAGGTAGGGGGCCCCATGATTTCTAAAGGGGGACCTGGGGGATGTAGCTGAGGTTGGAGCCTTTCCTACCTCCACACTGCCCCAACCAACTCTTCACTGTGAAGGACTAAGCTGTCAAACTGACAGCTTTATCCAGCAGACTACACTGGGAAAGGCAGCTCTTCATAAATGATCAGTGGCACTCTCCTGTGTACTACAGGTGATCATTCCATATCAGGAGCTCTACCACCTGATAAACAAAGCACAATGGGCCACCTGCGCAAGTGCAAGTGAAAATCTGCTGATTACATTAAGAGATCTGCTCTCCCACTGCAATCCGCAGGGCTGAGCTGTCAGTGTGAAAAGTATCATTTTAAAGGAAAGCTGATGTTGCAGTCTTCATACAAGATACAGTAGTCATATGTCATTGCCGTTTGGCCACTTGCACACAGGGCCATCTAGGTGCAGCGTGTTCCTCCTGACATTTTAGTGTGCTCGAGAGGGACAGGTGCAGCATCCAGCCCCATCCATTCTCTCCTGGGTGTGCTAAAATACAGGAAGGGATTTCCCTCACCTAGACGACCGAATGTGCAAGGGGCCTTATATGTAAAGTGTAGACAAAAAAAAAAATATTAGCCCCTTATTTTCTTTCAAATAATTCGTTTTTAGGGATCTTTTAAACCAGTGGCTGCGTTATAACATTATGCCACAGCCACTGTTGTGCGCTAGGAAGGGACTGGTAGAGATGCATCATTTATGATGTACAGTATTGCACAGTTTACGGGGTTTTTTTTTCTTTTCTTTTTTTTTCACAAAGTGATTCATCTTTATTCAGTGCAGCAGATTGTAATGCACTGAAACATGCTGCGCTGAAAAGTACAGCATATCCAATACCTTTTCAACATACATCACTGCAGGGCAGTGATGTGAGCTGCAATGAACTAATAAAACATAAGGCAAATTTCCTTTTCTACTGTATACTTTGGGACTGCATTGGGAAAGGCTGAACAGTGCAACCCAACGCCTATTATAATTTTTATTATTATTATACAGGATTTATATAGCACCAACAGTTTGCATAGCGCTTCACAATATAAGGGAGACAGTACAATACAGTTCAATACAATATGGTGTAGATAGGCCCCTCAATTTCACCCCATCTCCCTTTTTTAAGAATTTTTTTTCTGTTCTATTGTAAAACTTTCAAATTACATTTGTTTTTTAGCTCTAAATTAAAAAGTGCTTTGTACTGAAAAACATAAACCTAGAACCTTTATAACTTGGAAAGATCCCAAAATATAATTTGCACCTTTGATGAGTTATAACCTACTTTCATATCCAAAAGAACAAGATGTGCTTTAAATAATCATGGTGGGAACCTGGCTCTGTTTCCCTATTCTCATTATGAGCACAGCAGTTCAATGGTAAGCACATTTGCCTTGTGCTACTGGGGCCATCAGTTTGAATCCCAACCAGGACACTAGCTACATAAAGTTTGCATGTTCCCCCAGTGCTTTCGTGAGTTTACTTCCACACTCCAAAGACATGCTGGTAGGTTAATTAGCTCCTGTCTAAATTGGCCCTAGTTGTGTGCTTGTAAGATAGAGACCTAAGCTTGTAAGCTCCTCAAGGGAAGGAACCAATGTGAATGTACAGCACTGCATAAATTGACGGCGCTTGTAAGAACTAAACTATGACTAAATCAGATTTGTCTTCGCATCGCAACGCCTCCCTCCATCCTGCTTGGTTCTCCATGGACTAAAATGTGGCAACCCTTGGTGGACATCAGCTCTCATTTCAGCACTCTGCACCAGACCAGATACTGTATGTTTGGGTGTGCAAGCTCCACCTGTCTCAACTCAGAGGTAGGATAGGGGGTTGCACATTTTAGCATACTCCCCTTGATTGCCATAGAACCTTGTTCCACCATGTATAATACATGTATTTTAAGGAGTCACCATCATTAGATACATAATTCCTAAACAGCCAAATGACACATATGTAAACTGGTCCGTCTTACATAAGACTTGTGATTGCCAATCTTGTGATTCTCAGAAGCTAGCTGGGTGACACTGTTATTTTCTGTGGTGTTTCTGTGCAAGTGCCTTATTTCCCAGTTATCTTACCATTTTATTTTTTATTCTTTAGTGTTTAGAAGGCAACAATCAATTCAAGGAAATCCTTCAAAACATGGACAGGAGACACCCTGGTCAAGTTGACTTCAAAGAGTTCATGTCCTTGGTGGCAAACTTTGCCGTAGCCGTCGAGTCTTCCTTTGTTAACGAGCTTGATTCAGATGATGACGAACTTGACGAATTTTAAATGTGTGTTTCCTGTCTGAGCACTTTCAGTCAGTCTGTTCTACTAAAGTGTGATGTGCACTGTAAGTGTATCTAAACCCAAAAACAAAAGAATTATATTCTTGCAGCTCAACAGTCCTTAGATAAGGTGCCAGTATTTGTTTTCTTTTTCTCCTTTATTTTTACCTGGTTCCAATAATTTTACAGTTTATTTTTATTTTTTTTTACCTGGTGCTGCCAGTGATACGCTTCCAGTCTTAGGATGACAACACTCAGTATACTGTATCAGGACAACATAAACAGGATAGGACTACAGGAATCTGTAGATTCACTTCTTCATATAATAGAGGGGCATAGTTCTGCAGTCCCTCAAATAGTGGTAAAGGATAAAGGTTTTTTTTTTTTTTTTTTTTTTTACCTTAATGCATTTTCTGCATTAAGGTAAAAAAAAAAAAAAAAACATTTTATGTGCAGCTCCTTGCTGCCCCCCTAAAAACGTATCTTAGCCAATCTCGATCCAGTACTGTGCCCAAGAGCAGCAGCTCTGCCTTCTATCTCCCTCCTCACTGAATACAGTCAATCAAATCCTGTGAGGTGGGAGCAGGGAGGCAGGGCCAAGCAGCACTGTGTGTGCCAATGGATGCAGCTCAGGATCAAGCCTGCATGAGTACCCCTAAATAGCAAGTGGCTTGCTATTTGGCACTCAAAAGGCAAGAAGAACCAGGAATGCCGAAAGGGGACCGCAGGAAAGAAGGATTGGGTCTGCTCTGTGCAAAACCTTTGCATGGAGCAGTTAAGTATAACACGTTTCTTATTTTAAAAGAAAAAAAAACTTTACAATTACTTTAGGGGCTGGTTGGAGCGAGGACAAAAGCCCATTCATTTGAATGGGATGCCATGCCCCGCAACACGCAGGAAAGAAGTCCCTGCACTACTTTTGAAATCCCAGCCAGCACGGGAACCTCGGTTCCCATTTCGATTGTGATTTCCAGTGCGTGAAGCATTCCATTTTGTCTAATGGCACCTGCCCGTGGATCCTGCGTTTCCCTGTGTGGGTGGTTGCAGCTGCTGGTATTTGTGCGCATCCTGCAGGGGCACCAGCCGTACAGATGTAAGCCTAGCCTTAAAATACCTGTGAGCAATAGTAACTGATAACAATCACTAAAAGCAGAAATTATCTGGATCTGGCAGGTATTTTTGGTCTTTATCAAACAGATATAAAAAAAAAAACACTTTTAATTGTATATTTAACAAGCCAAAACCAGACAGAAAGCCTAGGAGGAAGGAAGCTAAGGTGACCATACAATATTACCCCTTTGTCACCCAACATCTGTCAATGGAAAAAACGAGGGCGAACAACAGTGGTTAGCACATCTTTTGATTGAAAAATTGTCAGCTGAACAGTGACTGCATCATAGTATAAAGACAAGGGTCAGTGCCTATGGCAGCACAGTTATTATTGCAGCACTAACACTGGCAATACATTGTAAGATTTCTCTCTTTCAGCCCCCAACCCCAACTGCACTAAATAGCATAGATAGAGGAGGCTCCCTTACCGGCTTTTGCATTCCAACAGCTGGCACCCACAGCTGTCAGAATACCTGAACAGTGGTTGCTCCTGACTGGATGCAGTCACTGTTTGGCCTACAAACTTCCTCATGGTTCCTTCAGACTTTCAGATTGAAGGATGTTGAGCAGGAAGGTGTCAACGGGGTCACCCAAAGCTTGAATTTTGCCTGATTCATCAGGAACCAGGACATACAACCCTATGGACTGGATGTCTGAAATGCACTTCACTTCCCACTTTAGTAAATCAGATTCTCCATGTGAATTGAAAAAAGAGTGAAACTCTTGTGACTTCAATAGGCAATGTTTAAAAGTATTTATTTTTTGAGAGACAAGGAATTTTACTAAATCTGTGTATGTATATAGTTTATTACCCAAATATTATCTGTATACATATCAGTATAATATCTGATTAATTTTAAAGAGTAATAATATTAAAACATCATACTAAGCAGACACTGCTATAAAATCTATATTTTTCTGTGTAGATGGTCTTTTATTCTTTCTTATGGTTGTTTTATTCTGATGTATGTGTGTCCTCATTTTTTTGAGACTGCAGGGATCTGTGGTCCCTGCAACGCACCTACACTCTGTGTACTGCTAAGCATCCACCATCCATCCAAGTTTAAAGCAAGCTATGCACGACTAGGTTTCTCTTGTTTAAGCAGAAAATACCCAAGCTCAACCGAACAATTGGAAAATACTTGCTAAAATTCAGGGCTCAGGCTGGGGGATCCCCACCTCCTTTAAATGTCCAAAGCAGAAATTAAGCCAGCAACTCGATTACTCCTTTGCTCCTCATTCTTTATTTGGCTACATCATTCACACAGGATCAATGCTGACATGTTTCGGCCATTACAGCCTTAATCATAGCATGGAGTTATCAAGCTCCCAGCTTAATTTCTGCTGTGAATGTTTCTCTTGTTTGATCCATGGGCTTAATGAAAGAGAATCAACTGATTGCCCCATTCGTGCTAAATAGTGTGAATGGAGGAAGTGCCACTGGAGGCTTTTGTATTCAACGACTGCCTCGACCATGGGTGTATAAATAACAGAGCAGTGACTCAATCTAATAGGATTCAATCACCTTTTGACTAATTTTATTCCACCCAGCTCAGTCCATTTTTAATAGACTTTTATCAAGCCGGGTGGTGTTGACAGGGCCACCCACAACTCAAATGTTGGCCAATTCAGCAGAAATCAGACAACTTTCGAGCTGTCTATGGCTAATTTTATAAGCAACTACAGACAAAACTTTTTTTTTTTTAGTTTTTGATAGAAAGGACACCTATCTGGTTACTATTACTGTTTGTGTCCCTATTAGGGAGATTGACCCTCTCTATTCATCCTTGTGACCGCTATCACGAAAAGTGAAAGAAAATCCTAAATTTTGAGTGGTCACCACACCAGAAAAGGGATTGAGGATAAATCTTTCAACAGACACATGAACTCTGTTGACTACCAGGGATTTTCCCCAGTTTGGAGAGATTTCCTTTCACTTCCTGTTGTGGCTATAGGTCAGAAAGCAAAGGGAAACTTCCCAATGGGACACAAAAAATGGAAAGAAAGTTTTGGTGATAGTTCTATTTCAAGACTGTCATAGTTTCCTGTTGTGGCATAGTTTCCTGTTGTGGCTATGGGTCAGAAAGCAAAGGGAAACTTCCCAATGGGACACAAAAAATGGAAAGAAAGTTTTGGTGATAGTTCTATTTCAAGACAGAAGATTGTCATAGTTTTATGTCTTCTGTCTGGTCTTACTGGGCAGTGCAGACACCAACTGTGAGACTATTTCCTAAAGGGAATGATGGAAATCTTATAGAAGTAAAGGATTAAAAAAGGTTTAAAATCTCGAACCGGTTTTTACTACTATCTACATTTTGGTAAAGTTCCCCAACTTCCAGCACCACCTGTGCAGGAAGGCCAAACTGCACCTGCCTACAAGTTCTGCAGCGGATTGCCTAGTACAATGGAAAAAGTATTGGTGAAATAAGCACCTGTAGGTTTAAACAGTCATTTTTAGCATATTACTTCTTTGGATGCTCCATAATTAGGCAGTGGCAAGGGTGTATCTATTGTCTACTTTATACTGAAGGTGTCCCCCTTTGTCATCTCAGAGGTAAAATATGCTTTTCAGGAAAAAATGTGAGACAATCAAAAATCATAACCTGACAGTTGTTCTCACAATTCCCCACTCTGAAATAACCAAAAAAAAAAAAAATTCTGACTGGAGTTCCACTTTATGAGTAATCAATGGCAGCTCACATTTTTCTGCCTAACAAGTTCCCTTTCTATACTGTATATTCACTACCTTTCTATACCATCAGAAAATATAATTAGTACAACTAATGCTGCAGCTACCAATTAAAAAGGATAAAGGGTAAAAAAAAGCTACAAGTTTTTCACACTTTATAATTATTTTTAGGGCTTTAAAATTAAAAATCTTGAGGAAGATTTTACTAAAAGAAAGTTTAACAAAACTGCTTAAAAAAAGTACCCAGATAAATGTTGCATGCGTTACAGACGGTACTTTTCTGATGAAAGCCCTTCAAAAGCCTTTCGAGAATAATAGTGATTGTAATATTTTATATCTATATTTATAGGCTGTTTCAGGCTTTTATGATGTACGGTCGAAGCTTTTGAAAACAAACAATTACTATTTGTTATGAAGCAATCTCGGGAAAAGACTTCAATTGTCTAAAATTAATGTAGCATGCTGAAAATCCTGTAATATACAACAGTGAAAAACAACAACAAGAGATGGGCACACCAACCTCGTGCATTACCACTAAAAAAGTTTATTAAAATCCAAAAAGGTAGCATTCATTGTACTCACAAATATGATATATGCACGCATGTAAGAAATAGGGACCAATTGCCTCCAGGATACTCCTATGCTGCTGGATGACGTGATGGTGTCCACAATTGCATGGCTGACGCGTTTCGAGGGAGAACCCTCTTCTTCAGAGCCAAAAGTGCTACTGCTAATGCTAGTGCCATAACTGTGCCAGCGTATCCCCAATGTCTTGTTTTTTTTTTTTTATGTGCCTACAATATATTTTATTTGTAACTAGCAAGCTTTGGAAATTTGCCCCATTATAAGTAACATTTTGGTCAATCAACATGAGTTATTCAAAGTCCACTAAATACTGTTAGACCAACTCAAGCCAAAATGTTGTAACTTGCTTAGGACAGAGAAAGGAAAACGTTAAAGTTTTAGGGTTTTATTGCAAAATTCCTCTTCCGTAACATTAACATCAAGTGAACTTTAACATAAATTAACTAAATACATTCAAGGTTCAGCAAAACAAAAAGTGCAAAGATGTAGATGTAGTCTGGGTAGAAAAGCCTGTCCCCTGGCAGCATGCTTTTGCTTTCTCTGTGGAAGAAGTGATCTCTTTACAGAGGTCCACACACTCTCTACTGGGTCAGAGCCTGAGCTTTCCATTCATCTGGGAGCATGGGCTTTGTTGATTCCAGAACAATAGGTCAGACTCAGTAGAAGGTCTGTCAGTGTAACGCTCCTGCGTTTTTATATGGTGTGGATTTTCAGCTGCAGAAATAGTTCCACGTCAGTAGCCATGTAAGAGATATGCTGAGATACCATTCCCAACCTCAATGACTCATCATGTGTGGAAGGTCTTATTTCAGCCAGTAAATACACACAATTAGCAAGCTGGTTCTTAGAGTGACTTTATGCATGTGGTAACACAATGATGAAGGTTGAGGGATAGGTTGAGTGGAGGTGGTAGGTGATAGACACTTGAAGGTGAGACAGTAGCAGATGGATGCAGGAAGGTTTAGCAATGTTGTATGATAGCAGATGACAGAATAGCAGGTGGACATACAAAAGTGATCAACCCAGTGCAGAAAAGTAGCAGTAGTCTCAAGAGCTAGCAATCTAGTTTATGCAGATGTGATAAACAGTCTCTACTATGCAGAGCTAGATAGTGTAAGCTTAGTATAAGTTTATAGAGAATTCCCCTGCGGGGTACTTAGCACTATTAGCGATACAGCCGAAGGGTGGTTCAGGAGAGGCGGATGATCCAGTAGCGGGATACAGGGATCAGCGCAGCGAGGTTCCGTCAGCGAAGTAAGCTTGCAAGCATGGAAGCTTCAAGCAAGGTTAGCATCCAGATAAGGGTGTTTGAACGAACACATGTGAGTGAGAACCGATGCCTTAAATAGCCATCTAGTCCGGCGCTGAGTGATGACAGCTCCAGTCTTAAAGGTGTATGCGCACCTTTCCAAAAGTAAATGGTAGGGCGCATACACTTGTGGAAAGTGTAATTTAGGGTACCAAAGGTACCGGAACATTACAATACCCCCCCCTTAAGGCCTGCTCCTGAAGGCCTCTGGAGCTGGTTTGTCTGGGTATCTCGCATGAAAATTGCGGATTAATCTAGGGGCATGTATGTCAGAGGTGTTTAGCCAGGTGTCGTCTTGGGGCCCATAGTTCTTTCATCTAACCAAGTACTGAAGTCTTCTTCTGTAGATACGAGAATCCAGAATCTCTTTTATCCCGTATTCTTCTCCACCTTCAACTTGTACAGGAGGGGGAGGTGGAATATTAGGCCTTATTCCTTGGTCCGGAACATGGGGTTTTAGTAGCGACACATGGAAAATGGGATGGATTTTTAGGTCCATTGGCAATGTAAGCTGCACTGCAGCTTTTCCAATAAGTTTCTTGATTGGGAAAGGTCCCAAGAACAGAGGTCCAAGCTTTTTGCTAGGGATCTTCAGTCTCAAGTTTTTTGTTGAGAGCCAAACGAGGTCCCCGATAGTATACTGTGGAGAAGGTCTTCTACGAAGATCATAGTACTTCTTTTGTTGACTGTGAGCGTGTGCAATGGTAGTATTTAGTAAACCCAGAGAATCCTTTATTTGGGAAAGATAGTCTGAGGCTACTGGGTTATTTGAAGGAAGGATGCGTGGAGGGAGAATAGAGGGATGGAACCCATAGTTCAAGTAGAACGGACTCTGCTTGGTTGTACTGTGAGTTGCGTTGTTGTAGGCAAATTCTGCCAGGGGGAGAAGATCCAACCAATCATCCTGTTGGTAAGAAGTGTAACAACGTAAATACTGCTCGATGCATTGGTTGACTCTTTCAGTCTGTCCGTTGGTCTGCGGATGGTAAGGAGAAGTGAGCTTCCGCTCAATCCGTAGTATGTGACATAGTTCTTGCCAGAATTTAGAAATAAATTGGGATCCACGGTCAGACAAAAGAGTTTTTGGGATACCATGTAATCTGAAGACATGTTTCATCAGGAGTTCTGCCGTTTGTTTGGACGAAGGTAGTCTGCGAATAGCAATGAAATGTGCCATCTTTGTCAGATGGTCCACTGACACCAAGATGGTATTAAATCCTTTGGAAGGAGGCAATTCTACGATGAAGTCCAATGACAGAACCTCCCATGGAGTTTGGGGTATTGGTAGACTGCATAGTAGACCGGATGGTCTCGTAGTGTCAATTTTGGACCTGGCACAGACATTGCATGAAGAGACGAATTTTTGTATAGATATTTTCATGTCAGGCCACCAGAATTGCCGAGAAATCAAATTGAAAGTCTTTGTCATACCCATATGTCCTGCCATAGGCACATCATGCGATAATTCCAAGATCTTGGTGCGTAGGGTAGGTGGTATGTAAAGTTTGTCGTTGTAGTAGAGGAAGCCTTCTGCATCGGTAGTTCGTTGTGGTGGGGGTGAATCCAACCTTATACCATGCAGAACCTCTTCCTTCAAGGAACGGACAACTCCAATAATGCGTTTGTGAGGTATTATAGGAACGGAAGGAATTTCAAAGTAGTTTTCTTCAGTTAGTCGTGATAGTGCATCCGCCTTTTTGTTCTTATCTGCAGGTGTGTAGGTCACTAGGAAGTTAAACCTTAGAAAGAATAGTGACCATCGTACCTGTCGATGCGAGAGAGTTTTGCTAGTCTGAAGATATTGGAGGTTTTTATGGTCCGTGTATATAATTATTGGTAATTGGGTGCCTTCGAGTAAATGTCGCCAATTCTCCAGAGCCAATTTTATAGCAAGCAGTTCCTTCTCACCCACGGGGTAATTTATCTCGGGACTGCTCAGGGATTTAGAAAAAAGGCGACTGGATGAAGTGGTGAAGTGGGGGTAGGTCGTTGGGAGAGTATTGCTCCTACTGCCAGGTTTGACGCATCTACCTCCAGAATGTATTGGAGGGATGGGTCTGGATGGCGTAATATGGGAGCGGAAGTAAACCTTGTCTTTAACAAGTGGAAAGCCTTATTTGCTTCTTCTGACCATTTAAATGGTATTTTTATGCTAGTGAGCTGTGTGAGGGGTCTCACAATAGCAGAAAAGTTTTTTATGAACTTCCTGTAGAAATTTGAAAATCCCAGGAATCGCTGTAGCGCCTTGCGTGTAGTTGGTGTAGGCCAATCCTGAATGCAGGATATTTTACTCATGTCCATCTCAATTCCTGTTTTGGATATGATGTAGCCTAGAAAGAGTACCTCATCTTTATGGAACAAGCATTTCTTCAGCTTCACATAAAGATTATGTGCAAGCAATCTCGATAATACAAGTCTTACATGTCTTATGTGTTCAGACAGGGTCCGTGAATATATAAGTATATCGTCCAGATATACCACAACACAGACATCTAGTAAGTCTTTAAAAATATCGTTTATAAATCGTTGGAAAACTGCAGGGGCATTGCATAGGCCGAATGGCATCACAAGATATTCGAACAATCCGTATCTAGTTCTGAACACAGTCTTCCACTCGTGTCCATCACGGATTCGAATGAGATTGTATGCTCCTTTCAGGTCTAATTTTGAAAAATAGGTAGCTCCACGCACCTGCTCAATGAGCTCAGGGATAAGCGGTAGAGGATAGCGATCTTTTATTGTGATAGCATTCAATTTCCTGTAGTCGATGATAGGTCTGAGACTTGAATCTTTATTGCGAACAAAAAAGAGTCCTGCTGCTGTGGAAGAAGTGGAAGGTCTAATAAAACCTTTTTCCAAGTTCTCATCCAAATAGGTTTTGAGATGGGCAAGTTCATCCTGTGAAAGAGGATAAACATGACCGAACGGCAATTTGCTATTTGGGAGTAGATCAATGCTACAATCATAGTCTCGATGAGGAGGTAATGCTTGAGCATTTTTCTCAAGAAAAACCTCAGAAAGATCCTGATAACATAGTGGTGCAATCTCATCTGTCACCACAGACAGAATCTTCCCGGAAAATGGGAGGTTACACGTTTCCTCGCAATAACAAGAAGGGAAGGTCAAGGACCGTTTCTTCCAATCTATGGTTGGTTGGTGTGTGTGCAACCAAGGAAGTCCCAGCACAATGGGAAAGTGGGGTGATGGTATTAAATCGAAGGTAGAAGTCTCCCTATGAGACTCGTTAATAGTGACTAGAAGTGCTTGTGTCTGATCGGTGATCGGACCAGAGGATAACGGAACACCGGTAATAAGACTTACTGAGACAGGTTTGAGTTTAGAAATAGTAGGAATTTTATTTAAAGCAGCAAAACATATATCCATATAATTTCCACAAGATCCTGTGTCAATCATGGCCTTAGTAGTAATCCTGTTCTGGTCCCACTGTAATGTCAAAAAAACAGAAATGTAGGGGTTAGTGAATGAAGTTGTCAATCCTCCTAGAGAGACATGTGAACACTCACCCTTCTTTTTGTTGACTAGGGGACAGACGTTTATCTTGTGATCCAGGGATGCACAGTACAAGCAGAGATTTTCATTTCGTCTTTTGGCTTTTTCCATAGTTGATAGCGGTGGGCGTATGGTTCCTACCTCCATAGGAACGGCCAGACTCCGAGAGGAAACGGATAATGGCATTCCCATCTTTTCAGCCTTTCTTTCTCGTAGTCTTCTATCTATGGTAATACTGAGTTGTATTAATGCATCCAGGGTTTTTGGCAGATCCGCTCGGGCGAGCTCGTCCTTAATGGCTTCTGATAGGCCAAGCCTAAATTGGGTTTTCAGAGATGCATCATTCCATTCTGAATCAAGGGTCCATCTCTTGAACTCTGCGACAAAGTCTTCCACAGGCCTCCTTCCTTGTTTCAAGGATCTTAACTGAAGATCAGCAGTACTCTGCCTATTGGGGTCATCATATAGGCTAGTGAGCTCTGCCAGGAACAAGGCATAGGAGTTGAGAAGCTGGTCGTTTTTCTCAAAAAGAGAATCTGCCCAGGCTCGAGGATCGCTTGATAGGTAAGAAATAATAGTACAAACCTTAATGTGATCAGTAAGGTAGGTACGAGGTTTTAGCAAAAAAAGTAACTCACATGCGTTTTTAAATTCACGAAATTTTTTGCGATCGCCTGTAAATACCAAAGGGGGATTTATCTTGGGTTCAGGGGACTGAGCAGAGGTAAGTTGTGTCAGTCTAATTACCTGCTGCGACAGAGCCTGATTGTCTTCTTTTAATTCAGCAAGTGCGTGTATTAACGCAGATACTTGCTGTTTTAATTGTGTCACCTGAGTGGTTATTTCTGGAACTATTTCTGCTGAATCCATTTTTAGGTTCGTTCAATCTGTAACGCTCCTGCGTTTTTATATGGTGTGGATTTTCAGCTGCAGAAATAGTTCCACGTCAGTAGCCATGTAAGAGATATGCTGAGATACCATTCCCAACCTCAATGACTCATCATGTGTGGAAGGTCTTATTTCAGCCAGTAAATACACACAATTAGCAAGCTGGTTCTTAGAGTGACTTTATGCATGTGGTAACACAATGATGAAGGTTGAGGGATAGGTTGAGTGGAGGTGGTAGGTGATAGACACTTGAAGGTGAGACAGTAGCAGATGGATGCAGGAAGGTTTAGCAATGTTGTATGATAGCAGATGACAGAATAGCAGGTGGACATACAAAAGAGATCAACCCAGTGCAGAAAAGTAGCAGTAGTCTCAAGAGCTAGCAATCTAGTTTATGCAGATGTGATAAACAGTCTCTACTATGCAGAGCTAGGTAGTGTAAGCTTAGTATAAGTTTATAGAGAATTCCCCTGCGGGGTACTTAGCACTATTAGCGATACAGCCGAAGGGTGGTTCAGGAGAGGCGGATGATCCAGTAGCGGGATACAGGGATCAGCGCAGCGAGATTCCGTCAGCGAAGTAAGCTTGCAAGCATGGAAGCTTCAAGCAAGGTTAGCATCCAGATAAGGGTGTTTGAACGAACACATGTGAGTGAGAACCGACGCCTTAAATAGCCATCTAGTCCGGCGCTGAGTGATGACAGCTCCAGTCTTAAAGGTGTATGCGCACCTTTCCAAAAGTAAATGGTAGGGCGCATACACTTGTGGAAAGTGTAATTTAGGGTACCAAAGGTACCGGAACATTACAGTCAGACCCGTACAATGAAACTACTGGTTCCTCAGAGAGTGCAGGTGTTCCACTCTGCAGTTGTTGGCAGGTAACGGGCTTTTCTACTCATACTGTGGTTGCTTTAGAAAGATCATTAACCATAAGAAGTTGGAATGAAGCTGGAATATATTTAGCTGATTTAAACTAAATGATCCAATGGGTTTTCAGCTCCTATCAGGACAGGAAGTGATTGGAAATGTCTACAACACGGACACAAAAACACCTTTTTAGTAGAGTGTGGAAAGGATACAACATCTGATGTTTTTATTGCTGTCTGTTCCTTATAGTCATGGAGACAATCAACACCACTCACTTCTTGCAGGACTCACAGAGACTGTATGTGATGTTTAGGGACAACCCCATCCCTCCCTCATTAAAGCCTAGGTAGTAAAGTTCATACTTGGGTATGTGCCCCGCTCATCCTATTCATTCCTGTGCTTGGTCCATGTTCTTTTGGAAGGCTGGGGGCTGCCATGAGTGCAGATGAGCCATATGAATGATTGAGCCAAATGAAGGTTTTGCTGAAAAGGGGAGAGCCACACAGTGAAGAAATCAAGAGAGAGGTAGACGCTTTGCCACTCTGGAAGAAGGGGGGTGGGGGTAGGACAACATTACTAAAAGTAGTTCTTTAAATTTTCCCAATGGATTCACTGACAGAAATAAAACCCTGGCAGGAATTTGAACTCTTCTCCATGCTCTCCAATATTACAAAATGGCCACATAAAATATCTCCATTGCTAGTGATTCATTGGCTCTGGTGTCTTTGTGCTTGTAATTAAATGTTTGTTTCATTGTGTGGTCACTCCTCCACATCTGCTTATCATAGATGAATAACTGTATCATAAAGGTGAAAGCTTGATGTCCACCATACAACTGAAGCCCTCTCTTTCAAGTGCAGTATATGCTGCCCCCCCCCCCCCTCCTTCAACATCCTGGAGGACCCCCAGCTTTTTTTTTTTTTATCCTTGTAAGATGCCTGAAGGCCAGTCATGTGATGAGCATGGTCCTCTTTATCTTGTCCCATGTGTTTGGTGCTCCTTAATGATGCATCGAGCAGTGCAGACATAATGATGTCAGCACTCCACTCTGCATGGTTATACTGTTAGTGTAGGGCACAATGTTGATGCTCCCTCTGGAGATGGGGTCATGGCACCCTTCACTCACATAATGACATGATGTTCTCAGCCTTCCAAGTTGACTCGCCCTCTGTATCTCCATTGGGTGATTTCCCTTTAAATGGAAATCTCTCCAACAGAACAAAAAGAGAGCAACAAAAGCAATTTTTAAGTAATATAGAAAATATTTAGAACCTGCGTGAGTTTTTATTACTGTCTGTAATCTTCCAGTCCCAGTGATCTCCATTCCCCTCATTTCTCAGTGTCATGTAGATAAAATGTGAGACAAAGTCTTCCCAGCGGAGTCACATACAGTCATAAAAACCAGACAAAAATTTTAATCTCTCCCCATGTTAACCAAAAAAAAAACGAAAAACAATTTTTGACTTGAACCAAGCTGCAAGAATAGTTTTGTTCATACCTGAAGCTACTTAATATTTTTGCCCTTTATGCAGACCTTAAAAGTGTATATATACTCTTTGTTAATCTGACCAAACCAATGCACACAAAACATGACAAATTAATATTGTTATTTTATTCAAATTAAAAATCAATGTAAGTCAATTGTAATTGATCATTAAATATTTAAAATCAGTGCAATTACCAAAAGTCACAGAGTTAATGCTTTTTGGCTCCAGGGCTTCAAAAAAACTCTCTTTAAATATTAAAGTAGGGAGAAATAATTAGAGCGGTGTTGTTTTTAATCAGTGATTTGTGCAATTGACACTTTTAATGAATAACTTGTGGGTAATAATTGTAACCATTCCTAAGGCTTCTTAAGGTTTTTGCCTTTTATGCAGTCCTTAAAGAGTGTATATATTCTTGGTGTGTCTATATTTAACCTGACCAATTTGATGCACACAAACATGAAAAATTAATATTAAAAATTAAATTAGGTCAATTGTAATTTATGATTAAATATCTAAATCAGTGCAATTACCAAAAGTCACATCATTTATGCTTTTTGGCTCCAGAGCTTCAACAATACTTTCTTTAAATATTAAAGTAGGGAAAAATAATTAGAGCTGAGTTGTTTTTAACCAATGATTTGTGCAATTGACACTTTTAATGAATAACTTGTGGGTAATAATTTTGACCATTCTTAAGGCTACTTAAGATTTTTGCCTTTTTTGCAGCTTTTAAAGAGTGTATATATTCTGAGTGTGTCTATATTTAATCTGACCAATCCAATGCACACAAACATGCAAAATGAATATTAAAAATCAATTTAAGTCAATTGTAAATTATGATTAAATATCTAAATCAGTGCAATTACCAAAAGTCACATCACTTATACGGTTTGACTCTAGAGCGTTAAAAATAATTCCTTTTAATATTAAGGAAAAAATAACAATTAGAGCAGTGTTGTTTTTAGCCGGTGATTAGTGGAATTGACACAGTTAATGAATAACTTATGGGTAATATACTTCTCCCCCTCTATAGTCTCCTTGGACAGACCTCATTCATAAAGATGGATCATGGTTATATATCAAAGGGAAAGTATTGCTTAGAAGATGAATATATTATTGGGCTCTATCAGAGATTTGTGAATTATTTACAACAGTGCGTTCACATCCCTAGCAGAGGGCGTATGTGATGATCTATTACAGGCATCAAACCGATCATCATATTCAAAGAAAGAAGAAATGAAAAGATAAAATTAAAGGGTCAGTCCATCTAAAACTAATATTTCAGATAGTTGCCTGCTATATTCTTTCTCTCTTGGGGACTCCTGTAGCTAGATCTATTTGTAGAGGTTTGGAAAGAGCTAATCCTGAGTCTGAGATTTCCAGCAACATCCATCAGAGTTTCGGCATAGACAGTCATTTTCAAAGCAGAAACCAGATTAAATGCTAAGGGCTCCCTTTAGGGGTTTAAAAGTGTATGTCGAGCTAAAAACTTTTTCTCAAGTTATAGATAAAGTCAATAATTTTAGAAGTCCTGTACTGCAATGCAGTTTCTCTCACTTCCTGTCCTGATGACAACAAAGTGAAACTCTGTAACAGGGACACTGACAGAAAAAAAATCTGACAGGAGTTCTAACAATTTCCATTCTATCCAAAACTAAAGCCTAGTACACACGGGCTGAATGTCGGACAGATTCAGCCGGTTCAAAAGAAACGGGCCGACATTTGGCCCGTGTGTACTGCAGAAGCTGGATGTTCCTCCTGAATTGCCAGTTTTGTTTCGTTCAGCCCTGCTTGGTTTTGGCTGGACTTTCGCTTCAACTGATAATAGGAAAGTTAAAACTCAACCCTGGGCTTACTCAACAATCCCCCCGTCCCCCAACCCCCTGGGGTCCATTTCTGTATTTTCTTCTACTTTGTATACTTTTCCTTTTTCAGATGTCTCCAAGTCAGTCACATGATGGTCTGGGTCTTCTTTCTCTTCATCTTTGCTCTGGTCCGGAGTGGTCCTCAGGGAATGCAAAGTGCAATGCTGATATGCTACTGAATGGAATAAAAGAGGACCAGTGCGCTACCCAAAGGAGTCTGATACTACAAAAAGTATATAATATGTGAAAACTACACAAGAAAAAGCTGCCAATCTTAATCGGTGTCCCCACCGTGAAATAGCAATGTGTATGGTGAACAAGATCGGCGCTAATTCAGATTTTTATTCATCTGAATTAGCGCCGATCTTGTTCACCATACACAATGCTGATATGCTGACATCAGCACCATTCTCTGCTTCAATAAGCAATGAATGAAGGGTACTGGGGTGACTTCTCTTTGAGGGGCAGGGCCCTGATGCCCATTATTTCATAGTATCGCCTCAGTCTTTCAGGTTTGAATGAAGATGAGTCTCATTAAACCCAGAAGACTGAGGAAGATTTGTGACAAAAGGATTCACTTTGGAGGACAGCTCCAGATTGAAGGTAAGTATTGTAGTCTGAGCTTCTTTTATTTTGTACCTTGTAACACAGCACAGAACAACTGGCAAGAGGAAAGCGGACAAAAGAAAAGTTTTAGCCTGGAGGGCAAACACAACCAACAGGCCCTTTTTGGTAGAGACAGCTTACTGTGGGCTAAAGAAAGTGCATCACACAAAGTGTGCCACAGTGGTATGGCTGAGTAGTTGCCAAGGGGAAAAATTTTATTTTTCTAAAGAACATTTAATGTGCATGTAAAGGCAGACGTCCCAATACTTTTGATAATATAGTGTATCTCTACTCAGGGCCTACAGTCTAACATATATAGTCTAACATATCTGTACTGCCCCAGGGGCCAAATGCCAGCTACTACCTAGCACTATTGTGCGCAGAGGTATAGTAAACAATTTGTTTTATCTAGCAATCAGGGAATTATAAATTAGAGCAAATGAATTAGACTTTTAAGCATCGGAAAAGTGGCAATATTTTCTGCAGAGCATTAACAAATTATTTTGCTTTTTCCTGGAGTTGATATGATTTAACTCAGTCAAATATAAATTTTTGTTATTCCACTGGATAGATTTCTTATTTGTTGCCTCAACACAAAATTATGAACGCAATCCAACCAAAAAGTAGCTTTCCTAAATGTTTTAAATACAAATTAAATCATTCAAGACTATCATCTCCTGAAGTTTGAAGTCTCTTCTTAGGTGACATTAACAGGAGGAGCAATGGGCAGATTAGAAGGCAGGGCTTCTGTAACAGCGGAGATGTCTGTAAGTGTCACCTTGCTGTCTTTGGATTGCTCGGACTTCCAGCGCCTTGCTCCAGACTTGTTGTTATATTCATATGTGTTTCCTGTGACTAATAGAGGAGCAAGTATATTATTGATTGCTGTAGAAATGGATCAATACATTAACCATTAACATTTTTTTTTTTTAAAGAGACCTTGTTGATGAGTCCTTGCAATAGAAGAGGTATTAGGCCACTTTCACACATACGGATGGTTTGTCTGTTTTTCATTCATCCGTTGACGGATGAAAAAGAACATCAATGCATTCCTATGGAAAAACGGATGACAACGGATGATCATCCGTTTACATCCGTTTTCATTTGCTTCTGTCAATATCCGTTTTTTTTGAACGGATGAAAGCCCTATTTTCCTTCCATTTAAAAAACGGATCGGACGAAGAATGGATGTAAACTGACATACGGTCCATTTTTCATCCATTTTTGCATTGGTAGTGGATGTAAAAAAAAAAAAAAACGGATGAAAAACGGACAAAAAAACGTACGAAAAACAGATGAATACTTCATCCATTTTGACATGACTGAAGTGATGAAATGAACGGTCCTTATGTGTGAAAGGGGCCTTAAACTCATATTTCTGATTTTCAGTGTCTCCTACCTTCTCATTCCAGTACTGCAGATTGTCTTTTCATTATTCAACACCTCTGGAAGTGTAATTTGCTTGTATCCATCATTTTGTGCTCTGGAGACATCCTTCAAATCCCAATGTCACAATAGTGACTTGGGAGGAAGAGAATAAAGGCACATCACACTACTGGGAAAACCTAAGATACTGACAGAGGATGCAGTATTGGAATAGAGGTAAGGTGGTAGACACTAGCCACACAAGAGATGAGTATATCTCTTCTATTGCAGGAATCTGTCACTGCGGAGTCCTGTAGTGACTTAGGGGGAAGAGAATAAAGGCATGTCACACTACTGGGAAAACCAAAGTGACTGATGGAGGATGCAGTACTGGAATAGAGGTAAGGTGGGAGACACTGGCCACCCAAGAGATGAGTATATCTCTTCTATTGGAGGGACCTGCTGTTTGGATTTCTTAAGGATCTGACAGGGTTACTTTATTTAGCTCTACAAACTGGCATAACAAATGTCAAAACTGCCATATTGACTGACTAGTGCCTGATTCGTGCCAGTGACTGTATTTTATGTCACATAAATATAACCTGTTACTTTAGGACAGATGGTTGCTTTTCTTCTAAGATGATGACAAAGCTTCTAGATTTCAGGGTGCTCTGAAATACAAAGTCCTATGTTGCACCAGAGGAAGAAATCAGACCCTAAACAGCATTTAAAAATGTCTGTGTGGGCAAAACACAGGTTCACTTTAAAGCATAACTTTAGTCAATGTGTTTTAGCTTTGGAGCAATCTCTTTATTGCTGTCTGTTTCTGTTGGGTAAATTTTCCCACACTTTCCAGTTAGGCCCCGTCACACCTTGGCACAGAGAGAGTCACAAGAATAAAAAGTTTTAGAAAATCTGGGCCACAAGGACAATCCAACCTATGAGAAGATCTAGTCCTTAACATGTCTATTTATAACTTGAAAAAGGTGTGAGTTTTTCGACTTTAAAAAGCTGCTGGTAGATCATTGAACGGCTCCCCTATGTGAGAGATTAATTCTCTTCTTGATAACTGCTTTAAAGTTAACTTCTAAGAGAATGTCGGATTTACCTGGATCAACGGCTTCTCCATGGAAAATGGGTTCATAGGTTGTAGTTTCCTTTAACAAAAAAACAAAAAAAATATAAGATATGCTTGCAATTGTTCCCTTTACGGCCATCTTTTCACCACACTAAGAGACAGAAGCCCCCCAGACGTTGAAGGTTATCGGAAATCTCCACCTGCATTGGAATGTGTGTGGACATCCCCAGACCCAAGGTAACCTAGCCAGGAGCTTGAGATTCAATGGATGTCTAGAGAAAGCAGCTACAACTTTCATTCTCTTTCAGTAAATCAGGGAGATAACATAGTTGGTGCAAGCTATGCAACTACAGCATTTGTTCCTTTAAGGGAAGATGCACTTGTAGTCAGTTGATGTCTGATAATAGGAGCCCCAGTACAGACAATGCAGATAGGGTGGCTTCTCTGTGCCTATTGCAATCCTTATTAATATCAATTTAATAGATAGGAGGTGGAAGCAGGTACCTTACCTAGAAAACTCAATCTGCCTTCATCCATCTCTGAACACCCCATATCATATAAAAAAATTGTGATGTCACAGAGCGTAGAATAATAATGTTGCCGCGCTTTACCCATGATTACTTAACGGCTTGCCGACCGCCGCACGACTATTTACTGAAGTGGTCAGCCCCTCACAGGCAAAGCGACGCAGGACTACGTCACTAGCCTGTGAGGCTCTAGGGAGCGAGCACGCGCCTTGGAAGGCGCGCTCCCACTCGGCCACGGACCCCCCCGCGCATGTGCCCGGTGGACCCGATGTCCGCCGGTCACTCGCAATCATCCGTTACACCGGGAGAAAGGCAGGCGGCTAATGTAAACAAAGCCGTCTGTCATTCTTCCCTGTGTAAGAATGGAGATCAAACGGTTCTGCTATGTAGGACCGTTGATCTCTGTTCTTACACATCAAGCCACATCCAATCACAGTTAGATTCACGCCCCTAGGGACACACTTAACCCTGCCCTCTCAAAAAAAGTTAACCCCTTCACTGCCAGTGTCATTTTACAGTAACAGTGCATATGTATAGCACTGATTACTGTAGTAATGTCACTGGTAACCCCAAAAGTGTCAAAAATGTCAGTCAAGGGTCCTATCTGTCCGCTGCAATGTCGCAGTCCCGCAAAAGAAAATCGCAGATCGCCGCCATTACGCGTTAAAAAAATAAACAACAAAAATGCCAAAAATCTTTCCCTTAGTTAGTAAACGCAATAACTTTTATGCAAACCAATCAAAATATGCTTTTTGCGATTTTTTTTACCAAACATATGTAGCATAAAACGAATTGGCCTAAAATGTTAAAAAATTTTGATTTTTACATTTTTTTGGGGGAATTTCATATAAAAAAAATGTGAAAAATATTGTTATTTTTGCAAAATTGTCGCTCTTTTTTTGTTTATAGCGCATGATCAAAAAATTGCACAGGTGATCAAATACCACCAAAAGAAAGCTCTGTTTGTGGGGAAAAAAGGACATCAAATTCGTTTAGGTACAGCGTCGCACGACCGCGCAATTGTCCGTTAAAATCACGCAGTGCCGCATCACAAAATAGGCCCTGGTCAGGAAGGGGGTAAAATCTTCCGGGGGTTAAAGTCTCACTAAACCAACATAAGAAAAAAACAGGTTGATCCTGCTGTTCTCTATCTCCACCTTTTGTCTATGTCCCCAATTCAGCTAGGGATTTTTCAGAGCAGTGTTGGCAACTCTGTATATGTTCAGTTTTCAGTGAGTTTCTGTGCTGAGCATTTTTTCCCTATCACATCCGAGCAGCCCATGCGACTATAGAGTCACACGTGTGGGCGTATACGCAGTGGTAAATGACAGCCCACTCCATTCTCCTCCTACATACCCACTAACAAGCTAAACACAATGGGAGAGGGATATTAAATGTAAATTGATGGAGGCTTCATCTCCCTCTTATTCTAAGACACAGGCTGGAGGGGCGTGACACAGCCTGTGAATCGCAGTAATCTGCCCAGACCATGGTATTGCCAAAAAATTTAATAATTTGATTTCAAATATATATTTGTATGAAAATTTAAAACAGTTTATTGCTATATTATTATTATTATTTATTTTTACTAAGTATTGCAAAGGCAGTTTTTTATTTTGAACATGTGACCAGCAGCAAAGGACTAGAAGCTTTTGTTTCCCTGCAGAGAGGCTGGGAAAGAGCTTGGTCATGTGACAGCTGTATATCGAATAGTAAAAAGGTACTTCAATATTTTGTTTTAAATTAAAATAATTACAATGCCATCATCCATATACAGACATAGAAGGGACAATATACAAATTAAACAGTGTGTTAAACAGTGTGTTTAATATATCTTTACTTTTCTATTCTACCAAAATTACAAGCAGAACACACAGGATTAGGCCTTAAACTTGATCCTAAATAGGTGAAAAACAAAAGAATGTGAATCAGCGCTTATGATCCAAGTGAAAAGCTGCTAGCAAAAAAGTACAAAATATCAAATGTACAAAAAGATTGCAGCGCTCAAATAGAATAAAGTGCAAACAAATTAAAGTGCATCAATTGTATCCAGTGTCCCAGTGATGGGTTAAAATATATAGTAAACGATTGTTCATTCAAAAATTCATTAGAAGTGTCCCAGTGCAATGATATAACGTAAAAGTTCACACGTGTAGCTGTGTCCACCACCGTTTAAGTGAAATTCAAACTCACCAAAGCCAAATGCTGTCTATGTTATAGGACAGCAAAAGGGTATTTGACAGTAAACCTCATGATCTCTGGAAGCCTGGGTTATCGATGACATCTGCCACAAGGACACCCTCCAGTAGATTTGTCAGCTCAACACATCATATGAGAGAGTTCAAATAAAAAGAGGCTCATGGTGTAGTAAGAAATTAAAAGTTGAAATTTTAATAAAATGCTGTAACACTGACAACCAATACAGTGTACATATAATAAGAAACAATAATGGTATAGAAGACTCACATCAAAAGCCACCACTTCATAAATGGAGCGATGGCTGGACCTTAGGTATTGAGGTAATAGCTCTACGGCCGTTTCGCGTCCAATGCGTCTTCAGGAGCTCCTGAACGGTGGTGGACACATCTACACGTGTGAACTTTTACGTTATATCATTGCACTGGGACACTTCTAATGAACTTTTGAATGAACAATTGTTTACTATATATTTTAACCCATCACTGGCACACTGGATACAATTGATGCTCTTTAATATGTTTGCACTTTATTCTATTTGAGCGCTGCAATCTTTTTGTACATTTGATCCTAAATAGACCTGTTCCTAATTTGACCATATTTGATATACTATGCCTGCTTTTAACACTTCACATTCCTTTCTGGAGGCCAAAAAACAAGACAATACCACTGAAACTGGAACTTTTATAGTTCAGATCCAGTGCTTTAAGTGGCCCAAAAGAGGTGCCGGTACTCTATTATAGCCTATAAATTTTGTCGCCCACCCCACATCAGGGTCTCCACAGAGCACCCCCCCCCCCCTGGCCTGGGCTGGGACTCCGGTGCAGGGGGACTCACTGGTGGTGACTGGTCTGGCTCTGGAGTGGGAAATATTCTTGGGGGAGGGGGGGCAATTGAGGGCGCAGATGTCCAAAATGAGTGTACTGGTACGCTAAGGCGCATGGAGAGGTGGTGGTATACTCAAGAGCCATATTTGGAAGTGGTGGTACTGAGTACCAGTGCATACCAGCCCACTTAAAGCACTGTTCAGAACCCAATATGTATGATACAAAACAATCTGCCTAGTGTGAGTTCAGTGATCAAAAAAACAGAACCAAGCTACCTGCTTGGAGTTTACATGTTCTCCCTGTGCCTGTGTGGGTTTCCCCCAGGTACTCTGATTTCCTCCCACACTCCGAAAGACATGCCTGTAATTTAACTGGTTCCTGTCTAAATTGGTTCTAGTGTATAAATGTGAGTTAGGGACTTTAGATTGTAAGGGACTGATGTGAATGGATAATATATGTGTAAAGCGCTGTGTAAATTGACAGCGCTATAAAAGGTCCTGTAATAAATACAAAGGTGGTGGTGCAGGGGTAGGGTCTACACTACACATAGGAACAAACTCAATGTAAAGGGGGAGGGGTGTGTCAGCAGTACTTCTCCACACATTAGACTCAGCATGAAGCAATCAGAGTGGGGGAGGGGGTACAAAAGAAAGCACTTTAAGGCCCCTTTCACACAGGCGGACCGTTCAGATCCGCCTGTTCGTTTTTTTGGCGGATCTGAACGGTCCCCCCATGCATTCCTATGGGGCATCGGGTGGCAGCGGAGACATGTCCGCTGACATCCGACCCGATCCGATACGTCAAATCTGGACGGATGGAATCCCTATTTTCCATCCGTCCAGCGGATGGGATCGGATGGGATCGGATGAGAACGGACTGATGGTCCGTTCCAATCCGATTTCCCCCATAGAAATGTAAGGGGAACTGACAGCTGTGTATCCGCACACAGCACGGAGACACAGCTGTCCTCCTGCTGCTCAGCGGATCGATCCCCCGTTGAGAAAAATGGACTCCGTCCGGCGGACGGAGTGTGTGAAAGGGGCCTTACTCTATACAGAGGACTCACATCAGAGGGGGTGGTGCTGGGGGAGGGTGCATCAACGCTTTATTAAAAAAACAAAAAAAACAAAATCCAATCCTGGAAGTCGGCATTGCCAATTATCTCTCTTTCACTGTTATGTATACGAAAAAGAATTAGGCTTTATAAACCTTTAACACTAATAACAGTACTAACAACAATGGTGATAATAATCAAAATAATGACATTTTTATTAATATTATTATGGAAAATCAACAGTACTACTCCATATGGCATATGAGGCAATTACTCACTGTGATTTTTTCAACTTTTTCCTTTTTTGTTCCTAATATAACATAAAAAGAACAATTACTTGCAACTTTTTTTTTCTCAATAATTGCAACTTTTTTTCTTTTTTCTCAATAAAAATTGATTATACAAAAAAAGAACAATTACAAAAGCAAAAAAAAAAAAAGATCAGAAAAAAAAAAAAACAGCAGGAGACACCACCTACGGAGAAACATGATGACACCCTGGGTGGGAGGAGAAAGGTTTATCATTATTAAAAGGGTTTTGGTAAAACTTTGATCCTGTTAATATTAGGGATGTGTGAAATACTAAACTGCCCTAAAAACATGAAAAAAATTATTTCAAGATTAAATAGTTCCACGAGTGAAATTGAGCCCATGCACCACAAGAGTGAAATTGAGACTTTCTGTTTTTGCAAAATGTAGCCCATGGCAAAATCAGTACTTAGGAGGTAGGATCAATTTTTCGTAAATCATTTCCTAGTCATTCATTTGCAGAATGCAATCACCTGTCCAATATTGTGTCCAGCACATGCTAGGTACACGAACACCAGCACACACTGAAGGTGGGGATTATCAGTACCAACACATAGAGAAGGGCAGGCCAAATGGACCAATTTATTTTACACAACAGGGCTTTCTAGGAATAACTGAAATGTGGGGCAATCAAAATTAGAGGTCAAAAAACAGATGATGAATGAATGTGGATACTGAAACTCTGTTTGAAAATGTAAATTCCCTCTTCCTTCTATACCCATATTTTCAGCATAGAATCAACCACTTCTCTCAGGATGGGGGTGGGAAATTTGGAAGAATTTAAATCTGGGTACACATGGCACATTTTTTCATTCAGCAGGCGGGCCGAACATAAAAAAAAAAAAACAACATATTCATGCATCCATACAAGAGAGGCGGATGCAGGAATGTCCCCTGCTAGAGCATTGTATTATGACAACGGGGACTCTCTGCTGTCCGAATACACTAATCAGTGCTGCAGCCAATCGACTGCAAGATGCTAATCGAAGAAGGTTCTCCAGTGGGTCAGTTCGACCTAACAATCAGTTTCTGTTACACAGGGAGGGCTACACACAGATTGAAATATGTCCAGCCCCTGTTAAACTAGCCAAATTTATGATCCGTGTGTACCCAGCTTTAGATACTCCGAGCTATGGGGTGAGCCCACATGCCACCACAAAGACAAATTCTACTACATACCTGGTTTGTAGGTCTTGACTCTACAAGAAAACAAAGAACAGTTAATTGTTTATCAAATACTAGAAGACAATTATCATCTATGTCAATACACACACACACACACACACACACACAAATAAAGGCACAGATAAATACTGTATATACAGTATTGTCAGAAAAAATAGCGACATTGACACATACACTTATTCAGCGCATTGGCAAGAGCACCTGAAAGCCTCACAAAAGAGATGCAATTCTGCTCCTCCTCACTCCCCATCTTTCTGGTCTATCTCTGCTATACCTCATGACCTCTCAGCAGCCTCCACTGACAGGGATGGTGGTGTAGTGAAGGGTGTCACAGGTCCTTGCAGAACGTCTGCCAGTAGCAAACCACCAGCTGTAGACTTTAGCAGGCAAATTCCTCTGCCCCATCTGCTGCAGCGAAAACAAAAATACAGTCACTGCCACCCACATGCCCAGCGTCTAAATTCAAGCTTGTTAAAGCTGCTGTCCTTACAACCCCTGCCTTTCTGTCTGGTGGATTCTGTACCCTTCTTTGAATTTACAGAATGTGCTGTACCAAAATGGCAGGTTCTCAGTCAATATTTCTTTGCAAGTAAGGCCATTCCAGCTCTGTACCATCACATGGAAGGCAATGTTGTGGTATTGCTGGGCAAGGCAGTCATCCGCAAGGTCCACGTTACTGCTGACACGTGGTCCAGCAGCATGGTCAGAGACGATATTTTTTGTTCACGGCACACTGGGTAACTCTGCTTGCAACTTCGAAGGATGCAGGACAGGGCTCAGTGCTGCAGCTTGTTGTACAACCACATCTCCATACAGCTAGTGGTAAAGATGCAAGATTTGTCAGCTACACCCCCTCCTCCTCCATGCCCTCCTCTGCTTAATTGTCCTATGAACCATCAGTACCCCTTAAGCGTTTAAGTGGCTATTCAATGAGTCAGGTTAAAAGGTGCTGTAGCAGGTTTTCCAGGCATTGGGCCTGATGTGGCCATGGTTACCGATAACACCTTCAGCCCATTTAAGCTGAATACCCGAGTGTAAGTTTGGAGACAATGACCATTCCGGCATCTTTGGTTTGTTTATTTGATATTGGGGATGGGAGAAGGGAATGAGTGGGATACTCCTCTGGCTCAACTAGGTACAAACTGGGACACTTTGTAGAAAAATGCTTTTCAGTGCTGTCTTGATGCCGGCTGGATGCCGACCAATGCTTGCTGACGCTTGAAAAACACTGACTTGCGGTACTGTACTGTATTGTTCCTGACTGAGGTAGCTTTCTGTAACTGCTTGTGCTGCTGCAACTCTTAACACTGCACACTGCACGCTGTACACTTTAACACTTCAGGGCCCAACCGCTGGCACCCCCTTTGCACTTCAGGGTCCTCTAACTTAGCACTCCCTCTACACTTCAGGGTCCTCTCACTAGGCACCCTCTTTACACTTCAGGGTCCTCTCACTAGGCACCCCCTTTACACTTTCTCCTGCATGGCTAGCTAGCTCCTGGATCCCTGGACCTTCACCGGAGTGGTCCCTTCTCGCTAGGCAGACCCCCAGGGGCAGTTGCAGTACTCACAAACTGGGAATGCTTTCCTGAAACTGGACCCCTCTCAGCTCCACTGGTCCTCGGCACACCGGATCCTCTCTGCAGCTCAGCTCAGCTCTCTGTCCCCTCAGGCAAGCTGCCTGGGACACCCGATCCTGCTGACAGGAGGAGAGACAGCCGTAATCTCCCTCCTGGGACTCTGCTTCCCGCCAAAGACGCTGCGTCATGTGTTCCCCTCAAACTTATACCCACTCCCAGAATGCTGTGCGGCAGAATCTGCCTTTCTGGGGTAGATACAAGCCTGGGTGTGTAATTGGCTGGATTTCCTCCACTGCCCAAGGAGAGCCCTCTCATTGAGCACAGTGGGGAGACTCCCCAGTCTTAACAGCCACACCTGGGAACCATGACAACCTGACTGAAAATCATGGCCCTGCTGTAAGCAGACAAGGCCCACTATACTTTACCTAGCACCTACCTTGTAGGGTGCTACAGTGCCATGCAGTGCTTCAGCTGGTTTGTGTAGGGGACAGGAGCCATACCAGAGCAGAGATTCTGTCAGCTCTGCAGGGGCAGACCCAGAGGTGTTTCACACCACACCAGCTGAAAACCAGGAATGGTGGAGTGCAATAATGGCACAAACCTCCTGTCCATCCTTAGACAGGGAAAATAGACACATGTGCCATGCCTGGCACATGTCCTCAATTTAGTGGTGCAGCGTTTCTTAAATAGGTACCCAGGGCTGAAAGACCTGCTAAAGCAGGCCAGAAAAGTCTGTAGCCATTTCAGGCAGTCATATACAGCCAGTGCTCGGTTTGCTGAAATTCAGCAGGAATTCCACCTGCCCATAAACCTGCCTGATTTGTGACATTCCCACCAGGTGGAACTGGACTTTGCCAATGCTGCAACGCCTGCACATGCAGCAGAGGAATGTCAACGAGTACCTGTGTGAGTATGGGACAATGACAGGCTCAGGCCGGCTTGGCTTTTTTTTCCCCACTCAAATGGCTGCTGATAAAGGATGCATGCACTGTACTGTCACCATTTCAGGAGGCGAAAAGGATGGTGAGCGGTGACAATGCATGCACCAGTGACACAATCCCTGTTGTGTTCCTGCTGGAGCAGACTCTGCGTAGCATTATGGACATAAGAGGAGGACTTCCTTTCCTCTCAAGGTCCATTTTGTGCAGACACCATTCTTGCCACGCCACACAACACACAAGAGAAGAGGGAGGAGGAGGAGGATTCTGGCAGTTTTGGAGGCACTGAAGCAAAGGAAGACATGCGTCAACCCTTAACAGATGGTTTTCCATCCCAAGAGCCCTTGGGAGTAGTATGTGGCTGTATGTACGTGGTAGTACATAGCTGGGAGGAGGCAGTTCCAGATACTGTAATCCTCAGTGACCCAGAGGATTCTACTTCTCCTGCCTATGCAAACTTGTGGTACATGGGCTCCTTCATTATTCAAAGCCTGCCAAAAGACCTGAGAATACCAGGATCACTATTGGCTGTCAACCCTCTTAGACCACCGTTACAAGGGGAAAGTCTCGTAACTCATCCCTTCATCACAGAGGGAGCAGAAGATGAAATCTCTCAAAGAAAACCTTAAAGAGGAGTTTATGAAACACCATTCCAGACTCTGTAAGGTTAAAGTCTTGTGGAAAACTTAGTTTTGAGGCTTCTGTTGGTCAGTGGAAAAGGGGTCTGTGTCAGTGAAGCATTACAAAATTTTTTTAGTCCTCGGTACCCAGGGCTGTCAGCTTCCACATCCCATTGGCAGCATCTGCATCATATGGTGGGAGATTATCTAGGGCCGTAAAAAGACATAGAGAGCTTTCCAGTTCACAATACACTGGGTTACGGGGTCATGAGAATAGACCACTGGCCCAGTATGTAATTGAGCTGCTGGGCTGCCCTGCATTCCAGACGGACATTCAGCTGCCGGTGGTTTTGTGACAGATAGGAGAGCGTCTGTCCACAGACTCCGTGGACCGGCTGACATTTATCAAAATGAATCAGTCCTGGATTAGCAGCAGTTATCAAACTCCTGATGCCGATGTCCCTGAAAAAGTGCTTTCTGGATCTGAAATTTCTGAAAGACTGTCTAGGCTGCCTAGCTTTGTGGGTGTTGATTTAATCTGGAAGACATTTTTTGGTGTAGGTTTCATGGGCACAATTAACACCCAACGACCAATGTCATTTAAATTTTTGACAGCAAGGCCAATTCTTGCATTCATCAGGAGTACCTCTACAGGGATACAGTGTAAAGGCACCACAGACACCCAAAGACCAATTTTTCCGCCATTGTTTGGCGAGGGCATATCATTTAAATTTTTGACAGCAAGGCCAATTCTTGGCTTCATCAAGAGTACCTCTATAGGGTAATGGTGTGAAGGCACCACGACACCCAAAGCATTTTTATTGTTATTTCCCATTTTTATGGTGTCACTTTAGGCATCAGTAAATCACTGCTCATTCAAAAATTGTGTTTTTTACAAATTATTTTTTCATTGATACATGTCCCTCAGAGCAGTATCTGGACCCTCATAAACATTGTATGCCTAATTACTTGCATATAAGCCTTCAAAATGGGCACTTGATTTTTCCAATTTGGGTCTCATTGACTTCAATGGGGTTCATTATTTGGTTTCGAACTTTTGCAATGTTCGAAAGTTCCACCACTAACCGAACCAAGGGTGTTTATGCCACCTCTAGTCACCTAATCAAATTTCAGCTTTCATCAGCTCAGAGCAGAGAGAAATATTATGGATTGCACTAATTATTACCAAGTGGTTATGAGGGTACTGTGTATTGTTTTTGCTACGGAAATTACAAAGAAATTAAAATGACATTATACATAGTAGCAGGAAGTCATAAAAAACACCTGGTGTCTTGATTTCATATACACAGCACTCACCTCTTTTTAGTCACCTTGTTCCTCACATTTTGGCACAGGGCTTTCAAGTTGGTGTATTTCCATAACAGATGGCAAGCCCAGGCAAACAGAGCAGCCAAGAGCAAGGCCATGAGAGTCAGCAGGAATGGTACATACCAGGCGGAGGGGTTATACGTGTTGACATCCTTGTATACTATAGTAAGTCCTTTTCTATTCTGTTAGAGATGCAGAAAAATGTGGTACAGTGTAGTAAGAATAGTACTAAGAAAAATCATCTACAGTTGTATGCAGTAACTAACCAAACTTTAGATTTCAAACAGTAAAAAACTAAACACAAGCATGCCTTTTCTTTGAGCATTGCATAGCATACCATGAGTGCAACATACTGTATATGGAGGAGGGCTTATGGTGGAGGGAGGTTTCAGAGAACCAACAGAATGTGAATAGTCATTATTAGTACTAAAGCCAGACATGAAAATTTAAAGGGTATGTCCAGACACCATCCAAAATTATACCAACATCTTCCCCTTCCTCTCTAGCTCATTTGTTTCTTTTTTTGTTACCTTGCTTCTTTAACAAGAAGTAGCTTTTTATTAATGCCTATTACATCATTGTTGTCAGTGTTGTCAGCCATAACAGGAAGTACATTGGACGTTTTTTTCTGCACTTGCAGAGGGATAAAAGAGATAAAAAAAAAACAGGCAAAATGTGTATATATTATAGAGATTTGTTGAATATTTTTTGATTTCCACAATATACATCATTCAAGATAGGTTTTAAATATGGTTGCACAAGACTCATATACCTCTTAGGTATCAGGCTGTAAGGTTGTATTTTCTCCTGTCTAGTTCACTGTTGATAACAAACACAAAGGGCCTATTTATTTATTTATTATTTTTTTCTTGAATGAGCTACCAATGCACAGCAACACAGTCAAAATCAGACCTGAAACTTTTTTTTCTGATGCAGCACACCACATTGGAGGTGAATTGATCTAGTTCAGTGGTGGCGAACCTGGGCACTCCAGATGTTTTGGAACTACAATTTCCACGATGCTCAACCACACTGCAGAGTGCATGGGCATCATGGGAAATGTAGTTCCAAAACATCTGGGGTGCCAAAGTTTGCCATCACTGATCTAGTGCATTGGAATGGCATTTAAAAAGAATAGCACCCCTAGGCACCACCTATTACCACAATGCATAGATCTGAATGGGCTCTAAAGGTTTGTTCATTTACAGATTTCAGAAGCCCAGACAGGATAGACTGCATGGGTAACTTACAGTCTGACATTTTTGGTATGATAGTGGGGGAATAAAAGTGTTTAAGGGCACGCGCACCTATCCCTGAAGGATTTGTCCGTTGTATGATAAAACTTAAGAGTATAAATGCCCATTCCTAAATGGTTCTTTTTGATTATATAAGCTTGCTGCAAGCACCAAAAGTATTCAAGCCTTGTCCAAGACCACAATCAGGTGACCCTTTAATTATATACAGCTGTATTTGCTGTGAAAAGTAAATTCCTTTTACTGTATTTATTTTGTTTGCTGTACTGAGTAAAGGTTCATCAGGATGTGACCAGGGTTTAAGTCCAGGTAGACCATATGAAGCAAAAAACAGAGCCCTCAATTGCTCAGGGTGCTGACCCTCCCTAAACACTACCAAGTTGAGGATGTAACAAAACATTCAAAGTCCATTTACAGCTCAGCTTCTAAACTCACCCCATCTCTGGAGCTATCCCTCACAGACTCACCCATCCAGCGATGCAGTGATGTGCCTCTTCTGGGCTGAATGATGCATAGTGTATCACATCATTATGTGGCACCATTTTCTACTGCATTTAGGATCCTACCACCACCAGGGGAAAAGAGAGTCAAGAGGACCTGTGATATCACCAGACCAGAGACATTTGAAAAAAAAAAGTATGCACACTTTGGAATCTATCTCACCATGGATGGAGAAAACTACCTTCATACCTATCAGATGTGCACCTGTCCAATGCCTGTTTCATGATACTTCCTCTTCCACTAAATCATAAAAAAATAGCTTTATTCCCCACCTCCTAAATTCAATCCTGATAATGTTTTATCCCTAGATTCTGGAAACATGAAATTTGCCCAACCATTCTAACCTGGAAAACAAAAGTAAATAAAATTATAGGAGCGGAAAGATGAGACTATATGTACCAGGACAAAAATGATAAAAATGTGACATTTTGCCCAGCTGAATTTTATACCCTTCTGAGATTTGTAGGGAATTGTAGTTATTGTGCCCTGATCTATCGATGACGTGTTGGTGCCAAGCCTATCGATAAACTATCAACAATAAAGACACAGATTCTCATTTATGTTGTATATTGGTATATGCTTAGAAGTGAATATCACGGAGAACTCAGTGGAAAAGAACTATGTACCTTCCATTACTATACTCACTAAATGCACTAAGGAGCAGACATTGGATTTTCAGTAATCAAAAATTGCCAAAATGATTTCTCTTTCTTTCCCTTTTCTTTCTCTTTCTTCTATTTCCAGCCTACCTCTTCTCCTATGACTCTTTAATTTTATATTTCCCCTTTTATACTCATTTCCTAAATGTTGCAGTATCATCATGGTTTCTTATCACCATGAATATACTAACTGAAATATGGGTGATATATGGGTGTAAAGCAAGGAAGAAGGGATGAATATATATGGTTCTAAACTGTATGACTTGATACTTACCTTCCTAAAGATCTATACATTCTCTATGTAAAGAAAATTGTGACAACCTGAGATCTATATTTGAATTTTTGCAATATTAATTAAAAACAATAAAAGAGACTATATGAAAAAAGTATGTATATTGATTATTTAAGGTGTGGGGTGCTCCAAGGTGGAGTGGGGGCAAGACCCGAGCCCAGGATGGGACTTTAATGATGTTTTAATAAATACACAATTATTTATTTATTGTATATCCACTTGGAATATAGCTTTAGCCAGTATTCTTATGTATAAAACCAATCTACTAGGAAAAGTTAGCTTTAAAGTGCTAACATAGTGCTAGCTTTTAAAGTGCTCAACATCTGTGTCTGACATAGAATGCACCAATGTATCTCTTTAGTTTTTAGCACAGAATGCAATACAAAATAAGGCTCTGATTTCCAGCTATGGACAAAGCATTCCCTTTTGTGTTAGATCAACTTTACAGAAAAAATGAAATGATAAACTAATACTGTACACCCTATAAATCCGCTCCCCCCCCCCCCCTCTGCCCAGTCCCCGCTGTACTTACCTCCGTGAATGTTGAGCTGTCAGTGCCCAGGCAGCCAGTTGTGTGGTTCGGAGATTTAAAATCCCTGCTTTTCTTCTTCTTGTCCATGTAGCGCTTCCGGGATGGATCAGAGTGATTCTGATTGGTGAACGCCGTCACAGAGCATCACTCTGCTCTGTTCCAGAAGCACAGCAGAGAGAAGAAGGAGAAGAGCGGGGATTCCAAATCCCCAGACCACTGGCTGGCTGTGTGGGCACTGACAGCTCAGCATCCATGGAGGTAAGTACCAGGGGGGTGGTGAGAGTGTATAGTGTTCATTCACCTTTAAAATATTTTCTATAAAGGTGAAATTAGACTTCATCTATACCTGTAATCCAGATTCTTCGTCATACTTACATAGTAGTCAGTTGTAGGTGGAGCAGGCATGTTAGTTCGAACCACTCTTACATCAATCATTGCTGTTCCAGTTCTCGGATGCTGGACATTACCGTACTTAACATTGTCATCAATTACGTGGACTATCAGGCTGTATCTCTGCAGCATATCTGCCCCATTGTCAAAGTCAAAAGGAGATTTCACAATAAGTTTAGGGTTGTGAGAGCCGTGGGTGGGATCAAAAGCAAAGTGATTATTGGTGTTCCCTAAAAAAAGAAAAGATAAAAAAGGAATCAATATGACAATGTAGTGCTAGTCAGATAGTGTTGATTTTCATGCTAACCGGCCTATGTGAGTGTAGAGGACACAACTATAGGCCTCATGCAGACAGAACATTTTGTTTCCTTTTTGAGAGATCTATGCTTGTAAACGATTTTAGGCACGTTTAGGTGGATCAGGTGCTTGGGCAGTCATTCATTTAATTGGCTAGAATATTAACTTATTAGCCATTAAAATGCATGAATGTTCAAGTGCTAAACACGCCTAGTGCTTAGGTGCGTTTACAAGCATTTAGGTGCGTTGGATGTTTTTTTGTGGCAAACCACTGCCCTTCTGAAGGACACATAGGAGTTGATTTACTAAAGGCAAACAGACTGTGCACTTTGCAAGAGAAGTTGCTCAAGAGCTTAGTAAATGAGGGGAAGCACTGCTGACTTCCATTATCCAATCATGTGCAAGCAAAAATGCTGTTTTTTTTTTTTTTTTTCCTTGTATGTGATTGGGTATTTTATTGCAAAGTTAAGCTTTACCTCATTTACTAAGCTCTGGAGCAACTGCACTTTGCAAAGTGTCCAGTCTATTTGCCTTTAGTAAATCAACCCCATAGGCTAACATTGAGAGGCGTGTAAAGGCACAAACAAAAAGTGAAACCCCCTAAAAAGTGGCATTTTTTACATCCTTGGATGCATGTGTCCTTAATTAGAACATTAATTAAAAATTGCCTATTGTACGTACTCTCACTTCTGAAAATGAGGCCATATGTCTACGTATCTATACGTAAGTAAACCCTAATGACAAAGTTCTCTTAGCAAATAGCAGATGACATGAGCGGCTCCCCAAATCATCAATGACTGTGGAAACTTCACACTGGACCTCATACAACTTGGATTCTATGCCTCTCCACTCTTCCTCCAGACTCTGGGACCTTCATTTCCAAATGAAATGCAGAATTTTCCACATTCAGTGATGATTTCAGGAGCCATGTTGGTCCACTGTGTTCTATCAAGTTCAAAGTCAGCGCAGTCCTCTACCAAGAAATTCTAGAGCACTTCATGCTTCCCTCTGCTGACCAGCTTTATGGAGATGCTGATTTCATTTTCCAGCAGGACTTGGCACCGCCCACACTGCCAAAAGTACCAACATCTGGTTTAATGATCATGGCATCACTGTGTTTTATTGGCCAGCAAACTCACCTGACCTAAACCCCATATGTGGGGTACTGTCAAGAGGAAGATGAGAGACACCAGACCCAGCAATGCAGGTGAGCTGAAGGCCGTTATCAAAACAACCTGGGCTTCCATACCACCTCAGCAGTGCCACAGACTGATCACCTCCATGCCAAGCTACATTGATGCAGTAATTCATGCAAAAGGAGCCCTGACCAAGTATTGAGTGCATACCATACCGTACATGGTACATGGTATATACTTTTCAGTAAGCCAACATTTCTTTATTAACAATCCTTTTTTTATTTTTTAAAGATCTTATGTAATATTCTAATTTTCTGAGATACTGAATTTTGGGTTATCAGTAGCTGTAAGCCATAATCATCAAAATAAAAGAAAGAAATGCTTGAAATATATCACTCTGTGTGTAACCCATCTATATAAAATATATGAGTTTCACTTTTTGAATTGAATTACTGAAGCAAATTAACTTTTTGATGATATTCTAATTTTGTGCACCTGTATAGTGTATATACAGTATATAAATAAATAAATATATATATATATATATATATACACACACACACACACACACACACTGTATGTGTTTTTAATATTCTTTACTTTTTTCACTGTGGGCAGATTCTGTTGCTTTGAAAAGATGGCAATGTGAAAATACGGACACAAGTAGAATTTTTTTTTTTTTTTTAAAGTGCATTTATTGCAGTATCCAAGCCTTGAGATCTTTAAAAGAGAAGTGTGGGAATATAAAAAACTGTCATACTCTCCACTGCTGCATCTGTCCCCTGCCACCTCTAAGAACTGAGTTTCTGCGCACGCTCCCAGAACATGCTTATGTGAACAGAGCCTAACTCTATATTATCTGGGCTCCCAACTCTGAGATATATATAAAGCAATGCATATATTGATAGCCTTGGAGGTATCCCCATTCTCCTTGAGGGTACAGCAACACCCCAGATGCCCAGAGTTGCTCAATGTAGCTCAAAAAGCAGTTAAAAAATAACTATTTAAACTGTTCCAATCAATACTATGGGGTAGCAGGTGAAGTTTTAGTTTATGTTCGTACCAAAGGAAAAGAAGTGCAACAAGTCTTTTTGTGGAAAGGTGAAAAGAAAAGCTTATTTGTATATATATATATATATATATATATATATATATATATATATATATATATATATATATATAGATACACACACACATACATATCTATATATATATATCTATATATATATATATACACATACGTACACAGACACACACACAGTATATGCACCTGATACTATCTCAAACCGCATAGCCGTATCATCGGAGTCTCTGTCCTTGCAGTTCAGTTTGAAGTTGTTGATGTTGATCCCAGCGGTGATATTATCATAAATGACAGCAGTGTATCTAGATGGCTTACACACTGGGGCTTCGTCATTCTCTTCTATTATATTAACTGTGACCTAGAAGAACCCATGGAGACAGCATATCATATGTTAGTATTCAGAAAATAACAGCAAGTGAAATAGCAGTAAATATATAAGCCCTACTCTGACATGTCTATAAAATATATAAATTGACAAGCCTCATTCTCAGTTTTCTTACCATTAAGCAGGAAAAAAAAAGTTTGAGTTCAAAACCTGACACCAAATATATTTATCCATATGCTTATCAAACATTGTTGTCTTGTTGAAGGAGTAGTTATTTAAAGGATTCCACAGTTTGTATCCTATTTCCAGCACCTTGTCTTTAAAAACAGACATACAGTCAGGTCCATAAATGTTGGGACATTGACACAATTCTAATCTTTTTGGCTCTATACACCACCACAATGGATTTGAAATGAAACAAACAAGATGTGCTTTAACTGCAGACTTTCAGCTTTAATTTGAGGGTATTTACATCCAAATCAGGTGAAAGGTGTAGAAATTACAGCAGTTTGTATATGTGCCTCCAACTTTTTAAGGGACGAAAAGTAATGGGACAATTGGCTGCTCCGCTGTTCCATGGCCAGGTGTGTGTTATTCCCTCATTATCCCATTTACAATGAGCAGATAAAAGGTCCACAGTTCATTTCAAGTGTGCTATTTGCATTTGGAATCTGTTGCTGTCAACTCTCAACATGAGATCCAAAGAGCTGTCACTACCAGTGAAGCAAGCCATCATTAGGCTGAAAAAAAACAAAACAAACCCATCAGAGAGATAGCAAAAACATTAGGTGTGGCCAAATCAACTGTTTGGAACATCCTTAAAAAGAAAGAACGCACCGGTGAGCTCAGCAACACCAAAAGACCCAGAAGACCACGGAAAACAACTGTGGTGGATGACCGAAGAATTCTTTCCCTGGTGAAGAAAACACCCTTCACAACAGTTGGCCAGATCAAGAACACTCTCCAGGAGGTAGGTGTATGTGTGTCAAAGTCAACAATCAAGAGAATACTTCACCAGAGTGAATACAAAGGGTTCACCACAAGATGTAAACCATTGGTGAGCCTCAAAAACAGGAAGGCCAGATTAGAGTTTGCCAAACAACATCTAAAAAAGCCTTCACAGTTCTGGAACAACATCCTATGGACAGATGAGACCAAGATCAACTTGTACCAGAGTGATGGGAAGAGAAGAGTATGGAGAAGGAAAGGAACTGCTCATGATCCAAAGCATACCACCTCATCAGTGAAGCATGGTGGTGGTAGTGTCATGACGTGGGCATGTATGGCTGCCAATGGAACTGGTTCTCTTGTATTTATTGATGATGTGACTGCTGACAAAAGCAGCAGGATGAATTCTGAAGTTTTTCGGGCAATATTATCTGCTCAAATTCAGCCAAATGCTTCAGAACTCATTGGACGGCGCTCCACAGTGCAGATGGACAATGACCCGAAGCATACTGCGAAAGCAACCAAAGAGTTTTTTTAGGGAAAGAAGTGGAATGTTATGCAATGGCCAAGTCAATCACCTGACCTGAATCTGATTGAGCATGCATTTAACTTGCTGAAGACAAAACTGAAGGGAAAATGCCCCAAGAACAAACAGGAACTGAAGACAGTTGCAGTAGAGGTTTGGCAGGGCATCACCAGGGATGAAACCCAGCGTCTGGTGATGTCTATGCGTTCCAGACTTCAGGCTGTAATTGACTACAAAGGATTTGCAACCAAGTATTAAAAAGTGAAAGTTTGATTTATGATTGTTAATCTGTCCCATTACTTTTGGTCCCTTAAAAAGTGGGAGGCACATATACAAACTGTTGTCATTCCTACACCGTTCACCTGATTTGGATGTAAATACCCTAAAATTAAAGCTGAAAGTCTGCAGTTAAGGCACATCTTGTTTGTTTCATTTCAGATTCTATGTGGTGGTGTACAGAGCCAAAAAGATTTGAATTGTGTCGATGTCCCAATATTTATGGACCTGACTGTATGTTAAGAGTACTGTATGTAAGGGAAAAATAAAAAAAATATATATATATTCAGTACATCACTGTGATTCTTGCACATTTCTCCATGCTTTATAACTCTAAATATGCTGCAACTACAAAAAACAAGTAAATAATCCAGAAAACAAGTAAGGTACTGATTAGGATACGAACAACTACAAGAACTCTTCCTAACTTACATAAGAACTACAGAACTCCATAACCCACCCTTCTCTGTCCCATTTCCCATGCATACATTGATTTATTTCCAGGAAAACAATACTACTTCCTTGACTCCAAAAAGCCTGCCCAGAAACTCAGGAAAGGACTTATGGGAGATGTAGTTTTGGAGGTGTGCACAACTGTGCTGTAAGTGCCACTGAGCTCTCAGCTCTGGAATTTTACAAACCTTATGATGATGTCACATGGAGCAAGAAGTTGATTCCCCTTTACAGGTACAGGATAAAAAATAGTAATACTGGGACATACCCTAGAGCAGTGGTTCTAAACCTTGTTGAGACCAGGGCCCAGTAAATTCTTCCAAAACCTTCCAAGCCACAAAAGTAAAAAATAAATACAAAAAGTTTATACTAACACAATAATAGTATTGGAAGACAAAATATGTATTGAAATTCTGGATAGCTCTGGATAGGGCTGGGTGTCACTGCAGGGGATGAGGGGTATAGAGGGAGCTGGGGGCAACTGTGCTGGATGTGACTTGGAAAGGGGCTGGGGTCTATCTAGGAAGCTGAGAACTTTGCGGGGGTATTGTGTGAGACTGGAGGGCACTGTGGGGGCTGAGGTGTAATGTGGGACACTGTTGGAGGTTGGGGGCACTGTGAAGGGCTTAAGGCTCAGCAGCAAGCTAGGTGGTACTGCAAGGGGAACCCTGGGAGGTTGGGTAGCACTGTGGGGCTGAGGGCTCTCAGGGAGTCTGGGGGAACTGTGGGAGGTTGGGGCACTATGACCCACTATGTAAGGCATGGTAACACTATGGGAACTGCATGGCACTGTTGCAGGTGAGGGGATCTGCAGCTGGCTTGAGGCATGAAACGAGGTTGCAGCCCAGCAGTGAGCCACGGCTTGATGGTTGAGAACCACTGCTCTAAAGAGAAGAGGGAGACTTGGGGGTAAAAAAGGGTAATGCCTGGACATACACTACAAGAGCCTCCCAAAATATGTGTGCAGGAAAGGACTCTTGGAAGAGAAGATTCTGTAGGTATGTCTACGTCAATAAGACCTGAGCTCCCAGCAGCATCTCTGGAAGAATTTACAAGTCTTATGATGTATTCACAGGAAGCGATATAAGCGGTTTCTTGCTACAAGAACAAGGAAAAAAAATAATACTCTAGAGGGAAGTGGGAGGTTTGGGATAAATTTGGGTAATGCCTGGACATACTGTTTAATTCTTTGGCAAAGATTCAAAGGAGCATCTAATTTGTCTTCCTTTTACTGTTCTCTAGTTGTCTCAGATGCCTTTCTTCTTTGTTTCTCGCCCTTCAGCTGAAAGAGCCAATGAAAAAGAAATCTAAAGGAGTGGAACTGTACTTCTGAAAAAGGAGTGCACCTGTTTCAAGAGACAAATAAGCAGAAGGATGTGAAACGTGCACCCAAAACAAATAGGGACTGCAGAAAATTAGACTATGTGCATGGCCAGAAATCTGAACAGGGCTGGTGCAAGAATTTTTGACAACTTAGGCGAAACTTAATTTTGCCACCCCCCATTGGCTCCACCCCTGCTTCCCCTCACTTTGCCCTGCCCATGTATATGGTGGAGGTGTTGGGGGTGTAGATTTCTGTGGTGCCTCTCCGCCTATTTCTTTAGCCATGGTCCGCAGGCTCGCACCTGCACCTTTGGACCTGGCCTGAAGACAAATAGTGGTGGCCCGCTTCCTCACGCCAGCCATGGTCCGCAGGTATGTGGACAGGCTAGGGTAGTATATGGACAGGCTAGGGTAGTATATGGACAAGCTGGTGTAAAGGGAAACTCTGATGTAAGGTGGTCTCTGATCACCAGAGCCCCCTTACATCAGAGTCTGCAGCGTTCCCCCTTACATCACAGTCTGCAGCATCAGAGTTCACATCAAAAGGGTAGGGCAAGGGGGAAGTTTGCAGACTCTAATTTAAAGGGGAAATATTTGGACTGTGGTGTAAAAGGAAACTCTGATGTAGGGGGGTTTCTGGCCTCCAGATCCCCCCTCCTTACATCAGCATACACTATGGTATAGGGGGTACACTGATGTAAGAGGGGAGTAAGGGCACTGATATAAGGGGGAACTTTCATATCAGTGTTCCCCTTATCTTAGGGTCTCTACTCCCCTCTTGCATCAGTGACCCCCCTGCAGATTCTTTTCAGCAGATGGCAGGGCAGTCTGTCTGTGGCATGTAGCTGTCATGCACTGACCTAAGGTTTCTGGTGCAGTTCAGGGCACTTAGGGCAGGAATAGATCCTCTTCTCCTGCTCCCCCTCCTTGCAGTATGTTTTAAATATGTGGAAAAAGCACCCTTACGTGCACAAGGTTAGCGAGCCCCCCCCGAGCTGAGCCCTTCAGTGGACCGCCCTGTCCCCCAAGCCCAGCCCTTCAGTAGACTGCCCCTCCCCCGAGCCCTTCAGTGGACCGCCCCCCAAATCGAGCCGATCGCTTTACTGGACCACCAGAGCAGTCAGCGGACCCCCTTGCCCTCTGCCCGAGCCAAGATGTGTAACGAACCAAGCAGCATGGGGAGAGGAGGGGAAGCAGCAGCAGAATGACAATGACTGGATCAACACAGGAGCTTATCTTGTTCCCGCAATTGAAAATTACGGACTGGATGGAGATGAGAGCAAAGCTCGCTGTTTTTTTCACAAACATAACTCTGCTCTGGGGGGGTTCAGCTGCCCCCGACTGATGTGCGCTCTAGGCCAGCGCCTACCTTGCCTATAGGTAGCGCCAGCCCTGAATGTGAAGTGCTGTATATCAATTTCTTTGCTAAGAACAAATCTGTACTATGACATAGCAACCTTTTTTTACACCTGGTGCAGAGAAGCACTTGGCGGGAATGTACTTCAAAGGCTCCCTTTCTGTATACAAGGATATTGCAGTTCTTGAGAAAAGGTTGGAAAGCTCTGCTGCTTATGGGCATTCTGATCCCCTGACACATAGGGGTTGATTTAGGAAAGGGAAGTTGCAAGTGCAGTTGCTCCAGAACTTAGTAAATGAGCAGAAACTTTGCTGACTTCCATCATCTATGCATATGCAAGCAAAAATGCATTTTTTTTTTTTTTTTTTTTTTTCCTTGTACGTAATTGGGTACTCTTTGCAAAGTGAAGCCTTACCTCATTTACTAACTTCTGAAGCAACTGCACTTGCAAAGGGCAACTGCATTTTACAAAGTGCACAGTCTATTTGCCTTTAGTAAATCAACCCCATAATGAACTCAGGAATATGAATTGTTTCTTGTGCTTATTATACCAGGTTGTATAAAAAGAGCCTCCTGCTAATCAATGTGTATAAGCAATTGTCCTGCACAGTTCCAACTAATGAAAAATATCTTGCTGCCAAAAGAGGGCAGATCTATAAATCGAACTGCAAGCTGCAAACTGGAGACATTGCCCTAGCAACCAGAGGAAATTACCACATTAACAGTGAACGCAACAAGCGATAATGGATGTTGGTGTTGTCATGTTATGTAACAAGGCCGCACTGCGTAAATATAAATCTTTTCATTAAATAATACCTTCTCTGACTTTCTGTTTGGCATATGATACAAGTGGAAAACAAATGATTTACGAATTGATTTAGAGAGTCATATAATATAGGAAATTCGTTCTCCCTTTTATAAACTTTCCAAATAAGTACCACAATGGCTGGTCAACAATTTTTAAAATTCTTTTGTGTCTGTACAACATTGTGTATTTGTGATTGAGCAACTGAAAACTTGTATAGTAATGGTGTGGGTGGAATTGTAGACATTTTTTTTTTTAGATTTGGGCAAGATTAAAGTCCAACTCTGGACTTGGGATCCCCCTTCCTTCCAGCTCTTACTCACGTGTGTAAAGTCCATTGCCGTCATGGGTCCTCTTTGCTCTCTTCTTCCTCCAGCAGTAAACCAGTCCTAAATGCTGCAGAGAGTGGCACACGAAGCTGTGAAGCTCTCTGCAGCATTCTCCTTTGATCTCAGCATGGGATTGGAGCCTTGACACCCTGGGCTCACAGGTAGTAGGTTAAATGCTGGTGGGTATCACTCATCCTGCAAGAGGAATAGGTGGGTCTGCAACGGACGGTGCCAGAGAAGTCATGGGCGAGCATGACAGCCAGAGCTACTTTTTTATTTTTCTGAGTTGCTGAGGGATCCTTTATAATGTATTTTTTTGTGGGAAAATGTGTGTTACTGTAAAATACAGTATGTGTGGTTGTAATGCATTACTTACCTCTGGGGTTTGTCCCACCAACTGGGTGTGGAAGTCCTGCACCTGGTCTATATGTTATGGAGGGAGGAGATTAGGTAGATGCCTGTAGGCAAAATAGAGGGCCATAATGCAGTAGTGTGCTGTGAATGGGACATTTCTCCTAGAGAGAAATGCACTTGGTGGACCCGATATCGTGGAGCAAGAAGGGCCAAGGGGAAAAGAAAGATATGGAGATGCAGTGACAAAGAGCAGGAGAATCCTCATAGCAGGACTTGGGGTCTACGAACACCATTGTAGCCATGGCTTGGTAGGGACACTTAGACTGCAAAAAAAAAATGCACGTAAATTGTAAGCCTAAAAGTCATGTCTGGCTAGTTAACCTTCTCAAGGATTTTACATCTCCAATGATGTGGAATGCCAATGTACCATTTATATGGACTGTACTGTAATCTATAATCCACTCAGGGCAACCATCATATAGTTATTAGTAATGCGCCCCAGTCCAGTCCTCCAATTACTTTTTATAGAAACAGTCCTTCCTATGAAAGATCTTTAATCTGTCGAATTAATACGTTTGGGGAGCATAATCCACTGTCTTTAGGAAGTCTAGCAATGTTGCACTTCTGTAGGCTGAGGTTATCAACTAGCCAATACACATAATGTGATAGCCTGACATTCCTGCCAGTCCTTTCCCTCAATTAAAATGTACTCTCTGCTGCCTAGAAGTGATTTGCAACCTTCTGTGCATGCTCAGCTACAACCCTTTAGGAAACAATCAGTGAGTGAGCATAGCCAAGGATAATTGTTTGTTTTTTATCTGAAGATCTCCATTTATATTTGGCTGTTGCTATAAATTCATCTTGCAGAAACCATATTATCATGGAAAAATACGAAAAATATTTCCTTGAGTCATTATTAGGTCACATCTGCCCAGCAGATTTTGAACGGCACTAACTCAAAATGTTTGCTTACCTGTGCCAGTGTTTTGCGAGGGCTGACGGGGTCACAATCTGTGGCTTCGATGGTCATAGTGTATGAAGGTTTTATCTCAAAATCAGGGTTAGTCACTAGCTCAATGATTCCTGATGTGGGGTTTATCCAGAATCTATGAATTATGTCTGAGTTCCCATCTCGTATACTATAGGTTACACACTCTGGTCGATCTTTGTCTGTAGCAGTCACTTGCCCCAGTACAGTGCCATCTTTTAATAAAAGAATACCAGTAGATTAGTGCTTTCTGTTACCTTAAGGGTACATGAACATAGGCACTGGTGCAGCTATTCAGAAATATATTTAAGTGAAAACAATTGTGCCTGGAGTTCAGCTTCAGAGTGACCCTTGCATTCCACTTGCCCTCCCATCTACTGTAACAGTACTTTTGCACAGTGGCGTATCAATAGGGGGGGCGGGGGGCGGTCCGCCCCGGGTGCCACACATTAGGGGGGTGTCAGGGTGTCAGGGAAGACCAGGGTGACACCCGGGGCCGGCCGCCAGACTGCTTCTGCCGCGGAGGAGGAGGAACTGTTTAAAGCAGAGGATGTGAGAGAGACTCACTGTCACTCCCGAGCCCTGAATACACAGCGATCGGCGGGCGCTGCCGGAGTTAACTGTGCTGGTTAATGAGAAGGCGATTGGTTGCTAGGACTGCCTATCAACCAATCACCTGCTCATTAACTAGCACAGTAACTTCTGCAGTTCCCGCCGAGGCGCCGACCGCTGTGTATTCAGGGGTCGGGAGTGACAGTGAGTCTCTCTCACATCCTCTGCTTTAAACAGTTCCTCCTCCTCCGCTCTGCTCCTAAAAAGGTAGGGGGGCGGGGGTTGTATTGTAAAGGGGTTCTTTGGAGGGGGGGGGGTTGTATTGTAAAGGGGTTCTTTGGAGGGGGGGGCTTTGTATTGTAAAGGGGTTATTTTGAGGGGGGTGGCTTTGTATTGTAAAGGGGTTCTTTGGAGGGGGGGCTTTGTATTGTAAAGGGGTTATTTTGAGGGGGGGGTTTGTATTGTAAAGGGGTTATATTGGGGGACTGTGTAATGTAAAGGGTTGTATGGGGGATGGGGCTGTGTAATGTAACGGGTTCTATTGGGGGGCTGTGTAATGTAAAGGGTTCCGTGGGGGGGTGGGGGCTGTGTAATGTAAAGGGTTCCAATGGGGGGCTGTGTAATGTAAAGGGGTCCAGGGGCTGTGTAATGTAAAGGGGTCCAGGGGTACGGGGGCTGTGTAATGTAAAGGGGTCCAGGGGTAAGAGGGCTGTGTAATGTAAAGGGGTCCAGGGGTACGGGGGCTGTGTAATGTAAAGGTGTCCAGGGGTACGGGGGCTGTGTAATGTAAAGGTGTCCAGGGGTAAGGGGGCTGTGTAATGTAAAGGGGTCCAGGGGTAAGGGGGCTGTGTAATGTAAAGGGGTCCAGGGGAATGGGGGCTGTGTAATGTAAAAGGGGGTCTTCATACATTTTACACGTGACACGTCAATGGGCAGTTCGTCACCTCGGGGGGTGCCAGATATAGGATCTGCCCCGGGTGCCAAATGCTCTAGGTACGCCCCTGCTTTTGCATAAAGGTTATAACTTCTTTGCTGCTCTCTCTCCCACATTTCAGCTCTCTAGCAGTCCCTAGAAAGCAGCCGTCAATCCCTGTGTAAAAACTGACTTTATCTTTAAAAGTTAGGGATGCACGGACTTGCAAAGTGTGCCTTTGTGCAGTAATTCAGCCTGGAAACATTGACCTTCTCACTCCTTTTCTAATAATTAATTTTATTTTCTATTGGCTAACAGCTCACTGTACTAGCAAATTACATAGCATAAGAAACATTTTTTAAAATACAGTAAAACCTTGATTTGAGAGTAACTTGGTTTAAGAGCGCTTTGCAAGACAAGCAAAATTTTCAAATAAATTTTGACTTGATATACAAGCGATGTCTTGATATACAAGTAGCCTCAAGTCACAGCTGAGTATAAAAGAGAAGAGAGGTTCCTCTAGGTGTAGCAATATGGTTAAATTTAATGAAGGTACAACATTTAGCAACTCACATGGTTGATGATTGGAACAGGCACATCTAAGTATGCAGGCATCCAGGCTAAAGCTGTCCACATAGACCATCCTCCGCACTGCCATCTATGTCATCCCGTCCATGCTGCTCCTCGCTTTCAGATCGTTTTACTGCAGGGTGGTCTTCCCGGTCAGGATTACAGACTGGCAGCCGGCGGTGCAGAAGATGGTCTATGTGGACAGCTTTACCCCGGATGCCTGCATACTTAGATGTGCCTGTTTTATTCATCAACCATGTGAGTTGCTAAATGTTATACCTTCATTAAATGGAACCATATTGCTACACTTGGAGGCACCTCTCTTCTCTTTGATACTCTGTAGCTCCTGCTGGATTTTGCTTCTAATGTGGAAGCGGCTATTTGTGGATGGACATTTTATGGTTATATAACATATCGCAATGCTATAATCTTTTTATATGGACTATAAACTGAAGGACTTATGAATAAATGGTTGTGGAACAAATCATCTGAGTTTCCATTATTTCTTATGGGGAAATTCTCTTTGATATAAGAGTGCTTTGGATTACAAGCATGTTTCCGGAACAAATTATGCTCGCAATCCAAGGTTTTACTGTATTGTTTTTATTTAGGTTTATATGAAATATTGAATATTAATATTTGCATTCTCCTTAAGGGATACAATGCTGGAAGAACATCATAGTTTACAGAACTCTATTAGTCATCAGAGTAATGTATTCTTTAGGATCAGTAGGAGGCTTCATTCAGACAATAGGAGTTGCAAAGCAAGCAGCATCTTCTGTGCTGTTTCTTTAGACTTCTCATGGTGCTCTAGGAAACCTCTGTCATGTATTAGGTGTTTATTCAGAAAACAAATATTGCATATAGATAGAAAAACAGGTAAAAGCAAAGAGTTAGTTCCCTATTGTCTTAAAAAAATAAAATTGTATTATTTTTTATTTTTTTTTCCATTCCAACATTCCTTACCCTTTGTCACATATACAGGCCCATCTCAAAAAAAATTTGAATATCGTCAAAATTTTATTTATTTCAGTAATTCTATTCAAAAAGTGAAACTCATATATTTTATATAGATGCATTACACCGAGCGTGAAATATTTCATGAATTTCTTTCTTTTAAATTTGGTGATTATGGCTTACAGCTAGTGAAAAGCAATAATTCTTTGTCTCAGAAAATGAAAGTACTACATAAGAACTAAAAAGGATTTTTAATACAGAAATGTTGGCCTACTGGAAAGTATGTCCATGTACAATATAGTATGCACTCAATACTTGGTCGGGTCCCCTTTTGCATGAATTACAGCATCAATGCGGTGTGGCATGGAGGGGATCAGCCTGTGGCATTGTTGAGGTGTTATGGAAGCCCAGATTGCTTTGATAGCGGCCTTCAGTTTGTCTACATTGTTGGGTCTGTTGTCTTTCATCTTTCTTTTGACAATACCCCGCACATTCTCTATAGGGTTTAGGTCAGGTGAGTTTGCTGGCCAATCAAGCACAGTGATACCATGATCATTAAACCAGGTATTGGTACGTTTAGCAGTGTGGGCAGGGGCCAAATCCTACTGGAAAACAAAATCAGCATATTCATAAAGCTGGTCAGCAGTGGGAAGCATAAAGTGCTCTAGAATTACCTGGTAGAGAATTGCGCTGACTTTGGACTTGATAAAACACAGTGGACCAGCAGATGACATGGCTCAACATCACGCTGGACCTCATGCAACTTGGATTCGGTGCCTCTCAACTCTTACTGAAATGCAAAATGTTACACAGTCCATGATGATTTGGGGAGCCATGTCATCTGCTGGTGTTGGTCCACTGTGTTTTATCAAGTCCAAAGCCTACCTTCATGCTTCCCTCTGCTGACCAGCTTTATGGAGATGTGATTTCATTTTCCAGCAGGACTTGGCATCTGCCCACACTGCCAAAAGTACAAATTCCTGGTTTAATGATCATTTTGGCACTGTGCTTGATTGGCCAGCAAACTCGCCTGACCTAAACCCCATAGAGAAGCTGTGGGATAATGTCAAGAAAGAAATGCTTGAAATATATCACTCTCTGTGTAACATATCTATATACAATTAATGAGTTTCACTTTATGAATTGAATTGCTGAAATAAATTAACTTTTTAATGATATTCTGATTTTATGAGATGCACCTGTATATTCATTTTCCAAATGTAATATTAGCAAATGTTGCCATTGTTTGAAGGGGGTGCTTTTGACTTATAGCTTCCTTAAAATAATTATTTTTTTCTACCAACAGACATTAGGATCATCATCTTGGTCAGTTAAAATCAGTGGACTGGTCAGAAGTAAATTCATGTCTATAGAATTTTAAGATGTACCAGTTCTTCTGACAATACCAAACTTGCTAGGCTGTCAGTGGTTATATACTGTATGAGGTGATATCTCTACAGACTTTACCTTTTGCGGTTTCCTGCACAGAGAAGTTATATGTGGTTGGGTTGAATTCTGGATCAAAATTGTTCACCGGAGTTACAGAGACAATTATTGTTGCAGTTACTGTAACAAAAATGTAAAATCTTAGATCAATCACAATGATGGCTAGGATTACAATGTTTTTAATCAATTTCCAGACACGCATATCAAAATACGCACACAGAAGCCAAATAGCAGTGCTGGGTCTTCAGATTCTTTGGGGCAACAGTATATATTGCAAAGGGAAGGACAAGGCCTGAAATACATTCCTAAAGATATGCTGCTCCAGGCTTTAGGGTGGCCTAGTCACTTTATTACATAATCTTTGCTGTACAGTCAATTTGAATTCTGTTCCACCTTGATTAGCAGAGGTGATGTGACCCACTTTGGAGGGCATGGAATCTTTTCTAGAAAAAGCATTTTGGCTCTTTTCTTTTTTATGTACCCATCCCAGGAACACTGTTGACTTATGGCACTTTTCCACTGCAAGTACCGGCTCGGCTCCACTCGGCCCCACTTGGCTCAGTTTGGTTTTCCACTGCATGGTACCACATGGTACGGTGTTGGAACGGTTTGGTACGGTTTGGTACGGTTTGCGTTTCCACTAAAGTAGTAAGTGGGTGGGATAACAACGATTCTCTGACCAATCAGTGGCTAGTAGTGACAAACAGTCAAGACTGCATGCAAAGGATTGTGGAATATGGTACCGCTACGGCCCTCTTGGAACCACAACCAAGGTGGTACTGTTCAAGCGAGCCATACCGTTAGGTTCCATGTAGTGGAAAAGCGCAGCCGTAGCGTACCGTACCAAACCGTTCCAACACCGTACCATGCTGTACCATGCAGTGGAAAAGCGCAAAAGCGAGCCGAACCGTTCGGTTCCATGCAGTGGAAAAGCGCCATTATATAGGTCAACCCAGCCTCAACTCTGCCTTACTTCCTCCATCGACCAGATTAAGATTTTCTACATTTTTTAAAGTTACTGTTTTCCTAAATAAATTTACAGTTCTATGAGAGACAACATCTGAAGGTGCAATCAAGGCTACCCATTTTTGCTACCTAGCAGCTGTCCAATTTCTCAAAAAGTAGATGGGGCAGCTTAAGATGTGCTGGGTTTGAAGTATCTGCCCATTACTATTCACTTAAAACAGCATAAAAAAGGCATTCGTATTTGGTAATAGATAGCATGAAGCTCTAAAGCCTCCAGAAAATGGTACCCTTAGAGCTGAATTCCAGGAATTTAGCCACTTTGTAAAATGTGCAAGTATACTATGAGTTAAGTGCAACATGGTGCATGCCACCTTGTGGACATATCTCTTTAATTTACATGTGACAATTTTTTGGAGCTCCAGGAGGACAGCTGTCACTGCATTTCCAGTGCTCTGACGCTAGACCTTCTGGATTTAGCTCCTTTAGTTGTAGAGTCACGTGCAGCTGCTCTGCCCACCCCTCCCCTCTTCCTGCCCAATCACAGAGACATTTCTATTATGTAATCTCATTCATAAAATACAAAGGCTTCTGAGAATGGTCAGCAGAGGGGAGGGGAGGGCAGAGCTGCTGTATGTGAAAAGACAGCGTCTCTCCTCTCAGAGCCAAAGAGTGTAGCAATAGCTATATTACTAGAGCTCCAAACAATTGTCAGATGTAAATTAAAAAAGATAAGTCCAGGGGGTGACATGCACTTCGTTGAACCAAACTTATATTGTGCCTTCACATTTTACAAAGTGACTGAATTACTGAAGTTCGGCTTTAACTCAATAAAGGGAGGAAATGCCAAGGGGGTGCATCTATAGGTAAAATAGAAGAGTCATTTTTTTATAATTCTGCCAATATACAGATAAATAAAGAGTCTAGTAAAAATAAAAAGGACAAACTAACCTGTATGGGTCGTATCTGAGGAATCTGAAACTGATACCATTATTTCATATGTAGTCACTGGATCAGTATCATACACCAAATTTTCATTTACCTAAAACATTATAAAGGAAATGTATTGTATTCAATAAGTCACCCACAACAGCTAATAGAATTTATCTTTAAGTTATCCGACTAAAAGGAAAGCTAAATGGAAATGTGTTTGGTTATTATGGGTAACTGCACTTAGTTCATCTTTGTTCATGGCCATTGCTCATCATACTGTTTTAAAATCCAATGTCAGCCCCTTTATTTTTAAATTTGGGTTAGTGGAGAAGATCAATAAGCCTATGTCAAGTTTTTATTGCTGTGTCCCTTTTTTGGGAGATATTCCCTCACCTCCCTTTCTATTTGATGGGTGAGAAGAAGGAAGTCATAGCGAGTGGCAGGATCAACAGGCAATTTCCCCAAAAGCAAACTTATATTTAAAAAAAGTTAAATATAAACCATAAAGTTCGGTAGGTAAGTGTTAATGTCTTTTAAGGATAAGGGGTGGTATAACTGATTTATTTAGCAGAAATGGGAATTTAAAAAAATCATACTATTTATAACATTGATCTGTAAAATATTTGTGACATATCTGGTTGAAAGAAACACAGCCTCACCTTTATAACATTTGGATTGTTTGTTTGTTGAAATAATTTGTCTGGTCCAATTGGGCCGCTGCTGGGAAGGTATTTCAAGGGATTTGGAGGTACATCCAGGTCGTGGCAATTCAATGTTGCAATAACGGTGTCTTTTCTAATAGGTTCTGGATTCGTAAAACTATAAAAACATATACAATAAGATACTGAACAATCATATCACAAAATACTGTGAACACCAGGGCTGCCTTTGACATTTGGTTCTAGAACAGATGTCCCCACTGAAATACCAGTATGTCTCCTCACCTCCTGTACCAGGGACAGCCATAACATTGCCTATTACATTTTATTACAGTGACATTGGTCCCCAGAAACAAATGCAGAAAGTGACTCTCCTGAGTAGGGACACAGACATCAATAAAAACTTGGCGTAAAAGGATGAAAGTGCCAGGAATTGCTGTAGAAAGTCCAGAAAGTTTTCTTTTTTAAAAGGCCATTTGCATCTGTCAAAATGGTACATGCAAAATAATTGATGTCCCATTGATTATTTGTGTACAGTTTTTATTATGTTTATCGTTTTACGTCCCCTACCTAATGGGACATCAGTTATTTTCTATTTACCATTTTAACGGGAGCTAATTGACATTTTTTTTACTAATTATATTCTTCATGTTGCTCTTATAGCCCTGATAAATGGGAACCCGTCAACCCCTTGAAACACATAGGCTTTTACAGAATGTGATTTTCTTCAATCAAAGTTTATTGGAAAATGTTTACATAAAAAAATTTCATACATAGATGGTACTGTCATTCCACCAACCACAATACAATACAGAAAAATCTCAATGAAGACAAAATAGCAACACATAGGCATGCGCAGGGGGTGTGTCAAGTGTGCCTGGGTAAACCCTAATCACTACATGTGGTGCCAAAGCCCCCTACTACCAGGCTTCCCCCACTTTGTTGACGCCCCCCCCCTCGCAGTGCTGCTGGCTTTACCCATAAGTTTGTAACTATAATGCTGGCCATACACAAAATTATATTCTATACAAGATAAGGGCCTTCGGTGTGCGTAGGGGGTGTGCCAGGTGTGCCTGGGTGCACCCTCATCATGATGTGTGGTGCTGATTCCCCCTCCTGGCCAGGCTTGCCCCCACAGTGCTGCTGGCTTTCCTCTTCTCCTCTCCCCTCGTCTGCTGCGGGGAATGTTTCAGAATGGAGAACAGGGGAAGATACTAGTAAATATGTCATTTACCGGCCCCTTCCTTTTCTAAATAAACACAGTGAACACTCACTATCTTCATTCATAACAGAAGCACTAATATTATGAGCGATATTTCCATGAATATGACTGCATATAACATACATGAGGAGAGTTCTCACCTGTACAAATACTCATCACAGAATGGAGGGTTGTCATTAATCGGGAGGATAGTAGCTGTGACAAATATTGATGCACATTTATTGTCCCGGTCGCAGACCTTCACATTATAGGACTGAATGTTGACAAATCCAAAAGCCTCACTGTCCATGATGGATATTATGATCACTGTTCCGGTCTCTGTTGAAAAGAAATTACTTTTTTTTTTTTTTCTTTCAACATAATTGTAATCTATCATTAAAGTAGAACTACAGTATCTCACAAAGTGACTACAATGTAAAGTAGTGAGTGTACAGCTTGTATAACAGTGTAAATTTGCTGTCCCCTCAAAATAACTCAACACACTAACATTAATATCTAAACCACTGGCAACAAAAGTGAGAACACCCCTAAGTCAAAATGTCCAAATCGGGCCCAAAGTGTCAATATTTTGTGTGGCCACCATTATTTTCCAGCACTGCCTAAACCCTCTTGGGCATGGAGTTCACCAGAGCTTCACAGTTTGCCACTGGAGTCCTCTTCCACTGCTCCATAACCACATCACGGAGCTGCTGGATGTTAGAGGCCTTGGGCTCCTCCACCTTTTGTTTGACAAAGATGCTCCACAGATGCTCCAATAGGGTTTAGGTCTGGACACATGCTTGGCCAGTCCATCACCTTTACCCTCAGCTTCTTTAGCAAGGCAGTGATCATCTTGGAGGTGTGTCTGGGGTCGTTATCATGTTGGAATACTGCCCTGCGGCCCAGTCTCTGAAGGGAGGGGATCATGCTCTGCTTCAGTATATCACAGTACATGTTGGCACTTATGATTCCCTCAATGAACTGTAGCTCCCCAGTGCCGGCAGCACTCATGCAGCCCCAGACCATGACACTCACACCACCATGCTTGACTGTAGGCAAGACACACTTGTCTTTGTACTCCTCTTCTGGTTGCCGCCACACGCTTGAAACTATCTGAACCAAATAAGTTTATCTTGGTCTCATCAGACCACAGGACATGGTTCCAGTAATCCATGTCCTTAGTCTGCTTGTCTTCAGCAAACTGGTTGCGGGCTTTCTTGTGCATCATCTTTAGAAGAGGCTTCCTTCTGGGTCGACAGCCATGCAGACCAATTTGATGCAGTGTGCGGCATATGGTCTGAGCACTGACAGGCTGACCTTCCACCCCTTCAACCTCTTCAACAATGCTGGCAGTACTCATATGCCTATTTCCCAAAGACAACTTCTGGATATGACCCTGAGCACGTGCACTCAACTTCTTTGCTCGACCATGGCGAGGCCTGTTCTTAGTGAAACCCATCCTGTATAACCGCTTTATGGTCTTGGCCACTGTGCTGCAGCTCAGTTTCAGGGTCTTGACAATCTTCTTATAGCCTAGGCCATCTTTATGTAGAGCAACAATTCTTTTTTCAGATCCTCAGAGAGTTCTTTGCCATGAGGTGCCATGCTGAACTTCCAGTGACTAGTATGAGAGAGTGATGACACCAAATTTAACACACCTGCTCTCCATTCACACCTGAGACCTTGTAACACTAACAAGTCACATGACATTGGGGAGGGAAATAGTCAATTGGACCCAATTTGGATATTTTCACTTTAGGGGTGTACTCACTTTTGTTGCCAGCGGTTTAGACATTAATGGCTGTGTGTTGAGTTATTTTGAGTGGACAGCAAATTTACACTGTTATACAAGCTGTACACTCACTACTTTACATTGTAGCAAAGTGTCATTTCTTCAGTGTTGTCACATTAAAAGATATAATAAAATACTTACAAAAATATGAGGGGCGTACTCACTTTTGTGAGATACTGTATAAGCAATTTTATTTTCATTTTGGAAAGAGCAAGGAAGGCTTATAACCCCTGCCAGCTTTTTTTTCGCCATCTGTGTCTTATTGGGGAGATTTCCCTTTACTTCCTGCCACATAGCCAAACAGGAAGTGAGGGGAAATCCCTGAAAATAAAGGAATTCCTTGGGGGCCACCAGAACTAGTGTCCCCATTGGAAGATTTCCCCTCTCTTACCTTTATGACAACTCAAAAATATGGGATTTTCTCTTACCTTCACTTTCAATGATAATGATAAAATAGGACCAAAAGAGAGGGTGAATCTCCTCAACAGAGACACAGACAGCAATAAAAACTAACAGGTGTTCTAATCCCTCTCCAATCTATCCAAAACTACAAAACAAAAGAAATGAATTCCTTTAGTTATACATTAAAGCCCAATAAACTAGCCAAATACATTCCAGGTGCTTTAAAACAAAAAGTGTTTAAAGTCTTAGAGTTCGTTTTCATCGAAGCATCACCACCCTGAGTAGAAAAGGCTGTCCCTTGCCAGTATACTGGCCTTTGCGTTTTGTTTGAAAGCAGCTACCCCTCTGCAGAGATATAGCACATTCCAGGCCAAGTCAAAGCTAGAGCTCTCCAATCAGCAGGAAGCATAAACTTTGCTGTTTGAACTTGTTGTCTGTTGTCATCTCATGACTACGGCCATCACTACACAGCACATGACTCCTTACAGCAGGTCAGCAGATTGCAGTGCATAGTGGGAAATTCCCTCACTGCCAAACAATATTCAGAAAATCACAGGGAGTGTGTTGTGCGCTTGTAGCAGGCATTTTAGCTCAGAGCTTTAGCTACTGAGCTCTGTAATAAAAATGCTTTTTAAGCATGGCTTTTGGTACACATGTGAAAAGGAGCTGATCTGCTGCCTGGAAGTCATAATAATAAATCCTCATATACAGGCAGTCCCTGAGTTACAAACATCCAGCTTGCAAATGACTCATACTTACAAACAGAGAGAGACAACAAGAAGTGAGAAGAAATCTACCCCTAGGAAGAAAAATTCACTCCTGTAAGAGTTATCATGGGAAAAAGGTGTCTCCACTGAAGGGTTATCACCAATCCTTGTATCCACAACAAACCAAAAATTTCAAAATCCAATTGTCACACGGACAGAAAATGAGGTGCAATCTTCAGAACAGGGGCACAGACAGCAAAAGGAATTAAGGAGGAAAAAGGAATTAAGGAGGAAAAGAATATATAAAACCACTGTACTTTACTGTTAAACAGCCGGATCTTATTGGTCCTTATTTGTCTAGTGTCTGTCTATATTACACCACAGCTAGGAAAGTTTTCACTTTGCCAAAATTTCAGTTTTGGGTATGTAGCACTGCCCCCTTGGGGACTGTTGGATATTACACTTTCGGGTCCCCCTGGGTTACTGTTAGCAATACTGGCATTCAAAATTTAACACTTCTTGGCTCAGTCAATTACCAGTCCAGGGGTATTCAGTTGTTTTTGGGGTTTTATTTTAAAAAGGGATGGGAGAAGGGAATACTGTGATACTCCAAATTAACTATTCATAGGATTGAAGACTTATAATTCTTGATAGAGCCAGGCTGTTGATTCACCCTGCCAATTAACTAAATTCTCTTCAGGACACTTTCCTAGCATCCTCTTTCTCGACCACTGACACCCGTCCTCTGACTATCCTACTTCCCGGTGGCCCCCCTCAGGTCAAGCCCCTTGACACGATCCCCTGTACTCACGATAATGTTTTTTCTAGGGTCTCCCGTGTCTCCCCCTCTGTCAGTTTTCCTGGACCTCTGTGTTCAGCTCCGTTCCTCTGGCCCTCAGGAGGACCTCCTGATGCCACGTGCCACTGCTACAGAGGAGGAGGCAGCTACCCCCCTCCCTCCGGAACTCTGCTCACCAGCCAAAGACCCACAGCACATGTACTCTTGGCTTTTATACAGTATCCCAGAATGCACCAAGACCGCCTGTCTCTGCCAATCACCAGGACTGTATCAAAGCCTTTGTACCCATTGGTCAGGTTTCCTCCCACTGTCCAACATGCCTCCCTATTGGACCAGTGTGAAACACTCTCTAGACTCAATGAATCACACACTGAGCACACTGAGCAGACCTCATTTACACAGCCTGCTCTCCGCTAGACAGAAAGCAATATAGATTTGCCTGCTGCTCCTCTCATAGCCAGACAGAGCTAAAAGCTATACTCTCTCACTAGCACCTACCTAGGAGGGTGTTATAGGTAATTCAGCAAAATGCATTGGAGTCAATAGGGCAGGTGAAATAGTTTGGATTGGATTTTGAAGGGCTAGCACACCTGACAAGTTTTACTGCTGTCCTTTTTTTTTTTTTTTATACAGGGAAACGGGGGAAATACTCTAACAGAGATATTTCTTCTGCTGACAGCTGCCTAGAAGGGATTGCCCCACCTTAGAGAGGTTTTCTCTAGGGCATGAAATAAAGTTAAATCTCCCCAATAGGACATAGATGGTAAAACACCTGGCAGGGGTTTAACTATTACCTACTCTATCCAAAATGAATAAATAAACACTTTGTGGTGGTTATTAGGGTAGGATGGGCTTTAAATGGTTCCTAAGTGCAAAAATCTGGGACCTGTTAGAATTAGATTTTTAGATTAGAGTTAGATTTTAGTTAAAGAAAAAAAAAAAAGTCATGTGATTTGTTCTGTAAGAAAATTTTGGCAAAGCAATTCATGGGAAAATTTGATGCTAATTTCAAACAGATGCAACAGCCAGAGAATGAAGCTGTTAAACTGATTTGCGATTGCACAATTCCAGAGAATTTTAGAGACTTTGAAAAAATGACATCCAGGATTTTTTGCCCATCTCAAACTGGATGTAACCATCAACATAGGATCAGAAAACAGAACTTGTTATGCCAGTACCTTTATGAATGGTGAAGTATGGATTTCCAGGGTCCAAATAAAATGTGAGATCATTCATTAGATCAGCATCAAAGCCATTGCAAGTGTTAACTGTTGTTCCAATTGGAAGTTCCTCAATGAGCTGGATATTAGCTCTGTTTCCAGATCGCTCTGTCTTTGTGCTGTTACTGTTTTCAGTGATACTGGAAAAGCTGTGTAATGAAGACAATATATTTATATTATATATCAAAGTGGTAAATCCAGCAATTCTACTTCTGATATACTTGGAAGAAAAATCACCTCATGGGCAATCGCGTGGTGTTGAATAATATCTTCCATATTTCAGAAAATAATAATTTCTCCGCAATTAATTGCCTTCACTCTCCCGTTTTTTTTCAAGATTCATTCTGCCCAATGTTAATATTTCAGCTTTCTTTGGACACCTGAGAGGTTGGATAGGGACATCTAAAGAATCCCAGACTGACCAGAAGACACTGCTCAACAAAAGGCCAAGTAGTCTTTTATAAAGGTGGGATTACTTCAAAAAGACGTGTGAAAATATTGGCTTTTAACCACTTTACCACCGGAGGATTTTGCTGTCTTACGTCCAGGCCACTTTTTGCTATTCGGCACTGTGCGACTTTACCTGACAATTGCGCGGACATGCAACGCCGTACCCAAACAAAATTATGTCCTTTTTTCCCACAAATAGAGATTTCTTTTGGTGGTATTTGATCACCTGTGCGATTTTACTTTTTGCGCTATAAACAAAAAAAGAGCGACAATTTTGAAAAAATAACAATATTTTTCAAATTTTTTTATATGAAATTCCCCCACCCCCGAAAATGTAAAAAGCTAATTTTTTTTATCATTTTAGGCCAATTTGTTTTTTGCCACATATTTTTGGTTAAAAAAAATCGCAATAAGCGTATTTTGATTGGTTTGCGCAAAAGTTATTGCGTTTACTAACTAAAGGAAAGATTTCTGTCATTTTTGGTGTTTCTTTTTTAACGAGTAATGGCGGCGATCTGCGATTTTTTTTTGCGGGACTGCGACATTGCGGCGGACAGATCGGACTCTTGACTAACATTTTTGACACTTTTGGGGGTACCAGTGACATTACTACAGTAATCAGTGCTATATATATGCACTGTTACTGTAAAAATTACACTGGCAGGGAAGGGGTTAATTTTTATTGGTGATCAAGGGGTTAATGTATGCCTGGTGCTTACTAACGTGTGTGGGGGGAGGTGACTGAGTGACACAGGGACAGATCGCAGGTTCAGCTATGCTGAACCCTGCAATCTGACCCTGTCTGTCACTTGGGAGATCCGCCCGCTTTGTTTACACAAGCGGGCGGATCTCCAGACTCGATTCCCCGACGATCAGGGAAGAGCGGTGGTGATCACCGACGCTCCTCCCCTGGCCCGACTCCTGCTGTAACTGAATACAGCGGGAGCGAGCCTCCGGCGGCGCGCCGCCCACAAGGGGAGGAGTCCAGCGACGTAGGTCTACGTCGCTGGACGGGAACGAGCCACTTTGCCGCAGTACAGTCAACGTGACTGGTCGGCAAATGGTTAAACTTTGGCATTCATTACAGCTACAATATACAGACCTTAAGATGTATACCTAAAGTTTACATATAGAATTTTATTACAAAGTTTAAAAACAAAGATACATAGAATCAGTTAATAAATACACTGCTCAAACAAATTAAAGGAACACTTTTTCAAGTTAGTTAAACTCCTGGGATATTGATCTGGTCAGTTAAGAAGCAGAGGGGGTTGCTAATCAGTTTGAGCTGGTTTGGTGTTAATAAAATTAACAGCAGGTGCACTATATGGGCAAAAATAATGGCCTCCAAAACAGGAATGGTTTTACAGGTGGAGGTCACTGACATTTTTCCCTACTCATCTTTTCTGACTTTTTTTTTACTAGTTTTGCATTTGGCTAGGGTCAGTGTCACTATTGGTACTGTGAGGCGAAACCTGGACCCTATAGAAATTGCACAGGCAGTCCAACTCCTCCAGGATGGCACATCAGTACTTGCCATTGCCAGAAGGTTTGCTGTTTCTCCCAGCACAGTCTCAAGAGCATAGAGGAGATTCCAGGAGACAGGTAGTTACTCTAGGAGCGCTGAACAGAGCCATAGAAGGTGTATAACCCATCAGCAGGACCGATATCTGCTCCTTTGTGCAAGGGGGGGACAGGATGAGCACTGCCAGAGCGTTACAAAATGATCTCCAGTAGGCCCCTGGTGTGAATTTCTCTGACCAAACAATCAGAAACAGACTTCATGAGGGTGGCTTGAGGGCCTGACAGCCTCTAGTGGGCCCTGTGCTCACTGCTGAGCACTGTAAAGCTTGATTGGCATTTGCCATTGAATACCAGAAGTGGCAGGCCCACCAATGGCACCCTGTGCTTTTCACAGATGAGAGCAGGTTCCCCCTGAGAAAATGTGACAAATGTGAAAGGGTCTGGAGAAGCCGTAGAGAACGTTATGCTGCCTGTAACATCATTCAGCATGACTGGTTTGGTGGTGGGTCAGTGATGGTCTGGGGAGGCATATCCATGGAGGGACGCACAGACCTCTACAGGTTAGACAATGGCACCCTGACTGCCATTAGGTATCGGGATGAAATCCTTGGACCCATTGTCAGACCCTACGCTGGTGCAGTGGGTCCTGGGTTCCTCCTGGTGCATGACAATGCCTGGCCTCATGTGGCGACAGTATGCAGCCAGTTCCTGGAGGATGAAGGAATTGATACCATTGAATGGCCCCAAGGCTTGCCTGACCTAAATCCAATTAGAACACCTGGGGTTTATTATGTTTCGGTCCATCTGACGCCGCCAGGTTGCACCTCAGTCTGTTCAGGAGCTCAGTAAGGCCCTGGTCCAGATCTGGGAGGAAATGCCCCAGAATACCATAGGTTGATCATTTTCATTTCCATCAAACTTTGTTGCATCCTTTCGTTCCTAACACATTACCCAGTCCATATCAGTATAGATATCCAGCATGATATTTTTCCCCATTGAGATCTGATGAGTTTTCAAAGTGTTTCTTTAATTTTTTTGAGCAGTGTAAAAAAGAGGATTACTGCCATATAAATCAAATCCACGCATTTCCCGGTTATCGCCACTTCTTTAAGACATTATATCCCCATAGGGGGAGGGGGATAGCCCCCCTTTTTTGGTTTCAAGCTTTTATATGCAAATTGTAAATATATACCTTTGCATTATATTCATTGTATACTTTTTTGAATTTTAGATTTAAAATGTTTCATGTTGGATATCTGTCGTGTATGAATATAATGTCTTAAAGATGCTTTAGTAACCTCAAAACGCTTTGATTTGATTTTGGCTTTGTTCAGGTCTCCGGCCAGCTGGCAGACATGCTGACTGGTGGCCAGGGTCTCCCAGTGGGACAGGAGACCCGGCCGTAGCAGGGGAAGGCGGCATAAGGGGGGGACAACGGCCGCTGCTTGTTATAATGGCTGAGCAGGTAATTAGCCACATCGTTTGCTATCACAAGAAAGCCGACCATCGACTCTAAATAACAGTACTGGGGTGATGCCTAGAGCTGCAGGCATCATCCTGGTACAACCACTTCAGCAAATGGCATACAGGTATGTGATTTTGTGTGAAGTGGTTAATAACTGACCACATTAAACAGAAGAACAAACCGTGGTCATTTCTCTAGCATTGTTGAGACTTCAGCCAACCAATGATCAGATCCTGACACACCCCCTCTGCACAGCTATTCACTGACAAGCTCAGTGTGCTGCTGCTTTTCCTAACCCTAGCTCTTATGCAGCTGAGAACAGAGGGAATGTGATTACTATAAAAAAAAAGGGGGAAAAAGGTATTTATAATGTTTTTTTTAAATCTATACAAAAATGTTTTGCCTTTCATTTCAACTTTAACTGAATGGGTTGTTTTACAAGGTGGTCGTTTACAATCACTGTAAAGTTAAAGCTTCTCCACATACCCAATCACATCCTGCAGAACACTGGTACATTTTTTTTTTTTTGGCCTCGTCTATAACTCCATATGCCATCAGGCATGTTACCTAACTATACATATAGTTTTTCCCATTATCAGAGTTATAGGCACTCCGAAGTTAAGGAATTCCTCCTTAAGTAACTTATTACACAGAAAGAAGGAACTGATTCTAAAGTATATATAAAGCTGAAAACTTTGACTTGCATATGATTGGATGGTTGAAGTCAGTAGAGCTTTACTGTATTTACTAAGCTTAATGAAAATTCTCTTTGCGAAGTCAAGGGCCTATATTAGTATAGGAAATTAACCCCTATATCTCTAAAAAGTGAGGGAAATTCCTTCTTAGAAACAGGAACAAGTCCCCATTAGAAGATTCCCCCTTTATTCTTGTTCTGTTGACAATTCAAAATTTTGAAGCTCAGTCCTAGTGCCAATGGGAAATTAGAGAGATTGGATCTTCATAGCGGATGGCATTGAATACCTGACAGAGGTTCTAACCCCCCACCACTATCCTACAAAGGAAGTTTTGGTTTTAGATACACTTTAACACCTTCTTAGTCCTGCAGCGGAGCTACCCTTGGATATGGAACTGGCTAAAAGGGCGTGTCCAAAGGGTGGTAATAAACAGCGCATACTCAGACTGGTCTGAGGTAGTAAGCGGGGCGCCCCAGGGCTCAGTCCTGGGACCAATCTTGTTCAATTTATTCATAAACAGCATTGAGGACGGGATCAGTAGTTCGTTATCAGTTTTTGCAGATGACACAAAATTGGCCAGGGCAATAACTGCACAGCATGAAGCTGATATCCTACAGAATGACCTGGACAAAATAACGGAGTGGGCAACGACATGGCAAATGAGGTTTAATGTGGAGAAGTGTAAGGTTTTGCATTTGGGGACTAAAAACATAAAAACACAATACACGTTAGGAGGGGAACCCTTGGGGGAATCAAAAATGGAGAAGGATCTGGGAGTCTTGGTTGATGATAGATTAGGCAACAGCATGCAATGTCAAGCGGCAGCTGCCAAAGCCAGCAGAATATTAGCATGCATAAAGAAAGGGATGTATTCCAGAGATAAGACTATAATCCTTCCACTTTATAAAACTCTGGTCAGACCGCATCTGGAGTATTCTGTCCTGTTCTGGTCGCCAGTCCTCAGGAGGGATGTGTTGGAGCTGGAGAGAGTCCAGAGAAGGGCAACTAAACTGATTAGGGGATTGGAGGACCTTAATTATGAAGAGCGTCTGCATTCGCTTGATTTATTCTCCCTGGAGAAGAGACGCCTGAGGGGGGACATGATAGCAATTTATAAATATCTCAATGGGGATCTCAGCTTAGAAAAAAAGCTGTTCAGTCGAAGGGATTGCATGAGGACAAGAGGGCATACAATGCGATTAGAGGAGAAGCGTTTTAACCTCAGGCAACGTGGGTTTTTTTTTACTGTTAGGGCTACAAGATTGTGGAATTCTCTACCACAAGAGGTGGTTTCTGCAGGAAGTATGGTGGCTTTCAAAAGACTCTTAGATGTACATCTCAAGGATCAGGACATTCAGGGCTATGTGAGATGATTACAGCCACACACACCTACACAGGTTGAACTGGATGGACTATTGTCTTTATTCAACCTCACCTACTATGTAACTATATAACTATGTACCCTTCATAGTACATCTGAACATCAGATTGGTTGTACTGCAAAGATCTACAGTGACTTTAAATTTTTCTCCAGTGCAAATGCAGCGCACACAGTGTAATGGGTTTGCTCCTTCTCAGGTAAATGAGGAGTATTGCTAAGAGCAATTGCATACATTTTTCTACTCTTAGGAAAGTCTCTGCATTGCCAGAAAGGCGAGTCGCATTGCTTGCAAATAGTTCAACTTGTAGCGCTGTCCTGAGATTATACAAAGACTAGGCATCATGCGAGTTCCCCTTTACTGGATGCCACCCCACAAAATTATTAACAATGAATTACATTACAATATCTGTCACCCCACAATTTACTTACAGACAAGTCAGAGTTGGCTCATTGTCATTTATATTAGTTATATAGACCTTTATGTTTCCTGATTTTGCAAGAGTCCCATCACTTATGGTTACAGTTAGAGTATAGCTGAAAGATAATAATAGTAATAATAATAATAATAATAACAATAACAATAATAATAATAATGACAATAATAACAATAAAGGTAATACTCAGTGGAAAGAAACATTATACCGTGTTTCCCCAAAAATAAGACCAGGTCTTATATTAATTGTGGCTGCAAAAAACACACTAGGGCTTATTTTCAGGGGATGTCTTATCTATGTCCTCTGTCTTCTCTCCCGCTGTCAGCTCAGGACTCAGGAGTCATCCCAAAAAGAATCCTTAAAGTCATTGTAAAAATAAATAATTCAGTTTGTAAAAAGATTATATAATGTCCAGAGAGTCTCCTTTTGTAACTTTATAAAAAGATTATATAAAGTCCAGTGAGTCTCTTTTTGTAACTTGTCGAAAATGTCTTATTCACAGTGCCGCTGGGCGCTCACGTGGTCCGCCGGAGCTCTTCTTCCCCACTCTGAGCACTCCTGAGGGAAAGGCCAAGATCCCTGCTGACATCAGCCCGGGTTTGAGCACTACAGAGGGAGGGACCCCTGACATCAGCTGGGAAAAGAGGAGAAGATCTCCAGCGGGTCACGTGAGCGCCCAGTGGCACTGTAAATAAGGTTACAATAAAGTTACAAAAGGTGACACACTGGACATTATTTAATCTTTTTACAAAACTGATTATATTTTTTTACAAGGAATTTACAAGGGCTTATTTTCGGGGTAGGGCTTGTATTGCAGCCCTCCCTGAAAGTCACAAGGGGTCTTATTTTCGTGATGGGGCTTATTTTCGGGGGAATCACGGTAGCAGGATTCCAGTCTTTATCTAACTAAGTCTAAATCGGCTCCCACCTTCTGCCTAACTCCTATCCTACTACCCAGCAGAAGGAAAATGCTTATCCTTAAAGTGGTTCTAAATGTAGAAGGTTTTTTTTTTTTTATCTTAATGCATTATATGCATTAAGATGATGCATAGAATGCATTAAGCCCATGAGCCCATCTAGATCCAGCAATGTTGCCTGAGAGACTCGGCTGTACAGGACTCTTCCTCCTGTTTGGCCGAGACAGCAGCAGGAAGCCATTGGCTCCTGCTGCTGTCAATCAGTGAGCCAATGAAGAAAGAGAAGGTGCAGTGCTAGGCCTGTCTGAATGGACACAGGGAGCTGCAGCTCGGCTTGGGTGCCCCCATAGTAAGGTGCTTTCTGTGAGGGCACTCAGCAGGAGGGAGGGGCAAGGGGGGACAAAGAGGGACCTGAGAAGAGGAGGTTAAGGTCTGCTCTGTGCAAAACCACTACACAGAACCGGTAAGTATGACATGTTTGTTATTTTAAAAAAAATTAAAAAGGAGACTTTAGTATCACTTTAGGCTGGCCAAATATTTTACATATTTCTTGTTCAATTTCCTTTAGATTTACCTTCAGCTATGCAGTGCAAGGGCCTGCCTGATTGTATACAAATTTAAAGTGTTCAGGTTGGACTTTATATTATATGGCTATGGTAAATGTAAAGGAAAATTGTATAGTGTATGGCCAGCCTGACTTATTCTTGTCCTTCCGGTCACGTCATCTCCCGAGCAGTTGGCTTTAGGGGAGAGGCAAGATCACTGACAACAGATGGAATGCCTGGGCAGTGACCTCACTATAGGCTTAGTATGGGGCATCTGTTGTTGGCTGTCCCCCCCCCCCCCCCTTCACCTGAGGCGGGCTGCTGGGAGCCAATCCCATGGCCAGACCGTAGCCTCCTGAGAATAGAAAGCTATAAGAGCCTTTCTTCTTCAGGGTAGTTAGATTAGGAGTTAGGAGGGTTGTGGGAGTCCGGTTTTAGGGTTGGGTAGATACACTATATTGTCAAAAGTATTGGGACACCTGCCTTTACACGCACATGAACTTTAATGGCATCCCAGTCTTAGTCTGTAGGGCTCAATATTGAGTTGGCCCACCCTTTGCAGCTATAACAGCTTCAACTCTTCTGGAAAGGCTGTCCACAAGGTTTAGGAATGTGTCTATGAGAATAATTGACCATTTGTCCAGAACCACATTTGTGAGGTCAGGCACTGATGTTGGATGAGAAGGCCTTGCTCACAGCCTCCCCTCTAATTCATCCAAAAGATGTTCTATCGGGTTGAGGTCAGGACTTTGTGCAGGCCAGTCAAGTTCCTCCACCCCAAACTAGCTTATCTATTCTATATGAGGATGTTGTGTATGTGAGGATGCTGAGGGACAGTCCTCCACTGGAGGGTGGGGGAGCACCTTCTGGTGCAGGTGCCAAGAATATGGTATGTATAGGAACTTCTCTTCTCTATCATCTCCCGATGAACAGGGGCGGCCACACACTGATCGAAATTTGGCTGGTCTGCTGAACTGGCTGAATTTTAATCTGTCTATGGCCAGCTTTAGACTAGATAATTTTTTCAGTCGCTAACCAAAAACAAATGTACAGATCAAGAGTTCTGATCTCAGTCTGACTTTCCTGGTGCCCTTTTTTAGTGAATCAAAATTTTTGAAGCAAGAGACAACCAGGCAATTAGCAAGCAATGGCAGTTTCGATATTCATACGTACATTAATAAACTGTTTGCAGTTGGCCACTTATTCCTATGTCAAAGAAAAGACATTGGTTACCTCTTTGTGTTACTTTCATAATCAAACATTTCCGTGGTTGAGATTGTTCCTGTGTTGTCAATCTGAAACCCAGAGTTTCCCGGAGTAATCCTGATAGAATACTGTGAACAGATTAAGCAGCAATAGTAATGTGCAACTGGAGGAAATGTTCTAAATAAATTGCATCATAGTAACTGTACTTTATGAAAAGGGAAGGCTAAAGCATGTTTGAAATTTTTCTCCTTTGGTTTTAAATGATAATGGCACTGAATTCTTCTAAAGTGTGGCAAGGGCAAGCATAAGGTCCCTAGAGGAGAGCTGCTTGGGCCGAGTGGAGTTCCTGAACTGCAAAACTGCATCACATTAAAGTATATGCTTAGCCAAAATAACAATAAAAAAAGAAAGTATACAATACATCTCTGCAATACGTGCACTTGTCCATGTCTTATCTCTTTAAAGACCTTGCAAGTGCAGAAAAATAGCTCTTGATCTGCCGGAAATAAACTCAGCTCCTAAATGATGTATTATTTGTGGATTGAGTGGTGTTAGCCCTGCACTTTAGCTTTTGCTAAACTGCTCAAACCCTCCCACTCTCCTCATCTCTACAACATAGGTCCTAATTATTCTGTAATCCAAGATAAGAACTGGAAGGGCTAACTTGATAACACAGGATGTGTACACAAGACAGCTCTTAAAGAAGACCTTTACCCTAAATTAAGTTTAACCCCTTTACGAACACCTACCACATATGTGTGACATCATAAGGGTGGGCTTTAATGTCCACATGCTGCACATATGTGTCCTTGGGCGGCCAATGTTTCTGTGCTGAGAGCATGCTCCTTATATGCTCCCAGCACAGAGATCAAACTGTGATGGACAGCCCTTGGTCCCTGCTATTGATCAGTAGGCGGCAGGACAGGTTTCCAGTCATGTGACCACTGTCATAGTAAATCACAGTGGTCATGTGATCAGCTAATCTCTCTCCCACCCCCTCCCCCTCAGCGTGCAAATCTTTTAAAAGAGATGCTAGGGTGGGAAGAAAGGGGTTCATTTTTCCATGTCTCCTCCCTTCTCCCTGTTTCATGTTTGGATTTTTTTTTTTTCAATATAATATTTTTTTTTGTACTACAAAGCAAAACTTCTGAATTTGTTGCCTAGGTGTGAATGATGTTCTCGTTCCTCTGCACCCCCCCCCCCCCTCACGAATTCTGTGAATGAGCAGATGTACCATAGGGTTTTGGGTCCTCTGGCACACCTACTTAAACACGACTTTCCTAGAACATCGACACCTGTTTGGCTCCCCCTGTGCATGTGCAAACTGTAAAGCTCCAAAACTTTGCCATGTTTGCACAGGAAATCTCCTGCATGGGTACAGATCTGCTGAAGGGCTCTGCAAGGACCAAAAGACCAGGCAGATACCTTTGGCACATCTGCACACTAGAGATGTCCCAAACTATTTGCCGGCGAACATGGCTTGTTCGCGTTCGCCGCGGCGGGCGAACATATGCGATGTTCGGTCCGCCCCCTATACGTCATCATTGAGCAAACTTTGACCCTGTACCTCACAGTCAGCAGACACATTCCAGCCAGGAAGAGTGCTACTGCTGCTGAATAGCTAGGCCAGTGTTCTGTGTCCACTCCAGTCCTCACACACCCATCTGCTGTAAGGACAGCGTCCTGACAGCACCCCAAAAAGCCCTTTTTAGGGCTGGTACATCAGTCTGCTTTTTTATATATATATATATATATATATATATATATAAATATTGCAGTTGCCTGCCCGTGTGTGAGAGGCCACAGGCCCACAGACTGTTCTGTGTGCACACCACTCATATAGGTGTGGCACAGTACATTGCACGGTGCACGCGCAGTGCTTCAAATTGGAAGTAAGAGAACCGACCAACCATCTTTTTCCATCTCCCGGTTCCTAAAATCTATTCCATACACCGGCCCCTGATAGGGGACAAAACAGAGATTAAACTGGTAAGAACAGATTTTTTTTAATTTAAAAAAAGAGGACAGCCTCTGCGGAGCTGGGTATTTTTTGGCCGCGTTACTGAACGCTCATGCACAATGGCTGTAGGCTCATGTGTCCTTTTGCGGAGGTGACAAACCTGGTCAGTCAAACCCAAGGCAACATCATCGACCTCATCCCATATGCGTTTTTTCTGGAGCGTGCCCTGTGAAGAGTGCTGGATCAGGCCATAGATGAGCATGAAGAGGAAGAGTTGTGGTCACCATCACCACCAGAAGCAGCCTTGTTGTTGTCGATTGCTGGACCGGCAGCAATGCAGAGAGAGGAGTCTGAAGAAGAGGAGTCAGAGGAGGAAGGTGGCTGTGAGGAGGTGGAAGACCAACCACAGCAGGCGTCCCAGGGGGCTTGTTGTCACCTTTCGGGGGACCCTTGGTGTTGTACGTGGCTGGGTGGAGGAAGAGACCTTCAATGATGTCAGTGAGGACAAGGAACGAGACATGGCTAGCTTGGTATCCAACCTTGTGCAAATAAGGAGTTTGCGGCTGTGCAAATGAACTGTTTGCGGTTGTTTGCCATGCGTTAAACGGGGGAGTTTGGTCTGTCAGAGTTTGATCTGTCACTGTGAAGCGGGCGTAACCCTTACACTACCTGATCGATACACACACTGGATGTTTTGAAGCAGGTTATTCCAAACAATTTAGGAATGTTAGGTGATTTATGCCCTTTATGGATTAAAACCCGACTCTGCGACAACTACGTAATTTTCCATTGGAGTTTTGCCATGGATCCCCCTCCGGCATGCCACAGTCCAGGTGTTTGTCCCCTTGAAACAACTTTTCCATCACTATTGTGGCCAGAAAGAGTCCCTGTGGGTTTTAAAATTTGCCTGCCTATTGAAGTCTATAGCGGTTCGCCCGTTCGTGAACATTTGCAGAAATTCGCGTTTGCCGTTCACAAACGGAAAATTTTATGTTCGCGACATCTCTACTGCACACGTCATAATAACTACAATAACAGGTCTGGAGGGGGGAGAGTCAAACAAAGAGGAACAGAAGTTCCTATTTATTTTCTTGCATGACTGTATCTTTTGCACTTATCAAATAGATATAACACAAACATTTTCAAAGATTTAAAGATATATTTAGCACACCGATTTATTGAGATTGATGCTATCCTTACATCTTTTATTTGGGAAGGTAAAGCAATTAGAATTGCAAGAGACACACTCCAATTACTGGTGTTGGTGGGTGGTCTTGAAGCCCCCAATTTACAAACCTACTATATTGCCTCTCAATTGGCTAATGCTGATTGGTGTTTTGTTCCTGAAACTAACAGTACTGAAATTGCCCTGGAAACAGCAATTCTCATATCGTTTGAATCCCTCCAAAATGTAATCCATCGCCAATCTATGCTGTGTAGAGGCAGTACGAGTATTTTATATATAACACTGCAAACTTTGAAATGATCAAATCCATACCCATCTTGAGGTACACCTGTGTACTCCCCCAATGCTCCTTTATGGAATAATCTATGTTTACAAGAATTTTGACAAAGGACAGATGGGGCGTTGTGAAATTGGTTTCCCATCTGTACTCCATGGATACGTTGCGCCCCTTTGCTGAATTTCGCTGAGATTTTCACCTTCTTCATACAGCCTTCTTTAGATATCTACATACAGCTGCAAATCAGTGGTTTGCATAACATTTCTATACCTTTCCCCTTTGGAACGCCTATTAAATGACCCAGCTCACTCTAAACTTACACTGACATACTTAATTAGAAAGAAATAAAGGAGATGTCATAGGGTTTTTAGGGTGCATGAAACACAACCAATTTTTTAAAATTCCAACATTTTATTAGAATGTATTAAAATTTTATACATATCCATGTACAGTTGATCACGGAGTATGTATTAGGCAATTAATCCAGATATGTCATGATCTTTCTCAACATGTTTCACTGTTAATACATCTACTTCAAGAGTAATGGATATTGCTTTCATGCATTGGGTTAAATCTAAGAATATCTCATCTGGAGGAAAAAAGGGAACTGTAGATACTTTTGATAGAAGAAAATTTCTATAGCAATAGAATCACAGCGTTTTTACCCCATATAACGGATTACATATGAAAGACATTCCATTTGACTCAGATGGTAGAAATGTGTTCAGGTAAGTATTAGTATACCATAAGGGGAAGGGATCGACTGATTATCGGCAAAGCTGATATATCGAGGGCCGATATTGTCTTTTGCCGATATATCTGTATCGGCCTGGAACTGCCCGATATTGCCGATATTCCAAATACTGCTCTTGTACGGGTAAAATTATGTCACAAAGCATGTCATAGCAAGTCCGTTTACATATAGGACATAGCAAGTCCGTTTACAAATGTTATTGAATATGCCACTCACATATGTACAAATAAAAGATATAAGCAATTCCACATTAGCAGATCTGCTGGCAGATCGGTATCTCTCACCCACTTGCAGTAAGTGAGACCCGGGTGATAGCACTCCGTCTGGCATACGATCTCGGAGGTCACGTGCATGGTCACGCCCGGCGTGACCACGTGACCTCCGAGATTGTCATCATATGTCGGACGGAGCGGTATCACCCGGGTGTCACTTACGGCAAGTGGGTGAGAGACGGATCGGTATTGGGTGGGTGGGAGAGGGAGCGGGTGAGAGACAGAGCAGTATTGAGGGGATGCTGAACGGATCAGTATCACCCGGGGCATCACTTACGGCAAGTGGGTGAGAGATACCGATCTGCCAGCAGATCTGCTAATGTGGAATTGCTTATATCTTTAATTTTTATATATGTGAGTGGCATTTTCACTAACATTTGTAAATGGAATTATGCTATGTCCTATATGTAAACGGACTTGCTATGACATGCTTTGTGACATCATTTTACCCTTACATGAGCATCACCACCTAATGGTTGGAGGAGGAGAAGACTAGTTTTGGACCCTGACATAGGATGTACCAAAATATCGGCCCATATCGGCCGATACCAATATGCGATGGCCAAAATATTGGTATCGGCAATGAAAAACCGGTATTGGTCGATCCCTTCTAAAGAACTTAGTTTAGCCCAGCACAAATGATAAAGTGCAGACCTGGTGATTTCTTGTTTATATTTAAATCACTATCAGCAGCAGTGAATCAATCCCCATTCACTGGAATGTCTCTTAGATGTGATCCCCTCCAAGATGAGTGACATATTGAAATACTACTCCTCTTTTTACATTCTAAAACTACTAGACTTAATCTCACCATAGGTGGCATGCAGATATACCTGAACTCACAGAGGAGGTGTGGCAGGATATTCTCCCTCCACAACTCCCTACAGTTATTTAATCTAGGAATAAAGTTATTTAAAACAAATTTTTATTTGGGGCCTATTATACCCCATGTCTCCTTTTTCAACTAAATAAGATACCTTCTGCTACATGCCCCAGATGCTCAGCAGTGGATGGCACGTTTTACCATATGGTTTGGGAATGCCCATCGATTAGAGCGTTTTGGTCAGAAGTCACCGCCTTTATCAGCTCAATCTCTCTTATACCCAATATTTGTAACCATTTAAGGTGGCTTTGGGTTATATTGATGATGAGTCTCTCTCTAAAAACTATCCACTCTTTTTACACCTAGTTTTATTCTATGCCAAAAAAATCTATAACTTTACATTTGGAATCCTCAGCTCCCCAACTATAGCCTTTTGGTTTACTCTTGTTAATCATGCACTCCCCCTATACAAACTAACATATGAAGCTAGAGGATGCCCTCGTAAATTTCATAAGATATAGGATATGTGGGTTACTTCTGATCACACTGTACCACCTAGTCCTTACAGCAATGCTTAAGAATGAAACATGTCTTGCTATTTTTCCTTTTAATTTTTCTGGACTGTTGTACTTGTATACAATGTTTTGCTGACGATATTCACTTTACACTTGTAGAAGAATATGTATAGTATATTTGGTCCTTTAGCCCAGCCTTTTTCAACCAGGGTACCCAGGCACCCTGGGGTGCCTTGAGGTTTCTTCAGGAATGCCATGGCAGAATGCCTAAAAATTGCCCCAAAATTGTATAGTTTGGCATGTGGCATGTGAATAAAGTTGGCATGCCAAGTTGGCATGTGAATAAAGCTGCCTGTTACACAAAGCCCCAGGATTTCATTGTGCACCATTACAACCTTCTTGAGGGCACCTTAGCTGAGTGATGGAGAAAAATTGAAGGAGAAGAGATACATTGGAATACTAGTCAGTACCAGTTTGCAAAACTGTCTTTGCTTTGAAAGAAAAAATCACCTCTAACGTTGGGTGTCCTACATGTACTCCTGTGTTATACAAAAGTATTAGAAACGTTTTTACATTTTGGACTGGGGTGCCTCAAGACTGTCTTTAATTTTTAAAGAGTGCTTGAGACTGTTCATAATTTTTAAAGGATACCTTGACTGAAAAAAGGTTGAGAAACTGTGCTTTAGCCCATGGTCCACGTGTGGGGAATGGACATTATATACATGATATGATGACATTTATGCAATGTTTGCTTGTTTTTTTGTTTTTTTCCATTGTGACAGTTTTCTTTTTTTCCTTATTTTACACTTGCAAAAATGTTATGTTCAATCTTTTTGAATGCACAATAAAAAACTTACCTTTAAAAAAAAAAAAAAAAAAAAAGAAGATATATTGAGCAGATGAAAAGGAAGCAAATAAAAAAAAATCATTGTTAGGGGTTGCATACACTTTAAATAATTTAATTGATTAACACCAGCAATCAATAAGTATTGGTTGACTTTTGTAGCTTTAGTAGCTTTAACACTGTGGGATAGAGTTGGACAGCTTTTAAATGATTGAGAACAATAAATATTGCATTATAGCTCCACATTTACATTGGGTTAGGCTGCTTGCCTGGAATATTACTTTCTAATTTCCTGTAGTTGAGTATCATTTTTTAAACAGTTTTTATATAGCAAAAACAAGGTATACAAACAAACATTAAGTGATATTTGTACACTAAAAAGCACTTTAATGACATAAAAGAGTAATAATCTCTATGGATAACTGACACCATCGGCTGCCTCGCAGTTGACATTGTGAGTGTTTCTTAGTAACCTGTTGTTGTTTGCTATAAGTATTAATGTGTGATGACCATATTAAAGACAAAGGTTCCACCAACGGGAAAGTAAGTTGGAACATACGGTAGTTTAGCTGGCAGCATTTGTACTGGACTATGCTGTACGTCATCATAGAACTAAAATCTTTTATTTACTAAGATCCTCAAACAAAGGTGAACCTTTCATTCAATGTATTAAAGGCACAGTCCATTTAAAAGTCTTATTCATGACACATGTGGAGTTCTAGTGGGCTGAGTCTCTTAAAAGCTTGCTATACATTATATTATAACATTATTTTTTCTGGTTTTAATTCCTTGTTTTATGAAAATGAAAAATAAAAGGGTACGTCATCAAAAATTGCAGTAGAATAGAAACAGGTATCACGCGAGCAACCAGCCTCCGAAGAAGCATCTCTTGTATAGAAGATACTTTCTATATCAGTTTCTTTGGTATTTAGTAGCACTCAGAGCAAACCCATGATACTTGTATACATGCTCTCCTTTCTCTTATTTGGTGCATCTTCTTCTCTTCCATCTCAGATCTCCTTCATCTGTCTCCATCAAATGTGCTGCTTGGTGATAGAGGAAGATATAGAGCTACTGAATAGAGCAGTGGAAGACTGAAGGAAAGGTGCATTGGCCATCAGCAGAGAAGTGGGGGTGCAGTGGTAATTAGTCGAAAAGTGTGCAGGTGCAGTGGTGGTAAACGGGTAAGTTTTTCAGGTACATGTCAGTAGAGGTGTGTGGGTGTAGTGGCTGTCAGTAGAGGTGTGTGGGTCCAGTGGCTGTCAGTGGAGCTGTGTGGGTGCAGTGGCTGTCAGTAGAGGTACGTGGGCGCAGTGGCTGTCAGTAGAGGTACGTGGGAGCAGTGGCTGTCAGTAGAGGTGTGTGGGTGCAGTGGCTGTCAGTAGAGGTGTGTGGATGCAGTGGCTGTCCATAGAGGTGTGTAGGTGCAGTTGCTGTCAGTAGATGTGTGTGGGTGCAGTGACTGTCACTACAGGTGTGTGGATGCAGTGGCTTCAGTAAAGGTGTGCAGGTGCAGTGGCTATCAGTTGAGTTATTGGGGTGCATTGGTTGTCAATGGAGGTGTGGGGGTGCATTGGCTGTCAGTAGAAGTGTGTGAATGCAGTGGCTGTCACTAGCGATATGCAGGTACTGTCAGTAGCTGTGTGTGGGTGCAGTGGTTTTCAGTAGAGGTGTGCAGATGCAGTGGCTGTCAGTAGATGTGTGTGGGTGCAATGGCTGTCAGTAGAGGTGTGCAGGTGCAGTGGCTGTCCATAAAGATTTGTAGGTGCAGTGGCTGTGAAAGGATGTGTGCCAGTGCAGTGGCTGTCAGTAGATAAGTGTGGGAGCAGTGGTTGTGAGAGGATGTGTGCCGGTGCAGTGGCTGTCAGTAGAGGTGTGTAGGTGCAGTGGCTGTCAGTAGAGGTGTGTAGGTGCAGTGGCTGTCAGTAGAGGCGTGTGGGTGCAGTGGCTGTCAGTAGAGGCGTGTGGGTGCAGTGGCTGTCAGAAGAGGTGTGTGGGTGCAGTGGCTGTTAATGTAGGTGTACGGGTGCAGTGGCTGCCAGTAGATGTGTGCAGGTGCAGTGGCTGTCAGTAGAGGTGTGCGGGTGCAGCGGCTGTCAATGTAAGTGTGCAGGTGCAGTGCCTGTGAGTAGAGGTGTGTGGATGCAGTGGCTGTAAGTGAAGATGTGTGGATGCAGTGGCTGTCAGTAGAGGTGTGTAAGTGTAGTGGCTGTCAGTAGAGGTGTGTGGGTGCAGCGGCTGTCAGTGGAGGTGTGTGGGTGCAGTGGCTGTCAGTGGAGGTGTGTGGGTGCAGTGGCTGTCAGTGGAGGTGTGTGGTTGCAGTGGCTGTCAGTGGAGGTGTGTGGGTGCAGTGGCTGTCAGTGGAGGTGTGTGGGTGCAGTGGCTGTCAGTGGAGGTGTGTGGGTGCAGTGGCTGTCAGTGGAGGTGTGTGGGTGCAGTGGCTGTCAGTGAAGGTGTGTGGGATAAGTGGCTGTCAGTGAAGGTGTGTGGGTGCAGTGGCTGTCAGTGAAGGTGTGTGGGAGAAGTGGCTGTCAGTGAAGGTGTGTGGGTGCAGTGGCTGTCAGTGAAGGTGTGTGGGAGAAGTGTCTGTCAGTGAAGGTGTGTGGGTGCAGTGGCTGTCAGTGAAGGTGTGTGGGAGAAGTGGCTGTCAGTGAAGGTGTGTGGTTGCAGTGGCTGTCAGTGAAGGGGTGTGGGAGAAGTGGCTGTCAGTGGAGGTGTGTGGGCGCAGTGGCTGTCAGTGGAGGTGTGTGGTTGCAGTGGCTGTCAGTGAAGAAGTGCACGGGTGCAGTGGCAGTTAGTTATGAAACATGCACATGCAGTGGTGATATGTGGAGAAGTGTGCATCAGCAGTAAATGAGATTTATGGGTGTAAAAATTGGCCAGGAAATGTAAATCTGTGTTTACTTACCTACAGGTCGTGCGGCACAATGTTTCCAGTAGACAACATCATCCTGGGCTCCCAGAAGGGATGCCGACTTTTGGAACTATTTTTCCAGTATTAGAGCTTTGAATGGAATATGTAATGGCTAGCTCCCCTATTATTTTTTTTACAGGCTTATCCTGTAATTAATTTGTTTTTGCACACTCCACAGTAATAATTTACATGAATAATGAATACATGATTTGCTATAATGAGAGCTGACTCACCTTGTGACTGTGATTATGAAAATATGACCCAGCAAAACTTGTAAAAAATATAAAAAACTAAAAACCAAAAACTGAAAAAATAGTTTCCGTTTAAGACGATACGAAAGAGAAACTTTTAGTGAACCAGGTCCAGGGTATCATAGGCAACAATTTATCTTGGCACCTCTCTGTTCTATGCTGGCATTATTAAAAATAAAATAATACAGTAGCATGGAGTTCACAAAGTGCATTTGTTTTATATGAAGGAAAAACTATAATCTCCACTAAAGGTCATTACATACAGACAAGTAAAAGAAATTCTGACTTATTACTGTAACAAATGACTCCAGTGTCAAGGTTTTGCCAGTAAGCGATTCCGAGGAAAACTCATCGGAATTGTGTCAAGTAGCGCCATCGCAAAATGCTTTACAACTGCCGTGATTATTACCTGCAGCACATCATTATCTGGGTCCTTGGCTGCCACTTTGTAAATGACTGTGGAAACAGCAGTGTTTTCAGCTATATACAGCTCAGCGTCTAATGGGAAAAAAGTTCACAGTGATTATTTACTCTACTGCTGAAGATTTCCTAGTCAAACTGAGCATATTACCAATGCATTTGCAGAGGTTACCTACAATGGAAAGTACATGTCAGAATGATCAGTGGATCCGGAAGTAGAAGCAGCTAAAGTGATATGGGAATCTCACATGTTCTTGTACAGTATATGGCAACTGTGGCTTTGCCCTCTCCTGCATCCTAAACCTCCTTGTTGGTCATAAGACCACTCATCGCATGAAACAAAAGGGAGGTTTAGGAAGTAGAAAGTAGTAGAGCCTAGATCGAATTGTACTTGATAAGATGAGATTTGCATGGGACTTCAGCTGTCTATAGCTCCGCCTCTAAGGATCTTTATTTAAAATACAGTTTTCACTAAACATAGCATTTTTCTAAATATGCGTGTTATAGTTTTATTGTAAGGCCTTCTGGACCATAGGTCATTGAAGCCTTCATGTCTACAATAGAATGTATTTAGCAGTGTCAGTATGCATCAGTTAACTTGACAATATATTTTTAATTTGTCTACCTTTACATTGTTTATTAGGGAATTATAAAGTTTCTATTTGCTGACACATTTTAATAAATACAGTTTTTATTATATTTATCTGACAAATGGACATAAAAGTGAAAAAATGCATTTTCAGTTTACTATTTGTAAGCTACAGAGCCCCGTCAAGGCCACCCAATATTTAGAAATTTCGAGTTAAGACTACAGAAAATATTGGGTGCCATGATGGGGCTCTGTACATTGCACATGTATTTTCAAATGTGTGCAAACTAAATCCCTATTTTTTTTAGAAATTCTTTCTAAACCCCTATTTTTAACGCATATTGTTAGACATATCAATTCGGTTGGTTGCAGGCTGGTAAGTTGAGCTGGGAATTTTCTTTGCTTTTGTTTTACATGCGTTGCCCTTCCATGTGCTCCTTGCTGCAAAAACCATTTATAGGTGGGGGCAGTGGCCATTTGTTTGCACTGTTGAAATACTGGCGAGGGGACATACTAGCGCCCTTGTTGCCATTGTGCTATATACTGGGTGTCTGGTGCGCCCATGTGCATTTAGGGTGGGGTGGGCTCCCTCCAGGCTCACCTGCCCTCTATCTTTCTATTATAATGCATGTGCTTCCACTGTGGGGGCTCTGAAAATTTAGAGTTAGGACTACAGAAAATATTGGGGTGCCTTGACGTGGCTCCGTGGCTTACGCATGTATTTTCAAATGTGTGCAAAAGAAAGCCCTGTTTTTAACATATACTGTTAGACAGGACAATTCAAAATGGTTAGCAGGCTGGTTGATAAGTTGAGCTTGGATTTTTTTTTGTTTTGTTTGGTCTGTCAAGCCTACCTCGCTAGAGCTATGGAGATGTTTGAAGTTTTCTTTCATTTGACTACACGCACATATCTTAAAGTTCCCAGCACCTCTTTGAGTATGTTGTTCCAAAACACCAGGTCCAAGTCTTGTTACATAAGGGTGAAGGTAAAGGGGAACGTCCACAGTCCTTTAAAAGTTTTGACTTACGTGGCGTAGCAGAAGAGCACAGGGACTGCAAGGATGCTTTTTCTGCATTTTATAAAGTGAACTTTATTTTAAGTTACTTTGCCTACTGGCCTATGGGTAAACTTTAGGAATGACGACTGGATTTTTTAATTAGCAACACACAATTATGTCCAAGCCATACCATTGTGCTCCCACAAACAGCTGAAAAAATCCATCCCTGTATTACCTTGTCTGGCCAGTGTTCCGGTAAAGACTGGAGCCTTGTTGACATGGGTAATTTCGATAACAATGGACTGTGTGGCCGTCGTTTTTTTGCTGTCCTCCACCAGGATTTGCAGAGTATACAATGGCACAGCTTCAAAGTTCAGCTTGGGCTCATTTGTTGTTATTAGCTAGATAGAAGGATTAAGCCAAACATGAGTCAAAGCCAAATTATGTAGATTAATATAATTAAGATAATGCATGTCCCTTCATATATAATTTCATCCTGTATACTCGGCATAACTAGATCTCCCTTGAATAGCCATTCAGCTTGAATTTAATTCCTTTAAATAAGGTCATTCTATAATGTTTCGAAATGGGACCTAAAGGGAAACTATAGAGATTGCTCTATCAGGTTTATTCAATATGACAGTGCAAAGAGCAATTATAATGCTCAAAGTGCAATGATCCACAACAGCCTTTCACATATAATCTCAAAGCCTAGCCAGAGAGGCGAAAGTCACCCCCAAGAAAGAATGGTGGAGAGACATCTGTCCATTGTCTGTAGTGCTGCAACCCTTCTGTTTCCTGCACAACTTACCAGTTTACACCTTCCTTCTCTCTTTCTATTAAAGCACATAAAGCACATCAATGTGTATAAAAAGCACATTAAAGCAAATAAAGTACACATGATGAGAAAATCGGACAAGCGATCATCAATTTATTGTGCATGCTAGTCTCATATCAAACAGGGGGGGGTTACTAAAGGTATGAAAATGTTTGTATGAGAGAATACACATTTTTACGTACATAGCTATGTTACAGTGTGGAAATGGAGGTGATGTAATGCACCCCTCTTCTAGCCACACATTTAGTCATTTCGTTTGCAACAAGTTTCCCTAAATTTATTTTTCTGAGCATAGGCAATTTTTTAATGGGAGGGAGGGAGGGAGGGTGCTTTAATACGAGCAAAAGGCAGGCTTGCCTGTGAGTTCTGCATGCCATAGTAATAGAAATCAATCTCCATTCAAAACTGTTATGCATTTGTATTCTACCATAACCTGACACACAGCTCAGTTGATTTATCTTTTCCTACAGTATATCTGCTTTGCATAGTACAGGCAGGCAGACAAACGGCATGACTTTAATCTGAAGTGTATTGCCCAAAAAATAAAAATAGAATATATTTATATATATTGCAGCTTACCAATCCATAGATGTGGTGGCTGCATTGGTTTTATTTTTCAGGCTTTCTTTGCTTTATTTTCACCTGGAGAGCCTGTCAGTAGTACACTTTGTGATTATTCACTGTAAGGAGTAGCAGCATTGTCCCCCTAGGGTGCTCTTCTGATTTGGACTACAAACATCTATTTTCCTCTTTTCAACATTTCTGACAGGTACAACAAGTACATTTTGTACTTGCAGTAAATGTACTTAGCCTGACAGAATGAAACAAATGCAGCCACCACACCCAAGGACTAGTAGTTTGCAATATATTGAAGTCACACCAAATAACATCCATATTCTCCAAAAATTATATGCATTCTCTACTTAATGACCATGTAATTTATCTTTTATGAAATTGTTTCTTAGTGTATTTTTCTGTCTCCTTGTAACGTCCACCTGAACCTCTCCTTTCCCTCTTTACTTCAGTTTTTTTGAATGAGCTCTATGGACACTACAAATCACATAGTCCATCACTGGAGCAAGCAAGAGAGGGTGGCTATTTTCCTACATACAATAGGTTAATAGGCAATGAATGTAGCCACCCTCTAATAGAAAGTCAGTTCTCAGTAGTGATGATCGGACTTTTGAAAAGTTTGGTTCGGCCAGAACACCCAAATTTCCCAAAAGTTCGGTTCAGATTCCAGAACCCCATTGAAATCAATGGGACCCGAACTTCTGGAATCAAAAAACACCATTTTGAAGCCCTAAAACCCAATAAATGCCCCTAAAAAGTGCCTAGGGTTCTGGGTCATGCCCCAGGGACTATGAATCACAAAAAAAAAGTTCTTAAAAATTGTCGTTTTTGATAGAGAGCCAATTATTGAAAAAATTATTGAAAATAAAAATTAGATTTCTTTGTATTTAGTGTCTGGGGGGTCTAAAAAGTGTACCTGTGAAGTTTCAGCTCTGTAGCATGTCCAGAACCAGAAAAAAAAATGATTATTTTTCTTAGAATTTCAGTAGCGCAGGGATGGTGTTACCCTCCTTTCACACCTGGGCGTTTTTGTTTCAGGCGTTTATTGGGCGTTTTTTTGGGCGTCTTTGGAGGCAGGCATGACATCTGAACTTCTGTATAGGGGTATATATATATATATATATAATATATGTGTGTATGTGTGTGTGTGTGTGTGTGTGTGTGTATATATATATATATATATATATATATGTATGTGTGTGTATATATACATATATATATATATATATATATACACACATATATATATATAATATATATATATGCATATATGTATACCCCTAACCCAGAATCTGCATAGTGGGGTCACCCTGACATGGAAGAGTTTGGTCACCCTGGAATTGCAGAGTTAGTTCACCCTAAACTACACTACGGTCACCCTGACACTTAAAACTTTCCCTACAAAAACTAGATTATTGAATCTAACTATACAGTAGTGGTATATAGTACCCTAACTACACTGCATATCCCTTTCCTCACACTAATAATTGCAAAATGACAGCCTCTCTATTACAGTGCTAGAGGTTTGGCGGGGCTATGTTATATACTGGGGGGCGTATGGGGGGCGTATTCACTCCTGATTGGCCTCTGGACCCCATAGTCCCACCAATCGGCTTTTACTGATGTTTCTGGGCCAATCACAGGCTTTTAAAGCCCAGTTCCTGTCCCATTGCATTTTGGGCGGTTCTGGTGGCCGAATTCCGAACTTTTACCGCAAAAAGTTTGGAATTCGACCTAATTTCGAACACCCAATGTTCGGGTCGAACCGATGGTCGACCCGAACCATTCGATCATCCCTACTCAGCAGCAAAAAAAAAAATTTAATTTGGGGATTTGTAGGAGGCTGAGAGCAATAAATAGATGGTACAGTTTAGTGGCAATTTGAATTTTTGTTGTTGGGTTTAAATATTTGTGCAGATATATTCTGAAATGTTCTAGTATCTGATTTACAATCTTCTTTAGACCTACCAATGATAACTTTGTAGTACAAAGCCTAGTTAGACCAGTTTCTGGGTATATAAAAAATAATGGCACACTTTTTTCCTGTCAGCTCTAGTTTTTTTGAGATACCGCATAAATGTCTTATACAGTGCCTGTATTCATACCCCTTGAAATTTTCCACATTTTGTCATGTTACAACCAAAAACGTAAATGTATTTTATTGGGATTTTATGTGATAGACCAACACAAAGTGGCACATAATTGTGAAGTGGAAGGAAAATGATAAATTATTTTCACGTTTCTTTTTACAAATACCGTAAATATGTGAAAAGTGTGGCATGCATTTGTATTTGCAGACTTTAACAGGTTTTCTTCTATGATTGTCCTGCATTTGGCTCCATCCACCTTCCCATCAACTCTGACCAGCTTCCCTGTCCCTGCTAAAGAAAAACATCCCTGCTGCCACCACCATGCTTCACAGTGGGGATGGTGTGTTCAGGTTGATGTGCAGTGTTAGTTTTCTGCACCACATAGCATTTTGCTTTTAGGCAAATAAGTTTAATTTTGGTCTCATCTGACCAGATCACCTTCTTCCACATGTTTGCTGTGTGCAACCCATGTCTTCACGCAAACTGAAAATGGGACTTCTTATGGGTTTTTTTTCGACAATGGATTTCTTCTTGCCACTCTTCCATAAAGGCCAGATTTGTGGAGAGAGTTACCATGGGCCTCTTAGCTGCTTCTCTGATTATTGCTCTGCTTCCCTGGCCTGTCAGTTTAGGTGGATGGCCATGTCTTGGTAGGTTTGCAGTTGTGCCATACTCTTTCCATTTTTGGATGATGGATTGAACAGGGCTCTGTGAGATATTTTTTGTATAACCTAACCCTGCTTTAAACTTCTCCACAACTTTATCCCTGACCTGTCTAGTGTGCTTATTGGCCTTCATGATTCTGTTTGTTCACTAAGATTCTCTAACAAACCTCTGAGGACTTCACAGAACATCTGTATTTATACTGAGATTAAATTACACACAGGTGGACTCGATTTGCTAATTAGGTGACTTCTGAAGGCAATTGGTTCCACTAGATTTTAGTTAGGGGTATCAGAGTAAAGATGGCTGATAACAAATTGCACACCACACTTTTCACATATTTATTTGTAAAAAAAATTACTATTTATAATTTTTCTTCTATTTCACAATTATGTGCCACTTTGTGTCAGTCTTAAACAGCTGCGCAGTACTTTGGACAAACAAATTAGATCCTGGTGGGACATCACCACCTTGAGTCAATATTTAAAAGAAGGTATCACACCTAGGAGACTAAGGTGGGATGTGGCCCCAAATGATGGCCTAGAAACCAAAGAATTGGAAGACAGCTGGTATAATTTTTTCAATGGCTGCGAACAAAAACTCCTAGGTCTGATTATTTCAAGGAGAAAGACTAAATTAGAAATGCTAGAAAATAAAGTGAAAGGTTTAAAAGAGATACTAGACCCCTTTCTGGAGAATATAGAATACAAGGACAAAATGAAAAATATCCAGGAATATATTGCAAAACTAGATAAAGACACACAAAAGAAAAAGATTAAGAAGTTTCATAGAGACTGTAATGATTATAAACAGGGAAATGTGTACAAATGGCAAGAGGATGAGTCAGTTACAAATATAGAATCTCGAGAGACTACACCTGAGAGGGAGGTCACGTTTACCTTTCCCTCTACAACTCCCACTAGAACTCCTGAAAGTAACCCGCTAACCCCATTAAGGGACACAACAAATGATACCCCATATCAACAATCTCCAAGATATAATGTTCCAACACATAATAGATATGACCCCATCTCCCCTGTAAGTCCTGCCCCAAGAGAACATCATTATGAACAAAGACCAGAGGATTACTATTATAGACCCCCTTATAGAGGGGATTTTTGGGATCAGGGACAAGGAAGACCACCAGGGAGAGGACGAGGTGGTCCCCGAGGAAGAGGCCAATTTTGGGGTCCCCCAAGAGGTCAGAACTTTTGGAGACCGAGAGGCCCATACAGAGGCCCATACAGGGGGCACAACAATACATATCCCCAACAAGGAGGAGGTCCTTACAGAGGATACAACAACACATATCCCCAGCAAGGAGGAGGTCCTCACAGGGCCCACAATGCATACCCCCCACAAGGAGGAGAGGCAAGAAGAGAGGATGCCGGGGAGGACAGAAGAAAAAGGAAAAGAGATGCATAGGCGCGGGAATTTTTAATTTAAGTAAAAAGGTTTTTAATGAGGATGAACTTAAAATTTTAGATAGAGGATTAAAATATGCACCACCGAAGCAAATAAACAAATTTAAAACTTTTATTGACCTGCATAAGTTTGTGAGAATTTTAAATATTAAAAAGCATTTTTTTAACAAACCAGCCACAAGCTCTTTAACAGATGATATATTTATTCATAGTGGTTTAAGAAATAAATCTACATTTAATCCCAAAAATACCAGGAATCAATGTTTAGAAGTATTTAAAATGATGGTTGAACAGGATTTGGAAAATATTTCAATACACCCAATAAAAGGCAGTAAAGAAATTAAGCAGAGTATAAAAAAACTCGAGAAAGCGAATGATATTATCATCAGACCAGCTGATAAGGGGGGGGGGGATTGTAGTAATGGATAAGGACCATTATATTGCAGAACTTAATCGATTAGTCGAGGACAAGGAAACATACATGAAACTCAAAGGTGACCCAGTAAAGAAATTAAAAGCAATGTTAATAAAGAAAGTTAAGAAGGCACAAAAAGAGGGTATCTTGAATAAGAAAGAGGCCAGATACTTAGTACCAGACCACCCCAAGAAACCCATCATATACCAAAATCCAAAAATACATAAAAGCACTACCAACCCACCGGGGCGCCCTATTATTAATGGAGTGGATTCCTTATACTCCAGGTTAGGAGAATATGTAGACTATTATCTCCAACCATTAGCACAAAAATGCCCAGCCTATTTGAAAGACAGCAAAGATTTAATCAACCGTATAACCAATATGAAAGTGTCAGAGAATACCATTTTAGCTAGCATAGACGTCAACTCTCTTTATACTAACATTAAGCAAAAAGATGCTAGCAAAGCTGTAGAGTGGGCCCTTAAATCGGAAAATAAAATCCCACGTGAGCAGATTGATTTTATATTAGAGGTTTTAAATATGGCTATGCAAAACAACTATTTTTGGCATGAAGGGCAATATTTTAACCAAACAAAGGGTGTCGCCATGGGGGCTAAGTATGCCCCCACGGTAGCTAACTTATTTATGAGTAAATGGGAGTCGGAAACAATTTTTAAACGACCCCACAACCCCCTCAAGATGTATGTTAGATACATCGACGACATTTTTATCATATGGGAGGGGTCTAAGAATTCTTTTATGGATTTTATGTCTGTAATAAATAACAATAAGTATGGGATTAGTTTTACGGAAAGTTTTAACACACAAGAAGTAAATTATTTGGACCTTACAATTTTTAAAAATGGTGACAATCTTTTTACTAAAACATATTTTAAGAGTACAGATCGTAATAGTTACATCCCCACTAATAGCGGACACCACCCAAAATGGATCTCAGCAGTACCGAAAGGCCAACTGCTGAGGATTAAAAGAAATTGTGATAGAGATAGTGACTTCAATGAACAAGCAGAAATTTTAATGAAAAGGTTTGAAGAAAAGGGATATAAGAGAGGTAATTTAGATAAAGTAAAAAAACAAGTGGGAGGTCTGGAAAGAAAAGTATTATTGAGTGATAAACCTAGAAATAAAGATAACAACAGAAAGTTTGACATTGCGTTTTGCACAGAGTTTAACCAGCAATATAAACAGGTTGAGAGGAGTATAAGAAAACACTGGGACATTTTGTTGAGAGATCCGGTTTTTAAACAAATGTTACCTAGTAAACCTAAATTTATCTACAGAAGACCACCAGTCCTAAAAGATAAGATTGTGAAGAGCATCCCCAACCCTCCTAAAAAATTGGGAACTTTTTTAGATAAAACAGGGTTTTTTAAATGTGGGCGATGCGTGGCTTGTACAACGTGCCGTAAGGACAAACGTAGGAGTATAAATAACTTTGTTTCATGGACTACTAAAAAGAAATATGAGATAAAGCAATTTATCTCATGCTACAATACACACGTGACATACTTACTACAGTGCGAATGTGGCCTACAGTATGTAGGCCGCACTACAAAAGAACTAAGAGTACGCCTCAGAGAACACGTTAGCAATATAAAAAAGGGGTTTCGTAAACATAATTTATCTAACCATTTTAGGATATTCCACAATAAGGATCCATCCAAGCTTACTTTTTGTGGAATAGACAGAATCAGCCCACATTGGAGGGGTACACACATGAAGAGGGCTGTATCCCAAAATGAAACTTGGTGGATACAGCAGCTTAAGAGTATGGTGCCGACAGGTTTAAATGTAGATTTAGATATAAATTGTTTTATAAATGATTTTTAATTTCTATATTTATTTTCATAATCATCTGTTTATTTTATAAAATATTTTATTATCAACTGTGTTTTTTAATATGAAATTTATATTGTATTTATAGATGACAGTATGCTGTAATATGGTGAGAAATTATAGGGTATATGGTTTTCAGCATACTAATGTATATGTATATAATATGTTAGGTCTTTTTTGTGTATACACATAAACAGGGCAACCATCAAGGTATACCGGAATTCGATCGGTTAAATATCATATTACTGAGGGGTCGCCATAGATCCAAATTAGTTTATTATTATAACAATATATTGATGATGGTATGTGGCCTTTTACTTCATATGCTGCATATATTCATACATTTTTGGGGCACAATAGCACTTCCGGGTGCACCATAATGGAGATTGATAGGCAGCCCATTGTAAAGGGAGTCCAAAGATGGCGGCGATTGACTTCCGGTCCGCCTCAGGTGTTTACAATGTTGCATTATTGATACCGTTATATATAGTACTACGTATTCGTGACGCCTTTGCTTTTGAGAACGCTCTGATTGGCGGAGCGAAACGCGTCAAGCCGTCCGAATACGTAATACATCACTTCCGGCTGCAACCACTTCCGGCTTCCGGCTTCCGGTTACGCGGGTGGAACGCACGGCCATTTGTTTGGCGTCCCGCGGGTTTGCACAAGGCGATAATTTTTCCTGTACAGTGTAAGTGTTATTTGGTTTTGCGTGATAATAAACAAGTCTGATATACTGTACCATGATGGCCCTTTCTTTTTATGAATCGTGAGAACATAACCTGGAGATAGAGTGAGAGGCTTGTGGTGCGGTACCTTGTTCCTGTTGGCGATCCAGTGAGGGATCTACTCCATTTTATCTATTGATAAGGCGTTTTTTCATCCAACTTCTGGTGAGTGGGGAGCTGAGAGGGGAGCACCACTTCACCTGGATTGAGCACGAGCACTTTTTAATATTATTGGAGCACGAAGCACTTAAATTAAGCACAGAGACTTTTTTTCACTTTAACATTATCATGGACTATACATATTTGTATTTATAAGTTTTTTATTTGCACAAGTTTTTTTATGTGGTATTTTCATATATGGTATTCATAACTGATATTTATTGTGTGTACTTGTGTAATATACATATAGTTTTTTTTTAAGGCTGCACTCAGTATAATTTTGCACTAGCACTTTATATAATCACATATATTTTGAGGTGTTTACACATAAGCAGCGCAGGTACATAGTTGTTTTATTGTTTTATGTGCCACTTTGTGTTGGTCGATCAAATAAAATCCCAATAGAATACATTTACGTTTTTGGTTGTAACATGACAAAATGTGGAAAATTTCAAGAGGTATGAATACTTTTTCAAGGCACTGTACCACTCTTTACAGGATATTTTAATGTAAGTGTTTTATTTAATCTTCTTGTAGCATGAAAGAAACACAAAAAAGTAGCCATAGTCCGATCTGCAAAAATGAAACAATAAGAGTGGTAATATACAAACACCTCTTATACGATTATAATTATATTACAGTTAATACCTTACACTTTAGAATCCAATGTTTCCGTCCTGCTAGATAGGTGCTAGGATAAGATAAATTTAGTTCTGGCTCACTGTATTCAGTAAAGCTGCTATTTTGTTGTTAGATAAATTTAGCGTTGCTCACTGTAATCAGTGAAACCATGTTGATTAATCTGGTCTGTAGGGTTTCACTTGCTGTAGGTTTGAGTGCTCTCTCTGCTTTCTAAAGAACTGTGGATCTCTCTGGAATATACAGTAGGTGTAAAGCAAGGCAAATGGACAGCATGAATATTTATACAGCCCTGGCCAATCCCTGGGAGGGTGGCCCAGAGGGCTGCTGGAAGTCTGCATTAATACTCTGAGACGCAGAGCTTCTAGGTCTTTCCCTGTAGGAGAAGAACACAGACTATGGGGGGTTACTTGCACCCTTAGGCTACCCTGCCATGTGCTTGAGAGGTGCTGAGGCCTAATGTGGGTGAGTTGCAGAGAACTGATTGGGGGCTGTCATCTGAAGCACTAGTCTGGTATCACAGGGAAAAGGTGTTGCATTAATGTTGGAAGAAGGCAACCAACTTTCAAAGAACTCTTTGTGAGTACAGACTGCTGTGAGAGATCATAGAGACTGTGGGCTGCTGCCACTGCTCTGGTGCTAGCAAGTCAGCTTTGTACTGTATTTGTGTAAAGGGGACATCGGCTGTTTGCTTCAGTTCTACAGAATGAGGTCTACTGTCCTCATCTTGCACATAGTTCTTTTTGGAGTATCCCACTCAATTCCCCAGCCCTATCAAGGTTATCCAAAAAATAAAAAAATAAATAAAATAAAAAGAACACCCCTAGATTTGTCATTGAGCCAAAGAGTGACTGTGATTGTGTATCTGGCTGTGGGGTAATTACTGGGAAAAAGTACCCAGGTATATTTCCAGCAGATCCCATGGGGGTAGCACTACATACGTAAACACTCTCACTATATCTGCTAATCTGTATGCAAAAATACAAACTAGATATAAAAAAAACAATAACACAAGTTGATCAGCAGGATCTTTTCGAATACTGACTAAAAAATTATATAAATTCGACCACATTTAAAAAACTAGCAGCTACGCAGTCTAGCCAATACAATTTTCTGAATCAGCATCCCAAATAACCCCAAGAAAATGTCTAAAAAGCAAGGCCCTAAGAATTTTTTTTTTTTTTATTGGGCTGTGTTATAAATACTATCTGTTCTTGATTAAGTGAATACAATTTCATGAGAACACAATAAGAGAAAGTATTTTCACCCATTGGTGTGAAAATGGTTCTACAGCCAACCTGGTGGAAGTAAGATTGAGTCAAACTAAACTCTCATATCATGCGATATGATTTTCGTGTATACAAGGATCAACTGTGATAAATTGTGAAATGCTGTGATTATATGAAATCAGCCATTCATTTTTTTGTGTAAATATACTTTAATCTTATGAAAAGTTGTTATATAAATAGAGATGTACCTCTAAAAAAAAAAGGTCCCATGGTTATCAGTGGCTTTTTTTGTGTATGTATATAAGGATGGTGGTATATCACCTTACAATATGTAACAGATCACTACTTAATACTTTGGTTACGCTTGTGGTCAGTTTTTTCCTACAATGGAAATTGCTCAAAATCTTCCTCTGTAACTGGTCTCATATTTAAAATTATTTGAAGCAAGCATTGTCTGCATTACCCATAAGGTCTTTACAATTTTCCCCTTTTCGGTGGATGATATGAAATAAAAGCAGGGGAGGACTGGGCCAGGGGGCAATTGCCCCCTGGGCTGCTCTGATGTCCTGTAAAAAGGCTGCATCACTTTTGCCACAGACATGCCTAAAGGATTCCTGGTGAATAGAAGTAAAAAGTCCCTGCCCCTGACCTACTGAGTGCGGGTTGCAGACATGGACAGAGCGCAGGCCTCCCTCTCCAGCATGGATGGTGTAAACTGTGTCTGAGCAGAGGCCAGTTCCATGCCCCACTGGAGACTCTCCTCCCCTGACCAGCCCCAACCAAGCTGTCCCAGCTCCCCCCAACCGTCCCCTGCTGGCAAGGTTGGGAACCTGGATTCAGCCGGTGAGTAGAGAATACTTGGAGCAGGGCTTCAGCCTGGAATGGGGGTTAGGAGGAGGACAGGAAGAGGGAGAGTGGGAGGGGGGCCAAGTCGCTGCACAATGGGCCTCTGGTTTGTACTTGCCCCCTGGGCCGAAAGTTGCCAGTCTGCCCCTGAATAAAAGGATAGATAATTGGCTAATTTGGACAGCACAGACATCTTTTTCATTCAAAGGTCAGACATTCCTAAAATCTGCATTCAAAATAAATTTAAGTTTACTTTAAATTATCTGCAGAATACAAGCTGCAGGGTAGGAGGATAAAATGAAAGTGCAGAGTCTTTTACAGTAATTAACTTATTAAAAGATCAATGATCTTGTTTTATGTGTAACTTGAGAAAGCACTGAAGATATGTATTGATTTTTTTTAATCACATTAGTCATTGACACTAGAAATTCTGGATCTACCAAATCATTAAAATAAAGACTACTTTAATAACTTCCAATGGATTAAAGTAGAACTGAAGGCAAGACTTTGTTTTGTAGTTTTGGAGAAGATTAGAACTGTCAGGTTTTTTTTTTTTTTTTTTTAGCTTTATATATTCTATTAACCCCTTTCCATACACAATCTGTATATCATTTGTAGCGCAGACCCTGGACTGGTCTGGCAGTTTGGCCTCAGGTTCCATTCCATGATAGCAGTCAGGCACATGGTAGTTCACAATCACTCGAGTCAGAAAACAGGCTGTACATGTCATTTTTCGGTTTATTTTGCTGAGAAAACTGGCATAGGGCAGGATGAGCCTTGGGATACTCCAAAAACAACTTCTAGCAAACGGTAGAGGAGGACTCTATCTGGTCTGCTCCTTCAAGGTGAAAGCACCCTCTTTAAAGCGGTAGTAAACCTATCATGTCCATTTTCCACCAGCTCAAGCCTTACCATGCAGTGAACTGATTGTTCTGTTAAGAATCTTTCCTACTCACATAGTTTGCATGTAATCCCTCCATTTGTGTCACATTACATCATTTGTGCATGCGCATTTGTTCCACTGTTTCTTCATGCCGTCAGACCTGTATTTACATGCCGGGGCTATGGCATTTCCCTTGTCAGGAGGCTGCTCCTGCAAGATTCAGCACAGGTTGGCTCTGATATGCAAGACACCTTTGTCACAGTGATCCTGCAACATCTCCAAAGTCTTTGCTGGACAATTACTGCGCATGCGTGAGATTACAGCCCGGGAGAAGAAGAAAGGGCGAAAGTCAGGTGCTATTTGGATGTGGAAGACAAAAGTTAGGATGGCGGCGCCTGCATTCGGAAAAGAGATTAGGAACTGTACAGGACACCGGGAATGTGTCCTGGATGGCAGGTACATTCCCCCAATATTTGAGTTGTGGTGCCGTTAATGGGGACAGTTGTAGAGCTCAAGTGGTACTCAGGGGTTCTCTCCCATGCAGGTTGAGATTTCCCGGGTTGGGGAGGACTGACTTCCAGCACTCTCTGGATTGTTAAGTTTATATCAGGGACCCGGGATATCAAAGGTTCAAAAAGACTTTGGGGGAAAGAGCCTTCAAACCTGACTACCAGTACTTTGGTCCCGAAAGGGTTAAGTCCCAGGTGTGGGAGGCTTGAAAGGCAGCAGAGGGAAATCATCATCTGTGTCAAGGAAGTGAATGGAAGAGAGAGAGATTCACAAGCTGTGTAGCAAGTGGAAGCTCTCAGACAAGCTGAGACACAGGCTGCTACCCCCCCCCATGTGGCCTGCCTGGCACCCTTACTTTGGGGGAGCCTAACCCCTGTATGGGACCAAAGACTAGCGGTGAGCCTGCTGCTTTATTACCAATACCAGGGTTTGGACTATTTATTTACTTTGACTGAAGTAAGCTGTCTTTTGTTTTGCTGCAATTAAAATAAATGAACTGTTTTGCTTTTACCAAACTGGCTGGCGATCATTCCAGAGCTACCCCAGGTTACAGGAACAAACAAAGAAAATAATAGTAAGAAACATGTGTTGGGTCTTCAAATCATGGTGCAATAGTTTAAAATGATTTAATACTATCCCATCTTTGAAATTTAGGTGGGGAGGTTCAGTGTTTACTACCGCTTTAAAGTGAAGGATAAACTTCTTCCAAACAGGGATTCCTCAATAGTAGTATAGTCCTGGATGTCCTGTGAAAAGGTCCCCCAAATGAAGCTAAGGAAAGTCTCTAAAGTCTAAAAAGGCTGGTACTCACTGTGCCCTGACTACTGTATTGCCTCCTTCAGTATCAGACAACATCTGTACTTAATTGCCCATGTCATGGAACTTTCTGTTCAGGAGGCTAGGCCAGAGGTCCCCAAGCCCAAGCAAAAGCTGGGATCTGCAGCTGATCTCCCAGGAATGCCCTAACCCCCAGACTGGGCCTTACTCCCCCAGGAACAAGAGGAAGCTGTTCTAGATCCCAGTCTATTTCTACTACTCTCAGCCCCCTGCTGGTCACTCACTCCCTTCACCAGGGATTGGCTGAAGAGGCATTAATATGCAGGCCAGGGTCTAAACTCTTCCAACCACTATATCCCAGATCTCATTGGGATGCAGGGGAAATTAGCTGAGCCTGCACTAACAGAACCTAGAACAGACACTAAAACGATAATTTCTCTCCCTGGCTATAGGAACACTAGTAGCCTACTGGGGCGCTACATTTTATTAAGTATTCCTCATTTTCAGAGCCATTCGTTAAGATACTGGGGTTGATTTAATAAAACTGAAGAGTGCAAAATCTGGTGCAGGTGTACATTGTAGCCAATTAGTTTCTTCTAGCTTTAGCTTGTTCAATTAAGATTCGACAAAAAAAAAAAAAAAAAAAAGGGAAGTTCATAGGTTTCTATGCAGAGCTGCACCAGATTTTGCACTCTCCAGGTATAGTAAAATCAACCCCATTGCGTGACTGCTGTCACTCAGTCCCAGCTCAATAACAATCAGAGTGTCCACCAAAAAATGATTGATTAGAAACCATTCAGCAGTTCTTGATTCCTATGCCAGCCCAGATATAATGATCACATGCAGGCTGAAGATTCCATTGACAAAAAAGAAAGCCTTCAGCCTATAAAAAAAAACCACACTGCCAACTTCAGGCTGCTATGGTCTCTATTTATCAGTGCTAAATTTGGCCTGGGCATCTACCCATCTATCAGGAAATTCCTATCAGCCAGTGCACAGATGTGAGTGCACACCCTGAGGTCAGCATTGGCTTCAAATGGCCTATTTATGGGATGCTCTTACTAGTTTCAGTGCTGACTGGTCTTCAGCTTACACCTTGTTCCCTGACTTATGATCTGCATGTGATTCCTGTTATTGACCCAGCTTTGTCCTAATCTGATTTGGATACTGCTCTCTACTTCTGTTCTACCCGTTCCTGACCTTGGCTTCATCCCTGAACATCCAATCAGGGGTGCTTGGGAAGAAGATAGAAGAGAGGGTGCCCTTGTCATCTCGATCTCCAATCAGGTATGTGACACCATCAAGGACCTCTGGTTGTGTTATGTGGTCAGCATTCAGAAAAAGTGCCACCTTTCAAAAAGTCAGCTTTCAAGAGAAAACCCCCCTGAGTACTTGTTGACCATATAACATACCCTTAGTGTTGCCAAAATCCAAACCATAGGTGTAATTAAAATATATATAAATATATATATATACACGGTACCTCCCAGTTATCTGCCTTAGGGATAATGATGAAGGGGTGAACCACTGGATTTGAATTCACTATAAATGGTGCACCGACTATTCTGTCAAATGGAGCGGCTGTGGCATTCATCTTGGCAACCAATGTACTCTGAGGGGCATCTTCAGACAGGGTCACATTGCTGGGCAGAAACAAGGTTGGTGCAGCTGAAAGCACTAAAAAAAAAAAAAGACAATAAAGTCATAGTTATTATTTTTTTCTGGAAATTGCGGGAAAGATCATAAAATGTGTTTTACAACTCAGCTCCAGCCAACACTTTTTTTGTGTGTTTCTGTTTTTAAAGTTTGTCCTCCCATGGCCCCCCTTCCACCTCCACATTCCCTTTGGAACAACCCTTAATCTTTAGGGGTTTTTAAAATAGTAGGAATGGGTAAGAATTGATGCCAGCTTTTTATTGCTGTGTCCTTATTGTCAAGCTTTCCCCTCGCGTCCTATCAACAGAAATGGGAATAAAAACACCTTTCTAGCAGAGTGCAAAACAGTGAGATCCACTACTGGGCATGGATAGTCTATATCCCCACTAAGGGGGATTTATATCACTTGGTCCTGGTGACATCTTGAGCATCAGGGAATGACAAAGAAAAGTGACATGAAACATCCTCAACTGTGACATGTATGGTAGATAGATTCTGTCTCTTTCATCACTCTTCCAGACTCTTTAGAGCTTTTATTACCTTTTGTTTTAATGTTGGCGAGATATACACTATATTATCAAAAGTATTGGGATGCCTGCCTTTCCACGCACATGAACTTTAATTGAATAACAAAAATTAACATTTGGCTGAGTTAAATCTGATCAACTTCCGGAAAAAACAAATTCATTTGTTAATGCTCTCCAGAAAATATTGCCACTTTTCCGATGCCTAAAAGCCTAATTCATTTGCCCTAATTTAGAATTCCCCTATTGCTAGATAAAACAAATTGTTTACCATACCTCTGTGTACGATAGTGCTAGGTAGTAGCGGGCATTTGGCCCCTGGGGCAGTACAGATAATATATGTTAGACTTGGGACCCTGAGTAGAGATACAATATATTACCAAAAGTATTGGGATTCCTGCCTTTACACGCACATGAACTCTCATGGCATCCCAGTCTGTAGGGCTCAATATTGAGTTGGCCTACCCTTTACAGCTATAGCAGCTTCAACTCTTCTGCTAAGGCTGACCACAAGGTTTCGGAGTGTGTCTATTGAATGTTTGACCATTTTTCCAGAAGCACATTTGTGAGGTAAGGCACAGATGTTGGAGAGAAGGCCTGGCTCACAGTCACCGTTCTAATTCATGCATAAAGATTTATCCGCATCCGCTGCTGGGAGTGCTGGCAAGGTATGGAGCCTGTACTGGCTCCTAGCTATAGCTCAAGAAAGAGAAAGGAGGTAATCCCCAATGCCGCACATTCGTGTGATCCTATAGTGGTGATAAGAGTGGCAACCTCAGCCTAGACTCCAACCAGGTCACATCCCCAACACTATTCGCTCCATACTCCACATCAGCTGATCTTGGTCTGTCAACCTTTTTTATGCTAGAGATTCTATTGATGCCTTACTCAGAGTTATCTCGTTAATATTTGTATTTTCCATGGCTTTATATACAAAAAAGAAAACACTATGGGTCCTAGTTATTCGCTTACCAGGATACCTTAGGGACACTGGCCATCTCCAAGCCCATATACATGTGATTAAGTGGTCAACAGAAAGTAAATGGATCACTGTTGATGTCAAAGCAATATATTCTACCATACCACATCATTTAGCTTTAAAAGTGTTCAAATACCATCAGACATGCTATAGAACCTACAGCCCAGAACTACTGGAGTTCCTGTACATGGCAGTTGATTTTTTGTTAAATTTTTTCATGTTTGATTTAAAATATTATATGCAATGCCAAGGCGCATCAATGGGAGCCAAGTTCTCCCCTTCGTTGGCAAACCTGTACATGGGTTGGTGGGAGGAAGTCTTTTTATTTTCCCACAATAATCCCTTTATGACCCATATTGAATGGTACTGTTGCTTTAGTGACAATTTAATTCTGGTGTGGAGAGGTCCAGTCCCTGAAATAAAACCATTAATTTTGTATTTAAATAACAATCATCTAAACCAGTGTTTCTCAACTCCCCAGGGGTTCCGCTGCGATTCAACATTGTGGCAGATGTATATCCTCCAAATGTTGTTTCCAGTGTTCTCAATGTGGGCTGACAGTGAATAGTGATACCTGATGCCCTCTCTGTAGTCTCAGCTCAGAGAACTCAGAGGGCGGAGTCAGGAGGAATGTACAGAGCAGGAGGTCTGAATTCAGAGCATGGAGGCGGGGAGCCAAGGAAGCCCAGAATGGGGACCATGGAAGCAGGGAGCCAAGGGAGCCCAGAATGGGGACCATGGAGGCAAAGAGCCGTGAGAGCTGAGGAAGGACATGGAGCCAGGGGAGCCTAGAATAGAGACCATGGAGGTGGGTGGGCCGAGAATAAAGACTAAAGGTGGGGAGCATCAGAACGGAAGGTGAGATCCTGTCTGAATGGTATCAGTGATGAACACTGTGGAGGGGGGAGCAGAGAAAAGGAGCACATAGCTGGACTGTAAGATGAGTTTCTGTGTACAGAAGGGGTGAATACAGACAGGGGAGGCGGGGAAGAGGGGAGCAGAGAACAGGAGGTGACATCCTGTGTATAACAACACTGAATGCAGACTGCAGAGGGGGGAGCAGAGAGTGGGGGAAAACAACTGGATCAGGCTGAATGTAGCAGAAGGCGAGATTATAATAGCTGTATGTTATTCTATAATCATACATAATGCTATTATGATCTCACTTCCTGCTACATTCAGTCTCATCCAGCCACAGGCCTCCCACCCTCTGCAGTCTGCATTCATTCGCTACTATACACAGGATCTCACCTCTTGCAACATTGAGTCATGTGCTCCCACTCTCAGCACTCCAACTGGCGCCACCCTCACAGGTTCAGAGAAGCTGGAACTATCCAGGAGGCACCAGGTATCAATGCACAATGACAATATTCGCTGTCAGTGCACATTAAAAAACAACATTGGTATCATGTGCGTATTTCTTTTGCACAGAAAAAAACTCAAATGACACCAACATTGTGGTGTGAAAAGGGCACATAGAAATCAGTTGTTTTCTTTATGTCCTTTCAGAGACCTACATCTCTGTGCATGATGTGAACAAGACCAAAGTATTCTATGCAAGTCAAATCTGCACCATTTTCCATCAATTCGTATGCATGTACAGTGCCTTGCGAAAGTATTCGGCCCCCTTGAACTTTTTGACCTTTACCACATTTCAGGCTTCAAACATAAAGTTATAAAACTGTAATTTTTTGTGAAGAATCAACAACAAGTGGGACACAATCATGAAGTGGAACGAAATGTATTGGATATTTCAAACTTTGTTAACAAATAAAAAACTGAAAAATTGGGCGTGCAAAATTATTCAGCCCCTTTACATTCAGTGCAGCAAACTCTCTCCAGAAGTTCAGTGAGGATCTCTGAATGATCCAATGTTGACCTAAATGACTAATGATGATAAATAGAATCCACCTGTGTGTAATCAAGTCTCCTTATAAATGCACCTGCACTGTGATAGTCTCAGAGGTCCGTTTAAAGCACAGAGAGCATCATGAAGAACAAGGAACACACCAGGCAGGTCCGAGATACTGTTGTGGAGAAGTTTAAAGCCGGATTTGGATACAAAAAGATTTCCCAAGCTTTAAACATCCCAAGGAGCACTGTGCAAGCGATAATATTGAGATGGAAGGAGTATCAGACCACTGCAAATCTACGAAGACCTGGCCGTCCCTCTAAACTTTCAGCTCATACAAGAAGAAGACTGATCAGAGATGCAGCCACGAGGCCCATGATCACTGTGGATGAACTGCAGAGATCTACAGCTGAGGTGGGAGACTCTGTCCATAGGACAACAATCAGTCGTATACTTCACAAATCTGGCCTTTATGAAAGAGTGGCAAGAAGAAAGCCATTTCTTAAAGATATCCATAAAAAGTGTTGTTTAAAGTTTGCCACAAGCTACCTGGGAGACACACCAAACATGTGGAAGAAGGTGCTCTGGTCAGATGAAAGCAAAATCGAACTTTTTGGCAACAATGCAAAACGTTATATTTGGCGTAAAAGCAACACAGCTCATCACCCTGAACACACCATCCCCACTGTTAAACATGGTGGTGGCAGCATCATGGTTTGGGCCTGCTTTTCTTCAGCAGGGACAGGGAAGATGGTTAAAATTGATGGGTAGATGGATGAAGCCAAATACAGGACCATTCTGGAAGAAAACCTGATGGAGTCTGCAAAAGACCTGAGACTGGGATGGAGATTTGTCTTCCAACAAGACAATGATCCAAAACATAAAGCAAAATCTACAATGGAATGGTTCACAAATAAACATATCCAGGTGTTAGAATGGCCAAGTCCAGACCTGAATCCAATCGAGAATCTGTGGAAAGAACTGAAAACTGCTGTGCACAAACGCTCTCCATTCAACCTCACTGAGCTTGAGCGGTTTTGCAAGGAGGAATGGGCAAAAATGTCAGTCTCTCGATGTGCAAAACTGATAGAGACATACCCCAAGCGACTTACAGCTGTAATCGCAGCAAAAGGTGGCGCTACAAAGTATTAACTTAAGGGGGCTGAATAATTTTGCAGTTTTTCAGTTTTTTATTTGTTAAAAAAGTTTGAAATATCCAATAAATTTCATTCCACTTCATGATTGTGTCCCACTTGTTGTTGATTCTTCACAAAAAAATACGATTTTATATCTTTATGTTTGAAGCCTGAAATGTGGCAAAAGGTCGAAAAGTTCAAGGGGGCCGAATACTTTCGCAAGGCACTGTATGTTGTAAACAAGGGCCAACTGTTCCTATAGTCTGCTGTCCTATTTAAGAATCACAATATTTGGGAGTTTTGTTTACGTTCAGTAAGGCCTGGTTCACAGCATATATGCAAAAAAAAACAAATAGAACAAGCCCAAAATATTCTTAAGAACTCAAATTTGCACATCTTTTCTAACGTAGGTCTCTGCAAGGAAATCAAGAAAACTTTTGATTTCTATGTGCCCTGTTCACACTATAATGTTGGAGTCAAGTGAGTTCTAATATTTATTCTATTATTTAAAGCTATTTCATTTTCTACAATGATTGTGATACATCCACAGCTCACTGGTCAGATCCAATGTTCTGTGAGCTGTAGATCTGAAATTTTTTTTGAAGGGTTCTCCGAGATCTCAGACTTTTTGCCAAGGGTTCCTCCACAGTAAAAAGGTTGAGAAACACTGATCCAAACCATGAATTTATATGCAATTACCACACTAAAAGGATAGATTATTTGGACTTGACCTTGATCGGGCATATAAAGAGCGGAGAAATTACTACTAAAACTTAGAAAACAATGTGCCAGCAAAAAAAATTTCCTTTAACTTTCCTCCAGTTGTTACCCCCCACATATCAGTACAGCATTACCGATGGGGAAATTTGTTAGAGCTATAAGAAACTGCTCAATACTAAATTACTTTTCCCGGGAGTGTGGAGTGTGGAGTTGTCTCTGACAGACCGAGAGAGTGAGGATATAGTGCGCAATTGATTAATAAATCCAGGACCTTGTCTGTAGAAAAAGATCAAGAGATTTTAATTAAAAAAAAATCATTAGGTCCTAAAACTAAAGAACGACCTCAACACAACAAAAAGAGTTACTTTGTGACAACTTTCTCCACACAATATAATCAAACTGTTAAAAGTGTTACTAAACCCAGGACCCTGCATTCAATTTATCTGGTCTTCCACTGTACACAGAACATGGAAACAATATTATTTTAGTAAAAATAAACTGCTAAATACCTTTTCTCTTCAGCAGTTAGAGCAGACTTGTGACTTATATCAGTGTCTGGTTAAAGCGTATAAGAGGAGTTTTCATTCTCCAATGATTGTCCTATGAGAATGCAGGACCCCTGACTCTCTGTCTGGACAGTGCTGATTGGCCCTTTGCTGATCACAAGCACTCCCCTAAGAAAAAAAACTCTCTAGCAATACACACCAAATTGAGCATGTGCAGCCTGTCCCCAGGCTCTGTAAATGTCAGGAAATCAGACTGAGAACGCTGAGCGGCAATCAGAAATCAGTTATATGCCGCCATTTTATTAATAAAGCACAGACACTGGGACACTTGTCAGTAGCAAACAGGGACGTTTGTCTAAACATAACAAAGTGCCTTAACAACCACTTTAAAATGTCCGTGGACTGGGTGCACGGACACTGACAGGCTGGACATTTAGCAGCGGTGGACCATAGGTTGCCAACCCCTGTTCTAAAACAAGGCTGCAATTTTCCAGTAGAGTACTTTAGGCACAATTCTGTCACCTAGTCTATTTTGTTCAAAATTTTTCATCCTTCCAATACGTGGTTGAACACTATTGGATCTTATTCATGCGGATTTTACACATATAAACAATGTAAAAGGTCAGGATTCCGTGCAGGCCAGTCAAGTTCTTCCACCCCAAACTTGCTCATCCATGTCTTTATGGACCTTGCTTTGTGCACTGGTCTAAATCATTTGGTGGAGGGGGGGATTATGGTGTGGGGTTATTTATTCAGGGGCTGGGCTTGGCCCCTTAGTTCCAGTGAAGGAAACACTTAAGGCGTCAACATACCAAGACATTTCATGCTCCAAACTTTGTGTGAACAGTTTGGGGATGGCCCCTTCCTGTTCCAACATAACTGCACACCAGTGCACAAAGCAAGGTCCATAAAGACACAGATGAGTGATTTTGAGGTGGATGAACTTGACTGGCCTGCACAGAGTCCTGACCTCAACCCGACAGAACACCTTTGGGAAGAATTAGAATAAATGCGCTTCTCAAACAATGGTCAAACATTCCCATAGACACACTCTTAATTCTTGTGAGAAGCCTTTCCAGAAGTGTTGAAGCTGTTATAGCTGCAAAGGGTGGGCCAACTCAATATTGAACCCTACAGACTAAGACTGGAATGCCATTCAAATTCATGTGTGTGTAAAGGCAGGCGTCCCAATACTTTTGGTAATATAGTATAGCCACCACGTGCTGAATAATCTGCAGAAACCAAGAACATTATAGCTGATGTCTGGAAAACTAAAAAGTCCTCCCTTGCAGTTGGGCTGCCCCCACACTGCAAGGGTTAACTGCTCGTTTAGTTTAGGAGGTGTAAAAAGTACTTTTAAATACCTGATCTTCTACTCAGTGCTCCCTTCTGCTCCAGCAATGAACTGTCATGTGGCGTCCTCAGGCCCAAAGCAGGGCTATGGGTCCCTGCATCAATCCTTATGATATCAGAGGACCTTGGACCGCTGGAGTGTAGGGGAGAAGAGGCTGCAGGGACCAGACTAACAGGGTAGAGGAGCCAGTGGGAGCAGAGATCAAGTAGGCAAAATTACTGTAACCGGTCCCCAGGAACAAACAAGCAGTTAACCAGCTGCAAAGATATACAGACAAATGTCCTCTGTGTGTTTAACCACTTGCCGACTGCTCACAGTATATTTACTGCGGCAGTCAGCCCCTCACAGGCAGAGCGACGTAGGTCTACGTCGCTAGCCTGTGAGTGTCTCAGGAGCGAGCGCGCGCCGCCGGACGCGCGCTCCCGCGCGGTCACAGACCCCCTCGCACGTGTGACCGGCGGACCCGATCGTCCGCCGGTCACTCGTGATCGTCGGTGGAGAGGGAGAAAGGCAGGCGGCTAATGTAAACAAGCCGCCTGTCATTCTCCCCTGTGTAGGAATGGTGATCATACAGTTCTACTATGTAGAACCGTTGATCACTGTTCCTACACCTCAAGCCACAGCCAATCACAGTTAGAATCACGCCCCTAGGCACACACATAACCCCTCCCTCTCAAAAAAAGTTAACCCCCTTCACTGCTTGTGTAATTTTACAATAACAGTGCATATTTATAGCACTGATTACTGTAGAAATGTCACTGGTAACCCAAAAAGTGTCAAAAATGTCAGTCAAGGGTCCAATCTGTCCGCCGCAATGTCGCTATACCGCAAAAAAAAATCGCAGATCGCCGCCATTACGCGTTAAAAAAAAAACAACAAAAATGACAAAAATCTTTCCCTTTGTTAGTAAACGCGATAACTTTTGCACAAACCAATCAAAATACGCTTTTTGCGAATTTTTTTACCAAACATATGTAGCATAAAACAAATTGGCCGAAAATGTTAAAACATTTAGATTTTTACATTTTTTGGGGGGAATTTCATATAAAAAAATTTGAAAAATATTGTTATTTTTGCAAAATTGTCACTCTTTTTTTGTTTAAAGCGCATGATCAAAAAATCGCACAGGTGATCAAATACCACCAAAAGAAAGCTCTGTTTGTGGGGAAAAAAGGACACCAAATTTGTTTAGGTACAGCTTTGCACAACTGCGCAATTGTCCGTTAAACTCACGCAGTGCCGAATCCCAAAATAGGCCCTGGTCAGGAAGGGGGTAGAATCTTCCGGGGCTTAAGTGGTTAAGTGAAACTACACTTAATCTGAGCACCGCAAACCAAAAATGCTTTTTATTCATTTCTATTATTCAAAGAACCCCCCTTCCATCCATCCAAGTCTCCATGCATTTTCTTGAGAAATCACTTTGAAAAACACCCGTAGCATTTCTGGCCATGGCCATCTTGACTGAGGGCAGATGATTCATGTTGCATTTACTTCCTGGAACCCATCTGCCCTTAGCTCAAGAATGCAAGAAGGAGATGCTTAGCCGAGAAAGCCCCTCCTGCCTTCCTGAAGAGCTGGTATGTATGATATCATTTGCCTAGGCATGGAAACCAAAAAGTAACTGAAGAAATATTTAAAAACAATTTAAAACAATTAAATATGATATGCTTTCCTACCCATTTACTTATGCTTGCAGCATAAGAATTAAAAAAAAGTCACTGTTGATTGAGAGAGTGAAGTTCCATTTTAATGATTTTTTTTTTGGTGCATTGGAACCATTTATAATTGGCGAAATCTAAATTTTGCCACCTCCAAAATATCCTTTTCTATAGATAACATCTTGCAACAACAGCATGAAAAATGAGTTTATACGAGTAGAGCTTTCTTCTCACTTTCCTGCACTCACCTTGAATGCTGCTGAGTAATAATGTCACCTGGAGCAGGGACATCCCGAGAATGTTGTCCAGCAGAGCTTGTAGCCAGTACACACAATGCAAGTGATCTGATTAATACACAGCAATTAATAGACTGTTATATAAGTAGGGCACACCTCCATCAATTAAAGCTTTGCCTTGGATGAAGTCACAATCAATACAAACAAACTTTGGAAAGTCTTGCTAAACATGTTTACCTAGACACCATTTTATTGTTTCTTGATAACTGGATCTATGGCTGCTGATCTGTGAATGAGCAAACATTGACATCTACAAATTGTGACTCAAACTGTACATCTTAAAGGGAAACTATCAAGATAAATATATGGCGGCTGCCATTGTTAACTTGCTTTAAGTGTGTCTTCTTTTATTTACAGAACTCAAATTATTTTTCACTGAGCTTTTGCTATCAGAAGATTCACATTTAATACAGATGTAGCACCCTCCTAGATAGGTGCTAGGAAAAGCATAGTTTTTGCTCTGCCTGCTTATCAGGAGAGCCTGATCGATAGCTAGGCCTGTTGGATGTGTCCATGTGTGATTCACCTGGTCTGAGGGAGTGTCTCCACTGTATCAAATAGGGGAGCCTGTTGGACAGTGGAGGAAACCCAGCTAGTGACACACAGGCTTTTGTAGCTGTCCCAGTGGGAGGTCACAACAGTGGTGCATCCTAGGATTGGTCATAAAAGCCAGGGGCACATGTGACAGGAGGGTCTTTGGGCGGGAAGCCAGGTCCCAGGAGGAGAGTGACGGCTGTCTCTCCTCCTGTCCGAGTTGAAAGTGGTCACAGGCAGTCGGCATAGTGGACCAGAAGTGTGGTGCTGAGCTGTGAGGTCCAGAGGAAACTGACGGTGGAGAAAGTGGCAGAGCATCCTGTGAAAAACAGTGTCTGTGAGTACCAGGGAGCTTGCCAGGGGTCTGCCCAGGAAGGGGACCACTCCAGGGAAAGTCAGTGGACAGGAACCAGCACACACAGGGAGTAAGAAAGGGGGTGCCAAGTTAGACCCTGAAGAGAAACCTAAGCCATCTTTCTCAAACATGTTTGTTTTTAAACCAGGTTTTCCACAAATTGAAGAGGCATCAAGGCCCCAGTGCCTACATTGGTGGTTTAAGAGGGTGAATACTCACAGTGTTCCATTTTGGGTGGAAGATCCATTTGGACCCCCTGACAACTGGACTGCCAGAAAGATTACTACGCCTATAGTTCAGACTTTTTGCACCTTTATTCCTAGAGCAAAGAGACATTTCTGACTATAAAACAGTCTTTCTTAACCTTTTTACCCTAGAAGAACCCTTAAAAGTATTTTCAGGTCTCAGGTACTCCCTGCATAGAAACATTTATAAATGGGGGGGGGGGGGTTGCATTAGTCAGTGGGATGATCTCCCCCTTTACAGTAATTTAAAAAGGTCATTGATGCCTTGCTGTTAGTTCTGCCAAGTAGCATTGGCACCATCAGAAGGGAGGTTAATCGGCCAAAGCTCAAGCAATGTTTGGCAATCTCTGGAGGAGCCCACTTTGAGAATGGCTGCTCTAAGATAAGCAGCCACTGACCTTTAAGATATAATTTAGGGGCATTCTTCTCACTGACCACCAGTGTAAGGGATCTCTTTTCTCAATGATAACTGTGGAAAGGGGTCTTCTGCCACTTATCACCAATCTTAGGGGACCCGTCTTCACCTACCACCAAGGAAAGAGGGCACGTTTTCACTGACAATCAATGTAAGCCAGCTTTTCTCCATTACAGGGTTAGTTCAGCGTTACAGAAAAAATGTAAAGGTGAAATAAAACCGGACACCCTCCCTACCACCCTCTGCCCACAGTGTAATTACCTCCTGGGTTGCTGAGCTGTCAGCACCCCTTCAGCTTACTTCTGCAGTCTGGGGGTTTGAAATCCCCTCTCTTCTCTGTCAGTGCTTCCGGGAGGGACCAGATTACTTCGGACTGGTCAGCCCCATCACAGTCTCAATAAGAATCAATCTGGTCCATTCAGGAAGTGCTGAAGGAGAAGAGGGAGAAGAGAGGGGGGTTAAAATCCCTGGACTGCTGGAACAGCTGTGGGGGATCTGACAATTCGGCAACCCAAGAGGTAAGTACAGCGGGGACCGAGGAGGTGGGCACAGTGGTGTATTTAGGTTTTGTGCTGCCCTAGGCCTGACTAAACATGGGCACCCCCTAATTTAAATATGACCCACCCCTTCCTGTAAAGGCCACACCCTTTCCTGTTTATGACCCGCCCTGTAATCTGTAAACCACAGACCACAACCACAGTCTATCAGTGCCCATCAGTGCAGCCTCATCAGTTCCCATAAGTTCAGATTCATAAGTGCCCATCAGTGCAGCCTTATCAGTGGCCATCAGTGCAGCCTGATTACTGCCCATTAGTGCAGCCTATCAGTGCATCTTATCAGTGCAGCCCTATCAGTGCAGCTTATCAGTGCCGCCTCATCAGTGGCTATCAGTGCAGCCTATTAGTGCCCATCAGTGCAACATATCAGTGCCCATCAGGGCAGCATATCAGTGCAGCCCCAACATTGAAGCTTATCAGTGGTGCCTCGTGCCCATCAGTGCAGCATAATCAGTGCCCATCAGTGCAGCATATCAGTGCTGCCTTATCAGTGCAGCATCATCAGTGCAGTTTATCAGTACCCATCTTTGCCGCATCATCAGTGGCCATCAGTGCAGCCTATGAGCGCCCATCAGTGCAGCCCATTAGCGCCCATCAGTGCAGCCTATTAGTGCCCATCAGTGCAGCATATCAGTGCCCATTAGTGCAGCATCCTTTTGCTGCGTTATCAGTGCAGCTTATCATTGCCACCTCATCAGTGGCCATTAGTACAGCCTTATGTCACTGGATTAGTAAGATTACTCCTTTCTTTTAGGATATTTGGACTTGTGTTTGCTGCCACTGATTGTAATCATAGGATTATTTCACTTATTTGTATAATAAATAGGACGTCCATAGTCATTATACAAATAAGTGAAATAATCAGTGGCAGCAAACACAAGTCCAAATATCTTATAAGATTGGAGTAATCTTACTAACCCAGTGACATATTGCGATCACACATATGAGGTGAGCAGGTCCAAAATATTATTGCCATCATATACAATTAAAAGTCTTATTTGTATATGATGCAATTCAATATGCTCGCTCAAGGAAAAGGATGTTCAAAGAAATTAAATTATATTATTGACATGAAGCCTGTCATACCTGGGGGCAGAGGAGAGTAGGTGAAGCATTAGGCTGCAGTGCCACACTTATTAGCATTGGCGGCCGTCAGGCCAGTTGTATTAAGTGTGGTCGGCGGCCTGCTGTCTGTCTGAATGTCCTCACCGGCTGGTATTATCATACTGGCAGGTAGCAGTGTGACCGCTTTATTGGGCTGCCAGACTGACTTGCCTCCTGGACCCTACCCAATTCTGCCCCATAAGACTGGCACTATACTAAAAGTGTAGCACAAGCCGGCGGGGACCCTTTTTGTGCAGGAGGCAGGAGAAGGGTGTTCTTTTTCGTGCGAGGTGCAGCTTATTTGCTGCCCCCCGCAAAGTGCTGCCCTAGGCCTGGGCCAAGATACAGCACTGGGTGGGAAGGGTGTCCAGTGTTTTCACCTTTATATTTTTCCTTTAAAGCTGAACTAACCCTTCACCCATCATTGTGAGGGAACATTGCAGTTTTCACTGTCTGCATTTATTTTCTGCCCATACTATTATTATTATTTTTTTTAAACTTGTTTTTATTATATCTTTTCAGTTATTTACAGCACAGTATACATGCGTCATTGTGTGTGCGTGTATATGTATGTATGTATATATATATATATATATATATATATATATATATATACACACACACACAGTAAAACCTTGGTTTGAGAGTAACTTGGTTTGAGAGCGCTTTGCAAGACAAGCACATTTCTTAAATAAATTTTGACTTGATATACAAGCGATATCTTGATATACAAGTAGCGTCATGTATAAAAAAGGAAGAGAGGAGCCCCTAAATTGTAGCAATATGGTTACATTTAATGAAGGTTCAATATTTAGCAACTCACATGGTTGATGATTAAAACAGGCACATCTAAGAATGCAGGCATCCGGGGTAAAGCTGTCCACATAGACCATCCTCTGCACAGCCATCTTCATCATCCCTTCCCCGCTGCACTCCACGAGTGATTCAAAGCCTCACTTTCAGATCACTCTACTGCAGGCTATTCTTCCCGGTCACGATTGCAGACTGACAGTGGTGAGATTTAGTGGTTCAGAAGATGGTCTATGTGGACAGCTTTACCTTGGATGCCTGTAAAACTGATAGAGACATACCCCAAGCGACTTACAGCTGTAATCGGAGCAAAAGGTGGCGCTACAAAGTATTAAATTAAGGGGGCTGAATAATTTTGCACGCCCAATTTTTCAGTTTTTTATTTGTTAACAAAGTTTGAAATATCCAATAAATTTCGTTCCACTTCATGATTGTGTCCCACTTGTTGTTGATTCTTCACAAAAAAATTACAGTTTTATATCTTTATGTTTGAAGCCTGAAATGTGGGTCGAAAAGTTCAAGGGGGCCGAATACTTTCGCAAGGCACTGTATATATATATATATATATATATATATATATATACACAGTTATACAGTGTAATGAGAATAAAGAAGGTCTTGCAAGAATCGAGTCTTGAACCAACAACTATCAAAGATCATGCGCTGACGACATGTATTTAAGAAAGGGTGTATTAACCGGCTAAACATCACAACAAAGTATAACCACCGAGTATTTCTTCCAAAGATGCTTATAACAGTTATTTATATAATCCTATTTATATCATCTACTCAGAAACATATTCAAGAGAATACATTTATTAATTGCCTTACAATATTTTAACCAATCTAAGAATGATGGTGGTTATGCACATACGTCTTCTCACAAACATTTCTATCACAGATTCTTCAGCCAGTCTAAGGTTGGTCCAACTTTTTCACATGGATGGCTAGGGACATCAGGCATATTCCCATCATCTCGAACTGGAACTGGATATGTATAAGGAATAGCTTTGTTGTATACTGAAGCATACTTGGTGTATGGACTGACAATGGGAAGTACAAGAGCTACAATACCAATGCCTGCAGAAACAGTTAAGACAGGTTCTTTGTGCCATGCATTTTTCAAGAATGCCCCGATTTTGAAAAATCATGCCATCTTGCTTGCGACCTGGTCCGGGAAGTGGAATGACGTGCTTTAACCGGCTAAACATAATGTAATAAAATAATGGTCGGTTAAACTTTTTAAAACTCAAAGTAATAGAGTAGTGGTCGAGACGGTGAATCGTTCCCAGTCGCAGTATGCAAGTGCAGGTATAGGTCACGAATACTCACTCATTCCCTACCATTCATCCGCATATAAAAATAATTCTCCTTGATATTTTATATACCTTGTCGTATTACTCATTTATATTAGAGCATGAAAGTGGTCAGTTCCCTGCTACCTCAAAGGTTCTGACTGTATCTGCCCACCATCCTCACAACCCTATCAAATTTTCCTAGGGCCCATACTACTATTAATTGTATTTTATTATTATTATTATTATTATTGCTGAAAACAATTTTCTCATATATAGCATTCCTACATGCCAAATAATTCAGTATGCCATATTATTCTGTTATTTTCTAACATGTCAAAGTATTGTTGGCACTACTGTACAGTTAGTGAGCTGTAGAGATAGTAATTATTAGAAAAGGTTCCTCTTAGAGACAGTCCAGAAATTTAGCTTTTTCTGCCACCTGCTGTTTCTTTTATTTAATGCAATCCCATGTCAATGTAGGCTAATAATACAGTAAGTGCAAATAAATTCAGTTCAAGAGATAATAAAATTCAATCAAGAAAAATGCAAAGTAAATTCCTGTTAAGGCAGGGATGCCCAATCTTTTGAAGAGCGAGGGCCACTTAAGCAACTTGGTAACTGGTTGCAGGCCATTCCCAGTCTTAGTCCGTATGGTTCAATATTGAGTTTGCCCACCCTTTGCAGCTATAACAGCTTCAACTCTTCTGGGAAGGCTGTCCTCAAGGTTTAGGAGTGTGTCTATGGGAATGTTTGACCATTCTTCCAGAAGCACATTTGTGAGGTCAGACACTGATGTGGACCAGAAGGTCTAGCTCGCAGTCTCTGCTGTAATCTATCCCAGAGATGTGCTATAGGGTTGAGGTAAGGACTCTTTGCAGGCCAGTCAAGTTCCTCCACCCCAAACTCGCTCATTCATGTCTTTATGGACCTTGCTTTATGCACTGGTCTAAATCGTTTGGTGGAGGGGGAATTATGGTGTGGGGTTGTTTTTCAGGGGTCGGGCTTGGCCCCTTTCTTCCAGTGAAGGGAACTCTTAAGGCGTCAGCATACCAAGACAATTTGGGCAATTTAATGCTCCCAACTTTGTGGGAACAGTTTGGGGATGGCCCCTTCCTATTCCAACATGACTGCCCACCAGTGCACAAAGCAAGATCCATAAAGACATGGATGAGCGAACTTGACTGGCCTATGCAGTGTTCTGACCTCAACCTGATAGAACACCTTTGGGATGAATTCAAGCAGAGACTGCGAGCCAGGCCTTCTCTCTATCTTCTCCCAAAGACACACTCCTAAACCTTGTTGGCAGCTTTCCCCCAAGTGCTGAAGCTGTTATAGCTGCAAAGGGTGGGCCAGCTCAATATTGAATCCCACAAACTAAGACTGGGATGCCATTAAAGTGCATGTGCCTGTAAAGGTAGGTGCCCCAATCATTTTGAAAAAATAGGGTTTATATAGAGTGTAACATGCTCCAGTAGTCCTCCCGCCCCTCCCATGACGGTGGGTGGGGATTCTTCTCCCCACTCCTGCAGTCATTTTTTAAAAACAGTGCGGCTGTATGGGGCTCTGCCGACACAGACACATCATTAATTCACAGGAATCTGTGTGATGAGAGAACTACAAGTCCCGTCTTCCACCATGGCAGACGGCTTGTAGTTCTCAATGAACTGTGAGAGCGCTGATGAGCTCACTTATAATTCATCCTCAAGCCCTGCAACTTTCAACCAGACAGCCTAGAGGTACATGCTGAAGTTGTAGGGCTTGTGTCTGCAGGAGCCTGACATTACACCCATGAGCCACTGATCACATGTGCATTGTTCTGCAGGCTCCTGTGGGAAAAAATGAATGCACTTTTTTTTTTCTGCAAAGATATGGGAATTTACTGTTTATTCCCAAAAGGTGAACTTAGCCTTTAAAACGTATCCACAAAAACAATAGCCCGTGTTTAACAATATCTGATTTACACTGGAAATTTTTAATGACACCTTTATTTTAATTTTCCCAATTCAGGTAAAGTTTTTTTAACCACTTCTGGACCGGAAGGTTTTACCCCCCTTAATGACCATTTTTTTCCGAATTGGCACTGGGGGATTTAAACTGGTAATTGCACAGTCATGCAATGCTGTACCCAAACAAAATGTATGCCTTTTTTTTCCCCACAAATATAGCTTTCTTTTGGTGGTATTTGATCACCTCTGCGGACCTAAAATGTTTAGAAAAAATGAAATTTTCTACTTTTTCTTATAAAAAAAATATCCATTAAATTTTTTTTTGTATTTTTTGTCATACATTTTGGCCTAAATGTATTTAGTTACATGTTTTTGATAAAAGAAAATCTCAATAAGTGCCGGGTCACACTTGTGCGATGCGGGAAGGCTGCGAATTCGCAGCCTGTTCCCGCATCGCAAACGCACATCTGGCAGTTCACACTGCCATATGCGATACGCAGGGGGGGTGTCAATTAAATGTTAACGACACCCCCAGTTTGATCGTATATCGCAGTGCGATCTGACAGTTCGCACAGGATCGGATCGCACAAGTGTGAACCACTGTGCGATCAGATCCTGATGCGGCTGAAAAAAAGGGTCATGTGCGACTTTTGTGCGGGTGCAGTGCGAACTTAGCCATACAAAGTATATGGCTGAATTCGCACTGCACATCCGATCGCATGTAATGAAGGAGCAGTGCGCTCCGATATTACATGCAATCGCCGCACATGCTATAGTGTGAACCGGCACTTAGCCTTTGTTTTTTGGTTTGCACAAAAGTTATAGCATCTACAAACTATGGTGTTTGTACTGGAATTTACGTGGCTTTTACTTTCTGACTGCCTATCTTTTTTCTTGAAGTGCTAAAATGGCAGGGCGGTACAGACCCCCCCCCCCCCCTCAAATTACCCCTTTTTGGAAAGTAGACACCCCAAGGAATTTCCTGAGAGGCATGTTGAGCCCATTAAAGATTTCATTTTTTTTTTTACACACAAAGTTGTCACTTAAATGATGCATTGCTCACACATGCCATGGGTTTATGTGGAAATACACCCCAAAATACATTCTGCTGCTTCTCCTGAGTATGGGGATACCCCAAGTGTGAGACATTTTGGCAGTCTAACCACGTACAGGACCCCGAAACCCAATTGCTGCCTTTAGGCTTTCTTAGGGCGTAATTTGTTGATTTCACTCCTCATTACCTATCACAGTTTTAGAGGCCATGAAATGCCAAGACAGCACAACCCCCCCCCCCCCCCCCCCCAATGACCCCTTTTTGGAAAGTAGACACCCTAAGCTATTTGCTGAGAGGCATGTTGAGTATTTTGCAGATCTTGCTTGAAAAATGAAAAAAAAGAAATAAAAAATACATTTGTCTTTTCTTTCTTCATTTTCCAAAACAAATGAGAGCTTCTTAGCAAATACCTTGGGCTGTCTACTTTCTGTAAAGGGGTTATTTTGAGGGGGGGGAGAGTTTGTGCTATCTTGGTATTTCATGGCCTCCCAAACTGTGATAGGTAGTGAGGAGTTAAATCAACAATTTACGCCCTTAGAAAGCCTGAAGGCAGTGATTGGTTTTCGGGGGTCCTTAAATGTCCCCCATGACAGCAATAAGTAGTGACAGGTATTTACACCAAATGATTAAAAATAATCATAAAGTGCAACGTGCAAACCATGTGCAAAAAATAAACTGAGCATATGCAGTACCCAATAATAGGGTATCATAAAAATGTGGAATAATACAACGTGATAATTCAATAAATATATATGGTGTTAGTCCAATGAATATAAAATATAGAAGTAAAGATGGTGATAGTCCAATAGATATATAAATATATATAAAAAAGGTGATATAGATACATATGAAAAAGTGTTGTCATCAAGTGTCCACATAAATCCAAAAGTGCTTAGGTACCAGAAGAGAAGTGCAGAATCATGCCATCAATCCAGTGCTGTGGAATGTGCCAATCCTCCCCCTTTGGATGTTCAACTTACCGGACTCAAATGACCCCTAGGCTGTATAGCTGAAAGGGTCAAAAAGGCTTGTGTCCCAGTAAGGAACCTGGTTGGGAATCCTTGGAGATCAGATGTCTGTAATTCTCAATGGCCCGGTATACATATGTAACTCCGTGATAAAGCAACTGCAATCAGGTTCATTTTTTTTGGTCATGCTCGAGGCCACCTGTGGATTGCAGTTGCTTTATCACGGAGTTACACTATTGTGAGCTTCTTCCCTCTACATATGTTTCCCGGGCCAAACGCTGTTGCTGTCAGAATAAACAAATAACAGTGCTGCAGCTGATGGGCGTACCTGCAAAGCAAACAACGGTTAACAATAAAACACAGTAACAATAAAACATTACAATTTAATAGTATACAGTGCAGTAAAACTGTAGAATGGTGGTATCTGCAAAGAAAACTATGGTTAACAATGAAAAACACAGCAACAATAAAACATTTACATTATTATAGCATTCAATACAGTAGAATGTTGGGATCTGCAAATAAAACTATGGTTAGCAATGAAAAACAGTAACAATAAAACATTAAAGTTTATTGTAAAAGTACAGTAAAAGTAAAAAGAGTAGAAAAGTAGAGTAAGAACAGAAAATCAATTCAATAAAACGAAAACTATTTTTGTTTTTTGTAACTTTTTTTTACAAACAGTTCCAGGCTATGGTCTCTCAAAATGTGAAAGCCATCTAACATCTTTCGAGACCCTGTGTGAAGGTGTGCCCTAAACTGTGCCGTGATGTATCCTATACTAGAACTCTACTAGTGTGTGGTAGCGATGGAGACCAGGTTGGCCAGGACAGGAGGGACAAAAATAGTGGGTGTTAAAAAAAAAAAAATAGCGGGTATATCCGCATTCTCTACAGACTCAACACAACATCTTCTTTGGGGTGCTCTTTGGGTAGATGTGCCACATGCACCGATTCCAAAATACAAAAGGGGACTAAAAACTGGCACGCTTGTGTAATAATTGTCCACGTATAAATGGTACCCCTTTCGGAATAAGGGTGACACCAAGTCCCAAACAATCTTGCCACTGCTCCCCATGTAGTCTGGGCAGTTGGGGGCTTCCCATTGCTATCTCTTCCCTCGTAAACCCGGAAACTACATGTATAGCCTGTTGCCCTGTCACAGAGCTTATACATCTTGACCCCATATCTGGCACGCTTGCTGGGGAGAAACTGTTTGAAAGCAAGCCGCACAGAAAATGTTATCAGGGACTCATCAACGCAGACAGCGTGTTGGGGCGTATACAAGGCTGCAAACTTCTGGTTGAAGTGATTTACGAGGGGCCAAATTTTGTGGAGCCGGGGGTTTCTAGGGTCACCCCGAAGACAACAGAGTTCATTGTCACTGAAGTATATGAACCACAAGATTTTCTGGTATCTAGTCCTGGCCATGGCAGCAGAGAACACGGCATATGATGAATTGGGTCAGTGGACCAATATGACCGCAACTCACTCTTTTTAGTAATGCCCATGATGAAGGATAGGCCCAGAAAGGTATTCAATTCGGAAACAGTGATACGTTTTCATGCAAATTCTCTGGCAAGGGTCAAATTTGGATTTGCGGCAATTAATTGATTGGCATATAGATTGCTTTGGTCCACAATAGAACTGTACAGATCTTCCATGAAAAACAGCTTGTGAAAACCAAGGGGAGTAAAATCATCTGTTTCCACCTGAATTCCGGGTTGGCCAGTGAATGTGGGAAATACGGGTGCTGCAGAAGCGGTGGGCTCCCAATCAGGATTTGCAAGCGCATCAGGAAGGACACTATGGGCCTGTCTTCGAATTATTGGTGACTACTTGTGCTAGCCACAGCACCAGCTTGAATTGCACTTATGGGACTCGCCACGTCACCAAGTGTTACTGCAGTGCTAGTTTGACTATGACCAGGATGTACTAGGTCGCTGGTGCTTGCCAGTTCACCAGAAGGTTGGGCGGCACTAGTACCGACACTGTGATGCATACGAGAACCCTGCAGTTGTTGCACCTCAGCAACAGAAGAACAGGGTCGGGTACGCCTGACCTTAGCAGGGACCACTACTCCATCGTAAGAGCTATCTGTTAGGGTGCCGCTGCTCTCTACAGGTTTGAATACTGAGCCTGATTCTGACAGTGAAGCTTCCCCATCGCTCTCATCTGTCTTGCTCAGTATTGTGTAGGCCTCTTCTCCAGTGTACCTCTATTTGGACATTTTGGCCAATAAATTTATAGGTACCTAGTGTGACTCTCAGGTAAAAAAGCGCCTGGTTGCCACTGACTTTTTGAAACGATACCAAAAAATTTAACTTCTAGTGCCAGCATAGATCAGGCCTGACTCTGCTAATGCTGCAGTTTAGTGTGCTGTGTATTGGAAGTGACAGTAATCTGCTGTTTCTGCACTTCTTGGGGGAGGGGGGCGCAGGGGCTAAACGCAGGTGCTGGCAGGTGTTGGGGCTAAACCTGCTAACGCTGCATTTTGGGAACACTATACTAAACTATTGGCGACGCTAGAATAGTTCTGATCAGATCAAAGATATTGATCCGTTCAGACACTATACTAGTAATGGAGGTGTTTAGTGTGTGTGTGTGTGTGTGTGTCGCTGGCAATCAAAGTGTTAAAATGTATTACTAAATATGTAGCGGGCAATCTGACACTGTCCTATATTGACGCTAACGTTAATGCTAACTGATGTCACCTGTGACACTAATACAGTAATCAGAAAAAAGATCTGTACACTGTAACAGTGACACTGGGCAATGAAGGGGTTAACTGGGGGTGATCAGGGGGTTTAATCTTATCTTTATTAGGGGATATATGGCAGGTACCCTAAACCTATCTAGGAATCCCTCTAAGTACCACTAACTGTCTCTCACACTAACTGAAGTCACAAATGACACTAATACAGTGATCAGTAAATTATCTGTATACTTTTATATAGTGTACACTGTGACAGGGAGTAAAAGGGTTAACTGGAGGGTGATCAGGGGGTTAAATCTGTGTCTATGTGTACTGGTGTCAGTGTAGTGCTTGTGTACTCACAGTTGACGCTGGAACTAAAAAGGGCTCCTGGAGAGGAGATTGCATCATTTCCTGTACCTGTGTTTACATTAAACAGGCACAGGACGTTCTGCAATTCGTCAGAACCGATCAACAGGTCCAGGTCAAAAATACAGCGCCTGCTAGTACAGTTACGTAGGTTCGCGCAGCCGAGCCGCCTTGCGCAGTAAATTTGTTGCGGGTGGTCGGCAACAGGTTAATGTACTGCTGATGTATTCTTGTAGCTTGGAATCACTTCTTTATTTTCATACAGGTTAGCACAGCCTTTTGTGGTATGTTTTGTAGACTTTGAGAGCCTTGGAATATTCTAAAATTAATGCATGAGAGTGTCTTACTCATGCAATATTTTTAGATGTGAATGGATTTTTGAAAATGAGAAGTTAAAGTGGTAATAAACCCTTTTGTGCCATTTTTATCTTTCCCTAATTTTTAAAGCGGAACTTTAATCATAACAACTTGATAAGAAATATGTTCTTTAGCAAGGAACATACATTCCACATTAATAATTATGCCACCAACATTAGTTCATGCTGTAAATTGCCTCCAGCAATGCTCCTGTTTCTTCTTGCCAGAGACCATTTTGCTGAAGCCCGGAGCCCCAGCAGTAAATCGTAAAGTGGAACTAAACCCATCAATTTAATGATTTCAAAAAACAGTTACATTCCTAGAACACCAGGATTGCTGTCTCATTTGCTTGTGTCCTCAATCACACTGTCAACCCATCAAATGGCTGATACCATAACTGATCAGCAGCTCCATGGCAGTTGCAGATCAAACATAAGCAGCTTCCTTGGCTATAAAGGATAGGAGGGTTTTATTCTGCGTTAGGGTTTAATTCCGCTTTAGGTTCCATTCACACTTGTGCAACAAGTCATTCACCATGTTTTCCAATGATACCCATTCATATATGCGCAACCTAAAGTTGCATCAACTTCAAAGTAGGTCATGAACTACTTGGTTCGACTTTTATGCAACTTGAGGGCCATAGACTTCAAAGGTAACTATCAGAAATTGCATGAAAGTAGTACCTGAGTGTTATACAATGCAACTTGTGTGCAACAGTTGTCCATTATCCCTGGTCAAAGCCAAAGTCGTATCCAAGATGCACCCTTTGAAAGTTGCGTAACAGTTGCATTAAAGTCGCACCAAAGTTTCAACTTTGGAGTTGTACAAATGTGAAATGAGTTCCAGCGTCAAAAAAAAAAAATTATGATGTCAGCCCCCCGAAGCCTCGGCTCGAGTGCAAGCACCATCATTGCAACTAGGGGAAACCAGCAGTGAAGTCTTCAGGCTACACAGCGGTTTCTTACTGCGCATGCACGAGCCCTGCTGTGCTTTCTGAAGGGCATTGAAGGGCCTTGACGTCTTCGGGGGGACACGCAGGTCCCAAAAGGGTAGCACAGGAAGGAGGAGGGGCCGATGCAGAAGCAGGAAATGACGTACCTCACCGCAGATTGGTTAGGACAGAAGTACAGCTATGTACAGTAGAAAAGGAACATAACAAATAGAAAAAACATATATATCCAAAAGCGAGGGAGGGGTGTGGTGGCCTTTTGATCAAGACCTAGATGTATTTTTGGGTGGAACTCCCCTTTAAGGCCCCTTTCACACAGGCGGACTGTTCAGATCCGCCTGTCCGTTTTTTTGGCAGATCTGAACGGTCCCCCAATGCATTCCTATGGGGCATCGGATGTCAGCAGAGACATGTCCGCTGACATCCGACCCGATCCGATCCGTCAAATCTGGACGGATGGAAACCCTATTTTCCATCTGTCCAGCGGACCGGATCAGATGGGATCGGGTGAGAACGGACTGACGGTCCGTTGACATCCGATCTCCCCCATAGAGATGCATGGGGAACTGTCAGCTGTGTCTCCGCACACAGCGCGGAGACACAGCTGTCCTCCTGCTGCTCAGCGGGGAATCGGCGGCTCGATCCCCCGCTGAGAAAAACGGACTCCGTCCAACGGACGGAGTGTGTGAAAGGGGCCTTAGGCTGTCAGTAGATTGGCCTCTACAAACTCGACAGTGCCAATTAACCACTTGCCGACCAGTCACGTGTACTGCGGCAAAGTGGTTCGTTATCGTCTGGCGACGTAGACCTACGTCACCAGACATCCCCCTCTCTCGGCGGCGCCGGAGGCTCGCTCCCGCTGTATTCAGTTACAGCGGGAGTCGGGCAAGGGGAGGAGAGGCGGTGATCACCGCCTCTCTTCCCCGATCGTCGGGGAATCGAGTGTGGAGTTCCGCCTGCTTGTGTAGACAAAGCGGGCGGATCTCCTAAGTGACAGACATGGTCATATTGCAGGGTTCAGCATAGCTGAACCTGCGATCTGTCCCTGTGTCACTCAGTCACCTCCCCCCACACACATCAGTAAGCACCAGGCATACATTAACCCCTTGATCAACAATAAAAATTAACCCCTTCCCTGCCAGTGTCATTTTTACAGTAACAGTGCATATGTATAGCACTGATTACTGTATTAATGTCACTGGTACCCCCAAAAGTGTCAAAAATGTCAGTCAAGGGTCCGATCTGTCCGCTGCAATGTCGCAGTCCCGCAAAAAAAATCGCAGATCGCCGCCATTACTCGTTAAAAAAAAAAACACCAAAAATGACAGAAATCTTTCCCTTAGTTAGTAAACGCAAAAACTTTTGCGCAAACCAATCAAAATACGCTTATTGCGATTTTTTTACCAAAAATATGTAGCAGAAAACAAATTGGCCTAAAATGATAAAATATTTAGATTTTTACATTTTTTTGGGGGGGGGGGAATTTTATATAAAAAAATGTGAAAAATATTGTTATTTTTTCAAAATTGACGCTCTTTTTTTGTTTATAGCGCAAAAAGTAAAAATCGCACAGGGGATCAAATACCACCAAAAGAAAGCTCTGTTTGTGGGAAAAAAGGACGTAAATTTTGTTTGGGTATGGCGTTGCATGACCGCGCAATTGTCAGTTAAAGTCGCACAGTGCCGAATCGCAAAAAGTGGCCTGGACGTAAGACAGCAAAATCCTCCGGTGGTAAAGTGGTTAAAAACTAAAAATGAGAGCAACTGAGCATGTGCAGAGCAGGGTGAGAAAGTGCATTACTGGATTTTAGACAATATAGAAACTTATTTTTACATAGCTATACCTACAAAAAGGGGCAAGTCTGAAGTGATATAGCAGGACTTGTTGACTAAAGTTCAACTTTAAGCTGGACAACTGGATCAAAGTAATCCTTCTATGGCCAGTCCCTACACTACTCTACACTACATTACTAACCCCAGGACCCTATAAAGCAGTCTTCTGATTTCTGTGTGTTTCTCTGTTGTCCTGGTTAACATTTAGGAAACACAGAACTCTGTGTTCACTGTCATTACAATTCTTATTTGTTTCAAGGACATGTACACTTCCCAAGAACAGGTCAGAGATGTAAATGGAATCTCACAAGTCAGTGATGAATCTTTCACTTACTACTAAAGCTGGGGAAAAGCTTTCTCTCTGTCAAAGCAACTAACGTATCCCTGCTCTTCAGACCAGAACTGCAAAAACTGCCTCTATTAACTAGGCTAAGTGATTTCACTATGACAAGTCCAAATCAATGACTGGGGACTGAAAAGGACAACTTTTGGATATCGTGCCACCCTCTAAGATAAGAACAATTTACAAAATCATGGAACGTCAATCAGGCTCGTCGGAATCTTTAAACCTGCTCAAGAAAGCAAGATTTTTACAGCAGAATAAATGTAATACTCCACAGGCAAAGAGAAAGGGCATGGCTAGGTATGTATTGCCCACACTAAACCCTACGCTCACTTTAAAATGTATTTCCACTTTTGAAGCTTAATTTTATATTTGTTACATGTTCCTATTCATGTAGCATAAAAACATGCTTCTACATGCTTACAAATCCTACCTAGCCTTTCCCTTCTTTTTGTAATGCTAATAAGAGGACTGGAGAGTTATATTTGCCATAAATAACCCTGTCTGTACTGTGCTGGCAAATCTCATTATCAGTTGTAAACTAAATGTGCACACTGTTTGTCCCAAGAAGGGGTTAAAGCTCTTAAGGCTTAGGAGGTACATTGCATGCTAGTACACTGTCCTCAGTACCTCCCATAATTGGAAGGTAAACAAAAAAGGTAAGAATTTTTAAAATAGTGTTTACGTATGTTGTGTGAACGGGAACACAAAACAAACATAGAGTGTGCATGTGGGGGGGGGGGGGAACAGAGTGTCTCCAAAGGCTCTGTCTTATCAGGAGGGGACAGTGGGAAAAGGGGAGGATCAAAGAAGACAGGATCAAACAGCCTTTTTACACAATGCGGAGGATTAACCCTTTAGGTTCCACAGTGAGTTTAACAATCATGCTATACTACATATATAGGCTGATTTTACTGTTGTGGGTTTAGCAACACTTTAAAGCGACAAAATGTTCCGTGCACGTTTTTCTTACCGTGTTAAAAATGCACTGCAATCTGCAGCAGGTGTCAACATTGAGTTAATGACACCCCAAACTCGTTCTAAATGAATCACACAGGAACACACACTGCTTTCCAGTGTGATTCCCCGTGTGGGCCAAAGCTAAAGGTATTGGCCATCGGACCCAACTGCCAGAAATGTTGAGGCTGAGCCAGAAAATGCGTTCCTTTTGTCCTCCCCATGGGACCTATCAATATGGCATTCTCTAACTTTTGTTGGTTTACTGACGGATGTCAGCTTCTGGATCTCCGGCAGGGTCTTGAGTGGAGATGAAATGTTCCCAGCTATCAGCGGGACAGTTACAAAATGATACTGGGTTCCCCAGCTATTAGCAGGGTGGTTTCATGGCACACAGAAGATGAGGATCAGCGTTCACAGTCATCGGTGGTACCATAGGATGTTATACTTCCACCTATCAGTGGAATGGTGCCAGGATGGGTTTAGATTCCCCAGCAAACAGCGGGGTGGTAATGATGGCACACATGCAATGAGGAGCATTCCCAAAAATGTTTCCTGTCATGTTTGACCAAGTGCCCAGCTAGCAGGGGGTGGATCAGAGTGTGCTTAGCATGTGCCCCTTGGAAGAAGTCTAGTATGTGTGAGTATTTGCAGTTTAAGGTCAGCACAAGGCACTTGACCAGACTCCATACAGTGTGTTTGCAAATTTGCGGAAACGCACTACAGTCCATTTAACATTAGTTCCTATGGCTCACATTCACACCTATGCAGTTTCCACCTTTTACACACAGCACGGTGCATTTTTGGCTCCTTAGACTTCAATAGAATCGCATGAAAAACTCACGTAGATGCATTTTTGGTACGCTTATCTGCATGACAACAGACACCTCCTCCTAGCAACATTAACACATCCCGAAAATCATATACATGTGCTATAAGGTGCTTCATAGAAAATGCATATTATAAAACAAAAAGTCCATCCAAATCTTCAAAGTGCTTCTTCGCTTAAATATAAACGAGTGACTGTCCCTGTAAATGATATTTCAAAAAAGTGCCTTGTGTGTTCAATAAAGCACCACCATACTCCACCTTCTGTGTTCCCACCAGGGTATGCACTGACCTGCAGATGTTGACCCCCCCCAAGCTTACACTGAGGTGGGTCACATAAGCTTTACCAGAGGGCATCTCCCATACACCATACCTCTGTTTAGGTATCCTCAGTCAACTCACCCATATAATTAAGAAAAAGAACCAAAGAAAATCACAGCATAACACTGCCAGTTTATTAAAACCTATTAAAAACATGAAATCTATTGCACTCACAAAGTAAGAATAATGTGCCAATGCTTGTAATGCAGTGCCGCTGCTCCAGTACGATCCAGAGCAAGTGTGCGCTCCAACTCATGAATTGCCCTTACTGGATTTAACTATCCCAGTGGGGATCTTAATGTTTAAACATAATGTAAATGGTTCGTTAGCAGCATTGGCAGATTATCTAACAAAATAGTACAATTACAAAAAGTATTTTTATTATTAAACACATCTATTTCATGAACATTTAAAAACCTAAACTTACTCCTCTTTTCCTACAAGCTGCCATCTTGTGGACACATATGAATTAGCAAAACCCACATACAGTACATATGTATCCCACATGTGCCTCACATATATAGAGGGCCATATGACCAACCTATTAATCTAAATTTTAAAATTAAAGGGGGAACTAGAGTAGAGTTTAAAAATAAAAAAATTAAATATTAGGAAATGTAAAAGTTTAAAATGAAGATGCATTAAATCCATAGGTTTTATGGGGGCTTGATATTTAACACCATTCTCTTGGACCAATGCAGGTGATTAAATGATGCTATTAAAAATAGTTAATAAAAGATCACAGTTTATTATCCTGAGCTGCTTCCTATCAGGTAGTCTGTAAAAAAACAGTTCAGATTTATATATCTAAATTTAGCCCTTTAGGAACTAAGGTATCCAGTTCAAAGATCCATCATGTTTCATTTTGTGAAACCTCCTTCTTAAGATTGGATCCTCTCCAATGTTTATTTATCTTATCTATACCAAAAAAAAGTTAATAGGGTGGGGTCCCTATTGTGAACCATACGAAAGTGCCTGGATACACTGTTTTATATACCCCTTACATATGTTTGTCATATGTTCTTTAAAATAGAAGTCAACCCTAACACTAAAATCCCTGCATCTATAGACCTCCATGACCTAACACTAACTTATCTAGCCCTGTAAAGAAAAAATCTGTATACTTACCTTTTTTGAAGCCAATCAGACCTGATCCCAAACTGAGCTGTCAGCTGCAGCTTTGCTGTGAAGGTGGGTGGCAAGAGGATACATCGGAAAATGGAAGCCCCATACTAAGTCTATGGGTCATGTCACTCCCTATTCATTTCACAGCCATTGTCGGCTGTGTTCTCTGCAGAGCTTTTGCCGCTGGAGACTGGACCGGATCAGCTTAAAAAAAAGGAAGGAATACTGATTTCTTCTTTACAGGGCAAGAAAGGTTGGTGTTAGATCGTGGAGGTCTATAGATGCAGGGATTTTAGTTTTAAGATGGACAAACACTTTAATCCTAGTGGAGAGTTTTACAATCGTCCTACCCATGTACTGGAACCCACAAGGACATTCCAACATATAGGTAAAGAATGCACTATCACACGACATTACTTAATCTCATACTGTTTATCGGTGACCTTAGATACAAAATCTGTGCCTTTATAAATTCTATTACTATTTATTCTACAGGGTAAACATCTTTTACATTGACAAAACCCCACTCTGTCTAAGAAGGTGAGTTTCTTCCTAGGGAAATCTTGAATATTTTTCACAATTCGAGCTCTAAGACCCGGAGCCTTCCTGTTGATAATTTGTGGTTTAGTGGGTAATAGCTGTGCCACTGTTGAATCTCTCCTCAATATTGGCCAGTGTTAAAACAATTTTCTACTTCCTTATGTTGCCTATTAAATCCAGTGACAAATATTTTTTATATTATCCAGGAAACTTTTTTTAAATTCTTTATTCAAAAACCTCTTGGTAAGTATCTCAGATTGATTATCACAGTCATCTTTATCTGTACAGTTGCGTCTAGACACTCTAATGAAGTTCGTTTCCATTCTCCATGTGCAATGATCCTCTACTCTTGCAATGTAGAGCTTTTTCCTTCCAGAATCAGTCAACTGGTCTTCTTCTCAGGTGAATTAATCTTTTTTACACAATTCCTTAAAGGAAGATGCGGATGAGGATGATTTATTTGCAGGTTTTTGTACTTTCCTTTGTTAAGTCCAGTACACACAGGCCAAATGTTGGGTGACATCAGAAGGTTAAAAAAAAACGTCCGACATTTGGCCCATTTGTATAGCAGCCGGTCCGACAGAAACTGGCCATTCAGTTCTGATGAGTGCTCTGACGAGGGGCCATCAACCTGTCAGAACACAATGGTTCAGAAGTGAAGATCACTGTACTAATGTTGGATTGTTAGTCTTATGCAGACTTCTGGGAAAATTGGTGAGCCAATAACACAAGCAGGAAATGATGTTTCTGGGGTGTGGTCAGTATACATTCTGTGTACAGAACAGCTCCATTTTGCTATATTGCATTGCATTTTCAGAAAACGACAGCGGCTGCAGATTGAAAAGGAAATGTAATTTTTAATAACATTCAATTACAATATGATTTGTGTCGCAATTGTATACGCTATATTGTTTTTTCTTTATTTGAATTTTTTCTTCCACAAAAGTGGAGTTACCCTTTAAAGATATACTCAATCTCCGCATTGAAGTTGACCTTAGAAGGTATATCTGTCCAGAGTCGGGACAAGGGGGGATCAGGAGGGGCGGTTGCCCTGGGTGCAATGGTTTATTGCAGGGATGGGAGGCCCCTTGACTCTAACCCTAAGGGAAGGGGAGCGCAGTTTGGCATCCTTGCCCTGGGTGCTGGATGACCTTCTCCCGCCACTTTATCTGTCTGTAGTTGCAGCCTGGGAACCTGCCTTTACCCTTCCCTCTCTTCAAATGCAATGGAAGTTGGGCTGGCGAATGTTGGTTCTACCCTAAATAATAATTCCAACAAATGAGAGATCTTGTTTGCATTGCGAGAGCTGAAACTGTCCTTTGCAAGGGCAAGCTTCAACTGATAGCAAAGAGCTGGGGTTGCATTTAGTCTGGCCTCCTACCTGAGAGTAAAGGTATGTTGAGTGAAAGAAGACTGCAGCCTAAGGGTTGGTACCTACTACCTAATAAACTCTGAAGAGGTTTGCTCATGCAGACTAGGGATGATCGAACGGTTCGGGTTGACCATCGGTTCGGCCCGAACATTGGGTGTTCGAGGTTCGGCCGAATTTAGAACTTTTTTGCCCAAAAAGTTCGGAATTCGGCAACCAGAACCGACCAAAATGCAATGGGACAGGAAATGGGCTTTAAAAGCCCGTGATTGGACCAGAACCATCAGTAAAAGCCAATTGAGGGGCAGGAGAATGCTAGGAATGTGATTGGAGTGACTAGGGGGTCCATAGTCCAATCATTAGTGAATACGCCCCCCAGTATATAAGATCGCCCTGCCAAATTCCTAGCATTCTTGTACGGGACATGAAAGAGAGTGGAATGCTGTTCTGTTCTAATGTGCTACAAAGTGTCATTTAGCTATTTTTAGTGTGAGGAAAGGGATATCTAGTGTAGTTAGAGTGCTCTTTTACACTTTAGTTAGCTTTAATTTATTCAGTTTCTGTAGGGAAAGTGTTAAGTGTAAGGGGACCGTAGTGTAGTGTAGGGTTAACTGACAGTGACTGCTATGGAAGGGTGACAAAACCCTTCCAAAGCAGGGTGACCGCTATAGAGAAATGATAATTTCTCTGAGTTGCTTCGGCACAGGGATATGGCTTCTCACCAGCAAGCATTTTTTATGCTGCAGGGGTTGCCACTGCCAGTGCTTTTTTGAGGACATGTTTGATGTCAGACATGACATCTGAACATGTGTATAGGGGGTATATATACACATATATGTCTGTATATATACACCTAGACATATATAGGTGTGATAGTAGCAGAAATATATGCTTGCGCTAATGAAATCATTTACAGTAATATATTTCTGCTACTATCACACCTATATATGTCTAGGTGTGTATAATCATATAAGTATGTGTGTATATACACCACTATACACAAGTTCAGATGTTTTGCCTGCCTCAAAAGAACCCAAAAAAATGCACAAAAAAACGTCCAGGTGTGTTGTTGCAGGCATTTTTTGGGGGTTTTTGGAGGCAGGCAAAACATCTGAACTTGTGCACAGTACTACTATACACAAGTTCAGATGTTTTTTCTGACTCCAAAGAACCCAAAAAAATGCCTGCTATTAAACCGGTAAGGTGCTGTGAAAACCGAGAAGCCATACTCCTGTGCTGAAAGTGTTCTAATACAAACAATCTTTTTTTTTTATGGTTCTGGACATGCTACAGAGCTGAAACTTCTCATGTACACCTTTTAGACCCCCCAGATACTAAATCCAAAATCAAAAAATCTCTTTTTTTTTTTTTTTTCAATAATTGGCTTTTTTATCAAAAATGACAATTTTTAAGAACTTTTTTTGTGTGATTAATAGTTAATGGGGCATGACCCAGAACCCTAGGCACTTTTTAGGGGCATTTATTGGGTTTTAGGGCTAAAAAATTGTGTTTTTTGATTACCGAAGTTCGGGTCCCATTGATTTCAATGGGGTTCTGAAATCCGGGCCGAACTTTCGGGAAGTTCGGATGTTCTGGCCGAACCGAACTTTTCAAAAGTTCGATCATCCCTAATGCAGACCTGGTTTGGAGTCCAGGAAGAATTGGAAAGAAAGAAGGAGTCCTATTCCAAGAAGTCAGTTACATAGTGAGGCTGAAAAGACAGTAGTCCATCTAGTTCAACCTATGATGAGTGTGTGTATAAGTGTTTATGTCAATAGTACATTGTATACCCCTGTATGTTGTGGTTGTTAAGGTGCCCATCTAATAGTTTTTTGAAACTATTGAGCTGCAGGGATTATAACAACCACGCCCCGGACGACGTCTACCTATGACGAAACACGTCAGGCGGTACCAGACGTGACGTTACCACGCCCCCTGAGACGCCGGCTTCGTTTTGTGAATGCGGGACGCCGCGGTTTTATCCATTGTCTATTGTACATGCTATGTCTACTGTATCCGGATGTCTGTATGTGCAATTTAATTAAAAGTTTTTAACAGTACTACACAGTATTACGCTATGTGTTCTCTTATCTCCCTTTACATCCATGGCTTGCCATCACTGGGGTCTGAAATGAGGAGTCAATATTGCCATATACTGTACATTGGTTTTGTATCTACACCTCCCCTTGCATATAAGATCTACTCCATTGGTGCCTGATAGGAGGACTGAGCATTGTGGATTGTACTATTCATATGCCTATTGCGCATGTGGTCTACCCATTAATTTGGGGGCCCCATACCTCTGGTAAGCAGCCAATCTTTTATACATTACATCCACGGGTGTACTTCTGGCTTCCATCTATGCTGGGAAAAGGTCTCCTCCTATCTATTACCATCTCTGCTGGGACTTGTGGTTCATTTGCCAATTGTTGCACGGTTCAGTTATTTGAGGAATTCCTTTTTTTCCACGGATTTCACTTTCATTGTTTTTCTCGGCAATTTAGGGACTTTTCTGTTATTACTTTGAGTCACCATTTATTGAACGTTTTGCTTCTAATTTGTACAAGTACACATGTATTTGAATATCATTATTTGATGTTAGCGCTACACATTGTACATTGAATACAAAGTTAATAACACCCCCAGATCAGTTCGCATTTCGGACATAAATCAGATCGCATAGGTGTGAACAAAAAAAGGGTCCTGTGCAACTTTGGTCTAAATGAGATGCAGGGCACAGACATTGCATGTGATTTGCACAGCAGTGCGCTGCGAATCACATGGGATGTTCGACATCACATATGTGTGAACCAGCACTAAATGTACAAAGTGTGACAATTTAGTTCCCGAAATGCCCATGGCATAGCACTATGCTGGTGAGTAACACAGACATTCGCACTCGAGCGTGTTCTGACCTGAGACTTCAGAGGTGAACTGGGCAGGACTGATAACACTGAGAATTCAGTGAATCGCTGTATGTGAGCAGATAGTAATCATCTACTGCATAAAGATGGCCACACACCTTGCAATTTTTCCTTCAGTTAATTTTCTTTATATTTGAATTGTAAGATATTTCCTTTTTTTAAGCATTCAGCTTAAACTTAGCGCAGTCAGGCTGTAACAGTCAAGGCTGGATTTAGAGCCAATTGTTACATGTGTTGCTATAAATATCTTGCAGTATTTCACTGATATAATTACACATTTTTGTCTCCTTTGTTCTTTCTTTTGCTGATAGATCTCCCAGTTCTTGTTTTTGCCTGTAAAGATTTACAGTTTTGACTAGTCTACTTTGTATGTTTTCTGTGACCAGCCAGGATTACCACTGTCACTTTGTGGCCCAAAAAATTCTGAGGCCACTCTTCTTCCTTTGTAAGATAACACAGCTTATCTCCTAAAGTGAACCACAAAATACCAGCCATTGCTTTAATTACCCAAGAAAAGCCTATTTAACCACTTCTGGACCGGAAGGTTTTACCCCCTTAATGACCAGGCCATTTTTTGCGATTCGGCACTGCGTTACTTTAACGGACAATTGCGCGGCCATGCGACGCTGTACCCAAATAAAATTGATGACCTTTTTTCCTAAAAATAGGGCTTTCTTTTGGTAGTATTTGATGGCCTGTGCGATTTTTACTTTTTGCGCTATAAACAAAAAAAGAGTGACAATTCTGAAAAAAAAAACAATATTTTTTACTTTCTGCTATAAAACATTCCCAGAAAAAATGTAAAAATCAATTTTTTTCATTATTTTAGGCCAATTTGTATTCTGCTACATATTTTTGGTAAAAAAAAAAATCCCAATAAGCGTATTTTGATTGGTTTGTGCAAAAGTTATCATGTTCACAAACTAGGGGAAAGATTTATATCATTTTTATTTATTTTATTTTTTTACTAGTAATGGCGGCTATCAGCAGTTTTTAGCGGTACTACGACATTGCAGCGGAAAGATCAGACACCAAACTGACATTTTTTGACACTTTTGGGGGGACCAGTGACATTACTACTGTAATCAGTGCTAAAATATGCACTGTTACTGTAATAATGACACTAGCAGGGAAGGGGTTAACCCAGGGGCAATCAAATGGTTAAGTGTGAGCCTAGGGGGTGTTTTCTAACTGTGTGGGGGATGGGCTTGTAATATCAACACAGAGACCTGTGTTCCTAAATGGCATTCCTAAATAGCATAGTGTTCCTAAGAGTTGATAGGAGAGAGAACAACGGTCTGCTGTGTCTACAATAGCAGACCGCTGTTCTCTCTTCACGGAGAGTGATCCCGGGTGCCCAGTGGCAATCATGGCCGCCGGCCCAGCACCTCAGTTTCCCCTCTTGCGAGTGGGCGCGCGCCTCCAGGATTGCTCCCGTGGACTGACGTACAACTGGACCGATGTATAACTGCGGCGGATGGTCGCCAAGTGGTTAAGGAATAAATTGTTAGGGAATACAAATGTATAAACTTGTAGGTGAATTGCTTTAGACCAACTTTTTAGATTGGAATCTGATTGAAAATGGTTAAATCTGCAAGGAAATTGGCTTGCTACCAAAAAAAAGTATAAAAGAATTGACTTTTAAGGTATCAAACAAGATCTAAGGCCCGTTTCACACTAGAGAACCTATCGGGTCCACACATCGGTTTTTCAGGTGGACCCGATCAGAGCCTCCAGTCTCCTATATGGAGCGGCGAGTGTCAACGGATATGTGTCCATTGACACCCGCCTACATCCAATGCTATCCGCTAAAAACTGACGGATGGGGAACCGTTCCCAATCCCATTTGGTGTATTGGATAGCAATCAGGTGAAAACGGACAGGCAGAGGAGAGTGGGCTGGGTCTGTATCCGCTCTGCATAAGTGGAGCGGACTCAGACCAGCCATCTGCCTGCTCAGCGGTGATCAGCAGACAGATTCCCCGCTGAGCAGGCAGACTCTACGAAGCCCGACCTGTGTGGAAGGAGCCTTGGTAGTAATAAACAATATATTTTAAATCACATCATAGTTAATTAAAATAGCATAATAAAAGACAAAGAAACATGTTGTTCATAATAATCATTATTGCCTACCATAGAAAAAAATCCTACAAATTGACACCCATCAAAGCATATAAATATAAATATGCATCTCATAACAATAACGTCATAGATTTTGCATTTCCTAGAACTGAGTTCTGTATTGTGTCTGTCTGTATGTATATATATATACATATACTCTGCTTAAAAAAATTAAAGGAACACTTTTTAATCAGAGAATAGCATCAAGTCAAGTAAACTCCTGAGATATTGACCTGGTCAGTTAAGTAGCGGAGGGGGTTGTTAATCAGTTTCAGTTGCTTTGGTGTTAAGGAAATTAACAACAGGTGCACTAGATGGGCAACAATGAGACATCCTCCAAAACATTAATGGTTTTACGGGTGAAAGCCGTTGACATTTTTTTCCCTACCCATCTTTTCTACTAGTTTTCACTCGTTTTGCATTTGGCTAGGGTCAGTGTCACTACTGGTAGCATGAGGCGATACCTGGACCCTATAGAGGTTGCACAGACAGTCCAACTCCTCCAGCATGGCACATCAATACGTGCCATTGTCAGAAGGTTTGCTGTGTCTCCCAGCACAGTCTCAAGAGCATGGAGGAGATTCCAGGAGACAGGCAGTTACTCTAGGAGAGCTGGACAGGGCCATAGAAGGGACTTAACCCATCAGCAGGACCAGTATCTGCTCCTTTGTGCAAGGAAGAACAGGATCAGCACTGCCAGAGCCCTACAAAATGACCTCCAGCAGGCCACTGGTGTGAACGTCTCTGACCAAACAATCAGAAACAGACTTTATAAAGTTGACTTCAGGGCCCGACATTCTCTAATGGGCCCTATGCTCACTGCCGGCACCATGGGCCTCGATTGGCATTTGCCATTGAACATCAGAATTGGCAGGTCTGCCACTGGCGCCCTGTGCTTTTCACAGATGAGAGAAGGTTCACCCTCAGCACATGTGACAGACGTGAAAGGGTCTGGAGAACCCGTGGAGAATGTTATGCTGCCTGTAACATCGTTCAGCATGACCGGTTTGGTGGTGGGTCAGTGATGGTCTGGGGAGGCATATCCATGGAGGGATGCACAGAGCTCTACAGTCTAGGCCATGGAACCCTGACTGCCATTAGGTATCAGGACGAAATTATTGGACCCATTGTCAGACCCTACGCTGGTGCAGGGGGTCCTGGGTTCCTCCTGGTGCAGAACAATGCCCGGCCTCATGTGGCAAAAGTATGCAGCCAGTTGCTGGAGGATAAAGGCATTGATACCATTGAATAGCCCCCACACTCGGCTGACCTAAATCTAACAGAACACCTCTGGGACATTATGTTTCATTCCATCCGACATCGCCAGGTTGCACCTCAGTCTGTTCAGGAGCTCATGTCTTCCTCCAGCTAGGCCAACCCCCACACAGTTAGCAAGCACTCCCTAGAAGCACACTTAACCCTTTGATCGCCCCTGATGTTAGCCCCTTCCCAGCCAGTGTCATTAGTACAGTGACAGGGAATTTTGCTAGCACTGATTACTGTATTAGTATCACTGGTCCCCAAAAAGGTGTCAGTTAGGTGTCCAATTTGTCACACAATGTTGCAGTCCAGCTATAAATCACTGATAGCCGCCAATACTAGTAAAAAAATAAAGAAAATAAATAAATAAAAATTCCATAAAAATATCCCATAATTTGTAGATGCTATAACTTTTGCGCAAACCAATCAATATACGCCCATTGGGATTTTTTTTTACCAAAAATATGTAGCAGAATACAAATTGGCCTAAACTGATGAATGCATGAATATCTCCGGTGGGACGGGAGACCCGGGCAAGCCGCGGAAGGCGGCGGGAGGGGGGGGGTACATCCCCTCCTGCTCCTTGTAATGACAGCCGAGCGGCTTCTCAGCTGCATTGGTTGTCATTACAAGACAGCCGACCCTCGGCTATGGATGCCGGTACCGTGGTGATGCCTCTAGCTGCAGGCATCACTCCGGTACAAACACTTTCCTAAATATCGGCAATATTGGTAACCTCCGGGGCCGATTCCGATATATATAGTGGAAAGTGCATATCAGCCCTCGATATATCGGCTTTGCCGATTATCGATCGATCCCTAATTCCAATATCCACTTACATCTGAATAACTTGCAGACTGCATGTAGAGATGCTGTGGTATTATGTGTGGTAATCCAAGACAGTAGAAGGGGTGGGATGGAGGGCTGCTGAAGATGTCTGGACCCGCTGAAGATGACAACTGGAGCTAATCGCATTAGCAAACTCCAAGGTTCCCCCAAAAGTGTCAAAAATGTCAGTCAAGGGTCCGATCTGTCCACCGCAATGTCGCAGTCCCGCAAAAAAAATCGCAGATCGCCGCCATTACTAGTTAAAAAAAAAACAATAAAAATTACATAAATCTTTTCCGTAGTTAGTAAGCGCAATAACTTTTGCGCAAACCAAAGTACGCTTATTGTGATTTTTTTTACCAAAAATATGTAGCAGAAAACAAATTGGCCTAAAATGTTAAAACATTTTGATTTTTACATTTTTTTTGAGAATTTCATATAAAAAATTTGAAAAATATTGTTATTTTTTCAAAATTGTTGCTTTTTTTTTTTTTCGTTTATAGCGCAAAAAGTAAAAATCGCACTGGTGATCAAATACCACCAAAAGAAAGCTCTGTTTGTGGGGAAAAAAGGACGTCAATTTAATTTGGGTACAGTGTCGCACGACCGCGCAATTGTCCATTAAAATCACGCAGTGCCGAACAGTATTTTTTTCCTTTTGGGATAAAGGTTTTGCATTAATAAATAAAGGGTGATTTTTTTAATCACCCCTGCCAGCGTTAAGTGTTTTTTTTTTTTTCATTCATGTAAACTGATACATTCTGCTAGAGAGCTTGTGCTGTGCTTTTGAAAAGCAACAGATTTGCTGGTTGGATCATCAGGTTAAGAGCCGGTTCACACTGGGGCGACTTGTCAGGCGACTTGGTCGCCTGACAAGTCGCCGTGGGTCGTCTGCCATAGATTAGCACAAGACCCATTCTAATAGGAGCGACTCAAGTCGCTCCGACTTAGAAAAAGGGTCCTGTACTACTTTGGGGCAACCTGCATTGACTTCAATGATATGAAGTCCGTGCATGTCGCTCCGAGGTCGCGGTGCGCACTGTGCACCGCGACTTCACAGGTCGCCCCGGCAAGTCGGGTCGCCTGTATGTGAACCGGCTCTTAAATAGAAGAAAGCAAGCTTAAAAAAGGAAACAGATACAGCCAACACATCTAAGATATGTCACGCTGCAATATAATTAAATGTTTGTTTTTGGGTTTAATAACGCTTTACAGCTGGCTATACAATGTTTCGGTTGAATGTTTTCTCAAAAATTCTAACCAATGATCATTAGAACATTCTTTCTTGCAATCATTGGGGTTGATTTACTAAAGGTAAATAGACTCCAGAGCTTAGTAAATGAGGTAAACCTTCACTTTGCAAAGAATATCCAATCACGTGCAAGGAAAATTTAATGATTGGATGATGGAAGTCAGCAGAGCTTCTGCCCATTTACTAAAGCTCTGGAGCAACTGCACTTTACAAAGTGCACAGTATATTTGCCTTTAGTAAATCCATCCCATTGCGTCAATTACATTCATTCAAAAGCACTCAGAAATTTGTCCAGACCTGATATTTGTAGTCCAAAGTGCAATTTTTCCCAAGCGAAAAAAATCGATCACACTTACAATTTTGTTTGTTCAAAAAAACCCTACATTTTAATTTTGCTTGTTACTACAATCACAAACAAACATCATTTTGACCCCACAAACTTTTAAAAAATTGAACAAATGTTCAGAAAATGAAAATTTTATAACAAACTTCTACTGGTGTATGGCCAACTTTAGTGACCTCATTTAAACCTGATAAAAGTTTTATAATTTTAGACTGAGCCTGGGGGAAATATCTGTTACTTATCGCATATTGAAATCCCTGGCACATTTTGTCTTTTTATTCAGGTGGCATAGAACTGTTTCTGAGAATCTAGTGAACCAAAACGTCCTGGTCCCAAAGGAGGAACAAAGCAGTGACAGTGACTCTGGATCTTTCACAGCCTCAGAACAGAAGAAAAGAGGTCTCGGTCACAAAGTGAAGTTCTTCTTGGGCAAGATCATTCACTCTAAAGTAAAGGAACCCCAATCCATGAAACTCAGCAATGCCTCATCTTCTCAGAATCGTTCACCCATGACATTCCCAAAACAGTATCGCCTTCCTAAAATAATCCAGCATCTGCCTCTGACACGGGAGACAACCAAGGGGTCAGGGAGGAGGATATCACAGGCTGGTAAGATGGTCAGTTGTTTGTAAAAAACGGAATTGGAATCTGTAAGGTCTCTGTAGGCCATTGTGTCATCTAAGTAAAGTGTTAAAGTGAAGTGTAGACTGATGACCTCAACACAACTGTGAGATTCTTATTGTAGGTGAGATGTACTGGACTGAGTGTCATTCAGTTCCAGGAAAGAAAGCATGAACAGTTCATGACTGCAATTTTGTTTTGATAGGACAATGTGATGAAGGGTGGGACATTTGTTACATTGATGCATTGATGTGGGGTGAAGAACTTATTTTTTACTGGACAAGTGGTCCAAATTATTTGACAGAGCACAATGTATTTTAGTTATGAGTTTTTTTGCGTAGTTACATTGGTCCAGCTTGGACTAATGTAAGTAGGTATGTGCCCTACCTGGCCTATCCTTGTAGAAGATGGAAATCCCTGTAGCAAATACCACTTCTACAGTGATCCGGCTAGCTTCTGAGTAAAAAGCCCATGCCAAATGAGGTTGTCTATTTGGCATGGGCACCATTTAGAGAAGAACACTTTGCAGGACAGTAAATTTAAGGGGCTTGGGTGGTAGGAAGCTGGCAGTGGGGTACAGGGAGGATGAAGATGACAGGGGGTGGGATGGTGGGAAGCTGACAGGGGGGATGAAGATGACAGGGGGTGGGATGGGAGGAAGCTGACAGTGGGGTACAGGGGGGATGAAGATGACAGGGGTGGGATGGTGGGAAGATGACAGGGGGGATGAAGATGACAGGGGGGTGGGATGGTAGGAAGATGACAGGGAGGATGAAGATGACGGGGGGGATGAAGATGACAGGGGGTGGGATGGTAGGAAGATGACAGGGGGTGGGATGGTGGGAAGATGACAGGGAGGATGAAGATGACAGGGGGTGGGATGGTGGGAAGATGACAGGGTTATCTATTGGGAAGAAACAAATGAGGTTGTCTATTTGGCATGGGCACCATTTAGAGAACACTTTGCATTTTCTCAATGAAGGCAAAGTGTTCTTTGACTGGATGAGGTGATATCACAATCTCCACCTTCTGTGATCAGAGAGCTCCTAGCATTCATTGAGAAAAATGCAAGGCGTTCACTGAATGGTGCCCGTACCTAGCAAGGGATGCCCTGTGTTCACTATGCAGCTGGGTAGCCACTAGGCATGGGACACAGAAGCTAGCAGGGATCACTTTAGTAGCGGAGACTGCTACAGTGATTTCCAGCTTCCACAGGGATCCCCCACAGGTATAGTACATATATATTTACATTGGCACAAGCTGGACCAATGTAACTAGGCAAAGAAAGCCATGCCTAAACTTTGGCTTTAACCATTTTAAGACCGGAAGGATTTGCCCCCTTAATGACCAGGCCCTATTTTGCGATTCAGGACTGCGTTAATTTAATGGACAATTGCACAGTCGTGCGATGCTGTACCCAAATAAAATTGATGTCCTTTATTTCCCACAAATAGAGCTTTCTTTTGGTAGTATTTGATCACCTGTGCGATTTCTATTTTTTGCGCTATAAACAAAAAAATAGCAATACTTTTAAAAAAAATATATATATATATTTTTCCCATTCTGCTATATGACATTCTCCAAATTTTTTTTATCATTTTAGGCCAATTTGTTTTCTGCTACATATTTTTGGTAAAAATAAAATTGCGAGAGGCGTATTTTGATTGGTTTGCGAAAAAGTTATTGCGTCTACTAACTACGGGAAAGATTTATGTAATTTTTAATGTTTTTTTTTTTTTTTTTACTAGTAATGGCGGCGATCTGTGTTTTTTTTGCGGGACTGCGACATTGCGGCGGACAGATCGGACCCGTAACTGACATTTTTGACACTTTTGGGGGTACCAGTGACATTACTACAGTAATCAGTGCTAAAAATATGCACTGTTACTGAAATAATGACACTGGCAGGGAAGGGGTTAACAGTATAGGTGTTCAAGGGGTTAAATGTGACCCTAGGGGAGTGATTCTTACTGTGGGGGGGGGGGGGGGGGCGTGGCTTCTGAGATGACCATAGAGACATGTGATCCTATATAGAAGGATCACATGAGCTCTGTGATCATTTCAGGGAGAAGAGCGGTCGGCTTTGTTTACAACAGCTGACTGTTCTTCTCTCTCAGCGGGGATCGATCGTGGGTGTCAGGCAGCAATCGGAACCGCCTCACCTGTGCATCGGCTTCCCCGCTGCCGAGTGGGGGCGGGAGCGCGCCGCTGGCGGCGCATGCTCGCCCCCTAGCTTTCTGCGCGCGACCGACGTAGACCTACGGCAGTTCGCGCAGCAGAGCCACCATGCCGCAGTAAACCTGCGGCGGGTGGTCGGGAAGCTGTTAAAGATCTGTTGTAGCTGCCATTGCTTGTTACATGTCTATAATGCTGATCCTCTGTCTTATTATTTAGTACAGGTACCTTATTGCACAGTCAATTTATGCAACACTGTACGTATATACAGTATATTGTACATTCACATCAGTCCCTGACCTCAAGGAGCTTACAATCTAAGGTCCCTAAATCAAATTCATATATACATACACTAGGACTAATTTAGACAGGAGCCAATTAACCTAATAGCGTGTCTTTGGAGTGTGGGAGGAAACCCAGGCAGATACAGGGAGAACATGCAAACTCCATGCAAGTAGTGCTGTGGTTGTAGGGCCGGTGCTAGACTATTTTGCGCCCTAGGCAAGACCAGCTAATTGTGCCCCCCCCCCAAAAAAAAAGTTTTAAAACATTTTAAAAAGAGGGTCACTGCACTATGGGTGAGCAGGGTTTTGGGTAGAGATGCATCTGTGGTGTCACTGGAAAAAATAAAGATTGTCCCTGCATCCTTGGTGTCACTGAAATAAAAAATTCCCTGCATTGGTGCTTTCACTGGAAGGAGAAATGTCCTTCTGTCCGTGTTGGAAGCTGACAGTGGGGTACAGGGGGGATGAAGATGACAGGGGGTGGGATGGTGGGAAGATGACAGGGAGGATGAAGATGACAGGGGGTGGGATAGTAGGAAGATGACAGGGAGGATGAAGATGACAGGGGGGGATGAAGATGACAGGGGATGGGATGGTAGGAAGATGACAGGGGGTGGGATGGTGGGAAGATGACAGGGAGGATGAAGATGACAGGGGGTGGTATGGTGGGAAGATGACAGGGGGATGAAGATGACAGGGGGTGGGATGGTGGAAAGCTGATGGGGGTGAAGATGACAGGGGGTGGGATGGTGGGAAGATGACAGGGAGGATGAAGATGACAGGGGGTGGGATGGTAGGAAGATGACAGGGGGTGGGATGGTGGAAAGCTGATGGGGATGAAGATGACAGGGGGTGGGATGGTGGGAAGATGACAGGGAGGATGAAGATGACAGGGGGTGGGATGGTAGGAAGATGACAGGGAGGATGAAGATGACAGGGGGGGGATGAAGATGACAGGGGGTGGGATGGTAGGAAGATGACAGGGGGTGGGATGGTGGGTAGATGACAGGGAGGATGAAGATGACAGGGGGTGGGATGGTGGGAAGATGACAGGGGGGATGAAGATGACAGGGGGTGGGATGGTGGAAAGCTGATGGGGATGAAGATGACAGGGGGTGGGATGGTAGGAATATGACAGGGGGTGGGATGGTGGGAAGATGACAGGGAGGATGAAGATGACAGGGGGTGGGATGGTGGGAAGATGACAGGGAGGATGAAGATGACAGGGGGGGATGAAGATGACAGGGGGTGGGATGGTAGGAAGATGACAGGGGGTGGGATGGTGGGTAGATGACAGGGAGGATGAAGATGACAGGGGGTGGGATGGTGGGAAGATGACAGGGGGGATGAAGATGACAGGGGGTGGGATGGTGGAAAGCTGATGGGGATGAAGATGACAGGGGGTGGGATGGTAGGAATATGACAGGGGGTGGGATGGTGGGAAGATGACAGGGAGGATGAAGATGACAGGGGGTGGGATGGTGGGAAGATGACAGGGGGGATGAAGATGACAGGGAGTGGGATGGTGGGAAGCTGATGGGGTGAAGATGACAGGGGGTGGGATGGTAGGAAGATGGCAGGGAGGATAAAGATGACAGGGGGGTGACGATGACAGGGGGTGGGATGGTGGGAAGATGACAGGGAGGATGAAGATGACAGGGGGTGGGATGGTGGGAAGATGACAGGGAGTATGAAGATGACAGGGGGTGGAATGGTGGGAAGATGACAGGGGGTGGGATGGGAGGAAGCTGACAGTGGGGTACAGGGGGGATGAAGATGACAGGGAGGATGAAGATGACAGGGGGTGGGATGGTCGGAAGATGACAGGGGGGATGAAAATGACAGGGAGGATGAAGATGATGGGGGGTGGGATTGTAGGTAGATGAGATGGAGGATGAAGATGTCAGGGGGTGGGGTGGTAGGAAGATGACATACACCGCCCCCCAGCTTCACACACCCCTCCATCTCCATACACCCCCCCCCTTCACAAACCTTTCCATCTCCATACACCCCCCTTCACAAACCCCTCCATCTCCATACACCCCCTTCACAAACCCTTCCATCTCCATACACCCCCCCTTCACAAACACTTCCATCTCCATCCACCCCCCTTCACAAACCCCTCCATCTCCATACACCCCCCGAGCTTCACACACCCCTTCATCTCCATCCCCCCTTCACAAACCCCTCCATCTCCATACACCCCCCCTTCACAAACCCCTCCATCTCCATACACCCCCCTCCTTCTCAAACCCCTCCATCTCCATACACCCCCCTTCACAAACCCCTCCATCTCCATACACCCCACCAGCTTCACACACCCCTTCATCTCCATCCCCCCCTTCACAAACCCCTCCATCCCCATATACCCCCCCTTCACAAACCCCTCCATCTCCATACACCCCCATTCCTTCACAAACCCCTCCATCTCTATACACCCCCCCTTCACAAACCCCTCCATCTCCATACACCCCCCCCTTCACACACCCCCTCCATCCCTATACACCCCTCTCTTCACAAACCCCTCAATCTCCATACACCCCCCTTCACAAACCCCTCCATCTCCATACACCATACACTCCCCCCTTCACAAACCCCTCCATCTCCATACACCCCCCTCCCTTCACAAACCCCTCCATCTCCATACACCCCCCCCTTTCACAAACCCCTCCATCTCCATACACCCCCCCTTCACACACCCCTCCATCCCTATACACCCCTCCCTTCACAAACCCCTCCATCTCTATACACCCCCCCTTCACAAACCCCTCCATCTCTATACACCCCCCCTTCACAAACCCCTCCATCTCCATACACCCCCCCTTCACAAAACCCTCCATCTCCATACACCCCCCCCTCCTTCACACACCCCTCCATCTCCATACACCCCCCCCCTTCACAAACCCCTCCTTCTCCATACACCCCTCCATCTCCACCCCCTGGCACCATACACCCCCCAGCTCCATACACTCCCCCCCTTGCAAGTTAGTATTAGTTATAATCATCGCAGACCTCAGATTAGAGCAGCGCTGTTGCAGAGAGTGAAGAGCTTCTGCCCGCCTCCTCTGTACAGGAAACACACAGGAAGGGGGAGGGGCGGGTTCAGTGCTCGTCTCTGCTCTGCACTGACACAGGCAGCTGGGGAGACAGACCGGCGTGTGGGAACCAAGCCGCCCGCACCGCCGCAACCATTCCGGGAGTCAGCCCTGATTCGCTGGGGACGCTTGGGAGCAGGAGGTATGGCTGCACCCTAGGCGGCAGTGCGCCCTAGGCAGCTGCTTTGTTTGCCTATCGGTAGCGCCGGCCCTGTGTGGTTGTGATTCAAACCGACAACCCTGGTGCTGTTAGGCAGAAGTGCTAACCACTTAGCCACTGCGCTGCTTACTTCAATATTTTCAGAGATATTGATGTGAAACAAGTATGTACAAACAATACATCCAGAAAGTCTGAAGTTCTCTCCTGAATACTCTGGGTCCATAACTAAAACTATTAAAGTAAGAGGGTCAACTTGAGGGCCCAGGAAACATTGCCATTACCACTTTTTATTCTTCTGTACATTTGACATTGCAAAGTTTTCTTTGATTTTGTTTTATTCATATCTTTATAAATAACTTTATTCTTCAGGCCAGTCCGATAATATCAAGCACCCTTCCTCTTCTTCCTTAACTGGGATGGGCCTTTTCTGGATTAAAAAAAAAACAGGCATCAGGAGGAGGCAGTAGCGCCTCTTGATGCCTGTTTTTTGTTTTGCTTGTTTTTTAATTGCCAAATAGCAATTTTACATTGCAAGACTGTGCTGCAACTGTGTAAGCCAAGTGCTTGCAGTGTGGCCAAATTGATATGAATGGGTGAACTTGACAGGCTCAAGTTAAAATTCCAGCGGTCTCAAAGCAAAGCATTGTGGCTGCAGCATGTGTACAGCCCTGTCATGCTGTATTGTAAGAATTCTGTTGGGTTTCCAAACAGCAGCTCAGCCCCCTGTTTTTTCTACCCCCTGGCTGCCAGTGCAAAAGAGGTGAGTTCCAGCCAAAGGCTATTTTTTAATCTTAAAAGTTTCAGGCCAGTAAATAAAAGAGTAAAGCTGGCCACAGATGATTCAAAATTTGGTCTGTTCAGCTGGGACTGGCTGACATTTGAACCATGTATGGGCAGGCTGATTGTACCCAAGTTGATTGATCGATCAACTTTGGTTGACCAAAGTTGATCGATCAATCAACTTGGGTACAATCAGCCCATTAAATTATTTTTCATGCAGTTAGTCAGTGGCTATACCCGCTAGCAATAATCACTGGGTGTTCTCCCGGCCGGGACAGCTCCCCACCCCTCAGCTGAGAGAACACAATAGCTCCGTGGTAGGGATTCCCCACCAATACTGACTGTGTTGATGTGTTGAAGGGGGAATCAAGCAATTTTCTTTCTTGCAACCCATTTGCATTGGAAATTACAGCTGGAAAGTTTAATTTTGATTGGTGACTGTGGTCCAGGCTAGACAAAGCCATTCGTAATTTTTTTATTTTATTTGTTTTTTAATAGTATGCAACAGACATAATAAAAGGTAGCATCACAGTACATATGATCAGCATAAGGTAATATATTCCAGAACATACATAGGTACATTCTGTCAAAAATAAGATCTCTGACAACACAAATAAAGAGAGAAGACCATATACAGACAGACCATATACAGACACAGACTATATACAGACATGTAGCACTATTATTAAGTGTACCAAGGCATGTGTACACTGCTGAACGGACCACATGAACATCAGTTTGATTTTCGAGAAGGGTTCCCTCAGATGTCCACGTACAGTAACTAGCACATGGGTGGAAATCAGGTGCGGGGTGTCCAACTAGGGTCCGAGCATACCAGCAGTGGTGTATTTAGGTTTTGTGCTGCCCTAGGCCTGACTAAACTTGTGCGCCCCCTAATTTAAATATAACCCACCCCTTCCTGTAAAGGCCACACCCCCTCCCTGTTTATGACCTGCCCTGTCATCTGTAAACCACAGACCACAACCACAGTCTATCAGTGCCCATCAGTGCAGCCTCATCAGTTCCCATGAGTTCAGCCTCATCAGTGCCCATGAGTTCAGCCTCATCAGTTCCCATGAGTTCAGCCTCATCAGTTCCCATGAGTTCAGCCTCATCAGTGCTCATCAGTGCAGCATATCAGTGCTGCCTTATTAGTGATTTGCCTCCTGCCCTCCAGCCCAATTCGGCCCATAAGACTGGCACTATACTAAAAGTGTAGCACAAGCCGGCGGGGACCCCTTTCGTGCGGGAGCTGGGAGGAGGCCGTTTTTTTTTTCGTGTGGGGTGCAGCTTTTTTGCTGCCCCCCTGCAAAGTGCCGCCCTAGGCCTGGGCCTTGTAGGCCTAGGCCAAGATACAGCACTGCATACCAGTGTTTGAGTAATCGTAAAGGAAAGGATGAAATGGAGGATGAAAAAAAAAAGTGGAAGTTGTGAGAAGAGAAAGAAAGAAGGGGGAAGGAAGAGAGAAAAAAGGTGGAAAAAAAAAACAAGCTATCAGCCATAAACCAGGTATTTTTTTTTTTTTTCTTCAGCCGGCGGCTGGCTTTCTCTTAAAAGTGTTCAGAGCGGCTCATGAGTCTTTGATGGCATCTATGGTTTTAGAGGACCAGAGCGATGTCATGACATCACTTCTGATCTAGGGTGGAAGTAAACAAAATTATTATTTTTTTTAAAAACAAAGGATCAAATTTTTTTTTATTTATTTATTTTTTAATCTTTTTGCTTTTAAAGGTAAAGCAGAGATTAAGACTCCGTTCACACTGGGGCGACCTGTCAGGCGACCTGGTCGCCTGACAAGTTGCCGTGGGTCGCCTGCCATAGAGTAGCACAGGACCCGTTCTAACAGGAGCGACACAAGTCGCTCCGACTTAGAAAAAGGGTCCTGAGCTTCTTTGGGGCGACCGGGAGCGACCTGCATTGACTTCAATGATATGAAGTCCGTTCCGGCCGCTCCGAGGTCGCAGTGCGAGCTGCGCACCGCGACTTCACAGGTCGCCCCTGCAAGTCGGGTCGCGCCTATGTGAACCGGCTCTTAGGGTCTTTTTGACCCCAGATCTCTCCATAAAGAGGACCTGTCATCCTTATTTCTATTACAAAGGAAGTGATGAAAAAAAAATGTAAAAAAATTAAAGGGACAGTGTAAAAAAAAAAGAAAAGAAAAAAAAAGTTAAAGTGCCCCTGTCCCTCTATGCTTGTGCACAGAAGCGAACACATATGTAAGTCGTGCACACATATGTAAACACTGTTTGTATCACACATGTGAAGTATCGCCGTGAATGTTAGAGTAAGAGCAATAATTCTAGGGCTAGGCCTCCTCTGTAACTCTAAACAGGTAACCTGTAAAAGCGTTTGAAATGTCGCCTATGGAGATTTTAAGTACTTTAGTTTGCTGCCATTCCGTGCGCAATTTTAAAGCGTGACATGTCAGGTATTTATTTACTTGACATAACATCATCTTTCATATTATACAAACCAATTGGGGTATATATTGTGGGTATTTTAAAATTAATCAAAAAGCATTTGCTTCCAAAAAATTGCGTTTGAAAAACCACTGCGCAAATACCGTGTGACATAAAAAATTGCAATGACTGCCATTTTATTCCCTAGGGTCTCTGCTAAATATATATATATATATATATATATATATATATATATACTGTAAATATATATATATATATATATATATATATATATATATATATATATATATATGTTTGGGGGTTATACGTAATTTTCTAGGAAAAAATACTGATTTAAAGTATCCACCCAAAAATGGAACTTCCCCTTTAAGGCCTCCTGACCTCCTGACATGTCATTTTTTTTGGGAAGGGGTACCTAGATTTGACAGGTAACCACTCCCACTTCTGCTCGGGCATCCTAGGCGGCTTGAACGAAAGTTCTCCTCTCCCCCTCCCTCCCTGCAATCTTCTGGGACAGGTCACAGGTCCCCGAAAATTGCCTGTCCACTCAGGACGCGCAGCGCGACTTGCGCATGCGCAGTGCACACTCGGCTGTGAAGCCGCAAGGTGTCATAGCCGGGTGCCCACGCTAGAGATGCTGGCACTGCGGAGAGAACCGAGGCTCCCGCCGGCCGCATCGCTGGACCGTGGGATAGGTGAGTGTGTATTTATTAAAAGTCAGCAGCTACAAAAAGTGGAACTCCGCTTCAACTTGTAAACCAAAAGTGCCAGAAAAGGCTTGGTCTTCAAGTTATACTTGTGAAAATTTGCTACTTTCGGAGTAACCTTTTTCCATAGAAAAGAGATGGTTTGACTTTCGGGCGAGAGTCTGACCTACAAAGTGCATGTTAGAACTTCTTACATGATATTTATTATTACTGCATGACATACTAGCACCTCATTGATTACATGGACTGCCAAAGGTTTTTGTATGAGAAAGTCCCACTCTAATCCTTGCATTGAGGCCCAGTATCTTTCAGTTATACCTCTGCCATGTAATTACTTTTATTTGCTCATTGTAACTTATAAAACTATTTTTCTTTGCAAGCAATTCTCCAACTGGATGTTAATGTTGTAGAGGCAGAGACAGAGAAACGAATGGCGGACAACCTCATCGTGCGCTCCAAGAAGATGACAAGGCGTGTGTCTGTCACCTCACTTCCCACTGGCCTGCAGAAGGTAAAAGGGCTCTCTATAAACGCATAATGACACAGTGGCAGCTCATCCACTTCTCAATGGCTTTTTCCTACACCCAAAGTACGACTCCACAATTGATTGAGCAACTCCAATTGGACTGAAATGACATCATTACTCTAAGGGAAATCCCCCATAAAACATCCAGATTTATTAATCTTATATTTAACCAGTTCCCGCCCAGCCAATTGTAGAATGACAGCTGGGTGGTGGCTCTACCATCCTGACAGGACGTCCTGTCAGAAAGCGGTGATTGCGCGGCTGCAGGGCAATCTGTCACCAGCCGGGTCCACAGGACACAGCCAATGACTGATCAGAGCACCAGCTTGCTGTCAGTACCATGTGACCACTGTGACGAATCACAGCATGCCACATGACAGTTGTACCCAATAAATAGCTTCCTTTTATTCCATCCATTGTGTACATTGTGTCGCTAGATGTTATTGGTCGATTTGATCATTTGGTACAGGCAGGGCCAATCAAAGCCCATCTGTACCACGTGATTAGCTTTGACCAATCACAGCTAATCACAACAAAACAGACTTAATATTCAGTTTACTTCAGTAAAATGCTTGCTTATAGCAATGTAATACACTCCTATAAGCAAACATAATGTGTTAAAAAAAAAATCCTGATCACTTCCCCAGAGTAGTACAATGTTACTATGGTAACATTAGATTGCTCTGGCCACAGTGTGTTAAAAATAAATTGGTAAAAAAAAAAAAAAAAAAAAGAAAAAGAAAAAAGAATAAAAAAAAGTTATAAAAAAACTTCTCTTACTGCCACTTCCAAAAAATGATGACAAAAAATCACAACTTCAAAAACCCTACTGTCTCTTACTAAATACATTGGACTGTCTTCCTTCTAAAAGGGGTAATTTGGGGAATATTTGCACTATCCTGGCATTTTAGGGCCTCAAGTACATCAGGATTGATCATTTTTCAGACATATACCATAGTTTGTGGACTCTATAACTTTCCTACAGACTAAATAATATACACTGATTTGGGAATTTGGGATATTTTCACATAAGAAATATAGCAGAGTACATTTTAGGGCTAAATTTATGAAGAACAATTATTTATTTGCAAAATTTTATAACAGAAACCAAGAAAAACTTTTTTTTTTTTTTTCAAAATGTTCAGTAATTTTTCATGTATTTAGCATAAAATAAAAAACCCAGTGATAATTAAACACCATCAAAAGAAAGTTCTATTTGTGTAGACAAAATAATAAAAATGTAGTTTGAGTACAATGTTGCATGACGATGAAATTGTCATTCAAAGTGTGACAGCGCTGAAAGCTGAAAATTGGCCTGGGCAGGAAGGGGATAAAAGTGCCCAGTATTGAAGTGGTTAAAAACTCCTACACCTTTCAGAAGAAAGATCTTGCGTGAGCAAATTATTAAAGCCCAATTCCAGGGAAACTTGAAAATTGTCTCTTATGGTGGGGTTGCATCCGCACTGCCAGGGTTTACTGCTCATTTAATCTTGGGGAAAGAAAAAACACTTTTAGCTCCCCTATCCTCGGCTCCCCCCTGTAAACGACCCTTCCCTGTGCTCTGGCATCGGACTGTCCCTCAGCATCATCATGTCCATTGGAGGGCTACAGACCCTGTATCGGCCTTGGAGACATCCGAACCGTAGACCGTAGGAGCATATAAAAGAAGGCGCTGCAGGGACCAATCCAGCAGCATGGAGTTGCCAAGGATTGGATATGTAGATCTTATCTCTATGTCCCCTAGCCCTTTATAATCATTGTCAAGTTTCCCAGAGTCGTATTTAAAAGTAATTTCTCCTTCGATCATTGACAGACCCAGCTCTCCAGGATTCTGAAGCATTGGGTTATATTGCCCCCTACAGGAGTAGGACACTAGGCAGAAAAAAATAACTTGGCTATGCCTTTGGGCAGTCCTAGGTGGTATATTCCCCATCTCTGCTATAAGTCTCCAGCTGCTGATCCACTCTTTGCTGGGATCTTTGGTCCTGACACTTTTTTCCTTTTAAATGGCTTTTGTGCTCCTGTTTTTTTTCCTGTGAGATCTACAATCAGCTGCGACGTGCTTGATAATCTAGATCCAGTGGTCACCCCAGTCTGGCCAGCAAGCTGGAGGGTTTTGGGGTAGAGGCGGGCCCCTCTCTGGGAGGGTCAGACCTGTGGGTTCCCCTCCTTCCTATCCTATCAGGGTGGTTTCTGTGGGTCATCCCCCCTGGGGCCCTGGGAGACTCATGGAGCCGTGTGCAGTGGCCATTTTGTTGTAACCTGTTGTTTTAATGACCTGTGGCCATGTTTGTGTAGCCCGGTGGCCATTTTTCATTGGTCCGGCATGCTAAAAGGCAGCAGCCATTACAGAGGTGCCTCTGGGTGGCGATCTCAGCTGTGGGAGCTCCTCCTTTTCCCCTGGTGCTGATTCCTGGGTCTTTCTCTTTCCCTTGGATGCCGCATGTGGAGCAAATGCATCTCTAGTCAGTGCCTCTCTAATAGGTTGGGGAGTCTGGTGGGGTCCTTCCTTCTCACTGCTGCAGGTTGCGGGGTGCTCTGTTTGCTGGTGACCTGGTGGTGCCACCAGTGCAGTGGGGGTGAACTTTTGAGGTGCTAGACACTTTTTGTGGAGGTGCCCCTCTTTAACAATGGAGTCTCTGGATCACGTTTCCCCCACCTGACCCCCTCTCAGAGGCTGCGGGTCCTTCAGGGTCCCAACCATCCATCGATTCACTGAAGGCCATCTTGGAGTGCTTTGTCCCCAGGGTAGAAGTGGATTTTGGGTGGCGGGCTATCAAAAAGCGCCCCCCACCTTCCCCTGCCACCTTCATCTGTCTCATGAGAGCCTGAATCTGACTCGGTCGCCGCAGACGGGGCCAACCCTGCGGGGTCTGCGGGCACACTCCCTGAATTATCGGAGGATGATTCCTCCACACCTGTAGCTGTGCTCAAGAAGGCCCTGGTGGAGGCACTAATTGTATCTGTGCGTGAAACTTTAAAAATGTAGGATGCAGCTGAACCTGCAGCGGAGGTGGCTGTCCCCTTTGACACTCACAAGCCATCTAGCGCAGCAAAAGTGTTTCCTTATCCCTCCTATTTTGACAGAATTATTACAAAAGAGTGGGTGTGTCCAAAACGTCCCTTTGTGGTTCCTAAACGCTTTGCGGTGAGGTAACCCTTTGAGAAGTAGCTTCTTAAAAAGGACTGTTCAACTAATGGTGGACCCCCCGGTTTCCAGGTTGAATAAGGCAACCATGATTCAGGTTGAGAATTCACAAAAGCAGAGGCTATGGCCTGCAATATGTTCACTGTTGCTGGTTCGGCACTTAGGCTGGTCTTCACCATCGCTCTGGTGTCACAAACTCTGACCGAGTGGGCTAAACTTTCACGCCTTGACCTAGTGGGTGAGCAGCTTCCCCCTGCCTTTGCTGAACTGGCAAGCTAGTTGGTCCAGGGTCTGTAGTTTATCTGTGATGCCTCTTTGGATGCGGCTCCCCTGATCTCTCGGCTGTTTGTTTCGGCAGTGGTGCTTAGGCATGTATTGTGGCTTAAGTGTTGGTCTGCGGACCAGACCTATAAAAAAGTTCTGACAGATTTACCTTGTCAGGGCGATCGCCTGTGCAGGGCTACCCTGGATGACATCATTAAGAGTCTTACAGGGGGGAAGAGTACCTTTCTTCCACAGGCGGGAGAGGGTAAGGAACCTCGTTACAGACGTGGCCCGTCTTTCTCACAAGAAGTTTTTTCGTCCCTCAGGATCCACTGACAAGGGTTCAAATCCTTTCAAATCCTTTAAAGTCGGGAGGTTCCAAGTGGCCCTGGTCTCGCAAGCCAAGAATAGAATTCTCTAGACCCACGGACAAGGCTCCTTCAGCATGAAGGTTTGCCTTCACTAGTGCCTGGGGTGGGGGGACATCTTTGCTGGTTTCCGGGCCCGTGGACCTCTTTGTTAAATGACAAATGGGTCCATGAAGTGATACTGTCTGGCTACAAGATCTAGTTTAGTTCTTACCCTCCGGAAAGGTTCTTCCTTTCCAATGTTCGTCTGTCCCCACACCGCTTGCAAGCTCTTTTTTGGGCGGTACAAGACCTGCTGCTTCAGGGTGTGATCGTCCCGATTCAGGGTTTTTATTCAGAACGGTTTCAGGGTTTTTATTCAAACCTGTTCACGTCCCAAAGAAAGAGGGCAAGGTCCAATTCTAGGTCTCAAGGCCCTGAACTGCTTTGTGCTGGTACATAAGTTCAGAATGGAGTCCAGTCACATGGTGGTGGCCTCCCCTACATCAGGGGGATTTTCTTGCATCTATCATCTACCTCTTCTTTCAGCGACCCCTGGCCATGCACTCTCTAGTGCGTACCTTTGTTCAAGGGGTCCGACATCTGACTCCACCGGTGCAGTCTCCCTTACCGCCATGGGATCTGAACTTGGTGCTTTCAGTTCTCGAGAAGCCTCCCTTTGAGAATATTTAGAAGATGCCTATGCCTATGGCTATCACCTCTGCTCACAGGATATCGGAACTGGTGGCTTTATCTTGTCATACCCCTTACTTAGTGGTCCACAAAGATAAAGTGGTTCTCTGCCCATGTCTGTCGTTCCTTCCTTATGTAGTCTCTGATTTATATTTTAAAGAAGACATTGTGTTGCCTTCCATGTGTTCCAGGCCCAAACATCCTAAGGAATTTGCGTTGCATATCCTGGAGGCAGTTCGGATAATTTGGGTGTATCTAGCATCTACAGTCTTTTCGGAGATCAGACTCACTGATTATGATCATGGACGGGCCAAGAAAAGGGCTGTCCCCTTCTTCTGTGACCATTTCCAGATGGATCAGGCAGACGGTGCCTTAGCCCTTTTTGATCAGGGGTCAGGTTCCTCCCTTCTCTGTCACGACACACTCTACTTGGGCGCTTAGTGATTTTTTGGTCTTCTGTCATCAGGCGTCAGTGGCGCAGGTTTGCAAGGCGGCCACTTAGTCTTCGGTGCAAACTTTAACTAAGTTCTATAAAGTGGATGTTTTGGCATCTGTCGATGCTTCATTTAGACGTCAGGTTTTGCGGGCTGCTGTTTAGAGGGTCTGTTCCCTCTTTGGGGGTGTATTGTTCAGGTTGGGCTCCAGTTGTTTTTTGTTTAGCTCCTGTTTACCAGGTTGGCTATTGTGTTAGCCTTGGGATTTTTTTGTTGTCCCACCCCTCATGTTTGGCACTGCTTGGGGACGTCTCAATGGTTAAGAATCCTAGAGAATCCTAGTGTGTTCGTCAATGAACGAAGGAGAAAATGGGATTTTTAACTTACCGCAAAATCCCATTTTCTGAGTTTATTGACAGACACAGCACCCATCCCTCTATGGAGTTGTATTACTTCTGACACTGCATGTTACAAAACTAAAGACCTATAGCAGAGAGGGGAAGTATACCACCTAGGGCTGCCCATAGGCGTAGCCAAGTTCTATTTTCTGTCTAGTGTCCTACTCTTGTAGGGGGCAATATAACCTGAAGGTTCAGAATCCTGGAGAGCTGGGTCTGTCAATGAACTTAGAGAAATGGATTTTGCAGTAAGTCATTTCTGTCTGTGTGGAGATAGACTCTTAATCTCAAGGTTACATATGTAGAGACTGTTATAGGCAGCATGTATAGTATAATTGCACAAAAATGTGTACACACCCGACCAAATTATTGAGTTCAGGAGTTTCTAGTGTATCTACTGTTAATAACACCGCATACAAAAAACATTTTAGACAATTATATGATTTCAACCTTTTTGCATCGATCTGGGGGAAGACCCTTTTCTTTTCCAACATGACTGTGTCACAAAGCCAGCTCCATAAGTGTGGAGTGTGGAGGAACTTGAGCATTCTGCACAGAATCCTGATCTCAGTCCCTACTAAACACCTTTGGAAAGAATTGTAAAGCCTATTGCAGACCAGGTCTTCTTATCCAACATCAAAAGACCCCATAAATTATCTTTTGGCTGGATAGTTACATCTTCTCACACTCCAAAATCTTACGGACTCCAAATCTTTCCCAGAAGAGTGGAAGGAGAGAAGGAGGGAGAGGGGAAACACCATATAACTGCCTATCGTTTTGGAATGGGGAATTCAAAAACCTAACCTCAAATAAATGTTATAGTCAGGTGTCCACAAATTTTTGGCCTCTTTCAACCAGCATGCCAGAACACCCTGGGGTGCCTTCTGGATTTTTCAGGTATGGCTTGGCAAAATGCCTTACAATTGCTCCAAACTGCTCAAGAATTGTATACAAGTCAATGGGTGGGTCAAAGCAACAGTTGGTCCACAACAGTGGACGTCTTCGGTTGATAAGGAGGTTGTTGACCCCCTGCCCCTCTTTCTCAGCAGCGGGGTCCTGTTAGCTGCAGTGGGGGGGAGAGAACATGAGAGAGAATAAATGCTGAAATACTAGTAAGTATCAGGGTGCAAAAGTGTATTTGCTTTGTAAAAATAAATCCCCTCTAGTCTCAAGTGTCCTGCTTTTGTGAATGCTGGTACTATACATAAAACTATTAGGTTTTTTTTTTTTTTTTTCATTTTAGAATGGGGTGCATCAGGAGGATGTGCAGAATTTTAAATTGTGCCTAGACTGGAAAAAGTTTGAGAAACATGTTGAAGTGTATAATATAGATTTAAAATTGACATATGCCTTATTTATATTTATATATATAAATATATATATATATATATAAAACCCTCACATTGTAGCAAGCCATGACTGAAAGTGTTGAAATTATAATTTGAGCAAAGCAAAATATGATATATAAAGGTTATAGAGTCACTTTTGTGGCTGTTTTATTAAAAATGTCCACAGACTGGTTGGTTCACCTAATGATTCTTTTACACCCAATTTTTACATACTCTTCAAGTACACAAAACGATCAACTTCAGACCTAGTGGATGCATCAATGGGACATGAGTGATTATGCACTGCCATCTTTTGGTTACAAGTGGTATTGCTTTATATATGTATTTTTATTTTTTATATATGTGCCAAGCATCAGCTCTGAGTAGCTTATAAAATGATAAAATATGATAACCAGTGATGCAAGCTAAATAGTTTTTTGTCTTTTTGTCCCATGTAAAGTAATATGGGGCTAAAGCTTTCTGATGGCCAGTGTGCACAAATTTTTGATTAGTCTGGGTATAGAAGTACTGTATGTATGTCTATCCCTGTAAAAGGCTTAAAATCGCTGTAGTAGGCACCACTACTACAGTGATATCTGTTAGTTTCTGGGTGTAATTTATTTTTCATGAAATTGTTTATTACTGTGTTTTTACTGCGTCTTAGTAAAGTCCTCTGTGAGCTCCTGAACCTCTTCTCCCCCTCCGCTTCCTTTTGTTTGGGCTGAGCAATGCAGGTTAGCTCTGTTCTATGCACATTCCTAATCTCAGAGGTCATATAGACTGTAAAAGTAAGAAAAATGGTGGCATTTACAGGCACTGTATTTACAAAACTGAATTTGTTAATAAAGAACTCATTCTTTATTTGTAAAGATACTGTATATACTGTAAATACAGCTGTACATGTACGTGATTATGTGCAGCCGAGCCGCCCTGCCGCAGTAAATCTGCGTGGGGCAGTCAGACTCAGCAAGTGGTTAAAGAGGAAGTAAACCCTCCTCTGACACTTGTACCTATAGGTAAGCCTATATTAAGGCTTACCTATAGGTACTGTAAATATCTCCTAAACATGTACCGTTTAGGAGATATTTACATTTGATGCAGCCAGTGACGTCACTGGCGCATGCGCGCTGAAGGAACGGCCGATCGTGCCATGATCGTTGGCTCCCGCGCGCGTGCGCGGGAGTGACGTAACTGCGGCTCCGGCCAATCAGATGGCCGGATGCCACGATCCCGGAAGACGGGCGACTGTACATGTCGCCCGTCATAGAGGTAAGAGAGCGGCGCGGCGAGGGCTCGTTCTAAGGTATTTGATAATGAGCTAGTATGCGATGCATACTAGCTCATTATATCTTTCTCTTTCAGGATGTAAAGAAAAAAAAAAATTTTCTCGGTTTACAACCTCTTTAAATGTAAACATATTGCTACACTCCTGCTGGATTTTGCTTCTAATCCTCTTGTGGGGGCTGCCGTTTGTGGATGGACATTTTATGGTTACACAACCGTCCTATCACATTTCTATAATATTTTTATATGGACTATAAACTGAAGGATTTATGAATAAATGGTTGCAGAATGAAACATCTGAGTTTCTATTATTTCTTATGGGGAAATTCGCTCTGATATAAGAGTGCTATGGATTACTAGCATGTTTCCGGAACAAATTATGCTCGCAATCCAAGGTTTTACTGTATTTCCATTTTTTTACCCACGAAAGTGGAGTTACCCTTTAAGCATACATACTTGAACAACATTTTTTTTTCCAAACCAGATTTTAGTTTAGTGTTGGTATGCTGGCACACAGTTACAGCTAGAATGTGTTTGGCTATAGTGAATTGTATAGCTTCTTTCTCCTCTGTGTAGGGCTCATATTCTTCTAAAAAGAGACACTTTGCGTTGATGAGACGGAAGAAGAAGGCAGTGGAGAAGGTGAAACAGCAGTCTGAGTATACAGTGCATGGCTTGCAAATGCAGGTAAATCATCATGGTGAACAGGTAATAGTGCTTGTATCGGATAGCTTGTCCATACAAAAGAGGTGAATGCTGTGTAGATCACTGATAAGGCCGCTGGACATAGCATAGGTTTGATTCTTGTAAAATTATTTAAAATAACAATTATGGATAAAAACTTTAGGAACAATTGCTTCTCTGTTGTACCTACTGTATAACATGCATAAAATCAGGGATACATTTCTACAAACACGAGTGATTATCACTTTCCAGGGTGGTGCGCACCCAGCGTCCTCTTGGCTTGACATCCTAGAGGTGTAGGGAGAAGAAGAGCACCAAAACCTAAGGTTTAGGCATCCAAGGGTATTATTTTATAACAGAAATCCACCAAGAAGCCAACATATTTCAGGGCATATAAAATTTCTGCTTCACCAGGGTTTAAAGGACAACTCTTTGGGACAAGTTGTAATACACACCAATTCTGGTTACTTTACCAAAGAAATGTAGCTGAATAAATTTTGGCTTAGATTTATTAAGTTTATTTATTCGTAAAATTTTATAACAGAAATGAAGAAAATCATTTTTTTCAAAAATTTCAGTCTTTCAAATTATTTAGCAAAACATAAAAAAACAATGGTGAATAAATACCACCAAAAAAAAGCTCTATTTGTGTAAAAAATTATAAAAATGTCTTATGTGTACAGTGTTGCATGACCATGCAATTGTCATTCAAAGTGTGACAGTGCTGAAAACTAAAAATTGGCCTGGGCAAGAAGGGGGTGAAAGTGTCCGATATTGAAGTGGTAAAAGATGAATTCCAGGTATGGATATTTTTAAGCCCCAACTTGGACCGAAGTATCGAAGCATATACCTTACCTTGCCAACCCCCCTGGAAGCAGAAAATCACTATAGTTAGCACTGCTGCTACAGTGATCTCCACTAACTTGCAGGTCCCATGCGGAGTGGCTGCCCTGCTGCTTACTGGACAGGAGGTTGCCCGCTCAGCACTAGCGGCATTTAGGAAATGCTTTGCATGTTCTCAATGTATGCCAAACATGCTCTGATTGGACAAGATGGAGAGGCTGGATGGCAAATGCACTTTCCACCTCGTTCAGTCAAAGGATGTTTTGTATAGTCATTGAGACTGTAGTATCGGTTGCCTACTTCAGTGATTTACAGCTTTCAGGTGAATCGCCAAGTATGGTATATGCATAGATACAGTAATCCAAGTTGAACCAATGTAACTATCCAGAAATATCCATACCTGGATATCATCATTAAATGAAGGAGTGACGTTACATACTTGCCATTCCAGTGATTCATTGTGCAACCCTGCTAGGCCCTGCAAGTTCCCCACTGGGTCGTTTTCTTAGTGCCCATGCACACCATAGCCCTATACATTCCTATAGGAAAGCTGTAACCATGGCAGCCTCTGGCGGCCCAGCTTCCTATTAAAATAAAAGGGTCCAAAGGGCACAAGTGTACTAAATCAGGACCCAGCGGGCATGTTTTCAAAGAAAAGTTTGAGCAGGGATGAGTCTCACAATAAAGATTGCTAGAATGTAAAGCACACTCCAAACCTCTCAGTACTTGCCCTGGCTGGAAGACTTGTAACATCACATATTTCCTTCTAAATTACAGGTGGATGACCTTATTGAAACAATAGCAGAGAAATCCAGTAAGCTCTTGGAGCAGAGACACGAGGAATTACGTCAATGTCAGTCTCTGGGAGATGAAATCCTTCAGTGTTCAAAGCAGTTTCAGAGAATCTCCAAAAAGAACACCAGAAAGTACAAGTTTAAGAATGTCTGTTTTCCATGTATCTGCTGCTGTTACTAGGATGACATACCCAGCGGACGGCTCAGATCAACCCAGTGTGTGATAGCTGATAGAACTAATGTTCAAAGCTTGCAACTAATAACACAGCAAACCTGTTTTTCATGAGCAAATATAGACAGAAAAAAATAAATAAAAAGGGGACTGAAGCAGTTTGGAATTTAAATATATTGTGAAGAGAAAACAGTGCCATTAGGAATGAGTGAAAGTAGGTGTTCTCAATCTTCTAAATGGTAAGAAATTCAAAAAGCGGCCATTTGGACTGAATGCACCAAGTGATGTGGTGGCCTGAGGACAACAAAGTGAGAGGGGGCTGCGGACTGTGATGTGGGGAGGGCTGAGGACATTAAAGTGGGCGGCCTGAGGACTGTAGTCCGAGTACTACAGTCCACAGGTCCCCCCACTTTAATGTCGTTTTTTGTATTTTATTTACAATTTTTTTTAGGAACCCTGGTGTGGGGCTTTGGTGAAATATCAGGGGTTTAAACAGACCCCTGATATTTCACTTTTGAGACAGAGAAAGGGACTGAGTACAGAGATTCCCTAGTCTCTCTGTGACATCAGCTGCAATGGACAGTGAATGAATGGGAAGTGCTGAGTGGATTCCTCTTCATTCACAAACTGAAGCATAGCAAACACAGTTTACTATGCTTCAGTTATGAATGGACAGTCAGTGATTAGTACCATTCACTGACTGTACTCATTCAGAAAAGGAAGGGGCCAGTAAATGGCATAATTACAAGCCCTTTTCCCGCTCTCTATCCTGACACATCCCCTCCCCTCCGGGGGTCCAATGGAGCACATAGGGCCAGGCAACACAAAGAAGAGGAACCTGATTAAAAGGGTGGGGGAGTGGCATTTAGTGGAACCAATGGCTATATTTCCCTCCTTGCAACAGCCAAATGGCGGTGCAAGGGTGAGGAGGAGAACTGGGAATTGCTGGCATTTAGCTGCTGCAGAGAGGAAAATACAGCCATTGGTTCTACTAGGTTCCAGGGTTGGCAACCAAGGGATACTATCTACCCGTCACCTGTCTGCGATAGATTGGTTGATCGCGATCGACAGTTTGTCGACCCTCGTCATATAGATACTCCTGTACCCATACAAATGTGGTTGTGCTAATATAGCTGCTATTGTGCATCTGCTGCCGCCTGCTTCCTTCCCCTGGACTTGGCTGAGCTACATGTCTGGAAACAGTTCCCCTGCACCGTGATCTATACTCCGTCACAGCAGGTCATCAAGCCCAGCTGCGATCTACCTTACTAAACAAAAACAAAAAAAAAAAAAAAAAAAAAACTGAGGAGCTCATTGTACTAACTATACGTTATTACAGCGATCTTGCCGCTGAGTTATTGTGTTCTGATAGGGGGAATGCCCCCCCCCTTAAAAAAAAACTTGACATGCCTTATCAGGCTTTTTTTTGTGGCATTGGTGCAGTAAAGGCTTCTTTCTGGAAACTTGACCGTGCAGCTCATTTTTGGGCAAGTATCGTCATATTGTGCTCCTATAAAAAAAACAACCACACAGTCTTTTTCCAGAGCAGCCGTATTTCTCCAGAGGTTAACTGTAGGGCTTTCTTTCCTTCCCAAACAATTCTTCTGGCAGTTGTGGCTGCAATCTCTCTTTGTCTATCCGACCTTGGCTTGGTATCAGAAAATCCCCAAATTTTTCACTTCTTAATAAGGGATTGAACAGTACTGACTGACATATTCAAGGCTTTGGATATATTTTTATATCCTTTTCTAGCTTTATAACGTTCCATTACCATGTTACACAGGTCTATTGACAGTTCTTTTCTGCTCCCCATGGCTCAGTATCTTGCCTGAGCAGTGCATCCACGTGAGAACTAACAAATGTAATGACTATTTTTTCATAGAAACGAATTGTAATTTAAAAAGCCACAGATGTAGGAAATGCACTTTTAATTGCCATTTTAACCTGTGTGTGTGTCACCTCATGTATCTGTACCAAGGCCAAACATTCCAGGGTATGTAAACTTTTGATTACGGCCATTTGGGTGATTTCTGTTATCATTAGGATTTAAAAGAAGCCAAAACACTGTAATAATAAATGGCTTCATATGATCACTATCCTTAAATAAAAAATAATTTTTTGGCATGATCAGTCATTTTTCAATATCCGTGTCAAAATTTCACGATTTCTGCCAGGGTATGCAAACATTTGAGCGCAACTGTATATTAATTGGTTGCTATTGATTGCTTTTTGACTTACTAAACAGGCCAGATAATACATATATAAAAAAAGAAAGCAAATGAACAGAAAGTAAATAGAAATCTTACATACTCCATTTTATTGTAATGTTTAAAAAAAAAAAAAAAGTTCAATGCAAAACAAATCTTTCCCGTAAAAATCTATACCAGAGACAGAACATTTCAAACACACAGCTTTTACTTCAATGATGTGTTTATGCAGGTAGTCAGAGGAAAGTTGGTGTCATTTATCAAACTAGTGCACTTACACATAAAACATGAAAGGCTCTAGTCCTTCCTGCTCTGTCCAAAAGTTTTGGCTGTAGTTGAGCTTTAAAGATAAACTCCACTTTTGTTGAGAAAAAAAAATTACCCTCTGGGTGATCTCTGTACATTGCAGGGATTTTAACAAACCTTGTTGCAGATTCCTACCTTTTCTTATTCTGAAGAAATCCCTGTGAGTTTGTGTCCATTTGGTAAGGTAATCTAATGGGAGTGGTTTAATTATCAACCAGCTGGTTCACCTGCAGGGCACTAATAAGGAAAAGTGCAGGACCTGCATCCCTTTAGATGTGATCTCTTATTGGGACTATCTGACCAAAAAAGACATTTTTGTTGCAAGGGATGCTTGAAAACTGATTTGTATCTTAGTGCAGACTTCTGGGAAAATCAATGAGCCAATTACACAAGCAGGAAATTATGTTTCAGGGGAGTGGGGGGCTTAGTACACATTCTGTGTACAACACCTCCAGGTTGTCATATTGCATTGCATTTCACAGAAAACTACAGAACTTCAGATTGAAAAGGAAAGGTCCTTTTAACATTCAATTGCAATAGGACTTGAGTCTTAATTGTATACACTAGATTTAATTTTTTTTTCCCCACGAAAGTGGCGTTACCCTTTAAGCAGCTACAACATGAAATCCAGAATGCTAAAAAGTATACAGAAAACATGGAGCAAAACAAGGTGTACATCTACTGAGTCCCAGTGTCCATCTGTGCATCTTGAGATTGTTCAGCAAGTTTCTCATCATCTAGAAAACAAATATAAAAAAATAAGATAAGCATCCCATATGTTCCATCTGCTCTTTTTTGTCATCTAGTCTGAAAGCCCTATATTTAAAAAGGAGGCGATTAAAGTGACTTGTTGCAAACAAAAAACATGTCCTTCCGAGCTGCACCTCTTTGAAGATCTATACTGGCTTAAACCTCTTCAGCATTCGACACGCTTTCATGAGTGTCAGATGCCCGATTCTTCACAGTACCCTGGGTTCCTTCCACTGGCCAATGTCACTACTGTTGTCCTGTAGTCACATACATAGTACTGTAGCTCCAACTGCTACTCCTTGAAACTAATCACTAGTGATTTTAGTAGCATAAGTGAGCTAATATAAGCTATAATGTAGCTCTAGTCTACTGAGGTTAATGCCCAGCAACTGGTTAAGCGCTTGTTCACGCTGAAACAATTTGTCATGCGATTATACCTCAAGTCGCAGTCTATTGCCGGCAGTGGCACCGCTCCAATCGGTGAGACGCTGTGCTGATTTGCAAAAGTAGTTTGTGCACTACTTTTGCCAAATTTCAGGTGAGACTTCAATAGACATCTGTGCATAAAGCTGCACAGATTTCTTTCAAGTAGCCCCTAAAAGCACACTGACCTGCTACTTTGAAATCGTGCTACTTCATGTGAAGTACCATGATTTCAAAGTAGCATTAATGTGAACCAGGGCTAAATCTGTTAAATCTCTCAGTAGCAAGCAATTAAGCAACATGTAGCTTCTCCCAGAATATCGATGGCGGACGATCAGCACAACAGTGAGGAAACTAACATTTTTGAAAGGGGTTTAGCAATTGTAACCCAAGTACCTGTATTATGACAGGGTTCCCTTCACTACTCCAATAAGTTTCAGCATTTCTGCTTTCTTTGTAGATCTACATGGAGGACCTACATACATATATAGTAAGCTTATTACAAAGCACAGTACAGTTGCCCACAACAACCAAATATTAAGGTGGCCATACACGTATCAATTTGTGATTGATCTAGGTTTGAGCAATTACAGACAAGCTATTCCTCACTGGTTAAACCATGGAACGATGAACCACATATGGTAGTGAAAAACACAAGAAGGGATTAACTCCTGGACACCCACAGTATGTAGATATGCGGCCTCACTGGACTGGGCTTTTTTTCATATCTGCGTATCTGTTTTGCGATGTGTTCCCAGCACAGAGACTGGGGTCCCATACGTTTAACATTCGATGACCCGGAACTCCCGATTCACGTGATCGTTCTTGATAGCTTCTGGTTGGCTATCACAGTGATCAGTCAAGTAAAGATACATTGTATCTCTCACTCTCTCCTTGCAAAGAGATGGAAACAAACTTTTGTAAAAAATAAATTAAAAAAATACCTAGATCAAGGTTTGGTCTAGGTCAGTGCCAGGGTTAGTGTTTAGGTCAAGGGTCAAAGTCAGTAGGATTTGGACAGAATTTTTAAAAAAATGTAGGTAGTATCATGGTCAGTGTTTACGTAGGATAAAAAAAGTAAATGCACACTATTGTTTCTGGGATGTACTACAGTAACAAACAACATATACATATGTGAGATCGTTGCAATAGTTGGGAGCAGAATTTATTTTGAGTTGTTCTTTGGTGGTGGGTTATGGTAGTAACAAGAAATATACAACTAAATTTTAAAAATGAAAAAAATGATTTTTGTTTTTACTATTTTGGGCCAGTTCTCCTTTGATAATAAAAAATTCTTGAGATATGCATTACCATTTACCGCCCAATTTGTAAAAAAAAAAAAAAAAAAAAAAAAAAAAAGGGTATTATCCACCTGGATGCACAAAGTAGTTTTAAAGATATGAATGATTTTACTAACACATGTCAAAGTTGCAAAATCGTGCTTAAGCAATAACATCTGTTTTACCCTTAGGCGTGAAGGGGTTAAAAACGATCAATTAACCCATCTGTTGCTTGACACACATGCAGATATTCATGCAATTGATCAGAAACGACCTTTCAAATTCTGCCACAACAGATCGCTTGTCAGCATCGAAACCCCACTACATTGATCAATTCACGGATCTGTGGTTTACGATTCCAATTCAATGTCAACATTTTTGTCACATTGAACAATGATCATATTAACACGTTTGGCCACCTTTAGATTACTCTAGACTGATCAGATGATTGATTGGTATGTCAATAAAGGCCCGTACGCATGCACCGATTGTCGGCCGAACGATCGGCCGTCTTTTGTCCGGTGCTGTCGTGTAGGTTGAAAAGTGCTAAAGACTGCACACGAATTTTGTCGGCCAACAACAACCGACTGCAGAAGTGATGCCATGTGATGGTTAACTTTCCGTGTGTTTTTTCTTCTCTGAGCATGCCCAGTCTTGCTCATCTGCTGTTTGTCGGCCGAATTCTGTACTGACTGAGGAACAATCGGCCGTTCTGGTGTTGGCCAACAAAAATTTTAAAGCCTGCACGACAGATTCTGTTCGGCCGAAAAGTCGCAGTCGGTTGTCGGAAGCATCATACTAACAAGCCGACAATCGGCCGATCGGACGGTGGCCGAATATTTACGGCCGACAATCGCTACGTGTGTACGGGCCTTAACACTCTGTGGTGGCTCTTTATCTTACAAAGTTAATCTATTCCCAACCCTGACACTTTCAAAGAATTATTATTGGACAGCAGAACTTACTTTCTAGGGTTTGCTGGAGCTCATGAATGGTGCTGAGGAGGACATGGAACTGTTTTCGTCTTAACTCCAGCTAAAAAGACAAAAGACAAATAATGATGAATTTATTTCCAAACAGTATTAGGCTAGGTTCACACATGTCCGGTGCAAATTTCCCCTCCATTTTTACTGCAAATTTCCAAAGCAGTGGTTCAGCTGTGATTTAAATACGGTTCAGATGCTAATCTTTGGAGCTGGCGGCCACCGAAATTATTAACAATAGCTGGTTGGTTAAGGAGCGGGCCGGGAAGCCGGCCCCCATGTTCGACGCTGGTTTTTTTTTTACCCATTGAATTTGTGTTCAAAACTGATGAGATGTGGGATTCAGATTCATTCCCATTGAAGGTAAAGAGCCTGGAATTCACATCTGAATCACACTGCAGAACTCCGACAATGCACAGGACTTTTTTAAATTTGCAGTGAATTTGTACTGCAGCTACACTGCAGATATGTGAACCGGCTCCATAAAAAGCCAGTTTGATTCACATGTCATGTGAATCAGATGAGGTTCAAAACACATGTGAACGAAGCCTTATCCTACACATGTACAGATGATGTTTCATTTCATTCTAAATGTGCCTTCGTTCTGTGCTGCCTGGTTAAAGAGGAAGTATAGTCGAAAAAAAAAAACGAGAAAAAAAAGCCCTGTAAAGAGAAAGGCATAATGAGCTAGTATGCATCGCATACTAGCTCATTATGTAGTACTTACCTTAAAACGAAGCCCCCGCCGTGCCGCCACCTCAGCGAAAGGACGGCGACATGTCCTGCCGTCCTGCTTCCGGGTTCGCGTCCTCCGGCCATCTGATTGGCCGGAGGCGTGATTACATCACTCCCGCGCCTGCACGCGGGAGCCGCCGTTCACGGCACTGAGCTCTGAAGGAACGGCGCGGGTGGCCGTTCCCTCAGAGCGCCTGCGCCGATGACGTCATCGGCAGTTTGCACTGTAAATATCTCCTAAACGGTGCAAGTTTGGGAGATATTTATAGCACCTATAGGTAAGCCTTAATATAGGCTTACCTATAGGTAAAAGTTATACAAGTGGGTTTACAACCTCTTTAATAAATAACAGAGGCCTATATGGAAAAGATAAGCAATAGAAGAGTAACAAGTAAAATTACTGATCGTTTACTTTTTTTATTGCATAAGAGTGTAATGTACTTTTACACTATATACAGTTAAACAATATATTTGGGTATAAGTTGTATGTCTGCTGACCCAAAACTTCAGTACTCAAAGCTACCGCACACAGATACATACATATAAATACAATGTTTTATAAAACGTAAAGCCGATATCTACATTTATTGTCCCTTTAAATAGTTAATTTGGGCCAAGGTGGCCCAAAGAAATTACTACTGCACTAACAGGTACACTTGCTGGGTTTGCTGTATTAAGTTTATGTAGCCTTGGCTACATACAACATACAGCACTGTGTTCCAGCATTAAAGACAGGGACTTCCCATCCCACTCCTGGAACAAAATAGGAGTTGGGCTGAGTGCCACTTAGCCATTCACAGAAAGCTCTGTATTTCTGAATGAATACAAACGCTTCCTCTGACTGGCAGAGGCAGACAAATGAAATCAAAATCTCTGCCTCAGCCAACGAGAAAAAGCTTTGTATTCATTCATAGAACCCGACTATTTTGTTTTGAGAGTGAGATGGGAAGTCCCTGTCTCACTGCCAGAACACAGAGCTGTATACTGTATGTAGCTGCAGCTACATACAGTTAATAAACTGTGCTGAGCAAGCACATCTGTTCAAGCAGTAAATAGTTTGTTTCAACCAGCTTGGCCCAAACAAACTATTTAAAGGCCCCTTTTACACAGGCCGGATCCATTTTTCTTAGTAGGGTTTTGGTCTGCTGAGCAGAGCAGAGTGGGTGGATGACAGGTCTGTGTCTGCTCTGCTTATGCGGATCTGACATGGACACAACCCACTCTGCTCTATTTTGCCAGATTGGATCATATCAGATTAGAGGTAGGCGGGTGTAATACGGACACAGGCTTACAAATAACAGTATTTGTAGCTGCTGAGGTTTCAAATTCTTGTAGGGTGAAGATTATCTTTGAGGAATTTACAATAAAAACAGTTGTAGATGCAGATGATACCTAGCTCATTCACATATTGTAGGCAACATTTTACATTTCCTGGCCCAGAAATAAGACCGGATATCACAGTCTACTCTCTAGATAAAAGTACACAGTAATATTTTCTGGAAAATCATTCTCACCTTGTCTTCAACATTCTCCTTGGTGTGAGACAGCTGCTTCAGCTCCTTGTCCAATGCTTCCAGTTGCCTGAAATATTACACACAGCACAAATCAGACCCAATTCATAACCTGTCTAAAAATTCTACAGAATAAATGAAACAGCCCTATATAGAATTTTACCAGTGCAGTATGTAACCTATTTTATGCCATCACATCCTAAGGTATTTAGTGCAATGCAACAGCTTCAGACCAGAGTCTCACTTCTCATATTAAAATATGAGCTGTCACTTTCCATCACTTCATTTGGAAAATCTAACTGGGAGAGTATAACCCAATATAATGGATGTGGCAGGTAGGCGGAGCTTCAGTACAGAAGTGTATCACCAGGAATCTTCAACAAATGTAAAAAAGTCAAAAAGGCGATTCAATCCCATTCACTGTTACCAGTTACACTTTTTTGTAGTTTTTCTTGTTTAGTCTTTTTCTTTTCTTTCTTCCATTTTCTCTTACCCCACTTTGCTTTTGGTTTCCCACTATGACTATGATGCCCACTAAGACTATGATGCCTACTAAATATATTTGAGCAGCTTAATCCACTAGTATCAGCTTCTATGCATCCCTTTTTTTCCATCTCGGGGTCACCACATTTTTGTTTTTTTTTTATCTGAAAAGGATTCCATCATTCATACAGATAAATGTTTCTGACCACCTTGTACTAGATTAGGGTGTTATTTTCCAGCTCACAATCATGTTCTGTCTCTGGTTCCTCAGTTTATCGAACTTTGACCTGGTCTTATCAAAACAAGGCTCAATCTTCTGTTTCTGTGATTCTTGCTGATGATGTACTATCAAATGTTGGTTCTGATGTATCAGACAAATTGTTTGACATTTGTCACCAAATGCTCATGTTTGTTGTTACTTTCTGTATCTCTTTAACTCTTCAATAAACCTTTATGGAACTATAGGTGATCTCCAGCAGTTGGTCCAAATGAAAGATTTACTTCACTAATACATGCACCCACTTAGAGAGTGCTGTATACACTGTGGGGCAGATTAACTAAAGGCAAATAAGACTGGCCACTTTGCAAGCACAGCTGCATTCATTTTCCCCAGAGCTTAGTGAATCTGGTAAAGCTCTACTAATTTACATCATCCAACCATGTGCAAGCAAAAACACTTTTTTTTAAAAATTTTCCTTGCACCTGATTGGGTATGCTTTACAAAGTGATATAAATAATGTAGCTACGGACTTTTAATATTAGGACAATTACCTGTCCAGGAATCCAGCCAGTGTCCTAACCCAAGCCAAATGTTTAATCGGCTAATGGGTGCTGCCGTCGCCATCTCCACTAAGGGAGAAATCCCAAGTGTGCAGTGCTCTGTGAATTGGGGGGGCTGTGGGGGAAGGAGGAGGTGTGGCGAACTCAGCCAGAAGTGGAGTAGGTACCTGACAAAACCAGGTGGGTGGGGGGGGGGGGTGAGGAGGCAGACAAGAGGAGCTTCCCCTTTTGGGCGGAGATCTGCTTTAACGAAACCCTGGGAAAAAAAATGAGTGCAACAGCACAAGCCTATTTTCCTTTAGTAAATCCACCTCTGTATGTAGCATCCGCCACCTACAGTTTACAGCACTGTTTCAGTAGCATGATGGGAAATTCCCCCCTCACTCCCAGAACAAAACTGAGTTGGTCTGAATGCTGCTCAGCCACCTACATGGAGCTTTGTATTTTCTGAATGAATAGAAAGCTGGGCTGAGGCAGAGATTTTGACATCATCCACTCTGCCAATCAGAAGAGGCTTTCAATGATTCACAAAATACCAAGCTCTCTGTGAGTGGCCGAGAAGCGCTCAGGAGGACTTAGGGATTAGAAGCTTCCATGGCATTGCTGGAACACAGTGCTGTATACTGTATGTAAAGGATGCTACATATAGTGTATACAGTGCTCCCGTGCATGCATTAGTGAAGCAAATAGTTAGTTTGGACCAAACAAACTATTTATAAAAGTTTGCTAAAAGCTGAAGTTCAGCTTTAAATGCCAAAGGTTGCAATGGGATGTATATGAATTATCTTGCCTGCAATCATCTCAATAAAACCAAAATGCCAAACTATATGAGCTCTCAGCATGCATTCACAAAATGTTCCTATAGAAAATAGTGCAAGACAGCTATGAAATACATACTTTAATGTCTCATGGCGATCTGGATGATTCTGTATCACTTTGGCTAATGCATCATACTCTGGGGGGAAAAAAAAAAATACATTTTAAAAATCTATAAAAACAAACATATTACTGAATCTACTAAGAAACATTTGCATCACCATCTTAAATTTTACAGAGACTAAATTTTACTGCTAAAGCTGAACTCCAAGTGAACAACCTAATAAACAGTTGAAATAAGTTAATGCTAACTACTTTATCTACCTTTGAATTTACAGTTCTAGCCACTCAATCTTGTGTTTTATATACCATTCCCACACTGCATAGCCAGATCAGTGACCTCCCTTTTCTCCAGTTCCCCCAATTCAGCATGGTCACAGATCAGTACCAAGCCAGCTGATTGGACAATGAAGTGGCACTGCCACATTGATGTGTTCTTTGCTCTGGTCAGCAATAGGGAGGGTTTCATTTTTTTCAACCTAGTCATTTATTGAACTATGTATATCAATTTTATTTCAAGTACAAGTGAACTGCATAACCTGCTAAAATGTCTTTCATACAAAGGTATTTCATACAAAACAGGATATTTATTACAGGACAATTTACACCCCCATGATCATCATCACCACTATCTTGTAGAAACTTTAGATTAAAAATGATTGTTTAGCAGTTTAAAGCCGTACCGTATTTTCTGACCTTATTCTCTACAACACCCGGTCACACATACTTCCCTCGGGATATATAAAGTTCAGCATACATTAAATAGAAATGTCATACCTTGACGATTCTTTCGAATCCGCTTGGCTTGTAAAATCTGTTTCTTGCATTCAGCTATTTTCTCATGTGCTGCTGCAATACTACTCTCTGGAAAAGAAAGATCAGCAGGTCATTCTGACATCAAACTCTAAGCTGATATATATCGAACAAACCCCCAAACCCCGATTTAGAACTGCTTAGTGAAATCTATAAAAAAGTAAGAAAAATGTACAAAGCATTCACCCAACATGGCAGCCTCACTTAGGTGGGAGTGAAGCCCAACATACCTTAAAGTGGTTCAAAAGCTAAACTTTTTTTTATCCTAAAGTGGTTGTAAACATTTTTTTTTAGTATTATTATAAATAAAAATATTAAAATAAAAAATCATGTTACACTTACCTGCTCTGTGCAATGGTTTTGCACAGAGCAGCCCAATCCGCTTTTTCTGGTTTCCCCCGCCACCACTCCAGGCCCCTCCTCTTTGATGGGTGCCCCATGGAAAGCGGCTTTCCATGGGGGCGCCTGCGTGTTTTTTTTTTCCCCGAGTCCCGCTGCTGCGTCCATCAACAGAGACAGCGGAACTCAGCCCCGCCCCATGTCACAGCATTTGACTGACAGCAACAGGAGCCAATGGTGCCTACTGCTATCAAGCTATCCAATGAGGAGGAAGACAGCAGCAGGAAATCTTAAGGGCCAGTTCACACCACATGCAGTCCAGTGCATTTTTTCTGCATCAAAAACGCATGGATAGTAGTTTATATGGTTTTTAATGGCACAGTTCACATCAGTGCTTGCAGTTCCAGTGCATTCCAGTAAAAAAGTAGAACATGCTGCATTTTTCCTGCACAGGACTGTACTGGAATGCTGTAAAATGCAGCAAAAACAAACTGGAACACACGTGCCTATTTAAGGTTAGGGAAAAAAAAGGGGGGGGGGGAATGCACTGGACTGCACCAAAAACGAGTCACAAAGGCACTGGCACGTGTCAAAAACACACAGGCAAAAAAGCACCTGACTGCGTTTCTATAGTGTGAACTGGCTCTAAGGCTTTAGAACCACTTTAAAGCATTGCCTGCATTAAAGTAAAAAACATTTTACAACTTGCTTTGCTCCCCCTCCTCTTTAAATACTTACCTGACTCCTCAGTGCTGTGCACGGCTGCATCTCTTCTCTCCTCTCTCCCTCTGTTCACAGGACAGAGGAAGCATCATCCAAATGCTGTGAGGAGGGAGCGGGGGTGGGGCAGAGTCGTACTGTGCGTGTCTATGGATCAAGCTCCCCCACATCGGTCCCCATAGCAGGTGGTTTGCTATGGGAGCAGATTGAGAATAGGAGGCATGGACAGCCCCGGCAAGAGACCTCAGAAGAGGGGGTTCAGGGGCACTTTGTGCAATTCCCGTTGCACAGATCAGGTGAGTATAAATTGTTTATAATTTTAATTTTTTTTAAAAACATTTGACTTGAGAAACGCTTTAAAAATGCACTCCTCGATCATATGGTGAGGTCTTGCCCGGCGGTCCAGGCCTTCTGGCAAGCAGTGGTGGCTGAGGTACAGGGCTTAGGGATTTCCTCTGTGACCTTAAGGTGTTACTGCTGGGCATATGTGAGTCAGTCTCCCCCGGGTGCATGTGCGACTGTTTGTTTTTTACCTTTTATTTCATGCTAGGAAAACGATACTGATGGGGTGGAAATCGGCGGACCCTCCCCGGGTCTCCTGTTTGAAAGCATTGGTTAACTCTGTTCTGCCACTGTATAAACTCACCTACATGGGCAGGGGTTGTCCACAGAAGTTTAACAAGGTCTGGGGTCCTTGGCTGGGATCCCAGGTGGTACTGTGATGTCCTGCTCCTCTGGATCCTACCCTTCTGCTGTCTCATTCTATTGCCAACTGGCGTTCCTGCTGCCTTCCACTCCTTGTCCCCTCCATCTCAGGTTTTGTTTTTCACGACTTCTCTATCCCCTCTGCCTAGTCCCCTCTGGCTTACCCACTGGAGGTCCCTTTATCTTGGACAATGTGCCTTACAGTTGGTTTGTCTGCACAGTAGGCATCTTCTCATTGGGTGACTTATTACTACTTAGATTATAAATAAGTGGCTTTTGTGGGTGTTTGGCTGGCACTACCTTTTGAAAAAAAGCATTTATGCTGAAACGCGTCAAGGCCACGCTGCTGACAGCCTACCTTTGCATCTGTATACGCTCTTTACCACGAGATGTTTGTAAGTGCAATTTGGTGTATTTTTATTGAATAAAAATTTTAGCAGTGTTACACTATTTTGTGCTCCCCTGTTTTTTGGTTCATTTCTGGCCATTTGACGGAGTGAGAGCCTCTCTGGTGTGACGGTTCATATCTGCTATCACCTCTTCACCTCAACATCAGTGACCTCAGCCATCCCTTCGGATTATCCATCCATTGTACAACAAGCTGATTTGACTCCTATGCTATATGGCATTTTGAGTCTTATCCTTCTGGTGAGCACATTATATCTCTATATCTTGCTGGTGTTGGGATCCAGTGAGCACTTCAATTATCACCGTTGTGGACTGTTTTCACTTCACATATGGGACTGTTGATTTGATGTTCACTTTGATTTATTTTGCAATTTATTTGTATTTACCTTTCTTGGTATATATATATATATATATATATATATATATATATATATATATATATATATATATATATATATATATATATATATATATACATACACACACACACACACGTTTATATTGCTAGTATTTATTAGCGCTGCACTTTTTGCCACATTTTGTTATTGACAATTTTCTTGTCAGTTGTTTGGTGTAGCAGCTTTTTTATGGTTAGCGCAATACTTTTGCTTTTCATTTACAGTTACCCTGGGTCTGAGAACATAAGGGTTATTTAGGATGGGTTCACTTGCTGGTCATTTCACCATTTTTGTCTGTTTATACTTGACTACTGTGTAATGTTGATTTATGATTTGTACCCCGCCTGTTTTGATATAGAATTCATATGTATACTGTGCTGTTCATGTTGTTTGAAACATCAATAAAAACGTTTGTTTAAAAAAAAAAAAAATACACTCCTGCACAGCACTAAGGAATTTTCTCATGATATCTTGGATCTTGAACACTTAGTGCCGGTTCACATATGTGCGGCTGCGGCGATCGCATGTAATGTCGGAGCGCACTGCTCCTTCATGCGATCGGCTGTGCGGTGCGAGTTCAGCCATACACTTTGTATGGCTAAATTCGCACTGCACCCACAGCAAAGATGCACAGGACCCTTTTTTGCAGCCGCATCAGGATCGGATCGCACAGTGGTTCACACTTGTGCGATCCGATCCTGTACGAACTGTAAGATCGCACTGCGATATGCGATCAAACTGGGGGTGTCGTTAACATTTCATTGACACCCCCAGCGTATCGCATATGGCAGTGTGAACTGCCAGGGGCGCGTTTGCGATGCGGGAACAGGCTGCCAATTCGCAGCCTTCCCGCATCGCATAAGTGTGAACCGGCACTTACACAAGGCCACCAGAAGATAAAGTGTAAGGTGGGGTTTTTAGTGCCGGTTCACACTTATGTGATGCGGGAAGGCTGCGAATTCGCAGCCTGTTCCCGCATCGCAAACGCACCCCTGGCAGTTCACACTGCCATATGCGATACGCTGGGGGGGGTCAATGAAATGTTAACGACACCCCCAGTTTGATCGCATATCGCAGTGCGATCTTACAGTTCGCACAGGATCGGATCGCCCAAGTGTGAACCACTGTGCGATCCGATCCTGATGCGGCTGCAAAAAAGGGTCCTGTGCATCTTTGCTGCGGGTGCGGTGCGAATTTAGCCATACAAAGTGTATGGCTGAACTCGCACCGCACAGCCGATCGCATGAAGGAGCAGTGCGCTCCGACATTAAATGCGATCGCCGCAGCCACACAAATGTGAACCGGCACTTACACTTTTTTTTTTTTTTAATTGTTTTAGCTTTCACTGCACGTTTTTTTTAATTGGGGTAAGTGGGGTTCCCCGATTAGCAGAGTCTGTCTTATGTACACAACTTTTTTTTTTTTTAATCTTGAACTTGCCCATAATTTCCAAAATTGGTGAAATGACAACACAAAGGTAAAACATACAGGTCTAAGAAAAACACCTTAGGATATGGTTCAGCCTTGGTGACTGGCTGCTGAATTGTGAGAAGGCAGAGGAGACTTCATGTATATCCCATATCTGGAAGTACTAGGCTTTTTCCGGTTTTCATGCCTTCCATGCAGAAAACCACTTTCTTTACCTAGTATTGGGTACAGGGTCCCTTTAGTTTTTCTTTAATAAAGGATGTATTAAAATATAGGCTTAAAAAGCATACCTTAGTGACATTTCATAAGCATTTCGTATAAACTGACTCAAAATGTAAACAGGTAACTGATTTTAACACTTGCTTTCATTTTCTGCACCGGATAGTCTCTCCTTGCAAAACACCTTTAGTTTCCAGCAACCTCCTCTTCTGAATGGTCTGAAGTCATACACCAGAAAGTTTAATGGTTCCTAGAATGGTTCTTTCTTTGGCTACACTGGTTTGGTATTATATAGGATATATACAGATATTGAGACATGCTTTGCTGGCATGTTCCTTTAGGCCCGGTTCATGCTAGTGTGATTTCAGATGCAACTTGCGTTGCATAGAATCGCATGACAATGGAAACCACATTATTTTCTATCATGCCCATTCACATCAATGCAGCACAGCATGACCCAGTTTTGGAAAAGAGGTGCCAATTTAAAGTGAAAAAACAAACAAGGGAAGCGCACCCCCTAGCACAGTAAAACGATTAAATCAAATAAAAAATGAACAAATATGCACTCACATATGCTCCAAGAGTACACCGTGCCCAAAAAACCAAGAGCATCTTGAATGGTATAGTGCAGAATTCACTTCTAGTATTTTCCTGCTGGATCCTCACTATCTCTCGGCCCCAGAGAGCCGGTATACTATAGGAAAACCTTCCGAACCCATAGCATGATGATGACAAACACAAAGGTCCGTGAAGAGACTGGCAGCCGGCCTGAAGATTAGCGTGCGTCCAGGAAAAGCTGGACGGGTTACCATTGATAGAACGTATTTCAGGGGTGTGGCCTCCTTTTTCAAGTATTTGTTTTATTGCACTAGGGATGCGCTTCCCTTGTTTGTTTTTCTCTTTTTAAGCCTGTCCATAATTCGTGCGCAGACAATAAAGGGATGACTGAAAAGGTCCGGGCGCATTGAAGGCTGTACTACTGAGGTTCTGGTTTGAGTCACTTAAATGCGAGAGTGGGATTATCTGTAGATTGCTGATAATTTGATGTGACTGCAGTGTGTGATTCTGGCCACAGAGTCAACAATAATAATGCACCAAAAAGAATGGATATGCATTTTTGCAAGTTGTTAAACCTCCTTAACAACCTGTATCCAGTCTCCTCCTCCTACCAAAAAGCGCAATAGTGTAAAAAACACAACCAAGTGGCACTACATAATGGCACTGAAAATCAGAAACACAACCAAGTGGCACTACATAATGGCACTGAAAATCAGATCAAATCACAGCTAAAGTAGTGTGAATCTAGCCTTAAAATGACAGGACTCTGTACTTTTATACCACCATGTACTCACAAAAGCTGGGAGACAAAGCCTGAGATAAGGAAAATGACAACACTCAGATTCCGGACTTCAGGTGACCTCTGTCTCTCACACTCAAGCTGGAGTGTGAAATTAATAAATAAAAAAAGGATAGATCGGGGGCACATTTTCTTTTTAAATGTTTGAGAACATTTTTAATTTCTTATACGAGCCTAGCAGTGCTCAGTTCTCTTTAGTAGCATACTGTATACCATTTTTTTTTTCAGTTCAACATGTTATAGGGCCCATTTTTTTGCATTAACACAACTAGTTATCACACATTAAGGTAAATTGCATTAACGCAGCCCATTCATTCTGAACATATATTGCACATAAACAAGACCCATGCAGGGCCAAAACGCACTTTGAATCCTTTGCTGTAGCCTGATGTTTTAATCTAACTTTCTATTTAATGTAATGGACATAAGTCTAACTTCCGCCTGGCAGCACTAGGGTCATCGGTTTAAATCCCAACCCCGGGACTATCCGTATGAGTTTTGCATGTTCTTCCTGTGCCTGCATGGGTTTCCTCTGGATACTCCAATGTCCTCCCACACTCCAAAGACATGCTGGTAGGTTAATTGGCTCCTGTCTAAACCGGCCCTAATATGTATGACTAGGGACATTAGATTGTAAGCTCCTTGAGGGCAGCGACCGAAGTAAATGTACAATACAGTGCGTGTATATATATATATATATATATATATATATATATATATATATTACACAACACACATTATTATATATATATATATATATATATTTTACACAACACACATTATGTATGTATATATATATATATATATATATATATATATGTGTGTGTGTGTGTTGCGTAAATTATCGGCCCTATACAAGTACCTGTATTAAATGAAAGAAATACAAATACACTTCCTTAGATGGAATGAAGATGTGAGTTTTATTCATCATATTTTGGATGCAACGATCGATTTTGACCTAGTGGCATACCACAGCACAGAAAACAACCTCTTGAAAAAAAAAAAGTGCACCACTGTAGATAACTGTAGTAAGTGAGTCGTGAAAGCCAAGTAAAATGCATGGCATTGTACATCGCCTTAGTTTGTGCATTGCGGTGACAGGCAGTAAAATGCGATAGGCTTCTACACTTTCAGACAGAAAATGGTACACCAGCATGCACCTCGTCCTCTGCCATGTTTGGAACCCAGAGCAACAAAGGAAGTGCTACAACCCAAAACTCCTATAAGGATAGACAGGGTGGGATCAAGACATCTGTGCCCAGATTCATGTTTGGAACCTATCCCTGGCCATCAGATATTGAAGTGGCACTACTGAGCAGCTCTGCCACTTTCACCGCTTGGCCTGCTAAACCCCTCTGCCTCAGAAACCTACTGAAAGAAAACCAGGTAAGCAGGTTGGGCTGTGTTACACCAAACAAATCCATAGGGGTTCCAAGTAGAAAGACCCCCACTTATCTATTTGAAGCAGAAAATCTCAATAAAAAGGTAAAGCAGCACCTAAAGAGCCTATACCCTGCTCTGTTAGGACCAAACTTCAAATACAGAACACACACACAACTGATATAGAATTTAGCATCGTTAATCTTTACCAATGTCACTGTAGATCTTCTCATAGTTCTCCATTTCTCGCAGGTTCATGTCATGTACAAGGAGAGTTTTTCCCATTGAGAATGAACACTGAGACAAAGTGCTAAGCATCCGCTGGTACTGGGTGTACCTGGCAAATTCAGAGAAAAGAGTGAAAACATGTAGTTAGAAAGTGAAATTTTACATACAGTAGAAGTGGTTTTGGTCCGTGTTTACAGTCTCTGGTTAACTATGCGCAACCACCACCTCTGCTAAGTCTAAGTGGTACCTGAATTTCACTACCAAAAATTTAAAAATATGGGTAATAGAACTGTGGATCAAGTGTCTTCTTTGTACATAGTAGGGATTTTAACAAACTTTGCTGCAATTCCTACCTTTTGTTATTCTGAAGAAATAGCTGTTTGTCTGTAGCCATGTGCAAATGTGGATGAGAATAGGAGTGATTTTATAATCATTTATCAGCTGCTGCACTTGCAGGGTTCTAATGAGGAAAGTGGCATGGTCTGCATCCCTTTAAACATAATGTCCCTTTGGGAGTATCTCACCAAAAATTACATTTTTGTTGCAGTGGATGCCCAAAATCTGATTTCTGGGAAAATTAGTGAGCCAATCACAAGCAGAAAATTACATATCTGGGGGTTGTTCTGTATATCATCTGTGTACAGAATGCCTCTAGGGTTACCATATTGCATTGCCAAAAGGCTTGCTGTTTGTATAATAACAAACATTTTATACTTATCTGCTCTGTGTAATGGTTTTGCACAGAGCAGCCCCTATCCTCTTCTCGGGTCCCCCGCTGATATTCCTGGCTCCTTTCCCCTGCAAAGTGCCTGCATTGCAAGCTGCTTGCTTGGGGGGCACTCAGCCCCTGTTCATTGACACACAGAGCGTGGCTCAGCACTGCCCCCCCCCCCTCCTTTTCCCTCACTGGCTGTGATTGACAGCAGCAACCAATGGCTCCCGCTGCTCTCTCTGAGCTAATGAGGTGGTGGAAGACCCAGAGAACCTCTGCTCTCCAGCACAGCACTGGATTGAGATCGGGCTCAGGTACGTATAAGGGGAGGCTGGGGGGGGAGCTGCATGCAGAGTGTTTTTACCTTAAAGTGGTTGTTGTTAAGCCACTTAGTGCTGGTGCTACAATCCCCTGTTATAATAATTGATTTGCCCCAGTGTTTGTGTTTTGTAAAAAATACGCTGCTAAATACCTTATTTTATAGCGTCTCATGTGACTGGCCACCTTTCTCAATCGGACAGCAAAACGGGTGGGGCAGAGAATCCCCCGTTGACGTCAGCCAGAAGGAGGAGAGGAGGGTAGAGGCGTCCAGTCACCTGAGCTATTAAGCGGGTCATATTTACAAAACACATACACTGGGGCAAATCATTTTTTATAACATTTTTTTATAACAGAAGGGATTGTAGCACCAACACTAAGTTAGGATAACAGCTGGAAGGGAGGGCCAGGGAGCAATCGGAGCTGACAGGCAGGGAGGGGAGAGGGGAGAGGAGGACAGAGGAGAGCTACGGATGAAGGAGGCACGTAAACTGACCACGGTGTCAGGGCTCAGCCACCATGATAAACCGTGGTCAGTTTACAGGGGGGGGAGGGGGGGCAGAACCAGGCAGGATTAGCCAGGTATTTCAGGCGATAGAAATAGCCAAATTACAAAGTACAAGCACTGTGTTGCTTAACACTTAAAATCCTCCTTAGTACAGTCAACAATGCACCAAACCAGGCTGCTGATCGCTGGAAGAACTAGACTTTTCTTCAACCAACACCTCTATGGCTTCAGCGTCTAGAACACTCAGGAACCCACATCGCATTGCTCTACATAACACACTATTTGCTAGAGAATTCCTGATTTCCTTGCACTTTAAATAATTTGTGTGGGCCTGCTTGGACCTTAAAAATGATTTGCATACCAGAATGTACTGGCTGCTGCTTAGGCTGTAATATACTGCATTCGATTGTGTTATAATAAACCACTGTGTTCCCGGCAGCAGTACCAGAGACTTTCCCTCCACTGCTGCATACAGAGAAAGTCATTTGTGCCAAATTTCTTTTATTCAAGCGGAGTTCCACCCAAAAGTGGAACTTCCGCTTTAGGTAGTTGTAACCCCCTGACATGCCACATTTGGCATGTCATTTTTTTTTTGGGGGGGGGGAGCGGGTACCTAGTTTTGACAGGTACCCGCTCCCACTTCCGCTCGGAGCGCCGCGGCACCCTGAGCGGAAGTTCTCCTCTCCGCCTCCCTCCCTGCAATCTTCTGGGACATGTCAGAGGTCCCAGAAGATTGCCGGCCAATCACGACGCTTAGCACAACTCGCGCATGCGCAGTGCGTACCCGGCTGTGAAGCCGAAAACTGTCACAGCCAGGTGCTCACACCAGTGATGCCGGCGCCGCAGAGCAGAGAGGGAGAAGACGGCGCATCGCTGGACCGTGGGACAGGTAAATGTGTGTTTAGGCTGGAACTCCGCTTTAAGGAAAAGCCTTGTATTTTTTCAATCAATACAAGATTTCCTTGGATTGACCGAGGTGGAGATCCTGATGTCATCCACCTGCCTCTCCACTTCAGTCAATCAGAGGAAGCCTTGTATTCACTGAAGAAATATAAGGCTTTTCCTATATAGTGGAGATATGGGACGACTGACTCACCCTGAATCTGGCAGGGGAGGGAAAGTCTCTAGTACTTCTGCCAGAACACAGTGACTCTTACTGTAGTAGAACAAGCTACTACAGTAGCTTACAACCTATGCAGTAGCCTATCCTCTCTGGAATGCAAATAGCTTGTTTGGACCAAGCTAGCCCAAACTAGTTATTTATTAGTAGATTCCAGGAAACCTAGAAATCTCTTTAAGGCTTCTTTTAGACTTTTGGTACTGCTTACTGCTCTTTAAAAAAGCGACCTGCGGAGGATTGCTTTTCAGTGGACAGTATAGCAGTGGCCAGAAAGCTTATAGAAGTGCTACTGGTTTTTATTTATTTTTCACTTGCCAAATGACAATTTTACATTGTGGGACCATGCCACAACTGCAAGCTGAGTGTTTGGCTCATGGTTGTGGTGCGGCCCCACTGAAATCAATGGGCGAGTTTGATAGGCAGTGGTGCCTGTCAAACGCTGAACTCTGAGTTAATGCTTTGGCTGCTGCATGTGTACAGCTATATTGTTACAATTTCAGTGGGTGGCCAGGGAGCAGTAAAACCCTGGCTCAACCATCTGTTCCCCTCCTTCCCGGCCGCCCCTCTAAAGATTCCTTAAACAATATATAGTATCTACAATGTTTCAGTGAGATAATTTTATCTCATATGCCAGTTTGTTATAAGGCCTAGAAAATATGTTCATATTCAAAAGAAAGTATCATTCATGGGGGGTGATATATTTTATAAAATCACTTTTGTACCAACTTCCTAAAAACTGAATAGATCTTAAAATTCTGCACCATATAATGAAGTTTCTATTAATGTGAAAGATCCAATGTTTTACATTCTTACCCATCCTCCTGAGATCCAGAGTTACACCATTTTATAAAACTTTTCACCAATAGGTTGATTCTTCGGTCATCACCAGCGCCATCCCCATCGATTAGAAGACGTTTACGAATAACTTCATCTATACAAAGATACATTTAGAAAATGTTTCTTAATATCATAAGTAGCCACCGGCCACCTGTCATAGTGAATTGGGCTGGCGGCCACACCTAGCCGCTGGTTAGTGGTCTGCGGATTTGAGATCCGATCTCTTCTTTGCCTTTTTTCTGCAGGGCTTCCAGGATGGATCACAGGAATTCTCCGTACTCAAGCTGATGAATCAGAGTTGCTCTGATTTATCCTGGAAGCTCTGCGCAGAGAAGATGGAGAAGAGCTGGGATTTCAAATCCCCAGATCGCTGGACCAGCTTACCTGGGCACTGACAGCTCATCACCCATAGAAATAAGTACAGCGGGGACTGAGGAGGGTGGACGATGTTAGTTAGGGCTGCACGATATTGGGGAAAAAAGAACATTGCGATATTTCGTTTTCAACGATAAATATCGCAATATTTCTCTTTGTTTAATGCATAAAAACAAAAGCTGAACACTTGGTGGAAACATTCAATCAAGAGAGCAACCAGACCCATCTTTTCAAACTGGATGAAATAGAAAGAGTGAGGACTTACAGTTGTGGTAGGAGGTAGAAAAATACAGCCCGACGTGACATCTGTCCCACACGTTCCCTCTGCCGCCCTGGAGCTAGTTCTCTTGAAGGAGCCGTGAGCGCGGCACAGCGAACCAATCCCGTGGTAGCGGCACAGGGAACCAATCAGATGTGCAGGCACGCGTGATTGGTTAGCTGTGCAGCTGCTTACGGCGCGCTGCTCACCGCTGAACGTGTGGGACGGCTGCCAGCACTGCGAGTCCTCCTCCCCCCGACTTCTCCCTGCCTAATGGTAAATATCGCGTCTTCGGCGATATGAATATCGCCCACGCGCGCAGAACGATAGTCGATATCACATCGACTATCGTTCAGCCCTAATGTTAGTTCACCTTCTCATAAATGGTGAACTTAGGCCTTATCTATATAGGTATGCTCAAAATATCCTGCCAGAAAAAATGCCTCTAATCTTGCGTATGTGCATGCGTTAATGTGCAATTATAGGCATATGGTGTTTAAAATTGTAAAGTCATTCTATTGGCTAGATTTTTCATTTATTCTAGCCATTGGAATAAGTGAATGCTCATATGTGTGTAAATCAGGGCTCAACAAATCCCAAGTGCCAGGTTGCCATGGCGACTACAAATTGCGACACGGCGCCTGGGCTTTTGTTAGCCCATTCACTGTTGGCACCAGCCAGTGGCGGAACTACCAGGGTCACCCTTGCGACCGAGCCCTGGAGTTCTGCCACTGTGGCTCCTCTGTGTTGCTGGTTGCAGTGCTCTGAGATTGTCTCTCTCACGCAGCCCAGAGCCGGCCCTGACAGTTTCCCCCTCCCCCCTGCACAGACAGGAGAGAGCTGTATGAGGGGGGAGCAAGTTGAGGCTGGGTGTAGAAATGTGGAGGACTCTTGAGGTCTGCAAGGTGGCACACAACAGAGGGGGGGGGGGGGGGGAGATGTAGATGGCAGTAGGCTGTAAAAGAGGGAGGAAAATGAGGAGACGGGTCCCCTATTGTGGTCAGTGGACTGTGCTCCAGCGGTGGCTGTTCAGTGTAGAGGGGTTGTGGAGTTGAGGTCATACTGGGGTTGGAGGGGACTAAAAAAGCCAGTCCATGGAGGTGATGAAGAGACAAGCTCAGGCCAGCCCGACGGACTCGGGATGCCGTTTGTCCTAGCAAGTGGCAGATAGGGACTGGGTGGAGCTATGCAGGGTCACTTGGTCACAGCACAGGGAGTCTGGCCAGTGGTGCAGGGGGTCACGAGGTACTGTGCCATGCCATGTGGTCATTGTCCCCCCAGCCATCATCTACTGCCCAAGGTCAGGTCACCTCTGAGGTCACCCACTGACGTTCCTTTTAGAAGATAAAGGGGATCCTCTGATTATATGTGGGGTGGAGGGGGACTGTCCACTAATTACACAGGAGCAGGGCTCCTGTACTGGGAAAGTAATCTTGGCGTCTTCCAGTCTGCTCATTCCATGGAATGATTCTGCTACTTTGTGTTGTGCTGTCTGCAGGTGGAGGATGTGCTGAGCAGTAACAATCTGTAGACAGTGTAACTGAAGATTGGCAACAATGTACAGACTTCATACTCTTCTCATCACACTGACTTCCCCTGCCTGTGCTCTGCTTCATTCATCCTGTAAATAATCAAAGTTGTTGTACAATAAGGGCCAGTTCACATTTGTGCGATCACAGAGATCGCATGCAATTCGGAGCGCACTGCTCCTAAATTACATGCGATCTCTGTGCGGTGCAAATTTCAGCCATACAGTTTGTACGTTTGCACGATTCTGTGCGAACTTGCAGATCGCACTGCGATATGCGATCTCAACTGGGGGGGGTGTCGTTGACTTTTAATTGACACCCCCTGCGTATCGCATATGGCAGTGTGAACTGCGAGGGGTGCGGATGCGATGTGGGAACACGCTGCATATTCACAGCGTTCCCGCATCGCAGAAGTGTGAACCGGGACATAGGGTCCTTTCACACAGGCTTTCTGCCCGGTGGACCCCGTTTTGCTCAGCAGGGATCGATCCGCCGATAAAAAAAAAACGGACAACAAAAACGGAGCGCCCGTGTGAAAGAGGCCTTACAGGAGTGAATTCCCTTCCTAAGGGGAGATTTCCTCTCACTTCCTGTTGTCTCCCTCCAATTGTAAGTAGGAGTCGTTTGTAAGTCGGATGTTTGTAACCCAGGGACCAACTGTAGTATGTATGAGCCTTAAAGCGGAGTTCAACCTAAAAGTGGAAGCTCCGCTTATCAGACTCCTACCCCCCCCCCCCCCCTTCGGTGCCACATTTTTCACCTTTCGGGAAGGGGGGGGGTGGGTACAAGTTTTTTTTTTGACAGGTACCTGTCCCCACTTCCAGATTGCACTCTTGGCACGATCACTCAGAAGTTCAGCCCCCCCCCCCTCTCCTCCTTTCCCCGCCGCTGGGCAATTCAGAAAAGAAAGCATCATTGTCTGTAAGTTTATCTTACAGACAATGGTGGTGGCAGCACCCCAGAGCAGATGGAAACATCAGTTGGGGGGTGCCAACATCGCTTGATCCCTGGACAGGTAAGTGTCCTAATATTAGAAGTCAGCAGCTACAGTATGTGTAGCTGCTGACTTTTGATTTTTTGCTTTGGGGGGGGGGGGGGCAGAACTCCGCTTTAGGCCCCTTTCACACATGTACGACCTGAAAATCACATGACTTTTATGTGACTTGAAGCAACGCCTGTGTAATCTTGAGGTCTATGGACCTCAAGTTATAGCAAAGTCAGACCAAAGCAGTGCAGGGACTACTTAGAAGTCCCACCGATATGAACAGTACTCATTGGAAATCATGGGGTACAACTTGTCATGCGACTTTGCAGTCCCAAGTCACAGGACAAGTCGCACAAGCGTGAAAGGGGCCTTCAGCGTCTATGCACACATGCGTGTTTTTACAGGAAAAAAACCCATCACTTGTGTGTTCAAGAGTTCAGCGTTTTTGGCTGAAAAAAAAAAAAACCACCTAAAGAGTCCTTTCACACGAGTGCTCGGTTCCGATCCGCCTGTCAGTTTTTTAGGCGGATCTGATCGGATGATGCTCCATGCATCCCTATGGGGCAGCGGATGTCAGTGGAGACATGTCCGCTGACACCCGCATCCGATACTGTCCGTTAAATCTGGATGTATGGAAACCCTATTTTTCATCCGTCCAGGGGATCGGATCGGATTAGAGCAGACAGGCGGTCCGCTCTCATCCGATTCCCCCATAGAGATGCATGGGGCTCTGACACCTCCCTCTCTGCACACAGAGCGGAGAGGGAGCGGTCACCTTCCTGCTCAGTGGGGATCTGTGTTTACCATCCCCTGCTGAGCAGCACGGATCCGCCTACGGAGGCGGACCGAGTGAAAGAGCCCAAATGCAGGTAAACACATCTAAATGTGCCTAAGCTCTAGTCACCTTTGCATTTATTAGTTTCAATGGCCAGAATAAAATTTTACTGCCAAAAAAAAGTTAATGCCCAAGCATTAGACCTGTCTAAGTGTATTTGCAAAATGGTGGCTAAGGTGCATTTTTTAAGCTACTTTTCTCCTGCCAGATTTTAGAAGAGCCCCAGTGTGCACGAGGCTCTGAGGAAGAGGCAAGGCCTCGAAACGCATCAGCCCTCTGTCTACATGAGACATCGGACTTTTCCATTTGATGCTGTTGTTTGGAATTGATATGCTGATTTACCACACACGTTTGTGAGTAGTTGATTTTAACTTCTGTTATTAAAAAGCCTGCTGAGGATAATGCGCTAGGCTGGTGCGCCCTTTCTTTGTGTTTGTTTTGCACGAGGCCTAAACCCTGTGTTGTGTTCAGCGGGTTGTACCGCCTCTGAAAGGCACCCATTCAAGTGAATGAGGCTGCGCCACAACAGCCAAAATGCATAAGGTTGCGGAACAGTGGTTTAGCCTTTTCAGGGTGAAAACAAGCGACATTATATATATATATACACACACATATATATATATATATATATACACATATACTGTATATATATTGCCTCCCAGCCGCAGATTGCTTTTCAGAGGGGTGTTGCGAGAGCTTCTGTAGTTCTGAAGGTGGTGGTCACTGGGGCACATATGAGAGTGAATCTTCCCAGTGGGGACACAGACAGCAAAGGATCTATAAATAAAGAAGTATCTATAGGACACCCCAGTCCCCCCTCCTACACAATGAATGTTCTGCTCACACACAATAATAGACACCCTAACTCCACTAGGCCTCAATGGTCTATATTCAGTTTCTGAACACCGTGTTATCAGCAGACTCCATGGAGGACATACAGGGGCCTATGGCCTGCTCCCCTTCCCCGCCAACCTATTCCTCCTCATAGTGGACACAAATATCCGGCTTTTCTTACACTAGGAGTTCTCACACATGATACTATGGTGCCGGGGGGACACTGAGGCCTGTATTCCCGGGCTCCCTTCTTCCCTACAGCCGGGGTGTAGAGTCTAGGCCGCGCCGAACTCAGCGTTCCTATCTTGGCCCAGCGCTAACTCCAGCCTGGGGCTGCTATGCGGCCTGTGCGGTGACCGCTGTGTAGTCTCCTGGGCGGGGGGGCCGCTACGGGGAGGAGCAGGGCCCGGACTTACCGTCGGTGACGGCTCCCATGTCGGCGGGTAGTGAGGTCAGACTCCCACAATGCAGCAGCCGGGAACAAGTATGGAGGCCGCGCACACCGGGCCGGGCTCTCTATAGGTGAGGGGAAAACCGGCGGGGGAGGGGGGGGCCAGGACACGCCGCCCCGAGATATACTGACGGGGGCCCTCTACACATGGAGGGGAATGTGCGGCCTGCGGGGCATGCTGGGACTTGTAGTGCGGCAGGGCCGCAGGCAGCTCAGTCATCTGGGGTCATCTGAGTACACGGGCTGGAGGAAGCAGTGCATGCTGTGGCCAGTAGTCCCCTGACTGCTATAGGGGTCGTGTACATACATACTCTGCATATATACTGTACATAGATCACTATATAACTGATACTGGGAGTTCCTCCAGTGCTGGGGGGTGCAGGGTGCCCCCACCATGGTGATATCCATATATACTGTCCATACATATCTATATATCTGATACTGGGAGTTCCTCCAGTGCTGGAGGGGTGCAGGGTTCCCCCACCATGGTGATATCTATATATACTGTCCATACATATCAATATATCTGATACTGGGAGTTCCTCTAGTGCTGGAGGGGTGCAGGGTGCCCCCACCATGGTGATATCTATATATACTGTCCATACATATCTATATATCTGATACTGGGAGTTCCTCCAGTGCTGGAGGGGTGCAGGGTGCCCCCACCATGGTGATATCTATATATATACTGTCCATACATATGTATATATCTGATACTGGGAGTTCCTCCAGTGCTGGGGGGTGCAGGGTGCCCCCACCATGGTGATATCTATATATACTGTCCATACATATCTATATATCTGATACTGGGAGCTCCTCCAGTGCTGGAGGGGTGCAGGGTGCCCCCACCATGGTGATATCTATATATACTGTCCATACATATCTATACATCTGATACTGGGAGTTCCTCCAGTGCTGGAGGGGTGCAGGGTGCCCCCACCATGGTGATATCTATATATACTGTCCATACATATCTATACATCTGATACTGGGAGTTCCTCCAGTGCTGGAGGGGTGCAGGGTGTCCCCACCATGGTGATATCTATATATACTGTACATAGATCACTATATATCTGATACTGGGAGTTCCTCCAGTGCTGGAGGGGTGCAGGGTGCCCCCACCATTGTGATATCTATATACTGTCCATACATATCTATATATCTGATACTGGGAGTTCCTCCAGTGCTGGAGGGGTGCAGGGTGCCCCCACCATGGTGATATCTATATATATACTGTCCATACATATGTATATATCTGATACTGGGAGTTCCTCCAGTGCTGGGGGGTGCAGGGTGCCCCCACCATGGTGATATCTATATATACTGTCCATACATATCTATACATCTGATACTGGGAGTTCCTCCAGTGCTGGAGGGGTGCAGGGTGCCCCCACCATGGTGATATCTATATATACTGTCCATACATATCTATATATCTGATACTGGGAGCTCCTCCAGTGCTGGAGGGGTGCAGGGTGTCCCCACCATGGTGATATCTATATATACTGTACATAGATCACTATATATCTGATACTGGGAGTTCCTCCAGTGCTGGAGGGGTGCAGGGTGCCCCCACCATGGTGATATCTATATATATACTGTCCATACATATCTATATATCTAATACTGGGAGTTCCTCCAGTGTTGGAGGGGTGCAGGGTGCCCCCACCATGGTGATATCTATACACAGGCGTGCGCAGCCTATTAAATTAGGGTGTGCACCCCAAAGCTCAAACACGTGTTTGTGTGTGTCTACATATATATGACCCCAGCACATTTATCTCCCTGCCGACAGATTGAAAGGCAAGTGCCTAAAGACTTCTCTTGTGGCAGAGCCAGTAAGAGAGAGATTTTTCCCATCTTCCTACCAGCACAAAAAATGTTAATGTACATGGCGTGATTAGGGTGTGCCCAGGCACACCTGGCACACCCTGTGCGCACACCTATGTATCTATATATACTCTACACATATACTGTTCATATATATCTGATACTGGGAGTTCCTCCAGTGCTGGGGTGCAGGGTGCCCCCACCATTGTGATATCCATATATACTCTACACATATACTGTCCATACATATCTATATATCTGATACTGGGAGTTCCTCCAGTGCTGGAGGGGTGCAGGGTGCCCCAACCATGGTGATATCCACTCTACACATATACTATCCATACATATCTATATATCTGATACTGGGAGTTCTACTGCTGGAAGGGTGCAGGGTGCCCCCGCCATGGTCATGTTGATGCATACACACAGTAAATCTGGTACTAGTGGTTTCTCCAGTGCTGGAGGGGTTCAGGGCCCACCATATTCATGTCCATATATATTGTACATCCAGTTCTATATATCAGATACTGGGAGTTCCGCTACCGCTAGAGGGTTGCAGGGGCCCACCATGGCGATATCTATACAAACACATATAGTATATCTAGTACTAGTAGTTCCTCCAGGGCTGAAGGGGTGCAGGGGCACACCATGCTCATGTCTATACATACACATACTGTATGTTCCTCCAGTGCTGGAGAGGTGCAGGGTGCCCCCTCCATGGTTATGTCCATTCATACACATACAGTATATCTGGTATTAGCAGTTCCTGTAGTGCTGAAGGGCTGCAGGGGCCCACCATGATCATGTCCGTATATACTGTACATCCATATCTATATATCTGATACGTGGAATTCTGCTACTGCTGGAGGGGTGCAATGGCCCACCATGGTCATGTCTATACATACACATACAGTACATCTAGTACTAGTAGTTCCTCCAATGCTGGAGAGGTGCAGGGTGCCCCCACCATGGTCATGTTTATGCATATAGTAAATCTGGTACAAGTAGTTCTTCCATTGGTGGAGGGATGCAGGGGCCCACCATGTTCATGTCCCTAAATACTCTGCACATATACTGTACATCCATATCTCTATATCTGATACTGGGAGTTCCCATAGTCATTTACAGAAACAGTTGTGTACAAGGCTTAACCACTTAAGCCCCGGAAGATTTTACCCCCTTCCTGACCAGGGTTTTTTTTGCGATTTTTTTTTACTGCATGACTTTAACAGACAATTGCGCGGTCGTGCGACACTGTACCTAAATTAATTTCACGTCCTTTTTTCCCCACAAACAGAGCTTTCTTTTGGTGGTATTTGATCACCTGTGCGATTTTTTGATCATGCGCTATAAACAAAAAAAGAGCGTAAATTTTGCAAAAATAACAATATTTTTCACTTTTTTTTATATGAAATTCCCCCCCCCCCCCAAAAAAAAATGTAAAAATCAAATTTTTTAACATTTTCGGGCAATTTGTTTTATGCTACATATGTTTGGTAAAAAAAAATCGCAAAAAGCGTATTTTGATTGGTTTGCGCAAAAGTTATCGCGTTTACTAACAAAGGGAAAGAATTTTGTCATTTTTGGTGTTTTTTTTTTTTTTAACGAGTAATGGCGGCGATCTGCGATTTTTTTGCGGTACTGCGACATTGGGGCGGACAGATCGGACCCTTGACTGACATTTTTGACACTTTTGGGGGTACCAGTGACATTACTGCAGTAATCAGTGCTATGCATATGCACTGTTACTGTAAAAATGACACTGGCAGGGAAGGGGTTAACTGTATTGGAGAGGGAGGGGTTAAGTGTGTCCTAGAGGCGTGTTTCTAACTGTGATTGGACATTGCTACTAGTGTAAAAACAGAGATCAACGGTTCTACATAGTAGAACCTTCTGATCTCCATTTTTACACAGGGGAGAATGACAGGCGGCTTGTTTACATAAGCCGTCCGCCTTTCTCCCGCTCTACCGACGATCGCAGTGTGACCGGCGGACCCGATGTGGGTCACACGCCCACACTCCTCTGTGAACGAGCCTAGGCGGGCGCGCGCTCGCCCGCTATTGGCTCAAAACCCGGTGACAGGCTAGTGACGTAGATCTACGTCACTCTGCCTGGCCGGGGCTGACTGCCGCAGTAAATATACTGTGCGCAGTCGGCAACCGGTTAAACCTGGGTGAGGAACAGTCAAACACTGCTAACAAGATGAGGCTGTGGAAGACAGTTTCATGTGACACATGGCAAGACTGAATACAGCAACAAGTTATTTATACTGCATCAGCAATGTCTCTCTCAGGCAAAGATTTCAAAGCAGACGAGGGTTTCAAGATGTGCTGTTCAAGCTCTTTTGAAGAAGCACAAAGAATTGGGCAACGTTGAGGACCGTAGATGCAGTGGTCGGTCACAGAAACTTACCACAGTAAATGAAAGACACATCATGCTTACATCCTCTCGACATTGGAATATGTCCAGCAGTGCCTTCAGCACAGACCTGGCGGAAACCAATGGGACCCAGGTACACCCATCTACTGTCTGAAGAAGTCTGGTCTTTATGGAAGAATTGCATCTAAAAAGCCATACCGATTACTCACTGTGTTTATTCATAAAAGGAAGGGACTGGCAAATTACATATTTATTGTCCCCTTTCCTCACTCTCCATCGTAAACTGATCTCTGCAGCAGCTGGTGGGAAGGAGAGAAGAGGAAGCTGGCAGCATTGCTGGGGGTGGGTAAACCAGGGGAGCACACAGGGGACACGGGCAGCAGAAGGAAGCTTGGACAGGATGGGCAACATGGGTGGCATTTACTGGAACCGATCCCCTGTATTTCCCCCCTGCAGCAGCTAAAAGACTGCAAAAGGAAGAGGAGGAGAAGCCAGCTTTCAGCTGCTGAAGGGGGAAACTACAGGGGATGAATTCCAGAAAATGTGACCCCTCCTATCCAGGTTCCCCTTCCTTCTGCTTGTCAGAGAAGCAGCATACTTCGTTGTTCCTTCCCTGTGCTGCTCTGCAGAAATGGGAGGAGTAGTCCGGGTGGCGGCAAGGAAGTGATGCAATCTACCCATCACTTGCCTGTGATTGACAGGTTGCCGACCCCAGGCAGCTCTGATGCAGGTAGTTATATGCATAAGCAAGGTCTCTCTTGGGTAAAGATTTCAAAGCAGACTGGGGTTTCAAGATGTGCTGTTCAGACTCTTTTGAAGAAGCACAAAGCAACGGGCAACAGATGCAGTGGTCAGCTAAGAAAACTTAATGCAGCAGATGAAGGACACATCATGCCTACTTCCCTTCAACATCAAAAGATGTCCAGCAGTGTCATCTGCACAGAATAGGAGGAAACCAGTGGGTCCCAGGTACCCCCCCCCCCTCTACTGTCTGGAGAAGTCTGGCCAGAAGTAGCCTTCATCCATACCTTCGACATGAAAACAAGGCTAAGCAACTCAACTATGCATTAAAAACAAGGGAACTGGGGTGCAGAAAAATGGCAGCAGATTTTCTGGACTGATGAGTCAAAATTTGAAAACTTTGGCTGCAGCGGGGAGAAGTTTGTTCACCGAAGGGCTGGAGAGCGGTACAAAAATAAGCGTGCAGGCAACAGTAAAGCATGGTGGAGTTTGCAAGTCTGGGGCTGCATTTCTGCAAATAGAGTTGGAGATTTGGTCAGGATCAGTGCAGATACTTATTCATTATGCCATACCATCAGGAAGGCCTGTGACTGGTCCCAAATTTATTTTGCAGCAGGACAATGACCCCAAGCATACAGCCAGTGTCATTAAGAACTCTCTTCAGTGTAAAGAAGAAGAAGTCCTGGAAGTGATGGTTTGGTCCCCACAGAGCCTTGATCTCAACATCATGGAGTCTGTCTGGGATTACATAAAGAGACAGAAGGATTTGAGGGAGCCTACATCCACAAAATATCTGTGGTTAGCTCTCCAAGATTTTCGGAACAACCTACCTGCCTAGTTCCTTCAAAAACTGTGCAAGTGTACCTAGAAGAATTGAACACTTCTGTTTCTGAAAGCATTCTTAATTTACAGTATTTTTTCACACCTGCTTAAAACCTTTGCGCAGTAGTGTATACTTTCAGGTTATAATGCTACCCACAGGAGGGCTGGACACTGGAAATAGTCTGTAGACAAAGCCAGGATAACCCCACCTGCACCAATCATGCTTTAGTTTTTTGCTAGAGTCCTCAGGGTATGGATGTCTTTTGTTCAGCTCTGCTGAGAAAAGTCTGAATTTTTTTCTAGCCTGGTCCTGGTTGATGGCTGTACTATGGATCTCAGTCTTACCCATGCTGATTACCTTAACCACTTAAGCCCCGGAAGATTTTACCCCCTTCCTGACCAGGGCCTATTTTGCGATTCGGCACTGCGTGACTTTAACGGACAATTGCGCGGTCGTGCGACGCTGTACCTAAACAAATTTGACGTCCTTTTTTCCCACAAACAGAGCTTTCTTTTGGTGGTATTTGATCACCTGTGCGATTTTTACTTTTTGCGCTATAAACAAAAAAACAGTGTCAATTTTGCAAAAATAACAATATTTTTCACATTTTTTTATATGAAATTCCCCCCCCCCCCCCAAAAAAGTAAAAATCTAAATTTTTTTAACATTTTGGGCAATTTTTTTTTTTTTTTACCATATGTTTGGTAAAAAAAATCGCAAAAAGCGTATTTTGATTGGTTTGTGCAAAAGTTATTGCGTTTACTAACAAAGGGAAAGATTTTTGTCATTTTTGTTGTTTTTTTTTTTTAACGCGTAATGGCGGCGATCTGCGATTTTTTTTTTTTTTGCGGTACTGCGACATTGGGGCGGACAGATCGGACCCTTGACTGACATTTTTGACACTTTTGGGGTTACCAGTGAAATTTCTACAGTAATCAGTGCTATACATATGCACTGTTACTGGAAAATGACACTGGCAGTGAAGGGGTTAACTTTTTTGAGAGGGAGGGGTTATGTGTATCCCTAGGGGCGTGATTCTAACTGTGATTGGCTGTGGCTTGAAGTGTAGGAACAGTGATCAACGGTCCTACATAGTAGAACCGTATGATCACCATTCCTACACAGGGGAGAATGACAGGCGGCTTGTTTACATCAGCCCCCTGCCTTTCTCCCTCTCCACCCGACGATCGCGAGTGACCAGCGGACATCGGGTCCGCCGGTCACACGCACGGACTTCCCAGGGAACGAGCCGGGGCAGGCGCGCGCTCGCCCGCTATTGGCTCACAAGGAAGTGACAGGCTAGGGACGTACCGGTACGTCACTTTGCCTGGCTGGGGCTGACCGCCGCAGTATATGTACTTGCGGCGGTCGGCATCCGGTTAAGAAGCTTTCCCCTCTCTATTTGTCCTGTTTAACTTTATTGAAAGTGAAAGTTAAAGAAAATCTCACATTTTAGGTTGTCCCCAGAAAAGTAATCGAGGGGACATCTTTCAATGGCGGCACTAGTGCTGATGACCTGGGGGGGGGGGGGGGTCTCCAAAAAATTCCCTTAATTTACAGGGATTTCCTTTCACTTCCTGTTTGGCTATGGGACAAATGAATAAAAAAAATGCCTTTAGTTCTTCTTTAATTCTGAGTTCTCACCTTGGTGAAGCAATCGTCTTTTTTGACAATGCCTTGAGGTAAAAAAAAATTCTAAATTCTTGACTGTTTTATTTGCTTTAAAATGTGGCATTGGACACACGTTTTTAAAGCACTCTGAATGCCAGTCAAAGCCCCTGTCACTAAATAAAATGGTAAGCTTACAGTTCTGTTCACAAGCTACATTTGCTTACTTTTGAAAATAATATCCCATGTAACATTCTTGGTGCTTCAAAGCATCTCCAAAGCCTCCATAGAAGTCTATGATGAAGCTCCTGCAGCTTTGTTGGACAAAACAGGAATTAACCACTTGCCGACCGCTCACATTGAGCGTACTGCGGCAAAGTGGCTCGTTCCCGTCCAGCGACGTAGGTCTACGTCGCTGGACCCCTCCCCTAGTGGGCAGCGCGCGCCGCCGGAGGCTCGCTCCCGCTGTATTCAGTCACAGCGGGAGTCGGGCCAGGGGAGGAGCGGCGGTGATCACCGCCACTCTTCCCCGATCGTCGGGGAATCGAGTGTGGAGATCCGCCCGCTTGTGTAAACAAAGCGGGCAGATCTCCTAAGTGACAGACAGGGTCAGATTGCAGGGTTCAGCATAGCTGAACCTGCGATCTGTCCTTGTGTCACTCAGTCACCTCCCCCCACACACGTTAGTAAGCACCAGGCATACATTAACCCCTTGATCACCAATAAAAATTAACCCCTTCCCTGACAGTGTCATTTTTACAGTAACAGTGCATATGTATAGCACTGATTACTGTAGTAATGTCACTGGTACCCCCAAAAGTGTCAAAAATGTCAGTCAAGGGTCCGATCTGTCCGCCGCAATGTCGCAGTCCCGCAAAAAAAATCGCAGATCGCCTCCATTACTCGTAAAAAAAAAAAAAAAAAACACCAAAAATGACAGAAATCTTTCCCTTAGTTAGTAAATGCAATAACTTTTGCACAAACAGATCAAAATACGCTTATTGCGATTTTTTTTTTTATCAAAAATATGTAGCAGAAAACAAATTGGCCGAAAATGTTAAAAAATTTTGATTTTTACATTTTTTGGGGGGGAATTTCATATAAAAAAATGTGAAAAATATTGTTATTTTTGCAAAATTGACGCTGTTTTTTTGTTTATAGCGCATGATCAAAAAATCGCACAGGTGATCAAATACCACCAAATGAAAGCTCTGTTTGTGGGAAAAAAAGGACATAAATTTCGTTTGGGTACGGTGCTGCATGACCGCGCAATTGTCAGTTAAAGTCGCACAGTGCCGAATCGCAAAAAGTGGCCTGGACGTAAGACAGCAAAATCCTCCGATGGTAAAGTGGTTAAGGAGAAATCCCCCCCCCCGATTGAGAGCAGACAGCAATAAAAACACATTTCCTAGTACTGTACATCGAGGATGGTTTCTAGCTTCTGTAAGGATTTTACTTCTGTCTGTGTTCCCCACGACATATATTCCCCCATACTGAATGTGTAAGTGATGGCTGTCAGACAGAACAGGAAGAAAAAAGTCTTCTCTGCAGACTGCCAAAAAAATGTTGGTGGGAGTTAACCTTTATTAACAAGACATAACATAATGCTATGCAATTATCTTATAATTAATTTTTTTCTTTCTTTTTTTTTTTTTTTTAAATGTGAAATTCTCATTTGCATATTGTATTATGTGTAATTATATTGTTCTTTATGTTCCATTCTGCAGAGCTGCACTACAGAAGGAAGAACCAGAAAATTAAGAATCGTATCTGAAGCTATTCATAAATCAGTAACTACATCCTCAAGTTGTAGGAATGCATCCTTGAAAGGTATGTGGCCCTCTGAGCTCTATATTCCCTTTCTAGTGACAGATCTTTTTTTTTTATTTCTGGATAATTGATTAATTGACCATTCACCATTATATACTAATAAGCAATTGAAATCATATGCAGTTTAACTGCTTTATTTAGGTACAGGAATTCTTGTTCCTAAAGCTTGCCATAGATGGATCAAAATTTGGCCGGTTCCTCAGGGACAGGCCAAATTTCGATCCATCTATGGCATTTCCTGTTGCCAGAAATTGATCTAACAATTTACTTTTGTTGGATGGGATGTTGGAAAATCTTCATTTCACTGCAGTGTTGGTTAATGTATTCTGACAGTGGAGGAGTCTCACTAAATACAATAGCACAGAAGGGAGGATTCCTCCATACACCTTGCTTGTGTGGATAGAGGAATCTGGCTGATTAAAAACAATGACCTATGTATGGCCAGCTTAAAACTTATAGAAGCCAATTGGGATCCATCTTGCTTCAGCAGATTAGATTCTCATTGGTTGCTCCTGCCATGGGGGAGATTTCACTTTCGCCCTGTAGACACAACAGGAATTGGGAGGAAATGTCCCCAAAGTAAGGCAAATAGACGATTGTCACCAGGATATGTGTCCAAGTTGAAAGCTTTCCTCTTTGCTCCTGTTTTGTTGACATCCCAAAGTTTTGGGAACTTCCCTCACTTTCAGTCCCAGTTACAGTAGTCACAGATAGGGAAAATATATCCCCCTTACAGGGACGCAAACAGCAGGAAAAACATCAGAGGGTCTAAGCAGGTTGTGGGGGGGGGGTCTGGGAATAGGACCATGTTATAAAAACTCTAAATATGGATGTTAATGAAACACAGTAAGAAAGGAGGACGAACAATGTTTTGAGCGTACACTGATTTTGGACTGTTGAACCAACACAATGCTTTTAAGGCAATCCACAACAAGACCCTTTTGTTATGTATAAGTAGCTGTTTAGCAGTTGTTTCACCTGCTAATTAGAAAAAGTAAGCTTTAGGCCAGCCATACACCGTGGAAAAAAAATTGCATGATCCTCCCATCAACACAGACTGTGTTGACAGGGGAATCAGCAATTGTCTGCTCCCGGCAGGGGAAGCCATCCCCACCGGAAGAAGATAGTGATTATCGCTATCGTCTATAGCAGCTGCTAGCGATAATCGTAAGACAATCCGGCAGGCTGCTTGTACCCAAGTTGATTGATTGATCAACTTGGTACATTCAGCCCACTCTTTAACCACTTGCCGACCGCCGCAAGTACATATACTGCGGCGGTCAGCCCCTCACAGGCAGAGTGACGTACCGGTACGTCACTAGCCTGTGAGGCTCTGGGGAGCACGCGCACGCCGCCGGAGGCGCGCTCCCGCGTGGTCACTGACCCCCCCCCCCGCGCGTGTGACCGGCGGACCCGATGTCCGCCGCTCACTCAGCGATCGTCGGGGGAGAGGGAGAAAGGCAGGCGGCTAGTGTAAACAAGCTGCCTGTCATTCTCTCCTGTGTAGAAACAATGATCATATGGTTCTAATATGTAGGACCGTTGATCATTGGTCCTACAGCTCTAGCCACAGCCAATCACAGTTAGAATCACGCCCCTAGGGACACACACACAGCCCCTCCTTCTCAAATAAAGTTAACCCCTTCACTACCAGTGTCATTTTGCAGTAACAGTGCATATGTATAGCACTGATTACTGCAGTAATGTCACTGGTAACCCCAAAAGTGTCAAAAATGTCAGTCAAGGGTCCGATCTGTCCGCCGCAATGTCGCAGTACCGCAAAAAAAATCGCAGATCGCCGCCATTACGCGTTAAAAAAAAACCAACAAAAATTACAAAAATCTTTCCCTTTGTTAGTAAACACGATAACTTTTGCGCAAACCAATCAAAATACGCTTTTTGCGATTTTTTTTTTTTTTTACCAAACATATGTAGCATAAAACAAATTGGCAGAAAATGTTAAAAAATTTTGATTTTTACATTTTTTTTGGGGGATATTTCATATAAAAATATGTGAAAAATATTGTTATTTTTGCAAAATTGACGCTCTTTTTTTGTTTATAGCGCAAAAAGTTAAAATCGCACAGGTGATCAAATGCCACCAAAAGAAAGCTCTGTTTGTGGGAAAAAAAGGACGTCAAATTAGTTTAGGTACAGCGTCGCACGACCGCGCAATTGTCCGTTAAAGTCACGCAGTGCCGAATCGCAAAATACCCCCTGGTCTTTCAGCAGCCAAATCCTCCGGGGCTTAAGTGGTTAAAGGTTCGAATCTCGGCTGATTCAGCAGGAACCAGCCAAGATTTTTGAACTGTGTATCGCCGGCCTTAGGAATGTAGAGTGTGTCTTGTTGAATAACAGTGGATGTGTATTATACAGGATTCCTCTCTTATTCCCGCTGTGGAATTTCAGAAAATCCAGTGAGGGATCATGTTTACTATAGTTAAACCAGCGGCTGGATCAAGTATTTAGCTTGTTCACTCTTTGCAGCAGTTGAGGAAAAGGGGGGACCATATGGATTAAAGTAAAACTAAGACTGCACCACAAACTGAAAATACAATTTAATTCATTTTTATTATTCAAAGCAAAGTCAGCCATCATCCATGTCTTTATTTTGGCGAGAAATTACTTTTAAAAATACCCGCTTGTATTTCTAGTCCTGGCCATCTTGAGTGAGGGCAGATGATTCATGTTGTAGCATATGAAGGAGAAAAAAAACGTCACTGAAGACTCCTGGGATATATGACATAATTTTGGCCTGGGCCAGAAAGCAGGAAGCAAAAAAAAAAAAAAAAAGGTTAACCACTTAAGCCCCGGAAGATTTTACCCCCTTCCTGACCAGGGTTTTTTTTTTTTTGCGATTTTTTACTGCGTGACTTTAACGGACAATTGCAAGCTCGTGCAACGCTGTACCTAAACGTATTTGACGTCCTTTTTTTCCCACAAACAGAGCTTTCTTTTGGTGGTATTTGATCACCTGTGCTATTTTTTGATCATGCGCTATAAACAAAAAAAAAGCGTACATTTTGCAAAAATAACAATATTTTTCACATTTCTTTATATGAAATTCCCCAAAAAAAATGTAAAAATCAAAATTTTTTAATATTTTCGGCCAATTTGTTTTAAGCTACATATGTTTGGTAAAAAAAAATCGCAAAAAGCGTATTTTGATTGGCTTGCGCAAAAGTTATCGCGTTTACTAACAAAGGGAAAGATTTTTGTCATTTTTGGTGTTTTTTTTTTTTAACGAGTAATGGCGGCGATCTGCGATTTTTTTTTTTTTTGCGGGACTGCGACATTGTGGCGGACAAATCGGACCCTTGACTGACATTTTTGACACTTTTGGGGTTACCAGTGACATTACTGCAGTAATCAGTGCTATACATATGCACTGTTACTGTAAAATGACACTGGCAGGGAAGGGGTTAACTGTGTTGGAGAGGGAGGGGTTAAGTGTGTCCTAGGGGCGTGCTTCTAACTGTGATTGGCTGTGGCTACTACTGTAAAAACAGAGATCAACGGTCCTACATAGTAGAACCGTCTGATCTCCATTTTTACACAGGGGAGAATGACAGGCGGCTTGTTTACATTAGCCGCCTGCCTTTCTCCCTCTCTACCGACGATCGCAGTGTGACCGGCGGACATCGGGTCCGCCGGTCACACGCACGGACTCCTTGGTGAACGACCCGGGGCGGGCGCACGCCTCAGCGGGCGCACGCTCGCCCGCTATTGGCTCACAAGCCGGTGACAGGCTAGTGACGTATATATACGTCACTTTGCCTGGCCGGGGCTGACTGCCGCAGTATATGTACTTGCGGCGGTCGGCAAGCGGTTAAAACAAATATAATATACCTGCTTATCTATCTAGAAGCATAAGAATTAAAAATAATAAATGTTGAACATAGGGTACCTTCCCCCCAATAATTTTGTATTAAAACTCTAAAAAAAATAATTAAAAAAAATAGTTATTGCTGATTGAGAGAGTTTAGTTTAGCTTCAAAGAGGATCTTCAGTCGCTAGATTGACTTAAATTAAAGGTCAACAGCTAGGAAAACTGTGGCTGCTGACTTTTAACAATAGGACACTCAGCTGTCCAGGGATCCAGCGATGTTTTCAACCAGGCCGGTTCTTCGCCGGCCTCTGGGTCACCGATGCCGGCTTGTTTACTGTGGGAAGCCGGCTGAGAGTTCTTGTGGCTTCAAAGCCATCTACCCACTGTGCATGTGTCAGTCGTGCTGTGTCTTGAGAATGGTCCTGGGACCTGTGACGTGTCCCAAGAGGTTGCATGCAGGGAAAGGGGAAGAACTTCTGGTGGAATTGCACCCCCCCCCCAAAATAAATAAATTGGAAAACATTCCCCTTCTGTCCAGTAGATTGGATAGGGTGGCAGTCAGATGTAAATGGACAGGTGGTCTGACCGCCTATAGAGGAGAGTGGGTTGTGTCTGTGTCCGCTCTGCATAAGCGAAACTGACCTATCATCTGCCTGCTCAACAAAGATCAGCAGACAGGTTACCTGCTGAGCAAGCGGATCGCAGCCGCAGTCTGCCCTATGTGAAAGGGACCTTAGGGTAAAGTTGAGTTTTAAGGTAGGACTTGGCTTGGTAGTAAAGATGGTGGAGGGACTGTAAAGAGATCAGACACCACTAAAGATAATTGACTTTGTAAGCGCAGTGGCTGTGTCCAAGGCTTCACCTTGTAAATGCCAGCCTAAAGAGCAAACTTCAGCCAGTATTCTTCAAGCCCCTAAAGCACCCTTCAGTCCCAGGGCAAGGCTACCATCAGCTCAAATATTTAGCTGATTCAACAGGAAGTTGGACAACATTCGAGCCATTTTTTAGGGCCTTAAAAGAGATGGGGTTTTTTCTTTTCTTTTTGATTCATACTTACCTAGGTGGTTGCAGCATGGGTCCGATGCTGCATCTGTCCCCTGGCGCCTTTAACACTGAGAATTGAGCGATCGAACACCACCGATCGTTCGGTTCCCACAGCTCCCCGAGCAGAGAGCTGCTGCCTGTCATTCACCGGCTCTCTGCTCTGCCCCCCTTCTCACTCACTGGAGAACTGGGCTGTGGTGGTGGCAGGAGTGGCTGGCTCAGGCTCTCAGCGGCTCGGTGAGAGTCTGAGTCGGGTGCCGGTCCAGGCATTTGGGCTGATCCTGACTCTGTGGTTGTTATGATGCCTGGACCGACTCTGTTACCGCAGCAAAAAGTGGACTTAAGCCCCCTGTCTGCTGAAAAAAGGGTCACAGGAGAGCAAAATGAACTACACTCTTGTGCAGTGCCGGGACACAAGGTCATCCAGCGGCCAGGGCAAGGATGCCAAACCGCACCCCCCCCTTCCCTTAGGGTTAGAGGAACCCCTCCATCCCGTGGAAAAAAAATTGCATGATCCTCCCATCAACACAGACTGTGTTGACAGGGGAATCAGCAATTGTCTGCTCCCGGCAGGGGAAGCCATCCCCACCGGAAGAAGATAGTGATTATCGCTAGCGTCTATAGCAGCTGCTAGCGATAATCGTAAGACAATCTGGCAGGCTGCTTGCACCCAAGTTGATTGATTGATCAACTTGGTACATTCAGCCCACTCTTTAACCACTTGCCGACCGCCGCAAGTACATATACCGCGGCGGTCAGCCCCTCACAGGCAGAGTGACGTACCGGTACGTCACTAGCCTGTGAGGCTCTGGGGAGCGCGCGCGCGCCGCCGGAGGCGCGCTCCCGCGTGGTCACTGACCCCCCACGCGTGTGACCGGCGGACCCGATGTCCGCCGCTCACTCAGCGATCGTCGGGGGAGGGAGAAAGGCAGGCGGCTAGTGTAAACAAGCTGCCTGTCATTCTCTCCTGTGTAGAAACAATGATCATATGGTTCTAATATGTAGGACCGTTGATCATTGGTCCTACAGCTCTAGCCACAGCCAATCACAGTAAGAATCACGCCCCTAGGGACACACACACAGCCCCTCCTTCTCAAATAAAGTTAACCCCTTCACTACCAGTGTCATTTTGCAGTAACAGTGCATATGTATAGCACTGATTACTGCAGTAATGTCACTGGTAACCCCAAAAGTGTCAAAAATGTCAGTCAAGGGTCCGATCTGTCCGCCGCAATGTCGCAGTACCGCAAAAAAAATCGCAGATCGCCGCCATTACGCGTTAAAAAAAAACCAACAAAAATGACAAAAATCTTTCCCTTTGTTAGTAAACACGATAACTTTTGCGCAAACCAATCAAAATACGCTTTTTGCGATTTTTTTTTTTTTTTTTACCAAACATATGTAGCATAAAACAAATTGGCAGAAAATGTTAAAAAATTTTGATTTTTACATTTTTTTTGGGGGATATTTCATATAAAAATATGTGAAAAATATTGTTATTTTTGCAAAATTGACGCTCTTTTTTTGTTTATAGCGCAAAAAGTTAAAATTGCACAGGTGATCAAATACCACCAAAAGAAAGCTCTGTTTGTGGGAAAAAAAGGACGTCAAATTGGTTTAGGTACAGCGTCGCACGACCGCGCAATTGTCCGTTAAAGTCACGCAGTGCCGAATCGCAAAATACCCCCTGGTCTTTCAGCAGCCAAATCCTCCGGGGCTTAAGTGGTTAAAGGTTCGAATCTCGGCTGATTCAGCAGGAACCAGCCAAGATTTTTGAACTGTGTATCGCCGGCCTTAGGAATGTAGAGTGTGTCTTGTTGAATAACAGTGGATGTGTATTATACAGGATTCCTCTCTTATTCCCGCTGTGGAATTTCAGAAAATCCAGTGAGGGATCATGTTTACTATAGTTAAACCAGCGGCTGGATCAAGTATTTAGCTTGTTCACTCTTTGCAGCAGTTGAGGAAAAGGGGGGACCATATGGATTAAAGTAAAACTAAGACTGCACCACAAACTGAAAATACAATTTAATTCATTTTTATTATTCAAAGCAAAGTCAGCCATCATCCATGTCTTTATTTTGGCGAGAAATTACTTTTAAAAATACCCGCTTGTATTTCTAGTCCTGGCCATCTTGAGTGAGGGCAGATGATTCATGTTGTAGCATATGAAGGAGAAAAAAAACGTCACTGAAGACTCCTGGGATATATGACATAATTTTGGCCTGGGCCAGAAAGCAGGAAGCAACTTAAAAAAAAAAAAAAAAAAAAAAAAAAAAAGGTTAACCACTTAAGCCCCGGAAGATTTTACCCCCTTCCTGACCAGGGTTTTTTTTTTGCGATTTTTTACTGCGTGACTTTAACGGACAATTGCAAGCTCGTGCAACGCTGTACCTAAACGTATTTGACGTCCTTTTTTTCCCACAAACAGAGCTTTCTTTTGGTGGTATTTGATCACCTGTGCTATTTTTTGATCATGCGCTATAAACAAAAAAAAAGCGTACATTTTGCAAAAATAACAATATTTTTCACATTTCTTTATATGAAATTCCCCAAAAAAAAATGTAAAAATCAAATTTTTTAATATTTTCGGCCAATTTGTTTTAAGCTACATATGTTTGGTAAAAAAAAATCGCAAAAAGCGTATTTTGATTGGTTTGCGCAAAAGTTATCGCGTTTACTAACAAAGGGAAAGATTTTTGTCATTTTTGGTGTTTTTTTTTTTTAACGAGTAATGGCGGCGATCTGCGATTTTTTTTTTTTTTTGCGGGACTGCGACATTGTGGCGGACAAATCGGACCCTTGACTGACATTTTTGACACTTTTGGGGTTACCAGTGACATTACTGCAGTAATCAGTGCTATACATATGCACTGTTACTGTAAAATGACACTGGCAGGGAAGGGGTTAACTGTGTTGGAGAGGGAGGGGTTAAGTGTGTCCTAGGGGCGTGCTTCTAACTGTGATTGGCTGTGGCTACTACTGTAAAAACAGAGATCAACGGTCCTACATAGTAGAACCGTCTGATCTCCATTTTTACACAGGGGAGAATGACAGGCGGCTTGTTTACATTAGCCGCCTGCCTTTCTCCCTCTCTACCGACGATCGCAGTGTGACCGGCGGACATCGGGTCCGCCGGTCACACGCACGGACTCCTTGGTGAACGAGCCGGGGTGGGCGCACGCTCGCCCGCTATTGGCTCACAAGCCGGTGACAGGCTAGTGACGTATATATACGTCACTTTGCCTGGCCGGGGCTGACCGCCGCAGTATATGTACTTGCGGCGGTCGGCAAGCGGTTAAAACAAATATAATATACCTGCTTATCTATCTAGAAGCATAAGAATTAAAAATAATAAATGTTGAACATAGGGTACCTTCCCCCCAATAATTTTGTATTAAAACTCTAATAAAAATAATTAAAAAAAATAGTTATTGCTGATTGAGAGAGTTTAGTTTAGCTTCAAAGAGGATCTTCAGTCACTAGATTGACTTAAATTAAAGGTCAGCAGCTAGGAAAACTGTAGCTGCTGACTTTTAACAATAGGACACTCAGCTGTCCAGGGATCCAGCGATGTTTTCAACCAGGCCGGTTCTTCGCCGGCCTCTGGGTCACCGATGCCGGCTTGTTTACTGTGGGAAGCCGGCTGAGAGTTCTTGTGGCTTCAAAGCCATCTACCCACTGTGCATGTGTCAGTCGTGCTGTGTCTTGAGAATGGTCCTGGGACCTGTGACGTGTCCCAAGAGGTTGCAGGCAGGGAAGGGGGAAGAACTTCTGGTGGAATTGCACCCCCCACCCCAAAAATAAATAAATTGGAAAACATTCCCCTTCTGTCCAGTAGATTGGATAGGGTGGCAGTCAGATGTAAATGGACAGGTGGTCTGACCGCCTATAGAGGAGAGTGGGTTGTGTCTGTGTCCGCTCTGCATAAGCGAAACTGACCTATCATCTGCCTGCTCAACAAAGATCAGCAGACAGGTTACCTGCTGAGCAAGCGGATCGCAGCCGCAGTCTGCCCTATGTGAAAGGGACCTTAGGGTAAAGTTGAGTTTTAAGGTAGGACTTGGCTTGGTAGTAAAGATGGTGGAGGGACTGTAAAGAGATCAGACACCACTAAAGATAAATGACTTTTTAAGCGCAGTGGCTGTGTCCAAGGCTTCACCTTGTAAATGCCAGCCTAAAGAGCAAACTTCAGCCAGTATTCTTCAAGCCCCTAAAGCACCCTTCAGTCCCAGGGCAAGGCTACCATCAGCTCAAATATTTAGCTGATTCAACAGGAAGTTGGACAACATTCGAGCCATTTTTTAGGGCCTTAAAAGAGATGGGGTTTTTTCTTTTCTTTTTGATTCATACTTACCTAGGTGGTTGCAGCATCGGTCCGATGCTGCATCTGTCCCCTGGCGCCTTTAACACTGAGAATTGAGCGATCGAACACCACCGATCGTTCGGTTCCCACAGCTCCCCGAGCAGAGAGCTGCTGCCTGTCATTCACCGGCTCTCTGCTCTGCCCCCCTTCTCACTCACTGGAGCACTGGGCTGTGGTGGTGGCAGGAGCAGCTGGCTCAGGCTCTCAGCGGCTCGGTGAGAGTCTGAGTTGGGTGCCGGTCCAGGCATTTGGGCTGATCCTGACTCTGTGGTTGTGATGATGCCTGGACCGACTCTGTTACCGCAGCAAAAAGTGGACTTAAGCCCCCTGTCTGCTGAAAAAAGGGTCACAGGAGAGCAAAATGAACTACACTCCTGTGCAGTGCCGGGACACAAGGTCATCCAGCGGCCAGGGCAAGGATGCCAAACCGCACCCCCACCCTTCCCTTAGGGTTAGAGGAACCCCTCCATCCCTGCAATAAACTATTGCGCCCAGGGCAACCCGCCCTCCTGCCCACCCCTTGTCCCAGCCCTGCTTCTGTGATCCATAGGAGAAGTACAGCCAAAGAGTTTTGGCTGTACTACTTTAATAGTTTGCTAAAAAAAAAGACAACCTGAAAAGATCTTTGTTCAACATCCCATTGTGAAGGCAAAGGGTGCTAGAAGTGTGGCATCAAAGCTACTTAGAACATTACGGAAGCTTTTTAAAGGCATGCAGAGCAGTTTGGGTAGTGAATGGGTAAAGCAGGCCTTAGACAATGCGAAAACCCAACGAAAAATTTAAATAGTTTGTTTTTCACATCATTAGTGTGCCAGCTTTGGCACTCGATTTTCGTGCCGCAATCAAAAGTGCCTGATCCAACATGATGGATTTTTATTAAAAAAAGAAAACAATTGATGGCACAGTCGTATGAGCTTTTTTTTTTTTTTTTCGCTCGACAGAACTTTCGGATTTTGACTCGTCTATGGCCTGCCTAAAATGTGTTTGGCAGTTTGTGTTTTCCACTGGGTGTAGTTTTATTAAAATTTTTAAAATGTGATATAGAAACATACCAACAACCTGATGTGGCACCGGTAATGCCAAGTTTATAATTCTTTTGGCCAAGGTACTTCCACCTTAACCACCCAAAGCCTCTCTGCAGTCTAATTAGGCACATTCCTGGTCATTGATAAACTATTCCCATTATTGGTATTTCAGTGGACTCTTGTTGAGTTTGTGTCACCATTAATTGTAATGAAAGGTATGAAGAGTTTACCTTTCCTTGAGAAAATGGGACTCCGGGCTCACCCAGGAGTCATTCAAGTGACCATTATTGCAGTGCTATTCGTAGTAAAAAGAAACATCAAGCAATCGCCTAAATTCACAGCTGAACTATGGTATACTGGTTTACTTGCCAAAGGATTTGTAATTTTGTACAGCCAGCCTTGTGGTTTACAGATTCCATACTATCCAGCCCAGGCGGCATGTGATTCCTAATTAAGCACTGCATTGTCCTTTTTAAAGTGGGAGTAAACTCCCATGTATGATTTTTACCGACAGGTAAGCCTATAATAAGGCTTGCCTATGCAGTCATAGCCAAATACAGTATCTCACAAAAGTAAGTACACCCCTCACATTTTTGTAAATATTTTATTAAATCTTTTCACGTGACAACACTGAAGAAATTACACTTTGCTACAATGTAAATTAGTGAGTGTACAGCTTGTATAACAGTGTAAATTTGCTGTCCCCTCAAAATAACTCAACACACAGCCATTAATGTCTAAACCACTGGCAACAAAAGTGAGTACTCCCCTAAGTGAAAATGTCCAAATTGGGCCAAAGGTGTCAATATTTTGTGTGGCCACCATTATTTTCCAGCACTGCCTTAACCCTCTTGGGCATGGAGTTCACCAGAGCTTCATAGGTTGCCACTGGTGACTGATGTCCATTGAGACATTACAGAGCTGTTTGATGTTGGAGACTTTGCGCTCCTCCGCCTTCCATTTGAGGATGCCCCACAGATGCTCAATAGGGTTTAGGTCTGGAGACATGCTTGGCCAGTCCATCACCTTTACCCTCAGCTTCTTTAGCAAGGCAGTGGTCGTCTTGGAGGTGTGTTTGGGGTTGTTATCTTGTTGGAATACTGCCCTGCGGCCCAGTCTCCACAGGGAGGGGATCATGCTCTGCTTAAGTATGTCACAGTACATGTTGGCATTCATGGTTCCCTCAATGAACTGTAGCTCCCCAGTGACGGCAGCATTCATGCAGCCACCATGACACTCCCACCACCATGCTTGACTGTAGGCAAGACAAACTTGTCTTTGTACTCCTCACCTGGTTGCTGCCACACACGCTTGACACCATCTGAACCAAATAAGTTTATCTTGGTCTCATCAGACCACAGGACGTAGTTTCAGTAATCCATGTCCTTAGTCTGCTTGTCTTCAGCAAACTGTTTGCGGGCTTTCTTGTGCATCATCTTTAGAAGAGGTTACCTTCTGGGACAACAGCCATGCAGACCAATTTGATGCAGTGTGTGGCGTATGGTATGAGCACTGACAGGCTGACTCCCCCCCTCCTTCAACCTCTGCAGCAATGCTGGCAGCACTCATACATCTTTTTCCCAAAGACAACCTCTGGATATGACGCTGAGGACATGCACTTAACTTCTTTGGTCGCCCATGGTGAGGCCTGTTCTGAGTGGAACCTGTCCTGTTAAACCACTGTATGGTCTTGGCCACCGTGCTGCAGCTCAGTTTCAGGGTCTTGGAAATATTCTTATAGCCTAGGCCATCTTTATGAATAGCAAGAATTATTTTTTTCAGATCCTCAGAGAGTTCTTTGCCATGAGGTGCCATGTTGAACTTCCAGTGACCAGTATGAGAGAGGGAGAGTGATAACACCAAATTTAACACACCTTCTCCCCATTCACACCTGGGACCTTGTAACTAAAACGAGTCACATGACATCGGAAGGGAAAATGGCTAATTGGGCCCAATTTTGACATTTTCACTTAGGGGTGTACTCACTTTTGTTGCCAGCAGTTTAGACATTATTGGCTGTGTGTTGAATTATTTTGAGGGGACAGCAAATTTACACTGTTATACAAGCTGTACACTCACTACTTTACATTGTAGCAAAGTGTCATTTCTTTAGTGTTGTCACATGAAAAGATATAATAAAATATTTACAAAAATTTGAGGAGTGTACTCACTTTTGTGAGATACTGTATATTGGCACCCCTGCAATTATATCAGATAATGCACCACTTCGCCCAGCAAGTTGTTGCAATTACAAATGTTTAGGCATTCTTGTGTTTATTTCTTTTGTTCGTATTGGTATGAAAGAAACAAAAAGCCAAATCTAACACATTCTATGCAAAACTCTAAAAATGGACTGGACAAATTTTATTGGCACCTTCTCAAAATTGTAAGAAATAATTGCATTCCAAGTTTGTGATGCTCCTTTAATTTGTAATTAAACTCACCTGTATCAGTTAACAGGTGCTGACAATATAGAAATCACAGTGGCAAGCAGTTAAAATGGTGAAAAATTGAGTCAACCTTTCTGTTGTGTGAAGAAAGAGCAGCAAAGTATTGTCTGGGGATTGAGAACAAAAATTGTGGAGAAGCATTGACCATCTCAAGGTAAAAAGTCCATCTCCTGAGATGTTAATGTACCTGTGTCCACCGCCCATTGTAGTTAATCTCACTTCCGGTGCCTCAGCGTCATCCCTGCACAGCTTCTGGGCATGCCCAGAAGCTGTTTTGCAAGGTATGACGGCGCCTGCACCAGAACTGACGTCGGGGCCGGTGCAGGCGCATTAATTCCTGGGAGCGATGACGTTCAGCTCCCAGGAATCATTGCAAAGCCAGGAAGTGACGAATCGCCGCGGCCGCCGAGGAGAGGAAGAGGAAGTAAGGTAAGTATATTTTCTTCTAAACCAGGTAGGTAAAAAAAAAAAAAAAATTGCGATTATCCATTTGTTTTTCAGGTGACCCAGAGCGAGAAGATGGAGGTAAGTATTATTTTAGGGTGGAACTCCGCTTTAAGGATTATTCAAATGGTGGATAAAGAACCTTGATTAACTTCCAGACAAATTCAAGCCGACCTTCATGCATAGGGTACAACTGTTTCAGCTCCCAATATACGTCGCCATCAGAATGAAAAGCAACACTATGGTAGGAGACCCTGGAGGACCCCACTGCTGACACAGAAACATAAAAAAGACAGATTGGAGTTTGCCAAAACTTACCTGAGGAAGTCAACATCCTTTTGGGAGAATGTGTTGCGGACAGACAAAATAAAATTACAGCTTTTTGGTAAAACCCGTCATTCTCCTGTTTTCAGAAAAATAAATGAGGCCTTTAAAGAAAGGAATACAGTGCCTACAGTCAAACATGCTGGAGGTTCACTGATGTTTTGGGGTTGCTTTGCTGCTTCAGGCAATAGATGTCTTGACAGTGTGCATGGTATTATGAAATCTGAAGACTACCAAAGAATTCTGGGATGCAATGTAGGGCCCAGTGTTAGAAAGTTGGGGCTCCGTCAGAGGTCATGGGTCTTACAGCAGGACAATGACCCAAAGCACATGTCAAAAAGCACCTAGAAATGGTTTAGGAAAAAGTGCTGGAGAGTACTGAACTGGCCAGCAATGAGTCCAGATCTAAATCCCATAGAGCACCTGTTGAGAGATCTCAAAACAGCAGTTGGGAAAAGGAACCCTTCCAGTTTGAGAGACCTGGAACAGTTGGCAAAATTCCAGTTTAACCACTTTACCGCTGCTCACTAGAGCTCTACTGCGGCAAAGTGGCTCAATAACGTCTGGCGATGTAGACCTACGTCGCCAGACATTCCCCTCTCTCGATGGCGCGCGCGCGGTGCCGGAGGCTCGCTCCCGCTGTATTCAGTCACAGCGGGAGTCGGGCCAGGGGAGGAGCGGCGGTGATCACCGCCGCTCTTCCCCGATCGTCGGGGAATCGAGTGTGGAGATCCGCCCACTTGTGTAAACAAAGCAGGCGGATCTCTTAAGTGACAGGCAGGGACAGATAGCATGGTTCAGCTTAGCTGAACCTGCGATCTGTCCCTGTGCCACATAGTCCCCTCCCCCCACACACGTCAGTAAGCACCAGGCATACAGTAACCCCTTGATCACCAATAAAAATTAACCCCTTCCCTGCCAGTGTCATTTTTACAGTAACAGTGCATATGTATAGCACTGATTACTGTAGTAATGTCACTGGTACCCCCAAAAATGTCAGTCAAGGGTCCGATCTGTCCGCCGCAATTTTGCAGTCCCGCAAAAAAAAATCGCAGATCACCGCCATTACTCGTTAAAAAAAAAAAAAACACCAAAAATGACAGAAATCTTTCCCTTAGTTAGTAAACGCAATAACTTTTGCGCAAACCAATCAAAATACGCTTATCGTGATTTTTTTTACCAAAGATATGTAACAGAAAACAAATTGGCCAAAAATTTTTAAAAATTTGATTTTTACATTTTTTTTGGGGGGAATTTCATATAAAAAAATGTGAAAAATATTGTTCTTTTTTCAAAATAAACGCTCTTTTTTTGTTTATAGCGCAAAAAGTAAAAATCGCACAGGTGATCAAATACCACCAAAAAAAGCTCTGTTTGTGGGGGAAAAAAGTACGTAAATTTTGTTTGGGTTCGGCGTTGCATGACCGCGCAATTATCAGTTAAAGTCGCACAGTGCAGAATCGCAAAAAGTGGCCTGGACGTAAGACAGCAAAATCCTCCCGTGGTAAAGTGGTTAAAGGTGTAAGAAACTCATTGATGATTACAGGAAGCCATTGATTTCAGTTATTTTTTTTTCCCCAAGGGATGTGCTACCAAGTATTAAATTGAGGGTGCCAATAATTTTGTCCAGTCCATTTTTGGAGTTTGGCGTGGAATGTCAGATTTGGCTTTTTGTTACTTCACTTTTTTTGTGTCATACCATTACAAAGAAATAAACATGAGAATGCCTAAACATTTGTAATTGCAACAATTTTCTGGGCGAAGTGGTGCATTATCTCACAGAAAGCAGGGGGTGCCAATATTTTTGGCCATGACTGTATATACTGTGTGTGTATATACGTTTGTGTGTATATGTGTATATATATATATATATATATATATATATATATATATATATGTGATAGGCACTTTAGATTGTAAGCTCCTTGAGGACAGGGACTGATGTGAATGGACAGTACGTAAAGCATTGACTAGCCTGTATAAATGGCTGTAATAAATAATAATAGATTTGCCTTTTCCAGATGCTGAGCACTCACTCCGTCACGTCCGTGAGCTCAGAAATCATGTCACGTTGTCACAGAACAGGCAGTAGTCATATAATTGTTCTGTTTTTTGCTTCGGGATCAGGGTAGAGTAGACCATTGTGTTGAAATTATGTTGCCTGGCAACCACGGCTTTGCATAAAAAAAAATGGATTAATTCATTTTAAATATGTACTATGGTAGTTTGGTTCCTCCGTACTTCCTTAAGAGGTGCAGTAACCCTATTTACATACATGCACTCGGTTCATTCGCCTTATCAGAAGGACGAGGAAATGGATTGCTGGGAATTAGAAGTCCATAAATAAACGCTTGTCAGTCAAGCGTGTCGCACGCAAAATAATATTCCTAAAAAGCAATGTGCGTGCAGTGCAGCAGTTCCTTTGCAAGCGTAGCGGTCCACCAGGGCTTTAACCACTTTACCACCGGAGGATTTTGCTGTCTTACGTCTGGGCCACTTTTTGCGATTCGGCACTGTGCAACTTTAACTGACAATTGCGCGGTCATGCAACGCCGTACCCAAACAAAATTTACGTCTTTTTTTTTCTCATAAACAGAGCTTTCTTTTGGTGGTACTTGATCACCTGTGCGATTTTTACTTTTTGCGCTATAAACAAAAAAAGAGCGACAATTTTGAAAAAAATAACAATATTTTTTACATTTTTTTGTATGAAATTCCCCCCCCAAAAAATGTAAAAATCTAAATTTTTTATCATTTTAGGCCAATTTGTTTTATGCTACATATTTTTGTTAAAAAAAATCGCAATAAGCGTGTTTTGATTGGTTTGCGCAAAAGTTATTGCGTTTACTAACTAAGGGAAAGATTTCTGTCATTTTTGGTGTTTTTTTTTTTAACGAGTAATGGCGGCGATCTGCGATTTTTTTTGCGGGACTGCGACATTGCGGCGGACAGATCGGACCCTTGACTGACATTTTTTACACTTTTGGGGGTACCAGTGACATTACTGCAGTAATCAGTGCTATAAATATGCACTGTTACTGTAAAAATGACACTGGCAGGGAAGGGGTTAATTTTTATTGGTGATCAAGGGGTTAAATGTATGCCTCATGCTTACTGACATGTGTGGGGGGAGGTGACTGAGTGACACGGACAGATTGCAGGTTCAGCTATGCTGAATCCTGTAATCTGTGACTGCCTGTCACTTAGGAGATCCGCCCGCTTTGTTTACACAGGCGGGCGGATCTCCACACTCGATTCCCTGACGATCGGGGAAGAGTGGCGGTGATCACCGCCGCTCCTCCCCTGGCCCAACTCCCGCTGTGACTGAATACATCGGGAGTGAGCCTACGGCGCCGTGCGCGCGCTGCCGAGAGAGGGGAGTGTCTGGCGACGTAGGTCTATGTCGTCAGACGTTATCGAGCCACTTTGCCGCAGTAGAGGCACAGTGAGCAGCGGTAAAGGGGTTAAAGAGAACCAGTCACGACTGAGCTCATGTGAAACTCTGAGCATTCAATCTTCATTGATTACGATTCTGCAGGCTTACTTGTGAAATATTTATATTTGCCTCCTTGCTTTGCTGTATTGATTTTGTTGCTGCCTTTGTCAAGTGCTTGACCTCATCCACTGCACACTCAGTAGCTTGGAGACAGTACATAAGGTCAGCTAACCTAGGTAGCAGCTGCTTAAGAGAGTGGATAGGAGCCCTGAAGACTCCCTGTATGCTTATTTTGTAGCGTTGTTATCATCTGATATTACGCTAGTAGTGTAAAAAAGGAGAATCTGAATATTGGGTTGGCAGCTTCTACATATAGCATGGCTTCCATGATTACTTTGGGTTGTGGTAGGGATGAGTAGATTAGAATCGAAGCACCACTTTGTAGTATTCAGGTCCAAATACAAGATTATTCCCATGACAAATTGTTTGCCAAGCTAACGCGTTTTGGGACTTTAACGCCGCACCGTTCATCAGGCCTTGCCAAAAGAGAAACAATGTATGTGGACACAAGAAGGGTAGTGCACAAGAGGGCCGTACAGTGTAAACTTTGCATCATTTTCTACCTAAGAGTCACAGGTGCAGCATACAGCCTGCTGCCAGCATCTTTCAAAATGAATGACAGGCTGAAATTCGAAGTGTCTATGCTCCAGGGACGTATGCTCTGCCCCAGACTTGGGTAAGGGAACGTATGCTTTGTCCCAGACTTGGGTACGGGGATATATGCTCTGCCCCAGACTTGGGTACGGGGATATATGCTCTGCCCCAGACTTGGGTACGGGGATATATGCTCTGCCCCAGACCTGGGTACAGTGATGTATGCTCTGCCCCAGACTTTGGTACGGGATATACAGTATGCTCTGCCCCAGACTTGGGTACGGGGGCATATGCTCTGCCCCAGACTTGGGTACAGGGATATATGCTCTGCCCCAGGCTTGGGTACGGGGATGTATGCTCTACCCCAGACTTGGGTGCGGGGACGTATGCTCTGCCCCAGACTTGGGTGCAGGGACGTATGCTCTGCCCCAGACTTTGGTATGGGGATGTATGCTCTGCCCCAGACTTGGGTATGGGGATGTATGCTCTGCCCCAGACTTGGGTACGGGGGTGTATGCTCTGCCCCAGACTTGGGTACGGGGGTGTATGCTCTGCCCCAGACTTGGGTACGGGGGTGTATGCTCTGCCTACCAGACTTGGGTGCAGGGACGTATGCTGTGCCCCAGACTTGGGTGCAGGGACGTATGCTGTGCCCCAGACTTGGGTACGGGGAAGTATGCTGTGCCCCAGACTTGGGTACGGGGAAGTATGCTGTGCCCCAGACTTGGGTATGGCCCTCTTGTGACCGCATGCATGTACCCTTATCAATTATTTCTGACCTGCTGATGGAGTGATGTGCAGACTCATTTCAATATTTTCTATAGATGGGCTATAGAATTCACATACATTGTTTCTCATTTTCCAAGCCCTGATGAAGGAGGTAGAGGTACAGGCCTAAAATGTGTTGACTTTGGACATGAATATTACAACGTGGCGCTTCAATTCTAAATTACTTATGGGCAGCAGTTGTCAGATTTTGGATAACCTGGGCCAAACACAAATGATGTAAAAGCAAAGTAAGAGGGTCAACGTTCATATTGTAAGTTCTCACAGTTCTAATTATGTAAAGCTAGACTGTAGACAAAGATAAAAATAACCGGTCAATGCAGTTACATTAAGTGTATTATTGAATGTGGCTGGTGTAATAGATATTGGCCTTCTATAATCATTTGTACATCAGCACTTAGGTTGCAAAGGGGAGGACCAGCTGCAGGAGCCAATTAGGTTGTTTTGCATGCACATGGTGTTAACAGGGAACATACCAGCAGGCTATAGAGGCTCATTAGCTTTCTGCTGCTTTTACAGTCAGTAGTGTGATGGGGGTAGCGGTTGTTGTTGACCAAGCAATGCTGTTGCTGTAGCAAAGGTCATGGATCTGGCTACCGTATCTGGCAGGAGTGCCTGGATTGCGAAGATAAAACAATTTCCACAAACCTAATCTCTGTATTTAGCTGCTAGCCTAAGCTCCATCATTAAAACTGACTTTTAGTGCCGGTTTCCACTAGTGCGACTTGACACATGTCAAGTCGCACAGCAAGTCAAAAGCCATTGATTTAAATTCGGCCCGTTTTCACTGCCGCGACTTCAGTTGCGGCGATTTCAAAAGTAGTTCGTGCACTACTTTTGAGCCGACTTCAGTGCGACTTCCCTCTATAATGAGGGACAAGTCGCACTGAATTCCGCAAGCAACTATCACTACGAAGTTGCGCTAGAAGTAGCACGACTTCGTAGCCGCGGCAGTGGAAAGGAGGCTCATTTGGCCCATGATGAGTACTTGATGAGAGGAAAGGTGAGCATGTACTGGGAGAAGGGGGTTAAAGCAAACATGTTGCTTTGGCCTACATGGGCAAAACACATGTTCACTTTATGACTGGTGCTCTTTAAACTCGGTTTGGGCCTTGATACAGTCCTGATAATTGGATTATTTTACATTCCGATGTGCTGTCATATAATATGGTACATTAGGCTCAGTATGAGCTTTAGATGTGGATACATTCGAATCATATTTAATGGTATCTAAGTAGACATATTTGATCTACTTCTAGATAAATTGGTATGGAAAGTATCTCGGCTTTTGTCCACTAGAGATCCTCTGCCTAAGTTTGTATTTTTATTGAGGTAATGGCAACTCTGACCATCAATATTGGTATCAGCGGTTTTGGGACGATTATGTGATATGCTACTTTCACCAGCAGCATTGGTTTGATTGTTTGTGATCCCATAATCTTGGTTAAAGATATACATTTTTTGTAAGTTCAAGTTTTTTATAGCCTTAATTTACAAGGGTATGCTGGTAGTGATATTGGTGCCGCCTAATTTTTTAATTTTTAGAATTTAATTTTTATTTTAGGTATTTTTAGTACACTGAAGGAATTTGCCAGTAAAGATGGTGTTATCTCCCCTATCCAAAATGACTGATTACTTAACCACTTTACCACCGGAGGATTTTGCTGTCTTACGTGCAGGCCACTTTTCGCGATTCGGCACTGTGCGACTTTAACTGACAATTGCGCGGTCGTGCGATGCCGTACCCAAACTAAATTTACGTCCTTTTTTTCCCACAAACAGAGATTTCTTTTGGTGGTATTTGATCACCTGTGCGATTTTTACTTTTTGCGCTATAAACAAAAAAAGAGCGTAAGTTTTGAAAAAACAATATTTTTCACATTTTTTTTATGTGAAATTTCCCCCCAAAAAATTGTAAAAATCAAAATTTTTTTTAATTTTTGGCCAATTTGTTTTCTGCTACCTATGTTTGGTAAAAAAAATCACAATAAGCGTATTTTGATTGGTTTGCGCAAAAGTTATTGCGTTTACTAACTAAGGGAAAGATTTCTGTCATTTTTGGTGTTTTTTCTTTTAATGAGTAATGGCGGCGATCTGCGATTTTTTTTTTTTTTTTTTTGCGGGACTGCGACATTGCGGCGGACAGATCGGACCCTTGACTTACATTTTTGACACTTTTGGGGGTACCAGTGACATTTCTACAGTAATCAGTGCTATACATATGCACTGTTACTATAAAATTACACTGGCAGTGAAGGGGTTAACTTTTTTGAGAGGGAGGGGCTATGTGTGTCCCTAGGGGCGTGATTCTAACTGTGATTGGCTGTGGCTTGAGATGTATGAACAGTGATCAACGGTTCTACATAGTAGAACTGTATGATCACCATTCATACACCGGGGAGAATGACAGGCGGCTTGTTTACATTAGCCGCCTGCCTTTCTCCCTCTCCACCGACGATCGCGAGAGACCGGCAGACGATCGGATCCGCCGGTCACACGCGCGGGGGGGTCCGTGACCACTCGGGAGCAGGAATGCGCCTCTGGGGGCGCGCGCTCGCTCCCTAGACCCTCACAGGCTAGCGACGTAGTACTATGTCGCTCTGCCTGTGAGGGGCTGACCGCCGCAGTGAATAGTCGTGTGGCGGTCGGCAAGTGGTTAAGGACCATCTAGGACTCAGACCGAGGCGTGGTTGCTATTGATGTGATATTTATAGCAGTGAGTCAGCATGCCGCCCGTGCCCCGGGACGATGTCAGCTTATGACGAAACACGTAGGGCCGTGACGTGCTGATATCACCACACTACACAGATCCCCGGGCGAGATTGTTATTGCCGGCCGGCTTTTTACACGTGGGTTTATTTGTGAAAGTGTAAGTGCAATACAAATTTGTATATTATTAAAAGTTATTACGGTTTACACTATGGCAAATCTTTATTATTTCAATGAGGAATGTTGCCTTCATAAGGCTTAGAAGTGGAACCACCAGCCTGGTCAATGCTGAGGATACCCAATTAGTTCACTCACTCCTCCTCCAGTGATAAAGGTCCTGGCTGGGTATAAGCCAATAGTGCTGCTGACCTGTTGAGGTCTAACTCTCTGGTAAGGAGACAACCTTGTCCCAATTGAGGATTTACACTTGGTGGTGGGACCTTTTTACCGCCACAGGGAAGATCAGATTCAAGGAGCGTGTTGGACATTTGATGTATTCACCTTAATTTCGATGAAGCACTGGTGCAAAGTGTTGATCGTCACCGGTAACACTCGACGATTCGATTAGAGTGCTGAATTCAATATTGTGTTTACTTTATAGGGTATAAGATTTAGACCCCAGATCCCTCCATTTAGAGTATGTTGCCTATTACTGTCACAAGGGATGTGATCAAAATTTTTTTCAAATGGACAATGTAAAAATCAAAAAAATTTAGAAAAAAAAATGTAAAGCTCCTGTCCCTCGTGTCGCGCCCGCATATGTAAACGGTGATTAAATCACACATGTGGGGTATCGCTACGATCGTTAGAGTGAGCGCAATCATTCTAGCCCTAGACCTTCTTTGTAACTCTAAACAGGTAACGGTTTAAATCAGGCATGTCCAACCTGCGGCCTGGTGGTTTATTATCTCTCAGAAGAAGTAAACCTCTGTATACTGATTCCATTTCATTTGATCATCCTCTAGTTGTGCTAAATTAGTGCGGGGGGCATGGCGGTGTGGGAAGGGTGCGGCGACATTTTATATTTACTTATATACCTTAACTATAGTATATATTTTACATGCGGCCTGAGAAAATTTCTCTACACTCAATGTGGCCCAGAGAAGCCAAAAGGTTGGACACCCATGGTTTAAATGTTTTAAAGCGTTTCCTATGGAGATTTTTAAGTAACCGTTTGTTACCATTCCATGAGTGTGCGCAATTTTAAAGCATGTCATGTTAGGTATCTATTTACTAGGCATAAAATCATCTTTCACATTATACAAAAAAATTGGGCTAACTTTACTTTTTTTTTTTTTAAATTCATGAAAGTGTATTTCTTCCCAACAAATTGCATTTGAAAGATCGCTGCGTAAATAACTTGTGGCATAAAATATTGCAACGATCGCCATTTAATACTCTAGGGTCTCTAAGTAATCTTCTAGCAAAAAAAATGATTTAAACTTGTAAGCAACATATGTCAGAAAAAGGCCTAGGCCCCAAGGGATTAAAGTGATTGTAAAGTCTCTTCATTTTTTTTTTTAATAACAAACCTGTTATACTTACCTGTTATGTGTAGATGGTTTTGCACAGGGCAGCCCATATCCTCTGCTTCTCGGGTCCCTCTTCGGGGCTCCTGGCCCCTTCCTCCTGCCGAGTGCCCCCACAGCAAGCAGCTTGCTATGGGGGCACCCAAGCAGAGCTGCAGCTCCGTGTGTCCATTTAGACACAGAGCTGTGGTTCGGCCCCACCACCTCTTTCCTGATTGGCTTACTGACTTTGACAGCCGCTGGAGCCAGTGGCGCCATGGCTGTGTCTCAGCCAGTCAGGAGGGAGAATCCCAGACTGCCGAGGGACTCGTGGCCATTGCTGGACAGAGATGGGATTTAGGCAGAGATGTATAGTAACGAAGTAGAACTACTTAAGTACTGTACTTAAGTACCGAAATGCGGTATCTGTACTTTCCTAGAGTAGAATTTTTTTCTCCTACTTCTACTTTTACTTCACTACATTTTTTCGATGATTTCAATACTTCTACTCAAGTATTTTTTTTTTGTGCTGCATAGTTACTCGTTACTTTTAAAAAAATTACCACTGCCAGAACAGTAGATGGAAGGTTGCATAAAGCTCAAAAAAATGTGTATAATGTCATTTGTAAATCAGCGCATAATAAAAGCTGCTATACCAAATCTTTCCAATAAAAAGAAAATATGAAACAAACAAATAAATAGGGCTACAGCGCTTAAAGTGCATCAAGAAACTACTAACAAACACAGGTTAATCATTTGAATAAATCATTTGAAATAATAAAAAACAAAATGATTTTAAACTTTTGACTTCTTTCTTTAATAACTACATAACACAGTACTTGTACTTTTACTTTCAGTACTTGAGTAGAATTTTTTTTTCAAAACTACTGGTACTTTTTACTTTTAGTACTTAAGTAGCAAATTTTTTGAAAAAACTACTTGCAATACTTAAGTAAAAAAAATGTTGAATACTTTAGTACTTCTACTTGAGTAACTTTTTCTGCGAGCACTTCCACTTCTACTCAAGTCACTTTTTGATCGAGCACTTGTACTTTTACTCAAGTAGAAATTTCGAGTACTTTATACAAGTCTGGATTTAGGTAAGTATTGGGGGTGTTGGGCCGGCTGCTACACACAGAAGGCTTTTTATCTTAATGCATAGAATGCATTAAGATAAAACAATTTCTGACTTTACAACTTCTTTAACAACCAATAACTCAACAGCTGTCAGCGGGTTTCCCCGCTGAGCCCCTGTTCACACTGGGGCGACCTGTCAGTGTTAGGCGACCTGGTCGCCTGACAGGTTGCCGTAGGTCGCTTTCCATAGAGAAACTTTGGACCCGTTCTAATAGGAGCGACACAAGTCGCTCCGACTTAGAAAAAGGGTCCGGAGCTTCTTTGGGGCGACCTGTAGCGACCTGCATTGACTTCAATGTTATGAAGTCCGTGCCGGCCGCTCCGAGGTCGCGGTGCGAGCAGCGCGCCGCGAACTGTGAGGTCGCCCCGGGAAGTAGCGTCGCCCCAGTGTGAACGGGGCCTAAATGTAAAAAAAAAAAAGAATTCCGGCAATAATAAAAATAAATAAAACACCAAACTTAAAAAAAAAAACATTATTCGAGCATGCAGCCCGGCAGGTCAGGAAAGGAGGGGGATGAGTGAACGCCACCCTCCTCCTGAACCATACCAGACCACATGCCCTCAACATATGGGGGTACTTTGGGGACAGGGGGGCCTCTCCCCACAACCCTGGGGTCTGCGGGTGGGGGCTTATCAGAATCTGGAAGCACCCTCTAACAAGAGGGCCCCCAGGTCCCGGCCCGCCCTATGTGAATGAGTATGTGGTACAAAGTCACATGACAAGTCACACAAGTGTGAATGGAGCCTTAAAGTATAACTAAAATCAAAACTTTTTATTTTATTTTGGATAGAGTGGAGAAGGTTTAGAACACATCAGATTTTATTGCTGTCTGTGCCCCCTACATCCCGGTCACACCGCTCACTACATTGAAATCGTGCTACTTGATTTCAAAGTAGCATTTCAGTGCATTTCATTTCAGGAAAACATCTGTGCGACTTCATGCACAGATGTCTATGCAAGTCGCACCTGAACTTGCAAAAAGTAATGCAGGAACCTCTTTTCAAATTCAGTGCGACTCAGACTTGACCGCTTACAATGCGGACAATAGAGTGCGACTTGTCATGCGATTTGAAACTGCGGTATGGTATGCATGACAAGTCGCACCGGCGTGACTGGGGGGTAAGGGAGATTCGGCCTCCCGGTTTGTCCTGTTTTCCATTATCATTGAAAGTCTAAGTGAAAGAAAATCCCCACATTTTGGTTGTCCCCGGAAAAGTAATAGAGAGGAGGAGGTATAGTAGCAGATAATTTGTATGATGAAGTGATGTGTGTTTAGTTAAAGTATAACTAAGGCCCCTTTCACACTTGCACGATCTAAAAGTCGCTCAAATGTGATGCGACTTGAAGCAATGCCTGTGTAATCTTGAGGTCTGTGGACCTCAAGTCGCATCAAAGTTGGACCAAAGTAGTGCAGGGACTACTTTGAAGTCGCACAGATCTGAATGGTCCTCATTGGAAATCATGGGGTACGATTTGTCATGTGACTTTGCCGTCCCAAGTTGCAGGACAAATTGTACATGTGTGAAAGGGGTCTAAGGGCAAAACATTTTTTTTATTTTGGATAGAGGGGAGAGGGATTAGAACACCTGTCAGTTTTTATTGCTGTCTGTGCCCCCCCTTAGGGAAATTCACTAACTCTCGCTATTTGTCCTGTTTACCATTACCATTGAAAGTGAAAGCAAAAGAAAATACCAAATTTTGGGTTGTCCCCAGAAAAATAATAGTGGAAAAATCTTCCAATGGGGACACTAAGTCTGGTGACCTGGAGGGGCCCCAAGTGTACAGTTTTATAGTGAAGGTATAATAGTAGATGATTTGTAAGATGTAGTTTTGGGAGTAGTGAAGGTACAGTGGGGAAAATATTTATTTGACCCCCTGAAGATTTTGTAGGTTTGCCCACTTACAAAGAAATGAAGGGTTTATCATTTTTATCATCGGTGTATTTTAAATGATAGAGACAGAATATCAACCAAAAATGCAGAAAAAAAACACAATACAAATGTTATAAATGGAGTTTCAGTTCAGTGAGTAAAATAAGTATTTAATCCCCAAGCAAAACATGACTCAGTACTTGGTGGAGAAACCCTTGTTGGCAAGCACATGGGTAAGACGTTTCTTGTAGTTGGTTACCAGCTTTGCACACATCTCAGGAGGGATTTGGTCCACTCTTTACAGATCTTCTCTTTAGGGTTCTTGGCTGTCGCTTGGCAGCTCAAAGTTTCAGCTCCCTCCATAAATTTTCTATAGGATTAAGGTCTGGAGACTGGCTAGGCCACTCCATAACCTTAATGTGCTTCTTCTTGAGCCACTCCTTTGTTGCCTTGGTGATATGTTTTATGGCATTATTATGCTGGAAGACACATTTTTGACCTATCTTCAGTGTTCTGGGTGAGGGAAGAAGGTTCTCATCCAAGATTTTACAATTTTACAATACATGGCCCCGTTCACTGTCCTCTCAATGGGGCAAGTCGGCCTGTACCTTTAGCAGAGAAACAGCCTCAAAGCATCATGTTTCTACACGCCTGCTTGGCTAATGTTCTTAGGGCAGGGCTCAACAAACCCCGGGCGCCAGGTCGGATTTGCGACTAGAATTAGCGACCTGGCGCCTGGGGTGCCCTGCAGGAGGTGTCCTGTCCCTTTTGCGCCCCCACCTCCTCCTCGAGTGCACGGACTTCCACGCCATCCAAAAATTGAGGCCTCGGCTTTTCGGTCTTCTTCTGTGAGATGAGAGGCTAGGGGAACTGGCGCCCTCTTGTGGTGGCCGGGAGTAATGCATGTTCTCAATGCCTTCCCATCTCCTTCCAGAGAGGAGAGGGAAGTTTTTTAAGACTTCATCTCTGTCCAGTTACCTTTGCTTAAAGGTAAGTGGACAGGGAGTGTGGTTATTATTATTAATTTATTTTTTAAATGTAAAAAAAAATAAATAATAATAATTTTTTTTTTTTTTTTAATTATTAAAAAAAATAAAAACATTTTTTCTTTTTTTTTTTCAATTCTTATTATTAAAAAAAATTATATATATATATATAATCTTTTTTTTTTTTTTCTCATCGCCGTGCCACAGCTGAAGGCCCCATTCACACGGGCTGTCTGATCAGGTCCGCCTGTCAGTTTTTCAGGCAGACCTGATCGGACCCTTCATTCTCCTCTATGGAGCAGTAATCTGCCGCCATCTGATCCTGTCCGCCAAAAACAGACGGATGGTGGTTCTATTTTCTATCCATCCCATGGATCGGATCAGATGGCATCGGATGGAAAGAGACAGACAGTCTGTTTCCATCCAATTGCGCTATAGAGGAGAGTGGGGTTCTAGTCGCATTTATGTGTAAATTTAGTATCCGTTTTATTAAATAAAGCTTGGTTGTTAGTTTAAAAAAAAAAAAAACTGGCTCCTAACTTTTTTAGCTGGCTCCTAGATTTCAGGCAAATTTGTCAAGCCCTGTCTTAGGGTCATATTTAGCATTGTTTTTCCTCCAAACATGGCGAGTTGAGTTAGTGCCAAAGAGCTCAATTTTGGTCTCATCTGACCACAGAACTTTCTCCAATCCTTCTCTGAATTATTTAGATGTTCATTGGAAAACCACACAGGCCTGTACATGTGCCTTCTTGAGGAGGGGGACCTTGCGGGCACTGCAGGATTTCAATCCATGTCAGCGTATTGTGTTACCAATGGCTTGTTTGGTGACTGTGGTCCCAACTGCCTTGAGAACATTCACATGGACCTCCTGTGTAGTTCTGGGCTGATCCCTCACTTTTCTCATGATCATCCTTACCCCATGAGACGAAAACTTGCATGGAGCTCCAGACTGAAGGCGATTGATGGTTATTTTGTATTTCTTCCATTTGCAAATAATCGCTTTAACAGTGGTCTCCTTCTGAGCAAGCTTCTTGCTGATGGTCCTGTAGCCCATTCCAGGGTTATGCAGGTCTACAGTCTTGTCCCTGACGTCCTTTCACAGCTCTTTGGTTTTGCCCATGATGGTGAGGTTTGAATGGAAGAAAGAGATTCTGTGGACAGATGTCTTTCATACACATAACAAGTTGTCATTGGGAGCACCTTTTTAAATTGACAGGACTAATCTGTGTACAGAGATGTACAGTAACTAAGTAGAACTACTTCACTACTGTACTTAAAGTGGAGTTCCACCCTATTTTTATACTTACCTCCATCTTCTCGCTCCGGGTCACCTGAAAAAGAAATGGATAATCGCATATTTTTTTTTTTTTTTTACTTACCTCGTAGCGAAGAAAAAATACTTACCTTACTTCCTTCTTCCTCCTTCCTCGGCCGCGGCCCGTCGTCACTTCCTGGCTCTGCAATGATTCCTGGGAGCTGAACGTCATCGCTCCCAGGAATCATTGCTCCTGCACCGGCCCCGACGTCAGTTCCGGGTCGCGCGCGTCATCCCCTTCTAAACAGCTTCTGGGCATGCCCAGAAGCTGTAGAGGGATGACGCGCGCGACCCGGAAGTGACGTCGGGGCCGGCGCAGAGCATCGTGGGACCAAAGAAGGCGGAAGAAGACGCCGAAGGGGATCTCGCTGGCTTCAAGCTGCCCACATCTGAGATGGCAGCGCTGGACAAGACGTTTGCAAGGTAAGTATTTGTCCTAACAGGTAAGTGCAACCCGGGACAGATCAGAGGCTAGCCATTGTGGAATGCATTAGCCCTGACTGTCCCGGGGGTATTTAAAAAAAAAAAAAAAAATCCAGAGTGGAACTCCGCTTTAAGTACCGAAAGGCGGTATCTGTACTTTCCTGGAGTAGAATCTTTTTCTCCTACTTTCACTTTTACTTCACTACATTTTTTCAATGATTTCAATACTTCTACTCCGATATTTTTTTTTGTGCTGCATAGTTACTCGTTACTATTATAAAAATTACCACTGCCAGAACAGTAGATGGCAGGTTTCATGAAGTTCAAAACATGTGTATTATCAGCGCATACGAAAATAAATTTTACTGTATGTATAAATAAAAGCTGCATTTGAAATAATAAAAAACAATATGATGTTCAAACTTTTGACTTCTTTCTTTAATAACTACATAACACAGTACTTGTACTTTTACTTTCAGTACTTGAGTAGCAATTTTTTTTTTTCAAAACTACTGGTACTTTTACTTTCAGTACTTGAGTAGCAAAATTAAAAAAAAAAAAACTACTTGCAATACTAAAGTACAAAAAATGTTGAATACTTTAGTACTTCTACTCAAGTCACTTTTTGATCGAACACTTCCACTTCTACTCAAGTATGGGTTTTGAGTACTTTATACAAGTCTGTCTGTGTACCACATGAGCACATACTGTAGCCAGTCTGTAGGAGCCAGAATTCTAGTTGATTGGTAGGGGATCAAATACTTATTTTACTCACTGAACTGAAACTCAGTTTTTAGCATTTATATCATGTGGTTTTTTTCTAGAGTTTTGGTTAATATTCTGTCTCGATCATTTAAAATACACCTATGATAAAAAAAAAAATGATAGACTCATCATTTCATTGTAAAGGGGCACACTTTCAAAATGTGCAGGGGATCAAATAATACCCCATTGTATAGTACCCACCAGATAGCAAAGATAACTTGCCACAAATTTGTGGCATTGTTGAATTGTAAGTCTGTTAACTTGCTGCACATTTTCACTGGCAGGGTGTACACTTGCAGAGCACTTGATGCACAAGTCCTAGTTGACACTTTTCCAATTTGTAGCAAATTTGCGTGGCAAATCTCCAGCAAGAGCAAAGTTGCAGTGGTGAGTCTACAGCATAAAAATTCAGCCACAGTGACCCCTGTGGTTGGAAGACTACTGCACAACATAACTGAACCAGAACGTGCAGCAGACTTGCAGAATGTTTGGAAAAAAATTTGATCTGGAGTCATGCAATGCGGACTTGCTGCAATTGTGCAAAAACTTGTAAAGCCTGGCAAGTCTAGCAATAGCTTAGCAAGTCATTTTTTAAAAAACTTTCAGCACAATTGCTTGCTTTCTGGGTAGATGGTGTAAAGAAGGTATAGTAGATGATCGGTACGGTGTAGTGACGTCTATAGTTCACGTATTGAACATATGATGTGTACAGGCCCTTTGCTAGACTTTATACAGCCCTTAAGGCACTATTCTTCCCACTGACACCAACAACGGGGCATAATTCCTGCCACTGACATTAATGATGGGGCACTATTCGTCTCACTAGTATTAATGATGGGGCACTATTCCTCCCATTAATATCAACAATGGGGCACTATTCCTCCCACTAGTACCAACAAAGGGGCACAATTCCTCCCAATGATATGGGGCACCATTCCTCCCCCTGATACTAAAAATGGGGCATAATTCCTGCCACTGACATTAATGTTGGGGCACTTTTCCTCCCACTAGTACTAATGATGGGGCATTATTCCTCCCTCTAGTATTAATGATGGGGCACTTTTCATCCCACTAATACCAACAGGGGGGCATAATTCCTGCTACTGACATTATTGATGGGGCACTTTTCCTCCCACTAGTATTAATGATGGGACACTATTTCTCCCACTAATACCAACAATGGGGCACTGTTCCTACTATTGATATGGGGCACCATTCCTCCCACTGACACCAACAGTGGGGCTTAATTCCTGCCAATAACACTAATGATGGGGAACTATTCCTCCCACTAGTATAAACAATGATGCACTGTTCCTCCCAATGACACCAACAATGGGTTACTATTCCTTCTACTAATACCAACGGGGGGTACTATGCCTCCTCCTACTGTCCTCCAACCCTGAGGCCATGTTTATTCACACTGATGCTGGCCCTGGGACATTTTTACCCCCATTGGCCACAAGTCGACCCCCCAAAAGTCTAAAGGACATTAAACTGGCCCCTTTTTTTCAAAAGTTTGGAGATCCCTGGTATAGTAGATGCTGTGTATGATGTACAGTGTATAGAAGGGTATGGTATATGATGTGAAGAAGGTATAGTAGATGGTGCATATGGTGTACAGTGCATAAAAGGTATAGTAGATGGTGTGTTTAAATAATGTGTATTGTTTACAGGGGATTTGTAGAAGCTACAGTAAATGGTGTGTATGGTTGTCTAGTAGATGGTTTGTAGAAGGTGTAGAGTAGATTATGTGTAGTTAAAGTATAGGAGATAGTGTGTTTGATTGTGTAGATGGTGGGTATGGTGTATAGTAGATGGTGCGTATAATTATGTAAGTGGTGTGTGTATAAGGTAGATGTGTTTGTTATACAGTAGATGGCATGTGTATAGTTGTGCAGTGCTGTTTATGGTGTACAGTAGGTTTTGTATAGTGGATGGTAGATGTTCTGTAGTAGAAGAGGTTTCTCTTTCGCTCATTGACGGACACAGCTTCAGATCTTCTTAACCATTGGGTTATATTGCCCCCTACAGGAGTAGGACATTAGGCAGAAGAAAAGTCTGGCTACGCCCATGGGCAGTCCCAGGGGATATACTCCTTCTCTCTGCTATAGGCAGGGTTTTTTTCTGCCTAGTCAGGAGTAAGGACCTAGTTTCTTGCTGGGATCTTTGGTCCTGGCATTTGTTTCTTTTTAGATTTAAATTTTTTTCTCCTGGATTTTTCCTGTGAGATCTACAATCAACTGCCGGACTGGGCGACGGGCTGGATAATTTTGATCCAGTGGTCACCCCAATCTGGCCAGCAAGTGGTGTCCGTCTGGTTCCTGGTATGGTGGGTAGCTGTCCCCCCCATTCCCCGTGGGAGGGTTTTAGAGGGGACGTGGGCCCCTCCTTGGGACAGTCGGACCCCCGAGTTCTCCTCCTTCCTGTTAGCCACCCCCCTTGTCATCTGTCCCCCATCCTACCCCCCCTCCCCATATGTTGGGGCTGTTTGCGGGGTCTGGTCTACCTCCTGGGGTGGGGGCAGTGCGCAACGAAGTCCAGGGAGTGCGCCACCAGTGACCAGACGATCGACTGTGGGGGAGGGGAGTTGTACCTGGTGGGGGCTCCTGCCAGGGCCCCCCATCCTGCTTGGGTCTGTCCTTGAGGCCTGGATTCCCTCCTAGGTCCCTGTGCCACGAGGGGCCTGCCATTTTGTTGTAGCCTGTGTGTTTCTATACAAGGCAGCAATGTTTGTGTAGTGCGGCAGCCATTTTGCATTTTTTTGCCATTAAAAATTAGTGGCGGCCATGACAGTAGAGCCCTGTGGGCGGCGATTTCAGCAGTGGGAGCCCCTCCTCACCCCCTAGTGCTGACTCCTGGATCCTTTCACCTTCTGATCGCCGCATGTGGAGTGCAGATTATCCTGGTGGCTGCATGTGCCTGTTTGTGCTGGGTAGCGAATCTGGTGGGTTCTATCCTCTGCTGAAGATCGCTTAGTGCTTGTGCCTGGCAGCGCAGTAAGGGTTTTCCCTTGCAGTGTTTTACACTTTTTGTGGGGTCCTCCTGGTGCCATATGAAGTCTTTGGAGCACATCTCCCCACCTGATCCCCTCTCTGAGACTGCAGGGTCCTCCGGGTCCCAACCATCCATCGATGCACTGACGGCGGTCCTGGAGTCCTTTGTGGTCACCACGGATGCCAGCCTGTCTGTCTTGGGAGGCATCCTCGGCAACCATTCTGCTCAGGGGATCTGGACACTGGAAGAGTTCAGACTACCAATTAATGTCTTGGCATTCCATGCGATCAGACTGTATCTGGACGATTGGACGGATCATCTTCAGGGTTGTCCAGCGCGCATTCAATCAGACAATGCCACGGCCATGGCTTATGTCAATCACTAAGGGGGCACAAGAAGTGTCCTGGCGGCTCTGGAGGTAGCCAGTATTTTAAGATGGGCAGAACGGCTCGTTCCAGCGCTCTCCGCCGTACACTTGCTGGGGTGGAAAACTGGCAGGCGGATTACCTCAGTCCGCAGTCGTTGGACCAGGGGGAGTGGTTACTTCATCCGGAGGTGTTTTATCAGTTGTGTCTCCAGTGGGGCACCCCCGAGGTGGATTTGTTGACGTCTCAGCTCAGCAGAAAGGTGCTCAATAGAAAGGTTTGTGGCTCAGTCAAAGGATCCTCTGACGAGTAATATCTAATTTATACCTTCCCTCCTCTCAAGCTTCTGCCAAGACTTCTATGCATGATCGAGGCAGAAGGGATTCCGGTCATCTTAGTGGCTCCGGACTGGCCTCACCGGGCTTGGTACGCCAAACCTTGCATCCTTCTTTACAGTAGCTGACTTTGATGGCTTGGCTGTTAAATGCCAGGTGCTGAACGATAGAGGTTCATCTGAGTCAGTGATTCCTACACTGTTAAAAGCTAGGAAATCTACTTCTTGGAGGACCTACAATCGTATGTGGAAGATGTACATTGGAAGGGGGGGGTGAACAGAAATTTACCTTGAGCTTCATCAAGGGCCAGGTGTCGGCCTTGGTGGTCTTTTTCCAACGACCTTTGGCCACACACTCCCTGGTTCCTACCTTTCTTTAGGGTATCCGACATTTGATTCCTCCAGTGCGGGCTCCGTTGCCACCTTGGAACCTCAATTATCCTGTCGTTCACCTTACCTGGTGAATCAGAGATAAGGTGGTTCTTTGCCCTTGTCCCTTATTCCTTCCAAAGGTTGTCTCTGATTTTCATTTGAATGAAGACATTGTGTTGCCTTCCCTGTGTCCCAGGCCTAAACATCCGAAGGAAATTGCCTTGCATGCCTTGGATGGAGTCTGGGCAATTAGGGTGTACCTGGCAGCTACAGAGTTTTTCAGGAAGTCAGACTCTCTTTGTGCTCACGGATGGGCTGCGTAAAGGGTTGTGTACTTCCTCTGCGACCATTTCCAGATGGATCAGACACAGTGATTCAGGCCTATTCCATCAAGGGTCAGCTTCTTCCTTTCCCTGTCAAAGCGTACTCTGCTCGGGCGTTTAGTTCCTCCTGGGCTTTCCATCATCAGGCGTCAGTGACTCAGGTTTGCAAGGTGGCCGCTTGGTCGTCGGTGCACACCTTCACAAAGTTTTATGAAGTGGATGTGTTGGCATCTGTGGATGCTTCTTTTGGCCGCAAGGTTTTGCAGGCTGCTGTTGAGAGGACCCTCTTCGAGGGTGTATTGTTTATTTCAGGTGGGCTCCAGTTTTGGTTGAGCTCCTGTTGCCTGGTTGGCTACTGTTTAGCCTTGGGAATGTTTTTGCTGTTCCCACCCCCTCATTGCCGGACACAGCACCCACCTTTGTGGATTTGTAATTCTTCTGACACTGCTTATAACTAAACTGAGTGCTTATAGAGGAGAGAGCAAGTATACCCCCTAGGACTGCCAATGGGCGTAGCCAGACTTTTTTTCTGCCTAGTGCCCTACTCCTGTAGGGGGCAGTATAACCCAATGGTTATGAAGATCTGAAGCTGTGTCCGTCAGTGAACATCAGAGAAATGGATTTTACAGTAATATAAAAATGGGATTTCTGACTATCTAGTGGATGTTTTGTAGTCGATGTTCGAAGTTGTGCAGTAAAAGATGTTGTGGTGTGTAGGGATGTTGTTTAGTAGAAGACATTGGGTGTGTGTGGTGTATGGAGGATGTTCAGTATAGTGGATGTTCATTGTTCTGTAGTACTGGATGGTAGGTGTTGTTCTGTAGTGGATGGTAGGTGTGTAGTAAATGTTGTTCTGTATAGTAGTGGATGTTGCTGTAGTAAATGTTGTAGTATAGTAGATGTTTTTAGTAGTGGATGTTGCTGTAGTAGATGGTGGTACTGTGGATGTTGTATAGTAGTGGATGTTGCTTTAGTAGATGGTAGTATTGTGAATGTTGTGTAGTAGATAATAGTTGTAGATGTTCTGTATAGTAGTAAGTGTTGTATTATAGTGGATGCTGTGTAGTACTGTGGATGTTGCTGTAGTATAGTGTATGTTGCTATAGTAGATGTTGTAGTATATTAGATGTTCTGTAGTACTGTGAATGTTCTGTAGTACTGTGAATGTTCTGTAGTAGTAAATGTTACTGTAGTAGATGGTATTACCGTGTATGTTATGTAGTAGATGTTGTAGTATAGTGGATATTCTGTATAGTAGTATATATTCTGTAGTACTGTGAATATTGTGTAGTAGTGGATGTTGTAGTATAGTAGATGTCCTGTGGTACTTTGGATGTTGTGTAGTAGTAGTAGTAGTAGATGATGTTCTGCAGTAGTGGATGTTGTGTAGTAGTGGATGTTGCTGTAGTAGACGTTGTAGTATAGTGAATGTTGTAGAGTAGTAGTAGTAGTGGATGTTACTGTAGTAAATAGTAGTACTGTGGATGTAGTATAGTGGATGTTCTGTAGTAGTAGTGGATGTTCTGTATCGTAGTGGATGTTGTAGTATAGTACATGTTCTGTGATACTGTGGATGTTGTTTAGTAGTAGATGTTGCTGTAGTAGATGGTAGTACTGTTGATGTTGCTTTAGTAGATGTTGCTGTAGTGGATGTTGTGCTGTAGTAGATGTTGTCATATAGTGGATGTTCTTCTGTAGTAGTGGCTGTTGCTGAGGTAGATGGTAGTACCGTGGATGTTGCTGAAATAGATGTTGTAGTAAAGTGGATGTTCTGTAGTGCTGTGGATGTTGTGGTGTGTAGTGAATGTTCTGTAGTAGTAGATGATGATGTTCTGTATAGTAGTGGATGTTGTATTATAGTGGATGTTGTGGTGTATAGTAGATGTGGTGTAGAGGATGTTCTGTATAGTAGTGGATGTTATGGGCGATGCAGGTGACGTGTGTGAGCTGTCAGCTGGTACTGTGGATGTTGTGTAGTAGTGGACATTGTGGTGTACAGTAGTGGATGTTGTTCTGTATAGTAGGGCTGCCACGACTCGTCGACTACAAAAAATCGTCGACATGCGGAAAATGCGTCAACGCGTGACGTCACACGCCCCCGGCCGGCCGCCGCGCCGCTTGAAGCATTGCCGGCCGGGTGAAATTCCCCCGCCGGGCTCCGTCGGAGACGAGAGGTGAGCGCTGACCGTCTCCAGCACCCCTGTACTCCCTGTACTGCCACAGCTTCTGCCGCAACACACATTCGCCATCCTCCCCTGATCACCCAGCTACTTAGACATGTCACATTTGCGGCGCTACACCGGCTTGTAATGGTCTGTACTAGGTGGGAGGGCTTACTGGGGGGTCTGCACTGGAAGGGGGGCTTACTAAGTGATCTGTACAGTACAGACCACTTAGTAAGCCCCCCTCCCAGTACAGACCCCCCAGTAAGCCCTCCCACCCAGTACAGACCCCTTAGTAAGCCCCCCTCCCAGTGCAGACCCCTCAGTAAGCCCTCCCACCTAGTACAGTCTGTACTAGGTGGGAGGGCTTACTGAGGGGTCTGCACTGGGAGGGGGGCTTACTAAGGGGTCTGTACTAGGTTGGAGGGCTTACTGAGGGGTCTGTACTAGTGTACTGGGAGGGGGGCTTACTAAGTGGTCTGTACAGTACAGACCACTTAGTAAGCCCCCCTTCCAGTGCAGACCCCTCAGTAAGCCCTCCCACCCAGTACAGACCACTTAGTAAGCCCCCCCCCTCCCAGTGCAGACCCCTCAGTAAGCCCCCCCTCCCAGTGCAGACCCCTCAGTAAGCCCTTCCACCCAGTACAGACCCCTTAGTAAGGCCCCCTCCCAGTGCAGACCCCTCAGTAAGCCCTGTACTAGGTGGGAGGGCTTACTGAGGGGTCTGCATTGGGAGGGGGGCTTACTAAGGGGTCTGTACTAGGTGGGAGGGCTTACTGGGGTGTCTGTACTGGGAGGGGGGCTTACTAAGGGGTCCGTACTAATTGGGAGGGCTTACTGAGGGGTCTGTACTAGTGTACTGGGAGGGGGGCTTACTAAGTGGTCTGTACAGTACAGACCACTTAGTAAGCCCCCTTCCAGTACAGACCCCTCAGTAAGCCCTCCCACCTAGTACAGACCCCTTAGTAAGCCCCCCCTCCCAGTGCAGACCCCTCAGTAAGCCCTCCCACCCAGTACATACTGTACTGGGTGGGAGGGCTTACTGAGGGGTCTGCACTGGGAGGGGGGCTTACTAAGTGGTCTGTACTGGGTGGGAGGGCTTACTGAGGGGTCTGTACTGGGGGGGGGGGCTTAGTAAGTGGTATGTACTAGGTGGGAGGGCTTACTGAGGGGTCTGTACTGGGAGGGGGGGGCTTAGGAAGTGGTCTGTACTAGATGGGAGGGCTTACTGAGGGGTCTGTACTGGGAGGGGGGCTTACTAAGTGGTCTGTACTGGGTGGGAGGGCTTACTGTGGGGGTCTGTACTGGGAGGGGGGCTTACTGAGGGGTCTGTAGTGGGAGGGGGGCTTACTGAGGGGTCTGTATTAATTACAGGATTAATTAGCTAATCAAAAAAACACTAAATTAAGCAAAAAAACAAAAAAATTAAATAATTGTTAGATTAGTCGACTAATCGTAAAAATAATCGATAGATTAGTCGACAGACAAATTAATCGTTAGTTGCAGCCCTACTGTATAGTAGTGCATGTTGTTGTAGTAGTAGAGGATGTTCTGTAGTACTGTGGATGTTGTTTTGTTATAGTAGTAGAGGATGTTCTGTAGTACTGTGGATGTTGTGTTGTTGTAGTAGTAGAGGATGTTCTGTAGTACTGTGGATGTTGTGTTGTTGTAGTAGTAGAGGATGTTCTGTAGTGGATTTTTTGGTGACGTGCGTGGGCTGTCAGCTGGTACTGTGGATGTTGGGTAGTAGTGGATGGTAGGTGTTGTTCTGTAGTACTGTGGATGTTGTGTTGTATAGTAGTCAATGTTGTTGTAGTAGTAGTGGGTGTTATGGACAGTTGCAGTGACATGTGGTGTGTAGTAGTGGATGGTAGGTGTTGTATCATAGTGGATCTTTTGTAAAGTAGTGGATGGTAGATGTTCTGTATAGTAGTGGATGTTGTGACCGGTGCGGTGACGTGTGTGTAAGCTGTCAGCTGGTACTGTGGATGTTGTGTAGTAGTGGACTTTGTGGTGTGTAGTAGTGGATGGTAGGTGTTGATCGGTATAGTAGTGGATGGTGGATATTGTGGCGGGTTACAGTGACGTGTGTGAGCTGTCAGGATGTTGTGTAGTGGATGTAGTATAGTCGTATAATGGATGAAGTGTCTAGTAGTGTGGATGTTGTAGTGTGTAGCGGTGGATGTTGTGGCCGGTGCGGTGACATGTGAGCTGTCAGCTGGTACTGTGGATGTTGTGTTGTATAGTAGTAGATGATGGTGTGTAGTAGTGTGGGTGTTGTGGCGGGTTGCGGTGATGTGTAGTGGATGATAGTTGATGTAGCATGTAGTAGTAGTGGATGTTGTGGAGGATTGCAGTGACGTGTGTGAACTGTCAGGATGTTGTGTAATGGATGGTAGGTGTTGTAGTATAGTGGATGTAATGTGTAGTAGTATGGATGTTGTGAACAGTGCTGTGACATGGGTATGAACCATTAGGATGTTGTGTAGTAGACAGTAGGTGTTGTAGTAGTGTGGATGTTGTGTAGTGGATGGTAGATGTTGTGTAGTGGATGGTAGGTGTTGTAGTACTGTGTATGTTGTGTGTAGTAGTGTGGATGTTGTATGTAGTAGTGGATGTAGTGGTGTGGATGTTGTGTGTTTAATGGTAGATGTAGTAGTAGTGTGGATGTTGTGGCGGGTTGCAGTAGTAGTGTGGATGGTAGGTAGTGTATGTTGTGGCGGGTTGCGGGGACGTGTGTGATCTGTCAGGATGGTGTAGTAGTAGTGTGGATGGTAGGTGTTGTAGTAGTAGTTGGATGTAGTAGTATGGATGGTAGGTGTAGTAGTGTATGTTGAGGTGGGTTGCAGTGACGTGTGTAATCTGTCAGCATGGTGTGGTAGTGTGGATGGTAGGTGATGTAGTAGTGTCAATGGTAGGTGTAGTAGTGTGTATGTTTTGGTGGGCTGCAGGTGACATGTGTGAGGTCAGGATGGTGTAGTAGGAGTGTGGATGTTTTGGCGGGTTGCGATGACGTGTGTGATCTGTCAGGTTAGTGTAGAAGTGTGGATGGTAGGTGTAGTAGTAGTAGTGTGGATGTTGCGGCAGGTTGAGATGACGTGTGTGATCTGTCAGGATGGTGTATTAGTGTGAATAGTAGTGTGGATGGTAGGTGTAGTAGTGTGGATGTTGTGGTGGGTTGTGATGACGTGTGTGATCTGTCAGGATGGAGTAGTAGTAGTAGTGTATGTTGTGGCGGGTTGCGATGACATGTTTGTGTTCTGTCAGGATGGAGTAGTAGTGTGGATGGTAGGTGTAATAGTAGTGTATGTTGTTGCGGCGACGTGTGTGATCTGTCAGGATGGAGGAGTAGTAGTAGTAGTGTGGATGGTAGGTGTAGAAGTAGTGTATGTTGTGGCGGGTTGCGATGACGTGTGTGATTTGTCAGGATGGTGTAGTAGTGTGAATGGTACTGGTTGTAGTAGATGTAGTAGTATGGATTGTGGGTGTTGTAGTAGTAGATGTAGTAGTGTGTATGTTGTGTATAGTAGTATGGATGGTAGGTGTTGTAGTAGTAGATGTAGTAGTGTGTATGTTCTGGTGGGTTGCGGTGACGTGTGTGATCTGTCAGGATGGTGTAGTAGGTATGTTGTAGTGGATGTAGTAGTATGTACGTTGTGGCGGGTTGCGGCGACATGTGTGTGATGTAACGATGGTGTAGTAGTAGTAGTGTGGATGATAGGTGTAGTGGCAGTAGTGTGGATGTTGTGGCAGGTTGCGATGACATGTGTGGTCTGTCAGGATGGTGTAGTAGTGTGGATGGTAGTTGTAGTAGTAGTAGTATGGATGGTAGGTGTAAAAGTAGTAGTGTGGATGTTGTGGCGGGTTGCGGTGACGTGTGATCTGTCAGGATGGTGTAGTAGTAGTGTGGATGGTAGGTGTTGTAGTAGTAGTTGGATGTAGTAGTGTATGTTGTGGTGGGTTGCAGTGACGTGTGTGATCTGTCAGCATGGTGTGGTAGTGTGGATGGTAGGTGATGTAGTAGTGTCAATGGTAGGTGTAGTAGTGTGTATGTTGTGGTGGGCTGCAGGTGACATGTGTGATGTCAGGATGGTGTAGTAGTAGTAGTGTGGATGGTAGGTGTAGTAGTAGTGTGTATGTTGTGGTGGGTTGCGGTGACGTGTGTGATCTGTCAGGATGGAGTAGTAGTAATAATGTGGAGGGTAGGTGTAGTAGTAGTGTGTATGTTATGGCGGGTTGCGGTGACGTGTGTGATCTGTCAGGATGGTGTAGTAGTAATAATGTGGAGGGTAGGTGTAGTAGTAGTGTGTATGTTATGGCGGGTTGCGGTGACGTGTGTGATCTGTCAGGATGGTGTAGTAGTAGTAGTGTGGATGATAGGAGTAGTAGTAGTAAGGTGTATGTTGTGGCGGGTTGCGGTGACATGTGTGTGATCTGTCAGGATGGAGTAGTGTGGATGGTAGCTGTAATAGTAGTAGTGTGGATGGTAGGTGTAATAGTAGTAGTGTGGATGATAGGTGTAGTAGTAGTAGTGTGTATGTTGTAGCGGGTTGCGGTGACATGTGTGTGATCTGTCAGGATGGTGTAGTAATAATAATGTGGAGGGTAGGTGTAGTAGTAGTGTGTATGTTATGGCGGGTTGCGGTGACGTGTGTGATCTGTCAGGATGGTGTAGTAGTAGTAGTGTGGATGATAGGAGTAGTAGTAGTAAGGTGTATGTTGTGGCGGGTTGCGGTGACATGTGTGTGATCTGTCAGGATGGAGTAGTGTGGATGGTAGCTGTAATAGTAGTAGTGTGGATGGTAGGTGTAATAGTAGTAGTGTGGATGGTAGGTGTAATAGTAGTAGTGTGGATGATAGGAGTAGTAGTGTGTATGTTGTGGCGGGTAGCGGTGACATGTGTGTGATCTGTCAGGATGGAGTAGTAGTAGTGTGGATGGTAGGTGTAGTAGTAGTAGTGTGTATGTTGTGCCGGGTAACGGTGACATGTGTGATCTGTCAGGATGGTGTAGTAGTAGTAGTGTGGAGGGTAGGTGTAGTAGTAGTAGTAATGTGTATGTTGTGGTGACGTGTGTGATCTGTCAGTATGGTGTAGTAGTAGTAGTAGTGTGGATTATAGGAGTAGTAGTAGTAGTGTATATGTTGTGGCGGGTTGCGGTGACATGTGTGATCTGTCAAGATGGTGTAGTAGTAGTAGTGTGGATGGTAGGTGTAGTAGTGTGTATGTTGTGCCGGGTAACGGTGACGTGTGTGATCTGTCAGGATGGTGTAGTAGTAGTGTGGAGGGTTGGTGTAGTAGTAGTAATGTCTATGTTGTGGTGACATGTGTGTGATCTGTAAGGATAGTGTAGTAGGAGTAGGAGTAGTGTGGATGGTAGGAGTAGTAGTATGTTGTGGCGGGTAGCAGTGACATGTGTGTGACCTGTCAGGATGGTGTAGTAGTGTGGATGATAGGAGTAGTAGTAGTGTGGATGTTGTGGCGGGTTGCGGTGACGTGTGTGATCTGTCAGGATGGTGTAGTAGTGTGGATGGTAGGTGTAGTAGTAGTGTGGATGATAGGAGTAGTAGTACAGTAGTAGTGTGTGTGTTGTGGCGGGTTGCGGTGACATGTGTGTGATCTGTCAGGATGGAGTAGTAGTAGTGTGGATGGTAGGTGTAGTAGTGTGGATGTTGTGCCGAGTAACGGTGACGTGTGTGATCTGTCAGGATGGTGTAGTAGTAGTGTGGAGGGTAGGTGTAGTAGTAGTAATGTGTATGTTGTGGTGACGTGTGTGATCTGTCAGTATGGTGTAGTAGTAGTAGTGTGGATGATAGGAGTAGTAGTAGTAGTGTATATGTTGTGGCGGGTTGCGGTGACATGTGTGATCTGTTAAGATGGTGTAGTAGTAGTAGTGTGGATGGTAGGTGTAGTAGTGTGTATGTTGTGCCGAGTAACAGTGACGTGTGTGATCTGTCAGGATGGTGTAGTAGTAGTAATGTCTATGTTGTGGTGACATGTGTGATCTGTAAGGATAGTGTAGTAGTAGTAGTAGGAGTAGTGTGGATGGTAGGAGTAGTAGTATGTTGTGGCGGGTAGCGGTGACATGTGTGTGACCTGTCAGGATGGTGTAGTAGTGTGGATGATAGGAGTAGTAGTAGTAAGGTGTATGTCGTGGCGGGTTGCGGTGACATGTGTGATCTGTCAGGATGGTGTAGTAGTAGTAGTGTGGATGATAGGAGTAGTAGTAGTGTGTATGTTGTGGCAGGTTGCGGTGACATGTGAGTGATCTGTCAGGATGGTGTAGTAGTAGTGGTGTGGATGGTAGGTGTAGTAGTAGTGTGGATGGTAGTAGTGTGTATGCTGTGGCGGGTTGCGGTGACATGTGTGTGATCTGTCAGGATGGTAGGAGTAGTAGTGTGGATGATAGGAGTAGTAGTAGTGTGTATGTTGTGGCGGGTTGCGGTGACATGTGTGTGATCTGTCAGCTGGTGTTGTGAAGCCCCTCCTCCCCCTGTGTGGCCCCTCCCCCTGTGTGTGCGGGAAGTTCCTGTCGGGGAGGGCGGGGGTTGGGAGGGACGAGCCGGGTGAAGGAAGACCTGTAATTCCGCTCTGGCCTCCGGAATCCCCGGCAGGGTCATACGGGGGAGATTGGGGGTCGTGATGACGCGCTGTGGCCCCCTGGGGGCCCCGAGCCTCACCTAACCCCCGGAATCGAGCGGTAAGCTGGTGCCGGCGGGGGGGAGGGGCGCTGTGTGTCGCCGGCGCTGGCCGTGGCGCTGTGTATACACGTGTTTAACCCTTTTGTTGCCGGGCGGAGTGGAGGAGGGCGGAGCCGGGCTGGGGGCACGCTGTGTCCGGGGGTTACCTCCTCCCCTCCCCCCTCTGATCACTTTTCTCCTTATACATTGTAGCGGAAAGAATGTCGGAGCGGCCCGAGGATGACGTCAGAGCGGAGCAGCGCAGAGCGGGGGCCCGGCAACGGCGGCAGCAGCAGCACCACCAGGGGGACGGAGCCACGGGGGCCCAACCCAGCCCGGGGGCCATGCAGGGACAACCCTGGACCAACTGGCTGGAGGCGACCAGACTGCACGGGGCAGACGGTGAGTGAGAGCCCGGAAATGGCCCTGGAGGGGGGTCACCTGTCCCCGGAAATGGATGAGGGAGGGGTGTCACCTGTCCCCGGAAATGGATGGGGGGGGGGTGTTACCTGTCCCCGGAAATGGCTGAGGGAGGGGGGGTCACCTGTCCCCAGAAATGTATGGGGGGGATCACCTGTCCCCAGAAATGTATGGGGGGGATCACATGTCCCCAGAAATGTATGGGGGGGATCACATGTCCCCAGAAATATATGGTGGTGGGGGGGTCACCTGTCCCCAGCAATGTACGGTTGGGGGGGTCACCTGTCCCTAGAATTGTAAGAGGGGAATCACCTGTCCCCAGAATTGTATGGGGGAGGGCGGTCTCCTGTCCCAGGAATTGCATGGTCGGGGGGGGAATCACCGGTCCCTGGATAGGGGAAGTTATGCACTTTCCAGGCACCAGATTTCCACTCAATTCAGCACCAACCTCTGTCTATAAAGTGGTGTGTATACCATATAAATATACACTACACACACCACCCCCGTACCCTATAGATATACACACACCACCCCGTACCCTATAGATATACACACCCCCCCCCGTACCCTATAGATATACACACACCACCCCCCGTACCCTATAGATATACACACACACCACCCCCGTACCCTATAGATATACACACACCACCCCCGTACCCTATAGATATACACACACCACCCCCGTACCCTATAGATATACACACCCCCCCCCCCGTACCCTATAGATATACACACACCACCCCCGTACCCTATAGATATACACACACCACCCCCGTACCCTATAGATATACACACACCACCCCCGTACCCTGTAGATATACACACACCACCCGTACCCTATAGATATACACACACCACCCCGTACCCTATAGATATACACACACCACCCCGTACCCTATAGATATACACACACACCACCCCCGTACCCTATAGATATACACACCACCCCGTACCCTATAGATATACACACACACCACCCCCGTACCCTATAGATATACACACACACACCACCCCCGTACCCTATAGATATACACACACACCACCCCCGTACCCTATAGATATACACACACACACCACCCCCGTACCCTATAGATATACACACACACACCACCCGTACCCTATAGATATACACACACCACCCCGTACCCTATAGATATACACACACACACACACACCACCCCCGTACCCTATAGATATACACACACCACCCCCGTACCCTATAGATATACACACACACACCACCCCCGTACCCTATAGATGTACACACACCACCCGTACCCTATAGATATACACACACACCACCCCCGTACCCTATAGATATACACACACACCACCCCCGTACCCTATAGATGTACACACACCACCCCCGTACCCTATAGATGTACACACACCACCCCCGTACCCTATAGATGTACACACACCACCCCCCTACCCTATAGATGTACACACACCACCCCCGTACCCTATAGATGTACACACACCACCCCCGTACCCTATAGATGTACACACACACCACCCCCGTACCCTATAGATGTACACACACACCACCCCCGTACCCTATAGATGTACACACACACCACCCCCGTACCCTATAGATGTACACACACACCACCCCCGTACCCTATAGATGTACACACACACACCACCCCCGTACCCTATAGATGTACACACACACACCACCCCCGTACCCTATAGATGTACACACACACCACCCCCGTACCCTATAGATGTACACACACACCACCCCCGTACCCTATAGATGTACACACACACCACCCCCGTACCCTATAGATGTACACACACACCACCCCCGTACCCTATAGATGTACACACACACCACCCCCGTACCCTATAGATGTACACACACACCACCCCCGTACCCTATAGATGTACACACACACCACCCCCGTACCCTATAGATGTACACACACACCACCCCCGTACCCTATAGATGTACACACACACCACCCCCGTACCCTATAGATGTACACACACACCACCCCCGTACCCTATAGACGTACACACACACCACCCCCGTACCCTATAGACGTACACACACACCACCCCCGTACCCTATAGACGTACACACACACCACCCCCGTACCCTATAGACGTACACACACACCACCCCCGTACCCTATAGACGTACACACACACCACCCCCGTACCCTATAGACGTACACACACACCACCCCCGTACCCTATAGACGTACACACACACCACCCCCGTACCCTATAGACGTACACACACCACCCCCGTACCCTATAGATGTACACACACCACCCCCGTACCCTATAGATGTACACACACCACCCTCGTACCCTATAGATGTACACCTCCCCCCGTTACCCTATAGATATACACACACCTCCCCCGTACCCTATAGATATACACACACCTCCCCCGTACCCTATAGATATACACACACCTCCCCCGTACCCTATAGATATACACACCCACACACCCCCTGTACCCTATAGATATACTCACACCACACTCCGTACCCTATAGATATATACACACTGCACCATATGAATTTATACCACACCAAATAAATATATACACACTGTACCATATATAAATATACACACCACACACTGTACTATATATATATATATATATATATATATATATATATATATATATATATATATACATACATACACACACTTGATCATATATAAATATATACACACCACGCACTTTACCATATATAAATATACACACTGTACCATACAAATATACACACCCTGGTCCCCTCTGTACCTCCATAGATGATGCGCTGTCAGTGGCAAAAGCAGCTGATCCAGCTGTCCAGGATTTTTTTCCTATGTTCTTCTCCCTCTTCTCTGTGCAGGGCTTCTGGGACAGATCAGAGAAAATCACTAAGCAGGTGCTGACCAATCAGAATCGATCTGGTATGTCCTGGAAGCTCTTGACAGAGAATAGGGAGCATTTTAAATCCCGGAGTGCTGGACCAGCTGTGTGGGCACTGAGAGCTCAGCATCTACGGAGGGAAGTACAGCAGGGATCAGGGGTCATGACGAGGGTGTACAGTGTTGGCTCACCTTTACATTTCTGCAAAGATGAACTATCACTCGAAGACCCCGTTCACATTTTGCAATTTGGAATCGTGGGCAGAATTGCCCTCATTCTAAATCACAGCAGAATGCACCTTTTGGGTGCCATTATTTCTAATGGCACCCAAACACCGTGCAACTCTTACAAAACACACGTTTTGTAGAAAATTGCGCTAAGCTTGACACCCAAAAAAAAAGGAGCTCCTTTTGGGTGGCAAACACACGTAGCCCAGCTCATTGAACTGAATAGACTTCCTTATGTGTGACACGTGTAAACATGTGTAGATCGCACTTTGGAAATCTCAAGCTGCAACTCTCGTTCTACAAACGCCATATCTGAATGGGACCTTAAGCTGAACTCTCAAATTGTTGAGATACCCTTGCAATAGGGCCCCTTTGCACTGCAAGAGTTAAATGTTGGTTAAGTCTGGGGGAGGAGGAATAAGGTGTAATACTGGCCCTACTCCTCACTCCTCTTCTCTCCGCTGCTCTGAGGATAGGTGGTCCTCACTGTTCTCAGGTACAATACAAGTCTTACATTGTACCCAATGATGTTATTGCGCAACCACCAGCCAGAGCTTCTTAGGGCAGCGGACACACAGATGGCGAGAGTGGGCTGGAGCAATTAATAAGGGAAGTATTGCACTTTATTTCTCTTTAGAACCAGGAAACTGCAGGTCATGTGATTGCACACATCACCTTCAGGATCTGGAAACTGCAGGTCATGTGATTGCACACATCACCTTCAGGATCTGGAAACTGCAGGTCATGTGATTGCACACATCACCTTCAGGATCTGGAAACTGCAGGTCATGTGATCGCACACGTCGCGTTCAGGATCTGGAAACTGCAGGTCATGTGATCTCACACGTCGCCTTCAGGATCTGGAAACTGCAGGTCATGTGATCGCACAAGTCGCCTTCAGGATCCGGAGCATTGCAGGAATGGCCGATTCCAACCTATAGGTATGACTTTACAGTTCAGGCTCCCTCGTGCTCTTCCCCTCTAATGATTCAGCCATGTTTAGAAGTAGACCCAGAGTTAAAACCACATGACTCAGTTCAGTAATGACGTGACCCAGGTGTAAATAGGTGCCATGGCAGACTGGCCCTGAAGACTTTATTATCTCAGTGTACTATAATCATTTTGTTTGGTTGTCAAGTGATTGCTGGTGTCCTGATTGTGAACCAGCCACAAAGTAGGACTTTTTTTTTTTTTTTTTTATTGAAAACTGCTGACTGTGCCACACTAACCAGTATATCTATCTGATCCCTTTTAGAACTGGATGAAACTTTAAAAGAGATTGATAAGAAACGAGAAGCCATGAGACTCAGCAAGGAGGGTGAGTGATTGCTATGATCTGCCACCAAATCTTTACTGCTGGTTCATTGTACATCTGGCTGAAGCTGGGAAGGGACTGCTGTAGATAGCCATTGGTTATTGGTATCTTCATCCAAATCCTTTCACTTTATGCCCCATACACACGTGCAGATTATCTGCAGACTTTTGTCTGCAGACTTACCAAAACCATATAATATGAGGTCAAACCTAAACACTTTCAATTTGTATGCAATCCGGCAGGCCCTTGCACTACATAGAAAAGGTAAGTCTGCAGACAAAAGTCTGCAGATAATCTGCACGTGTGTATGGGGCATTAGTTTTGATAAAAGTAATGATTGTGTTTATTTTTTTGGGTGGGGAAGGGGCTGTAATTTCCCCTGATTTCATGTCATGGAAACAGGACGTGGGAGAACATCTCCGAAGTTGGGGCAAATCCCCTCTTAGACATGTCACTGATACAGGTGCTGCCATTGGAATAGTTCATTTCCTCTCTTCTGATGACAATCCTGCAATATTGAATTTCCCTTCTCTTCCTGTCTCATTGACAATGGTCATCAGAACAGATGGATGGGGGAATCTCCCCACAAGGACACATTTGCAGGGAAAATCTTTTAATGTCTAAGGGTACCTTAACCCACCTGTACTAATCAGTCTCTGTTCTTATGGGGTTCTGCACACTTGTGCTTATGGCACATTGCAGTGCGTTGTGCTTGGCATACTGCACTGCACCTGTCAGACTTGGCAGTGCAGACGAGGTGAAGATCATATCTCCCATAAACGCAAAGCTGTATTGTAAAAAGGAAGATGGCCAAGCAGAGTTCCACTCCGTCAGTATGCATCAGAAGCCAAATCCACCCAAAATGGAGCTTTAGTTTCTGCAGCATGGTTTTTAAATTGAATGGCATGCTGGCTTTCTTCATGTCACAGGACAGTTGTGAAAAAAGTCAAGTCAGAACTCTTGAATTCTGAAAGAATTGAAGTGATTGCATGAGACAGCCAGGCAGCTGGCATTTTTAGGCCCCCATGCACATGGACGTACGCTATGGCAGCGAGCTCCTTCGTAAAAAGTGGTCCATATTGCATTTCAGCTCATTTTGACATGCATGCACTTGTGGCTGTATGAGCTGGATGCACCTGCACTGCCTATTTATATGTCAGCCCTCAAAAAGTAATTCACACAGCAATGCAGAGCAACCTTGCCTTCCCTCATTCTGCATCACCGCATGAGGGAATCTTTCAGGGCCAACATGTAAACCATTGAGTGTAATCGGTAGCAGCACAGACTCCGAACGACATGAAGCCAAGTTCATTCTGCTCCTGCACTGTCCCTGCTGATTATATGCTGGGTCCTAAGCAGTGACCTATAGGGGTTGATTTACTAAGATTGGAGCCTGCAAGATCTGGTGCAGCTGAACGTGGTAGTCCAACAACTTCTAACGTTAGGTTGTTCAATTAAGCTTTGACAATAAGCCCCCCATTCACACCGGTGCAACTTGTCAAGTGATTTGACAGTTTAAAAGTACATGACAAGTCGCACACTATTTCTACCTATGGAACCGATCAAATTGGTGCGACTCTGACACTATTTTTGGCGACTTGCATAGACTGTGAATGAAGTCTCATAGATGTTGGCAAGCCGCAAATTAAATCCCACTGACCGGCGGCTTTGATATTGCGCTGAAGTAGCCACATTCAGTGTGAACGGTTGTAAACCCTGGAAGCTGATTGGTTTCAATGCAGAGCTGTACTAGATTTTTCACTCTCCAGTTTTAGTAGATCAACCCCATAGGGTCTATTTACATTTACATTGTATGCATGTAATCACTATCACACACACGTTTACATATGTACAATTGTAAAATACAGTCTAAATCAGACTGTGACACAGATTTGTCTAATTAGCTAAAGGCTGCAGACCTGTGTGCATGGGTCAATAGATTACAATGCTGCTAGATTCCGTTCTGTATAAATTGCCAGGGTTAATGCAGGAAATTGGACATTTGCAGCCTAATTAGCCAGGAAAAAAGACAAACTGATTTCTCCATCCACACAATCAAGGTGAATAGAGGAATTCCCCCTCTACTGTGCTGTATTCTGATATCGGGAATTCTTTGCTTTCAGAATCCATTGATCAGTGGTTGTAACAAACTGGCTGCTGTCACTGATTTAGAGACATTTTCCAGCAAGTGGGAGCAACCACACATGAATCAAAATCCAGCCAGTCCATGCTAAACCGGCCAAATTTTGATCCATCTATGGCCGGCTTTAGAAGGAAACAAAGTTTTTGGAGCTTAAAGTTGTTTTAAGGCTGGGTTCACACTGGGGTGGCTTCAAAGTCCGTGCAGCGCCACTTCAGCGGGGCTTGCATACGACTTCTCTAATAGAAGTCAATGCAAGTCGCCCCCAAAGTAGTGCAGGAGCCTTTTTCTAAGTCGGAGCGACTTGAGTTGCTCCGATGAGAATGGTTCCATTGCACTGAATGGAGCGTGACTTGTCAGGTGGCTAAGTCGCCTGACAAGTTGCCCCAGTGTGAACCAGGACTTAAGGCAGAAGGGGTGTTTTTATTTTTTTTTTTAATTTACCTTACTGCATTCTATACAGTAAGGTAGAAAAACCTTCTGCATGCAGCTTCCCACACAGGTAAATACTTACCTAAGCCAAATCTTGATCCTGCGATGTATTTTTAACATGTTTGTTATTTTAACTAAACAAAAAAAAAAAAAAAGGAAGGAAGCTTGAACCAGCTGCTCGCTGTTGCCGTTTCATTTTTCTCACGGTCACAAAAACACCATTTATTCTAAAGCCCCGTACAAACGCGTCGAAAATCGGCAGGGAATTTTCGTCCGCCGATCAATCTGCCGATTTTCGGCTTGTTAGTATGATGCTTCCGACAACCGACTCCGACTTTTCGGCCGAAAAAAATCTGGTGTGCAGGCTATAACATTTTTGTCTGCCGTCAAAACACGGCCGATTTTCCATCAGTCAGTACAGATTTCGACAGGGAAAAATCTTATGAGCAAGACTGGGCATGCTCAGAGAAGAAAGAACACAAAGAAAGCAAACCAACACATGACATCACTTCTGAAGTAGAATTTTGTTGGACGAGAAAATTCGTGTGCAGTCTAGGCACATTCCAACCAACAAAACAACACTGGACAAAAGACGTACGACCGGTCGGCCGATAATCGTTGCGTGTATACTAGGCTTTAGAGTCTGAATTCTTCTTTTTTAGTCTCATCGAGTTCTGATGAAAGAAGCTGAGTTTGGCCCCCAAAATGTGTTTGTTTTTTTTTTTTTTTGTTTTTTTTTTTTTAAGTTGTTTTGAAGTAAAGCCCCTTTCACACTGCGACTTGGGACTGCACTCCATGATTTCCAGTAAGTACCACTCATATCTGTGCAACTTCAAAGTAGTCTCTGCACTACTTTGGTCCGACTTTGATGCGTTTTGAGGTACATAGGCATTGCTTAAAAGTCCATTCAAAATCGTGCAACTTTTTTAGGTCACACAAGTGTGAAAGGGGCCTACAGTTTTTTTTTTTTTTTTTTTGTTTTTTGGGCTTGAATGTTAGTGTGGTGCTTCACTTCTATATTTATTTATATCCATCAGATATCAAGGTGATTGTTGAAATCTTTAGGTATGCGGAAGCTGCCAGCTTCATATTCTCTATCTCTTAAATTGTGCCAAACTTGGGCTCCAGCGCTAGTAATCTGCAATTTGAAACTGGTTTCTAAGGCTCTATTCACACTTGTACGACGCCAAAGTTGCACAGACTTTGGATGGGTGCAACTTGGATACAACTTTGGCTTTGACCAGTGATAATGGGCAACTGTTGCACACAAGTTGCATTGTGTAACATTCAGGTACAACTTTCTTGCAACGTCTGAGGGTTAACATTGAAGTCTGTGGCTCTCAAGTTGCATTAAAGTTGGACCAATGTAGCGCATAAACTACTTTGAAGTTGCTGAAACTTTAAGTCACGTATATATTAATGGTTATTGGAAAACATGGGGAACAACTTGTCATGCAACTTTGATGTCCAATGTTGCATGACAAATTGCACAAGTGTGAATGGAGCCTTAATGGGACCTGATGTGTGGGATCTTCAATTACCCAGTATTGCCTACTTTGTGGTCCTGTCAAGATGCAGATGTGCCATGTTAACCATTACTATCAACTCCCTTTGGTGCGTCTGCCATAATTCTCTTTGCAGGTGCTTAATAGCAGTCTATCTAAATGTACTGCAAGCATTAAAGTGATGCTAAAGTCGTGTTTTTTTTTTTTTTTTTTTTAATATATAACAAAACATGTTCTACTTACCTACTCTGTGCAGTGGTTTTGCACAGAGCAGCCCAGGCCCTCCTCTTCTCGGGTTCGGCTTCTGCTCTCCTGGCCCCTCCCTCCTGTTGAGTGCCCCCACAGCAAGCAGCTTGCTATGGGACACCCGAGCCGCAGCTCCCTTGGTCCATTCAGACACGGAGCTGCGGCTGGGTCCACCCCCCTCTCTCCTCATTGTCTCACTGACTTTGACAGCAGTAGGAGCCAATGGTGCTTCAGTGCTGTCGCAGCCAATAAGGAGGGAGAGTCCCGGACAGCCGAGTCTTTCGTGCACATCGCTGGATCGAGATTGGGTTAAGGTAATTAAATGGGGGGCTGCTGCACACAGAAGGTTTTTTTTTATCTTAATGCATAGAATGCATTGAGATAATAATAAAAAAAAAAAACAAAAACCTTCTGCCTTTACAACCACTTTAACCACCTCCCACCCGGGCCATTGTACATATACGGCCGGGTGGGAGTCTCGTCCTTCTGATCGGACGTTCCGGAACGTCCTTCAGAAGGAGAGAGATCGCGCCGCTGCGCGTGCCCGCTCGATGTGCCTGTGTCCCTAGGACACAGAGCAACAAGATGCGGCAGGAGGGCCCTGTGATTGGCCCTCCTGATCACATGACGGCTGTGTCCAATCACAGCCGTCATGTAATGTAAACACAGCCGTTGTAACGGCTTCGATCTCTTCTCCTCCTGACAGATCCTGTCAGTGAGGAGAAGAGGAGAGGATCGGTGCTGCAGCCGGGGGGATCAGTGAGTATTTCGAATTACTCACTGATCACAGGGGGGGTCTGTGCTGGTAATCAGATGATTGATTACCAGTGCAGCCCTGGGGGGAGGGGGTGCCACTAGAGCCACCAGGGATGCCCACCCATGACCACCAGGGATGCCCACCATGGCCACCAGGGATGGCAAACAGGGCTCAGAGAGCCTGCTAGTGGTGCCCCCCTATCAGTGCTGCCCACCAATGCCATCTATCAGTGCCGCCCACCAGTGCCCATTATTGCCCATCAGTGCCGCCGATCAGTGCCCATCAGTGCCGCCGATCAGTGCCCATCAGCGCTGCCTATCAGTGCCCATCAGCGCTGCCTATCAGTGCCCATCAGCGCTGCCTATCAGTGCCCATCAGCGCTGCCTATCAGTGCCCATCAGTGTCTCCTCATCAGTGCCTGTCAGTGCGGCGTCATCAGTGCTCATCAGTGCAGGAAAAAACGTATCTATATTTACAAAATTTTATAACCTAAACAAAAAAACTTTTTTTTTTTTTTCAAACTTTTTGGTCTTTTTTTATTTGTGCACCAAAAAAGAAAAAACCTGGCGGTGATCAAATACCGCCAAAAGAGAGCTCCATTTGTGGGGAAAAAATGACATAAATTTGGTTTAGGTACAGTGTTGCATGACCGCGCAATTGTCATTCAAAATGCAACAGCGCTAAAAGCTGAAAATTGGTCTGGGGAGGAAGGGGGTTTAAGTGCCCAGTATTGAGGCAGTTAAGAGAGAAGTATGGACTATGTTTTTTTTTTTTTTTTTTGTGTTACAGGCGTGAACTTCCTTTTGCATTCCTGTGACCCAGAATCAGCCAACAGTGGGCTAAAATCCTGTCAGCTGATGTCACAGAGCTGCTTTAGGCTTTTAAGGATCCCAACCATATTGTCAGGAATCACCCAAAAGCCTGATTGGCAGCTGGCTCAGCCTCTCAGCAGCCCCTTCACAGCTGGGCAGAGCAGAGTGGTGACAGACAGTCACTGTGCTCTGCTCAGAGCGGACCCAAGAACTGAGCAATCAGCTGTCATGTGATCGCTCAGTTCTCGATCTTCGAGCTAGTGCAGGACAGCTGTAGTATCACACACCTGCAGCCATGGAGAGGAGTATGCAGGTTTGTTCTTTTCAACTCCAAATGTCTCCTTTTTAAGCCCATCAGAATTGACTTAATTTATGCAAATTATTTCTTTTAAAAAAACTACACAGCCTGCAGTTTTTGACATCCTCCTGAAAATGCTAGCTACCTGGCTGTCTCTGGCATCGGTACTTTGAGTCACTGACTTGGGAGAAGTATGCAGATCAAGCAAGTCAGAGTGAAGTTTATAAGTCCTGACCAGCATACTTTTTTTCTGAATCATTGACGCAAGAGGATCAGTATGACAGCTTGAAATGAAGCTGAAGTAAACAATGGAGTCCAATGAACCTTCTGTACCCAGTGTGCGTATTCGTTTACGTCTGAGTGATATCTTGCGGCCCCAACTTCTGTTGGTTTCACACCTTCTGCTTGCATTCTCAGTATCGAGTCTCAAACTTTCTCCAGCTTTGTCTGCTCCCTCGAGGTTTCAGAATGGTTCATTCTTTTTAAAGAAACCTACACTGAGGAAAATACAAAAGGTTCCGGTGCTGAACCCCTTATGATGCTAGTTGCCTGGCTGTCACAGGGTTCAGTAGTTCCTGAGTCAATCCACTGCAGCAGACAGCCAGTCAAATTGGATATTCTGATCTGCATATTGTCTTGGGATAATTTATTTAAAGTGAAATTACAAACTTAAAACTTACTGTGCTTAAAAATGTTCCCTCGTAGTCTTCTGCTAGTTATCCTGCCTAAAAGAATTACAGACACCGCCTGGTCTTTCCGCACCACTGGTTTACCACATCAGACCTGAAGGAGACTGTTCTCGGTTCATATGTTATGATATACCTATACACACCGTGTGTATGTGAGTACAATCATTGTCATTTTTAACTTGTGTAGCACTGTCCCCATAGGACTTGCTGTGTGATGACTTCTTGGGTCTCCTCTGATTACCTGCAGACAGTCACTAGGGGACAGTTCACTCATCCATCCTTACTCCTGTTTGCTTGTTACTCAATGATGGGGGTTTTGGTTTTATATTTATTTATTTTTATATTTATTGTGGAACTTGGATGGGAGAATGGAAAAGTGGGATACTCCAACTTGAACTATCTACAGTTGATAAGGACAAATCTCACTTGGCCTCACCAGGTTATTTGTGGAAGCGGTCACACTGCTTTAACCATACTGCCACTTGTATGGAAGAATTAGGTCCTCTTGCTCTCTCTAGCAGCAGACTTGTTTCAACTACATTATCTTCAGAACACTCTCTAGTATCCCCTTGACTGACACCCATCCACTGACTCTTCCACTGAAGGGATGGCCCCTTCAAGACAGGCCCCATAACACAGATCTGTACTCGCTGTAGGCAGAATCAGATCCTTTCCAGTGTCTCCCTTCCAGTCGGCTCTGCAGGACATCTGGGCTCAACTTCTATCTGACATGTCGGCCCTCAGTTCGACCACCTGAGGCCGCATGGCAGCTTCTACAGAGGAGGGACAGCCACCCCCTCCCTCTGGGACCCTGCTCTCCAGCTGAAAGTCCCTGAACACATGTGCCCTTGGCATTTATACAGTATCCCAGCGTGCACCAATGCACTTTTCGCGGCCAATCACCAGGGCTGTACTAAATGCATGTGCACTCATTTGTCAGGTTTCCTCCCCATTGGACCAGTATGAAACACTTAATACAAACTGAGTTGCACCTGAGCACCATGTGCAGACTTTACTAGCAGGTCCTGCTCCTCTGGTAGGCCCAAGAACAATCTAGATTTACCTGGCAAATCTCTCTGGTAAGCAGAAAAGATCCAAAAATGATATTCTCTCTTCTAGCACCTACCTAGGTGGGTGCTACACTTGGAATAAAAATTGCTATGGTAATGCGCTAGGTCAGGGCACCCTTCTCTTGCTATTATTTTACTTATCCTACCGACCCTGTAAAAAAGTAAGACTTGCCTATTTTGAGTCTGGTCTGGTCACATGATACCACAGCTTTGGCTCCCCTGTGCAGTGAGTGGCAGCTGCAGGGGAGAGGAGGGAGCGCCGACAACAGCTGGGCCATGAGAGCGTATTGGGGATCTCACAGCTCCCAGAATTCGCAGCCATTGTCAAGTGCTCTCTCCTTTCCCCTGCAGCTGCCGCTCGCTGACACACAGGGGTACAAATGACTGGAGTGGACAAAAAAGGTAAGTATACAGATCTTTCTTGCACAGGGTAGGTAGGAGCAGGGGGAGGGAACATTTGTAAGCATAATTAGTGCAAAGATTGGTACACACGATCCGAATATTGGCCAGTTCAGCAGGAACCAGCCAACATTTGGACAGTGGGTACAGCTGCCTGTTTGACATGCTGGTCCCATGACTAATGGGCATGCTGGAAAACCAGCATCTGACCACCAGCAGCCAATGTTTGCCAGCATTGATCAGTTTGTTCTGGCATTGAGGTCGGAACTCATTAGCACAGTGGGAGGAGATTGCTGCACTAACGTCGCTTGTTTTCGATACGATAATAGTACGATAATTTTGTTTTTTCGTTCAGCCTGCTGGGTTGAATGAAAAAAACACTTAGTTTGTGTATCCAGCTTTAGGATTGAATTCCACTTAAATATTAAGTCACTGGCCAGGCAACTAACATTTTCAGAAAGAGCTATCGGCAGCAGAAGGCCAAGGGTTTTTTGGCACAGGTAGAGCCAGAGGAGATCGATTTAATAAAGGTATACTCACATTTTTTTCTGTGGCCGCACTCTTATTGGAATGCCTAGTTTGAGTCTTTTATGTTTTGTGGTTGTAGTGATTGCTTTATTTTTTGTTTTTACTGCAGTTTGGGATCATTCTTTGTTTTTACTTGAGTTGATATTGTCTTTGGACTATTGATTAGATGTGAAGTGATATGGAATGTGTTGTATAGCTTATTCTCTTTACATGCAGATTGTTGCTAGGAGGGGGGTTGTTGTGCAAATGTTGTTTTTTTGTTTTTACACAATGTCTTGTATACTAGCGTGGTTTAAAGCAGGGATTTCCATACTACGGCCCTCCAGCTGTTGTGGAACTACTCTTCCCATGAGGCGCTGTAAAACTCTGACATTCACAGACATGACTAGGCATGATGGGATTTGTAGTTCCTGAACAACTGGAGGGTCTAGTTTGGAGACCCGCTGGTTTAAAGGATAAGTTCGCCTTTTCGAAAAATGTTGCACTTATGTTACTAATGGACCACCCAGTCCCACACCCGATCCCTTGTCCCAGCCCCTCCTCCACTAACTCACAATTTTAACAAAACGTAACCGCGTGGGCCCCTTGTTCACCGTCCTCTGTGAATGGGAAAACTACAAGGTCCAACAGGCTTTGGGGCTGTCCAGCTTGTGGCTCTCAAGGAACTACTACAGAGTTGTGGAGCGCTGTAGTATATCCTTTCTTCCTGCCAGATTGCATCTTCTTGCCCGTACGATGTAAGGGCACACAAATAAACTGACAGGTCTGCCAGAGACCTATATGGCATCAGTGATCTGATCGCTGGTGCAATGCTTTAGAAGCTTCAGATACAAAAATACTACGATAATAACTACAAAGAAAAGTGCATTTATTTTTTGTTAAAAGGTGAACTAATCCTTTATTCTCCATCCATCCACCCAGTCCTGGGGTCCCTTTACATGCCCAGAGAGGCTGGATGGACTTATTGATCACATGACCACTGATTGCCTGTCCCAGTGGTCAGTTGTTTGGGAACCCGTCTGTTAGCTCATGGTCGTGACTAGAGACTGAGAGCTGTCTGAGGCTTGGTGACTGTGCTAGGAGCATGCCCTCAGCACAGAAACCTCTGCCGTCTATGGATGCCTATGTACAGCATGTGGATGTTAGTCTACCCTCTTTGCTGCCGCACATGTGTTACATGGGCTGCAAAGGGTTCAGCTAGCCATACACAGCTAGATTTTCTGTTGCCTGCCGAAGATAAAAATAATGGGGCCCCATACAGTCTACCTGACAGGGCCCCTTTCAGCCCCACCCTCAACCCCACCCCTTGCCCCGCTCCTGATCACATGTAAAAATCTGACAGGCAGGTTGTACCCAAGTCGACTTATTTGGATACAATCAGCCGTCCATTTTTCAGGCGGACCAGATCTGACCCTCCATTCACTACTGTAGAGCGATATACATGGACCTGTGTCTACTTCCAATCTGATCCGCTAAACAAAACCGAAGGGGATTAGTTCTCCTCTAGCGGATCGGATTGGAGGACAGTTGGCTGTAAACAGACAGCCAGTTTGTTTACACCAGCCATCCTTAGTGCAGGGGCTGTGCCTGTTCTGCATAAGCTAAGTGAACACGGACCTGTCATCTGCCCACTTCACTCAACGGTGGATCAGCGGACAGATCCCCCAATGAACAAGCGGATTCCGCTCCCTGTGAAAGAAGCCTTGATAACACACAGCAACACTGGCAGGTTAAGATCATCAGCATTATGATAACACACAGGCAGCAGTCAGCAGGTTCTCTGTCACAGTGTGTCACATAGCATGGCTGTTGGGTGCTGACCGTGTTAACTTATGACCAATAGGTTAACAAAATCACCCAACAGCCATGTTATGTGACACACTGTGACAGAGAACCTGCTGACTGCTGCCTGTGTGGTATAGATGGTGACATTATAGTTATGTACAGTGCACTGCAGTATATCTTTTACCCACCCCTGTGCTGCAGCAGCCACAATGAATTCTGGCTTCCCTTCTCCTCCTGGGCGCGGTCAGCTGCCTTATGCCGCCGCCCGCCTCCCAGTCTCTCGCTCTCCCATCTTTTAGTCCGCCTATTGAGTGGGAAGCTGAGTGAAGGAAAATCACTGCGCCAGGGAACAAAAATGGGCAGCGGCAGGCGGCCGGGACTTTAGGCAGCCGGAACATGTAGAGCGGGCATGGAATGCATTGCACATGCACCCGAACATGACAAAAAGTCCCTCTGCTCTAACCAGCACAGATCACCAGAGAGGGGCCAAGAAAATAGTAATATTAATCTCCCCTAAGCTAGACGTAGCTGCTAAGCGTGGGTGTAATTTTAGAAAGCCTGTTTTTTTTTTTCAATATTCTGCACTGACTGTTTGTGAGGCTTTCCGGTCACCCCTGGAGAGCTGAGAACGTCGGGCCCAGTAAAACAGAGCCGGTTGTACTGGCTTATCAGTGGCTCTGGCTGAAGGAATCTCCCCTGCCCACTAATGCGCAGGTTCTGCCTGAATACAGTGACTGCATTTGATAGTTTGGTCATTTGTTTTATTGGACTTTAACCACTTGCCGACTTCTAGGACCCATTACAGGACCCAGAAGATTGCCCGGCCACTAAGGAAGCGTAGCACGACTCGCGCATGCGCAGTGCCCACCCCTCTGTGAAGCCGCAAGCTGTCACAGCCAGGTGCCCACACTTGTGCTGCCCGAGCGGACGTCCGCATCGCTGGATCGTGGGACAGGTAAGTGTTTGTTTAGTGAGCAGCTACACTTTTTTTTGTAGCTGCTGACTTTTAATAAACACAAAAACAGCTGGAGCTCCGCTTTAAAGTGGTTTTAGCATTGCCTGTCTGCAGCTGTGTTGGTCTCTCTCCCTTGTATCACAGGACAGACTGAGCGCAGCGGACTCAGCAGTGCCCCTACACTTGTGCCCCAATAACCCACGTCTTGTTATGGTGGCGCACGCAGCAGAGGAAGAGCGGACATCGTCGGTGGGGGGGTTACACTCAGCGGCACCTGTGCTTTGTGAAAAGAACCGAAGTCCAGCTAACACTTTTAAGCAGTTGATAATTGTTTCTGATTGTATTTTTAACAGTAGGTTCAGATATATTTTAGTTTGTAACTAATAATCCAAAAGTCTAAGGATGTATTCACACTTGTGCGATCTGTCATGCAGCTTTGGACATCAGAGTCGCATGACAAATTGCGCACCATTGTTTTCAGTGGCAATCGTTCAAATCACTGTCGCTTAGATACATAAAACATAATGTTGAATCAAAATCGCACCAATAGTCGCATCAAAGTCGCACTCAAGCCGCACTGAAAATTTTGCAACTTTGAAGAAAGGAGCCTTATAAATAGCTTGTATGCCTAAGTGCCGGTTCACATATGTGCGGCTGCGGTGATCGCATATAATATCGGAGTGCACTGCTCCTTCATTACATGCGATCCGGTGTGCAGTGCGAATTCAGCCATACACTCTGTATGGCTAAATTCGCACTGCACCCGCAGCAAAGACGCACAGGACCCTTTTTTTGAGCCGCATCAGGATCGGATCGCACAGTGGTTCACACTTGTGCGATCCGATCCTGTGCGAACTGTAAGATCGCACTGCGATATGTGATCAAACTGGGGGTATCGTTAAGATTACATTGACACCCCTAGCGTATCGCATATGGCAGTGTGAACTGCCAAGGGTGCGTTTGCGATGCGGGAACAGGCTGCGAATTCGCAGCCTTCCCGCATCGCATAAGTGTGAACCGAGCCTTAAGCTGGCCATTGATAGAATGTTGAATAACATTTCTTAGGAAAATTTGTACAAAAAATTCTCAGAACTTTGGAATGCCATTTGTAAGATTTTTTTTATTTTGGAATTGGCTTGGAACTAGCAATGTATTATCAAATGAAAACCACATACACTGTCAGAAATTCGATTTTTCCATCCTGTTCCTTCTAAATTTTTGTCACTGCAGTCCAAAAGAAACGTCAATTTCACTAACTATTGATTCGTGAAACTTTTTATAGAACATTCTTTTCCTTAGAAATTTCCAGCTTGCGGGCTCGCTCACACTATGTGCCGTGACCTGTGTTTTTTCACACTGGATAAATGCAGGTCACCACTAGAGAACTTACAAAACAGTTGTCTGTGTCCTGTTCATACCACAGTGCTGGTGTATTGCAGTGTGGAGCAATGCAGCGTTTCTGCTTCTTTCTGCACTGGATGCTGCTGGATGTCACCGCACAACACGCCACGTTCCTGTACACTGACATGTATGAAATAAAGTTGGAAGAAACGGCAGTGTGATGCGCTGAAACACACATCATGTGGCTCCCTGCCAGAGCCAGACAAAGCTAGGGTAAACCTATATAAAAGCTTTTTCCATTATATTAGTTTATGGGTGGGTTAGAACCCTTGTCCAGTTTGTTTTTTGGCCATCTGTGTCGCATTCAATATATTTCAATGTTTTCTTGTTCTGTAAACGCAACAGGGGAAGAAACCCCACAGTACCTCTCCATTGGAAAATTTCCCCTGTATTACTTTTCAGCTGACGGCTTCTCTTAGTAAAAGCATCTAACACAAAAACACTGGTTAGGCACACAGGTAACCCTTTGATCACCCTACCCCTTCCCAGTCAGTGTCATTAGTACGGTGACATTGTATGTATATATACATCACTGATCACTGGTTCCCGAAAGTGTCCGATTGCCGCAATATCGCAGTCCTGCTATAAGTCACTGATCACCGCTATAACTAGTATAACAAAAAATTCCAGTATATATCCTATACTTTGTAGATGCTATAAATTTTGCGCAAACCGCTCAATCTACGCTGCTTGGAATTTTGTTTTACCAAAAATATGTAGCAGAATACATATTGGCCTAAATTCATGAAGAAATTAGATTTAAAAAAAAAATTTTATTGGATATGTTTTATAGCAGAAAGTAAAAAATAAAGTTTCTTTTTTCTTATTTCAAAATTGTCAGCCTTTTTTGTAGCACAAAAATAAAAACCACAGCAGTGATCCAATACCACTAAAAGAAGGCTCTATTTGTGGGAAACAACAAACTTTATTTGGGTACAGCGTTGATTGCGCAATTGTCAGTTAAAGTAACGCAGTGCCGTTTTGCAAAAAATGGCCTGGTCATGAAGGGGGGTAAATCTTCCGGAGGTCAAATGGTTAAGCACATAAGGTGTGAACAAGGCCTTAGTGGTTTGGTTTTAAAGGCTGAAGGTTTTTTTTTTTACCTTCATAAATTCTGTGCATGAAGGTAAAAAAACCTGTTTGCAACGGCCCCCCTAGCCACCCAAATCCATCGATTGTTCTCGATCACCTTGATTGTCACGGGACCCTCACTCCTCAATGGCTGAAACAGGCAGTGAGGCAGAGGAGAAGGGGGACGGGGTCAATCCCCGCGGCTCTGTGTCTTTTATAAACTCATAGAGCAGCATCTCAGGAGCGAGCACACAGCGTTGCCCCCAGGGCAAGCTGGTTTTTCTGGGGGCACTGCTCGAAGGGGAGGAGCCAGAAGCTACATTGGGGTACCCAAAAAAAAGAGGATCGGAGCTGCTCTGTTCAAAACCATTACATAGAGCAGGTAAGTATAAGACCCCGTTCACGCTGGGGCGACCTGGTCGCCTGACAGGTCGCCGTAGGTCGCCTGCCATAGAGAAGCTGTGGACCCGTTCTAATAGGAGCGACACAAGTCGCTCCGACTTAGAAAAAGGGTCCGGAGCTTCTTTGGGGCGACCCGGAGCGACCTTCATTGACTTCAATGATATGAAGTCCGTGCCAGCCGCTCCGAGGTCGCGGTGCAAGCTGCGCACCACGACCTGTGAGGTCGCCCCGGCAAGTATCGTCGCCCCTGTGTGAACGGGGTCTAACATGTTTGTTGTTTTTGTTTTTAAAAAAAAAATAAAAAAAATGAATGTTCTAGTAACATGCAGGCAGAAATGTATCTTTGTTCCTCTAATTTGACTTTTATTTGTTCAACTCTTGACTCCCCACCTTGATAATTAAAGGAGTTGTAAAGTCAGAAGGTTTTTTATCCTAATGCATTCTTTGCAATAAGATAAAAAGCCTTCTGTGTGCAGCAGCCCCCCTTATACTTACCTGAGCTCATCTAGATCCAGCAATGTTGCAGGCGTGTCTCGGCTGCCCAGGACTCCCCTACTCATTGGCTGAGACAGCAGTGCTGCGCCATTGGCTCCTGCTGCTCTCAATCAAAGTCAGTTAGCCAGTCAGGAGAGAAAGGGGGCCAGGCCGCGATTCCTTGTCTAAATGGAGACGGGGAACTGTGACTCGGCTCAGGTGCCCCCATAGCAAGCAGCTTGCTGTGGGGGAACTTAACAGGAGGGAGGAGCCCCGAATAGGAAGATCTGGGCTGCTCAGAGCAGGTAAGTATAACATGTTCATTATTTTTAACTAAAAAAAGATGAGACTTTACAGTAAAATCACTTTAAAGGTTACCTGAGGTCTGGCAGTTGGTGGCCTGGCAGCTATCCAACCCAACACCTGGTCTTGCAGCTTCTGAGTGTGCATAACTGCATCAAATAACACAACCCCAGAGTTGAGGAATGTAAACAAGGACTGAACTTTGTTAGTTGATACTTTCTACACCCGTAGGCCTCATCCTAGACTCTCCTAGACTCCTATCCTGGCAGCAAAGTTTAGGCAGAAAAAACACTTGACACTTGTAAACTTACGTAAACATATGTAGGAGTGCTTGGGCTTTAAGTTCATTGGCCAGAATAATTTATTGAAATTAATTAACGCTCAAGTGCTAAACGTGCCTAGTGCTTTTCTCTTTCGTTCATTGACAGACACAGCTCCTGATTTTCTTGACCGTTGGGTTATACTGCCCCATACAGGAGTAGGACACTAGGCAGAAAAATAACTTGACTATGCCTTTGGGGAGTCCCAGGAGGTATACCCCCCCCCCCTCTCTCCTATAGGTTCTCAGTTTTTCTCTGCCTGGTCAGGAGTAAGGACTTAGTTTTTTGCTGGTATCTCTGGTCCTGGCAATTTTTTTTTATTTTTTTTTCCAATAATCAACTGCTGGACTGGGCGACGGGCTGGATAATCTAGATTCAGTGGTCACCTCAGTCTGGCCAGCGAGTGCGCGCAGACCTTGGCTTCGTGCTATATCGGCTGTGACAAAGCCCCGCTGGACGGGGACTTGCCTACGAGTTAAACGCCTCACGAGGTTGCATATGACCGGGTCTCGGCCTGTAACGCAGCGTTCCTCCTGGCTGATAGCCCCCCCTACCATTTAGATGGGGAGAAGGTTCTGTCTGGAGCGGTGCCCGTCTGGTTACTGGTATTGTGAGTAGCTATCCCCCCCCCCCTCCCCCTTGAGGGTTTTGGGGTGGATGCAGGCCCCTCCCTGGAACGGTCGGATCCCTGGGTTCCCCTTCTTCCTGTTAGCCGCCCCTGTGGGTCATCTGTCCCCCACCCCCCCCCCCCTCCTCCTATATGCAGTTTATCTGTGATGCCTCTTTGAATGCAGCTCCCCAGGTTTCTAGATCGTCTGTTTCGGCAGTGGTCCTTAGGCGTGTTTTGTGGCTCAAATATTGGTCTGCAGACCAGACCTCTAAAAAAAAAAAAAAAAAAAAAAAACGCCTTAACTGACCTTCCTTTAAGAGGAGATTGCCTGTTTGGAGATACCCTGGATGACATCACTTAGGGTCTCACAGGAGGGAAGAGCACCTTTCTTCCGCAGGCTAGTAAAGGTAAGGACCCTCATCGCAGACGTGGCTTGTCCTTCTTGGCTCACAAAGTTTTTTTTTTTTTTCATCCCTCAGGGTTGGCTGACAAGGCTTCAAAGCCTTTCAAGATTTCTTAGGGAGGATCCAAGCGAACTTGGTCTGGCAAGTCCAAAGCGTGTTTCTCCAGACCCGCAGACAAGGCTCCTTCATGAAGGTGCATCCTCACCCATGCCTGGGGTGGGGGGACGTTTTCGCTGGTTTCTGGACCCGTGGATCTCCTTGGTGCAAGACCAGTGGGTCCACGAAGTGATACGGTCTGACTACAAGATCCCGTTTCGTTCTCGCCCTCTGGAGAGATTCATTGCTTTCAATGTACGTCTGTCCCTGGACCGATTGCAACACCTTTTACTTCAAGGGGTAATTGTTCCAGTTCCAACTCCAGAACTTTTTCAGGGGTTTTATTTAAACCTGTTCACGGTCCCGAAGAAAGAAGGCAAGGTGCATCTAATTCTGCATTTCAAGGCCCTAAACTGCTTTATGCGGGTACAGAAGTTCAGAATGGAGTCTGTTCACACGGTGGTGGCATCCTTGCATCAGGGGGATTTCCTTGCCTTTATCGACATTACCAAATGCTTACTTACACATTCATATGTGTCTGTCACCAACTCTTTCTCTGCTTTGCTGTGGCGGAGGAGCATTATCAGTTGTGGCGTTACCCTTTGGTCTCACCTCTGGTCCTTGGGTCTTCACAAAGGTGTTGGCTCCAGTGCTGACGTTATGTCAGCGAGGAATCGCAGTGCTGGGCTACCTGGACGACCTTCTCTTGCGAGCAGAGTTTCCTACTGCTCTGATGGACAACACTATAAGGACTCTGAGGGAGTACAGCTGGCTTCTGAATTTTCAGAAGTCTGCTTTGGTTCCTTCCTCGAAACTGGACTATCTGGGTCTGACTCTGGACTCCACTCTAGCCAGAGTGTTCCTTCCTCTGGACAAGCTCTAGAAGTTGCATGCTGCAATTCATCTCTTGCTGTCCAGCAGGTGGTTGTCTCTCCGGACTTGTATGAGCATGCTGGGCCTGATGGTTTCTACCTTTTTTGAGGCGGTCCAGTTTGCGCAGTTCTATACAAGGTCTCTGCAAAGGGAGATCTTGGCCAAATGGTGCAAGTGTCCGAAGTCTCTGGACAATCAAATCCGGCTGAGCCGAAAAACAAAAGGGTCTCTAATCTGGTGGCTTCTTTTTCCAGCTCTTCGCCAGGGAAAATCTTTTCTCCCCCTGTATTGGACAGTGGTCACCACGAATTCCAGTCTGTCTGGGTGGGGAGGAGTCCTGGGTCGGAACTTCTTCTGCGACCATTTCTAGAATGATCAGACAGACGGTGACTCAGGTCAGTTCATTTTAAGGGTCAGGTTCCTCCTTTCCCTGTAAAGGCGCACTCTACACGAGTGCTCCGTGCTTCTTGGGCCTTTGTCATCGGGCATCATTAACGTAGGTGTGCAAGGCGGCTACTTGGTCATCAGTGCACACTTTCACAAAATTTTATAGAGTGGATGTGTTGGCATCTACGGATGCCTCTTTTGGCCGCAAGGTTTTGCAGGCTGGAGCTTAGGGGGCTTGTTTCCTCTTTGGGGGTGTAATGTTTTTCAGGTGGGCTCCAGTTGTTTTGGTTGATCTCCTGTTACCTGGTTGGCTACGGTTTAGCCTTGGGAATTTTTTATTGCTGTTCCCACCCATCATGTTTGACACTGCTTTAGGACATCCCAATGGTCAAGAAGATCAGGAGCTGTGTCCGTCAATGAATGAAAGAGAAAATGGGATTTTCGACTTACCGTAAAATCCATTTCTCTGATGTTCATTGACGGACACAGCACCCACCCCTCTATTGAGTTGTATTACTTCTGACACTGCTTGTAACAAAACTGAGTACCTATAGCAGAGAGGGGGAGTATACCTCCTGGGATTGCCTATAGGTGTAGTCAAGTCCTAGTGTCGTCCTCCTGTAGGGGGCAGTATAACCCAATGGTCAAGATTAGGAGCTGTGTCCATCAATGAACATCAGAGAAATTAATTTTACGGTAAGTGAAAAATCCCATTTTTTTCTGCCAGATCGCTGCTGCTTCTGGACACACGGACTGTTTTTTACTGCCTATAAACTCCTCTATACGCCTATGTGTTCATGGACACATAGGCTAACATGCAGGGGGCATTAAAAGGCCGGAAAAAAATGCCGAGCGCCCCATGTGCTTGAGGTCATAGGAGCTTGGAGACAGCATGTTAGGCCTGGCAGTGGAAAGAGCTGAAAATGTTTAGATATAAAGTGATTGTAAAGTCTTTTATTAAAAAAAAAAAAAAAAAAAACATGTTATACTTGCCTACTTTGTGCAGTTGGTTTTGCACAGAGTGGCCCAGCTCCTCTTCTTCTCGGGTCCCTCTCCTGTGCTCCTGGCCCCTCCTTCCTGTTGAATGCCCCCACAGCAAGCAGCTTGCTATGGGGCACCCGAGCCGAGTCACAGCTCCCTGATTTGGCTTACTGACTTTGACAGCAGCGTGAGCAATCGCGCCGCGCTCCTGTCTCAGCCAATGAGGAGGGGAGTCCTGGGCAGCTGAGAATCTCCTTCAACATCGCTAAATAAAGATGGGCTTGGGTAAGTATTAAGGGGGGCTGCTGCACACAAGTTTTTTTTTTTTTTAACTTAATTCAAAAAATTCATTAAAATAAAACGAATTTTTTGCCTTTTACGATCCCTTACATTTTTTTTTTGTCATTAAAATATTAAACATGTTAGACCTACCTTCTCTATTGCACTGGTTTTGCACAGTGTGGCCCGGAACCCCCTCTTTTTGGGTCCCACGCTGCCGCTCCTGGCTCCTCCCTCCTGTCGGGTGCCCCCACATCAAGCAGCTTGCTATGGGGGAACCCGAGCCAAGCCGCTGCTCTGTGTCTTTTTATTACACACGGAACCGCAGTTCGGCCCTGCCTGCTCCATCTCCTGATTTGGCTCACTGGTTGTGATTGACAGCAGCAGGAGCCAATGGCTTCCGCTGCGGCCAATAGCCAATCAGGAGTGCGAGTCCCAGAGAGGCAAGGCTCTCGTGGTCATCACTGGATCGAGAGGGGGCTTGGGGTAAGTATTAGGGGGACTGCTGCTAGCAGAAGGTTTTTCACCTTCATGCATAGAACCTTGTACCTTTACAACCATTTTCGGCTGCCGAAATTTTGGCGTGTCTCTACTTATATCATGTATAGTATATTCATCAGTCAATACCATGTATCTTCCTTTAATCTCCAGTATAAGGCATGGTTCACACCTATGCATTTTTTTATTGATTTTTGCAGAAACGTTAACATGCTTTCTTCAGCGCTGCATTTTTGGAAAGAGTTGGGGACATTTTTAAACGCAAAACGGTGATTTTTTTTTTCTTTTTTTGTTCCATAGACTTCAATGGAGAAGCTGCAGAAAAGCATGTAGTGCATTTTTCTGCGGTTTTGCCACGATTTGCATTTTGTGTTTTTTATTCTGCCCAAAAAAAAAACATGCACTGTAGAAAGCACCAATCACAAACTGCATAGATATGAACCAAGCCTAATCTTCCCACCACTGCATGTGTGCCACACAGTTAAACACTTTCACTCATCGTGCTTTTTGGGTGTGATCTCACCTGGAATATTGGACCTCCTTAAATTACAGGTCGTCACGTATGCCATATTACCCTCAGGGGTTAATCGCCTGTCCTCTTTCCTTAAGGATTTCTCCAGGCTCCGCTCTTAAAGTAGAACTAGAGGCAAAACATTTTTTTTTTTTTCATTTTGGACAAAGCAAGGGAGAGCTAAAACCTCCCGTCAGATTTTTTTTCATTTATTTTTTCCCCTTGCAAAGATTTCCCTTCACTTCCTGTCCCATAGCCAAACAGGAAGTGAGCAGAAATCCCTGCAAATTAAGGGAATACCTTGGGGACCCCAAGGTCACCAGAACTAGTGCCCCCTCTATTATTTTTCTGGGGACAACCCAAAATTAGGGGGTTTTCTTTTACTTTCACTTTCAATGATAATGGTAAACAGAACAAATGGAGAGGGTAAATTTCCTTAACGAGGGCACAGACAGCAAAAAAAAAAACTGACAGGGGTTCTAATCCCTCTCAACTATGCAAAACTAAAAAAAAAAAAAAGTTTTTAAAAAAATGTAATATATTGCAGCTTACCAATCATTCGGCGTGGTGGCTGCATTTGTTTTTTTTTTTTTTTTTCTTAGACTTTTTCCCCCTCTGTTTTCTCCTGGTGATCAGGCCACTAACACAGCAGCACTGTCGGACTACGGGAGGAGGGGAGTATTTGTTGGACTAGCAGATTTAAACAATGCAGCTCACATTTTTATAAGCAGTTTCAGCAAAAAAAAAAGTTTTCCTTTTTTTTTTTTTTTTTTTTCATAAATAAAAGGTGATCATTGTAGCCACCCCTGTCAGTGGTAAATGGTTTGTCTAATCCCTGTATCTGATTCATCTGCAACAGAGCTTGTTCTTTTGGAAATCATACTTACTGGCCAGATCACCTGGTAAAATTATAAGAAAAAGCCAAAAAAAGAAAACGAATGCCGCCATTACATTTGGTAAGCTGCAATATGTTAACTCTTGGGTACTACTGCTTTAAAGTATGCAGTCTAACCAGCCTCTGAAGGGTTAATATTCTTCCTCCATAGATTTAGCAACAGTCCCAGCACAGGTCCATATGGCCCCATTCATATGGAGAGCATAGTTGTGTGCCCCATGCAGGGCCATCTTTTACCGGCGGGGAGATGTACTGGTGGTGCATGCATCCCCCCATTCTGTCATCCCATTGGTATCTATTGGGGGACACTGCTGCACAGATACAGGATGAGGCGTGAGACCCGCAACTGCATGTCTTGTTGGGACACATTGTCTATGCAGCCTCATGTCCCATCAGACAACAATAAGAAACGCCAGCATGGGGAAGCACACATCACCTCTGCATCCCCATGACCGTAAAAGACAGCCCTGCATTGGGTACACCGCTAATTGTCCTGTGTGAGCGGGCCTAAAACAGATACTTTGTGTTTTCCATAAAATACAGGTTTATCGTAATGGAAGATTTCTAACCGTCACATTCACATAGGTGTACATATCATTTATCAAATTTTCATAATACAGATCGATTGTACTTAAGCTTCGGGAACACTCCTAGCGTAATGAAGTCACACTTACAGTTCCGCCTTACGGATAACTTCCTTTGGAATTTATTGGAGGGTCTGGTTTGGGTATGGTATTTTTTGCGATTGGGCACTGCGTTGCTTTAACTGACAATTGCGCAGGTTGTGCGACACTGTACCCAAATAAAATTGATATTGTCTACAAAACTCGCACATACCCAGTGTGCTTTCCCTCATCCACATTTGCTCTTTCCCTCGTTTACAAATCTGAAGAGGCACAGAGCGGTCAGCCTCCCCCTATCAAAGCAGAGATGAGCTCCACACTGTGAGAACATATTTGGGTTCACCAAAAATAGGAAGACAGGAGAAATCGCTTTACGGCTCCATTCACGCTTGTATGACTCCAGACACGTGCGACCTTTGGATGGGTAGAATTTGGATGAAACTTTGCCTTTGACCAATAGTAATGGACAACTGTCACATGTATAACATTCAGGTGCGAATTTTTTATGTGACTTTGGAGGGTTTACATTACAGTCTATGGCACTTAAGTCACGTGAAAGTCGGACCAATGTAGTGCCGAAATCTTTAAGTCGCACATATGTGAATGGTTGTCATTGAAAAACATGGGGTGTGACATATCATGCAACTTTAGTTTCCAAAATTGCATGACAAGTCGCACAAGCATAAATGAAGCCTTAGGCCCCTTTCACACTTGCCGCTCCGTCGACGGACTCCGTTTTTCTCAGCGGGGGATCGATCCGCCGATACCCCGCTGAACAGGCAGATGGCAGCCCTGTCTCCGTGTTGTGTGCGGAGACGGAGCTGTCAGGTCCCCGCTGTTCTCTGTGGGGGAATCGGATGAGAATGGACCGCCAGACGGATGGAAAATAGGGTTTCCATCCATCCGGATTTGACGGACAGGATCGGATCGGATGTCAGCGGACATGTCTCCGCTGACATCCGATGCCCCATAGAGATGCATGGGGGATCCGTTAAAATCCGCCTGAAAAAATGACAGGTGGATCTGAACGTTCCGCCTGTGTGAATGGGGCCTTATAGTGTAGAAGATATTTTATTTAGTTCAAGTGGTTTGATTTTCTATAAGATTTATCTGTACTTAAATCTGTGTTGATACTCAAAGCTGTTGCTGGTGGGCAACCAATATTAAAGCCTAACTCCATTTTTTTAATCACTTTAAATAGATAGCTTAGGTCAAGTTGGATCCATACAAATGATTTCCTTTACGAAGTGATGCAGCAAGTGTCAGTGCTGTATTGTACCGTAGTATCAGCTTCATACAGTATGCAGCCCTTTTTTCCGGCATTGTCTCGGGAGACTTCCCGTCTGCTGACGGAACAAAATTTAGTCTAGCTGACTGCTTCTGAGCCATTCAGAGGGAGCATTTTATTTTTATCAATGAATACAAAACTTCTTTTAATTAGCTGAGGTCGGTGATGTCACTGTTTCCACCCTGGCCAATCAAAGAAAGCATTAAATTAATTTATAATAATGCAAGGCCCCCTGTGAATGGCGGAGTGCTTGGACTGGACTGGATTTTATTTTGCAGCAGAGAGGAAGTCCCTGGAGACACTGCCGAAAAACCGTGCTACTTTAACCACTTTACCACCAGAGGATTTTGCTGTCTTCCGTCCAGGCCACTTTTTGCGATTTGGCGCTGTGCGACTTCAACTGACAATTGCGCGGTCGTGCGACGCCGTACCCAAACGAAATTTACGTCCTTTTTTCCCACAAACAGAGCTTTCTTTTGGTGGTATTTGATCACCTGTGCGATTTTTTTTTTTTTTTTTACTTTTTGCGCTATAAACAAAAAAAGAGCGTTTATTTTGAAAAAATAACAATATTTTTAACATTTTTTTATATGAAATTCCCCCCAAAAAAGATGTAAAAACCAATTTTTTAAAAAATTTTTGGCCAATTTGTTTTCTGCTACCTATGTTTGGTAAAAAAAAATCGCAATAAGCGTATTTTGATTGGTTTGCGCAAAAGTTATTGCGTTTACTAACAAAGGGAAAGATTTCTGTCATTTTTGGTGTTTTTTTTTTTTTTTTTGCGGGACTGCGACATTGCGGCGGACAGATCGGACCCTTGACTGACATTTTTGACACTTTTGGGGGTACCAGTGACATTACTGCAGTAATCAGTGCTATATATATGCACTGTTACTGTAAAAATGACACTGGCAGGGAAGGGGTTAATTTTATTGGAGAGGGAGGGGTTAATGTATGCCTGGTGCTTACTGACGTGTAGGGGGGGAGGTGACTGAGTGACACAGGGACAGATCGAGGGTTCAGCTATGCTGAACACTCCGATCTGTCACTCCCTGTCACTATGGAGATCCGCCCGCTTGTGTTTACACAGGCGGGCGGATCTCCACACTAGATCCCCGGCGATCGGGGCAGAGCAGCGGCGATCGCCGCTGCTCCTCCCCTGGCCCGACTCCCACTGTGAATGAAAACAGCGGGAGCGAGCCTCCGGCGGCGCGCAAGCGCCGCCCAGAAGGGGGAGTGTCTGACGACGTAGTACTACGTCGTCAGACGATAACGAGCCACTCTGCCGCAGTAATATTACTGTGGGCGGAGGTAAAGTGGTTAATGTAAAATATAATGAAGCCCCACTCCACGCTTCCCCTAAGCTGAAACAATAACTGAACACACTAATAATTCAATATACATATACTTTATGTCTAAAACAACCCCCAATAGGCTGCTGTATTCAAACCCCCTTAAAAATGAAAATCCGAAGCCAGAATATATGAGAACCCATATACTACTAATACAGTGCTCAATACGTGATAATACAAGAAACCACCTCTCAGTGCCGCATAAGAAATACATACCAAAGAAATGGCAATGATCGCACTCAGGACGCCAACTCACTGTGACCAAAACAGAACCAGTTAGTATAAGATGGTTTTCGGCTCTGCTTTCCATCCACAGGAAAGGTCTCTCAGATGCGTTTCACCCCCTAGTGGGCTTGCTTATTGAGGCTTCAATGATTAAACCCACTAGGGGCAAAACGCATCTGAGAAACCTTTTTTGGTCACAGTGAGTTGGTGTCCTGAGTGGGATTGGTTGCCATTTTTTTGGTAGCCCATTGAAGCCTGACAAGCTGTTCTATACAATCTGCACCAGTTTATTACATGTCATGTTGGTTGACATCAGTGATAGGAGCATTAGAGATACTTTTTTTTTTTTTTTTTTTTTTATGTTTGTCTACATATGAGAAATGCATAGTAACAAGTATGTGTCCATTGTAAAAAAAAAAAAAAAAAAATTAATTTCACAGATCATAAGGGCTCTTTCACACGGGCGATCAGTTTTTTGGCTCCGCTGCTTTTTTTTTTTTTTTTTTTTTTTACACGGAGCGGATGACATTTGTGTCATCCGCTCCGTATGTCCGCATATCATCCCATCTGTTTGCGGATGATATACGGACATAATGTATGTCTATGGGCATTGCGGATTAGTTTATATGATCCGTTCTATTTCTGCATGTGGATGATGGTACTGTGATTATTTAATTTAACCACTTTACCACCGGAGGATTTTGCGGTCTTACGTCCAGGCCACTTTTTGCGATTCGGCACTGTGCGACTTTAACTGACAATTGCGCGGGCATGTAACGCCGTACCCAAACGAAATTTATGTCCTTTTTTTCTCACAAACAGAGCTTTCCTTTGGTGGTATTTGATCACCTGTGCGATTTTTACTTTTTGCGCTTTAAACAAAAAGAGTGACAATTTTGAGAAAACTATTTTTCACATTTTTTTTATATGAAATTTCCCCCCAAAAATGTAAAAATCAAAATTTTTTATCATTTTAGGCCAATTTGTTTTCTGCTACATATTTTTGGTAACAAAAATCGCAATAAGCGTATTTTGATTGGTTTACGCAAAAGTTATTGCGTTTACTAACTAAGGGAAAGATTTGTCATTTTTGGTGTTTTTTTTTTTTTTTTTTTTTTTTTTTGCGGGACTGCAAAATTGCGGCGGACAGATCAGACCATTGACTGACATTTTTGACACTTTTGGGGGTACCAGTGACATTACTACAGTAATCAGTGCTATACATATGCACTGTTACTGTAAAAATGACACTGGCAGGGAAGGGGTTAATTTTTATTGGAGAGGGAGGGGTTAATGTATGCCTGGTGCTTACTAACATGTGTGGGGGGAGGTGACTGAGTGACACAGGGACACATCGCAGGTTCAGCTATGCTGAACCCTGCAATCTGACCCTGCCTGTCACTTAGGAGATCCGCCCGCTTTGTTTACACAAGCGGGCGGATCTCCACACTCGATTCCCCGACGATCGGGGAAGAGCGGCGGTGATCACCGCAGCTCCTCCCCTGGCCCGACTCCCGCTGTACCTGAATACAGCGGTAGCGAGCCTCCGGCGGCGCGCGCTCGCCGCCGAGAGAGGGGAATGTCTGGTGACGTAGGTCTACGTCACCAGACGATAACGAACCACTTTGCCGCAGTACAGTCAACGTGACTGGTCGGCAAGTGTTTAAAAAAAAAAAAAAACATCTTTACCTTTTTCCTAATCGATATACATATACAGCTGTCACATGACCCAGCTCCTTCCCAGCCTGTCTGCAGGGAAACATAAGCAGGAGGAGCTTCTAGTCCTCTGCTGCTGGTCACCTGTTGACAAAAAAATAAAAAAATAAAAAAAAAAAACAACCTTTGGAATACAGAGTAAAAATAAATATCTATAACTGTTTAAATTGTCATACAAATATATATTTGTGATCAAATCTTTATTCTTTTTTTCACAATAACATGGTGTGGGTGAATTTCTGCTTATCACAGGCTGTTTCACTGAAAGATCAGTCCGCAGAAAGTATATTACTCCATGCGGATAACAGCGCTTGCTAAAAAATCTCAGTGGAAAAATTAATAAAAATGCTCAATAACAATGTGACATAAGTAAAATCATGCAATGATATAAAAATGTGTGCCAGCATAAGTGTATATTGTGCCTGAAATGTGCACATAAATGTCCAGTGATGACAGAATAGAACAAAACAGCAACTTCCAACTCCAAACAGAACAGTTCACTTTTCCTGTCCTGAAAGGTAGTGCATCCGTGAAGTAGGATAATTCAGCCAGATAGAAGTGACACCCAGTGTGAAATGTGAGTGTAGAGAATTCCCTCTCCCCAGACGATGTGGATCCTCCTTGCCTACCGCAATAGGATCAAATAGATTTTAAAGGTCTCCTTGGCCAAGGAACACGGTCTTCAGCTTGTCTTCCGATCTCCCTTCTCCACCGTGGCTGAAGGCTTCAAAAGAAAAATGCATGTAATCAATACACGTATCAAAACATTGTATGGACAGATATCCTCCAGGACTGTTCCAATACTGCAAGGAGGCCAGATGGCATCTATACAGGTTAGGCTGATGCGTTTTGAGGGATACTTTACGTCCTCTGAGCCAACAGGCTATATCACATCCCTCCATCTTGTGTCTAGAATAAGAGGGAGGTGAAGCCTCCATCAATCTACATGTAATAACCAGCCTGCTTTGTGTTTAGCTGGTTAGTGGGCATGGAGGAGGGAGGGAGTGGGCTGCCATTTAGCACTGTGTATACACCCATATGTGTGACTCTTATTGTCACATAGGCTGCTTAGGTGTAATAGGGAGGAAATGCTCAGCATAGAAACTCACTGAAAACTGAGCATGTGCAGAGCTGCCACAACTGCTGCAAAATCCCTAGCGGAATTAGGGACATGAACAGAAGGTAGTGAGAGAGAGGAGCAGAATCCACCAGGAGTAAGAACAGTAGGTAATACACCATTTATTGATAGATTTTTATGATGTGGGCATAGTGACACTTTAAGTGCTGGTTTACACTGGTGTAATTTCTAAAGTAACTTGAGTCGCACAAAATTGCACGACAAGCAAAATCACAATATTTTCCGTATCGTCAGTTCACATCAATGCGGTGGGATTTTTGGAAAAGATTTCTGTGCTACATTGGTGCAATTTCAGTGTGATTTGGCTCCATAAAATATGAAAACCACATCCGAAGTAACATCAAAGTCACGCTACATAATCCTACTGAAAATTACATAATCGCTTCACTGTGGTGTGAAACGAGGCACAATCTTTTTAACTTCTTTGTGCCAGCTGCACACAAATATTTATGTGCAACTTCTTGGCTAGTGGGCCTCTCAGCGTGTTGGCCTTGGTGCAGAGCGGCCACATATTTGTGTGCATTAGTGCAAATACAGCTGTGTCGAGAGCGTACTCCGAGGACAGTTACCAGCGACTAACGGAAAGCTCCCGATCATGTGACTGCTGTGTCAGCCAACCACGGCAGTCACATGATGATAAACTCTGCCCCTCCAAGGCATCATAAACCCCTTAACCCCCCTAGCGGTATTCCCGAGTGTGGCTCTGGGTTAACTTTCAGTATCATAAGCGGTAACCCCGAGCCACACTCGGGATTACCCCACAATGTTACTCCCCTTCCCTGCGATCCCCCGCCGTCCTCCCCGGCATCCTGACAGTCTCTTCCCACTCTGTGCATGGCCGATTGCCTGTACTTGTCTTCCGGTTCCCTCCTGCGAGCGTTGCGACGCAGGGGGGTGGAACCGGCGGCAAATTCAAAAGTGTAAAAACACAAATGACATGATACAAGACATGAAAAAACGTTCTTTTTGCGGAAAAGCGCTTTTTGATGAACTGGAAAACAGCGACAGCAAATCGGAGTTACTTAAAGAACTGAGCGATAGCGATTCGTGGGAAAATTCGTCATCAGGTACGGAAAGTGACGACAGCGACTATTCTGATGTCTCTTTCTGGCACATAGCTTGTGGAATTTGGGAAGTTTATCAAATGATTCTTCAGAATTTCCAACAGAGCGATGTGCCAGAAAGACATCAGAATCGTCACTGTTGTCACCTTCCGAATTTTCCCACGAATCGCTATCGCTCAGTTCAAGTAACTCAGTTTCGATGTCGCTGTTTTCCAGTTCGTCTAAAATCGCTTTTGCGCAAAAGGAACGCTTTTTGGACGCCATGGTCGTTCTCAATTTTCCAGGCACAAAGAAATGGAAAAGCACAGGCATGGCACTGGAAAAGTCACCAGGTGCAATCCTGTGGTGAAATGGCATGATACAGTGTAATCTGTTAGGATTACAACTTTGTTTTATGTCATTTAGTGTATTTTACATTTTTTAAATTGCTGCCGGTTACACCCCCCCCCCCCCCCCCCCCCGGCCTGTGTCTCAACGCTCGCAGGGAAGGGAACCGGAAGACAGGTGCCGGCATCAGCCAAGCACACAGCGGGAGGACAGCTGAAGGATGGCGGGGGATCGCAGGGGAAGGTGAGTTTTAAAATGTAAAACAACAGATTTCCATGCAAAAGAATGTACCGCTTTTAGCACAGAAATCCTGATGGCCTGGATGGCGCCGGCTCCAGGTAAACAACATAGCATCGACTTTCTTCCATAGTGTCAATTATGTGAAATACAGAGCAAGTTCGGTTAACATATGCAAGAAAATTGATACTATGTTTAAGAAGATTGATTGGACTTATGTGTTTTTGTTGCTCTGTTCTAATTTTTCATATATATATGGAACATGCCTATTAAACATTCACAGTGCTGGAGGAAAAGTGAAACCATAGATTATTACTTCAACGAAAGCTAATCGTAGTTTGCAAACCTTGAGTCCAGTCCATGCAAACCTTGAGTCCAGTCCATGAAAGGAGTTTGGAGGTGTGGTTTAGAGCTACTTTGATAAAAGGCACTCAAACATTTTAAGATTGCTGTTTATAAGAAGCATCAGCTGATGTGAATCATGCCTCGCAAAAAGGAGCTCTCTGAAGATGTATTAACAGTAGTTGATCTGCTTAAGGCAGGGAAGGGATACAGGGCAATTTTAAAGTGTTTAGGGGATCCATCATTACAGATGGAGACTGTTTAGTACTGTGGCTACTCTTTTAGAAGTGCACACCAGCCAAGATGACTCCCAAGACAAAATGCTGAATTCTCAGTGAGGTAAAGAACCCACGAGTAACTGCTAAAGGCTTGAAGACATTACTGGAACTGGCAAACATCCCTGTTCATGAATCCACCATATGTAAGTCTTTGAAAAGGTAGAGTGTCCATGGCAGAACACCATGGAGGAAGCCGCTGCTCTCCAATGAAAATAGCTGTGCACCTGAAGTTTGCCAAAGAGGACCTTGCCAAACCACAACGCTACTGGGAAAATGCTTTGTGGACTGATGAAACAAAAGTTGAATTGTTAGGAAATAATACTAAGCACTATATATGACGCAAAGAGAACACAACTTACCAACATCAAACATATTCCCAACAGTGAAGCAGGATGGAGTGAACCTCGTCATTTGGGCTTGCTTCGCTGCCTCTTTTCCTGAACCACTTGCCATCATCTAGGGGAAAATTCCCAAGTTTACCAAAATCTCCTACAGGATACTGTCAGTTTGGCTGTCTGCCAGCTGAAGCTTGATAGAAGTTGGGTGATGCAGCAGGACAATGACCCTAAGCATAGAAGTAAATCCACCACAGATTGGCTTCAGAAAAAGAAAATGTGGCCTAGTAGGAGCTGTGCTGTGGAATGACCTCAAGAGAGCCTCCTACAAATGTGTCTGACCTGAAGCAGCTTATTTACCACTTGCTGACCGCGCTATAGCCGAATGATATGAGGCCGTCATATGAAAGGCGGCGCACTTCGTGATCTGTGTTCTACGGACACTGCTGATTACAGATTGAGATAAAGAGCCAATCATCGGCTCTTTACTACTTGATTGTCCAGTCACGGCTGATCACGGATATACACCGAAGCCGGTTATCGGCACTCTTTTCCTCACTGCCGACAGCATGAGGAGAAGAGAGCCAATGACCAGCTTACATAAAAAGGACGTGCTCTGATTATCAGTGCAGTCCCAACAGTGCCCATCAGTGCAGCCTCATCAGCGCACCTCAGTGCAGGAAAAAAAATTACCTGTTTTCGTTTATTTAGCAAAAAAATATGAAACCCAGTGGTGATAAAATACCACCAAAAGAAAGCTCTATTTGTGTGAAAAAAAAGATAAAATGTAATTTTGCTTACAGTGTAGCATGACTGTGCAATTGTAATTCAAAATATCGACTGCGCTGAAAACTGGCCTGGGCAGGAAGGGGTTAACTCTGGATCAGGCAGGTCTGATCCAGAGTTACTGAAAGTGCTTCCTTGAAGTCATTGCTGTCGAAGACAGTTTGACCAAAGGTTCGCCAACTTTTTGCTCAAGCACTGTGAATGTTTAACCAATTAAGGACCAGGCCTATTTCTGACACTTGTTTACAAATAAGTAAAATCAGTATTTCTCTATCGCTCATTGACAGACGTAGTCTTCTTGATTCTCAAGAGCTGGGTTATGTTGTCTCCGCAGGAGTAGGACTAGGCAGAATGACAAAAACGTTCTGGCTCCACCCTAGGGGGCAGTCCCTGAGGGTATATCCTCCCTCTCTCTGCTACAGGGAATCAGTTTTTTTCTGTCTAGTCAGGAGTAAGGACCTAAGTTCCTTGCTGGGATCTTTTGGTCCTGGCAAGACTTTTTTTCTTTAAGAAAAAGACATTTTTTAGGTAGTTTTCTCCAGTGTTTTTTTCCTGTGAGATCTTCAAGCAAAAATGCCGGACTGGGCGACACTTGTGGTCACCCCAGCCGGCCTACGAGCGCGTGCAGACCAGGCATTGCGCTTGGTCGGCCGCGACATATTCAAGTAAGTATGCGGGGCCGGGCGACTGGCTGGATGTGAATCCAGTGGTCACCCCGGTCTCTGCCTAAAAGCGCGTGCAGACCAGTGCGCTGAGTCGGCCGCGACGGAGTCCCAGTAAAGGGACTGACTTTGCGAGTTAAAAGCTCGCTTGGACGCCAGGACCAGAGAGTCGAGGCGTCCACAAACCCCCACCTCGGTGGAGAGGGTATTATGAAGAGAGGGTGCCTGTCGGTTCGGTATGGTGAGTAAAACGTTCCCTTTTTTTCCTCATTTATGAGGCAGTATATATTATGGGCCCCTCCATATATGGTCAGTATATCTGACACTTACAAGTCCCCCTTGTAATACAGCATGTGTTGTGGGAAGTGGACTTGGTTCAAGAGCTAACACTCTACCCAGCAGACTGTAACATTACAGCAAACATAGGAGGTATAATCCTACCTTATGTGCAGTGTATCTCTGTAGATCCATATGTCACCTCTCAGCAGAGTGCAGGTGGATGTGCTGGGAAGACGATATCGGCGGTCCGCCGCCATTTTGCCGTAGACCGAATGCATGTATGTCCTCAGGTCACGCCGGCCGCCATGTTTTTGGAGTCTTATGTCTCTTCTATGGGGGCGGCCATGTTTTGTGAGCCCAGCTTCCTCGTGGAGGGCTGGGAACGCCGGAAGGCGTACACAGGGGGCGGAGCCACGCCTTCTGCCCGGGAAAAAGCAAACAGCTCCTTCCAGTCTGTGTAAGACAGACGCTGGCTGCAGTTTGTTGGAAACTGCACTGCATCGGTTGGTGAGCCTTGGGGGTCCCTCTCTCTCTCTCTGGGATCGAGAAGCAGGTACTCTGAGGGGCGCTATTGCGCTAGGGGGAGACACACGAAAAAAAAAAAAAAAAAAAAAAAAGAGTTTTTTTGTTTATTGCTGGCAAAAGTGTCCTGTATTAACATGGACCCTGCCACTCATGTATCTCCTCCGGATCCCCTCGAGGGGTCTGCGGGATCCTCCAGCACCCCATTGACAATTGAATCTTTGTCAGCCATTATGGAAACTTTTGTGTCCCGGGTGGAAGTGGCTTGTCAGGGACAGGGCGCAAGAAAGCGACCCCCGCCTAACCCCTTATTATCTGAAACCTCGGATTCAGACTCTGAGCCTATTTCTGCAGTTGCAGGTACTTCATCTGGTATTGGTGTCTCGGGTCCTGTCTCTTCAGACAGTGAGGAGGATGTTTCGGCATCAGCCATAGCCCGAGAGGAAGCGTTGGTAAACGCACTCATTGTATCTGTTCAAGAGACTTTAAGGTTACAGGGTATTCCATCAGAAATAGCTGAAACTGAGATCCCTTTTGGGACTAAAAAGCGCATCAAAGTGGCAAAGGTTTTTCCATTGCCCAAATGTTTTGGCAATCCAATCGATGAAGAATGGCGTCTGCCAAAACGCACTTTTAATATTTCCAAACGCATTGACAGGCGTTTTCCGTTTGAGGAAACCCTTATTAAGAAATGGACAGAACCACCTGTGGTGGATTCACCAATTGCTAGATTGAATAAAGCCACGGTTATTCCTTTGGAAGACGCTCCGTCTTTTAAAGATCCAGTGGATCGCAAGATAGAAGCTATGTCTCGCACCATGTTTTCCTTGATTGGATCAGCTTTCAGGCCAATAATTGCTATTGGTCTGGTTTCGCAGGCTGTAACTGAATGGACCAAGTGGTTACGCCGGGACTTAGAAGAAGTCCCTCAGGCGGTATCAGATTTGTTGGAACAAATGATACAGGGGTTACAGTTTGTATGTGATGCGGCGTTAGACGCCACTCCATTAAGGGCGCGAGCATCAGTCTCAGCAGTGGTTCTCAGGCGCACACTGTGGCTAAAAGGTTGGATAGCCGACCAAGGTTCCAAGAAAGCATTGGCTAATATCCCCTTTTCAGGAGAACGTCTATTTGGAGCCAACTTAGATGAGATCATTAAGGATCTCACCGGTGGAAAAAGCACCTTTTTACCGCAAAATTTTAAAGGTAGAGGAACTCGTCAAAGACGAGGGCCTTCTTTTTCTGCTCACAAGAGGTTTTTTCGTCCAGCGGGTGAAAAAACTAAGTCCTCCAAGCCTCCTGCAGGAGGCATCAGGGGTCGTTGGTCGGGCAAGCAAAAGCCCGCCCCCTCCAGACCTGAAGATAAACCATCCAAAGCCTGAAGGTGCGCCCCCACCCATAACTGGGGTGGGGGGACGTCTTCGCCGGTTCCCGGATCCATGGCTTTCCAGAATCCCGGACAAATGGGTTTGCGAAGTCATAAAGTCAGGGTACAAGATCGAGTTTCGATCTCTCCCACCGGCGCGATTCTTCCCTTCCAATATCCGACTATCTCCGGATCGTCTAGAAGATCTGCGGAGAGCAGTCACAGATCTACTACAACAAGGAGTGGTAGTCCACGTTCCTTGGACAGAACGGTTTCAAGGGTTTTATTCAAACCTGTTTACAATACCCAGGTAAGAGGGCAAAGTGCGTCCAATTCTGGACTTAAGAGCACTCAATTCTTTCGTCAACATAAGAAGATTCAGAATGGAGTCCATTCGCACGGTAGCAGCCTTCCTGCATCCAGGGGATGTCCTAGCGTCCATAGACATCAAGGACGCCTATCTTCACATTCCCATTTTCGCAGGACATCAGCGTTTTCTACGCTTTTCCGTAGAGGAGAACCACTATCAGTTTGTGGCGTTACCTTTCGGTCTCGCCACGGCTCCGCGGGTCTTCACAAAAGTGTTGGCCCCAATGTTGGCACTTCTGCGCCAAAGAGGTATATCGATTCTAGGTTACCTAGACGATCTTCTGCTTCATGCAGAGTCTCCTCAGACCTTGCTACAAAACATAGAAATTACTATGATTTCTTTACAGGAATTCGGGTGGCTGGTGAACCAGCAAAAGTCCTTTCTGGTTCCCACCCAGAGGCTCGAATATCTGGGTCTAATTCTAGACACAGTCAGGACAAGAGTGTTTCTTCCGGTAGGGAAACTTCGAAAGATTCAATCAGCAGTCCAGTTGTTACTGTCCAACAGCTGGTCTTCCCTTCGGACTTGCATGAGGGTTCTGGGGTTGATGGTGGCTTCATTCGAAGCACTCCCATTTGCCCAGTCCCATACCCGAATTCTTCAGCAAGAGATTCTCCTCAGATGGAATCGGAATCCGGAATCCCTGGACAATCAGATACGATTGAGCAAACAGACCAGAGAGTCTCTGGTTTGGTGGCTTCGGTCTCCAATGCTCAGCCAGGGAAAGTCATTTCTGCCAATATATTGGACGATAGTGACCACGGATGCCAGTCTATCCGGATGGGGAGGAATTCTCGGTCAATTATCTGCCCAGGGACTTTGGTCCCCGGAAGAATCCAGATTACCGATAAATGTATTGGAACTGAGAGCGATCAGACTTTGTCTGATTCACTGGACCGAGCAGCTCCAGGGCAGCCCGGTTCGGATCCAGTCGGACAATGCCACGGCCGTGGCTTATGTCAATCACCAGGGGGGCACCAAGAGTGTCCGAGCGGCCAAAGAAGTGGCTTGCATTCTTCGCTGGGCGGAACGATTTGTTCCAGCAATCTCTGCGGTGTTCATTCCGGGGGTGGAGAATTGGCAGGCAGATTATCTCAGCCGTCAGACCCTGGATCAGGGGGAATGGTCCCTCCATCCAGACGTTTTCCACCAGTTGTGCCTACGGTGGGGCACCCCGGATGTGGATCTGTTGGCATCACGATTCAACAGGAAAGTTCAGAGATTCGTGGCTCGCTCCCGCGATCCTCTAGCAGAAACCGCAGACGCACTGATCGCCCCGTGGGGGCAATACCAGCTAATATATGCCTTCCCTCCTCTCGCGTTACTGCCAAGACTTCTTCGCAGGGTAGAGGAGGAAGGAATCCCAGTAATCCTGGTAGCTCCGGACTGGCCTCGTCGAGCTTGGTACGCCGACATGGTCAGACTGGTGGCGGACGTCCCGTGGAGACTTCCTCTCAGAGAGGATCTACTGTCTCAGGGACCGATCTTCCATCCTGCTTTACGATCGCTGGCTTTAACGGCCTGGCTATTGAGACCCAGGTGCTGAAAGACAAAGGTTTGTCAGCTTCAGTTATTCCTACTCTAGTTGAAGCAAGGAAAGCGACTTCCAGAAAGATTTATCATCGCACATGGAAGTCCTACATTGCATGGTGTGAACCTTTGGGGTTCCGTCCTCGGTCTTATTCGATTAGTCGAATATTGGCTTTTCTGCAACAAGGGGTTGAGCAGAAACTGGCCTTGAGTACTATCAAGGGTCAGGTCTCAGCATTAGCCATCTTCTTTCAGAAGCCTTTGGCTACTCATTCCTTGGTGCGGAATTTCATCCAGGGGGTGCGACATCTGGCTCCGCCAGTGCGCGCGCCGTTACCCCCCTGGGATCTTAATTTAGTGTTGTCGGTTCTTCAGAAACCTCCCTTTGAAGATATTAGGGAGATTCCTCTACCCACGTTGTCCCAGAAGGTGGCCTTCTTGGTGGCTATTACTTCTGCACGCAGGGTGTCAGAACTGGCCGCATTATCTTGTCGTTCACCATACCTGGTGGTTCATAGAGATAAGGTGGTTCTTCGTCCGAATCCATCCTTCCTACCAAAAGTAGTTTCAGAATTTCATCTGAATGAAGAAATTGTATTACCTTCCCTGTGTCCTAAGCCCAGTCATCCTCGGGAATTTGCTTTGCACTCCTTGGATGTGGTCCGGGCGATCAGGGTATACTTGAAAACGACAGACTCGTTTCGCAAGACGGATTCACTTTTTGTGATCCCAGATGGACCCAAAAAGGGGTTGCCTGCATCTGCCGCGACCATTTCCAGATGGATCAGACAGACGATAGTGCAGGCTTATTCTATTAAGGGTCGGGAGCCCCCGTTCCCTGTTAAGGCGCACTCCACTCGGGCACTTAGTGCGTCATGGGCCTTTCGCCATCAGGCGTCAGTGGTCCAGGTGTGCAAGGCGGCTACCTGGTCGTCGGTGCATACCTTCTCCAAACATTATAAAATTGATGTAATGGCATCGTCTGATGCCTCATTTGGCCGCAAGGTTTTGCAGGCCGCAATTTGAGGAGACCAGTGGTCTTCCTCGAGGGTTTTTTTCCGTTGGAAAATTTTTTCTTTAGTCTCATTCTTTGTTTATAATGAGCCTTTAAAACTTCTAGTTTGGCACCGGTTGGGCCTACTAGATTGGATTTGATTTTGTCAATCCCACCCCTCATTTGTGGCACTGCTTCTGGATGTCCCAGCTCTTGAGAATCAAGAAGACTACGTCTGTCAATGAGCGATAGAGAAAAATGGATTTTTGTAAGAACTTACCGTAAAATCCTTTTCTCTTAAGCTCATTGACAGACGTAGTACCCGCCCCTCTATCATTGAGTTGGGTTGGGTTAATTTCTCTGTACTGCTTTAAACAGAACTGATTCCCTGTAGCAGAGAGAGGGAGGATATACCCTCAGGGACTGCCCCCTAGGGTGGAGCCAGAACGTTTTTGTCATTCTGCCTAGTCCTACTCCTGCGGAGACAACATAACCCAGCTCTTGAGAATCAAGAAGACTACGTCTGTCAATGAGCTTAAGAGAAAAGGATTTTACGGTAAGTTCTTACAAAAATCCATTTTTTTTGCTGGAAAGTTAGTTGGAACCCCCCAAACATTATTATATATTTTTTATTGGAGACCATAGAGAATACAGTGGCGATTGTTGCAATACTTTGTCACACCGTATTTGCGCAGCGGTCTTACAAATGCATTTTTTGAGTTAAAAAATAAGAAAACCGTAAGGTTATCCCAATTTTTTTCTATGTTGAGAAAGAGGATGTTATACTGAGTAAATTGATACCGAACATGTCATGCTTCAAAATTGTGCACACTCGTGGAATGGCGACAAACATTGGTACTTAAAAATCTCCATAGGCAACACTTTAAAAATTTCTACAGGTTACAAATTTAGAGTTACAGAGGATGTCTAGGACTACAATTATTGCTTTCGCTATAATGATCGCGGCTATACCTCTCGTGTGGTTTGAACATTGTTTACATATGTGGGTGCGACTTGCGTATGCATTCGCTTCTGCGCGCGCGCTCCGAGAGACGGGGCACTTTAATTTTTTTTTTTCTTTATTTGACCTCTTTATTTGTACACTGTCCCTTATTTTTTTTTTTTTTTAAAAAAAAAAAAAAATTTTCTTGATCTCTTTTATTCCTATTACAAGGAATGTAAACGTCCCTTGTAATAGAATTAGCAGGACAGGTCCTCTTTAATGTGAGATCTGGAGTCTAAAAGACCTCAGATCTGACATCTACACTTAAAAGCAAAAATAAAAAGTCGTAATTTTTTTTTTTTTGCAAGAAAACAAATCGGCCCTTTGAGGCCGTTGGGAGGAAGTGACGTATGACATCTGTCCGGTCCTCCAAGGCCAGAGAGTCAAGTGGGGGGGGCCATCATACCCTCACTCGACTTCCTGCCTAGGAACTGAAAGGACTGGATTGTTTTCCCCGCTACCGACTGTTCCAGTAAGCAGGAAAAGCGACTGGGAAGCGGCGGGAGGGCGGTGGGCACCTCTCCCGCCACCATAAAAGTGATTTTGCGGCGAATCCACCATTTGGGATTACTAGTATGTGAAAGAGGACCGCTATCTGCTGCCATAACACCGGTATTTAATGTCAAAGTACCGGCGTAGATACACGGGCAGTCCAGAAGTGGTTAATAGGTGTGTTCAAAAAAGACATGAGAATTGTTGTATTATCAACTTGGAGTATAACTAAAGGCAAAATTTATTTTTTAATTTTTTTTTTTTGGATAGAGTAGGGAGGGATTAAAATGTTTGTCGGCTTTTGTTACTGTCTGTGCCCCTGTTGGGGAGATTCACCCTATTTGTCCTGTTTTCATTATCATTGAAAGTTATGGTAGAAAGCCTCCTGTAGGGCATGACCCTACTCACCGGGACTCATATCGCTCCTATATGCCTCTATTGTTTCTTGCAATGCGCCCCCTTTCACGGTCTATTATTCTAATTGGGAACTGGAATTAGGGGGTAGGTTGTACAAGGAAGACTGGCAGCATATGACTTCAGTTCTTTCAAAATGTTCTCGAAATGTCTTGATTCTGGAAAATGCTTATAAAGGTGTTTTACAGATGGTACCATACCCCAGCTAGGCTGGCTAAATTTATACCGGCGTATTTTCTCCCTTGTGTTTTTGTGGATGCACTCAGGTGGGGACCATGGCACATATTTGGTGGACATGCCCCAGGTTGCGTAGACTATGGATCAGTATCTATGCGTTGCTTCCTAATGTTTTTCAGGTCACCTTGAAGAGAGACCCGTATGGGGTGCTTCTATGTAAACCTATACCTGACTTGACCCGTAATCAACGTCAGTTGGCCCAGCATTTGTTTACAGCTACGAAATTGACAATTGCCCGATCCTGGAAGACCCCGTTGCTTAGTTTTGAGGTGGTCAAAAACCGTATGAATGATATTCTAATTAATGAAAAATTGACTGCAATAGTCTCTGATTCTCATGATAAATTCCTTAAGGTGTGGGACCCCTGGATCTCGCATGTTGCCCCCTCCAGATTTCAGACCACTCTTCTTTCCCTTTAATGCCCCCCGGACGCTCGCCCCGCAGGACCCGTTTCCTCTCCCTTTTCCCCATCTTTTTTAGTCTTCTTCTATTGTCGTCTTTCTTTGTTTGTCTCCTTTTCTCATTCTTTTTTTTTTCCTCTTTTTCCTTTTGTCTTTTTGTGTCGCTTTCTTCTCTGGCTCGGTACTTTAAGACCATGCCTACGTTTGCTCAATGGAACGTTCGAGGACTTCTTCTCCTGTTGTTTTTATTGCGCTATATGCCACTAGAGGGGACTTTTGGTCCCTATCTACCAAATTTTTTTGCTGATAAACTTTATTTAGTCTACAATGTCTTATGTTTGGCTTACGCCCTAAGTTTGTATCCTGTTTTGCTGCTACCTGTTTCATACGTTCCATTTTTTCGTATTGTACGCATATACCTTGCTTTGATGTATGTTTTAAGTTATGGTAAAAGAAAATCCCAAATTTTTTGTTGTCCCCAGAAAAGGTAATGGAGGGGAAATTTTCCGATGGGGACACTAGTTCTGATGACCTGGGGGTCTCCAAGGAACTACGTTATTTGCAGGGATTTCCTCTCACTTTCTGTTTGGCTATGAGACGGGAAGTGAAGGGAAATCTCTGCAATGGGCCACAGATGGCAAAAAAATGTGACAGGGTTATAAAAACCCTTCTTTGTTCTGTCCAAAATGGGGAAAATGTTTTGCCTATAGTTCTACTTTAAGCATATTGTGTCTATTTATGTGACTTAGATGAGGATCAGATCACGTTTTATGGCAAATGACTGCTGAAACCAGCGAATTCCAATGGGTTTGCATACTTTTTTTTTTTTTGCCACTGTAAAACATTTAGGACCGAGAGAAAAATGCCCTCGACCCGTTTCGTAGTGGCTCAGGCCACTTCATCAGGTATGGTGTATCAAAACTTATCTGCGTTCTTTTCTGTCCATTGATGAGAAGTACTTTGAGACAACACGGACATGAAGGAATATGAAGAAGTTTGGATGTAAAGAGGTCACCTCATTCTGAACGTTCTACTCTTTTAGGCTTGTAGGGCAGGAGGTAGATTTAACAACAGTAATTGGCAGCCAGGTAATGTTGGATAGGAAGGGTGTACAGACATAGGTTTACTAGATCTGTAAGTGGCCAAATCCCTCAAATTATCTCTTTTGTGTTTTGCAATATTTTATTTGCATTTTGGAGGTTTCTTTTTATTGTAGAACTAGGTTTATTACCCCATCTAAAGCCTTGTAGACACCCTGTAGCCCAATCTATGGCCCAGGGCTCCCAAGATGTCGACATGCACTTAGCTTGACGTTTGGAATTCCGAGATAAATGTTTTATGATGGCAGCTGGCGAATGGCACGTCTGTTTTTTTTTTCCTCTTCTTTTTTAACAGAAAAAAAATAGATTATACCACGCTTTTATTTATTTCTCTTTCTAATTATCTAATAATGTGTGACTCTCTCGGCATTCAGTACAAAGCCCAGAAATCAGGCCACACTCTGGACAGATCTTCAGCTAATTGCTTCTTTATTATAAGCCGAGCTAATGCGCACTTTGGTCCCTCGAATAAGCCGTAGAATCTGCTCCCGTAGCCCCCAGCATATTGTCAGAGTCTTTATTCCGTCTCTGTTCGGATTGCTCCACTGTGGTCTCTGACAGTGTCTCCTGCAATTATCGCTCGGTGGTGTGATGCCTGAGAAAGGAGACATTTTTTTATTTTTTTTCCTGGGACTGCCACAAGAGAGACGCGCTTTTTAGTGTCAATATTAGAGCAGATCGTTATTTGCTCAGCGTTAGACAGCCGCGGTGTGGCTAATAAAACCAACATTTCAATCGTTATTTCCAGTGTTTAAAGAGCACATAGACTCTTATTTAATAAACTCTGTGGAGGGTAGTAACTCATAGCAACCAATCCTTTTTTTTTTTTTTCTCTGCAGCCTGGCAAGTCCAGGATGAATTCTGATTGGCTGCAATGGTACTTTGGGCTTTTCCCTGTGCACTGCCTATGTTTATATATGGCTGAAGAAAAGGCACACTGGTATTGTTCTATACATTAGTTGGCAACTGTATACTGCTTTTTATGTTAAGATTTCAGTTTTTGGCTATTTATTTAATCTAGATGAAACGGTTTTGATTGGTTGTTTGATTGCTTTGGGTCAGTGTATGGCACATGTCATGTTAAAGGGCCACTGACTGTATAATAATTTCATAGAGATGGTTCCTGTAAAACTAAAAATGTAGAACTTGCCATCCACATACCCCTGCCATACTGTGTAGCCAGAAAGTGGCACTACTTTTTAATGTAGCAAATTTGAAATTTTTGGCCAAACAATGAATGCATCCAATCAGACGCACTCACTGTGTTCAGGTATTCTGACAGCTGCGGGTGCCAGCAAGCAACACGTAAAGCCAGTAGGGGAGATTCCTCCATCCACAATGTTTAGCTTGGATGAAGGATTCCATGTGTGGGGCTAGCTGTAGATTGGCAGCACTCTGCCTTGTGGTAGGACCTGATTGTTTCACAAATCATAACCTTCCAGTCCAACCCTGAAATCTGATGTGCAGGGGATTGTGGGAAGTCCAATATAACTACTGGGTACCCACTTCCACTCTGGCCACCTAGGCGATCGTAACGAAAGCTCTAATTAACCCTACAACCCCCCCCTGCAGCCTTCTGGGACATGTGACGGGTCCCAGAAGACTGCATCCACCATTTATGATGAGCAGCGCTACTCGCGCATGTGCAATGGGCAACTGGCTGTGAGGTCACAAGCAGTCACAGCTAGATGTCCATAGTGAAGATGCCGGCACTAAGAAAAGACAGCAGGTGAAAACTGGGGTGAGCACGCCGCTAGATCATGGAACAGGTGAGTGGCTGCTTTTAAACCACTTCCAGCCCCAGGAAGTCATATGATGTGCTGGACTTTGAGTGGAGATATCTGAATGATGCCTGCAGCTGCAGGCATCATTCAGATATCTTTTGCAGCCAGCGATTCACGGAACTTTCACGGAACTTTAAGAACAATCATTGCGGCAGTTCAGCCACTTTATCATTCTTACAGGCAGCGGGAGAAGGAATCTGCTGGCAGCGGAAGTTCACGCTACAGCAGTCTCTGACTCTTGGAGGCCCATTCGGCCATGTGTGGACTCGGTTGGAAAGGCTATCCTGTGTTGTGGTTTTTTTTTTTTTTTTTTTTATCATTCTTTCCTACCTAGAGGAGAGAGCTGGGATCTTATATACCCCACATCTCTCCATAAAAAGGACCTGTCATGTCATATTCCTATTATAAGGGATGTTTACATTCCTTTAAAAAAGGAATAAAAGGGATCCAAAAAAAAAAAACATTTAAAGGGAAAGTGTAAAAATGTAAAGAAAAAAAAAAAATTTAAAGCGCCCCCGTTCCCACGTGCTCGCATGCAGAAGCGAGCGCATACGTTACCACATATTTTTGGGGGTTCTGAGTAATTTTCTAGCTAAAAAAAATATTTTTACATGTAGGCGAGGAGTTGCAGAATTGGCTCGGTATTAAGAGCCGGTTCACACTGGGGCGACCTGTCAGGCGACCTGGTCGCCTGCCATAGAGAAGCTGTGGACCCGTTCTAATAGGAGCGACACAAGTCGCTCCGACTTAGAAAAAGGGTCCGGAGCTTCTTTGGAGCGACCTGCATTGACTTCAATGTTATGAAGTCCGTGCCGGCCGCTCCGAGGTCGCGGTGCGAGCAGCGCAGCGCGACTTGTGAGGTCGCCCCGGCAAGTCGGATCGCTCTAATGTGAACCGGCTCTAAGTGGTTAAAAGTAAGCAGCTACAGTTTTTTGTAGCTGCTGACGTTTATTTTTTTTTTTTCACAGGAGACTTGGAACTCCGCTTTAACAACCAGTGGCAGGTGGGGAAGGGTAGCATGGCAAACATGCTACCTATTGCAAAGCATACAGAGGAGACAGGCACTCTGTCCGTCTGTTTTCCTGCTTACGTTGGTCTTGATTTCCTCCAGTTTCGTTACCTAGAGGTAATTATTTTGGAATTTGTGCCAGGAAGAGTTTCATTTTGTACAAGTAGCACTATTAAGAATTGCCTGAATCTGCTGCATATTTCATTAGAGCTACCGAAACTGGCAGCATGGTATTTTGGATCTGGCACAGGACGTTTTTAAAAAGCCATATCACCCAGAAAGTGAAGCAATTGCTATATTGAGTTCTAATTGTTCTGTGTTTATAGTTGTTTATGTATAGCGACACGTGTAAATGAAGTCTCTGGGCTGATCTAGTAGTAAATTCATGTGAGAACTATAATTACAAGAGGCAAATCACTTTAAACCTTGAGGTGACATCGTACAAGGACCTCGCTGACTCCCGTGTTACCAGATAGTAACAGCGTGTCATCTGCAAGTGACCTACTTTCCCGCCTCCAATTTTTAGTTTGGTCAGTAAGTGCTCGGGGCTATCTGGAGCTGAATTCAAGGAGTTCTGAAGTTCTTGTTTTTAAGCCATCCTTTCGCTGCAAAAATACAGTATGCACTTTTGCTAATCCATTGCAGTAGCTGTACAGTATTGATACCGTTGACGTGGTGTTTGGGTGGTGCTATCCACAAAATCATGATTTCTGACATGATTGTGCTAGTGATATACCAAGTAGTGAAGGAAGGATTAGGCTCCATGTACACATGACGTTGTTAAAAGTCCCTTTGAATGCTGGAATTTTTAGGACGTTTGAAACGTCCGTTCGGTCGCGTTTGTACCCGCGTTTAGCGGGCGTTTAGCGGGCGTTTGCGTTTGGAACCGTTCCTAGAGGTCAAAAAAATTATTCCCCTTTAAAATGGAAAAACGCCAATGCTAAACGCGGGTCATCGCGTTCGGACGCGTTTTTGCATTTGAAACGCCGGGAAACACACGTTCGAACGCAAATAATTGCGTTCTAAAAAAAAGTCCCTGAACGCAACTGCCTGCAAATGACTGTAAACGACCTGGTGTACATGGACAGATAAGATAAAATGTAGATGGGTTCAGGGGCTTCTAAAAAAAAAAACGCCCAACTGCTCCTAAACGGCCATTTCCAGCATCCCGTGTACATGGAGCCTAAGGATATTGGCCTTATAGCTTGCAGTCTAAAAAGAGGTGGCTTTTGTTTTTCTATTCTGATGGGTTCCTTTTAAAAAAAACTCACCTGGCCAATCGTTCTCTCTGATGAATCTCAGTTTGGCTGTACTTGGGCTGTTGGCACACAACCCTTTTGATTTTATACATTAGAAAAAGGTATTGAGTTCACCATCGAAATTCCAAAAGGGGAATGTGTCCACCTGATAATACTCTCCCACTTTTTTCTTCCAAAAGAGGAGGGTGTCCACCTGTTAATACCCTCCCACTTTTTTTCTTCCAAAAGAGGAGGGTGCCCATCTGATAATACCCTCCCACTTTTTTCACCGCACCAGTCCTAACCTCAAGAGTGCCAGCTTACCATAGGGATTGAAACGTCAAGCTTTATTGGCTCTGCTTCTGTTATCCCATTGTGGCCAACACACTCTGCACATCTCCGAGAGCTGAAATATATCAGCATAGAAGCTTCTCTGAGCCGTCCCTCCAATTGAGACATAACTTGGAAGATTTAATGCAGTTGGTGGTATAGGAATCAGAGGTATACAGAGCAGGCTTGAGAATGCATGCTCCCAGTGACCCTGTAGGGTGCTGTCTGGATTCAGGTTCCAGTAAATCACACAGAATAAATATTGAAGAAAAGCCAGTGATGAGAAGATATACCAACATACTCCACTCTTAAATGTGAGTCTCCAAAAAGTCGGTTGCCAGACTGAAAGGGAGCTGTCCATACCCCAGACACACCATGAAAAAAAAAAACAAAGCAGCTGTTATCCAGTGGTGTCGCAAGGCTTTATTCTACCTGTAACCACAAAGATGGTCCCTACCTAGAGACTGTCCATGCTGGTGTGTTTCACCACACTGGGTTTCATTTTGGAAAGCTCACTGTAGAGAAATTGAGCTTTCTATAAATTGCATATACTAGACCAACTGATGCCTTTGCAGAGCCTGGCCAAAAAAAAAAAGAAATGTAGCATTCGATGTGATCAGCACCATCCTGCATATTGGCTCTCAGTCCCGATCATCATAGGAACAAGTATGGAGCTGCTGTGCCCGTCCACAAATCCCCATATATGCAATGCGCTCTCTCCTCACTGCTACTGAGACTGTGAGGCAGAGTGCATGTATGGATCTGTGAACATTGCAATGAGCTCAGTGCTGCTGTGAAGGGGAAGGAGAGTGCATGCTTGGATCTGTTAACATTGCATTATCGGGGATGGGCTTAGTGCTGCTGTGATGGGGAGGGAGAGCACAAGTGTGGATCTGTGGACATTGCACTATGAAGGATGAGCTCAGCACTGCTGTGTTGGGAAGGAGAGCACAAGTGTGGATCTGTGGTCACTGCACTATGAGGGATGAGCTCAGCACTGCTGTGAAAGGGAAGGAGAACACATGTCTGGATCTGTGGACATTGTACCACGAGTGATGATCTCAGCACTGCTGTGACGGGGAGGGAGAGCACATGCGTGGATCTGTAAACATTGCACTATAATGGAAGAGCTCAGAGCTGCTGTGACAGGGAAGGAGAGCCCAAGTGTGGACCTGCAGACAGTGCACCAGGAGTGATGAGCTCAGCATTGCTCTGTTGAGGAGGGAGAGCACATGTGTGGATCTGTAGACATTGCACTATTAGGGAAGAGCTCAGAGCTGCTGTGACAGGGAAGGAGAGCCCAAGTGTGGACCTGCAGACAGTGCACCAGGAGTGATGAGCTCAGCATTGCTGTGTTGAGGAGGGAGAGCACATGTGTGGATCTGTAGACATTGCACTATTAGGGAAGAGCTCAGAGCTGCTGTGACAGGGAAGGAGAGCACAAGTGTGGACCTGCAGACAGTGCTCCACGGGCGATGAGCTCAGCACTGCTGTGTTGAGGAGGGAGAGCACAAGTGTGTATCTGTGGGCATTGCACTGAGGGATGAGCTCAGCACTGCTGTGAAAGGGAAGGAGAGCGCACGCTTGCATCTGTGGATGTTGTACCACGAGTGATGAGCTCAGCACTGCTGTGACCGGGAAGGAAAGCACATGCGTGGATCTGTGGACATTGCACTATGAGGGATGAGCTTAGAGCTGCTGTGACAGGGGAGAAGAGCGCAAGTGTGGACCTGCAGACAGTGCACCAGGAGTGATGAGCTCAGCACTGCTGTGTCGGGGAGGGAGAGCACATGTGCGGATCTGTGTACATTGCACTACAAGCGCTGCTGTGATGGTGATCCGGAAGGGAGTATGGGCAGATATGTGGACGAGCAATACAGCAGCTCCAAGCTTGTTCCTGTTTATAGGGGGGCTCGCTCAACATACCCTCTGTCCTAGCTGATATGTGTGATGGCTGATCCCTCAGAATTCTACTTTCTTTTTTGGCCAAGCTTTTCTGAAACCGCAGTTGGCCTACGGGTATGTCATATAAGTAAGCTTAAGCTGGGTACACACTATACAATTTTTGTTGTAAAATTTCCTTTAGATTTACCTTCAACTATGTGGTGCAAGGGCCAGCCTGCTTGCATACAAATTGAAAGTGTTTAGGTTTGACCTCCTATTTAATGGTTTTGTGAAGTCTAAAGGAAAAATCTAAAGACAATTGTGTAGTGTGTATCCAGCTTTAGTTTGTCTACATTGCACCATGATTTGTAAACTGCCGGGCCCCTTGATACATTGCAACATCAATCATACATACATTGCATTCAATCATTAACCGGTTGCCGACCGCCGCACGACGATATACGTCGGCAGTCAGCCCCGGCCAGGCAAAGTGATGTATATATACGTCACTAGCCTGTCACTTGCTAGGGAGCCAATAGCGGGCGAGCGCGCGCCCGTGGAGGCGCCCTCCTGCCCTGGCTCGTTCCCCAGCAAGTCCGTTCGTGTGACCGGCGACCCCCATGTCCGCCGGTCACTCGCCGATCGTCGCTGCAGAGGGAGAAAGGCAGGCGGCTGATGTAAACAAGCCGCCTGTCATTCTCACTGGTGTAGAAACTGTGATCACACGGTTCTACTATGTAGGATCGTTGATCACTGTTCCTACACTTCAAGCCACAGCCAATCACAGTAAGAATCACGCCCCTAGGGACACACACCACCCCTCCCTCTCAAATAAAGTTAACCCCTTCACTACCAGTGTCATTTTGCAGTAACAGTGCATATGTATAGCACTGATTACTGCAGTAATGTCACTGGTAACCCCAAAAGTGTCAAAAATGTCAGTCAAGGGTCCGATCTGTCCGTCGCAGTACCACAAAAAAAATCGCAGATCGCCACCATTACACGTTAAAAAAAAAAAAAAACACCAAAAAATGACAAAGCTTTCCCTTAGTAAACGCAATAACTTTTGCGCAAACCAATCAAAATACGCTTTTTGCGATTTTTTTTTTTTTTTTTTTTTTTTTTTTTTTTTTTTTTTTTACCGAACATATCTAGCAGAAAACAAATTGGCCAAAAATGTTAAAAAAAATTGATTTTTACATTTTTTGGGGGGGGAATTTCATATAAAAAAATGTGAAAAATGTTTTTGCAAAATTTACGCTCTTTTTTGTTAATAGCGCAAAAAGTAAAAATCGCACAGGTGATCAAATACCACCAAAAGAAAGCTCCGTTTGTGGGGAAAAAAGGACGTCAAATTTGTTTAGGTACAGCGTCGCACGACTGCGCAATTAAAGTCACGCAGTAAAAAATCGCAAAAAACCCCCTGGTCAGGAAGGGGGGTAAAATCTTCCGGGGCTTAAGTGGTTAAAATGTAATAAAGGTGAACCAACCCTTTAACTGTATTTTATAGTTTGTGTAGGCCCATATTAAAGTGTTTGGTTTTTTTTTTTTTTTTTTTTTTTTTTTTTTTTTTTGTGATGCAAAAGGTTTGAGCACTGCCAACGGTAATCAGGCTGTGTAGGAGAGGTGGAAAATGTGATTGTGAATACGGGGGCCATGCAACAATTGCTTTTTCTATAGATACCTTACAACCTCAGCTTAGACCACCAGCCTAAATATTGTCTGAGCAAATAAAACACTCAGCTGCGATGACTTGAGCTACATGCCATCAGGTTGGAGCGATTGTTTGCCTCTTGAGCTTTCTGTTGACAACAGAGCATTGGCCTTTGAAGGTAGTCCACGCTCACAGGGGACCTGTGCTTCTCCTGTGTATGGGAATGCCTAAATGTTCCCCTCCCCCATCCAGGGTGCAGAGAGCGAGTGTGTGAAAGTTGCAGCTGTTCTACATGTAGGTCAAAGTAGGCGTTCCCCCTAGACTCGGCTCAGTGTCTGCCTGTCACATTTCTTTTCTCTTACCTGATGCTGCAGCAGCCCGCCGCCGCCTGAGACAAACATCGAATCATTCTCGCAGAGCAGGGCCTGACCTATTCTCTAGCTCTGTGCAAACTAGGACTTTGCTATGTAACCCAGCTTCCTTGTCCCCAACCTCTTGTATCTCTTCCTTCCTTCTGTATTAGATTGTAAGCTCTGTGAGTACAGCTGACATACCTAGTGTGTATGTATATATACTACATGTCATTGTACAGCAATATGGAAAATGTCTGCTGCTGTGTAAATCATTGATTGAACAAAACGTGTGGTTTCGTTGTGTTTACATAACATATATGTTATACTTACCTCCTCTGTGCAGTGGTTTTGCACAGAGCAGCCCAGATCCTCCTCTTCTCTCCTAACCCCTCCCTCCTGCTCAGTGCCCCCATAGCAAGCAGCTTGCTATGGGGGCACCCAAGCCAAGCCGCAGTTCCCTATGTCTGTTCAGACATGGAACCGCGACCTGGCCCTGCCCTCTTTCTCCTCATTGGCTCACAGAATTTGGCAGGAGCCAATGGTGCTCGCTGCTGTGTTTCTGCCAATCAGGAGGAAGAATCCGGACAGCTGAGTGTCTCCTGCAACATCGCTGGATCGAGATGGGGCTCAAGTAAGTATTAAGGGGGTTGCTGCACACAGGTTTTTATATCTTAATGCATAGAATGCATTAAGATAAAAAAAAAAAAAAAATTCTTCCTTTAAACACTTTCATGCTGGATCCTAGGCTAAAATAAGACTTAATATGCCACCATGCATGTACTCCAGAAATTTCTGATTCAAAAGACATAATGTAGACCTGAGCTTAAAACGTGAAGATTTTTTTGTGTCGGGAGCATCTAGAAATGTTATTTAGGCCTAATCGGTACCCTAGAAATGTATTTGTGCACTTCCTGGTATGTGAGCATGCCTAGGCACTTCTGTGCCTACAACCTCATAGCTGCAGTGTGAGAACTAAGGTAATGTTTGCCTTTGACTGCTAGACTCACCAGTGTTGGAGATTTGGCAATGCCACTACTGTGCTGCTCACTGTTCTTGCTGGCTGTGGGGAAGTGAGGAAGCAAATCCCTTTCTTTATCAAGATGGCCGCCTCCACACAGAGATAAAGTGCAAACCAAGGCCTGATAAATCAGTAATAGAGAAATATCAGCATCAGGGAGACCACAGGTAATAATGGTGACTAGTCAAATGACCTCCTGTCTGTTTTTTAAAGACAATTTCCAGAGTTCAGTTCTTTTCAGGGTGGATTTGCTTTAAATCAAGTCGATTTAAATCACTAGTAAAAAGGCTAGGGATGGTCATCCCTCCGGACTTGCATGCGGGTGCTGGGCCTGATGGTGTCTACCTTTTTGAGGCGGTTCCGTTTGCACAGTTCCTTACAAGGTCTCTGCAAGGGATATTCTGGCAAAATGGGACACGAATCCGCAGTCTCTGGTTCCTCCCCTTGTATTGGATAGTGGTCACCACGGATGTCAGCCTGTCTGGTTGGGGAGGCATCCTCGGAAAATATTCTACTCAGGGGATCTGGACATGGGAAGAGTCCAGACTACTGATGTCTTGCAACTCTGAGTGATCCAACTGTGCCTTGAACATTGGACGGATCGTATTCAGGGATGTCCAGTGCGTATTCAATCGGACAATGCCATGGCCGTGGCTTATGTCAGTCACCAGCAGGGCACGAGAAGTGTCTTGGCGGCTGTGGATGTTGCCGGCATTCTAAGGTGGGCAGAATGGTTTGTTCCAGCACTGTGTGCCGTACACATTTCCGGGTTGGAAAACTTGCAGGCAGATCAGCTCAGTTGGCAGGCGTTGGACCAAGGGGAGTGGTCCCTTCATCCAGAGGTGTTTTCTATCAGTTTTGTCTCCGGTGGATCTGTTGCACAGAAAGGTGCAGAGGTTTGTGGCTCAGTCACGGGATCCTCTGGCGGATGCCAGGATAACCCTGTGGGGTCAGTATCATCTGATTTACGCCTTCCTTCCTCTCAAGCTTCTGCCAGGACTTCTACGCAGGATCGAGGCAGAAGGGATTTTGGTCATCTTAGTGGCTCCAGACTAGCCTCCTTGTGCTTGGTTCGGCTGGTTGCCGAAGTTCCTTGGAAGCTTCCTCTCAGGGAGGATCTGCTGTCTCAAGGACCAATCTTCCATCTTTATAATTGCTGGCTCAGCAATTCCCACCTTCTCGGTGGCTCAGATCTTGACCTTCCTTCAATAGGGGTTGAACAGAAATTGGCTGGGATTACCATCAAGGGCCAGGTGTCGGCTTTGGCTGTTTTCTTCCAACAACCCTTAGCCACACACTCCCTGGTGCGTACCTTTCTTCAGGGTGTTCAACATTTTGGTTCTTCCAGTGCGGTCTCCGTTGCCGCCTTGGGACCTTAATTTGGTGCTTTCAGTTCTCCAGAAGCCTTCCTTCGAGAACCTTCGGGAGATTCTCTTTCTTGCTTACGTTGTCTCAGGTGGCTTTTTTGGTGGCTATCGCCTCCTGTGCGCAGGGTGTTGGAACTGGTGGAGTTATCCTGTGGTTCACAGAGGTAAGGTGATTCTTTGCCCCTGTCTGTCATTCCTTTCAGATGTTGTCTCTGATTTTCATTTGAATGAAGACATTGGGTTGCCTTCCCTATGACCCAGGCCAAAACATCCTAAGGAACTTGCTTTGCATGCCTTGGATGTGGTTTGGGCAATTAGGGTGTACCTGGCAGCTACGGAGTCTTTTTTAGGAAGTCAAACTCACTATTTGTGCTTATGGATGGGCCTTGGAAAGGGTTGTCTCATCTATCTGGAAATGATTGCAGAGGAAGCAGACAGACAGTAATTCAGGCCTATTACATCAGGGGTCAGGTTCCACCTTTCCCTGTCAAAGCGCACTTTACTCGATCGCTTAGTGCCTCCTGGGCCTTCTGTCATCAGGTGGGCTTCAGTTTTGGGTGAGCTCCTGTCCTGTTGCCTGGATGGCTACTGTTTGAGCCTTGGGAATTTTTTGCTGTTCCCATGCCTCATGTTTTTACACGGCTTTGGGATGTCCCAATGGTTATGAAAATCAGGAGCTGTGTCCGTCAATGAATGAAAGAGAAAATGGGATTTTTGACTTACTGTAAAATCCATTTCTCTGTTCATTGACGGTCCCAGCACCCACCCCTCTGTGGAGTTGTATGTTCTCTGACACTGCTTCTAACAAAATGGAATACCTATAGCAGAGTGAGGGGGTATACACCCTGGGACTGCCCATAGGCATAGCCAGACATTTTTTGCTGCCTAGTGTTCTACTCCTGCAGGGGGCAGTATAACCCAATGGTTATGAAGATCAGGAGCTGTGTCTTTCAATGAACATCAGAGAAATGGATTTTACAGTAAGTCAAAAATCCAATTTTTTAAAGAGCAACTGTCATCTCTATCCTGCAGTGGCTCATCCTCCTTTGACCCTCTGTTTGCTCATGGACAGTCCCCTTCAATTTAATGGGATGGCTGATGATGTGGCAGTGACGCAACAAGGTGAGGGACATGATGGCAGCAGGTGAGTGGATTCCCGTTAAACGGCGCTGCCATGATGGATCTGAAATGACAGGTGCTCTTTAAATGTAAGGACTTATTCTTGCTGGTAGTTAGAATCTTTAATATTTGCAAACCAAATGAAGGATTCCTATTTAGAATAATAAGCTGTCAGGTTAGTAAAACAGCGATATCAGAACAGATTCAATCATACAGTTTGTAGTGTACATAGATTTGCAAAACATTGGGATAAAGGAATATTCCTGAACTTGGTTTTATCTCCTAGTTAATGTGAAATTGTGTGAATGTATTAATGCAGTGCATGTTATCTTAGCTTGCAGAGCTTGGATTAATCGAATGAGTTTACCAAAAATGTAAATATTGCAGAATATACAGCTTCATGCTACATAACTAGGCTCCATTTCATACTGAATAAACTAAATTATTAATGTATTTTAAATAGAAAACTATCATTAAATAGATCTTTACTCCAAAAGCATTTTAATAAAATAAATGTAATAAAAATAAAAACAAATCTGATTTTAATTGGGGAAAAAAATGATAAAAATAAAAACTTTAAATGTGCAGAATATCGACACCTTATATTGGCTATTGTCCTGAAGGGTGGCCAGGAAAATCTGTATCGACCCTGAAAAAACAAGATCAGTCGATCCCTACTTCCCACACCAGCTTTGAGTTTTCAAAAACCGCACGGCTGTGCAGGGCTCCATTGACACAGCCACGTCATTAATTTACAGCAATTAATGAATGAATTACAAGTCACATCTGCCACCGCAACTGACTGCTTGAAGTTTTCAATGAACTGTGAGGGTGCTGATGAGTGCGCTCGTAGTTCATTTCCATGGCCTGCAGCTTTCAGACAGACAACCCATACAAAGGTACATGCTGCAAGCTGTAGTACTTGTCTGAAGTAGCTGGAAATTGCACTTGTGATCCACTGATCACAGGTGCAATGCTCTGCAGGCTCCTGCGGGAAGAAAACTGTACTTTTTTTTCAGCAAAAATAAGTGCATTCATTTTTTTTTCCCCGAAAGGTGAACCAATCCTTTAAAATTGTAAGGCTAGCATGAAGATTAAGTCCAAAAAAGATAGATACTTGTAAAATGGTTGTAAAGCCTCAAGGTTTTTCACCCCAATACATTCACATTAAGGTGAAAAACGTTGTGCTCAGCCGCATCAGTTGTCATTACGAGAAAGCCGACTATCGGCTCTGATCATCTGATCAACAGTACTGGGGTGATGCCTTTACACTATCACTCCGGTACAACCACTTGAAAAATATCAGTCATAGCGGCAAGTTTGTGGCGCCTCATACTTTAAAAAAGTTAATATCGGCCTCCGATTATTGGCCCCACCGATAATCGGTCGATCCCTAGTGGAAAGAGGAGCACCCACCTGCTGTCATGTGTGTGTCGGGGGGGTTGCTGTTGTATCTTACACCCTACATATGCTCCAAAAGTTGAACCTTTTAAAGAATGTTATCCCAACATTTCATAATCCTGATATGTGCCTGCTGTACTATGTACTTGTATAAATAGGTATTCTGTTCTTTGTATTGCTTCTTTTGTGGGAAATCCCTGGTGTTACTGCCAATCCCTCTGTTTTTCTTTCAAAAACCAACCACACTGGGCATAAGAGCACAGCATGGGTAAAAGTGCATATGGTGCATTGGTAACATATAGTGCATTTAATAAAACCATATAGTGTCACCACTTAGGTTGTACAAAGTGCTTTAGTGCTTTTTGTGCCAGTGCCTCAAGTGCTCAGTTATATGCTGTTATATGGGGAAATATACGCCTGTGGATCCCCATTGGGTGTAGATGCTTACCGCACACTTGTAATAGGTAGCTCGATTCCCATCAGATACTGCAATACAAAATAGCCTCCATTGCGTAGTATGTAGTGTATAAGATTAAGCAAGTATTACATCCACTCACTCACAGTATGGGAGTTCACTTTCAGCATGCAGGGTCCGCCAGGCTATGCCGCTTCTGCGTTCCACCGGTCCGAACCACCGCTACCGGAAGTGACGTACTGACACAATAAGCCACGCCCTACGCGTTTCATCACTACGACGTCATCTGGAGCGTGAAAACGCACAGCACACATTTGTATGGTTAAAAACACACGGTACACAATCTTTGTGGTAGCGCCCACACCAACAACTTTGCACTTTATCAATCACATACTGCCGCAGAGGCAGGTTGGCAGCAGCTTATACCACCACTTTCAACAGTCTAATAAATATACTGAAAACTCCTTAGCTCTGGCATAAACCTCACCCCCTATACAGCATGGGTAAGTTCTCTTGTTGTGCTAAGAACTCAGCTTGCTCCGCAATGATCAGACTTGTTCTGACCCCCCCTCTTCCACACAGCCATTCACTGGGAAGACCAGTGTGTTGCTGTTTCTCCTCCCCCAGCTCTTATGCAGCGAGAACCGAGGGAATGTGATCTTTTATTTTTAAAAAAGGTGTTTATAATGGTGTGTGTATATGTATGTGTGTGTGTGTGTATATATATATATATATATATATATATATATATATATAGTGTGTGTTTGCTTTACAAGGTGAGGGTTTAGATATAAGGCAAATTCAACCAGTTTTCAATCCCAAAAATAACTAGACAACGACATGTATTAACAGTAGTTTGTATTAAAACTTCTGGGAGTATGTTCTGTTGATCCCGTTGGTTTCTCAGATCACATTCTGGTTGAATTTGGAAAATTGTCTACCAATTGTCCTGTGTATGGCAAGGTTAAAAGCTTTCTCTGTACATGGACCCCAGCAGCTGCATCCTGTGTGAAGGTAATGGAGCAGTCTCTGTTCCCGCCACATCTGGAATTTCTTTAGGAATTCAGTGATTTCAGCGTTGTTCTATAAATAGGAAATTCTTCTGTCCAGTCGTCTGTCATTAACTCCTTTCCGTACTTTTTTTTGCCTTTACAAGAACAATCTGTCGTAGTATAGGATGTGCCGGATATATTACATGGTGACAGGGTCCCAGTATCCCTGGAACCTCCAATCTGTAAAGTCTCTGTTGACTTTGTCAGAGGTGATGATCATATTTGCTGACAGCGTAAGTAAATATTGACTGCGGGGCTAATTCAGTTACTTGGTGACCCGGCCATGCTGTGCTTAGTAGCTCACAACTTGAAGCCAGGAAAAGAGACAATATCCCTAATCAGCGTTGTCTGTACAGCACGCCTCCCGCATCGTACAAGTGGCTGTTAATCCTGACCGGTTTGTTTTTTTATCTTTGTACCAATGTTATGTAATGTTACATTCATGTCATGTTTTTATATGCCTGTAGAAGCGAGCAATTTAATACTCGGAGAGTAAAGCTGGCCATACATGGATCGAAATTCGGTCGGTTCAGCAGGAACCAGACAAATTTCGATCCATCTATGGCCGTTCGGTTAATAGGAAGTCGATTTATTGATCGACCTCTCATGAACTGGTTGTTGGAAAATTTTGCTTCGATCAGCATATGCAGCCAATCAGCAGCAGCACCAATCCGTGTATTCTGATGGTGGGGGAGTCCATAACACAGCGGGGAGGATTCTCGCAGCCATCTCAAATGTGTGGATGGGGGAATCCGTGTTTCTTTTTTTTTTTTTGGGGGGGGGGGGGGGGGGAGACTGTTGAGCCTGCTGTCTATGAGAAAAAAGAAAAAGATGAAGCTGAGCCATGTTCGACCACACTCATAGCCCCGTACACAGTGCTGATTGTCGGGAGACATAGGCCGGTTCAAGAAACAAAACTGCAAACGTTCGGGCCGTGTGTATTGCACCCTGCAGCGGGCTTCTGTTGGGACGAGCATGTTGGAAAATCAGCAGCCACTCAGCACTCTCAGCCAATAGCTGAGAGTGCTGATCGGAGTGCTATGGTGGGGGGGGGGGGCACCCCCCTGTCAGAACACAACAGCCCAGCGGGGTAGATCACTGTACTAACTTTAGATTGGGTTGAACAAAAAAAAACTCAGTGTGTTCCAGGCTGTAGTATAGGCAAACTTTACCCCTCCCCCTTTCCCAGTGTTAGAACCTCCGAACAGTTATCAATTTCCCCTTCAAGGAGATATCCATGCCCTTCCGGCCCCCATAACAGGCGGTAAGTGATGATGTCCCCAAAAATAAAAAAAAAAACTCCAGAAATTGGACTAATTTATACACTCACTTTGGGCCAGCTTGGCTTAAACAAATTATGCAGATGCCACCTCCGTGTGGGCCATGGTAAATTTGCACTTTACTGTTTTGAGCGACTTCGTATCAGGATTCCTTTATTTAGAGGGAAAGACGCTGGTGCACCTGCCAGAGGAGAACGCTGCTTCCTGTATTTAGTATGGAGTACAACAGTAAATTACTGATTCATCATTGGCCACACGGTGGTGGCATCTGCATGTTCATGAAATCAAGCTGGCCGAAGGTAGAGGAGGTAAGGCACCCAATGCAAATTCCACTTTAAAGAGAAGATGCTCTGTGGCATAAACATTCCATTCTGGATCTGATATAACGGTGCATCCCTTACAGTAATGTAATTTATTTCTCATTCATTCATTGATGAACACAGCTCCCAATCCTCTTAACCATTGGGTTATACTGCCCCATACAGAAGTAGGACATTAGGCTGAAAAAAACGTCTGGCTACTCCTATGGGCAGTTCCAGGGGATATACTCCCTCTCTCTGCTATATGTACTTAGTTTTGTTACAAGCAGTGTCAGAAGAATTACAATTCCACAGAGGGGGTGGGTGCTGTGTCCATCAATGAACATTAGAGAAATGGATTTTACGGTAAGTCAAAAATCCCATTTTCTCTTTTGTCCATTGACTGACACAGCTACTGATCTTAACCATTGGGACATCCCAAAGCAGCGTTAAACATGGGTGGGAACAGCGAAAAATAAACTTCCCAAGGCTAACTATAGCCAACCAGGTAAACGGGAGCTCAACCAAAACAACTGGAGCTCACCTGAAAACCTAGTTCCTTGCTGGGATCTCTGGTCCTGGCAATATTTTTCGTTAGATAGATTTTTTTTTTCTCCTGTTTTTTTTCCTGTGAGATCTACAATCAACTGCCGTACTGGGCGACGGGCTGGATAATCTAGGTCCAGTGGTCACCCCAGTCTGGCCAGCGAGCGCGCATAGACCTCAGCTCTGCGCTAGGTCAGCCGCAACCTAGCCCCACCGGACAGGGGCTGGCCTACAAGTTAAACGCTTTGCGTGGTCGCATTTGACCGGGTCTCAGCCTGAGTCGCAGCGTTCCTCCTGGCCGACAGCCCCCATTTTGATGGCGAGGGGTTCTGTCTGGAGCGGTGCCAGCCTGGTTCCTGGTATGGTGAGTAGCTGTCCCCTCACTCCCGTTTTCGGTGGTGGGAGCCCCTCCTCATCTCCTGGTGCTGACTCCTGGATCATTTCCTTACCTGATCGCCACTCATGCAGTGCAGATTCTCCTAGTGAATGCGATGCCTGGTTTCTGCGGGGTGGTGGGTCTGGTGGGGTTCTCTCCCTCTGTTAAGGATCGATTGGTGCTCTGTGACTGGCAACTGGGTGTTGCTGCCAAAGCAGTGGGGGTTGTCCCTTAGCAGTGTTTTTACACTTTTATATGAGGTCCCCCTGGTGACTCATGGAGTCTTTGGAGCACATATTCCCACCTGATCCCCTCTCTGAGGCTGCCTGGCCCTCTGGGTCCCATCCATCCATCGCTGCACTGACGGTGGTCCTGGAGTCCTTTGTGTCCCAGGTGGAGGTGGCTTTTGGGCGACAGGCTGCCTAAAAAACACCCCTCCCCCCCCCCCCCCCCCACTCCCCTGCTTCATCTGTCTCATCAGATCCTGAATTTGATTCGGCTGCCACGGACGTGAGGCGGCCCGAATCCTCAGATTGTGAGGAGGATTCCTCCACTTGTGCAACCGCGCATGAAAAGGCGATTGGTTGATGCACTGGTTGTATCTGTGCGTGATACTTAAAGATGGAGGACGCAGCTGCGATGGAGGCACAGGTTCCCTTTTGGCACTGTCCCCTTTCCCCTCCTATTTTGACAGTATTGTCACTAAAGAGTAGGGGATGACCAAAACGTCCCCTTGGAGTCCCTAAGCAAGTTGCTAGGCGATACCCCTATGAGGAGTCCCTTCTTAAGAAGTGGACTGTCCATCGGTGGTGGACCCTCCGGTTTCCAGATAAACTAGGCAACCATGATTACGGTTGAAGAGTCCCTGGCCTTTAAGGACCCGGCTGACAGGAAGGCAGAGGCTGTGGCCTGCGCTATGTACACTATGGCTGGTTCGACACAGAGACCGATATTCACCATTGCCATTGGTATTGCAGACTCTGACTGAATGGGCTAGGCTTTCACGCCATGACCTGGAGGGAGGGGGTCGCTCCCCCCTGCCTTTGCTGAACTGGCAGACCAGCTGGTCCAGGGACTGCAGTTTATCTGTGATGCCTCTTTGGATGCGGCTCACCTAGTGGTTCGGCTCTCTGTTTCGGCAGTGGTCTTTCGGCGTGTCTTTTGGCTCAAATGCTGGTCTGTGGACCAGACTTCTAAAGGCCTTGACTGATCTTCCCTTTTTCAAGGAAATCGCCTGTTTGGTGCTACCCTGGATGAAATCCTTAAAGGTCTTGGGGGAAGAGTACCTTTCTTCCGCAGGCTACTAGGGTGAAAGACCCTCGTAGACGTGGGCCCTCCTTCTCGGTTCAGAAGTTTTTTTTCGTCCCTCAGGGTCGACTGACAAGGGATCGAAGCCCTTCGGGGGCCTCCTCTGCAGGATTCAAGCTAATTTGGCCTGGCAAGTCAAGAGCAGGCCTCTCCAGACCCGCGGACAAGGCCCCTTCAGCAGGAAGGTGCGCCCTCACCCGTATCTGGGGTGGGGGGATGTTTTCGCTGGTTCCCAGACCCGTCTCCTTCCCTTGTACAAGGCAAGTGGGTCCACAAAGTCATACAGTCAGGCTACAAGATTGGGTTTCGTTCTTACCCTCTGGTAAGGTTCTTCCTTCCAACGTGCGACTGTCCCCCAGTACGCTTACAGGCTCTTTTTGGGACGGTGCAAGACCTTTTACTTCAAAGGGTAATTGTCCCGGTTCCCACTTTGGAATCTTTTCAGAGGTTTTACTCAAACCTGTTTACAGTCCCCAGGAAGGAAGGCAGAAGGCAAGGGGCATCCAATTCTGGACCTCAAGGCGCTGAAATGCTTTTTGCGGGTGCAGAAGTTCAGAATGGAGTCCATTCGCATGGAGGTGGCTTCCCTGCACAGGGGGATTTTCTTGCCCCCATTGACATCAAGAACGCTTACCTTCACATTCCAATGTGTCATCACCTAGTGCTTCCTCCGCTTTGCCGTGGGAGAGGAGCATTATCAGTTTGTGGCGTTATCCTTTGGTCTCCCCTCTGCTCCTCGGTCTTCACAAAAGTGTTGACCCTGGTCCTAGCGTTGCGCCAATGGGGGATGGTGGTACTGGGCTACTTTGATGACCTCCTTCTGCGAGCAGAGTCTCCTACTGCTCTGGTGGAAAATCTGGAAATCACCATATGAACTTTTGAGGGAGTTAGGCTGGATTCTGAATTTTCAGAAGTCTGCTCTGGTTCTGTCCACAAAGCTGGACTATCTGGGTCTAACTCTCGACTCGACCTTAGCCATAGTGCTCCTTCCTTTGGACAAACTCCAGAATCTGCAGGCTGCAATTCGTCTCCTGCTGTCCAGCAGATGGTCATCCCTCCGGACTTGCACAAGAATCCGCAATCTCTGGAAAATCCGATCTGGGGAACGAAGTCCCTGATATGGTGGCTTCATTCTCCAGTGCTTCAGCTGGGCAAATCCTTCCTCCCCTTGTATTGAACAGCGGTCACCACGGATGCCAGCCTGTCCAGTTGGGGAGGCGTCCTCAGCTCCAAGCTCTGCTCAGGGGATCTGGATGTCTTGGAACTCCAAGTGATCAGACTGCCTGGAACATTGGGTGGATCGTATTCAGGGATGTCCAGTGCGCATCAATCGGACTATGCCACGGTCATGGCTTATGTCAATCACCAGGGGGGCACAAGAAGTGTCCTGGAGGCTCTGGAGGTAGCCGGCATTACAAGGTAGACAGAACGGATTGTTCCATCCCCACATTCATGGGGTGGAAAATTGGCAGGTTGATTACAGATGCGCTGGTGGCCCCGTGGGGTCAGTATCGTCTGATTTACGACTTCTGATTTACCTCAAGCTTCTGCCAAAACTTCTACACAGGAACGAGGCAGAAGGGATTCTAGTCATCTTAGTGGCCCCAGACTGTCCTCACGGGGCTTGGTACGCCGATCTGGTGAAGCTGGTCGCCGATGTTCCTTGAAAGCTTTCTCTCAGGGAGGATCTGCTGTCCCCAGGAACAATCTGCCATTCTCTTTACAGTCGCTGGCTTTGACAGCTTGGCTGTTGAACACCAGGTGCTGATGGATAGAGGTTTGTCTGAGTCAGTGATTCCAGTGCTGTTTAAAGCTAGGAAATCTACTTCTAGGAAGATCTACCATCGTATGCGGAAGACGTACATGGCATGGTGTTAGTCTCTTGGGGTTCATCCTCACTCTTTTTCAGTGGCTGTGATCTTGACCTTCCTTCAATGGGGGGGTTGAGCAAAAACTGGCCTTGAGTACTATCAAGGGTCAGGTGTCAGCCTTTGGCTACATACTCCCTGGTACATACTTTTCTTCAGGGAGTTAGGCACTTGACCCCCTCCAGTGCAGTCTCTGTTGCCACCTTGGGACCTCAATTTGGTGCTTTCAGTCTTCCAAAAGCCTCCTTTTGAGAATCACCAGGAGATTCCTTTGTTTACGCTGTCTCCGAAGGTGGCCTTTTTGGTGGCTATTACCTCTGCAAGCATGGTGTAAGAATTGGCGGTGTTATCCTGTCATTCACCTTCATGGGTGGTTCACAGAGATAAGATGGTTCTTCACCTCTGTCCGCCGTCCCTTCCTCGGGTTGCCTCTGATTTTATTTTGAATGAAGACATTGTGTTGCCTTCTCTGTGTCCCAGGCCAAAACATCCAAAGGAAATTGCTTTGCATGCCTTGGATGTAGTCCGGGCAATTAGGGTGTACCTGGCAGCTATGGAGTCTTTTAGGAAGTCAGACACACTATTTGTGCTCATGGATGGGCCTCGGGAAGGGTTGTCTGCTTCCTCTGCGACCATTTCCAGGTGAATCAGACGGTGGTTCGGGTCTATTCCATCAAGAGTCCGGTTCTATCTTTCCCTGTCAAGGCGCATTCTACTCGGGCGCTCAGTGCCTCCTGGGCCTTCCGTCAGGCGTCAGTGACGCAGGTTTGCAAGGCGGCCACCTAGTCGTCGGCGCACAGTTTCACAAAGTTCTTTAATGTGGATGTGTTGGCATCTGCGGATGCTTCCTTTGGCCGCACCCTCTTTGAGGGTGTATTGTTTTGTTTTTTGTTTTTTTTTCAGATGAGCTCCTCTTTACCTGGTTGGCTATAGTTAGCCTTGGGAGTTTATTTTTCACTGTTCCAACCCCTCATGTTTAACACTGCTTTCTGATGTCACAATGGTTAAGAAGGTCAGGAGCTGTGTCCATCAATGAACGAAAGAGAAAATGGGATTTTTGACTTACCGTAAAATCCATTTCTCTGATTATCATTGATGAACACTGCACCCCCACCCCTCTGTGGAGTTGTAATTCTTCTGACAACATAGGTGTAGCCAGATTTTTTTTTTTTTTCTGCCTTTCCTACTCCTGTAGGGGGCAGTATAACCCTATGGTTACGAAGATCAGAAGCTGTGTCTGTCAATTAACATCAGAGAAATGGATTTTACTGTAAGTCAAAAATCCAATTTTTTTTTTTTTTATTTATTCTCACAGATTCCCATTCCTGACTGTCTTTAACCACTTCTGGGCCATAAGGCTTTACCCCCTTAATGACCAGGCCATTTTGTGCGATACGGCACTGCGTTACTTTGACAATTGCATGATCGTGCGACGCTGTACCCAAATATAATTGATGTCTTTTTTTTCCCCTACAAATAGAGCTTTCTTTTGGTGGTATTTGATCGCCTCTCTCCTTTTTTATTTTTTGGGCTATAAAAAAAAAAAGTGACCATTCTGAAAAAAATATATATATTTTTTACTTTCTACTACATAACATTTCCATGAAAAAATGTGATTTTTAAATTTGTTTTTATTATTTTAGGCCAATATGTATTCTTCTACAATAAGTGTATATTGATTGGTTTGCGCAAAATATTTTGCGTCCACAAACTAAGGGAAAGATTTATGTAATTTATATATTTTTTTTTTTTATACTAGTAATGGCGGTGATCAGTGATTATAGCGAGACTGCGACATTGCGGCGGACAGATCAGACACCTGACATTTTTTACACTTTTACTGGGTCCAGTGACATTACTACAGTAATCAGTGCTAAAAATATGCACTGTTACTGTACTAATGACTGTACTATGGACACTGGCAGGGAAGGGGTTAACACTTGGGCGATCAAAGGGTTAAATTTGTCACTGGGGGTGCCTTCTAACTGTGTTGGGGATGGGCTTGCTGAATGAACACAGAGGCCTGTGTTCCTAAATAAGAGGAACACAGGATCCCTGTATTCATAACTGACAGAACAGCGGTCTGCCGCGTTTACAACGGCAGACCGGCATTCTATCTCCACAGGGAGCGATCACAGGTGCCCAGCGGGCATTGCGGCTGCCAAACCTGCTGATTGGCTCCCCCCGTAGCCAGGCGGCGCACTTCCCCACTAGCGGCCCCGTGAAGCGACGTACATGTAACGTCGTTTCGCGGGACAGAGCCAACCTACTGCCGTAAAACTACAGCGGCTGGTCGGCAAGTGGTTAAAGACCGGATATGTTGACATGGTGCCAACAATGTATAATATGTCTGAAAAAAGTATGTTTCGCCTAGAGATTATTTAACTGCTGTTTATTTGAGGTCATATTAACCATAAAAGTTTACAAATTGCATCTTATTTATTTTTTTACATTTTCTAGCTGCTGCAGACTGCCAGTTGAAGATCAGTGTGTTTTTTTTTTTAATTTGTTTACTTATTTGCTATCTTAGCATTCATAATGCTAAAGGATGCCCTTATTTTATTTTCACAGACATGCCGATATTTGGACTGTGCCCGGCCTACGATGAGTTTTATCTAGTTGTGTGTAGCCAATGTAATCAGGTCATAAAGCCGCAAGCATTTCAATCACATTATGGTAAGTGCTTAACTATGACTTAATAACGTTGTTAAATCAGGATTAAAGATGGCATATTTTGTTCATCCCTTTTTAATGTTTTGTAAAGTGCCTGTCATTGACAGCCCAAAATGAAAATATTCTTGAAGGATTTAACACAAATTATTGGTTTTCAGTCTTCATATTGATCTGGTAGTTGATTCAACAGGAAAGGGGGCCTTCCAGCATGAAAGTGAACTTTGTAGATGGTGTGTATATTTTTGTCATGGTCAAAACTAGAACTTTGTTTTTTTTTTTTTTTTTTTTTTTGTCCAGTAAATTTGAAATTGAAATTAAATTTCTATCCTGTCAGCAGGTGGAGCTCTTGTCATCTTTTTACATTTCCTTGTTGCTTCTTTCTTCCTGTTGAAAAAAAGATTACCACCCAGCTAGGTGCAGCCGCTGACCCGGTTCACTCTGTTCACTCTGATCGACTGATCGCCGGTAGCCTCAGCTATTTGCGGCTTTCCACGCAACCAGTGATTTACTGCAGGCGCTCCTGGCTGCTCTCATCCGCAGCTTTAAACAGAAGAATCCTGCTACTGCAATTCACGCCGCCTTTAATCCCTGGTGTGAATGTAGCCTATTTGGCGTAAACAAGGAAATAGGTCATCCAACATCAGTTTATAGTTACATTAAGACCCTGTTCAGACAGGGGTGACACGACTTGGTGGGGCGACCTGTGAAGTCGCGGTGCACAGCGTGCACCGTGACCTCGGCACGACTTGCACGGACTTCATATCATTGAAGTCAATGCAGGTCGCCCCAAAGTAGTACAGGACCTTTTTTTTTAAGTCGGAGCGACTTGTGTCGCTCCTATTAGAACGTGTCCTGTGCTAATCAATGGCGAGCGACCCACCGCGACTTGTCAGGCAACCAAGTCGCCTGACAAGTCGCGCTAGTGTGAATGGGGGCTTAAGGTGTTACTAAACCCACAACAGTAAAATCAGTCTGCATACAGTGCATCTGGAAAGTATTCATGGCACTTCACTTTTTCCACATTTTGTTATGTTTCAGCCTTTTTCCAAAATGGATTAAATTCATTATTTTCCTCAAAATTCTACAAACTCTACCCAATAATGACAACGTGAAAGAAGTTTGTTTGAAATCTTTGCAAATTTATTAAAAAAAAAAAAAAATCCCATGTACATAAGTATTTACAGCCTTTGTTTAATACTTTGTGGAAGCACCAATTACAGCCTAAAGTCTTTTTGAGTATGATGCTACAAGCTTGGCACACCTATTTGTGGGCAGTTTCTCTCATTCTTCATTGCAGGACCTCTCAAGCTCCATCAGGTTGGATGGGGAGCGTCAGTGCACAGCCATTTTCAGATCTCTCCAGAGATGTTCAATTGGGTTCTGGCTGGGCCACTCTAGGTTATTCACAGAGTTGTCTCGTAGCCACTTCTTTGTTATCTTGGCTGTGTGCTTAGGGTCGTTGTCCTGTTGGAAGTTCATCCCAGTCTCAGGTCCCGAACACTCTGGAGCAGGTTTTTATCAAGGATGTCTCTGTACATTGCTGCATTCATCTTTCCCTCAATCCTGACTAGTCTTTCAGTTCCTGCAGCTGAAAAACATCCTCACAGCATGATGCTGCCACCACCATGCTTCACTGTAGGGTTGGTATTGGCCAGGTGATGAGCAGTGCCTGGTTTCCTCCAGACATGACACTTGCCATTCAGGCCAAAGAGTTCCATCAGACCAGAGAATTTTGTTTCTCATGGTCAGAGTGACCACTGGGTTCTTGGTCACCTCCCTGACTAAGGCCCTTCTCCCCCGATCACTCAGTTTGGCCGGGAAGCCAGCTCTAGGAAGAGTCCTGGTGGTTCCAAACCTCTTCCATTTACGGATTATAGAGGCCACTGTGCTCATTGGGACCTTCAATGCTGCAGGAATGTTTCTGTACCCTTCCCTAGATCTCTGCCTCTATATAATTTTGTCTCGGAGGTCTACAGACAATTCCTTGAACTTCATGGCTTGGTTTGTGCTCTGATAGGCACTGTTAACTGTGGGACCTTATATAGACAGGTGTGTGTCTTTCCACATGATGTCCAATCAACTGAATTTACCACAGGTGGACTCCCAAGTTGTCGAAACAACATAAAGATGATCAGTGGAAACAGAATGCACCTGACCTCAGTTTTGAGTGTCAAAGCAAAGGCTGTGAATACTTATGTACATGGAATTTTTTTATTTTTAATAAATTTGCAAAGATTTCAAACCAACTTCTTTTACGTTGTCATTATGGGGTATTGTTTGTAGAATTTTGTGGAAAACAATGAATTTAATCCATTTTGGAATAATGCTGTGACATAACAGGTAGGAGGCAGTGATGAGGGGCTAACAAAACCTGAAGCAAAATAAAGTGTTAGGAAAAAAATAAAGACTCCCAAATCTATTACACTTAATGCAGTGTGACTCCATTGCAGTAATTCATAAGAAAACTTCATTTGGGCTTTCAAGGATCTCTAAACCCAAAAACAAACATTTTAGGTCTCATTCACATCTGCATTTAAGGTCAGATTACGATTTCCTATGGGAGACTCAGTGGGATTTCTACAAACAGCTGCCATGCAAAGCAATAAGAGGCTGGCGGCCATACGCATGCAATCGGACATGCAGAAATTGCCTGTGGATGGTTAGCCTAGATGCAAACTGTATGAGTCTAGGACTGATCATCCACGGAATCGCTGCATGTTTGATTCCATGTAAATAGCCTCTTATGGTTGCAAGCGCTGTCAGACTCTCATTGCTTTGTATTGCAGCGGTTTTCAGAAATAGTGCTCCCGCAGGAAATCATACTACTCCCCTAAACGCACATGGATTTTACAGCTTACCCATTCCTAGCCTGAAAAAAGAATGCAGCCGCCACATCTAAGTGCATTTTTTACAAGTGTAGAAAAATAACGGTTTGTCCTGCCCACAATTTTCAGTAACTTCCTGTGCAGTGGACTGATATATTGAACTTGCAAAAAAGGCACTCGATGCTCGCATCTTTGGCCAGTCAACACGAGCGCAAACATGCTGCCATGCTGATCCACCCAATTCTGATGTGTTTTTATGTTTTAAAGTGGTTGTAAGCCCACTTAGTAAAAATCACACAATCCCCTGGCTTATATAATACGAAGTGTCCTGTATGTGTGCTTTTGTTAAAAAAAAAAAAAAAAAAAACAGTTTTATACCTGATTTAATAGCGCCGCTCACGTGACTGGTAGGCTCTCCTCTCTACCGATCTGACAGGTACAGCGGAAGGGGCCGAAATTCCCCTGCTGACGTTAGTTGGAAGAAGGAGAGAGCCGGCCGGTCACGTGACCGCCGAGCGGCGCTATTATATCAGGTATAGAACGTTTTTTTTAATAAAGCACACATACGACACTTAGTGTTCTGAAAGCCAGGGGATTGCGTGATTTTTACTTCATTATTACAGCGGAGGGGCGGGCGATGGTTAGGTTAGTTAAACCTGTAAAGGTGAATCGCCACAGGGGTAGGTGGTCTGGAGGCAGGGTGATTAATGGAGCAAGGACTGGCTCCAAAGGCTGTACCTGCACAATGTCCATACTGGGAGACGCAGGTGAACTTTAGAGCGGTCACTTGTTTGAAGTATCAAACAGTCTAATCCGTTTTCCCAGCTACCTTCTGTTAGCTACAAAAGAACACCTACCTATGTAATGGAGGTAAGGAATCAGAGTAGCTTAGTGAGATCCCTGGCATTCTCCATTGGTTGAGTACAGAAGAGAACATGGCCACCCTGGGACCGGAAATGTCGTGTTTGCAGGATTGCCTGGTGCAAAAAGGGTAAAAAAAAAAAGCCTAAATGTTAAACGAATGCAGTCACTATATCTAAGGACTGATACATTGCAATATATTACATTTTTACTTTTGGGTTTAGATATGATTTTAAAGCTGTGATGCTGCTCTGAACTCTGATAAACACATGCTGTCTTCCAGCTCCCAAATATCCATAACAGTATTTAACCAAGTCCTGTAGTTCATATTTCTCACAGCTACAGTACAGTCCTCCAGCTTAGGTAAGTTTAGAACACTGATTTTCTCCTGTCAGGAGATACAGCGTTTCCAATAAACCAGTGTGCCTGAAGCCTTATGTAATGCTGTTTTGCCCACTGGAGTCAAGCTGGCGGTTTTGTAGAGCCACAAATCTCAGAGCTCAGATGACCACCCATGGCAATAGAGTACATTCCGGAGGGAGAATACAAGCTAAATAAAAGGGCAAAATTTTAAATCTTTCAGAGATAAACTGCATATGTATGATATAAAGTAAACTAAGCCAAAACTTTATTTCAATGGGTATGTGGAAGATTTCTTATGACAATCAGTATACATTCATGTCCATTGAAGTCCTTGATTAGAAACAGAATAGGTTTTATTCTTTTCTATTTCAATGCAAGCATACTAATCTAAACTGGTATCATTAGTATGCATCAGTTAAGTAAAAGTCAGTTTATGGAATAATATATAAACATTGGTCATGTGTCTACACTATATTGTCAAAAGTATTGTGGCACCTGCCTTTACACCCACATGAACTTTAATGGCATCCCAGTCTTAGTCCGTAGGGTTCAATATTGATTTGGCCTACCCTTTGCAGCTATAACCGCTTCAGCTCTTCTGGTAAGACTGTCCACAAGGTTTAGGAGTGTGTCTATGGGAATGTTTGACCATTCTTCCAGAAGTGCATTTGTGAGGTCAGGCACTGATGTTGGAGACCACATTCATTGGCAGCACACAGGAAAACACTATGGTAATCCAAGGTGGATGTAGTGTTCGGTGAATGGAAACTTTGTTAATTGGTAAAATCATGAACAAAAAGTACATACCACACCGGGTCCCGAGTCCGGCAGGGGCATTGTCCAAGGTGGAAAAGCTGGATTGAGGATGACAAGTGTGCCAAATGTCGCAGTGTGATGGTGGAAAAGCCTCGCCGGAACTACCCGGCGCAAAGATTGGCCGTCACTTTTCTGTGACTTGATAAAGCGCATTTACGCGAAATGGCAACGAGAACACTTGCGTTCCATCTTGGTTTACTGCTAGGCGAGTGACTCCACTTCGATACCGCACAAGGGCTTTGTGCGCCGCAGTAACTGGCAATCTTCACGCCTGCTGGTTCCGGCAAGGCTTTTCCACAGCCACCATCCTCCGCAAACCGCAGCATTCGGCACACTTGTCATCCTTAATCCAGCTTTTCCACCTTGGACAATGCCCCTGCCTGACTCAGGTCCCAGTGTGGTATGTACTTTTTGTTCCTGATTTTACCAATAAACGAAGTTCCCATTCACCGACCACTGCATCCTCCTTGGATTACCATAGTGTTGTCCTGTGCGCTGCCAATGAACGTCGTAACCTTTCCAGCACTTCATCCCATGCTTTTTGGCTGGCAGCAAGAAGACACTGATTGTGGCTCATCGGATAGCAATTGCTTCCACCCTCCCATACATAAGTTACCCAGGGAGCGCCTGGAAACTTCTTGCTTTACTAATGTTGGGGAAAAGACCTGGCTTGTAGTCTACGCTCAAATTCATCCCAAAGGTGTTAAATCAGGTTGGGGTCAGGACTCTGTGCAGGTCAGTCAAGTTCCTCCACCCCAAACTCACTCATCCATGTCTTTATGAACCTTGCTTTGTGCACTGTTCCAAATCCTTTGATGGAGGGGGGTGGGGGATTATGGTGTGGGGTTGTCTTTCAGGGGTTAGACTTGGCCCATTAGTTCAAGTGAAGGGAACTCTTAAGGTGTCAACATACCAAGACATTTTGGACAATTTCATGCTCCCAACTTTGTGGGAACACTTTGGGGACGGTCCCTTCCTGTTTTAACATGACTGCCCACCAGTTCACAAAGCAAGGTCCATAAAAACATGGATGAGCAAGTTTAGGGTGGAGGAACTTGACTGACCTGCACAGAGCCCTGACCTCAACCCGATAGAACACCTTTGGGATGAATTAGAGCGGAGACTGCAAGCCAGGCCTTCTTGTCCAACATCAGTGCCTGACCTCACAAAAGCGCTGCTGGAAGAATAGTCAGACATTCCCATAGACACTCCTAAACCTTGTGGACAGCCTTCCCAGAAGACTTGAAGCTGTTATAGCTGCAAAGGGGGGGCCAACTCCATATTGAACCCTACGGACTAAGAAGCCATTAAAATGCATGTGTGTGTAAAGGCTGACAATATAGTGTGTATGTATGTATATATAATATGCACACAGTGTGGGAATGGGCATGGGGAAAACGGATATATGGGGATGTATACAGATCAGTTTTTTTATTTCCGCATTCTATTGTCTGTTTTTCATGACAGCGCGAATGATATGCCTGTGTAACAAGTGTCAGAAGACTAAATATTTAGGTTCTTGAAAAGAAACAATTATGACAGGTTCTCAAACAAAACACCTAAATATGCATGTGAACAACGTGCTGTATATGTGATCTTATTTACTTAGAGATTTGTGATCTATTTTGCCAGTCCTGTGATCCAGACATTCCTCTGCCACATTATGTTTAGGTTATATTAGGTTGAGCTTTGTAGTTTCCCATTACAATTCTGCATTCCCAGCCTGCTCACTGGACAATAATTTGGCATTGTGACCTCTGTCAAATGACCAGTTTAAAGAGCCAGGAATCCTGGCTGTGTAGTGTGGTAGTAGTGTTAAAATATGAGTATTAGTTGGAACAGAATTCGAAAAACCTGTGACAAGTGAAATAGATCACATGTATGGAATAAAGTGACCCTAAACATGTCATGGGATGCCAGTGTAGGGGTGACCTAATATTTGGCAATGGCTGGAAATGTATTGCTGAATGCGGTTGTAAGGTGTTGGCAGATTCTTCTATTGACATTCAGGCTGGTTACACATCTGTAAGTTCCAGTTCCAGGCTTTATGATATGCCATGTGGTGCCATCCATTTTTAATGTGAACTATCTATATGTTGTGTTTCAAGAAAAGGTACCGGTCTAGTTTGGGGTGCATTGGCAGCCCATTCAAAATATTAAATGAGCTACCCAAAAGCTGAACTCCTTTAAAAAAAAAAAAATAAATAAATTAAGTGTGCTGGGTCCAGCTTAGTTCCCTCTAATTCTTGGTATACTACATCCAGAGGGTTGCTGGTGACACTAAAAAATTTTAGTTGTATTATGCCACATTCCACTATTGACTTTAATCTTCTGGCTCAGCAGCTGTGAGTTCCCGCCACACCTTACAGCGAATATAAGGGGGGGGGGGGGGTCGCTCTCTCTTCTACTCCTCCACTCAAAAAACTTCTCATATTATTTTCACTGAGGCTTTCTCTGAATGGACAAGATGAATGTCCGGGTCGCCTCTTCGGTAAAAAGAATTTTGTACAAATCATTAGAAGGACCTTATGTGGAAATTGGGAAGACCTCATCTGGAATATGCAGTTCAGTTTTGGGCACCAGTTCTCAAAAAGGATATCGGGGAACTGGAGAGAGTGCAGAGAAGGGCAACCAAACCGATTAAGCGGCATGGAGGAGCTCCGTTATGAGGAAAGATTAGAGGATCTGAAGTCTCTCTTGAGAAGAAGAGATATTAGGGTGGATATGATCAACATGTATAAATACATAAGTGGTCTATATAGTGAACTTGGTGTTGTTCACTTTAAGGTCATCACAGAGGACAAGGGGTCACTCTTAACGTCTGGAGCAAAAAAGATTTCATCTCCAAATACAGAATGGTTTCTTCACAGTAAAATGTGGCGCAGACTCCCTTAAAGCGGAGTTCCGGGCACAGAATCGTTTTTTTTTTTTCAATCTCCCCCTAACAATCACCCTTACACATCGATACATCCGCTAATCCTGGTTAGAATGGTGAAATAATGAGTTTGCAAGAATAAAATCTTACTTTATATAATTTCTGATGTGCGGCGCCATCTTTGTTGTGGATTGCCGAGTCCGTTGTGGGGAAATGTCTTCCCTTCTTCCTGATTCCAGTGGGCGTAGGCCTGTGAGTCAAGAAATGAGAACAGTGGTCGGCCGCCCATGTGACTGCAAAGTGCATCATGGGAGGGCCGAGGAAGAGCTCCCAGGACGCATTGCGGCAGGAAGTGACGAGGAGAGCCGAGGCACAGGAGGGAGGAAGTCCTTTGAAAGGTGAGTATACAAACCTCTGTAAACAGGTAAGTGAAAAAAAAAAAACTATGGGAATATCCAATTCTGACTCAGCGGAGAGTAAGGAATACAATGCAGTAATTATTAGAAATTGAATTTTGTGCCCGGAACTCCGCTTTAATAGGTGGTTCTGGTCAGCTCAATAGGTTGCTTTAGAAAAAGGCCTGGATTCTTTCCTTAATATACGCAATATAACTGGATACTAACGTTTGTAGATAAAGTTGATCCAGTGAATATCGGATTGCCTCTTGGGGATAAGGAAGGAATTTTTCCCTTGCTGGAGCAAATTGGATCATGCTTTGGTGGGGTTTTTTTACCTTCCTCTGGATCAACTGTGGGTATAGGATTGTATAATTCTTTTGATGGACTTGTGTATTTTGTCAACCAGACTAACTATTTAATAAGTCTTTTTCTGAATGGAGCAGTTGGAAGAAAGGGCCACCCCACACACCCCTCCATTATTCTTGTAGGAGCAGGGAAACCTACAACAACTGAGCCATAGCCATAGTATGCCAAGAATTAGAGGTAACTAGGCTGGAGTTCACCTTGAACACAATGCATGGTAACACGTCTGCAATAATACAGTCTCGTTGCATCAGTGGAGCCTGAGCTGTTTAGAGCAAATAGGGGCCATGTGGCATGAACTATTCTATTTGTTAATGTGATGTCCTCCTGAATCCTGGCATTGACAGGCCTGAATCTGTTTTATCCTCCTTGAAGTGTTGCCCGTCCAGATGCTTTTTCCTCGATGACAAATCCCCTTTACAGAAGCTCAGGTCTCAGACTTGAATGTGAATTGTTTCCACCGTATAGTAGAGATGTCAGCACTACAGCCTCATTGTTGTGATACAGATAACCATCTCGGGCCCCGCAGAGGCTTCCAGCATTCGATTGTGAACATGTGTTGGAGATAAGAAGTTATTCCTGTAATAGCGACGTATTTCTTCTTGGAGGGTGTAAATTGATCACTTAATTTGTCGTACTTGTTACAATGACCTGTTAAAAGCATCAGTCGGTTTCTATATTTTAACAAATAGTCCATCAAATATCTCACCATGCTGTAAATGAACAAAAAACTGCAAATCAACATGCAACACAATAGTATTAGTCTCTCCGCAGCCTCCTTATTCATTTAATCCTAATGAAATGAGAACGTTTTAAAGTTCATGGATTTCGGAGTCGCTGGATATCAAAATTCCTCTAAGGCCCCTTTCGCACTTGCACGACTTGTCCTGCGACTTGAGACTGCAAAGTCACATGACAAGTCGTAATCCATGATTTCCAATGAGTACTGTTCATATCTGTGCGACTTCAAAGTAGTCCCTGCACATCTTTGGTCCTACTGTGATGCGTTTTGAGGTCCAAAGACCTCAAGATTACACAGGCATTGCTTCAGTCCAGTCAAAATCGCGCTACTTTTAGGTCGCACAAGTGTGAAAGAGGCCTAAATTATAAATGCCAAACCGCTCCAACCAAGAAATGAAAAGTAGTGAAATTGGTGCCAAAGAAAATCCCACATGCAGATCTCTTACTTCAAACCACACCCGGAGTGCTCCACCGAATCCCCTTTTGTGTGAATAACTCGCCAGATAAATTTGCCTCACATAAGACGCTTGGGTACAACACTAATCCCAATATTTCATCTGGTTCCTGGATGTTCCAAGTGCTTCCAATAATTTCCGTTCATAAGATCCTCAAAGATCAAAAAAAAGCTCCCATACTAAAATAAATGATTACAATTTATTGATCATAATAAAGCTACCCAAACAAAATAAAACAAAGGCACGACACGCAAAACTGGTAAAGCAATCATCCCCGTGTCTCCACATGGTCCTGCTACATCAGTGTCTCACCTGACTGCTGGAAACACTGCGGACTCCAGATCACGGCCGGCATGGCATGTGACGTCACCAGCGATCACCGTGTGGCTGCGCCCTGACGCAACGTTTTATCCAGTGACTTCTTCAAAAGGGCAAAACAAAGTAATTGGGCCAAACACTGCATCAGGGAGCAGCCGCACCATGATCGCTGGTGACGTCTTTCTCGAAATGCCGTATTCTGGTCACTTCTATAAAAAACCTCACTGGTCCTATCAATCCACCGGGTAATAGACTTGAACTAAGGCAGACATGTTTGAAGTCCTGCCTCTGTAACAACCATAACTGCCCCATAGATGAAATAAAGAAATCAATGTGCAGTTAAAGCAGAACTTCACCTAAAGGAGAAGTTCCACTTCTATACATCTCCCCCCCCCCCCCTCCATCTGCCACATTTGCTACTCTTTTAGGGGGAGTGGGCACCGGGTTTTGACAGGTACCCGCTCCGCCACCTCCTGTGTAATGTAGTGCCTCAATCTGAGCCAGAAATTAAGCCCCCCCCCCCCTTCCCCTGCAGTCTTCTGAGAGGCATCACAGGTCCCAGAAGACTATGGGACCATCCACAAGGCGTAGCGTGGCTGGCACAGTAGGAAACTGGCTGTGAAGCCGCAAGGCTTCACTGTCTCTTTCCTTACTTAAGATGCAGACGCCTGCACCCGAAGCAGATTGAAGAATCAGGTCGGGTGAGGACATCGCAGGATCTCTGGACAGGTAAGTGCCCTTAGGTTAAAAGTCAGCAGTTACAGTATTTGTATTTCCAGCTGCTCAACATGGGACCCAGAAGCCAGCAGCAATCACCGGTGTCTACTATACTGATTTCCAGCTTCCAGGGGAATCCCACAGTTATGACAACATACATTGCTCCAAGTTGGACCTTGAACTATGTAAAAATTGCCATATCTAAACTTTAGCTTTAATGTAAAATCCCATTGGGGGGAGGGGGGATCGGGGAAAAACAAAAAACATGCAGGCGAAGGCAGCATCACTTCCTGAACCCCTTTAATTTGTCAGCTGCAGTCTGAAAATCTACCACAGATCAGTTTTCAGAATGCTGCCCCTGCGAACTTTGCCAACTTTCTCATAGGTTTGTGTGTTATTTTTATTTTAAAAAATGTCATACTTGCCTGCTCTGTGCAGTTGGTTTTGCACAGAGTTGCCCCGATCCTCCTCTTCTCGGGTCCCTCGTCAGAGCTCCTGGCTCCTCCCCCGTGACCAGTGCCCCAAGAGGAAGTCTCGCTATGGGCGCACTGGTGCCTGCTCTATGTGCCCATAAGACAAATAGCCGCGGCTCTACTTCTAGCCGCGGGTCTACTTCGCCCCCCACTCTCCCATCTGCTCACTAGCTGCGATTTACAGCAGTGGGAGACAATGGCTCCTGCTGCTGTTTTAGCCAATCAGGAGAGAGAGAGAGAGAGCTCTTATAGGTTTGTGTGTGTTATTTTTATTTAAAAAAAAAAAAAAAGAAAAAATGTCATACTTACCTGCTCTGTGTAGTGGTTTTGCACAGAGTTACCCTGATCCTCCTCTTCTTGGGTCCCTCGCCGGAGCTCCTGGCTCCTCCCCGGAGCTCCTGGCTCCTCCCCCTTCACTAGTTCCCCCTAGAGGAAGTCTCTTGCTATGGGGGCACTGGTGCATGCTTGCTCCCGAGCCATGCTCTATGCGTCCATAAGACACCGAGCCACAGCTCTACTTCGCACCCCCCCCCCCCCCCCCCCCACTCAATGGTTCACTAGCTGTGATTTACAGCAGTGGAATCCAATGGCTCCTGCTGCTGTTTCAGCCAATGAGGAGAGAGAGGGATCTAGGAGGGCTGAGGCTCTCCTGCACATCGCTTGATCAAGAGGGGGCTGTTAGACCGCATTCACACTGAAGTGGCATGACTTCGGGGGCGACCTGTGAAGTCCCGTGTACTGCGACTTCGGCGCGACTTGCACGGACTTCATATAATGAATGTCTATGCAAGTCGCTCCGAGGTCGCCCCGAAGTAGTACAGGACCCTTTTTCTAAGTCGGAGCGACTTGTGTCGCTCCTATTAGAACGGGTCCTGTACCAGTCAATGGACCACTACTTGTCAGGCTGACAAGTCGCCTGACAAGTTGCGGTAGTGTGAATGGAGCCTTAGTATTAGGGGGGGGGGGGGGTTACCTTCATGCCTATAGTATTGTTTAAATACAGTTTATTACTATTTTTTCATGTAATAAGCAAAAAGTGTGTGTCATTACATAGGTTTTGAATGTAGTAGGGCAGGGATGGCAAACCTTGGCATCCCAGATGTTTTGGAACTACATTTTCCATGATGCTCAACTACACTGCAGAGTGAATGAGCATCACGGGAAATGTAGTTCTAAAACATCTGGGGTGCCATGGTTCACTATCACTGTAGTAGGGGATAGCGGCGCTGTACCTTTTGTGAATCTAATTGTACAGTAGCACGCTTATGAGTGTTGGTCGGTGCTGGCAGCTGAGGGTGTAGCAAATTACAAATATTTTTGTAGCAGGTTACAAGTTTGTGGTTCAAAAACCCTTCAGCCTTAACAACCACTTTAAGCATAGTATTAGCCCTGTGCAAACATTAGCAGCACTGACATTTTATTGGCAGGCTGACTCGTCGTACTTGTTCTATGGAAGAAACATTACCAGGACTGAACAGCAGGGGGAGCCACCAACGCTGAAATGTGGAAATATTGTTGTCGGCTGTCTATGAGACGTGCACAAGTCTCACACGGCCATGACTGCGCTTGTGATGAGTCTGTCGGCTGTGTGTATGAATCACAGTGACGTCTGCTGCATACACAGGAGCCTGAGTCACTTCATTAATCAGCACAGATGCCATCGTCTTATCACAGTGCCCCCTACACCGGCTGTTCACTCAACACGTTTGATTTTATTCTGCGTTATAAAAATAAATGTGATGACCGTACAGCACTATGCTGGCAGTAGGTGTAACATTGTGAAATCTTTGAAGTATTTACATTGTTACCATTGCTGAGATTAAATTAACCGTTTTGCGGCCCGAGGTCTGAAGACGACTAAAAATTCCCAAACATTATATAATTTCTGAACGCAGACACCCAGAGAATGCATTCAGGGTAGTTCCAATTTTTTAATGTCGTCTGATATTTTTGCAATGATTTGTAAAGTAGGGATGGACTGATATCGGTTTTTCGTTACCGATATTTTGGCCATTGCATATCGGTATGGGCCGATATTTTGTACTTTTTAAAGTTTTGAAAAATAAAGACAGTTTTTGACACAAATCTGGAACTGAACATGTGGGGTAGGTCATTTAGCTGTAATGTGCGGTCTTCCCTTCCCTCCCTGAATGCCAGGAATCCCGTGTGAACCTAGTTTAGTGTCATTAAAATCCTAGAATCCACTTTATTAGTGTTTTATATAAGGGCCAAGCAGCGATGTAATGAAGGTATTTCACACGATTAGATTACAAAAACACACACTGGACATTATATAAAATACTAATATAGTGGATGCTAGGATTTTACATACACTAATATTACATACAGTAATATTACACACTGTAATATTGGTAACCTCCGGGGCCTAGAATTATTGCTCTCACTACAGCGTGTGCAGGGATATGTAATGTATAGCGTACCCAAGGTTTTTGTACATAGGTTCCCCGGAGTCTGTAGCAGCTGGGAGTGTGCGTAAACCACCCTGCTGCCTCTTAAAAATGACACATGCCGGTGGCATTAAAAGGGTTAAAAAGCATTGCCTTCTATTGAATAGCAATGAACCTGATTGAAGTAATGTAAATCCCATCACTTATTTAATATTTTTAAATCTGCAGCATTCTTTAAATGATCTGGTTATCCTGCCATGAGAGCCCTTGTTTAGGCACTTCCTGTTCTGGAATGACAACTCTATCTTCCAGGTGTGCCGCTCTGTTGTCATCCTGTCCCATAGCATTTCAGTTGGTGACTATAGAAGTAGCCATTTCAACACACATTCTGCAGGCCTGGTACACAGTTGTCGCCATCAGAAAACCTTACCTGGGCTACCATTGTAGTTCTCACTGACGTGCATGTAGACAGTAGGCGGCTGCAGGAGATCTGCAGGACTGAGATGCAACAAATTCTGAGACTAGGTTTGTGAGGTACCACTGCAGTTGTTAGAGCGAGAGAAATAATTCTAGCATTAGATCTCCTCTGTAACTCTAAACAGGTAACCCTAGGCGTCGCCTAATGAGATTAAGTACTGTTTGTCGCCATTCCACAAGCGTTCACAATTTTAGAGCATGACACATTGGGATATCTATTTACTCTGCGTAACATCTTTCATATTATTTAAAAAAAAAATTAGGATAACTTTACTGTTTTTTTTTTTTTCCGCAGAAAAAATTGTGTTTGAAAGTCCAATGCACAAATATGGTGTGACATAAAATATTGCAACAATTACCATTTTATTCTGTAGGGTTTCATCTCATATATATATATATATGTGTGTGTGTGTGTGTGTGTGTATATATATATATATATATATATATATATATATACATACATACATACATACATACAGTGGGTACGGAAAGTATTCAGACCCCCTTACATTTTTCACTCTTTGTTATATTGCAGCCATTTGCTAAAATCATTTAAGTTCATTCTTCTTCCTCATGAATGTACACATAGCACCCCATACTGACAGAAAAACACAGAATTGTTGACATTGTTGCAGATTTAACTCAGGTGCTTTCCATTTCTTCTGATCATCCTTGAGATGGTTCTACACCTTCATTTGAGTCCAGCTGTGTTTGATTATACTGATTGGACTTGATTAGGAAAGCCACACACCTGTCTATATAAGACCTTCCAGATCACAATGCATGTCAGAGCAAATGAGAATCATGAGGTCAAAGGAAATGCCTGAAGAGCTCAGAGACAGAATTGTGGCAAGGCACAGATCTGGCCAAGGTTACAAAAAGATTTCTGCTGCACTTAAGGTTCCTAAGAGCACAGTGGCCTCCATAATCCTCAAATGGAAGACGTTTGGGACGACCAGAACCCTTCCTAGAGCTGGCCGTCCGGCCAAACTGAGCTATCGGGGGAGAAGAGCCTTTGTGAGAGAGGTAAAGAAGAACCCAAAGATCACTGTGGCTGAGCTCCAGAGATGCAGTCAGGAGATGGGAGAAAGTTGTAGAAAGTCAACCATCACTGCAGCCCTCCACCAGTCGGGGCTTTATGGCAGAGTGGCCCGACGGAAGCCTCTCCTCAGTGTAAGACACATGAAAGCCCGCATGGAGTTTGCTAAAGAACACCTGAAGGACTCCAAGATGGTGAGAAATAAGATTCTCTGGTCTGATGAGACCACAATAGAACTTTTTGGCCTCAATTCTAAGCGGTATGTGTGGAGAAAACCAGGCACTGCTCATCACTTGTCCAATACAGTCCCAACAGTGAAGCATGGTGGTGGCAGCATCATGCTGTGGGGTTGTTTTTCAGCTGCAGGGACAGGACGACTGGTTGCAATTGAGGGAAAGATGAATGCGGCCAAGTACAGGGATATCCTGGACAAAAACCTTCTCCAGAGTGCTCTGGACCTCAGACTGGGCCGAAGGTTTACCTTCCAACAAGACAATGACCCTAGGAGTGGCTTCACAACAACTCCGTGACTGTTCTTGAATGGCCCAGCCAGAGCCCTGACTTAAACCCAATTGAGCATCTCTGGAGAGACCTAAAAATGGCTGTCCACCAACGTTTACCATCCAACCTGACAGAACTGGAGAGGATCTGCAAGGAGGAATGGCAGAGGATCCCCAAATCCAGGTGTGAAAGACTTGTTGCATCTTTCCCAAAAAGACTCCTGGCTGTATTAGATGAAAAGGGGGCTTCTACTAAATACTGAGCAAAGGGTCTGAATACTTAGGACCATGTGATATTTCAGTTTTTTCTTTTTTAATAAATCTGCAACAGTGTCAACAATTCTGTGTTTTTCTGTCAGTATGGGGTGCTATGTGTACATTCATGAGGAAGAAGAATGAACCTAAATGATTTTAGCAAATGGCTGCAATATAACAAAGAGTGAAAAATTTAAGGGGGTCTGAATACTTTCCGTACCCACTGTGTGTGTGTGTATATATATATATATATATATATATATATATATATATATATATATATATATATATATTTATTTGGGGTTCTACGTAATTTTCTAGTAAAAATAAATACAGATTTTTACTTGTAAACAACAAATGTCAGAAAAAGGCCTGACCTTAGTGGTTAAAATTACAGCGATCGTCTAATTTTATTCTGATTTATTTGTTGCTGACTTGCTAGCTTTGGGATAAATTTGTGCAGCCATAGGGTCTGTTGGCACTGCTGCAGAGAGCCGGTGGTATGTGCGTTTCAGCGTATCACACACTACATTTTTTTTTTTTTTTTTTTTTAGTGTGTGTGTCCTCTTTATTTGAAGTCCACACTTCCTTCATGTCACTGCACAGCAGCATTTTGTTTTGCTTTTCTGTACAATATGCGATCACTTTCTCTATGCTGGGATAAAATGCAGCATGTCTCTATTTTATCACACCTCGCAGCACTGCACATTAGTGGTGCACCAACATGGAAATTCCATTGCCTAAACTGAAGCCAAAAATTCAGGATACACTTGACCAAAAGACTTTTTTTTTTTTTTTTTAAACATTTTTGATTTAATTGATGTGGCTGGCAATTTTTTCATTAAACATGGTTTTGCGTTGAAGTCAATGGGATGCGGTTTTGCGTTGAAGTCAATGGGATGCGGTTTTGCATTGAAGTCAGTGGGACGGGGTTTTTTTGCATTGAAGTCAGTGGGACGCATCATGCCATTATCGGCACCTATTTTCAGCCCATATATCAGCTGATACCTACCACACATTTATGGTGTGTTGCAGTGTGAACAGAACATAGTGAAAAAAAAATGTTCTCTGTGTGTTCTATTAGAGCTGCATGAATAATGGTAAAAGAATTGCGATCTCGATTCACCCTCTCGCGATCTTAAACTGGCTCATTCATACAGTCCAGAGCCGTTCTCTGCTCACTCACAGCTGTCAAAAAAAAAAAAAAAAGCGCCTTCAAAATGTTTACCAACATTGCTAAGGCTGGGAGATAACTATAAACAAAGTATCATTTGGTTCTTTTAGATCAAAGAAATTAACTTCTGTCTCTAAGGTTCCATTCACACCTGAGCGTATTGTTTTCAGGTGTTTTTTGGGGGTGTTTTTCAGGCCTTTTTTTAGGCTACGCTCACATGTTAGCGTAGCGGACCATGGGCAGAATCACCGTGGTTCTGCCCGCGATCCGTAATCATTGCAAATTGCGGGACGCCTGTGCATTGCCGTTGATTTGCAGTGGCACCCCAAATGCTGTGCGATGTTGCAGCGATTTCCGCCTGCCGAATCGCGGTAACATCGCGCAAACAAAATTGCGGGTCGCGTGACGCCAAAAAAGGTACAAGAGCTTCTTTGGGGCGTCAAGCGACCCGCGATTTTGTTTGCGCGATGTTACCGCTGTATAAACTGCATGGTGGTCTAATTGTAAATTTTTTATCATAGGAACAGATTGACTGTGTTGAGGAAACCTCATGAGGTGGAGAAGTAATGGCTATCTAATGTAGATCTGCATGATGTGCTTCATGTTGCGTCCATCACGTTTGATATTGAAGTGAAACCTTTAACTCCCCTCCCCAATTTGTATAGCATTGTGTGTGTGTGTGTGTGTATGTATGTGTATATATATAATATATGTGTGTGTGTGTGTATATATATATATATATATATATATATATATATATATATATATATATATATATATATATATATAGTACTATTATCAGAACTTTTTTAAATATACTTTTTCTGCATTTTATGTCATAAGCTGATGATGTACATTTTGTCTCCACTACAACCGGCATCTTCATGAGCCCTGTCGTTCTGTTTTCACTTTCTATTCTGTGTTGTGCTGCCAGAAGTACATACTGTACTTCTATCTGATGACCTAAGGCAGGGCATATTGGAACAGTACAAGGCTGGCATAGAATAGCACATGGGTAGGCATCTATGTAGTTTGTACTGAGACATAATTTCTGCCCATTTAGAAGCCTGTGCAGTACATGAGCCAATATCCTGGGAACGTGTTCATGCTGCAAGCTTTGTCCTGTCCATCCTTCAGGTGGTAAGAGAGATGATTATTGCACTCGCACCTCTGTTAAGAGTATGATGGAGGGTTCTGACTGGTCAGGGGTAAAAGAGCTGGAATATTAAAGGGACTTTTTCCCCATCTGTGCCCCTTGATGGGAATATATCAAAATCTCACACACGTTACATGCTACCATACTGCTGATGTCTCCTAACCAACTCACTGCAATGTGGCACAAGTAATGAAACTCCCCCCATAGGGAAGGGAGCATTCAGTACTTGGGCATGCAGTAATTGTTTTTAGCATGTAAACAATTCCACATATAAGCATTTGCAAAGCGCTCTGTAGCTACCACATCTCTTAACTACTGAGCCATGTGTGGCCTTACTTAGACTTATGCCTCGTACACCGATGCTTCGATTATTGGCTTTGAATTTTCGGCCAACGTCCGATCGGCCGATTTTCGGCTTGTTAGTATGATGCTTTCGACAACCGACTCCGACTTTTCGACCGAAAAAAATCTGGTGTGCAGGCTATAAAATTTTTGTTGGCCGTCAACACAACGGCCGATTTCCCATCAGTCAGTACAGATTTCGGCAGACAAAAATCTGATGAGCAAGACTGGGCATGCTCAGAGAAGAAAAAACACACGGAAAGTAAACCATCACATGACATCACTTCTGAAGTAGATTTTTGTTGGCCGAATAAATTCGTGTGCAGTCTAGGCACATTCCAACCAACACAACAACACTCTGGACAAAAGTCGAACGATCGGTCGGCCGATAATCGTTGCGTGTGTACGAGGCATTAATATGATGACTCCTTAATTATTTGGTGATACTATTGAGGTGATCTTGCCCGGTGATCATCATCTCTAAGGTGATTCATTTTGCCATTGCTACTATATGACATGTTATGGCTTTTTGTTGGGAGCTTTTGTATATTGTATCATAGGGGTATATCTGCCACCCTGTAAGAGTAATAAAGTTGTATTACATAAAAGCAAAAATATATAGAACACCCACAGATGTACATTATACCCGAGTATACTACACCAGGTTAGGGTATGGCCATACATGTTAGAGATCTCTTTGTACTAGTTTAACATCAAACAGAAATTGTAGTCACATCTTGCCTATGTACAACTTTATGTATTTATTTTTGCTTTACATTGTCTCACATGTGCGAACTTGAATCTAGATGGGTTTAAGTCTATTCATAATCTTTACATTCAGCAGGAATTTCGAATATTGTACTCTTGTGTTCGTGTTCAGTAATTGAAAAAGCTGTAGTTTAATCTGATTATAATCCCTCTGTTCAGTGTGCCCCCTTCATCCACATAGAAATTACATTTTTTAAATTAAAACCTTTCCATACCTTTTTTTTAGACTAATGCAATCTGTGCTTCTCTGTGCAGTGCAGACAGATCATGGCTAGTGGGAAGGGACCATCGTGGCTGTACATAGCTTCCTGAATACCACTGAACCCTGCCTCCGTACTCTCTCAAGAGCCTTGGGCCTAAAGAGTAGTTACTATGCAAGGGTCATCAACATTTCTTGATGGATGTCTGGATGGAGGAGTGGGCATTCTTGGCAGGCAGTATTTCCACACAGACTGCCCTAGGTAATGCCCATTCATTCAGCCAGAATGGGAAGGAAAGGAATAGATGATGCTGGAAGTTTTTAGCAAGGAAATGAGGCTGGCTCTATTTGACATGCTGCAGCTTCCAGTGAGCACTGTGAGAAGCTCAGTGTGCAGGGAAATCAGATGAAGCAATTTCAGTAAAGGAGAGGAAGGAGCCTGTGCAGGTGTGTAGGACTGAATGCGAGACTAGAGTGTATTGTTTAGGTGTGTGGGTTTTTTATTGAAAGTAGATCTCTTAATATTGATCAGGTACAAGTTTGCTTTTTTGAAGGTTAGAATGAAGTCCATAAGTACAGGCTAACTACCTTTCAATGCCGCTCTTTATAACTTATTTCCAAGTCTCTGCTGGGTATGGTGGGAGCACCCAAACTCTAGTATGCAATGTGTAGTATGCAATTTTTAGTTGTTCAAACTCCCAAGGGGTTGTAAACCCTCGTTTATATACTGCTCAAAAAAATGAAAGGAACACTTTGAAAACACATCAGAAAAAGGGGAAAAATATAATTCTGGATATCTACACTGTTATAGACTGGGTATTGTGTTAGGAACAGAAGGAAGCCACATCCTTTAAAGGAAATGAAAATGATCAACCTACAGAGGGCTAAATTCAAAGACACCCCTAAAATCAAAGTAAAAAAACAATGAATCGGGCCATTTCATTTAAATTCTATTGCAGCAACTCAAAATGGTACTCAGTGGTTTGTATGGCCCCATGTGTTTGTATGCATGCCTGACAACTTAGGGGCATGCTCCTAATGAGACGACAGATGGTTTCCTGGGGTATTTCCTCCCAGATCTGGACCAGGGTATCACTGAGCTCCTGAACAGACTGGGTGCAACCTGGCGGCATCAATAATGTCCCACAGGTGTTCTATTGGATTAGGTCACGCAAGAGTGGTGGCCATTCAATAATATTGGCATTGTTGTGCACCAGGAGGAACCCAGAACCCACTGCACCAGCATGTAGGGTCTGACAGTGGGTCCAAGGATTTCATCCCGATACCTAGTGGCAGTCAGGGTGCCATTGTCTAGCCTGTAGAGGTCTGTGCGTCCCTCCATAGATATGCCTCCAAAGACCATCACTGAACCACCACCAAACTCGTCATGCTGAATGATGTTACAGGCAGCATAACATTCTCCACGGCTTCTCTAGACCCTTTCACATCTGTCACATGTGCCCAGGGTGAACCTGCTCTCATTTGTGAAAAGCACAGGGAGCCAGTGGCGGACCTGACAATTCTGTTGTTCAATGGCAAATGCCAATCAAGCTCCACAGTGCCAGGTAGTGAGCACAGGGCCCACTAGAGGACGTCGGGCCCTCAGGCCACATTCATGAAGTCTATTTCTGATTGTTTGGTCAGAGACAATCGCACCAATGGCCTGCTGGAGGTCATTTTGGTAGGGTTCTGGCAGTGCTCATCCTGTTCCTCCTTGCACAAAGGAGCAGATCCAGGTCCTGCCGGTGGGTTAATGACCTTCTACGGCCCTGTCCAGCTCCCCTAGAGTAACTGCCTGTCTCCTGGAATCTCCTTCATGCTCTTGAGACTGTGGTGGGAGACCCGCGGATAAGCTGACTTCTGCCTGAAGGGGCGCTCTCACCTGTATCTGGGATGGGGGATGTATTCACTTCTTTCCGGACCTGTGAACCTCCTTGATTCAAGACAGGTGGGTCAATGAGGTGATTCGGTACCGTCACAAGATTGAGTTTGTTTTGCCCTCCGGCAAGGTTCTTCCTTTCCAACCTGTGTTTGTCCCCAGATCGCCTGTGAGGTCTCCTTGGAGCGGTGCAAGATCTGCTCTTACAAGGGGTCATTGTACCGGTTTTGGAATCGGAACGTTTTCAGGGTTTTTTTTTTTCAAACCTATTTACTGTTCCCAGGAAGGAAGGCAAAGTTCTTCCAATCCTGGACCTCAAGGCCTTAAATGGCTTTGTGCGGGTACAAAAATTACGGATGGAATCCATTCATGTGGTAGTGGCATCCCTTCATCAAGGGATCTTCTGGCCTCTATCGATATCAAGGACGCCTACCTTCATGTCCCCATATATGTCGGGCATCAGTGTTTTTTCTTCGCTTTTACCATTTGGTCTCGCCTCAGCCCCTCGGGTGTTCACAAAAGTGCTGGCCCCGATGTTCGCATTGTTTTGCGACAGCGGGGGATTGCGGTGCTGGGGTACCTGAACGATCATCTTCTATGAGCAGTCTCTCTGACTGCTCTACAGGACAACCTGGACATCACTGTGCAGACTCTGCAGGAGTTTGGGTGAATTCTGATTTTTCAGAAGTCTGCTCTGGTTCCGTCCACCACGTTGGACTATCTGGGTCTGACTCTGGACTCTGCCTCAACTTGACGCTGGACAAGATCCAGAAGCTGCAGGATGCCATTTGATATCTGTTGTAAAGCAGTCGTTCGTCTCTCCGGACTTGCATGTGGGTGCTGTGCCTGATGGTGTCTACCTTCAAGGCGGTTTCGTTTTCACAGTTCCATACGAGACCTCTGCAAAGGGAGATTCTTGCTATGTTGGACAAGAGTCCACAGTCTCTGGTCAATCTGATTCTGTTGAGCCGGTTACGAGAGTCCCTGATTTGGTGGCTTCCTTCCCCTGTACTGGACAGTGATCACCACGGATGCCAGCCTTTACTGGTGGGGAGGTGTTTTGGGCAGGGACTGTGCTCAGGGGGTTTGGACTCTGCAGGAGTCTAGGTTACCAATCAACGTACTGGAACTTTGGGCGAGCAGACTTTGTCTGGCCCATAGGATGGTTCGTCTTCAGGGGTGTCCGGTATGGATTTAATTGCAAAAATGCCACGGCCGTGGCATATGTCAATGATCAAGGGGGCACCAAAAGTGTCCTAGCAACTCGTGCAGTAGCTGGCATTCTAATTTGTGTGTTATATTTCATTCCAGCACTCTCGGCTGTGCATATTCCAGGTATTGAAAATTGGCAGGCGGGTGACCTCAGTCGACAGGCCTTGGACCAAGGAGAATGGTCACTTCCTCCGGAGGGGTTTCATCAACTGTGTCTGCGGTAGGGAACTCCCGAGCTGGATCTGTTGGCCTCTCATCTCAACAGGAAGGTGCAGAGATTCGTGGCAAGGTGTCGGGATCCTCTAGCCAACGCCACGGACGCACTGGTGGCTCCTTGGGAGCAATACCGTCTGATATACACCTTTTCCCCCTCTAAAACTTCTGTTGAAACTTCTGCGAAGGATCAAGGCTGAAGGAATTCCAGACATTCTTGTGGCTCGAGACTGGCCTCGCCAGTCTTAGTACGTTGACCTAGTATTGCTGGTCGCCGATGTCCCTTTGACTTCCTCACAGGGAAGACCTGTTGGGCCAAGGGCTGATCTTCCATCCTGCTTTACAGTCGCTGGCTTTAACAGCTTGGCTGTTGAAAGCCAGGTGCTGAAGGATAGGGAGTTGTCTGACTCGTGATACCCACGCTGTTAAAAGCTAGGAAATCTACCTCCTAGGAAGATTTACCATTGCGTCTGGAAGTGGTACTTAGCGTGCTGTGAGTCTCTGGGGGAGTTTTTCCCCATTCCTTTTCGGTGGCTGTTATTTTGGCGTTCCTCCAAAGCCTTGTGGAACAGCGCCTGGCCTTGGGTACCATCAAGGGCCAGGTTTCAGCCTTGGCGATTTTCTTTTAACGTCCTTTGGCTATGCATTCCTTCGTCCGCCCTTTGTTCAAGGGGTTCACTACTTTGCTCCACCTGTGCAGTCCCCGTTGCCTCAGTGGGACCTCAGTTTGGTGCTTTTGGTTCTTCAGAAACTGCCTTTTTTTAAATATTTGCGAGATTCCCCTGCTTACATTGTCTCAGAAGGTCGCCTTTTTGGTAGCGATTTACTTCCGCCCACAGAGGTGTCCGATCTGGCAGCTTTGTCTTGTAGTTAACCTTATTTGGTGGTTCACAGAGATAGTGGTGCTTCTCAATTGTCAGTCGTTCCTTCATAAGGTCGTGTCTGGTTTCCATCTAAATGTAGACATTCTGTTGCCTTCCCTGTGTCCTAAGCCTAAGCATCCTAAGGAGATTGCCTTGCATTCTCTGGATGTGGTTCAGACGATCGGGGTGTACCTAGCGGCAACCGAGTCATTTAGTGTTTTGACTCCCTTTTTGTCCCTACGAATGGACCTCACAAAGGGATGGCTGCCTCTGCTGCGACCATTTCCAGATGGATCAGACAGACAGTAGTGCAGGCCTATTCAATCAAGGGTCAGGTTCCTCCTTTCACTGTTGAGGCGCATTCTACGTGGGCGCTTAGTGCCTTCCTCCATAAGGCGTCAGTTACACAGGTTTGCAAAGCGGTGACCTGTGTTGACATCTGCGGATGCTGCTTTTGGACGAAAAGTTTTGCAGGCTGCTGTTTGAGAGGACTTGGTCCTCTTTGAGGGTGTATTGTTTTCAGGTGAGATCCAGTTGTTCCTGGTTGAGCTCCATGTTACCTGGTTGGCTAGGTTTAGCCTTGGGGAATTTTTTTCTGCTGTGTTTTTTCCCATCCCTCATGTTTTGACTCTGCTTGACCAATGGGACACGGACGTCCCAATGGTCAAAATGATTCTGGAGCTGTGTCCGTCAATGAACGAAAGAGAAAATTGTATTTTTATCTTACCGTAAAATCCTTTTCTATGGTGTTCGAGAAAAGGATGCACCCACCCCTCTATTGAGTTACTTTTTTCTTTGGACACCGCTTGCAATAAAACTGAATGCCTAAAGCAGGAAGTGGAAGTGTACCCCCTGGGACTACCCCATAGGCATGGTAAAGCTTTTTCCTGCCTAGTGTCCAAATCCTGTAGGGGGCAGCAATAACCCAATGGTCAACAAGATTCTGGAGCGGTGTCTGTTAATGAACATCAGAGGATTTTACAGTAAGACAAATTCAATTTTTCTTTGAGTTGCCAATCATATAAGTTTCATGTTAAAAGAAAAAAATAATAATCTTGCCTGTACTGTTTTTTTCCTTGAGGTTGATGTGACCTGCACTGTGGAAGGGCATTTGTGATTGGCAGGTCTAGAATCCTACTTTTTGTCATAACACAAATATAGAGTGAAGCTTTTTGATTGCAGTGGGAATCATAGCAAGCTTTTAAGGCACAAGGCTCCTTCTGCTGGCTGATCAGAGGACACAAGTAATGTCACTTAAAAGCTCACTATGATTTTCTCTGCAGTTAGCCATTAAAAGTGTTGCCCTCTGTTACGTTTGTTGTTTTGACAAAAAGTACTGTTCTTGATTTAGTCCACAACTATTTGAGTCCATACTGCAGCTTGAATCTCAATAGGGCAACAATTGATCACCAGAGTTCCTCCAGAGGTTGCTGAGGGTTCCTTGTGCTGTGGCTGATTTGACCTTCTATTTTACGGTGCCAGCATAGTTTGTATCCAGTGCCACCTGCCAGATCCAGCACCATGACACCAGTGATCTTCTTAGTTGTGTATAAAGTTGGCGTTCGAAGGCCCAGTGTAAAGAGAGATTCTCCATACGGACTACCAATGTAAGGGGCATTCTTCATACTGACCACCAATGTAAGGGGCATTCTTCATAATGACACCCAATGTAAGGGGCATTCTTCATACTGACCACCAATGTAAGGGGCATTCTTCATACTGACCACCAATGTAAGGGGCATTCTTCATACTGACCACCAATGTAAGGGGCATTCTTCATACTGACCACCAATGTAAGGGGCATTCTTTATCCTGACCAACGTAAAGGGCATTCTTCATAATGACAACCAATGTAAGAGCCAGGATTGCTGGTGGGGGACCTGAGAAGAGAAGGATCTAGACTGCTTTGTACAAAACCATTGCACAGAGCAGGTCAGTATGCTTTAATCACTTTAAAGCAGCCTTATAAGTGTATAGAAGGCAAGCAAACGTGAGGCTTTTACCATGTGGTACCTACAAGTCCGTTTATTACCCCTTCCCCAAAGTTTATGTACCCTGGGAGCTCCCTGATGCGGAGAGCCTGTTCCATCTCTGCATTATTATCCGTCTTCCCACCGCCACCACTTAGTAATCCTATGCGCTACACTGAGTTATTGAACAGCAGGAGGTAGTGATTTGCTCCAAGTTAGAGCAAAAGTTGAGGCCTCTGTTGCATATTCCCAGTATCAGGCACACTGAAAACCATTTTATTTATAGTAAAGGTACTTTGTGCCTACAGTAAAAATGTCTGTCTGTTTTCTTTACAGACAGGTCCACTCTAAAGTGGAACTCCTGGCAGTCATGAGGGGGACAATTTAATCAAACTCTGTATATTATTAAAAAAAAAAAAAATATATATATATATATATATATATATATATAGTGTGTAATTAAAGTAAGCGGCACCAGAATTTGACTTGGTGTTATCCTTTTGCGATGCCTTGTACAGCAGAGCTCAGAATAGAGGGGGGCAGCACAAGGAACCAGTCAGTTACACTGTAGTGCAAGGGGCATGCTTATAGGAGAAGAGAGCAGAGTGACCGATGCACTCGCTGTGCGACTTCTCTTTTCTCTGTCCATTCAAAGGCTGCTCGAAGGACAAGGCCTATGGGTGTTGTCTAACTGTAGCAGAGAAAAATCAGATCTCCCGCCCTGGTAGACCAATAATTTAGAAAATAAAACCTCTCCTAAATGTTTTTGTAATCTGTGGAGTTGATTTACTAAAACTGGAGAGTGCAAAATCTGGTGTAGCTCTGCATAGAAACCAATCCACTTCCAGGGTTTTATTGTCAAAGCTTAATTGAGCAAGCTAAAGTTAGAAGCTGATTGGCTACCATGCACAGCTTCACCAGATTTTGCACTCTCCAGTTTTAATAAATCAATTCCTATATGTAGCAGTTTGCCTGGAGTTTGGTTTTAGGCTGGGTTCACACTTGTGCGATGACGCATTGCATATTATTCGCACCACATTGCTGTGCAGATCAGATCACATGGGATGTCTTTGCGATGCAAATTCAGCCATACAGTTTGCAGGTGCGGGACCCTTTTTTTGGTCCGCACTAGAAGCGGATCACATGGATGTACCATTTCACAGTTCGCACTGCAATCTGCAAAGCGATCTGGGTTTCATTAACTTTTGACACCCGCAGCGGTTGGCAGAGAGCAGTGTGAACTGCCTGCAAGTGACATGCGATACGGGAACCCACACTGGAATCCTTAAAACGAAACAGAAGTCCACAAATAGATCCAGCAATGCAACATCTGCAATCTCCCTCACCAGTGCCAACTTCTTTCAGGAACAAGGTTTTCGACTGTCTTGATTGGCCCGCCAGGGAAATGACGCAATTCCCATACATGCAAAGCTCAGTGTACATTTTAAATAAGATTTCAGACTGGCATGCAAGTTTGTTTTTGTTGCAGAACAGACAAAGCATGCCTCTTCTACAATAAAAGGCAGCCTGCTCTTTATTTTTTTTATTTGTCACTTTAGTTCCACTTTAAGTATTACAGTAAAATTTGGGCTGTCATTTCCTGCATTTTCCGACTGCACTTTACGGGTTGGCAGCATGCAAACCTGAAAATATTTGGCACGGTCGTCTGCATAAAAATTCCTGCTCATTCCCGCGGTCTATTAACTGTCACAATTAACCTCCCATTCTGTGATTCCAGCTTGTTTGCTTTCAAAGAGAATCACCCCGCAGCTCCCAACTGTTGGGTTTAAAAAAAAAAAAAAACCTGAACGCCACACCCCCTTGTTTTCGTTTTTCCACCTCCTCCCTCCCTCTTCTTCTTTTTTTTTTTTTCTCTTTCCTCTTTATCTGCCAGGACCTGTGTGTGCCTGATTTTCACTTTACAATACTGGCAAATGTTACATAAGCACAAATATGGAGCCCAGGCAGGAGTGTGTGGGTAGTCCCCAAAGCATGACAGCAAGGTCTTACTTGTCAGGAACAGAGTGTGCAACGGAACACAGAGAAAATATGTGAATGGAAGCTGCTACAAAGGGTTGATCACGCACCGTGCTGTGGGGAGGGTGTGTGTATTTTTTTTTTTCCGCTCCTCTCTAACACAAGGCTGGAATTGGCTGCAAGCCCAGCTCTGCATGGACTTTGCAGAAGGTGGGTATGGCTGTGCTTCTAGCACAACACGGAACTGCAGGAAACAAATGTATCTACATGCTTTCATCTCTGTTGTCATGTTGCATGCCATCTTTCCTGTCCCCTCCGCTCTTTTTTTTTATTTTTCCGCTGTCCGCCGTGTTTCTTCATTAACGCCGTCTTGTCGGGATGGAGACTTGCAGTGTGTTTAAAGTTGTCTCTCTAGCTTCGAGTTGATCAAAGTGGATAATCTGGTAAACGAGGGATTAAGAGCTTGCAAGCGGGCCACATAAGCGATTCTGAAAATGTCATTTGAGTAAGCTTGGCCAAAGTTCAAAAGCTGATGTAGGAGTTGTGTTTCCTATTAACGTCAATGAACGACGTTTGCTAGCAACCAGGTTTAAGGCGATTGATGAGTTGTTGGGCCCGTGGGCTGTTTGCCTTAGGTAGGCCCTAGGTAGGGGTTATGCAAATATTAAATATTCTTATACTAAAATGGCTGTAGATTGTATTAGGGACAGCCATATTTCTGGGATCCAAAATAGTGTTCAGATAAGGAGCCAGTGACATTTTTGGGGCTTAAGTAGTGTTGTTCGTATCCTTCTGAATGCCCTGAAGGGTGGGCTGTGGTTCTACTGCACCTGCCCCTGTCCTCATGTAAGGAGGAGGGGTTCTGTAGTCCACAGGAGAGCTGACAACTCTGCTTGAGATTTTAAGTGCCACTCTTGCAGAGTTGTCAGCCTCCTACAGGAAGTTAGGAGCTCACTGGATTTCTGAAAGATTCAACAGTTATTTGTCAGTAATTGCAGTGTTTTTTTTTTGTTTTTTTTGAGACACATTGAAAAATGTGTGTTTGTGCAGAGATGTACTGAATAGTCCTTTAACATATTTTAATTGGTAATCGTGTAAAACTCCTGCGCTACCACTTGTGCTCTAATTTTAAACATATTACATATAAAATATTGTGACATGGAGGCCCCGTTCACACTGGGGCGACGCTACTTGCCGGGGCGACCTCAGAGGTTGCGGCGCGCTGCTCGCACCGCGACCTTGGAGCGGCCGGCACGGACTTCATAACATTGAAGTCTATGCAAGTCGCTCCGGGTTGCCCCAAAGAAGCTCCGGAGCCTTTTTCTAAGTCGGAGCGACTTGTGTCGCTCCTATTAGAACGGGTCCACAGCTTCTCTATGGCAGGCGACCTACGGCGACCTGTCAGGCGACCAGGTCGCCTGACAGGTCGCCCCAGTGTGAACGGGGCCTAATGATGATGGGTTGCAGCTTGCATCGAATGATGTTCAACCAGTCACTAAACAATAAACCATTTTAATTGGTATATAAATGCCAAAATCTCTGTTACTTATTCTGTTGCTTTTAAAGTGGTTGTAAACCTCAGACATGAAATATGAACAAAGCGTATCCCTCTATATTATGTACTTGTCTCAAATAAGAGCACTAAGTGCCACTAAGTCACCAATGCAGTGCCGGGACAAGACCATCCAGCGCCCAGGACAAAGATGCCAAACTACACCCCTACCTTCCCTTAGGGTTGGGGCCAGGGTGCCCACATCCCTGCAATAAACCATTGTGTCAAGGGCAGCCGTCTCTTGCCCACCCCTTGTCCCGGCCCTACACTTATGAGAAGTTTTCCTGACACCAAGAAAAGAGAGTTGGCAGGGGAGGGATCGCCAGCTTATTAACAGCCAAAGCTCTTTTGCTGTGTGAAGGGAATGGGGGGGGGGGGGGCGGTTGTCCCCTCTCTCCCCTCTCCTCCAATCAGCTCTCGAAGCTCTCCCCACTGAACTAGAATGTAATTTCAGCTGTCCTTCAGTGCCCCCTTTTTTCTGAACTCTGACAAGCTTTAAAGCAAGCAGTTTAAACAGATTTCGAGAAGAGAAGATGCTGATAAACAGGTACAACTTATGTAGGAAGCTTTGTTTCTTCTATGTGTATCACCCAAGGCCAATCCTTTCACTATAGTATGCACTGCATTATATTTACACCCACTTTAAGCTCAATAAGGCTTCATCAAGACATCTCTTCTGAATGCTTTTTATATTGACTTTTGTTGCACTACTATCCTGGGTTGGTCTTCAAGTCTATAGCTGGGATTTGTATACCCAGCATATTGTAATGCCAAACACCAGACAAACCTCTAAATTCACAGAGGAAATGGCTGTTTTACCTGTAAAGATTTTTGTCCATCCAGTCCTGAGAGTTGCACAGCTCTGTCCGGCAGGGGAGGAGGCCTGATCTTTCTGTGCTGCGCTTCCATTTTCACTTTCAGGGCTCCTCCCATTCTTACCCTGTGATTGGGAAGTGAAAGGAGAAGCACAGCTCCCCTAGGCATGCTTCTTGCATTACAAACCACCTGATTGGCTCATTGTAATACTTCACTGTCTCTGATCTCTGTACAGAGACTGCAATAGGCTGATATTGGGTCAGAGGTATAGATGGTGCTTGCATTAAATAAAAGATACATGTACTTCTGTGTACCTGATTTCAGAGATTCCTGCATTTTATGTCTGCCTGAAACTGAGCTTCAGGAACAGTGGAGTCAAATTTCTAACATTTTCTAGATGTGTGTGAAATTAATTGGATTCATGTACAAATCCGTGTGTAGTTTGTACCATTTACAGGGTTCGTACGGTCCTTGAAAACCTGGAAAGGTTTTGGAATTTGGAGATGACACTTTCCAGGCCTGGAAAGGTCATGGAAACTTAGGATTCCACTAAGGTTTTGGAAAAGTCATGGAAATATATACTGGGGAGGAGCGGATGCTTAATTAGTTTAATTTATTATTTTATTCCGTAATGTTTTATTGCCAGTGCCACATACTATTTACTTTGCCTTCCGGGTCCGCGGTATGCCCGTGTGCTGTCACTGGTCAGCAGCAGCCGAGGAGATAATCGTGAACCAATCACTGGCAGCGGGGAGGGCCGGCTGTGGTTTGCCTGGAGACACTGTGACTGGCCAGCAGCAGCAATAACAGCCGGGAGATAACAAACCAATCACAGGCAGCGGAAGCGTCACTGGAGGGTGGGCCGGCCGCATGAACGTGATGATGACGCGGAAGGGGGCGGTAACCGTTTCGGACATGATACAGGAGGTGGCCCTCCCCGCTACCAGTTATTGGTTCACGATCATCTCCTCGGCTGCTGCTGGCCAGTGACTGACAGTAGGGCAAACTGTGGACCCGGAAGGACACCTACTTGTGATGTCTGCAGCCTCTGACCACCTCCTGTATCATGTCCGCAGCCGCTGACGTTCTCCTTTATCATGTCCGCAGCCTCTGACCTTCTCCTGTATCATGTCCACAGCCTCTGACCACCTCCTGTATCATGTCCGCAGCCTCTGACCACCTCCTGTATCATGTCCGCAGCCTCTGACCACCTCCTGTATCATGTCCGCAGCCTCTGACCACCTCCTGTATCATGTCCGCAGCCGCTAACCTTCTCCTGTATCATGTCCGCAGCCTCTGACCACCTCCTGTATCATGTCCGCAGCCTCTGACCACCTCCTGTATCATGTCCGCAGCCGCTGACCTTCTCCTGTATCATGTCCGCAGCCTCTGACCTTCTCCTGTATCATGTCCACAGCCTCTGACCACCTCCTGTATCATGTCCACAGCCTCTGACCGACTCCTGTATCATGTCCGCAGCCTCTGACCACCTCCTGTATCATGTCCGCAGCCTCTGACCACCTCCTGTATCATGTCCGCAGCCGCTGACCACCTCCTGTATCATGTCCGCAGCCTCTGACCACCTCCTGTATCATGTCCGCAGCCTCTGACCGACTCCTGTATCATGTCCGCAGCCTCTGACCACCTCCTGTATCATGTCCGCAGCCTCTGACCACCTCCTGTATCATGTCCGCAGCCGCTGACCACCTCCTGTATCATGTCCGCAGCCGCTGACCACCTCCTGTATCATGTCCGCAGCCTCTGACCACCTCCTGTATCATGTCCGCAGCCGCTGACCACCTCCTGTATCATGTCCGCAGCCTCTGACCACCTCCTGTATCATGTCCGCAGCCTCTGACCACCTCCTGTATCATGTCCGCAGCCTCTGACCACCTCCTGTATCATGTCCGCAGCCTCTGACCACCTCCTGTATCATGTCCGCAGCCTCTGACCACCTCCTGTATCATGTCCGCAGCCTCTGACCACCTCCTGTATCATGTCCGCAGCCTCTGACCACCTCCTGTATCATGTCCGCTAAATGTACAGTGTGTGTCGTAAAACGTTTGACATTTCAAACATGGGAGAGGCAGCGCTGTCTAGCCATGCTAAAGGTGCAAAGCACCAGTCTGCAGCTGCGTGCTTGACAGCTTCCAATCCAATCGCTGGCTTTTTCAACCGTGCGCCTGAAGTGATACCGGCTCCCAGCTGCGGCAGGGGTGCTTCCATCTCATCCACTGTAAAACAAGGGACCATTTTGAGTCACGCTGTATCCAGAAACGAAACCCTAACTGCCGAGGTACTGTACACTACAAAGATTGTCATTTATTTTAGTAAAAATATGCTGGTTGTGACATAAATTTTCTTCTTATTTAACATGTATACATAGACATTTCATGAAACATTAGGTCATGAATATTTACGTGAAGTCATGGAAAAGTCATGGAATTTTATTGGTGAAAATGTGTATGAACCCTGCATTTATGTACCTGGGGTACAGACTGTTTTCTCTATAGTAGTGCTGTACAATGGTTGTATCTAAAGGCTCGCTTACATATGTGGCTGTCATTCCCACCTTTGTGAAAACTGATCCATGGTTGATATATTTTTGATAGACGGCTTGGAGGCTAAATTTTAGCACATGAAAGCATGTTTTAACCCTTGACAGCCCGCAGCACCGCACCCTAACTACATGCATTACACACCTTTGCAGTGAGGCCTCATTCGTTTGTATGAATTGCTTTTCCGAATGTGATCTGTAATATCATTATTGCCACGCTGCTATCACAGCAATGTGTATTAACATGGCAGCTGGTTATATTAACTTGCAGCTGGGACAGTGGTAAAACTGCAGCTCAACTGTTTATTTCTGCCTCCCCTGGTTGTGTAAATGAGACCTTATTGTTCCCGTCAGTGTGTATTTAACAGCCTGAATAAAAACACTACACTTTGTGTTGCTAAGATTTTTATCTCAACAGCTGGAAAGTGGTTGCTGTAAAAACAGATAACCTCTAGAAGAATCTGTATATGTATCGCCATTCAAGAAATAGGAAATATGGTACAGAAAACGTAGAAATAATAATTAAAAAAAAAAAAAAAAAAAAAAGTGTATGTATGGAAAAAATATATATTATGTTAAATATCCTTTTTTTTTTTTTTTTTTTTTATCATAGTGAAGAAGGGATAAACCCTCTTCAAGATTATTGAGGGCTAGTTCACACCATATGCAGTCCAGTGCATTCTTTTTTCTGCATCAAAAACGCATTGAAAGTAGGTTATATGGTTTCTAATGGTATAGTTCCCACCAGTGCTTGCAGTTCCAGTAAAAAAAAGTTGTAAATGCTGCATTTTTTCTGCACTGGACTGTACTGGGACGTTGTAAAAGGCCTGAAAAACACACTGGAACACATGTCCTTATTTAACCACTTAAGCCCCGGAAGATTTTACCCCCTTCCTGACCAGGGCCTAGTTTGCGATTCGGCACTGCGTGACTTTAACGGACAATTGCACGGTCGTGCGAAGCTGTACCCAAACTAAATTGACGTTCTTTTTTCCCACAAACAGAGCTTTCTTTTGGCGGTATTTGATCACCTCTGCGATTTTTTTTTTTTTTTTTTTGATCATGCGCTATAAACAAAAAAAGAGCGTCAATTTTGCAAAAATATTTTTCACATTTTTTTTTATATGAAATTCCCCAAAAAAAATTTAAAAATCAAAATTTTTTTACATTTTCGGCCAATTTTGTTTTCTGCTACATATGTTTGGTAAAAAAAAATTGCAAAAAGCGTATTTTGATTGGTTTTGCGCAAAAGTTATCGCTTTAACTAACAAAGGGAAAGATTTTTGTAATTTTTTTTTTTAAACGTAATGGCGGCGATCTGCGATTTATTTTTTTTTTTTTTTTTGTGCTATTGCGGCGGACAGATCGGACCCTTGACTGACATTTTTGACACTTTTGGGGTTACCAGTGACATTACTACAGTAATCAGTGCTATACATATGCACTGTTACTGTAGAATTACACTGGCAGTGAAGGGGTTAACTTTTTTTGAGAGGGAGGGGTTGTGTGTCCCCAGGGGCGTGATTCTAACTGTGATTGGCTGTGGCTTGAGGTGTAGGAACACTGATCAACGATCCTACATAGTAGAACCGTATGATCACTATTCCTACACAGGGGAGAATGACAGGCGGCTTGGTTACATTCTCCCTCTCCACCGGCGATCACCAAGTGACCGGCGGACATCGGGTCTGCCGGGCACACGCGCGGGGGGGGTCCGTGACCGCACGGGAGCGCGCCTCCAGGGGCGCGCGCTCGCTCCCTAGACCCTCACAGGCTAGTGATTGGCCGGAGCCGCGGTGACGTCACTCCCACGCACGCGGGAGCTGACGGTCACGGCGTGGAGCTCTGAAGGAACGGCACGAGCGGCCGTTCCTTCAGAGCGCATGCGCCAGTGACATCACTGGCTGCATGTAAGGTAAATATCTCCTAAACGGTACATGTTTAGGAGATATTTACAGTACTTATAGGTAAGCCTTAATATAGGCTTACCTATAGGTACAAGTTACAGAGGAGGGTTTACTTCCTCTTTAAAAGCAGAAGACCATTTTCGAATTACATTTTTCCATTCATCAAATGTTTAAAGAATTTTCGTGTATGGCCAGCAAAAGGCTCAGAAAATGCTTTGCTGATGAGAAATGTAAAGTAAAGGCAGTTTGGGACTTTAAATGAGACACAAGCTGGATTTAGCAATGTGTCGCCATCCCTATGATGGAAATTAAGGAAAAAAGGTTGAGACTTTGAATGAGGTGCGTGAGAACAACCGGCCCTAACAAACTATACTTACCGACCAGTCTGCTAACAAACCGAATCAACCTGTCCAGCAATGTACGTTAAAAACTGATTTTTCTCGATCTAAGGAATTTTCGGGCAGTGTATGTGGTTATCGCTCAGAAATTGCATTCATTTTAAAATTGAATGTTAAAAGCAAGAGACCAATTTCAAACAACATTTGTCCATTCATCAAATGTTCAAAGCATTTTTGTGTATGGCCAGCATAAGGTTCTTTAGAAATCAACCTCCTGTGTCCACCACTGTGGTCCTCCATGTGACTACTGTTCCCTATAGTTATGAAGAGGTTGGAAGGAGGAACCAGTAAGAGCAGTGATGGACGCAGGAGACTCCCAGAAGTGTTGCTTTCTGACGAAACTACAATGGACAGTTCCTCTTCTTCAAAGAGGGGACAATGTGACACAAGCAGTGTGTGTCTTCTGGAATTTAAAAACGATTTAAAAAGGACTAAAAGGGGATAAAGAAACAAATTGCTGCTTGTCCTTAGGTAGCTGCATTTGTTTTCATTGTTGGGGCTAAGCTACGTTCACAAGCCTGCATCTCTGATGGTATGGCATTAGTACGTATGGAATGGGCAGCTTGCACATCTGGAAAGGCACTATCAGTATCCAGGTTTTAGAGCAGCATATGCTTCCATCCAGACAATGCATTTTCATGGAAAGCCTATTTCAGCAGGACAATGCTAAACGATACTGCATCTATGAGAACATCCATGGCTTCATAGTATTAAGCCTCGTACACGCACAACGATTATCGGCCGACCAATCGTCCGACTTTTGTCCAAGTTGTGTTTTGTTGGTTGGAATGTGCCTAGACAGCACACAAATTTTCTCAGCCAACAAAATTCTACTTCAGAAGTGATGTCATGTGTTGGTTAGTTTTCTTTGTGTTTTTTCTTCACTGAGCATGCCCAGACTTGCTCATCATATTTTTCCCTGTCGAAATCTGTACTGACTGCACGAAAATCAGCCGTTGTGTTGACGGCCAACAAAAATGTTATAGCCTGCACACCAGATTTTTTTCGGCCGAAAAGTCGGAGTTGGTTGTCGGAAGCATCATACTAACAAGCCGAAAATCGGCAGATCGGACGTTGGCCGAAAATTCCCTGCCAATTTTCGACGCGTGTGTACGGGGCATTAGAGTCCGGGTGTTCAACTGGCCTTCTTGCAGTCCAGACTTGTTACCAATCGAAAATATTTGATGCTTTTATAAAATGAAAAAATGTGATCCAGAGGACCCAGAACAGTTGAGCTGTTGGAATTCTTTATAGGGCAAGAATGGGACAACATTCGTCTCCCAAAACTCCAGCAACTGGTCTCCTTGTTGAGGAGATGCTACACCGTGCTAAAAAAAGGCCCCAAGCCAATTTTTTTGAGACCTGTTTGCTGCCAGCAGTTTCAAAATGACCTTCTTATTTCCTAACAATGGTACATTCTCTGTTTGACCATTTGATGTGTTTTCTGTTGTGCTTAAAATTTGGGTTTGAGATTTGTAAATAATTGCTTTCTGTTTTTATGTAGATTTTACACCGCGCCCCAACTTTTTTTTAGAATTAGGGTTGTAGAAAAAAACATTTAGAGTAGCATACACTTTAATGTGTGTCTTTCTGTCCCATTTTGTGGTATTCTATGCTTTGCCACAGCCATGTTTTTATGGCCAAGGCTCCTCATATCCTGCTTTAGCGTTGGTTGTTTTTGCAAACGAGTGTCTTCTTCGAGGACCACAGAACCTGAATGACACCTCAGCTTGCATAATAGAGTTCAGTGTAACAATCAGCTAACCGTTTCCTGTATTTGCACATTTACACAATGAAATAGTGAACTAGGCCTTTATAATTGACTTCAGCATTTGGTGCCTCTGTAATAAGACTGTGATTAGCTGTTAATTGCTTCTTGTGTGGCATTTTATTACGCAATGGCTGGCAGCCATTTAATATTCTCTCTGCTATTACCCATGCATATTTTAAAGAGAACCAGTCGCCAGTGGGCAATTGGAGTAATTGAAGTCTACACTACTGTTTGGTTGTAATTAATTTTTGGTTTGCTTTTATTCTCCAGAAGTGTCGGGCTGTAATGCCTCGTACACACGCACCGATTGTTGGTCGACCGATCGGCCGTCTTTTGTCCAGTGTTGTTGTGTTGGTTGAAATGTGCTCTAGACTGCACATGGATTTTGTCGGCCAACAACAACCAACTGCAGAAGTGATGTCATGTTCTGGTTTACTTTTCGTGTGTTTTTTCTTCTCTGAGCATGCTCAGTCTTGCTCATCACATTTTTGTCTGCCAACCAAAACCAACAAACAAACAAAAAAGGAGTTAAAAGTTTAACTGAAGGCACAACTTTTTTGTTTTCGCCAGAGTGGAGTGAAATTAGAACATCTATTGATTTTTTATTGCTGTCTGTGGCCCCATTAGGGGTATTCACCATCTCTATTTGTCATGTCTATTTAACTGTTTTCATCTGAAAATCCCAAAATCGTAAAGTTTGGGTTATCACAAGAACAGGAATAGGGGGGGGAATTCCTCCAGTGGGATCCCTGGTTCTGGTGACAACCAGGGATTCCCTCGCATTGGAGGGATTTTCTATTTATTTTTTATTTTGGCGATGGGACAGAAAGTGAAGGGAAATCTCCCCAATGGAAGCAGATGGAAAAAATAACCTTACAGGGGCTATTACCTTTCTTTACTCCTACCAAAAATGAAGAAAAAAAATGTTTTTCCTTTAGCTGTACTTTAAATATCAGTCAAATGACATTTTTAAAGAGGTGTTCCACCTTCCCCCTAAAAAAAAATCTAAAGTCAGCAGCTACACAAACTGTAGCTGCTGACTTTTAATATTAGGACACTAAAGCCTCGTACACACGTACCAATTGTTGGCCGTGAATTTTCGGCCACCGCCCGATCGGCCGATTGTTAGTATGATGCTTCTGACAACCGACTGCGACTTTTCGGCCGAACAAAATCTGGTGTGCATGCTATAAAATTTTTGTTGGCCGTCACCAGAACGGCCGATTGTTCCTCAGTCAGTACAGATTTCGGCAGACAAAAATCAGTTGAGCAAGACTGGGCATGCTCAGAGAAGAAAAAACACGGAAAGTAGACCAGAACATGACATCACTTCTGCAGTTGGTTGTTGTTGGCCGACAAAATTTGTGTGCAGTCTAGAGCACATTTCAACCTACACAACAACACTGGACAAAAGACGGCCGATCGGTCGGCCAACAATCGGTGCGTGTGTACGAGGCTTTACCTGTCCTGGAGTCCAGAGATGTCGACACCCAAAGCCGATTTGGGTATCGGCTCCCGGGTGCTGCCGTCGCCATTCTGGGAAAAGGAACCCCGGCAGTGAAGCCTTGTGGCTTCACGGACAGGTCCCTACTGCGCATGCGCGAAGCACACTGCGCATTCCTATTGGCTCAGCGGCAGGGGGAAGGAGCAGGGGGCCGAACTTCCGGGACACTACGTCGTGGCCCGTGTCCCGGAAGAGGGGAAGGGGTACCTGTCAAAAACGGGTACCCATTCCCTCCTCCCCCCCCCCCCCTGAAAGGTGCCAAATGTGGCACCGGAGGGGGGGAGCGAAATAGCGGAAGTTCCATGTTTTGGATGGAACTCCGCTTTGAGTATGGGTATTATAAGGGCTGGAAGAGGAAAAGAGCGTTTCCCATCATAGTCCGCAAAATCCAGCTCACGATTGGTTGCTTTGAACAGCCACTCCACTCCAGTGGTTCTTCAGGAGACCCAAAGCGTGACTTTTCAGGTTTAAAGATGGACCTGCATTAGAATATTTCATCAAGCTTTCTTTTTTAAGCTGACAGCCAGGGGATTGTTACTCATTGCAAGATCCGTCCGCTTTCTCCTCTTCTTCCCTGGCTTTTGCCGTGCTTGTTGTGTTAAATTCGCCGGGAGGTATCAGCCTTTCCGGATCTTAGTACTTTTCTGTTCTAATCTAGGGCTTTGTTTCTGTTTTATTGAACTCGAACATACAGCCATGGATAAACTTGGTTTTCTAGGATTGCTGAATAGAGAATGCTGTTAAGCATGTTTTAAGTATCCTAAAGGGGGTTTTTCGGAAAGCAGAAATTCCTGTGAGATTTGGCACTGATGGATGCTGTTCATGAACACGTATGCCACATACTGGCCCTGAATCCATGAAGCAAAACAAATTCACAGAGTCACAAGCTTGAGCCTGGGTTCACACTAGATGCGGTGCGAATTCACAGCGAATTCGGCTCCACATCTAAGCCGGGTTCACACTGTTGCGGTGCGGGACACCGCATGTAATCCGCACAGGAATTGCAGCACATTCCTGTGCAAATTACATGCAGTGTCTCTGGGGTGCAGATGAAGTCATGGATTTGTATGGCTCAAAACACACTGCATTCGCACCACACTGGTCCGCAGGACCCTTGTTTGTCCACGCCAGAATCAGATCGCATGGGTGCAGATTCTGCAAATCTCGCTGCGTTCTCCAAACTGATTGCGGGGTGTCGTTAACATATACTCCGCAATCTCTTTGTATGCACGTGTTGCGATTTAGATACGGTGCCAAATCTGCAGCGAATTCACAACGTATCTAGTGTGAACCCAGGCTAAAGTGCAACTTGTCCATGTGAACCAATTGTCATTAACTCGCCATACACTCAGCAATCGGTTTGCAAACTGCAGCAGATTTCATCATCTGTTCACACCCATGCCATCCTATTCTGGTGCGGACAAAAAAGGGTCCTGCACAAGTTTGGTGCGAATGTGGTGCGATTTGAGCCGTAAAAATCCATGGCAAATCATACCCCAGAGATGCACCGCATGTAATTTGCACAGGAATGTGCTGTGATTCCTGTGCAAATTAAATGCGATGTCTCGCACCGCAGCAGGAGTAGATTGGCTGCTTCCAAGATACCCCAATCACACAGGTGTGTTTTTTTTTTTTCATAATTTATATTTACTAACATTGCCTTATAAATAGGGATAAAGTTATAATGCATCTCCAAGCATCAAATCAGTAAACTGCTAGTGCTAGACAGCATCTGTACTAAAGTCAAAATTTTAGTTAATCCGGGGTTTTTTTTTTTTTTTTTTGCAGGCGGGACACCATCCTCTTATCAAAAGATTCCGTATTTGCAGCCTTTTTCTTGCTGCATTTTGTGTGATTGAGAGTGAGAGTGCAATGCTGAAACCACAGAACACACACATATATTTGCATTTGATTCGATTTTAGCATTCGAAGATGATGAATGCAGTAGCTGCAGGGGTTTAGAGGGAGAGCCAAGTCTACAGGATGAACGATGACACTTGATCAAAAAGCAGCGCCTTATACAGTGTGTCCAACATCATGTACATACGTGCTTTCATTTGTGCAAGTGTAGTTTGTACAGCAAGCTTTTTAAAAAGTATTTTCAAAGCTTTTGGCAATCTTAGGGCAGGCTTTGTTCAAGCCTTCAAAGCTATCCTTAAGCTGGATACACACTATCCAACTTTTGTGGTTAGATTTCCTTCAGATTTACCTTTTCTATGTAGTGCAAGGGTCTGCCAGATTGCATACAAATTGAAAGTGTTTAGGTTTGACCTCATATTATCTGGTTTTGGCAAGTCTAAAGGAAAAAGTCTTCAGAAAATCTTATAGTGTGTATGGCCCATTAGCTTCTAAGAGAGAGTGCTGACTGCCACTTTAACCACTTAAGCCCCGGAAGATTTTACCCCCATTCCGACCAGGGGGTATTTTGCGATTCGGCACTGCGTGAATTTAACGCACAATTGCGCGGTCGTGCGACGCTGTACCTAAACGAATTTGACGTCCTTTTTTTCCCACAAACAGAGCTTTCTTTTGGTGGTATTTGATCACCTGTGCGATTTTTTGATCACGCGCTATAAACAAAAAAAGAGCGTCAATTTTGCAAAAATAGCAATATTTTTCACATTTTTTTATATGAAATTCCCCCCAAAAAAAATGTAAAAATCAAAATTTTTAAAAATTTTCGGCCAATTTGTTTTATGCTACATATGTTTGGTAAAAAAAATCGCAAAAAGCGTATTTTGATTGGTTTGCGCAAAAGTTATCGCGTTTACTAACAAAGGGAAAGATTTTTGTCATTTTTGTTGTTTTTTTTTTTAACGCGTAATGGCGGCGATCTGCGATTTTTTTTTTGCGGTACTGCGACATTGCGGCGGACAGATCGGACCCTTGACTGACATTTTTGACACTTTTGGGGTTACCAGTGACATTTCTACAGTAATCAGTGCTATACATATGCACTGTTACTGTAAAAATACACTGGTAGTGAAGGGGTTAACTTTATTTGGAAGGGAGGGGCTGTGTGTGTCCCTAGGGGCGTGGTTTCTACTGTGATTGGCTGTGGCTCTAGCTGTAAGGACACTGATCAACGGATCTACATACCAGATCCGTTTTATCAGTGTCTTTGCAGCGAGGAGAATGACAGGCAGTTTGTTTACACAAGCTGCCTGACATTCTCCCTCTCCCCCGACGATCGCCGAGTGACCGGCGGACATCGGGTCCGCTGGTCACACGCGCGGGGGGGTCCGTGACCACGCGGGAGCGCGCCCCGGGGGGCGCGCGCTCGCTCCCTAGACCCTCACAAGCAAACAACGTAGCCCTACGTTAGTTTGCCTGTGAGGGGCTGACCGCCGACGTAGATAGTCGTGCGGCGGTCGGCAAGTGGTTAAACACACTACTAGCAGGCTTCAGTAACATTAGTGAAGGAGTGTGGAAGCTGATCGAAGCCTGCTAGCAGCTTGTTTAAAGAGGCAGCTTGTGGGATTCCAACAAAGTAGTACAAAAGCCTCACATTTGTTAGTAGAATACATTTGTATGCACAAGTTGAGTAAAGAAAAATACGCACTTACCTAAACAGAAGTCCAGAAACACTTCATTTTTTTCTTCACCAACGGAGACTCTGGGTACCTATGCTCTGCTTCCCAGGGCTTCCGGTTGGGACACCCGTTTATTACTTTTTTGGAAGAACCCCCGATTCCTCCCTCAGGACTGCATGTCCCATGGTTTTAAGGTGATTCTAAAGGTATATATATATATATATATATATATATATATATATATATATATATATATATATATATATATATATATAAACACAAACGTTCTACTTACCTGCTCTGTGCAATGGTTTTGCACAGAGCAGCCCTGTTCTCTTCTTTTTGGGTCCCCTGTCAGCAGTTCTGGATCCTCTCCCCTGCTGAGTGCCCCCCCTTCTTCCACTTTAAGCAACACTGCACATCTATTGCAAGCTGTGCATATCGTCACATGCAGAATCCTAGTGTCAGGATTGCATGTGTGAAAGAACCTAGAGCATTGATATTTAAACCTGGTCAGCTGAGAGGAACGAGTGGGCTTTTGGAGAGGAAGAGGCAGCATAAAAGGTACGTATTGAGGTCAGCTGCAATAAAGTGTCATTTTCTCTAGCGCTCATCGACAGACGTAGTCCTCGGTGATACACCACCTTCGGGTTATGTTACCTCCGCAGGAGCAGGACTAGACAGGAAATTAAAAAGCTCTGGCCACACCCTAGGGGCAGTCCCAGAGGGTATATCCTCTCTCTCTCTGCCTCAGCAAATCAGTTATTTTCTGTCTAGTTAGGAGTAAGGACCTAGACACCTTGCTGGGATCTTAGGTCCTGGCAAGAATTTTTTCTTAAAGGATTTTTTAGACAGCTTTTCTCCAGTGTTCCTGTGAGATCTTCAAGCAAGAAAGCTGAACTGGGCGACGGGCTGGATGTTGAGATCCGGTGGTCACCCCAGTTCAGCCTACGAGCGCGTGCAGGCCATAGCTCCGCGCTGGGTCGGCCGCGACAAAGTCCCATTAAAAGGACTGAACCCGCGAGTTAAACGTCTCGCTGAAACGCCAAAGACCATGAGTCACGGCGTTCGTATCGGTCGACAGCCCTCCCGCCCCGGTGGAGAGGGGTACTGTCAGGAGTTGGTGCCCGCCTGGTTCCGGTATGGTGAGTAGTATGTTCCCCCTTTCCCCCTGACGGGTTTTGTGGTGAACGCGGGCCCCTCTCTGTATGGTAAGAAAGAGTCCTTTCTATCCTATAACATGTCACAGATCCTCCTACTTTGAGTGTGATTTTTTGTGTACAAAAAGCCAGGAGGCTTGGTTTGGGAGCTAACAATCTATTGTATACATGTTTAAAAGATGTAATCTGTGGCATTCTGGGAATCTTATGGGTTAAGTATAAGCTACCTACCAGTCAGAAGCCACGGACATGTAGACTGCCTTCCAAATCAGATCTCCAGCTATTAGCAGGCCTCCCGAACGGCCATGCGGTCCGCCAGGGGCCGATACCGCCAACCACGCCATATCCCCAGGCAGAGACAGTGTTGTGTGCAGCACACCGCCATTCAGCAGGCCGCCGCCATTTTTTCTTGCAGGATCGCACGAGCCGCCATTTTGGCGTAGCCTCGTGTCTCCAGCATGGGGGCGGCCATGTTTGAGGTGATCCTACACCTCGTGGAGCTTGGGGGAGGCGCCGGAAGGCGTGCAGAGGGGCGGAGCCGCCTCCTTTCTTCCTGGGCAGCCAGCCAAAAGACTTCCTGTTTGTCAAGACAGCGCTGTAAGCTGTTGCAGTTTAACTCTGAGCATCAAGTGGTGAGCCTGGGGGTCTATCTCTCTCTCTCTCGATCGATAGCTAGCAGGTAACACTAAGGGGCTTTTTTGTGGCGCTGGGGGTCAGAAAAAAAAAAAAAAAAAAAGTTTTTTTCTTTACTTTTGAATTATATTATCCAGGAAGTAACTGGAGTTATCATGGACCCTGCCACACATATTCCCCCACCTGTTTCCCTCGAGGGGGCCTCGGGACCCGCCGGTGCACAGAGTATAGAGTCATTTACAGCAATTTTGGAGTCTATGGTGGCTCGGGTGGAGGCGGCCTGTCAGGGACGGGGGTCAAGGAAGCGACCCCCGCCTACCCCTATACTATCTGACACCTCTGACTCAGATTCAGAGATGGTCACGGCAGTTGCAGGTTCCTCTGCAAGGGTTGCTATCCCAGGTAAAGCCCCCTCAGAAAGTGAGGAGGACGCTTCTTCTCTTGCTATTATTCAGGAAGAAGCATTGGTGGACGCACTAGTTGTGGCAGTGCAAGAAACCTTAAAACTTGAGGCTTTACCGGCAGAGGCAACTGAAACAGAGATGCCTTTTTGGTACTAATAAGCCCATCAAGACGGCGAAGGCTTTTCCTGTACCTAAATGTTTTGGTAATCAGATTAAAGGAGAATGGGAACATTCTAAGCGTACCTTTACTATTTCCAAGCGTATTGCTAGACGCTATCCGTTTGAGGAATCCATCATTAAGAAATGGACGGTACCACCAATCGTGGATCCGCCTATTTCCAGGCTGAATAAAGCCACGGTTATTCCAGTGGAGGACACTTCGTCCTTTAAGGATCCGGTGGATCGAAAGATAGAAGCAGAGTCCCGCACTATCTTTTCTCTGATAGGGTCAGCATTTAGACCAGTAATCGTTATTGGTCTAGTTTCCCAGACACTTACGGAATGGGCGAAAATGGTACGCCAAGATCTTAGGGGAAAAGATATTCCCCAGGAGACATCTGATTTGATGGAACAGATCATACAAGGGCTACGGTTTATCTGTGACGCAGCCTTGGACACTACTCCCCTATTAGGGCATGCATCTAAGTTAGCAGTGATCCTCAGACGTGTGCTGTGGTTAAAATGCTGGTCAGCTGACCTAGGTTCCAAAAAGACCTTGACCAATCTCCCTTTTCAGGGGAATCGTCTATTTGGAGCCAACCTAGATGAAATCATTAAGGATGCCACTGGGGGCAAGAGCACTTTTTTGCCACAGGCTGCAAAAGCTAAGGGACCTCGCAACAAGCGAGGACCTTTACCGCCCATAAAGGGCGCCCGGCTGGTACTAGCGGGAAAGGCAAGACTCCTCCAGGAGGGTTCAAGAAGGGCTGGTCGGACAAGCAGAGGACCAACCCAGCCAAACCCGAAGTAAAGGAGTACACAGCCTGAAGGTGCGCCCCCACCCGGTTTCAGGGTGGGGGGACGTTTTCACCGGTATTCAGGACATTAGATCGAGCATCAACCACTACTACCGGTGCGATTCTTCCCTTCCAACATTTAAGTACCACAGGAAGCGGTAGTTACCGTTCCCTGAAAAGATCTTTTTCTTTACCTTTTCCTAAGATTAATCCCGATACCTCACAGGAATCGGATCTGGTTGACCAGATAGGCCAAGTAGCCTCTAGTCGGGTGACTTCGGTCCCTGAGGTTCAACCAGAAAAGATCACCTTTCCTGATAACTATCAGGTATCTGATAAATGTGTGGGAACAGAAAACGACCAGACTTTCTCGGATGGTCGGGGCCAGATAGCTCTAGGGACGCCTGGTTCAGATCCAATCAGCGCCAGTGGTCCTAGAAATTCTAGGCTGGCCTCCTCAAGCCGGCCTGGCCGACTTGGACATGTTAGTCGCAGACGTTCCGTGGGAACTTCGTCTCAGGGAGTGTCTGTGGTCTCTAGGACCAATTTACCTTCGTGCTTTACAGTCGCTGGTTTTAATGGCCTGGCCATTGAGACCCAAGTACTGAAGGATAGAGGTTTGTCTACTTCAGTCATCCCTACCCTTATTAAAGCAAGGAAAGCGACTTCCAGCAAAGTCTATTATCACACATGGAAGACTTATATTGCGTGGTGCGAATCTTTAGGATTTCCTCCACGTACCTATTCGGTGACTCGTATATTGGCCTTTTTGCAACAAGGGGTTGAGCAGAAGCTAGCCTTGAGCACCATCAAGGGTCAAGTTTCAGCATTAGCAATCTTCTTTCAGAAGCCTTTAGCTACCAAATCCTTGGTGCGGAATTTCATCCAGGGGGTGCGGCACCTGGCTCCTCCAGTCCGCGCGCCCTTACCGCCCTGGGATCTTAATTTGGTTTTGTCGGTTCTACAGAAACCTCCCTTTGAAAACATCAGGGAGATTCCCTTGCTTACTCTATCCCAGAAGGTGGCCTTCTTGGTGGCTATTACTTCTGCTCGCAGGGTGTCAGAACTGGCTGCATTATCATGCCAGTCACCATACCTAGTGATTCATAGGGATAAGGTAGTACTTCATCCTAAGCCATCTTTTCTTCCCAAGGTGGTTTCAGATTTTCATCTGAATGAAGATATTGTACTACCTTCCTTGTGTCCTCAGCCCAAGCATCATCGGGAACATGCGTTGCATTCCTTAGATGTGGTTCGGGCAATCAGGGTATACCTGAAATCTACGGAATCATTCCGTAAGACGGATTCACTTTTTGTGATCACGGATGGCCCCAGAAAGGGTTTGCCTGCATCTGCCGCGACCATTGCCAAATGGATTAGACAAACGGTGGTACAGGCTTATTCTATTAAGGGTCAGAGTCCTCCGTTCCCTGTTAGGGCGCACTCCACTCGAGCGCTCAGTACTTCCTGGGCCTTTCGCCATCAGGCGTCAGTGGTCCAGGTATGTAAGGCGGCCACCAGGTCGTCGGTACATACCTTTACAAAATTCTATAAAATTGATGTGACGGCATCGGCGGATGCCTCATTTGGCCGCAAGGTTTTGCAGGCCGCAATTTGAGGAGACCGGTGGTCTACCTCGAGGGTTTTTTTCTGTTTGAAAAAAAAAAAAATTGTTTTCTCCTTTTTTGTTGAGTCTCATCATTAAGGATGAGCATTGTAAACTTCTAGTTGGCACCGGTTGGGCCTTCTAGATTGGGATTTGATTTCCATTTTCCCACCCCTCAGTTGTGATACTGCTCTGGGACGTCCCGAAGGTGGTGTATCACCGAGGACTACGTCTGTCGATGAGCGCTAGAGAAAAATGGATTTTTGTAAAATCTTACCGTAAAATCCTTTTCTCTTAGCTCATCGACAGACGTAGTCCCCGCCCCTCTGTTTTGGAGTTGGGTTGGGTTAAATTCTCTAAGCACTGCTTTTTCACATAACTGATTTGCTGAGGCAGAGAGAGAGAGGATATACCCTCTGGGACTGCCCCTAGGGTGTGGCCAGAGCTTTTTAATTTCCTGTCTAGTCCTGCTCCTGCGGAGGTAACATAACCCGAAGGTGGTGTATCACCGAGGACTACGTCTGTCGATGAGCTAAGAGAAAAGGATTTTACGGTAAGATTTTACAAAAATCCATTTTTTTTTTCCCAAAATACCAAACCTCTTTTATTACCTGCTGTGTACAGTGGTATTGCACAAAGCCGCCTGGAACCTCCCCTTCTTGGGTCTTTTGCCAGCGCTGCAAGCTCCTCTCTTGTGTGTTTCAACATAGCAAGTCACTTGCTATGGTACACACCTGCGGGCTTGCTACTGAGCTGGGCTGTGCGCGTTTATAGACATATACAGCCTGGCTCAGCCCCACCCATTGCTCCCTACTAACAGGATTTGATAGCAGCAGGAGCCATGCAGTTCCCCACCTCCCCCTGCTGTAATAGATCACTATCAGTGATATATTGATTACCGATAACACCTCCCTCTTCCTTCCAGGTAGCTTGGAGTTATGGTGGCCATTCTGACTGATGCTGCCCATGTTTGAATAAGCCTCAAATGCTCCTACAATGGTGTGCAATGGCCTTCAGAGTTTTGTGAGAATTCTAAATCAACGAAAGCAGTGTACTCACTCTAAACTTAATCTAATCTTAATGTTTCAGTAACCTTTTATACAAACAGATTCTATTAACCATGGCCATTGCAGTGTAATGTAGAAAGGGATAAAGGTCTTTTCCACCTCAGGCCTGATTTCCAATGAAGTCTACAGCTGAAAGGTGTTCTTTGTTGCACAGCAGCCTCAAAGCAAGACTGTGTTCAAAGGAGCATAGGGGTGGCATCTAAACAGGTATTCATTAGGTACATGTTTAGAGCTTTAGGATAAATCCACAATAAATACCACAACAAAAGATAATGATGTGAAAGGTGCACCTGCTTGATGATCTGAAATAGTAATCTGATGTTTAGTTATTTACCACAGTTTCCTTTTATTCCAGAAAGAAGACATGGTTCCTCCAGCAAGGCCCCTATGACACCTCCATCATCGTCTGTGTATTCCCTCTACTCCACGCCATCAAGTAAAAACAAAGTGGCCGGCAGCAGCACGCGGACCTCCAGCAGTGCTAGTGGTAGTGCCTCCTCCAACTCCAAGCTGATCAAACCTCCCAAAGAAAAGCTACAGATAGGCGGGAACAGGTCGATGCATCCCACGCAACACAGCAAAGCACCACAAGACAAGATGTAAGCTACACTTTCTCTGGGTAGAAGAATTTTTAGCAGAGAATATAGTAGACTAGATCAGTTTGGGCCCCTTTTCCACTCTGTACCCTGTAAAAAGGGGCGATATTTTTGGATTCCATCAACATCTGACCGTGATGGAATACTGACCGTTGGATAAATAATCCATTGTGCATTTGTGCCTTGTGCAATCAAGACATGTAGTGTTTCCGACCAGACCCTCCCAATTTGGCAACAGAGCTTGACGTGCACATGTGTTTTTGATGAGTCATAAGTTACACGTGTAGGGGTGCTCTTGATAATGGAGCAAGGACACATTTTTATTTGGTGGTCTACAGGCTTAACCGCAATTGTATATGGAATAATGTGTTATTATTTTACAGGATTCAGATTGCTACTGCAAACATTATTTTTCTAAAATTCCCTATACAACACATCTGCATAGTATGTCTGACAAGGCACAATTACAGAAGTCATAAGCCCTCTATACTGGAACTTCGCCCAAAAAGGGGAAGTTCCGCTTGTTTGCATCTTCCCCGCCCCTCCACTGCCACACATTTGGCACATTTTTGGAGGGTGGACAACTGGGTTGCTGGTTTTGACAGGTACCCACTCCCACTTTTGATCAGATCGCCGCGACAAACTGTGCAGAAGTTCAGTCCCCTCATCACCCCTGCCCGCAGCCTTCTGGGACACATCACAGGTCCCAGAAGACTGCAGGACCATTCACAAAGTACAGCGCAGCTCGTTCATGCGCAGTGGGAAACCGGCTGTGAAACTGGAAGGCTTCACTGCTGGTTTCCCTTATCTAAAATGCCGGCACCTGCACCTGAAGCCAGTTGAAGAATCTGCTCAGGTGAGGACATCACTGGATCCCTGGACAGGTGAGTGTCCTTATATTAAAAGTCAGCAGCTACAGTATTTGTAGCTGCTGACTTTTCAGGTTTTTTTATTTTTTTTTTTTTGGGGGGGGGGGGGGACTGGAGCTCCTCTTTAGGAAGCAGTGAGTAGAAGTGCCAGCTTCTCCCAACAATCTACACACTGCATAATACACAACATTCCATGGCAACTCATCACATCTAGAGGGTGCATCTCTAACCCCATATTGCCCTTTCCTAAGCCACATATTAAAGCTAAACTTATACACTTCTACTACACAGCGCAACTCTATTCAGACAGGGCAGGAGACCTTTTTTTTTCTCTCTGCTCCTATTAAAAAATACTTAAGTCTTGTTCAGCCCCCAAGCTGTACCTAGATAGTGAAAGGAGCAGCAGCAAAATGAATCACTGTACACTGTACTGTCACAAGGTTACTGTACCACAACAATTAGCCACCTCGTGCTTCTTCAAGGCTGAACTCTGCTGTGCAGAGGCCAATATAAGCCAAATTTAGGGACTATATACTTTAAAGTCAACGCTATTACAGATTTTCTACGCTGCATCATATCTATGCACAACTCCCGCCATATATCTGGTGAGTGGGGAAACAGGAGGGGAGCACAGCGTGATCACATACTTATCTTCAGCACGAGCACTTCAATCAACTTTTGCCACTGTTATATAAGACTTATTTATTTTTACACAAACTTATTTTTTTTATGGATTGATTTTTATGAACTATTTTGGCACTTGAAATTTTAGCTATGTATTCATTATAGCAGAGCTGATTCACTCATTATTTGTTTTTAAAGGGATACTCACCTTTTAGCAGCAGCTTATGATTGTAATTTTGTACTACTTATTGGATTAGGATTTGCAATTTGCACATTATACTTTGCACTAAACATTTGGTCTTTATATATTTTGCATATTAACTAGTTTGAGCAGCGCTGATACACATTTAATTTATACTTTAAAGTCAGCCATAGAATGGTTTGATTTTCCACCGGTTTCGCAGGGACCGGCAGAGATTCAAGCCATCTATGGGCAGGCTGATTTGTACCCAAGTCTGTCCATCTATCCACGTGGGTACAACCAGCATGTCTAATTTCCAGCATGCAATTATTGCCAGCTGCTAAAACCACCAGCAATAATCATGGACGGCTCCCCTGCCAGGAGAATACAATAGCTCCTCGGGAGGGATTTTTCCCATCAACTCTGTGTGTGTTGATGGGGGAATCAAGTAATTTTCTTTCCGGCAACCATGAGGAAATCGCATAGTTTATGGCCTGCCTTAGTCAGGCTTGATTTCAGCTTTAAGATATGTTGTCTCATTTTAGGTGACAAGCTTAGTATAATTAGACCCTCCAGAAGCCAAGCCAAAGAAGTTCAGCCATTGCATGGTTAACACAGTTTATCCACCAGGTTGGTGGGGCAATGGAGGTCCAATTTGAGCATTTTCCTAGCTAGGAATAGGACTTAAAATATGGCAGTTTTTGTTTCAATATTGGTTTTACCATTCAGTGCAAAAGATCCAGTACTATATGGCTGTTTTTAACATGATTATTTTAGTCTGCTCAGTGCTGCAAGTCATTGTTGGTGTTTTTTTTTTTTTTTTTTTATTGAGTCTATGTATTCTGAATACACTGTTTGGGTTTATTTCCTGCTGTTGGAATGAGCAAAGAACAGTTACACAGGAAAAGGTAAATCTGACATGCATAAGCTTGTTGTAACTTCAAGCTGTTCTGTAAAAGAACCAGAATTTTGCTGGCTGTAGTTGGGCACTGAAAACATTGAGTCCTATATTTACCAAAAAAAAATTGTCTGCCCCCACAGAATGACCCCATCTGTTAAAGTGGAGAAGATGCATACAATCCAAAAAACAGATGGTGCGTTGCAAAAATCGGCTGCTGGGTCTACCTGTTCCTCTTCTGTCAGCTCCTCAGTAAAGACTGGCCTTAACTGGCAATCAATACCAAAGCCACCTTTGCCTTCCCCTGGACAGATACCAAATGGTAAAGGAATTCTCTCGACTCCTCCGAATGTGGAAAAGAAAGCTGAAGATACAAACTGTAGGAAATATTTACACAAGAGATTGTCTGGTATGTATGACTTTTGATGTATTTTACAGGTATATTTTTAAGGTTTTTTGGAAGTTGGGGAACCCCCCTGGTGCGTGTTTCTTTTTTACCAATGTTTGCAGAATGAGATCTGTCTGTGTTGACCACAGCTGTTGTCAGCCTTGTATTTCTTCAGGTGTGGTCCTTGTACCTGTTCAACTTGGCTCTGCAGGTGGTTACGCACTGTGCATATACATTCACTTTCTATGGGCTATCTGCATGCAGCTCAGCAGTAGCGAAAAAGTATATAGCTATGGCTGCTGCACAGGACTGAGTACCCATTTGGATGAGCGCTTAGAAACTCTTTAGAAGTCTTTAGTAAAGTCCTGGTCACACTACCTGACCACAGCTGGTTTTCCAAAGCTCTTCAGCTCTCCAGCTCTCATCAGAGAGTCCACTTTTCAGTCTAATCAGCCTATGGACCCTCCTCAGTATTGTAGACTCCTTCAGAATTGGCATCTCCAGGAAAAGTGGGACATAAGAGGAAGCCTAGACCAGTGGTGTCTCCAAGATGTGGCCTTGGGTCCACATGCGGCCCTTTGCTTGCCTCTATCTGGCCCTGGAACACTATATTCCTCCAACTATCTCTGATGATGAGGCGCCATTCCTCCCACTGACACCATTATTGGGGCAGACTTTCTCCCACTTACACCATCGATGGTGCACTATTCCTCCTGCTAAGAACAGTGATCGGGCACTATTCTTCCCACTGACACTGTCCATGGGGCACTATTCCTCCTGCTAAGACCAGTGATGGGGCATTGTTTACTTACACTGATGTCAGAACATTTTCTTCTCCCACTGACCACAGGCCCTGGCTCCACTAAAGCCTGAAGGACCGTAAACTGGCCCTTTGTTTAAAAGGTTTGGACACCCCTGGCCTAGACAAAAAAGACATGGCCACTGGGGGTCTCTGAAATTAGGGACTACAAGGAGTATGTTGTTTTCAATAAGAATTATTTGGATCTTGGTATGCAATATGTATTTCTTTCAGATTTGTGCCTGCATTACACACACTAAGATTCAAAGACTTGTATGAGGAGCTTTGCTTGGCTACTACTAGAATATAGGATGGACCACAGTGTGACTAGGACTTTAATAAAGGCTTGTAATGAGAGTACCCCTAAAACCTGGTACACGTGTAAAGTTTTTTTTTTTTTCCTCGTTCAACCCAATGATGTTAGCGCGGCGACCTCCCCAATGTGCCTATGTGTTTTCTGACAGGACGACTGCCCCCTGCCAGAATTAACTAATTAGCGCTTGCAGACACTGGCTGTGAATGCTGATTATATGCTGGATTTCCATTATGTTACTCCGATAAAAGCCGGTCTGTTGTACTGACTTACCGAATGTCGGCTGGTGCTTGTTGAATCGGGCCAATACTTGGCCCGCGTGTAGCCAGCCTGAGACTAAATAAAACTCAGAGGCGCTACCAAATGTTTATCAAAGTGTTTAATGTAGCAAGGAAGATTCAATTTAAAGTGAGAGTAGGGAAGCACTGGCTACTTCGTATTTTGTAATTAAATAATGCTCATGCTGAAGCTTGCTCATCACCTTCCTCCATTCTTATTGGCCAGTGAAGCCGCCCATCATAGTTATGGGCCCCTAGGAATGTGTTGGGGCAGAGTAAAAGTGTTAGGGTGTTTCCTGATCTTATCAGCCCAGCAGTTAGGCAAACCTGAAGGATGCTGAAAGCTGATGCGTGTATGTACCTGCACCTCTGGGTGCCTGCAATTTATACCTGTCAACAGGTATTGATATTAATGCCCAACACTGGGAATTGGAAAAAAAAAACTATGCCCGCAGCAGATTATCCACAGGGAAGAAGTGCGGTGTAATACGTAAAGGGGTTGTAAAGTCATAAATTTCTTAATGCATTATGAAAAAAAGCCTTTTGTGTGCAGTAACCCCCTCAGCTCCCCTAATACTTACCTGAGCCCATCACTATCCAGCGATGTTGCAGGAGTGTCTCGACTGCCCCAGACTCTCCCTCCTTATTGGCTGAGATGGCAGCGTGGCGCCATTGGCTGCCGCTGCTGTCAATCGAGCCTGCCAGTGGTTAGTAGTGGAAGTATAAACCTTACTCCCTAGATTTAACAATAATTTACCCCTGCAATATTTATTTATTATTGGGGGGGGGGGGTCTGTAATTTCCAGAATTGGGCTTTTAAATGACAGCAATTCATCTTTTTACATTTCCAATCATTTAAGAATGAACATGGTCATTGTGTGTCCAAGTTTCTCAGGACAGGACCTATTAGGCTCGGTTCACATTGCTGTGGTGCGAATAACATAACATCTGTTTTTGAGTGAGAATTTACAATGCGATTTTTGTGTGTCAAGTGCGATTCCGATGTGAAATTGTGAGGGGATTGGTCACCGCTGTGTATTTATCCCTGGCTTCTAGAACCCAAAAAAAAGCTAGATTTGTAGTAATGTGAAAAAGGATTGCGATTTAAATCTGGTCCCATTGAAGTCTATGGAGCTGAATTCGCACCACACCGGATCAAACTCGCACATGACCCTTTTTTTTTTTTTTTCTACCACATCAGAATCCCAAAGCAATGATGTGAACGGCCTTTATGGAAAACAATGTATGTTCTTTCAGATGACATGCAAATCTATGCATTTGAAACAGCTCGGAATTGCATCAGAATTCGCATCAGTGTAAACCGGGCCTAAATGTACAAAAAGTCGATTCTAGGAGAGTCAAAATACTTCAATCTGATTCAGCAACTACTCTAATTCACACGCCATTTGCTGGCGTCTGTGTGAGCCACTTCTCTTTAGACTGCCGTGTCTTTTTTTGTAGCCTTTCCCTTCTCCCCACTTTGACTGTTACATTGTGTTATTGCTGGCAAGAATGTATCAGGCCAGTTAGTGCTAAGTGTGGAAAGTCGGATAAATGTGAAAAATAAATTGGCAGTAATGATCTCTGCCCTCATAGCACTTTTATTTCACATTTTCATTAGTTCTCCTGCCCTTCATTAGACATGTTTATGTTGCTGCTGTCTGTAGTTTGGTTTCCAACTGTCTCGTATTCTATAGATCGAGAGTTTGACCCCGATATACACTGTGGAGTTGTCGATGTTGAGACAAAGAAGCCCTGCACTAGATCTCTGACATGCAAGGTAAGTCATTTCCTCCTCCTTGCTGCGTGTGTTCCATAGCCCAGCCCCGGCTAAAATCAGAACTTTATGAAGCCTCATTTTGTATACACTGACCATGTAACATACTTGTCATTTTTAGTAACCCTTACTCTTCTTGAATGTTTATGATGACCCCCAAGAGCCATTCACTTACAAAAGCATTAAAAGGACTAGGAGCTACGTAGGCACTCTGCTCCCTTACATGTCATAGCTGTCAGTAGCAGATGTAGACATTGCATGGTACCACTGACTCCAGTTTTATAAGTGCAGAACAGGCAAAAAAAAATAGATACTTTGCCTCCAGCTTCAGAAACAATAACAAAATGGTTATTAGATTATATTTAGAGATCTAAACAGCTCTGACATCACCAGAGAGGCACTAGCATTATTTTTTAGCTGTCAGTGTGCTGTTTATATCATATCATATATATCATATATTGCAGTTTCTAAAGAGGCATACACCGTGAAATCTGCTTTTTTTACTACATTATAGGAACACAGAAGAACTTATTATAAGGCTCTATTTCAGGCATCACTAAATGGTGGACCGCCGTCCGGATCCGGACCCAGTTAATGTCTCATCCGGACCCCTGCGGTCCCACCCTTTAGAGTCGTTCTGCCCACAGCCATCACCACTGCCAGACTCACAGAGCCAACAGCTGGAGGCAGGACAGCTATAGACAGAGGGCAGGGGCTATCCAAGTTAACAAGCAGGTGATTGGTTGCGAGGATACAGGGCGGTCATTGCACAAACATGCCATTCGAACCTCTGCTGGAAGAATATTTTACTGACTGGACCTTTGTAAATTTTAATTCAATACCCCTGCTCTATTTGAAGCCAAACCCCTGCCCTCAATTTTTTTTTTTTTTAAGCTGTGTGGATTTGGCAAATGCAAATACATCTATTAAATTGTAATGATGTCTGTAACTTTATTGGGGAGATTTCACCTAATTTCTTCTCCCTCTGGCAACCTGTGACTTCAGGAAATGAGGCAGCGTAGATTTTTGCCAACACACCACGAGTCTTCAAGTTAAGTCCAAATGGCTTTATTGAAGTATGATCACCTCACAAACGAGAGTGCAACGTTTCGGAGTCATACAGTACGTACCCCTTTGTCAGGCATGCCTGATGAATAGTGACTCCGAAACATTGCACACTCCTATTTGTGAGCTTATCATGCTTCAATAAAGCTGTTTGGACTTTGGAGATCTGTGGTGTGCTGGCAAATATCTACACTGTCGTGTAAGATCCAGTCTCCAACTGGTGGTTGCTGCAGCACCCAATATCTTCGAGCCTTTTCCAGGAACGTGTGGGATGGTAATATGGATGGTTATTCAATAAATTAGGGAAACAGTCATCCCTGGGACAGGAAGTTGCACACAGTAAAACTTGACTGCTTCTAAAACTTCCTGTTTACCTAGAATAAAGTGTTTTGTTGCAGTTTGATGTCCCTTCTGGAGAGATTTACCTTCACTTCTGTCCCTTCAGGAAATGAGGGTAAATCTCCTCAATGGGGACACAGACGGCAATGAAAATTAAGGTTTGGCTTTGTTACATAACCGGCTGGTTGCAGGTGTAGACAGGTTGAGTGGGCCTCGCTGTAAGTGAAGCAGTAATAGAATTTTCTGTGACTACCTGACTGCATTTATATCAATGCAAAATGAAAGGCTAAGGTACTTATAGAAGGGCACATCATGTCATTATTTAGTTTAAAGCAACCAAAGAACTTGTTTTATGAATGTCCTCTTCCCAGCCTCACTAACGTAAACCTCATCTTCCCTAGGCACATTCCTTAGGCTACCGGAGAGCAGTACAAGGGCGCAAGAAAGGTTTTGACGTGTTATTAGCTGAGCACAAAAATAAAACCAGGGAAAAAGAACAGCTTCGTCATGCTGAGCAACAGCAGCAGCAGCAGACGTCTGCGCTCAGGGAACCGCATCCCTCACCTTCAAAATCTTCCCAGGAACCGCACCAAAACTCTCATGGACACTCTGCTCCTGAAGTGAAGCCTTCAGTACCCAGCAAGGCCAAGCCTCACAACCCCAGTCTTCCAAGGTGAGGCTGTGTGCATGGTGCAACCTGTACCTTTCCTATACACACAATGCATACTTTGCCAAGCTTTGATCAAAATCATAAAAAAACAGGATTATGCCACTATCGTGGTATTTTATTACTAAAAGTCTGTCTGAGTTAAAAAAAAAAACTCCCACTCTGTTCTTGGACTATCAACATTTGCTTTAACAGATTTCATGGTGTTTAGATTATGGCGATGGTTTTATTGACAGATAAAAATGCTGGGGTATGTTCCTCACACTGTTAAAACTGAAGAAGTGGCTTAGATGAGCTGTAAAATGTATTCCGCTTTATAGAACAAGCCCATTCGAATGTGACTAACTTCTACTAGATATACTATGACATGGCTAAATGAGAACCTTCACAGACCAAAGAAAATTCAGGACACCTCTTCACATGCACATCAACCCAGTTGTCCCCTCATGTACTACAGGACACATTCCCCTATAATATGGCGAAAGGGAATTGGGGTTCTGGGGTCTAGCAGGGTAGAACTGGACAGGACTGATAACACTGCTGGGATCTGAGTGGGACACTTTTTTTTTTTTTTTTTTCACCAAGCCATACTTTGGTTTTTCCAGAAAATGGGGACTGATTGAGACTACAGAAGAGCCAAGAGTTGCAATAATACCTGATTGTACAAATTATTACTCTTTCAGAAAAATTGTTGGTGGAAGAGAAGGTTGAGGAAACAATATGGTTGATTTGCTAAAAGTGGAGTGTGCAAAATCTGGTGCAGCTGTGCATGGTAGCCAATCAGCTTCTAACTTCAGCTTGTTAAATTTTAGCTGTGATAAAAAACCTGGAAACTGGTAGGTTTCTATGCAGAGTTGTACCAGATTTTGCACTCCAGTTTTAGTACATCAACCCCATGGTGTTAAAAGACTGAACAAGCATTTCACCATTTAACATTTTAAACTTATGCCCCGTACACACGTGCAGATTATCTGAAGACTTTTGTCTTTAGATTTAGATATTCTATGTAGTGCAAGGGCCTGCCGGATTGCATACAAATTGAAAGTGTTTAGGTTTGACCTCATATTATATGATTTTGGTAAGTCTGCAGACAAAAGTCTGCACGTGTGTACGGGGCATTAGATTGCAGAAAAACTGAAGGCCCAGTTGTCTTTAATTGCAGCTAAAGGTCCTGCTGTTTTCCCATTGTTAACCATATATTAGGGTAAGACCTGTCCAAAAATTCATACATTGATTCAAGCTTGATTCGCACTGTCTCGATGCGTTATTATGCATTGTGTTAGGATAGACTGCTTCATTTTGAATAGGATATTGACCCATGCCAACACAGGTTCACCACTTAACACACACAGAACAACAAGGCACAAAGTGTTCTCATCTGTGAGTTGCTGTGGGCTAAAACATATGTGCATTGGGGGTGCCTTAAAAATTATTTGCAGCACACAATGTGTGTTGCTACACCGTAACACAACACATACATGTGAATTTACCATTAAAGTAGGACTGTGAAAAGGCTATGGAAATTTAAATTTCTCTTTCGTTCTTTGACGGACACAGAGCTCCATAAATCATAACTACTGGGTTATATTGCCTCCTCCAGGAGTAGGACAAGGCAGAACAAAAAACACCAGGCTACACCCATGGGCCTTCCTCAGTTTGGTATATACCCCCCCCCCCCTCTCTGCTCTAGGTAATCGGTTTTAATCGGTCTAGTCAGAAGTAAGGACCTAGACTCCCGGCTAAGACCTCTGGTCCTAGCAATTTTTTCTCTTTCCTTACATCTTTTTTGTTCTTTTGGGAGATCTACAATCAACTGCTGGGCTGGGTGACGTGCTGGAAATCTCCAGTGGTCCCCTCAGCCCAGCCAGGGAGCGCGTGCAGACCGCAGCTACGCGCTAGGTCTGCCGGGACAAAACCTCAGACAGTGGCTGGCCTGCGAGGTAAACTCATACGACCTGGCTTCGGTCTGAGTTGCAGTGGTCCCTTGGCCAAAAGCTTCCCTACTTCGTTGGTGAGGATTCTGTCTGGAGCGTTACCTGCACCATGGAAGGGTAAGAACACACCCCCCCCCCTTTTTGGCGTTTTTTGGGGTGGATGCGGGTAACCTGCAGGTTCCCTTCTCCCACCCTTAGATCCCTCAGTGAGCTGGGCTTCTCCCACTCCCTTTCCCCCCTGTCTGGACCTAGAGTCTGGTGGGAGTCCTAGGGCAGAGAATGCAGCGGAGACCCCTGGGGTTGCACTGACGGTGTTCCTGCAGTCCTCAGTGTCCCGGGTGGAAGTGGCGTGTGGGCAAAGGCCTATGAAGAAGCGCCCCCTGCCTTCCCCTGCTCAGTCTGTCTCATCTGATTCCTTTATAGTCGCAGCAGCAAATGAAAAAGCGCTGGTAGATGCACTTATCACTGCAGTGCATGAGACTTTAATAATGGAGGATGCGGTTGATGTAGCCACGGATTTGGCTGTGTCGTGTGGTACGCATAAGTCGCCCTGTACTCCAAAGCTGTTTTCCTTATGTGCCTTATTTTGACAGGTTTTCCTGTAAGGAATGGAAACAACCAAAATGACTCTTTGTGGGCCCCAAAAGTTTTGCTGTACGTTACCCTTTTGAGGAGTCACGTTTAAAGGTGGACTAGTTCACCAGTGGTGGACCCTCCTGTTTTAACGTTAAATAGAGCAACCATGATCCCAGTAGAGGAATCGGCTAAACGGAAAGCGGAGACTGTGGCACGCAGCATGTTTACTATGGCTGGTTCGGCATTGTGGCCAGTCTTTGCTTCAGCCCTGGTGTCTCAGATCCTAACTGAATGGGCCAAGCTCTTGTGCCAGGGCCTGGGGAGTGAGCAGGTCCACGCTGCTTATGTTGATTTAGCGGACCAGTTGGTCCATGGACTGCAGTTTTTGTGATGCAGCTTTGGATATAGCTCCTGTGCTGTCCAAACTTTCTGTTTCAACAGTGGGGATTAGGCGCATGCTGTGGCTTAAGAATTGGTCCGCAGATCATGCCTCAAAGAAAGCTCTCATTGATCTGCCATTTCAAGGCGATTGCCTTTTTGCGGCTACCCCGGATGACATCATTAAGGGTATCACGGGGGGGGGGGGGGGGTACCTTCCTGCCACAGTCAAGGAAAGAGAAGGAGCCTCGTCGCAGATGGAGTCCCTCCTTCTCAGCCCATAGAAAATTCTTTCATGCTTCTGGGATGGAGAATAAGGGAAATAGATCTTTTAAATCCTTCCCCGGGAGGTATCAAGCAACCTTGGTCTGGTAAGCCTAGAGCTGGTGTCACGGGGCCAGCAGGCAAGACCCCTTCAGCATGAAGGTCTGCCCTCACCCATTATTGGGGTGGGGGGACATCTACGCTGGTTTCCGGCCCCGTGGACTTCTTTTGTGAGCTTGAGATCCGAAAAATTTCTTTGGGGGTACCCAGAAAGGGGTGCAAAGTTTGGTATTTTTCAGGTCCCGAGTCTCCTTGTGCAGATGTATTTCCTTTAAAGGTTCTGAGTTTGGTGGTATCCACCTTGAAGACATTTCTGTTTGCACAGTCCTCCATGCAGCTTCTTTTTAACAGGTTCAGCTCCACAGGAGAATACCGAATTTCGTGACAAGGTCACGGGGACCTCTGGCAGACGCCGCAGGTGTTCAAGGGCCACGGTAAGACCAGTATCATACTCGGCTCAGGCTTCTTCTGCAGTTCCTGTGAGGATCTTCCAATCATCCTGGTGGCCGTAAAATTCCCTTGGGAGCTCTTCCTCCCAGAGAAGACCAGTGTCCCAAAGGCTAATCTACCATCCTGCTTTACAGTCGCTGGTTTGAATGGCTTAGCTATTGAAAGCCAGGTACTGAGGGATATAGGTTTGTCTGCATTAGTGATCCCTACTATGGTGAAGGCAAGGACGTCCTAGACCCTTTTCGGTTGGGTCGGTTGGCGCTCATCCTCGACCCTTTTCTGTGGCTCGGATCTTAACCTTTCTTCAACGGGACGTTGATCAGAAGTTGGCCTTGAGTACCATCAAGGGCCAAGGTGCCTGCCCCGGCAATCTTCTTTCGGAGGCCCCTAGCCATGCACTCTTTAGTTTGTACCTTCATTCAGGGGGTTTGACACGTGGCTCCACCTGTACGGTCTCTTTTGCCGTCATGGGTTTTAAATTTCTTGGTTCTCCAGAAACCCCCATTTGAGAAAATTCGGGACATTCCCTTGTCTACATTATCCCAGAAGGTGACTTTCTTGGTGGCTGTTACCTCGGCCCGCAGGGTATCCGAATTGGTGGAATTATCCTGTCGCAGTCCCTATTTAGTGGTCCACTTTAGGGATAAAGTGGTTCTTCATCCCTGTCCATCATTCCTGCCCAAAGTTGTCTCTGACTTCCATTTGAATGAGGACATTGTATTGCTTTCCTTGTGTCCCAAGCCGGTTCAGCCCAAGGCATTTGCTTTGCATACCTTGGATGTGGTTCGTGCTATTCGGGTGTATCTGGCAACTACTGAGTCCTTTCGGAGGTCAGACTTGCTTTTTGTGGTTATGGACAGACCAAGAACAGGGCTGGCCGCTTCTTCGGCTACCATCTCCAGACAGGCAGACGGGAACTCAGAAGGTGACTCAGGCCTATTCCATTAAAGGTCAGGTTCCACCTTTCCGTGTCACAATGCATTCTACTCGGGTGCTGAGTGCTTCTTGGGCCTTCTGTCATCAGGCATCAATATCGCAAGTTTGCAAGGCGGCCACTTCCACATCTGTAGATGCTTCTTTTGGCTACAAAGTTTTGCAGGCTGCTGTTTAAGAGGGGCTGTTCCCGCTTGAGGGGTGTTTTTCTTTAAACTTTTATTTTTCTTTAAACTTTTATTTTTCAGACGCGGCTCCTGTGACCCGGTTAAGGCTCCTGTGTCCTGGTTAAGGGCACTTATGTTTAGCCTTGGATTATTTTCCCCACCCCTCATTTTCCTTTTTTGGCACTGCGTTTGGATGTCCCAGTAGTTGATTTTTGAAGCGCTGTGTCCGTCAATGAACGAAAGAAAAGATTTTTGTACTTACCGTAAAATCCATTTATCTGAGTTCATCGAAGGACACAGCACCCACCACTCTATTCTGATGCTTATAATACTGCTTGCTACTAAACTGATTACCTAGAGCAGAGAGGGGGGTTCTATACCAAGCTGAGGACGGCCCATGGGTGTATTCAGGGGGTTTTTGTTCCGCCTAGTCCTACTCCTGGAGGAGGCAATATAACTTAGTTAGTAGTTATGATTTATGGAGCACGGTGTCTGTCGATGAACTCAAAGAAATGGATTTTACGGTAAGTCCAAAAATCCCATTATTTGCATAGGCTTACAAATGCACCGTCACTGACCTCTGAAGCTGCAGACCCTGTGGAGCAACTCCTCTGCAAATTTTATATCAAAAGGTTTATGCTGCTAAGCTCATTTAGCTTTAACTGCCAGCCTTTTAATGTATTAAGTAAACTGAGATTTTAAGGACTTCACTGTCTCCCTTGTGAACATAGAAGATGATTTGCATGTAAAGCTACTAATAAACTTGTACTTTTCCACTGTGTTTCTGTAGGCCATCAAGTTACCCAGCGCAGCACAGCGGTAATGCTCCCAGCGGCTCACCATCGGTGCATGAGTCTCAACCGGTCGTACCTGCAGCTGAGCCAACCTCCCGCTTATCTAGCGATGAAGGGGAAGGGGATGAAAAGGAGGAACCTGCTGAAAAACTGGATTGTCATTACTCAGACCACCACCCTCGGCCTGCAGCTGTAAGTGGGGAGAAATCAGAGCTTACCAAAATTTTTCACCAGAGTCTGCCAAAACCAAATAATAAAATAACCACTTCTAGTTACTTACATTTTAAGTTGATAAGTTCACCTTTGAAACATGTTACATGTCCCACCTGTTTTTAGGGTAACCTCTTCTCGCACCCGCTGTCACAAATTGAAAATGGCAAGGCCATGCGGGGCTCTGCCCACACAGCCATGTTATTCATTCACAGTTTTTCTGAATAGACTACAAGTACCGTCAGCTGCAATGAACTACGAGGGTGCTCGCAAACATCCCCATAGTTCATTGATCTTCTTTCTCTCAGGTAACTGCCTCCCCGAATCAGAGTTACTGGCAGACAGCTATCCTGGGTCTGCAGGAGCCGGACATTGCACCGCTATCTGCTAATCGTAGGTGCAGTGCTCACCAGGCTTCTTAGAACAAAAATAACAAATGCACTTATTTTATTTTTTATTTTTACCTGCAAGAAAATTAGCATTTATTACGTTTTTCAAAAGGTTAAAGCCTTTTAAGATGAACTTCGGCGGCAAGTAATAATGCTCATATGTCATTGTGACTCTACAGCCTTAATATTCCCCAAAACTCCATGCTACCATTGTTGAAGCCAGCGGCTGCCAGTCCTTAAGGAGCGCCACCCCCCTAATTTCTATGCGAGCCACCTGATTCATAGGTTTTTATGAGTGTATTTTTTTTTTTTGGAAGCACACGATTAGAGCCTGAGGCTCCAATTGGCTTTAATAACCCACTTCTGACATTAACAAATCCGTATTTGCTATTGTCTTCCGGCTTCTCCTCCCAGACAATCAGGACTGGAGGCGGATCTTAAGACCAGATTAGCTGGGAGGAGAAGCCTGAAAACCCACGACTGGATGGGGTGAATGCGGAGCTGGCCGGGGGGGGGGGGGGGGGTTGTATGCCACCGCACCCCCTTAAATAATTGAGCACTAGCCGCCACTGGTTAAAGCGTAACTGAACTTTTAGATTAGTTACACGTATTTTAGACAGTGACTGACAATGCGGTCGATTTACTAAAGGCAGATCCGGTAATGCACTACAAGTGCACTTCAAAGTGCAGTCGCTGTAGATCTGAAGGGAAGGATCAGAAATGAGGGGAAGTTCTGCTGATTTCTATCATCCAATCATGTGCAAGCAAAAGTGCTTTTTTTTTTTCTTGCATGATCCCCTCAGATCTACAGCGACTGCACTTCCAAGTGCACTTTCAGTGCACAGTGGATTTGCCTTTAGTAAATAAACTCTTTCGTCATCCGTGTTCAAGAGATGCATCTAAATTTTCTTCTGTCAAAAACTCTACCTTCTAGCCATGGTAGTGCTAGTTTTATTTATTTTTAGAGAGGATTCATTTCTTTAAAGGTAGCAAATAGATTTTGATCACTAGAAGCTAGGAAACAGATCTGTGAAGCCAAAAAAAGCCCAGAGCCCACAGCAATCATCAGATCGGTATTGTGTGACTCCAAGTTAGGTCTCCTCTTGTAATTTAAAAAAACACTTTGGATTTTCTTTAGAGGTTCGTTTTTCTTTGTGAACTCTGAATTTTTAACCAATAGTACCAGTAGTAACCTTTTCATTCCAATAATAAAATGTAGTTTTTAATATTGGTTTGGTGACACGAGGAAATTTTGTTCTTTGATCTTCGGAGAATACGTCTGAGAATGCTGGAGCATGATGGGACATGTAGTTCTGTTCCACATAATCAGTACCGACCAAATTGTTAGTTTAGATGCTTTATGTCCTGCAGTATCTCACATTTGGCTTTCTTAAGAAAATAATTGGCTCACAGAGAAAAAGTGTTTGTATCCACAGAGTGGAAGCAGGTAAAAATCTGCAATCTTTGCAATATATGTAGTACTTTCATCTAAAATTTTCTTTACAAAACTTCCAATTTTAGGGAATGTAGAATTACATTAAAGTTAGTGAACGAATACATTAAAGTGGTTCTAAAGGCTGAAGGTTTTTTAAATTCATATACTATGCATGACGGTAAAAAACCCTGCAGTGTGCTGCTCCCCCCACAACCTCCCTGATATTAACCTGAGCCCGATCCTAATCGTATAATGTGCACGAGAGCACAGGCTCTCCTGGGTCTCTCCCTTCTCATTTGCTGAGGCACCGCAGTGGGAGTCATTTTCTCCCACTGTTGTCAATCACAGCCAGTGAGGAGGTGGTGGGGTGGGGCCAAGCTGAGCTGTGCAAGCTGTGGCTCAGGAGCAAGCATGCACGAGTGCTCCCAGAGCAAGCAGCTTGCTATAGGGGCACTCTGTGTTGGCAGTAGCAGGGGACCTGAGAAGGGATCGGGACTACTCTGTGCAAAACCATTACAAAGAGCAGGTAAGTGTGACATCTTTGTTATAAAAAAAAATTGAGCCTTTACAAACACTAACTGCAAGACGAGAGGTGCATGCTCTTACATTTAGGGCTCATTCACACTATATACGGTGACTTGCCTTTTTCTGTACCGATTTAACATGGGTCGTTGCTAGGGCACATAGAAAACAATTGTTTTCTCTGTGCCCCCATTACATTACAATGATTCAGTGATGTACAGTGCGTTTGACACGTGTCCTTCAGCTGATGAAGGTAAGTTCTGTCCTCTGCCTTCTTCTCCATTATTGGTCGATGTGTTTGCATATTGAATTGAGGCACAAACAGGTACAGAACTCAAAACTTGAGTTGATATACCTGAGTGTCCTAGGTTTTGGAAAGATTATCTAAAGCTATATTCAGGAAACTGTAGGTTCTTGTTTTCTTAGTTTACTAATACAGTGAAGTGTTTTCCTTAAATATGCATAGTGTGGTGTGAAAGTAAGCAGCATATATTTTAAAAATTACTTCTTGCATTTTCTTCTTACAGTTTTGCTCGTTTGGTAGCAGACAGATTGGAAGGGGGTATTACGTTTTCGACAAGCGGTGGGACCACATCCGATGTGCACTTAACTTCATGGTGGACAAACATCTAAACTCCCAGATGTGGAGGTAGGTGATTTCTTGGCTAATGAAATGTCATTTCTGGAGCTCAGCTCCTCAGTAAAGCTGCATAAAGTGAAGGCAGTCAGTTGGAACACGGACTAGTGACACCATTGAGACCGGAGTTACTTTTGGTCTTCCCAATAGTGACTGCTTTAAATCTCACAATAGCATTTTGTAATTAGGGAACAACAGTAGAAAGCTGGTTTACTTAATTGGTTTACTTTTTATACAGATGGGAAGAAATGTTTGTTCTGTTAGATAAGCACCCTTTTTAGTTGCTGTCCATAGTTTAGCCGTTCTCAACTTCTTTTTAGCCTGAAGGAATGCTTGAAATCATTTTCAGGTTTTAGGGAACTTTTGCGAAGTTATTTTTTGGTGGTCAGGGAGATGGGCGCCCCCTTACATTGCAGGTTAGTGAGAGAGGTGTCCCCTTTCCTTGGTGGTCAATGGGAGAGGGGCCTGCTTTTGTTGGTGGTCCATTGAAGAGGTGCTTTCTTACAATGGTCTTCAGTGAAATGAAGAATGCTCAGTTACACTGGTTTTGTTGGTGGAATTCCACTTCAGACAGTTAAAAAGATCATTGCAGTCAGTATTTGGGTATCTGTGAGAAAAGAAGAAAGGCATTGGTCCCATTTGCTGAATGATCTCTTCCCTGGAACTATACAAGCATTGTCATTTGGGCAGTGTTAATTTTGGCAGCAAATTTCAATTTAGTTTTAGTCTTAGGACTAAAATGGCATTTTAGTTTAAGTCCCATTTTAGTCTTCTGCAAGTGTTTTAGTTTTAGTCGTATTTAGTCGACTAAAACGTCCTACATTTTAGTCGACTAAAACGTCCTACATTTTAGTCGACTAAAACGTCCTACATTTTAGTCGACTAAAACGTCCTACATTTTAGTCGACTAAAACGTCCTACATTTTAGTCGAGTAAAACGTCCTACATTTTAGTCGACTAAAACGTCCTACATTTTAGTCGACTAAAACGTCCTACATTTTAGTCGACTAAAATCGAATGGGTGTAGTTCAATTGTAATTTGTAATGCATTATTTAAGCATTTCTCTACAATTTCCAAACTCATTATATACTACTGCTGGTCCTGGAGTCAAAAATCAGATATGTTATTTATGGTATTAAGCTTTGAGCATGCACCAGTGTTAATTTTGGCAGCAAATTTCGATTTAGTTGTTAAAAGTCCCTTTGAATGCTGGAAATTTTAGGACGTTTGAAACGTCCGTTCGGTCGCATTTGTACCCGGGTTTAGCGGGCGTTTGCGTTTAGAACCGTTCCTAGAGGTCAAAAAAATTATTCCCCTTTAAAATGGAAAAACGCGAACGCCAAACGCGGGTCATCGCGTTCGGTCGCGTTTTTGCGTTTGAAACGCCGGGAAACACACGTTCGAACGCAAATAATTGCGTTCTAAAAAAAAGTCCCTGAACGTAACTGCCCGCAAACGACCGCAAACAATCTGGTGTACATGGACAGATAAGATAAAATGTAGATGGGTTCAGGGGCTTCTAAAAAAAAAAAACGCCCAACTGCTCCTAAACGGCCATTTCCAGCGTCCCGTGTACATGGAGCCTAAGTTGTATTTTAGTCTGAAGACTAAAATGCCATTTTAGTTTTAGTTGTATTTTAGTCATCTGAATTGTTTTAGTCGTATTTTAGTAGACTAAAAATGTGTTAATTTAGTCGACGAAAACGTTTTAGTCGAGGAAATTAACACTGCATTTGGGGAGTTACTCTGCCACTGCTCCAGAAACCCTTAGCATCATCGGAAAGGATCCCTGGTCTAGAAAGGTGGAGGATATCAGTTGTTAATATATTTTATTTTTTAACAAGCTTATAACTATTCCCTGTCAATATAATTTCTGTTTGTGTAGGTTAACCCATGTCCACTTGTAGATGGTGTGGTTTACATTTCCCGATTTCACTTGGTTCTTTTCACCAGAAGTTTAGCTGAGGCTCTTTGCAAGATACGTGTGTGACTGCTGTGTACAATAATATGGTGCTTTTGTAAGTAGAATATTAAAAGCCGCCCGGTTTATCCCTGACTCATATATTCACCGTGTGATAGAGCATGGGACACAAGACAAGGGCATGGAGGATTCCACAGAGACTCCAGGATGGTTTGCCTTTTCTTTTATCCTCCATTAAAAAAAAAAAAAAAAAACTCTTCCACTCATTTCTTCTGTAACACTTTACAGGAGAACAGAATGGAGAATCTGCTTGCCTTGGGAAACACAAGCAGTAATTCAGACTTGAATTTGGGGCCCTGTTACCTCTTTATTGGTCTTTTCTGGAATGGTCTGTCTTGGTACGAAACTACAGTGTGAGAGGATCTGTTCGTGTCTCCCTAACTTTCGTTCAGCATCTTCATTTTTTAGTCTGCCTAAAGCTGGCCATACATGGATGGAAATTCCGACAAACTTCCTACTGAACTTCAATCCTTGTGTGGTCATCCCTGTTTGAGAGTTGATCTTGCGATCAACTTCCCCCAAACAGGATTTTCAATTATATTTTTGCTTCATCAGTGCTTGCAGCAATAATTGGTGTTTTCCCCATCCACCTCCAATGTGTGAATGGGGGAATCCTGAAAGGGAAAAATTGTTTAAAAGGGCAAGGCAGGATTTCTTTCAGTCTCAGGTCCATGTCTCTGTAACTTTTTATTTTATATTCTTCTGTTTTCTGCTTTTTTTGTTCTTTTAGTATTAATACAGTTCTTCAAAACTTACAGGAGCTTTATTACCTCTTCCAACAGTTTGTAATTAACCATTCTCCAGCACTAGGTAGGTGTTTTTACACGCCAGCAAAATTTGATAATGAAATCCACCATCATTATATTATTATCATCAAAAATATTCCATTCAGGTAACTGGTTAAAGGATCTGTGCACATTCAAACAAATTGCACCTATTCTTCCCCACCCCACCCCCCGCCTTTTCCTTTCCCAGATGCATACTTCATTCAAAAGGTTTCCGCCATGCTTTATATCCTCTGTTAAAAAAAAAAAAAATCTTCTGTTACTTCATAGACTTCTATGGGAACCATCTCCTAAGCATATCGGTATCGGAAGGCAACCCCATAGAAGGTTATTTCTTGGGGTGGTGGTAAGTACCAGGGAAAGGGTTGGGTCATTTGGGGTGAAACATAAAGCATAAGTGCACTTTGTTTGAAGCGCACTTATCTTTTAATAATTAATATAATACTAAAGACTGAACTTTATTTGGATAACATGGTTAGATCCACTGTCAGGACTTTAATGTTCTAGACATCCATCCAGCACGAGACTCTTAACGCCATAGATTAGCGTGCACGGCCAACAGTGATCCCGTAAATTTACCCTTTGTAAAAGAGAGCCAGCATTCATCGAGATCAAACTCAAAGTTTGATAAGGTCATATTGTAAAAATAACAGTGCTGGAGCACCCATAATACAGCAATGTTTCAGGGCAGCAAGGGTCCTCATTGTCAAGGTGTCACACTTGTGGCCCTGAAACATTGGTGTATTTTTCTTACCTTCACGCTATTGTTCACAATATGGTTTTATTAAACTTGGGGGTTGATTTTGGGGAGTATTGGCTTTCTGTCTACAAGTTTTTAATTGCTGTCTACGTCTCTGTTAGGAAGATTCACTACTTAACATTTTTCCTGATGACCGTTGCCACTGGGAATGAAAGTGATGCTAAATGCAACATTTTGAGTTGCAATCAAAACAGGAAAAAATCTTCAAATGGGGACACTTGTTACTGTGACAACTGTCAGAAGTCATACCCCTCGCATTGAAAAGGCATCCTCTAAGTTTGTTTAGTCTACAGCACTGGTGTCAAATTAATTTTTCATCGAGGGCCGCATCAACATTATGGTTGCCCTCAAAGAGCCCAGCTGTATCTATAAGATTATGTAAATGTATTTTCTCTTTATCATATTAAATATTGCCTCTTCATTTGATAATTACTGGTTTTAGTAATAACGTAAGACTTTAGCTGTAAAGGACAGGTGCAGACTGGCACGGAGCCCATCACACTCCTGTAGCAGATGATAAGGGTCCCACACTGCTGGTATCATCCACAAGAAAGTGTATTGGAAACTTCTCAGATAGAACATAGTTCTGCCATGGTGTTCTGTCTGAGCAGTCTCCAATAAAGTTTTTTGTGGATGATACCAGCAGTGTGTGACCCTCCTTGTAAAATCGGCACATCATTTAATTTTCTATTATAAGCAGATGTCCTGAGCACCCCGCTATCAAAACTCAAGAATCCCCCCACCATCCCTTACATCACAGTGCACCCTGGGAATAGAGCTGGGAAGTTGAAAGTGCACGGTCTGGAGGAGGACCAGAGGGCGGCTGGAGTCAGCTGCTAGAGTCTGCTGACTGCTGAGACCAGGGGAAGCAGTCCCAAGGGGGTGCTGCGGCTGCACAGAGGTGTGCTGGATCTGTGGGAGCTCTGTCCTCTCTGCTGCCAACTGGTCAGACAGAGAAAGAGATGAGCCTCTCTACAGCTGCACGGAGAGGTGCATTATCTGGCGAAGGAGATCTGTCCTCTTTTCTGATGCCAACTGCTAAGACAAGGTGGGGGGTGGAAATGAATGGACATCAGGAGCTGTGACTTGGCTCGGGTGCCCCCAAAGCAACCTGCTTGCTGTGGGGGCACTCAACAGGAGGGAGGGGCCTGGAGCACTATACAGGGACCCGAGAAGGAGGATCTGGGCCACTCTGTGCAAAACCACTGCACAGAGCAGGTAGGTTTAACATGTTTGTTATTTGGAAAAATAAAAGACTTTACAATCACTTTGAGGCACATATGTAAGAAAAGAAAAATGTTTTTTTTCTCTTTGGCTAGCTGTACCTGTGCAGTGAGCCTTTATAAGCTTGTATATAGAAGTACTGCAAGAATGGAGCCTTTTTTTCTACTTACAAAGAAAGTAGATGTTCCATGTGTTAAAGAAAGAATTGGTTAACCATGTAACACTATTTGTGAACTTTACCATGTGCTCCAGTGCATATCTTCTGCATGTGTGAATGCAGGCCTAGGCTGTTCCTTCAAATAGCCCATAGACATGTGATGATGGTTGGCTAATCAGGCCAGATCAGGTGAGGATATCATGTCTTTAATGCTGGCTCCTGGGGGGTGAGTACTATTGTCTATGGAGGTTAGAAAACCTGCCCCAGTCGCTCTCTTCCCCACCCTCTACCTCAACCCCTCTGCATTGGCAGACACTTGAACCTGACAGGTTTATAAAGCATTCTGCAAATTGTTTTTCTAAGGATGGGTATTTTTTTGTCTGCACCCACCACCGAGAACGTCTGCCTCACTTTTTATTTGTTTGGTCTTCCCCTTTCCCTTATGTGGTCCAGCTCCTGTTTACACAGCATGCTGAGATCTGAGTCACACAGCGGTTGTATTAGTGACCCGTCTCTCTAGAAGCACATTGTTATTCTCCAATGTTTACATGGAGCCCAGTGGACAATTACTTGGATACTGTTTCTATAGATAGACAAGTCTGGGTAATCAAAAAGGACCTCTGGGACCCTCTGTTTATTTTCGCGCTGTGTTGGACAGTTCCTTTTACCTACTTCTTACAAGTGCTTTCGCCGTCCTGGCAAATGTCTACCATAGCTTTATCTTTACACGTCCAGCTTGACTTATGGGCTCAGGCACTCTGTGTTCAGACCTGTTCTCTGTAGTGAACACAGGCTGTCATACATACACATCCAATTTCATCTGCTTTTCTGTATCCTTAAATTTGTTGTAGCACTGAACTGCACTGCATGTTTTCAGCTGAGAGCGTTAGTAAGCGCCTTCTTACATACCGTAACACACATGAAACTTCACCCAGTAGAAAGCCGCTGCTGTGTGCCTGTTCACACACGGAGCGCAGCTCGGCTCTGTCCCTGGTTCTCTCCTTATTGGCTCACTGGCTGTGATTGATGGTAACAGGAGCCAATGGCTCCTGCTGATGTCTCAGCCAATGAGGACGGAAAGACTCGGGAGAACTGCTCTTGTGCACATCGCTGAATCAGGCTCAGGTAAGTATTAGTGGGCTAATGGGGGGGTTTTGTACCTTTTTTGCATAGCATGCATAAAGGTAAAAAACCTTGAGCCTTTACGGTCACTTTAAGCAGTCTCTTGTAACATGATCACTGTCTACTTCAGTATGTCTCCAGTCTCCAACAACCCCTGTAGCATATCTGTAGTCTCTTTCCATCTTCTGTCATACAATATCTCACAAAAAGTGAGTACACCCCTCACAGTTTTTGTAAATATTTTATTATATTTTTTCATGTGACCACACAGAAATGACACTTTGCTACAATGTAAAGTAGTGAGTGTACAGCTTGTAGAACAGTGTAAATTTGCTGTCCCCTCAAAATATTTCAACACATAGCAAATAATGTCTAAACCGCTGGCAACAAAAGTGAGTACAACCCTAAATGAAAATTGTCCAAATTAGGCCCAATTAGCCATTTTCCCTCCCCGGTGTCATGTGACTCGTTAGTGTTACAAGGTCTCAGGTGTGAATGGGAAGAAGGTGTGTTAAATTTGGTGTTATCGTTCTCACTCTCTCATACTGGTCACTGGAAGTTCAACATTGCACCTCATGGCAAAGAACTCTGTGAGGATCTGAAAAAAAAAGAATTGTTGCTCTACATCAAGATGGCCTAGGCTATAAGAGGATTGCCAAGACCCTGAAACTGAGCTGCAGCATGGTGGCCAAGATCATACAGTGGTTTAACAGGACAGATTCCACTCCGAACAGGCCTCGCCATGGTCAACCAAAGAAGTTGTGTGCACGTGCTCAGCGTCATATCCAGAGGTGTCTTTGGGAAATAGACATATGATTCCTGCAGAGATCGAAGGGGTGGGTGGGGTCAGCCTGTCAGTGCTCAGACCATACACTGCATCAAATTGGTCTGCATGGCTGTCATCCCAGAAGGAAGCGCCTTCTAAAGATGATACACGAGAGAGCCTGCAAACAGTTTGCTGAAGACAAGCGGACTAAGGACATGGATTACTGGAATCATGTCATGATCTTGATGAGACCCAAGATCAACTTATTTGGTTCAGATGGTGTCAAGCATGTGTGGCGGCAACCAGGTCAGGAGTACAAAGACAAGTGTGTCTTGCCTACATTCAAGCATGGTGGTGGGAGTGCCATGGTCTGGGGCTGCATGAGTGCTGCTGACGCTGGAGAGCTACAGTTCATTGAGGGAACCATGAATGCCGACATGTACTGTGACATAGTGAAGCAGAGCATGGTCCCCTCCCTTTGGAGACTGGGTCGTAGGGCAGTATTCCAACATAACGACCCCAAACACACCTCCAAGACGACCACTGCCTTGCTAAAGAAGCGGAGTGTAAAGGTGATGGACTGGCCAAGCATGTCTCCAGACCTAAACCCTATTGAGCATCCGCAAACGGAAAGTGGAGGAGCGCAAGGTCTCTAACATCCACCAGCTCCATGATGTTGTCATGAAGAAGTGGAAGAGGACTCCACTGGCAACCTGTGAAGTTCTGGTGAACTCCATGCCCAAGAGGGTTAAGGTAGTGTTCGAATATAATTGGTGGCCACACAAAATATTGACACTTTGGGCCCAATTTGGACATTTCCACTTAGGGGTGTACTCACTTTTTTTGCCAGCGGATTAGACATTAATAGCTATGTGTTGAGTTATTTTGAGGGGACAGCAAATTTACACTGTTATACAAGCTGTACACTCACTACTTTACATTGTAGCAAAGTGTAATTTCTTCAGCGTTGTCACATGAAAAGATGTAATAAAATATTTACAAAAATGTGAGGGGTGTACTCGCTTTTATGAGATACTGTATATATGTGGGATGATTTACAACATAAATTTGCTATTCAATAATGGTTATGTGAGCGGCACAGCACCAATTAGCGCTGTGCGAACACAGGGTCATATTTTCCTGGCACTTGTTGCTTACAAGTTAAAATCATATGATTAGACAAAGCCACTGATTGGAGTCACAGAATTAGGGGCTCAGTCTGTTGCACCTGGTAGCCAAGTGTCAGGGTGCATTTGCACTGGATGTGCTTTGTGCATTGGATTTTTTTTCCAATGCTGTGGAAATGCAATAAAAATGTTTTTTTTTTTCTTTATGCAGTGCATTGGAAAAATAGCCTTGTATGCTGCATTTGTTTCCATTTATTTAAACTATGGCAGTCTTCAAAAATGCAATGCAATGTCTTAAACGTGTGAACCCTTAAAAGTTTTTGAACTTTTCTTTAGTTTTGGATGGTGTAGAGGGGGATTAGAACACATGACAGTTTTTATTGCGGTCTGTGCCCCCCCATTAGGGAGATTCACCGTCTCTTTGTCCTGTTTACCATTATTGTTGGAAGTGAAAGAAAATACCAAATTTTGGGATGTCCCAATAAAAGTAATATAGGGGAAATCTTTCCATTGGGAAACTAGTTCTGGTGACCTGGGGGTCCCCAGGGTATTCTCTTAATTTGCAGGGATTTCCTGTTTTGCTATGGGGCAGGAAGTGAAGGGAAATCTTGGCAATGGGACACGGTGAAAAAAAAATCTCACAGGGATTATAAAACCCTCCCTTGCTCTATCATAAATGGGGAGAAAAAAAGTTTTGCCTATAGTTCTATTTAAAAGCATGGGTGCTCAACCTGTGGCCCTCCAGCTGTTGTAAACTACAAGTCCCATCATGCTTCTGCCTTAACTTGTACCTATAGGTAAGCTTATGGTAAGGTTTACCTATAGGTACTGTAAATATCTCCTAAACTTGCACCGTTTAGGAGATATTTGCATGCAGCCAGTGACATCACTGGCATTGCCGTTCCTTTAGAGCCCTGTGCCGTGAACCTCATCGTGGCTCTGGCCAATTTGATGACCGGAGGATGCGAACCCAGAAGGAAGACAGGTTAACATGTTGGGCGAGTAAGTGTGCAGGCAGCACTGCGGGGGCTTCGTTTTAAGGTTGGTATTTCATACTGAGCTAGTATGCCTTTGCCTTTAAGGTTTTTATTTTTTACATTTTTTTTTTTTTTTTTTTTTTTGTGAGGTTACAACCGCTTTGATGGCCATTGTTCAAAAAAATCCTCCATTAATTTCACCATCCACAGCACAATAAATACCGCTCCTCTGTTCATATAGTTGCTCCTGTTCTCCCCAACTATGTAGGCTGTGTTGTAGCCTGTCTGAAAAAAATAAAATCCCCAATGCAAACAATTTATACGAAAAAAAACAAAGAAAAATATGGGAGCGCTAATCACACTCAGGTACTCCAACAAACTTTACAGACCACATCCTTCATGAGTCAATAAGGGATGTGGTAATGAAGTTTGTCATCAGGCCTGAAAGTAAGTGAAATCTAAAATGTATGGTTGCCCTTAGAAAAGGAATAGGGGGAATATTTTTTACAGCTGTCAAAGGTGTGTTTTTCCAAAAAATATGGGTTATACACTTTCTGTTGTGTCTCTAGGGACAAGAAGTTGTAAAGCATCTCCATGATGAGGACTCAGAAAACAAAGCGGTTTTCAATAGAGGTGCATCGAATGGAAATTTTGGTACTGAAACCAAAAATGTAGGATGCACTTGGCCGAAAACCGAGAGTGACAGTTTTAAAAAATATATATATATATTTTTATATATAATTTTATTATGTTTGACTTAATTAAAGGAGAGCTTTGACTGAAAGGGGAAGCTCCACTTGTTTGCCTCCTCCCCCGCCTCCGCTACCGCATTTGGCATCTTTCAGGGGGGAGCGGGTACCTGGTTTTGACAGGTACCCGCTTCCACTTCCTGGGTACTTTGATGCAGCAAAGTCACCCAGAAGTTTGGCCCCCTGCTTCCTTCCCCCGCCATTGACAAAGCGCAGCGCACATGCACAGTAGAGATCCGGCTGTGAAGCTGAAAGGCTGGTTTCCCTTACATCAGATGGCGGCGGCAGCACCTGGGAGCCGATTGAAAAGACACCGGGGGATCCCTGGACAGGTAAGTTTCCTAATATTAAAAGTCAGCAGCTAGAGTATTACATTTTTTATAAAGGAGTCTGGAGCGCCTCTTTAATATGAATTTAAAATAATTTATTGTCGGCCATTATTGGCACCTTTAGCTCAAGAAAAATGCATCCCTTTAAATTCTATGAAAGTCTTCACACTGGTCCTTTGTGGTGTTAAAAGTCCTGCTTGCTGCATTTTTGGTAAGTTAAAAAGAAGACGCACCTCCCCATTGAAATGTATTGAAAACGCAGCAAGAACACATAAAAAACGCACCCATTTTACATTTTTGATGCAGTTTTTAAGTCACATGACCTATGAAAAACAAACCATAATCATATGGCAAAATTGTGTGCATTTTTTGGCGCCATTATCAGCAAAATGTTCATAACACCATTTTTGACATTTCGGTGCATCTCTAGTGTTAAACCTTTTACTCAATCCAAAATTAAATTTTGTTTTGCCTAAAGTTATGCTTTAATGTTGGTTGCAAAAATTACATATTGTTTGATGAATGAAAGCATTGATTGAAGAGACCTAAAATCCTCATTTGAATAGCACATCTGCTCATGCAGTGAACTGTAATGACACATGTTCTTTTCTGTCTTGCCAGGAAAATTCCTCCAGCCTCTAGCAGTTCATCCATGCATGCTCCACACCGGACCAGCACAAACTCGGTGCCTGTGTCACAGAGTATGAACAACACTGGTTTCCTCCCGCCCAGCACAGTTACCTCTCCCCAGGCCCCCGTCACCTCTCCCAGTACATCTGCGGACAAAGTCCTTCCCCAAGGAACTACACTAAACATTCACACTGCAACCGAAGCCACCAGTAGTATGCAAGCCAGACAAGTGTCTTCTTCTTCAGCATCCACACCGTCAGTGCTTTCCTCATCGCCTAGCCCAGTCTCCAGCAAACCTCAAAAGTTAAAATCCAATAAGGCTGTGAAACCTAAGGAATCCCCCGCCAGCAGCACGAACTGCAGTAATACCAACAGCAGCAGCAGCGGCTCAGGAAAGAAAAAGAAAACCAACTCCCCACCCCAGCTGCTAGCGCCTCCCCCTTCTCATTCCACTGAGTCCTTTAGGAAAAACTGTGTAGCGAACTCTGGCACATACCACTCCCCCGGCACAACCTTGTCCCAGCACGGCAGCCCGCACAGTGTCGGCCTCAACTTTGTGAACAATCGATCTGTGAGTCTTAAACACGACCAATCAGGGAGGGGTCCCCCGAGCGGGAACCCTGCGGAATCGATAAAGCGCATGAGCGTGGTCATGAACAGCAGCGACTCCACGCTCTCGCTGGGGCCCTTTGTTCACCAGGCTGGCGGTGACCAAGCTGTGAACTCTCATAACGCGTTCCCCCATTCTCGCGTTTCCCTGGACAAACTGACGGGGAAAAAGCGCAAGTGCTCCGCGGGGCCCAGCAGCATTACCAACAACAGCAGCAAGTCCAGTAAGGTTGCCAAACTGCCGCCAGTCAACAACATACACTCAAAACACAATAGCGGGATTTCAGGAACGCCGACGCTGGCCAATAATTCACTGCGGCATCAGGTGAGACAGGTAATTTATTTTTTGTCCCAAAATATATATTCTTTTGTGGAACATAAAGTAAATGGGGAGCTGTTTAAGTTTACGAAGAATATGTGGTAAAGCAGATTGGTTAATCTTTTCATGACCAGAGATCACTGATACCTAGATGCCCAAGGCCAGGTTTAGCAGTGTCTATGAACAACGCAGTGACTGGTTATTATAACAAAATATTTCGAAAGGACATACAATTATTTTATTTGGTACCTGTCCCAGTGACAACAGATTTACAAGACAGGAAGTAAGGGAAGATCTGCAACAGGGATACAAATATCTGACATGGGTTGTAGCCTTTCCTTACTGTAATAAAGAAAAGTCAGGCATTACAGCCAGGAATAAAGCGTAAGTAAAGCCATTGATTTTATTAGTTCCAAAAAACAGTTCCATTCCCGGCATGTCGGAAATGCGAACTGTTACTTGCACTTTAAGAGCCAGAAACTGCGCAAAGCGACACCTGCTGGCTTTCACATGGATAATATTCACTGTTCCTCAGCATGGGGCATCCTGCTGGGGAACCTAATAAACAAATTGCTTGTGAAAGGGTTAAAGAGGGATCTGTCTTTTAAAATACCCTTTAAACTAGTTTGTGAATTTCAAAATTTTCTATATCTTTGAAGGAAACCTGTGCACAGAGAAACTTGGCGGCTTCCATTACATTTTTCTCTGTTGACTCATCTTTTGTCTCCAGGCATCCAGATCAGAAGGTCTGACTTCAAGCCTGGCTTTACTGGCTGCGTGCTTGTTCCTGGTCAGTGGCTCAAAATGTGTTCATGGAGAAGAATCCGCATTACAGCCACTAACCTTATTTTAAAATGGTAGTAAAGTCAGTTATTAGAAAAATCACTGACAGGAGGATTTATATAACCGAAGAGACCCTAGCTCTGCTGTCCTAAATCTACCCCCTGCCTGTCAGTAGGTAATGTGATCTGAGCCACACATGCGCAGCTCACACCACACAGTTTACGGCCTGCTCTGTATGCCACAGCGAGGTGACTCCCGCACGCATGCACGGGAGTGACGTCTTCCTGGCCCTGCCATTAAAGCGGCTGAAGATACCAAACCAGAAGAAAGACTGGGCAAAGATAGAAGCTGCTGGGGACCAGGGAGAGCCGTGACAGCGCAGCGCTGGAGGGCCCTGTTTGTTGGTAAGTCTGTCCTAATGAGCTAGTAGGTGCTGGTGGTAGTAGGTTAAAGGAGCGCCCGATTTTAAAAAAAGACCAACTTCGATAAAAAGATTGTAGTTTTAATAGTAGTAGCAGAACATGTTGAAGCCAAGGCGTTTTGGGAGAACAGAGACTCCCCTTCTTCAGGGCTGTTGATATATGCTAATGGTGCATGAGAATTTAATCCCACTGGTGTATCTGTGGCACCACGAAAACGTGATTGTTGCTGGTCGGATCTGGCAGTGACAGCATGGGGCCCCAGAGCAACAATCACGTTTTTGTGGGGCCCCAGATACACCAGTGGGATTAAATTTTCATGCACTATTAGCATATATCAACAGCCCTGAAGAAGGGGGAGTGTCTTTTCCCCCGAAACGCGTTAGTTTCAACATGTTCTGCTACTACCATTAAAACGACAATCTTTTTATCTAAGTTGGTCACTTATTTTGATATGGGGCGCTCCTTTAACCTATTACCACCAGCACCTTCGGAAGCGACCACTTGGCCGTACCTAAAGGCAGCAGCCCAAGCCCTCCAAAAGGGCCGACTGCCACCTTTCTATTCACTCGGGCCGGACTCATTGGGAGCTAAATCCCCCAAGCTGCCCCCATCATTGCCCACCCACAGACCTTCTACCGAATAGGTCAGTCCAGCGCAGTCATTAACTTTCAAGAAATAATGAGCTAGTATGCAGTGCATACTATTACATTATGGCTTAAAGTGGTTGTATACTGCCAAAAAAAAAAAAAAAACTCTGCAAGGCAAAGGCATAATGAGCAAGTATGCATCGCATACTAGCTCATTATGAAATACCTTAAAACGAAGCCCCGACACGGACGCCGCTGTTGAAGCTGTCATGCTTCCTCGGAGTCTCTTCCGGGTTCTGTGGCTCCGGTGCTGTGTGCGGGCGCACGCGGGAGTTCACTTTCCGGCGAGTAGCCGGCAAGGATCTCTGAAGGTCCGCTGGACCTTCAGAGCGCATGTGCCGCTAGTGTCAGCGGCTGAATGCAGGGCAAATATCTCCTAAACCGTGCAGGTTTAAGAGATATTAATTGTACCTACAGGTAAGCCTTATTATAGGCTTACCTGTAGATAAAAGTAAAAAAAATTGAGTATACTACCACTTTAAAGCGGCGGGGGGACCCATTTTAAAAAAATAAGCTAGACTACCGCTTTAAAGGAGGTCAGCAATGGCAGCTTTCATATTTTTCTCAGCACAGATCTTAGGTTAATGTTAAACTTTCTGGCAAATGGGCAAATTCACAATTATCAGGACAACTACTTGTAAATCTGATTAGCCAGTTTTGTAATCCATGTGGCAAAATACGCAGCTAGAAAAGCGACAAATTCTGCAGATTTCTAAGTCACCTTTCTGCTTATGAGCAGGCTGTGGGGGTACAGAGGTGACACAGGAAGCTACAAAACTGTTCACTATTTAAAAAAAAAAAAAGGGTTGTCACATGCCTGGCTATGAAGTGTGATTTAAAACACTGGCTGAACAGAATTAAAGAAGTTGTTTGAGAGGTAAAACAATTCCACTGTATGCTGTTGTGTATTTCAGCTGCCAACTTGCAGTTCTGATTTATTTGCCAAAAAGGTACTTGTTTCCATGAAAACATCCTTACCCTTAAAGGGTATGTTCAACTCAAATATTTTCTTTGTTTTTCACTCTTTTGTTCATTGGTGGACATGGCTTCTGCTTTAGATCATCACCTACTGGGTATAGTGACACCTGCCAGGGGTGAGGATTTAAAGCAGAAGCCGTGTCCTCCAATGAACACACAGAATTTTACACAAAAATTCCTGGCTTTGCATAGAGCGAGGAAGGTTCTCTGCACTTGCTGACCTTACAAGAAGTGAAGTAAGGGGATCTTCTCTACAGCAACACAGACAGAAAATAAATACTCTTCTCTAGTAGAGTAGTGGAAGAATAGCACTCAGGTTTTATTTCTGTCTCTGTCACAGATTTTCCCTCACTTTGTATCTGGTTGAACCATTGTCAGCAGGACAAAAAGTGAAGGGAATTTTCTCTAATGGAGCCCAGTAAGCTGTAAACACTCGATGATTCAGCACTTTATCTCCTTTGGCATTGGTTATACAAACCATCTACAATAACAGCATGGATGGAAGAATCTCCATTGTATTCTGGCATCTGTGGCACCTGCCGAGCAGTGACGGCATCTGATAGGATGCAATCGCTGTTAGGTCAATTTCTACCTGGTGCTTGCAGGACCACCCATGGCTTGAAGTTTATCTAATTCAGTAAGAATCAGCCTAAGTTCAAGCCATCTATTGGGCTGTTAGGTCAAAAAAGTGCCCAATGATGGTAAGGGTTCATTACGAGATGTAAGCAGGAAGGCCGTGTAGGGCTGAGCAAGGTCTAGCAACACATAGTTCGACTCCCGTTCTAAAACCCATTCCACTGCTACTGCCATGGGTTGTGTGGAGTTGCCCTTTTATGTAGGCCACAAAGAGTGGCTCCACTAATTGGATAACATCGCAGCTGACGAGCTGAATGATGCGCGTTCTCAGCGCCGCTACTGGTAGGAAATGGATGATAGCACAGACGATCATCAACTTGACAGCATGGGGAGGAGGGGGTGGGGTGCACTGCAGCCATCACTATGGTAACTGCTGTTTCCCAATAAGCTGAGCAGCCGTTAACCCATTGCTTTCTAGATGGACAGCAGCTGAGCATTGCAGTTGGCGTGAGGCTGCCAGGCAAAACCTCGTGCCTGGATGAGGATCACTAAATGCTGACGTCCAAAGCATTGTACTGCCTGGAAGATGGGAGAGGTCTTTGGAATACGTTCCAAGAAAACCTTTCGCTCATCCAGGGAGCAGCAAGAAAATGTTTTTCTCAGTAAAATCAGCACGATCGCTTGAGATGTTTTTTTTTTTTTTTTTTTATACTAAAACTGTCATTGGTGCAAAGAGGGCCAGTTATAGATTAGCGCGGTAGCTGTCAAGGCAAATTACAAGCCGCTTTGTTGTGTGTCTAGGATTTTCCAGATCATAGAATAAACAAATAGGAAGTCCAGCTGCAAGAGAGCGACACCGTTACCTCCAGCCTCAAGGAAGGGGCAGAGACAAACCTGCCGCGAGGAAACCTTGCCCATGGTGTCTGAGAGGGACATATGAGACTCTCCTCATTGTGATATTCCTTCACTTAGGTGCTCCTTAGGGACCCACTAACACCGTGTGCATTGGACAGGTGCCCAATGCATAGAAATGGCAATTTGCCTAATGTCCTAATTGTTTAGCTCACCTTTAATGTGTTGTGTTGGTGTGTGCTTGAAAAATGTAGTCCAAGCTGCATTTTACACATGCACTTTCCCATATTGCAGCAAGCTGCAGTGCATAGAAATGCATGAAATGGAATTGTGTGACAAGTTACAAAGAGAGCCATGCATTTTAACAAAACCCATCCTGCACAGCACACACCAGCAGGCGTGTGTTATACGAAGCTTAATACCATTCCGCTGGTGAGAATGGCTCCTAAAAGTATATCAAATTCCTGATGAAGACCTGAAAACATTCATGGGGGAATTTGTCAAACTGGAACACACAGAATCTGGGACGTCTTTGTATAGGAACCAGTCAGTTTGTTCAGTTAAAGCTGATCTCCACCTTTACTGTCACTTTAAACAGTTCATTTGGGCCAAATTGGCCCAAAAAACTAGTTTGTACATTAATAGGGGGGCTGATTTAAATGCATGCCACACTTTTCAGATATTTGTAAGAAAAAGTTTGAAAACCATTTATTAATTTCCTTCCAATTATGTGCCACTTTGTGTCGGTCTATCACATAAAATCCCAATAAAATACATTTACGTTTTTGGTTGTAACATGAAAAAATGTGGATAATGTCAAGGGGTGTGAATACTTTTTCCAGGCACTGTGAACTATATGTAGTGTCAGCCAATCAGTAGAAGCTTTGTATTCATTTGGAGAATACAAGGCTGCCCATGAATGGCTGAGCACCGCCCAGCCAGACTCCATTTTTGCTCCGGGTGTGCCATTCCACAGCTGGAACAAAGTGCTATATACTGTATGTATCTGAGGCTACATACAGTATATACAGCGTGCCCAGCAGGCACACCTGTTAGCGTCGGAAATAGTTTGGGCCAACTTGGCTCAAATGGGCTAAGGGTAAAGTACAGCTGGAGATCAGCTTAAGCTTTTGAAAATGAGGCATAGCAGCTGATTGGTTGCCATGCACTGCTGCTTTAAATTCTAGCTTCTCCAATTTTGATAAATTATCTTCTCAGTGTTGAATATTGGAAAAGGAGACAGTATTTAGGACTGCATTTAATACTCAAAAGATGACTATACAACCCAAGCGCTCACTCTGTTGGGAATTGTAGGCGTGCTGCTTTCCATAGGTGGGTGAACTAAAAAAAAAACTAAAATAAGACAAAGGAGACGCAAACACCTAGTGCATTACCCTTCCACCCCTTAAAAAAAAATTTTTTTAAAAAGCCAAAAACATACTCGAAAGACATGAAGAGTAAAGTCGCATATCAACCATTCTGTTAAGCTCTGAGGAAGGGAGCATGTCTCCCGAAAAGCGTTAGCGGTCCACACACAGGAATGTGTCCTATTCCACATAGGGGTTGATATGTGATATGCGATTTTACTCTTCATGTCTTGTATGTTTTTTGACTTTTTTAAAAAAAAAAAAAAAATTTAATGGCATCGAAGGTTAATGCACTAAGCCAGGGATTCCTAAACTACGGCCCTCCAGTTGTTCAGGAACTACAATTCCCATCATGCCTAGTCATGTATGTGCATGTCAGAGTTTTACAATGCCTCATGGGATGTGTAGTTCTTCAACAGCTGCAGGGCCGTAGTTTGGGAATCCCTGCACTAGGCTTTTGCGCCTCCTTTCTTGTTTTGCAGCTTTCAGTAAAATACCTGAAGATCTTGCCTTGGTGGTCACTTCCTATCACAGATAAATATACATGTTCACTAGCACACCATGGATCTTGCCTAGCGGTCCAAAACTTTTATTGCAAAAAGATCACATCACAACAGGGTAAGTGCAAAGTTTCGGAGCCAGGCAGGACCCCTTCGTCAGGCATGTAATGTCACACGCCTGATGAAGGGGTCCTGCGTGGCTCCAAAACCTTGCACTTACCCTGTTATGTGCTTTTTTTTTTCGCAATAAATTTTTTGACTGCTATGCAAGATCCATGGTGTGCTAGCGAACGTGTATATCTGTAATATATCCAATGTCCAGCTGATGATCGCTGCAGCACCTGCAATAGATGTGCCTTTAATCCAGGAATGTGTGTGATGGGAATATGAACAAAACTTTCTGTTAGAGTGACAACTCCCTGTCCCTACCTCCCAGTTGGTTTCATACGTTGTCACAGATGGAGACTGCAGAAGTGGCTCAAGGGCCACACATTACGTAGACATGGTCCACTCTTATCACCATTAGAAAATCTGCCGTGAGAAATGCTATGCAACTGTTACTAAAGTGCATGTATACAGAAAGGTGAAATAAAGGTTAAAAAATGGGACTTTTAACCACTTGCCGACCGCCGCACGACTATCTACGTCGGCGGTCAGCCCCTCACAGGCAAACTAACGTAGGGCTACGTTGCTTGCTTGTGAGGGTCTAGGGAGCGAGCGCGCGCCCCCGGGGGCGCGCTCCCGCTCCCGCGTGGTCACGGACCCCCCCGCGCATGTGACCAGCGGACCCGATGTCCGCCGGTCACTCGGCGATCGGCGGGGGAGAGGGAGAATGTCAGGCAGCTTGTGTAAACAAACTGCCTGTCATTCTCCTCGCTGCAAAGACACTGATAAAACGGATCTGGTATGTAGATCCGTTGATCAGTGTCCTTACAGCTAGAGCCACAGCCAATCACAGTAGAAACCACGCCCCTAGGGACACACACAGCCCCTCCCTTCCAAATAAAGTTAACCCCTTCACTACCAGTGTATTTTTACAGTAACAGTGCATATGTATAGCACTGATTACTGTAGAAATGTCACTGGTAACCCCAAAAGTGTCAAAAATGTCAGTCAAGGGTCCGATCTGTCCGCCGCAATGTCGCAGTACCGCAAAAAAAATCGCAGATCGCCGCCATTACGCGTTAAAAAAAAAACACCAAAAATGACAAAAATCTTTCCCTTTGTTAGTAAACGCGATAACTTTTGCGCAAACCAATCAAAATACGCTTTTTGCGATTTTTTTTTACCAAACATAGGTAGCATAAAACAAATTGGCCGAAAATTTTTAAAAATTTTGAATTTTACATTTTTTTTGGGGGGAATTTCATATAAAAAAATGTGAAAAATATTGCTATTTTTGCAAAATTGACGCTCTTTTTTTGTTTATAGCGCGTGATCAAAAAATCGCACAGGTGATCAAATACCACCAAAAGAAAGCTCTGTTTGTGGGAAAAAAAGGACGTCAAATTCGTTTAGGTACAGCGTCGCACGACTGCGCAATTGTGCGTTAAATTCACGCAGTGCCGAATCGCAAAATACCCCCTGGTCGGAATGGGGGTAAAATCTTCCGGGGCTTAAGTGGTTAATAAAGGTGTCAGCCTCTCTGAAAAGGGCATTCCTTCAATCTTATCTTCTCACCTTAACTGCACTCGTTCGGCCCTCTTTCGTCCTCTGCACCCACGGTTGTGATCGGCTGTGTCGGCGACCTGACTTTCCAGGTCATGTGGCAGTGTTGGGCCTAGTAGTTGGCTGCTAGGCCCAGGCACCATCACACAGGGGAGTATACATGCTCCCCCATTGCCAGGAAGCGCCAAGTATTTTTGACCGTACATAGAGAAGATAAATGGGAGCCAAATGGCTTCACTTCCGAAAAAATCCACTTTATTACAAATGTAAAAATGCAAAAAACTGCTAACAAGACACTGTGGGAGGCGGGGGACAAAGCCGATGCGTTTCTCGCTAACTAGCACTTACTCATTATTTGTCATGAGTAAGCACTAGTTAGCACAAAACACATCAATTTTATCCCCTGCTCCCACAATATCTTGTCTGCTGTTTTTTTGGCATTTTTACATTTGTAATAAATTGGATGTTGTTTTCGGAAGGGCAGCCATTTGGATCCTATTTGTCTTCGTTAAAAATGAACTGATAACTGGAGTTGGCAACTGAGGAGATGAGGTAGAGGGGACTGCAGTGGCGGACCAACCTGGAGCAGCAGCATATGTCTTGTGCCAAGTATTTTGCATGTTGGCAATGCAGCCAAGAAGCTGAGCGGGAGTGTGGGTAAAGTATATGCAGGTAGGGGGATGGGGTGCCTTTTTCAGAGACACTGCTACCTTGCCCTGGGCAAAATAATCATGGTTCTTTAAGACAGAATATTAAAGTTACTGCTTAAAATGTCACTAAATTCTCCATCTTGAAATAACATCTTATTCCAGAATGCTGTTCTAAACCACAGCAGTTTATTAGAATCTGCAAACGACATATTACATACAATTTCTCTATCGTTCATCGACAGACGCAGCTCCATCTCTTCAGAGACTATAGGGTTATGCTCCTCCAATCAGGAATAGGCACTATGTACAGTGGGTACGGAAAGTATTCAGACCCCCTTAAATTTTTCACTCTTTGTTATATTGCAGCCATTTGCTAAAATCATTTAAGTTCATTCTTCTTCCTCATGAATGTACACATAGCACCCCATACTGACAGAAAAACACAGAATTGTTGACATTGTTGCAGATTTATTAAAAAAGAAAAACTGAAATATCACATGGTCCTAAGTATTCAGACCCTTTGCTGTGACACTCATATATTTAACTCAGGTGCTTTCCATTTCTTCTGATCATCCTTGAGATGGTTCTACACCTTCATTTGAGTCCAGCTGTGTTTGATTATACTGATTGGACTTGATTAGGAAAGCCACACACCTGTCTATATAAGACCTTCCAGATCACAATGCATGTCAGAGCAAATGAGAATCATGAGGTCAAAGGAACTGCCTGAAGAGCTCAGACAGAATTGTGGCAAGGCACAGATCTGGCCAAGGTTACAAAAAGATTTCTGCTGCACTTAAGGTTCCTAAGAGCACAGTGGCCTCCATAATCCTCAAATGGAAGACGTTTGGGATGACCAGAACCCTTCCTAGAGCTGGCCGTCCGGCCAAACTGAGCTATCGGGGGAGAAGAGTCTTGGTGAGAGTGGTAAAGAAGAACCCAAAGATCACTGTGGCTGAGCTCCAGAGATGCAGTCAGGAGATGGGAGAAAGTTGTAGAAAGTCAACCATCACTGCAGCCCTCCACCAGTCGGGGCTTTATGGCAGAGTGGCCCGACAGAAGCCTCTCCTCAGTGTAAGACACATGAAAGCCCGCATGGAGTTTGCTAAAAAAACACCTGAATGACTCCAAGATGGTGAGAAATAAGATTCTCTGGTCTGATGAGACCAAAATAGAACCTTTTGGCCTTAATTCTAAGCGGTATGTGTGGAGAAAACCAGGCACTGCTCATCACCTGTCCAATACAGTCCCAACAGTGAAGCATGGTGGTGGCAGCATCATGCTGTGGGGGTGTTTTTCAGCTGCAGGGACAGGACGACTGGTTGCAATCGAGGGAAAGATGAATGCGGCAAAGTACAGGGATATCCTGGACAAAAACCTTATCCAGAGTGCTCTGGACCTCAGACTGGGCCGAAGGTTTACCTTCCAACAAGACAATGACCCTAAGCACACAGCTAAAATAACGAAGGAGTTGCTTCACAACAACTCCGTGACTGTTCTTGAATGGCCCAGCCAGTGCCCTGACTTAAACCCAATTAAGCATCTCTGGAGAGACCTAAAAATGGCTGTCCACCAACGTTTACCATCCAACCTGACAGAACTGGAGAGGATCTGCAAGGAGGAATGGCAGAGGATCCCCAAATCCAGGTGTGAAAGACTTGTTGCATCTTTCCCAAAAAGACTCATGGCTGTATTAGATCAAAAGGGGGCTTCTCCTAAATACTGAGCAAAGGGTCTGAATACTTGGGACCATGTGATATTTCAGTTTTTCTTTTTTAATAAATCTGCAACAATGTCAACAATTCTGTGTTTTTCTGTCAGTATGGGGTGCTATGTGTACATTCATGAGGAAGAAGAATGAACTTAAATGATTTTAGCAAATGGCTGCAATATAACAAAGAGTGAAAAATTTAAGGGGGTCTGAATACTTCCCGTACCCACTGTAGGAAAAAAGCTTAACCACGCCTATAAGGCTGTCCCTGCAGGCATAACCCCACACATTCTGCTATCAGCAAACTGTTTCTGCCTAGTTTTAGGAATAGGACCTAGCTCCCTGCTGGGACTTCGGTCTTCGTTTTTAACAGGGAAATTTGTGTTAGTTGGTATTTTTTGTTGTTTTGCAGAAGAGAATCTTTTTTTGCTTCTCTTTTAGGGTGTGTTTTTTCTGGGTGAGCTCATGTTGTTACCTGGTCGGCTAAGTTTAGCCTTCAGGGAATTATGGCTTCTTTGCATTGTCTTCCCACCCCTCATGAATATGCTGCTTTGGGACATCCCTATAGTCTTTGAAGAGATGGAGCTGCGTCTGTTGATGAGCAATAGAGAAAACTCGATTTTTGTAAGAACTTGCCATAAAATCCTTTTCTTTGAAGTTAATTGACAGACGCAGCACCCGCTCCTCTACGCCCCTCTATGACGTTTTTCTTTTGTATTCTAAACACTGTTTGCAACTAAACTGTTTGCTGATAGCAGAGTTTGTGGGGTTATGCCTGCAGGGACAGCCCCATAGGCGTGGTTAAGATTTTTTCCTGCCTAGTGCCTATTCCTGATTGGAGGAGCATAACCCTATAGTCTCTGAAGAGATGGAGCTGCATCTGTCGAACTTCAGAGAAAAGGATTTTACGGTAAGTTCTTACAAAAATAAATTTTTTCCCCCTCAGAAATGTCTCTGCATGTCCCTCAAGCGGGTAGCAGTAAAATTAGTATTGTGGTCATGTGCACTGCTCACCCCACACTACAACTCCAGCTCTTTTCCTGGTCCTGCGGTCAGTCAGGAATCCCATGGGCAGTGATGCATGGATAGAGTTTTATTGAATGGGAAGTTTACAGTGCTTGTACATGATGACGTTGGATGTGTTTGCACAAACTACAGCATACCTCCCAGCTTTTTGAGATGGGAACAAGGGACACCTATTAGCAAAAGTATATAGGCATAGGACACACCCCCTGCTATGCCCCCCTTAAAAAATTATTTTACAATAAAAAAAAAAATTGGTTAAACCCACAAGTGTTTTTTTTTTATTTATTTTTTTACCACAGCTATTCCTTTATATCGGCTTTTAGAAATTACAGATGCAGCAATTAAAAAATTGGATTTCGGTTTAGCATCGGGAAACGCTTTTTTTTTTTTTTTTAAGTAATGCATTTTATCTACAACTATATAAACTATATAAGTCAGCCTAAAATGAGGAGGACAGAGGAACTTTGTTCTGAATGGGGGACAGTCCCTCAAATTCAGGGACAGTTGAGAGCTATGACTACAGTAGTCCATCTTGGAAGCAAAGCACGCCAAAGAGGGTGGCTATGTACCTACTTAGTATGGGACCATGTTGACCAAAAGTAGCCACTCTCATACCGAAGTCTCAGCAACACAATTTAAAATGTTATGTTTGGAAATGTGCTGGTCTAAGTTGCCATTACCAGTACAAAAGTGACTTAAAGTGATACTAAACACACACTGTTTCATTTACATTGGCCCTTCTATTTCTGTATGTGGATGATGGTACTGTAATTTTATATAAAAAAAAAAAATTGAACTACTTTTTTCCTAATTGATATTCAGCAGTCACATGACCCAGCTCTCTCCCAGCCTTTCTGCAGGGAAACATAAGCAGGAGGAGCTTCTAGTCCTCTGCTGCTGGTCACATGTTAAAAAAAAAAACTGCATTGGGAATACAGAGTAAAAATAAATAATTTATATCAATAAACTGTTTTAAACTGTCATACAAATATATATTTGAAATCAAATCTTTATTTTTTTGGCAATAACATGGTGTAGGTGAATCTGGCTGAAATTCACAGACTCGCACCCCTCCAGACTGCGTCTTGGCATAAGAGGGAGGTGAAGATACCGTTATTCTACATGTAATATCCCAATCACATTGTGTTTAGCTAGTTAGTGGGCATGTAGAAGGAGAAGGGAGTGGGTTGTCATTTACCACTGTGTATACATCCACATGTGTGACTCTATAGTCACATGGGCTGCTCAGATGTGATATGGAGTAAATGCTCAGCATAGAAACTTACTGAAAACTGAGCATGTGCAGAGCTGCCAGTACTGCTCTGCAAAATCCCCAACTGCACAGGACAGGAGGGGGGGATAGAGAACAGCAAGATCAACCAGGTTTTTTGCAGAATACAGAAAAGGAATCTCATGGTGACTGCGTAAGTATGAACAGCATGTAATACACTATTTATTGATATGTTTTATGATGAAGGGTTTAGTGATACTTTTAAGCAGTGACATTTTTTTGGGGGGTTTGTGACTGGTTCTCTCAAAGCAGTTTGTGATAATCACAGTTCATAATCACAACACTTGTCCTGTGCAGTATTTGGGTGTAAGGATACAACGGTGTAATGACATAATGTTTATTTAGTCCACTAGAATGTAGAGCGTCACCAGCAGTCCAGTGTTTATTTCTCTATCGCTCATTGACAGACGTAGTCTTCTTGATTCTCAAGAGCTGGGTTATGTTGTCTCCGCAGGAGTAGGACTAGGGAGAAAGACAAAACGTTCTGGCTCCACCTTAGGGGCAGTCCCTGAGGGTATATCCTCCCTCTCTCTGCTACAGGGAATCAGTTTTTTTTCTGTCAGAACTGGCCGCATTATCTTGTCGTTCACCATATCTGGTGGTTCATAGAGATAAGGTGGTTCTTCGTCTGAATCCATCCTTCCTACCAAAAGTGGTTTCAGAATTTCATCTGAATGAAGAAATTGTATTACCTTCCCTGTGTCCTAAGCCCAGTCATCCTCGGGAGTTTGCTTTACACTCCTTGGATGTGGTCCGGGCGATCAGGGTATACTTGAAAACGACAGACTCGTTTCGCAAGACGGATTCACTTTTTGTGATCCCAGATGGACCCAAAAAGGGGTTGCCTGCATCTGCCGCGACCATTTCCAGATGGATCAGACAGACGGTAGTGCAGGCTTATTCTATTAAGGGTCGGGAGCCCCCATTCCCTGTTAAGGCGCACTCCACTCGGGCACTTAGTGCGTCATGGGCCTTTCGCCATCAGGCGTCAGTGGTCCAGGTGTGCAAGGCGGCTACCTGGTCGTCGGTGCATACCTTTTCTAAACATTATAAAGTTGATGTAATGGCATCGTCTGATGCCTCGTTTGGCCGCAAGGTTTTGCAGGCCGCAATTTGAGGAGACCAGTGGTCTACCTCGAGGGTTTTTTCCGTTGGAAAATTTTTCTTTAGTCTCATTCTTTGTTTATAATGAGCCTTTAAAACTTCTAGTTTGGCACCGGTTGGGCCTTCTAGATTGGATTTGATTTTGTCAATCCCACCCCTCATTTGTGGCACTGCTTCTGGATGTCCCAGCTCTTGAGAATCAAGAAGACTACGTCTGTCAATGAGCGATAGAGAAAAATGGATTTTTGTAAGAACTTACCGTAAAATCCTTTTCTCTTAAGCTCATTGACAGACGTAGTACCCGCCCCTCTATCATTGAGTTGGGTTGGGTTAAATTCTCTGTACTGCTTTAAACAGAACTGATTCCCTGTAGCAGAGAGAGGGAGGATATACCCTCAGGGACTGCCCCTAAGGTGGAGCCAGAACGTTTTGTCTTTCTGCCTAGTCCTACTCCTGCGGAGACAACATAACCCAGCTCTTGAGAATCAAGAAGACTACGTCTGTCAATGAGCTTAAGAGAAAAGGATTTTACGGTAAGTTCTTACAAAAATCCATTTTTTTCACTGTTTTAAATGGCAACATCTGTCAGCACGTAATTAGTTGTGCACCGAATGGAAAATTCAGGATGCACTTGGCCAAAACTGAAATTTTACATTTTTTTAAACAAATGTATATTTTTTTATAAATTTGTATTGTATATGACTTTTTAATATTCTGAATTTATTATCGGTCATTGTCGGGACCTTTTGAAGCTGTGTTAAAAAAATTTGCTTGCCGCATTTTTTGTGCATATTTGGTCAGCACCACCCTATTAAAATGCATTGAAAATGCAGCAAGAATGCATAAAAAATGCACCCATCTTGTGCTTTTTGTTGCATTTTTTGCATCACACAACTCATAAAAAACACACCATAAGCAGGTAAAATAGTGGCAAAATCGCAGGCGTTTTCAGGAGCCATTATCGGCATCTTTTTTACTTTTGGCACAACACTTCTATTCTAAAATTATTTCTCTATCTTTCATCAACAGACGCAGCTCTGCTTAATAATAGACTATAGGGTTATGCTCCTCCCACTAGGGATAGGCAATAGGCGGAAAAAAGGCTTGTCCAAGCCGGCATAACCCCTCAGGCTCTGCTTTACTCAGTTTGTTCTGCCTAGTGACAGGGATAGGACCTAGTTCACTGCTGGGACTTCGGTCTTAGCTATAACAGGGAAAGTTTGTGATTTTTTTTTTTTTCTAGTTAGTTCCAGAGGAACTACAAGCATTAGTCGCTGGCTTTACCGGCATGGCGGTTGAAAGTCAGGTGTCGGGTGATAGGGGTCTCTCGGAGTCTTTGGTCCCCACTCTTGAAGGCTAGGAAGTCGACTTTTCGAAAGATCTATCATTGCACATGGAAATCGTACATTTCATGGTGTGAATCGCTGAAAGTGCACCCTCGCTTGTTTTTTTATCGCTGGGGCTGTGGCTTTTTTACAGAAAGGGGTCGAACAGCGGTTGGCCTTGGGTACTATCAAAGGCCAAGTTTTGACTTTGGCTATATATTTTCAACACCCATTAGCCACGCACGCCCTTATCCGGACGTTTATTCAAGGTGTGCGCCATTTGGCGCCTCCACGGCGATCCCTGTTACAGCCATGGGATCTCAATTTGGTGCTGTCTGTTCTTCAAAAGCCCCCTTTTGAGAAAATTCGGAGATTTCGCTGCTTGCTTTGTCTCTTGCCCGCAGAGTATCAGAATTAGCGGCGTTGTCTTGCCGCTCATCTTATCTGGTAGCTCATAGATAAGGTGGTACTTCAACCTAGTCAGTCGTGCCTTCCTAAGGTGGTTTCTGATTTTCATTTAAATGAAGACATTGTACTGCCTTCCCTTTGGCCTTTAAACCTCTGCATCCTAAGGTGTATCCTCTACATTCTTTGGATGTGGTCCGGGCTATCGGGGTTTACTTAGAGACCAGTGCGTCCTTCAGAAAATCGGACGCTCTTTTTGTCCTTACAGATGGACCTCTTAAGGTAATGGCTGCGTCTGCTGTAACCATTTCCAGATATATCAGACAGATGTGGTACAGGCCTATTCACTGAAGGGTCAGATTCCTCCTTTTCCAGTGAAGGCGCATTCTACTAGAGCGCTTAATGCCTTCTGGGCTTTTCACCATTAGGGTTCGGTGCTTCAAGTTTGCAAGGTGGCAACTTGGTCGTCTGTGCATACCTTTACAAAATTCTACGAGGTAGATGTGCGGGCATCAGCGGATTCTTCTTTTTGCCACAAGGTTTTCCAGGCTGCAGTTTAAGAGAGAACCCCCTGTTTTTTTGTTTCTCTTTGAGGGTTCGTTGTTCTGGGGGAGCTCCTGTTGTTTCTGGTTGAGCTCTGTTTTACCTGATTGACAACGTTAGGCCATTGGGGCATTCAGGTTTTTGTTCCTGTCTTGTTCCTACCCCTCATGTTTTTACTGCTTTGGGACATCCCTATAGTCTATGATTAAGCAGAGCTGCGTCTGTCGATTAACGATAGAGAAAACTGGATTTTTGTAGGAACTTACCGTAAAATCCTTTTCTCTGAAGTTCATCGACAGACGCAACACCCGCCCCTCTACTTTTGAGCAATGGGGTCTTTTTCTGTCACTGCTTGCAACACAACTGTTTGAGTATAGCAGAGCCTGAGGGGTTATGCCAGCTGGGACAGCCCCTATAGGTGTGGACAAGCCTTTTTTCCGCCTAGTGCCTATCCCTAGTGAGAGGAGCATAACCCTATAGTCTATGATAAGTAAAGCTGCGTCTGTCGATGAACTTCAGAGAAAAGGATTTTACGGTAAGTTCTTACAAAAATCCATTTTTTCAGCCGATAATTTTTGGTGTATCACTACATAATAAATGTCAACTTCCAGAATCTCACAGGGTCTCTTTGGAGTGCTGGTGACTATCTTCATTGTGTTGTGGTTGGTGGTGGACTTGCTCAGACATGGAGATGAAAGCCCCATACTGCTGCTGGAATATAAACAATGTCTCATGTGGGGGGGGGGGGGGGGGTGTCGCAGGAAATTTCTCATTGTATTTACTTTTTGGTGACTGTTCTCTCTGCTTTCCTTTGCAGCCAAAGGCACGTCCCTGACAGTTAATTGTTACACGAACTGGACAAGTGTGGTAACAATCAGCAACCTCCGGCTGGCTGTGTTGGGCTCCAAGATGCCTTTGAGTTTTCTCTAACTCTCTGCGGTCCTCAGGTGTAGAGCGATTTCTGGATGCATCAGCCAGACCAGGATTTTTTTTTTCTGCCCAACCCCTCCACCCCGAAGCCATGTGTGTAGCAGTCAGTCCCGCGGCCGCTTCTATCAGTGTTAGTGGACTGAGCCTCTTGCTACAAACCTTTAAGATTTCGATTTGCGTCGAGCACCACCTTTTGTCCTCCAGCCCAGGCAAGAGCAAAAGTGAGAGAACGCACACTTCACTGTAACTTTCAGACGTCGAACAACATCCATCGGATAAGACGCAACGACCTTGAGAAGAGGAATACGGCTTTACCCTCTAACAGCAATGATCCAGTGATTAACTACTAAAAACAAAAAATAGCACAATTACAAAAAGAAAAAAGTTTATTGAATGAGACTGTTGATCGGGCTGGACAGCCTTTTTTTCCAGGTTATATTTGCTAAGAAGCTGTGAGGAGTTTTAACGTCAATAATAATTTCTAAAAAGTATGTCCGATTTTAGTAAATCATAAGCATTCTTTGTTTTCAGCTTACGCTTAACTTACTGTGATTGTATTGGTAATGTTTTCAGACTAAAAACCAAATGAAGAGGCAGACTAATCTAGTTAACTCTCCCAAAGATTACCGTGTGGTAGAAGGTGATTATTCAAGTACATGATGCTTCTTTCATCTTGTCAGCTGTGTCCCACCTAGCAGCCATATTGATTCCCCATGGTGGCCAGAGCAGTGCCTCCCCCAATTCTGGCAGCCGCTTCTGACTCCACTTCCCGTCAAAGCAATAGTTTGTTTCACGCCTGGCAGCCATTTTGAATCCCCTGTTGGTCAGAACAGTGCTTTTCCCACTCCACTCTGTCAGAATAAAACCCCCCAGTTGTTTCCGTCAGCCATGTTAGAGCAGTGCCTCTCCTACTATCGGTGGCCATTTTGACGACTCTTTCTGTCAGAACAATACTCCGCCTGCTCATTTTTATATCTGGCAGCCATTTTGACTCCTCTTAGGGCAATGCCTCTGCCGCTATCAGCAGCCAATTTGACTCTTTGTCGGGCGGGAAAATACCTGCCTGCTTGTTTTACGCCTATGGTCAGTGCAGTGCCTCTCCCACTTCCAGTGACTCCAGTCTGTCAGACCAATTATCTACCTGCTTGCTTCACAAGCTGCCATTTTGGATCCTCGGTTAGAGTAAAGCCTCCCCCTAACCTGATTGACTCCCACCCCCCTCCCATTGGTCAGAGCAGTGCTCCGTCCAATGTTGGCAGCCATTTTGACTCTGCTGTTTGCCAGAACAATCTTCCTGCTTGTTTCACACCTTGCAACTATTTTGGCTCCCCTGTTAGAGTAAACACCTCTTCCCAACCTGGCAGCGATTTATGACCCCCCTTTTGGTCAGAGCAGGCTCCTCCTACTCTTGGCAGCCATTTTGATTCTACTCATACAGCCATTTTGGCTCTGCTTTTAATCAGAGCAATGCTTCTCCCAACCAGGCATTTTATAACTTTATCCTGTCCAATTTCTTTCCTATACTTGGCAGCCATTCCCCCTCTCCTGTTCGTTAAAGCAGCACTAAACTTGCCTTTTCCTCTACAGTCCCCGTCCCTCGTTGGCATTTTCTGCTGGGTGGCAGTCTTCAGCCATCTTCATTGGCCGACGCAGGATGACGTCACTCCTGCGCATACTCGGGAGTCGATCATCCAGGCACACGGACCGTGCCGACAATCTGAGCTGAGCTGCACACGGGCAGCTCAGTTAAGATGCTGGAGAAGACAGTGAGCAGGCAGGTAGGTGTATTTTATTGCAGAAGAGGGATTACATGTTTCTTCTGGAATAAAGAGCCAGCCTTCTCAGTTTGTGACAAGGGAACTTTAGTACTGCTTTTAAAAGCAATGCAAGTTTATGTTTTGTCTCCCAGTCGGTGTCTGCGGTTTTCTTTGTTTTCTCAATTGCTTACAAGAGAATATTAATCTCCTTTTATTTGTGTTCCTTATTGAGCCAATCGCTTCTTCCTATTAAACAGCAGCTCATAAAGTTGCTACCTTTTCTGGAACAAAAATCCCCAGCCGTATAAGCTCTATCTTAGTAATTATATTGACAGTGAGTCCCATTTAATGGCCAGGCTGCAACTCTTACCACATGACCAAATCGAGCGCTCCAGTAGTGTGCTGGTACTCCCTGTTGGCATGAGCACAGCTTTGTCCCTTCAGCTTATATCATTGAATCAATCTGATGTTTAGGAAATGTTTGTGGGCAGCTACATTCACCCAAATCAACACTTCTGCTTGAGAAGTGACTTTAGTCAGAGGGCTCCCCCACCTTTAGATTTTAAAGGACCACTAGACCTTAGATGCTTACACCCAGTCTGAAGGAAGATTGGCGTAAGTGGCGTTGTATTTACAGTGGCTCAATATAAGCTGCTGTTCACTGATTTCAATTTTTTTTTTAAGGCAGCTAAAAAGGTAGAAAGTTTTCTTCAGTAACAAATTTATTTCAAATCCCTTTTTTTTTTTTTTTTTTTTTTTTAATACTGCACCATAGAATTGCATGAAGAAAGGACCATCAAACGTACATTTCACATTGAAAGGAGTAGGCAAACTTTTCAGAGCCCGATAAAGAACAACTACTGATACTGACATGTATTTACTTTTATTTCAGAGTCTTGAAATAGTTTTTCAGATTAATTTAGCAGTGACTACTTGAAATTTTGTATGTGGTTGCAGGGCCGTGCCCAGGGTGGATGGCACAGTGGACGGCAGCGCTGTGCTCAGTGATGCAGAGCCTGCATTAATGTTAACAGAGGAGGCTTAGTCACTGCACCTGCCTGAGTGACAGGAGCAGCGGCCGGGCAGGGAGCTCAGTAACGGGATTGCAGTGTTAACCCCTGAACTGCAATCTGATGCCCTGGTGGCGGAGTTAGAGGGGAGATCCAGGTGGCTAGTGTTATGTAGTTGAAAGAGAAGGTGGGCAGCAGCATAGATTTAGGTACACAGCTTAAAGTATATGTCTGGGCAATGTAAAAACATATTCAGCACATCCCTGTAATACATGCACGTTGCTATCAGTCCAAGAAAAATATTACCTGTTGATCTGCCAGAAATCCAGTGCGCAGCTAACTTCTTGTTGGCATTGACAACACCATGCTGCCCTGAAATCCCCAGCAGTTTGATCCCCTCACTGAACTACACAACATCTCCCCTTCTCCATAAGTTAAGAAGATGGTGTTCTACAGTCCTTGGTCAGGCTTATAGCACTGCTTGGGATTTCAGTGCAGCAGAGACAGTTGTCGGCTTACAACAAGAAGACAAAACATGGAGAAATGTGTATAAATTGCAGAGATGTTCTGCATACGTTTTGAGGATTTGTATCCCAATTGTGCATTGGACCATTCAGCTCAGGCTGTACTGTGAGGTTGCGATTAGACAGTAAAAGTGTGGTCCTAGGCTTTCTTTGGCTCTGTGAGCTGTGCCAGTCCATGAATTGTACCTTTTAGGTCTGGTTAGCGGCAGCGCGGCTTTGAAATCGTGCTACTTCAGCAAAATTTCAGAGCCAGTGAATGACGGACAGGGAAGAACCCTCTAAAGTGGATTGTGCTGAAATGAATTTAGCACTCCTACACTGGCCTTCACTTCTTGAGCATGAGCCAAAGTAAACAGGATGTGTCCATGAAGGTTTTTATTCATCCAGATCAACGCTACAAAACAAATCAAGTAACAAACTACCAGCATCAGGACAGTCAGAATGGTAAAGGCTGCAGCAATATAGCAGAATGGGACTTCAGATTATTAAAAATGTATATTTCTCGTTGGAAAAAATAAAGAGAAACTCCACCTGCAACAGACCTTTTATACTTTCCTGGCCTGCCAGACATTTTTCTGACCTTCCCAATGTTCAGGACTTGCAGCCACCTGAAAATTTTTCATATCGGACATGTGGGAAAAAAATCAGACACTTGCACCCCCTGCCGAACGCTGTGGGCCCCTACACCACTACTGTGCCCAATAGTAATGAGGGGGGGGGGGGGGAGAACTGACCTCTGGATGATGTGTTAAATGTAAAGATTCTTCAGGTGGTCATAGTTCTTGAACAGAGAAGATCGGAAGAATGGCTGATGGGACAAGTGACTATGAAGTCTTCTCTTACACATGGTGTGCTTTATAAAGATGCTACAGTCACTGTAAGGGTTAAATGTTGGTCCCTCTTAGCTATGGTCCTACAGGGGAGACCAGCTGATACAAGTATAGGTAATGGGCAGAATATTCACAATTTTCTGGCATACTAGTTGACATGAAAAGTTGTAGAGTATTAGGATAATATTTCCAAATAGTCCAGTTGGGCTACTTGGCCCCCATTCACATGCAGGCGACGCTACTTCGCACCGCGACCTCGGAGGTCGCGGTGCGAGCAGCGCGCCGCGACCTCGGAGCGGCCGCCACGGACTTCATAACATTGAGGTCTATTGCGGTCGCCTCCTGGTCGCCCCAAAGAAGCTCTGGACCCTTTTTCTAGGTCGGAGCGACTTGTCGCTCCTATTAGAACGGGTCCGCAGCTTCCCTATGGGAGGCGACCTGTGAGGCGACCAGGTCGCCCTAGTGTGAACCGAAATTAGGCTTCCATGTTCAGGCATCATGATTGGTTGAGAAAAGCCTGCCTTCCCCAGCAATCAATTAGCTCCTTGATATATGAATAATTACAAGGTATGAGGAAGAGTCTCATTGGTTGGGGGAAAGCGTTGTCTTGAGCAACGTATTCTCATAGGCTGTTTCTTAATATTCGGTGATTCTGGATGCACCAATTCTCCATGTATGAAATCGGCAATTCTTTCACCATTTCATCGGTTGATAGATAAAATGCATTTAAGTTTGGCATTGCCGGGTCATTAATATTTAGCCATGTGGGTTTAAGAAACCCACCCTAAAAATGTACCAATTGACCCACATTTCTAGCCACCTCCAGAATCATCACAAGTGTAGCCAGACACCCCCTTTGGTTACAATTTAGAGCCCGCTTTTTATTGGTCCCTTGGCACCTCTTTTGGTGTGCCCATTGGTATGAAATGCAACCAGATGTTCTTGGTGAACCATTTACTTTGGCCATCAAAAGGGTAATTATGGAAACTTCAAACATTGTATGTTCTATGTTGGCACCTGTCTTAAATGCAACTAGTTGGGGGGATATTGACTTAGAGGATTAGTGGATTATGATATGCCAAACCCCGGAGGCCCATTTAGACTTCCATTTCACAGTATTGCAAAACATGCATTGCTGTGCCTTTCATTTTAAATGGTACCCCAACGTACATGCATTGTAGTGCACCACAACACACTACCTTACAAGACATGATCATCTGCTTTTTTTATTTTATTTTTGGTAGCATGTTGGGGGTTCCTTGGCAGCCCATTACTTACAATGGGCTGCCTTAACAGTGCCTGTCAATGCTCTGCAAAGTAGTAAATGGCCCCTTAAGGTTTTACTCTGCAGTTTTTTTTTTCACCTGACTCTTAAAACAAGTTACTTATTTTTTTTGTGCGATTGGCTTGCATCGTCATCTGAGACAGCAAGCGAAAAATCAATGAGTGCGAACTAAGTCGAGTTACCCCATGGCGATTGCTACCAAGGGATAACTTGCTTTTGTTTTAACATATAATGGGCTTGGAAGTCAGGAAATATACAGCGTTATTCGCCTTTTTGTCAATAATAAAGGTTGAGGTTCTAATTATGCTTCCTTCATATGGCTATGGGCAGCCTAAGGAAAATTCCAAACTTTCTGGCTCTTTGAAGCTAAAAACTGTATGCTTGCCAGGGGAATCTAGGAAAAATTACTGACCATTCAGGTCAGTAGGGGGCGCATGCTTTGCTACCTAATGAATTTCTTACCAGTCTGTCCACAAAAAATACAACCCCATACCATTCTCCACAAGGTGGCAATATGATTGTATTATAGAGCTATTCCTTAAAACTCCTACTGTTTCTTTAACCTGAAGAAATAAAAATGAAATTACTATAAGTTTAAGAAAAAAAACTTTAAAAACCCTACTTTTTGTATCTTATTTTGGAATTTCTTCTATCATATGAAAAAAAAAAAATTGAAGTATCCCTATTTCAAGAAACGTATTTTGTTAAGAAAAAAAGAAAATGATTGTACATATTGAAATATGTATTTTTGCACAGGTCTTTTGTTTTTTTTTTTTTGTTTTTATTTTTTTTTTCCTTTATATCCAGTTTTGGTACAATGGAGATCATCTAATATTTATTTGTTAATAAAAAAAGAATACCTTTATGATTTGAAGTGATTCACTGCCAAGCCTATATTCTGACATGCCTAAGTGTACCCGTTTTAAGGGATTCCTCCATTTTGCGAGGTCTGGGTTCTGTTTCTCGGTGTCTGTTAGTTTATTAGTTGCCTAAATCGGCGAGTTTAAGCTGTAGCTAAGGGGATATATATGGGTTTTTTTTTTTTCTCTTTTCTTTTTTTTTCCTTTGGAAAATTTTGTTCTATACCTGTGTGTGCAAAAACGAGGGCACATATGTGCTTGCGTGTGATTTATAGACTAAATAGACCTAAAAACTACAGAGGAAAATGAAAAGTGCCTGGTTCTAGTTTCCAAGCTGTACTCTTTAGCTTTTCCTTAACACTTGAATGTTCAGTTGTGTTTTTTTTTTTTTTTTTTTTAATTAGAGCTTGTTTTTATTTTACTTTTTAAAAAAATAATAAAAATAGCAGCAGTTTCTAAAATTTGTACTAAAGGCAATGCGATAGAACTACAACAGCATTTTTTTTTTCTTTAAAGACGCCCATCTTGCCGAAGGGACCAGACTGGCCTCTCTGGCACTGGGTTTAAATTTGGTTGCTTCATTTTGTTCCCCCCCCTTAACCTGTGATGACGCAGGTACTTGACGTCAAAGGTTGGCGACCAACTTGTATGTATAGCGTAGCTATTAGGAGAAAAAAAAAAGTGGTTTATTTAATAGAGAACTGCATTACTGATTCAAAAATTAAAATGTAAAAATATTTTTTATAAAAAAAAATTAGATAAAAAAAAAAAAAAGCCAGATACCTCGTGGAAACTGAATCTTTACCAGAATTCCAAATGGAATGTCGTGATTTTAACGATGTCTTCCTCAGAGTTCCCTTTGCCAAGGAATTTTTTCTGGTCCCTTTGGCCTCACTTTTTGTATATTATGAAATGACCGTCACCTCGAAACATGGGGGGCAGTCATCTTGTGAGCTGGTTCCATACGTGTGAGAATGTATATCTCTAGACCAGCGATTATCACTGGAGGGCTTTAATGACTTAAATTTTATTAATTTGGACAGTGAATATTCATGTAATAAAAAATCCTCTAAGGCGTTAGGTAGCATTCTCCTCAACAAGGATTTCTCTCACAAAATGGCTGCATTCTTTGCTTGTGTGGGTGATGGGCTGTCCTTACATAAGGCGGGGGAGCACTGCTTCAGTCCTAGTAGGCCGCAATCCTCACATGTCAACTAACCTCCTAAAAAATATTAGTTGTCTGGCGATTTTCGACTTCTATACTGTGAATCATTAATATTAAACTTCTGACCTTTGTTACCATTCACGTCTGAGCATTTTGTCGCACGTAACCAGAAGAATCATGTTGTTTTCAATGGTTACATTAGCTTTCGAACGTTGCGTAATATGGAACGTCACGCTGATTGCTCGAAAAATACATGAGCTTTTTTTTCAGGTGGACTAGCATGGGGTTTTTTTTGGTTGTTTTTTTTTTTTTTAGGCACTCCAATAATAAGTCTATGGGGCCAAAAACACGTGATCCTGTCCTGAAGAAGCTCCTGTGTAGTGATATAGGTTGATAAAGACACAAGTCTATCTAGTTCAACAAATATAAAAAAAAAAAATGGAATGAATAAGAAAACCTCCAAATACAGAACCCAAAATTTACAATTTATCCAGAGGAAGGAAAAAATGCATGATCCAGTTTGCTCTATTGGGGGGGGGGGGGGGGATAAATGCCTTCCTGCTCCCCCCAAAAGTGTCCTCTAATCCCCAAAGCTCCTCAAACGTGAATAAACACAAAAGCTTCAATCACCTAAATAAGCTATGGGGCCACCACCCAGCCAATATTTTACCAGCTGGGCCTGGTAAAAATGAAATTCATTGCTAATATAGGCCTTCCCTGGGTTACGAACAAGATAGGGACTGTAGGTTTGTTCTTAAGTTGAATTTGTAAGTCTGAACAGGTACATTTACTAAGTGTAGCTCCAGCCAAAATCATTTTTAAGTTTTTTGGATAGCATAGGGAAGGGTTAACACCCCTGTACCATTGTTTTTGCAGTCTGTACCCCCGTTCAAAAGATTTTCCCTCACTTTCTGTCCCTATGACAACTGGATTTTGAAAATTTTGGGTTGCTGTGGAAACAAGGATTGGTGATAAAGCTTCAGTGAAGACACCTATTTCCCATGAGAACTCTTCCAGGAGTGAATTTCCCTTCCTAGGGGGAGATTTCCTCTCCCTTCCTGTTTCCCGCAGTTTGTAAGTAGGATTCGGATGCAAGTCGGATTTTTGTAAGCCAGGGACCGCCATACAGGAAAGATTGCAGGGTTGAGTGACTCAAGTATTAATGGCATTAGATCAGTCCAAAAACCAGGCATCTAGCATTTTCAGATGTCCCCAATAGCAGCCTACATCACTTATTATTAAAGGATTATTTTACTAAAGTCTTCTTTTTCTTTCTCTATTGGGGGCCCAGGAATTCAGATACAGTAGTTGTTTGCTAGTGGCCAAAACTTCTGTAGGAGGCGGTATAACCCGACTATCTAAATTGCAGTGTTCTTCAATTGACTCCTAAGAAACAAAAAATGTTTTAGGGTGGAGGATTACTCAAAGGTTTTTTTTTTTTATTATTTTGTTTTTAGGATGGAGGAACCACTGTGTTTGGTTACACTCACACTTGAGTGTCGGCATCCCTAGTCGGGTTTTTTTTTACGTTTATACATGCGCCTTTTCAGGGTTGTGTTGTTTTTTTGTTTGTTTTTTTTTGTTTTTTTTGCTTTAGCCAGTGGAATGCTAGTTTCTTGATGACGAAAGAGGCGCAAAATTATTTTTCTGGCCACTACCATTGAGGTTTATTGGGGCCAAAAACACATTATGCCCCAAAGAAGCCTCTGTACCCTTTCTAAGCATTGGGTGGCAGCCCATTACATACATGGGAACAGGCATCAAAGAATAACACGGAAATCTGAGTGTCGAGCATTAAAACGCTTCTGGAAAGGTGCTAAAAATTGCTCAGGTGTCAATGAGGCCTTAAAGGGTATTTCCACTTTTGCAGCCAAATTGGGCTAATACTGACTTTATATATTAAATGTCCCATTTCATATAGCAAAAAAAAAAAAAATTTAAAATGGGAGCATCTAAAAAAAAAAAGGTAAGCTTCATTCTAATCTCTCCAGCAAGGAAAAATCCTAGGTAGTTTTCTTATTCAAGCTCATGTGAAACAGGCCTAAGAGCAGTGTGAACAGCAAGCTTTGACAAAGTATTTGCAGAGCTTTCTACAAGCTTTAAAAAGTACCATTCAGCTCCAGTTTGTCAATGTTGAACACAGATCTTAATGGGAGTGCTGATTGCCACTCTTAAGAAGCTACTAGCAGGCTTCAGCACTTCTTGAAGCTTGTTGAAAGTCTACTAAAGAGCGCTAGAAGCTTCCCTAAGGTGGCAATCAGCACTCCCCTTAGGATCTGTGTTCAACATTTACAAACTGGAGCTGAATTATACTTTAATGGCTTAGAGGTTGAAGCTGTCCCAAAAAGCTTGCTGAAAGTTTCATAAAAGCTTTGCTGTTCACACTAATGAGTTAAAAAAGGCCTTTATGAGGGAGTTGGGCAGCTGTGTTTGCCATAATTAACCATCTGTACTGTGCAGGCAGATCTTCATTATCACTTGTAACCAGATGTGAACACTGTCTGTCCTAACAAAGGGTTAAAGGTTTTGGGGCGGGGCTTTTTGCATTGTATGTTAAGGACAGACTTGGGATAGACTCCCTCTAACGCTAGGTTCACACTATATGTGGGTGCAGAACAGCGTGTAATTGCATGCTTTTCCACACCCACCTAAAACATGTGCCGCTGTTAATGTGGGGGGGCACCATTTATTCTCAAAGGCATTCCCTGCACTGTAACTCGCAACATATAGCACTATGTGTTTTCCCTGCGGCTGCAATTCTGAAAAAGCTGCAGGGACCTTTTCTCTGTGTTTTTCGTAGGTACAGCGGCCCATTCAAATGAATGGGTTGCTGTGCCGTATAAATGTGACCACAGGGAGACCCCAATAGTGTGAACCTAGCCAAAAATGTTAAAAAAAAAAAAAAAAACCTTGCATTTAAGACTTTTCTAAATCACTGAGGTGCATGAAAACTGCCCATAAAACGCTGAGCGCTTTTGCGGCGTTTTTCAGGTGCTTTTCATTCGCTTTTATAGGCTCCCATTCATTTTGTGATGGAGTGGGGAGTTTTTGAGGTGCTTTTTTTTTTTTTTTTGCTGCTTGCAGGATTTTTTTCACCGCCCCAGTGTGAAAGCATTTATTGATTTTAATGGGAATAGGTTTTCATGAGCTTTTCAGGTGCTTATAAAGCGCTTGAAAAAGCACCTCGGTGTGAAAAGGGCTCTTAAGGCTGTGCTCACACTTATGAGATGCGGGAAACACCCATGCGATCCAATTCCAGTGTGGACCAGAAAAGGGTCCAGCGCCATTTTAGTGCGAATGTGATGCGATTTGAATTCACATGGGGTGTGCACGGCAATGCGGTGCGAATTACATGCGATGTCTGGCATCACATAAGTGTGAACCCAGCCTAATGCCTCGTACACACGCAACAATTATCGGCCGACCGATCGTCCGACTTTTGTCCAGAGTTGTGTTTTGTTGGTTGGAATGTGCCTAGACTGCACACGAATTTTCTCGGCCAACAAAAATCTACTTGTTGGTTTACTTTCCGTGTGTTTTTTCTTCTCTGAGCATGCCCAGTCTTGCTCATCAGATTTTTGTCTGCCGAAATCTGTACTGACTGACGGAAAATCGGCCGTTGTGTTGACGGCCAACAAAATTTTATAGCCTGCACACCAGATTTTTTTCGGCCGAAAAGTCGGAGTCGGTTGTCGGAAGCATCATACTAACAAGCCGAAAATCGGCCGATCGGACGTTGGCCGAAAATTCCCGGCCAATAATCGATGCCTGTGTACGAGGCATGAGACTGTGTGATAGGGAACACATAGTTTTCTCAAATTTAAGTGCAGAAGTGGAAGTACACTTTATTGTTGGGGTTTTCCTATTTTGAGAACACCCTTATTTGTTTTTCTGGAGTCATCTGAACAGGAAGTCAGAGGAAATGTCACCAATGAGGGTCACAGACGGCAATAAAGGTTCTAACCCATCCTCACACAAATCACATATATATATATATATATATATATATATAATATATTCTAGTCTGGCCCATATGCGGCCCTCAAGGACTGAAGCGGTGACGCCCCGCTGTGACGGGTCAGGGTGGAGGCCGATAGATGGACCTGAAAGCCCATCGATTTAGAAGATGACAGCGTAGGATGACGTTATGTACAAGCTTTGCATTACAGGATAACACAAGCACTACAGGTTGTCAATGTGAATGTAGTTCTTGGAAAGCAAACTCGCTCTTGTCTATTTTTCTTCTCTGTACAATGTGTGAATAGTTTGATAATTTGTACACATAATCAGGAGCATCTGATCAGCTGGACTTTTGGCTGCTGTTTAGCTCATGAACAAATGTCATGGGATAGAAAAAAAAAAAAAAAATTACTTTGGATATTTAAAAGAAAAAAAAATATATAGTTATTTGTTTTGTAACAAGTTTATGTAAATAAAATAATTTATACTATTTATAAGAAAACAAAATTGTGCTTTGCTTTATGAGAGGATATCTAGTTTGTTGAACAAACGTGTTACTTAAATAAGGCAATAAATGTAGGAATGTTTAATAAATGACGCCATCATTGATTATTGGTGACGGGAGGGCGGTGGACATTGCGGGGAAATAAAAGACGGTCTCGGGGGTTTATAGCAGATTTCCAGCTTTGCACAGTGGGACAGGCTCCTCTCCTGGACTAAATTTGCTTACTCACTGCACACTGTGAGCTGTTCACAATGTGCCTTAGGCCTCTTTCACACGGGCGTACTGCCCGACGGAGTCCGTTCTGCTCAGTGGGGGATCGATCTGCCAAACCCCGCTGAGCAGGCGGATGACAGCTCCGTCTCCACTGTATGCAGAGATGGAGCTGTCAGATCCCCGCTCTCCTCTATGGGAGATCGGATGAGAACAGACCGCCTGTCCGCTCTCATCCGATCCTCCAGACGGATGGAAAATAGGGTTTACATCCGTCCGGATTTCACGGACAAAATCGGATCGGATAGCAGTGGGTTTCAGCGGAGATGTCACCGCTGACATCCACTGCCCCATAGGGATGCATGGAGCATCCGATCCGGTCCGCCTAAAAAACTAACAGGCGGATTGGATCGCCCATATGAAAGGGGTCTTAGAAGTTGCAGCAAGTCGGAGTCTCATTTCCTGGCTGGAGGTCATTCAACATCAATTAGGTCTTTCCTTCTTAGCCTGACCATCTGCGGCCCATCCCTTTTTGATTTCAGTACTTTTAATCATGGAGGGTCGGCATCACGTGTGGGCGTTACCTAGGGTGGTCTGCTTGCAGATATAGCCTGGCTAGAGACACCCACTCCTCCAGACTGACATCCACCAATCGGGACATCTTTATATTTATTTGTATGCATGTGTATAGCCTTCCTTTCTGTTGGGGACAGGGAGTGCAACATACCTGATGGGACACAATATCAGACACATGTAGTATTCTTCACCGTCCCATCCCCACACACACACAGTTTTGGTGGTGTTGCACTTTAACCAGTTTTGGACCAGAAAACTTTTCCCCCTTAATGACCAGCCCATTTTTTGCGATTCGGCACTTAACTGACAATTGCACGGTTGTGCGACGCTGTACCTAAATAAAATTGATGTCCTTTTTTTCCCCACAAACAGAGCTTTCTTTTGGTGGTATTTTATCACCTCTGCAGTTTTTATTTTTTGCGCTATAAACAAAAAAAATTTAGCTTTCTACTATAACATTCCCAATAAAAAAAAAAAAAATGTATCTAATTTTTTTCATCATTTTAGGCCAATTTGTTTTCTGCTACATATTATTAGTAAAAAAGGATCCCAATAAGTGTATATTGATTTGCACAAAAGTTATCACGTCTACAAACTAGGGGAAAGATTTGTAAATTTTTTTTTCTTAGTAATGGCGGTGATTTTTTTACGGAGACTGCAACATTGCGGCGGACAGATCGGACACCTAACTGCCATTTTTTACACTTTTGGGGGGGACCAGTGACAATACTACAGTAATCGGTGCTAAAAATATGCACTTTTACTGTACTAATGACACTGGCAAGGAAGGAGTTAACACCAGGAGCGATCAAAGGGTAAAATGTGTCCCTAGGGGGTGCTTTCTAACTGTGGAGGATGGGCTTGCTGCATGAACACAGAGACCTGTGCTCCTAAATGGGAGGGACACAGGATCCCTGTGTTCATCACTGGCAGAACAGCCGTCTGCCTATTTTACAACAGCAGACCGTCGTTCTGCCTTCGTAAGGAGCGATCGCGCCCGCCGCACCTGCTAATAAGCTTCCCCTGTGGCAAATGGAAGGCGCACGCGCGCCCCTACTAGCTGTCCCATTAAAAGTGCGGCAGGTGGTCATTAAGTGGTTAAATTACAACTTTCATGGCGGCTGCTACGGCTGACCTCTGAAAATGCTAGCTGCCCAGCTCTTATACTGACCATCTTGTACTTTAGCCTCCAAGTTAGAACAAAAATGCAGGTCAGGCAAGTAAGTTATTGGGGGAAAAGAAACGGCATAAAAGCCAGGTAGGTAGCATTTTCAGAAGAAATCTGCTATGACAGCCTGTCTGGTTGTCATTACAAGTTCTCTTTCTATTCCTGAGAGAACAATGGAGACAGCCATTACTGATGATCTATTGAATAATGCTAGTTGCCTGGCTGCCACTGACACGCTGTCCTCAAGTCAGCAGTGAGGTAATGAATATATTGATTAGTACAGTTGGAGAAATGGGAGAACTTCTGTGTCTTTGTTCTGGATTAGTGACTCAAACTATAAAATTTTGGAGAAATTAAATGGATTGGACAGCTGCACACCCATAGGATGCATAGAAGACAGTTGTGTGCATCATATGGGTGTGCAGCTGTCCAAACCTTTTCCCTTTCCATATGTATCTGCAGCAGTGACAGAACGTTCACCCCATACCATAGGCTTGGGAGTAGACACCACAGCTGTGTGCATTCACCTGGAGCAGCAGGACTTTTATAAAATTCGGGGATCCGGATGACAGCCATGCAAGACGGTAAGAAATAACAAATGATGGCCTCTACATCTCTCAGGAAAGGTTTCCTTTAACCATTCAATCTCCAGAAGCTTTTACCCCTTCATGACCAGGCCATTTTTTTGCAATTCGGTGCAGTGCTACATTACCTGGCAATTGCCCGGTCATCCAAGACTGTACCTAAATTAAATTCATATCTTTTTTTTTTTTTTCTTCACACAAATAGAGCTTTCTTTTGGTGGTATTTGGTCACCTCTGGGTTTTTTTTATTATATAAACAAAAAAAGACTGTGGGTTTTGAAAAGAAAAAAAAAAATAAATTATATTTTGTTATAAAACGTATTCAATAACAAAAATAAAATCAAAAGATCAGATTTCTTCAAAAATTTGTGCTATGTTTGGCAAACTAAGAGAAGGAAAAAGTGTATATAATGCGTGAAAGTTAATGCAGCTACAAACTATGGTATATACTGGAATTTACACAGCTATAGACTCTATACTGTAATGGTGGTGATCAGCAACTTATAGGGGGACTGTGTGACTGTCTTCAATCTGTTATTCAGGATTTGTGTCAGCTGCTGATATATTGAGGGTTTCCGCATCGCATATGTGTAACCCGGGACTAATACAGTGATCAGATATACTGTACACTGTACTAATGACACTGGCTGGGAAGGGGTTAACATTTAGGGAGAATCAAGGGGGTTAACTGTGTGCCTAAACAGTGTAATGTCCTGCTTTTACTTACAGATCTGGCTGTTTTTTTCTTCCCTGCTCTGCTTGAGTTTGTAAACCCAGAACTCTATTCTGTGATTGACCACAGTGGATCAGCAGGTCCACAGCTAAAAACCATTGGCTGTGACCTGCTGACAAAATCGCACTGTAGCAAGTGACAGCACGGGTTAGCAATCCAAACCCGGAAGAAGTTGGAAGACGGACATGTACGTGATCCAGCGCCCACTGCAACTGTCCTGCAGTGCCAAGCAGTTAAAGTGCATATCTAGGCAACATAAATATATATATTATTTATTTTTTTTTCTTTTTTGATAAATTGGTGAGGGGTTAGAGCAGGGAACCTCAAACTACTGCCCTCCAGCTGTCGCAGAACTACACATCCCATGAGGCATTGTAAAACTCTGACATTCACAGACATGACTAGGCATGATGGGAATTGTAGTTCCTGAACAACTAGAGGACCATAGTTTGAAGACCTTTGGGTTAGAGCCTCTCCCAAACTTTGTTGTGCCTCGGTTTAGATTTATCCTTTTTTTTTAGCTTAATAAAATCAAAAGATCAGATTTCTTCAAAAATTTGTGCTATGTTTGGTAAACTAAGAAAAGGAAAAAGTGTATATAATGCGTGAAAGTTAATGCAGCTACAAACTATGGTATATACTGGAATTTACACAGCTATAGACTCTATACTGTAATGGTGGTGATCAGCAACTTATAGGGGGACTGTGATGGGCAATCTGGCGCTCGTTGGGAGGTACACTAACTGACTGACTATGTTAGTGACACTAAGTGGACTAATGATGGTAATATACTGCGCCAACCTCAATATATCCACAGACAATATCAGCAGCTGACACAAATCCTGAATAACAGATTGAAGACAGCAAATAATAGGTGCAGCGCTTATATAAATGATAAATAGTCCTTATAATAGAGTCCACAGACAAGGGTGAGTACAGAGATCAGTGAACAACATGTCCCTCATTACAAAGGTCAGTCCGTTTCATGCACAGATTCATAAGCCCAGAAGAGTCCACATACAATTCACCTCCCAGTCCTTGGTCACTAGCCTGATGTTAAACAGTACCAGACAAAATCACCAGATGAAAAATGCTCTTCATATGGTAGGCAGCTGGCTTAATAACCAGAAAGATGGCCGGGGCGTCCTCTGGTGGTGTCGAGCGTCACAAGCGCCTCCTACGTGTTTCGTCATCATTAGACGTCGTCAGGGGGGTGTGAAAGTTAATTCATCTACAAACTATGGTATATACTGGAATTTACACAGCTATAGACTCTATACTGTAATGGTGTAATCAGCAACTTATAGGGGGACTGTGATGGGCAATCTGGCGCTCGTTGGGAGGTACGCTGACTGACTGACACTGACTATGTTAGTGACACTAGGTGGACTGCTCTGCAAATCACATGCGGTGTCTGTGCGTTGCAAAGTCAGCCATACAGATTTTATGGCTGAATTTGCATCGCATTTGGACCAAAGTTGCACAGGAACCAAAATTGGATCACATGGGTATTCACACCTATGCAATCCGATTTATGTCTGAAATTACAGTTCGCACTGCGATATGCGAACTGATCTGGGGAAGTCGTTAACGTCATATTGACATCCCTAGCGATTCGCATATAGCAGTGTGAACTGCCTGCGACAAAAATCCAGTTATTGTAACAGTGGACCATGTCTGTGTAATATGTTTGGAAATGATGTCTTATAGTCTCCGCTGGTAGCCTATGTGACAGTGAATGCAGGTGCACATATATCGCAGTGCGAACTGTCATTTCAGACAAAAATCCAGTTCATTCATTGGCAGACGCAGCTCCATATCTTCTTGACCATTGGGACGTCCCAAAGCAGTATTTGCATGAGGGGTGGGAAAAAACGCAAAGAAAGAATGTAATTCCCCAAAGAGTACACTTAGCCAACCAGGTAACATGGAGCTCAACCAGGAACAACCGGAGCTCACCTAAAAACAACATACACCCTCAAAGAGAATGGTTTCACTCTAAAACCTTGCAGCCAAAAGAGGCATCCGAGGATGCCAACACATCCACCTTGTAGAATTTTGTGAACATGTGCACTGATGACCAAGTTGCCGCCTTGCAAAATTGCATCACTGATGCCTGATGGCGAAAAGCCCAAGAGGCACTCAGCGCCCTAGTAGAATGTGCCTTCACAAGGAAAGGAGGAACCTGACCCTTTAGCGAATAAGCCTGAACCACCGTCTGCCTGATCCATCTGGATATGGTGGTAGAAGCTGCCAATCCTTTTCAAGGTCCTTCGGTGAGGACAAAGAGTCTGATTTCCTGAAAGATTCAGTAGCCACCAGGTAAACTCTAATTGCCCAAACCACATCCAAAGAATGCAAAGCAATTTCCTTGGGATGCTTGGGCTTAGGACAGAGTGAAGGCTGAAATTCAGATGAAAATCAGAAACTACCTTAGAAAGGAACGACTGATGAGGTCAAAGTACCACTTTATCCCTTCAAACCACCAGATAAGGTGAACGTAAGGCTGCCAATTCAGATACTCTGCGAGCAGAAGTAATGGCCACCAAAAAGGCTACTTTCTGTGACAGTGTAAGCAGAGGAATCTCCCTAATGTTTTTAAAAGGAGGTTTTTGAAGAACAGATAAAATGATAAAACCAATTTAAGGTCCCACGGAGGTAGCGGGGATTGTCTCGGAGGAGCCATATGGCAAACCCCTTGTATAAAAGTGCAAATCAAGGCATGCGTAGCTAAATGACTTTGGAAAAACACAGCCAAGGCTGACACTTGGCCTTTGATGGTGTCCAAAGCCAACCGCTGTTCGACCCCTTTTTAAAGAAAGGTCAATATCCTAGCCACCGTAAACAGGTGAGGATGCACCTTCAGCGATTCACACCATGAGATGTACGAGTTCCACGTAAGATGATAAATCTTCCTGGAAGTAGACTTCCTGGCCTTAAAAAGTGTAGGAATCACAGAATCAGAAAGACCTCTGTCCTTCAATACTTGGCTTTCAATAGCCACACCGTTAAAGCTAGCGACTGTAAAGCAGGATGGAAGATCGGTCCTTGAGACAGCAGATCTTCCCTAAGAGGAAGTCTCCAAGGAGCATCGGCGACGAACCCTACCAGATCTGCGTACCAAGACCTGCAAGGCCAGTCTAGGGCCACCGGAATCCCTTCCACCTCTATTCTGCGCAGAAACCGCGGCTTGAGTTTCAGCGGGAGGGAATGCATAGATCAGCCGATACTGACCCCAGGGAGCCACCAGTGCGTCTGTGGCATCGGCCAGAGGATCCCTCGATCTGGCTACAAACCTCTTGAACCTTCTTGTTGAGTCGAGAAGCAAACAGGTCGACATCGGGGGTCCCCCACGGGACACACAGGAGGTGAAACATCTCCGGTTGCAGGGATCACTCCTTCTGATCCAGCATCTGACTACTCCGATAATCCGCTTGCATGTTTTCCACACCTGGTATGTGTACTGCAGAAAGAGCTGGAACACACTTTTCTGCCCATTCCAGGATCTCGGTCACCTCCCAGGCTGCCAAGACACTCTTGGTGCCCCCTTGATGATTGAAGTAAGCAACTGCCGTGGCATTGTCCGATTGAATCCAAACTGTACAATCCTGTAAACAAGTTGTCCAGTGACTCAGGCAAAGCTTTATCGCTCTGAGCTCCAGGATATTGATCCCAAGTCTGGACTTTTCTACTGTCCAGGTCTCCTGGACGCAGAGCTTCTCCAGGGGTCCTGAAACCGCATCCGCAAAGGGGTAACGCCTTTTAAAGCGCTTAGGCATCACTAACATTTGTTTAATGTGCCCCCACTGTTCATTAACAATGTTGTCAAAAAGTTCCAGACAGGGAAACACCTTGCCTGACTTCCGGCATTTGCGGGTACAAAAAGACACCTACGTCCCTGACGCTGTAGACTCATCCGCCATTTTTAAGGTTTCCTGCACCAACACTATAAGTGCCTCTACCAGCGCGCTTTCCAATACGGCAGCCAATGAGGAAATGTCCTCCTCGCCATCAGAATGCGAAGACACAGATGCACCAGGATGGTATGCGTCAGCGGCGGCCACATCTACCTCAGAATCTGAGGATACTACAGAGGGAGGTGAAGGCAAAGAGCGCTTTCAGGTAGTGTCATTTTTTTAAAACGAAATCCACTTTTGACACCAGGTTTTCCAAAACTGCTGTAAAAGCAGACAGGGGCTGCGACCCGGAGGGTCCTGCATCCGCACTGAGGGGGTCTGTAGGCAAGAATCAGTGTAACTTTAAGAAAAGTCGCAAACAATGCAATCCACACCACTGCACTAGCAGTTCCACAAGTCCCAGCCCCTAACACAGCCTACAGAGGGTGAGTGAGGAATACCTACAGGGACCCTAGGAACATACCACCAAAACGGTCTGGAGGCTTCAGGAACCTTCTGTGCAGAGAATAGAAACCCCACCAGGACAAAACTCCCCCCACCGCAGAAAAATACATCTGCCCACCCGCCCAGAGGCAAGAACCTGCTTGTGGGGGGAGGGGACAGCCAAGGGGGGCCTGGTATCACCAAGAGTCCAGGGGAACTGAGGCATATCTGAGAGTCCGACTTTCCCAGGGAGGAGGCCCACATTCACCCCGAGACAGCCATAGAATTGGGGGGAACACTTACCATACCACGGCATCAGGTGGGCGCCACTTTGAACAGACTACCTCTCCACTCGGGATGGGGTGCTGACGGCCAGGGGGGGTACACTGCAACTCAGGGCATCCCAGGTCTTGTGCGTGCTGGGGAGGCGTTTCACTTGTGGGCCCGCCCCCCATCCATCGGGGCTCTGTCGTGGCGAGGCCTAGTGATGGACTATAACCTGCTTACACTCGCAGGCCAGGCTGGGGGGATCTTAAGGATCTAGGATATCCAGTCCGAAACCCAGCCGGCTGTTGCTTGTAGTCAGGAACACGAATTAAAAAATAAAGTCTTACAAAAAAAGATTCCCAAAAACAAACAGCTAAGACCGAAGTCCCAGCATTGAACTAGGTCCTACTCCTGAACTAGACCGAAACAAACTGAGGGCTATAGCAGAATGTGTGGGTGTATGCTTGCAGGGACTGCCCCATAGGCATGGTTAAGTGTTTTCCTGGCGTGTGTCCTGCTCCTGTAGGGGGCAGCATAACTCAATGGTCAAGAAGATATGAAGCTGCGTCTGTCAATGAATGATGGAGAAATGGGAATCTGTCCTGAGACATGCCATGCATGCAGGGAGGAAGAGTCTGCAAGGAGACCACAGGAGATCAACAGCACTAAAATGCAACAAAAAGGTAAAAAACGGATATTTAAAATAAAAAATAGTTTGATACAAACCTAATATAATTCTGTTTTGGTTTACAGCTTCAGTTGTGCACACGAAGGTTTAACCACTTGACCTCCAGACTATTTGCCCCCTTTCATGACCAGGCCATATTTCGCGATACGGCACTGCATTACTTTAACTAACAACTGCACAGTCATGCAAAGCTGTACATAGCGAGGCCTGCCCTGAGTTGAACCTGTCCTGTTAAACTGCTGTATGGTCTTGGCCACCATGCTGCTGCTCAGTTTCAGGGTCTTGGCAATCTTATAGCCTAGGGCCATCTTTATATAGACCAACACCAAATTGAACACACACACTCCCCGTTCACACCTGAGACCTTAATGAGTCACGACACCAGGGAGGGGAAAATGGATATTTAGGACCAATTTGGACATTTTCACTTAGGGGGTGTACTCGCTTTTGTTGCCAGCGATTTAGAAATTAATGGCTGTGTGTTGGGTTATTTTGAGGGGACAGCAAATTTACTGTTCTACTATAATGGTGTCCTGGGCCTCTGCCAGGTGCAGAAATTAAAATTTTAGGTCAAACCAACAAAATAGAAATCTTACTTTCTTTTAATTTGTTCTGTTACACGGGGAAAATAGTACATGCAATACTGTGTTCCATCTTCCTATGTGCAGTCTAAGGCTACCTGTGAGGTTGGATAGGGCATCCCCTTCCTCCATAACCCTTTAAAGGCATGGACACCAAAGTAACATCCACATGAATGGCAGGACCCAAAGTTTCCCAGCAGAACATTGCCTACAACATCACACTGGTTCCTTGTAACGCATCCTGGTGCCATTTCTTCCCCAGGTAAGTGACGCACACGCACCCAGCCATCCATATGATGTAAAAGAAAAACGTGATTCATGAGACCGAGCCAACTTCTTCCATTGCTCTGTAGTCTAGTTCTGATGTTCATGTGACCATTGTAGAACTGCGATGCCCATTTTTTTCTGCTTTCACAACATTAACTTCATGGACATAACATGTTCACTTGCTGCCTAACATATCCCACTAATTTTCATATGCCATTGTAATCATTTAATACCTTTACCTGTCAGTGGTCATAATGTTATGGCTGATCGGTGTATACAGCACTTAAAGTTTCCATCACTATCTTCACCCACTGGGAACTAAGAATAGAAACCCTGTGTAAGATCCTAAGCACTCTAGTCAGAGCTTACACAGGGCCAAGGATTCCCTGCTCATCCCATGTGATTGTGCTGGGCCAATCACAAAGCACAGTAATGTTACATGATGGAGAATGAACCAAATGTACCTTTATAGCTGGAAGTACTGGTTATATTCTTCACGCCTGGTATCTGAAAGAGGATCTGCTGGTGGGGAGGGGACAACAGTAAGTTACTTTTAATATTGCATTTACTTCTCCAAGGAGTAGGCCTAAGGCCCCTTTTACACGATTGGACCAATCAGCTCCACCTGTCCGTTTTTTCAGGCCACCCATTCTACTATAAGGGGAGGAAGATGTCAGTGGACATGTGTCCGTTGACAGCTATCTGCCATCCGATCCGACAAGATCCGCTGAAAACGGATGGATGGCGATACGTTTGCCATCCCTCCAGCCAGTGGGATCGGGTGAAAACAGACGGTCCATTTTCATCCGATCTTCCCATAGAGGAGAGCAGGACTCAGACAGGTCTGTCTATGCACAGTGAGCAGAGACGGACCAGTCATCCCCCTGCTCAACGTGGATCCAGTGAGTTATAGGTTAAAAGGCTAGTTATAGGTTGGGGTGGTTGCCCTTTGCTCTATAACTACAGCTGTTGGTAAATTTTTACCGTCTGATAACCCAACTCCAGCTTTTTGCTCATCACCCCCCACCCTCACGGTAAGAATATTTACTTCATAAAAAACCCTAATTCTAACATTTCAACTGGTCATGCGAGGAGCAGTGGATTTCTTCTGGGTTATCTTCTCTGGTGCTGGATGGTCCTCGAGGTAGTAATCCGTGCCCTCCATTGCAGCATTCTCCTGCATGTCCTGGCTGCAAGATGAAGAACACCCAGGAAACATGTCCAGAACACACTGAGATAACAGGTAGAGGGGAGCACTGAAGCATGCATGGGGTGCTGCAGTGGAAACATTTTCCCTCTCAACAGGATATTGTAAAGCATTTTTTTTTTTTTTTTGTGTTGCCAAAAATAGTGGATGTCCATGTTTTTGGGCTGTTGTGTTGCACAGGAGAGGATTAAAAGCCTAGTGCATTTCTGGCAGATCACTTTTTTTTTTTGCAGCATCTTTATGGGGATAAACAGGGACATCTTATATTGCAGAGATGTACTACATTTTTTTTGCCCAGCCATACACTTTAAAAGACGCATTTGACCAGAAAGTCAAGAATTGCACATGAACAAAACTAAACACTGAATTCGGATTTACATTTTTTATTTATTTTTTCGCTTTTTGTTTAGTTTTATACATCCTGGATTATTGACATAATGTAAAACTGTAAAAACTCTAAATACACATCTTCCATCATTCAGATAACTGAGCAGCGAGAAATTTATAGACAAACACGAAGGTCTTGACCATTTAATCCATTCACGCCAGCTAAAAGAGTGTTCTCACATGTTAATTACACGGGACAGCTTCTGCACTCTGTTCAGTAATAAATCTCCTTTCTTTATGGTCTCCTGATACTGCCAGTTCTTGCTGTCCGGCCTGGAAAATAGAATACAATATTACACTTCACATCCATGGTAAAGGGGTGTTATCCAAAACGTAAAAAAAAAAAAAAAAATAATATTGAACTATATAAAATATACAATTTAAATGAACAAAATAAAATGCAGATTATCACTCTAGATCAGGGATCCTCAAACTACGGCCCTCCAGCTGTTGCAGAACTACACATCCCATGAGGCATTGTAAAACTCTGACATTTACAGACATGACTAGGCATGATGGGAATTGTAGTTCCTGAACAACTGGAGGGCTATAGTTTGAAGACCCCTGATCTAGATAGTTCATTGATGTTTCCTATCTGTACCAGCAGGCAGTTACTGAATGTCTGCACCTGCAATCTGCTGATCACAGATGCATTGCTTTACAGGCGCCTAATAAAAAAAAAAAAAAAAAAAAAAAAATTAAATGCACATTTTTTACCTGCAAAAAAGAGATGTGCATTTATTTTTTAAAGGTTAACTTATCCTTTAACTATTTGCCGACCGCTTACTTTATATAAATATAGGCAGAGTGGCTCTCCCAGGCAAAGTCACGTATCGGTACATCACTTGCCTGGGAGGAGCTAGAGGGCGAGCGCCGCCGATCTCCCGCCCCCAGCGCGGGTGTCAGGTGGCTCCGATTGCCACCTGACACCCTTGATCTCTCCCTGCTGAGAGAAAAGGACGGAGGGCTGATGAACACAGGCGTCTGTCCTTCTGCTATATAGGGTCGCATATCTCTATGATCATATCAAAAGCCCAACCCCCCCCCCACAGTTAGAATCACTCCCCTAGGCTTACATTTAACCCCTTGATCACCAACAGTATTAACCTCTTCCCTGCCAGTGTCATTACAGTAACAGTGCATATTTAAAGCACCGATTACTGTAGTAATGTCACTGGTACTCCCAAAAGTGTCAAAAATGTCAGTCAGGGGTCCGATCTGTCCGCCGCAATGTCGTAGTCCCACAAAAAAACAATAAAAATGACAAATCTTTCCCATAGTTGGTAAACGCAATAACTTTTGCGCAAACCGATCAAAGCACGCTTATTGCGATTTTTATTACCAAAAATATGTAGCAGAAAACAAAATTAGCCTAAAATGTTAAATAATTTTTACATTTTTTTTTGGGAATGTTATATAGCAGAATGTGAAAATTATTGTTCTTTTTTCAAAATTGTCGCTCTTTTTTTGTTTATAGCGCAAAAAAAAAAAAAAAAAAAATATCGCACAGGTGATCAAATACCACCAAAAGAAAGCTATTAGTGGGAAAAAAGGACATCAATTTTATTTGAATACAGCGTCGCACGACCGCGCAATTGTCCGTTAAAAGTCACGCAGTGCCAAATCGCAAAATCATTAAGCAGGAAAATCTTCCGACTCAGAAGTGGTTAATACTGCAGAGACATTATTGCAAGGATTTTATGCGTGGGAATCTTACTTACAATCACATCCAGATATGCAATAATTGTGAATTTGGTCTTTTATGAGCACTACTTTAAATACAGTAGCGATTTTAACAGTAATTTTATAGAAGCAAGACGAAGGGGTTGAAATGGATACATCCATAGTGTAGCAGTTTAATAGAAGGTAGAGGGTTTTTTTGTGTAAAAAATTGATTACCCAATATTCATATTTGTTTACTAGAAGCTACTTGATTGGAGCTGTGATTGGAGCTGTGTTTTTGGAGGTTTTCTTTTGGGATATAAAAGCAGTTGAGTAATATCAAACTGTGCATCCTGTACCAGTAAAGCCTCATTCACATGGGGCATATCAATGTGTACCCTGTGTTTACCCGCACAGTAATGCACAGATGTTCTGTGCATCACCATGCAGACAGTCCCATAGTGGTTGCTCCCAATAGGACATCCATATGGGTGACAACCCCCCCCCCCCCCCCCCAAACTCACACTGTCTGAGTTAAGGCCATGTGCCCACACCCAATCAGATGTCATATTGAGAGCAGCGGTTGTGTATGTGGAACCGCTGCATTCCAATTGACATCAATGTGACTGCCTGCACACAGATGCAGGGAAACCCCTGTGCATGTAAACACGGCCCTCGCACAGGGTACGCATTGATGCGTCGCTTGTGAACAAGGCCTAAGGCTTGTCTCCCAACCCAACTAAGTAACATCTTTACATTTTAGCCCTCTTCACTTTGTATATAGTGGCTACAAAATTAGAGGAAGAGTTTTAACCCCTTGGCGCCGGCCGTACGCGAATATACGGCCTCTCTGCATCTGGTCCTCCGCACCGAGGGCCCGCATATTTGCATGAATTACTCCCAATACACCTGTGCCGAGAGCGCATGCGTTGCGTGCTCTCGGCACAATTACATTCCCCTTAACCAAAAGCTTTTCGGACCACCATGACAGCCAATCACGGCGGTCACGTGATCTTAAGCCACACCCCACCTCTCGGCATCATAAACCTCTTAAAGGGCCAGAAGGCGCCAGCACTAAGAAGTTAAATGTTTCGTAGCGCAGATAAGTGTTACACACAGGCTAACCTGTTGGTGATGCCAAGGTAGCAAATGAACACAGTCCTACAGAAGCCCTAAAAGTTAAAAATGATAAATCCATGGTACAGACCATTCTCCACAAGCGAAAAGGACCTCATTTATCAAGGTCCCAATTTCGGTGATTTCTATCCACCCCGTTACCCAACTTTATTCAAAGAAAGAACCTGGAGGTTGTGAGCAACAGAAGTTGTATGAATGAAGCTCAGTGTACTCCAGATTACCTGTTAGTTTCTACAATCCCGTTCACTTTATCTATTTTGCAGTGCAGTCTTCCAGCAGCAATAAACCTGGAGAGTTCCCTGCAAAGAAACAAAAGAAAACATTAAGTAAGCAGTAAAGGAGAACACATCCTCTGTTACCCAAAAAGTGGCCTTCCTACCCCTGTAGTGGTACTCACACTCGCTCTGGGCATCAAACTGGGCACACACAGGTGGTTTTACCAGAGTAATTGCCCCAAAAAAGCCTTGAGGTTTGCCCAAGATTATTTTTAGCGTTAACTACACATGTAGTATAGGGAATGTTCAGAGATCTGGAGCATTGTGCCATAATTTCTAATTAACCACTAAGACATGCTACTGTTCTCCCTATGTGTAGCAATGGCGAGCAATTATTCACAGTGTAATCACGGGAAAGAATACCCATTGTGTGCCCAGCTGCACACAGCATACCTCTGCAGCTATAGGAAAATAATTGTCAATCTAGTGACATCTTAAGGACACAAGGTGGAATTTGGCAACTGAAAGCACAGATTACAGTAAACTCCAGTGGGTAGGTCTTAAAAGAGGTGAGGTTTAGTACATGGCATACAATACACAGAGAGCCTGGGGGGGAATAGGAAAGGCTGCAAGTGGCAGGGTTAACAGCAGAAGCCTAAATCTCCACCAGTGCAGTTATTTGTGGCATATATAAGCCCAGCTCAGACCTGGACTGACCGTGATCACCAATGTGGAGATAATTTGGCCGTCAGCCCCCTCATGTAATAATGACATTACTCTCAGCCTGCTTGCAGCAAGTACACAAAGCACGGGCCTGTACACACATCACTATATGCAGAATACATTTTTCCAGCTTACCAGAGGTATATAAAAAAAAAAAAAAAGTGTACCGTAAATCCAGAAAGAGCTGTTATATTTTTAACAATTACCTTACAATGAATATATACTGTATATTCATATGTATATTTGTATGCAAAGGTATGCCTTGAAGTAATGTTTGCTTATGACGTATGGGTGTTGTGCCAGCTCTGGTGGATTCCTATGGTGTTTAATCTACTGTGGAGAGATCTGATGGACCATTTTTGGGGTACCTCTGCTAGAGTTTTATAGTCCAATTACATCCAAGACCTGTTTGTGTGGGAGTCATCTAAAAGGCGGCATTGCCCACTCTAATGTGGGGGTCAACAATGTCCAGTAAGCAGATTCACTTACACACTGTAGTGGTGTGAAACCATCTTCTATGCACTGGAGTTGGGACTCTCCTCTGGGCTTGGATTACTTCCATAAGGATCTTATATGATTTAGAGGTTTAGTTTTTATGATTTATTAAGCACTGCATTCGCATATAATATTTTGAGTTTGTGATTAACAAATATATGATGTGTGTGAGTGTGTGTCCGTCCAAGTGTGATGGTGTATCTTGTTTCAAACCCCTATCCTAAACCCATCATGCAAGACAGCAAAAACAAGGAACTCACTGATCTATGAACTCTACTCCAACCCCAAAGGCTTCTGCCATGTAACTGAGTGTGAGCGATCGGTAAGACTCCAAAAGCTGACTGTAGGCCTGGATCCTCATCTCTCGCACATAGTACCGGTAATGAGGAGCAAAGAGCCAGTCCTTCTTCATTTCCTGCTCCACAGCAGCTGCATCATGGGAAAACACAACTTTATTATACAGAAATTAATATTACATTTATATACAGAACAATGGCTTCAATAAGAAGTAGAAAATATTGATTTTATATACAGACATTACGAAGTATTTTAGATCTCTTCTTTGAAGGAGCTTTATAGCAATATTAAACCCAAAACCAAAAATGTAATTTGTGTATGTAAACCATATTGCAGCTAACCAATCATTAGCTGTGGTGACTCCATTAGTTTCCTTTAGTCTGTTTTCACTTGGTGATCTGGACAGTAACTGCCCTGTATTAGTAGCCCCCACTCTGGATGAAGGAGCACAGAGGGCACATTTGGACAGCAGAATTGTCAGTCGGGGGGGGGGGGTTGCGGAGTGCTAGATGGACTAGAAGATTTACATACACCAACAAGCTGAACTCCAGTTACACAAGCAGTCACAGCAACCGGGTTTGTTTTTTTTTGGGAATTTTTTTGCCCCCCCCCCCCCAATATAAAGGTTCTACTTGAATAAAAGCTGATTATTGAACGACCAGTCTATGGTAAATGGTTTAGCTCATTCTTCTAACCGATCCATGGAGAGCTTGTTCTGTTGCATAACTGACATACTGGCAAGATCACCACGTGAAAAATGAAAGAAAGCCTAAAAAAGAACACTAATGCAGTCATCACATGTAAGAATTGGTAAGCTGCATAATAATTAAGGTTTGCTTTAGGGTTTATTATTGCTTTAATAGCGATCCTAACAGACATGAGCAAGAGAAAAGCGCACTACAAAAAAGTGTCTGGCTTCGTAGGAGTTAAATAATTGTGGGTACCAGTACTACTTTAACCTTTCCTTGTTCTAACCAACCAAAAATAAAGATTAAAAACCTAATAAGTGAAAACCTGGCACCAAGAGGATCCTGCACAAACCACCCCAGAATCCTTTAAACCTGAATTCGATTTTGTAACTTTGCTAACAAAGTTAGAATATGGAAGTTGGGTTGGATCGCCATCATAAATAGGTCTATCAATAACAAATATATTCTATTAGATAAAGGACTTAAACTAAAAATTCAATTGGGTTTTATGTAAGCTAAATACATTCCAGGTGGATCAAAACAAAAAGGGTGTTAAAACGTTTTACAGATTGGCTGCTTTTAAAAAGCAAACAAACAGAACGTCTTTCCCTTGCCAGCTGCAATAAAATGTCCCTTGCTCTCTGTGTAGAAGCAGTGGTCTTCTCTACAGAGGTCCAACACATCCTGCACTAAGTCAGACCCATAACTCTGCAAATCTCATGCTTTCTGCTGATTGGTAAGGTAAAGGAATAATGTGACATTTGCCTGAAAACTAAGCCCTCCAGCGATGCAATGAAATCGCTGGAGGCAGCCTCCCATCTTCACACATCTTCCTTCTGGGTCTGCGGACTCCAGCTGTGTGATTGGCGGAGCAGTGATGACATCACACACGCACACGCACAGGGGGAGCCGTCATTCATGGCATGGGTGGCCGTTCCTTCAGAGCGCATGAGCCAATGATGTCACCAGCTGCATATAAATCTCCTAGACAGTGCACGTTTAGTAGATATTTACAGTACCTATAGGTAAGCCTTATTATAGGCTTACCTATAGGTACAGATTATGCCATTTAGTTTACTTCCTTTTTAATGTGCATTGTACAGAATGGTATCAAATTTGTATTAGCCATGAATAATCTCCGCCATTCCTAACTATCCTAGCTAGTTTTAAATCGATAAAAAATCAGTTTAATTTTTCTGTTTTCAATATGTACAGTAGTGCATAATAGGAGAATATCCTCTGGAAGATCTTACCAAGTGACTGGAAGAAGACGGAATAGCGGCACTCATATAATGAGAAGAGATACTGCCTGACTGTGGGCAAACTGTGCAACACTTCTAAGATTTCTGCTCCTTTGATGACCTGAAATAACACAGATCTAGTTACTTGTAATCATCACTGAGCTAGCGTCAAAGACACGGCAACTCTGTATATATTTCCTATGTCATGGAACTAAGCACAAAGAAAGAAATCGGACATTAATGGCCTGTTTACAACAGATGTGGTAGGATGATGCTGAGCTGCTTTTCCAACACCGCTCCACCACAAGACAATCAAAATGCATTGTCTCCTACCTGGCAGATTCCCACCACTGCAATGCGATGGTATGCGCAGAAATAAAGTAAAGCATGTACTACTTTTTTTCAGCACAGCGCGACACCATTCACCGCCTTGCACCGCACTGTGGCTAATAAATGTAATTAAATGTTACTGCCCGACATTTCAATAAGGCTCATTAAAAGAAAAAGGAAACAGTGCAATGTGCTGCCATTGGCACCCATTTTTTCCTACCACCACATCGTTGGGTGTCCATCAGCTGAATTCCCATTTACCTTCAGTCTGCACAGTAGTGCCAGAAAGACATGAGAATCGTCGCTGTCGTCACTTTCCGTACCTGATGACGAATTTTCCCACAAATCGCTCTGTTCTTCAAGTAACTCAGTTTTGCTGACGCTGTTTTCCAGTCGTCTAAAAGCGCTTTTGCGCAAAAAGAACGCTTTTTGGATGCCATGGTCGTTCTCAAATTTTCCAGGCACAAGGCACTGAAAAAGTCACTAGGTGAAATGGCATGATACAGTGTAATCCGTTAGGCTTACAACTTTATATCATGTAATTTATTGTACTTAGTTTTTAAATTGCCGCCAGTTCCATCCCCCTGCGTCGCAACGCTCGCAGGAAAGGGGAAGACAGGTGCCGTCATCAGCCGGGCACACAGCGGGAGGACGGTGGGGGAATAGCAGGTGAGTTTTAAAAAAGTAAAACAGATTTATATGCAATAGAATGTACCGCTTTTAGCACAGAAATCTGGACATAATCAGACCACCAGGGAGGTTAAGTGGAGTACTGAAGTAATGCTCTGTGATGTTCTCAGGACACTATATACAGCACCCTGCAAGCCCTCTGACCAGCCATAACCTGCCTGCAATGCGGAATGAAGCACAGAGACCCAGTGATTACATCATTGGGCCTAAAATAAAAAGTATGTAATGAAAATTATTTAAAAATGTAATCAGCATAATGTTGATGGAGGAATAATTAACCAAGGAAGGTCAAATATAAGCAGAATAAACTTCAGCTTGAACTGTAAAAGACAATCCTCGTGTTATTTCTTTCCTTGGTGTTCTCATTTCCCTGCCAAATCTACCAGGAAATACCAAAGATAGAGCTTCTAATAGCTGCTTAAATTCTGGTGTTAGACTGCTGAAGAACTCTACCAGAGCAGAAGTTGTCAAAATCCTGTGCACAGCAGGGTTAAGGAGCTCCTCAATGTACAGACAAATAATTTCACATAAACACAATGGTCCTGCAATTTAGCATTACTGTTATGTTTGCCTTCTGGGACATGACTGAGATCTGGGTAAGTGAACCTGTGATTTAAAATCTACTTCCAGTAGAAACCAGGCAGCACTTCACAGGGTCACCAAAGCGTATTTCCTAAAACTTGCTGTACAACTACCCATCTTCTTATTGTATCACCAATCAAAATCAAACTTAAAGGCATGTTTAAAACGAACTGGTGTCTGAGATCTTCATATTATGGACATTTTTATGTACGACTTTCCTTATACAAAAATCTGTGTTTTTGGGAATAGCTCCCCTGCATTACAAGAGGTGTTCCCAGATTGCAAACAATGTTTGGTAGATTGGTGCCTTACAGCAACCCCTGACTGAAAAAGAAGCATTCAGATGTATAGCTCCTGCTCAATACTTCAAGTGGAAGCTCACCACAATACTAAAATCTCTAAAATTGACTGGCATCAACAATCTAAAACTAACCTATCTAACCCCATAAAGAAAAAAATCGCTATACATAGCTTTTCTAAAGTCGGTCCAGTCTCCAGTGGCAGAAGCGAGTCAACAACGGCTGGGAAGGGACGTCACCCATAGTTACTGTGGGGCTTCCGTTGTTGGCTGCCTCTTCTGCACCCACCTCCATAGAGAAGCCGCCGCTGACAGTGCAGCGCAGGACTGGAGTGGTTTCAAAAAGGGTAAGTATAGTGATTTTTTTTCTTTATAGGGCTAGATAGGCTATTCTCCAGTTGTGGATGCAAGCGGATTCGATTTTAGTATTAAGGTAAACTTCTACTTTAATTTACAATTTTTACCAGTCATAACACCATCAGGAGGTTTATTTCAGCATCATTGTAGACCTTACCTTTTCTCTGAGATCAGGCCGGTCCAGTGCAATCATACTGACATAGACTGTATATGTAACAAACGTCTTGTAATCCATCAGCTCGTAGGATGTAAACGTGGAAACGGTGTCCAGGAAGAGCTCTGCTGCTTGTTTAAAGTCACGTATGGCCACACAGTACAGACCTTGATAAACCTTCAGACGATTCCTGCGATCCCAGTCACCACCTTCCTCTATGAGGCTTCACAGGCATGGAAAAAAAAAAAAAAATTACTCTCTCAAAGACAATATATACCATGTACAAGAGGAAGCCGATATTAGAGCTAGAGGTAGAGAATATTGGAGGGGAGGAAAAACTAGGTTATTTAAATAAGAACTTATTCTGAGTCCACATCTAGAAATAGAATCAGCCTCCAGGGCTGGGCCTACCTGCGAGCTTTCTCTGTGTTCCGTGTAATCAGGTCATTATCCATGTAAAACAAGCCAATCCTCAGCAAGTAAAACACAATATCTAAGCGATGGCCAAGAGCAACCGTCTTATCATAGGTCTTTCTGAATGCGGTCAGGGCCCCCTCCTGCAGAAAGAAGAATCAGAGTCACCTTGAAATGTGAGAAATCCATTGAAGATTCAAGCAGCCAGTAGCCTTTTTTTAAAAGGATTTAAAGCTCAACTCTATGCATGGAAAAAAAAAAAAAAAAAAAAAAAAAACACTTGTGCAGTTTCCCCTGCCCCTCGCCCACTGCAAAGCTTAAATACTTATTATATAGGATTTATTTAGTGCCGACAGTTTACGCAGGGCTTTACAACATGAGGGCAATACAATTTAATACAGTAGGAATCAGAGAGATCTGCTTGTTTAGTCTAGGAGTAGAAGAATAAAGGTGCAATACTTACCCAACTCCTCACTATGACAAGCTTCCTCTATGCCACCAGTCCCCCAATGCCTCTTCTCCAAAGCACTCCAACCTGTAATCATAGGCTCACCTCCCCACGCATAATCAGACAGACGCACAGCCCAGAACATTGAGGAGAAGAGAGTGTCAGCATGTGCCAGGGTAAGGAGTACAGTAGGCAATAAAGCCTCTCCCTCTACCCCCTAGAATTAACAAGCATTAAACCCTTACAGTGCATGTGTGGGGTGGGGGGGGGGGGGGGGGTCACTGCAGGGGTTTTAATTTCCCATCCCAAAGCTGAGCTTTAAATATATTGAATAATGCAATGTGATCCGTTTAACCATCTCAGCTCCGGAAAGTTTTACCCCCTTAATGACAAGGACATTTTTAGCGATTCGGCACTGTGTTAAACGAAAAAGTTTCGCGGTTGTGCGACGCTGTACCCTAATACAATTGATGTCCTTTTTTTTCTCCCACAAATAGAGCTTTCTTTGGTGGTATTTGATAACCTCTGCGGTTTTTAGATTTTTCACTATAAAACAAGAGCGACAATTTTGAAAAAAAAATAATTTTTTACTTTCTGATAAAACATTCCCAATAAAAAATTTTTTTAATTTTTTTATTAGTTTAGGCGAATTTGTATTCTGCTACATACTTTGGTAAAAAAAAATCCCAAAAAGCGTATTTTAATTGGTTTGCGCAAAGTTATAGCATTTAAAAACTACGGGATTGATTTTTGGACTTTTTTTTTTATTAGTAATGGCGGCGATCAGCGATTTTTAGCGGGACTGTGAAATTGCGGCGGACAGATCGGACCCTTAAGGAGTCGCTTAAGCCCTGCATTTATTACACGGCCGCACCTCCATCCCGCCTCCTCCGCCAGCTCTGCATATGTGCCTCCGTCCCTAATGTCTCGATGACGCGGCGGTGTCCTCCGTCCTACCTCAGCCCCGCCTCCTCTCAATCAGCTGTCCGCTCTCTGTTAATTTTTCCAAACCTCGAAAAATGTCTTCTGCGCATGCGCACGGACGACTCCTATCAGCTGTTTTGTGATGCTCTGTCACCGGAAGTGACGAGGTCCGATTTTTTTTTCACGGGTCCGACAAAATTTTACAACACTGGCCTGTACAGACGCACCGCCCGCCCCGCAGCTGACGTCACATCCAGGCGCGGCGGTGGTCCGTTACTGGGGAGTTCGGTGGCTGCACAAGGCAGGAAAAAGTATTGTAAAAAAAACTCGAGTGTAAAAAAAAATCGTTTCAAACTAATAAAAAAAAAAAAAAAAAAAATCAATAAATCGATTAAATCGATTTATCGCCCAGCCCTAATGCAAACCCCTTCAAATACATTTTTTTTTATGGTCATTTGCCATAAAATGCGATCTGATCCTCATCCAAGTCACAAGAAAAAAAAAAAAAAAAACACAATGTGCTTAAGCTGAAAGCACAGACAATTCTAATTTCTCCTGTCTTTATTGAACACCCGCATTGAACATTGACAGAGCTGAACCCATAGACTAATTACTTTATCGAAAGCTTATTCAGTCAGTCAGTAGTTTTCAAACCTGGAGTCCAATTAATGAAATGAGTTTGGAGGTGTGGTTTAGAGCTACTTTAAATTATAAAAGACACTTATACATTTTTAGATTGCTGTTCATAAGAAGCATCAGCTGATATGAACCATGCCTCTGAAGACATATGATCAGGAGTAGCTGATCTGCATATGAGTGTAAAGGGATACAAAGCAACCTTAAAGTGTTTAGGGATCCATCAATTGACAGACAAATCTATTAGTAGAGACAGTTTAGTACCATGGCTACCCTTCCTAGAATTGGGAGCCCAGCCAAGATAACTCCCAAAGCACAATGCAGAATATTTGTTGTTAAAGACATGAGAAATTAGAATTGTTTGTATGTTATCAGCTTAAGTACATTGCGTTTGTCTATTGTTGGGACCTCGATGAGTATCAGATCACATTTTATGGCAAACGACTGCAGAAAACCAGTTATTAAAACACAAAGAGTTCCCTTCACTGGAATTAAGGGGCCAAGACCAACTCCTGAAAAACAACCCCACACACCATAATCCGCCCTTCACCAAATTACTTGGACCAGTGCACAGAGCAAGTTCCATAAAGACATGGATGAGTGAGTTTGGAGTGGAGGAACTTGACTGGCCTGCACAAAGTCCTGACCTCAACCCAACAGAACGCCTTTGGGATGATTTTGTGTGGAGACTGCGAGCCAGGTCTTCTCATTAAACATCAGTGCCTGACCTCACAAATGCACTTCTGGAAGAATGGTCAAACATTCCCATAGACACACTCCTAAACCTAGTGGACAGCCTTCCCAGAAGAGTTGAAGCTGCAAAGGGTGGACCAACTCAATATTGAACCCTATGGACTTCGACTGGGATGCCATTAAAGTTCATGTGCGTGTAAAGGAAGGTGTCCCAATACTTTTGGTAATATAACATTGGAAATTTTGGGGGGTTGTTTTTCCTGAAACAGGAATACCAGATTTACTGCTGACGTGGTCATTTTTGGACTTTAATATGTTGATAGGAAACACATCAGGCTCATAGAAGTGGCTGCTCACCTTGTCACCAATCCTGCACAGGTACTCTGCCCGTGCCATCATGGCATCTCGAATCTCACTCTCGCCCAGGTTTTTCTCTGCATCCTCCAGTTGATCGTCCAGCCGCTTTAGCTCCTCTTCATTCGCCTTCTTCATCTTATTGAGCAGGTCCGTATCCACCTGCCACTCCAGGTGCTTGCAGAGACCCTCATAATAAGGAGCCATGTCTGGAAATAGGTAAGAAGACTATTTATTGGGTCCAGCCTATGAAATGTTATAATAACCGGTTACAGATACTTCCAGCACTCCAGACTGAAGGTAAACTATCAGAGAAACACAGAGGCTGTTTTTGCCAACTTCTTGTTAAAATGCTATATCTGCTCTGATTTCACTTACCAGGTACTTGCTTCATCTTAGCGACTAGGAGGATAAGGTAAGGGTTAGGGGGGAGTTCTGGGGGTGGGGTAAGGGGGTTTGATGCACTAGGGCTAGAGGTGGAGCTAGGCTTAGAAATGGTGGTTTAGGGTGTCCAGAAGGAGAATAAGGCGAGGGTAAGGGCTGGGGTGTAAGGGCTGGGGTGTAAGGGCTGGGGTGTAAGGGCTGGGGTGTAAGGGCTGGGGTGTAAGGGCTGGGGTGTAAGGGCAAAGCAATGAGTAGGGAGAAGGGTACAAAAAGCATCAGGACTGGGAGGGAAGGTAAGGGTTAGGGCTGGGGGAGGAGTGAGGCTTACGACTGCTGGGTTAGGGTGTCCTTCAAAAGAAGGGTAAGGAGAGCGTCAGGGTGGAGGCTGGTGGGACGAGGAGTAAGGAGAGCATCAGGGTGTGGGTTGGCGAGGAGCCGGTAAGTTGAGCGTTAGGGAAAGGATTGGCAAGGTGACCATCAGGATGTGGGGTGGCGAAAGGGAAGGGCAAGGTAAGCATCAGGACGAGGGATGGCGAGCATCAGGGTGAAGGTGGGGCAAGCATCAAGGCGAGTGTTGGTGAAGGGAAGTGTAAGGTGACCATCAAGGCGAGGGAAGAGTAAGGAGAGTGTCAGGGCGAGAGTTGGCAAAAGAGTAAAGTGAGTGTCAGGGTGGAGACGTCAGGGTGGGGGGAACAGTGAGGGTGAGGAGAGCAGTCAGGGCGGGGAGGGGAAGGTAAAGTGAGCATCAGGAGGAGATTAAGTGTTAGGGCAGGGCAAAATTTGGAGGAGTTAGGATGGGGGGGGGGGGAGAGAAGGGGGTAAGATTTGGAGGGGTTAGGATGAGGGAGGGTAAGGTAAGAGCTGTGGTAAGATTTGGGGGCTTAGGGTGGGGGAGGGCAAGGTAAAGTACCCCCCCCCCCCTGGTGGTCACCTCCACACAGACTAGTAGGGGGTTGTGCAGTAATTTGTAGCTCACACATGTGTTCCAAACCCCCCCCCCCCCCCCCTAGTATGGGAGCACACAGCCCCATAGACCCCCCCCCCTCCCATAGTATGGGAGCACAGAGCCCCATAGACCCCCCATAGTATGGGAGCACAGAGCCCCATAGACCCCCCATAGTATGGGAGCACAGAGCCCCATAGACCCCCCATAGTATGGGAGCACAGAGCCCCATAGACCCCCCATAGTATGGGAGCACAGAGCCCCATAGACCCCCCCCCTCCCATAGTATGGGAGCACAGAGCCCCATAGACCCCCCCCCTCCCATAGTATGGGAGCACAGAGCCCCATAGACCCCCCCCCTCCCATAGTATGGGAGCACAGAGCCCCATAGACCCCCCCCCCTCCCATAGTATGGGAGCACAGAGCCCCATAGACCCCCCCCCCTCCCATAGTATGGGAGCACAGAGCCCCATAGACCCCCCCCCCCTCCCATAGTATGGGAGCACAGAGCCCCATAGACCCCCCCCCCTCCCATAGTATGGGAGCACAGAGCCCCATAGACCCCCCCCCTCCCATAGTATGGGAGCACAGAGCCCCATAGACCCCCCCCCTCCCATAGTATGGGAGCACAGAGCCCCATAGACCCCCCCCCCTCCCATAGTATGGGAGCACAGAGCCCCATAGACCCCCCCCCCTCCCATAGTATGGGAGCACAGAGCCCCATAGACCCCCCCCCCCTCCCATAGTATGGGAGCACAGAGCCCCATAGACCCCCCCCCCCCTCCCATAGTATGGGAGCACAGAGCCCCATAGACCCCCCCCCCCTCCCATAGTATGGGAGCACAGAGCCCCATAGACCCCCCCCCCTCCCATAGTATGGGAGCACAGAGCCCCATAGACCCCCCCCCCTCCCATAGTATGGGAGCACAGAGCCCCATAGACCCCCCCCCCTCCCATAGTATGGGAGCACAGAGCCCCATAGACCCCCCCCCCCTCCCATAGTATGGGAGCACAGAGCCCCATAGACCCCCCCCCCCTCCCATAGTATGGGAGCACAGAGCCCCATAGACCCCCCCCCCCTCCCATAGTATGGGAGCACAGAGCCCCATAGACCCCCCCCCCTCCCATAGTATGGGAGCACAGAGCCCCATAGACCCCCCCCCCTCCCATAGTATGGGAGCACAGAGCCCCATAGACCCCCCCCCCTCCCATAGTATGGGAGCACAGAGCCCCATAGATTGTGAGGAGAGGGCCCCCTAGCAGTGAGTGAGCCCATGGTGGGGTGCAGGGTTTAGGCCCGCCCTCATTGTGGCCCTGTGTTGGTATTCAGGGTCCGGGCAGCGCTCTCTCCTACTCACTGTTGTCGGTGACGGCCTCCATGAGCTCGGCGCGGAGCCGCACATCGCTGCGGGTCTCTGGCAGGCCGAGCAGGAATTTGAGCTGGGCAATGCGGAGGTCGGGGTTCTTGGGCAGCCCCTCTTCTTCCAGGTTCTCTAGCGGCATCTCTGCGGCTCCGGGATATGCTCTGTCACCGCTTCCGCCGGATATCACCGCTAACAATGCGGCCCCCGCCGGCTACACCACAGCGACACCTACCGGCAGCGCCGGGGAACACGGCCTGGGTAGGGCTGCGCCACCTGTTGGCGGACGCTTGAAAGTGCATCTACGAGGATATAGCGTCGCCAACTAGGGCGGAAACTCGGCCTGTGACGCTAAACGTGCTGCAACACAGCGACATCTGCTGGCTAAAGGTGAGAATAGTCAAAACACGCACTGTGAGGGAGATTTACTAAAATTGGATAGCTCTGCAAAGTAACCAATCAGTGTTCAGGTTTTAATGCCAAAGCCTAATTGAACAAACTGAAGTTAGAAGCTGATTGGTTACCATGAACAGTGCATTAGTTTTAATAAATCTTCCCCACAGTGTCAATGAAGTGCATTCCGGGACAATCCCACAGAAGCAAAACTAAGGTATTTTTGTTTTTTTATGCATACACTCTAAAACTGCAAGTTAAAATGGCAAAAAAAATGTTTTCAGGGAGGGAGTAAGTGTCTGTGTCCCATTAGGGAGATTTCCCTTCACTTCCTGTCCCATAGCCAAAACAGGAAGTGAGAAGACATCCCTCCAAAGTGAGGGAATCTCTGTGTGTCACCAAAACTAGTGTCCCCATTGGAATATTTTCCCTTGATACCTATTCTGGTATGAACCCAAAATTTGAGGTTTTCATAGGTTTTTCAATATTGATAGTAAACAGGACAAATAGAGAGGGTTAATCTCCCTAACGGAGGCATCGACAGCAGTAAAACCTGATTGGAGTTCTAAACCCTCTCCACTCTCTACAAAACTAAAAAAAAAAAAAAATGTTGCCTTTAGTTATAGTTTAGGACTAAATTCTGGAGCATAAACAACGTTGCCCTTGCATGAATCTCCCTCCACACTGTGAAGGTATTTTTTCAGCTTTAAAAATAGTACATGCATGCACAATTGCAAAACTATGGGGTCTATCAATAAACATATGTCCATTTCCTATGATCGTCAGCTCCACCTAGAGGCCATAATGCAGTATTTTCCTAAAATACCCCAATCAGTGAAGTACTGCATTGGGGCCAATAGATGGAGCTGATAATCAAAGAAAATAAACAGACAAAATACGGGGATTGTCCTTGATGGCTGTGTGAATGCTGGAGACATCCAAACTAATTTTCTTTTTAGAAATAGACCCTTCTTTGTCTTGTGACTTATTAACCACTTAACCCCCGGAAGATTTTACCCCCTTCCTGACCAGGGGGTATTTTGCGATTCGGCACTGCGTGATTTTAACGGACAATTGCGCGGTCGTGCGATGCTGTACCTAAACGAATTTGGCGTCCTTTTTTTCCCACAAACAGAGCTTTCTTTTGGTGGTATTTGATCACCTTTTCGATTTTTTGATCATGCGCTATAAACAAAAAAAGAGCGTCAATTTTGCAAAAATAACAATATTTTTCACATTTTTTTATGAGATTCCCAAAAAAAAAAGCGTATTTTGATTGGTTCGGGCAAAAATTATTGCGTTTACTAACAAAGGGAAAAATTTTTGTAATTTTTGTTGTTTTTTTTTTTTTAACGCGTAATGGCGGCGATCTGCTTTTTTTTTTTTTTGGCGGGACTGCGACATTGGGGCGGACAGATCGGACCCTTGACTGACATTTTTGACACTTTTGGGGGTACCAGTGACATTTCTACAGTAATCAGTGCTATACATATGCATTGTTACTGTAAAAATGACACTGGCAGTGAAGGAGTTAACTGTATTGGAGAGGGAGGGGTTAAGTGTGTCCTAGGGGCGTGATTCTAACTGTGATTGGCTGTGGCTTGAGGTGTAGGAACAGTGATCAACGGTCCTACATAGTAGAACCGTGTGATCTCCATTCTTACACAGGGGAGAACTGACAGGCGGCTTTGTTTACATTAGCCGCCCGCCTTTCTCCCGCTGTCACGGACGATCGCGAGTGCCCGGCGGACATCGGGTCCGCCGGGCACACGCGCGGGGGGGTCCGTGACCGAGCAGGAGCGGGAGCGTGCATCCGGCGGCGCGTGCTCACACCCAAAACCCTTACAGGCTAGCGACGTAGCTCTACGTCGCTTTGCCTGTGAGGGGCTGACTGCAGACGTAAATAGTCGTGCGGCAGTCGGCAAGTAGTTAAAAAGGTCCAGCAGCTGTGTAAGAACAATGCAGGTGCCTGCATTGGAGTTCCCTGTTCCCCTGATGACACAATTTGATGCTCAAAGATGTTGGGCGGGGCTTAACTTTTGACATCAGCATGCTCATGGTGTCGCCAGTGGCGAGGCATTAGTACATGCTGTGACATGCTGTAATACCTTTACCTCTGTAAGTACCTGTCTATTGTTTTACCCACCTCCAGCCCAAGCCAATTCTGGCACTCCTCTCCTACATGTAAAAACATCATTTTTTTTTTTCTAAAAAAATACTCAGAACCCCCAAGCATTATATATTTTTTTTAGCAGAGACCCTAAGGAATACACTGACGGTCGTTGCAACTTTTTATGTTACATGGTATTTGCGCAGCAATTTTTGAAACTCTTTTTTTTCCCCAAAAAAATTCTTTAATGAATTAAAAAAAAAAAACAGGAAAGTTAGCCCGTTATTTTTCTATAATGTGAAGGATGATGTCATGCCGAGAAAATTGATACCTAACATGACCCGCTTTAAAATTGCGCACACTCCTGGAATGGTTCCAAATTTCAGTATCTAAAAGTCTCTATAGGCGATGCATCACACATTTTTACGGGTTACCTGTTTAGACTTACAGAGGAGGTCTTGTTCCAGAACTATTGCTCTCACTCTAAAGTTTCTAGTGATACCTCACATGTGTGGTTTCAACGCCGTTTACATATGAAGGTGCAGCGTACGTATGAGTTCGCTCCGGTGCGCGAGCATGCGAGCGCTTTACTTTTTTTTTTTTATTATTATTTATTTTAGTTTTATTTTTATGTTTATACTTTCAATTTTTTTAAATCATTTTTATTCCTATTACAAGAAATGTAAACATCCCTTGTGTAGCAGGTTTTCCAGGCATTGGGCCTGATGTGGGTCTGCCATTGTTACCGGTTACCTCTCCAGCCCTTGTGAGCTGCCACCCTGGGTGTGAGAACTGAGACAATGGTAATTCCGGCATCTTTGGTTTGGTTGTTTTATTGTATTTAGGGGATGAGAGATGGAATGAGTGGGATACTCCTCTGGCTCAACTAGGTACACTTTTGGGACTCTTTTGGCAAGAAATGCCTATTGGCGCTGTCTTGACGCTAGCCAAGACTTCCTGACGCTTGAATACACTGTAACACTGAAAACTGTGCTGGAACCTCAACTTTATTTCAGAAGATCCAGGACTGTAGAATACTTGACTCCTGATATTGCTTTGCTCAAAAAGTCACTGAATAGCTCCCTCCAGCCCTGCGCTGGCTTGAGGTAGCTCTTTGTAGATTCCTATGCTGCTGCAACTCTCAGCCGGTACACTCCACACTGTAACTGACTCTTCAGGGCCCAAACTGCTGGTGCCCCCTTTAACCCTTCATGGTCCTCTGACTAGGTACCCCCTCTAACTTCAGGGTCCTCTGACTAGGCACCCCCTTTACAGCTATTGAACAGACAAGGAGTCACTGCTCAAGGTGGTGTAATTGCCTGATGACTCACACAGGTGCATGCCCCGGCTCGCCTCCGTGAAAACTTGATAAAGGAAAAGGAATTGGCAGCACTCCAGGTTGAGTCAAAATCCAGGTTTATTGACTGGACATCCAAATATGACAATCGTGACAAGGTAGACGCGTTTCACACACTGACTGTGTGCTTAATCATTACTCTTTACAGCTAACTGACACTTGGATCCTAGAACCTTCTCCAGAGTGGTCCCCTCTGACACTAGGCAGACCCCCAGGGGCAATCCGCAGTACTCCCGACCTGTGTAGGCTTTCCTGGGACTGGACCCCTCTCTCTCTCGGCTGGTTCTTGGCACTCCGGATTCCCTTCAGCTCAACTCAGCATCCTCTGGATTCTCAGGCAACACCCAGAGACATTCGCTTCCTCTGACAGGAGGAGAGACAGCCGTATTCTCCCTCCTGGGACTCTGCTTCCCACCAAAGACCATGAGTCATGCACTCCCTTCAAACTTATACCCACTCCCAGAATCCTCTGTGGCAGAATCTGCCTTCTGGGGTAGCTACAAGCCTGAATGTGTCCCTGATTGGGTTTCCTCCACTGCCCTATATGAAGCCTCTCCAAGAGCAAGTGGGGAGACTCCCCTCTCAGCAGACACACCTGGAAGCCATGACACCCTACCTGACAAAAATAAATCATGGCTCTGTTGTTAGGCAGACAAAGCCCACTATAATTTACCTAGCACCTACCTGTAGGGTGCTACATCTGTAATAGGAATAGGGCATGACATGTCCTCTTTACAGAGAGATCTGGGGTCTATAGGACCCCACATCTTTCCTCTAGGCTGAAAAGCCTGAGATCTAAAAATAAAAAAAAAAAATAAGAAAAAATCTCAGCTTTTCCAGCCGAAAACATGGCAGTGTTTACATCTGCCGATGCCGGAAATGATGTCCTAACGTCGTGCCCGTTGTAACGTTAAAAAACCATACCCCGTGAAGAAACCATACCCTCGTCACTTCCGGTCTGAAAAAGCTGAGCAGCGCAGCAGTGCGCATGCTCAGAGCCCCGGATACGCAATTGAACAGGAAAGAATTTGACAAGTGCGCATGCTCAGTGGGCATGAAATTATCACGGCACTGTGTCTAATGTTATACTTGCGGCGGGTACATTAAAACACTTTGGCTGCAACATCAATCATCTCCTGTGCTATGGCTGTAACTTCCCTCATCTCCGGTAATAAAAATAAAAGCGGCGGCGGGTGTATGAGAGGTAAATGACGGCGATCTCGGCTCCGTGATCCACTTTTATATTTATTACCGGAGATGAGGGAAGTGACAGCGGAAGGAGCGGAGATGATTTATGTTGCAGAGGAGCTGTTTTAATGTAAGCGCCGCAAGTTTAACTACCGTGAGAAATCCATACCCTCCGTAGGTGCACCGGAAGTGACGAGGGTATGGTTTTCTCACGGGTATGGTTTTTTCACGGAACACCCGGCCTTTGAGAGTCATAACGATGGCTGGGGGCCATCTGGTCCTCGGTCAGCTCTATGGTAAGCTTCCAGGGGGTGGGGGAACGTCCCCTCCCGCCGCCTGTAAAAACAACCAAGGGGCTGGACTGCTGCTATGATTGTTTTTACTGTGCAGGGAATCGCCGGCAGGAAATAATGATATCTGAGTGATGCCTGTAGCTGCACTTATCGTTCAGATATCACCACTCAAAGTCCAGGACGTCGTATGACATTCTACGGGTGGGAAATGGTTAAATAAATTGTCAGTTTTACACCATGTGGCCTCTGTTCTCCTCTATGAGTGCGGATGTGGCCTGATCTAACATGCAAACCCTTGGAATCGCTAAAAGCGGAAGTGGGTGTCCTGCTATTGCCATTGATGAATGTCTGGAGCTCTATTAATGACATGCCTGGCATGGATCTTTGGTAGGGATCTTTCATATCTGGTAAGAGGCCAACCTTATTTGTGGTGAAGGGCACGAGTGTCTTGGTCATCTCTCATCCCCCCTCCAGGTCAATCTGTCTTCCAATACAATCCTCCACTCCAGGTCAATCTGTCTTCCAATACAATCCTCCACTCCAGGTCAATCTGTCTTCCAATACAATCCTCCACTCCAGGTCAATCTGTCCCGCAGGATAATCCCCCCCCAGGTCAGTCTGTCCCCCAGTACATTCCTCCCCCTCAGGTCAGCCTGTCCCCCAATACACTCCTTCCCCCTCCGCCCAGATTAATTTGTCTCCCAGTATAATTCACCCCAGATCAGTCTTTACCCCAGTATAATCCTCCCCCAGGTCTATCTCATACCTCCCAATATTCTGAGATGGGAACAAGGGACACCTATTAGCAAAACATATGTAGGCATAGAACACACCCCCTTAACCACTTTGCCACTGAGTACCGTAGTACTACTGCGGCAAAGTGGCTCGTTATCGTCTGACAACGTAGACCTACGTCGTCAGACACTCCCCCTTGTGGGCGGTGCTGTGCGCCGCCGGAGGCTCGCTCCCGCTGTATTCATTCACAGCGGGAGTCTGGCCAGGGGAGGAGCAGCGGCGATCGCTGCTGCTCTGCCCCGATCGTCGGGGATCTAGTGTGGAGATCCGCCTGCCTGTGTAAACACAAGCGGGCGGATCTCCCAAGTGACAGGGAGTGACAGATCGCAGGGTTCAGCATAGCTGAACATGCGATCTGTCCCTGTGTCACTCAGTCACCTCCCCCCCCCCCCACACGTCAGTAAGCACCAGGCATACATTAACCCCTCCCTCTCCAATAAAATTAACCCCTTCCCTGCCAGTGTCATTTTTACAGTAACAGTGCATATGTATAGCACTGATTACTGCAGTAATGTCACTGGTACCCCCAAAAGTGTCAAAAATGTCAGTCAAGGGTCCGATCTGTCCGCCCCAATGTCGCAGTCCCGCAAAAAAAATCGCAGATCGCCGCCATTACGCGTTAAAAAAAAAACACCAAAAATGACAGAAATCTTTCCCTTTGTTTGTAAACGCAATAACTTTTGCGCAAACCAATCAAAATACGCTTATTGTGAATTTTTTTACCAAACATAGGAAGCAGAAAACAAATTGGCCAAAAATTTAAAAAAATTTTGATTTTTACATTTTTTGGGGGGGAATTTCATATAGAAAAATGTGAAAAATATTGTTGTTTTTTCAAAATTTACGCTCTTTTTTTGTTTATAGCGCAAAAAGTAAAAATCGCACAGGTGATCAAATACCACCAAAAGAAAGCTCTGTGAGAAAAAAAAGGACGTAAATTTTGTTTGGGTATGGCATCGCACGACCACGCAATTATCAGTTAAAGTCACACAGCGCCGAATCGCAAAAAGTGGCCCAGACGTAAGACAGCAAAATGCTCCAGTGGTAAAGTGGTTAAAAAATGATTAGTTAAATCCACAAGTGCATTTTTTTTTTTGCCACTGCTATTCCTTTATACTGGCTTTTGGAATTTACAAATGCAGCACTTTATAAATTGGATAAAAGGTTTAGCTCAAAAGTGGATTCTGCCCAGGGTCCTCTCCAAAATGTGTAATCTGCTAATTAATCTGCCGGTACAAACCCGGCTTCCATGGTTGGGTAAATGGGAGACGGACCTAAACCGGTCTTTTTCAAAACACCAAAGCCAATATGTGATTAATTTCTTGCTCCGTTCCTCAATGTAGCAAGGTTTCCAGGCCTGTGGCCTGATGTGGGTCTGCCATTAGTACCGGAATCCTCTCCAGCCCATGTGAGATGAGTCCCCAGGTGTGACAATTGAAACAGTGACAACTCCGGCATCTTTGTTTGTGGTTTTTATTATAAATTAAAGGGATGGGAGAAGGGAATGAGTGGGATAATCCTCTTGGCTTGAACTAAATTACAATTGGGACTTTGATCCTGGAAAAATGCCCGTTGGCGCTTCCTTGACGCTAGCCAGCGCCAGCCAACGCTCACTGACTCTGAGAACACTCTGTAAAACAGAGGAAGTGTTGAATCCCCGACCCATATTCCAGTAGATCCAAGACTGAGAACTGTAGAACTCCTGACACTGCTTCACTGTGTAAGTCTTTGAATACTTTTCCCCCGCCTGGCACAGCTTGAGGTAGCATTTTGTAGAACTCCCAATGGTTAACACTGTAACTGGCACACGCAATACAATTCAGGACCCAGACTGCAGGTGCCCCCTTTGCTCCTTGACTCTTCAGGGTCCACTGACTAGGTACCCCCTTTACACTTCAGGGTCCTCAACCTAGGTACCCCCTTTACAGCTAGCTGACCTTAGATCCCAGAACCTCTTCCGAATTGGTCCCCTCTGACACTAGGCAGACCCCCAGGGGCAATCCTCAGGACTTACAACCTGTGTAGGCTTTCCTGGGACTGGACCCCTCTCTCTCTCCGCAGGCTCTCGGCACACCGGACCCCCATAGCTCAGCTCAGCACTCTCTGGATTCTCAGGCGACACCCCGAGACATCCGCCTTCCTCAGACAGGAGGAGATACAGCCGCACTCTCCCTCCTGGGACTCTGCTCCCGCCAAAGACACTGTGCCATGCACTTCCCTCCAACTTATACCCACTCCCAGAATCCCTTGCAGCGTAATCTGCCTTCTGGGGTAGTTACAAGCTGGGATGTGTCCCCTCATTGGGCTTCCCACACTGCCCTATGAGAAGCCTCTCACAGGAACCAGTGGGGATACTTCTCCCCTCAGCAGGCACATCTGGAAGCCCTGACACCCTGCCTAGATAAATCACAGCCCTGCTGTTAGGCAGACAAGGCCCACTATAGTTTTACCCAGCACCTATTTGTAGGGTGCTACATCAGTATGCACTAAAACTCAGGAGACCAACTTTAAAATTCTGACAAAGTGGTACTACACCCCTGCAAGACTCAACAGATGCTTTCCTGACTCGTCTGTGGCCGTTGGAGTACAGTGACCTCATTGTCATGTTCAAGATACCAGTGGTGAGATGTTTGGAACTTTGTGACATGGTGCATTGTCCTGCAGGAGCCATCAGAAAATGGGGACACTGCAGTCAATAGGCTATGGAGATGGTCAGCAACAACAATCAGGTAGGCCGTGGTGTTTAAACGATGCTCAATTGGTACTAAGGGGCCCAAAGTGTGCCAAGAAAATATCCCCCACACCACTACACCACCAGCCTGAACCGTTGATACAAGGCAAAATGGATCCATGCTTTCATGTTGTTTACCCCAAATTCTGACCCTACCATCTAAATGTCACAGTTGAAATCGAGACTCATCAGACCAGGCAACATTTTTCTGTGCAAATCGTAGCCTCAGTTTCCTGTTCTTAGCTGACAGAAGTGGCACCTGGTGTGGTCGTTTGCTGCTGTAGCCCATCTGCTTTAAGGTTTGATGTGTTGTGTGTTCATAGATGCCATTCTGCATACCTTGGTTGTAACGAGTGGTTAGTTGAGTTACTGTTGTCCTTCTATCATCTCTGCCCATTCTTCTCTGACCTCTGACATCAGCAAGGCAATTTTGTCCACACAACTTCTGCTCACTGGATATTTTCTCTTTTTAGGACTATTCTCTGTAAACCTTAGAGATGGCTGTGTGTGAAAATCATCAGTTTTTGAAATACTCAGACCAGCCCATCAAGCGCCAACAACCATGCCATGTTCAAAGTCACTCAAATCCCCTTCCTTCCTCATACTGCTGTGTTTGAATTTCAGCAAGTCAACTTCACCACGTCTAGATACCTAAATGCATTGAGTTGCTGCCCTGTGATTGGCTAATTAGCAATTTGTCTTACCAAGTAATTGGACAGGTGTACCTAATAAAGTGTCCGGTGAGTGTATTTCTCAGTAGCGAGTTGGATGTGCACCTAGCCGTAGATTTTGGGCAATCGTGGAGCGGTAATTCCTTTTTGCATAAATTCATGGATAGAGAAGAGAGGGAATAGGAGAGAGAAGGGCTGGGATTTGAATGTACAGTATGGGAGACACGGTACTTTTATTATTGTCTCTGACTAGCAGGGGGCACTGTATAACAGCATTCAAACTCTTGTTCTGGCGATGACATTGACTGTAGAAATCGGTCACGTTTCCCTGATAACCAAGGCCGTTCCATGCTTACACTCTGCTCTGCAGGAACGTGTTCTTGCATTTCTTTTGTCATGTATTGTGTTTCTCACAGATACCAGTAATCTGAAGATTCACAAAGGCAAATTGACTGAAATGATAGCGTTTAACAATGCTGGGTATTACCGCTATGGCGAGGAGCGCTGAACGGCTGGAAATTGGTGTAAATCAGCCTGTTCGAAAATACACTGATGAATATGTAATGTCCGCCCCCTTCACGCTGGAACATTTGTTACAACAACCGAGGCATGCAATCCTGTGTGAGGGGGCGAATGTTCCTAAATTTGCTGTAACGTTAAGACATTTCTGGAAAAAACAAAGCCTGTTGTCAAGGATGGAGCTAGACCAGTGTTTCTCAGTCAAGGCGCCCTTTAACCACTTTACCACCGGAGGATTTTCCTGCTTTACGTCCAGGCCACTTTTTGCAACTTGGCACTGTGCAACTTTAACTGAGAATTGCGTGGTCATGCAACGCCGTACCCAAACGTAATTTACGTCCTTTTTTTCCCACAAACAGAGCTTTCTTTTGGTGGTATTTGATCACCTCTGCGCTTTTTATTTTTTGCGATATTAATAAAAAAGTGCGACAATTTTGAAAAAAATAACAATATTTTTCTACTTTGACAGTTAAAAAATATCCAATATATTAAATTTTTGTCATATATTTAGGCCAAAATGTATTTAGCTACATGTCTTCGACAAAAAAATTCTCAATGAGCGTATTTTTAACCGCTTTAAGACCGGAAGATTTTACCCCATTCCTGACCAGGCCATATTTTGCGATTCGGCACTGCGTTATTTTATCGGACAATTGCGCGGTCGTGCGACGCTGTACCCAAATTTATGTCCTTTTTTTCCCCACAAATAGAGCTTTCTTTTGGTGGTATTTGATCACCTGTGCGATTTTTACTTTTTGCGCTATAAACAAAAAAAGAGCGACAATTTTGAAAAAATAACAATATTTTTCACATTTTTTTATATGAAATTCCCCCCCAAAAAAATGTAAAAATCTAAATTTTTTTAACATTTTAGGCCAATTTGTTTTCTGCTACATATGTTTGGTAAAAAAAAAATCACAATAAGCGTATTTTGATTGGTTTGCGCAAAAGTTATTGCAGCTACTAACTACGGGAAATTGATGTAATTTTTATTGTTTTTTTTTTTTTTAACTAGTGATGGCAGCGATCTGGCGGTGATCTCCGATTCTTTTTGCGGGACTGCGACATTGCGGCGGACAGATCGGACCCCCTAACTGACATTTTTGACACTTTTGGGGGTACCAGTGACATTACTACAGTAATCAGTGCTATAAATATGCACTGTTACTGTAGTAATGACACTGGCAGGGAAGGGGTTAACTTTACTGGTGATCAAGGGGTTAAATGTATGCCTGGTGCTTACTGACGTGTGTGGGGGGAGGGGATTTAGTGACACAGGGACAGATCGCAGGTTCAGCTATGCTGAATCCTGTAAACTGTCCCTGCCTGTCACATAGGAGATCTGCCCACTTTGTTTACACAAGCGGGCGGATTTCCACACTCGATCCCCGACGATCGGGGAAGAGCGGCGGTGATCACCACCGCTCCTCCCCTGGCTTGACTCCCGCTGTGTCTGAATACAGCGGGAGCGAGCCTCCGGCGGCACGCACGCACCGCCCACAAGGGGAGGGGTCCAGCGACGTAGGTCTACGTCGCTGGACGATAACGAGCCACTTTGCCGCAGTACGCTCAATGTGAGCGGTCGGCAAGTGGTTAAAGAATATGGACAGTCTCGAGGCACCTCATTCTAAAATGTAAAAGCTATTCTAATAGTTTTACATAATGCAGCAACATCCACAAGTCTAAGTAGGACACCCAACGTTAGAGGTGATCTATTCTTCCAAAGCAAATACATTATTGCACACTGGTTCTGATCAGTATTCCAATGTTTCTCTCCACCCTCAGTTTTTCTCCATCACTCAGCTAATGTGACCCCAACGCTGATGGGGAGGGGCAGGGGAGGGTCAAACAATGATGCTGTGCAGGCGACTGACATCCTCTTTATCAACTGATGATGCCATTGGTCGTTAGGACGCTGAAAGCAAGAAGGTTGTAATAGTGCACAATGAAAACCCATGACTTAGTGTAACTAAAAAGACAGCCTTCATCCACATGCCAGCTTATATACAATATTTGGGCAATTTATGGATATATTGCCAAGGCACCCCTGAAGAAACCTCAAGGCACCCCAGGGTGCCTGGGCAGGGCTGCTGTTAGAAATCGCGGGGCCCCGTACAAACTACCTGACAGGGCCCCCCCCAAGAAAGTATTAAAGATATATTTAACTAAAATTACAACAAAATCACGATTATCAGACACAAATATAAGTTACAATTTACAAATAAACTCCTGAGCAGAGATAAGTGCTGGGAGGGGGGAACCACACAAGGGAGGGGATTAGTGAGGGACGACTGTCTCTTTCTCAACAGATAAAAGCTGATAGCAGGGAGAGGGACAGATCAGATTCGGGTGCTGGAGGAAGATTTCTGTATTTGTTGTCCATCACTAATCCCCCTCTCTGTGTGGGCCCCCCCCCCCCTGTGTGCTTGGGCCCCCTACAAGAGGGCTGGTGGTCCCCCCCTATCAGCGGCCCTGTGCCTGGGCACACTAGTTGAGAAAAGGCTGAGCTATACCCATAGAGCTGAATCGATCGGCAAGGAATAACTATTCAGTGGCAGAAGTCAAAGTGGGAATTGCACATTGCACTCCTGCTTTCTGGTTCCCTGCAAAGAGGTGCAGTGATGGTAGCTGTGTGCCAGAGAAAGAGGAGGAGGTATGGCTTTGTAGAGATGGGAGGAGTTTATAGTGGGGGCAGGACTTAAATTGAACCTAACATCAGATATATTTTTTTCATTTTAAACACATGCATGTTAAAGCTGTTCATAATTAAACCCAAAAGCAAACTTTTTAACAATTTATTATATTGCAGCTTACCAATTCTTAGATGTGGTGGCTGCATCAGTTTTATCTTTTAGGCTTTCTTTCCATTTTTCACGGTAATACCTTTGATGTTTTTCAACAGAATAAGCTTTTATTTCAAATGTAGCAGTTAACCACTTCTGGTCCCGAAGATTTTCCCCCTTAAAGCGGAGTTCCGGGCACAGAAGTCATTTTTCAATGAACATACCCCCGGGACAGTCAGGGCTAGCACATTCCACAATGGCTAGCCTCTGATCTGTCCCGGTTCGCACTTACCATTTAGAAGAAATACTTACTTATAAAATTTCTTCCACAGCGTTTCCATCTCTCTTGTGGGCAGCTGAAGCCGGCGCGGTCCTCTTCTGTGTCTTCTTCCGCGTCTTCTTGTCCCAGAATGCGCCTGCACCGGCCCCTCTCGTCACTTCCGGTGCGGCGCCGCATTCCTCCACAGCTTCTGGGCATGCCCAGAAGCTGTTTAGCAGGGGAATGCGGCGTCGCCCGGAAGTGACGAGCGGGGCCGGTGCCGTCGCATTGATTCCTGGGAGCGATGACGTTCAGCTCCCAGGAATCATCGCGAGACAGGAAGTGACGGGTGAGCCGCGGCGCTGAGGGAGGAAGTACTCTGAGGTGAGTATTTACGATCTTCAATTACAAGGTGAGTAAACAAAAAAAAAACCTAACTATCCAATTCCTTTTCAGGTGATGTCTAACTAGCGGAGGGGCACAAAAAAAAAATATTGATTTTGTGCCCGGAACTCCGCTTTAATGACCAGGCCATATTTTGCGATTCAGCACTGCGTTACTTTAACGGACAATTGCATGGTCGTGCGTACCTTAATAAAATTGATGTCCTTTTTTTTCCCCACAAATAGAGCTTTCTTTTGGTGGTATTTGATCACCTGTACGATTTTTATTTTTTGCGATATAAACATAAAAAGAGCGACAATTTTGAAAAAAAAAAAAAAAACAATATTTTTCACTTTCTGCTATATGACATTCTCAAAAAAAAATGTAAAAATCAAAATTTTTTAACATTTTAGGCCAATTTGTTCTCTGCTACATATTTTAGGTAAAAAAATCGCAATAAGCATATTTCTAATGGTTTGCGCAAAAGCTATCGCGTCTACTAACTACGGGAAAGATTTATGTCATTTTTATTGGTTTTTTTTTACTAATAATGGAGGCGATCTGCGATTTTTTGCGGGACTGCGACATTGCGGCGGACAGATCGGACCCCTAACTGACATTTTTGACACTTTTGGGGGGACCAGTGACATTACTACAGTAATCAGTGCTAAAAATATGCACTGTTACTGTAATAATGACACTGGCAGGGAAGGGGTTAACTGTACTGGTGATCAAGGGGTTAAATGTGAGCCTAGGGGAGTGATTCTAACTGTGGGGGGGGACTTGTGAAATGATCACAGAGAGCTGTGTTCCTATATAGAAGGATCACAGGGGCTCTGTGATCTTTCCAGGGAGAAGAACGGTCAGCTGTGTTTACAACAGCCGACTGTCCTTCTCTCTAAGCGGGAAGCGATCACGGGTGTCAGACGGCAATTGGAGCCGCCTGCCCGCTGCATCAGCTTCACCGCTGACGCGCTCGCCAACTAGCCTCCCAAGAGCGAGCGCCGTACATGTATTCAGCCCCCCTGAGTCAATACTTTGTAGAACCACCTTTTGCTGCAGTCTTTTTGGGAATGTCTCTACCAGCTTGGCAGAGAGAGAGTGACATCTAGAGAGTGACATTTTTGCCCATTCTTCTTTGCAAAATAGCTCAAGCTCTGTCAGATTGGATAAGGAGTGTCTGTGAACAGCAATTTTCAAGTCTTGCCACAGATTTTCAATTTGATTTAGGTCTGTATTTGGCTCCATCCATCTTCCCATCAACTCTGAACAGTTTCTCTGTCCCTGCTGAAGAAAAGCATCCCCACAACATGATGCTGCCACCACGTTTCACGGTGGGGATGGTGTGTTCAGGATGATGTGCAGTGTTAGTTTTCCACCACACATAGCATTTTGCTTTTAGTTCAAAAAGTAAAATTTTGGTCTCATCTGACCAGAACACCTTCTTCCACATTAGCTGTGTCCCCCACATGGCTTCTCACAAACTGCAAACGGGACTTCTTATGGCTTTCTTTAAAAAATGTCTTTCTTCTTGCCACTCTTCCATAAAGGCCAGATTTGTGGAGTGCACGACTAATAATTGTCCTGTGGACAGATTCTCCCACCTGAGCTGTGGATCTCTACAGCTCCTCCAGAGTTATCATGGGCCTCTTGGCTGCTTCTCTGATATATGCTCTCCTTGTCCAGCTTGTCAGTTTAGGTCAGGGATGGGGAACCTTTTTTCTGCCAAGGGCCATTTGGATATTTATAACATCATTCAGAAGCCGTACAAAATCATCAACCTAAAAATTAGCCCGTTCTATTTGGTCAAACATTTAAATAACTATCCCCTAATGTGATGGCTGGAACTACTTCTTTTTGGTGAGGTGCTGGCAGGTACTGCTGTCTGGTACTGCTGGTGGGTACTGCTGGCTAGTAATGCTGATGGGTACTGCTGGCTGGTACTGCTGATGGGTACTGCTGGTGGGTACTGCTGATGGGTACTGCTGATGGGTACTGCTGATGGGCACTGCTGGCTGGTACTGCTGGTGGGTACTGCTGGTGGGTACAGCTGACTGGTACTGCTGGTGGGTACTGCTGGCTGGTACTGCTGACAAGTACTGCTGGGGGTACTGCTGGCTGGTACTGTGTTGTTGGTACTGCTGGCTGGTACTGCTGTGGGTACTGCTGGATGGTACTGCTGGCTCAAGCTGGTACTGCTGACTGATACTGTGCTGTGGGTACTGCTGGCTGGTACTGCTGTGGGTACTGCTGGCTGGTACTGCTGTGGGTACTGCTGGCTCAGGCTGGTACTGCTGGTGGGTACTGCTGGCTGGTACTGCTGATGGGTATTGCTGGCTCAGGCTGGTACTGCTGTGGGTACTGCTGGCTGGTACTGCTGTGGGTACTACTGGCTCAGGCTGGTACACTGCTGGCTGGTACTGCTGTGGGTACTGCTGGCTAGAGACATCAAGTTCAACGGAGTGAGTCACATGTGAGGACTTAGGAGCGGCACCGCGTTGGAGGAAGATGCTTCTTGTATTGGTCAGTCTCCTCACAGGTGGAGTGCATTTGCTATCACTCCGCCTGTGACTCACTCCTGACTCACTCAGTCAGGAAGGAGCCAGAGCTATACAAGAAACATCGGCTCCGTTCTGACAGCTCAGCTGAGACAGACACCTCACCTCGATGGAGACTTGGAATGACATGGGGGGGGGGGGGGGGGCGGAATGATTTCACGGGCTGCACGCTCCCCACCCCTGGTTTAGGTTGATGGCCATGTCTTGGTAGGTGTGCAGTTGTGCAATATTTTTTCCATTTTCGGATGATGGATTGAACAGTGCTCCGTGAGATGTTCAAGGCTTGGGATATTTTTTATAACCTAACCCTGCTCTAAACTTCTCCACAACTTTATCACTGACCTGTCTATTGTGCAGGGGAGGGCTGGGAGCCTTTGGCCAGGGGGTCAAGTCCAGTCAAGTGGCCCATTGAACCATGGAATCAGCTCACCATCCATGCCCACCTGGTTTTGGACTGACAGCTGTATATAGTGTCTGGCCCCTACATTAATCCAGCCCTGAGTGCGGCCTTTTTACCAGTTTTTACCAATTTTCAGAGTGGCCTGGGGGGCAATTGCCACCTTGCCCCCCTTGCCAGTCCTCCCCTGCTATTGTGTTCCTTGGCCTTCACGATACTGTTTGCTCACTAAAGCTCTCTAACAAACCTCTGAGGGCTTCAAAGAATAGCTGTTTTTTTTTTTTTTTTTTTTACGGAGATTAAATTACACACAGTTGGACTTTATATACTAATTAGGTGACTTCTGAAGGCAATTGGTTTCACTAGATTTTAGTTTGGGGTATCAAAGTAAAGGGGGCTGAATACAAAGCAACGCCACACTTTTGAGATATTTCTTTGTAAAAAAAAATTTGAAAAATATTTATCATTTACCTTCCACTTCACAATTATGTGCCACTTTGTGTTGGTCTATCACATAAAATCCCAATAAAATACATTTAAGTTTTTGGTTGTAACATGACAAAATGTGCAAAATTTGAATGGGTATAAATACTTTTTCAAGGCACTGTAGTACCTGATACAGAATGTCTTGGATACTGCAAGAGTGAGATCCTAATTCCATGCTCTGTTTCTGTTGATCAAGGAGTTTTGGTCGTTCCCGCTCATCTTTGTGTTTCAGCTTCTCCTGTTCAATTCTCCTCATTGTAAAATACAAAAATCCTGCAGTGGATGACCCCCATAATGGGCAATAAAATCCTGCAGTGGATGACCCCCATAATGGGCACAGCAGATGTACAAAAACTGTCAGGTCTTTTAATTCTCCAAGATCTTCCCACAAAAAAGAAATATCAGCTCGGAGTGGACTGACCTTTTAAATATAGTTCTACAAGTGCACTCCAAGTGCAAAGTTTTATTACGGAATATTCTACTATAATCCCCTACCCTATTCATGTTCCTACAAAATAAAACTACAAAAACAATACCCCTAGACTGGTCTTTGACTACATCAAGCCTAAAGCCTAGTACACACGATAAGATTATCGAACGATCTGTCGTCCGTTTTTTGTGGCATGCTAGTCTGATGTGGAAAGTGAAGAGGTTATTTTCATACGAATTTTCCCGTACGACAGAATTCTACTTCAGAAGTGATGTCATGTGTTGGATTGCTTTGTATGTGTTCTTTCATCTCTGAGCATGCCTAGTCTTGCTCTTAAGATTTTTTTTCGTCGAAAACTGTACTAATGAGACGAAAATCAGACGTTGTATTACGGACGACAAAAATGATATAGCCTGCACATCAGGATTTTGTAATCCGAAAAGTCGGAGTTGGCTGTCGAAAGCACCATACTAACAATCCGAAAATCGGCAGATCGGACGTCAGACGAATTTTCCCTACAGATTTTCTTATTGTGTGTACGCGCCTTTAGTGTATGTGTGCCTGGCTGCAGAAAGTACCTTGCAACTGGCTGCCAGTGAAGAAGTAAGGACTGTCAGTGTAATACTCCAGCAGCTCTTAGAGGTGTGGTGCTAAATTTATAACCTTTAAATTATTTCTATTAACGTTCTCCACCATCAGAGCATAATGTTTACATATAGTCTGCACATTAATTTGTTTTTTCTTTTCCTCCTCTCAGTAAAATAGCGAGACCAACATCTAGATTTTGCAAACATTTCCACAGCGCAATTTGTGATGAGAGCAAAGCTGCAATTTTTAAATATTGTGAAAGGAAATATTCTTTTCCAGATGCTACAAGGATGACAAAACACATCCTGGCATGATAGAGGTGGCATAAAGATAATAAAAATACTTTATGGAATGAAATGAGGAGGACCAGAATGAAAGTGCAAGTAGCTTTCCTTCCAGAGTTCCCATTCCAGAAACACTCTTTCTGCTGCTTCTGGATCATCGCAAAGTGTTTCTTCACCAGTGGCATCTTCAAGTAAGGAAGTGTTACAAACCACGGCCTCCCAAAAATACACAATCTCTTCATTTATAGATAAAATGTCACCTGAAAATCAGGAGAATCAAGCTCATGCAAGAGCAATATATGCTTCTGGATCAGCATTGTCAATAACTGAAAATGCATATTGGCAGGAAGCTTTTACATTATTATGAGGGAATGAGGGGTGGTTATCTGTTCTCAAATATAGGTGAAATGTCCCTAAAATATAAAGTACATGTTATTCTATTAGGATTACAAAATTACATTTTAAAAAGCAAGTTTAGTTTATTTACTAGAGGTGGGGGACTTGAGTCACATGACTTGACTTAAGTCAGACTTAAGTCACCAGTTTGAGGACTTGAGACTTGCTTGACTAAAATTAGTAAAAGACTTGACTTTGATTTGGTATTCATGACTTGAGACTTGACATTGACTTGAGACATATGACTCGAAATGACTTTACTTTTTTAAGTTATTAAATATTTGCATTTTCTCAAGATGTGTTGAAGCAAAATGAATGTGCCTGTTATGTTTCTGACACCACAGTCACTTAAAACACCTTGGTGTGTTCTGATTTTTAGGACACTGGTTGTTTAACAAGGGAAATACTTAACATGTTTTTAGTGACTGTGGTGTTGAAACATGACCGGACGGAGGATTTTGAGCTGTTTGGGCAGACAAAGTGTTTCTTTAATATGCCAAGAAAAGAGCACTAAGCAGTTTTGTTAATATTACAAATAAAACAAAACCTTTTCTGACTACTGACTTTTAACTGATTAAAAGGTGAAAATTGGGGTAGATCAGTATTTTGACTTGAAGGTTAAGGGCTCTTTCACACGGGCTTTCCGTGTGAAAGGTCCGCTGCTGGACTTTTTTTTTTTTTTTTTCACGGAGCGGATGACATTTCTGTCATCCGCTCCGTAGGTCCGCAAATCATCCCATCCATTTGCGGATGATATGCGGACCTAATGTAAGTCTATGGGGATTGCGGATGTCAGCGGATGACACCGCTGACATCCGATTTTCCTTCCTTTCCGTTTTTTGAACGGAACAAAAATAGGATTTTTTCAGTTCCAAAAAACGGAACAGAACTGACAGGAGGAAAATCGGATGTCAGCGGATGGTATTCCGCTGACATCCGCAATGCCATAGACTTACATTATGTCCGCAAATCATCCGCAAAAAAATAGGATGATTTGCGGACATACGGAGCGCCCGTGTGAAAGGGCCCTTAGACTTGAGACTTGCTTGTGACTTGCACATGTGTGACTTACTCCCAAGTCTGTTATTTACTGAAAAAGCTGTACTTTTATTTCAAGCATAATACTTTTATATACACTGCATTTCACTTTCCCAGTGTAACAAAGTTACTTTTAGTTTGTGAAACTACTCCCACACTGAATTTTTTTCAACTTTTCAAAATTTTTTTCCATGGCTTCAAAATTTCCAGGATATTTTACATCTCTACTTGTGACCCAGCTTTGCTATCTCCTGGCCTGGGTGACCTCAGGGTGCCCCCATCGCAACGCTTCTGCTTACCTGACACTAGCACTTCCAAGTTCAAGCCCACAGCTTCCGGTAACCTGGGCCCTTCCATTGCCCTAGCAGTCCCTGTCCCAAAATTCAGGGGTGTTAGGATGAGAATTGTGAAAGAGGGTACCCTCATCATCTCAGGCTCCTGATCCCTATGGACTTGTGCGTATGCATTTTTTTTTATTTGTTTTTCTATTGGTTCAAATAGATGGCCATGCGTCTTTTTTTTTTCAGCCTTACCAATTATGTAAAGGCAAACATTTTTTTTAAATTTTGGATTGAGTAAGGGAGGGTTTTAACCACTGTCAGTTTTTTGCCATGTGTGCCCTATTAGGGAAATTTCCTTTTGCTTTCAGTCCAATAGACAAAACAGGAGGTGAGAGGAAATCTCTACATAGTAAGGGAATCCCTAGTTGCTATCAGAAATAGTGTCCCCATTGGAGGATTTCCCCTTTATTTCTGTTCTGGTGACAAGCCAAAGTTTGGGATTTTCTTTCACTTTCACTCTTAAGCCTCGTACACACGATCAGATTATCGGACAAATTGTCGTCCGTTTTTTTGTTGCATGTTAGTCTCATATAGAAAGTGAAGAGGTTACTTTCATATGAAAATGCTTGGACGCCAGAATTCCACTTCAGAAGTGATGTTATGTGTTGAATTGCTTTGTATGCGTTCTTTCTTTTTTGAGCATGCGTAGTCTTGCTCTTATGATTTTTTTGGGACGAAAACTGTACTGATTAAATGAAAATCTGACCTTGTGTTCACATACGATACAAATTTTATAGCTTGCACCTTCAGCTTTTGTTGTACGAAAATTTGTAATCGGCTGTCAAAAGCACCATACTAACCAGTGGTGGCTGGTGCATTGGGGGCGCAGGGGCGCCGCCCCCTCTATCCATGCGTCCGGCCCCCTAATCTACATGCAACATGCAGGGCGCCGGACGCATGGAGTTCAATGGGGTTTTTTTAAATTTTTTTTAGCATGTGATTAGAGCCAGAGGCTCTAATAGGCTAAAAAAAAAGGGTGGGTTTGGGGCGCAGAGCACTGCGCCCCGAGCCCACCCAGTTGTTTGACAATAGCGAATTAATATTCGCTACTGTCACACAGATCCTCCTCCGGGCCAATCAGGAAGCGGGTCTGAGACCCGTTTCCCAATTGCCCGAAAGGAGAAGCCATGCCATTGGCCATAGAGGAGGAGGGAGGAGACGCAGAAGACTGGGGGAAGAAGCCGAAGCCGCCGTCTGCTGCTGCTGCCTGCCCTCCCTCCACATATCGGACAGGGTGAGTGAGCCGATGACAGGGAGGTGGGGTATGGTTTGCGGCCTGGTGTGGCCCATGGAGCACCAGCCGCCACTGATACTGACGATCCGAAAATCGGCAGATCGTTAGTCGGATGAAATTTTACTTCCAATTTTCTTATCATGTGTACAGGCCTTAAGTGATCATGGTAAACAGGACACATAGAGAGGGTGAATCTCCCCACAACAGGGGAACAGACAGCAATAAAAGCCTGACAGTTGTTATAATCCATCTGCACTCTATCCAAAACTAGAAAAAAAAGTTTTGACTTTAGTTATAATTTTAAAGTGATACTAAACACACTGTTTAATTTGTATATTGTCCCTTCTATTTCTGTATAGGGAAGATGGCACTGTAATTATTTTAATAAAAAAAAAAGTACCTAATCGATATTCAGCTGTCACATGAGCCAGGTCTTTCCCAGCCTGTCTGCAGGGAAACATAACCAGGAGGAGCTTCTAGTCCTCTGTTGCTGGTCACAGGTTAAAATAAAATCAGCCTTTGGAATACAGGGTAAAAATAAATAGTTTTTATCAATAAACTGTTTAACCACCTCCTTCCCAAGTCTATTCTGACACTTCACTATTACATGTAAAAAAAACATTTTTTTTTTTGCTAGAAAATTACTTAGAACCTCCAAAGATTATACATTTTTATTTTATAGCAGAGACTCTATAGAATAAAATGGTGTGTGTGTTGCACTTTTTTATGTCACACTGTATTTGCGCAGTGGTTTTTCAAACGCAATTTTTTTGGAAAAAGCACTTTCATGAAAAAAAAAAAAAAAACAGTAAAGTTAGCCTAATTGCTTTTGTATAATGTGAAAGATGATGTTAGGCCGAGTAAATGAATGCCTAACGTATCACGCTTTAAAATTGTGTCTGCCCGTGGAGAGGCGGCAAACTATGGTGCTTAAAACGCCTTAAACAACTTTACAGGTTACCAGTTTTGAGTTGCACAGGAGGTCTGGTGCTACAATCATTGCTCTCGCTCTGAGGTTCGTGACAATACCTCACATGTGGGGTGCGATCACCGTTTACATAAGCGTGCCGAAGTAACGTATGCGTTCTCATTTGCGCGTAAGCACGGTGGTACATTTTTTTTTTATTATTTAATTTATAAAAAACATATTTTCTTTAGGTGCAGGCATCATCCCGGTATTACCACTGAACCCCAAGGACGTACAGGTATGTCCATTTGGGAGAAGTGGTTACATTTTTTATACAAATATATATTTGAAATCAAATCTTTATTATATTTTGGCAAAAACATGGCGTGGGCAGATTTCTGCTAGTTACAGGCTGTGTCACTCTGCTCCAGTCTATGTCTTAGAATAGGAGGGAGGCAAAGCCTCTGTCAATCTACATGTAATATCCTGCCTCCATTGTGTGTAGCTGGTTATTGGGCATGGACAAGTAGGGAGGGAGTGGGCTGTCATTTACCACTGTCTAAACACCCACATGTGTGACTCTATAGACACATGGGATGCTCAGATGTGATAGGGAGGAAATGCTCATCAAAGAAATTCACTGAAAACTGAGCATGTGCAGAGTTGCCACCGCAGCTGCAAAGTCCCCAACTGAAGTGAGGACATAAACAGAAGGTAGAGATAGAGAACAGCAGGATCAACCAGTGTTTTTGCAGAATACAGAAAACGAACCTCATAGTGACTAAGTATGAATATCATGTAATAAACCATTTATTGATAGGTTTTTATGATGTGGGTTTAGTGACACTTTAATAAGTTTATTTTATTTCTTACAAAAGTTTTTTGATTTATTTAATTAATTCTGCAGCAGGACAACTACCCCAAACACACAGCCAATGTCATTAGGAACTATCTTCAATGTAAAGAAAAAGGAGTCCTGGAAGTGATGGTTTGGCCCCCACAGAACCATGATCCCAACATCATCTGGGATTACATGAAGGGACAGAAAGACTTGAGGCAGCCTACATCCACAGAGCATAGGTGATTAGTTCCCCAAGATGTTTGGAACAACCTACCTGCCAAGTTCCTTCACAAACTGTGTGCACAAGCACTGTGTATCTAAAATAATTCAATAATTGATGCTGGTTTGAATCCAAAGGGTGTGAATTCAAGCATTCTTAATTTACAGCATTTTTTCACACCTGACTAAAACTTTTGCACAGTACGGTATATATACTGTGTGTGTATATATATATATATATATATATATATATACACTATATTTTAAAAAGTATTGGGATGCCTGCCTTTACACGCACATAAACTTTAATGGTATCCCAGTCTTAGGCTGGCCATACACTATACAATTTTCTTGTTCAACTTTCCTTTAGATTTACCAAAACCATGTAATGTAGGGTCAAACCTAAACACGTTCAATTTGTATGCAATCAGGCAGGCCCTTGCACTACATAGTTTAAGGTAAATCTAAAGGAAATTGAATAAGAAAATTGTATAGTGTATGGCCAGCCTTAGTCCGTAGGGTTATATATTGAGTTTGCCCACCCTTTGCAGCTATAACAGCTTCAACTCTTCTGGGAAGGCTGTCAACAAGGTTTAGGAGTGTGTCTATGGGAATGTTTGACCATTCTTCCAGAAGAGCATTTGTGAGGTCAGACACTGATGTTGGAGAGAAGGCCTGGCCCGCAGTCTCCGCTCAAATTCATCCCAAAGGTGTTCTATTGGGTTGAGGTCAGGGCTCTGTGCAGGTCATTCAAGTTCCTCCACCCCAAACTCGCTCATCCATGTCTTTATGGACCTTACTTTGTGCACTGGTGCGCAGTCATGCTGGAACAGGAAGGGCCATCACCAAACTGTTCCCACAAAGTTGGGAGCATGAAATTATCCAAAATGTCTTGGTATGCTAACACCTTAAGAGTTCCCTTCACTAGAACTAAGAAACGAAGCCCAACCCCTGAAAAACAACCCCACACCCTAACCCTCCTCCATCAAATTATTTGGACTTGACTGGCCTGCACAGAGTCCTGACCAACCGATAGAACACCTTTGGGATGAATTAGAACAGAGACTGCGAGTCAGGCCTTCTATTCCAAAATCAGTACAAAGAGCAAATGACTCCTGCGCTTGAGGGGTTGCCTTGCGGCTGGTATCCTGAAAATGCGAATCAGGTCAAATTGTAGTAAATTCAGGCTGTGCTGCCACTCTCAACGGGTTGTGGTAACCCAAAGCAGATACTGGAAAATAGAAATGGACAGAGGGCGCACCAGCCTAGTGCATTATCTTTAAAACAATTTATTGTAATAGACATATATACACATTATACTCACAAAACGATTATGAAACACGGGCAATAAGCAATGAGGGACCACCAGGGGTCTCCACTGGGCATCCTCAGCTGCCGCAGGCCGTGGAAGGATGTAGACCTAGAACAGTTGAAGCTGTTATAGTTACAAAAAGGGTGGGCCAACTCAGAATTGTACTCTATGGACTAAGACTGGGGTGCCATTAAAGTTCATGTGCGTGTAAAGGCAGGTGTAACAATATAGTGTATGTGTATATATATATATATATATATATATACATACATATATATATATATATATATATATATACATACTGTATAAAGCAATACATTTTCTACCTCCTTGAATTTCTTTTCAAATATCAGAGGTTAATAACGTCTTATAAAAATCAAAGGGTAAATCTTACCAGGAAGGCATATACAGTTCAGTGAATAGAAGATAGACTACTCTGCATGAATGGCGGCCTTGCTGTGTACAAAACATGCTGTCTCTGTCATTCTCATATCATGCATTGTGACCACCTACTGAAAAGTGATTTATTGCTGTCCTTGGCTTTGGAAATAAAAGAAAAAGTCAAATGGTTAACAGCAAGCAAGTGCACTCACAAATTAAGAATAATAAATGGCGATACACTATGAGTGGTTTTCTGTCTACTTTCATAAATCACAAGTTATAGTCCTCTTGTATTTGAGAAGAAATTCAAAGTGGTGTTTGGACCCTAGATACAATGGGGAAAATTTATTGAGTGGTGTAGAAACTATTGATCGACCGATATCGTTTTTTTACCGCCGATACCGATATTTTGGTCATCAGATAACGGTATCAGCCGATATCTTCGGACATTAAATTAAATGATTTGATTTTTTTAATGTCTACAGGTACACTTGTGGAGGGATCTGGGGGTCTAAAAGACCCCAAACCCCTCCTCTGCCCTTAAAAGCATTCAAAATGCCAAGTTTGGCTGTTTTGAATGCTGTACGTTTTTTTAATTCGGCGCCGCCAGTACCCCGTAAGTGATGTCATCATGACATCACTTCCGGGTACTCGGCATCGCCAAATTCAAAGAAATGGAGACCCGGTCAGACGGCGCCGGTGAAGGTAGGATTCCCGCATGTCTGCAGGCATCACTCAGGTACAACACTTTCCCTAAATATCGGCAATATCTGTAAATCAAAAGGCCGATTCCGATATATCGGGGAAAGTGCATATCCACCCCCAATATATCAGTGGTGCCGATAATCAGTCAATCACTAGTAGAAATCCCTGAAATTTTCCTCGTACCCCTGCACCAAATTTGTTGGTGTCGGTCTGTGGTGAACAGGTCTATGAATCTGTTTGATGCTAGCCACACACTAGTAGAATTTTGTTCAAAAATGTTTATTTAAAAAAAAACATTTGATTTATTTTCTAAGTGTTAATGGGGTCAATTCAACATTTTTTTACTGAAACGAACAAATTTCTAGCGGTGTATGTGGTTTTCATTAGGAAAAGTTAATTTACTCCAGAACTGAATGTTAAAAGCAATTTTTTTAAAGTGTTAGTTCATCTTTATGAGGAAAAAAATGTAGAGGTGAACTAACATTGGACACCCTCTAATACCCTCTCCCCCCCCTTCCTGATGCCTGCTGTAATTACCTGGATCTGGAGATCCTGAGCACTCAGTGCTCCTGTCCAGTAGTTTGAGGATTTGAAATCTCCTCCCGCTTCTCTGTACAGTGCTTCCGGGATACACCAGATCAATTCTGATTGGTCAGTGCCATCACAGTGAATTGATCTGGTCTGTCACAGAAGCCCTGCTTCGGGAGCCCTCACAGCTTGGCATCCCCGGGGGTAAGTACAGCGGGTACAGGAGGTGAGGTGGGTGCATGATGTTGGTTACCTTTACTTTTTTTCTGTAACAATCAACTAACCTTTTAGGAATTTTTGAATGGCAATGGTCAAGTTGATAAGAATTTCTGTATCAGTGTTTGTACAAATGTCTGTTTGAAAATCTACTAGTGTATGGATAGCTATTGGAGGTGGTGCTCATATCTGATCTCACATTATGGAAAACTTCCTGTTTGGACACAGAAACCTGAAAGACAGAGAAGGAAAACATTGAGAGCAGGGAGGACAGAAGAGTTGGAGGTTAAACGAGTTATAGAACCAGCAAGTTGGAGGCATAGAAAGAAAAGAGAAGATCTGTGGTCCCCCCACCAGATATAAGCAAGTTTAACCCCCAGACTTAAAAGCGGAGGGTCCATTTCTTCTACTGAGTACAAGAGGGATGTGTGCCACACTTCACGGCATGTTTACCTGGAGCACTTTAGCACTTTGATCATGAACTTTTGAGCACCAAGCACTTTATTGGAGGACGGATGGTTATGAAATGGATCACTTTTAAATTTGGAATATTTCGGCACAATTTTTTGTTGGACTAACTCATTTACTGCACATATCTATATATTATTTGGTGTGTCATAGAATGTGATATACATTATATGCTCTGTGGTACTATTTGAGATTTTGGTATAAGTGGTATAGCACTTGGTGAGCAGCAGCTACAGATGTTTGGATGCATACCGTGGGTATTTGTATTTTGTTATAGTTACCTATCAGGTCCTCCACCCATGTGACTCATCAGTGCTCAAATGTAACCATTGCCATATTTGCATCAACAAAATCCCCCATCATTTGTTTACATTTAGCTATAGACTGGGGAATTTCCCAGACAGCAGCTGATGGGGCTGGGAATGAGCCATCAGTTGCTAGGAAGCTGGCATCTGCTGACATCCTAGCAACCATTCGTGACAATTTCCCAGCACAAAATGGCCAACACTGGGCACTAGTGACTCCGACTCCCTGTATGCCAGCTCAGAGTTGGTCTTAACCACTTGAGCCCCGGAAGATTTTACCCCCTTCCTGACCAGGGTTTTTTTTTGCGATTTTTTACTGCATGACAATTGCGCAGTCGTGTGACGCTGTACCCAAATGAATTTGACATCCTTTTTTTCCCACAAACAGAGCTTTCTTTTGGTGGTATTTGATCACCTGTGCGATTTTTTTGATCATGCGCTATAAACAAAAAAAGAGCGTAAATTTTGCAAAAATAACAATATTTTTCACATTTTTTTTAAATGAAATTCCCTCCAAAAAAAATGTAAAAATCAAAATTTTTTAACATTTTCAGCCAATTTGTTTTATGCTACATATGTTTGGTAAAAAAATCGCAAAAAGCGTATTTTGATTGGTTTGCGCAAAAGTTATCGCGTTTACTAACAAAGGGAAAGATTTTTGTCATTTTTGGTGTTTTTTTTTTTAACGAGTAATGGCGGCGATCTGCGATTTTTTTTTTGCAGGACTGCGACATTGCGGCGGACAGATCGGACCCTTGACTGACATTTTTGACACTTTTGGGGTTACCAGTGACATTACTGCAGTAATCAGTGCTATATATATGCACTGTTACTGTAAAAATGACACTGGCAGGGAAGGGGTTAACTGTATTGGAGAGGGAGGGGTTAAGTGTGTCCTAGGGGCGTGCTTCTAACTGTGATTGGCTGTGGCTACTACTGTAAAAACAGAGATCAACGGTCCTACATAGTAGAACCGTCTGATCTCCATTTTTACACAGGGGAGAATGACAGGCGGCTTGTTTACATTAGCCGCCTGCCTTTCTCCCGCTCTACCGACGATCGCCGTGTGACTGGCGGACATCGGGTCCGGGGCGGGCCCGGCGTGAACGAGCCGGGGCGGGCGCGCGCCTCAGCGGGCGAACGCTCGCCCGCTATTGGCTCACAAGCCGGTGACAGGCTAGTGACGTATATATACGTCACTTTGCCTGGCCGGGGCTGACCGCCGCAGTATATGTACTTGCGGCAGTCGGCAAGCGGTTAATTACCATCAGTTTCCTGATCTCTGAGCTTTTTGGTTATCCATTTATAATTTGTCACGGCCATAGAGAAAGATTCTAATTGTGGCGGTAGTAAGAACTACCTGAATTTGTCACACCTGTCAGTTTTGGAACTGAAACCAGCACAAACGCCTGCCTACATTAGGCACAGGTAGTTTTAAAGTCTTACAGTTCTTCCAGATCTGTTCAGTAATTCCTCTAAGTAGGAGCTTCATGTAATAAAGTCCGGTCACTGCTGCTCTCTCCTTGTGTAGGGTGACAGGTCTTGTCTCCGCCCCCTCCTATATTTTCTGCAGGCAGCCTGTAGTGGGTGTGGTCTTCTAGTCTCTTTTACACCTCAGCTCTCAGGCTATATAGAGCGCAGTGATGATGTTACAAGGTAATAATCAGGTTTCTTAAAGACATTTGGTGCATACAAAGTGGATTTATATCCTTTGTGGCTAAGGGGACCTACTGCCAGAAAAGTCCCATAACAGGTTTAATAGATTCTCCAGTATGTTTCTATTTTCTGTAACAAAAGGCCCATCATTTCTGGTGTGTTTTACTTACTAAGGTAAGGGATTGTTGTCCCGTTGGGTGAACACATAAGAAGCCTTTTTTTAGAGTAGGTGAAGACCTATATACACTATATTATCAAAAGTATTGGGACACCTGCTTTTACACCCTTATGAACTTTAATGGCATCCCAGTCTGTATGGTTCAATATTGAGTTGGCCCACCCTTTGCAGCTATACCAGCTTCAACTTTTCTGGAAAGGCTGTCCACAAGGTTTAGAAGTATGTCTATGGGAATGTTTGACTATTCTTCCAGAAGCGCATTTGTGAGGTCAGGTATTGATGTTGGAGAGGCCTGGCTCGCAGTCTACACTCTAATTCATCCCAAAGGTGTTCTATTGGGTTGAGTTCAGGACTCTGTGCAGGCCAGTCAAGTTCCTCCACCTCAAACTCACTCATCCCTGTCTTTATAGATCTTGCTTGATGGTCTGGCAAATCAATGAAGCAAACCCATAGCAATGTAATAAGAGTGCAATTACCTTTTGTCTACTCAACCCTTTTTAATCTGTGTTGCAGTTGTTCATCACCGGTGCTCATTGAGCTGCAGTATTGAATAAGCCCTAGGCTGCCAGCCTTTTAGCTTCCCTGCCTGGAAGTGGTTAACATGACCCGATCAATGACTATTGATCATTAGGACAATACAATGGAGCGGGCTTATGTTGGTCATCAACTTATTGCTCGCCCAGTGGAAGAATCCTTTCAACCTTAAAGAATGAAATATTAATGGGAAGACGGTGCAGCGAGCAGATGGAACAATAGGGATCCCAGCATGGGCACAGAAGGGATATTTTTAGTGTGCCATCCAAATAGGAAAATTACCTGCAGTGAGAGCACAGATAGATTGCATGCTGAATAAGCCCGCCGCAAACCCACTGAGCGTGTCTAATTGTGTCTGTGTTTAAATGTATTCAGCCCAGCTATTTGTGTTCTGCAATATTTGCAGGAGATGAAGAAAAGCAGACTTCTTATGGTCCAGGGCTGCTACTAATCAGCTGTTTGGCCAAAGAAGATCATCAACTCTGACTTTTGAAGGAAAATTTTAGCTTAAACAATATGGTTTTCAAACAATACAAAACTACCAGAACTAATACAATGACATTTACATTTGGTTAAAAGCAAAAGTATTTAGGCTGCATAGTGGCTACGATAGCAGCTGTAGGGTTCTGAGTTTAAAGCAGCCATTTAGATCTGGACGCTGCTTTGTTTTTGGCGTAGGGCAAGAGAGCGTTCGGCATCGATCTTGGTGCAGAGACAGCTGATACTTCTTGAAAGGAATTAGAGTTTAGGACTTAATATTTAAGGTTATGGTTTTGTTTTAAGCTATTTGTTATAGAGATCCTATCGTCAGACCATTCATTTCAACAATTTTTTTTTAATAAGATCATATGCGCATTAATGTATTTTATGCATGTTATTTACCAGTAAAAGCCTCCCTTGTGTATAGGCAGGTGCCTATAAGGGTAATGTTCTATTACAACAAGTGAGCCTAGGCTGACCAGGCCAAGGAAGAGTTAAAGTGGATGTTAAGCCACCTTTTTTCCTTTTTATAGTTCCCTCTATTAGATAACATTAAAGAGTAACTCCACGTTCGTGGGGAATGAAGAAAAAATAATATAGTGTATAAAATTCCGGCACAAATTATATTGTGATTGAATGTTATTAAAAATGACCTTTCCTTTTCAATCTGCAGCTGTTGTAATTTTCTGAAAATGCAGTGCAATATGGCCGCCTGGAGCTGTTCTGTACACAGAATGTATACTGACCACACCCCAGAAACATCATTTCCTGCTTGTGTGATTGGCACACCAATTTTCCCAGAAGTCTGCCCAAGATACAAGTCAGAGTTCTGGCATCCCCTACAACAAAATAATTATTTTTGGTGAGGTACTCCCAATAGAAACACATCTAAAGGGATGCAGGCCCAGCAGATTTCCTCATTAGTGCTCTGCAGCTGCCACAGCTGATAGATAATTATGAAACCACTCCCATTTGACCCACTCAGTACAGAGGTACAGAGCAACAAACAGTGATTTCTACAGAATAACAAAAAGGTAGGAATCTGCAACAAAGTTTGTTACAATCCCTGCAATGTACAGAGATTACCCAGAGGGGAATGTTTTTTTCTCAACAAAAGTTGAGTTACGCTTTAAGCTCCCCAGTGGATATCATTTAAAAAAATATGCTGTATATTACCTTATTTATGAGCGCCACTCGGCACTCATGTGACTGCCTGCTGGTCTCTTCTCCTTATCTGATAGTTGCAGGGGGAGGTGCTGGGTATCCCCCGCTGACTACAGCCAGGACAAGGAGAGGAGAGAAGACCGGCAGGCAGTCACGTAAGCTCTGAGCGGTGCTCATAAGTAAGGTATTATACAGCAAATTTTTATAAATGACATCCACTGAGGAGCTTAATGTGATATAACAGAGGGAACTATAGAAAGTGTAAACAGTTTTTTTTACAGCAGGAGGGGAGGATCGGGGGAGCTGACAGGCAGGGAGGGGAGGGGGAAGGAGGACAGAGGAGGCACAGGAGCGCAGGGCAGCGCCATCTTATGAGCATTAAAGGCCCCGGGCAATGCAGTGCACTGGGGCCCTGCCTACACAATCACCCACCAGAATAAAAATGCAAATTATCGATAAGGCTATATTTATTGGTACAGCAGTGCAAAGCAAATTAAAAAGCTTCCACGTTAGGCGGCTGTGTCCGGTGAACACACACACATGGACGGGAGTCAGACTCAACTGTCCTGTGTGTGCCTGTTCCTGTGGAGGCAGACAGGCATTCCTGCAGTTGTGGGCTCCCCGTCCATGGCACAAGTGGCCTGACAGCAGCTTGCCACCTGCTAAGTTTGGCGACGGGATGCACACGGAGTTGGCACTAATGCTTGGCTGGGGCTGGGGCTGGGTACCTGGGCCTCCAGGGAAGTGGGGCCCCTGGGAACTGCCCAGCATGCCCATTGGGTAAGATGGTCCTGGCGCAGGGCTGCGGCTGACGGAGGCATGTACACTGACCATGGTGTCAGGGTTTAGTAGTCATGATATACCGTGGTCAGTTTACATAGGGGAGGGTATAGCCAGGCAGGATCAGCCAGGTTGGATCAGCCAGGTATTTCAGGTGTTACAATGAGGCCAAATTACACAGCACAAACACTGTGCTGTAAAACATGCTTTAAAGGAACAGGATCTAATTTATTTTCTTTTAGGGTAACAAACATTTTAAATGTTTGCCACCGGTCTCCTGGGCTTTTGGGTCCTGCCTTCCTCATACAAACACTGAGTAGTCCATTGGGTGTGCCTGTTTTGTTTTGTTTTTTTACTTGTTTTTTTTTTGTTTGCATGTTTTTTTTTTCCGTATAGATCTATGTTTGTCCATAGCATGTTTAAAGCCATTTAGGCTCAGTTCACACCTGAGCATACTAGAACCGCGGGCGGAATTGTGCGATTCTGCCTGAGATTCCAGAATCTCAGCAAAACTTGGGACATGTTTGCAATGCCATTATTTCTTAATGGCACCCTAAACGCGGTGCGATTTTGCCTCGATTGTCGAGGGTCAAAACACACAAAAATTGCACAGCCAAACGCTCCTGGCTCTGTGCCTAAATTTGGTACATGAGCTTCTTTGGAGCATTTTTGGAGAGGAGGAAAGCCCTTTCAAATGAATGATGCCGCTCCAAAAACGCGCCACAAAAAAGCTAAAAAGACGAAGTGCAGCAGCTCTCAATACACTTAGGTGTGAATGGAGAGTTACTGTTGCCTGTCTTATTACCTTTGCTGGAAGTTTTTTCCTAGCATGAACAGTAAAATAATACTTTCTAAAACTAGTTTTGAACTTTTCCGGGGTTCTTCTTGGGGTGCTTCTCTTCTGCAGGAGGGTCCATGTAACCTGGAAGGATGTAACCTTTGTCTACATCCCAAGGGATTCACCGTTTACAGTAAGGACACTACTAGTTTTGGGACTTCCACCTTTTCAGGTATGCTTGGGCAGCCACTAAAAAATTAGTTAGGAAATGGACTATAATGCACTTTAATGCTGTAATGGTTCTTAAGTGTTTTCAGTAAAGTTTTTGAACTGTTCTTGAGTTTGGTCTGAAGTTATTCAAGGGGAGCATGGTGGTAGATGGTGTATCAGAAGAACAGGACTTGTAAAGCATACAGGGGGTATGAAACCAATGTTAACACAGCAGGAAAGTTGGAGTTGGAGAGCAGTTTCCATGGGTAACCAAGAACTGGTGGGAAGTGTAAAGCAGCCGGTCATGAAGCGTGGTACCTGGCGAAGATAACAGGTCCTCCATTAGCAAGGGGGTTGATGTTCTGGCTCCCTCTCTAGTGGTTAGTTCCCCCAAAGTAACCAGGAATTAACACACAGTATGGAGATTCCATTTACCTAGCTGCATGGCACAGGAGAGGGAGGTCATTTTGATCATGTATGAGGTTCTCAGAAGGAAGCCTCTTCTAAAGATGATGCACAAGAAAGCCCGCAAACAGTTCGCTGAAGACAAGCAGACTAAGGACATGGATTACTGGACCCATATCCTGTGGTCTGATGAGACCAAGATAAACTTATTTTTTTCAGATGTGTCAAGCGTGTGTCTCGGCAACCAAGTGAAGAGTATGAAGTGTGTCTTGCCTACAGTCAAGCATGGTGGTGTGAGTGTCATGGTCTGCCGGCACTGGGGAGCTTCAGTTCATTGAGGGAACCATGAATGCCAACATGTACTGTGACTGGGCCGCCTGGGCAATATTTCAACATGATAATGACCCCAAACACACCTCCAAGACGACCACTGCATTGCTAAAGAAGCTGAGGGTAAAGGTGATGGACTGGCCAAGCATGTCTCCAGACCTAAACCCTATTGAGCATCTGTGGGGCATCCTCAAATGGAAGGTGGAGGAGCGCAAGGTCTCTAACATCCACCAGCTCTGGTATGTCATCATGGAGGAGTGGAAGAGGACTCCAGTGGCAACCTGTGTAGCTCTGGTGAACTCCATGCCCAGGAGGGTTAAGGCAGCACTGGAGCTAAAGGTGGTCACACAAAATATTGAAACTTTGGGCCCAATTTGGACATTTTAACTTATGGGTGTACTCACTTTTGTTGCCAGCAGTTTAGACATTAATGGCTGAGTGTTGAGTTATTTTGAGAGGACAGCAAATTATACAAGCTGCACACTCACTACTTTACATTGTAGCAAAGTGTAATTTCTTCAGTGTTGTCACATGAAAAGATATAATAAAATATTTACAAAAATGTAAGGGGTGTACTAACTTTTGTCAGATACTGTATATAGCTGTGTATTTTTTACAAAACACATACACTGGGGCACATCATTTACTATAACAGAGGGGATTGTTGCACCAACACTAAGTTGCCTAACAACCACTTTAAGCAGGGAATGTGACGTTTACCAAACATTTGCTGTTGGTGAATCAATCACTGTCATTTAAAACACATACACCTGAAATATGAATCTGCAGTGAATGTTTAGTGAATGGCAGACTTATAAATGTGCCCCTAAGTGCCAAAACATACTTCTCTGATAAAGGGTGCATTTGCAGCGTCAGTGTGTTGCCATTCATTTTGAAAAGTAGACAAGCAAAAGAGAGACCCCCTAATGGGACTATATTGGATACCAACTCATGTATTCAAAATTTCAAAATTTTATTTATCACATAAATACATCAAGTTCAAACAAGTGAGTACAAAAAAGTACAGAGAAATTACAATTTTTGAAAAAAAACCTTAAAAAAGTTTGCGACTAAATGTGATTCCAATGTGACGATAACATGGAGGAACCTGAGAGTCTGGTTCTGGAGACCCTACGCGTTTCAAATAAGTCTTCCTCAGGGAACTTTAGACCATAGTTCCAATTTATAATATTCTATAATAAAAAAGCATATTTATTTATAATGTATTCATTGAATGTAGTTTTGTTTTATATAATTATATTCTTTAAATACACATACCATGTATTGCGTCACAATTTCAAGCATAAAGTCGCCTCTATTTAAAATCTTGATTAATCAGCTCCACCTGCAGGGCAGCATACCCGGAATTACTCTGAGAAGCACGCACAAAGTGTCCTCACCTTCACCACTGATGAACAAGTGTAGGTTGAAGCAACAGTGAGTGTGTGCAAGGGGGGGGGGAGAAAAGAAAGAGAGGGGGAAAATAAAATTTTGAAATTTTGAATACATGAGTTGGTATCCGATATAGTCCCATTAGGGGGTCTCTCTTTTGCTTGTCTACTTTTCAGTAAAGGGACGAGGATTACTGAACTCACTGTTCTCCTTTCTATATGCCCAGCTCCCACACCCATTTTTTCCTATATTCATTTTGAATGGCTCCTCAATGCAAGACAGCCCTAACACACGAGTTGCAGTACAGAGTAGCACACTACCATGTATTGTGGTTCGCTGGCTTGTCAAAAATGGTGCATGTGCTTTTTTTATGTTTTTGCACATTGCCAACAACGCAAAGTGAGAGAATATCACTCCCAAGAGGAAAAAATTCCCCTTTTAGGAAGTTTTCTCCAGAACAAGTTTATCCATTGGATGTTTTTTCCAATTACGGAGATAACATTTAGGATTTTCATTCGCAGTAACAACAACCAAGACAAATGGAGAGGATAAATCTCTCTAGCAGGGATACAGAAAACCATAAAAATCTGGCAGATTCTAACCCTCCACAACTCTATCCAAAATGTTAAGAAAAAGTTTTGGTTTTTAGATACATTTTAACTTGAAAAAAATATCTGGGAATACATCCCATTTAATGCAAAAATGCAAACTGAGACCAAGTACATCCAATTTATTCAGCTAAGGCGCTTTAAACAGCCCGGCTTCGGTGGAACTGAAAAGAAGTTAATCAGCGGAATATTTAATTGCTTTAAAAATAGAAACAAATACATTCCAAGGGAAGAGTAATGAGGACAGAGCTATGCAGCCTCAGTTATACATGACGGTCCAAGCAAGCTGGCATGGACAGGCTCTCTTAGTTGATATGTTTATACAGGTGACAAGAACTGTAAGCAATTATCAGATTTCTTTAAAACCAGCAGAAAAGGACAGAAAATCTAATTCCAGATGCCTAGCAGCATGATGGAAAAACAAACAAGGCAAAGATATTTGCATTAATACATGTAGGAACATTGGCACATATCAAGAGAGGACTCTGGTCTAATCAAAATGTTTTATACAGTTCCCAGTGGGTGAGCTGTTCAGATCTCTAAATATAATCTGTTAAGTCTTTGTCTGAGTCTCTGAAGCTGGTAGGGATGCTTATAAACACCTAAGTTTATGTCGTAAATCGAACCTGTAGCTTTGTTTTCCTTGGTAAGCTTGACCATGATTTGGGTAGATACATGGACACATTTTTAGCTGCTCCCAAAAACCCAAGGGACCCTGTGAAGCAAATTGTGATCAGATGGTTACACTTAGTCCTGCTCCTTCTGATACCTATGGTTTGCTTTTGGCTCAGGGGCGTAACTACAGGGGTTGCAGGGGTTGCAATCGCAACCGGGCCCCATGCTCCAGGGGGCCCATGCAGCTCCCCTGTACACCTGGATAGGAGGGGCGGCAGGGGCAGCATGTAGAGGAATCACTGTCCTCCTTTTTCCTCCTGTAGCTGCAGGAGGAAAATGGAGGAGATTGGTTACTCTGTATGCTGCCCCCACCACTCCTCCTATCCACTTCACTTGTGTTCTGCTGTTTTTGGGCCCCTGTGTGCTTCCCTGGTCCCCCGCCCCTACTGTGCTCCCTCCCCTCTCCTGCTGGCTGCTGAAGGGGATGGTTCACAATAGATAACCAGGAAGGGGTCGGTAAATATGTAATCTACCAGCTCCTTCCTTTTATGAATGGACAGAGTCATAGTCAGTGACATTGTAAAAAAATAAAATAAAATGATAAAAAATAATACAATTAAAATACCAAAAAATAATAACTACTGACACCAGTGGGTGAACTTCCAGGATCGCAAAGGTCAAATCTGCGACCGGGGCCCTGGCATTCCACCACCATTGGGAGGCCCCAAGATGGCAGGAAGGGGGCCCAGTGCAGAACTTGTGAAAGGGCCCCGAAATGAGAGTAAAGGGCCCCAGGATCAGTGGGAAGAGCCCCAGGCTTGAAGGGAAGGGCCCCGGCCAGGGGTCCGGGGGGCCCTTCATGGTTTCTTGCACCAGGGCCCTGAAGGTTCTAGTTACGCCTCTGTTTTGGCTCCTTAGCGTTATGGATGGCTTTGTTGGTCAATAATAAGTTTGTGTGCTAGACCAGTGAATTCCAAACTGCGACCTGCGGGCCGTATTCTTCCAACTGACACCAACAATGGGGACATTGATTCCAAAGATGGAGCACTTTTCATTCCACTGGCACCATAGATGGGGCACTATTCCTTTCACTGACACCAATGATGGGAATTATTCTTCCCACTGATACCATTACCAATAAGGTAATATTCCTCCCACTGATACCAATGACGGGGCACTATTACACCCACTGATACCAACAATGTTGATTATTCTTCCCTCTAATACCAATAAATCCTACTGACAACAGGCATTATGTAGACATGTTCTACTCCCACTGGCCACAATCCAGTCCCCCTAAAGTCTGAAGGACAGTTTGGAAAGTTTGGAAATCACTGTGCTAGACCTAACATTTTTGCTTGCAGATTGGATAATAGAATGGGGAAACAAACTGCATGTGTACCTGAATTTGCCTAGCTTACCATCTTGATAGATGCCACAGGTCGGCTGTAACAAATTTCCCAAGCACATTTAATAAATCGCTCTACCAGACAAGTGCGTGTATTTTTTTTTTTTAATTCTGTATTTAGAATATTCAATAAGATCACAAATACAGTTGCAAGAAAAAGTATGTGAACCCTTTGGAATGATATGGATTTCTGCTCAAATTGGTCATAAAATGTGATCTGATCATCATCTAAGTCACAACAATAGACAATCACAGTCAGCTTAAACTAATAACACACAAAGAATGAAATGTTGCCATGTTTTTATTGAACACACCATGTAAACATTCACAGTGCAGGTGGAAAAAGTATGTGAACCCTTGGATTTAATAACTGGTTGAACCTCCTTTGGCAGCAATAACTTCATCCAAACGTTTCCTGTAGTTGCAGATCAGACGTGTACAACGGTCAGGAGTAATTCTTGACCATTCCTCTTTACAGAACTGTTTCAGTTCAGCCATATTCTTGGGATGTCTGGTGTGAATCACTTTCTTGAGGTCATGCCACAGCATCTCAATCAGGTTGAGGTCAGGACTCTGAATGGGCCACTTCAGAAGGCGTATTTTCTTCTGTTTAAGCCATTCTGTTGTTGATTTACTTCTATGCTTTGGGTCATTGTCCTGTTACAACACCCATCTTCTGTTGAGCTTCAGCTGGTAGACAGATGGCCTTAAGTTCTCCTGCAAAATGTCTTGATAAACTTGGGAATTCATTTTTCCTTCGATGATAGCAATCGGTCCAGGCCCTGGCCCAGCAAAGCAGCCCCAAACCATGATGCCCCCACCACCATACTTCACAGTTGGGATGAGGTTTTGATGTTGGTGTGCTGTGCCTCTTTTTCACCACACATAGTGTTGTGCGTTTCTTCCAAACAACTCAACTTTGGTTTCATCTGTCCACAGAATATTTTGCCAGTACTGCTGTAGAACATCCAGGTGGTCTTGGGCAAACTGTAAACGTGCAGCAATGTTTTGTTTGGACAGCAGTGCCTTCCTCTGTGGTATCCTCCCATGAAATCCATTCTTGTTTAGTGTTTTACGTATTGTAGATTCGCTAACAGGGATGTTAGCATTTGCCAGTGACTTTTGTAAGTCTTTAGCTGACACTCTAGGAATCTTCTTCGCCTCATTGAGCAGTCTGCGCTGTGCTCTTGCAGTCATCTTTACAGGACGGCCACTCCTAGGGAGAGTAGCAGCAGTGCTGAACTTTCTCCATTCATAGACAATTTGTCTTACCGTGGACTGATGAACAGCAAGGCTTTGGAGATACTTTCATAGCTCTTTCCAGCTTTATGCAAGTCAACAATTCTTAATCGTAGGTCTTCTGAGAGCTCTTTTGTGCGAGGCATCATTCACATCAGGCAATGCTTCTTGTGAAAAGCAAACCCAGAACTGGTGTGTGTTTTTTATAGGGCAGGGCAGCTGTAACCAACACCTCTAATCTCATCTCATTGATTGGACTCCAGTTGGCTGACATCTCATTCCAATTAGCTCTTGGAGATGTCATTAGTCTAGGGGTTCACATACTTTTTCCACCTGTACTGTGAATGTTTACATGGTGTGTTCAATAAAAACATGGCAACATTTCATTCTTTGTGTGTTATTAGTTTATGCAGACTGTGATTGTCTATTGTCGTGACTTAGATGATGATCAGATCACATTTTATGACCAATTTGTGCAGAAATCCATATCATTCCAAAGGGTTCACATACTTTTTCTTGCAACTGTATATCAATAGCAATTGACACTGTTAATGTCAGATAAGTATATAATAACCAAATGTGTACAGGTCATTGGTCAAACTGGGTCTCCTTTGATACAAAAGTGTCAGCTTTATCATCCCAACACCTGGTAGATATAAAGCGAGCAATCAGGTATGTCTAGTAAAATAGGATCAGAGACAGAAATGCAATCATACTGTATATTGCTAAAAAAATAGTAGTTGAAACTGCTTTACTTAACTTTTTGTAATAGGAAAGGATCCCCAATTTGGCATATGTTTACTGCAACAACACTTTGCACAGTTCAGAACATATTGTAATAAAGAGGCAGCATTCTCTTGTCCATAACTTGGTCACTGGGTGGTAAGATTTTGTATTTATCACATACAGTTCCAGGAGAGGTGCTGTGGTGCTACTCACTGTTCAGGGCATGCTGTGTTTAGTCCCAATAAGCCAGAAGCTTCCATTGGTACTTCCCTGGCTTTCCCCATGTCACTGGAGGCACCATCTTGTGGTGAAGAAAAACTCTCTCCTCACCTTATGTTGTACCCTCTAGTGTGTTACTAGTGTGAGTATAGGAAAATGTATGTTTTGGCTCATAGTTAACTTGTGAGTCCTAATTGGGTCATGGGTTAATGCAGGTCAGGCTGGATGACTCATACAGGCAGGTCTCTGGTGCCTCCCCCTGGTTCTGAAAGTTTGAAGAAATATCTAGAAGCTAGAGGGCGGAAGCAAGGAGGGTTGATCTGCATACTTAGGGGAGGAACCTGACAGCAGCGTGGTTTGGAAGGAATCTTGCCTAGGGAGCAGCGGGAGCAAGGAGGACAGCTTGAGTACATCAGCACACATAGGAATACACAGGGGGAGAGACTACCATATGTAGCAAGCCTTTCTGGAAGACAGCATTGTGCTTAATTTTTCCTTTCCCTTGTCCTGGGAGATCTTCGGAGTAGCCAAGTGGGCTGGTGAAGAAACTGCCAGGTTTGCTGCCATTTCCTGCTGTCAGTAGAGTTGGGATCAGTGTCCACAGGGAAGTTGGAGATTCTCCAATACGCTGCCTATAACACTTTGTGCTACTTTCTAAGGGACTGAGAGTTCCTAGTCCTTAAGAGGCTTTTGCAGCTTTGATCATCAGAGACTCTTAGTATTTAGGAGGAGGACAGTTCCGGAACATGTACACAGGGAGGAAGTTGTCCCTGGTTTTGTTTTAGTTGAGCTGGGCATTCCATAATTCCGATTTCCCATCCAAGTTATTAACGCTAATAAAACATAAAAACCAAGCTCAAACCCAGTCATCTGCAACTCCTGCGGGGGTAATGCTACACTTACACTGTCAACATTCCCAAAGACCTTGGGGTGGCCCTTCCTATACCTTAAATTGGCATCAGATGGGGTAAACCCAGAGGAAATGACAAAAACAGGAGGTGTCTAAAAACTCAAAGGGGAATCATAAAATACTACAAGTGCCACTACTACCCCTCTTTCTATTTATCTACTGATGGCACTTTGCTGTAGTGCACCTGGACAGTAGACAGATACTCTCTGCACAGTGTGCAGTACCTTCCAATGAATTTTATATATTTAACAAACTCTTGTTCTCAGATTTATTGATCGTAGTAGAAGTTGAATATGGGAACAAAATATAAAATGACCAAATAAAGGCCATTCTGTCAGAGACTAACAAAAGGGCCGAAACATTGCATTATATTGGAGAAAGCCTTGCTCGGTTTTTATTTGTACAGAGCATTTCCAAGTCATTAAATCCTCTGCATGAGGGAAACAGTAGTTATTGTAGGGGATGCGTAAATATTTTTTTCAAGCCTTTCCAAGTACCACAAGCCTCTCCCAAGTCTTTTCTTAATACCCACATGACGATCACAGCTGCCTGCTGGGAATCGTACAGGCAAAGCCGAGATTTATAATGACAGCCTTGCTTTTTCAATGGCTGTCACTGAAGACTCATTTTAATTGTATAATCCTTCAATCTGAAGTAACCAGGTCACCCATCCATGCGGGGAAAAAATGTTCAAAGCATCAGACCTTGTAATTACAAAATAAAAATACATTGGGAGACATCAGAGGTCTTTATGGCTCCTTCATGGATTGACAGAAAAAGAAAAGCCTGTTTCTCCATAAGTCGTCAGGGCCAAACTTTGATCCTGAAGGGGAAGTTGCAGATGATTCATTCGACGATCTGAGATATTGCAGAATATATAAAACCTGAATCATTCACTATTCCCTCCAGAACAGGCTGATGTAATGAAAACGTGTAGATCAACTCCAGGCAGGACTACAGAAAAAAAAATGTTTACAAGGGAAAGTGCAATGGGTTTACCTATATCTGAAAGTTCTGGGCTGAGGAAGTGGACCGGTGATGGGACAAGGGATGGGGCGATGGCACTCTCCAGGACAGGAAGTGAGAGACTGAGGCTCTAACCTTCTCTTACATTGACAAACAGTGATTTTTATTTTGTTGCATCACTGTTGGGGGAAATATGTTTTCACTTCCTTTAGCAGTTACAGTGTTGTCACCAGAACAGGAAGTGAAGGGGAGATTTCCCTTTGGGACTACAGACAACAATGAAACCTTGCAGAGGATTCTCAACGCTATCCACATCTAAGAATACAAATAGCTTTGGCTTGAGCAGAAATTCAAGATGTCCTGAAATTCATATTTTTTAATAGAATAGGAAATAAAAAAAAAAAGTTTAGGATTTTTTGCTGTCTTTGTCCCACTAATGAAATCTCTCTATATGGACACACAAAAAAAAAAAAGAAAAAACCCTTAGGCATTAGGGTAATCAGGTTAATATACATTATGTTGTGCATTTATATACCTTGTGTTATGGTAGCCCCATTTTTATTTTGAATAGGCTTCTCTGGGTGTTGTCATACATACAAACTACATACTGTACTTTGTGCGACAAGATCCCATCTCAGAAAGTTATTGATGGAAAGATAAATACATTTTTTGCATTGGAACCTGAAAAGCACTGCAACCATGATCAGTAGCTCATGGGTGCAAAGTCCAGGCTCCTGCAGTCTATCCATCCAGTCCCAGGCCCGTAAGGAGGTACAAGCCTTCAGTTATAGAACCTAAGGAAGTAAACAATGGACTATAAGTGCAGTGATCTCATAGCACACATGCTCAGTTGATATTTGCCTTGGTGGAAGATGGGACTTGTAGTTTTTTCATTTACGGATGTGCAGAATTAAAAAAAAAACAAAAAAACAGGATCCTGGAAGTAGAGGTAAGGGACGGGGGCTACAGAATATGATTATTTTTCATGTTACACCCTAAATACAGTTAACTTTTAATCCTTAGTTTAAAGCCTTAGTTAACCTTTAAATATTCTTCTTGAGACCCGGCCAGACCTTAGAGAATTCTGAATAAGCAATTGATTAGTCTTCCTTTATATGGAACACTTGACATCCCTCCCAACTCCCCAAATATGTCTTCCTTAACCTCCCTCAGACATACCCCCCTTGTGTTTTTTGGGTCTTGTGCAGTAGAACAGACCTGGGTCTCCTATATAGTTTAAATTAATGACATCACAGGCCTCACAGCATCAGACTACATAAAATTGTACAGTTAGACAATAACATCATGTTCTGGGCTTCTTCCAGAAATAACAATGTGAGAGGAAATCTACTTAGAAGGCATTTATAGTAATAGTTTACTTCTGAACTTTGGTGGTTACCCCTCACCTTATACAATAGGGCACTTCAGCAAAACCCAACTCCAGCTAAAGGTTCTACCATTTTGCAAAGCTAGTATTAGGTAGTTAGTCACATTCAGTTAGACTTGTTCTGTAATGTTTAAAGAATAAACACATTTTTAAAGTGTTGGATAGTTGAAAAGGATTAGAACACCTGTCTGGTTTGTATTGCTGTCTGTGCCCCCATCAAGGAGATTCATCCTCTCTATTTGTCCTGTTTACCATTATCACTGAAAGTGGAAGGAAATCCCAAATGTTGAGTTGCACTAGAACAGTAGTAGAGGGAAAACCTAATGGGGACACTAGATCTGGTGAAAACCAAGGATCAGCTCATATAGGAGGGATTTCTTCTCACTTCCTGTTTTGGCTATGGGACAGGAAGTGAAGGGAAATTTTTCCCAATGGAACACAGATGGCAAAAAAAGAACTGTCAATGAATATAACTGTCTTTCCTGGCACCAACATGGCACATACATATGGTAGTAGCCCCACCTACTTCCGCCCACAGGACCAGTGTAAAACTATAAAGAGTTAATGCCCACACAACAGCCCTTTTTTTTTTTTTTGTCCGCACAGAACTCAAAGCCAGTGTGAAGAGAAGAAACCATTACCTGCCACATTTGGTGGGTTTCCGTGCAAGTTCACCTGTCCTGTAGCGCAGTCCCTGATCTTGGATTGATAAAGGCTCCAATAAGCCAGGGAACCCCTTCTGTCAATCTTTTGGGGTGAAAAATTGGGTGTTAACAAACGGCAGTGCAGCCAGGGCTATTTTCCTCAGAAGAAATCTCCTTGTCTGGAGCCTGCCTTCCAAGAAGTGAGTGGGAGCTGTGGCACCACATGGAGTTGTGGTACCACATTAACAAGACAAGTATGTTTCTCATTTTTTCAAATGTATCTGTGAATGTACTCATCAATTGTGGTAGCTTACTCACTTTCTTATTAGATGGGGTTTCCCATCCTGCTAGCTAATTATTGGTCTACCACATGTATGCTGCCATGTTGCCACCAGGAAAATTGTATCAAATACCTAAATTTTCTTTTCCTGGCGCCAAATAATGCCAGCATACTAAACCCACCCAGTTCATTCCTAGCGATGTACAGGGAATGGGATGTTGTGTGGGCATTAAGTCCTTATAGCTTTTTTTTTTCCAAAAGTTTTTATGGAAACATACTGTATTCTTTGGGTTACAGTAACATCATACAACTATTTAAGGAACAAAAATTGATTGTATGATATCTGAGATTGGTAGAAGTTAAATGTCACTTACCGGGCGTTCTGTCTTGAGTAGCAACAGATAGAGATACATGGATTTGGTAGGTGAGGTAAGAAAATTAGGAAAGTTAGAGGGTAGAAATATAAAGAAGGAAGATTGAGGGGGGATGGGGTAAAAAGGATGCAGAGTATTGGGGAGCTGGGAAAGTTAAAAGATCTTTCCTCAGTCTCTGCTAGAGGTCAATTACTGACTGCATAAAGGTGTATCAGAGCGATGGGGAATAAGCAGTTCAAATAGAGAGTTCCTTATTGTTTACATTGACAGGCGACCTCCTAAACTCAACTCTTGTAAAGGGGTGGGAGGTCTCGCATCTAGTGGTAAAAAGAGGGTTGACTATGAAGAGCAATAAAAATCAGTAAGGGTTCCTCATGGTAGGCCAGGTTGGGATTGGGCCATTAGTGTTAGGTATCTATCTGTAGTTCGTAAATGGTTCCAGCAGGCCCAGGTATGAGAGAATTTGGCCGGGGAGTCTTGAGCTATGTAAATTGGTTCTTCCATTTCAGAGCTTTTGTCAATTCATTTGAACCCTTCAGGGATGATCTGGATGTGAGGTGGTCCCCCAGTGTTGATGAATGCACATTTTAGCAGCATTGATCTGGGTTTGAATTTGAGTCTTACGGTATTGTTGCTCCGGTAAGTCTGAATAGTGGAAAAGGAATTGGGCCGGAGTATGCTCTAATGAATATGTTAAGATCAGTGATGTTAGTTTGTGTATTTGTGACCAGAATGTTTGAATTAGTGGGCAAGACCATAGAATGTGGGGCAAGGTACCTTGCTCCCTGGTACTTCTCCAGCATTTATAAGAAATGCTAGGGTTATATTTGTGTAATAGAATAAAAAGTAATATTAAGCGCTGAACCTTAAAAGGAAATAACGGGCTAGCAGCTGGACACTCAAGGGCAATCTAATATAAACCTCCTATAGACATATAAAATACAGTGCAGTGCAATCCTATAAATGCACATTACATAGTAATGAATACATACAGTATATTAATACATATAATGGGTGCAGAATATAATAATACTTCCTCAATGGTAACCACATTTTAAGGCTGTGAATTACAATATTTGCAATCTGTTAAAAACAAATTTAAATGCGAACTGACCGCATCCACAGCATGGGAGACACTAATATATGCTCCAATGCGGAATACCTTAAAAAATTAAATTAATCACTCTCATGATTGTTTTATGCCACAAATGACCCTGGCCATATCTATATGAAACACCAGGTGGCAGTAACACGCAATGCACTTTAAACACACAATAAAATTTAAAATTTTAAAAAAATATATAAAAACTATATAATTAATAAAATTATATATAAAAATATAAAGTCATGTAATATATAATATTAATATTCCTAGAAAGAACCGCAAGCATAATAGACCACGACTACAAGTAATTTATCTATCTGAGATGAAGCATTTCAGGTCAAAGTCCACATTGAGTCCTAGTGGAACTAAAACTTTAGTCTCATAAATCTAGAAGGACTCTCTGTGACTTAGTAGGCGAATAAAATTACCGCCCCTCCAATGATAATTTACCTTTTCTATACCCCAGAATCTTAATCCACTCGGGTTTCTCTGGTGATGGTTCCTGAAATGCCTGGAAACACTATGGGTAACTAGACCCTTTTTGATGTTATTTACATGTTCTCTGACATGTACATGGAGCGCACGTGACGTTCGTCCTATGTACTGTGGGCCGCATTCGCATTCTAACATGTATACTACTCCCTGCGTAGTACATGTTATAAGATTTTTAATTTTGTACATTTTTTGTGTAGCTGTAGAGACAAATTCTTTTCTCCTTTTGATGTTCTTTTTACAACTTTTACCTTTTCCACATTTGCCACATGCATAGAAGCCGGACAAAATGGAAAACAAATGATTATTCTTAGTCTGGGGAGGGTCAACAACCCCCAGAGCTATTTTGTCTCTCAGGGAGGGTGCCTTTCGATACACATATTTGGGATGCTCAGACAAAGCCGGGCCCAGAATCTTATCCTCTTTGACAATGGCCCAATGCTTCCTAATGATGCGTTCTACTTTTTTGTGTTGGATATTGTAATCCAAAACAATCCAAAAGTCAATGTCCACTCCTCCCGATTTCACTTTATTGAATAAGCTTCCCCTATTCGTATTCCCGAAAAGATGCAATTCCTGTTGTATATCCTCTTGTTGCTATCCCTTTTCAAGGAATCTCTTTGCCAAAATCTCAGATTGTGAGACAAAATCCTCATCCGAGGTGCAGTTTAGTCGGAGATGTGTAAACTGCCCTCAGGGGATGTTGCACAGCCACAGCCTGTGATGGCAACTATCCAATGGGATAAATGAATTGCGATCCGTTGGTTTAAAAAAATTTTGTGTCTTGAACAGACCTTCATCCTGATAAAACCCCCCCGGGCCGCCCAATAGTAAATTGGATAGACTCAATCTCAGCCAGGTTAGGGCAATATATTGATCACTTTCTCCAACCTGTGGTACAGAAAACAAAATCATGTCTCAAGGATACAAAGTATATTATCCAAATACAAAATACCTTACCCAGCTCTCTGGATAGTATAATGATCACGGGAGATGTAGGATAATTGTATACTATTATCAGCCACACAGATGCTCTAGAAGCTGTTAAGTGGTCTCTGACTGATTCAGAGCTTTCTAGAAAGCATAGAAGGTTCCTGTATAGGAGTTAAAATTTCTGCTTAAGCAGAAATTATTTTTAGTATAATCGTAATTACCTACAGACCAGAGGAGTAGCAATGGGGGCTAAGTTTGCTCCCAGTGTGGCCAATTTATTTATGGCCCACTGGGAGGAAGACATTGTTTTTCGTAATCCACCCCCCCCCCAATTGATCTGCTACAGACGATATATAGACGATTTGTTCATGATCTGGGAGGAAGACACGAGTAGCCTCCAGGAATTCATTAAACAAAATGAATCATAATGATGAAAATATCGTCCTCACCTGGAATCTGCAAAATGGTAAAATTGTTTTTGTAGATCTGGAAATTTATAAGGATGAAGGTCTGTTCAAGACACTAAATTTTTTTAAACCAATGGATCGCAATTCCTTTATCCCATTGGATAGTTGCCACCACAGGTTGCGGCTGTGCAACATCCCCCGAGGGCAGTTTACACGTCTCAGACTAAACTGCACCTCAGATGAGGATTTTTTCTCACAATCTGAGATTTTGGCAAAGAGATTCCTTGAAAAGGGATATGAACAAGAGGATATACAAAAGGAATTGCATCTTGTCGGCAATACGATTAGGGACAGCTTATTCAATAAAGTAAAATCAGGAGGAGTGGACACTGACTTTCGGATTGTTTTTGATTACAATATTCAACACAAAAAAGTAGAAGGCATCATTAGGAAGGGCCATCCTCAAAGAGGATAAGATTCTGCGCCCAGCTTTGTCTGAGCATCCCAAATTTGTGTATGTGGATGCGGTCAGTTCGCATTTAAATTTGTTTTTTATCAGATTGCAAATATTGTAATTCACATCCTTAAGATGCGATAACCATTGAGGAAGTATTATTATAGTCTAAATCTCCGCCCTCGGCTGTCGTAGGATCTTCCTGTGTGCATGGGAAGTGAGCATTCCCTAGGTGATAGGGAAAGCTTCAGTCAGCACTTGGTCGGAGCTGTAGTATAAAGAGCCGGGTCTGTGACGTGTTCCTCTATCCCCACTGATGAAGTCCCGCCTACTGAAGGATGCAACGCGTACAGGGGGAAGTCACGTGACCCGCGGCCGTCTTGGAGGACACCAGGAAGCAAAGTGACACGCTTGCACGCTCTGCATTTGGCTGGAATATTTTTCATTATATGTGAGTACATATTTTACACTTTTATTCAATAAATCGGTTGCATCAAACGGAAAGCATTAGAGCTTCTTTATATCTTTCTTACATAGTGCGGAGGTGTCTCTGGGACAGCCATGAGGTGAAGAGTCTATGGCTATGTGTTATTTGGATACTGCTGACCGGCCCTGTGTACCTTGGCAGTGGAGACTGATGCTTAATGCTGATTGACCCCCGAAGGGTCTGTTTATTAAGGTGAGAGGCAGAGGATGCCTGGTGGTGGGAAGATATGAGCACCTAGGAAAATACATATTGCTGGAAGTTTATGCCAGCCTGCTTTGGGTCTCGGTTTTCATCACCCACAAGAAAGAACTCTTTTCTTTCACCTTTTTTGCACTTTATTCTCCCGGAATTTTCCGTTGCACCCATTATATGTATTAATATATGTATTCATTACTATGTAATGTGCATTTATAGGATTGTGCTACACTGTATTATTTATATTTGTGTAAAACTACTGGAGTTCTTCTACCAAGAGGTTAGGGTCTTGTAGTTATTTTCCTAGCTTAAGACGTTTAGAGAGCCTTTGTGAGCAATCGTAAATATGAGTTCCCACCTATCTTCAGACATATCTGAGAGCATTTCCCTTTCTCAGGTTGTGCATGCCTTTCTGGATTTTGGGGAGGTATCTGCAAAAGCATATTGTAAATATTGGAAATTAAGTGTTGTTGGGGGTGGATTGGGAGCATATGTTGGAAGAATGTAAGTGATTGTGAGATTGAAGAAATATGTCCAAAGAGGAAGAGGGTTGGTAGTTATGTAAGGCCTTAATTCAGTGTTGTCTAAGATAATAACGTCACAAAAGAAATTATGTGCTAGTATCTCTGAGTGATACCACACATTTGTTAAGAACTGCTCGGACATACCAGGTAGGAAGGCTGGGTTAAGTTTGATGGGTGTAAGGGGCCAGGAGTGGAAGAGAGATTTAGTTGTCTCTGAAGCATTGTAGAGTTGAGTTGATGAGAAGACGTTCCTTCAAGGTCGAGAGGATGTGGTTTATTTGGAGCCAGGGTGTTTATTTTTTATGGTGAGGGGGAAAGAGAGTTTTCAAGTTGGACCAGTCCTTATAGCTTTGCACTGGTCCTGTGAGCTGAAGTAGGCAGAGCTCCTACCACATGTATGCTGCCATGGATTGGCATCAGAAAGGAAATATACGGCACGTAATGGATCAAATTTTCTGTTTTTGCGCTATCCAAAATGAAAAAAGAAGTTTCCCTTTAGTTCCTCTTTAACCACTTGCCGACCGCCGCAAGTACATATACTGCGGCGGTCAGCCCCTCACAGGCAAAGTGACGCACCGGTACGTCACTAGCCTGTGAGGCTCTGGGGAGCGAGCGCACACCGCCGGAGGCGCGCTCCCACTCCCGCGCGGTCACGGACTCCCCCGCGCGTGTAACCCGCGATCGTCGGGTGGAGAGGGAGAAAGGCAGGCAGCTGATGTAAACAAGCCGCCTGTCATTCTCCCCTGTGTAGGAATAGCGATCATACGGTTCTACTATGTAAGACCATTGATCACTGTTCCTACAGCTCAAGCCACAGCCAATCACAGTTAGAAGCATGCCCCTAGGGACACACATAACCCCTCCCTCTCAAAAAAAGTTAACCCTTCACTACCAGTGTCATTTTACAGTAACAGTGCATATGTATAGCACTGATTACTGTAGAAATGTCACTGGTAACCCCAAAAGTGTCAAAAATGTCAGTCAAGGGTCCAATCTGTCCACCGCAATGTCGCAGTACCGCAAAAAAAATCGCAGATCGCCGCCATTACGCATTAAAAAAAAAACAACAAAAATGACAAAAATCTTTCCCTTTGTTAGTAAACGCGATAACTTTTGCGCAAACCAATCAAAATACGCTTTTTGCGATTTTTTTTACCAAACATATGTAGCTTAAAACAGATTGGCCGAAAATGTTAAAAAATTTTGATTTTTACATTTTTTTTGGGGGGAATTTCATATAAAAAAAAAAGTGAAAAATATTGTTATTTTTGCAAAATTGATGCTCTTTTTTTGTTTATAGCGCATGATCAAAAAATCGCACAGGTGATCAAATACCACCAAAAGAAAGCTCTGTTTGTGGGAAAAAAAGGACGTCAAATTCGTTTAGGTACAGCGTCGCACGACCGTGCAATTGTCCGTTAAATTCACGCAGTGCCGAATCGCAAAATACCCCCTGGTCAGGAAGGGGGTAAAATCTTCCGGGGCTTAAGTGGTTAAGGTGTTTTGTAGCTTATCTAAGTCAGTTCCAGTAAATGTCAGGAAGATTCCCCAGCATTTATGTCCACACCATAAGAGCCTTTACTCCAATCACCACGGAATGTGTAGATGTTGTTTGTTCAAAAGCAGAATGGAAGGTATAAAACCTGTGGAACCACCAGGCTGCCATCTTAGCCCCTGTTTGATCTGCATTTGCCATGGTATTGCATGTGTGATTAGTTATGAAACTAGCCATTTGATGGCTTGACAGTTCTGTTAGGAGCACAAGCAACTGTGACAGCTATCGTTCACAGCATGCCTTGAATGTAAAGGTGTGGATATAAATGCTGAATGTGACTAACTACTATTATGGCACTTTTCCACTGCAAGTACCGGCTAGTACCGGCTCGGCTCTACTCGGCCCTGCTTGGCCCGGTTTGCTTTTCCACTGCGGTACCGCATGGTATAGTGTCGGAACGGTTCGGTACGGTACGGTATAGGTTTGCTTTTCCACTAAAGTAGTACTAAAGTTAAGTGGGTGGGATAACAACGGGGTGGGTGGGATTCTCTGACCAATCAGTGGCTAGTAGTGACTGCATGCAAAGGATTGTGGGATATGGTACCAGTTTGGTACCTGTTGGAACCACAATCGAGTAGGTACTGTTTTTTCAGAGCCGTACCGTACCGTACCATTCAGTTCCATGCAGTGGAAAAGCAAACCTATACCGTACCGTACCGAACCGTTCCGACCCTATACCATGCGGTACCGCAGTGGAAAAGCACAAAAGCGTGCCGAGCCGGTACGGTTCTATGCAGTGGAAAAGCGCCATTAGCTACACCATGTCCAGGAAAACCTTCACAGGCATTTTACAAGGTTTTGGATAATGATAAAACCTCTATCAGCTTTGTTTTTCCTTTGCCTTCTGTGGTGTCAGTTGGATAATCCCCACCCTCCATTCCATTCTAGCACTAATCCTCTCCCTCCCAAATTCCCCCCAACACGAATCCTCTACAAACCCCACCGCTCCAAACTTCCTCTTTGCCAGCATAAATCCTTCCCCAGAGCACAAATCTCTCATCCTCCAACACTTCATTTCCAAATTACACCTCCTAGCACAAATCTTTTCCTCCCACATTTAACCTCCTAACACAAATCCCCCCTCCAACTTCCCAGCAGAAATCTTCTTCCTCTCAAACCCCCCTCCCCAGAACAAATTCTCTCCTCCCCCAAACTCTCAAAATTATTCCTCTAACTCCCAAATTCCCCCTTTTACCACAAATTGACCCCTCCCCCTATCCCCTTTTTAGCACAACCCCTTCCCCTTTCAAATTCCACCTCCAAAGCACAAATCCTACCTCATACTTCAATCCCTCTCCCAGCACTAAACCTCCTCAATCCACCCAGCAAAACTCCTCCAACACAGGTCCTCTGCCTGCATCTAAATGCAGGACTCTCATGCAACCGGGCTAAATGCCCAGTGTGCATAGGGCCTAAGGGGTATTTAAAGGGCTACCCATATCTTTATCACTCTGCTGTCTCCTCCAATCAGCATGCTCCTTGTTAGCACATGAGTAAGGTTGAATAACTAACTGGCTTTTTATTCTGGTTCTAACTCATCACTTTGAGTATAAACTTATACAGAGCTGCATTTATATGTGACTTTTGTATCTTCCTACAGTTCACTTAATCAGCGTCTGTAATATTCCCTATTAACCAATCAGATCCAAAATTCATTTTGGTCTAGCTTTGAGTGTGATCGGTTCCTCTGCCTGAAAAATAGAGTTAAACTCTCATGTCAAGGGTGTTTTCTTCAGTTGTTTTGTATAAATTGCCTAGTTGCTTAAATGTCCTTGGACAGGATACAAGAAAATCTAAGCATTTGTTCTGCTGCACATTTAAGTATATTAACATCTAATATTATCCAGGTCAATATGGTTTTCATTATTTCCCCAGCATTGACTTCCTCAATAAATCTGTCCAGCCATCTGATTATGATTTGCTGACTTGAACTCCTATCGTATCAGCCCTTGAACTTTCTGGAAGTGGTCATTGGACCAGCGGCGTCTCTGTAATGGCACGCGTTTTTTGAGGGTACGCACATTGCTGCTGGCATGCTTTAGATTCCTTCAGTAGTCATTCCAGCCTTGCACTCCATCAATTCGCAGTTTTTGATCTGCTCAGCAATGAAAAGGTCATGAATTTCTTGAGCATCCTCGCTTTGGCTGAAAGATTTGCAGTCTTCTTTATTAGGCAGTTTAAATAGGGACCAGAACAATGTAGAAACAAAGAAATTTGATAAGACACCGAGGACATCAGATCCAGATAGTCTGTTTGATATAATACATGTGTGGCTGAGAATATCTGAACAACTGTGAAATAGATTAGATTGGGAGCGTACTGAAGTTACTTACACAGTATATGAAGATGACCTGTCACTTTGTGAAAACCATAATGATGCAAAGGAGAAGGGTGGGCAAGGAAACCCACCGATCCTGAATTTCTCTTTATTTTAATTGTTTTATCCACTTGACCTCCGGAAGATTTACCTCCCTTCATGACCAGGCCACTTTTTGCTATACGCACTTCATTACTTTAACCACTTAAGGACCGCCCGCCGCAGATTTACTGCAGCAGGCAGCCCCTACTGGGCGAACTGACGTAGCTGTACGTCGGCCGCACGCCTGCAGCTAGGGGGCGAGTGCGCGCCGACCCCACTCGGCAGCAGGGACTCTGATGCACGGGGCTGGTGGCTCCGATTGCCGCTGGGCACCCGCGATCATTCCCTGCTGAGAGAGAAGAACGGTCATCTGTTGTAAACACAGCTGACCGTTCTTCTCTCTGGAATGATCACAGAGCGCCTGTGATCCTTCTCTACCCAGTTTTGTTCTTAGTTTTCCACAAAGTGGGGAAGGGCAGGAACCCAGAGGCGTAACTAGAACCTTCAGGGCCCTGATGCAAGAAACCATGAAGGGCCCCCCAGACCCCTAGCCGGGGCCCTTACCTTCAAGCCCAGGGCTCTTCCCACTAATCCTGGGACTCTTTACACTTGTTGCATGGCCTTTTATTACGGTCCCGCAGCAGGATTCTTTCACAAGTTCTGCAGTGGGCCCCCTTCCTGCAATCTTGTGGGCCCCCTTCCTGCAATCTTGGGGCCTCCCCACAGTGGTGCAATGCCAGGGTCCGGTCGCAAGTGTGACCTTTGCGATCCTGGAAGTTCACCCACTGGTTTGCTACCGGGCCCCCTGGAGCATGGGGCCCGGTAGCGATTGCAACCCCTGCAACCCCTGTAGTTACGCCCCTGCTGGAACCCCCAGTTGGTATTTGTTGCTATTGCTATCTAGGCTCTGTTAGGGAGATTTACTCTTTCTTCTTGTTCCGCTGACAATGTTTTACCGGACAGAAAATTTATCAGACAGGAACTCTCCAAAAGTAAGAAATAATGCATAATAATAATAATAATAATAATAATAATAAATAGGCAAAAAGTAAGGAGGAGCCTACGTGCTGATGTCACGTGTGCACATAGACGAGGTACAATCACTGTTCGGGAAATGGATTTCACTTATAATTTTTGGTTTGTATATAATTGCTTGCATGAGGCGCTGCACCATTTGTTTTACGATTTACACTATGGGTTTTGTATATTTACCTTATATATATATATATATATATATAGCTTATATATATTATATATATAGCTATATACAGGTATATAGCTACCTGCACCTCTAAGCGCTGACTTGCTCTCATTGAAATATACACTGCTCAAAAAAAAAAAATATACTGCGTCAGGCAGCCGCTGCTGGGCAAAGTGAAGTAGGGTACGTCACTCGCCCAGCCGCCTGTAGGGGGCGAGCGCGTGCCGCCGGAGGCGCGCTCCCGCCCCCGCTCGTTCACAGGCATCCCCGTGCGAGTGACCGACGGCTCCGATGTCTGCGGTCACTGGCGCTCTCTCGCAGGAGAGGGAGAAAGGCAGACGGCTGATGTAAACACAGCCGTCTCTCATTCTCCCTGATGTAAGTGCAGAGACTATACAATCCTGCTATGTAGGATCGTATGTCTCTGTGATTACATCACTAGCCATGCCCCCCCCCCCACAGTTAGAATCACGCCCCTAGGGACACACTCAACCCCTTGATCACCAATAAAGTTAACCTCTTCCCTGCCAGTGTCATTTTGACAGTAACAGTGCATATTTATAGCACTGATTACTGTAGTAGTGTCACTGGTACTCCCAAAAGTGTAAAAAATGTCAGTCAGGGGTCCAATCTGTCCGCCGCAATGTCGCAGTCCCACAAAAAAAATCGCAGATCGCCGCCATTACTAGTAAAAAAAAAAAAACAATAAAAATGACAAATTTTTCCCGTAGTTAGTAAACGCAAACCAACCAAAATACGCTTATTGCGATTTTTTTTACCAAACATATGTAGCAGAAAACAAATTGGCCTAAAATGTTAAAAAATTTAGATTTTTACATTTTTTTTGAGAATTTCATATAAATAAATGTGTAAATAATATTGTTATTTTTTCAAAATTGTCGCTCTTTTTTTGTTTATAGCGCAAAAAATAAAAATCGCACATGTGATCAAATACCATCAAAAGAAAGCTCTGTTTGTGGGAAAAAAAGGAATTTTGTTTGGGTACAGCGTCGCACGTTGTCCGTTAAAGTCACGCAGTGCCGAATCGCAAAATAGGGCCTGGTCTTTGAGCAGCCAAATCTTCCGGGGGTTAAGTAGTTAAAGAAACACTTTGAAAACACATCAGATCCTAACGGAGAAAATTATGCTGGATATCTATACTGATATGGACTGGGTAATGTGTTAGGAATGAAAACATGCAACATCATTTAACTGAAATGAAAATGATCAACCTACAGAGGGCTGAATTCAAAGACAACCTGAAAATCAAAGTAAAAAATGATGCAGCAGGCTAGTTTATTTTGCTGAAATTTCATTGCAGCAACTTAGAATGGTACTCAGTAGTTTGTTTGGCCCCCACGTGCTTGTATGCATGCCTGACAACGTTGGGTCATGCTTCTAATGAAAAGACGGATGATGTCCTGGAGCATTTCCTCCCAGATCTGGACCAGGGCATCACTGATCTCCTTAACAGACCGAGGTGCAACCTGACAGCTTCGGATGGACCGAAACATAATGTCCCAGAGAGTTCTATTGGATTTAGGTTAGGAGAGCGTGGGGTCCATTCAATGGTATCATCGCCTTCATCTTCCAGGAACTGGCTACATACTCTCACCACATGAGGCCGGGCATTGTCGTGCACCAGGAGAAACCCAGGACCCACTGCACCAGCGTAGGGTCTGACAATAGGTCCAAGGATTACCTGAAGATAAACATAAAAGAGGCAGGTGCTTCTAAGTGTAGACTTTGTAGCATTTAATAAGATATAATTAACACTCACATCAGTTCAAGATTACAAGTAGTGGGTAGACAACCATCCTGGGTGTTTCAAGATAGGAGTGTTCATCATTCTATGTGGACTCCGCCATCATAGATTGTTGTCTCTCCTCTTCACCGTTATGCCAGCAATAGCGGTGGATAACACTGGAGCGAGAACGAGGCTTGGAGAACAAACAAGCGAAAATGAGGCTTGGAGAGCAGGAAGCTCTGGCATTGTGACTGGATGATGTCACAAAGCTGTGACGCGTTTCTGAGCATGCCTGCTGCCGATGGATAAGCTGCCCCGCTCCTTCATGGCATAGACAAAATGTAATGCAAGAACCAAATATATACCAGATAAAAAGGGGAGGAGGGAGAGGGTGGAGGGGAAAGTGTTTAAAAACAGAAATCTCAATTGTATAATACAATATCCACTAAATTGTTTGTACATTTATAAACACAAAAAAATATAGTTGTACTGATCAGACACAGTATGTGACGCGAATAGCAAGTAATTAAAAAAGGGGTTTATAGCGTTAAGAATAAAATAGAAGAATGAATGAGAGAGATTAAATAAAAAATAATAATAAATAAATAATAAAAATTACCTGATGGCAGTCAGAGTGCCATTGTCTAGGCTGTAGAGGTCTGCACGTCCCTCCATGGATATGCCTCCCCAGACCATCACTGACCAACCTCCAAATTGGTCATGCCAAATGATGTTACAGGCAGCATAATGTTTTCCACAGCTTCTCCAGACCCTTTCATGTCTGTCATATGTGCTCAGTGTGAACCTGCTCTCATTGGTGAAAAGCACAGGGCACCAGGGGCAGACCTGCCAATTCTGGTGTGCAATGACAAACGCCAAACAAGCTTCATTGTGCCAGGCAGTGAGCACAGGGCCCACTAGAGAACGTTGGGCCCTCGGGCCACCCTCATGAAGTCTGTTTCTGATTGGCCAGAGACATTCCCACCAGTGGCCTGCTGGAGATCATTTTGTAGGGCTGAGGCAGTGCTTATCCTGTTGCTCCATGCACAAAGAAGCAGATCCAGGTCCTGCTGATGGGTTAAGGACCTCCTACAGCCCTGTCCAGCTCTCCTAGAGTAACTGCCTGTCTCTTGGAATCTCCTCCATGCTCTTGAGACACAGAAAATCTTCTGGTAATGACCTGGCAATGGCACGTATTGATGTGCCCTTCTGGAGGAGTTGGACTGCCTGTGCAAACTCTATAGGGTCTCGCCTCATGCTACCAGATCAAGATCAATATCAATATCCCAGGAGTTTAATTGAATTGATGCTATGCTCTGATTAGTGTATATCTATATCTATCTATATATTTATATATATATATATATTTTTTTTTTCTTCAAATGTACCTACTTTCTGATGAAACCGCTGTGCTGAGAAATCTGAATAGAAGTAATTTCCCTCACTTTGGAAAGATTTCCCACTCACTTCTTGGTGTGTCTTCCAGACAAAATAAAGAGAAATCTCCTGAAGGGACAAAGACATAAAAAAAAAAAAAAATGAAATGAAAATGAAAAATGTCCTCCACTAGCCTGCTAATTTAAAAGACTGATTTACATTACTACCAGAGAGAACCTTATCATTAGCAGTTATTAAATATGTTTTATCTTCAGTTACATTCACCCCTAAAAACTGGGAGCTCCACTAGGTTTTAAATGTATCAGGGGTTCCCTCCCCACTCGGACACAGTTTTAACCCATTGGGGTGTCCGTAAGGGGCAGTAGGGGGGCCTGTTTGGTTGTGAGATTACATAGTTTCAAATAGGGGTTAATGTACTACATACGTATTTAGATTTGGAAGCCATCCACATATGTAACGTTCACTATAGTAAGCTGTTATGCTGTTTTGACTGTACCAATGCATTGAATGTGCTATTGATTATTTTCTGTTTAGTATTTGAAAAACTTTCAGTAAAAACATTTAAAAAAAAAAAAAAAGAAAATGAAAAAGGTCTTTAAATGTACCTTAAAATTTTTAAACTTATGTAACTTCTGTTTAACTAAATGCTGTTAAACCACAGCTAGAAATGTACATCTTCATGGTGACTGTATGAATGTCCACCTTGTAGAGCTCCCTAAGAGACCATAAAGAGGTCCTGAGCACTATAATATGGAAATTGTTACTTCAGAAACTAAAGACATGTTTGGCCTTGCCCTCCCCTTCATACCAACCCCACCCTGAAAAAAGAAATTTAGACTTTATTGCGCTACATTCACAGCATTTATTTCTGTACACCAAACCAGAGGTGCTCCTGTGTATCTACAAAACCCACAAATAAAATCTGGATTTCCCACATATCCATAGGAATAGCTTGTTCATCTTTGAAGTTTACTTACCCACCTTCCATTCTCCATGAGGAAAGTAACCCTAGGTCATTGCCAGGTTTTACCATTAGCCACAGTAGACTGGAACCTATTGGTGGCAGAGACAAAGATTCATCAACCAATATTTTTTTCCTGTTATTAGTATAAATAATCATCTTATATAAGTTTAACACATTATCACAAAAAGTCTAACCCAGGTTTGGACCAGTACAATAAGAAACGATGTGTGGAATTGAAGAGGGGACTTGCTTTGGCTACCAAAGGCTGTGTTCCTACAGGTTCCAGTGAAGGAAATCTGGCTCTGTTTACTGGTCCTTCTTTCTATGCATTGAGCACAGTCAAACCATTGTAAAAGTTCAGAGTCATGACAGATGTATTCCCTATTTACTCTCAAATATTTGCCTACCCAAGTCGTATGACCTCCATGTTCATGTGAACAGACCCTTTTTCTAAATTGCTTGTCTTGAACCACACTACTGTTGTTCACAGTAATTACTAAAGTATGCTCTCGTATTTACCAAGTTACTTTTTGTCATCCCCTTTTTGAGGACTCTGTTAACCTAGATTCTTAAGCAGAACTATGGTCTCTCATGAAAAAATAAAAATATGTGCTGCCGCAATTATTATTAGAGAATCTCCATTTACGGTTTCCAACTATCCCCCCTGCAAAGTCGCACAAATACCAGTAGAGTCTGCCAGTAAATTCCACAAAATGCAGCTTCCTATGATAACGGGGCAACGATGCTGCGCTGCTCCTGAATTCAGAACAGAGTTGTTGCTTTCATTCGGGCTGTGCTTGATTCCATGACAGTGGGATGAAAAATGTTTGCAGAGACCATGGCTTACAGCATTGTCACTGTTGATTTAGAACCCTGTAGCTTGTCAATCAGTTCCTGGTCACACATAGTCCTGCCACCACTTTCTCGATTGATAGCACTACCTCTGCTGGTTAAAGACATGTTCTGGGAGGTTGTGAGTTTGAGACATTATCGGAGGAGGAATTGGCTTAGTCATGGAAGGTAAAAAAAAGTTTTTTGGTCACTTTTATGAGGCTTTGCACAACATAGTCCCTGCTCTTGGTGCCTTCAGGTGTACTTTAAATAATTTTTTGCATGATTAAGAGAGTGAAATATGACTGCTGTACTGGTGTCCCATGGTTATGATCTAACTAGCCCCTAAAAAAAATAAAATCAAACCTTTTGTATCACACAGAAATGCAGTTTTAGACATGTGGCACCATCATTTTCCTTTACCAGGTCAACAGGAGCTTGACATCACCTGGATTCTTTGAAAGAACACAACACAGAAAACCCCTACTGTTAATTATCAATTTCCTCCTCTGAACAAGCATAAAAAAAGATTTTTTTTTCCTTTACACAAGCAGAATATGTATATTTATAAAGGTATATATATATATTTTCCATAGGGAAATAAAGGGGTAGTGGACATTAAATAGAAATCCTACCCTGACCACTAATCATTGCTGTTGGAAACATTACTCCTTTTAATATTTAAATGTCACGCAATCATTATTTGATGGTCACCACTTAATCCTGTTGAAATTGAAAGGATTGGACAACAATATATGATACCACTATCCTCCGCAGCCAGACTTGGCAGGCTGATCATGATGAAAAAGAAAGTCTGGCTAGGTTGTGTAATAAGTCAATATTCTTCTGTTTTCTTAAACCCGGCATTACATGAGGATAGATACTATGCACAAAGGCATTCAAAAGGTGTAAGTATGCATGTGCCCATAAAGAGAAAAAAAACAAAAAAAAAGAGTGTTTAGCAGCAGCAGAAAGTCCACTTTTTACTGCTATCATCTAGTTAACTCTCAGTCTCTGGCTTGCAACATACATCCGTTCTCTCCCCACATCAGGACATTATCCTCATTGATGCTAATATATTCTCATTTTTACAAGGACATGAGCGATCAGGTCAATGCTGCCCAAGAGATTAATGAACCTGACTTTGCTGGGAGAATTATGGCTATTTAATTGGCTGCAATTTGTTTTTGCCATGCCAAGTTAAAGCTTAGACATTTAAAGAGAGGCAGAAAATGAAAACTGGGCACCTTAGAAATTAATTTAACCCAAAAGCAGAAATTCAACAATCAGAAATGATAAAGTTAATAAATTAGGAAATTAGAACTGGGGGGGGGGGGGGCTCTTTATTTGTATTTTGAGTCTACAGGTTGTATTCAGATTGTAAGCTCTCACAAACAGATTTCTCTTGTAATAAATTGTAATTTAACAATATTGTTTCCTTCCAAATAAGTGCTGTATAATAATAATATTTTTAGTTTTTGGTGTCCCTAAATGTTTGGGGATGAATGACTGGTGCCAAGAAAAATGCTATGAAAAAAAAATGCAATGATGTTTGGACTCTTGACCTAAAATCTCTGAGACCCAGGGCACTGGCTGGCCTTTGATTGGAGCATTATCAATAAGCTGAAGATGATCTGGGGTGGAGGAAATTTTTGCAGAAAAAAATAGTTTTTGAAGAGTGCAACTCAAATTCTACAATAAAACATTATTGTATATCAAAATGCTACATTTAATGACCCATCTAAAGCATCTGTTCACAAATGCCACAAATCTAGCAAGAAATATGGGAGATGTTTTAATTTTGCTGCTTGAAGAACACTAAGGTTTAACTGGCAATAAAGAGCCATGGCTTGATTCTTCTGTTCGTATTCTGGCCATGATTTAGAGGTGCAGTGGAAAAATGTAGTAGTCACAATCTCTATGTGAGAAGTGATTTTAAAATTGAGTGTAAAAGAGTATCCTGGGAATAGAAAGTGTGTGATGCTGCCAAGACATTGTGGTTGGGATGACATGCGAGTTCACATTTGCCATAATAAATTATTGGGTATTTTACAAGCACCCTAATGTAAATAAGGCAGATATTAAGTTCCATATATAAGCAGGGCTGAGACAATAGAAGATTTTAATATGAATGTAAACCCTAACAATGAACTTCTCTTAGGCCCCGTTCACATTGCCGCGATCCGACTTGGGGGGGGGGCGACCTCCGAGGTCGCGGTGCGAGCAGCGCGCCGCGACCTCGGAGCGGCCGCCACGGACTTCATAACATTGAAGTCTATGGCAGTCGCCTCCGGGTCGCCCCAAAGAAGCTCCGGACCCTTTTTCTAAGTCGGAGCGACTTGTGTCGCTCCTATTAGAACGGGTCCGCAGCTTCCCTATGGAAGGCGACCTACGGCGACCTGTGAGGCGACCAGGTCGTCTCACAGGTCGCCTTAGTGTGAACGGGGACTAATTTTCTCTGTTTTGGGCTTTTAAATATACAATTGAAAGTGTTTTGTTATATCAGTTCAATAAAAGCAAGAATACCTCTTGATTCTAGCTGAAATCTTGTGAGTTGGTAACATTTTGTGTTCTTTGCTTCTGTTGACTCTTATCAGTTAACATTCTTCCCAGCTATCTTTGTAGTCCTGACCTAGGGTGCCAACACTGCTCCTCCAAAGATCAAATAAAGTAAGTTCTGGAAAAGGAAGTGTGTCTCTGGCAGGATCACTAGGTGAAAATGAAAAATGCCAAAAAACAAAAAACAGGTGGTACCACATTTAAGTCCCGGTAAGCTGCAATATATTACATTTTTTGTTCCTGGCTTTAGTACTAGTAGAGTATTTTCTTGTGTAAGTTTGGTGTTTAAGTGATAACCCTTTATTAGCTAACAAGTTATTAAAGGGATCTAAGGCATCGCAAAAGCTTGCATCTTTAATAATGTAAGGTAGCCAATAAATTATACCACCTAAACTTCAAACTTTCTGAACTTTTCTTGCATTTACAATTACTTTAACTACCCAGAAAACTAAATGATGTAACGGCGCTGCTGGTAAAGCAAAGTAGTAAAAAAATATAAAATAATTTTAGGACAATTCAGTGTTTGGACTCTTGACCTAAAATCTCTGAGACCCAGGGCACTGGCTGGCCTTTGATTGGAGCATTATCAATAAGCTGAAGATGATCTGGGGTGGAGGAAATTTTTGCAGAAAAAAATAGTTTTTGAAGAGTGCAACTCAAATTCTACAATAAAACATTATTGTATATCAAAATGCTACATTTAATGACCCATCTAAAGCATCTGTTCACAAATGCCACAAATCTAGCAAGAAATATGGGAGATGTTTTAATTTTGCTGCTTGAAGAACACTAAGGTTTAACTGGCAATAAAGAGCCATGGCTTGATTCTTCTGTTCGTATTCTGGCCATGATTTAGAGGTGCAGTGGAAAAATGTAGTAGTCACAAACTCTATGTGAGAAGTGATTTTAAAATTGAGTGTAAAAGAGTATCCTGGGAATAGAAAGTGTGTGATGCTGCCAAGACATTGTGGTTGGGATGACATGTGAGTTCACATTTGCCATAATAAATTATTGGGTATTTTACAAGCACCCTAATGTAAATAAGGCAGATATTTAGTTCCATATATAAGCAGGGCTGAGACAATAGAAGATTTTAATATGAATGTAAACCCTAACAATGAACTTCTCTTAGGCCCCGTTCACATTGCCGCGATCCGACTTGGGGGGGGCGACCTCCGAGGTCGCGGTGCGAGCAGCACGCCGCGACCTCGGAGCGGCCGCCACGGACTTCATAACATTGAAGTCTATGGCAGTCGCCTCCGGGTCGCCCCAAAGAAGCTCCGGACCCTTTTTCTAAGTCGGAGCGACTTGTGTCGCTCCTATTAGAACGGGTCCGCAGCTTCCCTATGGAAGGCGACCTACGGCGACCTGTGAGGTGACCAGGTCGCCTCACAGGTCGCCTTAGTGTGAACGGGGACTAATTTACTCTGTTTTGGGCTTTTAAATATACAATTGAAAGTGTTTTGTTATATCAGTTCAATAAAAGCAAGAATACCTCTTGATTCTAGCTGAAATCTTGTGAGTTGGTAACATTTTGTGTTCTTTGCTTCTGTTGACTCTTATCAGTTACCATTCTTCCCAGCTATCTTTGTAGTCCTGATATAGGGTGCCAACACTGCTCCTCCAAAGATCAAATAAAGTAAGTTCTGGAAAAGGAAGTGTGTCTCTGGCAGGATCACTAGGTGAAAATGAAAAATGCCAAAAAACAAAAAACAGGTGGTACCACATTTAAGTCCCGGTAAGCTGCAATATATTACATTTTTTGTTCCTGGCTTTAGTACTAGTAGAGTATTTTCTTGTGTAAGTTTGGTGTTTAAGTGATAACCCTTTATTAGCTAACAAGTTATTAAAGGGATCTAAGGCATCGCAAAAGCTTGCATCTTTAATAATGTAAGGTAGCCAATAAATTATACCACCTAAACTTCAAACTTTCTGAACTTTTCTTGCATTTACAATTACTTTACCTACCCAGAAAACTAAATGATGTAACGGCACTGCTGGTAAAGCAAAGTAGTAAAAAAATATAAAATAATTTTAGGACAATTCAGTGAGAAGATTGATACCTCATATTTTGTAGACACATTATGATTGGAATGGTAGGGAATGTAATATTATAGTACTGCATTCTCTGGTGTTTTATAGATTATAAATGGATTGTTGATACTGTTTAATGCAGCTACTAGAATGGCAGGGGATAGCGGGTAATAGTTTGGAGCCCCCGAAATAAGGAAATAATTGTAGCTTTTTGCGAGGAAGCTTAGTACTTACTTTCATTTAAAAAAAAAAAAGCATAGACTCAAGGGAGAGATGTAATCTTTCCTTTATACTGATGATCAGTAACACCTTTTTTCCAGCAGGCTGTTCAGTTTCTGCACCAGTTCACAATGAGAATATCATGCAACTGAAATTAGTACAGAGAAGGCCAATCTAAAATAAAATGGGCATCAAGGAATTTAGCTATGAAGATTTATACATTTAATGGCCATTGAGAAGTGGTAATTCAAGAACATATGATTATAAGCTCTAACAAGCAGGGCCCCCTGATTCCTACTGTATTAAAAAGTGTATTGTATTTGTACTGTCTACCATCAAGTTGTAAAGCGCTATGTAAACTGTCAGCCCTATAAACATTTTATAATATAATAATAATAATAATATGATCACACTGTATAAGTACAAGGGTGAATCGAAAAGTTCCTAGCCTCATCACAAGAGGGTGGAACAATCCACATCATTTTGAACAGGGAAAGTCAGTAATGTATCTTCTGTGTGTGTGCTTGGTTACATTATTTACGCTGCTGCAGGTTTCTAAAAAATGGGTACCCATGCTTTTGGCTGCTGATCAACAATGTGTGCGTTTCCAGACATCATCTGACTTGCTAGTCTGTTTTCAAGCTGGTCCTTAAAACTTCATAGACTGATTTGTAACATGGGTCCACCATTATCAGCCAAACAACAATCAAAAACAGTGCAAGCATCACAGTTTACCACATCCAAAGAAAGTCATGTCTGTGTACAGTGAGCAGGAAAAGTGATGGCTTCTGTTTTTTTTTTTGGGAATTGTAAAGACATAAGATGGTGGATTCCCTTTGAAATGGCCAATATTATGCTAGCTTGTTAACCCAACTTCGTGAGAAAATCCAAAAGGCCTGAGATGCTGACAGAAGGTGTGCTCTCCATCCAGGACAATGATCAGCCTCAATTCATTAGTGTGGGTTCAAATGAATACCCCACCTACCATATCCACCAGAATTAGCACCTTTGGGCTTCCACTTCTTCCACCATGCCATAACACATTTTTTTGCAAGACAGGGGGAAACCATCTACAAAACTGGCATTATGGCATTGGAATATTGATGGACTAAGTGCAAAGACTTGAAAGGCGATTATGTTGAGAAATAACATGGTTTGAAAATCTCAAACTTTTTCTATGCAAGGAACTATGCTAAGAATATCCACCATCATTTATAAAATGCCTACATAAGAAAAATCTGTAGAAAGTTGTTTAATGTAAATACATGCTTTACCTATGCAAATTAACAGCTATTTGCACAAATATAGGCTTTAATGCTGATCTCCACGGATACTTATTGTGCTTTCACTCTCCTTCCATTGTGAGTGATAGGGGAATCCTGTGTAGCTGCCAGCCATTGGGGTCTTTGCTTACACAGGGTTTTCAAACTGACAGGTCAGGCACTGTCACATGGAGTTAGTCACATGCTCCTGCGTACCCCAAAGTATGGGGTGTTCCCTTGGGCTCCAAATACTAAACAGAGAGGTGGGGGAACGAAGGAGAGGTAGCATATACTGCTATTGATTAAAGCAAACCTGTTGCTTTGCCCTAAATAAGTAAAGCACAGATTTGCTTTAAGGTCACAACAAAAAAACAAGGGAAGTCTATCTGGGTAAAAAGACATTTCAGCTCAATATACAGAAAGGGTTCTTTATTGCGTAGAATCCATGGACATGTATTTTTTTAAGTTATGTAACGAAACAAGAGATGAGTTTAATCAACTGGTAGCATGGTACTGTCCTTCACAACATCTTAAAGCTGAATTAAAACGGGACCAAACAAACCTTTTTTATTTTATGACTCCCCCTTCTTTCTTACACAGTAGCTAACAGTTTTTGTTCTATTTTTTTTTTTTTTGGTGCTGCAAAGTAGAATTCCTGGTTTCCGGCCTAGGTCAGGCCCTGCTGCCTCCTGGGATAGCTGCATCACAGCTATCCCAGGAGGCAATGTGTTACTAAGTTGCAACTGTGCTACATATGTGCTCACAAATGGCATATGCGCTGTTGGCTTTTTCCAGGTCCTGGATACCTGAAGGACACTGGTGGCACATATGTGGAAGCGCTAGAATTTTTAAGATAATGGCATGGAAGAGGGGCAGGGGGAGGCCATTCATCCAGTGGTTTAGCTCCGATTTAAGTAATTAGGCTTTTCTTAGAATTTTCTATTCGTAGAGAGTTTAAAAGGAAGAGCTTGACCATTGTGTTCCTCCTCACGCCAAGGGCAAATGGATGCACCAAAGGCAAACAGAATGCAAATAGATTGCTAAGGTGGATTAACTGTACCGAATTCCACCCGATACCATAATTTTCAATTTTGGAGGACTTCGCTTTTAAAACAAAAACCTAATAAATGACTAGATGATTCAAAATAAATTCACACAACACACATCAAAGCCAATTTTTATCCAGGACAATGAATATGTTTTAATATTTAATTCTGAACAGCAAATGATGTTGAACACCTTGCAGATAGCACAAGATATGCAGTTCAAAGCATAGAAAAGCGAAAGGCATGTCCAGTACAACTATGCACAAACTACTTCCGATGCTTGTTCTGTATTTCAAACTCCAACCCTTGGAAAGGGGGGAGGTGGGAAAAACCACAGGTTTAAAGCAGCAATGATCCATTCTTTCCATACTTACAGTCAATGAAGCAGATAAAATATCTTAAGTCACAGAGCATAGAACAATTCACAAGTCTGATGCAGATAAAACAAAAGCACCATTTGCAATTTCAGTTTTTTTTTTAAACACGTATTTGAAAAGTCAACATCGTAAAACAACTGTACAGAAATGCCATGAAATCCTTGGTGTTTTTGGGCTCAGCAGAGTCTATAACAAATTCTGAACAGTCCCAGTCTACATGGGATTGTCTTGGTTTTGTAAGGTGCGGGACTTGTCAAAACAGTGCATGCTTTATGCATACCGGTCACTTGGTAACATATGAAATAGGTGGAACTGCAGTACAATTTGACTTTTATAGTTATCAGTGGTCAGGAAGTACACCTGTTATGCTAGATAAGATTTTAATATCAAATTCCATTTGCCAATAATCTCTAAAATGGGAGGATTTCTGAAGGCAAAATATCTAGCAATGATTTAAATTGGCTGGCATAATTTTGAAGTGTAATTTCAGCCAGGAACCAATTAATGCATCTCTGCATTCATGAATACATCATTAAATGTACTCTGTAAATGCAAACATTGTAAGTTCCTGGATTTCACCTGGTATCAGACTCTAGCCTCATACTAACTATTAAAGCAGGTGCCCCTGACCTGGTAATAAGAATATCTCAGCAGTGCAATCTCTGAGAAGTGTAAAAAAAATGTTGGTATAAAATGACTTGTACATCTACACTGGCCTGGCCCTTTAAAGATGTGTGATAAATTTATCATTGCATTCTCAACACATTTTCATTCCAGAGAGGAGTACATCTGATATCTGGTTATGGATAAGCTTTAACGTGGCAATAACTATTTCTGACTACTAGAGGAGGTATTTATAGTAGATTCTGAATAGTAAATGTGCCTCAGCTTACACACGCTGCTCCTGTTCTGCATTGTCTCCCTCTCTTTATCACTGTCTCCATAAATTTGCCCATGTGTAACTTGAGTGATGGTGAAACTCAAGCCTTGGCAATGACATTGAAAAAAAATGGGATCAGTCTGGCCAGCAGGTGCCTATCTCTCAGTCTAAGACCCCCCACGAAAGCTGCTTATACCACACCGAGGTCAGTCTGGTAATGTTCATAGCTGATGCAGAACATTTCAAAAACTGAACATGTCTGACAGATTTCACTATCATTGTATGTGATCAAATCTGCTGCAGTCAAGTAATTCGCTGCTGAGATCAAGAAGTGTAAGACAGACCATTTGGTTCACTTCTTAAAGATGACAGCTCAATAAAAGTAATGAAAAGTATAAAGTATAAGGAGACTTTTTAGTTAATGCTTTACAAATAATGATGTGTCCAACGGCACCCAATCTATATCCGCTTTTAAAATGAAAATCCTATATTACAATGCCAATTTAAACATAACAGGAGCAGGGGTGGCATTATCACTTCAAAACACTTTAAACCAAATTCACTTTAGGCAACTCTGTCACTTAAAAAAAAAAAAGACCAGAGAGGTAAATATTCAAAGTCTTCTTTTGCAGGCTCCTTTTTCTAATGAATTTTGTGAAAGAAAGAGCTGCTTTAATGCAAGTCTATGGTGGGAGGGAAATGTTTACGGAGCCAATGGGACCAGGTAGCTGATAGCATAAGCTATGAGCACATCATACCTTTGCATTCACTCCTCTAATGCCATCTAAAACACCTTCGAGTTATAATGCACATTTTTTTATGATAAAGGTTCAGATGGTGCTAAAGGTGCAAATGTAAAGTGTTTTCTGTTGACAGATTAAGTTTCTCTATAATTGGTTCAGCTGTCTGTTTGGTGGTTTACGGTGCTGTCATGGGCTCATTTTAGAGTAGAATTGCAGACAATTTTCAATGTTTTGGATAGAAAGGAGAAGGGAAAGAACCTCTAAAGTGTATTACTGTCTATGCCCCCATTGGTAGGACTTCTACTTCCAGTGACAGTGCTCACTGATACAGGGGATGGGTGGACATTTTCCCTACAAGCAGACAGACAGAAACAAATATTGCTCAGAGGTTCTAGCCCTGTGCTATTCTATCCACAACACAAATACATTATTTTTAGCTAGAGTGTTACTGGTAATTAAATATAGCCACACTGGTGTCATTAGTCGTGGCCTACCTATTCCATGTGGAAATTGTAAAGGAAGCTGCCTTTGACACTCCTTACAATGCACAGAGGAAGACGATTTCCTTGACCTTGCTGTCTTCAGACAAGCAAAGATGTATGTGGAGCCTTTCTGACATCACATATCACATAACCAGCATACCAGGGCATCTGAGCTGTCCTATCAGTTCAGTAATGCTGAATTAAAAATCAGTAGGAGTAGTGGTGACATAAAAGTAAAATTCTTCTGCAATTAACTTACTTTACAAAGCCGAGCAGGTGTTGGATATTATAATGCTTGAATGTTGTTTTTTTCCATGCAAGGTCCACTTTGGCTTAAAAATGAATTTAACAAAATGTAAAGAGTTGTTTGGGCAAAATACTGTATAAACTTCTCTAAGGGATACAATTATAGCCAGAGATATGTGTCATGTGTATTTGTACCCAGTTTTACCCTGTTTACAGATCCTCCACATCCGTTAACTAATGAGCTTACATCCTATCAAGCAGGCAATGACATGGGAGAGGGGAAGGGCTGCAGAAAGACAGAGCAGTCTATGGAGAAAAGTGAGATATAAATGTGAAACTAGGCCCTGAACTCCTTTCAATGCATTTCATTTATTTGAAGAGGGCCAGTACTACAAAAACTGTGTCCAAAAAAAGGCCAGCAGAGGGCAAAGGACTACCCACCACCAGTAATGCCTGGGGGTTTCCTGAAGCAGATCTTTTCCCTGTTATTCACTGGTATGACTTGCTCTGCAGTGTGTCTCTGTATGGAGGTGGCCATCTTAGTAGAGGAGCAGGGTTTTGTGTCAAAGCTGCCCCCTGATGACTGGTGATCTAATAATTCCTGGGGTAATATTTAAGAAGCAGCACAAGATGGGAAGGGAGGATACATTCAAAGATGTTATCAAGCAGAAGCAGGGAGATCCTTGCTCTGCAACTCCTCAAATACAGCTTCCCCTCCAGCAAGGGGCACAATGAGGAGCACAGTAGTGACATCACAAAAATTCACTCCAGATGTCCTGAGACAAGCTGTTAGAGGCAGCAGTGTCTTAAGATGATCCCACACCTTACACTGCAGACAAATGGCTATAAGGCTACAGAACAGAAGTGCCTACGTGCACTGCATTTTTTTTCAAGAAGAATTCAGGCAAAAGCAATATCTTTCAGGGTAATGCTTCAATTAACATTTCAATGGGTTTCTTATATGTTAGAAACACTTCACTTTTTGAGTTCAGGTCTTTAAGTGTTAACACCACAGCACCACACCGCCTTAAGACAAAAATAGAACTGTGCAAAATTCATCCTCTTCGATATTTTAGCTAAATCATCTAAAATTAGGTTGGGATGTGCTGGTTTAATATGCAGTAAAAATTTAGCATTTCAGCAATTAACGTTTCAGTGATCTACCCAGGTTCAAGCGCAGTAAAAGTACAGTAATTCTCTTTTTTTCTGCATGTGCAACAAGGGGGCACTTAGAATTGTTGGTTGAACTGAGGCACGTGTATTTCACTATAATCAGCCACATGTACAATTTACCTTTTATTATCAAGCTGTGAGCAGTTCCCAGCCCAATATAGAACTGCAACGTAATGGAGCGTGTTTATACTCTTATTTGTCATGCTTATTTTGCTATCAGGCCATCAAACCTATTAGAAAAGCTTCTGCTGTAAGTAAGGGCAACAAACCAGATTCCTCTTCAAAAATGACCACCATTAACCATTACCCCAATCATTAAAAGTCATTAATACTGTATTTAATAAAAATGATTATCCATACAGGGTTGCTTTCATTCATTTATAAACCTTCAACATTATATGGAATCATAAAATATATAAAAGGCATTATTATTAGGTATAGTTTTTTCTTTTGAACATTTTCAAAATTCAGAATGCTCAAGTGTAGTACCTACACCAACTTATTCTGTGGACTGAAATATCAAGGCATCCATTGAATTTTAATATTAAATTTAATAAATACAAATAACTCATATAAAGAGTGGATTTCAGCAGCACGAAGGCTGAGAAATCTGTTAAAATGGAGCTCCCCCCAAAAGGGGAAGCTCCACTTGTTTGTTTCCTCCCCCCTGTCCGCTGCCACATTTGGGACCTTTCGGGGGGAGCGGATACCAGTCAAAACCAGGTACCCGCTCCCACTTCCGGGTAAGATCGCCACAATCGGGCGATCTACGTAATTTCTGGCCTTTCCTCCTTCCCCCCTCCCCACTGCCTTCTGGGAGAAACACAGGTCCCAGAAAACAGCAGGACCATTCAGAAAGGCAGAGCAACTCATCCACAAGGCTTCACTTCCTGTTTCCTTAGTGAAGATGCCTGCACCTGGAACCAATGGACAGATCGGATTGGGGTGCCGACATCGTGTGCTCCCTGGACAGGTAAGTGTCCTTCAATAAAAGTCATAAGCTACAGTATTTGTAGCTGCTGACTTTTATTTTTTTTTTCCCTAGGCTGGGACTCCTCTTTAAAATAGTTCATAGGAGTACATCAAATTCAAGTCTCAAAATATTGACTTTTATGGGGAAATAATAATAAATACACTTGACATAAATGTGCACTATAAATGACACATTTACACTGGAAACAGCCTTTACAAATTTTGATCAATTTTACTTGGGTACACTGTCGCACGACCGCGCAATTTTCATTTAAATTAACGCAGAGCCATATTGCAAAAAATTACCTGGGCATTAGGGGGGGGGGGGTAAATCCTTCAAGTCCTTAAGTGCTTAAAGCAAGCAATTTAAGCACCTGTCTTTGATTTTATATGAGGTTCAATCCATTGTAAAACAGAGACTTAAAGAGGAGCACTAGGAGGCAATTTTTGATGCTGCAGTGCTAACATTCTAACCACAAACATGCTGATAGGAGAAAAGAGAAGAATGACAGAGATGAGCACATCAATGAGCTGCATCTCCTTCACTCTCCAGTCACGAGCTGAGGGCTGGGACAAAGGACAAGACCTGTAAATTTTATCTAACTGCAGCAACATTAGGTATTCTACCCTGTTAGACAGGTCTGTGATGTGTTGCTGAGCTGTATATCTATTAAGACTGAATGGACAGAAATGCAAATCCTTTGGCTGGTAAAACAGCTACCATATTTTAGCTGTCTGCCCGAAGTTCAGCCTACAGTTGAATAGCACTTGTACGACATGTAACTGTGGTGTTAACACTTCAGTAAGTAAGGCAAACCTGCACTGTAGGGAGCCTTTGGATCTTGTTTCACATTTATGTATTCAGGAATTGGAATGCTGGGTATCCAGTGAGGTCCTGAGACTAAATAGTTGGAACTTTGAACTAAATTTCTATTATTGCCTGTCGCAAAATATTCTGGTTTTGTTAATTAAATATGAGTTATGCAGACTGGATACCCTTTTTATTCTGAGTTTGTATTGCAAATAGTAGCATATAGGAGTGCTGAAAATCTAATTATTTAACAACTTTCTATCTCAGCCAGAGCCTCTATACAATCACTATTTACTCCTGGATCATGTAAGATATGACTGTAAATGTATCTTTTTCCCAATATTTCCATGCCAGGTGCTCTGATATAAATTTGCAGCAAAGGACTATTTTTTGGAGCTACTGGTCTAACACATGACTCAAAAACTTCAATATCAGTTTAGCCATGAACTTAGATTGATTTATTCAAATATGCTAATGTAGACGGTATAACTGCATCCCGCATTGGAGTAAGAATGTGCTTGAATTTTGGTAAATTCAATTGTAACTTTGTAAATTTACTTTGCCTAAAGATCGAATTGTGCATATGCATATATATAGCTATATATAAAACTTAAAAGAAAAAAATAATTTTGGTAAGGTGCTATACTTCATAAATCCTATTTGCCAAACAAACAAAAAAATACTCTTTCTGGTGGCGTAAATATAATCTAACATTTGTACTATTGCTTAACCGCTGAATTTGTTGGCTATACCCACACATCCTTAAGGTATAAATTACACAGTTTAGAAGAGAAAAAAAAAAACAGCAGTTTGGGAATTCAAACCAACCAGACATTTGCGAGTTCGGCATGCAGGTCCATTATATCCATATTATTCTAAAACGTATAGACTCATTTGATATTACAAAATACAAAAATAGTTTATGAGAACTTTCATTTACATTCCATTTACAAGGAGTGCATAAAATAAATAAATGTTAGCATTATCTGAGAATTAAAATACTTGAAAAAAAATGAGTGCCAAAATAATAAAAACAAAACGCAAAGGGGGAGAAAAATAAAATGATAAAAATAGAGAGTTTATGGTACGGCGATGGGGTCAAGCAGCATACTGTACATCTGGGTACGGCATACATTCAATACTAGAGCATGATCTCTAGATGGACCAAAGCAAGGCAGTATTTTTGGCGGACTGAACTATTGAAGAAATAAAGTGAAATGTGCATTTAAACCCAAAATTCACTATATCAACAATCAAGGCTATTATATACCATATACTGTAATTCAGTCTTAAATCGCAAAAACTATCATGACAGGGAGAATGTACAAGGTAATCTTTTGTTATAAAACAACGATGTTCAAAATATGGACCAGTCCACAGGGATAATATTCATTTACACAGTAATGCGTAGGTCTTGAGAGCAAACACTAGGAAATAATACAATTTTTGCTCTTTCTTCTTTTCCTGCTATGTAATTGTCCTCGACCACCCAAAGTGGAAGACTTGGGTATTCCACCGGAACATTGACCATACTGATGCATAAGATCATCGCTAGTTACGTATCTCAGGCGGGTTGGTTGTGGAATTGGTTCTCCTAAGAAATATCCTTCATTGTCTGACTCTGAGGAAGAGGAACAGGTAGAACACCAATCATATTCGTTCATGGGTTGGCCCCACCTATCACAGAGGTGGTTTTGTAATGCCAGATCAGAGGCAGTTCGTTGATACCTGTTGTACATTTCTCTTCTGACAACTTGATCCATCTGATCTCTTCCTCCCCTTTGTTGCATAAATCGTTCATAGTCCTCCCGGGCTCTCAAGAGTGGTTTTTCTTTCATTTTACTGCACTGCTCTGTGGCCATATGAAGAGCATTGTCTGAACGAGAACGCCTTGACCTCCTTTGATGATGGCGGCGATAATGCTGTTCATTATCTCTTGACTGAGCCCTTCTCCTTGTCCTTTCACTCATTGGGGTCATTTTGACACTGCCCTGGCCAGGTATATCATTCACCCCATCATCAAACTGAAATGACTGATGCATTCTTAGTTGTTGTGGAAGGTCCCTGTATTTCCCAGGGTTACCCAGATCGCGAGCCATATCTTGATACTGCTGTGCCGAGAGAAGGCTCCGGACGGACTCCACACTGCGGAACTGAGAAGAAGAGTTCAAAGTTCCCATGTTGCTCAATTTCTCTGAAACATTCATTCCAGAATCTTTACTCAAATCGGGCATGGAAAAGCGAGAGAGGTGTTCTTGACGTTTAGGGCCTCCATCCATAGATGCACCTTAAAAAAAAAAAAAGTATTGTTAGTTTCATTTTTTAATTAATACTGACTATTTATATGGAGCCAATATAATTGGGTGTAGTTAAAACTATAAACAGATGTTTATGCGGTTTACTTAATGCCTATGTATTAATGAAGCAGATGTTACAACAGAATCTTTGTTCGTTAAGCACATAGAACATTCACATATCACAGCTGTAAAGATGCACTAGAACTTTAAAAGAACATAATAATTACTTATAGCAACATTAAATGTAAGTGTGCATTTTATATTCTTTATGATTGGTTTTAGTTTTTAATAAACGTACTGCACAATGATGTTTTATTATACCTTTCTCCAGTCTGTTTCTTAAATGATGTATGAGAGAGAGAGAGATACCTGGAAAAACGTCTGGGCTTGGGAGCTGACAGTACCATAGGATCCCCCTGATGGCTGGTGATCAATGAGTTGGATTATATTAGGGCAAATTTTGCTATAGACTGTTGGTGAGTGGGCATCTTATACACACTTCCTGTGGTGAAGCACGGTGTAAGGAAAGTTAAAACAACACAAATCTTTTCATCACAGTGATTGGATTGCTTTGTGAAGATTTTGTCAGTTTTCTTTGGACTTTCATGAGATTGGACTGTTTGCTATATGTTTTTTTATATGATTTATGGATTTGACTGAGTAGCGCCATACCTTTCTTTTTGTTCAGTAATTTCTTAAGTGGTTTTATCAATTTAAAGGGGGCAGCTGCACTTTTTTGTGTATTTTTGAAAAATTGGCACCATCACTTATCACAAATTTTAATTTAATAATCTGTGACGCTGCGTCTTAAAAATTATGGAATAATTTCAGAATAATGTTCCTCAATGTAAAATTGCAAAGAGTTAAAAAATATCATCTACAATAGATAATATCATCAAAAGATGCCAAGAATCTGGGGAAATCTCTGTGCGCAAGGGATAAGGCGGAAGCGCAATATTGGATGCCCATGAGCTTTAGGGCCTCAGATGGCACTGCAATAAAAACAGGCATGATTCTGTTATAGATATCAATGCATGGGCTCAGGAAAACTTAAAAAAAAACACTGTCTGTGAACACAGTTGGACGTGCCATTCAAAAATGCAAGATAAAGTTCTATCATGGAAAGAAGAAGCCATATGTGAACATAATACAGAATCTTCACTGTCTTCTTTGGGCCAAAGCTCATTTAAAATGATCTGCTGCAAAGTAAAAAACTGTTCTGTGGTCTGGCAAATCGAAATGTGACATTTTTGGCAACCATGGGCACATTCGTGCGTATGAAATGGACAGCTTGCACGTCTGGAAAGGCACCATCAATACCCAAAAGAGATATCCAGGTTTTAGAGCAGCATATGCTCCCATACAAATAACATCTTTTTCAGGGAAGGCCTTGCATATTTCAGAAGAACAATGCTAAACCGTACTGCATCTATGACAACAGCATGGCTTTGTAGCAGATGAGCTTGGGTGCTTATTTGGCCTACCTGCGGTCCAGACCTTTCACTAACTGAAAATATTTGGCGCACCTTAAAACAAAAAAATACAACAAAGAAGAGTCAGGACAGTTGAGCAGTTATAATCCTATATCAGGAAAGAATGGGACAACATTCCTCTCCCAAAACTTAAGCAATTGGTCTCCTCAGTTCCCAGAGTGTTGTTAAAAGAAGAGGGGAAGCTACACTGTGGTAAACATGGTCCTGTCCCAAATTTTTTGAAACATGTTACTGCCATCAATTTTAAAATGACCTTATATTTTTCTTAAAACTGTACATTTTCTCAGTTTAAACATGTTTTCTATTTTCTATTGTCATATATGGGTTTATGAGATCTTCAAAACATTTTGTTTTTATGTAGATTTTACACAGCATCCCAAGTTGCCAGCCGACTTCTATCAAAGACTCATGACCGAAAATAGTCTGCCGACCGGCCCCCCCTCAAGAGGTATTCTAGGCGGGGTAGGGGGTTCATCTCCCTGTCAGCACACCATAGCGCAGCAGGGGAGATTGCTGTACTAACATTGAATTGTTAGTACAGCCACTCCAACTTGAGCTGTCAGGTTTTTTTCAGACTAATAGTGTGTGCGAGGCTTTAGGCTGTGTTCACACCTGAATGTAAATGTTTACAGGCAATTTTGAAGCATATTTTGCACATTTTTTTTCAGACTTTAAGCTTGAACGTGTTTGTTTTAGCCAATGGAAAACTATTTACTAGTAAGAGGAATATGCTAATTTTCAGGCATTTTTCAGACGCCCTCACTGAACTCTTTGGGGCCATAAATTGTCCATTCTGCTTCAAATGTAGCTCTTGTACCTTTATGAGCTTCAGGCTCCGAAGTACAAGTAGCTGAGCGCTCGAATGTGAACAGGCAGAACCTAAAAGCATGGGATTTGGGTTGTTGCGCGTTTCGGAGCTTTAAGCTTGAAGCTACAAAATGCTCAGATGTGTATCAGAACTTACGATACCTACTTTTTATTTTTTATTTTTTTAAAGCATTGGTTTATAACTGCTAGGTTCTCTTTGAATGTCAATCCAGCTGAACAACTAACTACATAATTGTTAAGACTAATTCACATAATCCTATGATCTACCTCATTTTACAGGCTCTGTACTGTTGCCCCACCTGCTCTTTGGATTGCTAGCAAACATAACCTTGCAGCTGATCTTACCCTTCGTTCTCTCCTTCCTACCTAGGCAACTGGATTTCCCACCCCTTTCAGTGCAAGCATTCCTCCTGGCAGAATAATTTGACCTGAGAACACACAGGAAAAGTGATGACCAGCACTTTGAGCCAATAAGGTTTTTGCTGTAGTGAAGTGCTGCCACGGAACATGTATACAATAGTGGAGCGCACATGGATGACTTAACCAGAATGCTGCAGAAATATCACTGTCCAATCCCAGACTGGGCTTCATCCTTAACCAGACTGTATAACTCAAATGCTATGTAGTCTATAGCTGCCTTTTTTTTTAACTTTTTAACATAGAGGAACCTTTGCCAATAATTAATATAGCTATCGCTTACAGGACATTAGTCTGGTGGTTAGTAGAAAGAGAGCCTTTTACATTGGTGGTCAGCTGCAAGAATGCTCTCCTAAAAGATATCTAAAAAGATTACTGGTGTCAGTAATTACATATCTAAGAAGCAGGCAATTGCTCATTGCTCAAGGAACCTCTAGCAGCTTCTGAAGGAACCCTATAGTTCCATGAAACCCTATTTGGTCTACAGGGAGGTCTAGGAACTAGCTTTACTCTCAGGTAGAGGTGTCTGGATCACAAGACTGGTTGGATCAATGTATATTTTTTTGGGTAGGTAAACCATTCCCCCTACATATACCTCAACTATGTACTTAGGTTTTTTGTCTGGAGTGCTTTTTTAAACCTGCAGCTAACTGGCCAAACTGCAAGAAGATCAGTGACCTGTCCTTGTAGAGAGACTGTACAGATGTACAGCAAGTGTGTAACTGAGCCCACTAAAGAGTAAATTATTACCAAACAAGTGTAACTTCAACTCCTTTATAATGGCAAATAAACAGCACACCATATAGATCCCGGTGATTGCTTCCCGGCAGTCATTAGCTGAGGAATGTGCAATACAGCCAACCATCTGCAAAACCTACATCCTCTAGTCAGTGAGCGGTTTCCTATCCCTTGGGCGTATCTTTTCAGCATTAAGCATATGTGTCAATCACAGCAGCACAGGGCTCTCAGCAGAATCTTAAGCAATGGAGCGAGCATTATTCTTTTCTTATGGGACATCATCAATCTACCCTATACAAAACTAAGCCGTGTAGATGCATTTTTGCTTTCCTGTCTATTACATGCAGATTATAGAGATCAGCAGAACATTTTATTCCACTTTAAATCTCTTTTGTAAGATAGAATTTAATACACAGCACATTTTAGCTCAGACACATAGGGGTAGTATGTACAATATTTAAATTGAATTAATGTGGATGTAATTTTACCTTTAATATTACACAATGGGCATTGCTGCTCATGAATGGGGATACAAATGCCTCTTAGTGACACCATGGAAGGGCTACAGTTACTTAAAGTATATACAGCCAATGTTTTTTTAGTAGCTTTGGATACAGTTGGGAAAGGTTAAAAGTTTTGTCAGTTTATTTTTGAAGTGTTCTGTATAGTAGATTGCGATTCACTTTCTGCCCCTGAGACGTAGGAAGTGAGACCTGGAAAATTGCCTACTTAAGACAGTTGTCACTGGATCAGGTGTCCCTGTTGGAAGATTACCCCTCACTTCTTGTTCCGGTCAGAGCTGTTGGGTTTCCTATCACTTTTTGTCTCTGTGATAATGGTCTACAGGACGAACAGAGAGTATTCCCAGCAAGGCTAGATAGAGCAATAAAATTAATTTGCATAGATTCTAATCCTTCCACACTATCCACACTACTCAAAACAAAAAAGTTTTGGCTATACATACACTTGAAGTTGAAATCCAAACAAAAATTATAATCTCAGTTACACATCTCATATACATTTTCTAACTTGTTCTGATAAGTGCAGGCATACTGCCTACCGCCACCTCTACCACCCCTGCCACCATAGCACTGGTACTCATAGGTTAAACTGGATAGACCTGTGTCTTTTTTCAGCCGTATATATATATATATATATATATACAGTGGGTACGGAAAGAATTCAGACCCCCTTAAATTTTTCACTCTTTGTTATATTGCAGCCATTTACTAAAATCATTTAGGTTCATTCTTCTTCCTCATGAATGTACACATAGCACCCCATACTGACAGAAAAACACAGAATTGTTGACATTGTTGCAGATTTATTAAAAAAGAAAAACTGAAATATCACATGGTCCTAAGTATTCAGACCCTTTGCTCAGTATTTAGTAGAAGCCCCCTTTTGATCTAATACAGCCAGGAGTCTTTTTGGGAAAGATGCAACAAGTCTTTCACACCTGGATTTGGGGATCCTCTGCCATTCCTCCTTGCAGATCCTCTCCAGTTCTGTCAGGTTGGATGGTAAACGTTGGTGGACAGCCATTTTTAGGTCTCTCCAGAGATGCTCAATTCGGTTTAAGTCAGGGCTCTGGCTGGGCATATTCAAGAACAGTCACGGAGTTGTTGTGAAGCCACTCCTTCGTTATTTTAGCTGTGTGCTTAGGGTCATTGTCTTGTTGGAAGGTAAACCTTCGGCCCAGTCTGAGGTCCAGAGCACTCTGGAGAAGGTTTTTGTCCAGGATATCCCTGTACTTGGCCGCATTCATCTTTCCCTCGATTGCAACCAGTCGTCCTGTCCCTGCAGCTAAAAAACACCCCCACAGCATGATGCTGCCACCACCATGCTTCACTGTTGGGACTGTATTGGACAGGTGATGAGCAGTGCCTGGTTTTCTCCACACATACCGCTTAGAATTAAGGCCAAAAAGTTCTATTTTGGTCTCATCAGACCAGAGAATCTTATTTCTCACCATCTTGGAGTCCTTCAGGTGTTTTTTAGCAAACTCCATGCGGGCTTTCATGTGTCTTACACTGAGGAGAGGCTTCCGTCGGGCCACTCTGCCATAAAGCCCCGACTGGTGGAGGGCTGCAGTGATGGTTGACTTTCTACAACTTTCTCCCATCTCCTGACTGCATCTCTGGAGCTCAGCCACAGTGATCTTTGGGTTCTTCTTTACCTCTCTCACCAAGGCTCTTCTCCCCCGATAGCTCAGTTTGGCCGGACGGCCAGCTCTAGGAAGGGTTCTGGTTGTCCCAAACGTCTTCCATTTGAGGATTATGGAGGCCACTGCGCTCTTAGGAACCTTAAGTGCAGCAGAAATATTTTTGTAACCTTGGCCAGATCTGTGCCTTGCCACAATTCTGTCTCTGAGCTCTTCAGGCAGTTCCTTTGACCTCATGATTCTCATTTGCTCTGACATGCATTGTGATCTGGAAGGTCTTATATAGACAGGTGTGTGGCTTTCCTAATCAAGTCCAATCAGTATAATCAAACACAGCTGGACTCAAATGAAGGTGTAGAACCATCTCAAGGATGATCAGAAGAAATGGAAAGCACCTGAGTTAAATATATGAGTGTCACAGCAAAGGGTCTGAATACTTAGGACCATGTGATATTTCAGTTTTTCTTTTTTAATAAATCTGCAACAATGTCAACAATTCTGTGTTTTTCTGTCAGTATGGGGTGCTATGTGTACATTCATGAGGAAGAAGAATGAACTTAAATGATTTTAGCAAATGGCTGCAATATAACAAAGAGTGAAAAATTTAAGGGGGTCTGAATACTTTCCGTACCCACTGTATATATATATATATAAGGTGGTATCAAAAAGTTTACTAGTTCTGTAACATGCCAAAAGATGGCAGCACAAGGCTGCACACACAGTCACAAGGAGCACCGACCTTCGTCCTTCGTAAGTCAGTGTGCCAAAAGACATCATCCTGTGTACATCGGGAGCTGTGCAACTGGTGCTATTCTGACAACGTCAGTTACCACACCTGCTATTTCATTGTGAACAGCAAGTTAAAACAAATGCAAGTTTCTCATCGGAAACAACATGATCTTACTTCCGCACCCACCCACGCCATATTTGGCTCCTGTGGACTTCGCCCTCTTCCCGAGGATGAAAATCCAGCTCAAAGGTCACCATTTTGACACCACTGTGAAGATCCAGCGTGAGTCTCAAAACTTTTTAAAACCACCTCATAATATGTAAGCTATGTAAACAATCTGATGAGTGTTAAAATTCAGAGATGTTAACCTCTTAACGCAGGCTGTATGCACATAAATAGCACGGTAGTGCGTAATGGTGCCAAGCTGTCACACAAATGCATACAGCCAATGTCTTTGTTCAGTGTTGCATGTATATCTATTTCCCCCAAGCACTGTGACTCTGCTGTCAATTACAGCTCACAGTCACTGTTTATGACCAGGGGAGGGTGGGATGGTCTCCCAATTATGTGATCACTGCAACAGTCAATCCAGCAATGACTGGGCAGCTCATGTAACAGCCCCATCTTTACAAACTTTTGAATGGGGGGCTGGAAAGGGATAAAGAAAGCCCAGAAAGATGTTTTTGAAGAAAACTATTTTCTTGAATCACATGGCAGCTAGTTACATAACCATTACCTAGGAACTGGTCATGTGTTCTCAGCTAAAAGAAAGTCACCCAGAGAGCTGGCCAATCAGTAGCTCTGCCTGGAATTTAAAGTAGAAGTCCAGGCTATAACTAACTATTCTTAAAAATGGCTCCCACCCACCTTCTAACTCCTATACTAACTGACCTATAAAATTAAGATATTTATGCTACTAAACTATTCTCAGAGCGCTTCAGTCCGGTCATGTGATCTCCCCAGTGGCTGGCTTCAGGGGAGAGAAGGAAGTGCCAACAACAGATGGAATGCCTTAGTGGTGACGTCACACATTGGCTTACTATGAGGCATCCGTTGTTTACTGTCCATCCTCTCCCCTGAAGCCAGCAGTTGGGAGGCGGTCCGGTGACCGGATGGGAGCCTATGAAAAAAGGTAAGTATAAGCATCTTCCTTCTACAGGGTTTTAAACGTAATTAGTTAGTTCTAGCCAGGACTTTAATTTTCACTTTAATCCTTCTCTTCAGCTGAGATCACATGACCATATGTTGTGTATGAATGTATGGAGCCACAGTGGGCTGGAGGACACAATGGGGTTGATTTACTAAAACTGCAGTGAAAAATCTGGTGCAGCTCTGCATGGTAGCTGATCAGCTTCTAACTTTAGCTTCTTAAATTAAGCTTCGACAAAAAAACCTAGAAGCTGATCGGTTTCTATGCATAGCTGCCCCATATTTTGCACTCTCCAGTTTTAGTGAATCAACCCCAGTGTTTTATTAACCAAATTCAACTCTTTAGACATGTCCAGTTAATTGAGTGGCTCTAATTTAATTCCTGGATCTTATGCTGTAGGCTTCCTTGCTTACTCTATGCCTTCCTTTGCCGTAAGCCTCATTTTCAGAATTTAGGAATCTAAGCAGGACACAGGCTAAGTTTTCCAGCTTACAAGCACCACAATTTGAAGTTCTCAAAAAATGAAGACTATGCACCACATAATCATGTGACAAGAGCCTGCAGTCTTACCAAGAAGCACTGTGAATTATTTTAAATCTAATGGTAATACATAATCTTAAACTCTAGTTTACCGGTAAACCATGAGGAATTTCCTCTTATTACAGTGAGCAGTCTACTGACTTAAAGTATTTGTTACCCCAACATTTGATATTCCTGATATGAGCCTGTAGTACCACGTACTTGTATGAAAAAATATCCTGTTTTCTTTGTGTTGCATCTTTTGTGTGAAATCCCATGTGTTTCTGCCAGTCTTTCTGTTTTCCTATTAAAAACTGACCACACTAAGCAGGAAAACACATCGTGGTCACTTCTCTAGCTATGCTTGGAACTCAGCCTGCTCTCCTCTAATGATTAGACTTGTCCTGACATGCTCCCCCCCTGCACAGCCATTCATTGGGAAGCTCAGTGTACTGTTGCTTCTCCTCCCCCAAGCTCTTATGCAACTGGGAGCAGAGGGAGCACTTATAAAAAAAAGGGGGGAAAAGGTATTTATGTAAATATTTTTTTTTTATATCTATACACAAAGATTTTGCCTTTTGTTTCAATTTTAAACTGAATGGGCGGTTTTACAAGATGACTGTTTACAACCACTTTAATTGTTACCGAGAAATGGCATTTAAATTCAAATATACACCACTGGTGCATTACACATAATACACAATATGTGATATCTTGTTGTTTTTATCATGATTGACTGAGGAGTTTATGAAGAACCAGTCAATTATGTAAATGACATGATCCCCTGCCAACCAAGATCGTCTTTCAGTGAACAATCACGGTACCTTAACCGCAAACATAACTGCAAAACACTTAATTTAGAGCTGGCTTCGACCTCCTAACCACGATGTGGCATATTAGCTATCATCCAGGGATTCAGCACATGATGCTCATTAGTACTGTTTAACTGCAACCAAAGGTGAAAATAAATGATCGCAGTAATTGGCAGTCAATAATGACTTTTTTTGAGATTAATAAACATACTATTCCCATTTAAAATAATATTCATGATGTCATTTTGGCTTACGTTTCAGGCCTGTGTAACTGCTGCCAGGGCTGGACAGATCTTAGCTGAATTCTGATTGGTAGAAGCAATAAGTCATTATGCAGGCTCTCTTTCCAAGCACATGACTTCTGGGACTTAGTGAAAACAAAATTAAAATTTCACAGACATTCATGATAGTTACATAACGCAGACAGGCTTAATGCGCATTCAAAATTCAAATCGATTCATACTGAGGTTCAGGAAGCTGAAATGAAATCCATGCATGGCGTTTGCAAATTTTAAAATGCACAGTATAAAGCAAATACCCCAACAGCTAAATTCAGATGTATTCGTTTTAGCTGTTGTGCATAGGCACGTGCCCTACATTGATGTTTAAATAAGAAACACATTTTCACTTGTATGAAAAATGCTAACGGTCCAGGAAGTTGAAAATTTCCAACTGAGTCAAGCCATGTTTTATTTTTCTCCTGTGTGTTAGGAAAATGGAATTCGGTTACAGGCTGTAACTCAACCTTTAAATAATTTGTATTTGATAAAGGAGTTATAAGTTATAAACTTCCATCTTCAGCAATTAAAGAATACTGTATGTTACCTCAACATTTAAGATTCCTAATATGTATATGTTGTACCATGTACTTGTGTTAAAAAGTATCCTGTTCTCTTTCTTTTTCTTCTTTTGTGTGAAATACCTGGTAATCCTGCCAGTCCCCTGCTTTCCTATTTCAAACTGACCACATTAGGCATGAAAGCACATCCTATATTATAATATAATAATAATAAATAATAATCCAAACGCTTCCAATTTAGTATTCTACGAACGTTACATAGATGACGTGGTCATCATTTGGGATGGCCCAGAATCCACAATCCCTGCTTTCGTTGTAATAACAATACCATGGGACTATTATTCACATCAGTATCTGATGCAAACAAATTGGCATTCTTGGATCTGGAATTATACCACCATAACAATATCATTTGTGCACAAAACTATAATAAGGTAGTCAACTCCTACTTGCACTACAGGAGTTGTCATCACCCACGTTGGGTAAATAATATCCCCTGAAGTCAGTTCTGTTGACTCTAACATAACTGTACACAGAGGCAGGATCATAACACTCATGGTTAGATTTTGAAGCAAAAGGGGTACCCCAATAAGATAATGATTTCGGTATTCCAATTCTATCTACACAAAGATGTTAGAGAAGACAGAGAGGTGAAGTTAGATCATAATCCGCAACCATCCCGATTCATAACCCAGTTTCACACACAGTTCAGGAGGATGGAACAGATCCTGCAAAAACATTGGTCTATATTGAAGGAACATCCACATCGCAAATCCACACTTACCAACTGACCTAAAGTCACCTATAGACAAATAAAAGCCCCGATAGCCCCCCCAGCAAAATGAAATCTTCTCGTCCCACTGTCAGAGCCCCTCTCACCTTTTTCAATATAAAAGGGATGTATTAATGCCAAAAACCTCTGTGTCTTACGTGCAAACACGTTACTCATGGCCAAAAACAATTGATATCTAAAAGGCAAACAATGCATCATACTGGACCTTTTTACATGTTCCTCAGAGTACGTGGTCCATTGTTTGACATGCCCATGCAGCCTACTTTACGTAAGCCGCACCATTCGTACTCTCAGGAAAAGGTTCGGTGAGCACCGACTGCTTGTTGAAGGGGGCTCGGACAAACCTAGTGTCCCTAGACACTTCATTGATTTTCATAACCAGTCCTCTCAAGAATTACAGATTTGGGTCATAGAAGCAATCCTCAACAGTCTTCCCACAGCAGAACGCTACAAACGTCTCTGAGAGAGAGAGAATAATTGGATATACATCTTGGATAGCTTGTCGCCTGGGGGATTGAAGGAGGAACTGGAAATCAACACCCATCTATAACACGTGTGGTTTATGCGTACGTCTATGTATGCAGACCTATTCTGCTTGGGTTATGTGTACATGCATGTACCGCCACATAGGCAAGCGAAAATGTGTGTTTATATATATATATACATGTCCCACATCTCCATTATTGTAATGTAAATTCATGTTTACACACTTCCCCTTTCTGATACAATGGAGTGATGTTCTAAGATCTACTTTTAAACCATGCTTTCATTTATTAATTTTCCCACCAATTTTTTTTAATTCTATATATAATTTTTTACACTATGGAATCATGTCTAATTCGTTTTTCATAATATTATCAGATATGGAGCAACTACATTATAGTATATTAGACACCATACATCTGTATATATGGGGCTCTAGTTTTTCTATATACTGTACCTGTCTATATACAATTTTATCTATACATCTTTCCAGATACATTATTAGGATCATTGTTAGTCTGTACTTTTACAATACATACTCATAATATCCTATAATGTTTACAGTATAATCATTTATAGTAACAAAAATATACATTTTTATTGTTTCAATAGGAGCCTTAAGGTCCCTTTCACAGCTACCGGTCGATGGTTGTAAATATATTATTATTTCTATTTTACTTTTTGCTATTATTACTGTATCTCATTATAGAGTTATATCTATGTTGCGGTCCACATTGTTACTGCTTATCTGTGAGTTACTATGGTTTCCACATACTGGGTCCGCCCATGCCAGTATATATATATATATACACTTGCCTATTCAAAGATGGCCCCCAGCAGAGCCTGAGGAAGGAGCATGCATGCTCCAAACGCACACCACGCCCGCTGACCCTGTCCCCGGTAGTGACATCACTTGTGCTACCGAGTGTCTCCGAGCATCTCTGAGTTCCCAGGAAGCGCTAGAAGCCACCAGCGTGGCCAGATCTGAGGCAGCTCCCACAGTCACAGATGCACAGCACCTCTCCTGGGGCAGAGCGGATAAAACTTATTATACTACATGCTGGTTTTTACCATCTGTGTGTGAGTGCACCTCCTATCTTTTATCCAATAAAATGCTTCATTGCTACACTTAGATGGCGCTGCTTTTTGTCTCCTTCTGGAAGAACAGCCTGCCTGTCCTCCAATGATCAGAGTTGTACTGAAATGCTCCCCCTGCACAGCCAATCCCTGGAAAGATCAGTGTGCTGCAGTTTCCCATTCTCCCAGCTCTCTGATGATCAGTTAAGCATTTAATATATATATATATATATATATATATATATATACACACACGCACACAAGTATTTTGCCTTTCTTTTCTATTTTAAACCGCATGTTCAAATATACTTTAAATTTATTTGATCATCTTTTTCAGTATCTTAGAAACTTGTATTCTCCATTTGTTTTTAATAATCTTCAAATCTATCCGTCAGCCTGTTTTTCTTTTTTTTGCAAATTGGGGATGCGTGTGTTATGTGTCTTTTATTCTCTATTGTCCATGAACAGTGTGACCATGTTTCCTCTGTTCTCTAGTTTGTTTGACTTGTCTCTTGCCCGTGTTTAAATTTGGCATATATACATTTTCCTGCTGCACAAAGTCCTGCAACCTCAAAATTTAGAACCTGTTAAGCTTTTAAAGGGCAGATTGGGCACCCTTCACCAAGTTAGATGGCAAGCTGCCCTGGTCTTTGCTTCTGATCAGCGGCGGCCAGTCATAGCAATGCCATTATATTCTGGGAATTCGTGCTCCAAAACTCACCAAAACTGGGGCCAATCATTATGGAAGTCAAACTATAATATAAATTAGAAGGCAGAGATAGCACGTCCTGTTACATACCATGGGAAAAAGGGTAGGAAAATCTTTGCATAGCAAGATCTTATAAGCAAGTGATTTTGTCAAGTCTATGGGTATCTTCATCCCATCAACATTGTTAACTAAGGCTGGCCATACACGGTGCAAAATTCTTTCCTGCAACTATGGGTTGCAGGAAAGAAATTTGCAGGATTCCCCCATCAACACCGACAGTGCTGACAGGGGAATACCTCCCAAGCAATTGTCTGCTCCAAACAGGGGCGAGCGGGTGAAGCCCTCCCTGTTGGGAGAAGACTGTGATTATGGCTAGTGGCTATAGCACCTGCTAACGATAAACAGATGAGGGCGGACCAGACTATATACCCCTTTTTACTTGGAGGGAAGGTGAGATTGTCAGTGGGGGGGGTCTTTGCTGCCCCCCCCCCCTTATGCGTGGAGATTGCACCACCAAACTGCTATCTTTTTTAACTTTTTCTATCTTTCTTTCTCTTTCTTTTTCTTTCTATCTTTCTGTCCGGTTATGTTTTCCAATAAGGCGTGGCCGGTTTCAAGGATGCTCCACTGGTTATAGATCCGGGTGTCGGCACTACTACTTACACTGGTACATTCTCCTTGAACCTAGGGGGATCCCTGATTTAGAGGTGTGTTTTACTTCATTCATTCTTGTTATCTCTGGAATTGTGAATTTATACTTGCAGCCAATCCAGTGTCAATTACTGTTTGATGTTACATGCTATTAACACCCGGTGGGGACTCACTGTATTGGATGTATCTTTCTCTTCTTGTTTCTCTGTTGTTTGTAATGAAAAGTTTTTCTAATAAAAAATTATCTGATTTAAAAAAAAAAACAGAAGAGAATCCAGCAGGCTGGTTTTACCCAAGTTAATTGATCAACTTGGTACATTCAGCCTGTCTATTAACGATTTTTTTTTTTTTTTTTTCCAAACAGTTTATTAAGGTAAAAAGCATACATAGTACAGAAAAGAGCAAGGCAGTAATGGGCATTTGACAAAGCCCACAAAAATGAGCAAGTACAAAAGTGATATACAGGTAAGCAGTACAATGCACGTGAGGGACAATAAGAGAACATAGGCAAACCCATAAAGTGACATATAGCACCAAGGTGCAAAAATAGAGAGCTCGTGGGAGTGCCAAGGGAATATGGGTCTATTGGAAGGGTTCGTTGGGTAGAGCACCCTCCCACCTGGTGGGAACCGGAATATGAGGGTTACCTGTAAGAAAGCCTAGTGGTTCCCCCAAACCCGACACCCCTTAAAGGGAGCTACCTGTGTCAGAGAGTGGGGGATCCACCGCAGAAGAGTGGGGAATCCGGTATGGACATCTCTGAACATGGGCGCCACATCCGTCATCGGTGGAGCCAGAGCCACCGCAGAGTGCTAAATGGAGAACCCTGAGTGATTTAGTGAGAGGCCTAAGAGGGAGGGAGGGAATGAGTGAAGGGGGTTGGGAAGGGATATAGGAAAGGGGCCAAGTGGGGCAAATGAGGAAAACACAAAGGGGAGGAGGGGGAGGGTAACATGTAAAAAAAAAAACAAAAAAAAAAAAAACAAAACAAAACAAAACACAGGGGGGGGGGGGCATTGCACTCCGGCAGGAGACAAGCATCAAAAGAGTCATAATGAACTGAACATCGATGAAAGCACCCCAGAATAAGGGGTGTATCCTCAGTGCAAAACAAGAGGATTACAAATTAGCCAGCGATTTTCAGGTGCTCAAGGTTTGGAATTCTGGTAACGTTTGAAAGTGTGTCCAGGGTGCCCAGGTTGTGCGGTACTGATGGTGTGAGTCCTTGGCTTGGGCCACGATGTCCTCCATCTCCGCCACCCGCCGAACCCTGCGAAGCCATTCAGCAACCGACGGGGGTGTGGTGGACAGCCAATGGCACGGCACGCACATCCGGGCTGCATTGATCAGATGTAAGGTCAGGGACTTTTTGTAGCTGGCGTAGGAAAGTGAGGTGTGGTGCAGAAGATATTGTGCCGGCGAGTAGTCCGGCGTGTACGTGGTAATACGGCAGATTAAGGCTTGAACCTCTTTCCAGAACGGTTGCAGAACGGGACAGTCCCACCATACATGTAGTAGGGTTCCTTTGTGCTGCAGACACCTCCAGCACTGCGGAGAATTGGAGGAAGAAAATTTGTGCAGAAGATCTGGAGTCCTATACCACCTGGAGTAAAGTTTATACCCAGTTTCTTGGGTCAATACGTTCAGGGAACCCTTGTGCATGTGGAAAAGCACCCGAGACCAGTCTTCTTCCGAGAGGTCCACTCCCAGCTCCCGAGTCCATCGCGCCCGAAGAGCCTCTGTATGTGCGTGAGAGGAAGGAAACAGCATAGAATATAAGATCGAGACCATATGCCGGTGCGGACCAGGGGCATCACAGAGACGCTCCAAAGATGTCAGGGAACGGCCCCATTCCGATAGTTTCTGCGTGTGAGTCAGGAAGTGACGAATTTGGAGGTAGCAATAGAAAGGAATAGAGGCCTTCGGAAAACGCTGACAAAGATCCCGATATGACAGTAGTCCAGGGCCGTCAAGGAAGTGGCGAGCCTGAAAGGGTACGTCCGAGGAGGGGCCCTCGGCAGGCACAAACGGGAGACCAGGGGGGAAATCAGGGGTGGAATGTAAGGGAGTTAAAGGGCTGCGCCGCGGTGAGAGATCCAGCTGCTCACGAAGGGCGTGAAATACCCGTATAGTAGCTCCAGTCAGGGGGTTAGCTAAGGTGGAGCGCGGAATCTTGGACGGAGCCGACCAAGGTAAGTGGTGGGCGGGGAAGGACGCCAAGGTAAGTGGTGGGCGGGGAAGGACGCCAAGGCCCCCTCGTCTATTAACGATTTTAATCTTGGCCGGTTCCTAATGAACTGGCTGAGATTCGAACCATGTATGGCTGGCCTAAGAGAGCTGCATAGAGAAGTTGAGGCAAATGCAAATGACCTTTTACTGCAGAACAATGTTAGATGGCTGAGTAAAGGCAAGGTATGCTTTTGGTCAATTCGAAAAAAGTAGCAGCTTTATTAGTGCAACTAAAAAGTCAGAAAGCAAAACAGTTTTCACAGTTTTTACAAGATGAGAGCGCAATGGATAGTATTGTTTTCCTAGTGAACTTAACATCCCAGCCTAATGAACTCAATCTAAAGCTCCAGGGCAAGAACAATTCAATCTGTTCGATGAGCGCTGTCCTCTCCTTGCAGAGGAAACTAGATTTCTTCAAGGAAGATCTTCAAGGAGAGTGCTTGCATTTCACAAATGTGAAAGAAAAGATTCAAGGAAAAAGAGATGACTTCATAAATAAACTGATTGGAAATTTCAATAAACGGTTTGACAGCTTAAATCTTGGACAGCAGCTCCTCCTGCTCATCCACAATCCATTCCTCAATAAAGATGTCCGAGTGTTTTCAAAGGAGGTGATGCAGACCTTCAAGTGGGCACATGAAGGATCTCTACGGACAGAAATTATTGATCTGCAAATGTTAAACTAGAAGAGCACTTTGGAGGAACCGATCCTGCCAACTTCTGGCTACAGACTGTGCCTGAGACTGATTTCCCTTGTCTAACCAGGGTAGCACTACACACCTTGACCATGTTTGGATCCATCTACAGCTGTGAGTCAGCTTTCTCTGCTATGAATATTATTAAAACTAAGTATCGTTCCATTCTCACCAATGAGCTCCTATATATGTGCATGAGAATGGCAGTAACTTAATTTAGGCCAAGATTTAAACTACTGGCAGGACAATCAATAGCCCATTTCTTTCACTAACCAGGGAACGTTTTTGGGTGGAAAAAATAAATTGAAAGAAAACAGAGGATAATTTGTGCACTTTTTCAAATGGACACCTTTAGTTATTTAAGTCAGAAGGTTCTTTTTTATTTTATTTGAAATATGAATGTGCTTTTTATGTTTTATTAAAGAGTTATTTATTTGTTTCCATTTTGTTTCTGTTAAAGATAGTTGTTTGTATTCCATATACAAGAGCAAATGTAAAACTATCCTAGTTCCAACTGTCCACATATTTAACCACTTGTCTATATTTACCCCCTTCCTGACCAGGCCATTTTTCAGCTTTCAGCGCTGTCACACTTTGAATGACAATTGTGCAGTCATGCAACACTGTATCCAAACAAAATTTGCATTTTTTTTACCCAAATAGAGCTTTCTTTTGGTGGTAATAACCACAGGGTTTTTTTTTATTTTTTTGCTAAATAAATGAATAAAGCACGAAAATTATGAAAAAAAAACTTTCATAGTTTATTAAAAATTTTTGCAAACAGGGATGTGCGCTGATGAGGCTGCACTGATAGGCTGCACTGAGGGGCACTGATGAGGCGGCACTGGTGGGAACTAATGAGGCTGCTCTGATGGTTACTTATAGGTGGCACCGATGGGAGCTTAAGAGTGTGAGTGGCAGTTCAGTTGCCTTGGTGAATATGCACTAAATTATATTGTAAAGTTGGATTCACATATTGATTTATATTTTAAGTAATGATTGTGTGATTGTGTTACACCAAATCAAGGAAGAATCTGCAGAAACAACATGGATCCTCGGTGAGCCACCAAAGGAGTTACCCTGCATGAGGTAGCAAGGTGGCATGACATGCATTGGTGGAGGGGAAAATGTTTTTCTGCATGGAAACATTGTAAAGTATATGTCTGCCACTAAAAAGAATAGGGTCTTGCGATCAATATCACAGAACCCTATTTTTTAGGCTTTCTCTGAAGTAGTTAAGAAATATTTAATCAGAAGGATAGAGTGAGGTCCAGTTTCCCTCCCGGTAATGTAGAGCCACGTCGGGCTCCCTCCCACAGTTATAATTTATTAGGTGAAAAGTTGGCAGTAAACAAGACCTTCCAAATTGGAAAAAACAGCTCACCAAGACAAAAGAAAAGAACTGTAATTTGTGCGCAGTATGGAGCAGACATACTGTACAGAAAACCACAGTAAAAATGAAAATGGATGTGGGTTCAGCTGTACATGGGGCTGAATGTATCTAAATGAATATGAATGAACCAGAGAATCAGTGCTGATTTTCATTCATCATTCTGGAAATCATGCTCAACAGGGAGTCTATGACTCAATTGAACCTAAAACTCTGTATTCTTTGGAGAAGGGGACTTCAAGTTAGACATTTATAAAGGGTAAATCCTTTTTGGTTTGATAAAGCAAACCTGTGATTGGTCTATGCCAGGTAAATCAACAGGTATGCTAAAATCTAGCCATTCCCAGCCACACCTTTAATTCACTCAACTACCCCTCTATTAAAGGGGAACTATACCCATGAAAACTTAATAAAAAATAACACATTTTTTAGCAAGGAACATATATTTCACATAAATATTTATGCTACCTAAATTGGTGTGAGCAGTAAATTGGCTCCAGAATTGTTCTTGTTTCCTCTCGCCAAAGGCTGCCATTTTGATGAAGCCCAGAATATGTCTTTAGGCTGTCAGCAGATCAGCTTATTGTGACTCTGATTTTCGCCACAATGCCAACAATAGAGAGCAACTGAGCATAGGCAGAGCACGGTGAGACAGTGTAATACTGGATTTTAAACAGTATAGGCCCTTATTTTATTATATTACATTGCTATACCTGCAAAAAGGGCCAGCATGAAGTGATCTAGCAGGACTTTATTTTCTGACTAAAGTTCCACTTTAAGCTGCTCGGAGTAAAAAGAAGAATATAGGTACTTTAGGGTATGGAGAAGAGGGTGTCCATCAGACACCAGTGTCCTCACATGGGAAGAAACCATAGCTCTGAGTAAGCTACATAAGGAGAGGGTGTTAAAGTGAACCTGCTGCTGTGCCTTGGACAGAAAAGAACTTTACTGTAGAACCACTGACGCTTGAGAAAAAAAATCTGCATTAAAAGTACACTGTTGATTGGCGTTGCCGCCTGAAGAAGAGAAGTATTTCCCATCTTCTTTGCTGCAGTTTCTTTCTTATGGTGTAGCTTCAAGAGCAGACATTGAGAGCCAACTGGCATTCTACATCTCTTGGGAACATTGCCAAGGAGATCTCCCCAGCAAAGATTTCAACTGTTTTCTCCCACGAACGCCTGCATAAAACTGGACACTCAGGCCTTACTTTGACATACATTGAAAACTCCAACTGTCCCATCAACTCAACAAACCTTCACACCCAGTCAGGTACAAAAATGTCATCTGGTTCGAAGCTCCTAAAGAGCATTTGTCACTCTCAATATCAGTGTTGATTCTGATTCTTCAACTAAAAGGCTGGTAACAAAACACAAAAATGGAATTTCTTTTAACTCCGTGCCATTCTCCTTTTAGGCTGAGTGTACTTTAAACTGAAGACGTTGTTGAACATTGTTTAGTTAAATGTCAAACAGCTTCAGGCTTTGTATGGCAGTCTCGAAAGCACATAAAGCGATACGTCTGTCGCCGTACTTGGATGGCTTTCTCCTCACGAATACTTGTCTCATAACATGGAATTTACTTGTCTGTTTTGAATCCCTGGTTTTTAGCAAAGCGAAAATAGAACACAGAGGTCCTATTACTCTGCTGTGCCTTCCAGCTTTTCCTCTCAATCACAACTTAAACAGGAACGAATACCTAAATGTAGCGTTTTAAAGAGAAACTAGTTTTGGACCAATTTTATTAAAGCGTTTTTTTTTATATTTGTAAGTATAAAATCTTTGTTTTACAAATATAGATCTATTACATAACCCAGAGCACTTTGAGTTTAATTTACTAAAGGCAAATAGACTGTGCACTTTGCAAGTGCAGTAGCGCTCTCCAAGTGCATTTGCTCCAGAGCTTAGTAAATGAGGGGAAGCAGTGATGACTTCTATCATCCAATCAAGTGCAAGCAAAAATGCTTTTTTTATTTTCCTTGCATGTGATTGGGTATTCTTTGCAAAGTGATGCTTCAACTCATTTACTAAGCTCTGGAGCATATGCCCTTGCAGAGTGCAACTGCACTTGCAAAATGCCCAGTTGGTTTGCCTTTAGTAAATCAACCCCTATAGGTTAGCAAAAGAAAGACAACAGATTTTGTTTTTGGATGAACTAGAAGGACTTGTGTGTTTTTTCAAACAAACTATGTAAGGCCAGCCATAGAGGAGCAAATTTCTTTCCTGTTGACAGGTCACTTTCTCTTACCAAGCCATTGTGTTCTCCCGTGGGAAGGGGGGGGGGGGCATGGGAAAGCTGTCCCCACCGGGAGAAGACAGTGATTATTTTCACACATACGGTCCGTTTGTCCGTCTTTCATCCATCCGTTGACGGGTGAAAAACGGACATCAATGCATCTCTATGTAAAAACGGATGATAATGGATGATCATCCGTTAACATCCGTGTTCATCTGCTGCCGTCAATGTAAGTTTTTTGGAACGGATGAGTGCCCTATTTTTCATCCGTCAAAAAAACGGATCGGATGACAAAATGGATGTAAACGGACAAACGGTCCGTTTTTCATCAGTTTTTGCATTGGTAGTGGATTTAAAATAAAAAAAAAAACGGATGAAAAATGGATGAAAACAGACGAAAAACGGATGAAAAATGGATGAAAAACGGATGGAAAACTGATATATTTTGACATGACTGAACTGATGAACTGAACGGACCGTGTGTGTGAAAGGGGCCAAAAAAAGCCGCTTGTAATAATCGCATGTTAATTCTACCAGGCTGGTTGTACCCAAGATGAACGAGCAATAAACTTGGGTACATTCAGCCTGCCCATACATCATTCGAACCTTGTCTGAATCCTGCTGAACCAGGTGAGAGTCGAACCATATATGGCCGGCTTAACAGGAAGAGCAGATTTCTCTGCTCTTGTTGCCTGACTGAAAGTTTGGCCTTCTGATAGTCATTGTTATCACTAGAACCAGAAGTAAAGGGATACCTTGCAATGTAGACTTCTGTTACATTCACAACTGTTTAAAGTAAATGTAAAGTCTCGTTTTTAAAAACAAAACAAAAAATGTTATACTTACCTCCTCTGTGCAGTTGGTTTTGCACAGAGCAGCCCGGATCCTCCTCTTCTCGGGTCCCTCGTTCCTGCTCCTGGCCCCTACCTCCTATCGAGTGCCCCCACAGCAAGCAGCTTGCTATGGGGGCACCCGAGCCAAATCCCAGCTCTTTGTGTCCATTCAGAAATGGAGCTGCTGTTCGGCCACGCTGCTCTCTTTCCGTATTGGCTCACTGACTTTGATTGACAGCCGCGGGAGAAAATGGCACTGCGGCTATATCTCAACCAATCAGGAGGGAGAGTCCCAGGATGGCCGAGGGACTCGTGGACATCGCTGGACAGAGAGGGGGCACAGGTAAGTATTAGGGAGTGCTGGGGGAGCGGCTACACACAGAAGGCTTTTTATTTTAATGCATAGAATGCATTAAGATAAAAAAAACCTTCCTGACTTTACAACTCCTTTAAGGGGAGCTTTCTTTCTTTGCAGAAATATCCTTTTACTTGTATTATATATTTTAAAAAAACAAAAATAAGGAAAAAAATCAGGCAAGGTTCTCACCACATATGGGGTCAGCCTTAGTTTACTTTGTATTCCAGAACACTAAGCAGCAAGCTACACCCTGAGCTACGCTGTAAATTCTATGTAGAGTCCGTGAATTCTACAAGTGGTAACTGAAACTATCCCCTCTCTATAATACTGTCACCCTTTATATATGAGTACACAAAAATAGCGTAAAGAATCTAGCATACGCAAAAGGAACGCTGGTTATGTGGTGACTACAGGCTCGCGGCACTCCCAGCATATTTTACAGAGAATCAATCAATATCACATTTCTTATATACCTTGTTTACTGGCCTGCAAATTGCAATGACATTGCGCAGCTAACAGTTATCTGTGAAAATTGCTCAATATCGATTACATAACAGTGGAAAGAATAAAAATAAAATAATAATAAAAATGCCTAACATGCAATAACAGTGAGAAGACTCTGTTGTTGGGCAATGAAATGACAGAAAATAAAATACAGAAAACCAAGGTACAGCTAAAATGAATGGCAAATGCCATAGCCCTAGCGCTGGAGATTACGTAGGTGCAAATAAGCACATAAAATGCTAGTTGCCTAGCTTTTATACTGACACTCTGCCTTCATACTTCGAAAGGTGGAGGATATACAATATATTAAAATATATTACCAAAAGTTTCGGGGTGCCTGCCTTTACACGCACATGAACTTTAATGGCATCCCAGTCTTAGTCCATAGGGTTCAATATTGAGTTGGCCCACCCTTTGCAGCTATAACAGCTTCAACTCTTCTGGGAAGGCTGTCCATAAGGTTTAGGAGTGTGTCAATGGGAATGTTTGATCAATCTTCCAGAAGCACATTTGTGAGGTTAGGCACTGATGTTGGACAAGAGGCCTGGCTCGCAGGCTCCGCTTTAATTCATCCCAAAGGTGTTCTATCGGGTTGAGGTCTCTGTGCAGGCTAGTCAAGTTCCTCCACCTCAAACTTGCTAATCCATGTCTTTATGGACCTTGCTGAATTAGAGCAGAGACTGCGAGCAAGGCCTCTCCTTCAACATCAGTGCCTAACCTCACAAATGCGCTTCTGGAAGAATGGTCAAACATTCCCATAGACACACTCCTAAACCTTGTGGACAGCCTTCCCAGAGTTGAAGCTGTTATGGGTGCAAAGGGTGGGCAATCTCAATATTGAGCCGTACAGACTAAGACTGGGATGCCATTAAAGTTCATGTGGGCGTAAAAGCAGGTGTTCCAATACTTTTGATAATATAGTGTATATTTTTCTAATGTTTGATACTTTTATTTACATTTTCAATAAACTGGTCATTTTAAATACACATAGTTCTCTGTAACTCCTGTAAGGGAAAGGACGTCTATGTCCTTACCCTCAAGTTTGGTGTTGCTTCATACTTGAATAAAAATATAATTTGTTTTTGTTTTTAACAATATTAATTATAACTATATATGTTTATTTTTATTTTACCTAATTTTAGTTTTATGCACCCATTTGTCAGGTTTCCTCCCACTGTCCAACATGCCTCTCTATTGGACCAGTGTGAAACACTCCTCCAGACATAATGAATTGCATACTGAGCACAATGAGCAGACCTTACTAACAGATCCTGCTCTCTGGTAGGCAGAGAAAAATATAGATTTACCTGCAGCCCCTCTGGTAAGCAGACAGGGCTCAAAACTATACTCTCTCACCAGCACCTACCTAGGAGGGTGCTACATATATATATATATATATATATATATATATATAAACACACACACAACCCCAAAGTGCACACTTATGACAAATTTTTCTTTGGATTGCACTTATATCTTGATCACTTTATACTATAATCTGGCATACCAATGTTAAATAGTAATTTACTTTTCTGCTCTTTTTATATATTTTCCTTATATTGTTTTTTAAAATCATATATTTATTCCCTTGATGAAGGGGATATATTCAAATGCTGAAATGATAAGATTACAACAATCAATAAAACATTTCTGAACAAGAACCATTTCTTCAACCTTTTTGGTAAAAGCCTTTGTCATTTCAGATTGGGGTACAGTGCTCACTTTTTACAATACCACATATTTGAATCACCGAAATGAAACAAGTATGCAGATCAACATACTTGTTCTAAGTCGGTGACTCGAAATACTAAACCCAAATGGTAAGACTAGCCAGGAAACCGACTCTTCCTAAAGGAGGTCAGCAATGGCAGTCTTTATATATTCGTGATAAGTTTATTTTGTCAGTCAAATTGCTAATAATTAGGACTCATTCACACCAGATATGATGCTCTGCAGGTTACTGCATTTATAACTAAAGGTGAACTGCATGGTATGTATTATAGTAAAAGACAATACATCTGCTGCCCAATAATAATCATGGCTTGATGTGCGGCAACTCCACATCCATGAGTCATTAGTCCAATATGTCCAAAGGTATATAACCAGCCAGTACATCTGCTTGTATAAAAGGCCATCCTCTATATCCTCTTAAGCATTTTGGGCTAAACAAGCCTTTGCTCATAGCAAACAGTGAATAGTGAACAGAAAAAGTTGGGAATTGAAATTTAATGTGGATAAGTGCAAGATAATGCACCTGGGGCGTAAAAACCCAAGGACAGAATATAGAATATTTGACACAGTCCTGACCTCAGTATCTGAGGAAAGGGATTTAGGAGTAATTATTTCAGAAGACTTAAAGGTGGGAAGACAATGTAATAGAGCAGCACGAAATGCCAGCAGAATGCTTGGATGTATAGGGAGAGGTATAAGCAGTAGAAAGAGAGAAGTGCTTATGCCGCTGTACAGAACACTGGTGAGACCTCACTTGGAGTATTGTGCGCAGTACTGGAGGCCATATCTCCAGAAGGATATAGATACTCTAGAGAGAGTTCAGAGAAGAGCTACTAAACTAGTACATGGATTGCAGGAAAAAACTTACCAGGAAAGGTTAAAGGACCTTAACATGTATAGCTTGGAAGAAAGAAGAGACAGAGGGGATATGATAGAAACTTTTAAATACATAAAGGGAATCAACTCGGTAAAGGAGGAGAGCATATTTAAAAGAAGAAAAACTACCACAAGAGGACACTGTTTTAAATTAGAGGGGCAAAGGTTTAAAAGTAATATGAGGAAGTATTACTTTACTGAGAGAGTAGTGGATGCATGGAATAACCTTCCTGCAGAAGTGGTAGCTGCAAATACAGTGAAGGAGTTTAAGCATGCATGGGATAGGCATAAGGCTATCCTTCATATAAGATAGGGCTAGGGACTATTCATAGGATTCAGATATATTGGGCAGACTAGATGGGCCAAATGGTTCTTATCTGCCGACACATTCTATGTTTCTATGTTTCTATGGAATTGACCAGGTCTGCTGAACAAACCATTCCAATGGCTTTAGATACATTTTCCAAAAATAAAACTAAAAAAGTACAAAAGCAAACACAGCTATCTGAACCTCTATCCACCCCCTACCCCCCCTTAGTCTACAGCACAGGTGTCAAACACAAGGCCTGCGGGCCGAATGCGGCCCTTCAGGCCATTTTATGTGGCCCTCACACCTCTCCTGTAGCTGCAGGAGAGCTCCAGTCCTCCTCCAGACCTTATACTTTCTGCTTTCCAGCAATGCCTCCAGCTTTTTCCCAGCAGCACCACAAGGTAAGGGAGGTGCACTGTGATGTAAGGGAGGGTGGGGGACTCAACTTTTGATGGTGGAGAGGCTCTTGATGTCTTATGTAAGGGTAGGGGATGCTCTTGACATCTAGTCTAACAGATACAACCGGCCCTTTTGAGGGCAATCATAATGCTGAAGCGGCCCGCAATTAAATTGAGTTTGACACCCCTGGTCTACAGCAATAAAGAGGACAATCTAAAAGCTCCTTGGTTTTACATTGATGCTATTGTATATAACAGAAATGTATCTGAAAGGTGGTAAAATGTAATTCATTAAACATTCTTGCAGTTTGCTGAGCCCCCATAGCTTTATGACCTACAAACAGCAGCTTCCAGCAGAGCTCAGCAATAATTAGGTGAACCGACACTTGCCGCAAATGCATAATTATGATGTTTTCTTCCGTTATGTGTCTTTGTACGTGTTAATTTGATCCATTACCTGCACACAGTGAATACAGCCATTTTAATTGGGTCAAATAATTCTCTACAGGCCGATCAATATAACACAATCTAAATATTGAGCCATCTAATATGCAGCGAACGCTAAAGCAACGTGAGGTATCAAATGCTTCCATGTGATCCCCAGCAGAATCCGATAAGATGGCCTGCAGCAGCCACTAAAGAGGTCACTTTCATTTTGTATTTCTATAGCAGTTGTCTCCCTGGGGACTAAAGGCGCTTTATCTGCTCCTGAAAAAAGTATTCATACCCCGTGAAATTTTTCACATTTTGTCTTGTTGCAATTGAAAACATAAATGTATTTTATTGGGATTTTATCCCTCACCTGTCTGGTGTGTTCCCTAGTCTTTATGATGCTGTTTGTTCAGTAAGATTCTCTAACAAACCTCTGAGGGCTTCACATAACAGTCATATTTATACTGAGATTAAATTACACACAGGTGGCCTCATTTACTAATTAGGTGAATTCCGAAGGCAATTGGTTCCACTAGATTTTAGTTAGGGGTATCAGAGTAAAGGGGACTGAATACAAATGGCCGTCACACTTTTCAGTTATTTATTTGTAAAAAAAATTGGAAACCTTTTATCATTTTCCTTCCACTTCACAATTATGTGCCACTTTGTGTTGGTCTATCACATGAAATCCCAATAAAAATACATTTGGAAAAAACAAAAAAACAAAAAACAAAATACATTTACGTTTTTGGTTGTAACATGACAAAATGTGGAACATTTCAAGAAGTATGAATTCTTTTTAAGGCATTGCAGGTCCAATGTTATAAAGACAGGAGCCAATTAACCCACTAGAATGCCTTTGGGGCATGGAGCATGGAGGTAAACTGGAGTACCTGTAAAAAAAACCCATGCGAGCACAGGAAGAACATGTGGATTCCATGCATTTTTTGCCCTGACCAAGACTCAAACCAAGGGTCCCAAGGGTACGGACTAAGGACTTTCAATGATAATGGTAAACAGGACAAATGGAGAGGGTGAATCTCCCTAAGGGGGGGGGCCCAGAAAGCAATAAAAACTGACAAGCGTTGAAATTCCCCTCCACTCTATCCAAAACTAAAGAAAAGGTTTTGCCATTAGTTATACTTTAGGTTTTTGTTTTGTTTTTTAATTTTTTTTTCTATCCATACCCTTATACCTTTACTGAGTAACTCGGCACAACAACAAATCTTCTACATCTGAAATACAGATGATCAGGGCTGTTTGAACATTCCAAAAGAGGAACGCTCTTGGCTACATGAGGACAGCAAACAAGGATCTCTGCCTGTGTGCCAAGCTGCTAAATATTAGAGGCCCCTTTAAAAGAAAACCTCCTTAAAAGGGAGGCTGCCATTAGTGAAGTTTAACTTTTAAGTTCACCTTTAAAAAAAAACCTAATAAATGCACAATTTTTTCAGGTAAAATCAGGAAGTGGCTAAGTTCACCTTTAAAAAACATAATAAATGCAAATTTTTTGCAGGTAGAATAAGGAAGCGGCTGCAGGATTGGGAACATGTTACATGCTACCCTAAAAACGGGTAGGGTGAACCTACTCCTTAATTGCCTGGCTGTCAGACTGGCTTCTCTTGCTACAAGCACATGGTACAACAGACACATATCAGTAATATGAAATGTTGGGGGTAACAAACACTTTAAAGCAGTTTTAAAGTCTCAAGGTTTCTCATCTTAATGCATTCCATGCATTAAAGAGGTTGTAAACCCGTTTGTTTTTTTTTTTTTTACACCCTGCAAGAGAAAGACATAATGAGCTAGTATGCATCGCATACTAGCTCATTATGCAATACTTACCTTAGAACGAGCCCCCGCCGTGCCGCTGACTCACCTCTATGACGGGCGACATGTTCAGTCGCCCGTCTTCCGGGATCGCGGCAACCGGCCATCTGATTGGCCGGAGCCGCGGTGACGTCACTCCCGCGCACGCGCGCCGGAGCCGACAGTCACGGCACGGGACTCTGAAGGAACGGCACGATCGGCCGTTCCTTCAGAGCGCATGCGCCAGTGACGTCACTGGCGGCATGTAAGGTAAATATCTCCTAAACGGTACATGTTTAGGAGATATTTACAGTACCTATAGATAAGCCTTATCATAGGCTTACCTATAGGTACAAGTTGTAGAGGAGGGTTTACTTCCTCTTTAAGGTGAAAAACCTTCTTGGTTGCAGTTGCCCCCTAGACCCCCCGTTATTCTTACCTGAATCCGAACGTTCCAGCGACAAGCACGAGCCCAGCAGCTCCACCCACTGTCTAGGGGTCCTCATTGGATTGATTGATAGCAGCAGGAGCCATTGGCTCCCACTGCTGTCAATCAAATCCAGTGACACGATAGCAGGGGGCGAGGGCGTGTCCTGCTGTCTGTGTCAATAGACGCAGCAGCGGTACTCGTGAGTGCGCCCGCAGGGGTGCCCCCCATTCAAAGTGGCTCTTCGTAGGGGCACCCAATGAAGAGTAGGAGCCAGAAGCGATGCTGGGATACCCCAGAAGAGGAGGATCTGGGCTGATCTGTGCAAAACCCTTGCACAGAGCAAGTAAGTATAGCTTGTTATTAAAAAAAAAAAAAACAACCCGAACTCCCTACACTTGTTTCCAGATAAATAAGGGAAAATAAGACAGTCCTGCGAGACATCGTAGAGCACTCATCACTCCTTACCCTCCTTATAGCCTACTGCTCCCCCTCCCCCTTTTTATTCCCTTTCCTCTCTCCTCTACCTTTTCACTTTCTATCTCTCCCTTCCTTCCCATGCTTTCAGCTTCATCTCTCTTATCTATAAATATAGTCCACTGGATTTGCAGATGAACATTATTACTAATCAACCCCTAACCTATCAACTCCTACACTTCTTCAATCCACAATGATCACTCTACTTCCAATGCCCTCTAGGTGCAGCCCACGCTTCTTCAATCCACAATGATCACTCTACTCCCAATGCCCTCTAGGTGTCGGCCACCTCTAGGCCCAACATGACACGTACACAGCACGCTGCACTCTTTGGCAGACACACTTATCATATAAGCCCATGTTGAATCTGAACCCAGTACTTTTGGATACGTTTTTCGCATTCGACCTAACTCATACCTTAGTTTATGTTTTACCAACTTGTTTGCACCACGGGGTTCCCCTGTATAACACATGTTGATATTTGTACTGACCACTCTTGTGCATACTTGCATACTCTTTTGTAAAAACAGTGTATCAATTGTGGATTCTGTTTATTACAATTTTTTGCTCAATAAACTTTATGGAAAAAAAAAAAACCTTTACAATCACTTTAAGTCCATTTAAACCTACATGTCCATCTAAGACTACCCTGTTAACAACGTGAAAACACAGCTGCAAAATTCCTTTTTATAAAAAACAGTGTTGTCACCCTATTAGAGGAAGTGGAAAAATAACAGATTTACTAGCAGGATCAACAGGTAATAAAACTATGTTGCAAGAAAGAATCTGTTAAACAAAAACTACTGTGTTAATGCTATTGACAGACAGCAACATGAATGCCACTTTAAATTTTCCATATAGGTACCCTGTAAATCTCTCTGGGAGATTTTGTACTCATCCATTCTTTAAAATGACTTCTTTCCAATATTATATATTTGTGTTAATACCAAATGCAACTTTCCAAGCTGAAGATGGGATTTGGAGCCAGTTTGGCCCAACGCCTTATCACTGGTTGCTTCTGGGCACAGTTCAATAGAATTTTGTACACCCAGTATTTTAGCTCAGAGCTAGCACATGTCTGAGAGAAATAAAAACTTGAACACAATGCAGTAAATAAATCAAAAGCAAAGCCAAAGAGCCAGGTCTGACAGACTGTTTAAGTCATTAAAACAGTAGACACCTGCACGTGAAATGATAATTATATCCTGCTAGGTAACTGGCAGGCAATTAAACCCATCTAGACAATGGCAGAGAAGAAAATCTCATCGTTCTGTGAAAAAAATAAGAGTAAACATTTCAGAGTTAGCCGCCAAGAGTAAAAAGCATCAAGAGGCCTGGATTAAAGAGAGTCTGTACAACTATATATATATATATATATATATATATATATATATAGATATAGATATAGATATATAGGGTTCAAAATTGAGCTGGCCCACCCTTTGCAGCTATAACAGCTTCAACTCTTCTGGGAAGGCTGTCCACAAGGTTTAGGAGTGTGTCTATGAGAATGTTCGACCATTCTTCCAGAAGCGCATTTGCAATGTCATGCAATGACGTTGGAAAGAAGGCCTGGCTCGCAGTCTCCCCTCTAATTCATCCCAAAGGTGTTTTGTCAGGTTGAGGTCAGGACTCTGTGCAGGCCAGTCATGTTCCTCCACCCCAAACTCGCTCATCCATGTCTTTATGGACCTTGCTTTGTGCACTGGTGTGCAGTCATGTTAGAAAAGGAAGGGCCAACCCCAAACTGTTCCCACAAAGTTGGAAGCATGAAATTATCCAAAATGTCTTGGTATGCTGACACCTTAAGAGTTCCCTTCACTGGAACTAAGGAGCCAAGCCAAATCCCTGAAAAACAACCCACACCATAATCCCCCCTTCTCCAAATTATTTGGACTAGTGCACATAGCAAAGTCCATAAAGACATGGATGAGCAAGTTTGGGGTGGAGGAACTTGACTGGCTTGTCCTGACCTTAACCCGATAGAACACCTTTGGGATGAATTAGAGTGGAGCCAGGCCTTCTCATTCAACATCAGTCAGTGTCTGACCTCACAAATGTGCTTCTGGAAGAATGGTCAAACATTCCCATGGACACGCTCCTAAACCTTGTGGACTGCTTTCCCAGAAGAGTTGAAGCTTTTATAGCAGCAAAACGTGGGCCAACTCAATTTTGAGTCCTATGGATTAAGACTGGGATGCCATTAAGGTTCATGTGCGTGTAAAGCGAGGCGTCCCAATTTTGGTAATATAGTGTATATATATATATATATATATATATATATATATAATGTGACGGGAAGTCAGGTAAATCTGTGGATGTAGTCACAGACAGGAGATACATTTCCACCTGGTTTAGAAAATTCACCAATTACTATAGGGTGTCGGCTGCAGAGCTAGCCAGGAGGACGTTGAACAGACTTCAGCTGTTCAGAATGAGGAAATGAAGGCCTCTATAATTTGTCCAGAGGAAGTCTAAGGATTGCTGCCTCCTGCCGCTGTGTGGGCATAGGGAGAGGAGGGCAGTCAGATGTGTGCCCCCTGAAAGCTGTGTGAGCATGGGGAAGACCTCCTGAAGCGATGTGGCTGAGGAGGATAACAAGTGTGAAGACTACTCGAAGTGAGGTCTCGGATCGTTTCTATGTGAAAAGAAACCAATGGACATTTCCTGTGTGAAGGGGAAATTATTTAAGACTGAAGACTACTCAAGGTGAGGTCTTGAACTATTTCTATGTGGAAGAAAATAAATGGACTATTGAGTGTCTGCTGTAGGATCAGCAAAGTTTGCTCCAACAGTAGGTTGGTAGATAGGTTCCTGTATGTGAGAAGGTGGCAAGGATTTATTTTATTTATGTTTATTTTGAATTATGCTGTTTTTGAGGCTTGCACTGGTGGGAAGTAAATTGCAAGAATAAACCAAACTGTTGTTTGCAACCACTTCTCGGCTATCTCCCTGTGTAATGAACCCCCCCAAAGGTGTCATCCACGCCTACCACCGAGCTAGTCCTCCCTCAATATATATATATATATATATATGTATATATATAGTGTATTTGGCCCACCACAGCTTGACAGAGGTAAGTACAGAGCCTGAAGGAAAATTACAGGCATTGATATTTAAGCTTGCTGGCCATTCCATCTCAAAACCATGGGAATTCATATAAAAAAGGAATAGAACAATTCTGCTCTCTACATGGTTTGGGCTGTTGTTGAGTCTTATGCTACCATTCCCTCCTCCTCATTTTCCCTAGACCCCCATGAGGTTGGCTGCTGCATACTGAAGGTTTTTTATCTTAATGCATAGAATGGATTAAAGTAAAAAACCTTTTGCCTTTAGAACCACTTTAACCAAAAAGTGTCAGAAATGTCAGTATGGTGTCCGATCTGTCCGCCGCAATGTCGAAGTCCCGCTAAAAATCGCAGATAGCCATCGTTGCATAGGCGCTGCTCTCGTGTCTCTCCTATGGAGGTTGGGTGGCTGGCTTGGCATGCTGGCAATGTGATGCTGTTGGATGAACCCGTGGTGTCTCCTAATGCCCCATTGTGGGATAATCCAAACTTCCCCGAGCTTCATGGTCACCCGGACTCTTGTTTGTGGTCGGGACTTGGGGTGACGCATGTCTCCCATGTCTTTAGGTCAAACCTTTTTTGTATCTTTTGATGACCTGAAGGCCCGATATGGTGTGTGCAACCATTCCTTTTTTAAATACTTGTTACTGCGCCACGCCGCCCGGGTGCACTTTGCTGGGTTGACCCTGGAGCTCGAGGAATCCCCAATGGAAAAGTTGTTGTCTATCCCAGAGGTAACTAAAATGGTCACTATGTTTTACTCTAGGCTGCAGGCAGGTAGTGCTGACCCATTTAAGCTGGCCATGTGCAAGTGGGCCACACTGCTTCCTGAGCTGTCCGAGGAGGTGTGGGATGAGGCCTCTGAGGTGTGCTTCCAGGACCTTATTAGTTCTAACCACAGACTCATACTGTTCAAATTCATTCACCATTTGCACTACACGCCTCAAAAATTGTTCCGTATGGGTGTTGCCCCGGGATCCGCCTGTCCTAGATGTGGTTGACCTGCAGCAGACCACCTCCACATGTTTTGGTCCTGCCCCCATATTAGAGGTTACTGGACGTCTATTTTTGCATTTTTTAATGATAAATTACACCTGCCGGTCCCACATACGCCGGAGGTAGGCCTGTTGGGCGAGTTGAATGATTTTATTCACCGTGTACATCCCCGGACCCTGATCCGCATACTACTGTTCTATGCTAGGAAACGTATCTTGTTACATTGGAAAAGTGTTAAACCGCCTACCGTACAGCAGTTCTATGTTAAAGTGCGTGGAGATGTACCACTCTATAAACCGATCTATAAGAGTAGAGGGTGTCCTGGCAAGTTTTCTAAAGTTTGGCAACCTTGGCTTGATGTAGAGGATTCGATCTGGGCGGATACCCCTCTGCATTCCAGCTGGTCTGCTGATTGAGACCATGGGGGTCCCATGTGAATTGAGGATTATCTGACTAGCATGTAGTATAATACCTGAGGGTAGGGGAAGGTGTGTGTGTGTGGAAGTGTGGGTGTGTGAGTTGGTTTGTGAGTGTGTGAGTGTCCTTGTTTGTGTTGGTCGTCTTGTCTGGTTGTCTGTCCACCTTAGGGTGGTGACCACTTGAGGTGTCCTGCTAGGTGTGTCCCTATGTTGCTGTTCGGCTTCCAAGCAATTCTGTCTTGAGGTCCCCCCGTCCTTCTCTTCCTCCCTAGCAATGCTCCCTGCAATGCTGTCCATTGGTTCGTTGTTTATTCCCTGCTCTGTTTTAGAGCCGGTTCACACTGGGGCGACTTGTCAGGCGACCAGGTCGCCTGACAAGTCGCTGTGGGTCGCCTGCCATAGATTAGCACAGGACCCGTTCTAATAGGAGCAACACAAAAGGGTCCTGTACTACTTTGGGGCGACCTGGAGCAACCTGCATTGACTTCAATGATATGAAGTCTGTGCATGCCGCTCCGAGGTCGCGGTGCGCGCTGTGCACCACGACTTCACAGATCGCCCCGGTAAGTCGGGTCGCTCCTATGTGAACCGGCTCTTACTGTCATTGCTTGTACCTTTGTTATGTATTGTTATTGAAAATGTATAAACACCTTTAAAAAAAAAAAAAAAAATCGCAGATCGCCGCCATTACTAGTAAAATAAATAAATAAATAAAAATGACAAATCTTTCCCCTAGTTTGTAGACGCGATAACTTTTACGCAAACCAAATGAAATACGCTTATTGCAATTTTTTTTACCAAAAATATGTAGCAGAATACAAAAGGATGAAAAATGTGATTTTTAAATTTTTTGGGGGGGAATGTTATATACCAGAAAGTGAATAATATTGTTTTTTTTTTTTCAGAATGGTTGCTTTTTTTTTGTTTATAGCGCAAAAAATAAAAATAGCACAGGTGTTCAAATACCACCTAAAGAAAGCTCTATTTGTGGGAAAAAAAGGACATCAATTTTATTTTGGTACAGCGTTGCACGGCCGCGCAATTTTCCGTTGAATTAACGCAGTGCCGAATCGCAAAAAATGGCCTGGTCATTAAGGGGGCAAATCCTTCTGGTCCAGAACTGGTTAAACAATTTTAAATAATAAAGGCCAACTCCAATGAAAATTCACGTTGGTGGGCTGAATCACTTTATTGCTCTACAAAGACAATATATCTTTATATTGTATAGTCGCTAAACATCTCTCTCTCAGTATATACCAAATCAAAGCTGGATTCCCTAATCATCTGTTTATCATGCCCAGTGGAGAATCCATTGCTGAACCGTGATGTCATTGCGTGGTTTTAGATTGGCTGCAGTATTTGGGTGTAACCAGGAAATCATACTTCAATATTTCTCCACTGGAATCCATGACAAGTCGCCAGCATATGATTCAACTTGCCAGCACCAAGCAACTACCGATTTTCATATTTAGGTGAAGACCTTTAAATTGACAGGCAGGCAGGTACATGTTGCTCCTCCTTTTAATAAAGCGTGTTATATTTCACATAAAACATATATAGGGAGTTATAAGTACTAGTCATTTATATTTTACCAGTGAATGTCTGAACTCATTATTTTTACTAATCTTGACTCTAGAATAAAAGAAAGTAAACATTAGATGAATGGAAGAAGACTTGGCAAGCCTTTTAGAAAGTGACCTAAGACCTTTTGTCTGCAGCAGATGTACACGGCCCTGATGCAGACAATGCTTCCCCCTTTTCTGTCATTCACCCAGAAGGGATCTGTGGCCAAGTCACACTAGGACACCAGTTCAATTAAGTTAAAACACAACACAGCCAAAACCTGACATTTTCACACAGGAAGCATGAGAGGTGGACGTGCTTTCCAACCCTACACTGACTTCTACTAGACGATAAACTAGACAATGATTTATTACCGCTGAAACCCAACTCCAGCTTACACCCTATCACATACAACAAGTATATGCTACCAGCACACCATGGCTCCATATAACAGTCCGAAAATGTATTAAATTGATCACATTAGAATAAGTGCACAGCAACGTTTTGTAGCCATGCAAGACCTCTTCTTCAGGCATGCAACATCATCACATCCTGATGAAGAGGTCCTGAGTGGCTCCCATATGTTGCAGTTATTGTCATGTTTTCCCTTTAATAAATTTGTAGACTATTATAGGAGTCATGGTGTGCTGGCAATAAATACTATCTTCTATTTTGACACCAGTTAACTGGCGGGTTGTTGCTGCAGCATCCTCATACTAAAGGCTTTCTCCTGGATTGAGTGCGATGAAAGAATGACTTATGATATGGCCTATCACATCCAAACTTCTGTCACCAGGATGTGAAGCAAGTCTTTAAACTACATCTAAAGCCCAAACTTTTTTTTGTTTGTTTCTAGGTAAGGAATGCTTTATGCCCTGATTTCTGCCATCAATGTCCTGTTGGGGATATTTTCCTTCACTCCGTGTTCCGTGGGAGAAAATCTCTCCAAATTGTGGCGAAATTTCCTCTAAGACTGTGAAAGATTTGCTTTTTGTTCCTGTTCTGGTGATAACTCTATTTTCTGGATTTTTACTCACTTTCAACCCTTGTGACAGTGGACACTAGAACTAAATGAATTTGGTGAATCTGTCTAGTGGGGACACAGACAGCAATAAAAATCTGACAAGGGATCTAACCCTTTAAACCCTATCCAAATTTAAAAAAATAAAAACAATGGCTTTACCTGGAGCATATGATTGCCTGGGATGGGGATAAAACCAAATCCTACGAGCTCATGTGGACTGTTTGGTCCCACTTTTGATACTATTCGAATGTTGAACCATTCATATTAGGTGTAGTTTGACTGTTGAGCCTTATCTGGGACCTCCATGGTTTTGGATGTGCAAACCCCTCCCCTTTTTTCCTTTCCCCCTCCCCCCTCTTTTTTCTTACTCCTTATCTCTTCTCTTTACACTACCACTCTACCCACCTAGTTCTTAACAAGGGTCTTTTCTACCACTCCTATTAATGATCATAGGTTGTGGTTATGTATTACTCTAACCCAGGCATGTCCAACCTGCGGCCCGGGGGCCGCATGCGGCCCAGAGCCCCAGGCAATGCGGCCCACTGGCCCTTGACAATTATTTTTTTTTTGATGGGTAAGAAGGAAGTCAGGTCGGGGGCACGGCCACAGCGGCTTCCAACTAACTGTAGGCAGAGGCTGCCTCGGAAGGGATCATCCTCTAGTTGTGTTAAGCTGCAGCGCGGAAAGGACGTGGCAGCGTTTTATTACTTATATACCTTAACTATAGTTTATATTTTATATCCGGCCAGAGAAAATTTCTCTACACTCATTGTGGCCCAGAGAAGCCAAAAGGTTGGACACCCATGCTTTAACCCAAGAAGAAATGTTCAATGTTACATGTTTATTCCTTCTTTGTGACTACATTTGTTATGTCAATGGGAAATTGAGGGTAAAGCAGTGCTCCCTGACCCCTTATTTGTTTCCTCATGTTGATTCTCTCTAATTGTGGTTCTAATCTGACTCTCTAAATTACTAAATATGCACTGTACTAATATACCCCCAAACCTGTGTGTTAGTCTGGTTACGTTATGTACAATTTTGATATTGCTTTGTACTATCCGTAAACTCAATAAAATACAGAATAAACATTTTAAAAAAAGGCTTTAGATACAAGAACAAAAGGACCAGTACAGAATTGAGGTTCTAACTCTTCCCACTATATCTGAAACTGAAAACAAAATTAGATGGATTTGAGCGATAACTAGTCCATGATCTTTAAAAAGAGACTTCAGTTCCCTTTACATTTGGCAGCCCCTTCCCAGCAATATCATGTTTGTTAGTCTGTGCCTGCATGGATGTGTAGAAGGGCTCTATCTGGCCTTCTGGTAATGGCAGAGTCCAGCAACATATCTGCACTGGTGTGGGGGGGTTTCCACATTTGGGCAGACATACCAAGATTTGGGACTTTAAAACTCTGCTGCACATCTGTGCATGTGCAGAAAGCTTACAAAATTGAAAAATAATAATAATAATATTCAAATGTGAGAGACTGATGGGGTATTAGGCAGGAGAAAATATTTTTTTTTTTTTTTTTTTTTTTTAGGATGAAGGTCCACTTTAAGTATTAATGGTGCCTGGTGGTAAAAATGAAAAATCTTCTAGGCTGGCATGGAACCGGCAGAGTATCCCACCTGTGTTTAGGTACCGTATGGCTATAAGAGATGAGAAAATGTGGAATAGTCTTCCACAGAAACTGGATCTTTTTAACTTAGCAGATTGTTTTTTAAAAAAGATTTGATTGTGTTTTTAAGTGCATGATATACAAGCAGCTACTAATAATTAAAAAAAAAAACCTAATTGTGTTATTCTACAACGTTGATCCAATGAGTTATCCAATTGCCTATGGGGATCAGGAAGGATTTTTTTTTTCTGTTAGAGCAAATTAGACAAAGCTTTATAAGGGTTTGTTTTTTGCCTTCCTGTGGATCAGCTCTGGATTTACTGTTCTCAAGAATGAGAAGTTTATTTTGGGTTGAACTTGATGGACATGTGTTTTTTTTCCAGCTATTAAGTATAATGGACATTTCAAGAAGCTGCGCAAGTATACACATAGTAATGATTACCAATCTATTGTCTTTTTTTACTGCTTGCTTACAGTAAATGTGCCAGAAATAAGCAAAAAGACTGTATTTACTAGTTTAAAAGAGAAGTAAAATAAAATGATAGTCACCTGGGTGGATGCAGCATCCATCCGATGCTGCATATGTCGCCCGCTGCCTCTGCACTGAGAACAGAGCAATCAAAGCCTGCTGATCACTCGTTTCTCCCCCCTCGGCTCTCAGTGGAGAGCAGTGACTGTCAGTCACTGGCCCTCTGCACTGCCCCTCCAGTGCTCACTGGAGCGCTGGGCTGTGGAGGGGGCAGGAGTTGCTGTCTCAGTATCCCAGTGGCTCACTGAGAGCCTGAGCCAGCTGCCAGTCCAGGCATCTGGGTGGATCCTGACTGTATAGTCGAGATCGATCCAGCACATGGACTGGCTGAGTGATATCAGCCAACAGCGGACTTTAGCCTGCTGTCAGCTCAAAACAGGTCAAAGTGCACTCTTGAGATCCATAGGAGAAGTAAGGTCAAAAAAGCTTTAGTCATACTTCTCCTTTAAAGTAAACTTTTATGCTTGGCTTCAGTACTATTTAAGTTACTGATTTAGAAGATGTAACTGGTCAGGAGTTTTGGCTTTGCTTTCACTTCAGTGGTTGCATGTTTCCTCCTGGTCCAAGCAGCTAGCATGTTTATAAAATGGTTAGGAATGGTAGCCACCACATCTCTTTCGGTACAGGTTTACTGCAAGTCAAGGCTTGGCCTTTAAACAAAAGTAAGCTAAAAACAAAAAACAGCCTAATTTTTAAACTACCAATAATACAATAACAATACATTTGGGTAAAAAATCTTGTAAAATGCTTGCACAAAATTATACATTTAAGGAAAAGAAAAATGGAAACCCCCAATGCTGAGGTCGTACCTGTAGCATTTGACAATGCAAGTGACTCCATAGAACCTCTGGGAGTTTGTTCTGTCGGGGTTAACCCATCAGTGAATTTAAGTGCATTGATTGGATGCCTTGTTCGACACTGCTGCGAATTCAGATTTTTGTTTTCTGGAACTCGTAGACTTGATCGTGCTTCATTAAAACTGTGAGTGGAAGTATCACTAAAGCTTTCCTGCTGGCGCAGTCTCCCTTGATAGTAATCCTCTCTGCCATCTTGATTGAAGCTCTCACTGTGACTCATCATTGACAAACTTCTTTTTTGGTTACTGAAATGCTTTGCCCACATGTCTGGCTGGGCACCGGCTCCCTGTCCAGGACTGTAGGAAGTCCTTATGTTACACTGGCTAAGCAGCTGCAGAGGACTCTGGGATTGACTCCTCTCTAGCTTGTTGCCATAATTATAGAGTTCATCTCTGCTCCTCCATCGCTGATCACGGTTCAAGCTTGGGTTTTGGCTTGATACGCTCAGTAAATCCATTTGTAAAGAGAGAGGGTCAACGTCTGTGGAAAGTCTATTGGTAGTTACATGTAGTTGGTTCATGTTGTTGTCTTCGAGTTTAGCTTTATTCTTGCCTATCTTAGCACTACGACGTGACTCCTTTGCCCTGGCATTTTGAAATGCAGAATCTGAAGAGTCTGAGCCATTGGGATCCTCACCCAAACTGCATGCTCTTGAGCAGAATATCTGGCCTTGCTTGGGCAGAAAGGGGCGTCCAAGTAGTGATTTTTTACAGTGGGCACAACAAAAGCAAGTCTCTGTAGCATGCCAGTGCTGCCCGTCATAGGTCATCTGTCCTTGGTCAATACCTATAAAAAAAGAGAAAAGATTATTTTAGATTATTTGAGTGGTGGGGTCAGAGGGATTGCAAGAACAAAGTAACTCATAGAAAACGTTCAACAAATGATTTATTATTTAAAGCAGTGGTTTTTTTTTTTTTTCATTTTTTTGCAACACAATATAATAGTTACCCATAGATCCAACTAAAAAATCGCTGCTCTATGCATCAGATATGGAGGGATTATACACTCATTACGAAGGACCTCTAATGAGATCTATACACTGGAGTCCCGAACTCACCTGTATCACCTGTCTTGTTGCAGCAATCTTCCTGATCTATTGCCAATAATAACCTCAGAAAGGGGAAGTACATCCCCATAGAAGAGGGGAAGAAATAAAAACTTAAGACAGGCCTGAACTCAAAAAGTAAATATTTGCTGTCTTACAGAAAACATCTAAAAATGTTATTTGTGCCTAAGCTCTACCATGGACAAGGTACCTTTTGCCTTGAACTCCAACTGAAAAAATCAGTGCACTCTCTGTGCCAAGGCACCACCGTGCTTTGAGCATTTGATCTATACATGCAGCATTAGATCATATAAGGCACTACTGCCTTTACTAGTCTAAGGAGATTTGAAGTGAGATTAGAGTTTGTCACTCTTATGTTACTGTTTTCCTTGCTGGAGAAGAAAATGTATCTGAGGACCTGCAATGTAAGAATCTCATTGCTTCTACTTCATTCATTCAGTGGATCTACAAGGATAGCCACCTCTAAACAGAGGCATACTGCCGGACAAGGCATGGCAAGTCAGTAAGTTCACATTGATGTGATTTCTGATGCATTTCAGAATACATAGATTTGCATGACAAGTGAAATAACATGAGTTTCTATAGACGCTGTTCACATACAGTATATGCAGTGTGATTCCAGTGCGATTTTAAAATAGGTGCTGTGCGAGTTTAGTGCAGTGCGGTACAATTTGCAGTTACATAGACTTGAATGGAAATTTCATGCAGATCTCTTATCTGTCCTAAGATTTCAGTATGTTTTCTGAAAGTTTTTGCTTTGTCCTTTACCTCCCATCCCTGGTCTATGTCAGGAAAAAGAGAGAAAGAGAGAGAGAGACTGATTGACTATACCAAAATCTCATCAAAAATGCTCAAGGCTGGGTCCACACTAGTGCGAATTGGATGCGGCTTTCTCTGCATCTAATTCGCATGACAGGAGAGTGTGTCTGGCTCTCAATGGAGCCGGTTCACACATCTCTATGGCTGCTGTGGAGAGGATTGCACAGGGGTCCTTTACAGTTTTGGCTTTGTTTCAGGTCTGAACTCAGGCAAAAATTCGGGCCTGATTTATTCCTGAAACGGAGAACAGTGATGCACCGGACCCGTGCTGTGAGCCGCATCCGCATAAATGTGAACACAGCTTTAGAATCACCTCTGAACTGCAACAACTGCTCCCTGAAATTGCATTGCAAAACAGATTCAACTTGCACAGCATCAGTGTAAACCTAAACTAAATGGGAAAACATCAGCTGCAGGGAGCCTACAGGCAAAACTTTGGGCTCCAAGGTATTGGAGCTAACATCGGGCCAATAACTCTACCCCTACCCCTATTTGATGCATTTTCTTCAGCCACAGGAAATATCCATTCCATAAAAGTTGGGTCAACAGGCTAAAAGTTTTACAGTCCTACCCCGGAAAGAAGGGAGCAATGTTCTGCATTGCAACCTCTTTCTCCGTTTAATGATAGGTAAACTCTCACTGTACATTCCAAGAACAGACAGAAACCCCATCAACACTGCAGGGTCTGCATTTTTGCACTTGTGGTGACTAGAACTTTGATTTTTTTTTCACCAAACTCCTTAGCAGCATGCTGTTAACACTGAGTGAAGCATATTTCATCCTCCTGAAGCTATATCACCCGTTCCCAGGAGCTGTTTGGCTGCAAGCTGTGGAATATGTCTCTGCTACGTGTGATGAATGGGGAGGAAATTCTCCATCATATTTTAAATAGGGCCATGGAGGAAAAGTCTGGGAAAGACTAAATGCTGTGCTTTACCATCCTGGTTCACAGACGAAAATGTTACTTTTTATAAACGTAGCAGACATTTACAACAATACTTAGGGCAAATTTAAATACCTATCCATCAATCGAGCTACACAATCCTTCACAAAATAACCTGATTGAAGATTGCTTTAAAATAAATAAATAGTAAATTTACTATCCAATAACTATTTTACACTTTCACTCTTTGCCTGTAATAAGACATAATGGTCCAGTAAATTACATCTCTAAAATTCTCTTTGACCAATCAAAACAAAAGATTTTCCTACAAACAAGCAAGGTTGTATTGGTCAAGCTTTTATATTATGGAGGAGACGAGGGGAGGATGTCATTGGATTGTACGACAGCGTTTAGACAATTAAATTTCCCCCTAATAAGTATTAGCCAGGGATTATTGGCCAAGATTTCTGTACACTGTCTTTCTTCATCTTAAAGCGGTTGTAACCCTAAAAAAAAAAAAAAAAAAAAAAAAAGCTTCTGTTCCTTTAAGGCATGATCTATAGCAGAGTGCTTCTACCATGCAATTTGTCCCTTCCTATGCAAAAAAAATGCCTGGTTGATCCTGCCTGTTCCTGTGTCCCCCTGTGTGTGCTGACCACAATAATCACAGCTGCTGATCTATGATACCATGGTCAGTTTACGTGCCGCCGTCATCCCGCTCTCTGCTCTAAGTCTCTCCCTCTCCTCCTTCCTCCCTGCCAGTCAGTTCTGAAGCCTGTGTGTGAGAGCCGATCTCCTCCCCACCCCTCCCCTCCTACTGCTCTTCCCTGTGGCTTGAAAATACTATTTTCCTTTCGTACATCACGGTACACAGAGCCATAAATCATAACATATGGATTATATAGCCACCTACAGGTGAAGGACACTGGCAACCAATCAGAAAGGATGCCCTTATATAACCCCTCCCACACAGGAAGTACCTCAGTTTTTTCGCCAGTGTCTAAAGGTGATGGTCACTGTGGAGAGTCTCTCCACTTTTCTCTTCAGAGTAGAAAGAAAATATGCTACTTACCCCGATCAAAGATCACTGAATCTAAGGGGTTAGCGATCAGATCCATCTAAAACAGTCAATGGACTAAAAAGATGGTACCTGAGCCTCAAGAAGCAGATACAAGGTTTTGCCTGTAATGCTTTCCTTTTTAGGCGCTGGACCCTGGGATCAGGGACTCTTGGAATACCAAGCCCCAAAGGCGCTCTGTGCAGGGTGCTCTACAGGTCCAAGGCCGTGACCCCTTTAAAACTAGGGTACCCTATTTAGAAAAAACTGCCATCCCGTGTGTCCATTTTTAAAAAAATTAAAATCCTAAATACCTTCTCTTACAGCACCTCCCCCTGCATTCCTTAGATCGGGGAAGGAGAGCGGAGGAGGACACGTGACAGCACAGAGGTGCTGTGAGAGAAAGTATACACTGTAGAATTAGATTTTGATAAAACAGGAAATGGCAGTTTTGGTTATTCTGATGTTACAACCACTTTAAAGTCAAACTCTGGGATTTTCTGTAAATAGTTGCCTAGAAGGGGATTTAGACTCTGACTGCAGTACTCACTATGGCACCATCCCCCACAGTAATTCCTTTCCATCACCAGTTGTTCTTGATTGAATGATGTCCAAAGTCAGCCAACCCAGAAGTCTGAGGACATCCTGTGAGTGCGGTGTATAAAGGACCAGGAGGGGTAAGGGTCCATGCACACTGGCTTCAAAATCGCTGCTTCTACAGGAGTTTAGAGTTTTGCCTGTAAAAGCAGCTTCCCAAAGTTATCCCATGTATCCATGCACATTAGAATGTTTTGAGGCATATTTTAAGCTCAGCTTTTAACATCTGGTAGAAAAAAATGCTAAAAACTCCTGAAACATGCACAAAAAAGCTCTTTATGAGCACTTTTTCTGCCAAGGGAACTGCCATTTTTTAAAATCCCAGTGTGCAAAGGAGCCTTAGTCTCCATGCCACCCTGCAGTCACATGCAATTATGGAGAGAACAGTGCTGATGTCATTCTGTCAGTACCCATTGTGGAAGAAGATCTGAAGAAGAAGGGGGCACTGCCCATCACATGACTGGCCTGAAGACATCAAAAAAAGGTATGTAAAAAAAAAAAAGGAAAAAAACAGTGGGACAGAAGTCTAGGGTTGAGCTTTAAAGTGATTGTAAAGCTTTAATTTTTTTTAATTAAAATAACAAACATGTTATACTTACTTGCTCTGTGCAGGGGTTTTGCACAGAGTGGTCCAGATCTTACTTTTCTCCTGGCCCCAGCTTGTTATGGGGGCACCTGAGCTGAGCCGCTGCTCTGTGTGTCCCTGCCTCCTCCGTCTCCTGATTGGCTGTGATTGACAGCAGTGGGAGCTAATGGCTCACGCTGCTGCCAATAGCCAATCAGAAGCACGAGTCATTAGGGAGCAAAGGCTCTCCTGGACATCGCTGGATCGAGAGGGGGCTCAGGTAAGTATTAAGGGGGTGAGGGGGGAAGCTGCACACAGAAGGTTTTTTTACCCCCATGCATAGAATGCCTGAAGGTAAAAAACCTTGTGCCTTTACAACCACTTTAAAGTGAAACTCCTGGCTAAAAAACAAAATTTAACGGAATTGTATTTTTACATATGACTAGCATAAGTACCTGAATTTGCATTATTATTACCCCTGCACAGCAGTACTCGGATTGGAAGAGGACAGGGCAGCAATCTCAGCCAATCAAGCTCCACTGCATATACATCTGCTGACAGACAACATATTAATAGTAGGAGAGAACAGAGTGATAACTCATCAACGTGCTGCTGCTCCTTCAGTATCCAATCAACCAGTTGCATGTAGACACCACTGTATTCAACTCTAGCAAGGAAAGTGATGTCCCCCTCCTGGTTGTGCGGTCTTTCGGATGTATATGAATTACAAAAATAGCTGGAGAGATTTGAAAATCCTTTGACATATAAGACTGCTCACTATATTTCAACTGGGCATTTAGCTGTTTGCCTGGAGCTCAGATTTAGGTGACATTATAGTTTTTTAAAGAGAGGAGCAGACAAATCCCTACTATATCAAGGCTGTTTTAGCAGGTGAGGCACAATTCCCATCTAGGGTAGGCATAGTCAAAAAGACTCAGCAAAGGGTTTAAACCTGGTGGCAATCCACCAAAACAAACTATTGGTAGGGTTCTACATTAATACACACATGTACTTAGCCAAAAAAATTATATTCCAGGTGCGTTTAGTTTATAGAGCTTCTCTGCCAGCCAAACCTTTTCAGAATCAATTGCAGATTACATCTAGAGTATTGGAAAGCAGTGATGGGCCGTCCAGCATGGAAGCAGCCATCATACATCCAGCTGAAATATTACAGACATGCAAACTTTTTTTTCCTTCTCTTACTTTTCCAACAACTGGCAACCATATGCCCTGCAGATAAGACGTCTGACAGCATTTCTCGCTAATAAAGAAAAGCAAGAGCAGGATGTAAAAGATACTTCCAAAAAACACAGATGGGAAAGTGTTTTTGAAAGGAAAAATCAACAATAGAGCACGCTGTGAAAATGACTGGAGGTGACACTTAGAAATGTGAGCAATTACTGTTTAGCATGAGAGACCTGAGATCAAAGGACGTTTATAGATGCTGCACCGAGTACAGAGCGCACAGGCTGGGTGGCCCAAATGATTCCTATTTATCCTGAGTACTTCCTTCAAAACCCAATCTGCCTAAACTGCCTCCTAGGACCCAAACAAGTATACAAGATCCGGAGAACTTGGCCATGCATTTACGTAATCGCCCCTTGCTTGTTGTTACAAGGCCTCTTTCTTTTGGTGCCATTTTTCAGAGCAGCCGCTGTTTATGTGGCAGAGCTGCTTTAACTGTTTACTCAGAACTGTCAATTTAGGCTCTGGCAAGATGGCAGCTGTCACAGGTAAAGACTAATGTGAAACACAAGTTCCCCTACGCAAGAAAAACACATTAACAAACACACACAGAGATTTTCTTTTCTGTAGAAAAAGTAGGTTATTATAGAACATATCTGATTGAACTTTTATTATGATACTCGGCCCTTCCAGTATGGAATGGGTGCTCAGGCCTGAGTTAAATGCTGTCATTAGACCGACCAGGAGGAGGAAGACCTTAACCTTGTGCAAACTCCAACATGGAGGTTACACAGAGCTTGGATTCCTGTGTCCAGGAGGTACGTAGTATGATGGGTAGAAGTGGATAAGCTGGGTGGCAGGAGATGGTTTTTCTTTCAAAAGAGCATGCCGATTTTCCAAGCATGGTGAAATCAGACCTGTACTAAAAGAAATGTGGAGTCTGGTCTTAAAATACTGGCTGCCTTCCCATCTGAGGTTCCAGCATGTTCTGAAGAAATCCAAGTTTGAGACCGCACTCAGGGTATTATGATGAAATCAAAGGTTTCTTTATTCCTCAAATAAAGTAGACAGACAGTGTACAAAACAGACGTGTCCGGTTGACGCGTTTCATGACGTTGTAGGTCACTTACTCATAACCAACTCCAGCATGTTCTCAGCCATTGTTTTGGAACATGCCTACATACTCTTCTTGGTAAAGAAAAATATGGTTAAAGCATTTACATACATCACTGGCGATGTTCAAGCAGTGAGGGGGCAAAGAGACACAGTGGGGTTGATTTACTAAAGGCAAATAGATTGTGCACTTTGCAAATTAGGGTTGCTCCAAAACGTAGTAAATTAGGTAAAGCTGCACTTTGCAAAGAATACTCAATAACATTCAAGGAAAATAAAATAAAAAAACAGCACTTTTGCTTGCACGTGATTGGATGATGGAAGTCAGTGGAGCTTCTGCTCATTTACTAAGCTCTGGAACAACTGCTCTTGCAGTGTGCAACTGCCCTTTGCAAAGTGCACAATCTATTTGCTTTTAGTAAATCACCCCCAATGTACTCATATGAAATAAAGAATCACCTACAGACCAAAAAAAAATATATATTACAGGTAATCCATGTATTTTCCTTTAAAGGTCTTAAAGTACAAACAAAGACCCCTGTCTAAACAGGTACCAAATCCAGGTACGGTGATGCACTTGACTTTATAAAGTAAAGAAAAAACTTCCTTCACATTCCCTGACTTAGCCAAATTCTGTTTCATTTTACATCTCACATGCTCCTCCTTCTAGATAGTGCAGCTTACTGTGGAGATTTTTTAGCAAAAGAGGCAGTGTTGTCAATCCAGAAAGCAGTGGACTGAACTAGGTGTAACAAGGTGCTAGCTGACAAACCACAGGGTTATGAGCAGTGACAATGCTGATAGCCAAGACCCTGCATCATTTTTTCATCCCATTGTATTACAAGCAGGCACAGCCTACATGAGAGTGGCAACTCTGCTTTTGTTCAGGAGCACTGAAGCATTGTTGCCACACAATCACAGGAAGCTGCATTAGGTGGACCACTACAGAGAAAACTGTAAGTACATTAAATGCCACACCACATATTGTTTTTACTGGGAGGCCATCGTTTTTTTGTTATTTTTTATTAGATAGTATACAGTAGTTACATGTCTTTATTAACTAGGCATACAACAGATTTAAGATAAAATCAGTGGAAATGTCTACTTTATGAGATAGTGGGGTTGATTTACTAAAACTGAAGAGTGTCAAATCTGGTGCAGCTCTGCACAGAAACCAATCAGCTTCCAGATTTTTCTGTCAAAGCTAAAATAAAGCAGCTGAAATTAGAAGATGGTTGGCTACCATGAAGAGCTGTACCAGCTTTTTCACTCTCCTGTTTTAGTATGGATAGGGTGCATAGGAAAGCTCAGATAGGGTACCACCAGAACAAATTTGCGATGCATAGCACCTTGCTCCTGTGCTCAGAATCAGAGCCCCTCGACCACTCCTACCACGGTACTCATACTTGGCATCCCCAATGGCTAAGGCCTTGCTACCCTCTAAGACCAGGGTAGTCCAGAAAGTACTGCAAACAAAAAACAAAGAAAGGGCTCTGAGGAAGAGGCAAAGCCTCCAAACGCGTCAGCCGTCATTTCATCAAGGACAGTGGACATTGATACAAATTGATCCCGATGTTTGAATTTGACATGCTGGTTTACACCATTGTTTGTGAGTAGTCACTTTTACTTTGCATTAATAAAGCCTTATTGAGGATAATGCGCTAGGCCGGTGCGCCCTTTCTTTGTTTTTTGTTAGGGTGCCACCAGTATGATGATATTTACCAACAGGCCATTGAGCAAGCAGGAGGTGGGATTGTGGGGTAAAGCTAACAGAAGTGTAGGGTCTGAAAGGGGTTGTCTCCCTCCTTACTCAATATAACCATACAGCAGAGCAGAGGTAGGCTAATCACAAGAGTATCTGCATTTCCTTACAAATCCTTTGGCAGGTAAATCATTCTCTACATATGCGTTTTACTGCGTATTTAGCTATTTGGCTGGAACTGAACTTTATTTTTTTGTGCTTAGATCCTCTATGTTATCCTTCCCTTCCAGCTATTGAGTGCATATCTCCCCTGAGGTCCACACAGATGAGCCCGCTGGAACGCTAGCAAAAGGATAAGCAGTCTGAAATTTCCTCGTCTCCGCTTTAATCACAGGACGGCTTTGCCTGCAACATCAGCACAATACATTGACTGCAAATCAAAGGCTGCAACCTTTTATTAAACACATTACATTTATCCATAGGGATGACGCACTACAGACGCTATTTTAAAACGGAGCTGGAGGCTGTCGGAAGAAGAATCTGATTAAAATCTCATAAAGAACAAACATGGGGCAAAAGATTGTGGACCTTGGGTGATGCAGCACCGACGTATCCTATATTTTTCTATACTGCGTTAAAATGCATTGTTACCGTAGTAACTAGCACATCACAATGTATTTATAGAAGCTCCGAGCTGCAGAGAGCTAATGTATTCAGTACAACAAAATATTCTCCCCTTGGCAACGAGGTAACTGCAGAGCGATGTCAGCATTAATGATGAGAAATGGTAAGTGCTGACAAAAGTGCCCATATCACACCATTACCGTTAGACCCCTCCCCCCACAGTCCGCACTTGCTCCAAGGGAACTTCAGTGTAATGTGACAGGTTCTCCTAATGGCTTAGGAGTTAATATATTACATTTACTGGGGCAGATCTCTACTTATCTATAGCCACTGGGACGCTGTACACATCTGTGCTGCTTATACCGCCATCCTCTCAAACATATGGCACAATTGGACAGAATCTTTTAGAAAATTAGCTATTTAAAAAAAAAATACAATTTTAGAAAAAACATAACGGGTTGCCAGGCATGCAGGCATAAATTAAAATTATTTATTTAGTCTTCTCTAGCTAAAGAAAAAAAATGGTAAGTGCAGGAAATTCATTTTACTTAGGTCTTACCAGTAGAAGATTGATTGCTACAGATTACTTCACTTATAAGCCCAGTACATATGTTTAAAACCAAACAGATCTGGCTGCAAAACTCATTGCCAATCCAGAGCTGTCACAGTACTTTGCCACATGATGTTCTTAGTCTTTTAGATAAAATGACAACCAGCATAACTCAGAAGACTGAGGGAAGTCCATTGCCAGCTGCACTAGGGGGCAGTGTGGTGTGCAATTTAGCGCATCACACAGCTCCCCCTTTTTTCGTTTTGTACAAACTTTATGTGAAATGTAAAAAAATACACTTCATTCATATGCAGGCACAGCAGCACTATGCTCTACAGTACTGTACATTGCCATGCAATTCTGCACAGTGCGCTACAATAAATTGCAGCATGCCTGCATTTTGTTGTAGCTTGCTGTGGGGCAGCCCCAGGCTGCGTTGCAGTGTGAATGGGACAAATAGGAAACAATTGTTTCTTGCGGTGACAGACCTTTTACAATGCAGTAAAATGTCTTTTACCACAGTATACTGCTGCTCTCTGCACCATCGAGGATTGCCTACTGATGGAGAAGACTGAAGAGGACAAGAATATAAAGTCAGATAAAATACTCTTCTGTTTATACGAGGTGGTATGAAAACGTTTAGAGACTCGTTTGGAAACACGCCAACAGATGGCAGCACAAGGCTGCATGCACAATCACAGGGATCACCAACCTTCATAAGTCAGTATGCCAAAAGGCATCTTCCTTTTGGCAGCACTAATGGCAAGTCCAATCAGTCTGGTAATGCTGAATGTAAATCAGATGTCCAGGTGTCCATGGCGTCACGCTAGGATGCAGTGGGCATTTTAATGGTTAGAAACCGGCAGTGTCTTTATGGAAAGACGCTATATGTGATTGCATCTGCTTTCTATAATAAAACATTTCATTCTACAAACAATACTACCCTATGAGCGATTCTCTTGTCTTTGGGCCCCCTTTGAGAGCTTTGCCTGGTTTTTGATCATCATCACCTGTGAAAGTTTGGAATATCGTCCATCCATGCAGGTGGGATCTGGAGACGGGATGAGCCTGGGCTGTGTCATACGAGATGCTCTATTATTACCAATGGGATGGTAAGAGGCAGTGTGATCAGTGGTGTGGTGGTGGTAGTTTATTCATCTGCCATGGAAGCCTGGACATCTGATTTACATTCAGCATTACCAGAATGATTGGACATGCCCTTAGCGCTGCATCTTTCTTTATAAACGTATTGACATAATTCGGCAAGTTTACAGTTAAAGTTTACAGTTATGCGTAAACTTGAGATCCAGCTCAAAGGTTGCTGCTTTGACACCATTGCGGAGATCCACGAATAGCAGAAGGTGCTTGACATGCTTCGAAAAGACTTTCAGGACACATTCCAGAAGTGGCAGGAACGCTGGGAGCGCCGTATTTCTGTGCAAGGGGACTATTTTGAAGGTGATAGTGTGTAAACGTAGATAAATAAAGTACTTTCTTGTAAACAGAACTAGTCTCAATTTATTTTAACCCACCTCGTATATGAAAGTTTACTAATTGAAAATTATCATTAGAGGTATAGGGATTAAATTAATAAACCTAGAGAGTGCAAAATCTGGTGCAGCTGTGCATGGTAGCCAATCAGCTTCTAACTTTAGCTTTTTGAAGTAAGCTTTGACAAAAAAAAAAACTAGAAACTGATTATTTTCTATGCAGAGCTGCACCAAATTGTGCACACTATCCTGAATCCCTCAAACGAAATTAAACTAATTAAAGACTAGGCACATCCACCACATTTGCTTTGCCAAAATAAATTTGCAGGGCACCCCTGAAAAACCAAATCCAAAGGGTCAATGCTTTGGAGCACCCTATCACAGCCCTCAAATTTTCCACTTGCCTGCTCGCATTTTGCAAGTGGAAAATTATGTAGGGCGAGCTCCGGGAGCGAGAGGAGAGGAAAGCTGGCCAGCCGACGGACTGGATAATGTCAGAGCGAGGATCATCCCACTGTAACAGTTTTAATTGTAATTGCCGGGGCGCTCGCTGACACACACAGTCCCGCCACCTAGCCCGGCTTCTTTGATAGACAGAACACCTGGCCAACCAGGACGTGTGACGTCTATCAAAGAAGCCGGGCTAGGAGGCGGGACTGTGTGTGTCAGCGAGTGGCAATTACAATTAAAGCTGTTACAGTTGGATGATCCGCACTCTGACATTATCCGGCCAGCAGTGGCATACCAATGGGGGGTGTCAAGCCGGTACTCGCGCCGATCATCTCCTCATGTTAAGGCAGCTGCTCCCTCGGTCTGTGCTGCGCTGCTCGTAGGGGCTGGAAGAAGGTGAGTGCCCAAGGATTGAGCAGCCTCCCTGTGTGACTGGATAGGAGGAGCGGCTGCATATAAAGGAATTGCTGGATGCCTGATTCTCCTCTCTGCAGGCATTCAGCGGTTGCAGGAGGAATATGGAAAGATCAATTTCTCTATATGCAGCCGCCCCACCGATCCTCCTATCCAACTTCTTTTTTTCTTTTGCTGGCCCCCCCAGTGTTGTACAGCCCTCTCCCCCTCTCCAGCCCCTTGGTGCTCTTCAGCCCCCCCCCCCTTCAGCCCTCCCAGTGCTCTTCAGCCCCCCCTCCAGCCCCCCAATGCTCTTCAGCCCTCCCAGTGCTCTTCAGCCCCCCTTCTCTAGCCCCCCCAGTGCTCTTCAGCCCCCCCCCCTCTCTAGCCCTCCCAGTGCTCTTCAGCCCCCCAGTGCTCTTCAGCTCCCCCCCAAGCCCCCCAGTGCTCTTCAGCCCCCCCTCCAGCCCCTTAGTGCTCTTCAGCCCCCCCTCCAGCCCCCCCCAGTGCTCTTCAGCCCCCCGTCCTTCAGACCCTTGATGGGCACTGATGAGGCTGCACTGATGGGCACTGAAAACGTTGTTATTAATATTTATTTTTGTAACTTCTGCATTAATGCAAAAAGATTTAACAGTGTAATTTTATAAGATAATTTATGAGGGCGTGTTTAGGGGCGGAATTAGGGGTGGGGCAGGGTAGGAGTTGGGTGGGGCAACTGGTGGCGAGTAACCCTTAAGGCCTGGCTAGTAGCTCAGAACTTTAAATTTTGAGCCCTGCCCTATCACATCCCCAAATATTATGTGTTGCCTCTGCAGCCTATTGAGAAATAGCTGAATGCCAACATTTTAAAATTGCATTAGATTGAGTGGATGGATTTCCTTGATTTAGGTGCTCCTGGGACATCCCAAAGCCATAAATTTGGAAAAGACAAAAGAGAGAAAAAACATATCGCTACCCTATGGTGCCAATGGTATGGTTCTTGGTTAGTATGTAGGGGTGGGGAGAATGACAGGGTTTCTTTAAGAAGCTCACTGTAAAAGACTTCTGTAAGAGTCCTCAAAATCTGTCCATTTTCCTTCAGCAGATAATCCAACAAGCCTGTATATGTGATGGAGCACAATGGGTAATGAATACTATGATTCATTGTCCTGCCTTACAAAGTCAAATACATCAGAACCATTGTGTAATGCTTTAAAGAATGTTACAGGCCAACCACTAAAACCTAACCTAGACGGATTGTGTATATTTTCCGTAAAGATAGTGGAAGAGAACAATTTTATTAACAGTCACTCAAAGACCTAATAAAGAGTTGGATAAATGACTTTTATTTTCCATGTCTTTAGAATTAAATGGTGCGGTTTACTAAAGGTTAGGGCTAACAGTACAATGAAAGCCTATGTCCTAGCCCTGCTTTCTCTATTCTTGTTACAAAAATTCCATTCACTTCCTATCCCAGTTACTACAAAAGAAGTGAGGGAAAATCTCCCCAGTGTGAAGAAAGACAGCAATACAACCCCTTACAGATTTTGTTATTATACAAAATAAAATGGCTTGAGCTAGAGTTTATTCCAACAACCACTGTCCTATTGGGTGGTAAACACGCAGTTCACCTCCTTCGCATGAGAATGGTGGTCTACCAAGAAATTTTCCTACACATCTGTACTCCAGATGTTCCAGATGCAAACATACCACACCTTGCTGCCCTTTCAGCACTGAGGGAGTCCCAACATCAAACTAAGGAAAACACAAGAAAGAGAGGACACACCAGCCTAGCACATAATCTCATTGACCATTCATTCATAAAAAAAGAAGTACATGTATCTACTCACAAGTGTTGCAACATACAAAGCTCATCAGGAAATACAGTTCTACAGTCAGCTGACTGTGCTTCTGAGGTTTGGGAGGATGTACCCTGGATCCAATCAGGTAAGGCATTTCAAGGGATAAACCCTCTTCTTCAGAGCCAAAATCTCTGACAAAGAGAGTTTAACCTTCGAAACACGTAAGCCAATCATATCCAGGGTACATCCTCCCAAGCCTCAGGAGCACAGTGAGCTGATTGTACAACTGTATTTCCTGATGAGCTTTGTCTGTTTCACCACTTGTGAGTAGATACATGTACTTATTTTTTTTTTTTTTTATCAATAAATAGTCTGAGACAATGGGCAAGGCTGGTGCACCCTCTCTTTTTTGTGTTTCCCTAATGAGTGGTATCAAAGCAATATTACAACCGTTTTATCAAGTTTGGTAACTTCAATCTTTCGAATGCTGTAGTACCAGTTAACTTCAACAACCAAATAAACTATTGTTATTATCAATCACAAAATGGTAGAAAGGAAAAAAGTTTTGTTGAATGCACCACTGAAACACACCATTAGCCCCCATTTACATTGGTGCAATTTGACATGCCATTTGACGGGTCAAATCACATGTCAAATCGCAGCCTATTGCCCAAAATGGCACCATACCGATTTCCAAAAGTAGCTCTTGCACTACTATTTTTTTGAACATATTGGACTAGGTGGGACTTTAAATGAGACCCAAGCTGGTGTTGCCCGGCGTCTCCATCCCTATAACAAAAAACAAAATGAGGTTGAAGGATTGTAAGAGGTGCATGAAAGTCAGCCAGCCCCCAGTCTGATGTACTCACCCTCCAGTCTGTCACCAACCAAATAAAACCTGTCTCTTGGTACAAAGAACAGGGGTTTAGTTGACACACATTTGCAAACGCATGTGAAAGCTGCAGAGCTACTTCACGGCACCCTGTTAAATCTGCAGTCCTATACTGGATGGATGGGTGTGAACTAAACCCCTGTTCTTTGTACCAAGAGACAGGTTTTATTTGGTTGGTGACAGACTGGAGGGTGAGTACATCAGACTGGGGGCTGGCTGACTTTCATGCACCTCTTACAATCCTTCAACCTCATTTTGTTTCTTGCACTATTTTTGGCGACATTGGGGGTGACTTCAAAAGAGATCTGTGCATGAACCATGTATTTCAGGTCACCCCCGAAGTCGGACTGAAATGCGGCTTTGAAATCATGTTAGTTCAGGTGAAGTTTCAAAGCCATTTTCAATGTGAACTAGGGCTAAAGGGGATTTCCAGAAAAATTGGAACTCACTCATTCCTACTCACTACATTCAAGAATGCTACGTAGAGTAACACAAAAGGGATCCATGCCTCCCACGGGCCCCAGATTTAGAATTACAGAAATGCCATGCCCTTTAAGGGGCAACATATAACTGCTTTAGGAGCCACATATTAGCACTTGCCTGCTTTTTTTTGTTTCAGTATTTTTTATAAAAAAATTTCATTTCACAACATAACATACAAGCAATTTTAAATAAGCAAACAAGCATATGAACCTTTCTGAAAGCTGACAGCCTCCGGTAATACCGAAAGGGCATATATGAGTGGGGTGGGCTAGAACCAAGATAAAATCAGTAAACAATACGAATTAGGCCCTACATGATCCCCAGCTCTCCTACTTTAGGGCTCTGCCTTGTATGGGGTCCATAAGAACAAATGGGACCCCAAGGGAACCTCAGTGAAGTCAGTTTGGGAAACACCACCCTATAGGAAGAGAAAGGAAGAAAGGAAAGGAAAGGAATCACAGAGAAGAGAAGAGAGCAACAAAGATGGAGAGTATTGGATAAAGGAGAAGTACTTCAGGGTTGTGAAAAGTGGGGTACTTGGTGCCAAATACACGGCAATTCCTATATGACCTATGTAGGCTTGTCTATGCGGTTTACAACTACCCAGCTTGGGGGTTCCCCTCCAAATACCGAAGCCACGGGCTCCAGACCTTTTTAAAAAGTTGCACTTTATCAGCGAGTATGGCCGATAGGCGCTCATTAATCATTATCCAGGATAATTTTGCTTTTAACAGTTCGAAGGGTATGGCAGCCGACTTCACGACCTTGCAATCACTATCCTGGCCGCCACAAATATGAATCTGATTAGCAATGGCGTGTTTCGGGGTGCCTTCAGGGATTTCTGTAAATTCACCTGGGTCAGGGAGTAAATAAATTTGTACACCCTTATCCAGTATCGTCTCACCTTAGGGCACTGTCACCAAACATGGAATGCAGTACCCGGTTGACCACAGCCCCTAGCACTTGCCTGCTTTAAAAGAGAACTTGATGGGAGGGAAAGAAGTCTGCAGTGTAATTATGAAATCAAGTTATATTCTCTTTCCCCCTTATATGTATTAATATTAATACAGCACATAAAGAGAATGGTGGAAAAAGCGAGGTAATAACTTAGCTGCACTTATACTGATTTTCTCTGTTTAAGGACACACATTCTGTAAACTGTGGGCAACAAATCGCACACTGACTTACCTATGTGTTGTGCACAGGTGTCACAGTACTCCGCATACAGAGATTCAAAACAGTTGCAGCAGTATGGACGTCCTTCCTTCATTATGTATCTTTGGCCTCCAAGAATCGTTTCACATTCAAAGCAACAAAAGTGTTTCATATGCCAGTGTCTGCCCTCCGCTTCTGTACATTCATCTGCAAAAATTATCTAAAAGAAGAGGAGGAATCAGTTTTTCTGAGCAAGAATTATTCAAAAGGTGGTGCAGAAAGTGAGCAGCAAAACCAAAATGAATCATCAACCTAAAATACAGTTGAAAATAAAATTCCGTTCAAGCTGAGATTATGATGATCTTGTGCAGTTTTTTTTACATTATTCACAAGTCGCTCACACAGGACTAAAGATCAGCTAGCAGTAGTTAGTCATATTCTTCTAGAACATTTTGTTGCTTCTCCAAGCCACTTCACTTTCAATGAGTGTCAGGAAGGTCTCCCAGCATTTATATCCACACAGGTAGCACAGACACCCTAATCCAATCACCATGGAATGTGTGTGAAGTAACCTTAATAGGAAAAGTTACCCATAGTGCTTGCTCAATAATAAAGTGCATGAATATTTAATGTTAACAATACTAATATGCTTCTAAATAAATAAATAATAGTGCTTGAAGTAAAGTGCATAAGTGTTGGTGTAAAATCCGTATAAACAAATTAAAATCAATTCCCGTAGCATACATAAACAAAACATAATACCAATTCAATAAATTGCATACTGTAAATAGATCAAAATTTCAAGTTCATATGCAGTGCATGAGATGTATAGTAATCTCATAAATGTTCCACATAGTTCATAAATTGAAGTGACTTCTTGTGAAAAATGTTCAAAAAAAATATGTATCTTTGTGCAGTGCAGGAGATAAAGTGCGAGTGCTCAGTGCCAGGCTTCCCAATCAGATATTGGTGTCACTTTGGTTTCCACCGTGGCTAGTAGTAAAAGGGCTCACTCACTGGAACAATTGGGTCTTATTGCCTTATGGCATTAAGACCACATAGGCTTAATTGGCCCCCAGGGCCGGGATGGGTCCCCTCCAGGTAGGTACCTCCGCTTTCTCCAGTAGTAGCTATCACTCCTCTGCTGCCCTTATCCAGCTGGGTATGTTAAAAGAAGGGAGAGCTCCAGATAGTGCAGTATTGTTTTAAAAGATTTTATTGCACATAGATCCAAAAAATATTTCGCACGATCAAAAGACAAGTAAAACCAAGTAAAAGCGCTGTCACATATGGAGCTGTGGAGTGGAGAGCGGTAACTACCGGTTTGCGTTCCACCCAGCTCCTGTGACGGCATGACGTGTGTTTCATCTTACAAGTTTCGTCATTGGTTGACGTCTTCCGAGGTCATGGAATGTGTAGATGTAAATTCTCCAAGAACAGGATGTTATATGTAAAAAGTTGTGGAACCACCCTGCTTTGGTTACAAAATCTCATCCTTGGTGTCAAGAAGTCTGCATGTGTTTATGCCTGGAGAATAGGGAGGTTGTGCAATTTTTTACACCTCTCATCCTTTTCTTGGACACTACACATCTACGCATTCCATAGTGTTTTGATTAAGATGCCTGTGTTACCTGCGTGGATATAAATGCTGTGGCATATTCCTGGCTCAAGCTACTTCTTAAGTTCACCCCAGTGGGCACAATAAGCATACTGATGTGAACTGAAAAAGTGGCTTGAGCCAACCATAGACGGTTCAGCAAGAACCGACCGAGATTCGAATCATATATTCACAGGCTGTTTGATCAACTTGGGTGTAACCAGCCTGTCAGATTTTGCATGCGATTACTGCCAGCAGCTTTAGCCGCTAGCAATAAACACTGCGTGTTCTCCTGGCCAGGAGAGCTTCCCTCTCCCGCCTGGGGAACACAATAGCTCTGCGGGAGTGTTTCCCAGATCAACACTGACTGTGCTGATGGGGGAATCAAGTGATTTTCTTTCCTGCAATCCATGGTTGCAGGAAAGAAAAGCGCTCCAACTATAGCCGGCTTTAGAGAAGTTACGAAAAGTCTTAGAGAACAAGTCCAACTGAACGTAACTATTACTAGTTATGACATGGCCTAGATAAAGAAGAGCCTTCACAGACATAAGGACTAAAGACTCTTGATGCCCCTAGATGTGCCAGATGCCTGAGTGGACAATCAACAAGCACCAGCGTTGTAAAATAGGTTTAAGGGTCACATGCTTGCCATTCCTGGAAGCACTGGCTTTTTCTATTTGCTCCTCTGTTTTCTTTTTTATTAAAATATTCTATGAATTGGGGAAAGGTGTGTGTGTGTAAATCAGTAAATCAGAGTTTTGCCTGAAAGTATAACTAAAGGGAAAACTTTATTTATCGTTTTGGGTAGAGTGGAGAACCCCTTTTAATTTTTATTGTTGTCTCTGCTCCCATTAAGGAGATTCACCCTCGATTTGTCCTGTTTACCATTATCATTGAAAGTGAAAGTAAAAGAAAATCACTAATTTTGGGTTGTCCTCGGAAGAGTAAAATATTTTAAGGTAGGAGCAGGAAAGTCAGCAATTAAGTAGCAACCTTCAACCATCAAGGGAATGCTAGACTACATGTAAAGTGAAAGTGCAGCGCTTAATAATAAGACCAGTAAATATAAAATATATACAAACAATGTATATCTTATAAACTATAAAGTGCAAAAGTGGCAATGGTAAAAATAAACAATGGTGGTAATAAAGTCCATGTTATAACTGTAAAAGTCCAAAAAAAGAGAATAAGGATCCCGATGCAAACACAGTGATGAGACTTAAACGTACCAACATCCGTCCTTTAATCACCAATATGTGACACGTGACAGTCCACCACCCAACGGGGATATTCTGCTTTTCCAGAGAATGTGGACCCAGATACCATCGCACTCCATTGCAGTCACCAACATTTAAATGGAACCAGAGATGGTGTTCAGAAGGCAGTTCTGAAAGTCTACAATTGTAGCTTCACGATAGGACCGCTGTTTACAATGTTGTATCATGCTAAGCGTTGGACCAAAGGGATAAAAGAAGGCTTGGGCTCATGTGGAAATATCAGGGCAAGTATAGGATTGTAATCATGGCTCATTTGGGACGCCAATGTCTAAAGTGAGGCTTGGTTGGCACATAGTAATCACTCCTGCACTGGGATTCGTCGTTCCAATCCGTACAATGGTGACCCCTATGCCGAATGAGTTTTGGTGTGTGCGCACCATGGTTGTTAGGATGACGCATGTGCAGTTACCATGACACGCATGCATTGAGAGTGATAGAGAGGCTTGGAGCGCACTTTATGATGCCATTTTTTATCCAGAAATGAACAATCTGTATTGCAGGCACATCGGTTTTGATATCAATTAAAGTAATTACCAGGCTATGTTACATATATATATGCAATAACCGGGAATGCTCACAGACCCCAGATGATGTCTTTGAGGACAAAACGCGTCCGTTTTCGCTACTCAGGCCATTGCATTCCATTATTTCATGTTGGATTTTGTTAAAAGCGCTTGGATGTGATGTAAGTGTTTTACTTTTTAAATAAAACCTAAAGTTACAGTTTTACACTGTGTGGAGGCTTCTTTTATGTTTTTGGTACAACGCATTGCATGATACAACATTGTGAACGGCGTTCCTATCGAAAAGCTGCAATTGAAAACTTTCAGAGCTGCCTTCTGAACACCATCTCTGGTTCCATTCAAGTGTTGTTGGCTGAGTGTGATGGTATCTGGGTCCACATTCTCTGGTAAGCAGAAGGACTGTCACATATTGGTGATTGAAGCATGGACGGTGGTACGAATTACTCTCATCACTGTGTTTGCACCGGGATCCTTATTCTCTCTTTGTGGACTTTTACAGGTATACCATGGAGTTTATTACCACCGTTGTTTATTTTTACCACTGGCACTTTTGCACTTTATAGTTCATAAGATATACATTGTTTGGATATATTTTATATTTACTGTTCTTATAGTTTAGCGCTGCACTATCACTGTACATACTGTATATTATCACAATGTTTTGTCCATTGTAAAGCGAGCAGCTTCATACATAATTAGAATTAGCGTGGCATTCTTCCACATATAAAATGCTAGACTACACAATAATCTCATTTCAAATTCTCTTGAAAAGGCTCCACCAAATACCACATCTTTAGTTTTAGAAGATAAAAGTGGTTTTCTTGGAAATATATTTTATAATTTTCTTGTAAGAAAATACCATATCACAGTAGAGGAATGCAAATACCTTCTATTTATGAAGGTTTTTATTGTGTTTTAACTTATGTTTGGGGGTTTATTAGCTCACCATAAAACACTAAAAGTTGTACCGTCTGGATCTGACCACAAACATTTACAAGGACTGTAAAACTGTCATAAGAGTCATCGTTCTGCAGATTCCAATTATTCTGGGAAAACAATACACCACATTCTGCCTTCAGTGTTGTGAGATCACACAACAGAAACAAGAAGAAACTTCAATCTCAACATATCCCCAAGGCTTGACTTAATCCAACTTTATCCTATCAAGGGATGGACTGCGGTGTGACTTCTGCTGACTCGTAGCATACTGAGCTGAGATAAGAGAGCAGCTATGTCTACAATCTCACCAGGATATATAGCTCAACTAAAATATCTCCTGGAACATCTGTACACAATGCAACCCCTGGGCACTTTTACTCAATGGCAGCTTAACACTGTGCCCCTTCAGTCAATACTGATGCATTCATTGCTTTAGAGATTAAAACAGCCCTTCAATAAACAGCAAATTCCTGAAATATGAATCAATTAATTTTTTTTTTTTCACTGACATGGCCTTAGATGGTGTGTTGTAAGTGTTAAAGCTGAACTAAAGGCAGATATAATAGACATAAATGAATGCAGCCCTGTATTCATTAAACCCCAGCTCTGGGCACAATAAGCTTACCACGGTAGATTCGTTGAACAATCCACTGACGCAAAAGCCAACTGCCGTAATGTACACTTTCTTCTACACCTGGCAACTCTTCTTGTTTGCATGATGGGGGAACTACAGGTCTAAAAGCTATAAGTGCAGCTGTCCTATCTCTGCCCCCCCTCTCCTCCACATCCTTAGAGAGGGTTCATTTTTGTGAACGGCAATAGGGAAGGGAGGCAGAGACACAACAGCAGCGCAGAGACTTTCAGCGTTTACCATGGCTCAAAAATACAGCAGGAGCTGTAGTTCCCCTGGCATGTAAACAAGAAGATTTGCCTGGTGTAGAAGAAAGTGTACATTACAACATTTTTTTGCGGCAATAGAGTGTTTAAGTACCTTAACCCCAGTAAGCTTATTGTGACTGTATTTGGGTTTTCAATTTAAGGGTATTTTCCTGAATTTACGTTGGTTCAGGTCTTTGCAATCCCCTATTCAGCAGCAGTCAGAATAGGTGAAAGACGTGTAGGGCTAGGAACCACTCAGATCTGCTGCACGCAAATGTTTTGACAAAGAATTTGCTGATAGGACGGGAAGAACAGTAGGATGACCTCCACAGTCTGCAGCTGCTCTTTCACTGTCCAGTCAGCAGGGTAGGGTAAAGAGAAACACCACTGTGATCTTTCTACAGTCTAGAACAGTGTTTCTCCACCTTATTTAAGTTAAGGCGCCCTTTAAATTTATTAACAATTCCCGGACACCCCATTCTAAAATGTAAAAAACTAAACAAATAGATTTAAATAATGCAGCAACATCCACACATGTAGGATGCTTTGCCTTAGAGGTGACTCAAGCTCAGCTAACATGACCCCAGTGCTGACGGAGAAGGGAAAACAAGGATACTGTGCAGGTACCTGCCAACTTCCTTATAAATTGATTATGTAATTGGTTGTTAGGACGCTGACGGCTGGAAAGTTGTAATGGTGCACAGTTTAAACCCATGGCTTTGTGTAAGTAAAAGGCAGGCTTGATTTACCTGCTGACTTGTATACATTTTGGGGCAATATTTAGGCATTTTGCCAAGGCACCCTGGTTGGAAAAAGGCTGGTCTATAATACTAAAAGCTGTGTCATCCACCAAGTTGTGCTCCCTTATAGGGCTGTGTAAATCTCATATATGGATGAGCTGAAAAACAAATATTTGGCAAGTAAATGGGTCCTGCATATGTATTTATTTTGTTTATGTATCTGGAGTTAAGTTTTAAAGCACAGCTCTAGGCAACAATCAACTGTTATCACTTTCCAGGAAGCACTTTCAGTGAGTTTAAATTGTAAAATTCGAATTTTAATCTGAGTTTTTAGCATTCCTAAACCCGATGGGTTTATAAGCCTGGGTGGCACTGCTGGCTCTTAGCACATGATTTTTTGCAACCACATGCAATACACCGCCTGCCATACTGTTAACTATTCTTTTGCAGGGTGGCTTGTTTTTAAATGATCATTTTAGTAACCGAATCATGATAATGTTGCTGTCATAAATATAAAGATTTTAGCATATTTTTTATTTGAATATAAACCATAAACTTATTAAATACTGGTTGTCGAAGAAGATGGATGGATTGGACGAAACGGCATTGTTTGCACTGCTCAAGAACCTTCATGGAGAATATTATAGGCAACTTTTTTATTCTGATCTTTTCTTACCTCATCACAGGCTGCACATCGCGGCTTCAAACACTCAGCGTGGTGTCTGCCGCAGTAAATTTTCCCATCCTGGGAGAAGTAAATAAGGTCGACCAGCAGCTCATTACATATGGTGCACACAAAGCACTGGGGATGCCAGCATACGCCATGGCCCGCCCTTGATGCAAACACAGCCATGTCCCCTCCATTAATCTGACCTCCACACTGCAAGACAGGAGGAAAAGGTGATTTATAACAGGTCATCGCAGGATCACATAGAGACCCAAAGAATAAAAAGTACAAATTACACAGAAAATGTATTATAGGCTGATCACTCGTAAACAAAAAATATCTTTTAGGTGTTATCTACCACATATACACAACAATCTTCACACAACATCAACTAATTTATTAGCATCTATTGCAAAACTACCAAACTGATCACGTAAACGTATCCGATTCTAAACAATACAACATTTTGAAACTGGCCATAGATGAAAGGGATTAGCCAAGATTCGATCCATCAATAGGTAAGCTGGTTGTACTGAAACTGATCCATCACTCGACTTCAGTACAACCAGCCTGCCAAATTTTTGCATGCAATCACTGCTGGTAGCTATAGTTGCCAGCAGTGATCATTGCAATCTACCAGCTGGGAAGGCTCCTGCGGGCAGAACACAATAGTCCTGTGGGAGATATTCCCCCCGTTAACACAAATGGAAGCAAAGAATCATCTGTGGCAGTGATGGTGAACCTTGGCATCCCAGATGTTTTGGAACTACATTTCTCATGATGCTCATGCACTCTGCAGTGTAGTTGAGCATCATGGGAAATGTAGTTCCAAAACAGCTGGGGTGCGAATGTTCGCCATCACTGATCTATGGCCTGCTTAAGGCTTATTCACACGTCTGCAAAAATGATGCTTTTAGGGTGCAGGCTGGTGTTTGTTCTGTGTCAGTGGTGGGGAGCAGACAATGCAAGGCACTGTTTCATTTTTTTTTTTAAACTTTATTGAAATGTCAAAATGACATTTCATTTTTATCTATCTACTGCAGCGAGGCTCTGGTGCAGTGACTGGCACTGACAATATGTGAGCTCCATTGGAAAAATGCAGCATGTTGTAAACAATTGTTTTCTTTGTGCCCTTGCAGTGACTGCCGTTGATTCAGTCCACAAAAACACCAATCACCGCAAATAGCTTTCATCCAGCTTATCATTTCGTAAATAGAAACCTGGTTAAAAATGTTTGCAATCACCTTCAAATTGGTCACGCATAAAGCTAGCCATACACATGACTATTTGATAGAGCAGAGCAATCGAAGATACAAAAATGGTTTAGATCAACTCAATATAGTTGGGATTCAAATTGTTCCCAAGGAAACTTGGCAGAGAATTCCAATTACTTTTAATGAAATTACCAGTTTATTCCCATTTTTTAAATTTTATTCTCCTTATTTGCATTAAAGCCAGCTTTAACTTTGTATTACCCAGCTTTAACTTCACAACTGACCTAATCCCGGTGGTCAATTTAACTTGTTAGTGAAAAGGCTACTGGTAATTATTTGTGAAATTTGGTTAAAATTCACAGACTGGTCAAAACACTGCCATGTGTATGTCCAGCTTAGCATCATATCAACCTATTCTTTTTTTTCTTCTACAATTTATCGGGTGTCATGGAAAATTAGCCCATGTATGTGAACTGTTATTTATTCGTTACTTTAATAAAGATACCTATTATTGCGTACAAGGTCTCCATTCCTCCAAACGATCAGGACAGGCTAGAAACAAACAATTAAAACGCTGCTTCTTTAAAACCATAGGATTTCCCCAATATGATTTAAACCATACGATTTTTCCCAAAAAACTCAATGTCTAGTTTAGGAAATCAGCTGACTAGCTTTTTCAGCTTTGTAAACCAAAGCAGAATTTGTTAATGGTTATGTTTATAGATCTAAACAGCTCTGCCTTTGGAAACTTTAGAAAAGTTACTAATTAAAATGTAGAGTTCTTGAATAGATGAAAAGTGAAATCTGATTGATTGCAATGGGTTAAGGGACTTGGCACATCACTGCTGCTCTCAGCACTGCTTTGTTAAAAAGTAATTCTAGCTAATATCATGCTGTTTTCAAACAGTGCAACAGCTACCCCAATTAAATGTGTAGATAGTTAAATTATAAAATACCTAAAATCCCAATTGCCATTTCACCCCTATTTTTTATTATAGCTTTGTACCCCTGCTGTTATGAATTATGTCTGTATTTGCTTGGAAGAGGTTTTTAAATACAATTCTCCTAGTGAAAATGCTTCTTCTTTCTCTCACACTGCAGAGCTCTGTTCTGGCAGAGCTGAGTTACAGCTACACCCCTTATCACAAGTGTCCTTACATAGACTTGTACTGCACAGGAATAGATGGGACGTGTCTGTCCAGTTCTTTTACTGCATGCTGATTACTGAGTACACTGTGTCTAACCCTGGTGCCTACTGCACAGTCATATTTAGACATCTGATGGAAGCTGATGGAAGACTAAGAAAATGGAGGCTGTTAGTACAATGTCTATCTGACTGCATCTTTTTTGGCGACTTAAAATGTGTTTTATGTGCCAATATCCAGCCCTGCACTAACCCATATACAGTATACTGCCCTATACAGAGCTCAGATTAGCAGTCTTTCCCACCCTCTTTACGGAGAGGTCTGTAGTGGGTGATACATATGGTATAGAAAGGTTAGGAAGGGGCAATAAAAGTTATGCTATCCTTTATCTAAATGAGGCTAAAAGGAGATATGGTTGCATTACAAACCAGGGACCCATTTGTCATTCTTGGGTGCACCCTTCACCTCATTTATCTGCCTTAATCACATCTTAACCTGTTCAAATAAACAGCAGCGCTCAAAGTGTGTTTCAAACTAGTCCTCCAGTGAAATATACACAGACACTGTGGGAAGAAATCGATAGATCCACCACCAAGGGAACCAAACATGCAGCCTCTTACCAGATATTATTGGGTTATGCAGCCATCAGAAAAAGCATGTGTCTTTCACTTGGTCAATTGATCCAATAACATAAGCCGCATCAGCGCAAATCCCAGGGCATGTACATGAAGAAATGAAAGAGCAATCATTGCGCAGACGTCGTTAAAAGTATTTACTAGACCATTGAAACCTGCACACAGGATACTCACATTTTCTCCTATACAATAGGCATGAAAAATGGTGAAGATGTGGTGTAGAATTATTTCAAACCGAAAAGATGGCTGACCTCCAATGGTATGCAACACTAGCCTCATGTGGTTAGGCTCCTCATGACACGTCTCGTCATAGCTGACATCATCAGGGATGGCCCTGATGATGTCAGCTATGACGAAATGCGTCGGGAGGAGCCTAGCCACATGACACTGGTGTTGCTTACCATTGGAGGTCGCCCATCTCTTCGGTGTGAAACAAGTCTACACCACATCTTTGCCATTTTTCATGCCTATTGTATAGGAGAAAGTGTGAGTATCCTGTGTGCAGGTTTTAATGGTCTATAAAATACTTTTTAAGATGTCTGCGCAATGATTGCTCTCTCATTTTTCCATGTACATGCCCTGGGATTTGTGCTGATGTGGCTTATGTTATTGGATCCAATGACCAAGTGATAGACACATGCTTTTTCTGACGGCTGTATAACCCAGTAATATCTGGTAAGAGGCTGCATGTTTGGTTCCCTTGGTGGTGGATCTATCGATTTCTTCCCACAATGTCTGTGTGTATTTCACTGGAGGACTATTTTGAAACACACACTTTGAGCGCTGCTGTTTATTTGAATGTACTGTATTATCCTCTACCAATAGGATGTTGTGCTAGAAGCTCAAGACCTACTTACTGGACTTTGCTTCATTATTTCTTTTTTTCTGTTCTAGCGCAATATTTGGATTTTTTATTGTTATTACATCTTAACATTTTATTCCCATGTTTTTTTACAGGCCCATGAAAAAACAGACCTGTAGCTCAAAGGAACAGCCTTTGTTTGGTGTCCCAAGTTCAAGTGGTCCCCCTACAACTGTGCAGGAGAAAGTTAAACAAACTTAATTGTTTCTTAAGATAAAATAATAGTAAATAACTTGTAAAAAAAAAAAAAACATCATTACCTTAGCCTAACTTCTGAGAAGGAAATGAATGAGCCTATGGGTAAAGCAGGGGTTCCTATGTGTTCTGTAAAAAAGCCTATTGAATAATAAGCATACACTACTGTGCAAAAGTTTTAGGCTGGTGTGAAAAAATGTAAATTAAGAATACTTTCAGAAATAGAAATGTTAATAGTAATTTTTATCAATTAACAAAATAGAAAATAAATGAACACAGGAGAAATCCAAATCCAATCAATGTTTGGTGTTACCACTCTTTGCCTTCAAAACAGCATCAATTCTTATAGGTACACTTGCACATTGTTTTTGAAGGAACTCGGCAGGTAGGTTGTTCCAAAGCATCTTGGAGAACTAACCACAGATCCTCTGTGGATGGTATGGCATGATGGATAAATATCTGCCTGTATTTCCCAGCAGAGGATGCCATATATCCTATGTTTTCGTGCATAGTTGAGTCGCTTAGCCTTGTTTCCATGTCAGAGCTATGGCTTTTTGGCCGAAATATTTCTATGTAGACCACTTTTGGCCAGACTTCTCCGGACAGTAGATGGATGTACCTGGGTCCCACTGGTTTCTCCCAGTTCTGTGCTGATGGCACAGCTGGAAATCTTCTGATATGGAAGGGAAGGAAGTATGATGTATCTTTCATCTACTGCATTAAGCTTCCCTGGCCTGCGCCTACACTGCTCCTACAGTTGTCAATCATATATACATATTTAAATCATTGTGCATGTGTAACACACAATTCTGCATCGGTTGAATTCCAGTGACAGTCACTTATTTCCTGATTGTTGTTGCCTAAGGCACATGTCACACTGGCAATTCAGCCGTTAGTGACACCTTGCCATCGTCAGAATCACTGAGGTGCATATGCCACCTTACCTAATATAAGCACCTTCCTCTCTAGCTGGAATTCTGCAAATTCAAGATTGGTAGCAAATAAGCTGCAACAGAGTGACATCTCGCTGGTCTGGCCAGTGTCGGAACAAATCAATAGATCTAAAAATTACTTTACGGTAAATCTTTCAATAATGGCTCAAACTGAGAACTCACTAAAAGTACAGTCCACCTTTAAGCCTGACATATTGTGCATGTAATAAAGGTTGCTACATTGAGGCAGCACATTTATTTAGATAATAAGAGAAGGAAAACAGGACCTGCACCTTTTTATAACACAGTGCACCATAATGAATAGCTTATGCATTGTCGTGCGCTGCAGGTGTATTACTGTATTTGTACAGTACTGCATTAGAGCCAGGCAGGCAGTTCTACTAGAACACAGTAGCTACACCAATACAGTCACTGCTCCCAATTTGACCCCTGTACAGGTGCGGGTGCATGGCCCTGAACACAGACTGAGAAGTCTGCAATGGCAGCCTCCATGTTCTTCTCCGGAAAGGGTCCCTTTAAACATCTATCAATGTGCAACACCTCTCTAAGGAGTCAATTAGTCCTATCTGTACAAGGTATATAAAGGCAATACATTACAAGACTCAAAAATGCCCAAGTGGTGTATCCCTTTAACACATTCAAAGCCGCGGCCTCTAAGCACAATGGTATTTCTTTCATTATTTAGCCGCACTGGTCATTAATTAGCTCCCAGGGAGGCTATTACTGATTTCATCAAGTCTGGCTGCATCTAATAACACAAAGTGCTTATTCTTAGGATATCACATTGGATGTGATGCCTCAGGACTTTACAGTCTCCTCGGGGGGGCCTCTAGCAACCAAACCAGTTAAAATAAGTCTAAGTAGTAACATCATCCATGGTTGGGATTATATGGGGGAATAATGTTCTTAGAATAAAGGTTCTTAAACGGGATTGGAAATAAAGATGGGCACCATGACTAAATTCTCTGCAGTCTGTCTTGCAGGCAGGACCTTCATCACAGCTACACTGTAATTAGCGTCATTACAAAACCCTCCGTAAAGCTGCAATTATATTGCTGCAGCATGGAGATACGCTTAAGTGTCAGCGAGGAGACTGTGGATGGGACAGAACACTGGGGTATAACAGCAAGATATAAAATGAGCTTTATAATTTAATCACAACATGTTGCTTATATCCAGGAAAGGGGGGTAGTGGGTGTCCAAGCTATCTGTTCTAATTATACTGAATTTACTGCAATGCAGATAGAGTTTTACATAGGATTTGCCAGCCAGTGCCAGCCTGTGCCCTATTTAAAGCCGGGCAACAAAGACCATAAGAGGTGAGCCGCAGGAGAGCAAAGACCAGACTGCATCACTACTGAATAATCCCTGTTGGGTCTGCCTCTCTAAAATCTGTAGTGTAGTGCCCATGTGCTGGTTTTCCCACTCTGCACAAAACCCTTACAAACTGACAAGCTGCATCTGATGACTGGGCTGGCAGGCTAGTGCAGCTGCATCTGGTGGCTGTGGTGGCAGGCTAGTGACAAGCTGCATCTGGTGGCTGTGGTGGCAGGCTAGTGACAAGCTGCATCTGGTGGCAGGTCGCAATAGTGACTTGCTGCATCTAGTGGCAGGCTACAGTGGCAAGTGACACACTGCACCTCGTGGCAGGCTACAGTGACAAGCTGTATCTGGTGACAGGATACAGTGGCAAATGACACACTGAATCTGGTGGTGGGCTACAGTGACAAGCTGTATCTGGCAGCAGAATGCAGTGGCAAGTGACACGCTGCATCTGGTGGCAGGCTACAGTGGCAAGTGACACGTTCACCTGGTGGCAGGCTACAGTGGCAAGTGACAAGCTGTATCTGGTGGCAGACTACAGTGGCAAGTGACATGCTGCATCTAGTGGCAGGCTATAGTGACAAATGACACGCTGAATTTGGTGGCAGGCGACAGTGGCAAGTGACACGTTGCATCTGGTGGCAGGCTATAGTGACAAGTGACAAGCTGCATCTGGTGGCAGACTATAGGGACAAATGACATGCCGAATCTGGGGGCAGGCTATAGTGACAAGTGACACGCTGTATCCGGTGGCAGGCTACAGTGACAAGTCACATGCTGCATCTTGTGGGAGGATATAGTGACAAGTGATACGCTGCATCTGGTGGCAGGCTACAGTGACATGTGATACGCTGCATCTGGTGGCAGGCTACAGTGGCAAGTGACACGCTGCATCTGGTGGCAGGATATAGTGACAAGTGATATGCTGTATCTGGTGGCAGGCTACAGTGACAAGTGATACGCTGCATCTGGTGGCAGGATACAGTGACAAGTGATACGCTGCATCTGGTGGCAGGCTGAAGGGACAGGCTGTATCTGGTGGAAGGCATGTGGTCAGACAAAAGAGAGAGTTGTTTTGGAAGACAAAGGAGCAACATGGTGGCAGGCTATAGTGACAAGTGATACGCTATATCTGGTGGCAGGCTACAGTGGCAAGTGACATGCTGGACCTGGCGGCAGGCTACAGTGGCAAGTGATATGCTTCATCTGGTGGCAGGCTACAGTGACAAGTGATACGCTGCATCTGGTAGCTGGCTACAGTGGCAAGTGACAAGCTGTATCTGGTGTCAGGCTACAGTGGCAAGTGACAAGCTGTATCTGGTGTCAGGCTAATGGAAGCAAGTGGCAAGTTAGTACATGCTGCATCTGGTGGCTGGCTACAGTGGCATGTGACTCTAGTTGCAGGAAAACAAGCTCAGGGCTCTCACTGCACTCCCACTTAATAGAAATAATGCCATTCAGTCATCCTGACACCATATCAATCATGGTGTTGGGATTATTGAAGCTCTCTAAGTGATTAATCACATTGACTGGTACAGCACACACACATTTTTATACATGTAATGGAAACCCATGCAGCAGCAGTCCCCTGTGTTGCTGAAGAGATGGTAATGTTTTATATCATTACCTGCTCACAGATGGCTCCAGTCATGGTCACAGGGAATGGACGGACGTTTCCTCTTCCCAAATTCTCTCGCTTTCTTTGGTTGCTGAAAAGCTTTAGCTCTCTCTTCTCCTCCTCATCCAGAGAATTGCAGTAACGGACCTGTAATAACAGAAAAAGATTTGAGCTCTGGAACCATCTGCAATGACATGACTCATGCTGTTTGAGACATTGAAAATCAATGACAAGGAAGCATTATTAAATATTTAGAATTGTAGAAAAAAAATATTTGCTGCATTACTGCAGAAAAGTCATTACATATAAGATATACATAAAGGGAAATAAAAAAGAGGGACAGGTACACTAGAAAAACAAGAACAGAGGGTGCCCCAGCCTTGTGCTTTAACTTTATAAATCTTTTTATTGAAGAAATAAAACCGATGTGTACTCACAAACAGCATATGATATCAAGCTCATCATATCCACAATGCCCTGCATCGCCTGGTCCACTGTGCAAATCCCAACATGGGGAAGACCCTTCAAATGGCTAATGGGTTTCGAGGGTAGGTCCCCTCTTCTTGAATGCCAAATAATAATAATGCATAGTCTGTCATTAAATACCTTTCTGGATGATGCCAGATGATACCCAAGCTCTTCACATTCACAGGTTGGTTGTTTTGGACCAGTCATGTGATCCCGCACACTGAACCATAGTTGTATACATGTAACCCTTCTCATATACATGCACATAAACATGAGTACATCAGTACATTAAGGCCATATCTTAATCTTCCTATAGCAGCAAATGTTGACAGTATGCTGTGTCTTTAACGTAATAATGATCCCATAATAAAAGGATGTCATAATGCAATTTAACACATATCATACACTGTAATGTTCCATCCATAGCTGCAGACACATGATGGCACTTTGTGTTGCTATGGATATTTTCGGGTGATTTTCTAGCATATTTATTTGTTAATTGTTAGATTTCAGGACCTCGCGTTGTTTTGAGAAGCTAAGGCTCCCCCTAGTGATATGCAAATGAACCAGTTGGACTGATTTACGGACTAAGCAAAGGAAGCTCTTTACAGGATATGATGTACAGGAAGTTAGGGGAGGGGATGATATTTGAACAAGCATGTGGTCAGACAAAAGAGAGAGTTGTTTTGGAAGACAAAGGAGCAACATGTATGCAGGAAGCTGGAGGACTTTGGAGAAAGCAGTTGGACCCTGAGCAAAGAACCATGAAGACGATTCCATCTTGATTCCATCTTGATTCCATCTCCAAGTTGAGTGGCTGTTTAGTATAATTTTTGCATACATATTGTACATGCTTATTTGCAAGGAAGATAGTTAGATTGTGCATTTTGTAGGCATATTTTGTTATACTTTGCATTCTATGAATTGTGTATCCTACAGGTGTATGTGCAGCTTTTCTGTTAAAGTATTAATACACTGCAGAGGTCTAAGCTTCCTTGGCTTTTACCGCAAGAACCCTTTAAGAATCCCAAGCAAAACATACTTCTACTGGACATGGAGTGTGAGTAGTCAAAGAGGCCAGGGTATGGTATTTGTTCTAATTGCATTATGACATCTTTTGTTACATTAATAAAATGTATAGTTACACTATTATAAGAATAAATGCATTTGTGTTTTGTGAACCCCAGCTAGGGATCAGAGGAATGATTTAGGAAATAGATTTTGCAGCAAAATTACTAATTCGCCCTCAGTGGCATTTTATCAAAACAAAAACTCTCATTGTCACTGATTAGGCAAAATCTTCAAGAAAAAAAAAAAAGTGTTTTTTATAGAGGCATTTGAGCCATTTTATTTTGTAAACAATGGGTTAAATACATTGCCTCCTATTAAGATCTGGCTACTGGTTACTGCAAAATACATGGCTGTTCTGATACTGGATTATACACACAGCGTTATACTTCTGGCGCTGCAAAGTGATCTGTGATTGGACAAGGGGAGATATTGTCAGCCATTCACATTCCATTGTGTGAAAAGAATACAAGACGTTTTGCGTATGGAGGAGGAGAGACAAAAAGGGAGGATGAACAACGGGAGCTTTTGACTGTCAAAGTTGCTGGAAGTATAGCACTGTGTTTATGATCCAGTATCAGAGCAGCTATGTTTTTGCAGTAACCAGCAAGCATCCGAATTCGCCATAAAATGGCTGTTAACCCTTACATATACCCAGTGAAGTGACTGGCCTCAGGTGATGCAGAGACATGAAACAAATCCTCCTACATGGGTTATATCTATTTGGCTGCAACCCTACCTCCTCTATAGCTATTCAAAGTGCACAGTTTTCACAGCATTTATTAGCTCCAGAAGGCAGGGGGCAGGGATCTAATGTCACAAGCTGCACAGCATAGGGAGCTGAGTGTATTCTGACACCTGAGTGGAAGAAAATGACACACCCTCTCTACACAGTCCCATTGGGAAACAACCACTGCTGAGGTACTCAATCACATGCTGTGTGCTGGAGGGGGAACAGGTCATTTCCTGGGATTGCCAGGGAGTGACTCGTGCAGGTATCAGATGGAGAAGAGAGCAGCCAGAAATCAGACTGGATGCTTTAAATTGAGGCAAGTACACACCATATAAAGGACATGCTTTAATTATTTTTCATTTCAGAGGTTAACAACCACTTTTATGTCTTTTGCAAAATCTTGCCAAATAAGTTCTTCAAAGATGAACAAATATTTCTCATTAAAGTGTATGTAATGCCCAAAACTTAATTTTTCCAGTGTTTACTACATACAAATGGAGGACACTATTACTGCTACTTGAGATTCCAATCACCAATCACCACCAGAAGAGGCACTGATGGATTCAGGTAATTATTCTTGGCTTTAGAGGCTTTTTAAATGAACACAGATTGAGTAAAGGTATTGGTTGGACCCATAATTGCTCTTTAAGGTACTCTATGGCTTGCTAGCAGATGTAACTGCATGTTGTAGCATGTCATATCTAATGGATTTATTCAATTAATGGCGGTTTTAAATGCTGGAACCAAATGACCACATTAAAAAAGGGTCACAGACCATGCTGATAAGCAACATTAAAGCTCCACAGAGTTTTGCATACAAACTAATTTCTTCCTTTACAATAATCTTTCTTGTTGCAGGGCAATGAGCCTAAAATAACATGGAGATGAATTTAAGTCAAGCTCGAGCCGAGACACCAGGAACTGAAAGTTAAGCCGCTATAAGACTTTCAACCGATTTTTACTGCTGAGAAAATGTCTCTCCATGATTCACGCTAACATCATCCAAATAGGAACCAGGGCTGGAATGGGCCATCCTGCTGTGCCTTTGCAATGTAATATTAAAACCGTCATTTGTTTTGGGTGGTTTCCTTTACAAAATGGCAAGCAGTTTACCTTGAATGCATGCCGCGAAACGAGCACAAATGAGCTTCGAACCACAGCGATAAATCAATATTTCCCTAACATTTTCTGCAATTAGAAAAAGTATTGTTTGAAACTAATCACTTCATAATAGGTAATGTAATACTTGGTCGTGTTGTTTCATGTGATTAAAGTGAACCCGTGATGACAGGGATGGGGGAGAAACTGGTTTTAAATGTGCGGGTTCTGGGGTTTCATACTGCGTCTGGCTTCTCTATCTAGCGGATCACTTGATCAGAAAATAAGCATTCAGCCATTGGATGCACATACCAAGATACGATTACCAGATATTACTTAGGACTCTGCAGTCAGATCGAGGGGGTGGGAGAGCACAGCAAAAGTAAAGGTGTATGTCAAGACAAAGTTACAGCCCCACTACAAAGGTTACCTGCTCATTTTTTCAAGGGAAGAGTAAAAGCAGTTTACTTAACCCATCCTCTGCTTCCCTGTGCAGATGGTGCTCCCCCATGCACTATCTCTCGGCATCATCATGTCCAGTGCAGGGCTTTGAACACTGGATAGGTCTTGATGATGTTAGGATCTTGGATCGGTGAAGCATGGGGGAGAAGATGCTGCATTCTAGCAGTGCAGAAGATTGGGTATCTTCTTTTCCATGCTACATGGACCTAAACAAGATAGTTAACCCTTGCATTATAGGAGCAGCAAGGGGAATGTTTCAAGTTTCCTGGAGTTAGGCTTTAAATATAAAAAAAAATAAATATATATATATATATATATATATATATGCAATACATCTTTGCAATACATGAATATTTTCCATATGTTTTTCCTTTTAAAGCCCCTTCAAGTACAGAAAAATACCCATTGGTCTACCAGCAATGCACTCTGCTCTTAAAAGAAATATATGGCCGCAGCATACACATTCATGTTAGAACATCAGCATTGTAATAGCAATGCAAAGAATGGCTTTTCTATGCTTACTTGAAAAATTAGCTTTTATGTTCTGATTGCTGCCCATCTTTTGGTCAACTCTTTCCACAACTTCCTGGATTCCCTGCATGCTTTACAGCTTTTACTCTGCTGTTTATTATGTTCAATTTATAAGGACTACATATCCCACAGTACCTTGCTGCCTGCAAGGATTGATTCCTGTACTGAGTTGAGTTCACCTCCTGAAACTCCTCCTCTCAGCACCTCTGCAGTTCAGAATCCAGGCTCTCTGAAATGTGTGACACAGCAGTGCCTACTCACAGGAAATAGTGACCACATGTCACAGAATTCAAGTAAGTATATGTGTGTGGATCTTCACAAAGTAAATTTACAAACTTCAAGATTGTTCAGATTAATTGGAGTAAGCTATAAATAACTAAAATGCAATGTGGAAATGAATATATGATTTTACATTTTGACCAGAGATACACTTTAATTCCCTATTAAGGGCTAACTTTGCACAGCTTTTTTTTTTGTAGGCTGAGAGGGGTCAGCCCTGCCCAGTTTTTTCTTGTCCTTTCATCTTCACCTCCAAAACATAGACACTAATTGACTTGTAGTCCTAAGATAAGAACAGTACAGAGGGCAGTTCTGGCGTCTCCACATACCGGAGCAGTCAGCTGGCATGAAGGACATTGGGAGGCTGTGCAGGTGTCAGCTGTGCAGGTGTCGGCTGGAGCTATCCTGGGCTGCAATGTGGATGCCGGTTCCCTGATACAAAGCAGAGCAATGAGACTATGCGGCCATGCTGTTCAGCTGTCGCCACGCCCCGCCCCGCCCCACCCCACCCAGCCCCTGGGATATTGTTAATGAGTGTCATTCCACTTTTTTTTTTTACATTAAAACTGTGAACCTTCTACTGCTCGTATTGCAAGACCCCACTCATATATCAAGTTAAACTTTTTTTAAAAATGTTGCTCGTCTTGTAAAACGTGCATATACCATGTTACTCACAAACCAAGGTTTTACTGTATAACCAAATGCTTTCAACAGTAAAAGTGCATCTCAAAAAATTAGAATATCATCAAAAAGTTAATTTATTTTAGTAATTCAATTCAAAAAGCCCAACTCATATATTACAGTGCCTTGCGAAAGTATTCGGCCCCCTTGAACTTTGCGACCTTTTTCCACATTTCAGGCTTCAAACATAAAGATATAAAACTAACTTTTTGTGAAGAATCAACAAGTGGTACACAATCATGAAGTGGAATGAAAATTTATTGGATATTTCAAACTTTGTTAACAAATAAAAAACTGAAAAATTGGGCGTGCAAAATTATTCAGCCCCTTTACTTTTAGTGCAGCAAACTCTCTCCAGAAGTTCAGTGAGGATCTCTGAATGATCCAATGTTGACCTAAATGACTAATGATGATAAATAGAATCCACCTGTGTGTAATCAAGTCTCCGTATAAATGCACCTGCACTGTGATAGTCTCAGAGGTCCGTTTAAAGCGCAGAGAGCATCATGAAGAACAAGGAACACACCAGGCAGGTCCGAGATACTGTTGTGGAGACGTTTAAAGCCGGATTTGTATACAAAAATATTTCCCAAGCTTTAAACATCCCAAGGAGCACTGTGCAAGCAATAATATTGAAATGGAAGGAGTATCAGACCACTGCAAATCTACGAAGACTTGGCCGTCCCTCTAAACTTTCAGCTCATACAAGGAGAAGACTGATCAGAGATGCAGCCAAGAGGCCCATGATCACTCTGGATGAACTGCAGAGATCTACAGCTGAGGTGGGAGACTCTGTCCATAGGACAACAATCAGTCGTATACTGCACAAATCTGGCCTTTATGGAAGAGTGGCAAGAAGAAAGCCATTTCTTAAAGATATCCATAAAAAGTGTTGTTTAAAGTTTGCCACAAGCCACCTGGGAGACACACCAAACATGTGGAAGAAGGTGCTCTGGTCAGATGAAACCAAAATCGAACTTTTTGGCAACAATGCAAAACGTTATGTTTGGCGTAAAAGCAACACAGCTCATCACCCTGAACACACCATCCCTACTGTCAAACATGGTGGTAGCAGCATCATGGTTTAGGCCTGCTTTTCTTCAGCAGGGACAGGGAAGATGGTTAAAATTGATGGGAAGATGGATGGAGCCAAATACAGGACCATTCTGGAAGAAAACCTGATGGAGTCTGCAAAAGACCTGAGACTGGGACGGAGATTTGTCTTACAACAAGACAATGATCCAGAACATAAAGCAAAATCTACAATGGAATGGTTCACAAATAAACATATCCAGGTGTTAGAATGGCCAAGTCAAAGTCCAGACCTAAATCCAATCGAGAATCTATGGAAAGAACTGAAAACTGCTGTTCACAAACGCTCTCCATCCAACCTCACTGAGCTCGAGCTGTTTTGCAAGGAGGAATGGGCAAAAATTTCAGTCTCTCGATGTGCAAAACTGATAGAGACATACCCCAAGCGACTTACAGCTGTAATCGCAGCAAAAGGTGGCGCTACAAAGTATTAACTTAAGGGGGCTGAATAATTTTGCACGCCCCAATTTTTCAGTTTTTTATTTGTTAAAAAAGTTTGAAATATCCAATAAATGTTATTCCACTTCATGATTGTGTCCCACTTGTTGTTGATTCTTCACAAAAAATTACAGTTTTATATCTTTATGTTTGAAGCCTGAAATGTGGCAAAAGTTCAAGGGGGCCGAATACTTTCGCAAAGCACTGTACTGTATATGGCTTCATTAAACACAGAGACCAAAATGAAGCATGAAGGGGTTACATGCCCTTTAAAGGAGAAGTACAGCCAAAGCTCATTAGGAAGTACTGCTCCTGCGTACCACAGGTGTGCAGTTTATTTTACACTCCTGTGACCCATTTCCAGTCGGCTGACATCACAGAGCCGGTCCAGGCTCAAGAAAGATTGCGACTATATGGTCGGGATTTGCCCACATGCCTGACGGCACCAGGCTCAGCCTCCCACCGAGCTGCTGAGAGCCTAAGCTGGCCACTCCTACCCCTTCCACAGCCCAGGCCTCCAGTGAGCGGGGGGGGGGGGGGGGGGAGGGGGGGGGATACAGAGAAGAGACGCGGTGATTGACAGTTAACAGCTCTCTGCTCACTGAGCTCTGAGAACAGAGTGATTGGCAGTGTTTGATCGCTCGGTGTTAGAGCCGCTGGGGGACAGTCCGATGCTGCATCTACCTAGATAAGTGTGATTCTAAAAATGAAAATCCCATACTTCTTTTTTAAGTCGGCTGTGCAGGCACATACCACACCACAAGTACCACTTTGTCATTAGTTTTAGCACTTAACAGATTTAAAGACTGCGTTCACCATTTGCACCATATTACACCTGTATTTAGGGATTAACATGGTGCAGATGCCCACCATCTTATCTCATGATAGTGGGCAGGGGTTATTCCCCGTAACTGCTGTCACATTTAAAAATTGGTACTGCTAAACAGGGCTCTGCCCACACAGCCGTGTCATTCATCATTCATTCACAGGGATCTGTGAATGGATAATAGTTTTGAATACGGTATATACAGTAGAGTAAGCACACTACATAGCCAAACTACTTTAGCAATAAGTTTGTATTGGACATACATACAATTGTACAACAGGTACAGATTACCAAGTATGTCATCTAACATCAAGCATAATACTACCAAGATATTCACTCCAGACCCTTGTAAAAAGGGAGAAGAGGAAGAAAAACCAAACTACTGTTTTAGGGATGTAAAAACCCCCTTTCTCAAGAACCTCCTACCTCATAATAGGGTGGCACAGTGGTGTAGTGGTTAGCACTTTCACCTAGCAGCAAGAGGGTTGCTGGATCGAATCCCAACCATGACACTACCTGCCTGGAGTTTGCATGTTCTCCCTGTGCCTGTGTGGGTTTGGGTACTCCGGTTTCCTCCCATGCTCCAAAGACATGCTGGTAGGTTAATTGGATCCTCTATAAAAAAAAAAAAAAATTGGCCCTACTGTGTATGTATGCGAGTTAGGGACCTTAGATTGTAAGCTCCTTGAGGGCAGGGACTGATGTGAATGTACAATGTATATGCAAAGCGCTGCGTAAATTGACAGCGCTATATAAGTATCTGAAATAAATAAATAAATAATACACAAAAGGTGTAGTTAATGGTGGTGTCCAGCCCTTTATTGATAATTATCTGTGAATAAATATACCTTAAAGTGGAGTTCTATACAAAAGTGGAAGTTCTGCTTTAAGGACTCCTCACCCCCTTACATGCCACATTTGGCATTTACCTACCTAGTTTTGACAGGTACTCAGCTACTACTTCTGCTCGGAGCAGAAGTTTCCCTCTCCCTGCAATCTGCTGGGACACATCACAGGTCCCAGAAGATTACCCAGCCATTGAGGAGGCGCAGCACGACTGACGCATGCGCAGTGTACTCCCGGCTGTGAAGCTGTCACATTAGGGTGCCCACACTTGTGATTCCGGCGCTGGGGAGAGGCAGGGGAGAGAACCAAGGGTTTGGGCGGCCTCATTGCTGGATCATGGGATGGGTGAATATGTGTATATTCAAAGTCAGCAGCTACACTTTTTGTAGCTGCTGACTTTTAATAAACACAAAAATGTCTGCAACTCCACTGCAGCAGATGGACCTGTAGTTCTCAATGGACTACGATATAGATAGTTTCCTGTTCCACTGAATCTTTCTTTGGCTCTCCAGCTAACAGCCTGTACAGAGGTACAGGCAGAGAGCTGGAGGAAGAGTTTGCAGCAGCCTGACATTGCACCCACCATCCACTGCTCGCAGGTGAAATGTTTTGCAGGTTCCTGTAAAAAAAAAAAAAAAAAATGGGAGCGTGCACCTAGCCTTCAAAGAGAGAAATGTTTTGCAGGTTCCTGTAAAAAAAAATGGGAGGGTGAACCTAGCCTCCAAAGAGACCCTATCACCAACGTAAATGTTTACATGTAACAGCACAGAAAAATGCATATTTGCAACCGTTTTCTTTTTCATAAATCATTTTTATTGACTTTCAATATGCCTTTAGGCTCCACTCACACTTTGCTGCAGATCTAATTTGTGTATTCTGGCGGGGGATCCCCGCTATCAGAATGCAATACTGCAACAGGGGAGATCCCTGCGCCAAGATCACTTATGTGGATGCAGGGATCTGCCTTTGTTTTTGCTGGTTCAACGAAAAAAAAAGCTGTGCGTGTATACCCTACTCATTATACAATACAAAGATGACAGCTGGCACGGGATTGGGTGGCCCACCCTACTTACTTTCAGATTTTTTATTTTTTTTAAGGTTAAGGATGATAATGTTGCATAGGGTTCTTTATCACCATGTCAATGTACGGCATATGTCTTGTATTAAAAAACCCAATACAGAGCAACACTGATGCATAAAAGAGATAAATAACCAAAAAGAATGCAGACATATGGAATGAATATAATTATCTAAATTGTGTTCCAAGATCTCCAAAAATAATTAACCCTAAGGAGCGATCTTCATAAGAAACTCGGTTGGAAAGGGGTTTCCGAGTCATATTTCAAATGTTTAATTTTATCTGGTTGCTTTTATCTCAGACCAAGTCTTACAGGAACTGCATCTATTATTTATTTACATTCTGGAAGGTGACCAGATTTGCTCAGAAGTGTGAGTCCAAAAATACAAGGATCCAGGCATGTTTCTTTCCTGGTTCTACCCAAGCCAAGTTGTGAGTCCAAAGTTCACACTTAGAACTCCAGGCAAATCTATAAAAATGTCCTTAACCTCACTTATCCTCTTACAACTCATCAAATCATTTTCATTCAGTATTAGGATTCCTTAAAATTTGTTTTATTTGGGGTTGTCACATACAAAGTGAAAGCTGAAATTGGGCATGTGGTGAGAGCACCTGCTAAATGAATTTTAGATGACAGATCCTTAAAGTGGTTGCAAACAATCACCTTGTAAAACAACCCATTCAGATAAAAATAGAATATAAATTAGGCAAAACATTTCTTTATAGATAAAAAAAAAAACAAAAACTTTATAAATACCTTTTTCCCTTTTTTTTTTTAAGTGATCACATTCCCTCTATTCTCAGCTGCATAAGAGCTGGGGGAGGAGAAGCAGCAGCCTTTCCCCTAAGCCACATTAGTAAAATAGAAAAAAAAAGGTTCCAATGCAGTTCTTACCCTTTGCATACTCCAGCACTGCCCTCCATTTAGTCTTAAGCCTCGTACACACGCAACGATTATCGGCCGACCAATCGTCCGACTTTTGTCCAGAGTTGTGTTTTGTTGGTTGGAATGTGCCTAGACTGCACACGAATTTTCTCGGCCAACAAAAATCTACGTCAGAAGTGATGTCATGTGCTGGTTTACTTTCCGTGTGTTTTTTTCTTCTCTGAGCATGCCCAGTCTTGCTCATCAGATTTTTGTCTGCCGAAATCTGTACTGACTGACGGAAAATCGGCCGTTGCGTTGACGGCCAAAAAAAATTTTATAGCCTGCACATCAGATTTTATTCGGCTGAAAAGTCAGAGTCGGTTGTCGAAAGCATCATACTAACAAGCCGAAAATCGGCCGATCGGACGTTGGCCGAAAATTCCCGGCCAATAATCGATGCGTGTGTATGAGGCATTAGGTTTTACAGCACTGGTCTTCTGGGTTGATCGACACCCAGCTTTATTCAACCCACTTCTGGCTGTCTATAACAACCCTCTACATCTGAAGCATGAGTGCCAGTCTATGTAATCTAAAGTTGGCCATAGATTAATAAACGTTTTTCATTTAGTTGTTAGTGGGGCCAAATCGATGTTCGTTTTCATCCACAGTGATGAGAAAGTTTGAAAGGAGCAGTATGGAAAATTCTTCAGGAATTAATACATTTCTCACAGTGAATGTGGATTTTGTTTTTGAAACTCCATTCCCTTCAAAACTGACTTTTACCCCTTCCTGCCCAGCCCTGGCGTCCCCTCAAAGTGGAAATTCACTCTCCCAATCAGCATTGATTATTTTTATTCCTCATGCTGTTAGCATTAATAAATAGATAGGAAATTATATCATATTTACTTGTTTTAAACTTTTTGTTTTTTTTACATTTCTTTAGTTACTTCCTGGTTTCTTGCCTAGGCAAATTATGTCATACCTCCCAGGAGTCTTCAGAAGGGGAGGAAGGGTTTCCTCAGCTAAGCACACTCTCCTGCATGCATGCTTGAGCTAAGGGCATATGGATTCCAGGAAGTAAATGCTACATGAATAATTTGCCAGTACTGAAAGCATTTGTTACGTCGAAAAAAAAAAAAAAGAGAAAAAAGGATCCGGTTTCTTTAAAGCGTGTTATACAGCACAGTGGTTGTGCTGTGTAATTTGGCCCCTTCTATCACCTGAAATACCTGGCTGATCCTGCCTGGTGCTGCCCTCCCCCGTGAAAAACAGACCACGGTTAATCAAGACTGCTGAGCCCTGACACGTAGTCAGTTTACGTGATTCTGTCATCCGCAGCTCTTCTATCTGCTCTCCTGTGTCCTCCTCTGTCTTTCTACCCCCTCCCCTCTCTGCCTGTCAGCTCTGTGTGTGAGCCATCCCTCCTCTACCCTTCTAGCACCTTTCTAAGCAGTGCAAACACTACTGCTCACAATCACTGCCAGACCCTCTGCTAGGATAACCTGTAGTATATACTGTATGCCTGTTTGTAAAACTCATCTTCTAAATACCTTATTTCTTCTCCCTGATCAGCGGTCATGTGACCAACTGTCGCTCTCTCTTCCTCCGATGTATGCACTAAAGAGGGAGGTCACGTGACCGCCCCTCGCTCTCTTCCTCCGATGTATGTACTACAAAGGGAGGTCACGTGACCGCCTGTCACTCTCTCTTCCTCCGATGTATGTACTACAGAGGGAGGTCCTGTGACCAACTGTCACTCTCTCTTCCTCCGATGTATGTACTACAGAAGGAGGTCACATGACCACCTGTCACTCTCTCTTCCTCCGATGTATGTACTCCGGAGGGAGGTCATGTGACCACCTGTCGCTCTCTCTTCCTCCGATGTATGTACTACAGGGGGAGGTCACGTAACCGCCTGGCAAGCATCAGAGGGAGATCTCGGCCCCTCCCTCCGAAGTACATACATCGGAGGAAGAGAGCGTTGGGCGGTCAAAATAAGGTAGAAGAAATAAGGTATTTAGAAGATGAATTTTACAAAATGACATACAGTATATACTACAGGTTATCCTAGCAGAGGGGCTGGAACCTCTTTAAAATGGCCACAACCAGAAATGCTAGGAGGTTGTTTTTCAAAGTGATTTTCCAACAAAATACAGTGTAGAGACATGGATGGATGGGGAAGATTGCGTTGCATATTAAAAATGAGTGCTCAGGTGCAGTGAAGATCCATCGCCCATTGAAGCATTTGTGCAATGTGTGAGCATTCTTTAAGCGCCACACACACATTTGTAAAGTTGATGGCAAGAGGTTTAAAATAAACATTTTTTTTTTTAAGTACTATTGAACGACATTCGTAAGGCCATCAAATGTAATGTTAAGAATTGTATTAAAAAATCTACTAGTGTATGGCAAGCTTAAGAGAGGTCATTTTGTAGGGCTCTGGCAGTGCTCATCTTGTTTCCCCTTGCACAAAGGAGCAGATACCGGTCTTGCTGATGGGTTAAGGACCTTCTATGGCCCTGTCCAGCTCTCCTAGAGTAACTGCCTGTCTCCTGGAATCTCCTCCATGCTCTTGAGACTGTGCTGGGAGACACAGCAAACCTTCTGGCAATGGCCTGTGCAACCTCTATAGGTTCCAGTTATCACCTCACGCTACCAGCAGTGACACTGACCCTAGCAAGATGCAAAACTAGTGAAAAACAGTCAGAAAAGATTATTAGGGAAAAAAATGTCAGTGGCCTCCACCTGTAAAACCGTTCCTGTTTTGGAGGTTGTCTCATTGTTGTCCATCTAGTGCACCTGTTGTGAATTTCATTAGCACCAAAGCAGCTGAAACTGATTAACAACCCCCTCTGCTACGTAACTGACCAGATCAATATCCCAGGAGTTTACTTGACTTAATGCTATACTCCGATTAAAAAGCATTCCTTTAATTTTTCTGAGCAGTATATAGCGGGAGCCAGGCTCTGGCAGGGTACACGCGCTCACCCTGAAGCCAATGGAGGAAATCACGTACAGGTACGTGATTTTGCGTTTAAGGGCCCATCTGCCGCAGTAAACGTATGTGAGGCGTTCCTTAAGCTCAAAATCACGTACCTGTACGTGATTTCCTCCATTGGCTCTGGGGCCCAGCTCCCACTATGATTGGACAAAGCGGGAGCCAATCTGCGGGTCTGGCAGACACAATGTCTTCCGGGAACCTGTCGATCGTTCAGATAGAGGCCGAACCGCAGTTAATGTATATTGTACTGTGTGTCTCAGTGTGTGTATATATGCATCGTGTCTGCTGGGAACCTGTCGATTAACAAGGCAGACCACCGTTCTGCCAGAAAGGAAAATTGAGATCTTGTGTTTCTGCTAAGCATCTCTGTACATTCCAAGGATTATAACAACCTTCGTTGCAGATTCCTACCTTTTGTTATTCTAAAGAAATCACTGTTTGTTCCTCTATGCTAAGTGGGTCTAATGAGAGTGGTTTCATAATTATCAGTCAGCTGTGCAGCTGCAGAGTACTAATGAGTAAATCTGCTGGGCCTGTATCCCTTTAGACATGTTCCTATTGGGAGTATCTCACCAAGAATGACATTTTTGTTGCAGGGGATGCCAGAAATCTGACTTGTATCTTAGTGCAGACTTCTGGGAAAATCAGTGAGCCAATCACACAAGCAGGAAATTATGTTTCTGGGGTGTGGTCAGTGTACATTCTGTGTACAGAACAGCTCCAGGTGGCCATATTGCATTGCATTTTCAGAAAATTACAGTGGATGCAGATGGAAAAGGAAAGGTAATTTTTAATAACATTCAATCACAATATGACTTGTGTCGCAATTGTATGTGCTAGATTATTTAGCTTTATTTATTTCGATATTTTTCTCTGTTTGCTATTTTTCCCCCCCACGAAAGTGGAGTTACCCTTTAAAGAAGTCTAACCCAATGGGGTAATCCTATACCCTGGGGGTAACTGCAAGCTGTACTTTTCTGTGCATTTCAAATTTAGTATCAGCATCATAACTGTTGTGTCACAATTTTCAGGGACAGTCCCATGATTTGTCTCCAAAACTTTTATACCTGGTATTTCGCCACAAAATCCTTCTTTTAAACTGGATGTTAGAAACATTTCCTCTCTCTATTAACTGTTGATAATTATTGAACAGTATCATTTTAAATAGAGATATATTCCAGCTCAATAAATACATCAGAGAGAATGTTCTGCATGACATCAATTCAGGAACGTAGTGCAGTGCAGAAAGAACAGCATGTGATCAGGAACAGAAAATGCAATTTAAACCCCCACCTGCTGGTAGGCTGACTGTGTGGTAAGCCCTCCCTGCTGAGCTGTGTGTGGCTGACATATCTGTTTTTGAAACTTAATTCACAATGACAATCTGAGCAAGAGCTTAGTCAACCAATGTTCCAGAAAGCTCTTTACGGATACTCTCTGATTTGCTTATTATTCAGCGGGCATAAGAAATTTCCAAAGTCAAGTGTATATCTTGCTAAATTTGGGCAGATGTTAAAGCAGAACGGCAGCCAAAAATAGTAAGATAAAGATAAGAATAGCACACTGAAAGATAAAAACCAAACCAACATTTGTTACAGCGATCACCTTCAATCCAAAAAATTCCCCTGCAGCACTTTTTTCTGCCACTAGATGTCCTCAGTCTGATGGCTAGCATCATTCAACCCACTTCCCCTGAGCTCAGGTCATCCTGGACCCACCCCCTGCCTGTGACTGGCCAGTGAAATGAGAATCAGCACAGCGATGAGTCCATCTCTATGTCATTCTGCTCTTTCTTCCTATCAGCAGGTTTAAACAGTTTGTAAATTAAATTTTTTAAATAAATAAAATAATAAAAATATTATACTTACCTGGTTTTGCGCAGAGTGGCCCTGGACCTCCTCTTCTGGGGTCCCTGGCCGGTGATCATGGGTTTTTCTCTTCATTGTCTGTCCCCATAACAAGCCGCTTGCTATGGGGTCAGATGTGCATCCTTGCTCCTGAGTCAGGCTTTGTGTGCCCATAGACACACACAGCGCAGCTCAGCCCCACCCCCTGCTCTCTGCTTACTAGATATTACTGACAACATTAGGAGCCAATGGCCCCTGCTGCTTTCAGCAAAGCCAGTGAAACCTCGAAGAGAGAGAGAGAGGAGACCTGCAGGTGCTGGATCAATACAGGAGTCAGGTAAGTGTTAGGGAGGGGGAAGGGACACATTGGAAGGTTTTTCTTTTCACCTTAATACAGAGAATGCATTAGGTTAAAGAAAAAACTTTAGACTTTATAGTTACTTTAATGTCAGCACATTACTGGTTGGCTCATTGTATTGCTTCTTCCTTTCACACTCTAGCCCCGCTGCACAGGGACTGCAAGAGACTAATACCAGGTCTAATTCAGGTACTTACCCTGCTTGCATTTCAAAAAATACATTTAATGATCTGTTAATAAATACAGTGCTGCATTCATCTCTGTTTTTTATCTCTTCTTATGTGTCTTTTAGTTCAGCTTTTAAAAAACTCCTAGCTTAGTAGCCTAGTCTGAGAGTCTCTTTTAAAGGAAGACTCCACTCGTATTAAAGTGTTACTAAACCCAGGACCCTGAATTCTCTATATCTGGTCTCTCACAGTACATAGAACATGGAAATGCAAATATTTTAGTAAATATAAACTGCTAAATACCTTTTTTCATCAGCAGCTAGAGCTCTTCTGACATCTATCAGTGTCTAGTTAAAGCTTGTAGGAGTTTTCATTATCCAACAATTGTCCTATGAGAATGCAAGACCCCTGACCCTCTGTCCGGTCAGTGCTGATTGGCCCTGTGCTAATCACATGCACTCTCCCAAGGAAAAAAAAAAAAAAACCCTAGCAATACACACCAAACTGAGCATGTGCAGCCTGACTCCTTGCTCTATAAATATCAGGATATTTTTTGGAGTCAGTGGAAGAAGGAGATGATCAGAGAGGACAGGATCAAACACTGATTTTACTGTTGTGGGTTTAGTAACACTTTAAAGGACCAATAACAAACAATTTTGTAAATACATTTTTTTGAAGATTACACTTTAAACCACTTCTGGACCGGAAGATTTTCCCCCTTAATGACCAGGCCATTTTTTGCGATTCTGCACTGCGTTATTTTAACTGACAATTGCACGGTCGTGCGACGCTGTACCCAAATAAAATTGATGTTCGTTTTTTTCTCACAAATAGAGCTTTCATTTGGTGGTCTTTGATTACCCCTGTGATTTTTATTTTTTCGTGCTATAAACAAAAAAAGAGCGACAATTCTGAAAAAAACAAAAAAACAAAATGTTTCACTTTCTGCTATATAACATTCCCAATAAAGAAAAAGTTAAAAATCATTTTTTTTTTTTTTTTATAATTCTAGGCCAATTTGTATTCTGCTACATATTTTTGGTAAAAAAAAACCCCGATAAGTGTATTTTGATTGGTTTGCGCAAAAAGTTCGCGTCTAAAAACTAGGGGGAAAAATTTACATAATTTTTATTTTTTTTACTAGTAATAACGGCGATCAGCAATTAGTGGGACTGCGACATTACGGTGGACAGATCGGACATCTGACATTTTTGGGGGGACCAGTGACATAATCAGTGCTAAAATATGCACTGTTACTGTACTAATGACACTGGTAGGGAATGGGGTTAACACTAGGGGCGATCAAAGGGTTAAATGTATGCCTAGGGGGTGTTTTGTAATGGCGGGGGGGGGGTAGGCTTATGGAATTAACACAGGGATCTTTGTTGATTGCTGACAGAACAACGGACTGCTGTGTTTAGAACAGCAGACTGCCGTTCTGCCTTCATGGGAAGCGATCGCGGGAGCCCGGCAGCACTCGTGGCCACTGGCCATGCAGATCAGCTTCCCTGCTGGCGAATGGGGGCACGCGCCCCCACGATCACTCCCGTGAAGCGACTCACAGGTACGTTGTTTCGTGGGAACCTGCCGCCGAATATCTGGCTGTCGACAAGTGGTTAATTTTAAGCATGCTACACCTGTTACCATCTCATTTGTATCTTACTGGCAACCACGCAGAGTAGGGTCATGCCTAAACAATCCATTAAATCTAAATAAAGTAGATATGCATTACATAGCAGTTGTTGCAAATCCCTGTGCAGCAAGGCTGGAGAAGAGAGGAAGAAGCAGTGCCAGGAGCCAATCAGTTCATGAACTGACAAGAAGCATGCTGGTAGTGGGACATCTGGACTGATTCCGCCATGATTGCTGCCTAGGATGCATATTATGTTCTGTTGACCTCTTGCTTCGTATTTCAAGGTGTGATACTGGTAGCATGGTTTGATTTACTGTCCTTTGTTGAATCCCCCCCCCATTCCTATTCCCCCTTCTATTAAAATACTTTAAGATCTTAGTTTTATCATGGATGGGACTACTATTTTGTATATTTACCCTGCTTCAAGTTGGTGCTCTGAGCAAGGTTAGCGCCGGTTGGGGGTTGTGTTTTTGGTTTTGTACCAATCCTGTATTTATGGCAATGTGTTTTTTTATTTTGCATTTTTTATGAGCGAGAGAATGGCCAGACGGCTCTGTTTTGTATATTTCTATTCCTAAGATGAATAAATAGATGTTTAAAAAAAAAGAAGCTGGATGCTGATAGGAAGAGAGCAAAGTGAGAATAAGATAAGCTTATCGCTGTGCTGCTTCTCCTTTTACTGTCCAGTCACAGTTTGGGATAGGTCCAAGATGACCTTGGCTCAAAGTAAGTGGGTTGAACAGTGCTGACCATCACAGTGAGGACATCTAGTAGCAGAAAAAAGTACTGCAGGAATAATATCTGCATTGAAACTGAATGTTGCAGCAAATGCTGGTTTTCGTTTTCATTTTTATTTTTTTCTTGTCATGTTTTGCTTTAAGGAGGGTACTGAAATTTCCTGTCTTGGTATCTTTAGAAGAAAATCAGGCAGGAATTTGCAATGAGGTTTAACCAAATCCTTAAAATGTATATAATTAGGACGGAGAGGATTTTTCCCAACAAAAGTTCCACTTTGATTGAAAAAAGTAAAATAGTTCAGGTCCTGCCTTGAACCCCCATTACTTACTTCATTGTCATGAGGAGGCAACTGATGCAAAAGCTGTTTGATTCTTGATTTCTCCCCAGGGCTGTTCACATAAGGGACTTTATCGTCAGGCAAGCAGCTGTAGTACTGGTGGACCTGTGGACACAAATGCAAACTTCATCACATTTACTGCACACACAAACCATTGCTGGTAAAACAATTTTGACCAAGATGAGGTCATAGTGTCACGCGAAACTGAAAAACAAAGTTGTAAACGACAAAACGCACCATAAAATAAAGCAGATTTCCTCGATTTTCCTTTGTCATCAGCAACTAAACAGACAATCCTGCAGAAATTAGAGTTATTGCCTGAACGAGACACAAAACCCTGCGCAGAAAATGGCTGCGTTCCATCAGACACATGCAAAAGACATCACAAAAAACCTTCAGAGGCCATTAAGGTGTCCTTTCTATCTTCTGCAAGTCCATTGCCAAAAAACAGTAGTAAAACATTTAGAATTTTAAAATATCCTGTTATTTTAGTCTATTATGTGATGCCTGTCTCTAAAGCCGTATGTTTTATACATTTAGTTTAACTTAAAAAAAAAAAAAAATTAAAGATTTAACAGCTTGTAAAATAACTGAAGAATAAGATCTACTACCGAGTCTCTAATGTATTGGTGGTGTGAATATTTAATATATTTACAGCGAGAGACACCTTTATCTTTGGACATTAGTGATACCTAAGTGTCATAAATAAGGATACGTGTAAAGGGAAACTGGTGTGTTATCAGCCAGAGCACATCTTTAATTATTTTTTTATATTTGCTAGGAAGTATATTTTGACATGATTTTTATTAGCTTGTAGCATATGTAAATTTGTATATTAAATATGTTTTTTCATATCAAGATTTGTAAATGCTCTTTCTGGTAGCCACCTCTATATAAGATGCAATAAATATAAAACAAATGCAGCAAATATAGAGCAGATCACCCGTAGTAACATAAAATATATCTCTTAGCTTAAAGGGGTCTATATGTCAGCCATAAACTTACGACCATCCACCTATCATACGTACCTTGAGAACGTCAGTTTTGACGAAACATACGCCGGTCGCGGCGTGCTGACGTCACCTGTGCGAGGCGTGAGGGCGGGTGTTTGAAGCTGACCGGCCGGCGGCTTCGATCCAGCGCTTACTTATTGCATTTTTGTAAGTGTAATCTTTATTTTATGGCATTAAACGTTAAATGGTTTTACACTATGGAGCATTTTGTTTTTTGCTTATGACCATTGATATTGAATGCGGGCTGCCCTCGGATTTTTCCTCTGATCGGGATCAGTCTTGTCTGGGAGTCTGAGGAACACAGTGTATGTCCTGGTTGATTCTTTGGCATCATAAAACTATAATTTCTGGTAAGCAGTGTATATGTCGGTGGTGGATACAGTCACGGATTTAATCCGCTTGTTTGACAGCGTTCACCTGGGTCTTGTCTACTATCACTTTTTTATTCATTCTTTCTGGTAAGCAGAATATGATGTTGGTGGTGGTCTCCTATTATATCTAGCACTCATCTAATCACACTCACTCAAGGGGTATATATCCTGTGTGTGCCTTAGTCAATACAGTATCACGCTATGTTATGTATATTTTCTTATATATACACGTGAGTGACGCCTGTTGAGCTTTTCGCATCGTCTGTGGCCCGGAATCGTTTGATTGAGAGCCTATCTGGGATCTTGCAGCTGGTCTTGAGAGCATCTTCTTATACCAGGCTTATTTACTTACTGTTTCTGGTAAGCAGTATATATCTCACAATATTTTTTCTGAGGAATCATTGGACATTTCTTTGGACTTCACATTATTGCACATAATCTTTCTACGGTTTATGGGACTTTATGAGGATCATATACATATATCATTTATGTTTCTCACTTAGCGCAGCTTCTTTATTCTTTAAATGTGTATATTAAATATGTTTTTTTCATATCAAGATTTGTAAATGCTCTTTCTGGTAGCCACCTCTATATAAGATGAAATAAATATAAAACAAATGCATAAAATATAGAGAAGATCACCCGTAGTAACATAAAATATATCTCTTATCTTAAAGGGGTCTATATGTCAGCCATAACCTTACGACCATCCACCTATCATTGAGTATGTCAAGCCAAAACATTACCTTTTGCCTCCAAACAGCCCTGACCCATAGAGGACTGGATGCCACTAGACCTCTGAAGGTATGCTGTGGTATCTGGCGCCAAGCTGTCAGTAACAAGTCCTGCAAATTGTGAGGTGGGTTCTTAATGAATCTGACTTGTTTTTCCAGCACATCCCAAAGATGCTGGATTGGATTGAGATCTGGAGAAATTGTAGGGAATTGGCGAACACCTCAAACTTGTTGTTTCTACAACCATTCTTGAACCATTTTTGCAGCGTGGCAGGGTGCATTATCTTGCTGAAAGAGGCCACTGCCATCAGGGAATATTTTCATGAAGGGGTGTATGTAGCCAGAAACAATGTTTAGGTAGGTGGTATGTGTCAAGTAACATTGAAATAAATGGCAGGACCCAAGGTTTCCAAGCAGAATATTGGCCAAAGCATCAGGCTGCCTCCATCGGTTTGCATTCTTTCCATACTGCATCCTGGTGCCATCTCTTCCCCCAGTAAACAACCCACACTCATCGGACCATCCACATGATGTGAAAGAAAATGTGATTCATCAGACCAGGCCACCTTCAAATACCTGTTAATCATGCCAGAAAATCAAATCTAAAGCAGTGTTATCAGTCCTGCCCAGTCCACCTATATGAAGTACAGAATGCCTCCCCTTTATGATATGGAGACGAGGAGAGAGGGAGATATTCTGCTTCTCCATATATGCAATACAGTGAGTAAGCCATGTTACTGGCAAGATCACCAGGTAAAATAAAGGAAAATAAGCCTGAGAAAATACAAATCATCCAGCCACATGTAAGGACTGATAAGCTGCAATAGAATACATTTTTGGATTTAGATTTCCTTATTATTTACTTATTTTGTAACTAGGGGTGATCTCTTCATCTACTACCCTTAGAGGTACCCTGTTTTCTGACATTTTTGTTTATATTTGTATTGCATGCTACAAAAAAGCAACGAGGAGCTGGAAGTCATGCTCAAACATCTACCCCCCTGGTGCCCAACCCGCGGCCCGAGCATGCCCACACCCTCTCACCCTCATTTCCTCTATTAGGTCTTCAGTTTCTGACAGCCCTCTCATTATGAGCATTATGTGTGGCCCTTTGTTGATGTAAGGGGCCGCATTTGAGGCCCCCTTTAGTTCATAAGTTGACAATAACTAGTCTATCCTCTCATGGTTACATTTTCGGATCTGCATAGTTCATAGTGTGCTTGTTAGTGCAGTTGGGGCTCTTGTACTTGAAAGCTAAAACTTCCCTTTTCCCCATGCATTGGACTGCATTCAGGCTGTTTTTCCCAGATCAGTGCAAAGATTCTGAAGAAGACGCGTTCCTATTTGGGTGATCTACACTGCCCTTGCAATACAGAAGAGCTGCTGTTCATCGGGTTCAGTAAATGGTATAAGCAGTGGGTGGGGAGCTCCAGCTGCCGGCTAAGTTGCAGGCGGGGATCAAATAGCCTCTTGAACATCTGTCAACAGGAGTCCATACCATTTTAGAGCAATTGTTGTTTTCACTGACACACAGGGTGGTTATAGGTGTGTAGGTGTCTCCCTAAGAATAATGATGATAGGTTTACAGAGAGCCAGCAGATCAGTCGTGCAAATTAAGTACTTGGATCCTTTCCTCTTTGCCGAGGGACCAGTCCAGCAAGGCAACAATCTCCTTATTCTGTCAGAGGTACTCCTCATCACCACCTATTAAGTCTAATTGTCCCAGGTGATGGTTGAAGTCCATAGCATTGCTTGCTTTTATCCACAAGGACCACCCATAGATTTGTGCTGGGAGACATGATTGTTGAAGCACAGTCAACACAAGGTGTGGTGCTACCAAGGAGGAGTAAGAGCCCTCATATAGCAATTAGCAAAGCTCCTTTTAAAACATTGACCTATATCAAGACATTAGGAGTTAAGTATGTTGATAATTTCCTGACCAGCACCCAATGGTTATATCACGTGTGGCATACACACATTGTTGTTAAACAAGCCTTTAAATGTTCTAGGAATACACAAAAAAATTAATAAAGTCATCTCTGAATGTGAATTTTTTCAGCTTAAAGAATATGTCATCACCTGCCCTTGCAACATCTGTTAGTATTTTATCTTGGCAATAAATATGTTGTCTGTGCCTCCGCCCACACTGCAATTCCTGAGAGCTTTCTGCTACGTTGATTAGGAGATGAAATCTTCTCAGAGACTTATTTCTCTGCGATGAAACTATTAAATGGTAACTATCACTTTTGATGCTTTTTTGTGCACCTGCACTATCAACTGCCGATATTTTAAGAAGTTAAAAAAAAAAAAAATGAAGGTCATGACACGAAAATCTTCTTTTTTTTTTTTAAACAAAGTAGTGTGTTGCCACACTGTGGACAGAAAACATGGCATCTGAAAAAATACAAACAAAAGAGGGTGCATTGGCCTAGTGCATTATCCTATTGATACTTTAGTTACAAATCGATAAATTACATACAAACTATGCGGGTTCAAAGCATATCAAGCCAATAGCTTGTGGTACAATGGTTCATCAGATCTGGAATGTTCAAGTGCCAGTCAGATGCCAGAAGTTATTCAAGTCGGCTTATGTCATTTGGTTCTAAGGAAGAGGGTTGACCCTAGAAACGCGTAAGCCGATTTGGATCCTGGACGGCATCTCTCTGGCATTGGCACACTCCTGGTTTGACAAACCATCTAACCATTGTGCCACAAGCTATTGGCTTGATATGTTGTGAACCTGCATGCTTTGTATGTATTTTATCAATTTGTAATAAAGTATCCTTTGGATAATAGTGCCCTGTTTTGTTTGTATTTTTTCAGTTGCTGTTTGGGCTACCCAAGTCATCAGAGGGCAGCAAGGTCCAATTCATCCCTGGTTGGTGCCTCAAAGAGAGCACGTAAGGTGCCTATTCTTTGTGCTTGTAAGAAAACATGGCATACCAGAACTCCCCTTGGTGAAAATATGGGTAGTGGAATGCAAACAATGCAAACAACAGCTGACCCTAAGCATTACATGGTGGTTTGATGTGCAGACATGTTAGCTGAAAGATCTTTTTTTTTAAATAAAGATCTTGTTATAAATAGAAGAAACATTAGTCAGAGAACACTGGCTGTAGCCCAATCCTAAGTTAAACAATGGTGGGCAGCCAAAAATATCCAACATGACATGTGTTCCCCCCAAGAATGACCAACCATGCATTCTCTTGAGAATTACCATTTTTTAATCCTGCAAGGATGGCTAATCTCTAGTTTCCTTAAGAATGATCAATCACTAATTCCTCTGACAAATCAATAGTTCTTCCAAGGATGGCTAATGACTGGTTCCCCCAAGAAAGACCAATAGCTGATTCCCTTAAGAATGATTAATAATTGGTTCCCCTGAGAATGGCCAATTACTAGACCCTTTTGAAAATGGTTGGCCAATATTGTTTTCGGTCACCATAGATTTGAGAAATATTGTCCACCCAACAATTCTATGATTGTCTTTGTTTGAGGGCTTATCAACTTTTCACAGAAACTAGGCAAAGCCAAAGAAAAAATATTATTTTATAGATGGAAATGTAAAAAACGACCTAAATGTCCCTTTTTATTCATCTAAATCTCTGGGGGGGTTGATTTACTAAAACTAAAAATTGCAAAATCTGGTGCAGCTCTACATAGAAACCAATCAGCTTCCAGTTTTATTTGTCAATGCCTAATTGAAGAAGCTGAAGTTAGAAGCTGATTGGTTACCATGCACAACTGCACTGGATTTTGCACTCTCCAGTTTTAGTAAATCAGCCCCTCTACATCACTGTCTGCATGATGTGAACACTTCCTATTTGCTGTCCAGTGGAGGGTTCTCTCAGGACCCAAAAGAGAGTCCACAGAATGCCGTCAATGCGACATGATTGGCTAGCGTGGGTTTCCCCATGACTAAGTTCCGGGGTGCAGAGCGAAACGCGTTGGGGGCGATGCCAGGCTGCAGTCCAGGCTGAGGTTGCCACTTTCACACTGATTTCTGGGACCGCATGGATGTGCAGCTACAGGGATCCTTTTCTTCTGTACAAGCCATAGCAGGAGCGGGTGCTCAAAGATCCATATACACCCGACTTCAACAGAGCCTGAGCGGCACGCTAAGTCTGCATTGGTTCGCATTGGGCAAACCTGTAATGCTGGACTGACTACCATTCAGTTTGAAAACAGTGCTGGCAAGGGACATAGATGGTGGACTTAGGTGACTCCTTATCGATGCTGGCTGAATTATAATATAATATTATAATTATAATTCTCAGTTTTCTTCATGGTGGATGAGCACTAAGCACAGATCACATTGCTGTTTTTAGCCACAGTGCATGAGACAAACAAACACTCCACGTATTAACACAAAAATGTGTTTTTATTCATAGGTGTCTGCAATATTTAATGTGAGAAGCAGCTCCTATTCTAAGTGAAAAATATTGTCTCACATTGAATCAGAGAGCAAATTAATAAATGAAGAAGCGAGGAAGTTGGGATTTAGCAGCTCTATTAATAAAACATATAAGCTGTACTAAGATACTTCAAGCACAATTTAGGGCTTTAGGTTATTTTCTTTTATATTATTTTAGGCAAGATGATATGAGCTGTAAAAAAAAAACAGGTTGAAGTGTAGGGAAAGATGGATAGGCGCTGAAGCAGCCAGTATGAATGTCGCAGTGTTTTTAAATGCAAGTAAGGCAATGACACACATATTGCTATCATCTGTCTCAGCTATTAAAGGATACATCATATCCACAAATTTAGAGGTCCATAAATGCTCAGGGCTTGTTTACACCATAGTGCACGTCATAACGCATATTAAAATGTTTTTACTGACTTGTAATATTCCGTTGAACTTGCTAGTGAACTTGACTTCTTCAGGAAGAGTCAATTCCCTAGCCCCTCCCTCCTTGCAAATTATGGCCCACTTAATTTCTTGGAGTGTTTATTGACTATCTGTGCTGGCCTAGCTCCTCTGCTCTTCCTTTCACCCCCGTACATAACCTTTTATGTAGCTGCCTAAGGAAAAGTGAAGAGGAATACTATAGAGCAGGCATCACTAAATTGCAGACCGTGGCCAAATGCAGACCACGTCACTATCCCATTCGGACCACCGCAGTACCGCCATTTAGCAGCCTTTTCTTCCCCCTGCCATCATTCAGCAATCCTCACAGAGCCGACAGCGGGAGGTGGGACAGTTTTGGATGGAGGGCGGAGCTGCCTGAGGTTAACAAGCAGGTTAATGGTTGCTAGGATGAAGGGCCGTCCTAGCAACCAATCAGGATTTTGTAATACCTGCCCTCCATCCAGACATGCTGTGCCTCCCTCCCATCTTCGGTCTGTGTAAGGCAAGACAGTGAGGGAGGGGGCAAAGTTACAGGTATGAAAAGTTGAATAGGAGCTGAGGAATGTGTGTGCTGAGGTCAGTAATATGGGGGGGGGGGGGGGCTGAGGACATTAAATTGCAGTTGCTGTGGACTGTGATGTGGTGGGCTGAGGACATCAAAGTGAGGGGGTTGAGGACTGTGATGTGGGAGGACTGATGACTGTAATGTGGAGGGAGCTGTGGACATTAAAGTGGGGGTTGGGAACTGTGATGTGGGAGTACTGATGATTGTAATGTGGAGGGAGCTGTGGACATTAAAGTGGGGGAGTGAGGACTGTAAAGGGTGGGGGGGGGGGTGGGCTGAGGACATTAAATTGGGGGAAGCTGAGGACTGTGATGTGGGGGGGGGCTGAGAAATGTAATGTAGGGGGCAATGTGGGCAGTAATGTGAAGGGGGCTGCAGTCAGTAATGTAGGGGGGCTGAGGACTGGAATGTATGGGGGAGCTGAGGATTGGAATGTGGGAGGAGTTGAGGACATTAAAGTGGGGGGGGGGTGAAGACTGTAATGTGGGGGGGGACTGATAATTGTAATGTGGAGGGAGCTGAGGACATTAAGGTGAAGGAAGGACTGGGGACTGCAGTGGGGGGGGGGCAGTAAATTGGGGGAGGCGGAGGACTGTGAATAGGGGGGGGGACTGAGAAATGTAATGCGGGAGGCAATGAGGACAGTAACTTGAAGGGGGCTAAGTACAGTATTGTGGGGTGGCTGAGGACTGTAATGTGGGGGGGGGGCAAGGGACTGAGGACAGTAATGTGGGGGGATGATGAAAAAAGGGGCAGAAGATAGTATTGTCGGGGCGGGGGGGGGTTTGTCACGGAAGTGCGAGAACATTGCTGTGAAAGTAGTGGAGGGTGGGGTGGATGTAAAGGGGGATCTGAGGATACTCATCAAGAGGGAGAGGGCTGTGATGTGAAGTGGGGACTGAGGACTCTGATGTAAGAATGGGTTGAGATTTGTGCATGTGCATTAGGTGCACATGTCATGGGTAGGTCAGCCCATTTTAATGGGCTGCATTACCCGCAAGAAACACGCAGAAAGAAGTCCTTGACCTTTTTTTTCCCCCAAAATCGCACCTCACCAAGCCGCATGGTGCTGCAGCAAAAAGTGGTTTGGCACATGCAAAAAGGCGCCATGGGTACCGACCTGATATTCAGATCTCTTCTGGAAGAAAATTTTGCTGACTGGACCTCGGTGAATTGTAATTCAATACCCTTGCTATAGAGAAAAGGCAGGTCAAGGTGCTTGAGCATCCGAATCAAATAGGCCAAAGAGCACCCCCACCCACATAAGTAGTGAATTACATCAGCAGCATAGGTTGCAGATCCTGCTCTTTATGTGCCCCACTTTCTGCTGAAGCACCCAAGGAAGTTTCTGCTTCTGCCTACCCAGTTGGCCCAGCCCTGTGACAGCTTATTGTCTGCTGGGGCTTCTGACATTACATCAAAGATGGCACCACTGACACCTGCCTGGCATCTGATCCGACAAGATTCGCTGAAAACAGGCGTATGGCGATTTATATGCCCTCCATCCAGTGGGTCGGATCAAATGACTGTTTCCATCCGGCCGCGCCATAGAGAAGAGCGGGCTCCGTCCCTGTCTGCTCTGTGTAGCGGAGCAGACAGGGCCTGTCATCTGCCAGCTCATCTCCTCGGATGGATCCGCTCCATGTGAAAGGGGTCTTAGTGAATCTGCATGTCAAAATCAGAACTGGATCACCACAAGACAAATGTGGCAGGAGCTTAGAGCCAGGTGATTGTCCAGAGGACCCAAATACATCTTTCGTTCTCCTACTGTAAAGCGGGGGGGGGGGGGGGGGATAGCTCAACTGGACAAAGCTATGCAGCTGCCTGTCACTTGGTCAGTGAGGCTCATAGCACTACAAAGGATGTAAGAGGGCCATGCCTGTGCCTCTAGAAGCATAGCGAGTTCCCTGGCAGCACTAGGAGCAGGTATTTACGAGGTTCTGTTCTATTTAATGTACAATGTACACTCACCAGACACTTTATTAGGCACACCTGATCAAATGCTTGGTAACACAAATTGCTAATCAGCCAATTACATGGCATCAACTGAATGCATTTAGGCATCTAGATGTGGTGAAGACGACTTGCTAAAGTTCAAACCGAGCATCAGAATGGGGATTTAATTGACTTTAAACGTGGCATGGTTGTTGGTGCCAGACAGGCTGCTCTGAGTATTTCAAAAACTGCTGATCTACTGGGATTTAATGGTCCAAAAAAGAGAAAATATCCTGTGAGTAGCTGTTCTGTGGAGAAAAATGTCTTGTTGATGTCAAAGGTCAGAGGAGAATGGGCAGACTGGTTTGAGATGATAGAAAGGCAACAGAAGCTCGAATAATCACATGTTACAACCAAAGTATGCAGAATACCATCTCTGAACAACACATCAAACCTTGAAGCAGATGGTCTACAGCAGCAGAAGACCACACTGGGTGCCACTCCTGTCAGCTAAGAACAGGAAACTGAGGCTACAATTCACAGAGGCTCCCCAAAATTGGACAGTAGAAGATTGGAAAGACATTGCCTGGTCTGACGAGTTTCGATTTCAGCTGTGACATTCAGATGGTAGGGTCCGATTTTGGTGTAAACAACATGAAAGCATGGATCCATCCTGCCTTGTATTCAACGGTTCAGGCTGGTGGTGTAATGGTGTGGGGAATATTTTCTTGGCACACTTTGGGCCCCTTAGTACCAATTGAGCATCGTTTAAACGCCACGGCCTACCTGAGTATTGTTGCTGCCCATGTCCATCCCTTTATGACTACAGTGTACCCATCGTCTGAGGACTACTTTCAGCAGGATAATGCACCATGTCACAAAGCTCAAATCCTCTCAAACTGGATTCTTGAACATGACAATGAGTTCACTGTACTCCATTGGCCTCCACAGTCACCAGATCTCAATCTAATAGAGCACCTTTGGGATGTGGTGTAATGAAATACTTGCATCATGGATGTGCAGCCAACAAATCTGCAGCAACTGCATGATGCTATTATATCAATATGGACCAAAATCTCTGAGGAAAGTTTCTCACTGGAATCTATACCACAAAGATTTAAGATAGTTCTGAAGGCAAAAGGGGGTCCAACCTGGTACTAGTAAGGTGTCCCTAATAAAGTGGCAGGTGAGTGTATATGTACTGTAAGTGATATAACTAAAGAGTTGTTGGGCAAAGCCTTTTGGCTGACAACACAAAGGTGGACAATAGGGTTGATATCCATTGAGGTGTATGTAGCAAGGAACAGGATAAATGGTCAAAACAATGGAAACTGTCGTTCAATGCTTCAAAATGTAAAGTAATACACCTAGGCGAAAGAGAATCCCTTGATAGAGTAAAATATTGGAACAGTGTTGGCCAGCACTACAGAGGAAAATTATTTGGGGGTATCTATTTCAGATGACTGCAAAATGAGCAAACTGTGTCACCAGGCAGAGGGAAAAGTAAACAGAATTCTAGGATGCATCACTAGACTAGAGAGATAACCAGCAGGAGGAAGGAGGCCCTGATTTCTCTATATACACCCTTGCCTTCATCCGGTCCTTGGCCCACTATTTCTCCCACTGACATTAACAATGTCAGCATAATTCCTGCCACTGACAGCAAAAGTAGGGCACTATTCCTCCCACCGACACCAACTATGGAGCACTATTCCTCCCACTGACACCAACTATGGAGCACTATTCCTCCCACTGACACCAACTATGGAGCACTATTCCTCCCACTGACACCAACTATGGAGCACTATTCCTCCCACTGGCACCAACTATGGAGCACTTTTCCTCCCACTGACACCAACTATGAAGCACTGTTCCTCCCACTGACACCAACTATGGAGCACTATTCCTCCCACTGACACCAACTATGGAGCACTATTCCTACCACTGACACCAACTATGGAGCACTGTTCCTCCCACTGACACCAACTATGGAGCACTATTCCTTCCACTGACACCAACTATGGAGCACTATTCCTCCCACTGACACCAACTATGGAGCACTATTCCTCCCACTGACACCAACCATGGAGCACTATTCCTCCCATTGGCACCAACTATGGAGCACTTTTCCTCCCACTGACACCAACTATGAAGCACTGTTCCTCCCACTGACACCAACTATGGAGCACTATTCCTCCCACTGACACCAACTATGAAGCACTGTTCCTCCCACTGGCACCAACTATGGAGCACTATTCCTCCCACTGACACCAACTAAGGGGGACTATTCCTTCCACTGACACCAACTATGGAGCACTATTCCTCCCACTGACACCAACTATGGAGCACTATTCTTTCCACTGACACCAACTATAGAGCAGTATGCCTCCCACTGACACCAGTGATGGGACATTATTCCTCCCACTAACACCAATGATGGGGCACTATTCCTCTCACTGACACCAATGATAGGGCACTATTCCTCTCACTGACACCAATGATGGGGCACTATTCCCCTCACTAACACCAATGATGGGGCACTATTCCCCTCACTAACACTAATGATGGGGCACTATTCCCCTCACTAACACCAATGATGGGGCACTATTCCTCCCGCTGATACCAATTTTGGAGCTCTATTTCTCCCACTGATACCAATGAAATGAGTCCAGAGACGGGTAACAAAAATGGTGAAAGGTCTGGGGGATAAAATTTATCAGTAGAGATTTTAAGAACTTAATATTTACAGTCTGGAAGAAAGAAGGGGCAGGGAAGACATGACTGAAACTTTTAATTACATTAAAGGGGGTAAATAAGGTTCAGGAGGGCAGTATTTTCAATATGAAGCCACACGGGGACATGACTAGCAGGAGGAAAAGTCAAAACTAATGTTAGAAAGTATTATTTTACTGAAAGAGTAGTCAGTGCTTCCAATAGGCTTCCAGCAGAGGTAGAGGGTCAGTTAACGGTAAGTGGATTCAAACATGCATGGGACAAGCATAGCTCTATATTCAGACAAAAAAGTAAAAAACAAAAACAAAAAACAAAACAATAAAAAATATTAAAAACAAAATGGGCCAGACACAATGGATCACTTGGTCTTTTTCTCTGCCGTCACTCTTCTATGTTTTTAACATGCAGGAGAGAGAGAGCAGTGGGAAAATGTCATCAATGTGCTGCTGCTTCTCCACTGTCCAATCGCGAATTGAGGGCAGGGAATTCTCTTAAGCTGCCCATGCATGGAACGGTTCAGCGGGGACCAGTGGTATTTCAATCCATGTATGGGCAGGCTGGTTGTGCAGAAGTTGATCTACTGATCGGCTTCTGTACAACCAGCCTGGTGGAAAATTTCTGCACAATCAGCGCCGCCAGCTATAGCCAGCAGTGCTGATCATTATACTCTGACAGCGGGAATACTGTAAGAATACAAAGGCACAGCAGGAGTCACCTGCTGGTTACAAAACAAAAAAATAATAATCATATATAGGCTGCCTAATGGCTGTACTCACAATCTGAAAATCGGACAAAAAATGCCGCGTTTGAAGGGATCGTACAATAATCAGCTCGTTAGTACAGAGCTTTCGAGAGCCGATCACGACAGTTCATCCGATATTATCCGATCAGACAAGTGTGAAAGTTGTTGTTGTATTGCCTAAAGAGTAACTCCACTTTTGTTGAAAAAAAAAAAAAAACCCATTCCCCTCTGGGTGATCTCTGTACATTGCATGGATTTTAACAAACTTTGTTGCAGATTCCTACCTTTTGTTATTCTGAAGAAATCACTGTTTGTTCCTCTGTGCTGAGTGGGTCTAATGGGAGTGGTTTCATAATTATCTATCAGCTGTGGCAGTTGCAGAGCACTAATGAAGAAATCTGCTGGGCCTGCATCCCTTTAGACGTGTTCCTATTGGGAGAATCTCACCAAAAATGAAATTTTTGTTGCAGGGGATGCCAGAAATCTGACTTGTATCTTAGTGCAGACTTCGGGGAAAATCAGTGAGCCAATCACACAAGCAGGAAATTATGTTTCTGGGGTGTGGTCAGTATACATTCTGTGTACAGAACACTTCCAGGCAGCCATATTGCATTGCATTTTCAGAAAATTACAGCGGCTGCAAATTGAAAAGGAAAGGTATTTTGTAATCACATTTAATTACAATATGACTTGTGTCGCAATTGTATATACTATATTATTTTTTCTTTATTTGCTATTTTTTCTTCCCTACGAAAGTAGAGTTACCCTTGAAGAGCCGGTTCACACTAGTGTGATGCCACACATAGCATGTAATTCGTACTGCACTGCTCTTCACATCAAATGCGATGTCTGTGCGATCCCATTTCAGTCATACAAGCTGTATGGGTGAAATGGCATTGCATTTGCACCAAAATGGTGCAGGACCCTTTTTTTGGTCCGCACTGGAATTAGATCGCATGGATGTTCACACCCATGCGATCTGATTCCTGCGCCATTTCACAGTTCGCACTGCGATCTGCGAACTGATATGGGGTGTCATTAACTTTACATTAACACCCCCTGCGGTTCACAGATATCAGTGTGAACAACTGTGCGATTCAGGTGCGATGTGGGAACCGGAACTGAATAACTGGGTTTTTCCCGCATTGCACCAGTGTGAACCGGGACTAATTGAAGTAGCGAAAAATCAGATCACAAATTTAGCTCAGCTGTGCAAATCTTAGAACAACTCTGATTTATGTATTTAATGTGTATCTAGCGGTTTGCCTGGAGTTCACTTTTTAATATGTCATTTTGATGAGGAGGGGTAGGCGTACGGGAAATTTGTGTGTGATCTATAGTTCGCTGTTCAGAAAAAAGAATCCCCTCTGGATTTTATTAGGTGTCATGTTCTAACTGGCATCCCCAGTGTTCTTATCATACAAAGTGCAGATCCACAAGGCAATAATTAAAGTAGAAAAATCTTTTCATCTGATTGAATGTACAGCAAATGTAAAGATACCAGCAAGAAAATCTAACACTGATTAAAAAGAAAAAGTGAACAGTTTGCATACCAGCTGTCACCGACTAAAATAGAGAGGCACGATGTTTTCCTGACATAAACCAATGTGAGGCACACTAATTAGCATGCAGATTTGGAAAGCCGAGCATAGTTTTGTATTATTTATACGGAAGTACAACTTTTAAAAGATTTATAAAGTGAAAATGTTATCTCTCTTGCTTTTATGTTTATAAAACAAGAGAACCCTGTCAAACATGTGGCGTAGCTGCATCCCTAGGGGCACCAGTGCAATCTTTTACCAACTGTGCCTCATTTGGAGGGACTGTCCCTCTTTTTGATCTGATGTGTAGATCTCCATAAAAAATATACTATTTAACTACCAAAAGTGTTATTCTTTACTGAACCTTTCATTCAATTTATTGCATTTGGTATTTTAAAATTCCAGCACACAGCAGGGTGGGTTTACCCAATAATTTCTTGCAAACAGTGGGTATAGAAAAGAACCCCCCCCCTTTTAAAATAATCACATATTGTTGTTTTGCAGCCTGAAATTAGGACAGACACAGTTTTTGTTTTATCAAGCATTATTACATAGTTACATAGTAGTTGAGGTTGAATAAAGACAATAGTCCATCCAGTTCAACCTGTGTAGGTGTGTGTGGCCATAATCATCTCACTTACCCCTGAATGTTCTGATCCTTGAGATGTACATCTAAGAGTCTTTTGACAGCCACCATACTTCCCGCAGAAACCACCTCTTGTGATAGAGAATTCCACAATCTTGTAGCCCTAACAGTAAAGAACCCCCCACGTTGCCTGAGGTTAAAACGCTTCTCCTCTAATCGCAATGTATGCCCTCGAGTCCTCATGCACTCTCTATGACTGAATAGCTTTTTTTCTATGTTGAGATCACCATTGAGATATTTATACATTGCTATCATGTCCCCTCTCAGGCGTCTTCTCCAGGGAGAATAAATCAAGCGATTGCAGACGCTCTTCATAATTAAGGTCCTCCAATCCCCTAATTAGTTTAGTTGCCCTTCTCTGGATCCTCTCCAGCTCCAACACATCCCTCCTGAGGACCGGCGACCAGAACTGGACAGAATACTCCAGATGTGGTTGGACCAGAGTTTTATAAAGTGGATTATAGTCTTATCTCTGGAATACATCCCTTTCTTTATGCATGCTAATATTCTGCTGGCTTTGGCAGCTGCCGTTTGACATTGCATGCTATTGCCTAGTCTATCATCTACCAAGACTCCCATTATAACATTCAAGGGAAAGATATAACAATAACATGTCAGAAAAAAAAAATTCAAAAACAGAATCATTGAGTTGGAAAAATGATCACCCCCTTGTGTCAGTATTTTGTTGGACCACCTTTTGCTTTAATTACAGCCGTTAGTCTGTTGGGATATGTCTATATTAACTTTGCACATCTAGACTTTGCAATATTTTACCACTCTTCTTTGCGGAACTGCTCAAGTTCTGTTAAGTTTGATGGTAACCATTTATGGACTGCAGTCTTCAAGTAATTCCACAGATTTTCAATGGGGTTTAAGTCTGGGCTCTGACAAGGCCATGCAAGGACATTCACCTTTTTCTCCTTCAACCACTGTGTGCTCATTTTTGCTGTGTGCTTTGAGTCATTGTCATGTTGGAAGGTAAACCTTCTTCCCATTGACAACTTTCTGGTAGAGGGCAGCGGATTTTCCTCAAGAATTTGACAGTATTTTACCCCATTCATTTTAACTTCCATCCTGAGAAGTGCTTTACAAGATATTACTACCTCTATGCTTTACTGTAGGAATGGTGTTATTTGGAAGGTGAGCTGTATTGGATTTCCACCAGACGATATCGTTTGGAGAATTATATTTTAGTCTCGTTTTACAATAGCACCTTTTTCCATGTGACCTGAGGATCTTCAGGGTGCATTTTGGCAAAGTTCAGTCGTGACTGCATGAGTTTTTTTTTTTGCAACCCCTCCATAAATGCCACATTTGTGGAGAATTTGTGATATTGTTGTCACATGCACACAATGACCACTCTTTTTATAAATTCCTGACACTGCTGCAGAGTTGCTGTAGGCCTCTTGGTAGCCTCTCTGACCAGTTTCCTCCTGGCTCTTTCATTCAGTTTGGAGCAATGTCCTGGTCCAGGGAGGGTCTGCATTGTACCAAATACTTTCACTTCTAGGCATTGATAAAACCTTTGAAACTTTTTTGCATCCATCTCCTGATTTTTGCCTGTCAACAAATTTATCCTGGAGATTTTCTGACAGTGCCTTGCCACCCATAATTGATTGTTTGCTTTAGTTGCACTATCAAGGACTGAATTGCTCCAGGAAAGCACTTTTCATGCTAAGCTAATCAAAATGACCACAGCTGATCATAGATAAAAGTCTAGTGGCCTTGAGTTGGTGATTAGCAATACCTGATTGAGTTTACAAGTCAATTTTAGGAAGGGGGGGTGATAGTTTTTTTCAACGGAGTGATCCTGTTCTTGATTTAAAAAAAAAAAATCTGACATGTTGGAGTTATATCTGTCAATTGGATGTTATGAATTGAACTGAGTAAATACAGCTGGATAAAACAAAAACTGTGTCTTCATTTCGGGCTGCAAAGCAACAAAATTTAATTATTTTAAAGGGGGGGTTGTACATTGCTATACCCACGGTTTTAATTATTTAACTGGGGTATGAAAGGGGTGTGTCTTTGACATTTGTTTGGACCCCTGCCATAAGCTACACTGTCTATATTCCAAATTTAGTTGGCAGCAAGGTTAGCAGACACCTAGGTTGTAGATTGTTTACATTTTCTGCATTCATTGGGATTCCTCTAGGCCTAAGTGTCATGATCCAGAGTCAGGCTCGGGGGCCTAGTAGCTATAACAGTAGCAAGGCACCCACCAACCAGCTGGATAAGTACAGACGCAGGTCACCCTAGTGGATGACACAGGCTCTCCCAAGGTGCAGAGTCTAAGTGCTAACCAGTGTTTTCCAGAGCTCCTAATAGTGAAGATAGGTTTTGCTGTGTGTTAGTACCAGGGCGCGGTCCTCAAAAGCATAGTCGAGGAACAAGCCAAGGGTCAGTAACAAGTGGCAAAGAAGATACGGACTGCAGCATTAGTGACAAGAGTGAGATATTGGCTGAAGAGAGAACAATAATCTGGAAAACAGATTAAGACATAGCCTAAATAGGAAGTTCGTGGGAGAAGCAAAAAGTTCAAAGTTCAACAGAACCAAGACACATGGCAGGATTGTCCAATGGATAGGACAGGGTGCTGTCCAGCATCCCAGGTAGCTCAGCAAGCAGAGAAAAAGCCAGACACAGCAGGGGTCCCGAGTTCAGATCCAGGCCTGACACTAAGGAAATGTTTACTTCTGCCTTCTTCTGGGGAGTGTTCTCCTGTAGATAGTTCAAGAAGATATACTTTTTTTATGAATATTTATTTCACTGTTTACTGTTTCATATGCTTACTGCCAAAGGCCTGGGCCAAAGAATGTGATACATATTCTGGGTGCCTCTCTATATGGGTCCTTCCAAGCTTTGGCTGTACTTCTCCTTTAAAGTGTACCTATGGCTTCTAAGTTCAAAGTGGTATTTTATTAAATTATTAATAAAAACGCATTTAAGAGGTTCAGACACTTCCTTCATCAGGGTTTGTATTTTGAATAATTACAAATGTGGCTGCACTCAGGTAAATTGCAACAAATGTCAGATATAAATTATGTTTGAATTACTGCCACCCACAGTTTCTGCAGAATGGAGCTGTAACAACTAGAAATGCGTCATTATTTGAAACAATAAAGACGCCAGATGATATATTTAGGAAGCCAGGAGCTGTCCTAACCAGTCAAACACCCCCAAGTTTCATCTATAACAAACATGTCCCTTTGTGGCCTGGGCCTTTTTTTAAGTGTAGTCTGACCCATTGGAAAATTCTGAGATATGGGTATTCTTTTTAAAATTAGAGAATGTTTTTTTTAATTTGTACTGTTTAGGTACATATTTTTACTATGCAAATACGCATTTTTAAAAAAGTAAGGCAAGTGCCTAGATTTTATAATCTGCATCTAGGAAAGGAAACTCATACGGAAGGTATGCTGGATATGTTTTGACTGACAGGAATTAGTTCCATATAGCTGGGAACCTGATTGTGAGAGGTGAATTGCATTACACATAATGGAAAATTGCTATTTTCTATCTGTCATGGTTTCTAACCTTTTTACATTAGCAATCCACAGAAACAAGCAATTTGATTTCAAATGTACCCTTCTTCGATAATGACACAACTATGATATATTTACATAATTCATTCATTATTATGACTTTTCTGGGTCCCAATTTACAGCAAAAAAACCAAGCCGCGTATTTTTTATTTATTGTAATATTGTCGCTGAGGTAAAAATAGGTTTTCACACACAACAGCACACACGCGGAGAGATCCTGGAGACCCAGAGCTAGAAAAATCCAGTGAGATTTAATGACCTGAAAAACATTTCTCTTCACAGGAAGGTGTAATGAGGAGGTGGCGTTACGGTTCTTTAGTTGAACATGTAATAAGCTCCCTGATCTGAGCTCTGGCTACTCCGTGGGCACTAAGCTTTACGCATGAAAAGTTAAAAAAAGACTGCCTACAGCCACCAATGGGATTTTTTTTGTGTCTAGTGCAAGTTAGAAATAGGAAAATATGAATTCTTTCAGAGGCTCATAACACAGTAGTGTAGGACAATACTTATCCAAAGCAAATGTGAAAGTGTCAAATGGTGAAAGAGAGTCCAAATTGCCTTAATATTTTTTGTAAGATCACATAAAAGAATCAATGCATTTTGGAGGTCTATATACTCCCCCTTCAAAAGGTCTTAAAGTGACATTAAAGCTTTGTTTTTTATTTTTTCTTAAATGACATGTTATACTGAAAATGCCCCTGACGACGTCAACCATATGACGAAACACGTTGGGTGGTACCAGACGTGACATCACCACACATAGCAGCCGCCAGCCAGGATTACTTTTTTAGTTTTTAACTTCTAATATGTGAGTGCACTTTATGCTTTTTTCTTTTTTGCATTGAGTGGAGGGATCCGAGACCGCCGTTATCTATGTGGATGGGATTGGGAGACACTCCCTGAGGAGCCATTTGGCTTTCCATTCATTTGGAGGCCAACTTCTTTTGGTAATCAGCTACCCTCACTGATTGTCTTTCCACTGGATGATCCGGGGAGTCGTTTCTCTCTGTGTTCGTGTACTTCTACTTCTCTTGGAGACGTTTTTGGGAATATTACCTTCCTTTTTTCACTTCAATGTACTTTGTTTATTCTTTTATTGAACTCACTTATATGTTGTCACTTGTATAAGGTGTTTAAGGACTTTGTCTGACTCTTTGGACTCAAAACATGTTCACAATTTTTGCTACACCTTTTTTTGATAAGTGCTGCACTTTCATTTGAGTATACATTGTTAATGTTTTTATCTACTGGCCTGTGCTAGCAGCTGTCACTGCTATATACACTTTGCCTAGTACGGAATTTTGCACAATTCTAAACATGTTATACTTACCTGCTCTGTGCAGTGATTTTGCACAGAGCAGCACCAATCCTCCTCTTTTTGGGTCCCTCGCCAGCACTCCAGGCCCTTCCCTCCTGCCTAGTGCCCCTGTAGAAAACAGCTTGCTATGGGGGCACCCAAGCAGGCTTGCTCCTGAACCGCTGCTCCATGTGTCCATTCACACATGGAGCTAGCAATGCCCCACTCTTTCCTCATTTTCTCCCTGGCTGTGTGTGATTGACAGTAACAGGAGCCAATGGCTTCTGCTGGTGTCTCATCAAATGAGGAGGGAGAGACCCGGGAGAGCTGAGGCTCTCATGCACATCCCTGGATCGAGATGGGGCTCTGGTAAGTTTGGGGGGGGGGGTGGGGGTGTTGCTACACACAGAAGGTTTTTTACCTTCATGCATAAAATGCATGAAGGTAAAAAACCTTGAGCATTTACAACCACTTTAATACAAAATTAAAGTTTAAGTGGACTCAATAACAGACTGCTTAGCTGATCTACTATTAATATAAGAAATCCAGAGGAGATCCCAGTACTCTAAACTCTAATAATCCCAGCCTGCTATAGGTGTGCCAGGTGTCGACCAAGGGAGTCCATCCTTGCTCCATGAAAACTCTATACAAAGAGCCGAATACTGATAACGTCACATGCATGCTGCAAGACCTGAGAACTACCCCTTTTTTACATGTTTCACCCTTACAAACTTAGAGGTACAGACAAGGGTAAAACGCGTCTAAGGGGTGGTTCCCAGACAGGGATTTGCTGTGTGCATGCCTAGTTGAATAAAGCTTTTTGAAAGAAAGTGACATCATTGAATGCGTTGTGTGCACATTTGTTGTTCGGTTTTTTATAAAGTTATGAAACTACGTGAAGGCGCCTGGTCTAAAAATAATTAAATAAATCAACCTGCTGCCCCTTTAAGTGTGTAAGTGACACAAATACAAAAAAATCAAAATATAAAAGTAGGCGCTGGTTAGTGATGCCAAACAAAAAAAATATATAATGTACCCCAATCCCTTAGGATTAATCAAAAAATTGAATAAATAATACATTTATGTGCAATGAATAAATACACCATACTCAGTGCAATGTTTATACTGAAAGATGCAAAATATTATTGAGCACTTAATATTTTGAATCTTTCAGTATAAACATTGCACTGAGTATGGTGTATGTATTCATTGTGCATAAATGTATTATTTATTCAATTTTTTGATTAATCCTAAGGGATTGGGGTACATTATATATTTTTTTTTTGTTGGACATCACTAACGAGCGCCTACTTTTATATTTTGATTGGTTTATTATAAAGTTGTATCTGTATAATTCAGAGAAAACCAATATGGATGTACCTACATTATTGGCAAGGAATAATAACTCTTAAAGACAAGCCTCAGGCAATTAGCTAAATATACAACTGAAATATATTGTATATGTGAGAGCTGTTTTAACTGCTAAAGACCCATCCAGTCCTAAGATTTACACAGCCCTACCACAACCAGTCTGGTGACCTGATTTTCCTCTACTGCACTTAGGCAACACCACTCGGTCACCTCCCCAGTCCTAGCAAGTGAATAGATGGTGAAGGAGCAGCAAAAACCTGTTTAGGTCAACTCTCTGCTACTGTCATTAGGTTCCTTGTCAGCACATGTACATACAGGACACCTGATCTATTAGACTAAGTGCTGTTGTACGGGAGATTTCAAAAGTTAAAAATCATATTAAATTAAGGTATTTAAACTAATAACATTAAAAAACATATGATTAAAAAATAAATAATTGCATTAATTTATGGGTTTAACTTTAACTTTTTATGTACTTGTTTATTCTACAATTATATGCCAAAGACCTCTTGTGTGTTTCTGTTTATCTGAAGTAACTAGGGTTTCTACCCTTTGGTCAGTGGCACCCTGGATGAGTGGTGGGCTGGGGGTGTTGTGGTAAAACATGCTGTAAAAAGTGGGTGTTGCCTAAGTAAATAATGGCTTTACATGCACAGTTTGACCAGTTTGGTTTAAACAAATTAGCGTGTAAGCATGGTGAAACAGAGCCAGGCTTATATTAACATTGTGAGAACATTATTTTCAAATCTGGAAACTAAACTAGTTCATTTCAAAATCCTCAATTCCCTCTTGCAAAAGCACTACACTACAATTTGTCCTGTTTATAACAGCACTAAAATTATATTTCAGGTACAAAGCATGCTGAGACTATTTCAAAATGAAATAAGGGCTTTTGTGAATTTTGAATATTTTTTTTATGCAACACTACAGAAATACATTATTATAAAAAACAAAGTTTACTCGTGAACAATACCAAATAACCAAATCATACCAAGAAAAAAAATGTACGTGAAAGGTAACTATTAAACATAATGTAAGAATAAAATGGACACATGAACTGTATTTCACATTTTTAAAAGTCAGCAAAATAAAAAAAGGACATTTTTCTGACACCCAGTGATACCAGTTGCTGATTTTTCCAATAATTCAGTTGCTATGGCAGTGATCTGAAACCTGATGCTGATTTATGATCTCTAGGAGTTCTACTTATAAAAAATAAATGGCAAAGCTATTTGTCCAGGAAAAGTGTATGTACATTTGTTCTGTTTGAATCAATCAGCATTCGCTTATCGGATTTGGGACACAATCTAATGTTCTAAAGATATTTTCTATTCTGGTCGATTGCTTTTAGGATATTGTATAGGCTATTTTCTATTTGAGTCAAATGTTTAGGCTGTTGTTTAAAGTGCTTGTAAAGGCTGAAGGTTTTTTACCTTTATGCGTTCTATGCTTGAAGGTAAAAAACCTTCTGGGTGCTCCCCCCACAGCCCCTTCCTTATACTCAAAACTCAAAAACAACAAAAGAAAGGGGCGCACCGACCTAGTGTATTACGACTAAAAAATGTTTTTTAAAATAGTATAAGATAAGCATTATACTCACAAACCAGATGTGAATATCGCACATATCGCACATAACAACATGTTCAACATAGGGTCTCCAAGGTCGCCAGGGTACTACGCGATGCTGGATGGCATGCTGTGTGCCGCATGAGAAACCGCAGCGGTTTCTCATGTGGCACACAGCATGCCATCCAGCATCACGTAGTACCCTGGCAACCTTGGAGACCCTATGTTGAACATGTTGTTATGTGCAATATTCACATCTGGTTTGTGAGTATAATGCTTATCTTATACTATTTTAATAAACATTTTAGTGGTAATGCACTAGGTCGGTGCGCCCCTTTCTTTTGTTGTTTTTCAGTTGTTTTCGGACACCCTTGGTCCTGAGGGGGCAGCAAGATCAGTAGTCATATCCATCTAAGCCCGTTGGAAGTGTTCCTCCTTTTTTTCCCCACCATTGGTTTTTCTCTAGAGCGCAGGAGGATTGTTTTGCCTCCCTTATACTGACCTGAGACCCTCTCGAACCAGTGATGTGCACAAGAGATTCAGCTGTCCTGGGACTCCCTCTCCTCATTGGCTGAGACAGCAGCGGGTGCCCATCGGCTCCCACTGCTGTCAATCACAGCCAGTGAGCCAATGAGCAGCGGGGGGGGGGGGTCTCGAGCCACGGCTCTAGGTGTCTTATGGAAGCATAGGGCAGCAGCTTGGGTGCGAGCATGCAGCGGTGTCCCCAGGGAAAGCGGCTTTCTCAGGGGGGGGCACTGCTAGAGGGGGAGGAGCCAGGCGCCGGCGAGGGACCTGAAATGAAGAGGATTGGAACTGCTCTGTGCAAAAACACTGCACAGAGCAGGTAAGTATAACACGTTTGTTATTTAAAAAAAAAAAAAAAACGAGCTTTAACATCACTTTAGACTATTTTCTATTCTAGCCAAATGTTCTTCAGCTATTGATTAGACTATTTCCTCTTCTGGTCAAATGTTCTTAGGGTTATGTTTAGCCCAGAGTTTCTCAACCAGGGTTCTACCATGTTTCACTATTGTGGCGGATGATTTGCCCTCATGCCATTGGTTGGCACCCAGGACACAGTGTGGAATAATAAGTAGGTAATTTTTTTTTTTTTTCTGTGGGAGAGTTTTCTATGATGCTACAATACAATATTAACATTCGCCTGTCATTTATATGGAGCAGGATGCTTACTCTAATTGCAAACTGTGAAATCTATTTTAAAGCACAGTTCCTTACTAGTGTAAATGTTTATTCACGGATATCCTTTGCAAATTCCTTTGCATTTTTTCTTTTAAGAAAAAAAAAACGAACTTGGTAATTTCGCAACTATTCTGTTGCTATGACAACTGGCGATTAGAAAGAAGCTGCTGGATACTAGTTGCCAGGGTTGGCCATGTAGATAGGAGTAGAGTTCATAAGATATAAAGGTGCTGTTTATTTGTTCATAAAAATGTTTTTTTTTTTTCTTTGTATAATTGAGATTGTACCTTAGTTCTGCATCTTTTACCAATGCCTCGGTGTGTATTGTTTAGATAGTCAAACCTAACTTGTTGATTTTAATTCACCAGTTCCCAACCTTGGTAAAGCCGTAAGACACCAAAACCAAACACTGAAATGGTGATAGAGAATTGTACAAGTGAAACCCTGTCTGCCAACAATAACCTTTTCTCTCTTGAGTTCATTTATCAGGCACTGTGGAGCAAATAATCCTCAAAATTCACAGCAGAAGCACTTCAGTAATGACTCCATAGCTCAGGGGATGCAGGATGAGCTGAGCCGCTAAGAGAATGACTTTAAGCCCGCAATTACACCTAAAAGATCTGTAGTTTGGAGCTCAAGGTTCCAAAATTCAGCAAGTCAAGTCCTTACTCACATTTGAGTAATCAGGCACCTGTAGCTAAATTCCAGGTACATGAACTACTTTGGAAGCAGCATGGGGCATTTTTAGCCCCACTGACTTCCACTAGAGCACACAAAAAACATGCAAATGCATGTGTTACTCAAGCATGTTTTTAAGGTGCTTCATAATAAAAATCTATGGGGCAAAGGCATCCTGTCCCAAAAGAGCAATTTGATCTTAAAAATATGTGAAAGAATTTGCAAAAATGCCTCAAAAGCATCCAAATATGCTACACTCAATTGGAAATGGGGGCTAAAGGGTTAGTTGACCTTTGTAATAGAATGTACAATGCAGACAAGTGACCTCAGTAGGTTTAAACATTGGGCTGCCTGCCTAGGTTCTAGGACTGTTGGGTATGCCCCAGCTAAACACCAACAAGTACTTTCTCTTTCAAGACCCACACATATATATGCATCCATTCATCCTGTGGCAGGAGAGCTCAGCTGCAGCAGCAGCTACACATGGGCGGGTCCTGAAAAAGGAAGAGCTCTTATTTAACCACTTCCCGCCTGTCATATAGCAAAATGACAGCCGGGAAGTGGTTGCTCTATCCTGACTGGCCGTCATTTGACGTCCAACAGGACAGACACACCGCATCTCCGATCCCGGTAAAGAGCCTAATGACGTAGGCTTTTTATCATGTGACCAGCTCTGTCCAATCACAGCTAGTCACATAGTAAATAGGAAGTGCCGTTGATCGGCTTTCCTCAGTTCGTGCCTGACAGCCACGAGTAGAGGAGAGCCGATCGGCAGCTCTCCTGACAGGGGGGGGGTCTGTGCTGGTAATCAGAGCATTGATTACCAGTGCAGACCCTTGGGGGATGCCACAAGAGCCACCAGGGATTGTCCACCCATTGCCACCAGGGATGCCCACCCATGGCCACCAGGGATGCCAATCAGGGCTCAGGGACCCTTTAAGTGCCCTCCTCATCAGTGCTGCCCATCATTGCCATCTATCAGTGCCGCCCACCAGTGCCCATTATTGCCCATCAGTGCCACCAGTCAGTGCCCATTAGTGCCACCTATCCTTGCCTATCAGTGCCGCCTATCAGTGCCTATCAGTGCCGCCTATCAGTGCCCACCAATGCTGCATATCAGTGCCATATATCAGTGCCCATCAGTGCTGCATATCAGTGCCGCCTATCAGTGCCCATCAGTGCTGCATATTAGTGCCTCATCATCAGTTCCACCCCATCAGTGCCTCCTCTGTGCTCATCAGTGCAGGAAAAAAATTGTCTATTTACAAAATCTTAAAACAAAAATCAAAAAAACTTTTATTTTTCAAACTTTTCGGTCTTTTTTTATTTGTGTAGGAAAAAAAGAGAAAACCTTGCGGTGATCAAATACCACCAAAAGAAAGCTCTATTTGTGGGAATAAAATGACATAAATTTGGTTTAGGAACAGTGTTGCATGACCACGCAATTGTCATTCAAAATGCAACAGAGCAAAAAAAAGCCTGGGCAGGAAGGGGGTGAAAGTGCCCTGTATTGAAGTGGTTAAAGTGGTTGTAAGGACAGAAGGTTTTTCTAAAACTAAATAAAAAACTTTATTTTTTAGCTTTGGATAGAGTGAAGAGGGATTAGAACGCTTACCAGTTTTTATTTCTGTCTGTGCCCCCCATTAGGGGGATTCCCCCTCTCTATTTGTCCGGTTTACCTTTATCATTGAAAATAAAATTAAAAGAATATCACACATTTTGGCTTAAAAATAATAGGGGGAAGAGGGGAAATTCTTCAATAGGGACACTAGTTCTGGTGACCTGGGGGGGGGGGCCCACGGGACAGCATTAATTTGCAGAGATTTCCCCTCACTTCCTGTTTGGCTATGGGACAAGAAATGAAGGGAAATATCTGCAATGGGACACAGATGGCGAAAAAAATCTGAGGGGTTATAACTGTCCTCTATCCAAAATAAAAAACTACTTAAAAGCATTCTATGCATTAAGATAAAAAGCTTTCTGTGTACAGCAGCCCCCTTAGCCCCCACCCCCAATACTTACCTGAGGTCCATCTAGATCCAGCGATGTTGCAGGAGTGTCTCGGCTGCCTGAGACTTCCCTGCTCATTGGCTCAGACAGCGGCGCAGTGTCATTGGCTCCCACTGCTGTCAATTAAAGCCAGTCAGCCAATAATGAGAGAAAGGGGGTGGGGCTGGAGCAACAGCTGTGTCCGAATGGACACAGGAAGCTGTGGCTCGGCTTGCGTGCCCCCATAGCAAGTTGCTTGCTGTGGGGGCACTCAACAGGAGGGAGATGCCAGGAGCACCGCAGAGGGACCCGAGAAGAAGAGGATCTGGGCTGCAAAACCACTGCACAGGGCAGGTAAGTATAACATGTTTTTTCTTTTTACTGAAAAAAACTAGACTTTAGTATTACTTTAAGTGATGCTGGGGGCACACCCAACATACCCAGACCCTAGGCGGGATTGGGCAGATTGTTTCCAGTGGTAGTTTTTCAGTCAGGCTGTAGCTCATTTGACACTTTAGCAACTTAGGATCTGACTTGTGAGACCCAAAGTTGCAGGACATGTAAAATGCCATGTATCTCTATAAGAGCTGTTCCAAATGACACTACTGAAATTGCTGTGACTTCAGAAAAGCTTCCTGCACTACTTTGATCTGACGTTTACACTCTCTGGCATTGAAGTCACGTCAAAGTCTTATCAAAGTTGTGTCAAAGTTGGACTCCAAAGTTGGACTGAAAACCGCGCAACTTTGGGGGCGCCTAGTGTGAAAGGAGCCTGTGGGGAAGACACCATTGACCTACAAGTATAGGATTTCAACTAAGCACCATTTTTTTGAAGCTCCTCAATGTTTATAAAAACAATTAGGGCTCATTGACTGCATTGTGCATTTTATTACAAAGGTCAAAAAACTCTTTAGTTTCAGGTCTTCTTCTGTGAACTATGAGAATGAACAGCTCCACAGTGCCCGCAACTATTGAAGTTAGTGATGGCTTTTTTTAAAACAATTTACGGCTTGAGAAGAATAGGTAAATACCTAAAACCTCTATCAAACTCTTGGCAACATTAATTTCAACCAAGGATGCCAACAATTATGATTTATAAGTTTCTTCCTGTTATGTTCTTTAAAAGAGATCCCCAAAGCCAAAACTCTTCTCCCCAACTGATGACTTCAGAGAAGGACTTCTGCTCTGTGCGTGAGAGCAGTGATCTCTGGGCCATGGTCTGACACTTGAGTGGTGTGAACTGGCCCCAAAGGGAACAAGGCTTTCAACACAAAACAAGGCAAAAAAGTCCCAACACATGTGGCATGAGTGAGCCCTTAAGGTACCAGTTACCTCCAGATATCAGTACTGTGCCAATTCACATTTGACAGAATATGCTGTAGGTCTCAGGGAGCATAAAAAAAAATCTGTGATTATTACGGTTTTCATAGTGTATTCGGAGAGCTGAGGAAATATAAACTTCATTAACTGAACATGTGGGGTGTACAATGTGCTAGAGCAGCTTATGGGACCATCCAAGTCACATAAATAGCATATGCCGTCATTTCCTCTATGTAATGCATACCAGTAACTGAGGGCTGAGGCTTGCCCTTACTGGTGGTGTGTATCTTTTAGAAGCAAACTAATTTGGACTGCTGTTAGGACTTGCTTTATCACCCAGCACTAAACGTCAACTTTCAAAATGTCAGTTTCACTCTACCTGTACATTTTTCAAACTAAATGTCTGACTATACAACTCCCCTTGCTCTTTCCCCCCTGGCTCTTCTGTTTGCAACCTAAAGAGCTTTACATTCAGCCTGGGCTCTGCTAGTGTGTTAGCTGACATTAATTTGACAAGTGCCAGCAGCCTTCAACACAACTAAAGGGAGGGGAATTTACTTCAGTCCTACGTGGGACCCAGCAGGACCTTTAAGTGTATGTAAGATCTAACTGAATGCAATTTGTTTTTTTTTTCATAATGAAGAACTGAATGTCATTTAGGTTGCTATGTGCACAGTGTATCATAAATAATTGCCATGTATTTTTTCATATTATGCATGTTTTCACCTTTTTCATTCTATGTTTCATCTCAGTGCTATGGATCTGCTGCAGCCACTTTGCAGGCATTTCTTGTCTACATGCATGCAATCCATTGATGGCTACATGGCATTTCGCATAGTGGGTTTCCTAATGTTGATGACAGTGGAGCATACCTGCATAATGTGTGCCTAATGGCCAATTGCAGCCTTGGGGGAAAGGTACATAGTGCTGCCACTCTATAATGGTAAGTATCTAAACATTAGATAGTAAGGCTAGGTTTCCACTAGTGCGGCTACGAAGTCGTGCTACTTCTAGCACGACTTCGTAGCAAAAGTAAACCGCGGCTTCAGTTAGACTTGTCCCTCATATATAGAGGGAAGTCGCGCTCAAAAGTAGTACACGATTTACTTTTGAGGTCGCGGCAACTGAAGCCGCGGCAGTGGAAACGGGCCCCATTGAAAACAATGGGTTTTGACTTGCTGTGCGACTTGACATGTGTCAAGTCGCACCCCAAGTCGCACTAGTGGAAACTGAGCCTAAAACTTCTGTGCTACTATGTATGACTCCTAAAACAAGCTAGTAATCACTTGCACAGGTGTGCTAGAGGTTGCTGCTTAACACCGATTGTGTTCCCACATCAATTGATCAATATTATAAAAAGAGGGATGAAGCATTACCTCTCCAGATAAACCTCACAACTCAAACATATAATACAAATTGTGCATAAACAAATAGCCACAGTGGTAGTGCTTACAATAGGTAATAATACATATACAAATCTAAGAACCAGTATATGTAATAGTGTAACAGTAGTGATGATAACCCTAAGTTACCAAAAAGCGATAGTTAAAAAGGTGTGTATACTAATAAAATGACAAAATCAAACAATAAAGGATAACCATACACTCAGAGACACAACTCAGGTCCTCAGCTCTGTAATCACCAGTGGCTAACACTCTACTTCCTGGTGATGCGTGATGACATCACAGGCTCTGCTCGATGCATTTCGTCACTGGTCACGTGACTTTCTCAAGAAGGGTCTCTTGAGGGGCCTTTAGAAAGCCACAAGACCAGTGATGGAAGGCGTTGGAACAGAGCCTGTGATGTCATTGTGCATCACCAAGAAGTAGAGTGTTAGCCACTGGTAAAGACCTGTGGATGTCTCAGTGACCTTAAGGGGGCCATGCATCTGAAAAGTGTATAGCGAGCTACCAGTGTGCACTGGAGTTAGTGCACCTACAAATGTGAGTGTGATTGTTTTACTTTAAATAAAGAATACCTTTTATACAGTTTAAAAAATGTCAGTTTTCTGTTGCTTACATGCTACATGTGTATGTGGTATACTGCTAATGCGAACAAGAGTCCTATCAGAGGAGAAGCAGGCAAATTCTATATTGCTTTCTGCTTAACAGAAAGCAAGATCTGTGAGTTAGGTCTGCTCATGGTGCTCAGTGTGTGATTCATCTGGTCTAGGGAGTGTTTCACACTGGTCCAATAGGGAGGCATATTGGACAGTGGAGGAAACCAGGCCAATGGGTACACAGGTTTTGATACAGCCTCAGTGATTGGCACAGACTGGTTGTCTCGGTGCATTCTGGGGTGTGGTATAAAATCCAGGAGCACATGTGCTCGAGGTCTTTGGCTGGTGAGTTCCGAAAGGAGGGTGACGGCTGCCTCCTCCTCTGTAGCAGTTGGTGTATGGTCGCAGGTGGTCGGCAACTGCACATTGCAAAGTGCACATTCTATTTGCCTTTAGTGTATCAACCCCTTAGTTACCTTGTGTATCTTGTATTTTAGAATGTATCTCTCTTATGTCCTAGCCTTATGTCCAACCCCTGCGAATCCCCTTTCTCTTTTTCTTGTATGTACTTATGTTGAACTGAGTGTATATAAAGACCTTTACAAGTTGTAAAAACCCCTCCTGACCCTACTCAAACCTAGAAAAAAAAAAAAAAGGATTTTGGCTGGAGTTTCACTTTATGAGCAAAGATATCCAAAAGGTAGGCGCCTAAAATAATTTCTTAGACTCTCTGGCTACCTGGTTCCAGAGGCCTGTCCAGCCCACTGCAAACAATTCTCTTCCTGTTCCACAGTCATTTTATTATATGCTGTTGTTTTTGGCCTCGGCAGAGTCCTGACACTAAACATGAGAAAGTATTTTATTCCCAGGTTCTACGGCTTAGGATGAGGGGCTGCTAAGGCAATAAGCAGTTTGGAATGGAAATATCTGAAACACGGGTAATAAACATGATTGGTGTTCTTTTTTTCCTAAAAATCCTGGAGTGCAAAGAAAGAATCCAGCACAAGCAGACTGCAATATAGCTAATAGGTTGGTGCCTTTCCCATGTTTAAACAAATACAAGCAAGAATATTTCCACTGCTGCTGTTCACCAGAAGGTAAAATGCAGTTAAATCCTGGAAGACAAGAGTGCAGACTTTGCTTAGCCGCAGGATGAAATTTGAAAAGAAAACAGAACCTGTCCACATAAAGGAGACCTTCTCTAGGATGCATAAAGCCGTTAACATCTTAAATGTCTTGATTTTTTTTTATTATAACAGAGTGTACAAACACTGAAGGTTTAAAATTATTTTCAACCAGTTTACTGTCTACTTCCACGTGCTGCAAACCTATATCTACTATTACAGCTGCTCTACCCCAACAGCCATTACATGTGACAATGGAGCTACACTAATCTGAAGGCCAGGGGACATTTCTGATGTCAGGATTCAGAAGCTGCCATTCAATTAAAGTGTATGTCAAGCCAAAACCTTTTTCTTCTGTTTTTGGATAATGTGGGGAAATGGTAGAAGTGTCTAGTTTTACTCCAATCTGAGGCTCCATTAGCGAGATTTCCCTTCACTTCCTGTCTTGCTGACAATGGTTTACCAGAGGGACTAAGGGAAAATCTGCAACAGGCACACAAAGAGAAATACAAATCTGACAGGGGCCTAGCTAATCCACATCGCTACTAAACACAAAAAGTTTTATTTCTATCTCTGTATTTGTTGTTGGAGAACTCCCTCCCTTCCTGTCTGGTAAACATTGTCAGCAGGACAGGAAGTGAAGGGAAACCTCTCTAAGACTAGGTAATGCGCCTGCATTCTCACGCATTTTTAATGCTTTTTTTTAAATGCATTATCATGTACTCTTCATGAGCTCCCATTAAAGTCTATGGGGACAAAAACACTATGGGGTTGATTTTAGAGGGCCTGTTCACACCATTGCACTGCGCTTATGTGCAAATTGAAAAAGGGTGAAAAAGGGGTCCAGGCATTTCATTTGGTGCGACATAGTTGGGTTGATTTACTAAAACTGGAGAGTGCAAATCTGGTGCAGCTCTGCATAGAAACCAATCAGTTTCCAGTTTTGTTTGCAAAGCTTAACTGAACAAGCTGAAATTAGAAGCTCATTGGCTACCATGCACAGCTGCACCAGATTTTGCACTCTGCGGTTTTAGTAAATCAACCCAACTATATGCACCAAATCAAATGCCTTCACCCCTTTTCAATTTGCAGGTAAGTGCACTGCAATGGTATGAACCAGTGGTTCTCAACTCTGGTCCTCAGGACCCACTAACAGGCCAGGTTTGCAAGATAACTGAAATACATCCCAGGTGATATAATTTGCTGCTCAGTGATTGCAGTACTCTAGTCTGCACCTCCCCAAGGTAATACTTAAAATCTGGCCTGTTAGTGGGTCCTGAGGAATGGACCACTGCTCTAGACAATAACTGGAGTCCTCTTGTGGATTGTCATGACAAATCACACAGGTGCGAAAGGTGACCGAGTCTCGGGGAGCAGTTTAAACAAGACAAGGGGTTTTAATCCTTCCCCACGCCATCCAAAACAAAGAAAAAAAGTTTTGGCTGGACGTAACTTTTCAAATCTTTCTCTAAGATGTGCCGAACTTTCTCTCTGATCACCATGGTGGTGCAGAAATCCCTCCAAGCGGTTTAATGACTGTGTCAGTGTTTGGCCCGTTCTGTCAAATAAAGGCCATGTTTCTGTTACAAACAGAAAAGTGTGCATCCAAGTACAAACTACTATAATTGAGAAGGTAAAAAAAAGAAAAAGAAAAAGAAAGAAAAGAGAAAAGAATAAAGAGATAAAGAAAAGAGAGAAAAAAAAAGAAAGAAAGAAAGGAATGTGGACAGAGATATAGAAAGGAGGAAAAGAACATGGAGAGAAAGTAAGAAAGGTGGAGGGAGGCGGGTAGAGAAAGAAAGGAAGGAAATTGAAGAGAATGCAATTAGGAAGAAAGGAAAGAGAAAATGAAGAAGGAAAGGAGGTAAAGAAGTAAGTAGGTGGAGGAAGGAAGGTACGGAGAGAGGGAGGGAAAAAAGGGAAGAAAGCAGAAGGAAGAAAAGATAGACATAAGGGGAAATAGGGAGGAAAGGAGCACATAAGTGAAAAAATAATTAAACTCTATAAACAGAGGTAGTAAAAAGATATAAAGATAATTTATATTTATTTGTATTGTAAATTGTATTTTACTTTGAGTTAAAAAAAGAAATAAAAAACAAAACATGCAAAAAAAAAAAAAAGAACAAATCAAAACTCAAATCTGGTAAGGGCCACATATTTCCTAATCCTTTTACAGGACACAAAAATAAAGTTTGTTTACTGACAGGTTCACTTACAGCACATACGTATCAACTGCCGACAGATGACACAACGCTGAACACACCGACTTAAAGAAGAAATGTACCTGTTCTGGTTTCAGTCCAGGAGGAATCCAAGCATATTCTTCCAGAGCACAGCCGGAGTCATCATCAGATGTAGAATTCCTCTGAAAGTCAAACATCAATTTATTCATGGTTTTCTCCATCTCTAGAGGCATCGCTGTGGCGCTGTGCTCCTCCCGTGGGCACTTACAATGCAGACAGATCTTCCTGCAGAAAACAAATTCCTCTATAAGTGTGCCACTCTCCACAGCTATTCATTGAAGCTTAGAAACCAAACTACAAACACATTCCCTGGCATAGTGCCCATGGCATCAAGCAAACACTGAGAACCTGTAATTTTTGTTTGTGAAACATCAATATTAAAGATAGGACAGATACAATAAAGGTGACTTGTATGGAAACAAAAAGAGGTGACTTCCGACTAAAAATGCTAGTTGTCTGGTTGCCAAACTGATCCTATAACTTTAGTACTGAAACACGGACCTGCAATTAGGGTCTGTTTTAACGTTTTTTCCAAAGTTTACACATTACACACACTGCTGTATATTATACATTGAAAGCAAAAATAAAGCTGTACAGAGGGTGTGGATTGGTGGTGCAGAGGCATCATTGTTCTGACTGTGTTTGTAAATTTCTCCCTGAGCTATTGAGCTTTGTGAACTACAAAAAGAAAAAAAATGGACAAAGGAGAACATGTAAAAAAGAAGCCTAAAGCTCCACTTGCTGGCATATGATATGAAAATTTAGTTTTTTAGCACTGAAATAAAAATGTAACATAGAAACACAATGGGAATGAGAAAAGGTGTGCGTGTTTGGGGGGAGAAGTAATTGAACTATTTGTAGATGTAAATACAAAGCACATTCACCGTGTGAAAGATAACATTATGATTTTTACACACATCATACCATAAGATTCAGGACATAAATATGAAGGAGCCACTGCTTAATGAACATGAAATAATTGATGAACAGGTCGATCTATCCCAAGCTCACCAGTGAGTCACAATTACCATTTTATTACAGTCTTCAGCAACTAAACTCTCCAAAGTCACAATATCGTTGAAAACGTGCCCACTGGGATATACCTATTGTAAACCTGTTGCCTTGTTAGTTATTTTTTCTAATATCTCAACTGTTATTTTGGCCACACAATAAGAATTCTGAATGTTCAAAAACAAAGGCCCCTTTCACCCAGCAAACCATTATTTTATCCATGTTCTCTCCATTACTGTTTATAGTGCCATCATCGTGGAAGGTGTACTAGCTTTATTCCCATCTGCCTTATCATCAAAGATGATAAGAATTTATTGTATGTATAGTATATGTATGGGGGGTGAGAAACGGTAGGGCCTGTAAATTATACTTGTAAAAATAGCATTCAGATTTTTGAATACCCAGATAAGTCAAGGATGCAAGCAGACACCTGGGGTTGGCTACTCAATGGCGCTAGTGCCACTCTAAAAGGATAAGGCTCATTAACAAACATCTACCGAAGAGCGTTGCCTCAAGTCTTCCTACTTGTATTTATTTTATTTAATCATTTCAATAACTCCTTGTTTTGAAATAAGATACTGATTTCTAATTAGACCAGAGATTTCCTTTAAAAGCCAACTGTACCCAAAACTGCTATCTCAGTTAGTCACACGCTGGCTTTGCATTTCCCAGCGAGTCTCCAGTGGCGAGATTTCTTTTTAGTAGATTATCTCCGCCCTCTCCCACAAGGCCATAACTAAGCTGTCACTCTCTCACAGCTGGTCTCCCGAGTTATTTGTTTATTGTGCTTAATAGAGATTATTGTGGGAACATGACACCATAATTTGACTTTGTAATGGCCACAGCAATTGATCGGAACTGGTAATACCCCCCTGCAGTCCTTGAGAGATATCACAAGCTAACACGTGATTCAGGTTGCAATCAAGTAACTTATATTGAAATGTTATTTTCGGTTAGAGTTAACTGTAAAAGTATGCGCTAGTGATTGAACTGGCATAGTTGACAACTGAATTTTACATTTAGGTTTCCCAGTCTCTCCTAAGGAACTACATGTTGCATCTAGAAAGATGCTGGGACTTACAGTTCTTTACAGCTGGAAACGACAAGCATAATCTGGGGTGCAACACACTACATGTGCTGATACAAATGTGCAGCAGTCAAAAGGTTCTAGAAGTAGGTTACACCACTGGGTTCCAATTAAAACCAGATCAGGTCACTGAGCAGGACCACACGCTGGCTTATAGTCCTCTTGCCAAAACAAGACTTAGACTAATAAGAGAAGACAAGGGATTTAAACTGCGATGGATAAAAACAAAGTGTCCCTGTTAACCAAACAAGACGTAAAGGGACACCTCGGTGGTCCTTGGATTTATTAGTCTTCTTGTTCTGTTCGTTTTAGCAATCTATGGTGCGAGTCAAGTGAGAACACTAATACCCTGCCTGACACAACTCCTTCTATTCTATGGATCAGCTAAGCACTTTAGATTTAGAAGAACAGCAGAAAACCAGCTGAGTGAAAATATGGAGCTCTGCCAGATTTTCCCCATTTCCTGAAGTTTAACAGGTCTAAATTTCACGCTGTGCCTGTTTTCCATCCAGACTGTCATACGCTGCTCAGTGCAATCTGGAAAACTTAACTCAAAGTGCACCTGTCCCTTACCCACAGAGGGGTAATCAGCGATTTAAGATCTCCATTGCACAACCACATCATGTTACAGCCATGAATTCTGCAGCATGAATAGGGCTATGCTTACCATAATGAAACCTGCAGGCAGGGGCCTAGGGCACCAGGGACAGAGGGGTGGCAAAAAGCCTAAAAATGTACAACGATTGCTAACTTTGTCTTTGTTTAGATTTTTTTTTCTTGTTAAAGTGGACTCTTCATTAACTCCACAAGTCAGCATGAATAGATTCCATGTCAAAGTATTAGTCAGGACTAATAAATACCATTGAGTGTTAAAACGTATACATTACATAACAAGCATCCGCCGAGCATAACAAATATGTCTGATGCTAGGTCTACTTTAAAGTGGAACTACACTTTAACTTGTTCCCGCTGGCGATACGCATACATGTGGCAGCTGCCACAGTGAGCTTTAATGCTGAGCTGCTGCACATATGGCTTTTCATGCTGAGGGCATGCTCCCTGTGACTAAGCTATCACGAACAGTTTCTAATCATTGTTTATGATCAGGAGCTTCCAATCATGTGACTGGCATGATTGGTTGTAACAGTTCTCATAAGATCTGAAAGCCCACCTACACCTCCTGGCATTCAGTTCCTCTTAAAGACCCAAGGAGTAGAGGTAAGTATATGGCGGATGGAGGTTTTGGTGGAAAAGACTTTGGGGTTAATATAGTAAGTATAAAAAGCAAATAAAAAGTCCTGTCCTCCTTGACAACAGTGCTTACTGTAACGGATCAACCAGCACCCCGACCAGGTACCTCCGTTGACAGATGCTCCTAGTGCTTCCCGAGGGCTCCAAGCACTCCACCAGACACCGTAACCACTTCAGACCCCACGAACCGCTGCAGCTTGGTTAGGGTCTCGCTGTCTCCTACCCACCTTGAACCTACGACAAGGCTCCTGGTGGGTGAACCTCTCTTTCCCCAGAGAGTGCAGCAGAACAAGCTCTTACACAAGCTCTTACAAGAGCTTAGTGATTATCTAAGGGAGTATGGAAGACCATAGCAATCCCTTGTAGCATATTCCCCCAATAAGAGACAGGACTCTAGATTGAGGGTGAAGTAACTCTAGAACAACTTTATTGAACAAGTTTTACACTCCCATACAGTGTACACAATCCCTCCCCTCTGGCTGATTACAGTAGCAAATGCAGATGAAAGTGTATACAGGAACTAAACTAATTATCTATCCATCTGGACAGAACAATGTGAGGTCATTAACATTTAACAATGGAACAGACAGGTACATTTTATCACAATACACATTCCCTTCCAATACACAAACAATAGGTGAAGTCTGCGAATGACAGTCTTTATGTCTCTCTCACAGCCAAGCATGGAATACACTGTGTACGGTGGTATTAAATCTTCATATTTCTATATGAAGATTTTGCTGACAAATTTATTCACTGTTAGTGAACAAGCACGTAGCAGTCGTGTGAAACGAGTCTACTGTCCAACCCTGCTGTACCTTGTACCACTTATGTGAATAAAGGAACTTTTCTTCATTGGATTCTGTAGCAGTCATGTGAAACGAGTCTACTGTCCTACCCTGCTGTACCTTGTACCACTTATGTGAATAAAGGAACTTTTCTTCATTGTATTCCGTGGTGGTGTGCGACCATTTTCTTCTTTAATGCTTCTCCTGGTGGCAAACCGAGGTTCAGCACCCACCTTGAATCGTGGACTTTGCCTAGCCTGAACGGTGTTATCTCTCTTCAGGGTACTGTAATGAGTGCACAGACATCTTAATTTTCAATCCATTGCAATCTGTGCTTTTTCCTTCTTTACTTTCCAAACATAAGAAGACAATCAAAATGCAATATAGAGCTTTTTTTGCCTACGTGTCGCCATAAAAGTAATACACTTTCACTCGTTTTTACAGAATACAAAATGCTGAAGTTCTCTTTCTGCTGGCTTTCTATTTGTACCCCATAGCCACCTGGGCCTGTTTCCATTTAATCTACTCAATCCTTTTCTATTTCGGCACAATTACTACTAAAAAGCAACTTAAAAACAGCATGCTTGAATTCAGAATAAAAACTGTCTGAATGCCCTGGAAAAGGTTAGAAGGCAAATTACTTCCAGCATTATTGTGTTGCGAATTTCGGTACACATCAGACCCTGGAACCTTACTTTTTCTGTGCTCCAGGTTTAGAAATCATTAGTAGGGCTGCTTTAGCTACTCAACAGAGTGTTACCAGCGTCTGCCTTGGAGGCTTCAGTTGGATTTTTCGACAAGCACACTAATAATAGGGTCAATTTAGGCCTCATGCACACTAATGGTTTGAGGCTTAAAATATGCTGTAGTGTTAAATCCCAGCGTTTTTTTCCTGCCCGTGTACAAGTGGGCATAGAGGTGACTGGCTGCATGTGGCCATACTCGGGTAAACACCAATGCTTTCTTGGATTAGCATAATCTGGCGGGCGACATATTTCCCAAATGCAGAATTTGAATGGAGTGTTTACATCAATGTACAAAAGCATCATATATGCATATATACAGCCATGTAGAGCTGTACACTTCTATGGCTGGCTTTATACACCACCCATGGCTCCGGGGGCACTACAGCATAAATTAAAATGGTTGTAAAAGCACAAGGTTTTTTACCTTCATGCATTCTTCTGTGGGCAGCAGCCCCCCTAATACTTGCCTAAGTCCCCCCGAAAGCCTTGCCTTTCTAGGGACTCGCATTCCTAAATGGCTTTTGGCAGCAGAGGGAGCCATTGGCCATTGACTCAAGATCTGTGGTTGGTCACTTGGTCAGCAGCAGCGAGTCCGCGGTTAGCAGGCGATCAGGAGGCAACATGCCACCTTCTACATGCCTGAAATCCCTCTTCATTGTGCTGCCATTGTGCGCATTAAACCTGATTGCATCGCAGTTGCAACATGGCCCCATCCACTTCTATGGGGAGTGCTGGCGGGCAGGATCACATACCGAACCCCACATGGCATCATTTCTGCAATGCCGTGAATGTGGGTGGGGCTGTCTGCCAGCCATTCCTGGGTTTTGACAGGCAGCTGAGGGGCGTTAAAAAGTTGCATCGACTGCCTGGATTTACCACTTGAACATGTCCAAGTGAAGAGGGCCTAAAAATGTTTTATTTACATTTTTTTAAATTATTTCACACAGAAAGGAGTAGAGGGAAGTTCATAGAAAGATTGTAGTTTTTCTGAAAATGCTATGAGATTATCTTGTGTGGTCAGTTTAGATTCACATTGGCATTTGAACAGTCCTTCTACGCCAATATAAACAGCAAACATCCAGCTGTATTTATAAGAAAGATGTGGCTGAATTAGAGATCCGTTTATAAAGAAAAAAAAAAAAAGCGCTTTGCTTTTGGATACAAAATCAACATTCCTGAAAATAAATTAAAAAAAAAAAAATCTAAAATTATTTTTCATTTCCCATATCTATATAATTTTAGTGCATTAAAGGGAATGTATAGTCTGTTCAATTTTTTTTGTATTGATAATGTTGCTTTATTATTTTTAGTCTAAAAATTTTAGTTTAGTTTAAAAATATAAAGGTACAGTATATGGGGGAAAGATTTTTGCTCTGCAACAGAGCTATACATTTGTTGGGTTTTACTTCAGCAAGGTGACTAAAAACAATGTCTTTATAAAAGGACTGATATCTTATCTAGAAAACTAAAGAAGAACTTTATACTTTATACTGCATTTGGGCACCAAAATAAAAAATAAAAAAACGCATTTTAATTATTTTTTTTTATATCAGATGCAAATTCACCCATCCATGTGTCCACGCTTTATTTTGCTGAGAAATCACTTTGAAAAACAGCATATCTGGCCACCTTGAGTAAGGCCAGATGACGCATGTAGCATTTACTTCCTGAAATCCATCTGCCCTTAGCTCAGGCAAGCGGGCAGGGGGTGTGGTTAGCTGCAAAAGCCCCTCCTGAAGCCTCCTGGGATGTATGACATTATTTTCCTAGGACTGGAAACCAGGAAGTAACTGAAGAAATGTAGTAGTAGTAGTAGTAGTGCACTGCAAGAGTTAATGCTTGTTAGGTAAAAGGAGTTCTTTCTTTGATCCCCCAGCCACTGGCCCTCACTGTTGTCGCACACAATACAGGACTTATGGTCCTGCATTAAGTGTGATGACATTAGACTGCGACTGCTGGCCAGAGCGTCAAAGTGAAAGGGGCTTTGAGGGAACAGAGTAGTGAAAGCCTGCTGGAGCAAGGAGTCTACTCAGACTTAAAGTGGTATTAAACCAAATACCAAAAAAATTCACATATTGCAGTTTACCAATCATTAGATGTGGTGGCTGCATTCCTCCTCTTTTTTTGGGTCTTTTTCCTCTGTTTTCCCCTGGTGGTCTGCTCAGTAAAACACCTCCTGTATTAGAGTGCCCCCACTCTGGATGAAGGAGCACAGGGGCACTTTTGGACAGTAATGCCCCGTACACACGTACCGATTGTCGGCCGTAAATATTCGGCCGACGACCGATCGGCCGATTGTAGGCTTGTTAGTATGATGCTTCCGACAGCCGACTTTCGGCCGAATAGAATCTGATGCTTTAAAATCTTTGTAGGCAGACACCAGAACGGCCGATTGTTCGCCAGTCAGTACAGAATTCGGCCGACAATCAGCAGATTTGCAAGACTGGGCATGCTCAGAAAAGAAAAAACACACGGAAAGTTAACCATCACATGACATTACTTCTGCAGTCGGCTGTTGTTGGCCGACAAAATTTGTGTGCAGTCTTTTGCAGTTTTCAACAGACACGACAGCCCTGGACAAAAGACGGCCGATCGTTCGGCCGACGATCGGTGCGTGTGTACGGGGCTTTACATTGTTAATCTGGTTGCAGGGGGGTGTTAGATGTGCTAGCAAATTAAATACACTAACAAATTGATACCAAACCCCAGATAATTCCTAATAAACAGCTACAGCAATTTTTTTTTTCTTTTGGGATAAGGGTTTCACATAAATAAATAAAAGCTGTTCATTCTAAGCACCCCTGTCAGTATTAAATGATTTGTTTAATCCCTGTAACTGCTACATCTGCAGAAGAGCTTGTTCTTTTGAAAAACGACAGATTTTCTGGCCAGATCACCAGGTGAAAATAAAAGAAAGAAAGCTTAAAAAAAGAAAAATGCAGCATCACATCTATGAATTGGTAAGCTGCAAAATAAAAAAACATTTGCTTTTGGGTTTAAAGTATAACTAAACCCACAACAGTAAAATGAGTCTGTATATGCAATAAAGCATGCTTGTTATGCTCACAGGGGTTAATCCTCTGCATTGTAAAAAAAACAGGATTTATGACTTACGGTGAAATCCATTTCTCTGATGTTCATTGAATAATACGATAAAATTGCTGCGCTATAAACATAAACATAAACCTAAATTAAAGGTTTTAAGAACATATGTGAAAAGCAGCTGACAAAAAAAGACATGAAAGACAATATCTTCAGGTAACAATGTGGAAGATGGTGTCTCGCTAATCACAGCATAAAAGTGTAACTGACAGCATGAGTCCCATGTGCAACAAAAAAGTCCAAATTGATCCAAAGAAGTGCAGAGAGGAGAGGATCCACCACCAAACAGAGTCACTGAATACTCTTACCAGCTACTCAGACCCACCAGGGTCACACAACGCCCAAAACACTGATGTAGAGCTCAACAGGTTGGATCCAATAGCCCCAAACACTTCCTGCTGCTGCAGACTGGAAACCACTCCAACGGACCTTTGTGTGATCAATAGAGATCACACAGTCAAATGCACTAGCTTTTGGTTATGTGAAAAGCACTGGGGGGAACCTTAAGCAGCAATTTCTCCAGGAAAGTACAGCAAAGGTCCGTTGGAGTGGTTTCCAGTCTGCAGCAGCAGGAAGTGTTTGGGGCTATTGGATCCTACCTGTTGAGCTCTACATCAGTGTTTTGGGCGTTGTGTGACCCTGGTGGGTCTGAGTAGCTGGTAAGAGTATTCAGTGACTCTGTTTGGTGGTGGATCCTCTCCTCTCTGCACTTCTTTGGATCAATTTGGACTTTTTTGTTGCACATGGGACTCATGCTGTCAGTTACACTTTCATGCTGTGATTAGCGCGACGCCATCTTTCACTCTGAAGTTCATTGACTGACACAGCTCCTGATCTTCTTAACAATTGGGTTATACTGCACCCTACAGGAGTAGGACACTAGCCAGAAAAAAGTCTAGCTATGCCTATGGGCAGTCCCAGGGGATATACTCCCTCTCTCTGCTATAGGTACTCCGTTTTGTTACAAGCAGTGTCAGAAGAATTACAACTCCACAGAGGGGTGGGTGCTGTGTCCGTCAATGAACATCAGAGAAATGGATTTTACGGTAAGTCGAAAGTCCCATTTTCTCTTTCGTTCATTGACGGACACAGCTCCTGATCTTCTTAACCATTGGGACGTCCCAAAGCAGTGTTAAACATGAGGGGTGGGAACAACGAAAAATAAATTCCCAAGGCTAACTATAGCCAACCAGGTAAAAAGGAGCTCAACCAAAACAACTGGAGCTCACCTGAAAAAAAACAATACACCCTCAAAGAGTACCAGATCCTCACAGCCAAGGGAAGCATCCGCAGATGCCAACACATCCACTTTATAGAACTTTGTGAATCTGTGTACCGACAACCAGGAGGCATCATTGCAAACCTACGTCACTGACACCTGATGACGGAAAGCCCAGGAGGCACCGAGCACCCGAGTAGAATGTGCCTTGACCTAGGTAGGGGAGACTCCACTGCACACTCTGCACCGGTCTCTGCACTGGGAGCCCCCTGCACTATACTCACACTGCAAATAGTGGGGCATGCACCTAGGGGTCTCCTAAATTGGGACCCCTCCAGACTACGAGGGCAGGACACACTATCCCGGGACGCTTACAGAGTGGGGATAGTGGGGGAGACCCCATGGGTCTCCAAATCATCCGCTGCCCTGGGACCCCCACCAGACTCCAGGTCCAGAAAGGGGGGAAAGGGAGTGGGGGAAACCCAGCTCACTGAGGGATTTTTAGGGGTGGGAGGAAGAAACCTGCAGGCAGGTTCGACCGTCCCTGGAGGTTACCCGCGTCTATCCCAAAAAACTAAAAACAAAAGGGGAGAGGGGGCACTGTACCTTCCATGGTGCAGGTAACGCTCCAGACAGAATCCTCACCACCAAAGTAGTGGAGCTGTCAGCCAAGGGACCGCTGCGACTCAGACCCAAACCTGGTCGAATGCGACCCTGCAAGACATTTAACTTGCAGGCCAGCCTCTATCTGGGAGGCTCTGTCGCGGCCTACCCAACACGTACCTGCGGTCTGCATGCGCTCACTGGCTAGATTATCCAGCCCGTTGCCCAGTCTGGCAGTTGATTGTAGATCTCCCGAGAGAAAAAGCAAAAAAGATGTAAGGAAGGAGGAAAAAATTGCTAGGACCAGAGATCCCAGCCAGGAGCCTAGGTACTTACTCCTGACTAGACAGATTAAAACTGATTACCTAGAGCAGAGAGGGGGGTTATATACCATACCGTAGCCAGGTGTTTTTTGTTCTGCCTAGTCCTACTTCTGGTGGAGGCAATATAACCCAGTAGTTATGATTTATGGAGCGCTGTGTCCGTTGATGAACAAAAGAGAAAAGGTAGTTTGATTCTGTCTTCTCTGATCCTCCCCTTCTTCCACAGTCTCCAAACCATCTCTGGATAGCACAGAGGCTAGAGGACAAGCTGCACATGCTCAATTTGGTGTGTATTGCTAGAGAGTTTTTTTGTTTTCTTGGAAGAGTGCATGTGATCAGCACAGGGCCAATCAGCACTGTCCAGCACTTGTCTCATAGGACAATCAGAGGAGAATGAAAACTCCTCCTACATGCTTTAACCAGACACTGATAGAAGTCACAAGACTGCTCTAACTGCTGATGAGAAAAGGTATTAAGCAGTTTATATTTACTAAAATAATTGCATTTCCATGTTCTGTGTACTGTGGGAGGCCAGATATATTGAATGCAGGCTCCTGCGTTTAGTAACACTTTTTTGCCACTTTAATGAATGCACTGCAAGGGTATTTTTTCATGCTCCCCAAAGTGGGGCTTTAAAAAAGACAGGAAGAAACAGACATGAAAAATATCCTCTTATCATAGCTGTTTCATCTCAATCATCAAGGCCTGACACTCCCAAACCAAGGCACTCATGCAGCAGTGTGTAGACAGTTCTGGCTGCACATAGCACTTCAGATCTGCTAACCCTCTAAAAGTTTTACATTTAAGTCTATTAGTCACAGGTCTATATAGGGTAATGGGTAATTTAGGCTTAGTGGCCTTTTAACGAAGAGTATAATCTATTTGACTTTTTGGAAAGAAATGCTTTTAGGTCTGTGATTCATTTGTACAGATGTCCTCTGCAGATTCCTATAATAGTATTTTCCTTTATGATTCACTAAGATAGGTTTCTTTACCCACCTCCAGATTTTTGTGGGATTGGTAGTCTTTTTTTTAAATAAAAAGGATCACACCAGTTTCCTAAAGCCAAACTCCAGGAAATTTGAAAATGTCCCCCTAAAAGTGCTGGTTAATTCTAGGGGATACAAGCTCTTTTTTTTTTTTAATAAATGGCTCCGCCTCCTCCTCTTACCGGCAGACGGTGCTACTCTGTGCTCTGCTGATGGACTGTCATTCTCCATCGTCATGTCCAATGCATGGATTTTGATGACATCGGAACCCCTTTAGACCGCTGAAGCACGGGGGAGAAGACGCTGTGGGGATTGGTCTAGCAGAGCAAAGGAGTGGGGGATTGGGTAAGAAAAACCTCTTTCTATGCCCCCTAGACTTGCAGTGTAGGTGCAGCCAAACTGCAAGGGAGAATCTTCAAATTTTCCAGAGTTGCGCTTTGAAGCCCAACTCCTCTGGTTAAGAAGCCGCCCAGGAGGCACTAGAACAGGCATGTCCAACCTGCGGCCCAGAACCCAAGGCAATGCGGCCCACTGCCCCCTGAAAAAAATTTTTTTGCTGGGGAGGAAGGAAGTTAGGTCGGGGGCACAGCCACAGCAGCTGCCAACTAACGATAGGCAGAGGCTGCCTCAGAGGGAAGGGGAGAGGACGGGAGAGGAGGGAAGCATGTGCAGTGTTTCTGACTCCTACCACCATGACCACTTTAAATCACTGAAGTGGTCATGGTGGTTAGAGTGTTCCTTTACTATCGCTTAGAAGAAGTAAACCTCTGTATACTGATTTTATTTCATTTCGTTTATCCTCTAGTTGTGTTAAATTAGTGCGGGGGGCGTGGCGGCGCGGGAAGGGTGCAGCTGCATTTTATTACTTATATATCTTAATTATAGTATATATTTTATATGCGGCCCGAGAAAATTTCTTTACACTCAGTGTGGCCCAGAGAAGCCAAAAGGTTGGACACCCATGCACTAGAACTTTGAGGACTCTTTACATCTTTTTTATATTGTAGAGCTTCCACAATCACCTTGGGTTATGGTAGGGATGAGAAATTAGGAATTGGAGACACCTCATTATACAATTATAAATTACTCTTCACAGAGTGAAGCAGGGTAAGGACTGTGTCATATATATATATATATATATATATATATATATACTGTATATATATATACTGTATATATATATTTCATTGTTGTTTGTATCCTTGCGGAGGAGATTTTCTCTTCCTTCCATGGCAACAGGGTGTCACAGGGGCTAGAAGTGATGGAAACACTCTCCAATAGACAGAGATAGCAACAAAAAAGACATTGATTCAGTAGGGTGGGCAAGTAATATTATATGGGTCCAAATTTTATTAACCACTTGCCGACCGCCGCACGACTATCTACGGCGGCGGTCAGCCCCTCACAGGCAAAGTGACGTAGGTCTACGTCGCTCGCCTGTGAGGGTTTAGGGAGCGAGCGCGCGCCGCCGGAGGCGCGCTCCCGCTCCCGCGTGGTCACGGACCCCCCCGCGCGTGTGACCGGCGGACCCGATCGCCGCCGGCCACTCTGCGATCGGCGGGGGAGAGGGAGAAAGTCAGGCAGCTTGTGTAAACAAGCTGCCTGTCATTCTCCTCTCTGTATGAGAGATGATCACATGGATCTACTATGTAGATCCATTGATCACTCTGCATACAGTTGAAGCCACAGCCAATCACAGTTAGAATCACGCCCCTAGGGACACACACAGCCCCTCCCTCTCAAATAAAGTTAACCCCTTCACTACCAGTGTATTTTTACAGTAACAGTGCATATATATAGCACTGATTACTGTAGAAATGTCACTGGTAACCCCAAAAGTGTCACAAATGTCAGTCAAGGGTCCGATCTGTCCGCCGCAATGTCGCAGTACCGCAAAAAAAATCGCAGATCGCCGCCATTACGCGTTAAAAAAAAAAACAACAAAAATGACAAAAATCTTTCCCTTTGTTAGTAAACGCAATAACTTTTGCGCAAACCAATCAAAATACGCTTTTTGCGATTTTTTTTACCAAACATAGGTAGCATAAAACAAATTGGCCGAACATATTAAAAAATTTTGATTTTTACATTTTTTTTGGGGGGAATTTCATATAAAAAAGGGAAAAATATTGCTATTTTTGCAAAATTTACGCTCTTTTTTTGTTTATAGCGCGTGATCAAAAAATCGCACAGGTGATCAAATACCGCCAAAAGAAAGCTCTGTTTGTGGGAAAAAAAGGACGCCAAATTCGTTTAGGTACAGCGTCGCACGACCGCGCAATTGTCCGTTAAAGTCACGCAGTGCCGAATCGCAAAATACCCTCTGGTCGTTTAGCAGCCAAATCCTCCGGGGCTTAAGTGGTTAATGTCTTTTTCTTTCTGTACTAGTGACTAATTATTCTCTACTTTATCCAAAACGTTAAAAAAAAAGTTTTAACTGCACTTGGGCTTTAAAGAGAACCCTATAACCATATGTAAAGAAGCAGTTCTGCCCATTTTCCTCCAAGTCACTGTCCAGCAGTGCAGAAGACGCTAATATAAAAGGAGATGCTATCTGAAAAAACCCAATTTTAGCTTTTGACCCATTGACATCTGCAGTAAATTCAGATTTGTACTGGACAACAATTGCAAACTTATATGAATAGCATGGGATCTGGGTCACCAAACTGACAGCCAGTCTGGTTGGCAACCCACTTCTCATAGTATTCACATTTTTTGCATTTGTTGTCAAGTAAAAATCTGAATTTACTGCCAGCACACCAAACCCCTGAAATCTGTTGGTTCTTTGATCATTGAAAGTAAATTCTTACTAGACTAAATCAAGCTATGTGGTGCTCTCTAGTGATGAGCCTGGGTTTGCTCCGAACCCAAGTTCGGACAAACCCATAAGGCAGTTATCAATGCCAGGCTATTGAGCTGCTGTTGGGGGATCACCATGTAATCATAGGGATGGGCATGCTGAAGACATCAGTGGCCTAATATGGCCACACGGACATATTAAAGTGTTTCTAAAGATTGCAAATTTTTTTTTTTTTAAATAACAAACATGTTATACTTACCTTCTATACAATGGTTTTTGCACACAGCAGCACTGATCCTCTTCTTTTTGGATCCCCCGCTGGTGGTCCTGGCTCCTCCTCCCCCCTGTTGAGTGCCCCCCAATAGCAAGCCTCTTGCTATGGGGGCACTGGAGTAGGCTCACTCCCGATCCGTGCTCCTGTGAATGGACATTGTCCATTTACACACAGAGTGAGGCTCGACCCTCCCCTCCGCTTTCTCCTCATTGGCTCACTGGCTGTAATTAGCAGCAGCAGGAGCCAATGGCTCCCACTGGTGTGTAAGCTAAAAAGGAGAGAGAGACCGGGAGAGTTGCTTCTCTCATGCACATCACTGGATCAAGATGGGGCTCAGGTAAGTATAAGGGGAGGTGGGGGACTGCACCCATGTTTTTTTACCTCAATGCATAGAATGCATTAAGGTAATAAAATGTTCTGCCCCTGGGGAAGCAAATGCATGCGTGGAGAAATGGTGGGGGTGCTGTGAAAACGTCGTTTATGGGTGTGTTAATGAGGTCAGCTGGTAAACTCCTTCCTTTTTCTTACTGGTTTCTCTGTCTCTCTGTCTGGATACCAGGGAGTCTCTGAAGCTTTCTAAGAAATATATCAAGGGCTAAGGGAAGGCCTTGTTCTCAAAATCAAATTGGATTTTTCTGCAACCCGAGGTACATTACCGGTATATTGGTACATATATACCAATATATATAACCACCCACCCTCTCTATTTGTCCTGTTTACCATTATCATTGCAAGTGAAAGGTTGACCCCAGAAAAGTAGTAGAGGGGAAATTTGGAAAACACTAGTTCTGGAGACCTGGGGAATCCCGAGGAATTCCCTTAATTTGCAGTGATTTCCTCTCACTTCCTATGAGACAGGAAGTGATGGAAAATCTCCACAATGGGACACAGATGGTGAAAAAAAAAAATCTGACAGAGGTTATAACCCTCCCTTGCTCTATCCAAAATGAAAAAGAACATTTTTTTCTATAGTTCTACTATAGTTCCACTTTACGACTGCCCCATAGTAGATTTACTGCTACAGGGTGGCTACTCTGTGCAGAATCACGTATAAATATACATGATTGTGCACTTCTGGGTTTTGGGCGCGAGCATGTGATGATTTTACACAGCGGAAGCTGATCATTAGGTCCCGCAAACCCAATGTCCACCGGGACCCACTGATCGTTCTGTACACAAGAAGAATGCCAGTCTGCCAATGTAAACAAGGCAGATTGTCATTCTGTCAGTACAGAAGACATGGATCCTGTGTTCCTGTGAGGCACAAACACTGATCCATGTCTTCCAGTAGTAAAAGCATCTCCCTCACTACACTGAAACATTCGCTAGGCACACATTTAACCATCTAATCGCTCCTGATGCTAACCCCTTCCCTGCCAGTGTATTAGTACAGTGACAGTGCATTTTTTTTTAGCACCGATCATTGTATTAATGTTACTGATCTACAAAATAGTGTCAAAAGTGCCAGTTAGGTTTCCGATTTATCCACCGCAATATCACAGTCCTGCTAGAAGTCGCTGATGGCTGCCATTACTAGTAAAAAACAAAATAAAAAATAAATAAAAATATCCCATAGTTTGTAGACGCAATAACTTTTGCGCAAACCAATCAGTATACACTTACTGGGATTTTTAACCAAAAATATGTAGCGGAATACATATTGGCCTAAATTGATGAAGAAATTAGATTTTTTCCTTTTTTTATTGGATCTGTTTATTTAGAGCAAAAAGTAAAAAATTGTGTTTTTTTTTTTTTTCAAAATTGTTGGTCGTTCTTTGTTTCTAGCACAAAAAATAAAAAAGGCAGAGTTGATCAAATACCACCAAAAGAAAGCTCTATTTGTGGGGAAAAAAGGACATCAATTGTATTTAGGTACAGTATTGCACGACTGCGCAGTTGTCAGTTAAAGCAGTGCAGTGCTGTATGGCAAAAAATGGCCTGGGTCAGGAAGGGGGGTAAACCTTCCGGAGGTCAAGTTGTTGAAGCTCCGCCTATTTGCTTCCCATCCCCCCCCCCACCCCCCCTGGCACCTTTCAGTGGGGGGGAGGGAGCGGATACCTGAGAAAACCGCTCCCACTTCTGGGTAAGATCGCCACACATTGATTGCGGCGATCTACAATATTTCCAGCCCCTCCCCCCCGCCCGCCCGCTGCCTTCTGGGAGACACACAGGCCCCAGAAGACAGCAGGACCTTTCAGCGACTCGCACATGCGCAGTAGGAAACAGGCTGTGAACCCGCAAGTGAAGATGCCCGCGCCTGCACCCGAAGCTGATGGACGGATCGGCTTGGGGTGCAGACATCCTGGGATCCCTGGACAGGTAAGTGTCCTTATAATAAAAGTCAGCAGCTACAGTATTTGTAGCTGCTGACGTTTCTTACAGGCTGGAACTCCGCTTTAAGTCAATGTTACTGACCTAAGATGGACAGGTGGCCATATTAGGTCAATGATGAAACAGGGCTGTCAAGAGACAACTTTCATGAGTTAAAGAAACATTTCACCATGCAAGAAAAAGACAGTTATGCCTAAAACGGGATACTAAAAAATGATGTTCCTGTTGCATTTAGAAAGGAAGTAAACACAAAAAAAGTGTATACTTAATATTTTTTTTATAACCCATTTCAAACTTCTACATGAAGGAAGTTTCCTTTTAACTGTCATGCTTGTGGCATTTCAACCAAGTGCAAATGTGTTTCATTATAAACGTTACAGAGATTGAGCAAGAGCCAAGATCCAAAGAATTCTCACAAGCATCTCCTTAAATTGAAATTGAATTAAGCAAAAGTGATTGTTGACTTCCTTTCTCTAATACGGTACGACATTAACGACATGGCATAATTATTTTGTAGGTGTTAAGTGCTTGGACCAACTGCAGGATATAAACAACACAACAAAATACAACCGTACAAAGTTCCCAAGAGATTATAAAAAAAAATAGCGAAACCAAATAAACCATTGTATTTTACCTTGAACCGGAATTTAAAGAGGAGTTTCGGCCTATTTTGCAACTTTAGTGATTCCTGGAGTGCTCGCTATGCTGATCAACAATTGGGCATTTTCAATTTTTTTCGGGGGTCCCTTACCTTATTTTCAGGGCATTTTTTTATTGTACTTCCTCCTTCTCCCCCCTCTGTGGCCGCGGCCACCGACATCACTTCCGCCTTTGCATTGCATCCTGGGAGCTGTTTGTCATCACTCCCAGGAGACTGGAATGAGGAAGAACTCCCAGAACACTCCCTGGAATCAGGAAGAAGGATGCAACAGATTACACTGCGGCTTCAGATGCCCACATTCAAGATGGCTGCGCCCAGACAGCGTTTTTAAAAGTACGATTTTGACTAAAATCCAATACTGTACACCTTGTAAGTATGAGAATAGCGGTTCTGTAAAGGGCGATGGATTAGTATTATTGGGGTATTTTTAGTTAAAAAAGGTATTTGAGGCTGGAACTCCGCTTTAAGTGGTTATAAAGGCAAATATTTTTTTCCCCTAGAATAAAAGAGGTTTATATTTATCTGCTCTGTGCAATGGTATTGCATAGAGTGGCCCCTTACCACCTCTTCTGGGGGTCACGGGCGCTGTCCACTCCTGGCTTCTGCAAGTGCCCCCATAGCAAGCCGGCTACTATGGGGGTAGTTGTGCAGGTGCGCCCCCAAACCGGGCTGGGAAGCCATTCTATTGCACAGAGCAGGTACGTAAAAAAGTGATGCTTTGCAATCACTTCCATAAATTTGAACTCAAGCTGAATTCGGACCTGAAACAGACCAAAAGACGCACATCACCCTGCTCTGCATCTGTCCCGGAGCTGTGTGAAACGGCTCTATTTAGAGCTGGTCACAGTCTCCTGACATGCGAATTGGATGCGGGGAAACCTGCATCCAATTCGCACCAGTGTGAACCCAGCTTTAAGGTGGGCATAGAAATAGGATTACCTTTCACAGATCCAGTAAATGCATCACAAACAAGTGCCATTCATGGTGACAACCTTCAGGCTCTGACAGACATCCACTGATAGCTATAGCAGATCCCTACGTTTGTATGTTCTCCCCCCTTCCTACACCTCAAAAATCTTCACGTTTATGCACCTGTCCAAAAAATAACTTTGTATAGTGGAATATCCCTTCCACATTCAACTTCCCTGTAGTGTCTGTGGCCAGCTTTATACCCTTGCTCGATAGGTTATACAAATTGATCTGTAATATCAATTTAGATTAAGTGAAAATTACCCACTACCTTCCATCCACTAGAAGCTGCAATCAACACTGGCCTAGTAGGAGGTCTGCATCCTCTGCATCCTCATTTATTGGAAGTGTTGAGAAGGGCAGGGAGGGGGGTTTCAGTATTCGTTATTATAAGTTTAGATCCACCTTAAAAGACCTTAATTGTAACATTCAGTCTAAGGCCTGTCCTGTAATACTGGAAATTCCACATCCTGACAGTGCCTGGTCATATGGCCAACGCCCAGTCATTGAGCTTTGGTAATGAGCAGGATCAGCATTTTCCAGGAATATACAGGTAAAAATAAACATTCAGTTTTTAAGGATTGCCATTTAGACCACATGACTGCCCAATACAGATACTGCCCTGGGCAAATTGGAGGAGGCACTTTTGGTTCTACAAATGCTCCTTTCTGTGTACTTAGTAACATTGTTATCACAGACTAATGGTGGCCGTACTGAACCAATCAAATATCCATCCTTGTATGGGCAGGCTGGTTATATAACCAGCCTGTTGGGTTTTTCCCGATTAATGCAGGCTCCTGCAGACTGTCAGTACAGCTGACCTCCCATAAGGGGAGGCAGTTACTGAAGTCCAGGAAGATCAATGAACTACGAGAATGCTCACCAGCATCCTTGCAGTTCATTGAGAACTGGCTGCCATGGTGGTAGTTGTAGTTCCTTCATTCACAGAACTCTGTAAATGAATGACATGGCTATGCGGGTGGAGAAGATCCCCCACCCACTGTCACAATAGGGGATTGAGTCAGGGTGTGGGCAGGTGCTTTAGTAACATGTTACATGTTACTCCCTGAATATGAGTGTAACATGTAACATGTTACTAAGAGTAAACTTATTCTGTAAACTGTATTTTAACACAAGAACAGATATGTAATATACAGCATTCTTACTGGATCTTACTAGTCCTTAGTTGTGGAGGCTGCATTGGTTTTCTTTTTGCAGTTTTTTACCTTTATTTACACAAAGATAGTTGTGAACAATGTAACTAATAAGAGTGCAGCACAGGTAGAGACATGGGCAGACTGGCAACTTTCGGCCCAGGGGGAGAAGTACAAATCAGAGGCCCATGGTGCAGCGACTTGGCCCCCCTCCCACTTTCCCTCATTCCCTCCTCCCACTCTCCCAATCCTCCTGCTCATCCCCCATTCCAAGCTGAAGCCCTGCTCCAGATACTCTCTACTTACTGGCTGAATCCGGACCCGACCTAGCCAGCAAGGGGAGGTTGGGGGGAGCTGGGACAGCTTGGTTGGAGCTGGCCGGGGCAGAAGAGTCTGCAGTAGGGCATGGAACCGGCCTCTGCTAAGACACAGTTTACACCATCCATGCTGGACGGGGACAGTGGACAGGGGGAGGGGGGGGGTAGGTGTTTGAAAGCTGGGCTTTGTCCTTATCTATAACCCACACTCAGTAGGTCAGCAGCATGGACTTTTTACTTCTCTTCACCAGGAAATCCTTTAGGCATGTACCTGTCAGAAGCGGTGCTGCCTTTTTACGGGGCATCAGGGTGGCCCAGGGGGCAATTGCCCCCTGCCCCCGTCCTCCCCTGGGTAGAGAGCAGAGGAAGTTATCAGCTCACAAGATTTCTGGTAGGACCAACAGGTTTATTTTTATACGTATTGTGCTGATATTATGAGATACTTCCAATGGTTTTTTAACAGGATAAAAGCAAACAAAAAATAAAGTACATTTTTAGGGTTGACACTTTAATTTTCAAGCAACAGTTTTTTTGCAGGAATGCTGATCTGTTAGAAAGCAGTTATGGGAAAGTTTACAGAGCTATCAATGGATTATTATAAGACGCCAGAGCCAGTAAATGTCTAAAAATTGCACACAAAAAAAAAAATTCTGGTAAATCCTACTAACTCAAAAAGAAAGTGCACTAAAATGACATGCCAATTTTCTTTTACAGCTTCAATTTTACTTTATGGCATCTTACGTCCATAAAACCCACTACCTAATATCAAGATAATATCCCCAACTATTGCAGGGAAAAGAAAAAGTCAATGTACTGAATTTGTGATAAAATTGCATCTGTCAAAAGTGCCCCTGCAGATGCCCCATCACCAGCTATTCCCAAACAATACAGACAATTTTGGCAAATTGCCACCCAGGCAGACTGCGAGATATGTTTCCAAGTGGCGTCTGCCCGCTCTCATGTCAGATAGGAGAACTCCCGCTACAGTGTAACACGTTCAGTGCAGACAGAAGGGATAAGAAGAACACAGCTCAAGTGGAAAGGGAAGCAGGAGAAAATGTAGTTGGATTTTTGTTGGAATTCTGGCTTCAATAATCCAATTTTTTTTTTTTTTTTGTACCGAAGAACCTGCGATCTTTACTATTTCTCTGAAATGTGTTATTCATCCGTTCCCTTATATTGCATTTGAAATATTGGCTTGTATTAGAGCAAAGCTGCGTTCTAATCACGTCTGGTTATGCAAAGACTATGGCATTGCTGAAGGCACACATTGTTAAGCTGGCCATACAGTAATAGTATTTTGTTAGAAGATTTTCATTTTCCTAATGTTCATTTGATTTTCTAATAAATAATGGGGTGAAATCGACAATCGGTTTTGACTGTAGTGACAAGAAAATTTTAAGGAGCCTAATGGAAAATGTTTCCCCTTTCTTATCTGATCAAAAGAACATATTGTTAGGCACAAAAAAACAAACAGTTTATTACATCTGGGATTCCAAAGTAGCAGGTCTAGACAACATTTTAGGGGCTTTTGAGCAAAATTGGTGGACGCAATTATGGCAAGATTGAATGCTCTGATGAACCTTGTTTTTTTAATTATTTCAAACGGGAGCATGGATGAAATTTTGCTGGAGTATGGCCAGCTTTAGCTACCAACTCAGTTTCGGGGATAGGTTAGAAGTCTAGGGAAACAAACTCATTATCTGTATTGTTAATCTAATTCCTGTTCATCTATTTATGTACCCTGACTTTTAAAGTGTATTTATTATATATGACTTAATTATTAAAAAGCAATTAAAGCCAGATCTTCTTCTTAATGCACGTGTGCCATGGCCCAAGCTGCTTCAATGGTAGAGCCACACGTCACTGGAGGCCACCAAGAGTATAGCTCCCACAGGACTGAATGAAGAATCCACAGTAAGAAGAGGATCTAGCAGGGATGTTCTGTTGCAAAGACTATGAAATTGATTTACTAAAACTATAGAGTGCAAAATCTGGTGCAACTCTGGATAGAAACCAATCAGCTGGCTACCATGCACAGTTTCACCAGATTTTGCACTCTCCACTTTCAGCATATCAGCCCCTGTGTATCGCCAGGTAGGACCCAGTGTTGCCAACTGTCAGTATTTTTACTGGCAGCCAGTAAAAAAGGGGAACTTTTCTCCGGCCAGTAAATCCCAGTGACAGAAAATATTGGCGGGCAGCGCCAGCAGGGGATGGGTCTGGTAAAGCTGGTGCTTGAGTATGTTGTGTAATGTTATGGTGCAAGGGAGCTCAGTGGAGAGGCCGGAGCCTTGGGACAGGAGCAAGGCAAGGATTGTCAGTGCTGTTTGGATGACTGGACTGAAGGGACCACCTGTTGTGGAGAGAGACTGTCAGTGTGACTCAGAAGGGGAAGTGTCACATCATCTGCAGTTCTGGTGAAGTGGCCTTTCTAGCACCCGGAGGATTCTTATGGTGGCTCGATCCGTTGTGTTTCCCTTATAGGAACACTAGATGGCGCCGGGTTCTGGATGGGCTGAAATCACCGAAATGCATTTAATTTAACTTTCCTTTTTTTTGTGCGATGATATAGTGGAGACTGACGCACAGAATAATAATTTAATTGTATTACAATATATGATTATGTCTTTTGAAATATGTTGAGGAATTTAACCATTCCCGGACTTCCGGTCCTCTGGTCTCCGACTCTATGGCGGAGTTGTTTACCTCTATCCGGATATCCGGTTGATCGGACTATAAGAGATGGCGTCAGCACGCCGTCCGTACCTTTGATAACGTCTCCTTGGACGAAACGCCGTTAGGTCACGGCGTGCTGACGTCATCTCCGGAAGCTTATCGAGGGAACGGATGCGCCTTGCCGTCCGGCCGGCGGCTTTACATCCTTCGCTAATTTTTCTTCTTTGTTTGTAAGTATACTACCTTATGTGAATAAATCTGTTGGAAGTTTTTACACTATTGGCGCCTTCTCTTTCCTTTATTGGCTGGTCTGGCGTTGCAACCCTGAGAAACACAGTGGCTCAGCTTGCGGCATAGGGGGTCCGAGAGGCCACCTAGGCACAATAAGCGGTACATCGTGGTATTTATCAGTGATTTGCTCGGATTGTCATTGGGACCTTGAGGTTACCTCTCCAATGGGAAAATATACCAAGTGTTATCGAGCATTTTTCTTATGGTCTGGTAAGAGGCTTTATACGCTCTTGGGTGGCTTGCTGATATTGGTGCATGTGGATTCAATGTTCTGCTGGCTTTTCATTTCCATCTGGTAAGAGGCCTTATGTCTGGTGGTGGTTCACCTTTTCTATACTTGGATAGAATACACCTATACAGATCTATCTGGTAAGAGGCTCTACGTTTGGTGGCGGTCCTTTTTTCTTCTGATTTGATTACATGCCCTTTACTAGTTATTTTGGTAAGCGGCTGCACAATTGGTGAAGGATTCACAGTATTTGTAGTCCTACACAGTTATAATATTGATATTTCTGTACGGTATCACGCTATGGATTATTATTTTTCCTTCACATGATACACGACCACAATATTGGGAGTTCCTTGCGCTAGAATTCCATTGGATCACCTGGGCACGTGAACTCATCTCATCACATGAATTCTGCAATTTAAAATTGCCTTTCTGGTAAGCACAATTCCTACGGGATCTTTTGGAAGCAGCACAAGATTTCATACATTACTAGTCATTTAATGATATTTGGGACTTTAAACAGTTGGACATTTATTTGTTTATTTTTCAATTTAGCGTGACTTATACAATACATATCAGTAAGGTGTCATCATCATCTGTGCTGCTGCACCCTGCTGTCAGTGTCACTGTGAGAGTCAATTTTATGTGTGAGTGCCACCCATTCTAATTTTTTCGCCCTCCTGAGTCCTGTCCCTGAGCTACTTACTTACTATATTGAAAACAAAATAAGAAATGTTTTTCGCCTTAATATCTACCCTAAATGACATTGATAATTGCATATTGTACTTGTTTGTAGCCTAAAAACTGTAATTTTGTAATTTTTGGAAATGTCCGTAAAACTTGGCTGTGCCAGTTCATTTTGGAAGTCTTGTCAGTAAGTTTCAACCTGGTAGGTTGGCAACACTGGTAGGACCACACAGGATAGTGTTTGAAGTCCAGCCTAACACTAAAATCACTACATCTATAGACATCCACGATCTAACAATAACCTATCTATCCCTTTAAGAAGAAATCATTATACATTCCGTACCTTTTTTGAAGCCGCTCCGGTCTCCAGTAGCGGAAGCGCTGCAGAGGACACAGCCGACCACAGCTGTAAAATGAATGGGGAGTGATGTCACCCATAGAGTTACTATGGGGCTTCCTTTGTCGGCTGCCTCCTCTGCACCTGCCTCCATAGCGAAGCTGCGGCTGACAGCTCAGCATGGGATCGGGTCGGATCGGCTTCAAAAAAGGTAAGAATACTGATTTCTTCTCTACAGGGTTAGATATGTTAGTGTTAGATTGTGGATGTCTATAGATGCAGCGATTTTAGTGTTAGGCTGGACTTCTCCTTTAAGCAACACATAGATGATGTGGATGGAGGAATCACTCCACCTGAGCTATTGTGTTCTGACGGCAGGGAGACTTCCCTACCACCAGAATACACTAATTATTGTTGTCGGCTTTAGCCATCGGAGTGGATCGAACGTCATTTATCTGACATGCTGGTTGTACAGAATTCGATCAGTATTTCAACTGAAGATAACTTAAACACTATCTAAACCCCAAAACAAAAATGCAATATATTGCAGCTTACCAGTCCTGATTGCTCCCCTTCCTTCCTCTTCCTATTAACCCATCCCCCAACCCTCCCCTTCCCCACCTCCCCTTCATATGCACCCCCTACAATTTCTCATTCCCCCCGAATTCACACTCCTATGATGGTGGGGGTGAGCAGTAACAGCTGGGAGTATCTACAGGTAACACTTACCTGCATTGGCTGTTTTTGGTAAAGGTGAACTAACTCTTTAAACAAGAAACCCTGGACACTTCAAACCTGTTTTTTCAACCAATCTGTAAAGTCAAGTCTTATTGGAAATGGAACATGTAAAATAATATAATTGAACTAGTATATTTGACAAGAACACTCTCCTACTGATCAATGGGACATACTGTTATACAGAACATGTTCTTACCTGCTCTAAGATGTTTGTCAATTTTTTATCAAGTATTTGAAATAAATAATTTAAAAAGTATATATTTCCCATCTCTTAGTGGCTACACTCATTTCTCTACAGCAGTGGTCTCCAAACTGTGGCCCAGGGGCCAGAGGTGGTCCTTTGCTTGACTTTATCCAACCCTTGGGACACTTTCCCTCCAACTGACACCAACAAGGGGGCACCATTGCTCCCAATGACACCATATATGGAGGCACTATTCCTCCCACTCATACCAACAATGAGCCGTTATTCCTCCCACTAAAATCAATGATGGGGCATTGTTTATTCCCATTGACACAGAGCGATTTCTACTCCTACTGGCCACAGTTTTGCCCCCCATAAAGCCCGAAGGACAGAAAACTGACTCTTTGTTTACAACGTTTGGAGACCCCTGCTCTAAAGTCATCTTTGAAGGCAACCACGGCTTACTTCCTGGCAGTAATTCCAACATGCCTGAGTAAGGAAAGGAATGGTTGGCACTCAGGATGACATGCAAAAAATAGTATTTCTTTTTTAAGTAAACATATACAATGCTGTAAAACAGACTACGCGTTTTGGACGTTAAGCCTTAGTCAAACATGCCTGTCTTTGTTTATCTTCATTACATAGTGAATTGTTGGGTCTAGTAGTTTACACAGGGAAGATCAGGATATGTATTCTTAGGTAATGACAAGGACAATGCATTTCTGGCAGGATGAACAGGAGTTTTCTGTACGTGCCAAAAAGTTCTTAGCCTGAAATAGTAAAACAATTCAGCCACCAAATCTAAGGGCTGGCAAGCTGCAATGTATTACATTTTCCTTCTTGGGTTTAGTTTTGCTTTAATTTATACAAGGACAACGTATAACCTTTGACAACATCACAGCTACAAATCAAGAGTTTAGATCCCTTGTCTCGCTGTTTCAAAGGCGAATGTTATCAGCCACAAGCCAAGGGAGCCAGTAAAAGAAACATTTGCATTGATTAGCAAGAGCCGCTCGATCACGCTTTATGTAGAGTACTATAAAACGGATGTTTACAGGAACCCCATAAACTAATCATATATTTGACGCAGGAGGATTGTGACACACGTTTTATAAATGGCTCGTAAAACTACATCCTGCCCTCAGACCTGAAACCAATTTGAATGTAAAGCGCGTTTGGCACATATGTAGCCCATCTCTGTAATGTTGTTCATTTGTCTTTTTTCAGTATTCATGGCATTATCTTGGGAATATACAGATCATTATGAAGCAAACATACACCAGAAGGGGCAGGAAGAAAAGATAATGGCATATATTTCACAAGAATGAGAAATGACCAGCAGGGTGTTCATAATAGCCTAATTAAGAAGGTCATTGTATTGGCTTATGTTCTTTCCTGCTGTAACGAGGAATTAATTAATGGTACATGCATTCTATTTTCGGACCAGATAAAGGCGTGTTTCTCATTGAATTATAAAATGATTGACAAGAGGAGCGTTACATTGCTGATTTCATACCATGTGTTTATAAATAGAACAAATAATTGTAAGAACAATGTGTTCTGGTAATTCCTGCTGCCATAAAATTGAACTACGGCACAGGAATACTCACATGAATGGGATCGTATTGTATTTTTTTGAGAAAGTGTGGCACTCAGCGCGAAATGCGTCAGCTTTGTTCCCTCTGGCTATTTTATTAAAGGAAAAATATTATTTAGCATCTCGGCGCTGTGTTTCTGTTGTCGGTATAATTAATTATTCAGGTTGCTTCCCATTTTGAAATGTTGAGCTTCCTTTTTTTATTATCGTATTTATTTAAACACAGAGGTTTGTTGATTAGGCACTTGAGATAGTAAACACTCAATTTGTAATTTGCTTCCCAACTAAAAGCAGATGTAGCTGCAATGACATTTACACTGTTAAAGCATAGTGTATTATACACAATTGCCTTTTTTTAGTAAAATACTGTTTCCGCTGTTATTTATTTCTTTTTTTCATCCTGTGTTGCATCTCAGTACTGCGTATCGCCCACAGACTCTTTTTACCCACTTCATTGCTACATGCACTCCAAGGACGGCTGCATGGCATTTCTCAGGATGGGTTTCCTGATAGTGACAATAGTGGACATGCCTGTATATTGTGTGGTAAAATTACCTTTTTGGATGGATTTCCTGGTATTATTTTAATGACAGCTGCAGCTTTAAACCTCTTGATGCCAGTGTAATTCATATGTGCGTTAGCAAAAAGGGTGGGCTTTAATGCCTGCACACCACACATATGTGTCTATGGGTGGTAAAGATGTCTGCCCTAAGAGCATTTTTTTTTTTTTTTACACTGCTTATTACAGCGATGATCTTATCACTGTTAAAAACAATAATTTTTATGAATGGCATCTATTCATGTGATAGCTGTGATTGGCCACAACTATCACATGGTACAGGGGGCATTGTGATTGGCCCTGTCTATACCATGTGAGCACAGTGAACAATGACAGAGATCACAGTAGTGTATAAATGGCTATAAATGAAAGCCATTGTGTACTTTTGACATGTGATTGCTGTGGTTGGTCAAAGCGATCACATGAAACCAGGGCCAACCGGGACCATGATCTTTCACAGTGTAGGGTGGACACAGTGGGTGACAGATCACACTGCTGCATTGCCCCTAGGGCACACACGAGCCATATGACATCCACCCAGGATAACAGTTGTCCGGCTCGCCTGTCATTTTACAATAGTCAGGGTGGGAAGTGGTTAAAGTGAACCTTCCTATTCTTCAACCATAATAACAAAGAAGCACAATCATAATCTGTGACATCAGCCTGAAGGCACCCCTTCTTTTCCCAAAAAGTGAAGACTTCGTAAAATAAATAGAGCTGTTACCGTTATGCAAATTCTGACTTTTGTCAAAAGTCAACAGCCAAGCCCTCATCTCCATCTTTAATATATGCACAGGTTAGTGAAATCTAACTGCCACAGGAAGGGGAGAGATGTATTTTTAATTGACATCCTAGCTTCACCATCTATAGAAGCTGTGCTCCAGACAAGAATCCAATGAGGACAATACCTGGGTCTATGGAGAGATATTTATAACCTGAATATTTTATAATTAGCAGCAGTTTCTGTAGACATTGGCAAAGGACAGGGTTGCTTTACCAACTGTTGAGATATGATATTAGCTGTACACGGAAATTACATTGTTTTCCTTCATTAGGCCCACTTCTAGAACTGCAGTGTAGGGCTGCCATACATGTTAAGATTTCTCTCTTATAGCCCAGCACTAAACCGTGTAGATGGAGGAATCTCCCCTGGCAGATATTGTACTCTGACAGTTGCTTTTGCAGCTTTCAGAATACCTGAGCAGTGACATGTGCTTGGCTAAGGTTGCCGTTTGGTGAAAAATGTTTTTTGCCTGGCTCCTTTGATTTTTACATTGAGGTTTGCGAGCTGGCTGGTGCCAACAGGACCACCTTTATCTTCATTTTGATCGATTGAGCCAGATTATGCTGAAATTTAAGCCGTGTCTGGGAAGAAGCAATAAAGACCAAAGGCTGTAAGGCTGTACTACAAGGCAGGTAGCAGAGCCTGCATATATAATGAGATAATCAGTTGTCCCTGTTTACATATATAAAGGCAATGTCAGGTTTCTGCTGTAGTGGGCCCTTGTAGAACACCAACTCGGGGTTCCCCAGGACGCAAAGCCTAAGCCCCAGCCTGCTTTTTCAACAGAGCCCCTGATGGTAAGGATAGACCTGCAGGAAGCTTGAACCAGGTCGCTGCCCCGAGGTACGCCAAGCTGACGATATGGAGGCCACTCACGTATACAGAGTATAGATGGCAGGAGACAGAAGAGTTGAGGTCAGGGTGAACGGCAAGCAGGCAAAAACTGTACTCAAAGCCGGGGTCAGTACATTGGAAGTCAAACCCTGAATACAAGTAATACCAGGCAAATCCCTCAGAGAACTAGGAAGTTGCTCAGGCAACACAGCCTGCAGTGATAATGTCTTATATAGGAAAGCAACCTGGGAGGTGGGCCAGGAAGTGATAGAAGGGAAAGTAATATAAACCCACAGAATAGAAGGTGACGCCCATGGGTGAACACAGGAGCCAAAGAACACATGTGAACAGAATCACAGGTCAAGTAGAACCACTGAAGTAAAGAGGTCAGAATTTCACAGGCAGGAAACTGCAGGCTAAACCGTGACAGGAAAACCATGCATTAAAACTACATGCAGGTTTCTAGTAAACAGATTCTCTATAAGAGGTCCAACCTCCACGCATATGCAGTATGCTGCAGCCCACCATCTCAGTAAAGACGGCTGGAGCTGCCCAAGCCAGTGTAGGCCCCAGCTCTTGGAAGTGGTTGCCAACACAGTTATCTTTCAAAGTGATCCAGCTTTTACTTTTTATGTACTTATTAAACCAAATTGTTGTCTGATTGTATAATACAGATTTGTAGACTCTCCCTTTAGTGACAATCTACATAGCTTCCCAACTGTCCCTTATTTCAAGGGACTGTCCTGATTTGGAACAAATTCCCTCTGTCCCTCTTTTCTACTCATTTGCCCCTCATGTTGGTCTGATTTATATAGTTGTATATAAAATGCACTACTTATGTATCAAACTGTGTTTCCCAGTGCTAACCCTTTCATCTAATTTTTAAATTGCTGCATTTGTAAATATCAAAAGCCAAAATAAAGGAATAGGAGTGGCAAAAAAAAAGCACTTGTGGGTTTAGCTAATAATATTTTATTTTATAATTCTCCTTTAGGGGGCGTGGCAGGGGGTGTGTCCTATGCCTATATACTTTTGGTAATAGGTCTTCCTATCTCAAAAAGTTGGGAGATTTGCTATCTTTATTTTACTATAATCAGCCTGCCACCAAGATACAAGGACATAGAATACTGCAGTCCAATTTTATTAGGATTATGGTGCCCATTAATGGCTATAAATCACCTAGAAGCACTCACCTGATGTTAATGGAGATCTGCCACCTGAGCAAGAAGCAGATGTATTTTGATCAGCGTGTGGCTGCCCCTGCTTGGGACAAAGGGACATGCTGTTAGGCTGGGTTCACATATATGCGATGTGGATGTGTTTTCAACTGCATCCAATTTGCATGACATGGGAACGTGACCAGCTCACACATGTCCGGGCGGCCGAGGTGCAGTTTAAAAAAGGGCCCTGCGTGTTTTTGGTTCAAATTCAGGTGCGAATTCAGGCAAACATTTGCACCTAAATTGCACCTGAACCGGTAAACAGAAAGGCACCAGACCCCGGAATGCAAAACCCAGATGGACGTATGAGAACCCAGCCTCAAACTTTTCTCGATTAGTGGCTACATATGACTTTGCAAACAATACATTGAAGAACTTTAAAACCTTGGTACCCTCTGATAAATCGCATCACATTCAGAAGTACATCTAAAGGAATTAAAACTTCCAGACAGATATAGCAGACACAAATTAATGCAGTTCTGTATTAGTTACTACATTAGTGCAAATAATTTAAATGCAATGCAGTTCAGGGGTAAAAATTCAGGGGAAGGTTGACACGTTTCAGCCTCAATGGGCCTTACATGCTCAAGTACTAACAAATAACATGCTGATAGTAGAAGAGAGCAGAGTGACAGGGAGATGAGCTCATCACTCTGTTGTTTCTCCTTTCACTGTATAGTAACAGGCTGAGGGACAAGTCCCGTATGTGTTACCTAACTACAACAGAGAAGAATCGGGTCTCCTGCCTTGGGCTTTGCGGTGTGGAACAGCTGTGAAAATTTGAGAACTGGATAGACAGAAATCCTTTGGCATGTAAAACCGCACTCCTATATGTAGTTCCCCTGAGTATTTAATTGTATGTCTAGAGTTCAGGTTTAGGGAAAAAATATGGTAACAAAAAACAAAAACATAATGGAAAACAGTACCATAGCATGTAGACCCACAAGCTCCAACCAATAAACCCACATCAGGGAACTGAAATATATTAATAAAATAAAAACAGCATTCTGGAGGGATAGCGTGTATAAAGGTGAAAGTAAAAAAAAAAAGATTTTACGGTCTACCCTATCTTCTCATTGATTCAAAACAGACAGTTCCTTATGAAATGACTGAAGCTGGGTATTTGAGATTCTCTGCAGGAGTTCGAACGAGTCACGTTAACATGGCTATGGCCTAACGTTTACAGGTTATCTTTTGATCAGCAAATTGGTCCATGTAATTGTTCACATACTGGATGAAATAGTTCCCCTTTCATTGTTTTCCTTTAAAAATCCCTCAAACACATGGGAGACATTTCCTCTTGTAATGTACTCCTCTTAAATGGACTCCCCTCTGTTCTTCATCTTCCAGGAATTTTTGTCTTTTTTTTTTTTTTTTCTTTAATCGTGTCATAGCTCCAAACGTTAAATGAGCCATTAATTTATTCCTGCATTCTTTATCCAAGTGTGGGTGGAATCTAGCATTACACGACCTCCATCAGAAGTTCTTGTTTTGTACCGAATGTCAAATTAAACAGGGATTTAGCCTTCATGGGTAATTGCAAAACCAACAGAAACAAGTTCAGTTTCGAAGATATATTAAGAAAACACACCGCGGTGATAGCGCAATGTTTTTAGATTGTCAGAAATGTTACAGACTGGCTGACTAGGGTAAGATTCAGCTGCAGCCCGAAAACGATGATATGTGTCAGCTGAAACCTGATGTTATTGGTCTAAATCAGGGGTTCCTAACTGGAAGTATCCATACCCCTTGAGGGTATGGAAGCCAAATGATGGAGCTATGGGACTAAATCCTAATGTACCATGATTTAAAGTGAAAAAATTGATTTAATGCAGTTGACTTACCAAAGGCAAATAGGCTGTTCACTTTGCAAGGAAAGCTGCAATTTTTGCCAGAACTTTGTGAATAGGGTGACGCTCCATTTACTTCCTTCATCCAATCATGTCTAAGCTAAAATTAAATTAAACATTTTTTTGCACTTGATTGGGTTTCTTTGCAAAGTGAAATTTCAACACATTTACTAAACCCTAGGGAAGATTTCCTTGCAAAGTAAATAGCCTGTCGGCTCCTAGTAAATTTACCCCGATGTGTCAGATGTCCTATGAGAAATAAGGCCAGTTATGGCACTTTTCCACTGCAAGTACCGGCTCGACTCTACTCGGCCCTGCTTGGCTCGGTTTGGTTTTCCACTGCATGGTACCGCATGGTATGGTGTTGGAACGGTTCGGTACGGTTTGCTTTTCCACTAAAGTAGTAAGTGGGTGGGATAACAACGATTCTCTGACCAATCAGTGGCTAGTAGTGACAAACAGTCAAGGCTGCATGCAAAGGATTGTGGGATATGGTACCAGTACGGCCCTCTTTGAACCACAACCGAGGTGGTACTGTTTAAGCGAGCCGTACCGTTCGGTTCCATGTAGTGGAAAAGCGCCGCCGTACCCTACCGAACCGTACCGTTCCAACACTGTACTATGCAGTGGAAAAGCGCAAAAGCGAGTTGAACCGTTCGGTTCCATGCAGTGGAAAAGCGCCTTAACTGGACCTCATTTCCAAGTTTTGATGGCACTAAGGGCAACACAAGAAATCTTATACATTTTTTTGCTAGTTTGTGTATATGTGATTTGCCTTATAGTTTTCTTTTAGTTGTATTGTTTTAGGTTATCCATATGTAAAATAAAACCAAGCTGTTTACATTTTTTGAAGCCATACAAGTTCCTAATAGGACTGGAGATGATGAGTGGGTATTGGGATATGTTGGGAAACCTATTGGCGTTTAAAAAAAAGATAAGGACCGCTGGTCTAACTCACTATATAAATTCTTATATTATCTTCTGGATCTCTTTAATCTTTGAAGTCCCCTGCAGTGAGCTTTCTATATCTTGGTTCTAAGATCCACCCATTTGCCATAGCCACCAAACGATTACTTTCACAGCTGGACTCTAGAAGATCTGACAACCCCAGTGCTCAGGGTGTATAAAACTTTTGGGGATGCAAGTCAGTGGAGGGTGCTAAAAAAAGAAAAAAAAAAACCTTGAATATCGGTTTTGTGTTGACTTTGGTTGGCCATAGCCATGATATGCAGTTTAGCAGTGCAAGCCTTTTTAACTACTGTTGTTTTTTTTAAATGTTATGAAGATTCACTTCTGTATCACCCAAGCATGCATGTTAAAGCAAGGAGACAGGGTGTTAACTGACACCATATGTGTCAATCCCTTTTTGGGAAAAATCACAGTGACCTTAAAAAACTTTTAGGACCACAGGAAACTGGGGTGCATTGACATGGCCACTGGGCTTACAAATATGTTCGCAAATGTGTGTGATTAAACCCATTGTTTTTAACGTGAACAGTTAGACAGGGTCAATTTGATTTGGTTGCAGGCTAGATGGTGAGCTGGGAATTTCTGTTGTGCGTTGCCCTTCCATGTGTTCCTCGCTGCAAAGGCTAGTTATAGGTTGGGGTGGTTGCCTTTTTTTGGTTAGTTTGTGAACTGGTGAGGGCACGCACTGGATACCTTCAGCTGCCATTATGCCCTTGCTGGGTGTTCTGTGATTTACTATACCTTTAAGGATGGGTGGGCTGCCTCCAGGCAAACCTATCCTTAATCTATGTACCGCTTTATATGTGCTCCAATTTGGGAGACTCAAAATTATAGACTTAGGACCACAGTAATCTGGGGTGCATTGACGTGGCCACTGGGGCTTACACATATGTTTGCAAATGTGTGTGACTAAACCCCTTGTTTTTAACATGAACTGTTAGACAGCTGGGAATTTTGGTTTGTTTTTGATGTGCGTTGCCCTTCCGTGTGCTCCCTCCTGCAAAGGCTGTCTCCTCTTTCTCTTGTTTTGGTGATCCTAAAAAGTAGTCCTGCATATAAAGACTCAATGCTGCCGCAGTTAGGGCTTTTATACCATTACCAATTAGGCTTACCTAGAACAACATGATGTCTAAAGAAGGCCCTACCCAAAGACACAATTACAGTTGTCCAAGTCATAATCTTCACCCATTGTGGTCCAAAATATCAAGCAATCACTTCTGTCTCAGTATCTTTATTCTTTTGGTCATCTAAAAATAAACTGATCTTCGTGGAAAATTATCTAACTACTGTCAGTGGATACAAATATGCTGTATGGGAAGCTAAAGCTATCGGCAAATTTTTTTTGCTTTACAATTTGAACATGGTTTCATCTCTTCAGCCTCGGCTTTGGCCCTGTAGAACAATGGGCAGTCTTTTTGACCAACAGGGTTGCTCTGGAGTTGGTAGGGACAAGACCAAGCCCAACTTTTACAAGGACAATTGAGATTTGCATTTAACCTTAGATGCCTTTGACCTCTGTACATGCATCTTTTTGATCATACACTCAGAATTTGTCCAAATTTGCTAAAGTTACTTTTAAACCTATCTGCTCCCCCCCCCCCCCTCCTCATTTTGAAATAGCCACAATCACAAGTTTTTCAGCAACCATGTTATCCCAGGAGATAAGCAAATATTTGTTAAATCTGTCTAGAAACTGGATAACACGCAGGTACCCAAAGTTTTAAGTAGAGCTGAAAACTCTTATGTACTGCTAAAATCTATACTAGAGAGGATTTGCCTGCACTGATTTCATATTGACTTCGGGTTAAGAATTTTCTATAGCCTCTTCCTTTTTTTCTACAAGACGTATTTACCTTCATGCAGCCCCGATTGTTGGCTGTAATAGGGTGTAGTCCCTGGTAAATTTCGATGTGTTCAATTTTTTTATAGTAATGCAATGCCCCTTATTCGTTTTCTTGCCTCGGGTTATAACACATCAATGAAATGCACGGTGATTAAAACAGGCACACTCTAACTATTGCCCCCTCTGTACTTATGTAAAAATGGGGGAGGAAAATGAACGGCAGCTCATATGAAATGATGGAACCAAATTGAATATTTCAGTCAAAAAACTTCTTCTATTACACACATGGAGAGGTAGGGAAAAAGGTAATACCAACTGTCATCCCAATTTAACACAGCTGTGTGAAAACCACCGCTTTGTCCACTGTGCACAATGAATTTCACGGATATCAAGGAGGGCAAATCAATAATTATGTTAATATGCAGACTCCGCTTTCCGAAATAAACCGCAGTCACTTCATAGAAATGAGGCTCTCCCAACGGGAGTCAAAAGAGCCTTCAATTATGAAATAGAGGAAGCGTTTCAATCTATAACGGGATGATGAATGGGTCACATCGGTGTCTGAGCTCCCAAGTCAAATGGACATTAAAATAAATGGAATATGCTAAAGTGGACAGAGGGGGTCTCTGAGCAATGACAGCATCTGCTGTGAATAATTATCTGGTCATTATTCTGCCTGCTAAAGAATACGTCGGACCTAAGGGCTGGCTAGGATGCCAAGTGGCAAACAAAGACCGGCCAGATTAATATTTATACTCACACATAGCTGCCATCATCAACAAATTTCCACACTGTACAAACAATGAATCAAGCCATAGTGGGACCCCATCGCTGGTCATTGACAAATGATACAGCCCAGGTGCTTGCAAGTTGACAAAAAAATATAGGACATATTTAACATACAGGACATAAAAGAAAAATGACATTTTATCCTTTAGATTGTAAGCTCTTTGTCACAAGGTCCTAGTTGCTATTGGTTCAGGGATTTTATAATGCCATTGTTTTAGCCACTGTATGTACTCAATTGTCACAGTGCTGCAGGCGACAACACCACATCGATCAGTAAAAATAACTACAGAATTAATTTATACGGGGTAATATTTTTCACAGTGTAGTACACTGAACCATTCACATCAGTCATTGCCCTTTGAGGAGCTTACAATCTAATATCAGGCTCTACTGCATTTTTTATTAAAATTCATATATAGATTTAGAATGCTTCCTAATCTTCTCTTAAATAATCTTTTGGCTTTCAAGAATTTTTGAATTTTCTAAATTGATTTGTTGCTGAACTCTACATAGACTATCTATACATAAACCAGTACATTACTGCTATAGCAATGCGAAGATACTGCAATGTACTGCATATATACAGAATTGTCATAAGAATACTGAAATTTGTCCTTTAAAATCTCAGAAAATACAATGTATCCTTTTAACTCTGTATTTAGGAGATAACCTACTGCATTGCTCTCATGTCCAACACACCCCAACTGCGTAATGGAAAGAATAAGATGGCTATATCTTGGGCATAAAACATTTTCTTTTCTAATATTTTCAATTGTTTTTACAGCACCAAATAATATTAAAAAAAAAAATTCAACCCATTCCACAAAATACTGTTAAACCAGACCTCCAAATAGTATACATTCAATTACGGCATATTAATACGAAGAAAAAGTAATTAATTTTGCATTTCAAATGCTTCTTGGTACTACAAAACATTTTGTCTATGAAGCCAAATAAAAGCTGGATTTTCATCAATGTATAATAAATAATGTAAAATCCCCCCCAAAAATACCAAAAATATTAAGTGGTTGATTTCGAATGAAAAACCAGGAACTTATACAGAAACAAAATTGTCCAGGGTTGAAGCTCGAACTCTATGGATGGTTCTTGGGAATATGGGACAACTGGGTTGATAACGTGAGTAAATCTTTGCATTCACCTATTTCAGAGTCTGAACACAGGCTGCCCTGAGATATAATAGTGACAATAATCATCAACAATTTCCAGGGATATTCTATTGCAGAGATGTCTAAAGCCACCAAAACAATGCTATCTCATAGGACCCTATACATTACTATGACACATGCATTCAATTTATATAGACAGTCTTTGCATTTTTAATGCTGATTTAGTAGATAATCCAGAATGCAGAAGAAGGTATCCTATACTGCCGATGCTACTTACGTAAAAGAACTGAATATAAGGAGTTTCAGTCGGATGGGTCGTAGCTTGGAAAAAAAAATAAAAGTTCCATAACAAAAATCAGCAAGATTTACAGGAATCCTGACCGGACTCCACAGCTGATGCCTTGCATTATTTGGGGATTACTGGATGGAAAAATGTGGGAATGAGACGATATGATTCTAATTTAATACAAGAGGCGTCCCTGCTATTAAGGGATAGCTGACAAGCCGCACTGATTTCCAGGGACAAATCTCTAAAACCAGGGACTGACCCTGCCAAGCAGAGCTGGCAATCGTGCAAGCTCGAAGATCAGACTTAGCTATTGTGCACATGGATTTTTCCAGTTTAAAAACAGACATAAAGGTAAAATGATACATACCCAGAAGCACAGGCGATCCCCGGTTGGAGGAAATAGCTCCTAGCTCCTTGGAGACAGTTATTTACTGCGTCTTGCGCTGATTTCCATGCTGCTGCTGTTGAGCACAGCACACTGTATGCAGCCTGCTAGCTGCTTGAGCTTTCCTGCTTCTCTACAGGCATTGGGGAGTCACGAGAGCTCTCAAATGAGCAGCAGGGCTTTGTCAAAGCCCCTTAGAAGAGACCCACACATCAGGCAGGCTCTTGGCTGAAAGGAGAGCAGCAGTGCAAGCCATCAGCAGCCGGACAAGTGTGATTCTTGCCCTCTCTCCAGTCTTTCAGCAAAAAGCCTTCTGCAATTGCAACCCCCCCCCCCTCTTTTTTTTTCCTTTCTTAGGGTAATTCCAGACAGAATCCAGCACACACACAGCTCAGGGCTTTCTTTCTTCTCTTCTTTAATGACCCTTGTGTAGCTGCAATGCTATGTCCAATTGGCTCTTGTAAAGGAAAGACTCCTCGGTGGTTGCCAGCAAGCTTGCTGTGTGCCAGAGTCAGTGGCGTTGCTGAGCCTTCCCTGCTCCTGAATGCTAATGAGTGCAGTGATGTCAGAAGCAAAGCAGAGTCTGCTCTGGGACCCTTTCTATGGTCACTGGCTGACTCCTAACACTCATTTCCATATCAATCAAGCCTCCCTCTAACAAATTAATAACCCCACAGCAAGCTTAGAACAAACACAACCCTAGCCTGCGCCTGCGATGCAAACATCTGGCACAGCTGCAATAATTAAAATGCAGTGATATGATGATGTATTTTTTTTTTTTTTTGGTACTGGATCTCATTGGTTGTTGACCAACCATGGACATACCTTTCATATTAAGTTACTGCTTTCTATCAAACATCTGTTTTCAATGTATTTTTTATCTGCAGTAAATGGAGGTTATTTAAGGCAGCTTTTGTTTGCAAAGGAAGAAGAATACATACATAAAGTCGATCTAAAGCCTAAAACTTTTTTTTTCTTTTTGGATAGAGAAGGGCAGGAATTGTTTGCCATCACTATCTCATTAGGGAGGTTTCCCTTCACTACCCAACAGGAAGTGAGAGGATATCTTTTCAATGTGGGGGATATCCTTCCTAAAGCTAGCCATACAAAGAGAACTTTGGATGGTTCTGAATTAACTGCCCAAATTTCAATCAGTGGGTGGCTATTAGGGATCGACCGATTTTTGGCAAAGCCGATATATCGGGAGCCGATATGTACTTTCCCCGATATATCGGAATTGGCCCCGGAGATTACGATATTGCCGATATTTCGGGAAAGTGCTTGTACCGGAGTGATGCCTGCAGCTAGAGGCATCACCTTGGTATCGGCGTACATAGCCGACGGCCGGCTGTCTTGTAACTACAACCGATGCGGGTGAGAAGCCGTTCGGCTGTCATTACAAGGAGCGGGGGGGACGCCCCCCCTCCTGCCGCCTTCCGTGGCAACCAGCCTGCACGGCCGTCGAAGACCCGATCAAAGCCGCATTAGGCTCTGATTGGGTCTCCATGTAAAAACCCGGAAGTGATGTCATGACATCACTTCCGGGTACTCGGCGCCAGATTAAAAAAAATGACAGCATTCAAAACAGCCAAACTTGGTGTTTTGAATGCTTTTAAGTGCAGAGGAGGAGTTTGGGGTCTTTTAGACCCCCAGATCCCTCCACAAGAGTACCTGTCATGTGATAAAAAAAAAACAATGTTTTAAATGTACAAAAATATCAGCCAATATCAGCCGATACCAATGTTCAATGGCCAAAATATTGTTATCGGCAACAAAAAAACTATATCGGTCGATCACTAGTGGCTATGTTGGTACCACGTCATCTGACATCCTTCAGCCCAGCTTCAGACTGAATGCGGTGCAATGCAGTGCAATTTTCATGAGGTTTGGAGTACAAATTTAGCGTGCGATTTGTGCTTGACAACTGCAATTGTAATTTTAATGGGCCATACACACTATAAGATTTTCTGAAGACTTTTTCCTTTAGACTTACCAAAACCATATAATGAGTTTAAACCTAAACACTTTCAATTTGTATTTAATCTGGCAGGCCCTTGCACTACATAGAAAAGGAAATCTAACCACAAAAGTTGGTGTGTATCCAGCTTAATAGTCTATGGAGCTTGAAAATTGCAATTCAATCGCACTAATTACACACACAAGACCCTTTTTTAAACTGCATCAAAACTGCAACGCAAGGTTCTTTATAGAAACAAATGTTATTTCACTTGACTTGGGAATCGATGCGTTCTGGAACCAGGGCTCAACTGAAATACTGAAGTAGTCGGATCGAAAACTATTGGACAAACAGCACCTGCATCCAATCCATCAGTGCTGCAAAGGGAGATTCATCCACCCCCTGGGACGGAAGGAAAAATATATATCAGCCTTACACAGTTGTCATGGGAACAAATTTCCCCAATGGAAAATTTTCACTCTATTCCATTTCTGGTGGCAACTCATATTTTTGGATTTACCATTTTAATTCCCTTTGACATTGGTGATCAGGATGATAAAGCTGGCCATACACGGATCGCATCTCGGACAATTCCTGTTGAATGGGTTGAAATTTGTTAATTGGGGGGGCCCTGCTGGCATCTCCTTGCTTGACTAAAGTTAATTTTTCAATTGGCTTTTGCCAAAGGAGCCAGGCAGAAAACTGTGCCTGCATCCAATCAAATGTTGACACTGTTCAGGTATTCTGACAGCCGGAGCTGCAAACTGTCATAATACAATAGCTGACATTGCAGATCTGTCCATCCGGGCTATTTAGCAGGGATGGAAAAGTTGAGTGATTTCGCTCATTTAGCTAGTGGGGCTCACAGAGGAAATGTTTAGTGTATATCTAGTATCAACGGGAGCAATAAAAACCTCACAGTGATTCCATCCCCTCACCACTCTATCCAAATCAAATAAAAAAATTGATTACATATTAAATAATTTTTAGTTTTAATTACTTCTCATGTCTCAGTTCAAACTGCAACTGTGATATTTTAGAATAACTAAATACCAATTACAAAATGGAGCTAAAACCTACTATGGGGAGTAAAAGTGAATTGTAGTTTACATCCCAGTGTTGTGAAAGCTGGTTTTAGGTAGTGTTGGGGGTTGGTTGTAGCACAGGAAAAGTAAATGACTGTGCCAGATCTATAGGGACAAAGCAGGAGGGATTACACGTCATTATGTGCACTGAACCTGAAAACTAGCATGCTGGGTCTCTGGAAAGACAGGCGTCAGCAGCGTGGCACCCCTAGTGGCCCAGTTGTAATATAGCATGGCAGTGTAAGCAGTGTATAGTTGGAAAACCCAACTGCTGCTCACAAAGTATATATATATATTGCAACCTAATGTTGCTATAAAAATGACCTTTCCATGTTTACTAGTTTTAAAAAACTGTACAAAATATGAACTAGCATAGAAATTTTTTTTCCTGTTGGCTCGCTGCATTTTTACATAAGTCTAAGTACATTACTAAAAGTGAAATTTTAGGCAACACTGCAACATGAGATCCCTCATTATCAAGACACTTTCAAACAGTAATCAAGCGGAACTCTGCATTAAAACAAAATTGGAAGCAAATTTGCTTATTTTTTATTGCAGAAGAGGCATATGTCTTCTTAGTAACTAAGCAGAAGCTCTGCTGACTTCCATCATCCAATTCATTTTTTTTATATATTTCTTACGTGATTGGGTATTCTTTGCAAAGTGAATCTTCAGGGTTGATTTACTAAAGGCAAATAGACTGTTCACTTTGCAAAGTGCAGTTCCCCTCTGCGAGAGCAGTTGCTCCAGAGATTAGTAAATGAGGTAAGGCTTCACTTTGCCAAGAGTACCCAATCACATTCAAGGAAAATATAAAAACAGCATTTTTGCTTGCATTTGATTGGATGCTGAGCACAACTAGAAGCCAGCAAAATCTGGCTAGCTGAAAGCAGGGTGGGCCCTTATTCTAGGTGATTGGTGAAGGAGATTGGTTATTTTGCTTATTAGGCCTTATGCACACACAGCTCTTCTGAACATCTTTCTCCTGGCAGGAGAAAAGCAGCATTACATGCATTTAGATTAGGGATTGATCGATATAGTTTTTTTTCAGGGCCAATACCGATTTTCCGGCCACTCTTAAGGACGATAGCCGATATTAGGTGCCAATATTCTGCACATTTAAAGTTTTTATTTGTACACTGTCCTTGTAATGACAATCGAGCAGCTGCTCAGCCGCATTGGTTGTCATTACAAGAACGCCAACCGTCGGCTCTAAAAAACGGTACCGTGGTGATGCTTGTAACTGCAGACATTTATTTATTTATTAACCTCCTTAGCGGTATTCCCGAGTGTGGCTTGGGGTGAAATTTCAGAGCCATTAGCGGTAACCCCGAGCCACACTCGGGGTACAGCTAGGGAGATCGCTGGATCCTGTAAGAGAGGGTACCTTGTCCCCGGGATCCAGCGATGTATCTCGCCATTGTGCGGCGGCCGGATCTTCCTCCCAATGCTCTCTGTGCCCCGGCTTCCGTCTCCTGCGACGTGACGCTCGCAGGGGGGTGGAACCGGCGGCAAATTCACATAGTAAAACACACAAACACACTGATACATTACAAAATAAAATAAATTCACGTTAGTTTGCCCCCCAGTGCCCTTTCCTGCAGTCTTACTGTACTTTATATATATATATATATATATATATATATATATATATATATATATATACACACACACGTATATATATATATATATATATATATATATATATATACGTATATCTATATATATATATATATATATGTACACACACATATGTGTGTATACATATATATATATGTATATATATATGTATATATATATATATATATATATATATATATATATACATATACATATATATACATACATACATACTTTAACTTATTTATAGTTATTTATTATATTATAATTCATGATTTTGTGTTTCAAACTTTATCATACCCGAGATGTTATAAAGAAGAACGCACAGTAAAAAAAAATCATATGTAAATAGTTGGTTTGGGCTGCTCATTCTTAAGAATTACATGCAAAATAATGGTACCGCTTTCAGCACCTAAAATCGGAAATAATCATACCGCCAGGTTAATGCTCAACATTTAGATGCCTGAACACATCTAATGCGTTTAGGCACATCGGGTGGTTTTCTGTTCAAATGCTCCTCTTCTGAATGCAATTCATGTGCGTTCAGATTTCTGCCCATACCTGCTCCTGCTTTTCAATGCATGTAAACACAATGTGCATTAACACATAGGCCAACATAGAGCCACATTTAACCACCTCCCACCCGCGCAATAGCCGTAAGACGGCTACACCGCAGGCTCACATTGCCAGGAGGGCCTCTATGGACATCCTCCCATGATTGCTTTTCCCACACACCCCCTGCGGCGTGCATTGGAACAGATTTGTGATGCCTGTGTCTTACAGACACAGCTGATTACAGATTGGTCCGGTTATTGGCAGTACTCTCCTCACGCTGACAGTGTGTGAGGAGAGGAGAGCCGATAACCAGCAAGTCCACACAGGGGACATCTGCACTGATAATTAGGGCGCTGATCAGTGTCCTGATTATCAGTGCAGCCCCAACAGGGCCCACAACTGCTGCCAATCTGTGCCAATCCGTGCTGCCAATCAGTGCCCATCCGTGATGCCTGCCAGTGCCCATCCGTGATGCCTATCTGTGCTGCCTATCTGTACACATCAATGCGGCCTATCATTGCCACCTATCAGTGCTCATTAGTGCAGCCTATCAGTGCAGCCCCATCAGCACACATCGGCGAAGGAGAAAAAGATACTATTTCGAAAATTTTATAGCAGAAACAAAGAAAACTTATTTTTTTTTCAAAATTTTCAGTCTTTTTTCGTTTGTTTAGCAAAAAAAAAACACAGCGGTGATTAAATATGACCAAAAGAAAGCTCTCTCTGTTTCAAATAAAAATGATAACAATTTTGTTTGATTACAATATTGCATGACCATGCAATTGTCATTCAAAGTGCGACCGCGCTAAAAGCTGAAAATTGGCCCGGGCAGGAAGGGGGTAATGTGCCCAGTAGGCAAGTGGTTAAAGGCAGCAAAAAAAAAAAAAAAAATGCCGTAAAACGGATGTTTTTTAGCTGCAGTGTTCATGAGGTCTTAGCAACCCCCATTTTCACAAACTAAGATAAAAATATTAGTGGGCTATATTTAGATATCTAATCATCGGAGCTACATACAAACTTTTTACAGAAACAACTTCCCGCCTGAAAGTACACAATAGCTTATCGCCACAGGGATTGTCACGAGAGAATGAAACGTATTAAAAGTTTTATTCATACGTAAAAACTGGACATGACCCCCACCCCTTTTAGCAGACCAGCGGGCGTCTGGTGTCTGGGACCCCTGCTGATGTGATGTAGTCTTCTCTGCTGATTTGGATCAGCTGCAGGAAAATGACACATCTGAGTACGCCTGTGTTGTCATTACATGTGCACATGTTGGCTAATTTGTTATTAAGTCAACCCTATTAAAGTGAAATTACATTTTGGTGTTTAGAAATCACATTCAGCACATCTATATGCATGGTATAATGGATTATACCCAAGTATATTCTTTAGCTTCTGTTTGTAGATAATGGGATAGGTTATGCAAGCACTCATGATAATTTTTTTTTCCAGTGCTAGGTAGGATCACGCGCTCTGCAGGCTTCTTCAAAAGGCATGGATTAATAACAAGTGCATTTTTACCTTGCAAGAATAATGCATAAAAAATGTCCTATGCATGCTCCATCTTTGATGCGGTTTTCAAAACCCGCACCAAAAACGTAGCTCCCCAATAAAAAGAATGGAAACTGCTCCCAAAATGCAAAAAAAAAACACGTTTTTTGGTGTGTTTTTGAGTCACATGTCCATTTTTCCCAGGTGCAGGCAACCAGAAAACGAGCCAGAAACGCATCTAAAATGCGTCAAAAGAGCATATGCGTTTTTACCATGATTTTGTTACAGTACACAGTAGCCAATCAGAAATAGGATCTGAGTGATTGCTATGGATTACTATATATTGCACACATTACCGATTTATCAACTAAACCCAATCGACTTAGGGTTGGACCGTAACATCCCCTTAGCTAGTCTATTTTTTATGGGCAGCTATTGTAGGTTGTATCTTCCAGTCTAGGGTACTTTTCATATGTAATCTTTGCATTCACACTTTTGTATTTGTTTCATGTGTGTTTTTGTCTATTTTTATTATTGTATATAAATAAAATTTGGCGTCAGCCTTTTAAACTTTATTACCTTGTCCGTAACCACCTTAAAGAGGAAGTAAACCCTCCTCTGCAACTTGTACCTATAAAGGCTATGATAAGGCTTACCTATAGGTACTGTAAATATTTCCTAAACATGTACCGTTTAGGAGATATTTACCTTACATGCAGCCAGTGACGTCACTGGCGCATGCGCTCTGAAGGAACGGCCGCTGGTGCCGTTCCTTCAGAGCCCCGTGCCGTGACCGTCGGCTCCCGCGCTCGTGCGCGGGAGTGACGTCACCGCGGCTCCGGCCAGTCAGATGGCCGGATGTCGCGATCCCGGAAGACGGGCGACTGGACATGTCGCCCGTCATAGAGGTAAGCGGGCGGCACGGCGGGGGCTCGTTCTAAGGTAAGTATTTCATAATGAGCTAGTATGCGATGCAGGGTGAAAAAAAAAATGTGGGTTTACAACCTCTTTAGGCCCCGTTCACACTGGGGCGATCCGACTTCCCCAGGTGACCACAGAGGTCGCGGCGCACTGCTCGCACCGCGACCTCGGAGCGGCCGGCACAGACTTCATAACATTGAAGTCTATGCAGGTCGCTCCGGGTCGCCCCAAAGAAGCTCCGGACCCTTTTTCTAAGTCGCAGAGACTTGTGTTGCTCCTATTAGAATGGGTCCATAGCTTCTGTATGGGAGGCGACCTACGGCGACCTGTCAGGCGACCAGGTCGCCCCAGTGTGAACGGGGGCAAAGGCTGCCCATAGAGGAGTACTCTTTTTTCTTGTTAAATAGTTTTTATTAAGATTATTTCAAATAGTAACAAACAGGGAAAGGAAATCATAATAATAACAGACGAAGGAAATCATAATAATAACAGAGGAAAGCAAACTCATAAAACATTGATATTATGGCCAGTAGCACATAGGTGCAGTTATGTAATCTAAATTCATGCCCATGTAGATAAGCCATTACAGCATTAAGCAATCCAAATATACGAATAGCATTAATACTTATAAGATGGGGTCGCTGATGACCCTTCTCTAATAGGGCCACCCCCAACCCCCCTGAACACCCCAAATGGGTACACACTGTGTCCAGTTGGGGGGGGGGGGTAGACCCTCTGACAGCTAAACATCCGCGGACCACCATATATTAGACTGACATGTACATAGTTCTACAAGGTGTTATTTGTGACACTAACAGAGAATACATGAAAGGTAAAGTAAAGGGAATACTCTTTGGTAGTAAATCAAAGCAGGCTAATTGGGCTTGAGACCAGGAGCGGCATTAGGATGCTTTGAGGAGTCAGTTTTTTTCATTCAGCCAGTGGTTTGAAAGAAGAAACTGACCCAATATCCCCATTCACACACTCGAGGTGGTGGGGGGAGTCCTCCCTGCTATCGCTTTGTATTCTGACACCGTGGAGACTCCCCCACCGCTAGAATACACTGATCAGCTATAGCCTGCAGCTCTGATCAAGAAGGGAAAAACCTACAGGACCATTGTGACTTTTATACAACCACAGTGCCCATACATAAATCGAAATTCCACCAGTCCCCGCTGAACCGGGCGAAATTTGATCCATGTATTGCTACCCATACACAATTTGAGTCCTCTCATTCAGTTCTGTAGGCTCAGTGAGAGAAGTCAATAAATCCCCCCATCCAATGTGTATGGCGGAATCTCCCCTGTAAACTACTGTATTCTGACAGCCACCAACAGGCCCGGATTGGCTAATCGGGAGAACCGGGTCTTCTCCCGGTGGGTCGGTCGGTGCGAGGGCCGTTCCACTGGGTTGCTTTAGATTTAAAAATGGTACCGCCCGGCGCCAACATTTCACCGCGCATGCGCCGCAGCTCGGGAAAGGCCATACACGGTCGGCTATTCCCGGGAATAGCCGAACGGAAACGAGCTTTCCCGAGCGGCAGCGGCACATGCGCAATGACGTGTTGGCGCTGGGCGGCGCCATTTTTAAATCTATGGCGCCTCAGAAACAGGTAAGTGAGACTCCTCCACAGCCGCACTACCTGCCATTCTGTGGGGCTGCAGGCATACTACAAGAGATGCAGTGCTGAGGGCATGATACAACTGTACCATGCCCGCAGCCCCGCATTCTCCTGTAGTATGCCTGCAGCCCGCATTCTCCTGTACCATGCCCACAGCCCTGCATTCTCCTGTACCATGTCCGCAGCCCTGCATTCTCCTGTACAATGCCCGCAGCCCTGCATTCTCCTGTACCATGTCCGCAGCCCTGCATTCTCCTGTACAATGCCCACAGCCCTGCATTCTTCTGTACCATGTCCACAGCTCTGCATTCTCCTGTACCATACCCCCAGCCCTGCATTCTCCTGTACCATGTTCGCAGCCCTGCATTGTCCTGTACAATGCCCACAGCCCCGCATTCTCTTGTACCATGTCCGCAGCCCTGCATTCTCCTGTACCATGCCCGCAGCCCTGCATTCTCCTGTACAATGCCCGCAGCCGCGCATTCTCTTGTACCATGTCCGCAGCCCCGCATTCTCCTGTACCATGTCCGCAGCCCTGCATTCTCCTGTACAATGCATGCAGCCCCGCATTCTCTTGTACCATGTCCGCAGCCCTGCATTCTCCTGTACCATGCCCGCAGCCATTGCAAACTTATATTCTGAGGTTTTAATTACATTATTTTAATATAGCCAGTCGTGAACTAAAGCGGGCCGGTCTGAGGCATGAAACTCCAGGGCTGAAAATGAGTCCCACTCTGGCCCTGGCCACCAACTCCCACAGTTGCCTGAAACTGCATCTGATTGGCTGCATTCACTATTCGGGTGACACTTTTCAAATCAATTCCTTCCATTTTCCAATTGAAGTCTAAGTGGCCGAATAGGCCACAATAGGGCACAAATTTTGGCTGATTCGGCAGAAAATTCTAGCCATGAAGAATCCTTAAACATCTCTGTACCGTAAATGGGATTCTATGTTTTGCATTTCATGTCCTTTTTAAAATGGAACTCAACAAAGGACAAAAATAACCACAATGTTACATAATGATAATTAGGTTATGTCCACTAGGTATTCCTTTATTTCTAAAATTCTATTTCCATCACTTACATTTATTTTATAACTTTGCAACTGGATGTGTTCAATCTGCAGTTATTGGTGTCCTAAACAACACACAGATCAGAAAAAGAAATGATCATAGACAGGCTACAGGTGGAATTAAAATATGCTACTAATATTAAGTTCCTAATATTAAGTTCCTTTTTAGAAGTAAACTATAATGGGTTTGGGTCAATTTTATTTTACTTTATGGTATTAAACAGTTGCTTTATATCATTTTTTTACTAGTTATATACAACTTCTATTTTACAAATACATCTAATACATTGTAAAAGATTCCCAGAGCACTGTGGATTAGCTAAAGCAACAGCACACTAGCAGCTGCCTGTCAGTATGCACTGCTTTGTCCTACTGAAATTTCAGACTGAGCCACCCAATAAACATACCTCCCAACTTTCTGAGATGGGAATCTACAGTGGGTACGGAAAGTTTTCAGACCCCCTTAAATTTTTCACTCTTTGTTATATTGCAGCCATTTGCTAAAATCATTTAAGTTCATTCTTCTTCCTCATGAATGTTCACATAGCACCCCATACTGACAGAAAAACACAGAATTGTTGACATTGTTGCAGATTTATTAAAAAAGAAAAACTGAAATATCACATGGTCCTAAGTATTCAGACCCTTTGCTGTGACACTCATATATTTAACTCAGGTGCTTTCCATTTCTTCTGATCATCCTTGAGATGGTTCTACACCTTCATTTGAGTCCAGCTGTGTTTGATTATACTGATTGGACTTGATTAGGAAAGCCACACACCTGTCTATATAAGACCTTCCAGATCACAATGCATGTCAGAGCAAATGAGAATCATGAGGTCAAAGGAACTGCCTGAAAAGCTCAGAGACAGAATTGTGGCAAGGCACAGATCTGGCCAAGGTTACAAAAAGATTTCTGCTGCACTTAAGGTTCCTAAGAGCACAGTGGCCTCCATAATCCTCAAATGGAAGACGTTTGGGACGACCAGAACCCTTCCTAGAGCTGGCCGTCCGGCCAAACTGAGCTATCGGGGGAGAAGAGCCTTGGTGAGAGAGGTAAAGAAGAACCCAAAGATCACTGTGGCTGAGCTCCAGAGATGCAGTCAGGAGATGGGAGAAAGTTGTAGAAAGTCAACCATCACTGCAGCCCTCCACCAGTCGGGGCTTTATGGCAGAGTGGCCCGACAGAAGCCTCTCCTCAGTGTAAGACACATGAAAGCCCGCATGGAGTTTGCTAAAAAAACACCTGAAGGACTCCAAGATGGTGAGAAATAAGATTCTCTGGTCTGATGAGACCAAAATAGAACTTTTTGGCCTTAATTCTAAGCGGTATGTGTGGAGAAAACCAGGCACTGCTCATCACCTGTCCAATACAGTCCCAACAGTGAAGCATGGTGGTGGCAGCATCATGCTGTGGGGGTGTTTTTCAGCTGCAGGGACAGGACGACTGGTTGCAATCGAGGGAAAGATGAATGCAGCCAAGTACAGGGATATCCTGGACAAAAACCTTTTACAGAGTGCTCTGGACCTCAGACTGGACAGAAGGTTTACCTTCCAACAAGACAATGACCCTAAGCACACAGCTAAAATAACGAAGGAGTGGCTTCACAACAACTCCGTGACTGTTCTTGAATGGCCCAGCCAGAGCCCTGACTTAAACCCAATTGAGCATCTCTGGAGAGACCTAAAAATGGCTGTCCACCAACGTTTACCATCCAACCTGACAGAACTGGAGAGGATCTGCAAGGAGGAATGGCAGAGGATCCCCAAATCCAGGTGTGAAAGACTTGTTGCATCTTTCCCAAAAAGACTCCTGGCTGTATTAGATCAAAAGGGGGCTTCTACTAAATACTGAGCAAAGGGTCTGAATACTTAGGACCATGTGATATTTCAGTTTTTCTTTTTTAATAAATCTGCAACAATGTCAACAATTCTGTGTTTTTCTGTCAGTATGGGGTGCTATGTGTACATTCATGAGGAAGAAGAATGAACCTAAATGATTTTAGCAAATGGCTGCAATATAACAAAGAGTGAAAAATTTAAGGGGGTCTGAATACTTTCCGTACCCACTGTATTAGCAAAAGTATGTAGGCATAGGACAGACCCCCTGCCACGCCCCCCCCCCCCCTCCCCCAAAGAAAATTGTACAAAAGTGCTTTTTTACCATTACTATTCCTTTATATTGGCTTTTGGAATTAACAAATGCAGCAATTTAGAAATTGGATGAGGGGTTTAGCACTGGGAAACCCTTTTTTTTGATAGATAAGTAGTGCATTTTATATACAACTATATAGATCAGACCAAAATCAGGGACAACTGAGGAGGAAAGAGGGACTAAGGGACTTTGTTCTGAATGAGGGACAGTCCCTTAAACTCAGGGACAGTTGGGAGCTATGAATAAAGGATGTGTCACTCAAAGGGGTTTGTAAATTGCAGTTTGAGCTATTGATCTTTGTAAACCACTTGCCTTTTCATTAAAGAAGTTGGCCTTCAAAATGTAAATATAGAACATATGCATAAACCACAAACCACTATGCATTCCTTTGAATGCAGTAGATATCCATCAGTAGGCTCCTTAGCCTGATCTTGGCTGAAGACACCATCCAAACAGTTTGTATGCCCTCCCAGTGTGAAGCAGATTTCCTTCCAGGCCTTGCTTTGGCCCAAAAGTCAAAAAACACATGAGCTTGTCAACTGGTATCTGAATAATTTGGCCTTTGGGTTTCCTTCCCAGCTATGGGTTGCCCCAAGCAATAAGGAGATAGGTTGGATGACATAGCATAACAATCCATAGCAAGAGGCCCCCAATCCAAAATGATTTCTGCTACTGAAACAGAAGACTTGCTGAACGATGTGCCCAGTTTTTGGGAATGTATACATATATACCTGTTGTAAAAATGCAAACCTTGTGCAAAATGGAGTTGTCCTCCCTCTTACTACACAGGGGGTCAGACTGCAGTAGTGGCTTTACTCCACTGTAATTCGCTTCCATGGACCAGGCTGCCCATGGACTTTAGTGACCAGATGGGCATGCACATCTTATTCCTCTAAAACAGCAAATATTCTGATCATTATAGAAAGCTCCATAACCGTACAAATTTATACCAATGCAGATAAGAGGGGGAAGGATGTGCACAACAGAGGAAGGCACTGCCAGCACCACTTATCTCAGTGGGTGGGTTGGGGGGACAATAATAGCAACTGTGGGAGGTATTCTAACATGTCCAATCAAATCTATTTTTCCCCAAGAGTTGACTGCCTGCCACTACAGACATGAGTCTGCCCTATTTAGCTGGCATTACATAAACATTTTACAAAACAATATGTGTTACACAGGCATCTTCTGAACAATCGGCTGGTCTTGCCTTTTTCAGCAGGACCTTGAATATAATGTAAGTCTTTTAGAAGAGGCAGCATTTCAATAGAATGTATTTCGGTCACATATGTGAACGTTCACCTATCAATATTTGATCAGCGCTGTGAAGATGAGACGTGAAGAGCAAGAACCAAAGCAGCAGTGAGAACTCTGGGAAGCAATTAGAGGAAGTCTCTGATCTTTACAGGAGAAGAGGCCAGGGCCACATTGACGCAGGGAAGGTGTACAGGAGGAATGGGCGGAAATATTTCCAGAAATGCATTTAAAGAGCAATTCCTGGCAAGGCGTATTGCCTATCAGTTAGCTACGCAGTGGTTTAGTGGTAACCACTTCTGCCTTGCAGCACGGGGGTCCGTGGTGTGAGTCTCATCTGAACAGTATCTGCATGAAGTTTGTGTGTTCTCCCTGTGTTTGGATGGGGTTCCTCCTACTGTTCATACTTGTAGGCTCCTATCTACTGTATAGTTGTTCTAAGTATGACATTCTACGGAGCCTACCCTAGATGGCTACCCCAACAGCAGAGAAAGCACTTTGAGTTCCAAGGGGAAAAGGTGCTTTATAAATTAATAATTATATCCAGCAAACACTGCAACTGAAGGCAGAAACTCCACTCCATTTACCTTAAAAGCCCAACACAACACATAACTGCCCTGCGTTCCATGGACCGGAAATAAGCAAACCGGAAGTGGAGCAAAAAGCTTTTGTCATTGTAAAGCGTTTTGTCATTGTAATGTCATCGGATGACACCATGACAACAAAACTCGTTCGGCTGGGCTTCTTAAATCATTTCCAATTTGTTCATTTCCGGTCCATAGAACATAGGAGCTTCTGGACACACAGTTAAAGTGGTTGTAGAGTTGGAAGGTTTTTTTTTATCTTAATGCATTCTATGAATTAAGATAAAAAGCCTTCTGTGTGCAGCAGCCTACCCAGCACCCCCTAATACTTACCTGTACTTTTGTTGCCCAGCAATGTCCACAAGTGCCTCAGCGGTCCGGGACTCTCCCTCCTTATTAGCTGAGACACAGCAGCTGTCCATTGGCTCCTGCTGCTGTCAATCAAAGTCAGTTAGCCAATCAGGAGAGAGGGGGCGGGGCTGAACTGGGGCTCTGTGTCTAAATAGACACATGGAGTTGCAGCTCGACTCGGGTGCCCTCATAGCAAGCTGCTTACTGTGGGGGCACTCAACAGAAGGGAGGGGCCAGAAGAGCCAAAGAGAGGAGGATCTAGGCTGCTCTGTGCAAAACCACTGCACAGAGCAGGTAAGTATAACATGTTTGTTATTTTTATAGAAAAAAAAGGAGACATTTACAATAATAATAATGATTGTAAAGTCTTGTTTAAAAAAAAAAAAAAAAGACATGTTATACTTACCTGCTCTGTACAGTTGGTTTTGCACAGAGCAGCCTGGTTCCTCCTCTTCTCGGGTGCCTCTTCCGTGCTCCTGGCCCCTCCCTCTTGTTGCCTGAGCCGAGTCACAGCTCCCTGGGTTAATTCAGACACAGGACTACAACCCAGCCCCACCCCCTCTCTCCCCTGATTGGCTGACTCACTTTGATGGACAGCAGAGTCAATCGCGCCGCACTGCCAATGAGGAGGAGAGTCCTAGGCAGCTGAGAAACTCCTGCAACATCGCTGGATAGAGATGGGGATCAGGTAAGTATTAGGGGGGCTGCTGGACACAGAAGTTTTTTTTTTTTATCTTAATGCATAGAATGCATTTGGATAAAAAAAAAAACCTTCTGCCTTTACAATCCCTTTAATGTTTCCTAGCTTGTGTTAAACAAGCAACACTTCATTGTAATGTTTTTCTTATTGTTTTTAATATCTATGGTTTTGGTTAATATCTTGGTTTGTTCTATGTGACTGGTTTTGAGGAGGAGAGGATGAAGAACAAATAAAGGTCTGGGGAAAACCTTAAAGTGATACTAAACACACATTGTTCAATCTACATTGTGCCTTCTATTTCTGTATGTGGCACGTGTGATGGCACTGTAATTATTTTAATCAAAAATAATCTAAGTTCCTTTTTTCTAATTATTATACAGCTGTCACATGACCCAGATCTTTCCCAGCTTGTCTGCTGGAAGACATAAGCGGGAGGAGCTTCTAGTCCTCTGCTGCTGGTCCAAAATAAAAAAATAAAGCCTTTAGAATACTGAGTAAAAATAAAAAAATAATATCAATAAACTGTTTAAATCGCTGGATCCTGGTGACAAGGTAAGTAACCTCTCTTACAGGATCCAGCGATCTCCCTAGCGGTACCCCGAGTGTGGCTCAGGGTTACCACTTTTGGCACTGAAATTTAACCCCCGAGCCACACTCGGGAATACCGCTAGGAAGGTTAAGCCCCACCACCAGCACAAAGCCCACTCTGGTTATTGAGTTGTAATATACCAGCTCCCTACAGCCCATTGACATTCTGGCATTTCATAGTCTAATGACAGTCAGTGGAACTTAGTACTACGAGGCGGCGAGGCTAAACACTGTCTTGTGTAGAAGTTGAGTTCCCATGATGTACACCATGGGCCTAAGATCCAAGGGGGCTCCAAAGATACTTGCATTCACCGAGGGTTCCACACTTCAGCACTGTTGTTACCTTTGAAATATTTTTGGCCCATTCAGGTTCATTTCAGGGCAGTTCTTAACATAATTAAGAAGATAAAATACCATTTTGTCTAAGTGATGCCTTTAGGTAGCCTGGAAATATTCCATTTCATTGTGTGATAAACTATCAAGCGTGTCAGTTCATGAGCTCCTCATGTTCCATATTGTATTGCTGTATTATGAAACATGAAATTTACCACAATTCTACTGAATTATTCATCAGATTCAATAATGTTTAGTGCTCCAGTCGTTTATTTCAAAAGCTGACTGTGACGACATAAAGGACTGATTGAAGACCTGTTTTTATTCAATATTTACAGTCCATAAAGAGGACCTTCCTACTCTATAGACCTGTCAATAATAGGGGGGAAATAATCATACTTACTTATCAGAGTTGTATAAAGTACTCAAAACCCATACTTGAGTAAAAGTACAAGTGCTCGATCAAAAAGTGACTTGAGTAGAAGTACTAAAGTATTCAACATTTTTTGTACTTAACCACTTGCCGACTGCTCACAGTATATTTACTGCGGCAGTCAGCCCCTCACAGGCAGAGCGACGTAGGTCTACGTCGCTAGCCTGTGAGGGTCTCAGGAGCGAGCGCACGCCGCCGGAGGCGCGCTCCCCTGCCCGCGCGGTCACGGACCCCCCCGCGTGTGTGTCACTCGCGATCGTCGGTGGAGAGGGAGAAAGGCAGGCGGCTAATGTAAACAAGCCGCCTGTCATTCTCCCTGGTGTATGAATGATGATCATACGGTTCTACTATATAGAACCGTTGATCACTGTTCATACATCTCAAGCCACAGCCAATCACAGTTAGAATCACGCCCCTAGGGACACACATAGCCCCTCCCTCTCAAAAAAGTTAACCCCTTCACTGCCAGTGTAATTTTACAGTAACAGTGCATATGAATAGCACTGATTACTGTAGAAATGTCACTGGTAAGCCAAAAAGTGTAGAAAATGTCAGTCAAGGCTCCGATCTGTCCGCCGCAATGTCGCAGTACCGCAAAGAAATCGCAGATCGCCGCCATTACTCGTTAAAAAAAAACAACAAAAATGACAAAAATCTTTCCCTTTGTTAGTAAACGCGATAACTTTTGCGCAAACCAATCAAAATACGCTTTTTGCGATTTTCTTTTACCAAACATATATAGCATAAAACAAATTGGCCCGAAAATGTTAAAAAATTTTGATTTTTACATTTTTTTGGGGAGAATTTCATATAAAAAATATTGTTATTTTTGCAAAATTGGCGCTCTTTTTTTGTTTATAGCGCATGATCAAAAAATCGCACAGGTGATCAAATACCACCAAAAGAAAGCTCTGTTTGTGGGAAAAAAAGGACGCCAAATTCATTTAGGTACAGCGTCGCACGACCGCGCAATTGTCCGTTAAAGTCACGCAGTGCCGAATCGCAAAATAGGCCCTGGTTCAGAAAGGGGTAAAATCTTCCGGGGCTTAAGTGGTTAAGTATTGCAAGTAGTTTTTTTTTTTAATTTTGCTACTCAAGTACTGAAAGTAAAAGTACCAGTAGTTTTGAAAAAAAATTGCTACTCAAGTACTGAAAGTAAAAGTACAAGTACTGTGTTATGTAGTTATTAAAGAAAGAAGTCAAAAGTTTAAACATCATATTGTTTTTTATTATTTCAAATGCAGCTTTTATTTATACATACAGTAGCATTTATTTTCGTATGCACTGATAATACACATGTTTTGAGCTTCATGAAACCTGCCATCTACTGTTCTGGCAGTGGTAATTTTTATAATTGTAACGAGTAACTATGCAGCACAAAAAAAAAATATCAGAGTAGAAGTATTGAAATCATTGAAAAAATGTAGTGAAGTAAAAGTGGAAGTAGGAGAAAAAAATTCTACTCCAGGAAAGTACAGATACCGCCTTTCGGTACTTAAGTACAGTAGTGAAGTAGTTCTACTTAGTTACTATACATCTCTGTTACTTATATCCTAAAACTTTTAATTCATACAAACCATATGCAGTAAAGCATGCTTGTTATACTCACTGTAGACCCTAAGGGGTTTATCCTCTGCATTGTGTAAAAAGGCTGTTTGATCCTGTATGCACAGACCCCCCCCCCTTTTTTCCCACTGACTCCAGAACAGGTCCGGATAAGACAGAGAGTTTGGAGTCAGGGTGCACATGCTCAGTTTGGTGTGTATTGCTAGAGATTCCAGGTGTACATTGCTTTTTTTTTTCTTGGGAGAATGCATGTGATCAGCACAGGGCCAATCAGCACTTTCCAGACAGGGGGTCAGGGGTCCTGTATCCTGATAGGAAAGCTAAGTGCAGTATGAAAACTCCTCCTACAAGCTATACCAGGAACTAATAGAAGTCACAAGACTTCAATATACTGCTGATGAGAAAAGGTATTTAGTAGAACTGCACAATTCTGGATAAAATTTTGCTTAAAATAAAGATCACGATTCACTCATGATTCTCGGCGTAAAATCATCTTTCACATTATACAAAACAAAATTGTTTAGTTTTTTTTTTTTTTTAATTAATTGTATATTTTTTCCCCCAAAAATTTAGTTTAGTAGACTGCTGCGCAAATACAGTGTAATATAAAATATTGTAACGACCGTCAATTTATTCTCTAGAGTCTCTGCTAAAAAAATATATATATATACAATGTTTGGGGGTTCTAAGTAATTTTCTAACAAAAAATACTGATTTTAACTTGTAAGCAACAAGTGTCAGGAAAAGGCTTAGTCTTTATATGGTTAAACTGACCTCATTTACAGACCAAAGTTCATCCCTTTGATCTAAAAGAACCAAATGATACAATGTTTCTCTTTATCTCTCAGCGTTGAGCAATGTTGTGATAAACTTTGCCAGCTTTTTTTTTTTTGACAGCTGTGAGCACAGAACTGCTCTGCACTGTTACATAGATTGTGGAAATCCCAGATTAAGATCGTGAGGGGGGTTGAATCGAGGTTGCAATTTTTTTTAACAATTAATCTTGCAGTTTTAGTATTTAGCAGTTTATATTTACTAAAACTCTTGCATTTCCATGTCCTGTGTACTGTGGGAGACCAGATATAGTGAATGCAGAGTCCTGGGTTTAGTAACACTTTAACTTACTTATTTTTTTCCCTGCCTTTGTGCTGCCTGGGTCTAAATTTTAGTGCCGCCATTGTAAAAATGTCTGCGATACTGCGCATGCGTGAGGTGAAGTGCACAACACTACAGGCATCTGTTAGGGGAAAAACCTTCCCCAAGATTGAAGCTTTTTTCCATGAATGTAATTACGTTACGGTTGGGACATGTAATATGTTCCAAAGGGTGAACTTATCCTTTAAGCCAGGGGTCTCCAAACTATGGCCCTCCAGTTGTTCAGGAACTACAATTCCCTTCATGCCTAGTCACGTCTGTGAATGTCATAGTTTTACAATGCCTCATGGCACATGTAGTTTCTCAACAGCTGGAGGGTCATAGTTTGGAGATCCATGCTTTAAGCCAGGGATCCTCAAACTATGGCCCTCCAACTGTTGCGGAACTACACATCCCATGCGGCATTGTAAAACTCTGACATTCGCAGGCATGACTAGGCATGATGAGAATTGTAGTTTCTGAACAGCTGGAGGGCCGTCGTTTGGAAATCCAGGTTTTAAGCCCTCAAACCCATAATTCCAAGTTATTCATGTTACCAGCTGATGAGTTTCGAGGGACAAACCTACTTCCTCAGAGCTAGACTTGGTTTTACGCCCTCCTCCACCTCCTTAAATCTAGGTGACTAAGAAGTCATCCCATCTTCACCAGGAAGAGGTGGGGAGCAGGAGGGGGGAAAGAGGTAAAAGCGTAATACCGTCTCTGATGGTTTAGTGACAAAGGGATAGCAGCAGTGGCACACATTAACAAAACAAAAACATAATACTGCCCAATCACCATGGATCATCTAACAAATATTCAAATACATTGGCACTCATATATGGAACATCACTATGGGCACCCTCCAGCTGTATCAAATGGGAGTACTTAATTGCTGACTCAAAAAACTCCTGTATTCCCAAAATGTTAATTTTATGGACTTCCCCACAAGCCCCACAGCTGGCCACCCCACAACGATAATTGCCTTTCTGATCGAACAGGAAAGTCCACTCTGAATTGGAAAATAAGGGGCCTATTGCCACATTCAACAAAGGGGTGCTGCATTTTTGCTCAAACTTTTAATTTACAATATTGATTGATATAAGCCGGAAACTCGGTGGACTCCAACATTGAAAATCTTTATTGGCAACACATGTACATCCAGTAAAACAACACTAACGTGTTTCGACCAATGTGGCCTTACTCATAGCAATGTTCATTATGCTATGAGTAAGGCCACAGCAACCGAAACACGTTCGAATTGTCAAATCAACGTTAAAAGTACTGAGGGACTGCACATTCCAGCCAATGGTTTTCAGCCTTGGATAGCATCACCAGCAGTAGAGCTTGGGTGTTGTATTCACTGGTTCTATTTATTTCACAATAGGCATGAAGTACAGAGAGTTGCCACAAAGTAACAGAGAATTAGCTCTAGTTTTAAAAGGAAAGTAGTGGGATTTTAAAGCAATACAGGGGCTTTTTGAGACAGCAATCAAGCAATCTCTGGTGCCCCCATCTTGGCTGTGGGAGCCGGTGTTCCGTGAGAATTACCTACCCGTGAGAAAAACCTACCCCTCGTCACTTCCGGCGCACGGCACTGTATGTAATGCAGCGGTTACATTAAAACAGCTGTGCTGCAATACGAGTCATCTCCGCTCCTGTCCCTGTCACTTCCCTGATCTCGGCAAGTAAATATAAAAGCGGCAGCCTACTCCCCACTGCGCATGTTCAAGATCACGCTGCACTGTCAGAAAATATCATTTAAATATGCAAGAGGAGGAGGGGGGTGGGATGATTAGCTGCAACAGAGAAAAATCAAGACTCCTTCCCTACCAGACTGGATTGTGCTGACTGGCAGAGCTGTGTAAATTTGAGGACTGGATGGACAGAAATGCAAATCTTTGACAGGAAAATTAGCTTCCATATAAGTATTTCCTATGTGTATTTAGCTGTTTCCCGGGAATTCAGCTTTAATCAGCGTATAAAAGAGCCGGTGAGATAAAGCGTCAATGTTCATCTCTTTAAATATAGGTGTGTAGGAGTTAGTGAAATTTTACACACTCCCTAGGCATCAGATAACGTTTATAAACCTGTCACACCTTGTGAGACATTAGCACACACACCCTACCAAAAACTATTTTAGGTTATAATTGCAAATAAAACATTTTGGAGGTGCACATTTTATATGCTTGATATACTGTGGGGTTTATTTACTAAAGGCAAATAGACTGTGCACTTTGCAAAGTGCAGTTGCACTCTGTAAGAACAGTTGCTCCAGAGCTTAGTAAATGAGGTAAAGATTCACTTTGCAAAGAATACCTAATCACGTGAAAGCAAAACACAGCTTTTTTGCTTGCACATGATTGGATGATGGAAGTCAGCAGAGTTTTTGCTCATTTACTAAGCTCTGGAGCAACTGCACCTTCAGAATGCAACTGCACTGTGCCTTGTACCACTGCCTTTATTAAATCAGCCCCACTGTTTGTTTTTGTTAAGTGTATCAAATAGAAGAATCTGTGGATTTTGCGACTCCAATCAAACCACCTGTGTGCTTAGCAACAAGAGATCAGTCACCTTGGCAATGCATTCTTTTTAACCCCTTCATGTCTGAGAGGCAGCATGGCTTCTGTATCATGTAAATACTGTAATTGGCTTGCACAGTGGTCACATGATCTGGAGCCTGTCCTGCTGACTCTTGATCAGAAGCCATGTTTGGGAGCAGACAGCTTAATCAGTGTGCTGGGAGTGCCCAGTGAGCGATCATCAGGCTGCCATGGATGCATATGTGTGACGGTCCACCTTTCCTACTACTGCATACTGTATATGCATTATGTATTCGGCAAGAGGTTCATGAGTTAGACAACTCTCAGGCTAGCACTGTGAGAAAAGGCATTAAAGCACAATATTTGTGTAGCATTGCTAAGCAGGAAGCAGAGACTGTTTGTAAGCAGCAAATATGACTGACTGTCCATATGTTCATATAGAACCGTGGTCTCTAAACTTTGGCCCAGGGGCCGGATGCAGCCCCTTGCTTACATTTATCTTACATTATTATCCCTATGGTCAGTAACAGTGGGGCATAGTTCCTGCCACTGACACCAACAATTGGGTACTAGTCCTCCCACTGACACCAACAATACCAATGATGGAGCACTATTTCTCCCACTGACACCAATGATAAGGCACTAGTCCTCTCACTGACACCAATGATGAGGCACTAGTCCTCCCACTAACACCAATGATGGATCACTATTCCTTCCACTGACACCAATGATGGATCACTATTCCTCCAACTGACACCAATGATAGATCACTATTCCTTCCACTGACACCAATGATGGATCACTATTCCTCCAACTGACACCAATGATAGATCACTATTCCTCCAACTGACACCAATGAAGGGGCACTATTCCTCCCACTGACACCAATGATGGATCACTATTCCTCCAACTGACACCAATGATGGATCACTATTCCTCCAACTGACACCAATGATGGATCACTATTCCTCCAACTGACACCAATGATGGATCACTATTCCTCCAACTGACACCAATGATGGGGCACTATTCCTCCCACTGACACCAATGATGGGGCACTATTCCTCCAACTGACGCCAATGATGGGGCACTATTCCTCCCACTGACACCAATGATGGGACACTATTCCTCCAACTGACACCAATGATGGGGCATTATTCCTCCCACTAACACCAATGATGGGGCACTATTCCTCCAACTGACACCAATGATGGGACACTATTCCTCCAACTGACACCAATGATAAGGCACTATTCCTCCCACTGACACCAATGATAGGGCACTATTCCTCCAACTGACACCAATGATGGGGCACTATTCCTCCAACTGACGCCAATGATGGGGCACTATTGATCTTTTATTGAAAAGAATCAAGCAACATATTTTATACAAAAGTAAAAAAACAGAACTATAGTACAATATTCCAACAAAAAAAAACAAAGGAATTCACATCCATGTGCAGAATATATACAATATATACATAATCCACTTCCAACATTCTTAGAAAACTATTTACATAAAGCAGCAGAGAGGGCCTAAGAGGCACAACCCATCACCTATGTATGCAGCCATTTATCAAAAACTGAGCATTAAGAAAAAATCTAGGGTGATAAGAGACAGAAAGCCACACCCGGGAAAGAGACTCCTGGCAGTCAGGGAGGCTTGAAACCCCTCCACGCCTTCAGCCAAGCCCTCTGACCCCACTTGTCTCTCTCAAGCGCCCGAATCTTCCCCACCTCATGCAGAATGTCACACACCACCACCTGAACAGGAAGGATTTTACGCCGAAGGGTGACCTGACACCGTGCGTTCCATGTGTAATAACGGACTACTAAACTAGCTAAAAAAAGTGTATCCAAACAAAAGCCCCCACCAGTATTGAATGCTCCGTACACCCACTCAGCATAACCCAGCCTGGAGAGGAAAGGAACACCGAGGGCCCGCCTAACCTGTTTGTATACCTCTATGTTAAAAGGGCAACGAAGCAGAAAATGGTCCATAGTCTCCTCCTCACCTGCACATTCCTCCCGAGGACAACCACGATCCATCCCACTGCGGAATTTCAAATTGCCCCGAACATAGAGCCTCCCGTGGAAGCACAACCAGGCCAGATCCCTGAATTTAAGGGGGACTCTAGCCAAATTAATCAATCTTAACCCTTCCCTCAAAATTGGGCCTGGGCAATCCCTTAAGGCCAGTGGGTCATGAAAGACTTCACTCAAGACTCGGCTCATAAGGACTTTCCTCGGAGCGGATCTGAGATCTTCAGCCGACAGTCGCCACTGCCGCAGCAACTTCAGACACGGAGCGACATAGGCTGGGAGCTGACCACGATGACCCCTGAGATTCTTCACTTGGCCACCTTCTTCCCAAAGTCGCAGAAAAGGCCTAAACCAAGATCTAAACATGCCTGCCCATCCAGGAGGTTCCACTGCAAGCATACTACCAATGTTAAACTTGAGAAATAGCAGTGAAAAGAAAAGAACGGGGTTGACCATACCTAAGCCACCCTCCCTCCTGGATAGATAGGTGACATTCCTCTTGATGGGGTTCAGTCTGTTCCCCCACAGCATCTGGAAGAACACACTATAGATCCTAGCATAGAGAGACACTGGCAAGATGCAGACAGGGCTGACATACAAGAAGATCGGTATCAGGTAAGTCTTAATCAGATCAACCCTTTCCCTCAGAGATAACTTCCATCTCTTCCAGCTGACCACCTTAGTATTGGCAACTTCCAGCCTGCCTTCCCAGTTTTTGAGGCCATAATCGCCAGGTCCAAATTCAATGCCTAATATCTTAATTTTTTCCTGGGGCACTGGAAAAGTGTCCGGGAGATCAAACCCCTCACCTTCCTTTCCCATCCAAAAAACTTCACTCTTTTCCTGATTGATCTTGGAGCCTGATGCTTCAGAGTACCGTGATGTCAGAGAGACCACCTCCTCCGCTTCATCTGTCCCAGTGACAATCACTGACACATCATCCGCATAGGCAACAACCCTCAAAGGCGGCTCACCCGGGATTCCCACTGGTACCCCACACAACATGCTGCTCTCTAGCCTCCTGATGAAGGGGTCGATTGCAAACACATAGAGCAGGGGACTCAGCGGACAACCCTGGCGCACCCCAGAACCAACCTCAAAGGACTGTCCAACCCAACCATTAACAAGAGGGAAGCTTTCTGCCCCCTTATACAAAACTTTTAACCAATCGACAAAACCACCCGGCAGACCGTACTTACTAAAGAGCAACCACAGGTACTCATGGTTGACACGATCGAAAGCCTTTGCCTGATCCAATGCCAGTAGATACTTTCCCCAGCCTGCAGCCCTGCACTGCTCCAAGGCCTCCCGGACAGCTAAAACCGCTGTGAAGGTGCTCCTACCCTGGATCGAACAGTGCTGATGGCGAGAAAGCAAAGACTCTGCTACTGCCAATAGGCGCCAGAAAAGTATCTTCGCCAGCACCTTTCTATCGACATTGAGAAGGCTGATGGGGCGCCAATTCTCAATCATCGAAGGATCTTTACCTTTTGAAAGAAGAATCACAGCTGAGTGTCTCATGGAAGGGGGAAGCACCCCCTCAGCAAGACAACTGTTAAAAATCTCTACCAAATGTGGGGCCAGAATAGACTTAAAGGCTTTGTAAAACTCAGCCGTCAGACCATCCGGTCCAGGTGACTTCTTGATGGCAAGCTGTTCAATTGCCCTCGTCACCTCTTCAACTGTGATCTCTTCTGTCAAATTCATCAAAGGGACATCTCCACCATTTAGACCTGGAATAGAGTCCAAAAAGCTTTCCATCTTGTCTCGGTCAAGCTCCTTCCTCCCAAGAAGTTCAGCATAAAAAGACCTCACGACCTCCAGGATCCCTGACCTGGACTTTGTCAAGGAACCTGTACTATCCTTAAGGCCAACGACCATCTTAACAGCTACACCCTGTTTGCAGTTCTGGTAAGGGTCAGGCGAGTGGTATTTCCCATAGTCCCGCTCCAGAACCAAAGAGGTATGCCGGTCATATTGACACTTCCTGAGGAGGATTTTCACTTCAGAGATTGCCCCAGGATCTCCTCCTCTCGAGACAAGAATATCCAGCTTCCTCCGCAAACGTTGGTAGGTCATGTATCTATTAAACTGTTTTTTATTGGCTAGGCCCCTGAAGAATCCAGCAATCCTCTTTTTGGTCAGCTCCCACCACTCAGCCTTGCTGCTACAAAAGTCCAGGATGGTCACCTGTGCCTGAAAGAATTCCTCAAAGGATTGTCTAACATGTTCTTCCTCAAGGAGAGTCGAATTTAATCTCCAGATGCCTTTGCCCCTCTGAGGGAAATCTGAAGCATTCAAGACCACAGATAGCATACAGTGATCAGAGAACTCCACCGCCTGCACCACTGGGGGTGAGAAAGCAGAGGCCTCCTTCAAAAAAAACCTATCTATCCTACTCTGACTATTACCTCGATGAAAGGTGAACCCTGTGTCATCCGGGAGGTGCTTAATGTGCACATCCACAAGACCAGCATCCCTAACCATACTATTTAAAAAAACGCTATCATATCCCAGCCGGTCATTGAAGTCCTTCCTGTCCTTGGGCCTAGTCACAGTATTAAAGTCACCTCCAAAAACCACTTGCCGGGATGTAAAAAGAAATGGCTTGATCCTTGTAAAAAGGCATTTCCTGTCCCACTTTGTGTGCGGCCCATAAATATTAATTAGGCGCAGGTCCTGCCCTCCCACAAGAACGTCTAAGACCATACATCTCCCAATCTCCACCTCAATAACCCGCCGGACAGTTACCATGCCGGTTTTAAACAACACCGCCACCCCGCCGTAAGGCTCGGCCGCAAGAGACCAGTAAGATGGACCATACCTCCACTCTCTCTTGGCCATATGAATATCTGCCAAGGAGGTGAGCCTAGTCTCCTGCAAAAATAAAATTTCAGCATCTAATTGGCTGAACAAAAATAAGGCCATAGAACGAGCTCTTACCGACTTAATGCTGGCGACATTTATTGTCACCACTTTTAACGGAGGGGGAACCGCCATTTGGGTTATTGGGTGGATTGCTTCTTAGCTCCCCTCTGCTGCTCATCACCAGAAGCCTCTCTCTTTCTTGAAGCCTCCTCCAACTCCATTTCAATATCTGAATTCTGCTCAGAAGAATCCCCAGATGAGGAGATATCCCAAGCAGAAGCCCTAGAACGGTTGGAGACAGTCACTGAGGCATCCTGTCCCTGTTCCGTCCTCACCGTCTGTCTCTTCCGCCTCACAACCTTCCTTCTCTCCTCCAGGTACTGAAGGTCAGATTCAGAGATGCTTTCATCTCTTGTTTTCTTCTTCTTCTTTGAAGTCTTCACAGAAGACTTCTTTACAGAGGAAGCTGCAGCAGCACCCTTTTTGGTACCCTCTACCACTCCTGGTGGGTGGGGGGCTTCTTTAAGGTCACACTTAGGAAGGGAAGACTGATCGGGAATAACTGACTCAGGGGGCACAGACTTGGCAGATTCTGACACAAGAGGAGCAGGGACAGTAGGCTGGGGGGACACAGGGACAGACACAGAAGGAAAACTTACAGATACAGGAGGGGTGGGCACAGGGACTAGGGAGGGATCCTGCACAAGACCAGGGGGGTCAGTCACCGCAGAGGAGGGTGGTACAACAGGGGCCTCATCCTCCATCCTGTCCAGCCTTAACAGATCATCTATCACCTCTCTATCCATATTATGCCAGGCTTCAGGACATCGGCTGTAGGGGTGGCCAAGGCGCAGGCACAGGTTGCACCTTATCGCCTGGGTGCAGTCCCTGGCCACATGACCCTGTCCCCGACACACTGAACAGATCAGTGCTGAACAAGAGGAGCTAAAATGCCCCTTTTCTCCACAGCGGTGACACAGTTTTGGCTGACCGGGATAAAAAATAGTCATCCTATCCCTCCCTATAAAAGCAGAGGAGGGCAGGTGACGGACAACATTCCCATCCCTAGCCAACCTGACCGTTACCGACCAACCCCCGGTCCAGATGCCACGCTCATCATGAATTTTATCCGGCCTGGTCAAAACATCCCCATAATTTCTCAACCAGACCTCTAAGTCCCGAGCAGGAACACTCTCATTTGTAAGGACAATAGTAATTTTCTTTACTGTTGACCTTTGGGAAACTGCCACTGGCACCAGACCTTCCCATTCGGGTCTTGACCTGCACCGAGCCATATATCGTTCCCAGAACAAGTCAAGACCCTCTGGTCTGGTGAAACTAACTGTGTATTCCCGGCTTCCAGCCACATGTATCAGGGCATATAGGTCATTAGCCCCAAAACCCATATCTAAGATCAGGTCCACCACCATACGCCTTGCTAGAGGGACTGCACCACCTTCCCATTTAAGGAGGACTACGTTCCGCCTTGGACCCCCAGCAGAAGCCATAGATCCAATACCAGATCCAATGGTGCTCATAGTGGCAGCCCGCGAGGGAAAACCCTGATTAGAAGCAGAGCTCCTCCTTGATTGTAACCCTGGCTTGGTGATATTGCCAGGAGCACAGCTTACCACCTGTGCAAATGTAGGCTTATTAGGGCCAAGACCCCACACTGATGTCACATTATCAGGTACACTACTATTATTATTTTTACCAGCTTGGCCTAAACAAGCAGCATTATCAGTTCCACATATAATGGTGGGATCCACCATGCCTGCAATGTTATTAGGGATAACTGTTTCTGATGCAGTACCAGATGTTTCCTGCTGCTGCGCTGTAGAGTCCTGTTCAACAGTGACTGAAATAGTTTTAAGCTCAGCAGAAGGGGGGTTAATCGGCTCTTCTGGGTTTTGTGGTTCTTCAGCAGAAATGTCATTTTTTAAACACAACTTTTCCTGTTTAGAGACATCAGCAGCAGGCACAACATTGCTGAGCATAGGGGAATCACCCGGAGTGTCATTAGGAAACCCATCATTAGGCAAGGTGCTAAAAGGCACAAAAACTGTTTTATCTGTAAGCTGGGGCTTTATATACTTTACTTTATCAGGCACACTCTCAGGTAAGTCCTCCACATCACCAAACACCAGCTGATCTTCCTGCATTGGAGACTCCATTACCTGTATAACTTTCAACATGCCTCCTGAGCCCTGAGATGGCAATGGGCTGCTTACCTCACCTTGAGGGGGAAGGGGGTCAGAACCGGGGGTCTCCTCCTCCACCTCCATCTTTGCAAACCTCCGTTCATTGCAAAACTTCTCCCTGAAGGGACCATCCCTGCCTTCCATCATGGCCACGATAGTTTCTTGATGATCCACACGGACTTTCGCTAATTGGACCTCTGAATCCATTGATCCACGGTTCTTGCTGAACAAGCCTTCACGCTGCTTTCTCAGGCGCTTTAAATCCGCTCTAAGCTTGTAGAGCTTGTCTCTTTCCTTATTGAGGACTTTGATCCCGGCCACCACTCGCTCCCGAATGGATCCAGCATCTTCATCCTCACCAGGTGCAGAGAGATCACCAACCACGGCTTGTCCAGGAGCAGGGGTGCCATCCATCCGACCAGGGGATGGCTGAGAGCCTCCAGCAGGAGAGGCCCCGCTGGCCTGCATGGCCTCCCCAGGAAGGAGCCAGCAGGGCTGGGAGGGATTTCACCTCACTCCCCTCTCAAACAGATCACCTGGAGCAGCTCCAGACACACAGCCAGAGAACCTTGCAGCAGCCACACCCGAAGCTGAATGATGGGAAACGACTCCTCCCACTGACAGCAATGATGGGGCACTATTCCTCCCACTGACACCAATGATGGGACACTATTCCTCCAACTGACACCAATGATGGGGCATTATTCCTCCCACTAACACCAATGATGGGGCACTATTCCTCCAACTGACACCAATGATGGGACACTATTCCTCCAACTGACAGCAATGATAAGGCACTATTGATCTTTTATTGAAAAGAATCAAGCAACATATTTTATACAAAAGTAAAAAACAGAACTATAGTACAATATTCCAACAAAAAAAACAAAGGAATTCACATCCATGTGCAGAATATATACAATATATACATAATCCACTTCCAACATTCTTAGAAAACTATTTACATAATGCAGCAGAGAGGGCCTAAGAGGCACAACCCATCACCTATGTATGCAGCCATTTATCAAAAACTGAGCATTAAGAAAAAATCTAGGGTGATAAGAGACAGAAAGCCACACCCGGGAAAGAGACTCCTGGCAGTCAGGGAGGCTTGAAACCCCTCCACGCCTTCAGCCAAGCCCTCTGACCCCACTTGTCTCTCTCAAGCGCCCGAATCTTCCCCACCTCATGCAGAATGTCACACACCACCACCTGAACAGGAAGGATTTTACGCCGAAGGGTGACCTGACACCGTGCGTTCCATGTGTAATAACGGACTACTAAACTAACTAAAAAAAGTGTATCCAAACAAAAGCCCCCACCAGTATTGAATGCTCCGTACACCCACTCAGCATAACCCAGCCTGGAGAGGAAAGGAACACCGAGGGCCCGCCCAACCTGTTTGTATACCTCTATGTTAAAAGGGCAACGAAGCAGAAAATGGTCCATAGTCTCCTCCTCACCTGCACATTCCTCCCGAGGACAACCACGATCCATCCCACTGCGGAATTTCAAATTGCCCCGAACATAGAGCCTCCCGTGGAAGCACAACCAGGCCAGATCCCTGAATTTAAGGGGGACTCTAGCCAAATTAATCAATCTTAACCCTTCCCTCAAAATTGGGCCTGGGCAATCCCTTAAGGCCAGTGGGTCATGAAAGACTTCACTCAAGACTCGGCTCATAAGGACTTTCCTCGGAGCGGATCTGAGATCTTCAGCCGACAGTCGCCACTGCCGCAGCAACTTCAGACACGGAGCGACATAGGCTGGGAGCGGACCACGATGACCCCTGAGATTCTTCACTTGGCCACCTTCTTCCCAAAGTCGCAGAAAAGGCCTAAACCAAGATCTAAACATGCCTGCCCATCCAGGAGGTTCCACTGCAAGCATACTACCAATGTTAAACTTGAGAAATAGCAGTGAAAAGAAAAGAACGGGGTTGACCATACCTAAGCCACCCTCCCTCCTGGATAGATAGGTGACATTCCTCTTGATGGGGTTCAGTCTGTTCCCCCACAGCATCTGGAAGAACACACTATAGATCCTAGCATAGAGAGACACTGGCAAGATGCAGACAGGGCTGACATACAAGAAGATCGGTATCAGGTAAGTCTTAATCAGATCAACCCTTTCCCTCAGAGATAACTTCCATCTCTTCCAGCTGACCACCTTAGTATTGGCAACTTCCAGCCTGCCCTCCCAGTTTTTGAGGCCATAATCGCCAGGTCCAAATTCAATGCCTAATATCTTAATTTTTTCCTGGGGCACTGGAAAAGTGTCCGGGAGATCAAACCCCTCACCTTCCTTTCCCATCCAAAAAACTTCACTCTTTTCCTGATTGATCTTGGAGCCTGATGCTTCAGAGTACCGTGATGTCAGAGAGACCACCTCCTCCGCTTCATCTGTCCCAGTGACAATCACTGACACATCATCCGCATAGGCAACAACCCTCAAAGGCGGCTCACCCGGGATTCCCACTGGTACCCCACACAACATGCTGCTCTCTAGCCTCCTGATGAAGGGGTCGATTGCAAACACATAGAGCAGGGGACTCAGCGGACAACCCTGGCGCACCCCAGAACCAACCTCAAAGGACTGTCCAACCCAACCATTAACAAGAGGGAAGCTTTCTGCCCCCTTATACAAAACTTTTAACCAATCGACAAAACCACCCGGCAGACCGTACTTACTAAAGAGCAACCACAGGTACTCATGGTTGACACGATCGAAAGCCTTTGCCTGATCCAATGCCAGTAGATACTTTCCCCAGCCTGCAGCCCTGCACTGCTCCAAGGCCTCCCGGACAGCTAAAACCGCTGTGAAGGTGCTCCTACCCTGGATCGAACAGTGCTGATGGCGAGAAAGCAAAGACTCTGCTACTGCCGATAGGCGCCAGAAAAGTATCTTCGCCAGCACCTTTCTATCGACATTGAGAAGGCTGATGGGGCGCCAATTCTCAATCATCGAAGGATCTTTACCTTTTGAAAGAAGAATCACAGCTGAGTGTCTCATGGAAGGGGGAAGCACCCCCTCAGCAAGACAACTGTTAAAAATCTCTACCAAATGTGGGGCCAGAATAGACTTAAAGGCTTTGTAAAACTCAGCCGTCAGACCATCCGGTCCAGGTGACTTCTTGATGGCAAGCTGTTCAATTGCCCTCGTCACCTCTTCAACTGTGATCTCTTCTGTCAAATTCATCAAAGGGACATCTCCACCATTTAGACCTGGAATAGAGTCCAAAAAGCTTTCCATCTTGTCTCGGTCAAGCTCCTTCCTCCCAAGAAGTTCAGCATAAAAAGACCTCACGACCTCCAGGATCCCTGACCTGGACTTTGTCAAGGAACCTGTACTATCCTTAAGGCCAACGACCATCTTAACAGCTACACCCTGTTTGCAGTTCTGGTAAGGGTCAGGCGAGTGGTATTTCCCATAGTCCCGCTCCAGAACCAAAGAGGTATGCCGGTCATATTGACACTTCCTGAGGAGGATTTTCACTTCAGAGATTGCCCCAGGATCTCCTCCTCTCGAGACAAGAATATCCAGCTTCCTCCGCAAACGTTGGTAGGTCATGTATCTATTAAACTGTTTTTTATTGGCTAGGCCCCTGAAGAATCCAGCAATCCTCTTTTTGGTCAGCTCCCACCACTCAGCCTTGCTGCTACAAAAGTCCAGGATGGTCACCTGTGCCTGAAAGAATTCCTCAAAGGATTGTCTAACATTTTCTTCCTCAAGGAGAGTCGAATTTAATCTCCAGATGCCTTTGCCCCTCTGAGGGAAGTCTGAAGCATTCAAGACCACAGATAGCATACAGTGATCAGAGAACTCCACTGCCTGCACCACTGGGGGTGAGAAAGCAGAGACCTCCTTCAAAAAAAACCTATCTATTCTACTCTGACTATTACCTCGATGAAATGTGAACCCTGTGTCATCCGGAAGGTGCTTAATGTGCACATCCACAAGACCAGCATCCCTAACCATACTATTTAAAAAAACGCTATCATATCCCAGCCGGTCATTGAAGTCCTTCCTGTCCTTGGGCCTAGTCACAGTATTAAAGTCACCTCCAAAAACCACTTGCCGGGATGTAAAAAGAAATGGCTTGATCCTTGTAAAAAGGCATTTCCTGTCCCACTTTGTGTGCGGCCCATAAATATTAATTAGGCGCAGGTGCTGCCCTCCCACAAGAACGTCTAAGACCATACATCTCCCAATCTCCACCTCAATAACCCGCCGGACAGTTACCATGCCGGTTTTAAACAACACCGCCACCCCGCCGTAAGGCTCGGCCGCAAGAGACCAGTAAGATGGACCATACCTCCACTCTCTCTTGGCCATATGAATATCTGCCAAGGAGGTGAGCCTAGTCTCCTGCAAAAATAAAATTTCAGCATCTAATTGGCTGAACAAAAAGAAGGCCATAGAACGAGCTCTTACTGACTTAATACTGGCGACATTTATTGTCACCACTTTTAACGGAGGGGGAACCGCCATTTGGGTTATTGAGTGGATTGCTTCTTAGCTCCCCTCTGCTGCTCATCACCAGAAGCCTCTCTCTTTCTTGAAGCCTCCTCCAACTCCATTTCAATTTCTGAATTCTGCTCAGAAGAATCCCCAGATGAGGAGATATCCCAAGCAGAAGCCCTACAACGGTTGGGGACAGACACTGGGGCATCCTGTCCCTGTTCCGTCCTCACCGTCTGTCTCTTCCGCCTCACAACCTTCCTTCTCTCCTCCAGGTACTGCAGGTCAGATTCAGAGATGCTTTCATCTCTTGTTTTCTTCTTCTTCTTTGAAGTATTCACAGAAGACTTCTTTACAGAGGAAGCCGCAGCAGCACCCTTTTTGGTACCCTCTACCACTCCTGGTGGGTGGGGGGCTTCTTTAAGGTCACACTTAGGAAGGGAAGACTGATCGGGAATAACTGACTCAGGGGGCACAGACTTGGAAGGTTCTGACACAAGAGGAGCAGGGACAGTAGGCTGGGGGGACACAGGGACAGACACAGAAGGAATACTTACAGATACAGGAAGGGTGGGCACAGGGACTGGGGAGGGATCCTGAACAAGACCAGGGGGGTCAGTCACCGCAGAGGAGGGTGGTACAATAGGGGCCTCATCCTCCATCCTGTCCAGCCTTAAGAGGTCAACTATCACCTCTCTATCCATATTATGCAAGGCTTCAGGACATCGGCTGTAGGGGTGGCCAAGGCGCAGGCACAGGTTGCACCTTATCGCCTGGGTGCAGTCCTTGGCCACATGACCCTGCCCCCGACACACTGAACAGATCAGAGCTGAACAAGAGGAGCTAAAATGCCCCTTTTCTCCACAGCGGTGACACAGTTTTGGCTGACCGGGATAAAAAATGGTCATCCTATCCCTCCCTATAAAGGCAGAGGAGGGCAGGTGACGGACAACATTCCCATCCCTAGCCAACCTGACCGTTACCGACCAACCCCCGGTCCAGATGCCACGCTCATCATAAATTTTATCTGGCCTGGTCAAAACATCCCCATAATTTCTCAACCAGACCTCTAAGTCCCGAGCAGGAACACTCTCATTTGTGAGGATAATAGTGATTTTCTTTACTGTTGACCTTTGGGAAACTGCCACTGGCACCAGACCTTCCCATTCGGGTCTTGACCTGCACCGAGCCATATATCGTTCCCAGAACAAGTCAAGACCCTCTGGTCTGGTGAAACTAACTGTGTATTCCCGGCTTCCAGCCACATGTATCAGGGCATATAGGTCATTAGCCCCAAAACCCATATCTAAGATCAGGTCCACCACCATACGCCTTGCTAGAGGGACTGCACCACCTTCCCATTTAAGGAGGACTACGTTCCGCCTTGGACCCCCAGCAGAAGCCATAGATCCAATACCAGATCCAATGGTGCTCATAGTGGCAGCCCGCGAGGGAAAACCCTGATTAGAAGCAGAGCTCCTCCTTGATTGTAACCCTGGCTTGGTGATATTGCCAGGAGCACAGCTTACCACCTGTGCAAATGTAGGCTTATTAGGGCCAAGACCCCACACTGATGTCACATTATCAGGTACACTACTATTATTATTTTTACCAGCTTGGCCTAAACAAGCAGCATTATCAGTTCCACATATAATGGTGGGATCCACCATGCCTGCAATGTTATTAGGGATAACTGTTTCTGATGCAGTACCAGATGTTTCCTGCTGCTGCGCTGTAGAGTCCTGTTCAACAGTGACTGAAATAGTTTTAAGCTCAGCAGAAGGGGGGTTAATCGGCTCTTCTGGGTTTTGTGGTTCTTCAGCAGAAATGTCATTTTTTAAACACAACTTTTCCTGTTTAGAGACATCAGCAGCAGGCACAACATTGCTGAGCATAGGGGAATCACCCGGAGTGTCATTAGGAAACCCATCATTAGGCAAGGTGCTAAAAGGCACAAAAACTGTTTTATCTGTAAGCTGGGGCTTTATATACTTTACTTTATCAGGCACACTCTCAGGTAAGTCAACATGCCTCCTGAGCCCTGAGATGGCAATGGGCTGCTTACCTCACCTTGAGGGGGAAGGGGGTCAGAACCGGGGGTCTCCTCCTCCACCTCCATCTTTGCAAACCTCCGTTCATTGCAAAACTTCTCCCTGAAGGGACCATCCCTGCCTTCCATCATGGCCACGATAGTTTCTTGATGATCCACACGGACTTTCGCTAATTGGACCTCTGAATCCATTGATCCACGGTTCTTGCTGAACAAGCCTTCACGCTGCTTTCTCAGGCGCTTTAAATCCGCTCTAAGCTTGTAGAGCTTGTCTCTTTCCTTATTGAGGACTTTGATCCCGGCCACCACTCGCTCCCGAATGGATCCAGCATCTTCATCCTCACCAGGTGCAGAGAGATCACCAACCACGGCTTGTCCAGGAGCAGGGGTGCCATCCATCCGACCAGGGGATGGCTGAGAGCCTCCAGCAGGAGAGGCCCCGCTGGCCTGCATGGCCTCCCCAGGAAGGAGCCAGCAGGGCTGGGAGGGATTTCACCTCACTCCCCTCTCAAACAGATCACCTGGAGCAGCTCCAGACACACAGCCAGAGAACCTTGCAGCAGCCACACCCGAAGCTGAATGATGGGAAACGACTCCTCCCACTGACAGCAATGATGGGGCACTATTCCTCCCACTGACACCAATGATGGGACACTATTCCTCCAACTGACACCAATGATGGGGCATTATTCCTCCCACTAACACCAATGATGGGGCACTATTCCTCCAACTGACACCAATGATGGGACACTATTCCTCCAACTGACAGCAATGATAAGGCACTATTCCTCCCACTGACACCAATGATAGGGCACTATTCCTCCAACTGACACCAATGATGGGGCACTATTCCTCCCACTGACACCAATGATAGGGCACTATTCCTCCAACTGACACCAATGATGGATCACTATTCCTCCCACTGATACCAATGATGGTGCACTATAACTCTCACTGACACCAATGTTTGGGCACGATTCCTCCCACTGACACCAATGATGAGGCACCATTCCTCACTCTGACACCAACAATGGGACACTGTTCCTCCCACTGACATCAATGATGGGGCACTATTACTCCACCTAATACCAATGACCGATATTCAATCCACCTATGGCCTGCTTTAGGCTAGTCCACATTAAGAAATAGTAGATAACAGAACCCTTACAACCGCAGGGATCAAAAGTACCTCAAAGCAGAGTTGCAATCAACATTGAATGGACAAGGCCAGGCTGCACATTTTACTTCCTTTACAATGTTGACTGGACAGACTAGTTTTTCTATTATTATTTTTTCTAGGAAGGTCGGCAAGAGCATATCTGATCAGAAATGACCAGTAATGGTTTGTGGCATTCATTAAGCCAAACAAACCTTTTGAGTCAGTTTGCAAAATATAATGAGACATCCACCTGGAATAAAAATGCATTGTGAGGCCAGAAATTCTAAGTGATTTGAAAGCTGCAGGATGGAATGTAAAACTCAAACCATCTTAGGGTGGTTCTCCTCATTAGCACGGAGCAGAGTGTATTGCTGAAGGAATATCACTCTCTTAGCTCTGCTCTGATGTCCTCTAGTAAGCAGATCAGTAATCCCGGCATCTATGGCCACCTGCTGTTTCTGGTCAGTTGCACAGCTCTGGGCTTACAATGACAGAATGGACGTTGCCTATATTTAACGGGTCATCTGGAAATATCAATAAGTCATTCATGTCAACACAATAAAGTGCTTATTAATGCTAATGACCCAGATGAATTCAGCCACGTGTGTACCCAATGGCTTTTTTTTTTCCAAATCTAATAGCAGCCTTATTTAGATTATTGCTTTTTCTTCTAAAAGAAACTAACAATTGAAGATTTTCTGGTTGCCGTGAGTAGCAGAGAAAGATCAATAACTGTTGTCATTTGTCATAACACTCATTTTCATCTATGTGGTTGCTAACTGCAGCAGAAAAAAAAGATCATTATAGGTCCATGAATTACGCTTAGATGCGGTATTTTTTTTTATGCTTGTTTTTCTTTTGCCAACTGAATAGTGAGATAATTAAACCAAAGTATCTCTCCTGATATAACGTAAGAAAAACAAGCAATTAAATTTAAGCCCAAATGCAGTGCAAGGGTTAATTGCTCATTTTGGTCTAGGCCAGTGGTCTCCAAACTGCAGCCGTTGGACAGATGGGGCCCTTTGCTTGCATTTATCTGGCCCTTGAGGCACCATTCCATCCACTGACCCCAATGATGGGGCAATATTCCTCCCACAGACACCAATAATAGGGTACTATTCCTTCCACTGATTTAAAAAATGGAGCACCATTCCTCCCATGCATTCCAACAATGTAGCATTAGTCCTCCCTCTAATTCCAACAATAGGACACTATTCCTCTCACTGATTCCTGGAGCACTATTCCTCCCACTGATTCCAACAATGGGGCACTATTCCTCCCACTGATTCCAATAATTTGGACTATTCCTCCCACAGATTCCAACAATGGGGCACTATTCCTCACTATGATTCCAACAATAGGACGCTATTCCTCCTACTGATTCCTAGGGCACTATTCCTCCCACTGATTCCAACAATGGGGCACTATTCCTCCCACAGATTCCAACAATGGGGCACTATTCCTCCCTATGATTCCAACAATAGGATGCTATTCCTCCAACTGATTCCTTGGGTACTATTCCTCCCACTGATTCCAACAAGGGGGCACTATTCCTCCCACTGATTCCAACAAGGGGGCACTATTCCTCCCACTGATTCCAACAATGGGGCACTATTCCTCCCTATGATTCCAACAATAGGACGCTATTCCTCCTACTGATTCCTAGGGCACTATTCCTCCCACTGATTCCAACAATGGGGCACTATTCCTCCCACTGATTCCAACAATGGGACACTATCCCTCTCACTGATTCCAACAATGGGGCACTATTCCTCCCACTGATTCCAACAATGGGGCACTATTCCTCCCTCCGATTTCAACAATAGGACGCTATTCCTCCAACTGATTCCTGGGGCACTATTCCTCCCACTAATCCCAACAATGGTGCACTATTCCTCCCTCTGATTCCAACAATTGGGTTCTATTCCTCCCACTAATTCATACAATGGGACACTATACCTTACACTGATATCAATAATAGACCACCATTTCTCTCACTGATTCCAACAATAGGGCAATATTCCTCAAACTAATTTCAACAATGGGGCACTATTCCTCCCTCTGATTCCAACAATGGGGCACTATTCCTCCCACTGATTCCAACAATGGGGCCCCATCTCTATACAGTGATGTCCACGAGTCCCTCGGCAGTCTGGGACTCTCCCTCCTGATTTGTTGAGACACAACAGTGGTGCCATTGGCTCTCGCTGCTGTCAATCAAACTTAGCCAATCAGGAGAGAGAGGGGGTGGGGCTGAACTGGGGCTCCGTGTCTGAATGGACACACGGAGCTGCAGCTCGGCTCGGGTTCCCCCATAGCAAGCTCCTTGCTGTGGGGGCACTCAACAGGAGGGAGGGGCCAAGAGTACTGAAGAGGGACCCGAGAAGAGGAGAATCCAGGCTGCTCTGTGCAAAACCAAGTAAACAGAGGAGGTAAGTATAACATGTTTGTTATTTTAAAAAAAAAAAAACCCACGAGACTTTACAATCACTTTAAATGATTTTACATATACTTTAAAATAGTTAAAGTGTAAAACCAACTTTAACCATTTAAATTTTTGCTTTCATCATCCCGCTTCCACTGTAGTCAACAGCAAATGGTTACTATAGGAAACACCAACACATTCTTATCTAGGCACCCAAAAAGTAGTCATGTAAGACATTACATTTCCCAAAACATAAGCAAACCATTACGCAGCATGCATTTCCTCATACAGATAATATTCCAGTCTGGTCGCCACATTGCCTCGGCCTCCAGCTGTGCTTTTCTGATTCACACACAGATTGCATAACTTGGACATTACAAGCAAATTGCTGACATCTTGCTTGTAAATCAAATACATAGGTGTGTTTTTATATATATATATATATATATATATATATATATATATATATATATACACACACAGTATCTTACAAAAGTGAGTACACCCCTCACATTTTTGTAAATATTTTATTATATCTTTTCATGTGACAACACTGAAGAAATGACACTTTGCTACAATGGAAAGTAGTGAGTGCAGTTTGTATACAGTTTGTATAAGAGCCGGTTCACACCGTCGCCCCGATTTTGAAGCCGCCCGTGCAGCACGACTTCATCACGGCTTGCAAACGACTTTTCTAATAGAAGTCAATTCAAGTCGCTACGACTTCGCCCCCAAGTAGTGCAGGAAACTTTCTCTAAGTTGGAGCGACTTGAGTCGCTCTGATTAGAACGGTTCCATTGCACAGAATGGAGCGCTACTTGTCAGGCGACCAAGTCGCCTGACAAGTCGTGGCAGTGTGAAGCGGCTCTAACAGTTTACATTTTCTGTCCCCTCAAAATAACTCAACACACAGCCACTAATGTCTAAACCGCTGGCAACAAAAGTGAGTACACCCCTAAGTTAAAATGTCTAAATTGGGCCCAAAGTGTCAATATTTTGTGTGGCCACCATCATTTTCCAGCACTGCCTGAACCCTCTTGGGCATTGAGTTTACCAGAGCTTCACAGGTTGCCACCGGAGTCCTCTTCCACTCCTCCATGAGGACATCATAGAGCTGGTGGATCTTAGAGACCTTGAGCTCCTCCACCTTCCGTTTGAGGATGCCCCACAGATGCTCAATGGGGGTTAGGTCTGGAGACATGCTTGGTCAGACCATCACCTTTACCCTCAGCTTCTTTAGCAAGGCAGTGGTCATCTTGGAGGTGTGTTTGGGGTCCTTATGTTGGAATACTGCCCTGCAGTCTCCGAAGGGAGGGGATCATGCTCTGCTTCAGTATATCACAGTAAATGTTGGCTTTCATAATTCCCACAATGAACTGTAGCTCCCCAGTGCCGGCAGCACTCATGCAGCCCAAGACCATGACACTCCCACCACCATGCTTGACTGTAGGCAAGACACACTTGTCTTTGTACTCCTCACCTGATTGCTGCCACACACGCTTGATACCATCTGAAACAAATATGTTTATCTTGGTCTCATCAGACCACAGGACATGATTCCAGTAATCCATGTCCTTAGTCCGCTTGTCTTCAGCAAACTGTTTGCAGGCTCTCTCGTGTATCATCTTTAGAAGGCGCTTCCTTCTGGGATGACAGCCATGCAGACCAATTTGATGCAGTGTATGGTCTGAGCACTGACAGGCTGACTCCCCACCCCTTCAACCTCTGCAGCAATGCTGGCAGCACTCATACGTTTATTTCCCAAAGACAACCTCTGGATATGACGCTGAACATGTGCACTCAACGTGTTTGGTCGACCATGGCGAGGCCTGTTCTGTGTGGAACGTGTCATGTTAAACTGCTGTATGGTCTTGGCCACCGTGCTGCAGCTCAGTTTCAGGGTCTTGGCAATCTTCTTATAGCCTAGGCCATCTTTATGTAGAGCAACAATTATTTTTTTTCAGATCCTCAGAGAGTTCTTTGCCATGAGGTGCCATGTTGAACTTCCAGTGACCAGTATGAGAGAGAGTGAGAGCGATAACACCACAGTTAACACAGCTGCTCCCCATTCACACCTGAGACCTTGTAACACTAACGAGTCACATGACAGTAGGGAGGGAAAATGGCTAATTTGGCCTCATTTGGACATTTTGACGTAGGGGTGTACTCACTTTTGTTGCCATCGGTTTAGACATTAATGGCTGTGTGTTGAGTTATTTTGAGGGGACAGCAAATTTACACTGTTATATAAGCTGTACACTCACTACTTTACATTGTAGCAAAGTGTCATTTCTTCAGTGTTGTCACATGAAAAGATATAATAAAATATTTACAAAAATGTGAGGGATGTACTCACTGTTGTGAGATACTGTATATATATATATATATATATATATATATATATATATATATACACACTCAGACACACACAGTACAATATACATGAACTGCCTCTCCATTGTGTACATGTTACCATCCAGTCCCTAGCATTTCATCTGCAGATAAAAGTAAATACTCCCTCTTGTAGAATCAACAAATAATTAGGCTTCATGAATAAAAAATGAACGTTAAATTAACATTTGCTTCATTTAGAAATCTGTATCTGCAACACATTAAGGTTTGCTAATTTTTTTCCCATAGAAAAAAAAAAAAGAACAGTTCTTTCAGTGTAAGTGTCCCAACCATGCACTGCCCAAGTTGCATTGTACAGTATATGGCAGTGTCACATTTTCGGCAATGATTTAGAAGCTGGCAATACAAGTTATAGGTCTCGTTGGCATCAACTTTGTTTTTAGAGATCTTCTGAATTACAGGCAGGCCAAGGTTATATACAATGTATGTGGAAGTGTATTGAGTGGCTTTGTGGTGTCACAGCCACTTTCTTCTGGCTCTGAAATGCTCTACCAAGTAAAGAGAGGCAAAATCTTGTCAACCATGCATAGCTCCCAACTGTCCCTGTCCAACAAGTACCACTATCAGTGATCCAAAATTCACCACGTACATGGGGACACTATTGCAGGAAAGCACTATAATGCTTGTGTAACTCTCCAAATGTGTATGGTGGCCTTTACAGAAAAGACCCTTTCCGTGGACCACAGATATGTTGTAATCCCATCTAGAAGCACTTCTGATTTCTGCCTACAGTTGACATCTACAGGTTAAATAGAGATTTACAAAACTTTTTTTTTCAACTGCAGTTAATCCTTGCCTCCAGGCCGTGATTAGACAATGAAGGAGAAACAGTAGGTTGATGAACTCATCCCTTAGCTCTCTCCTTCTGTCAGACTGTTCTTTTTCAGATGCAGCACAACTGAGTGCCCCCAAGTGCTGGCCCTCCCTCTCCCAGTTCTGCTGTTCAGGGGTATACGAGAGACTGACACTAGGTCAGTTAAACCTCTTCAGCCCCGTAAGGTTTACCCCCCTTCATGACTAGGCCATTTTTTGCAATATGGCACTGCGTTATTTTAACTGACAATTGCGTGGTTATGCAACACTGTACCCAAAAAAAATTGATAGAGCTTTCTTCGGGTGGTATTTGCTCACCTCTACGTTTTTTTGGTTTTTTTTGCACTATAAACAAAAAAAGACAGACAATTAAAAAAAAAATACATATATATATATATATATATATTTTTTTTTTTTTTACTTTATGCTATAAAACACATCAAATAAAAAAAAAATTAAATGTCAAATTTCTCCAACAGTTCAGGCCAATATGTATTCTGCTACATGTTTTGGTAAAAAAAAAAAAAAAAATCCTTATAAGCGTATATTGATTGGTTTGCTTAAAACTTGTAGCATCTACAAACTATGGGATGTTTTATTTATTAGTTTATTTTTTACTACCGTAGTAATGGTGGTGAACAGTGATTTTTAGCAGGACTGTGACATTGCAGTGGACAAATCAGACACTAATTGACACTTTTTTGGGGACCAGTGACACTAATACAGTGATCTGTGCTAAAAAATATACAGTCACTGTACTAATGACACTGGCACAGAAGGGGTTAATGTAAGGATCGATCAAAGGGTTAAATGTGCTCCTAGGGAGTGCTTTCTAACTGTGTGTGTTTGTGTGTGTGTGTGGGGGGGGGTGCTTTAACTGGAGAAAGACAGAGATCTGTATTCCTGCTTAGCAGAAACACAGGATCTCCATCTTCCCCTCTCACAAAACAGAGGTCTGCCTTGTTTACATAGGCAGACCGCCGTTCTGCCTTGCCTGAGAGCAATTGTGGGGTGTCGGCGAACGCTGGGTCCGTTGGACCCGCTGATTGGCTCCCACTGTGTTCAATCACAGCGGGAGCAGGTCGCTGGCAGCGAGCGCCCCAGGCCCAGTGCACGAAAACTATGTACAGGCAAGTGATGTCGTGCCTGAGGGCTATCCTGCCGCAGTGTATGTGCGCAAAGTTTTTACATTGTTTGCATTTAAAATGACACTAAACTATATTTTTATTTTCCAAATACAATTCATACACCTCCACTACTTATTGGCCCTGTAATCTATTTTTCTGAAATGGTTTCTTACTGTGTTTTCCTGGCTCCTTGTGACGTTCCCTCAGAACCTCTCCTTTTCTCCCTTACTTCCATTTGCTTGGAATGAACAGTGCACGTTGGTTGCAGTCAAGTGCACTGCTGTGTGCACACTACAAAATCCCATAGTCCTTCATCCTTAGTCCATCTCAGAAACCATCATAAGAGGGTGGCCCACGTTCCTATATACAGTGGGTCTATGGAGAACAAACGCAGCCACCCTCTAACAAGAAACTGCCTCTCGGGGATCAGGAAGGAATTTTTTCCCCTGCTGTTGGATCATGTTTGGTTTGGGTTTTATGCCTTCCTCTGGATCAACTGTGGGTATATGGATTGTATTATTTGTTTTTTTTTTTTCTTTTTTGGTTGAACTACACTGCTCAAAAAAATTGAAGGAACACATTTTTTTGGTTATCAGAGTAAAGAATCAAGTCAATTAAACTCCTGGGATATTGATCTGTTCAGTTTAGTAGCAGAGGGGGTTGTTAATCAGTTTAAGCTGCTTTCATGTTAATGAAATTAACAACAGGTGCACTAGATGGGCAACAATGAGACGGCATCCAAAACAGGAATGGTTTTACAGGTGAAGGCCACTGACTTTTTTCCCTACTCATCTTTTCTGACTGCTTTTTACTAGTTTTGCATTTGGCTAGGGTCAGTGTCACTACTGGTAGCATGAGGCCATACCTGGACCCTATAGAGGTTGCACAGACAGTCCAACTCCTCCAGGATGACACATCAATACGTCTTATTGCCAGAAGGTTTCAAGAGCATGGAGGAGATTCCAGGAGAGCTGGACAGGGCCATAGAAAGGTCCTTAACCCATCAGCAGGACCGGTATCTGCTCCTTTGTGCAAGGAGGAACAGGATGAGCACTGCCAGAGCCCTACAAAATGACCTCCAGCAGGCCACTGGTGTGAATGTCTCTGACCAAACAATCAGAAACAGACTTCATGAGGGTGGCTTGAGAGCCCAATGTCCTCTAGTGGGCCCTGTGCTAACTGCCCAGCACCGTGGAGCTCAATTGGCATTTGCCATTGAACACCAGAATTGGCAGGTCTGAAACTGGCGCCCTGTGCTTTTCACAGATGAGAGCAGGTTCACCCTGAGCACATGTGACCGACGTTAAAGGGTCTGGAGAAGCTGTGGAGAACATTATGCTGCCACTAACATCATTCTGCATGGCCTGTTTGGTGGTGGGTCAATGATGGTCTGGGAAGGCATATCCATGGAGGGACACACAGACCTCTACAGGTTAGACAATAGCACCATAACTGCCATTAGGAATCCGGATAAAATCTTGGATCCATTTTAAGACCCTACTCTGGTGCAGTGGGTCCTGGGTTCCTCCTGGTGCACAGCAATGCCCGGCCTCATGTGGCGAGAATACGCAGCCAGTTCCTGGAGGATGAAGGAATTGATACCATTGAATGGCACCCACGCTCACCTGACCAAAATCCAATAGAACACCTCAGGGACATTATGTTTCTGTCCATCCGATGCCGCCAGGTGTCCCCTAAGTCTGTTCAAGAGCTCAGTGATGCCCTGGTCCAGATCTGGGAGGGAATACCCCAGAAGGGCATCCTACGTCTCGTTGGGAGCATGCCCCGGCGTTGTCAGGCATGCATACAACAAGCACATGGGGGCCATACAAACTACTGAGTACCATTTTGAGTTGGACTAGCCTGCTGCATCATTTTTTCACTTTGATTTTTGGGCTGTCTTTGAATTCAGCCCTCTGTAGGTTGATCATTTTCATTTCCATCAAACGATGTGGTATCCTTTTGTTCCTAACACATTACCCTGTCCATATCAGTATAGATATCCAGCATTAAGATCTGATGTGTTTTTTTTTTTTTTAAGTGTTCCTTATATTATTTGGAGCAGCGTAGATTGAATGTCCTTTTTTAACCTGACTAACTATGTGACTATGAAATCAGATCACAGCCTCTAAAAAACAAAACAAAAAGGAATATGGAGATTTGGAGGAAGCTGAGAGCAATAGAAAGGACATTTTGGGTTAAAAATACATGAATAGAATTTGTTCAGCGTCTAGCGTCAGTTTAATAACACATTTAAACTGAGATTTAATGAACACATAACTGATTTTTTTTTTTTTTTTGCCAGGCGTTCGGCTCTAAGCTAGCAAAAATGTAACAAATTGTCAACAAATGTGGCAGAAAACCATGTCACAAGTCAAGATTAACCCCCCACTATGATTATATATAGAGGTTAACAAGCATAGTTTCTGACTGGGAGGACTGTGCTTGCTGGGGCAAACCCTTATCAGATAACATTATCTCGCTCTCATCTTGTTATCAGTAAGGTGGAGAGAGATGAGGCTGACAGACCTGGAGAGGCCTTTGATTTGCAGTAAATTGCACAAAGCAATGCAGTAGGAAGATACAGCAGACTGGTCACTGGGTTCAGCAAACAGAAGGATGAGGCAGATTAGCTTGACTCTGTGTTACTGGGAATCTTATCTTAAGTTCTCATATATGCACCATGATCAAAAAAAAAAAAAAATACCCAGCCTGGAAATCCAATATTGGTATTTTCTCTGTTTTCTAAAAACTAAGCTCTTCTAAAGTGGACCAGATATGCAGACTTTCCACCCAGAAGTCTGTAGGCACATGCCACATACCCTTTAGGAGTCCCAAAACCACACCCTTCAGCTGGGATGAAAAAAATGCCACAAAGAATGTTCTCTATTTATGTGATGGCCAAGCCCAAAATATTGTGACAATGAGTAAAAAGATAATATAAAATTACTTTATATTTAACAATAATGAGTAAAAAAAAATGGATGGCCAATAAGATAGGAAAAGCCTATTCCTACAAGACCTGATGGCAATGAGTTTCCGAAGAGAATAGAAATCACATCCGCTGTTCCCAATTTTGGGTCACCCGAAGTTCCCCCCGGGTTGTGCGGGGGATAGATTTGGAGACCTCCGGCGTGAGGGCTCGTTCCAGGCGTCCCATTTTATCGAGGGTGGGGAGTGGCCGGACCTTTCCCGGCTGACCGCCACAGGGGGGAAATTTTGTCTGTCTCGTTGGCAGGCGCTGCAGCTTCTCCATTTTCTCAGGGAGCTGGGCCCCCCTTCACTGTTCGTGAGGGACTTGTCGCCATTCAAGGATTTTCTGACCACCCAGGGCCACATGCCTCATGCTCTTTCCCAACTGTATGCCCTCCTCTCGCTTCCCCCTGAGGATTTTGTTCTCCCGGGAATCCTTAAATGGGAGGGTGAACTCCACAAGACGTTTTCTGAACCCCAGAGACGTAACATCCTCCGGTTCTCCCTTAAATCTTCTATATGCACCCGCATCCAGGAATCTAATTACAAGATTCTTACCCATTGGTATTACTCCCCGGTTAGACTCCGTCATATTTTCCCGGAGGCACCTGATAGATGCTGGCGCTGCCAACAGGATGTGGGCACCATGTCCCACGTTTTCTGGAGCTGTCCTCTGCTCCGGGTTTTCTGGACTGAAGTACACAGGATTTCCCAACTAATGACCGAGTATGTTATCCCGGATGATCCAGCATTCTTTCTACTACACTGCTTTGGGATGTCTCCGAAACGCTACAAACGATCTGTGCTCCGACATCTGACAGATGCGGCTAAGTCCTGTATTAGCCTCTGCTGGAAAAGTACGACCCTCCTGACGATCTCCCTCTGGTTGCGCAGAGTGAAATGGATTCATGAGAATAGAAATCACAAGTGTTGCCCAATTCTAGTAAAATTATGTAAATCTCAGTAACAATCATTGGATTTCTAGGAATACAAACCTAGAGATTTTTCTAAAATCTATCATTCAATAGTTTTGCCTTATGTCCTGTAAACACAACAGAAAGTGAGAGCAAATCTCTCCAAAGTGAGTTAGGTCTCCTCTTAGACAGCTATTGCTGGAACAGACATCTTCATTGGAAGATTTCCCCGCTATTTCTGCTCTGGTGGCAACCAAAAATTGAATACTTTTCTCTCACTTTTAGTTTCAGTTACAATAGTCTCCAGGACCAATGGAGACTTAAGGCCCGAACACACGATAAGAAAATCTGTAGGGAAAATTCGTCCAACGTCCGATCTGTTGATTTTTGGATTGTTAGTATGGTGCTTTCGACAGCCGACTCCGACTTTTCGGCTGACAAAATCCTGATGTGCAGGCTATATAATTTTTGTCGTCTGTCAAAATAACGTCCGATTTTCGTCTCATTAGTACAGATTTCGACAGAAAAAAATCTTAAGAGCAAGACTAGGCATGCTCAGAGAGAAAGAACACATACAAAACAATCCAGCACATGACATCACTTCTAAAGTAGAATTCTGTCGTACGGGAAAATTTGTATGAAAATAACCTCTTCACTTTCCACATCAGACTAGCATGCCAAAAAAAACGGACGACAGATCGTTCGATAATCTGATCGTGTGTACGGGGCTTAAAGCTCGCCATACACTGATCAAAATTCAGCTGGTACAGCAAGGACCGGTCAAATTTTGATTAGCGTGTGGGCCTTCCTTACTCGACTCTTTAATCAACGTGTTGGAAAATTTCCCATCAGGCTGCGTGTGTTGCTGTCAGAATACAATGTCCCAGCAGGGAGGATTCCTCCATCCACCACGTTTGTTTGGATGGAGGAGCCTATCAGTTAAAGGATAAATTTATTTTAACAAAAAATAAATAAATGCACATTTTTTTGCAGGTAAAAAAATGTGCATTTATTTATTTTTTTTTTTGAGCCTGTAAAGCATTTCACCAGTAATCAGCAGATGGATGGTGCCATGCAGGTCTCCTGCTGATCTTTCTGTGTGTCTGTTTGCCCGTACATCTTGTATGGGTAAGCAGATACACTGACAGGAAGTATTAATGGACTACCACGGCGCTCTACAGAACCATGGTAGTTTATTGAGAACTAGAAACCGACAGCCACAAAGGATGTCGGGGCTTGTAGTTCATTCACACACAGAGTGTGAATGAATGACGCGGCCATGTGGGCGGAGCCCTTCACACCTGCACTGATTTCAGAAAGTGATAGTTAGTACGGGGAGCTTCTCCCCGTACTGCTGTCATGGGGGGGGGGGGGGTGATAATTGGGCAGCGGCTGTGGCATTGTAAACATGTTAGATGTTCCACCCTAAAAACGTGTGGAACATGTAACATGTTCCAAAAGGTGAACTTTTCCTTTAACCACTTGCCGACTGCCTAACGCCGATCTACGTCGGCAGTCAGCCCCTCACAGGCAAAGTGACGTAGGGCTACGTCACTAGCTTGTGAGGGTCTAGGGAGCGAGCGCGTGCCCCTGGAGGCGCGCTCATGCTCCCGCGTGGTCACGGACCCCCCCCGCGCGTGTGACCGGCGGACCTGATGTCCGCCGGTCACTCTGCGATCGGCGGGGGAGAGGGAGAAAGTCAGGTGGCTTGTGTAAACAAGCTGCCTGTCATTCTCCCCTGTGTATGACGGATGATCATACGGTTCTACTATGTAGAACCGTTGGTCACTCTTCACACATCTGAAGCCACAGCCAATCACAGTAGAAAGCACACCCCTAGGGACACACATAGCCCCTCCCTTTCAAAAAAGTTAACCCCTTCACTGCCAGTGTATTTTTACAGTAACAGTGCATATGTATAGCACTGATTACTGTAGAAATGTCACTGGTAACCCCAAAAGTGTCAAAAATGTCAGTCAAGGGTCCGATCTGTCAGCCGCAATGTCGCAGTACCGCAGAAAAAATCGCAGATCGCCGCCATTACGCGTTAAAAAAAAAACAACAAAAATGGCAAAAATCTTTCCCTTTGTTAGTAAACGCGCTAACTTTTGCGCAAACCAATCAAAATACTCTTTTTGCGATTTTTTTTACCAAACATAGGTAGCATAAAACAAATTGGCCGAAAATGTTAAAAAATTTTGATTTTTACATTTTTTTTGGGGGGAATTTCATATAAAAAAATGTGAAAAATATTGCTATTTTTTCAAAATTTACGCTCTTTTTTTGTTTACAGCGCGTGATCAAAAAATCGCACAGGTGATCAAATACCACCAAAAGAAAGCTCTGTTTGTGGGAAAAAAAGGACGCCAAATTCGTTTAGATACAGCGTCGCACGACCGCGCAATTGTCTGTTAAAATCATGCAGTGCCGAATCGCAAAATACCCCCTGGTCAGGAAGGGGGTAAAATCTTCCGGGGCTTAAGTGGTTAATCCCACCAGTTGAATGAAAGACAAAAACTAAAGACGGCCATACATGGATCAAAATTTAGCCGGTTCAGCTGGTTCAAAACCAGCTGAGTTTGGATCCATGTATGGGCAGGCTGGTTGTACAGAGATCCATCTACTGATCGACCTCTGTGCAACCAGCCTGTCGGGTTTTTCTCAAATAATCAAAGCCGCCAGCTACAGCCATCAAAACACTGATCATGTTCTGATGGAGGGGAAGTCTCCCAGCTGTCAGAACACAATAGCAGAGTGGGAGTGATTCCACCATCCACTTTGAATTTGTGGATGAGGGAATTGGGTAATTTTTTTTTAGTTTCAACATGTTGGCTGAGCGATAAAAAAAAAAAAGATTAACGTGCCAGCATAAGAGTGTATGACCAGCTTTAATTTCTCACAAGGATTTAATTGTTATATACTCTATTCAAAACTAAAAAAAAAAGTTTTGTTTTTTAAAACTATTATATAACTTATATGACATTCTTTTTAACAAACTGAACTACCCACCTTGTTGCAGAATGATACTCCCTGGGCTACACGTACCACTGTTTGACAACTTGGGCATTATACCACTAAATGGGTTTTAAAACAACAGGCCCCGCCCACTACAGGCTGCCTGCAGAAAACCACAGGGGGGGCGGAGACAAGACCAGTCACCCTGCACAAGGAGAGAGCAGCAGTGACCGGTCTACACTACGTAGACACAAAGCACAGCAGTTGCTTTTTATGCTGAATTATTGCACAGATCCAATATAAATACACATGCTCAAATTCAAGTAAGAATATCCATGACTCTTGTACGTACACAAAATCTGTTTTGTCTTGAGTTCACCTTTAATATCCTATTCTTTGTAAAAAAAACAACTTTACATATACTTACAGACGTACAATGTATAGTTAAATTTCCATAAACTGAGTTCATGCAAAGGCTGGGCTTACTCAGCAGGAATCGTTTCTCCTTATGTTGGGTGTAGATAGACAGATCTAAGGGTAGTGTTGAAAGTTGTCCCGATAAAAGACTTTTTACATTTTTTTCCTTTTTTTTTTTTTGGATAGGTGTATGTTCGTGTTAAAAGAAAAGAAAAGCTTTGATTTCTTTTTTCCTGAAGTCGAGGGGTAACTTTATCCTGGGGCATTACAACGCACACATGTTCTTAGAATCCTGCGATATTTAGATAACAGTCTGCGGATGGAAGGTTTCAAACACTTCAATTAATTGAATGCAGATTCTCATAGTTGTATAAAAAGTTATTTGTAATGTACAAACTGTAAGCAATGACTCTGCTAACAGAAACAGTGGAAACATATGGTATGTGAGCTATGAGTTATTGGAACACAGTGTTCTTGCATCAATCCACCAACTTTCCTGTGAAAAGCATGTGATTTCCATAATATACCTGCAAATATTACAGTATCTCCAGGATAAAAGTATTTACTTAGGCTCTCATCAAAAGAAGGACATGCTTGCTTTAATCGGAACAATTAATAAATATCCCAAGTTATTAACCTAAGTTTGGTTTCTATCAAAGAAACTATTAGCACCATTGTCAACCCCCACAAAACTTGGAGTAGGAGCCCCCACTTTTGGATCTATGAAAAAGATACGCAAATCAAATTTCGGCCAATTAATGCTGAATCTGGATGGAACTTTAACAGAATTCAGCCAAAACTTGCTCCAGAGGTGGCCCTGTCGGAACTTTTTTCGAAGGCAAAAGATATTATTTTAAAAAACTTTTGTCAAAGGTGCTGGGTGGAAAATGGCTAGCCATTTTATCTGGTATTCTGACAGCCACCAGTGCCAGCTGTCAGAATACAATAGCCCACAGCTGGAGATTCATTCATCTGGCCTGTTTAGCATTGATGGATAATCTGTTAGTTTCAATTCATTCAGCCTACAGGTGGAACAAAAGAAATCTATCTGTGTCGAGGACCAGCTTAAGCAGTGTCCAATCTTCACCATTCATTTTTTTTCAAATAGGATCCATATTTAGCTGCATGCGTTGGGATTCCTCAGTCAAAATAGTTGAGGCAACCTACACGCAGCTAAACAAAGCGCCAAGTGGGTCATTAAAAAATGCGGACAGATGGCAGAAGCCATGATCCAGGCCAGTGGTCTCCAAACTGTGGCACTTTGTTTGCTCTCATCTGGCCCTTGAGGCATTATTCCCCCCACCATCAGCAACAGTGGGGCATAGTTCCTCCCACTAACACCAACAATGGGGCATTATTCCTCCCACTGACACCAACAATGGGGCATTATTCCTCCCACTGACACCAACAATGGGTCACTATTCCATCTTCTGGTACCAAAGATGGGGCACTATTACTCCTACTGACACCAATGATGGGGCACTATTCCACCCACTGATACCAATGATAGGGCACTATTCATCTTACTGACACCAATTATGGGGTACTATTCCTCCCATTGACACCAATGATGGGGCACTATTACTCCCGATAATACCAATAATGGGACACTATTTTTCCAACTAATACCAATGCTGAGGCACAGTTTACTCCCACTGACACCAGGACATTTTCTTCTCCCACTGCCAACAGTCTGGCCCCCTCAAAGTTTGAAGGACAGTAAACTGGCCCTTTGTTAATAAAGTTTGGAGACCCCTGATCCAGACTCATATCAAGTGTGATTGATAAAAAGTAGATATCAGAAGAAAAGCCAAGTTGTAAAGAAGGAGATCTGGAGTGGATATTGTTGGTCAAGTCAAGATGTATCTAGAGTAACAGACTATTCATAGAGTACTTGCCAAGGTGCCCACAGCAAGTAACAGTGCACTGTGTTAGTGCACTGAACCAAACCTAACTGCAATGTCAAGTGGTATAAGCTGAAGGACAGGAGGAAGAATAAAGCCCCGTACACACGTACCGAATGTCGGCCGAACGATCGGCCGTCTTTTGTCCGGTGCTGTCCTGTCAGTTGAAAAGTGCTAAAGACTGCACACGAATTTTGTCGGCCAACAACAGCCGACTGCAGAAGTGATGTCATGTGATGGTTAACTTTCCTTGTGTTTTTTCTTCTCTGAACATGCCCAGTCTTGCTCATCTGCTGTTTGTCGGCCGAATTCTGTACTGACTGGCGAACAATCGGCCGTTCTGGTGTTGGCCAACAAAAATTTTAATGCCTGCACACCAGATTCTGTTTGGCCGAAAAGTCGCAGTCGGTTGTCGGAAGCATCATACTAACAAGCCGACAATCGGCCGATCGGTCGGTGACCGAATATTTACGGCCAACAATCGCTACGTGTGTATGGGCCTTAAGAGGCAAAGGAGCAAGAGAGGGGCTACAGTAGGTGAGCAGCCTACTATTACAAGTTGTTACAATATTAGTGAGTACAGTTACCCGATTTGGGGGTCAAAAGATAGTCACAAGGATATTTATTTTGTTTACCAATTTATACTGAATATTCTGTAGAGCTCACAGGGTGCATAGAATCTCATTTGCGACAGCCAAATTTGCAGACTGGGCTACCAAAACTCCTCTATAAGTGCTCCTAACATTTGCCTAATACCACAGAACAGACAACAGAAATGATCATACAATAATAATTATTTAATACCAATTCATTAATATTTTAGAAGGCATCAACTGGCCTTTAAAGCTGGTGGCAACGGTTACATTGCGGCCAATTATCGGCAAAGAATTACAACTATCTTGTTGTACAGACTATCCGCCTGAGGACCTGTGCAAACATAACTAAGGATCACCAAAGATGATCAGGCCAAAATACACACAAAGACAGTTCCTCGTGATCAATTATTTATTAGGATGGCTGTCAATCGTCCCCTCTGGGACTAAAGGAGAAGAGCAATATGAAGAGACAAGACACAAGTCAGTCTATGATTAAACTCTTTCATAAACCCGGGAAGTAAGACCAGGCAAAGAAAATGCAGATCAATCAAAACCTACCTCCACAGAGGGATTACAGTCAAATCAATAGAGGTATTTAGTGTGTTCTCATTTTAAAAGGCATCAGCTCTTTAAGTGTGGTAAACCACTTATCTGGTTCATCCCTACACAGCTATGCTGTGATCTCAGCTCAACAAATAATGCATTCAAATCCTTCCCGAAGCCCCCAATAACTGCAAGGATCATCGAGCAGGTCACCCTGTCACTTTCAGACTTGTTACATTGAATGATTGATCAGTACAAATGCTCTGATAGGCCACACAAGCCAATAAAATACATGCAATTAAAACCTAACCACATATACTCACATAGAACAACCCCCCAAAAATATGATTAAACCCAGTTCCCAACATAGAGTAAACATATGGTACACTGCTAAATGCGCCCAAACGCTAGGCGAATTTAGCACTTCGGCGTTTATTCATGTCAATAGCCAGAATAAATTAAAACTCTCACCAATGACATAAACGTCCAAACACCAAATGCTGCGAAACTCTGCTAAACTAAACACTTTAAAGGAAGCGCCGTTACAACCTTCTTGCATTTATTTCACTCTCTAACCCCCTGTGGGTTCGGTTGTTGGCAGCTTACCCCTTCTCAATTGTTTAGGATTTCTTTCCTACAAACTCCATAGCGCTGGTCACCTCCATCTTCTTATTCTCTGCTAAACTAGTTTTAAAAAAAATACAGCTTAGGTGAGCTTTTAGCGCTGATTTTCTCCTGTTCACAATAAACCAGTGTGCACGAGGCCCTAAAATAAAGGATTTTATTTAACCACTCTGCAACCGCTCACAGTAATACTACTGCGGCAGAGTGGTTCGTTATCGTCCAGCCACGTAGTATTAACGTGACTGGACACTCCCCCTTCTGGGCGGCGCTTGCGCGCCGCCGGAGGCTCGCTCCCGCTGTTTTCATTCACAGCGGGAGTCGGGCCAGGGGAGGAGCAGCGGCGATCGCCGCTGCTCTTACCCGATCGTCGGGGATCGAGTCTGGAGATCCGCCCGCTGTGTGTAAACACAGCGGGCGGATCTCCATAGTGACAGGGAGTGACAGATCGGACTGTTCAGCATAGCTGGACATCCGATCTGTCCATGAATCACATAGTCACCTCCCCCCCTACACGTCAGTAAGCACCAGGCATACATTAACCCCTCCCTCTCCAATAAAATTAACCCCTTCCCTGCCAGTGTAATTTTTACAGTAACAGTGCATATATATAGCACTGATTACTGCAGTAATGTCACTGGTACCCCCAAAAGTGTCAAAAATGTCAGTCAGGGGTCCGGTCTGTCCGCCGCAATGTCGCAGTCCCGCAAAAAAAATCGCAGATCGCCGCCATTACGCGTTAAAAAAAAAACACCAAAAATGACAGAAATCTTTCCCTTTGTTAGTAAACGCAATAACTTTTGCGCAAACCAATCAAAATACGCTTATTGCGATTTTTTTTACCAAACATATGTAGCATAAAACAAATTGGCCAAAAACTTTTAAAAAAATTGGTTTTTACATCTTTTTTGGGGGGAATTTCATATAAAAAAATGTGAAAAATATTGTTATTTTTTCAAAATAAACGCTCTTTTTTTGTTTATAGCGCAAAAAGTAAAAATCGCACAGGTGATCAAATACCACCAAAAGAAAGCTCTGTTTGTGGGAAAAAAAGGACGTAAATTTCGTTTGGGTACGGCGTCGCACGACCGCGCAATTGTCAGTTGAAGTCGCACAGCGCCGAATCGCAAAAAGTGGCCTGGACGGAAGACAGCAAAATCCTCCGGTTGTAAAGTGGTTAATAGAAACCAATTGCTGCATGATAAACAATGCTTTAGCAAATTAAATGTAATTATTTTGTGTTTGCAGCTAATTTAAATTTATTTACCAAGTCCCTCAATGTATTGCAGTACATTCCATCAATGATGCTAAATAATGACTTAAAGGCAAACATCATATCAAAGCTGATCTACATGCTTCATTTGTTTGCATCCAATTTTTCCCTAAGTGACCCTGGGGGAATTGCTGCGTTCTAAAACTGTTTCAGCATTTCAGTCGATGATTAAGTCAATAGATAAATATTAGATCATAGATGTCAATAAAAAGTCTCTGAGCACCATTACATCAATCTACCATTTACTGAATAACAAAAAGCCCAATTCCCTTAAATGTTCTCAAAAAGAAACCTAATCAATATATATGATGGATCATGTAATAACACGTGGGAAATCAGACTTATAGCGGAGTTTCTTGAAGTTTACCCCCCCCCCCTGTTGCTGATCACATTGCTATGTATCATCAGAGTGTTTTTTTTTTTTCCAGATCTTATTACCTTTTGGCCATTACACAGGTGGACTTCCGCTGTACCTCCCTGCGGTGAGGTACGTCATTTCTGGCCGCTCGTTGGCTCCTGGGATATATGTGTCATCAATACCAGGAGTCAATGAGCATGCACAAGATCAGGATTCTTCAAGTCTTCTATTGGCTCATCCTTCACAGTAATTATCTTGTGTACCACTTACCTCTCCCTGTTAGACTAAGTAGTAAGCTTTGTAAGCTCCCACAAGCAGGGAGCTCCTAACGCTCTTATATTGTAAAGGGCCATACACACTATAAGATTTTCTGAAGACTTTTTCCTTCAGATTTACCTTTTCTATGTAGTGCAAGGGCCTGCCTGATTGCATACAAATTGAAAGTGTTTAGGTTTGACCTCATATTATATGGTTTTGGCAAGTCTAAAGGAAAAAGTCTTCATAAAATCTTATAGTGTGTATGGCCCATAACTGTGCTATCTTCCTTATATTGTAAAGCACTGGGAAAACTAGTATTCTGAGAGCCGGTAATTCTGATAGCCAGCACCTGTGTCAGAATACCCAAACAGTGACTGCATTTGATTGGATGCAGTCAGTGCTGTATTCTGGCCTAGGCCAACAAGGCCGAGGCCTAGGGCGGCACTTTGCAGGGGGGGCAGCAAAAATATGTTTTCATTATTTGTATAATGACTATGGGCTTCCTATTTATTATACAAATAAGTGAAATAATCCTATAATTACAATCAGTGGCAGGGAACACAAGTCCAAATATCTTAAAAGAGTAATCTTACTAATCCCGTGACATAAGGCTGTACTAATGGGCACTGATAAGGCTGCACTGGTGGCCACTGATGGGGCTGCACTGGTGACCACTGATGAGGCCACACTGATGGGCAGTAAAGAGGTGGCACTGATAAGGCTGCACTGATGAGGCTGAACTTATGGGAACTGATGAAGCTACACTGATGGGCACTGATAGACTGTGGTTATGGTCTGTGGTTTACAGATGACAGGGTGGGTCATAAACAGGAAGGGGTGTGGCCTATACAGGAAGGGGTGGGTCAAATTTAAATTAGGGGGTGCATAAGTTTAGTCAGGCCTAGGGCAGCACAAAACCTAAATACACCACTGGATGCAGTCATTGTTTGGCTGACAGTTTTTCACCCGGCTCCTTCCCTAAAAGTGCCACTAGGGTCATCCACAGCATGAATTTCAAAATTTGAACAGTCTATGGCAACCTGTTGACACTCATAGGCATGTGCACAGGGTGTGCCTGGGCACCCCCCAATCACCTCATGCACATCAGCATTATTGCTCTGTGTGCCAGCGGGAAGATGGGAAAGATCTCCATCTTACCGGCTCTGCCATAAGAGAAGTCTATTCTCTTTCAGTGTGCCAGCAGGGAGACTGATCTACCTGCCAGCACCATATATATGCAGACACACATGTGCTTGAGGTTTTGGGTGCACACCCTAATGCAATAGGCTGCGCACACCTATGCTGACACTGCAGATAATCTTAATTTGCAGACAGATCCCATCTGGTAGGCCTACAATGGGATATGACGGTCAGCAAGGCAAGAGCAGTATGGTATCCCCATGTACATACTGTACATAATTACATCACAAACTATATATAAAATCAAGGGTTTTCAATTTTTCTAAAGAATATAGTCCCTCTGATTTTACTATTGCAGGATGAAATCTTACCATTTGTAAATGATTAAACTGAGCACTCTTTCTGGTGTTTGGAGAGTCTTACTGAATAAATCCAAACATACAGAATGGCACGCCAGCTGCTTTCTTCTTATTGTCTGTTCTCTCTCACCTTCATTAATGCAACCTTGCCACTTATCTTCTCCATTCAGTATGCAAGAGGTCCTGTCTAGCTCTCAGATCGCGTGCTCTTTTGCATTGCAAATCTCTGTAGAATATCTTGGTGAACTCTAGGTTAGATTAAATTGGTGATCCCCATATATTTGTATATCACTTCTCTGTTCTGATTTTTTTTTCCTAATTAAATCTTCTAGCAAGGTCCTGGTGTCTGGTCTTGATGCCGCATACTAAAGAGAAAGGATTGTATACTTCTAGTGAGGACATACATTGAATTCTTATTGCAGTGTAACGCTCTTTGGCAAATAAAACAGCCAGTACATGGTCCCCCAGGTTGGATTTGGGCAATTTTTTTAAGTATGGCGCCACATCTCAACCTATGGGGATCAACAGAAAATGGAGGTGGTTTCAGCAGAGCTGATCTTCTGAATCCCCAAATTTTGCAGTATAATATTGTACAGAATTGATCAGTGAGAGTGTTAGAGTTAGATACTCAATGTCATATCATGTTTGAGCAGTTGATAAGTCTATTTGCACAGGGTCAATCTGGGTTGTTGGTAAATAGCCTCCATTAAAAATGAAGGTAGGGTTCCGTGTTCCCCTACATGGTGTCATAACTTTGCTTCCCCTCATTAGCACTGCCAGGGAATGCCAGATGCTGGGCGCCATGCAGTATTTAGATATCAAGTTTGGGTGGAAGACAGTGCTGGACTGGTACCGCTGGAGGCTACCTAGTGGCAGATTACTGTATGGAGGGTATAGAGCATGGGTGTCCAACCTTTTGGCTTCTCTGGGCCACATTGAGTATAGGGAAATTGTCTCGGGCCACATATAAAATATATACTATAGTTAAGGTATATAAGTAATAAAACGCCGCCGCGCCCTTCCCATGCTGCTGCGCCCACCCCCCCCCCCCCCAGCACTAATTTAACACAACTAGTTGATGATCCCTCCAAGGCTGCCTCTGTGGCCGTGCCCCCGACTCAACTTCCTTCCTCCCGAGCAAAAAAAAAAAAAAAATTGTCAGGGGGCAGTGGGCCACATTGCCTGAGGTTCTGGGCCGCATGTGGCCCCCTGGCCGCAGGTTGGACATGCCTGGTATAGAGGGAATCACTTCCAATAGGTTTATTCCAAAGGTAGGTGGTAGGTGATAGACTCCTTTGGGGTCTAGGGCTTCTACCTTTCTGATAATGACAATGGGGGTGTTACTGCAGGAAATACTTGAACAATTGGAGAGCAGCACCCCATTGTCAAGAAAAATGTCTCCCTCTTTCTTCAGGGTTGTCTCCACTTGTACACTTTTATCCTCAATAAACAACTATAAAAATCATTAAGTGAGACATTTTTCTGGATACTGGGAGCTTCTCTCCAATCACCAAAGCCATTTAGATAAGTTATTAGCCACACGGGGAGTGCATGGTTTTAAATAAGGTGAACTGGCTTAGATTGTGGGGAAAAGCAGAAAATCACAATCATTGGTCAGCACTGCAAATCAGGAAATAAAACCTATGTATTAAGAAAACACAAATGCCCTGTGTCCATATGCAATAAGAATTATACACTAAATACTATTCTTATAGCACACACTCTTAATACCAGAGGTGGGGGACTGGAGTCACATGACTTGACTTAAGTCAGACTTAAGTCACCAGTTTGAGGACTTGAGACTTGCTTGACTAAAATTAATAAAAGACTCGACTTGACTTTGACTTGGTATTCATGACTTGAGACTTGACTTTGACTTGAGACATATGATTCGAAATTACTTTACTTTTTTAAGTTATTAAATATTTGCATTTTCCCAAGATGTGTTAAAGCAAAATGAATGTGCCTGTTATGTTTCTGACACCACAGTCATTTAAAACACCTCAGTGTGTTCTGATTTTTAGGACACAGGCTGTATAACAATGGAAATACTTAACATGTTTTTAGTGACTGTGGTGTTAAAACATGACCGGACGAAGGATTTTGAGCTGTTTGGGCATTCAAAGTGTTTCTTTAATATGCCAGGAAAAAAGCACTAAGCAGTTTTGTTAATGTTGAAAATAAAAAAAAACCTTTCCTGACCACTGACTTTTAACTGATTTAAAGGTGAAAATTGGGGTAGATCAGTATTTTGATTTGATTTGTGACTTGACCAAAATAAATGACTTGACTTGACTTGCTTGACTTCTAGCAGTGACTCGACTTGACTTGCTTGCTTTTCGCCACCGTAACTTGGGACTTGCTTGAGACTTGAAGGTTAAGACTTGAGACTTGCTTGTGACTTGCACATATGTGACTTAAGCCCCGTACACACGTACCGATCGTCGTCATACAAACGTTCGTCTTTTGTCCCCAGGATGTCGATGTCTGTTGAAAAGTGCAAAGACTGCCCAAGAATTTTGTCCGCCGACTACAGCCGACTGCAGAAGTGATGTCATGTGCTGGTTAACTTTCCCTGTGTTTTTTCTTTTCTGAGCATGCCCTGTCTTGCAAATCTGTGGTCTGTCGGCAGAATTCTGTACTGACTGGCGAACAATCGTCCGTTCTGGTGTCGGCATACAAAAATTTTTATGTTTGCAAGAAAGACTCTTGTCCGCAGAATGTGCGCAGACAGCTGTCGGAGGCACCATACTAACAAGCGTACAATCGGCAGATCTTTCGTCCGCCGACGTTTGTATGCCGACGATCGGTACGTGTGTACGGGCCTTTACTCCCATGTCTGCTTAATACTATTTACATCAGCCTCTTTTAAACATATAACTAAAATAATTTAATTTCCGTTAGCAGCGTAATATAAAAAGTTTACAGAACTACAATCTAACGGACAAGGCAGGGGCGTAACTACAGGGGTTGCAGGGGTTGCGATTGCTACCGGGCCCCATGCTCCAGGGGGCCCAGTAGCAAACCAGTGGGTGAACTTCCAGGATTGCAAAAGTCACACTTGCGACCGGGCCCTGGCATTGCACCACTGTGGGGAGGCCCCAAGATTGCAGGAAGGGAGCCCACTGCAGAACTTGTGAAAGGATCCTGCTGCGGGACCGTAATAAAAGGCCATGCAACGAGAGTAAAGAGCCCCAGGATTAGTGGGAAGAGCCCTGGGCTTGAAGGGAAGGGCCCCGGCCAGGGATCTGGGGGGGCCCTTCATGGTTTCTTGCATCGGGGCCCTGAAGGCTCTAGTTACGCCTCTGGGACAAGGAGAATAGTTTTATAGTGATGATGTACTCTCATCTGCATTGATAAATACCCCATTGTAGAGTGCTTTCTTTGACTCCCCTAGCATGATGCACTCTGTACTGAACAATCCATGGTCAGTCAGAATATAATACAAGAAAAACATTTTTATAAAAATGTAACGAGTCCCTGGGCACCTGACAATAGAAGATATTTTAATTTCCTTTGTGTTACATTCAATTTGTACAGAAATAGATTTACTGTGGGTTGGGATAACACTTACGCTTGTTACACATACAATTGTAGCCTGCAGAAAAGTTTGTGAATCGATTTCAGCTGCAAACTATAATTACATGGTTTTATAAGCAAAAAAAAAATTCTAATTTTACTGTGGAGATGTCGCAATGAGAAATCAAAATGATTATCCAATCCAATGATTTTAAAGAAGGAAAAAGTCATTATCATCACGTTTGAGTGTTTGCAGTGGTAAGGATAGCATGGAAGGAGGCTAAGTAGGCACATCTAGGCTTTGGGGCACTTACACACCGGCAGCTGCTCTAAATGCACAGCCACTGGCATGCTAGGAGCTGATGCACAAATCTTAGCGCATTGCACGGTTAACTTTTTTTTTTCTAGAGCTTTATTGAAATATCATAATTAACCTTTTTTACACTTCTACTGGCCGCAGTGCAGGGCAATGCAGGGGATTACGTCTATGCTGCACTGAAAAAAGTACTGCATGCCATACTTTTTTCAGTACACACCACCAAAGTGCAGTGGTGTGAACTGGCCTCATAAGGAACAAGGCTTTTTGCATAGGTGTGCACACAGGATGTGCTAGGTGTGCCCAGGCACACCCTAATCACCCTGTGCAGCACAGATGCTCCCTTCTGCCCTGGCTCCCCTCCCCCTTACTCCCACAGCTCTTCCGGATTCCCTCCTCTCCAGCCGGCTGTTGCTGTGGGGATGTTTTAGGATGAGTGGGTAAAGGGGCCGGTAAATATATAATTTGCCGGCCCCCTCCCTTTCTGAATAAACATCGTGAGTGATCGGTAGTGTGTGTTTGAGCTTTGGTGTGCACGCCCTAATGCATTAGGCCAGAGGCGTAACTAGAACCTTCAGGGCCCCGGTGCATGAAACCATGAAGGGCCCCCCGGACCCCTGGCCGGGGGCCCTTCCGTTCAAGCCTGGAGCTCTTCCCACTGATCTTTGGACCCTTTACTCTCGTTGTGGGGACCCTTTCACAAGTCCTGCAAAGACAGCAGAACACAAGTGAACTGGATGGGAGGAGTGGTGGGGGCAGCATACAGAAGAACCAATCTACTCCATTTTCCTCCTGCAGCTACAGGAGGAAAAAGGAGGACAGTGATTTCTCTACATGCTGCCCCCACCGCCCCTCCTATCCAAGTGTACAGGGGAGCCACGCAGGCCCCCTGGAGCATGGGGCCCGGTTGCAATTGCACCCCCTGCAACCCCTGTAGTTACGCCCCTGCATTAGGCTGCGCACACCTATGGCTTTTTGCCTTGTCATGCATTGGGGCTGCACTAGGTAGAGATACTCAATGCAGTCCCATTAAACCTGGTGTAAAAGAGCCTTTAGAAACACAAACAGGCAGATCTGTATTTGAAAACAATGGATTAGAAGCTAAGGAACTGGCCAATTGTCGACTGGATCATAGATCACAAAGACCCGCTACAATTTATCCAATGCTAACTTTAACCTTTCTAGCGGTATTCCCAAGTGTGGCTCGGGGTTAAATTTCAGTGCCAAAAGCGGTAACCCCGAGCCACACTCGGGGTACTGCCAGAAGCATCGCTGGATCCTGGTAGAGGGGTTAATTACCTTGTCACCGGGATCCAGCGATGTATGCGGGCGGTGTGCAGCGTGAAGTTCGCAGGGGAGTGGAACCGGCAGCAAATTCAAAAGTAAAACACACCAAACACACTGATACATTGCAAAATAAAATAAATTCACATTAGATTGCCCCCCAGTATATATTATATATAATATATGTATATGTATATATATATATGTATATATACAGTATATAAATATATATATATACATACATACATACTTTAACTTATTTATAGTCATTTATTATATTATAATTTATGATTTTGTGTTTCAAACTTTATCATACCCGAGATGTTATAAAGAAGAATGCACAGTAAAAGAAAATCATATGTAAATAGTTGGTTTGGGCTGCTCATTCTTAAGAATTACATGCAAAATAATTGTACCGCTTTCAGCACCTAAAATCGGAAAGACAGGAGAAGCTGTTCGTAAATGTAGGGGTGGCATGCTGCACCTGTGTTCGCTCAGTGTGATTAGTTTATTAGTGTCACAGTACACAGTTTCCCTTGCACAAATGGAAGAGGAGAGAGGCTGGATCAGCTCTGCCTTCTCCCGCCCCTCTGCTTCTGTGTGTGTGCGCCCACACTCCATGAAGTCCCTGCAGTGAAGGCGCCGTGTGGGCGGGAATTTACACACAGAGCAGCGGACAGATACAACATGAACAGGATATGTGTGAGTGTTAAGCCCCCAGGGACCATCCAAGTGTGAGCTCAGTGACTGGACTCTTCCCCCTGCCTCCTTTCTTCTCTCCCTCCCCCTCCCCCTCCTTTTTAACTTTTTTTTCTCCAGCTTTAGCTGTTAAAACTGCAGCCAGAGTGTTTAGAATTGTATTATCAGCCAATGGTAGTACTTAGTCCTTTGTGCTTTAAAGTGGGTTCACACAGGTTTGCTATGGCTTGGCCCATTGCTGATGTATCCGCAGTTTTCCTGCATTTTACCTGCAGTCCTATTGATTTCTATTAGGTTGCGTGTTTTTTCTGCATTTTCTGAAAGCCCACCAAAGTTCCTGCATGATGCATCTTTGGCACACCTTCAGAAAATGCAGCAAAAACTGGCAACCCAATAGAAATCATAGGACTGCAGCAAAAAACTGCAGGTAAAATGCAGGAAAACTGCAGATACACAAGCAATGCGGCCAAACTGCAGCACACTAGTGTGAACCCAAAGGCTTGTACATACTTGCAGCAGGCGCTGCCACTCCACTGAAAAGTGATAGGCAGTGAGGAGGTGATATCATACCTCTTCACTGCATGTTTTAACACCCCCCTCCCCAAATGCCAATTCCTGCAGGCAATAGTATGGTTCACTTTGAACTCCACCCTATTTCTTTTGCTCTCTTTAGGTATTCGATGTGCTCTCACTTTATTTTCTACAAATGCAATACCTAAAAAAAGCAATTGAAATAAGGTGCAAAGTGAATTACTACACTTAAGCGGAGCACTTCACAAAACATTTTAGGACACTGTTAAAGTATAACATAGGGCTAAATGTTACTTTTTTTTTTTTAGTTTGTTGATAGAGTGCGGGGAAGCTCTGCGCTGTTATCTAGATCCTGACCACAGGGAAGAGGGTGGTGGGATTGAGTGTGAATGAAGGCTCTGATGGCAGGATGGTTTCATTTGCTTTCACCTCTATGCAACAGCCCCAAGGCCACAGGCAGAGCTAAGCTGTGTATATGATGCCTAAATATTACTGGAGCCTGGGAACCTGGGTACATTGCTCGGGGGTGACACTACTACTGTTTTGCAGTGAACTGTGAGGCAGGAGCCAGTGTGCAAAGGGTTTAAAGGCTGCCAGGTGTCCAGAGAGAGGACTGGGGTGTCTAATGCTGCCTGGGGACATTGAGCTGTCACTGCAGCATGTAGATAGTGTGCAAGAGATACTGTCTGCTGCTTTTGAGAGCCCAGGCGGGAGCTGTTGCTGAGAGACTACATGGCAGCTGTCACCAGTGAGGGACAGCATGGCAGCTGTCACCGGTGAGAGACCGCGTGGCAGCTGTCACCGGTGAGAGACCGTGTGGCAGCTGTCACCGGGGAGAGACCACGTGCAGGGCCGGTGCTTCCACTAGGAAAACTAGGCAGCCGCCTAGGGCGCATTGCCACCTAGGGGCTCAGCCAAGAGTCGGCACTCTCTCTCCATCATGAATTCTACATCATGAATGATTATTGTGAGCTGAGGCGAGGGGCGGAGAGAAGGGACAGCGGAAGATGCCAAGTGTCTTGGGCAGTGGCGGAACTACCAGGCCCTGGCTTTCCACCACTGTTGGAGGGGCCCCAAAAGGCAAGAAGGGAGCCCCTCAGAGTGCTGCCTGCATGATGATCCTCTTCAGGTGGAGCTGAGCGGCCTTAACCCAGGGCAGGAAGCGACTCTCTGCACTGAGCTGGTGGGCAGCCGTTTATTTCCCTGGGTCGGTATTAAGCAGGGAGCGGAGGAGAGCTGAACCTGAGCCAGAGCTCGGCACTGGAGGGCGGAACCTTTACTGGGGCAGAAGCGACGAGGCACCAGAATGGTCTGAAGAGGTTGGTTATGAAGGATGTGCGGAGCTCTCTGACTGCTGCTTTTCCCTCCACCAGGAGCCACCGCGTTTAACAGGGGTTCGGGGTCACCAGGTGTGCCATGAGGAATTGGGGTCACTGAGTGTGCCATGGGGGATTGGGGTCCCCAGGTGTGACACTGAGGAAAATCAGGGTCCCCAGGTGTGACACGGAGAAACATCAGGGTCCCCAAATGTGACATGGAAAAACATCAGGATCTGACATAGAGGTACATCGGGGTCAGTGGGTATGACAGCATGACATGGAGTAATATTGGGGTCCCAGGGTGTGACATGGAAAAACATCAAAGTCCCTGGGTGTGACATGGAGGGACATTAGGGTCCCCGGGTGTGAAATGGAGGAATATGGGGGTCACTGGGTATGACAGCATAACATGGAGGAACCATCAGGTCAGGGTCACATAGAGGAGTTTTTATCCCCTTCCCTTTTGGGGGGGGCAAAAGCAGCTGGCCTTGCCTAGGGCATAAAATAGTCTAGCACCGGCCCTGACCGCGTGGCAGCTGTCACCGGGGAGAGACCGCGTGGCAGCTGTCACCGGGGAGAGACCGCGTGGCAGCTGTCACCGATGAGAGGACCGTGTGCCCGCTGCCACCGGTGAGAGACCATGTGGCAGCTGTCACCGGTGAGAGACCGCATGGTAGCTGTTACTGGTGTTGCTGCTGGTGAGAGACTGCACAGCATGTGTTATTGGTGGTGTTATTGCCACTGAGAGTCCAGTGTTTGCGTTTTCATTTTATTTCCATAAAAAGGCCAAAATCTTCAGCACCAGGCCCATGATGCTCCTTATTCGGCCCTGCGCCTGACTGCAAAAGAAGTGGATCATTTATGACAGGTCATCATTCATCTGCTCCTAGAGATAAATATGTTTCTGAGTGTTATGATGCATCTCAAGCCGCAACTCTTTCCATAATGTGCAGGCCAGGGAGTGCCTGGAAGCCAAACGGTTAATGTTCCAAGTTACAGATAAGTTCTTTGGAGAGAGTTCCTACCTTGCTGCTGCCAGATCCATGGGCAGATCATTAAAAAAGCTAGTCATTGGTCTTATGGGAAACAAAACTGAGGAGGCAGGAAGGAAAGAGCCAAGCATTGAGTCCTGTACAATTTCCTCTGGACGTGGGAGATAGAGAGAACAGACCCTGGTTATCAAATGGAACAGAACACAGTTCAGAATGTGAACATATGCCCTGAATATTGGGTCCGTCACATTTTGTAGAGAGTATAAATAACCTTTTAGAAAGGCTTGCAACTAGTTACAAATTATTTCTAAGTGTATCTATGAAAGCTTAACCTAGTACAGTGGCTTGAAGTTTAGCACTTCTGCCTTGCAGCAATGGGGTTCCCGGTCTGAATCCTGGTCAGAACACTATATGCATAGAGTTTTCATGCACGCCTGTGCTTGCGTAGGTTTCCTCCGGGTATTCTGGAATCCTCCCACACTCCCAAAGACATGCTGTTGAGTTAATTGGTTCTTGTTGAAATTGGTCCTATATGTGTGCAAGTGAGATATTATAATCCTTAGATTGTAAGCTCTTTGAGGGCAGGGACCGATCTGAATCTACAGAACATATAGTACTGCGTAAATTGTTGGTACTATATAATTACTTGTAATTTATACTGTATATGTAGTGTTAATTCACACAAAATTTAGTTTCATTGGAATCTGCTAGTCAAACTCTTAATTCCTAACCACTTCAATACCAGACACTTTCCCCCCCCATCCTGCCCAGGACAATTGTGCTGTCATGCAACACTGTACCCAAATTACATTTTTAGCATTTTTTTCACAAAAATAGACTAAAAAGGCCAAATTTGCCTTCCATATTCCCTGGTACCACTTCCCCGTTTGTGTCATTTTGGACATGCCTATCCACCATTTGCTATCCATCTCCCTTGCAGTATCTTGCTCAAAAGCAGACCACTAGAGGTGCTAACAAGTATTTTCAGATACCCTTGTTGAGTAATAAGGAGCCTTATGCCCCATACACACGTGCAGATTATCTGAAGACTTTTGTCTGCAGACTTACCTTTTCTATGTAGTGCAAGGGCCTGCCGGATTGCATACAAATTGAAAGTGTTTAGGTTTGACCTCATATTATATGGTTTTGGTAAGTCTGCAGACAAAAGTCTGCAGATAATCTGCACGTGTGTATGGGGCATAAAACTTAATGTCTACCAGAAAAGTCAGAAACTCAATGCTCACCAGGAAGCCTGAAACTAATCACTTACTCAACTTTAGCTCCCGTACTCGACATTGGATGGCTTCCCCAATATTGGTCCACAGCTATAATCAGCAGCCTCACTAAATAAAAGTGAGGTATAGGAGGTGAGATGGGGAAGCTGCAGAAAAGCATGTAGTGCAATTTTGCCACATTTTGCTTTTTTTATCTGCCCAAAAACAAATTGGCCCAAAAAAAAAAAGCATAAAAATGCAAAATTCAAAAAACATGTGAAAAACGTGTGTGCAAAAATGCTAAATGCACCGCAAGAAAACACTGCTGAAACGGTTTAAAAGCAACTGCATATGTGTGAACCAGACCTTAGAATGTATGAGAGACACTTTTGCAAAATCTGCCTGTGCCAGTCTTTATGAATTCCAGGGACTATTGGCACTTTTCCACTGCAAGTACCGGCTCGGCTCTACTCGGCCCTGCTTGGCCCGGTTTGCTTTTCCACTGCTGGTACCGCATGGTACGGTGTTGGAACGGTTCGGTACGGTATGGTTTGCTTTACCACTAAAGTAGTACTAAAGTTAAATGGGTGGGATGTGGGTGGGATAACAACGATTCTCTGACCAATCAGTGGCTAGTAGTGACTGCATGCAAAACATCGTGGGATATGGTACCCGGGTATGGTACCTCTTGGAACCACAATCGAGGTGGTACTGTTTTTGAGAGCCGTACCGTTCGGTTCCATGCAGTGGAAAAGCGCCACCGAACCGTTCCTACACCATACCATGCCGTACCAGCAGTGGAAAAGCACAAAAGCGAGCCGAACCGTTCGGTTCCTTGCAGTGGAAAAGCGACATATGTGTACCGGGTGCCATGATTCCCACCCTCAACATCATGCCCTCACAGTGTATATAGGTGCCGCTCTCTACATCAGCCAGGACCAACCAAACCATAAGGCTAAAGAGGAGCCAGCATGTTATACTACTGTCCGGAAGACATCAGAAAAGGGTAAGTTAAAATACAGCAAAATATACTCTTGCAGAGACCTCAAAAAAAGGGTGGAAAGAGGATCCCCTGGGGGGAGGTGCAAGGAGCCTAGAGTTGAGCTTTAACCCATTCCTATTCCAGATTTCAATTAAAGTTATTGCAAATGATCATCTTATAAAACAACCTATTCAGTTTAAAATAGAAATGAACGGCAAAACAAGTGATCATATTCCCTCTGTTCTCAGCTGCATAAGAGCTGGGGGAGATGAAACAGCATAACACTGATCTTCCCAGTGAAAGGCTGTAATAAGGGGGGGGGGGGTGGGGTGTGTTAAGACAAGTCTGGTCATTTGAGGAGAGCAGGCTGAGTTCCCAGCATAGCTAGAGAACTGACCACGCTGTACTCTCTCTGCTTAGTGTGGTCAGTTTTTAATAGGAAAGCAGAGGGACTAGCAGGAACACCAGGGATTTCACACAAAGGAAGCAATACAAAGAGAACAGGATACTTTTTCATAGAAGTACAGGGTACAGCAGGCACTTATCAGGAATATAACTTAAATGATAACTTATAAATATAATTTAACCTGCCTTTTTACAAACCCAGTGAATGATACTAATGCTTGTTCTTTAAAAAAGGATTATCCAGCGTATGCTTTTTGCTATCTCCAAGCTCTCTTCACCCCATAATTTAAACCGATTTTGGGCCTGAGAATGTAAACACTGGAGAGGTTAGTAACCTTGGTAGGGGTTCTAAGAGTAGCCATTGATGTAGATAGAAATAAATAGATTCCTCCATCCCATTTTAGTGACTTTAGATGTATGTAATCCCCTTTAAAATGACTTTTACCAATGGAAAGTTTTTTTTTTGTTGCTAATAAATACCTTATTTTCTGCTTTATTTATCCTCTTCTCACTTCCGGGTCCGGTCGCCGATTACGTCATTCGGCGATTCGCAGTGTGTGCTAGGATGTATATCAGCGCATGAAATCTCGCATTATTACACAGGAGATGAGCTGTACTGCATGCTCTGCCCCGCCTCCACCCCGCCTCCTCTCAGTAAGCTGTATGTATGTATTGTATTAAGGCCATGCTCCGCCCTGCCTCCTCTCAGTGAGTGAGAACTGAAAGCATTATATCCTCACTGAGAGGAGGCGGGGCGGAGGCGGGGCGGAGCACGGCCTCAATACAATACATACATACAGCTCACTGAGAGGAGGCGGGGCGGAGGCGGGGCAGAGCACGCAGTGCAGCTCATCTCCTGTGTAATAATGCAAGATTTCATGCCCTGATATACATCCCAGCACACACTGCAAATCGCCGAATGACGTAATCGCCGACCGGACCCGGAAGTGAGAAGAGGATAAATAAAGCAGAAAATAAGGTATTTACTAGCAACAACAACAAAAAAAAACTTTCCATTGGTAAAAGTCGTTTTAAAGGGGATTACATACATCTATGTAATCCAATTTATTAAAAGTGGGTGGAACTCCACTTTAAACAACATGGTTGGAATCTCCACTTCTGGCTATATTGCATTCTGACAGCTGATGATGCCCGTGGCTGTCAGAATATCCAAACTGTGACTACATTCAATAGGATGCAGTCACAGTTCAGCTGATATTTTTTTTTCACCCAGCTCTTTTGATTTTTCAATTGAAGTTTGTGGCGCTGGGATGCGTCCTGATTATTAGTGCAGCTCCATCAGTGATGCCTGCCAGTGATGCCTGTTAGTGCCTATTATTGCCGCCTATCAGTGCCCATCAGTGCTGCATTTTAGTGCCACCTATCAGTGCCCATCAGTGCTGCATTTTAGTGCCTCCTCATCAGTGCCCTTCAGTCCTGCCTCACCAGTGCCTCATTAGAGCACATCAGTGAAATTATAAAAATGTTGTTTGGGTACAGTGTTGCGTGTTCGCGCAATTGTCATTGAAAGTGCGACAGCGCTGAAAGCTGAAAATTTGCCTGGGCAGGAAGAGGGTGAAAGTCCCCGGTATTGAAGTAAACCTATGGTTTAGTTATAAGACTGTGAGCCCCCTTGGAGGACATGGACTAATGAGAACAGTCCTTCATACTCTGTGTAATATGTCAGAGCTATAAAAAAAATATAAGAAATAAGAAATAGAAAATCCATAAAAGGACTGCAAGTTTTTTTTTTTTTGTAGGGCCGTTCAGCCTAAGGAATGTTAAAGACAACAAAGAGGAAATACAGAATCACTTAAACAGGTTCTTACGGTCAAATTGTGTTTGGATTTCATAGAGTTATCAGAGTCGTTACCACCGAGAAAAGCCTGACCTTTTATAGGCTAAGGACCACTAGCCCAGGGGATGCAGGTATAGAATAACAGTGGAAAGCTTTGGCAGCAGTGTGAAACATTTTAACAGTCTATTGGGCTGTAAATAACATTTATGGTTCCAATTGCAATTTTCACCCCAAGGGTCAGCGCCATCACAGTTTCAACACCAAGTTACAATCTGACACAAGAATAATGGCAAACCTTGGGAAGAGTTAATGTAGCAGCAAACATTGACAGAACGAGCTCAACCCCGCAACAACACGTGAATTGATCTTCTGATGTTCCACATACGGCTCTGTTCAATATGACTCAGAAGATGTACTGAAACAAGTCAACAGCCTGGCAGCATATTGTGATCATGCACAAAAGAATTCTGTATTCGATTCAATGCGCAAGCTGAACAGCCCTCTGTCTCCTGACGACTTCTTCAGCCTGGAAGTCGGATTTCAGCGGGCCAGCTTGTGTCGCCATTGTGGCTCCATCCTCTGACATCCATCAGTAAAAAAGGAAGGAGAGGCTTCAGTGGGTAAATGAACTGTCAAAATATCAATCACACTGAAAGACTGACAATAAGCATCCGTTCCATTCCCCCACCCAGTGACCTTGGCAGACTCATTGAAAATATATTTCTAGGATTGTTTAATGAGAACACTGAACTATTCACATTGGTTCTGCCTCTGTGAACTTACATTCTGAGGCTACTCACACAAGAGGCAATCATCACCTCAATCAGGAAAGGATCACATCTAAATGGCATGCAGTGACCTCCGAAGACACCAACTGGATTAGGGATCTCAAATAAATAAAAAAAATCCATTCATCTAAACTCTAACTAGATGACATAAAGCCTCATTAACATGGGCGGCATTAAAAACAGCTGGCTGATCTTTGTTAGTACCATATACCTAAGAACCTAAACTAAGCAATGGTGGCATGGTAAAGATTATACAGCATGTGGCAGGCAGTACCAAGACCAATCACATGAACAGGGCTGATTCGCAAATGTTTGGCTCACGGATGCTGCACATTATTTCCACTGAAAATTCCCCTTTGACTAATAAAAAAGAAAAAGGCCATTCAGGAGGCCGCAACATAGGCGTGCGCACAGCATGTGCCTGGTGTGTCTAGGCACACCCTGATCAACCTGTGCAGTGCTAATTCCCCCTGCTGTCCAGGACCCTCCCGTGTGCCCCAGCAGCCGACAGGAGAGGAGGGAAGCTGGGAAAGGGCCCAGAAAATACGTAATTTACCGAACACTTTCCTTTTCTGAATGAACACACTGAATGGTACCGATCGCTCATGTGTCCATTCATAAATGAAGCATAGTAAACTGTGTTTGTGAATGAACAGGAAGCTGCTCAGCACAAAGCACTTCTTATTCATTTACTGTCAAAGAATGTCTGTCCTCAGTCCCTTTCTCGGTCTCAAAAGTGAGATATCAGGGGTCTATCTAGATCCCTGATATTTCAATAAAGCCCCCCCCCCCCCCACAACGGGGCCTCTAAAAAAAATTGTAAAAAATAATTAAAAATGAAATAAAAATAAAAAACTACTAGCACCAACATCTGCCCTACTGACACCGTTCTCTGCCCTACTGACAAAGTCCACTTCCCTTCTGACTAACACCATCCACTGCTCTACTAACATCGTCCACTGCTCTACTGACACCGTCCACTGCTCCACTGACACCATCCACTGCCCTACTGACACCGTCCACTGCTCCATTGACACCATAATACATTTTAAATTGTTTGTTTGCATTTATTTATAAATGTGTGTGTGTGTGTGTGTGTATATATAGTCATACATACACATACATATATACACATACATATATACACATACATATACATAGATGTTTTTTTTTGAGCTTTGGGGTGCACCCAAGTTTGAATATGGCTTTTGAAATTGCATTACACTTTAAAGATTATATGAAGTTTTAATGATTGGGTTTAGATCTACTTTAAACCCCTTATTGGTGCATAGACATTCATGTGTGGTTGAAACAGTTTATACATCCTAGTGAAAAATGATGATGCTCAAGGGCATTGTAGGCCACTCTCGTAGGCTTAGGGCAGCGTGGTAAGGAAGCAACAATTTTATTAACTTTGATACTTTGTGGTTGATTTACTAAAACCGGAGAGTGCAAAATCTGGTGCAGCTGTGCATAGTACCAATCAGCTTCTGACTTCAGCTTGTTCAAGTAAGCTTTGACAAAAAAACCTGAAATCTGATTGGTTTCTATGTAGAACTGCACCTGATTGTGCACTCCCCATGTTTAGTAAATAACCCCTCTGTTTCTATTTTCTGGGCATCTCTAGACATTTGTAGCTAAATGCGGTATGAAAACTGTAGGTAAAGGAGGTGCAAGGTATACCGAGAAAAAGTCAATACGTATTTACCATGTAACGGGTTATTATAATGTGGTCTAGCACTGACCCGAGGTTATAATAGAAATGTAGCTCATGGGATGCTTAAGGTTCTCTTGCTTTTCTGTAACTACAATATCACAACGGTTCCGAACTCCATCTGGTGCTGGCAACAAAAGTGCCCACAGAATGAACGCACCACTGTTTATTGAGCTATTCAAGCTGATGGCTGTCTGATGGTCTGTCATCATGTTCAATGCCTCATTGAAGCATCCTTCACCACACCAGCTGCTGTAGGACTTTATATCCCACAATCCTTAGCCTGGAATGCCAAACACGACATGGTTCTACATTTTTACAGAAACCCTGAAACAGCCGCTTTGGGCCTATACTCAGATGGTAACATGGTTATAAAATCAATTTTTTTTCACCTTAATGCATTCCCTGCATTAGGGTAAAAAGCGCTCCACTAGCTCCTCCCCCCCCCACCCCTGACCCAGCATTTACTAGTCTCCTCTCACAATCCGATTCAATGACTTCCTGATCTCACAGGAGACACAGGAAGCAGCGGGAGCCATAGGCTCCTGTTGCTGTCAGTCAAATCATGTGAGGATGGAGCAGGGGGCGTGGCCAAGCCACGCTGTGTGTGTCTATAGATGCACAAAGTTTGGCTAGGAAGTGCACGTACAAGGGTGCCTATGGGGGGGCACCCTCAGCACATGGTTTCCTATGGGGGAATCTGCAGGAGCAGAGAGTCCTGGCAGGGGACTTCCAAAACAGAGGTAAGGTACAACTCTGTGCCGTGTTGTTGCACAGAGCAGGTAAGTATAACCTTCTTTTTATTTTAAATAAAAGAAGAAGTTTGCCTTTTTTTTTTTTGGTTAAAAATAACAAATATGTTATACCTGTTCCATTAAATAATTTTGCACAGAGTGGCCCCAATCCTCCTTTTCTTGCGTCCCTCTTTGGCGCTCCTGGCCCCTCCATTCCATTGAGTGCCCCCACAGCAAGCAGCTTGCTATGGAGGAACCCAAACTGAGCCGCAGCTCCCTGTGTCCATTCCGACACTGAGCTGCGGCTTAGTCCCACCCCCTCTCTCTCCTGATTGGCTCACTGAATTTGACAGCAGCAGGAGCCAATGGCGCTGCACTCCCGTCTCAGCCAATCAGAAAGAAGAGTCTCAGGCAGCCGAGAAACTCCTGTAACATCGCTGGATAGAGGTGGGGCTCAAGTGAGTATTAGGGGGGCTGCTGCACACAGAAGGCTTTTTTATCTTAATGCATAGAATGCATTAAGATAAAAAAAAAACCTTCTGACTTTACAACCACTTTAAAGTGTTACTAAACCAACAAAAGTAAAATCAGATTATAAGCTCTAACAAGCAGGGTCCTCTGATTCCTTTTGTACCAAATTGTTTTGTAACTGTAATACTGTAATGTCTGCCTTCATTTTGTTAAGCGCTGCCCAAACTGCTGGTGCTATATAAATCCTGTTTATTAATAATAATAATAATAATAATAATAATAATAATAATAATAATAATAATAATAATAATAATATATGAAGTACAGAATGCTTGCTATACTCACTGTGGAACCTGAGAGGTTAATCCCCCGCATTGTGTAAAAAGGCTGTGTGATCCTGTCTTCTCTTAACCTTCCCTTCTTCCACTGTCCCCAACCTATCTGCTGATAGAACAGAGCCTTGGGGGGCACACTGCACATGCTCACTTTGGTGTGTATTGCTAGATTTTTTTTTTCTTGGGAGGGTGCATGTGATCAGCACGGGGCCAATCAGCACTGTCCAGAGGGTCAGGGACCCTGCAGCCTCATAGGACAATCAGAGTAGAATGAACACTCCTCTTACAAGCTTTAACCAGACACTGATAGAAGTCACAACTGCTGATGAGAAAAGGTATTTAGCAGTTTATATTTACTAAAATAATTGCATTTTTATGTTCTGTGTACTGTGCCAGACCAGATATAGAGAATGCAGGGTCCCGAGTTTAGTAGCCTTTTAATTGAGAGCTACAGCACAGTGTAAAAGACTTTTTGGAATAGAAAAATAAAGTGTAACAAAAGAGCTGAAATACTTACCTTCCTGGAGAAATGCTGCTCCTGAGGATAATGGAGGCTGTTATTGTCCCAAAGACAGACATCTCCATTTTATTGGCAATGGTAATCTGAAACAGGGCCGCAGATAGGGGGGGACCACCAGCCCTCTTGTAGGGGGCCCGAGCACACAGGGGGGCACACACAGAGAGGGGGATTAGTGATGTACAACAAATACAGAAATCTTCCTCCAGCACCTGAATCTGATCTCTGTCCCTCTCCCTGCTATCAGCTTTTATCTGCTGAGAAAGAGACAATTGTCCCTCACTAACCCCCTCCTTTGTGTGGGTCCCCCTCCCAGCACTGGCTCTAATGTTATCCCTGCTCAGGAGTTTATTTGTAACTTTGTTTCTCTCTGATCACGATGGAGCTCAAAATGCCCAGCCTGTATATTTTTTGCATCTCATGTTCATTTTTATTTATTAACATAGTTTTTTTTTTTAGATTTAGCAGGAATTATGTGAGTTATGTTATATTTGTGTCTGCTAATAGTGATTTTGTTGTAATTTTAGCTAAATATATCTTTAATATTTTCTTGGGGGGGCCCTGCCAGGTAGTCTGTACGGGGCCCCGCGATTTCTAACAGCAGCCCTGATCTGAAATCTCTGTATACTGTAGCCTTCAATGGAAATACCTGAATTGTAGGGGTGTCGAGGTGTATTTGGCCACATAGGCAGGTGTAATGGTCAGGTGTCAGCATACCTTTGGCTATATTGTTTATTTGGGCCGGAATGGTTTTCCTCCACAAATTGGAGTTTTGCTGCAAAAATGATTAGTGGCCTTTTATGACTATCTTACAGATTTCATTATAGCCATAAAATAAGCCCCATAGACTTTGACAATAGACTTTGACAAGTCTTGTAAATATGAAATATAGCACAAGGTTAAGTAGGAATGCAGCTAAAGCAAATTTATGTAGCCAACTAACAGCGAGACGTCGTCACTGAATGCGCATTTTACAACATTACAAGACTGTACAAGAGACCCTTCTTGTCTAGCACTGAGCTGTGGATCCTCGGAGACACATTCCAAAAAGAAAAAAAGAAAAAAAAAAATCTCAAGTCTGTTGGTAATTTCCTGTGAATTCCACCAATCGTTTTACCACATAACATTATCATTTAAACCAACCAAAAATGCCTTGAAATGTTTAGAATACAGTATATAGCATATTTGAATACTATCTACCTAAAATGAGCATGTCTTCAAAAATGCAAAATAGCTCCCATCATTCAGAGAAAACCTTTTCTACTTTACTCCTGCATTAGCTGTGCTGTCAATAAGTCAGGCAGTATGGAATCAATGAACAAAGAGAATTTGAGAGGGTTCCAGGCACCCATAAAATTGTTGACTTAAAGCGGAGTTCCACCCTAAAATTAAACTTACCTCCATCTTCATGCCCGGGGTCACCTGAAAAACAAATGGATAATCACAATTTTTTTTTTTTTACTTACCTGGTTTAGAAGAATATATACTTACCTTACTTCCTCTTCCTCCCCTCGGCGGCCACGGCGATTCGTCACTTCCTGGCTTGCAATGATTCCTGGGAGCTGAATGTCATCGCTCCCAGGAATCAATGCGCCTGCACCGGCCCCGATGTTAGTTCCGGTGCAGGCGCCGTCATACCTTGCTAAAAAGCTTCTGGGCATGCCCAGAAGCTGTGCAGGGATGACGCTGAGGCACCGGAAGTGACGGCGGGGCCGGTGCAGTGCATCGTGGGACCGAAGAAGACGGAAGAGGACACAGAAGAGGATCGCGCTGGCTTCAAGCTGCCCACACCTGAGATGGCAGCTCTGGACAATACTTTTTTTAAGGTAAGTATTTCTTCTAAAAGGTAAGTGCAACCCGGGACAGATCGGAGGCTAGCCATTGTGGAATGTACTAGCCCTGACTGTCCCGGGGGTATTTTTATTAAAAAAAGCTTTCCCAGGGTTGAACTCCGCTTTAAATATTGGCTGTTTCTTGTTTCTATAATAGTAGGTAAGCATATTAAAGAGAACCTTTACTTTGTAAACTATGCCCAAGAAGACAAGCAGAGGACAGATAAATGGTCACTAGTATTGCATATGGCAGGGAGGGATCCTCAAACTACGGCCCTCCAGCTGTTGCAGAACTACTCATCCCATGAGGCATTGGAAAGCTCTGACATTTACAGACATGACTAGGCATGATGGGAGTTGTAGTTCCTGAACAACTGGAGGGCCATAGTTTGAAGACCCCCTGGCCTATGGGTTCCCTGCTGCTAATCTTTTACCGACTATTGACTTATAATGCTTTGTTCTGCAGTTTGTCTCCGTAATAAAGGAGAAGCAGGGCCAAAGCTCTTTTGGCCCTACTTCTCCTGTGGGTCACTTCTTTATGCACTCCTGTGACCCATTTTCAGCAAACAGCGGGTTAAAATCCGCTATCAGCTAACGTCACTCAGCGGGTTTAGACTCTAGAGAGATTCCTGAACTAAAAGCGATGTTCCAGCTGGGGAAAAACAATTAAAAGTCAGCAGCTACAAATACTGTAGCTGGTGACTTTTAATATATAGACACTTACCTGTCCAGGGAGCCCGGGATGTCGGCACCCCAGACGATTTTCTGGTCGGTTGCCGTGTACCGCCGCAGCCATTCATTGTAAGGTTCCCTACTGCACATGCACGAAGCGCGATGTGCTTTGTAATTGGCCCGGCGGTGGGGGGAGGAGGAGGGGGCGAACTTCCAAGGGAAATCGGCACGGCGCAGTTTCCTGGAAGTGGGGAAGGGTACCTGTCAAAAATAGGTACTCGTTCCCCCCTCCCCTCCCCCCTGAAAGGTGCCAAATGTGGCACTGGAGGGGGGGGGGGGAAATTAGATCAGCAGAAGCTCCACTTTTGGGTTGAACTCTGCTTTATTGTCAGGATCCACCCAGATGTCTGGGCTGGCAGCTGGGTCAGCCTCTCAGCGACAGTCACCAGCTCTTTGCTTACTGAAAACTGAGAACTGAGCAATCAGCAGTTTTTGATCACCCAGTTCTCGGTCTTAGAGGCGGAGGGGGACACATACAACATCAGACTGATACTGCATTCACCAAGGTGAGTATGTATGTTTGTTTTTTCAATTCCCATGCTTCTCTTTTAGCGGACCATATTGGTGGAGTAGTAGAGCTTTGCTCCTCATGTCCAAGCTGTCCCCTAATGACCATTGGAGGAAATGACCAAAAAGTAGTAGAAGAGATGAAGAAAGCATGGATCCACAAAATGAATGAAACACATGCATAGTGATCATTGCACTGCAGGTCCTCAGGTATAACTTCATCTTCAAGGAGAACAGTAGGCAGCACAGTATTGACATCACCAAATCGTACTCTAATGCCTCGTACACAGGACCAGATAATTGTACGAAAAAAAATCGCTTTTGAATTGATTGCACGATAATCTGATCGTTAATCCACAGCTTTCGACAGCCAATCACGACATTTCGTCCAACAAAATCCGAAGGGACTAATACAAAAACGTTTGTCGTACGATAGCCGTACAAATGACAATTGTTTAATCAGTACAGTATGCGTCCACTAAAAATCGATAGACAAAGACCACGCATGATCAGAAACACTAAAATAACCCTGAAAAAGCCTGGCTGCCATTTTTTTTGTTTTGCACTATTCGATACGTAGCTACGCAACCAGGAAGCTTTTCCAGAATCGCACAAAAAAAAAAAAAAAAAAAAAAAAATCATACGTTTAGTACGCATTGTTGAATTTGATACTAGTATCATGCAACAAAATGCGAACGATAAATCGTCCGATTATCTGATCGGGTGTACGAGGCATAAATCTGATGACACTAGCAGTCAGAAAGATCAGTGCCTCAGATGATCTGACACTGCAAATATACTGCTATGAGACTATATGATATCATAAATATGATATAATATAATCATATAATACAAACCCGATTCCAAAAAAGTTGGGACACCGTACAGATTGTGAATAAAAACAGAATGCAATGATGTGGAAGTTTCAAATTTCAATATTTTTTCAAAATACAACATAGATGACATAGCAAATGTTTAAACTGATAAAATGTATCATTTCAAGGGAAAAATAAGTTGATTTTAAATTTCATGGCATCAACACATCTCAAAAAAGTTGGGACAAGGCCATGTTTACCACTGTGTGGCATCCCCTCTTCTTTTTATAACAGTCTGCAAACGTCTGGGGACTGAGGAGACAAGTTGCTCAAGTTTAGGAATAGGAATGTTGTCCCATTCTTGTCTAATTCTTGCTCAACTGTCTTAGGTCTTCTTTGTCGCATCTTCCTCTTTATGATGCACCAAATGTTTTCTATGGGTGAAAGATCTGGACTGCAGGCTGGCCATTTCAGTACCCGGATCCTTCATCGCAGCCATGATGTTGTAATTGATGCAGTATGTGGTCTGGCATTGTTATGTTGGAAAATGCAAGGTCTTCCCTGAAAGAGATGACGTCTGGATGGGAGCATATGTTGTTCTAGAACTTGGATATACCTTTCAGCATTGATGGTGCCTTTCCAGATGTGTAAGCTGCCCATGCCACATGCACTCATGCAACCCCATACCATCAGAGATGCAGGCTTCTGAACTGAGCGCTGATAACAACTTGGGTTGTCCTTGTCCTCTTTAGTTCTGATGACATGGCGTCCCAATTTTCCCAAAAGAACTTCAAATTTTGATTTGTCTGACCGCAGAACAGTTTTCCACTTTGCCACAGTCCATTTTAAATAAGCCTTGGCCCAGAGAAAATGCCTGCGCTTCTGGACCATGTTTAGATATGGCTTCTTTTTTGGCTTATAGAGTTTTAGCCAGCAACGGCAACGGTGGATTGTGTTCACCGACAATGTTTTCTGGAAGTATTCCTGAGCCCATGTTGTGATTTCCATTACATTAGCATTCCTGTATGTGATGCAGTGCCGTATAAGGGCCCAAAGATCACGGGCATCCAGTATGGTTTTACGGCCTTGACCCTTACACACAGAGATTGTTCCAGATTCTCTGAATCTTTGGATGATATTATGCACTGTAGATGATGATAACTTCAAACTCTTTGCAATTTTTCTCTGAGAAACTCCTTTCTGATATTGCTCCACTATTTTTCACGGCAGCATTGGGGGAATTGGTGATCCTCTGCCCACCTTGACTTCTGAGAGACACTGCCACTCTGAGAGGCTCTTTTTATACCCAATCATGTTGCCAATTGACCGAATAAGTTGCAAATTGGTTCTCCAGCTGTTCCTTTTATGTACATTCAACTTTTCCGGCCTCCTATTGCTACCTGTCCCAACTTGGAATGGAATGTGTAGCTCTCATGAAATCCAAAATGAGCCAATATTTGGCATGACACTTCAAAATGTCTCACTTTCAACATTTGATATGTTATCTATATTGTATTGTGAATAAGATATAAGTTTATGAGATTTATAAATTAGTCCATTCCTTTTTTACTCACAATTTGTACAGTGTCCCAACTTTTTTGGAATAGGGTTTGTATATAAATGTCAAAGTGCATTTTCCAGGAAGAAAATCACCATTTTCAGGTTGCTGCATTGAAGCAATTAACATTTTTAGATGTTCCCTATAAGATAGCAAATCTCAATTTTTGAGTTAATATCAACAATATATTCTTTAGGGCCCTTTCACACTGCCCTGATGTAAAAATGCATATGCATTTTTTCAGTGTTTTCTAAACTTGTGACTCCAATCATGCGCCTATGAGACTTGTGTAGCACTGCCCCCTAGAGGACTGCTGAGAATTACACTTTCTGGATTCCCCTGGGTTACCCTTAGCAACTGATAGCGGATAAACAGCAACGAAAGTCCTTGGCTCAGTCAATAATCAATCCAGGGGATGTTGTTTTTGTGTTTTTATTTGGAACTGGGATAGGAGAAGGGATGAGTGGGGTACTCTAACTATTAACTATTCACAATCTTGAGGACAGCTAACTGTAGAATGCGTCAAGGCCACTGCTTCACCTTGCCACTGAAGTGAAGATACTTTAAAGGTTTTGGCTTGGTTATTCTCTTCAGGGTTCTTCAGGGTTCTAACTTGGCACCCCCTTTACTCTCACTGCCTGTGTGCTGACACCCGTCCGCTGACTCTAGCCTCTGGAGTGGTCCCTTTCCTGGCAGACCCCTGGGCAAGTTGTTTTGTACTCACGGACACTGTTTTTCCAGAACCATCGTTGCCTCCAACTCCACTAGTCAGCTTCCACTGGACCTCTGGGTTCAGCCACACTTTACGGTATACTAAGGCCGACTGCCTGTGACTACCTTCCACAACTTCAGAAGAGGAGACAGCAGTCACCCTTCTTCTGGGACTTGGCTACCTGCCCAAAGACCCCCCTGCCACATGTGCCCTTGGCTTTTATAGTCTATCCTAGGATGCACCACTTGTCTGTGCCAACCCACTGAGACAGCTACAAAAGCCTAAGTGTCACTGGTTGGGTTTCCTCCACTGTCCAACAGGCCTCCCTATTGGACACAGTGGGGACACTCCCTCAGCCCAGATGAATCACACATCAGACACACTGAGCAGGCCTAACTAGTAATCATGCTCCTCTGATAGGCAGAGTGCAGCTATGTTTTGCCTGCTGCTCTACTGATATGCAGGCAGAGCCAAAACTATTCTCCTACCTAGCACCTATCTAGGAGGGTGCTACACTTGGACTCAAAAATGGTCTTGCCTCCGCCCCTCTCGTAGTTTTCTGCAAGCAGCCTGTGGTGGGTGAAGTGGCTGCCCCCCCCCCTAAGCTTTTCTCTATATGTAGGACAGTGATGAAGTGATGATGTCACTGCCACGCTTATATGGCAATAACGGGGTTTTAAAGGCATTGGATTTAGTGGACAAAGTGGATTTATATCCTTTGTTGATACTGAGGAATACATTTAAATTATACTTTTTAATTTAACACAGCTGCAGAATGCACAAGAGAGCATCATTTTTGCTAGTTGCCTGGAGCTGCAAGTGCCACATACCAAGAGCATGATGTCAGGCTGACCACTAAATGCTGGTTTCATCACATTTTTTTTTTAATTCCAAAAGTCAGCACTTAATCCTTGTGTATACTTTGCTAAATGGATCAGTGCAGCTGTTCACCAAATACCGGAACTCCTTGCCTATCAACATGGCCACAAAACACTTCACACTTAAGTGCTAAATAGCATCACAATGCAAATCAGGAACTAGAGAAAGTATGAACCTAACTGCAGCCATTTCTTTTTTGTTTTGTAAAACGTGGAGAAATTTTTAATTTCTTAGTTCTGTCTGTGACCCCATTGGAGGAGTTTTCATTCACTTCCTTTCCCTGTGACAGCCATACAGGGGTTCGGTTGCCACCAGGACTGGAAAGAGTAATGAAAACATGGTCATGTGTTCTAACCATTCCTGACTCCACAAGGAATGTGTTTTTGTTTTTATCTGTGTCCCCGTTGGACAAATTTCCCATCAATTCCTGTTCCAACAAGAAGTAGGGGAAACGTCACCAAAAAAAAGGGCACAGATGACCATAAAAACCTGTAAAGAGGCCCAAACCCTTCTATAGTTTCTACAATTTCTACAGTTCTATGCAAAGTTAAATAAATTGCTGTGGCTGAAGTAAGGCCATAGTCTTTCCACCCAAAAGCTGCCGGAGGCTCGCTCCCACTGTATTCAGTCACAGCGGGAGTCGGGCCAGGGGAGGAGCGGCGTGGATCACCGCTGCTCTTCCCCGATCGTCGGGGAATCGAGTTTGGAGATCCGCCCGCCTGTGTAAACAAAGCGGGTGGATCTCCTAAGTGACAGACAGTGACAGTTTGCAGGGTTCAGCATAGCTGAACCTTCGATCTTTCCCTGTGTCACACAGTCACCTCCCCCCCCACACGTTAGTAAGCACCAGGCATACATTAACCCCTCCCTCTCCAATAAAATTAACCCCTTCCCTGCCAGTGTCATTTTTACAGTAATATATATAGCACTGATTACTGCAGTAATGTCACTGGTACCCCCAAAAGTGTCAAAAATGTCAGTCAAGGGTCCGATCTGTCCGCCGCAATGTCGCAGTCCCGCAAAAAAAAAATCGCAGATCGCTGCCATTACTCGTTAAAAAAAAAAACACCAAAAATGACAGAAATCTTTCCCTTAGTTAGTAAACGCAATAACCTTTGCGCAAACCAATCAAAATACGCTTATTGTGATTTTTTTTACCAAACATAGGTAGCAGAAAACAAAATTGCCAAAAATTTAAAAAAAATTTGATTTTTACATTTTTTTGGGGGGGAATTTCACATAAAAAAAGGTGAAAAATATTGTTATTTTTTCAAAATCTACGCTCTTTTTTTGTTTATAGCGCAAAAAGTAAAAATCGCACAGGTGATCAAATACCACCAAAAGAAAGCTCTGTTTGTGGGAAAAAAAGGACGTAAATTTCGTTTGGGTACGGCGTCGCACGACCGCGCAATTGTCAGTTAAAGTTGCACAGTGCCGAATCGCAAAAAGTGGCCTGGACGTAAGACAGCAAAATCCTCCGGTGGTAAAGTGGTTAAATGGGTTACCCCATAATAAACACCGTAGGCCATATTATGATCATTAAATTAAATGGTGTCTGTCTCTTTATTTATGGTGTTTTATTTACCCCTTTATAATATCCCATGAAGAACAACCTGTCCTTGGGCAAGCTGCATAACCGCTGATGACTCTATCCATGTGGATTCTCTACCTGACTGGCAATGAGAATTGTAGAATGCGCTTCCTATTTTTTATCTATTTTTTGATACCCTTTGGAGTGGAAGGCTACTCTTGATCTGCATCTATCTCTATTTGCCTCAATCTATACACCGTGAATACCAGTAATTGTTTAAAATTGGCCAATAAATTATTGGGGGGGGGGGGGCACAAAGGGGTTGATTCACTAAGGGCAAATAGATTGTGACCTTTGCAAAGTGCAGTTGCACTCTACAATTGCAGCTGCTCCTGAACTTAGTAAATGAGCAGAAACTCTGCTGACTTCTATTATCCAATTATGTGCAAGCAAAACTGTTTTTTTTATTTTCCTTCCATCTGATTGGGTATTCTTTGCAAAGTGAAGCTTTACCTAATTTACTAAACTCTGGAGGAACTGCACATTGTAAAGTGCACAGTCTATTTTCCTTTAGTAAATCAACCCCAGATTGCTCTTGCACAGGGGCCTTTTGGTGACTTTGTCACATGTGCAAAAGAAAACTTCTCTAACAAGCCTAATTATTGCTGGTCCCTAATTAGGACAGAAAAATATATTTTCGAGGCACTTCTTAAACTTGACTGGTGTGAATTAAAACATAACTGTACAATTACAATCTAGGCGACTGAAAAAAAGGAAAACCTTTCTAAATTCAAATTACCCATATTTGTGGTGCACTAATTATCTGTGTGCACATTAAAGATGAGAAATTATACCATATACATTTTAATATATAAAGCTGAGACGGTGTTCACAACTAAAAGAACAAGCTAACATAACCCCAATTATAGCTGTAGAAAAACTCTATTTCTTTCTGTCCAGAGTTGCCAGAACTGCCAATGTTAATTTGTTTTTGAAGGTGCAACGTCCAGGGCTGACGTCTGTTCCCTATTGGGTGAGTCATAGACCAAGAACAAGCATGGCAGGTGGTTCGACACTTAACTGACTGCATGATTGTTCATGGTCAGTGACTCCATAGGGTGGATTTACTAAAGGCAAACAGACTGTTCACTTTGCAAGTACAGTTGCTCCAAAGCTCAGTAAATGAGGGGAAGCTCTACTGACTTCCATCATTCAATCAATGGCAAGCAAAAACGCTGTTTTTTTTGCCTGTGATTGGGTATTCTTTGCAAAGTGAAGCTTCACCTCATTTACACAGCCTTTTTGCCTTTAATCCACTTAGCGGTATTCCCGAGCGTATATATATATATGTATGTATGTATATATATATGTGTGTATATATATATATATATAAACGTATATATATATATATATACACGTAATTCTTGTGAATGAGCAGCCCAAACCAACTGTATACATTTATTATATATAAAAATATATATATATATATATATATATATATATATATATATATATATATATATAAATAATATATGTATACACATATATATATATATATATATATATATATATATATAATAAATGTATACAGTTGGTTTGGGCTGCTCATTCTCAAGAATTACATGCAAAATAATGGTACCGCTTTCAGCACCTAAAATCCAAAAGAATCATACCGCCAGGAAGGTTAAAGTAGTTGTAACCCTTGCTAGTACCAACACCATGGGGTTGATTTACTAAAGGCAAAAGACTGTGCACTTTACAAAACGCAGTTGCTCCAGAGTTTAGTAAATGAGCACATGCTCTGCTGACTTCCATCATCCAATCATGTGCAAGCAAAAATGCTGTTTTTTTTATTTTCCTTGCACGTGATTGGGTACTAAGCTCTGGAGCAACTACACTTGCAGAGTTCAACTGCACTTTGCAAAGTGCAGACTGCACAGTCTATTTGCCTTTAGTAAATCAACCCCATTGTGTGAACTGATAAAATCAAGCTGGAATGGACTGCAAGTCTTGTTTTTAAATAAACTTGCCTTCATAGTACTGTCCAGACTCATACCTGCAGGTCATGTGATTGCTCTCAGTCGCGCGGACGTGCCGGTGGGCGTGTCCATTGTCAGGGCAGTTACGCCAGTACCGGAAGTAACGTCGCCGCTAAACTTCTGCGTTTCCATGGCAATGGATCGCATTAAGACCCGGCAGCAAACAACACTTCCTCCTTTCCCCATCTGAGAGTAGAGATGGGCAGGGATGGGCAGCTCAGCACTGACTACAGAAGATACAGGCACACAGTGCTCATGTACAGTTCACCTGTATCTTCATTGGGATGATGCAAGACGTAAACTGACCATGGTAGCATGGATCGGCTGCCATCCCACCGTGGTCAGTTTACTTATAAGAGGGGCGGCACAGGCAGGATCAACCAGGTACTAAAAAACAAACAAAAAAGGAAGGTGCACGCACCTAGTGCATTACCAAGCAACATTTATTTGTATATTAAAAGGGATAGAAATGGATACTCACAAAACGTATCCTTTTTAATATACAAATAAATGTTGTTTAGTAATGCACTATGTGCGTGCGCCTTCCATTTTTTGTTTGATTTGTAGTACCAATTCGGATTACGCAGTCTGAGGAGGGCTTCATCCACCCAATCTTGAAATTGCTGTTGTCCTTTCTGCTTTCTGCAACAGAGGACCTCTGAGCGCTGGAAGTGACTGTTATCATTTGAGGATCAACCAGGTAAATTGAGCATCGGCAAGCAGATATACAATACAGACACGAGACATATAAATAAATTTAAAGAGACAAAGCAATGTTTCTTTATTTTTTACAAACACTTTATTAAATCTATCCCCATGAGTAGTGAAGTAAGCATAAGGGCACATGCACATAGGCACAGAGGGCCATACATCAGCAAGAAGAGGCGTATTTTTGTACCCGAGACCCACAGGGGTTTGCATACAGCCACGGCCAGCAGCCTGTACTAATCAAGGACAGGCTGACAGACAGCGTTGCTGTATGGATATAACCACACATCTGAGCAGTTACATGCGTACAGGTATGGATGAGAGGTCCTGGACAACAACAGTTTGTGTCCAGGGCCACTCGTCCATCCCTATACAAATGTAATTGCTTGGATGTGTGGTTACATTCATACAGCCGCAGTGTCTGTCAGCCTACCAGTAATTTGTACAGGCTGCTGGCCATGGCTGTATGCAAACACCTGTGACTCCCAAGCGCAGAAATATGCCTCTTCTTGACAGTGTATGACCCTCTCATCCGCCTACCTGAGCCCGAATGGTGGCAGCCTTGGGACCTGCACCTTCGGTACCATACATCCTTTAAGCCTTGCCTCCACTTGGTACATTACTTAGCTTTCTTTACGTTCCAGTGATCTTCGCTGTGTGGCTCTATCTGGAACCTCAAAGCCTTTCCTCCAAACGTATCCCTGCCAAGGGCTGTTTGACGTAGCCATATTCATTCCATTGGCAAGCCATACAAGGCGACCTTTTGCGATCATGTGGAGTATGCCTCTTCCCACAGGAATGTATGATGCATGTACAGGATAAAGAGAACCCAGCAGGGGTATCTTTGGAGAAATTACTATGCAGCTCCAGGCAGGGCGACACAGCAAAAATTGCCAGTGTGGGCACAAAGACATGTATTGAACCAAGTGGACTGCACTCGGGGGAGTAGGGGTATGCCTTAACAGAAACTCACTTAATTTCCCTATGTCTTATTTCATGTCCTTCAGAGATTGCAGCAGTGAGGGTGAAGATCGATGTAGTGGCAGTGATGCACAACGCTAAGGGGGATCCTGGCAGCACCATCGTTCTGTGGTTCTAAAGAGATACATGAAGCCAGGGGACAATTTCTCATCAGGTTCCGTAACTGAAACAGACTTCACCACTCACGTTGAGGCACATAGTAAACAATTGTTCTCAATGTGCCTTGTCCACTCTATACATGCGTGGGGGTGTGCGCTGCACAATCTGTGTGCCCTGAATGCAACTTTCAGGTAAGCCTTTTTGTAAGCTTTTCTGTTAGCTTCAAGTTTATATAGAGAGTTTACAAGTGCGTTAACACGCCTATAGTGTTAATGTGCACTTCGGCTGCGTTTCAACAGCATCTCACAGGTGTTCAAGTCGGGTCAAGTGATGCCCCTCAAATGCCCAGTGATATTTTTTCTTTACACTCTTCAAAGGTGAAGTAGTCACGTTTACAAATGAGCCTTAAAAGTGCTGTAAACTCCATAGGTGCATTTTGGGTGCATTTCAGAGGAGAATGGACTCATTTGCAAAGCGTCAACACCTGTTGAACTCTGTGGGCAGAGTTATTTTTTGTCTTACTACTAGGCATTGCTCACGCTGCCATGTATAAACCTCCATCCGCTCTCTGTTTTAACAATTGGTGTTGATAGGTGGTCGGGAAGAGGTAAAAACGTGACCCAATAGCTTGTTTTCAACATCTATGTGAGTGACCTGCTGCAGTGTATGAAGTTGAATAAAGTATCATTTAATGATGCTTTTATAAAGAAAAAGTAAGCAGTGCACCTCTCCAACCCCTACACAATGCAAACCAGAGTCCATGTGTTTTAGCATGCAGGATGATGTGAATGAGCCCTGTCCAGGAGCATCTGTATGATAAATAAGGCTCAGCCAGTTACAGACCATTTAGAAAACATATTTTCATAACAACCATCCTTTAAATACACTTTGGCAGTTATAAACTGCTTTGTAATGAATGGAATGGCCCCCTGTGTCCAGGTCCCTCTTGCAGCTGCCACAAGTTGGCCAACTCCCCCCTACTCAGGCTCTACGCTGCACAGCAGTGGTCCCTAAAAATAACGTTATAGAAAACAGCTGTGAAAAGTTCCATGATCATAACTTTGTCTTCTTGTACAACAGCTGAGGAGCATCAGTCCCTTGAATGTGCAGGTTCACCTACTACGCCTTCTACCTGTGACATTCACGCTGAAAATTTTTCATTTTCTCTATCATTTTGAATTGCCTTCCTCTGTCACTTCATTCTTCTCTTAGCAGCATCCTCCTGGCCCAGACCACTTTTTAAAAGGTATGTAAACCCTAACAATTAACTTCTCTTGTTCCTTTTTGGCCTGTTAAAGGAGTTGTAAAGGCAGAAGGTTTTTTTTTTTATCCTCATCCATTCTATACATTAGGATAAAAAACCCTTCTGTGTGCAGCTCCCCCTAATCATCTTCATCCAGCGATGCTGCAGCAGGGTCTCAGCTGCCCGGGACTCCCCTCCACATTGGCTAAGACAGCAGTGCAACACCATTGGCTCCCGCTGCTGTCATTCAAATCAGTCAGCAAATCAGGAGAGAGAGAGGGGTTGAGGCCAGGTTGCAGCTCCGTGTCTGAATGGACACAGGGAGCTGTGACTCGGCTCGGGTGCCCCCACACCAAGCTGCTTGCTGTGGGGGCACTTAACAGGAAGGAGGGGCCAGGAGGACAGAAAAGGGACCCGAGAAGAGGAGGATCTGGGCCACTCTGTGCAGAAACAACTGCACAGAGCAGGTAAGTATAACATGTTTGTATTAAAAAAAAAAAAAAAAAAAGCGAGACTTTACAATTACTTTAAAATATACCATCAAAGTGGCTTGTTATACTGGATAGAATAATGCAACCAAATACATGCTGATTTTCTCAGAAATCTTGTGAGTTTATAACTTTCTGTGCGCATTGCCTGAACTGCACTCTTATCAGTTAAAGAGGAAGTAAAGCCTCCTCTGACACTTGTACCTATAGGTAAGCCTATAATAAGGCTTACCTATAGGTACTGTAAATATCTCCTAAACTTGTACCGTTTAGGAGATATTTACCTTACATGCAGCCAGTGATGTCACTGGCGCATGGGCTCTGAAGGAACAGCCGCTGGTGCCGTTCCTTCAAAGCCCCGTGCCTTGACCGTCGGCTCCAATCAGATGGCCGGATGCCGCGATCCCAGAAGGGGTAAGCGGGCGGCACGGCGGGGGCTCGTTCTAAGGTAAGTATTTCATAATGAGCTAGTATGCGATGCATACTAGCTCATTATGTCTTTCTCTTTCAGCTTGTAAAAAAAAAAAAAAAAAAAAATGTAACTGAGTTTACAACCTCTTTAAGCCGGCCATGGATGGAGCAATTTTTTTCCTGCAACCATGGGTTAGAAATCTCTTGATTCCCCCATCAACACTGACTCCAGCGGAGCCAATGTGTTCACCCGCCAGGAGAACACAGGGATTACTGCTAGCAGCTATAATGGCCGTTAGCAGTAATCACATGTAAAACTTGACAGATGGGTTCACATGTAAAACTTGACAGGCGGGTTGTACTTAAGTTGATAGATCGGTCAACTTGGGTACATTTAGCCTGCCCCTACATGGTTCAAATCTCGGCCAGTCTCTGCAGAACCAGCCAAGATCCTGGTAACACTTTAACCACTTTACCTCCGCTCACTTTGCTGCTACTGCAGCAAAGTGGCTCGTTCCCGTCCAGCGACGTAGACCTACGTCGCTGGACTCCGCCCCTTGTGGGCGGCGCGCGCGCGCCACCGGAGGCTCGCTCCCGCTGTTTTCAGTCACAGCGGGAGTCGGGCCAGGGGAGGAGCGGCGGCGATCGCCGCTGCTCTTACCCGATCGTTGGGGATCGAGTCTGGAGATCCGCCTGCTGTGTGTAAACACAGTGGGCGGATCTCTGAAGTGACAGGCAGGGTCAGATTGCAGGGTTCAGCATAGCTGAACCCTGGATCTGTCCTTGTGTCACTTAGTCACCTCTCCCCCCACACGTCAGTAAGCACCAGGCATACATTAACCCCTCCCTCTCCAATAAAATTAACCCCTTCCCTGCCAGTGTCATTTTTACAGTAACAGTGCATATATATAGCACTGATTACTGCAGTAATGTCACTGGTACCCCCAAAAGTGTCGAAAATGTCAGTCAAGGGTCCGATCTGTGTGCCGCAATGTCGCAGTCCCGCAAAAAAAATCGCAGATCGCCGCCATTACGCGTTAAAAAAAAAAACACCAAAAATGACAGAAATCTTTCCCTTTGTTAGTAAACGCAATAACTTTTGCGCAAACCAATCAAAATACGCTTATTGTGATTTTTTTTACCAAACATAGGTAGCAGAAAACAAATTGGCCAAAAATTTTAAAAAATTTTGATTTTTACATTTTTTTGGGGGGGGGGGGGGGGAATTTCATATAAAAAAATGAGAAAAATATTGTTATTTTTTCAAAATAAATGCTCTTTTTTTGTTTATAGCGCAAAAAGTAAAAATCGCACAGGTGATCAAATACCACCAAAAGAAAGCTCTGTTTGTGGGGAAAAAAGGACGTGAATTTCGTTTGGGTACAGCGTCGCACGACCGCGCAATTGTCAGTTAAAGTCGCACAGCACCGAATCGCAAAAAGTGGCCTGGACGTAAGACAGCAAAATCCTCTGGTGGTAAAGTGATTAAACAGGGGTTCTTCTCTATCCAAAACAAAAAATTGCACACATACACTTTTAAATGATCTTCAAACTGCATATCTAAAAAAAACTGCCATTGTTCCTAGTTAACAATATACACATTGGTAGCTTTGTATTGTTTGACACAATACAGAATACACAAGAATTCCCTAAAGCATGCATATGTCCTCCTAGAGCAACAGAAAAAGATGCAACATACAAAACGTGTTTTATCTACAATACGTCAACCGATGTGTGCTCATAATACAAACAGCCTGCGAATGCTAAGCCATCGTTTTGTTATGGACTTAGATCTCAGAGATGAGAAGTGAAAACAGTCGACTTACCACAGCGGGATAAACGGACATGTCTCTAACACCACTGAAGCTTTATCTTAAGACATTGAAGGATGATTACCCATAGAAGACGAGGATGCCGAATCTGTTTTCTTTTCCTCCAGATGTTAATGGAAAAAGTGTGGCTTGTGTAGAGAACAGTTCAGAGTCAGTTGGGGTCCGGTAGGGGTGTGCAGTCATGGGGACTGGCCTCCTCCAGACTCTCAGGTCTCACGGAAAGCAGTTAGGTCATTACTGTACAGAAATTCTCCAAGTGACTTCGACAACTCCATCCACCCACTACAAGGCTCAGCCAATAGGTGAAAAAAAAAAAAACTGGAATCCGAGGCGAACAGGAAAACTTAACTGTTTCTTCTGAAAGTTCTGAAAACAATGTATGTATATACGATGTGCTTTTACAGTAAGAGTTGGAATATTCTTACGATTTCAGACCCTTATATCTCTGGATCTACCAGTGGTTTTGACATGTGGTTTCCACTAAAGGTAACTTCTGCTTGTTCTTTTTTCATTTTGGGGCTCGTGCATACGGGTAAATGATGTGGTGCGTTCACATCCAAAATTAATACTGATCTGGACGGAGCAGTAATGTATGCTATGGGCAAATTCACCTGCTCTGTTTTGGTCCGTAAAAATACAGAAAGGAGCGTCAGACTTAAACCGAATAAAAGTGCCCAAGATAATTTTAACCCTTGGTAAAAAATAAAAAAACAAATACTAAAAAATACTAAAAAAACACTATAGGACCAGGCCTTTTCAGGCACTTTTTGTTTACATGTAACAATCAGTATTTTTAGCCAGAAAATTCTTAGAACCCCCAAACATATATGTTTTTTTTTAAAAGCAGAGGCCCTAGGGCACATATGTCAAACACAAGGCCCACGGGCAGTATCTGGCCTGCCAGGCCTTCTCATGTGGCCCTAACCCCCAGTTTTGTAGACAGAACATGGCAGGGGAGTTGGGGTTGCACACTGTGCATACCGCAACCCTAAACCCTGCACTCTGTACACAGCGCACCCCAAACTCTGCACTGTACGTAGCGCACTCCTGAACTTGGTGTTTTGTATGCAACATACTCTTGAACCTTGCGCTCTGTACATAACGCACCCCTAAACTCTGCACTCTGTACATAGTGCAACCCTAAAATCTGCACATAGGACACCCCTGGAACTGCACTCTGTACATAGCGCACCCCTTAACCCTCAAAACTGTACATAGAGCACGCCTGAACCCTCAACATTGTACATAGCGCACCTCTGAACCCTCAACTCTGCACAAAGGGCATCCCTGAAACTGCACTCTGTACATAGCGCACCCCTGAACCCTCAACTCTGTACATAGTGCACCCCTGAACCCTCAGCTCTGTACATAGTGCATCCCTGAACCCTCAACTCTGTACATAGTGCATCCCTGAACCCTCAACTCTGTGCGTGAGATGATTGCTATTTGCTTGCGTGAGAGCACGAGGGGACGGATACTTTCAATTTTTTTTTTTTTTTTATATTTACGCTTTACATTTTTTTGATCAGTTTATTTGCTGTCAGAAGGAATGTACACATACCTTTTGACAGCAATAGGCACCTGACACCCAGATCCCTTCTATGCCCTTAAAAGCATTGGATCACACCAAGATCAGTGCGATGTAATGCTTTTGATTTTTAAAAATGGCGCCGTTTACATCCGGGTAAACCGGAAGTGATGTAAGGTCATCGCTTCCGGGTTACTATATCACAGAGCCAAACAAAGCCGATCAGGTCTTTGTTCGGCTCTGTGATAAGCTGGAGGAAGCTCAAGCTGGTTGATCGGGACTCCCGGTGGGACAGGAGATCCCAGTAAAGCCACAGGAGACAGCAGGGAAACGTCCCCTCCAGCTGCTTGTAAAAGCAATCCAGCATTTAGTAAGCCGCTAGGACTGCTTTTACAAGAGAGCAGAGCATCGACTTGACGTTCGGTGACGTACCAGGTATGTGACTGGTCGGCAAGTGGTTTAGAAAGTCAGTGCATTTCAGGGGCAACACCACTCCCCCTTTAATAAGGCTCAGCTCAGGATAAAACTTGGATGGACAGTGACTCATGCAAATCTTTACACGCATACAGTGTAAACAAACAATGTGTAGGTTGTGGCGGTACAGGCATAGAAAGACCTCAGCTCCAGCCATTCTGAATGACTAAAGGTCAAGGACATTCTGGCGCCTATGATGCCACCTGCACATTGTTGATGTTTACATCTCCCTCGAAGAAGTCATTCACGTGGCAGTGTGAATTACTGAAGGCTGAGGTCCCATTGCGCTGCCACCTAGTGAATGACTTATTCGTGGGGGATGTAAACATAAACAATGTGTAGGTAGTGGCACCACACATGCAGAATGACCGAAGCTTTTAGGTTCCATTCACATTTGTATAACTCTAAAGTTGCTGACTTTGGAGTGCAACTCTGGTGCAACTTTGGATGGGTGCAACTTGTACACGACTTTGGCTTTGACCAGTGATAATGGACAACTGTTGCACACAAGTTGCATTGTATAACATTCAGGTACTACTTTCATGCAACTTCTGAGGGTTAGCATTGAAGTCTATGACCCTCAAGTTGCATGAAAGTCAGACCAAAGTAGTGCATGAATTACTTTGAAGTTGCTGCAACTTTAAGTCGCGTACATATGAATAGTTATCATTGGAAAAAATGGGGAACGACTTGTCATGCAACTTTGATGTTTAAAGTTGCATGACAAGTTGCACAAGTGTAATTGGAGCCTTGGACATTCTGAATGACTGAAGGTTGAGGTAATTCTGATGCCTCTGATGCCACCTGCACATTGCTAATGTTTACATCTCCCCCCGAAAAAGTCATTCACACGGTGGTGTGAATGACTGAAGGCCAAGGTCCTTCTGTGCTGCCACCTAGTGAATAACTCAGGGGGATGTAAACATCAACAATATGTAGGCAGCATCACAGGCACAGAATGACCTCAACCTTCAGTCATTCTGCATGTGTGCCACCACTACCTACACATTGTTTAGGTTTACATAGGCAGCAGTTGCACATAGCCATTACCATTTACACTGTATGCATGTAAACATTTGCACAAATGTACGTAGTACAACTATCCAAACTTATACACACATAAGCATGTGTATGTTCATACGCCTTAAACTGCAGTACAAGCCCCGTTTTGCATACACCCATGTGCATGAGGCCTAATGCCTAATTTGAATTGCCCAGCTTTGTGACAGGTTTACTTTAAAGTGGTCTGATAATCAGAAAGCTTTGAGAACCATTCATCTAGAGATCAGTGATACTCTTTGATGTCCTTTGTTATTATTGTAATGTACGTCAATGTACTTTGTTATTACTGATGGGTAACCACAGAAAAACACTCGTGTGCATAAACCCTCAAAAAATGCCCATTACAATGATAAAATACAAATAGGGAGAAATCTAAATCTGCAACTCTCAGTCTAGTTCTGGGATTTACAGAGCTCTGCCACATGGACACAGTTAAATTAGTATACCCTCAGTGTTTTTTTCATTTAACAGATTGAGCACAATAAAATAAACAATCACCGTAAACTATTTGTTAAAATTCTTACCCCTGCACTTGCCGTTTACAATTTTTGGGCTCAGTTCACATATTGGCGTCTCATGGGCAGAATTGCCGCAATCCCAAACCATTACAAATCGCGGGACGCCCATGTGATTCCCATTACTTGTAATGGCACCACAAACGTGGCCTGATTTTGCCGTGATTGTCGCTCAAGGAAATGCAGTAAAAGCCCAAAAGAAGTTCTTGTACTTTTTTTGGGCGACAGGCGTCTCGCAATTCTGTTTTCGCGATTTTACTGCGATTCGACAATCGGGGCAAAATCACACCACGTTTTGGGTACCATTGCAAGTCAGGGGAATCGCACGGGCTTCCCATGATTTGCAATGATTCGGGGTCGCAGGCAGGATCTGAGATGGCAATATGTGAACTGAGCCTTTAGGCTGCTGGCTCCTGCTCTCTCAGTGCTGCTTTCCTGAACTTCCAGTCTTTATAGGAAAGAGTTAACAATGGACAGTGCAGTCACCGGACAGTCTGTAAGATTGGGGAAGGAAGAGAGGAGGATGAAGGAGCAGATGAGTGCCTTGCCATCCTTGGTTATTGGGCAGAGTGTTGCTATTGATGCACACAGTGTAGAGAGATTAGAGAGATTCAACTCTAGTCCCTGCATGCAAGGGTGGCTCCATAGGAGAAAGAGGCCACTCTGACACATAAAACCCGGGGCAGTGGCCAATGCACCAGCTGGCACATAAGCAAGGGTTAAAATATAAAGAAGATGCATACTCAATTAGTGAATAAATCACCTGCTAAAAACGTAGGGTTTAATAACCCTTTAAAGACTACAGAGGTGTCATCTCTCCAACCCCAGCCTTCTGAACACACAGTGAAAGAGAAGCAGTAAAGATAAGGTCATCCCTCTGGTTACTCTGCACTCTCCTACTATCAGCAGGTTCCGCGTCATCACATCTACATGTACCACACCCAATTGGCTCCTAGTGCTGCCTCTCCCTCTCCCAGTCTAATTTCTGCTAAACAGGGGGGGCTGATCTCAGTTAATTCAGGTCATTACCCTAGTTACATAAAAATACATCAAATTATTTTTGAATGAATACAAAGTTCTGTGAATTTGTGTTTTGTAGATCTGTCTGGAGCAGAAGTAAACATAGCAAGATAGCTCTGTGCAATGATCATTAACCTGCAGAAACTAGATTTCATATTTATATCAGTATGAATACAGTATACTGACTTCTGATTGTTAGCTATGGCTTGCTGCACTTCACACGTTGTCTTTGTGCTATGTTTATCAAGTTTTTCTATAGGGGTTCCTGAATTGTACATGACAGTTAGCTACACAGGAGATGTTCAACGATTTAATTGCTGCATAAAAATCATCCATTTAACCTACTTTAGGCTAACATCAAGTTCACTTGCTGCCACCTTGTGGCTCTGAAATATTAAACAGTTCCCTTATTTCTAAATCTAGCTTCACCCTGTCCTGTGCAGGTCGCAGAGGTGCAGATGGGCCCATATGGATAAACTTCTGGCACATTGATCTCAATCAGCTACATGGAAAATAATGGGATCTAAACTTGTAATTAAGGTCTATGCAGAAAAATGCATGAGTTATGCTGCATAACAGAAACGTGTAAATTGCCCAAAAATTAGATTTCAAAATCTTATTGCAGCACTATAACTAAACCTATTGAATAAATAAATTATATTTGTTTTATTGGTAATAGTACATAATGATAAAAAATGAAAGCTGATGTCCAGCCTCAAGCAAAAATATGCAGCTTGATCCTTTATAATTAGCTTGATCCTTTATAATTACAGGCATTTATGCAGTGCCAACAACTTACACACATTGTACATTTTCATCAGTCGCTGTACTCAAGGACCTTACAGTCTAAGATCCTTTTCTCTCATGCATACATACACATACTAGGGCCAATTTAGACTTCAGCCAATTAACCTACCTTGGAGTGTTGGACGAAACCCATGCAAACACAGGGTGAACAAGCAAACTTCATGCAGGTAGTATTCTGGTTTGAATTCTAACCGAGGCCCCCAGTTCTGAAAGAGAATGGTGCTAACCATTAAGCTACTGGGCTGCCCTGTAGGCTCAAATCATGGGTGTAGTGCAGCCTTTGCTTGCTTAGTGGATCTAACTTTCCCTCACTATCCCCTCTGTTGCACTCTTCAGACAGCCCTGAGGTTAGTGCTGACAGGGGAGAGACAAACAGCCGCTTCACACCCAATACTGCTTTGACAGGGGAGAGGCAAACAGCCTATTCACACCCAATTCTGCTTTGACAGGGGAGAGGCAAACAGCCGCTCCACACCCATAACTGCTTTGACAGGGGAGAGGCAAACAGCCGCTCCACACCCAATACTGCTTTGACAGGGGAGAGGCAAACAGCCACTCCACACCCAATACTGCTTTGACAGGGGAGAGGCAAACAGACGCTCCACACCCAATACTGCTTTGACAGGGGAGAGGCAAACAGTCGCTCCACACCCAATACTGCTTTGACAGGGGAGAGGCAAACAGCCGCTCCACACCCAATACTGCTTTGACAGGGGAGAGGCAAACAGCCACTCCACACCCAATACTGCTTTGACAGGGGAGAGGCAAACAGCCGCTCCACACCCGTAACTGCTTTGACAGGGGAGAGGCAAACAGCCACTCCACACCCAATACTGCTTTGACAGGGGAGAGGCAAACAGACACTCCACACCCAATACTGCTTTGACAGGGGAGAGGCAAACAGCCGCTCCACACCCAATACTGCTTTGACAGGGGAGAGGCAAACAGCCGCTCCACACCCATAACTGCTTTGACAGGGGAGAGGCAAACAGCCGCTGCACACGCAATATTGCGTTGACAGGGGACACAGAAACAGCTGCTCCACACTCAATAATGCTTTGACAGGGAAGAGGCAAGAGGCCGCTTCACATCCAATACTGCTTTGACAGGAGGGAAGATAAAAACTAGCAAAGACAGGGGAGCTACCTGCTACCCTGTCAATCCCTAAACACACACCCACAGCAACACCCGCATAGCCAGAGCCTGCCTACAGACACAAACTCTAGGCACCGGACTCATTAGACATGCAGTTTTTCATGCCTGCATAAGTAGGAGATTATGTAGGTTGCAGGATTTTTTCTGCCCCTGTGATGATGTCAGAAGTATGAGGGGCTAAAAAGAATGAATATCAACATCCATGGGCAAGGTAAAGGAAAAAGAAACACAGAGTGATGGTATACAAGGGGAAGGGGAGGTTTAGGGTTAGTGACAGCTGTTGCCCAGAGATGTGCTTTAAAAGTGTAACCGTGAGACACATACAGGGAACACAGACAATCTACTTAGTATGTTCTACAGTTTTTCATGCAAGCACTGTTGAAGGACGGGTTCTTTGAGATCGGGGTTCGGTAAATTTTTCTAAAACCTTACATAGCTCAAAAATAAAGTTTATACTCACACAATAAAGCTGGCCATACATGGATTTAAATTCGGCAGGGACGGCGCAGACTGGTTGTAGAGAAGTCAGTCTCCCAGTCAACTGCTGTACTACCAGTCTGTTGGAATTTTCCTGCTCAATCAGTGCTGCTGGCTATAGCTGGCAGCACTGATCAGTATATTGTGACGGCAGGGAAGCCTCCTCTCTGTCAGAATACAATAGCTCAGTGGGGAAGATTCCCCCATCCACACATTTAATGAGTAATTAATAGAGTTTTTTTTACTGTTCAACCTACTGGTTAAACGAAAAAAAAAAAAAAAAAAACTCACCTGTGGGCTGCTCAAAAGTATGGGAATGCAAAATATATATTGAAACAATGAAAGGCTCTAGGTGGGGCCGGGTGTCACTATGGGTGGGGGAAAGGGGTTGAGAAAAAAGTTAGTAGACTCTGCAGCTGACTTGGTGGCCCTATAAAGGATGAGGATTTTGGAGGGGGGCACTGTGGGACAGTGTTGGTGTCAGGAAAGGAATCACCATTCAGCAACAATAGAACGCCGGAGGCAGAGCAGGTGTGTCACCACGCCCATCTCCCCAGCCCTGGCCCTATATAAGACGCTCTTCCGGTGTGCTCCTTTGCTGGTTTATCGTCAGCTCCTGTACCCGTGACCTGTCCGTTTACCTGTGTTCCTGTTTTGACCCGGCTTGCTTCTTTGACCTGTCTGCATCTTCTCCCTTGATCGACCTCGGCTTGCCTGACCACTCTTTGCTCTGACACCCCTGCTGGATCTCCTGTGTACCGACCTTGGCTTGGATCCCACGGACTCTCTCTTGTCTTGCCCCTTTGCTACCTCCTACTAGGCTCATTACTTCCGGACTGATTAACTGTGTATGACCCTCGGCCTGGCATTAACCTTGTGTCTTTTTCCACTGAGCACCTTTAGATCTCCTGGAAGCGGTCCTGGGTGTCCATACCATACCATCCATCCATCCGGATTTCACCTGCATCCAGTGCTCCTTGGGACGTGTCATCTCCTGTCTCACCTCCAGGGGTGATCCGCACCGAGCTGCAAGGGAAGCCCTCTCAGCACTTCGGCCTCAACCAAGGTACCTGACAGTTGGAGATTGGGGCACCATGGAGGGCTGGAGGCTCTGCAGCAGGCTGGGGGCCACTATGGGAGGTTGGGCGGAACTAAGGGAGATTGGAGAGCACTATTGAGCTCAGAGACAGTGGACCACAGCTTGAGGGTTGAGAACCACTGCTGTGGGGCACCAGTCCACCTCAGTCCCTTTTGTTGGTAAGCTGGGGCTCTGAAACCCACTGTTTGTCATCTTGTAATGTAGGAAATCTATTCCTAAAACACACCCCTTGCAGGCTCCTTACTGTCTCTTACACACTGAAAGCTTGATGTGAAGAAATTGTCAGTTCCAAAAAGTATCTCAGAGTCACCAATTTGATTCTTGATACAGGGGATAACACAGATCTTAGATGACTCAAGTGACTCAGTTGCTTACCAGTCTGGTGGGTGGTGATTTTTGATCTACTAATCAGCAGGGAGCATGGGATTTGCTGATTACGGAGCTAAGGCTCTGATCAAGCAGGGGGCATGGCAGACCTCTGCAGAAAGACCACTGCTTCCACAGAAAGGTGATTTATAGACAATGTTGCCTGGTTACTAGTCAGTAGGGTGTCCTGGATGATGCAGCAGGCCTCCAAGGCCAAGCCTGGCTGGTTGACCTGTGGCCCAGTCGAATGAGTCTTCAGCACAGTAACCAGCACAGGAGCTGCCATGTTGCTGGTGATCACACAACTGAACTACACTATGGTTGGTCTGAGACATCTGCTATATTATCTGAGGTCAGGCTCTCAATTCAGTTTCCACAAGACATAGGTATGGAGGTCCATCCTAATTTCAGTTTAAGCTATCTTCTTTGATGACTTACCCAATGGAGCTAAGAAAATGGGGTGGAAGTTTTCTTGGGGGACATTTCTTAAGACATTTTCCTACATCAAAACATTATTAATAAGGAAAAAATGCAGCTGGCACAACTCTCCTGAAGAAGCAGCTCTGATCATTTTTCAAAAAAGACCAAGCCGTTCGATAATAGATATTTTAGGTCTCTAAAATGAAGCAGAGTAGGTTAATTTAAAAATATTTATCCTAATAAACTCCTGATATTTCATCACAGGGCTTTCACAGAGCAATTCATTCAGGGTAGAAGGCATTAATAAAATTCCATCTCTATTTCTGCTTGCCACTCATCCTTGCAGCGCCGCACCTCTTAATCTTCACCTGTGACTGTTGGCTTTTTTTAAGAAATTGGGTTCTCTCCACTTGTCCATTAGTCAGCTCATGCGGAGATGAGGAATTAATAGAAATGACCTTAATGGTTCATGGCTGAGTGCTTTCTCCCGGACACTTGTAATTTCCTTACATCCTTTTTCAAGATTAAAGTGGTGGATTTTCACACCCTAGGCAGGAGAGCGTATCTGAGAGGGCAAATATATAAAACAATGTTGACGTCAAGGGGAGAAGGATTATGATACTGCATTCAGTTCAATGTAGTTAGCAGTGGGAATTCTACTGTCACTTTTGTTGCAGCTTAAACTGGCAATTTGCAAATTAATTCAAAATAAAATATTTGGAGCAGAGGTGTAGGCAAACAGCTAAAAACACAGCTAAAGGACTTAAAGAGAAGTAAAGGATTCTTTTTATCTCCATCTATTTTTACCTAGGTGGATGCAGCATCGCTCTGATGCTGCATCTATCCCCCGGCGCCTCTGTACTGAGAACCGAGCGATCGAACAACGCCGATCGCTCAGTTCTGACAGCTTCCTGAAGACAGAGCTGCTGACTATCCGTCAGCAGCTCACTGCTCCACCCCCCTCCTCGCTCATTGGATTGCTGAGCTGTGGAGGGGCGGGGAGCAGACAGCTCAGGCTCTCAGAGGCCCAATGAGAGGCTGAGCCGGGTGTTCGGTCCAGGCACTTGGTGGATCCCAATTTCCATTGTTGTGATGACGCGGTGCCTGGACCGACATCTGTGACGTCAGCAGAGAGTGGACTTCAGTACGCTCACTGCTGAAAACAGGTCACAGGAGTGCAGAATGAATTCAAAATAAAATATTTAGAGCAGAGGTGTAGGCAAACAGCTATAATCACAGCTAAAGGACTTAAGGGTTGGCTGTCTTACCTGCAGGAAAACTGACCTGTTGTAAAAACTGGCCCTAGTATGTTTATGTATGAACGTGTGTTAGGGCTCTTAGATTGTAAGCTCCTTGAGGGCAGCTACTGATGTGAATGTGCAATATATATATTTTTTTATTTTTATATATATATATATATATATATATATATATATATATATAACATTGTCGGAGCTATACAAGTACCTGTAATAAATAAAATAAATAATAAAATAATACTTCTGTCCAGCCAATTTTCAAATTCAGGCATCCTGTCATAACTAAGGATCTTTTCGGAAACGCGTCAGCACTACTATTTTATTTTATTTTTACTTTACAGGGATCTGGGATCCACCCAGCAGCCTGGAACAGCAGCTGGCTTAGCCTCTCAGCGAGCCACTGGGAGACTGAGCCTGCCACTTCCATCCCCTGTGCAGCCCAGCACTCCAGTGAGCACTGGAGGAGAGGAGCAGAGAGCTGGCAACTGACAGTTCCTGCTCTCTGCTCAGAGCAGAAGGGAGAATTGAGTTCTCAGTGTAGAGGTGGCGGGAGACAGATGCAGCATCGGATTAATGCTGCATCCACCTAGGTGAATATAATTTTTTTTTGGGGGGGTGGGGGATCCAAACTTCTCTTTTAACATGGGGCTGCAGTGGGTATACATCCTTGTGTGTGCCACCCCTACCCCTTCCACCTGTCAGTAGTTGCAAGGATGCCATTAACAACACAGCATCACTGGTTGCTAGGATGTTAACAGCTACAGAGCGTCACTGGTTGATAGGATGCTTCCGGCTACTCAGCGTCTTTTTTGCAGGTATGTTGTTAGTTACACAGCGTCACTGGTGCTAGAATGCTGTTGGCTACACAGTATTAGTGATTGCTAGGATTGCTGTCGGCTACACAGCTGACAGCCTCCTAGCATCCATTATCACTAGGAGTGTCCATAGTATGAATATATTGGCCTCAGTTCCACCTCCACTACGCCTCCATATGATAAATTCATATACATGCCGGCTGTCTTTGTTTGAAAGAATGTTGTTAGTTACACAGCTTTCACTGGTGCTAGGATGCTGTTGGCTACACAGTGTCAGTGGTTGCTAGGATGCTGTCAGCTACACATCTGACAGCATCCTAGCAACCACTGACACTATAAGTGTCCATAGTATGAATATATTGGCCTCAGTTCCACCTCCACCATGCCTCCATGTGAGAAATGCATGTACCTGTTTTCAACAGGTATGTTAATTTGTCACTGGTACCAGCAACTGTCATGCAGAGGGACTCAATTCTAAAGAGTGCCTGGGACACACTTTATAAAATCCAGGAAATATTTTCATAACAGCAGTAGCACTAACCAAATCTCAAAGCTGAAAGCTGTTGTTGAAGGCACAAAACACCCACAATGTGAGCAGGGCAATCGAACTGATAGTGTGAGGGCTGCATATGAAACTTCATCTTTCATCCTTGCTGTGCCTTGGCCTCGTAGATAATCCTTCAAGTGCAAACGTCAAAGGCAGCCAAACACAGGCCAGTTAACCGCTGATAAGGTCTACAACCTCTCGTTCCACAAATATTCTTCATGTGCTTGAGCACCGTTTGCTGATTTCTGATTGGTGGTACACAACACATTAGCATCTGTGTTAAAACAGCATGGGACATTTGATGAAGAGAGTCCTCAGGATGCTTTAATTAGCATGTGGTTAACCTGTTGACTGCTGAAGCCTTTCACAAAGGAAATAAGGCCATTCCTCCACAGGAAACACAATCCAAGCATTTACCTCTCCAGAGTATGTCATTAGTCAGCCGCAGTCTCTACAGAGAAGGGAACTGCTGGGATAAAAGCAAACCGAGGTGCTTTTAAACTGACATTAGATTGTATCTCCTTTGAAGACTGCAGCTACAGATCTCCCTGAGCTACTAAAGGATGAGGCTGAACGGGCCTATTCTTGCTCATATTAGACATGTAAAGAATTTTTGAAGCACTTCTATCATTTCTAATTAAAGCACAAAGTTTGGAGATAAAGTGATACCATTTGTTGCTTTCCTTGATGGTGTTAAAATGCAAACTTTTGAAAGATGTTTGGATGCCTTGCCAATAAATGATCTTTTACCAGTAAATGGTATCACTTCAGCATCAAACTTATTGTATCACTGATGGCTAGCATGGCATATCTGATATCTCTAATATAAAACAAACAAATGTGTGCATTCATTTGATTGCCAGAAGTCCGGCTTTAGGGCCCATTCACACCAGAATCTAGTGCAGGAAACCCGCGTTGTGTGCACGTTTCCCGAAGCATGTTCAAAACGCACTGCAGTTGTGATCTGCAGCGGGTGTCAATATTAGGTTAATGACATCCCAAACTCAGATTGCAAATGCAGTGTGTTTGCCTGCACTGGATTGCATGGTACAGAAGTGTCATACTGTTGCTACTGTTGCAGTGAGTTTCAAAATGAATGGGCTTAAATCGCACAGGAATACACAGCGTGTTCCTGTGCGATTCCTAGTGTGAACTGACCCTTAACCTCCCTGGCGTTATGATTATGTCAGGAATTATGTACCAAAAGCGGTACAATTTTTTGATATTTATAATTTATAATATATATATATATATATAATAAAATATAAATATATTATAAAATATATTACAAAATATAAATATTATAATATATATAATATATATTAATAATATAATTTACAATTTATAATATTTGATATTTTTCTGATACTAAGGTGATACAGTGTAATCCTCTCAGATTACACTGTATCACCTCCTTTTTATGTGTTTGTGTTTTGTGCAACTTTTAAATTTCCCTCCCAGTTCCGCTCCCATGCACCATTGCTGCTGCAGGGAACGGAACCAGGAAGTCATCAGAGCGACGGACGAGCAACGGACGAGCGGCGGGGATCTCGGCAGCGATCACAGCAATGGGAGATCATTGCTGGATCGCCAGGAGAAGGTAAGGAACCCCGCTGCAGGCTCTGCACATCTACCCCGAGCGTGACTCGGGGATACCGATCCTAGCATGAAAAAAACACCCCGAGTCACACTCGGGGTTACCGCTAAGGGAGTTAAAGAGGAAATTAATTTGTTCCCAAGAAAAAAGAAGGCAGGCATACAAATGTCTAATTCAAACTACAATTGTACCACTTGCTCATGGGCACTTTGACCCCCTTCCTGCCCAGGGTAATTTTCAGCTTTCAGTGCTGTCACACTTTAATCACTTAAGGACCGGGCCTATTTCTGACACTTGTTGTTTACAAGTTAAATTTGTATTTTTTGCTAGAAAATTACTTAGATCCCCCAAACATTATGTATTTTTTTTTTTAGCAGAGACCATAGAGAATAAAATGGAGACCGTTGCAATATTTTATGTCAAACCGTATTAGCGCAGCGGTCTTACAAACACAATTGTTCTGGAAAAAATACACGTTTTGAATAAATAAATAAGAAAACAGTTAAGTTAGCCCAATTTTTACTCTGTGAAAGATAATGTTACACTGAGTAAATAGATACCCAACATGTCATGCTTCAAAATTTCGCACGCTTGTGGAATGGTGACAAACATTGGTACTAAAAAATCTCGATAAGCGATGCTTTAAAAACTTTTACAGGCTACTAGTTTAGAGTTACAGAGGAGGTCTAGGGCTACAATTATTGCTCTCGCTCAAACGATCGCAGCGATACCTCACATGTGTGGTTTGAACACTGTTTACATAGGTGGTTGCGACTTGGGTATGCGTTCACTTCTGCGCGTGAGGGACGGGCTCTTTACATTTTTTTTTATTATTTATTTTACCTTTTTACATTTTTTATTTTTACACTGTCCCTTTAAAAAAAAATGTTTTGATCACTTTCATTCCTATTACAAAGAATGTAAACAGGTCATTTTTTAATGTGAGGTCTGGGGTCAAAAAGACCTCAGATCTCACATCTACCCTTAAAAGCAAAAAAAAAAACAAACATTTTTTTCAGCAAGAAAAAAATATGGGCCCTTTAAAGCGACTTATGATGTTGCTCCGGTTCTTCCGAGGCCATAGAGTTGAGTGGGGGCCGACTTCCTTCCTAGGACTGCAAAGGACTGGATCGTTTCCCCTGCTACGGACGGCTCCAGTAATCAGAGAAAACGACTGGAAAAGATCTTAACTGTTAACAGGACTTTACAATTAACCTGAGATGGCCCATATATATGCAAGCTGACTCAAGGTCAATGGCTCTCTCTATGTATGAGCCTGCTGCTAGGAGAAAGGCTGATTATTGACATAACACTAAAAAGATACCAGAGTTGCCTGGTATTTTTAGTGTACTCATCCAGGGACACCCTGTTAGTCAGAAATTGACTTGAGATTAGTTACTGCCTTAAATGAGCTGATACTTTGTTTTATCCTTTGGACTTGCTGTAAAAAGTCTTACTGCACCTAACAGCTTTCATTTATTGCCTTGCTAAATAAAAAGTTAAAATTTGCTTGGGACAAAACAGTTTGAACAGTTGCTTCCATGCAGTTCCTGTTCTAATATATTTTAAAAAAGAAGTTTTTTTTTTTTTTTCTTCAAAATCATACATACCTAGGGGGATGAAGCATCTGTCCCTCGCCGACTCCAAGACTGAGAGCCGATCGATCAAGGACCACTAAATCGCTCAGTTCTCAGACCTCTGTAAGAAGTGAGATGGTAACTGTCAGTCATCGGCTCCCTGCTCTGCCCCTCCTCGCTCGCTGGAGCGCTGGGCTGTGGAGGGGGCGGGAGCAGCTGGCTCAGGCTCTCAGCGGCTCGTTGAGAGGCTGAGCCACGTACCGGTCCAGGGTTGTGGGCAGATCCCCACTTTATTGTCGTGATATTGCCCCTTGCCTGGACCAGCTCTGTGACATCACCCGACAGGGGGCTTTAGCCCACTATCTGCTTAAAATGGGTCACAGGAGTGCAGAACAAACTGCACTCCTGTGATCCACAGATGAAGTACAGCTTTGGCTTTACCTCTCCCTTAAGCCACAATTTGCTGTAACTGTTACTGATCAGCCTTTGTTATATTTATTTCCCTTCTAAAGTTTCTCCCCCCTATTTAATGTGTTGTATGAACTATTTATATACTGTATATCACACATTTCATTAAGGAATATTTAGGAAAAAAGGCAGTCAGAGATCAAAGGACTACTACCAGTATTGCCTGTAGTCTCCCTACAAACGATTGTTCCCCCATCGCTGATTTGCAATTCACCTGTTCTTCTTTGTTTCTCCGTGGGAAGGTGCCATCTTGGTAAAGCAGGGTTTTGCTTTCTTGCATCAGTGCCACCAGCAAGAAAAACAGAAAAAAGTACAGTAGTGACATCGCTAAATATCACTCCAAATCTGCTAAGACCAGTAGTCAGAGGGCACAGTGCCTTAGATCCCACACTGCAGATATACATCTATTAGGCTCCATGTACACGGGACGCTGGAAATGGCCGTTTAGGAGCTGTTGGGCGTTTTTTTCAGAAGCCCCTGAACCCATCTACATTTTATCTTATCTGTCCATGTACACCAGGTCGTTTACAGTCATTTGCGGGCAGTTGCGTTCAGGGACTTTTTTTAGAACGCAATTATTTGCGTTCGAACGTGTGTTTCCCGGCGTTTCAAACGCACAAACGCGTCCGAACGCGTCCGAACGCGATGACCCGCGTTTAGCGTTCGCGTTTTTCCATTTTAAAGGGGAATAATTTTTTTGACCTCTAGGAACGGTTCTAAACGCAAACGCCCGCAAACGCTGCTAAACGCCCGCTAAACGCGGGTACAAACGCGACCGAACGGACGTTTCAAACGTCCTAAAAATTCCAGCATTCAAAGGGACTTTTAACAATGTCCCGTGTACATGGAGCCTAAGCCTGTAGGCTCAGGGGTACCTAGGCACACTCATATACCAGCAGGTACACTGCAATTTTTAAGATAAATCAAAGGCAAATTAAGAAAATTTCAGGATACCACTTAGGCTCATTTAACATTTTAGATCAGCCCTTCTCAATCTTTTCAACCCTTCAAATAAATTTCTGGTCTTGGGGAACCCCTACTAAAAATTAAAAATCTACAACTCATGACACTTTAGTGTGACAGTCAGTGGGAAGAATGCTTCTTACCCTTGTCATCATTGGGAAGAATTCCCCCCTTACAGATAGCTAAAAGGAACAATGGTGTCATTAGGAACTTATCTGAGAGGCAGAAATTGCCCATTGCTCAAGGAACCCCTAGCAACCTCTGGAGGAACCCTGGTTGAGAAACCCTGATTTAGATATTTCCTGTACTAATGCAGATCTTTAATTTTTTGGGTCCTTTCCACTTTAATATTTTGCACCCCTCTTTCCCCTCAACCCTTCCAAAGTCCAAACAATTTGAAATGTAGTACCATAAATATACATATATACCTGGAAAAAATATACAGTATATGTATATATACATACATATATATATATATATATATATATATATATATATATATATATATATAAATAAACAGTATTTAAACAAAGACTCTTCACATACTATCGGAAGTACCAGCACAAACAGTTAACAATGTGAATATGCTAAAATTAATCATCTAGATTTTCAAACAATTAAACAGGCACAACTGCCATTGGCAGAGGCCCGCAATTGTGTCCCACTGTACTATATATAGATATATCCTGTGTACAAGCTCTCTATTGTTCCTGCTTGTATTAAGCTGCAGATGAATGGGGGAGCTTTATAAATAGAGCACAGAAATAATAGGGTGATTCATGTTATTACGGAATATGTTCAATAGAGGTGACAGAAGGCAGCGATCACAGCAAATGTTATTTTATTTAGAATGTGGAAAAAGAGTTTGAAGGATGTCAGAAGGCTGATCAAGACATCTTGTAAATATAAATTGATAGAAAATAAGAACCATAATGAGCTCCCTTCCCATCATGTTATTCTATTTTCTCTATTTTCAGCAGTCAAATATTCCTCAAACCCCAAGCTACAGGGGTGACTACAGACATTTAAATTGACCATGATGCTGTGTTACATTTTTTCAATAGATTTACCTATAAAAAATAGTGTAAATATCTACCTTTCTTGCTGATGGCATCGCCGAACACTGTTCTGATCCTGAGAAATCTTCAAGTGAAGTCTGCTGGCAAACTGACACTTCCAGGATGTCAATCTCCTTGGTTTCACGCAGCTCTTATTGGTTCCTACTGAGGTCAGGGGGAATAACTAGCTAAATCTGTGGGGGACCTGCAGTGGATAAAAGTCAGTGTGGCGTTCAGTGGCGTAGGCAGTAAGAAAGAATTTTTGTTTTTTTAAAGGTATAAGTTTATTTGAAAAGTGTAGTATAGCAACTTTCCCCAGAAGGCCCTCAAAATCTCAGCTTCTTTTTGCATGACTGTTAGAATCCCTGGACAGGTACGTTTCTTTATAACTGCTCAGATCGTTATACTTAAAGGGTTAGTTCACCCTTTTTAAAAAACAATGAAAATCAATGTAGTCTACAAAGACGATTCCAGAATATTAAACTAATCTGATTTTTAAAATATGCATTTATGCTCCTCTTGAATCTATACACTATTCCTGCACGGAGTGAAGCCCGCCTCAATCTCTTCCGATATTTATTACAGCTCGTTCCTGTCCTCTTCTCTAGTTAGGACCAACTGTTAGGATGCAACAGTCAAGAAAATCTTCTTTATTGAAAAAAATGTTGGGGTAAAAACCTAGGAACAAAATAGTTGCCGTGTTTCAGCCTATGCTGGCCTTAGTCATGTTAGTTATGACTAAGGCCTGCATAGGCTGAAATGAGTCAACTGTTTTGTTTTTGCCCCAACATTGTTTTCAATAAAGATTGTATTTTAACCTGTGCAGCTGCCAACTCTTTTGACTGTTGTGTGCCAATGGCTTGCAGAGGCTTTAAGAGGGGCATCGACAAAGTATTTATTCTAGTATTTATTTTTTGTTCAACTGTTAGGATGAGCGCTCCCTAGTGGTACAGGAGCAAGCGCCTTCCTTCTGAGCCCCACACATTCGCAGTACTATCTTGTCACTGTAGATTACCTCAGCAGTGGCAACGCTCTCTCTCACATCGCATATGCTCAGCTAATCTATTTAGCGGAGAGCACAATAAAGATATACAAAGAAGAAGAATGGTGCTCCCTCCTCTACTGCTAGGTGGCACTTGTCCTAATGGCTGGTCCATCCTGGAGAAGAGGACAGGACGAAGCTGTAAAAAATATCAGAAGCATTTTGGCCAGGCGTCACTCCATGCACAACAAGCCTACAGGTATGGGAGATGGGAGTAACATAATTGGATATTTTTAAAATTTAATTTTTTTTAAATTATGGAATAGTGTTCATGGACTGCATAGAGTATTTTTTTAAGGTGAGCCAACCCTTTAAATCACCCCTCTTCTACTTAGTGCTAGGAAGGCTTATATTAGTTTCTTAGGCAAAATATATATAAATATATATATATATGTATATTTATTGGATATAAATATACTGTACTTTTGTCCATCCAGTCCTAAGAGTTACATGGCTTTGCCACACAACACAGACCTACCTAGCAGGGGAGGGGATCTGATCTGTCTCTGATACATTTTCATAGTTCCCCCCACCAGCTCCACTCTGTAATTGGACAGTAAAAAGTAAAGTAGCACACAAATAAGCTCTTTCCCTCTGCTCTCCCCTTCTATCAGCATACTCCTGGTACTGCAGAACACTTGATTGACTCCTTATGTTTCTTCTGCCTCCCATTCTTAGCTCTGCAATGCAGCAGACTTTATTAAATAATTCAGAGCTGCATTGAGTCGTGTCTTTTATACCTACCTAGTGTTTAGCTTTAAACTAAAAAGTTACACTAAAATTGATCAGTTGCTTTTTGCAGTTTGATCGTTTTGAAGCGCATCAAAGATTATCTTGCAGGAACAGTAAACAACACAGTCTGAGTGAATATCTTGACATTTAAAAAAATGAATAAAGACAAAGCACAGGCAAGTTACTGTAAATGTAGGTGCGATGTGAATCATTGTATCCTGAAAAGGCTCTTGCTGGGATCTGAAAGATAGGCTGAATCATAGAACACCATGAGCAAATCAACAAGCAGAACCTGGGTAGACTTGTACCTGCAGACCACAATAAAAAGCCAAGTGATACCATCAACATAAGGAGAGCTGAGTCGTCAGTTATTGGCCACGTACACAAAGCCACTGCATGAGACTCTCAGCAGGAGCTTCCTTTGTTTCTGAACCTTCGTTCCTGGATCATCCAGATATCTAGCATAAAACAACCTGCTGGAAGAAGCAGTTCTGATGAACAGGGATGTAGAGTTAAAACTGGCAAGATGCTGCAGTATGCGTCATTTTAGAAGTAGAGCACAAAGCAAGCTCTTCTTTTTGTATTGAGCCATGAAGCTGAAAAGCCATCACAGTCTGTCAGAGCTATGTTGGGTTTAGTGGGATACTCTTTGAAGGAATGAAGGTCAGTAATGAAGATCCAGCAAAGAATCATTCTGTGCTTATGAATATAAGAAACCAACTCTGGGTGGAGCTGCTCTTTGTCCAATACAATTTGCAGGTTGAGTCAATAGCCCCGTTCTTCCCTGCCAACTGCTCATCTCCTGGAACCAAGAGAAAAGGCCATGTGCTCCAAGTCAGTCTTGGCCATGGCTGAAGCCAGGTACATACTATTAGTTTTTTTTTCATTCAACCCTGTGGGTTGAACAAAAAAAAAACTGTCACCTCTTGAGCCGCTGTACTAACCATGTGAAGCTAGTTCAGTGATCTCCCCCGCTGAGCTATTGTGTTCAGACAGGGGGACGCCCCCCTACCAGAATACTCCAGTAAGCGCTTTCTACCATTGGCTGAGAGCGCTGATCGGGAGTTGGTCAGGTAGTGGTTTTGCATGTCTGACAGAAGCTGACAGGGAGGGAGTTTGGGCCATCCCAGTATTTTCAGGCATCTCGGAGGCACAGGTGTAGCGTCCAGCCTCGCTGCCAACAGCTTGTCAACATATATGACAGGCCGAAGTACGCAGCACTCAACCAATCAACCTCGAGTCTCAATCGAGTTTTATTGAGGTCATTTTGTAACAATATACAAATGTACAGGGCAAACTATAATGCACTGACATTTCAGGGCCCATGGTGGACCCCTTTCCTAAGGTGGCAGAAGGAAAGGGGTTCACCGTTCCTTCAGAGCATTTCTTCAGGGTGACCGTTCCTTCAGAGCGCATGCACCCATGACATCATCGGCGCAGTATACAGTAAATATCTCCTAAACTGTGCAAGTTTAGGAGATATTTACAGTACCTATAGGTAAACCTTATTATAGGCTTACCTATAGGTACAAACACACAATGGGGGGGTTTGTACAAATGTTGATACATATGTAGCAATTTTGTGTGTATATATATATATATATATATATATATATATATATATATATCACTAAATTTAGATAGATGATTGTGCTGTTTTCTTATGACACTGATGTTGCTGAGAGAGAGGGGAATACACTTAGAGAGTATTGGCAGCAGTCAACTCACAACTCTATAATTATATTTTTGTTATTTTTATTTTGGTTTGATAACTAATTGCGCTGATTAAGATATTATGATGTCAAGCATAATGAAAAATAAATTGAGGGTGTTTATTAAATACATTACTACTTTCATTAGTGATCCTTTATTATGTGCTTGAAGTTCGGTTTAAACTTAATGCTAAAATGCTTCATTTAGCAGCAGAGCAGAGCAGAGCAGGGCACAGCAGAGGGTGCAAAAGCTCATAGCAGAAATCATCTTTCCTTTGTCTGCCTGTTCTAATCTACAGGAAGTCAAATTCTGATTGGCCGACATGCACGGCACTGCTCTTTGAACAATCGATAAATTCCCTGTACATGAATCGTTGTCATACTAGTGCAGAGAATGTGTAATAAATGTCTCTGTATAACTTCCCTGGTATGATTCAGTAAGTCATAACCTGCACATCAGTCACTTGTTTCCTGACACGCTTTACAACACTAATGGGAAAAGGTCGCAATTACTGCCAAGCAGTAAAAAATCCCACAAAATCCCGTAATTGTCCTTTCAGGATTTTAATATCTATTCCTTTATAACTTCTGCCCTCTGACCTTTCCCGTTTCTCTGTTACAGTATGACCTTTATAGTGGTTGAAGCTCAATATGACCTTTTCTACAGACTGGTAAAAAGATGACAGGGTCAGATCAACCCCCAAGCATGTATATAGATGCAAGATGTTGTGTGTAAAAAATGAGTGCACAGGTTATCACTCCCAAAAATTTACTGGACGAAAAAAAAAATGGGTTTATGAGATTTGCAAATAATTGCATTCTGTTTTTATGTAGATTTTACACAGAGCCCCAACTCTTTTGGAATTAGTGTTGTACATAAAAATAAAATATAGGCACGGTGGCTGAGTGGTTAGCACTTCCATCTGGTAGCCCTAAATCCGTTGGTTCAAACGCCAACCATTACTAAGGCTCTTGCGGAAAACGCGTCAGCTGTTTGTTTTATGATGCTCTCATGTAGCCAATAAACTTTTAGAATACGGATTACAGAGTTGCTGGCTTTCCTTTTCTGCCAACCACAGCACTATCTGCACGGAGTTTGCATGTTCTCCCTGCGTGGGTTTCCTCCAACAATCCGGTTTCATTTCACACTCCAAAGACATGCTGGTAGGTTAATTGGCCCTAGTATGTGTATGAATGTGAGTTAGGGACTTTAGATTAAAAACTCCTTGAGGGCAGGACTAATATTAATGTTTAATAATGTAAATTGATGGCACTATATAAGTACCTGTAATAATAATATATTATCAGATAATGAAGGGCAATCAATAAATCAGGCACAACACCATAACAGTTTTATTTTTTTCATATACTGTATATCATTTACATTCCCACATATTATCTGCATTTTAGGAAATTAATTTTTTAAAGTGCAACTCCACTTTTGTTGAGAAAAAAACATTCCCCTCTGTGTGATCTATGTACATTACAAGGATTTTAATAAACCTTGTTTCAGATTCCTACATTTTGTAGTTCTGAAGAAATCCCTGTGTATTTGTCTGTGCCCATGCGTGAAAGTGAGTCTAATGGGAGTGGTTTCATAATTACCAATCAGCTGTGCATCTGCAGAGCACTCATGAGAAAAGCTGCCGGGCCTGCATTCCTTTACTTCCAATAGTTTTTATTAAGTTTTAGGAAGCATACAATAACAAAACATGGCAGTATAAGAGCCCATTCAGACTAGCGCGACTTGTCAGGCGACTTGTCAGCCTGACAAGTCGCGGTCGGTCGCGGTCCATTGAGTAGTACAGGACCCGTTCTAATAGTCGCTCCGACTTAGAAAAAGGGTCCTGTACTACTTTGGGGCGACCTAGGAGCGACTTGCATAGACTTCCATTATGTGAAGTCCCTGCAAGTCGCGCCAAAGTCGCGGGGCATAGAGTTCAATAGGAACACCCGAAAAACACGCATAACATGCATCTTTTACAGGATTTCTTGTCACCTTTCTAGCTTTCCAATAACTCTTGAAGAAGCTCAAGCTGAAGTGTGAACCTCACCTTACTCAGATCTTCACTGCTGCCCCCGCAGACTCACTGATTCAGGGATGAAATTGTGCACCTTTTGTGGGCTGAATGATGAACACTAAACTAGAGCCCAGGGTGTCAAGGCTCCACTGCCCCCCTCCTTTTGACTTACTTGAGGAATACTACAGAGAGAAGCTTCAGCATTTAAGATCTGCCCACCATCATAGAAAGACAAAGGTGAAGAGGACATGTGATGTCTTCGATGAAACCAGGTATGCATAGATGAGATTTTTTTTTTTTTAATGGGAGAGTGCTCCAAAAGTGGGTGGGGGGTCCCTGAGCCTAGAGTTGTGCTTTTTTTTTTTTTTTAAATACGATTAGCTTTAAACCAGCCATAGATTACGTGATTTTCTTTTCTGCAACCCCAGATTGCAAGAAAGAAATTCGCTCAATCTGCCCAACAATGCAGTAAGTGTTAATGGGGGAATCCCTACTGCAGAGCTATTGTGTTCTCCCAACGAGGGGGTTCCGGGAGCCGTCACTGTCCAGAGAACGCAGTGATTATTGCTAGCAGCTATAGCTGCTGGCAATAACTACATGCCAACAATCCGACATGCTGGCTGTACCAAAGCCAATTGATGGATCGACTTGGTTCCATTCAGCCTGCCCATAGATGGTTCGAATCTCAGCCAGTTCCTGTTGAACCATTTATGGTTGGCTTTAGGTTGGTAATAACTGTGCTTTTCAGTAGGTGTCTCCTGAGCAGAGAAAAAGGAGTTTCCTTTGCTTTAATTTTATGATTTTATGTTTGTTCAAAGTTTACTTGTAAGCACTTAGAATTTCACACTTCGTAAATGAGGCTCTGAGAAAAGACGTACTTTGTAAATTAAGTTTGAAGTCTTTTTCAGAAAAAGGTTACTGTCTGCATTGCAGTACATCCCACTACTACACATAGTTAAAGGTGCATTTTAAACACCAGGCAATCAACTGAGATGCATACAGCCTATTTGACAATGGATATATATATATCTATATATATAGATATATATATATATACACATACATACATACACACACACACACTGAACAAATAATAAATGCAACACTTTTGTTTTTGCTCCTATTTTTCATGAGCTGAACTCAAAGATCTAAGACTTTTTCTATGTACACAAAAGGCCTATTTCTCTCAAATATTGTTCACAAATCTGTGTGAGGCCCCATTCACACTAGTGCGACTTGTCCCGCGATTTTGAACCGCAAAATCGCATGACAAGTCGTTTTCCATTATTTTCAATGAGCCCCATTCATATCAGTGCGTTTTGAAGTCGCACCGACTTCAAAGTAGTTCCTGCACTACTTTGCCACGATTTTAATGCATTTTGAGGCATATAGCCTTGCCCATGCTTTCAAAATCGCGGCAAAAATCGTGCCGCGAAATCGCGGCAAAATTGCGTTGCAATAGTGTGAAAGGGGCCTTAGTGAGAACTTCTCCTTTGCCGAGATAATCCATCCACCTCACAGGGGTGACATATCAAGATGCTGATTAGACAGCATGATTATTGCACAGGTGTGCCTTAGGCTGGCCACAATAAAGGCCACTCTAAAATGTGCAGTTTTACTGTATTGGCGGGGTCCGGGGGGGGTCCAAAACCCAGTCAGTGTCTGGTGTGACCAACATTTGCCTCACGCAGTGTAACACATCACCTTTGAGTGGTCAGGTTGTTGCTTGTGGCCTGTGGAATGTTGGAATATATACAGTATCTCACAAAAATGAGTACACCCCTCACATTTTTGTAAATATTGAGAGAGAATATTGAGAGAGTGAGATGGTTAACACTAAATTTAACACACCTGTTCCCCTTTCACACCTGAGACCTTGTAGCACTAACGAGTCACATGACACTGGGGAGAGAATATTGCTAATTGGGCCCAATTTGGACATTTTCTCTTAGGGGTGTACTCACTTTTGTTACCAGCAGTTTAGACATTAATGGCTGTGTATTGAGTTATTTTGAGGGGACAGCAAATTTACACTGTCAGGGCCTAGACAAGGAGTGGGCAGGAGGGACGGTTGCCCTGGGTGCAGTGGTTTATTGCAGGGATGGGGGGGGGGTGTCTTGAACCTAACCTTAAAGAGGTTGTAAACCCTCTTGTATAACTTTTACCTATAGGTAAGCCTATATTAAGGCTTACCTATAGGTGCTATAAATATCTCCCAAACTTGCACCGTTTAGGAGATATTTACAGCGCAAACTGCCGATGACGTCATCGGCGCAGGCGCTCTGAGGGAACGGCCACCCGTGCCGTTCCTTCAGAGCTCAGTGCCGTGAACGGCGGCTCCCGCGCGCGTGCGTGCGCGGGAGTGATGTAATCGCGCCTCCGGCCAATCAGATGGCCGGAGGACGCGAACCCGGAAGCGGGACGGCAGGACATGTCGCCGTCCTGTCGCTGAGGTGGCGGCACGGCGGGGGCTTCGTTTTAAGGTAAGTACTACATAATGAGCTAGTATGCAATGCATACTAGCTCATTATGCCTTTCTCTTTACAGGGCTTTTTTTTTTCTCGTTTTTTTTTTTTTTACTTTACTTCCTCTTTAAGGGAAGGGAGGCATCCTCGCCATGGGAGCTGGGTGACCTTGTCCCAGCACTGTACACTGTTATACAAGCTGTACACTCACTACTTTACATTGTAGCAAAGTGTATTTTCTTCAGTGTTGTCACATGAAAAGATATAATAAAATATTTAAGAAAATGTTAGGGGTGTACTCACTTTTGTGAGATACTGTATATATATATATATATATATATATATATATATATATATATATATATGTGTATATACACACACACACACAATATACTGTATATTTATCTATACACATAATGTACACACACACACACACACACACACATATATATATATATATATATATATATCATATAATGATATATACACAGTATATAAAATATTAACATACGAGGGAGATCTATGCAATGTTGTCTTTAGCAGAACGGGTTAACTTTCCAACTTCACCAACAATAATATGAAATAATCAGCAGAACGCGTTCCTCCTATGTAATGTGCACTCTTCAGAATTCTAGCCCTATCTGGAGGAAAATGATCCGTGTATACAATACTTTACCTGATTGAATAAGTCACTGATGATTTGCTCTCCACGATGGCTGATTTCCCGCATAACTCCGTTTCCTGGATACTCAAAATGAACGCAGGAAAACTTCTTGGAGGCAGAGGCAAGCAACTGAAGCAGTGTGACAAGTGATGTATAAGTAGAAGTCATTAGCAAGCCATAGACGGTGGGGAAGGTGATGCATACTCTATGGCTGTATGCAAATCTAGTAGCTTGTTTGTACCAGGTTCAGCTTTGTAACTTATCCGATCGCCAAACCTCGTTCACGATACATTCGAAACTCAATACGCTGAACTTACCTGCTGTCTTCAGTCTCATCATCACTAATTCCGATAATTACCAAAGGCGTAAAAAAGGCAACAAAACAGCTGACACTTCAGAAGAACAAAGACTGTAACTCAAGTAACGGGTAATTAAATAGAAGCGATAGTATCTTTTCAGGAGTTTTTTCTGTAGGATTTATTCTATAGTAACTGGTAAAGCCTAACTCCACTTTTTGTGTGCCTTTATATAGTTTGTTTGGGCGAGCTTGGTCCGGATAAACTATATAAAGTCACACTAAATGTGGAGTTAGGCTTTAAGGTGGTTTACACATTTTTATTTGCTGGCAGTTCCATAGCTTCATGATTGCATTTTACATACCAGTTGGCAGTCTCCATTTTTTTCAGACAGTGTATTCTGCATGAATGACGGCTGAGCTAAAATCAATTTGTCACATTTTGTTTTCAATTAGTTTGAGCAGACATGTACCGAGAGAGGGATACTAAAGGTGACCATCGACAGGCAGTTGGCACACACGGAATGACAGGTTGAAAGATACCTACTTATCCTCGGATATATTACCCTGCAGCTCTCCAATCTGCTATTTAAGCTGAATGTTGTTTAAAATCATAACATGGACAGTGAAATATGCGTTGTTTTTTCTCTAGAAAAAGAGGACAATAGACATCTGTTATAAAGGGGTTTGTAGGAAACCCTACAGCTTATGTATTTACAGCCCCCAAAAAGTTGTAATTCTTAATATACAGTAGTAGGGAGGGGTTTTTTTCATCTTAAGGGCTCTTTCACACGGGCGATCAGTTTTTTGGCTCCGCTCTGGTCCTTTTTTTTTTTTAACGGAGCGGATGACGCTCCGTATGTCCGCATATCATCCCATCCGTTTGCGGATGATATACGGACATAATGTAAGTCTATGGGCATTGCGGATGTCAGCGGATGACACCGCTGACATCCGATTTTGCTTCCTTTCTGTTTTTTGAACGGAGGAAAAATAGGGTTCTGTTCCGTTCCAAAAAACGGAACAGAACTGAAAGGAAGAAAATCGGATGGTCATCCGCTGACATCGGCAATGCCATTGACTTACATTATGTCCGTAAATCATCCGCAAAAAAATAGGATGATTTGCGGACATATGGAGCGCCCGTTTGAAAGGGCCCTAATGCATTCTATGCATTAAGATAAAAAGCCTTCTGTGTGTAGCAGCCTCCCCAGGACCCCCTAATACTTACCTGGGCTTCATCTCTATCCGGCGATGTCCACGAGTCCCTCGGCCGTCCGGGAATCTCTCTCCTGATTGGCTAAGACACAGCAGCAGCGCCATTGGCTCCCATGGCTGTCAATAAAAGTCAGTAAGCTAATCAGAATAGAGAGGGGATGGGGCCGAATGGCAGCTCCGTGTCTGAATGGACACACAGAGCTGCAGCTCGGCTTGGGTGCCCTTATAGCAAGTTGCTTGCTGTGGAGGCATTCAACAGGAGGGAGGGGCCAGGAGCAGCGAAAATTTACCCGAGAAGAAGAGGATCCAGGCTGCTCTGTGCAAAACCACTTCACAGTGCAGGTAGGTATAACCTGTTTTTTTTAATGTTTTTTTTTGTTTTTTTAAATGAACTATACAATCACTTTAAGACTCGGTTCACACCAGCACGACTTGTCAGGCGACTTGTCAGCCTGACAAGTCACGGTCCCTCGCAGTCCATTGACTGCTACAGGATCCCTTCTAATAGGAGCAACACAAGTCGCTCCAACTTAGAAAAAGGGTCCTGTACTACTTCGGGGCAACCTCGGAGCGACTTGCATAGACATTCATTATATGAAGTCCGTGCAAGTCACGCCGAAGTCGCGGTGCACTGGACTTCACAAGTCGCCCCCGAAGTAGTACAGAGTCGTGTCGCCATAGTGTGAACCGACTCTAAGACATTTTAGTGACTGGGTTTTGATTTATTTTAAAACAATTATAAACTCAATCCCTAATACAGAGTTTCTCAACCATGGTATAATTGAACCCTAGGGTTCCTCCAGATGTTACTAGGGGTTCCTTGAGCAATGAGCAATTTCTGCCTCTCAGATAAGTTCCAACTGACACCATTGATCTTTTTTAGCTCTCTGTAAGGGGGAAGTCTTCCCAATGACCACAAGTGTAAGGAGCATTCCTCCCACTGACCATTACACTAATGTATCATGAGTTGTAGCTATAGTAAATTTTAGCAGGGGTTCCCTGAGACCGGAAAGTTATTTCAAGGGTTACTTTGTATTGAAAAGGTTGAGAAACGCTGCCCTAATACCTCACATGAGATGTAAAGTGTAACTGCACAGAAGGTCTTATATTTACTTGTCCCTGATCCAGCAAGATATTGCCAACAAAGCCGCGGAGCAGCTTGTCAAAATCTTCTGAGTCAGACCCACCCTTGTGCTCTGCATTCTCCATTCATTACTATTAAAAGTACAGAGTACAAAATCTCTATAGGACTGACCAGAGAATAAAAGTGGCCTTACACTGTTAAGCGCGCCATAGACAGTGCAATTTTTTTTTCCCCCTGCAACAACAGGTTTTTGTTTTGTATTGTGTTTTCCTGGTGGGGGTAGCCATCCCAGCCAAGAGAACACACAGTGAATATTTCTAGCAGCTATAGCTGCTAGCAAATGGCAATAATCACATTAAAAATCCAACAGGCTGGTTTTACCCAAGCTGATCAATCAATCAACTTGGGTGCAATCAGCCTGCCCATACAAAGCTACAATTTCGGCCAGTCCCTGCTGAACCAGCCAAGATTTGAACTGTTTATGGCCGGCTTTAGATTTCGTTAATTTAGCCTGCAGGCTGAAAAAAGAAACTCTAACAGATTCCTCCATCCATTCTAACAGTGCAGATGGACGAATCCCTAATGCTGAAACAAACGAAATTTCCCAGCTCACTTACCAGCTATCTTGCAGCAAAACCAAATTGGTCCTGTCTAAAGCCAGGTACACACGGCCCGAATGTTGGGAAACAACAATCAGTTAAAAAAATATGTCTGACATTCGGCCAGTGTGTATGCCGGTCTGTAAACCAGAAGTCGGCTAATGGCAAAGAGCAGTGATTGGAGTGTTCTGGCACGGGGACATCCCCCTGTCAGAACACAACAGCTCAGTGGGGGAGATTGCTGATCTAACCTCGCATGGTTAGTACATTGGCTCTGATCAGAGCTGAGCATTTTTTTTTTTTGTTCAACCCGCGGGGTTGAAAGAAAAAAGAAAAAAGAAACGTGTGTACACGGATTAGCAATTCACATTAAAAACAAGGGATTTAGTCGCTCACATCTGCAAACATACTGTATTTTCTGGCGTATAAGACTACTTTTGAACCTCAAAAAAATCCCCCAAAAATGGGGGGTCGTCTTATACGCTGAGTATAATATATCCAAGGTAACCTAAGTATAAGTATTACCGGTAGATGAAAATTAGGGGGGTCGTCTTATACACCGGAAAATACGGTATGTGTCATCCCTCCTGGACTACTGTAGTCTGACAAAGTCTGCTGATGGCTGACAGAATATCCAAACCGTGCCTGTATCTGACTGCATGTTTGGCTGACAATTTTTTAAAATTTTTTAAAGGATGTCTAGTGGGGGAAGGGGTTGCCACAGAGTCACCACATTAAAGATTTCGGCCCATTTGTCAGAAACCACCTGAAATTCGCACAACATAGGGTCAACTTAGAGGGGAGCTCCACCAACAAGAGGAAGCTCCGCTTGTTTGCACCCTCCCCCTAATCCATTGTCACATTTGGCATTTTTTGGGGGGACCTGGTTTTGACAGGTACCCACTCCCACTTCCGGGTAAGATCTCCTCCTTCCACCTGCTGGGACAAACAGGTTCCAGAAGACAACCGGATCGTTTATAAAGCAGCGCGACTGGCGTAGGCTTCACTGCCAGTTTCCCTTAGTGAAGATGCCAGTGCCTGCACCCGAAGCCGATTGAAGAATCGGCCTGGGTGCTGACACTGCTGGATCCCTGGACAGGTAAGTGCCCTTATATTCAAAGTCAGCAGCTACAGTACTTGTAGCTGCTGATTTTTAATTTTTTTTGGGAGGATACTGGAGTCCTCTTTAAAGCGTATTTCACTTTTGCATCCAACTTTGGATAACACCTACTTTATATTTGTTACATGTCCCCATTCACAGAGCATTACCTAAAAAATATTTAAAAATTGCAGCTTAACGTTTTTTGGATGCTCTATTCTGGAACCTCCAGCTAGGAAAAATCCTAGGTAGTTCTCTATGTTTAAGAGGGGGCTAGGCAGCTGTGTTTGCCATAACCTTCTGTACTGTGCAGGCAGATCTTCATTACCAATTATAACTAAATTTGAACAAAATCTGTCCTAGCAAAGGGTTAAAGATGTAGAGGCTGTGCTTCTTGCATTGTATGTTAATGAGGATAGACTTGGGACACGCTCAATGTGACATATTTTACAAACCTTGCAGTCAGCCATAAACATCTAAAAGGCAGATACATTTTTTTAAACATTTTTTATGCACACAGTGTGAATGGAAACACATAGAAACATATAGTGGGGATTTCTCAAATTTGACTGCAAAAGTGTAAATACATTTTGAGGCTAAGCTCACATATATGCGAATAGGATGTGGGTTTCCCCGCATTCAATTCGCATTACAGGAGAGTGTAACTGGCTCTCAATGGAGACAGTTCACACAGCCCTGGGGAGGTACGGTCTGCATTTTGGAAAGGGTCCTGTGCGTCTTTGGTTCAGATTCAGGTGCACATTCAGGCAGAAATTTAGACCTGATTTGCACCTAAATAGGTGAACAGGGATACACCGGACCCCTGCTGTAAATCCTGTGAACCCAGCCTAAGAGTGAGAGAGGGGCTGGGGACAGGGTAACCTACAAAATAAGTGTAAATCCACCTTGCTTACAGAAGGGGAGTGCAAAGTAATACGATTAATGAGCTTATTGGTCAGCACAGTGGCTAAGTGGTTAAGGCCCTTCCGCCTAGCAGCAATAGGGTCATTGGTTCAAACCCCAATCATGGTACTACCTGTATTGAGCTTGCATGCTCTCCTTGTGCCTGTGTGGGTTTCCTCCGGGTACTCCGGTTTCCTCCTACACTCCAAAGACATGCTGGTAAGTTATTTGCCTACTGTCTAAATTGGCCCCGGTACTGTGTGTATGAATGTGAGTTAGGGAACTTAAGATTGTGAGCTTCCCGAACGAAGGGACTGATGTGAAAGTACAATAAATATGTAAAGCACTGTGTAAAATTGACAGTGCTATATAAGTACTGTACCTGTAAAAAATAAATCAATATATTATCAACAGACTGGGGGTTGGTGACCAAGCTGTATTGCTTAAATGCAGTAGAAAAAGGGGAGGTCACAGACCTAGGTATGATCTTCACCAGGAGTGCATGAATCACTGAAAGGGGGACTGAACAGTGTTATAAGTCTTTTGGCAGAGAAGGCAGTTCACATGCAAGTATTTCAACTGTGTATTTAGCTGTCTGGATGGCATTCGGCTTTAAAAAGCAAGAACAATTCAGAGAATGGCCTGGGAAATCTTTTCCAAAATCCAGCCAGGAACATCACTTAAAGCATATCAGCCCCTCCCAGGAAGAAACGGCACCCTCTACCCACCAAAGAACAAAATGCAAATATGAAAAGTATGTAAAAATATGCAGCTTTGTAGACAGAGTCAGTAGCGGCAGCAAAAAGGCAAACACACCATCCAATGTGAATGTCAGAAACGTGGGTTTATCCGTAGATAACGGAATAGCCAAAAGACAAATCATCTCACCGTGACAAAAACATCCACAGAAGAGACAGGCCATTGATGAAACACGCTGCGGAATGTAGCAGTGAACTTGCTGAGAGAAGCAGTTCCGAGGATATTAAATGCTTTAATATTTATAGATACTGTCTATCCTGGTTAGTCTGGAGAGATCTTGGCAGAGCGCCTGAGCACACAAAGGATTGGCTGAGAGAACCGTAAACTTAAACTTGTGTTATGGACTCCACATGCTCATCTACAGCGTACGCCAAATTTTCCAGCGAGCCCACTGCACTTATCATTATCTGGGGTAGCTATATCAGCAAGGGACCCTAATCTTTGTTACTTCATAAAAGGAAATTTACTTATTCCAGACTAGTCATATGTGAGGCATTTAAATGCTTTAAGAATGCATTTCAGCAACCACAGGAAGATATGTTGTTTTTTACAAAACTTTACTCTTCGACTGCAAGCTGTACATTGCTTGCCTACGTTGTAATACCAGAAAACCATGAAATGTCATCTAATAAACTAAAACTGTACTCAAAGGTAAAAGATCAAAAATTACACTAGCCATACAATTTTATTTTGATCCTGGTATATAACATGTGAGGTTGTGAATTACATTTTGTGAGTTCCAAAACTGAGACTACAGTTGCCACTTTATTAGCTACAGAGATATAGAGTGGGGGAAATACTGTATTTATTTGATCCCCTGCAGATTTTGTAAGTTTGCCCACTTACAAAGAAAGGAAGGGTCTATAAAACCTTTATCATAGGTGTTTTCAGGGCTCGACAAATTCCAGGCGCCAGGTCGCAATTGGGACTAGAAAGTGTGCCCTGGCGCCTGGGCTTTAGTCAGAACATTCACTGTTGGCACCAGCATATCAGGCATGAGCATAGCTTGCCAGAACGCAGGAGTCAGCCAAACAATTGGCTTCGACGCATGCCAATCACCAGGAATCTCCATTCAAGTCCCTCCTCCTTCTACCCTATTGTGCATCTCCTTGTGGTCTTTTTTTGAGACGAATGGTTGGTCCCTAAGGGGGGGGGGGGGTCACTTATATAAGGTGTATTCCCACACCTCATAAAACAAAATTTTAAAAATGCAGCAACTTCCCTCTTATAATCATACTAACTGCTGTCCGGTCGCCCACAGTACATTTATTGTGGGCAGGTGGCATGAGCAGGCTGCTACATGTACATCATCCCGCCTGTTCCAAGTTAGGGGCACACATGTAGGCGCTCCCTGCTGTTCTGCGCTGACACTGGCTACAGCGGGATTTTACAGTGATCTTTGTAAGTTAAAAAAAATCAAACTGGCTCCTAGCTTTTTTAGCTGGATCCTAGATTCAAAGCAAATTTGTCAAACCCTGGGTGAGACAAAATATCAACCAAAAATCCAGAAAAAAAAAACACATGATACAAATGTTATAAATTGAGTTGCAGTGAGTAAAATAAGTATTTGATCCCCAAGCAAAACATGACTTAGTACTTGGTGGAGAAACCCTGGCAAGCACAGAGATAAGATGTTTCTTGTAGTTAGTGACCAGGTTTGTACACATCTCAGGAGGGATTTTGATCCACTCTTTTTTTTTTGTTTCACTTACCTTATTTTTAATGAAAATTAAGTTACCTTCCTGCCACTTCCTCCTTCTGCGGCCGCGGCCGCCGACGTCACTTCCTCCTTTGCATTGACTCCTGGGAGATGAGTGTCATCAATCCCAGGAGTCAATGTGCCTGTACCGGTGTCCCTCGTCACTTCCGGTTCAGGCACGTCATTCCCTGCTGAATGAATGAAAACAGCTTCTGGGCATGCGCAGAACCAGCTGTGGGATGACACGTCTGAACCGGAAGTGACAAGGCATGGCATTCTGGGACACCGAAATCCAGGAAGAGGGACACGAAGAGGGCTTCAGCTGCCCACACCGCAGATGGCAGCACTGGACAAGAAATTTACAAGGTAAGTATTTCATCCTGCAGGTAAGCTAAACAGGGGACAGTTCAGAGGCTATTGTTGCTTAAATGCACTAGCCCTGACTGTTCTAGGGTTATTTTTATGTAAAAAAAAAAAAAAAATTGGGTGGAACTCTGCTTTAATAAAATGTCCTACCAGGCCAAATTTTCTCCAGACTGGTGTCACTCGTATTTATTGAGAGTCAGATATAGATGGGCAAATATTAATACTGAGTGTATTCCTCTGTAATACCCTAATCTTGAATCTTCATAATATATGAGTTTCACTTTAATTGAATTCTGAATTACTAAAATAAATGAACTTTTTCATGATATTCTCATTTTTTGAGATGCACCTGTATATCATGACCTATTGCTGGGTATTACATGAACATATCCTCCTGTAACATATTTGATACACGCTTGCATTTGTACAGTAGGATGGCTCATACACATGGGTTGGATGCATGATGAATTAGAGCTCCTAGTGGCTAACTAATGGAAAGTGAAGTGTGTTTGCTTATTTGTACAACATTGGGCACAGATTTTATTCTGTGAAATTAAACAAGCTATCTTTAGATGTTGCAGCTAAAATGGTGTATTATTGGCACTCCTCTAGAAAGTCTGTTTTTACTCCTTCTAAAGCGAGGACTTGTGTCAATCTACAAGGTGCAAATGCCAGCTCAGATTATGCACAATAGATAAACCAGATGGGCTAAATCTCTGGGTATTAGTTCAGCTTAGAGCCTGCAACACTATTGTCTGAATTACAGTGCTGACAGGTATAATCTCGGGTTGGAAAGCAGCCAGCGGTCTATGCCGTTCTGCTTAGACACAGTGTGGTAGAGCCAGGTAGCCATAGTTCAAGAAAGAAGCTTTACTAAATCAACAAACGAAAGAAACAGAAGCAAGACATAAGACTCCAGCAGACTACAACATCTACAGGCATCTCCATGTTTGTGACATTACCTGCAGGAATCATGGTCTGAATCCTGATCTCTATATCGCTCTCTGCAGAGATGGAAGTGTAAACAGTAAAGTGGAATTCCAGGAAAACCATGAAATCCAGCACAAAGAGAGGCTTGCTAAAGACAAAATTACATTTCTCAAATTTTAAGTTAAAGCTGAACCCCTGGCAGATAGCAAGGGAAAACTCAATTTCATTGCAGGCTGCATCAGCAGCATGGTTGCCCTCAAAGGACTAGTTGTATCTGTAAGACTATATAGCTACCCTTTTATTATTCAGGAGTGTGTTACATACAGGGTGCAGAGTACAGGAGTACACTTCATACAGAGTACAGAGTTCAGGATTGCGCTACATACAGGGTGCAGAGTTCAGGGGTGCACAGAGTGCAGGGTTTGGGGTGTGCTATGTACAGAGTGCAGGGTTTGGGGTGTGCTAAGTACAGAGTGCAGAATTAAGGAGTGTGTTATGTACAGAGTGCAGGGCTTAGGGGTGTGCTGTGTATAGAGTGCAGAATTCAGGGGTGTTCTGTGTGCAGAGTGCAGGGTTTGGGGTGCGCTGTGTACAGTGTGCAACACTAATGTTGTTCCGCCACAATCCTGCTGCAAAAACTGGGGGGGGGGTCACATGACAAGGCCCGGTGGGACGCATTTGGCCCGCGGGCCTTGTGTGAGACATATGTGCACTAATTCATCCTTAAATGTGTGGGGGTTTTTTTTAATGCAAGCAGTGTATGTACCTTGAATCGACTTGGATTTAGCCTCTTGCAGGGTCCTGCACAGCAGAGCTTAGACCAGCCTTTCTCAGCTAGTGTTCTGTGGAACCTTAGAGTTCCTCCAAAGATTGCTAAGGTTTTTATGAACAATGCGCAACTTCTGCCTCTTACTTGAGTAACCTTTAACACCAGTGATCTTTTTTAGCTATCTGCAGGGAGGTGTCTTCCCAAGGAGCAGCTCACCCACCGACCACCAATGTAAGGAGCATTCTTCCCAATGACCAAAAATGTAAGCAGCATTTTTCCCAGCAACCATCACATTACAGTGAGCTGTAGATTTAGTAATTACTATTAGGGGCTCCCTGAGCCTGAAAGGTATTTCAAAAGGTATCTCTATGTTAAAAAGGTTGAGAATGACTGGCTTAGACTGTAAGAGGGAGGTGCAGCACAACGAGCCAGCCAGGTGTACTGCAGTACTCATGTGCTAACTAGGAACATGCTGACAAAAAGAGGGAATGGTCGAAGGTAAAGCTATTGGTGGAAGCTTTCTAAGTGGCGAGAGATATTAGGTATTGATGTTAATGAGACTGTGGCCTTTCATATGACAGATAGAGAAGGGTCCTGGGAAATGTGTAGTTAGGGCAGCAAGATCAATAGGATAGATGGGAAAGTGTCACGAAGGTGATGGTTTGTAAGGTCGTAGGTAGCAGGATTAGCAGAAATAAAATGGTCATGAAAGTAGTAGTAGCATGAGCGAGGGAGATTGGTAAGGAAGAACCTGAGAATATAAGATGTGGTCTGCCGATATGATAGATAGATAGATAGATAGATAGATAGATAGATAGATAGATAGATAGATAGATAGATAGATAGATAGATAGATAGATAGATAGATAGATAGATAGATAGATAGATAGAAAGCTCAAATGAGCTGATTCCTCCTGTATTGAATTGTATTGTAACTGTACTGTTTGCCCTAATGTTGTAAAGCGCTGCACAAACTGTTGGCGCTATATAAATCCTTTATAATAATATTAATATGGGATATTGTCAAGGTCTTACCTTGCCCTCTTGTTGGCAGCCATCTTGGACATGTGCCGACTGCTGCCTCATATAAACTCTGATTGCCTCATCACTTGCCTGCTTCTTGGGGTCGCACAGTCATGCAGATCATGCTGCACACCTGACTATATCAATCACCTGATGGGTTGCAGTCCTTGCCCTTGCATTTGGGCTCCATGGTGCATCACTGCTAGCAGTCTTCTGTTCTCTGTGTTCCTCCATGTCTGGCCAGGCTTGGCTGACGACTCTAGCTCTCGACCCCACATAGGCAGATGACCCGGCATCGGCAGACTACCCAGCTTCTGGACTCGACCCCGGCTTGGATGACTACCTGCTTCTGGACTTGACCCTGGCTTGGATGGCTACCCGCTTCTGGACTTAACCCCGGCTTGTTCCTGATCTTGCTCCTCACTCTTGCTGTGCGTTTATTGCTGTTTGCTCCAATAAACTGCTTTATTTTACCTGCATCTCCGTGTGGTCTGGTTTCACAGGTACACTGACAGATATATGCTGCACCATGATCCAGGGTTGTGGTCTATCTTGGGAAAGATTGATGCCCTTGGGTTTTTTCACCTTACCATCCACATTCCCTTGTTTATCACCTCACAGAAGTGATAAACGAGGTGCCACCAACAATAGGAATGCTAGTGTGATATGGCCCTAAAGCCACACTTGCCTTTTGCCATGGTCACAGTGCACTGTGTGCAATGCCACGCACTCATCCAACCATTTGGCTTTCCATATTTAAAATCATATTTAAAATCATGCCATGAAGGACAGGTTCCTTTTAAACATAGCCTTGCCACCTACTTCTCACAATGAAATGCAACATAGGCATCTCAGATCAGTATATATATATATATATTTATATATACACACATACACACACACGCGGGATATCACAAAAGCGGGTACACCCCTCACATTTTTTAAAATATTTTATTATATCTTTTCATGTGACAACACTGAAGCAATAACACTTAGCTACAATGTAAAGTGGTGAGTGTACAGCTTGTATAAGTCCCCATTCACACTAGCGCGACTTGTCAGGCGACTTGGTCGCCTGACAAGTCGCGGTGGGTCGCTCGCCATTGATTAGCACAGGACTCGTTCTAATAGGAGCGACACAAGTCGCTCCGCCTTAGTGGAAATGTTCAAATTGGGCCAAAGTGTCAATATTTTGTGTGGCCACCATTATTTTCCATTGAAAGAAAGTGAGGTAGATGGCGCTGCCGTGGGTAAGTAAATTAATAATAGGTATTGGACAGAAAATGGCAAATAGTAATGGTATAATAAGTATAGAGTTGCACAAAGACAAATAGTGCAATAAAGTGCAAATGCGCACTATATGATATAGACAGATAAAATTCAATAGTATAAATTAATGCAATATGAGATAACGTAGTAATATAAAATTCACAAATATGTGCAAAAGTGCAAACAAATGTGCAAAAATTGCAGAAACATAGCGTAACCACTTCACATCCGCTGCCCGTTGGAACGTATTTCCGACTGTTGAGGGGCACGTCGTTCCAGAAGCCCTGCTGTTCAACCCGGCTGCATTACGGCTCCATGATTTCAAAGCTTATTTTACCTGTAACATTGTGAGTACCATTTTTGCTTTATAATAAACCTATTGTTTGGCAATACTTCATTATGTGAGGTCTTTTTCCTTCATATGGTCCGGCACTTCCTTCTTTTCCCTGATCCTTTATCAATGTCCCCTGGATCCAATTGAGCTATACCATTTGTGGAGAGGTGTCCCTGTCCTAGGATATCCTACATTGATGGTCCTGCTGAAAAGAGGCTCCCCCTAATTCCCCCCCTAACAGGGTACAACGCTCTATACCCCTGTAGGGGTAAGGAATTTCTGGTGAGTGCGGGCTGGATCATGAGGGGAGCACTTTGTATTCCTCACATGCACCCCCAGAAACAGATCACCTAGGAACAATTCAGTTGCGGGAGATTACCATCCACAACATTATATGGACTTTTCACCCATCACTTTAATCACCTAAATCATCATTTATATATGCTTGGTCCACTTGATTTATTTATATTCACATTGTTTATGTTATATATATATTGGATTGATCACCTACTTAATGTTGTTATTATTGTCATTTATTATCACAGCCACTACCTCATAGTGACTCTATATATGAAACTTATCCACTTGGTGGAAATTTTTTTTAACTAATTTATGTTCACTTTGCACTTACCAGTTGGAGCCTAGTGGTTAATTTTTCTATTTTTTCAAGATTACCTCGCACCAATTTATTCCCTTTCTTTCAAGTCAGTCACCATTTACTGACCTTTATCTGCTTCACGTTGCACTTTATCTTTATATTTACACCAATTGTTTCTGCACTTTTTGCACATTTGTTTGCACTTTTGCACATATTTGTGAATTTTATATTACTACGTTATCTCATATTGCATTAATTTATACTATTGAATTTTATCTGTCTATATCATATAGTGTGCATTTGCACTTTATTGCACTATTTGTCTTTGTGCAATACTTATTATACCATTATTATCTGCCATTTTCTGTCCAATACCGATCATTAATTTACTTACCCACGGCAGCGCCATCTGCCTCACTTTCTTTCAATTTTATTTAGTATTTCTCATCTGATTCATACTTTGAGGTGGGCAGCAGCCTTGATTACTTTTTATCCTAAGCGAGGATTTTCATTCCCACCATTATTTTTCAGCACTGCCTTAACCCTCTTGAGCATGGAGTTCATCAGAACTTCACAGGTTGACACTGGAGTCCTCTTCCACTCCTCCAGGATGACATCGCAGAGCTGGAGAATGTTAGAGACCTTGCCTTCCTCCACCTTCAATTTGAGGATGCCCCACAGATGCTCAATAGGGTTTAGGTCTGGAGACATGCTTGGCCAGTCCATCACCTTTACCCTCAGCTTCTTTAGCAAGGCAGTGGTTGTCTTGGAGGTGTGTTTTGAGTCTTTATCATGTTGGAATACTGCCCTGGGGCCCAGTCTACGAAGGGAGGGGATCATGCTCTGCTTCAGTATGTCACAGTACATGTTGGCATTCATGGTTCCCTCAATGTACTGTAGCTCCTCAGTGTCAGCAGCACTCATGAAGCCCCAGACCATGACACTCCCACCACCATGCATGACTGAAGGCAAGACACACTTGTCGTTGTACTCCTCCCCTGGTTGCCACCACACACGCTTAAAACCATCTAACCCAAATATGTTTACCTTGGTCTCGTAAGACCACAGGACATGGTTCCAGTAATCCATGTCCTTAGTCTGCTTGTTTTCAGGAAACTGTTTGCGGGCTTTCTTGTGCATCATCTCTAAAAGAGGCTTCCTTCTGGGATGACAGCCATGCAGACCAATTTGATGCAGTGTGTGGTGTATGGTCTGAGCACTGACAGGCTGACCCCCCCAACCCTTCAACCGCTGCAGCAATGCTGGCAGCACTCATACGTCTATTTCCCAAAGACAACCTCTGGATATGACGCTGAGCACGTGCACTCAACTTCTTTTGTCAGCCATGGCGAGGCCTGTTCTGTATGGAACTTGTCCTGTTAAACCGCTATATGGTCTTGCCCATCATGCCACAGCTCAGTTTCAGGGTCTTTGCAATCTTCTTATAGCCTAGGCCATTTTTATGTAGAGCAACAATTCTTTTTTTCAGATCCTCAGAGAGTTCTTTGCCATGATGTGCCATGTTGAACTTCCAGTGACCAGTATGAGAAAATGAGAGCGATAACACCAAATTTAACACATCAGCTCCCCATTCATACCTGAGACCTTGTAACACTAACGGGTCACATGACACCGGAGAGGGAAAATGGCTAATTGAGCCCAATGTGGACATTGTCACTTAGGGTGTACTCACTTTTGTCGCCAGCGGTTTAGACATTAATGGCTGTGTGTTAAATTATTTTGAGGGGAATTTACACTGCTATACAAGCTGTACACTCACTACTTTACATTGTAGCAAAGTGTCATGTCTTCAGTGTTGTCACATGAAAAGATATAATAAAATATTTATAAAAATGTGAGGGGTTTACTCACTTTTGTGAGATACTGTATATATATATATACACACACACACATACAGTATATATATATATATATATATATATATATATATACACACACATTATTTTTTCTTTTTTAAAAGTTGGTTTTTAAATGACAATTGTAAAGACAGGCTCACTTTAGCGACCGGCTTCCAGACATAAGTGAAGTAGGCAGAGAGAGAAAGAAAGACAGCAGCTGACGTAATCCAGTTATTTATTTGAAGGTTCCTCTATGACTCATCTCCCTGTGCGGTAGAGCGCCTGGCGAACAGCACACGGTTGCTAGGCTGATTGTCCATATGCAGCAGAGAAAGATACCTAATTTCACAGAACACTTTGAATTTTCTGCTATATTGACAATATGCACAGGTCATAGAGCATTTATGGATGTTCACCTGTAAACAATTCCTTAGTCTCACCACTGTTTTTCATGCAGCATAGATGCTCTATTTTTCAGATAAATATGGACTACTACAGTATCTGTCAGCTTCCACAAGGGCCTCTAAGGTATGAGATGTACATGGCTACATTGGTCCAAGTGGGACAATTGCATCTATGTAATAAACACTATGGTGAGTGCAGTCTGGGTGAAGGGTCAGTCCTATTTCTGTAAAGACTGTGAGCAGACAGGTTAACCTAGATGCCGCACACTGTACAGACCCATTAGCCACAAAAGTAATAGTAACCTCAGCTTAACTCCCTCCATGACTATGCCACCGTGGGCAAGGGGCGAAATGTGTTGGAGGAACGGCTTAGATGAATTTAACCACTTAAGCCCCGGAAGATTTTACCCCCATTCCGACCAGGGGGTATTTTGCGATTCGGCACTGCGTGACTTTAACGGACAATTGCGCGGTCGTGCGACGCTGTACCTAAACGAATTTGGCGTCCTTTTTTTCCCACAAACAGAGCTTTCTTTTGGTGGTATTTGATCACCTGTGCGATTTTTTGATCACGCGCTATAAACAAAAAAAGAGCGTAAATTTTGCAAAAATAGCAATACTTTTCAAATTTTTTTATATGAAATTCCCCCCAAAAAAAATGTAAAAATCAAACTTTTTTAACATTTTCGGCCAATTTGTTTTATGCTACCTATGTTTGGTAAAAAAAAATCGCAAAAAGTGTATTTTGATTGGTTTGCGCAAAAGTTATCGCGTTTACTAACAAAGGGAAAGATTTTTGTCATTTTTGTTGTTTTTTTTTTTAACGCGTAATGGCGGCGATCTGCGATTTTTTTGCGGTACTGCAACATTGCGGCGGACAGATCGGACCCTTGACTGACATTTTTGACACTTTTGGGGTTACCAGTGACATTTCTACAGTAATCAGTGCTATATATATGCACTGTTACTGTAAAAATACACTGGTAGTGAAGGGGTTAACTTTATTTGGGAGGGAGTGGCTGTGTGTGTCCCTAGGGGCGTGGTTTCTACTGTGATTGGCTGGGGCTTGAGCTGTAAGGACACTGATCAACGGATCTACATAGTAGATCCATGTGATCAGTGTCTTTACAGCGAGGAGAATGACAGGTCGCTTGTTTACACAAGCTGCCTGACATTCTCCCTCTCCCCCGCCGATCGCCGAGTGGCCGGCGGACATCGGGTCTGCTGGTCACACGCGCGGGGGGGTCCGTGACCACGCGGGAGCGGGAGCGAGCCTCCGGCGGCGCGCGCTCGCTCCCTAGACCCTCACAAGTAAGCAACGTAGCCCTACGTTAGTTTGCCTGTGAGGGGCTGACCGCCGACGTAGATAGTCATGCGGCGGTCGGCAAGTGGTTAAACTGAGGCTGTTATTTTTTTTTGTGACGGATGGGCCTGTAAATTGTGCGGTATCTGGGATATCCTCTCTGCTCACAGATAAAACAAACCACTTTCAATGGCTCCTGTATGGAACTCAGCCAGAGGCACAGACCTTGATGTAAGCAACTGCTGAGTCCACTGTGGTTGGGGTGACCAGATGACCCCAGTTAAGTGGGGTACACACTAGTAGAAAATCTGCCGAAAATTCCCGTCCGAGGTAAAATCGTACGATTTTCGGCTAATGTGTACACAACTTTAGCAGCCGATGCCGACATTTTCAGCGAAAAAAAAGCACGATAAATTTTCGTTTAATGTGTATGCAGTACGTCCGCAAAAAATTGGATATGAAAGACCACGCATGATCTGAAGTTGCTGATGACCCGGAAGTCCAGGTACAAATGTCCCAAAAAAAAAAAATCGGACGAGAAATTTAATGAACAATTTGCACTGTCAACTAAAAACGGTTATGACCGCTGAGCATGAGAGAGAAAAATTGAAGGATATTTCGTCCGATTTTTGTCAAGTGTGTACGAGCCTTTACAGACAGTCCCCAATATTATTTTTAAAAAGTGTCTGATTTTGTCTCAGGTTAAAGAGGTTGTAAACCTACGAATTTTTAAAAAAAAAAAAAACGAACACCTGAAAGAAAAACACATAATGAGCTAGTATGCATCGCATACTAGCTCATTATGAAATACTCACCTAAGAACGAAGCCCCGAAGTGCCGACCGCTCACCTCTCTCATGGGTGACATGTTGTGTCGCCCTTCTTCTGGATTTGCGGCATCCGGCCATCTAATTGGCTGGAGCCGTCACTCCCGCACATGCGCGCGGGAGCTGACGGTAACAGCATGGGGCTCTGAAGGAACAGCACGAGCAGCCGCCTTCAGACCGCATGCACCAGTGATGTCACTGGCTGCATGCATAGTAAATATCTCCTAAACTGTACATGTTTAGGAGATATTTACAGTACCTATAGGTAAGCCTATATTAAGGCTTACCTATAGGTACAAGTTGCAGAGGAGGGTTTACTTCCTCTTTAAAAGACCTAGCTCAGGTTGCTGCAGGGTAATCTGTCTTAGCAACGTTTCAGTGATTGGCCTGGTAGGGGAGAAGGGAGAGGAGTGTGTCAACACCTGGCTGTGTTTGGTATTATTGATGATGTCACATGGTCTACCCAGTCCCTTTCCTCTCGCCTTGCGTAGACATTTTTGCGAGGATCCCCTCTGAAGCTGTACTGGTGCCACCACTGGAGAGGAGGGGAGGAAACTGGAACTCACCAGCAGATGATGGACTATGGGGACTCAGCAGCAACACCATGCCAATGCCCGGTGAGTACAATTCAGGCAGTGGGGAACTTGTGCTGAAGGTGGTTTGGTCATGCGGGGGAAAGGGGGAATCGTACTGGGAGGAGGGAAAAATCTTTGTTTTGAGAGAAACGTTGGGCTTTACTTACTTTTGGCCTCAACACTCTGTCAAGCACTCTTGACCCAGAGCAAAGTAGGCTTAGGTGTTTTTTTAGCCACTTTCGCTGTTAGCACAATTTTGCCACACCAAACATTTGGTGTGGTGTGCTTCCTCTGCGGCTATTATCCCCGCCCCTGCTTCACTCCTTCCCTACTCCTACAAAAGGGGGCATGTTTAGGAGGGTGTCCCCAGATTTCATTTTGAAAATCTGCTTACCTTGCTCTTGGTGTAGCTAAGGGGCTTGACAAAATCCCCCTGGAGATATATGTGGTCAATTGTGCTCCTGGCAGTGGTGCCAATGCTCATGAAAGTGAATGTCTTCTGCAGTGTATAGAAAACAGGGGCTGCCATTATACTCTATGGCCAATGTCAACACATATGCAGTATGCAGAGTTTCAAAGAACCTCCGGAAATGAGGAGAGGTGCGTACACAATGTATATATATTTCCCCCCCCCAGCAAAAATGTGACATAATTGTATGCAAAAATGATGGATGGAGAAATGCCAAGAAACACAGTTTGCACAGTCCATTAACACTGCCATTTTTCTCAATAAAACATTTGAAGGGCTTTATTCTTGTATCTTAAGCCTACTAGCAAAACAGAAGGAATTCATTCTAGAGAAGAAAAAAAAAGCATTCCAAGATATAAGCCTCCGGAATCTTTCTGGGAAGTGCAGGTCACTTGGGACCCCTAGCTGTGTACTGTTTATTGATCTTCTTGCACCTCCGGAGATAACCTCAGCTTATGGTTACAGGACTGCAGGGGGTAGTGCACACAAACAGATCATACTGGAAGTAGTCATTAATAAAGGTTTATCCACTGTGGCACATTTTCACATTTTTAGAACACAGTTTATTTTAGGGAACATAAGCAAATAAAAGTTAGCACTAGGGGTGGCCATGTATGACCTGATAGTGTTACATTTGATCCAGTTAGGGTTAAAGAAGAAAGAAGAAAGCTATTGGGCTAACCAGCTTGAAATATTCCTTAATTTAAAAAAAAAATGTATGCTTAAATCATAAATCCAAAAAACAGAACAAACTGCTTCCAAAATGTTACAAGATCTCCAAAACCTGTTTGCAATCCGCTCTGGCCAAGTTTGACCCACTTACAACTGCGCCTTTGTGCCAGTTACCAAATTTGGTGGGTCGGGGGGGTCAGAAAGTGGGGCCATTTTTTTTCATCTTTTATTGCATATTGGTGCTACTGATCTCTTCAAACCTAATTCTTTTTTGAGAAAGCGACCACGAAGAAGTCCATTTGGAAGACAGTTTTCACCCCATAACAGGAAGGATTTGGAAAAGGATCTCCATGGGAGAATCACCAAGGATTCTTTTAATTAAAGCTGTAATTATTAATTATTTTAACATTTTGTTATATGGGATTCTAGTGGCTGTGTTAACATCTACTCTAAAGAGACTGTTACCCTGTAAAGAAAACAACAATGTAACCAAAGGTTTCTTTCCAAGAGTAGAACCCTTAAAGCAGAGTCAACCCCCCCCCGTGTTGTTGATCACATTGCCATGTATCATTATTACCTGTTTTGGCCATAACACTGGTGGACTTCTGCTGTACCTCGCTGCGGGTACGTCTTATCCAGCCGCCTGTTGGCTCCTGGGATATATGTGTCATCAATCCCAGGAGACAATGGGCAGCCTCTGCAATACAAGTCTGCCGCGCTGTGTACTCAATGAGCATGTGCGAGATCAGGAATCCCGGAAGGAGCTACAAGTGGGCTTTAGATGCCACCGAAGATGGAAACTTGCTTGCTTAGGAGGTGATAGTGAGTAATTTCCTAGCAAAAAAGATTTAATTTACTTAATATGCCGGAATGTATTATGGAAGATTCGACCATCGTGGGCGGTGTTTTTTAGTTTTGTTTTGTTTTTTTTCAAAGGGGGAGAACTCATTATATCAAAGCAGAGTTCTGGTTGTTTTTTTTTTTTTTTAATTAACCCCCATGACAGTTACAGCTTATACATTAAAAATTGGCATGTGCTGTAGATTATATAGTTTCTGGTCTTTGTGCACATCTTAGGACTTACTTTGAACTCCTAATCCAGCAAGCAGCCATCCTGATTGTGGGCATCTGAAACCTTCTGGGACTCTTTTTCTGGGATTAGCTGCAGCTGGCTACCCAGCATGCACATTGCATATAAAGCGAGGCTTTAGAAATAACGTGATGCTAGCAATGGGGGATGCCCATTGACTCCTCGGATTGATGACACTGCTATCCCAGGAGCCAATGGAAGAACGGAAATTACGTACTTCGCCATGGCAAGGATGGATGGAAGTGCGGCAATTTCCTTCAACAAAAGGTAGAAGATTAAATGATTCAAAACTTAAAAGGGATGCGATCAGCAATAATTACAACCATTGATGTAAATTAGGGTGGGACTCCGCTTTAACTATATGCTATTAGCGTGGCGATCTCCCCCGCTGTGCTATTGTGTTCTGACAGGGGACATCCCCCCCCCCTGCCAGAACACGCTGATCAGCGCTCACAGCCATTGGCTGCCAGTGCTGATTGGCTTCTGATTTTCCAGCATGCCCGTTTGACAGAAGCCGGTTGTGAGACCAGCATCTGTCAGACAGGCAGCTGTAAACATTGTCCAAATGTGGGCAGCAGGAATATTTGGATCGTGTGTACCCAGCATTACTCATCTCTGTAGCAGCCAATGTCTTCTACCTTTCCTCCATTCTAGCATGGAAACCTTGTCAATGTCTTCCGGGAGTGCCAGCTGTGTCCAGGGGATCAGCAGATGGAAACAGCATACAGAACAGGAGATTGGCATCTGACACTCCCAGAAGAGTTCAATGCCTAAGGCAGGCCATCAACTAATAAGTTTGTCTCATTCAACGAGCGGGTTGAAAAAAAAAGCGGACCCAATTCCCCCATCTACACAATTTCTATCCTCCTGCTGTAGTCTTTGAAGACCTTACTTGCTGTCAGAAAACCAAAATCAGCATACCCGGCTCTATATCCTGCAGCACTGACCAAGTCGGGAAAATCATTGAGTTATTGGGAGACAAAGATCGTCTATTTCTGTTTTGAGCATCGACTTTTATGATAACCTTAGGAGGACTGGCCCCACAGAGCTCCCTATCATTTAAAAACACGTCTAAACATGTATGGGTATTAAGCCCTGTACACACGTACCGATTGTCGGCCATAAATATTCGGCCGACGACCGATCGGCCGATTGTAGGCTTGTTAGTATGATGCTTCCGACAGCGCATTTTCGGCCGAACAGAATCTGTCGTGCAGGCATTAAAATTTTTGTTGGCCAACACCAGAGCGGCCGATTGTTCGCCAGTCAGTACAGATTTTGGCCGACAGACAGCAGATTAGCAAGACTGGGCATGCTCAGAAAATAAAAAAGACAAGGAAAGTTAACCATCACATGACATCACTTCTGCAGTCGGCTGTTGTTGGCCGACAAAATTAGTGTGCAGTCTTTTGCAGTTTTCAACAGACACGACAGCCCTGCACAAAAGACGGCCGATCGTTCGGCTGACGATCAGTACGTGTGTACGGGGCTTTAGAGTGATGAGCATTCTATAAGCAGTGATTTTTTTTTTTCCTTTTTACAGAAATGTTTATCTTTTTTTAAATTTACTCCAGGGTTAATCTATATTATGTTACAAGGGCTTAGCAAATTTCTTCTTTGTACAACTCTGCAAGTCCTTTGATGGGTGGAGATGGAGTAAAAAGTACAGATCAACTTTAATCAAATTTTCAGAGCAACCAAAACCTCAGTCTCATGTGTTTCCTATTGAAATTCTGCTCTGTAATCTTACATACTATTGATCTTAGTTTGCAAAATAAAAAAACCAAAGGCAGACAGTCTAAATTAAATAAACCCGAAAATATAAAACCTGCCATGAGGATGATGAGATCAGCCAGACACTATCTGTTACTGCCAAATAATCGACGTTCTCAATAGATATGACCATGGTGAAGACACCCAGAGCTACACCCTGATGGGCAGAACACAGCAAAATAAATCATTTAGAGCTTATTTACACTTGCGTTGGCCTGTTAAAAAGGGATCTGTGGTGGACCGCTATTTACAGAGTAGTGACGGCCTCGCTGACAGGCATTCAGAGGGTGATACTGCTGTCTCTTGAATGCCTGTGTTTTTTATATTTTTGACAGCCAAATGGCCTTACTGAATAGGAATACTGCGGTTCTCACATATACAATGCGGGAAACACTAGGAATCCTGTGCGTTTCCTGCACCACATTGAAATCACACGCAGTTCATGCAATCTGCTGCGGGTTTCCATTTGAAATTAATGACCCCCCGAAACAGCTCGCAAAATGCAGTGCAACTGCCTGAATCGGATCACATTTTGGTGCGGATGAGGTGCAATCTGAGCCATACAAAATAAATAGGCTCAAATCGCACTGCAAAGAATCTTATGTGATTTGAACAGGAATGTGGTGCGATTCCAGTCGGAATCACATGAGGTTCACCACACCAAAAAATCTGTGATTTGTATAAAGCAACAGGCTCACTTTCCTGCAGACCTCAATGGACTCATATTCTATTGCTCCTCATGTGTTCAGCCGTCAAGAGCAAAATCAAATTTCAAGTCATCAAAATCATAGCTTACGGGTGGCTATGGACTGAATGTCACATGGAATGATTCACACGGTTCTCCATACCTGGAAGTAGTGGATTCTTACTGTGGCTCCCAGTGAATTATAGTAACCTTGATATTGTTGACTTATGGGGTAGATAGGCCAATGCTGGTTAGAGCTTTATAGTTGTCAAAGCCATATCAGTAGTGTTGTGATCATGTCTGTCTATTGCTTGCAATGGCTTCTCCTAGCAGGCCCCCCAACCGCAGAGAAGTCCAGCTGTGAGCAAAACCCTCCCTATAAAAACATTCTGCATGGATGGTCTTCTTCAGTCAACACACTGTAAATAAGGCGTTAGGAGGAATGCAGAAATAGTAGCGAGAACACTTGGGAACACCACACTTCAAAGCAAAACTTCACTCTCTCAATTAACATTGACTATTTTTAATACTTCTAGTGCTAGCATTAGTAAATAAAAGTGAAAGTGTACCGCGCTATGGGTATACAGAATAGTGCTAAGCCAAAATGAAGCTGTTCACAAATTGTGGTAATAACCAAATTTCCCAAATGCAAAAACAAAAACACAGCGCAAATAGGTATTAAACATAAATAAATAAATAATAATTCCTATAATAAAATGACTCCTAAAGTGCACCGTGCAAATACTAGTGCAAATAATTGTGCATGTGCAAAAAAACTTATGTGCAAAAGCATATAATACCCCCCTACTTGGGTTGGGTATAGTACATCAAAGAAGGATGTGAATAAATATTGCCAATCAAAATACCATCAGTGCAATATAAATCATCGATAAGATATTAATATCAAAAAGAGAGTCCAAATGAGTCCCAAAAAAGTGCTGCAGTGCCAAGAAAAAAGTGCAAAATCATGCTATCATTCCAGTGCAGTGAATGGTGCCGATCCTCCCCCTTTGGGTATTCACTTACCGGACAAAGATGACCCCTAAGCCGTATAGCTAAAAAGGGTCAACAGAGCTTGTGTCCCAGTAAGGAACCCGTTGCAGCAATCCTTCAGATCAAGGTGTCTGTACCTTCAATGGCTCTCAATGCCCCGATGTATATGTATGGAGAGAGGATGCTCACAATAGTGTAAATCCGATTAAAATGTTTTATTGCTCAAATCAAGATTAACAACTCACATTTAGCAGGGTATCAGCAGGCATATAATACAGGTATAGTGCGGTCCTTCCTGGTTGCGGCGTGTACTTGGGAGAAGCTCTGTGGTTACGGCGTGCGTTCCACCGCACCGGAAGTGACGTACCGCCCAGACGTAGACTGGAAATTGCGTCAACGCATTTCACCTCCTCTTGGGGCGTTATCACAGACGTATTTCCGGTCAGCGGTAGTGGAGGTAATATATACCTCCCCGGTTAATTAGCCTACGACTACTTCCTGTTCCTGTTGGGTGTACTCGACTTCATCTACACCCAACCGGAAGTAAAAGTCGCCATATTACAATGGACTATGATCTATCAATACATTAAAACCATTACAATTTATCATATTACAATTTTAAACAATAATGCATATACTATAAATCTTAAAAACACTAGGGAAACCTACTATTCCTTAATGCTGAAAAAAAATTGGTGTTACCCGGCATTATATATATATGGACACTAATAAAAAGAACTTTATGTGTAGTGGTACAGTGTACCTACTGGGCCAATCGGAAAATACAACAAAAAAATTGGTTGATTAAATTAATTTAAAATCTTTTAAAATAGATAGAAATTATTATTATCTCTCCATATAAAAAGATTTTTTATAAAAATTCCTTTCTCTACAAAAATCTTTTATACAACTTTTCTATCAAAATATGGGAAATCATTCAATAAAATCCCCAGAGAGAGGAGGAATGGACACCGTGGCAATACACCCCTGTTCAGAACTGAGAAACAGAGAGAAGAAACGCAGAACAAGAGGATGTAGAGGGGGCCAGAGGAAAAAGAAAACGAGAACACTAGGCCAAGGAATTTTTAACCTCAGCAATGCCACATTTAATGAAGAAGAACTCAAGGTTTTAGAACTTGGATTAAAATTTGCTCCAAACAAAAATATTAACAAATTTGAGTTGTACATTGACCTACAAAAGTTTTTAAGGAAAATCAACATTATGAAACATTATTTTAATAAAGAAGATTTTATAGCAGATGGAGGAGGGAAGTTTACCTACACACAGTTGAGGAACAAATCCGTTTTTAATCCGAAAGTGAAGAACCCCCATTTTAGTGAAGTTTTTAAAGTTTTAGTGGAACAGGAAATCGAACAGATTAAAGTCAGCAACAACAGGAAACAAAAAGATATTGAGACTGGGATTAAACAGCTAGAGAACAACAAACAAGTAGTAATCAGACCAGCTGACAAAGGGGGGGGGCCTTGTAATTCTCAATAAAAAGGATTACTTAGATGAACTAAATAGGCTGGTGGGAGACCAGGAAACATATAAAAAATTAAAAGGTAACCCCACCAAGAAAAATAAGGCCAAACTCAAAAGATTAATCAAAAGAGCTCAGAGGGATGAGCTGATTAATAAAAGAGAAGCAAGATACCTGGTCCTGGATGCCCCCAAGATACCGGTTATATACCAAATTCCCAAAGTCCACAAAAATAAGGAGAAACCCCCGGGAAGGCCCATTGTGAGTGGGATTGATTCCCTTTTTAGCAGATTGGGAGAATATTTGGACTACTTTCTGCAACCACTGGCGAAGAAATTCCCAGCCTATCTAAAAGATAGTAAAGAGGTAATACAAGTTTTAAAAGAAACCAGTACCGACACAAACCAGATACTAGCAAGTGTGGATGTAGATTCCTTGTACACGAACATTCACCAAGAACATGCATTACAAGCAACAAGGTGGGCCCTTGAGGGCTCGAATATGGAGCCCCAACAAGTCGAATTTTTACTGGAAGCTCTGGATTTGGCTATGAGTGAAAACTTTTTTTGGCACAATGGAGATTTTTTTAAACAAACCAAAGGTGTGGCAATGGGGGCTTAATATGCCCTCTCAGTAGCCAACATCTTTCTCTGTAAGTGGGAAGAGGAGGTCATTTTTAGTAAACCCAGACCACAGCTACGTCTATATGAACGTTACATAGACGATATTTTGCTAATTTGGGATGGAGATGCGGACTCATTCCAAGAATTTATGGAAGAGATCAGAATTAATGATTATCATATATCATTTTCTGACCAGTGGAGCAAAGATCATGTTAATTTTCTGGACCTCGTAATCTTCAAAAATGGCACTAGACTATGCACGAAAACGCACTTTAAAGAGGTAGATTGCAACGGATATATTCTGGTACACAATTGCCATCATCCTAGATGGCTTAATACAGTACCAAAGAGCCAACTAATAAGAATTAGACGCAACTGTGATAAAGATGAAGATTATGACATGCAAGCAAATACGATCCTTAAAAGATTCGAGGAAAAGGGATACGAGTTGAATTCTTTGCAGAGAACAAAAGAAGAAGTTCGAAACTATAATAGAGAAGAGATGTTAAAGACTCGTCCCAAAAATACCACCAATAAGCATGGAATGGCGTTTATGACAGGTTTCTCCAGCCAATACAAACAATTAGAACAAATAATCAAAAGGCATTGGCATGTTTTATTAAAAGACCCCATTTTAGACAAACTATTACCCCAAAAACCACAGTTTGTTTATACTAAACCAATTACTCTAAGGAATAAACTAGCCAAAAACGTTGTGAACCCACCTATAGCCACTCAAACATTTCTTGACTTAACTGTTTTTTTTCTCATGTGGGCGGTGTGCAATATGTAAAGTTTCTAAACATAGAGTTAGGAAAACAACCCAATTTTCTTCTATGAGGAAGGGAACTAATTTTAAAATAGACAAATTCATCACTTGCGCATCCACCCACGTGACATATCTTCTGGAGTGCCCATGCAAGCTCCAATATGTGGGCCGTACCACCCGAGAACTGAGGGTCAGGTTAAGGGAGCATGTGACCAATATAAAAAATGGTTTCAGGAAGCATAATCTGTCAAACCATTTCAGGCTGGTACATATTCAAGACCCTTCCGGCCTGAAATTTTGTGGTATTGACAGAGTAAAACCCAACTGGAGGGGGGGTAATCTCAAACAGGGAATCTCTCAAAATGAGGGAAAATGGATATACCTTTTAAAGACTATGCAACCTGATGGATTAAACGTAGAATTCGACCTCAACTGTTTTCTATCCAATTGGTAAACAGGAAGTCCAACCAATGAACAAATAATATTGAGAATATTTTTAATTGGAATATTTTTAATTGGAATTTTATTAATATTTTTAATTGGAATTTTATTGAATGATTTCCCATATTTTGATAGAAAAGTTGTATAAAAGATTTTTGTAGAGAAAGGAATTTTTATAAAAAATCTTTTTATATGGAGAAATAATAATAATTTCTATCTATTTTAAAAGATTTTAAATTAATTTAATCAACCAATTTTTTTGTTGTATTTTCCGATTGGCCCAGTAGGTACACTGTACCACTACACATAAAGTTCTTTTTATTAGTGTCCATATATATATAATGCCGGGTAACACCGATTTTTTTTCCAGCATTAAGGAATAGTAGGTTTCCCTAGTGTTTTTAAGATTTATAGTATATGCATTATTGTTTAAAATTGTAATATGATAAATTGTAATGGTTTTAATGTATTGATAGATCATAGTCCATTGTAATATGGCGACTTTTACTTCCGGTTGGGTGTAGATGAAGCCGAGTACACCCAATAGGAACAGGAAGTATTCGTAGGCTAATTAACCGGGGAGGTATATATTACCTCCACTACCGCTGACCGGAAATACGTCTGTGATAACGCCCCAAGAGGAGGCGAAACGCGTCGACGCAATTTCCGGTCTACGTCTGAGTGGTACATCACTTCCGGTGCGGTGGAATGCACGCCGTAACCACGGAGCTTCTCCCGAGTACACGCCGCAACCAGGAAGGACCGCACTATACCTGTATTTTATGCCTGCTGATACCCTGCTAAATGTGAGTTGTTAATCTTGATTTGAGCAATAAAACATTTTAATCGGATTTACACTATTGTGAGCATCCTCTCTCCATACATATACATCGGGGCATTGAGAGCCATTGAAGGTACAGACACCTTGATCTGAAGGATTGCTGCAACGGGTTCCTTACTGGGACACAAGCTCTGTTGACCCTTTTTAGCTATACGGCTTAGGGGTCATCTTTGTCCGGTAAGTGGATACCCAAAGGGGGAGGATCGGCACCATTCACTGCACTGAAATGATAGCATGATTTTGCACTTTTTTCTTGGCACTGCAGCACTTTTTTGGGACTTATTTGGACTCTCTTTTTGATATTAATATTTTATCGATGATTTATATTGCACTGATGGTATTTTGATTGGCAATATTTATTCACATCCTTCCTTTGATGTACTATACCCAACCCAAGTAGGGGGGTATTATATGCTTTTGCACATAAGTTTTTTTGCACATGCACAATTATTTGCACTAGTATTTGCACGGTGCACTTTAGGAGTCATTTTATTATAGGAATTATTATTTATTTATTTACGTTTAATACCTATTTGCGCTGTGTTTTTGTTTTTGCATTAGTAAATAAATAGGATGGTATATTATATTTACTTGTTTAGTTTTACATTTCTTCAGTTACTTTCTGGTTTCCAGGCCTAGGCAAATGATGCCATACATCCCAGGGGTCTTCAGAAGGGGAGGAGGGACTTTCTCATCTAAGTACACCCTCTTGTCTGCAAGCCTGAGCTAAGAGCAGATGGATTCCAGGAAGCAAATGCTACACAAATCATCTGCTCTTACTCAAGATGACCACAGCCAGAAATGCTAGGGGGGTGTTTTTCAAAGTCATTTTCAGCAAAATAAAGCGTGGAGACAGTTTGCTTTGAATATTAAAAATGAATGAAATTGCATTTTTTGGTTTGTGGTGTTCAGATGCAGCATAGTTGCGCTTTAAGAGGAAGACTTTACAGTAGGTTGGACCTGAGCAGGTGGACATCACAGCTTAGGAACCCAACAGAAAGCTCACTAGATTCCATCAATAGCAGAAACACAAATTTCATGTGGACAGGACCTCATCAGATACACAATTATATCCTAAAAAAGGAAAGTCTAAATTTCTTTATTTTAGTTTGGGTAGAACATAGAAGGGTTGCAGCCTCTATCAGGTTACTATTGACCTCTGGGTAGCCATTAGAGAGAGAGAGTTGTTGGGATAGGATGCGATGAGTTATCTCCAAATGGGCATTCTTTTATTAGTGTAAGGAAGGATTAGAATGTCTAACAATGTTTCTATGCTCTAGTGATAACTAAACAACACCCCCATTACTTGTGCATATGTAACAGGGACAGAAAGTGAGGGAAAATTTCCCCAATAGGGTAACAGACAAAAAAAAAAACCTGCCAGAAATGAGGATTCCTCCCTACTCTAAAAAAGAAGAAGCCATGGTTTTTGTACATTGTACGTTAAAGTGGAAGTTGAGTCAAAATCTAAAGAACAGAACTGTACACTTACCTATTATGAAGCCATTTTGGTCCGGCCCTATGATCAGCTGTTAGTGGCAGCTTCAATGTAGAGGAGGGACAGCCGACATCGCATACCCCATAGTAAGCCTTTGGGTGAAATTATCTCCCAGGCATTTGCAGCCCTTGTTAGCGATTTCTCCTAACGTGACCAGACCAAAGCGGCTTCAGAATAGGTAAGTATACAGATCTTTTCTTTACAGGGTTACATAGAATAGGCTTGGATTGGGGGTGAGAGTAAATTTAGCCTTAGTTACAGTTTGACTGAACTTCCGCTTTAAGGCCCCTTTCACTCATACGTTCAGTTCAGTCACATCAAAATGTATCAGTTTTTCATCCGTTTTTTTATCCATTTTTTCATCCATTTTCATCCGTTTTTCATCCGTTTGTCATCCGTTTTTTCATCCTTTTTTTCCTTCATCCGTTTTTCATCCATTTTTCATCCGATCCGTTTTTTTGAGGGATGAAAAATAGGACATTCATCCGTTCGAAAAAAACAGACATTGACGGAAGCGGATGAAAACAGCGGTCATCCGTTTTTACATAAAGATGCATTGATGTCCACTTTTCATCCGTCAACGGATGGATGAAAAACAGACAAACGGACCTATGTGTGAAAGGGGCCTAATAGTGGCCATCAAGCCCAGACCAGCTGTATGTTGTTTGGATATAATGGTTCTAAAATATAAAGCTACATCTGTAATAAACGCCAGCAGTTCTGGTTGCACAGTTGGCCAACGGGTGTAGAGAAATAATTTGCATGGCTTCACCCATTATCCTGAAATGAGGAATAATACTCTTTCTTTGGGTTATGTGATGGAATGAGGCATGTAGATACCTTCTGTTCTAATGCCTCGTACACACGCAACGATTGTTGGCCGATTTTCGGCTTGTTAGTATGATGCTTCCGACAACCGACTCCAACTTTTCGGCCGAACAAAATCTGGTGTGCATGCTGTAAAATTTTTGTTGGCCGTCAACAGAATGGATGATTTTCCGTCAGTCAGTACAGATTTCGGCAGACAAAATTCAGATGAGCAAGACTGGGCATGCTCAGAGAAGAAAAAACACACGGAAAGTAAACCATCACATGACATCACTTCTGAAGTTGGTTTTTGTTGGCCGAGAAAATCTGTGTGCAGTCTAGAGCACATTTCAACCAACACAACAACACTGGACAAAAGACGGCCGATCGGTCGGCCAATAATCGTTGCGTGTGTACGAGGCATAAGACTCCACTGTGCTTTGCTGCGCACTGGTGCAGTGGAGGGCTTTTTGGTTCTTTTTTTCCCCTTCTCACCTAACAAACCACAAAAGTTTGACTGTAGTAAAGCCTCAAACACAAATATCAGACGAATGATCGTCCCTTTTTCCATGCTATTCTCATATTGAAAATAAAGAGGTTACTAAAGTTATGAAAATTCTCAGAATACAAGTTTGGAAGTGATGTAATTTGTTGTATTGTATTGTAATGTATTCTGTCATTTCTAAGCATGAGTGGTCTTGGTCTTCCATTTTTTTTTCGGACAAATACTGTACTCATTAAAGAGTAACCCCCCTTTTTATGGGAAAAAAATCAGCAAATAAAGAAAAAACAATATAGCGTATACAATTGTGACACAAATCATATTGTAATTGAATGTTTTTAAAATGTACCTTTCCTTTACAATCTGCAGCTGTTGTAATTTTCTGAAAATGTAATGCAACATGGCTACCTGGAGCTGTACTGAACACAGAATGTATACTGACCACACCCCAGAAACATCATTTCCTGCTTGTGTGATTGGCTCACCAATTTTCCCAGAAGTCTGCATAAGATACACCAATAAAACACATTCTATTTGACCAACTCGTGACCCTGTGGTTTCATTATCCATCCTCAAAAGGCTCTCTTTTTGTCTACTGGACCCTTCCAGTATAGCTTTTTTTTTGCCCACGTCCTAGAGCCAGGGGAAGGACTGCTATACTTGCGGTGTCACCAGGGATATCACACCCAACTATTTCAGCTAGACCATTTCCCCCCTTTTTTTGTATAAGATATAAATCAGAGTAGCGTTGCCCCAGTGTGAACGGGGTCTAAATGAAAATCGTTCGTTCTGGTATCATACAAGAAACATTTTCGTGTTTATCCATTCAGATAATTTTGCATAAACTGTGGTGATTGGCTCTCAAAAGTTGCGTACTAACGAACAGATTATTTTACGATTGCTTCAAAATCGGTATTTTTCGTCCGATTTTCTGACCATGGCTTTTTAAAATACCTTAGATTCTCTACAAGGGCACATTACTGACACTCTGAAATGAGCTTGGTAGGATGACAATACTGATATTATTAAACATTTTATCTTTAAGCCAGTACACGTGCGCAAACATCTATAGCAAAGCACAAATGCTTAAAACAGAGACTAGCGTTTGTCACATTTCAGCAGGTCATGACACGTGGTGGTAGGAAATCATTAAAACGAATCCATCTGACGGCCTCCGTAATCCACCAAACTCTCCTTATTAGACAGTTTAAATCTTTTGAGTAAATACACGATCTTAAGAGCTAGCTCACAAGTGCTCTTTGCATTACAAACAGAACTCGGCTTCCCCCAAGTCTCTGAAAGCCGAGCGTTACACCTAACAGCTATACTGTGCCTAGTGAGAGAAAATAATGAGCTTTCTGTACAAATTGCTGGCTACAGTCCCCCAACCACACATATGATTGGAGTTTTAGGAGGTGGAAGCAATGGTCTTTTCACACTGACGAGGTGGGAGCATGGGAGATTAAGTAGGTAAACTTGTGATTGGGATTAGTAATCAAGCTTGACATCACTGAAGTGATTTATACATATACCTACGAATGAGTCTGTACCGTGTTAACTGCTTCACTTCTGGCAAAAAAAAAAGTAATGGGGTCTTAGGCCCCATTCACATATAGCGTAAGAGGAGTTTGCGCTTTTTCATGCAACACATATAGGGCAGCTCACTGATTTCAATGGGGCTGCCCTGTGCATGACATAGTTTATGGGCATTTTGCTCAGTTTGCACAGTTTTTACCACCCATTTTGCAAACGCAACATTCGTTTTTCACGCATTGCAGAAACGCCAATTTATGTAAATGGAACCCAAGGCTGCATTCACACCTGGTTGTTTTGAATTGTGGGCAGGTTTGACGCGATTTTAAAACGCCTGGGCGTGAATGACAAATCGTACAACATTAATTTGAATGGCACCTAAAAACAGGGTGCGGGTCTGCAGCAATTGTTGCAAAATAAATTGCGGAAAACATTGCGTTAAGCTTGTCGCCCAAAAAAAGTTCAAGAGCCTCTACTGGGTGACATGCTTTACACGATGCAGTTTGCTGCGACTTATCGCACGACAATTGCAGCAGAACCACACCGCCTTTTTAGGTGGCATTCAAATGAATAGCACCTGAAATGTGTGTTGTGCGATTTGTCATTCACACCTGGGAATTTTGAAATCAGGTGCAGAATTGTGGCAAATCTGCCCGCGATTCAAAGGCCCCATGCACACGGGGCGTTTTTACAGCCGCTGTAAGCAGCGTCAGGCGTTTTTTTTTTTTTTTTTGCAGCTTAAAAACGCCCCTCCATGTTATTCTCTGGCCTCATGCACACACAGACGTTTTTGAGCTGTAAGTGGCCTAGGCGCTTTTAAGCTGCAAGAAGAACCCACGGCCTTCTGAGGACCAGCGTTACAGCTGTAAAAACGTCTGATGCTGCTAAAGGCTGAATAACGTTGCTATAACGTGGCTTAACATGCGTTAAGCCACGTTATACGTATTTTTCTTCCATTCAAAATCAATGGTTCCCTATGGGAGCCTATTGATTTGAATGGAAGGCGCACTGCAAGTCGCAAGTATGAGAATCTCGAGGGGGAACTCCACGCCCCCTGCCCACAGACCCCCACAACCACCGGCCAGGGTTGTGGGGAAAAGGCCCTTGTCCTCATCAACATGGTGCTTTGGGGTGGGGGGTGCAGAGCTCTCCCTGCCCCCAAAGCACCAACACACCCCATGTTGAGGGCATGTGGCCTGGTATGGTACGGGGGGGGGCGCTCGCTCGTCCCCTCCCCCTTCCTGCCCTACCGGGCTGCATGCTCGGGTAAGGGTCTGGTATGGATTTGGGGGGAACCCATAGGGAACCATTCATTTTGAATGGAGGCAGAAAAAAATGCTGCTAAAAGCGACGTGGCCAAACGCGCAATAACGCCAATGGAAAAAGCTACTGAAAGCACGTTTTTACAGCTGCTTTTTCCGGCGTCAGAACTAGCTTTGCAGCACGTTTTTTCTAACGCCCCGTATGCATGAGGCCTAAAGAGGAAGTCTTAATTTTTAATTAAGGCTTACCTGTAGGTACTGTGAATATCTCCTGAACTTGCACAGTTTAGGAGATATTTAGAATGCATGCAGCCGATGACTTCATTGGCGCATGCGCTCTGAAAGTCTGGCTTACAGTGGCGGACCTTCAGAGCCCGTGCTGTAAGCGGTGGCTCCCGCGTGCATGGGTGGGAGTGTTTTTATCGTGGCTCCGGCCACTCACAGGGGAGCCCGCAAACCCCAAAAAACACACCAGGGAGGATGTCAGCTGTCTCAGCAGTGTGTGGGCGCTGCTGGAGGGCTTCGTTCTAAGGTAAGTATTCCATAATGAGCTAGTGTGCGATGCATATTAGCTCATTATGCCTTCGTCTTACAGATTTATTTATTTATTTATTTTGTATCGGGGTTTACAACCTCTTTAACATCATTGGAAAGCAGCATTGTCAATGCGGGAGAAGGGTAGTATTAGGTACACTAGCAGATTTAGATAGATTTGACTAATAAATTAAAGTCGAACTCCAGCTAACACTTTTTATGCAGTTGTTACAGCAACGTTTTTTTCTTTCTTTTGCAGAGAGCAGAGTTGAAGGTGAGGGACATTAAGTCCTTCCACTGCAGACTGCCTGGTGAGAACTACAGGTGGGAGCTGAAACAAGACCAGTTTCCTATGGAGGCGGAGCAGCATCGACTGGTCTTGATTCCAGGAACATAGTGCAGGAGCTACTTCAAGCTTATTACTGTACAGATCTAGAAGAAACACATAAAGGACACCAGGATTCAAGTAAGAATACAAATAGAACTTATTTAAAAAAAAATATAGCTTCAGCCCAGAGTTTAGCTTTAAGGTTCCATTCACACCTGAGCGTATTGTTTTCAGGCGTTTTATTGGGCGTTTTTCAGGCATATTTTAAGGTGTTTTTCAGGTGTTTTTTCAGTTGTTTTAGGCGTTTTTTTTGCAGGTGTTTGGAGGCAGGCATTGACAATCTAATAAAAATGTTTGTAATCTACCAAAAAAAAGAAGCTCATGTACTTTTTTGAGCTTCAGGAGACAAAATCATTGAAATAAATAGGATTTTGCTCGTTGGGCGTTTGGAGACTTCATAGATGAGCATTTTACGAGCGGAAAAACGCTCAGGTGTGAACAGGGCCTTAAGCGAAACTGGGGCGCTCCGTGAGCACTTGAAAATGCAACAGTGGGAGTCCAGACAAGATTTTTTTTTTTCAGACAAAAAAAGGCAAAACAAGGTACTTATACACAGGTGAAAGTGATACAAAGTATAGATTTATAGACCATAAACCATAACATTTTGTGTTTGTGGCTGAAAAAGTACTTGTATTGTACTTGAAAGCTGTTCTAATTACCTCTGATTTAAATTTTTTAAATTTAATTCTTAAACATTCAGTAAAGGTAATAAATAAAATCTTAATAACTAACTCTTTGGAATGATTGGTTTTTGAAGGACACAGTCTCTTCTGGTAAGATGGATCTGCCTGGTTTGACTTGGGTCTGGGAAGGCTGGGAGCTGCTGTGGGTGCTAATGGCCCCTGTGAGTTGGGGGATCTGTGGATATCAGGTTTATTTTTCCCTGATGTCTACCTTCATGGAGTTTTTACCAAGAAATTAAAGGATCAAGATTGCTTTGACCAGCTTGATCAGAGTGTTTTTTTCCAATTTCAGGAGATTCATGTCTTGGGCAGGGGTTAGTAAAGCTTGTGAGCCCTTTTTTGAAGTAGAACCACAGCAGCCTTGTACACATTTATGCTTTTGTTGTAGGTTCTTTAAGCATGTCCTGTGTGCCTTTAAAGAAAAAAATATTCTTAAAAAAAATGATATATGCAAAGAAAAAAAATTTTCTATATAAAGGACCACCGGCAAGTAATGGTTGCCTTTTACTTCGTGCGATGCTGCAATCCTGCTTTCTCTCGAAACGAGAGCCTCTTTTAAATTAAAAAAGTTACACTTTATAAATAGAACCTTTATTTTTTTCACATTTAATTACTTTGACACTACATGAACGCTTCTTGCTCGAAGAACAAAGTGCCGCTATTAAAAGCACAGCTAACAGGAGATGCTGCAGACGACTAATTATTTAAAAAAGAAACTGGAAAGCAGCAGTACTCAAGATGCTGGGGGAGGGAGACCCTGTAAGATTGGAACCCCGTAAGAATATATCTGACGTGACATGAGCGGATTTAGGGTGTTGCTCTGTCTTAATTCACATCCCACTAATATTTGCCTTCCACATACACACCTCTACCCCACAATTGGAGCCCAGAGTGTAATCACGGCCTAAGCTATGTCAGAGATTACTTATTAGTAATGACCTTCTCCCCTTCCCAACGGTGTAGCATTTCGGCCTGGTGATTGGCCACTCAAGCATGGAATCCCTGGAGGATGGAGAGAAGTTCACATGCTCCCCCATAACTGGAAGTACTGGGTAAAGGTAAGTATCAGTGGATGGGAGGGTGCCCTATTAAGAGAGCCAGCCACTTTGCCCTGAATGGGCAAATGGGTAAAGTGCGTAAGAGTCAGAACTTCTGTAAAGTTTCTCTTAGCTACATTCCCATTGGGAAGAATATCTATTACTTCATGTCTTTCTGACGCCTCTACAAGAAATGAAAGGAGTGAGTCAGCCAGTGTTGGGGCATGGACAGCACTATCAAAAATCTGACCCTTCCTCATTCTACGGAAATGTGTTGTTGTCTGTGTCCCTACTGGAAAGATTTCTCATCACTTCCTGCTCTAACAAGTAAGGGAAAATGTCCTTAAGGTACACAGATGGCAATAAAACCCTTACAGGGGATCAAACCCTTTTTAACTCTATCTCTCCACCCTCTATGCCTGGAGGTGGACTTTAAAGTGGAATTTAAGGCTAACTAAGATTAAAACAGCTCCCACCCACCTTCTAACTCCTATTCTAACTACCCTGTAGAACAGGGTGTCTCCACCACACTTTCTGGGCAAAGGGCCAGTTTACTGTTCTTAAAACTTAAGGAGGGCCAGACTGTGACCAGTGGGAGCAGACAATACTTTGGTATCAGTAGGAACAAACAATGCCCCACCATTGGTTTGAAATGAAGGAATAGTGCCCTAATGTTGTTATCAATGGGAAGAATAGTGCTCCATCAATGTTGTCAGTTGGAGGAATAGTGCCCCATTGATGGTGTCAGTTGGTGGACTAGTGCCTCAAGGGCCAGAAAAAGGAAAGCTAAGGGCCTCATCCAGCCCCTGGGTTGGAAACCACTGCAATATAAGGAAGATGCTTATACTTGCCTATTTGCAGAGCTCCAGTCCAGTCCAGTCATGTGATCTCCCCAGCAGCTGGCTGTAATTCTTGGGAGGTGACATCACCCATAGGCATTTGTCCTTTGCTGGGAGCCAATCACATGACCAGGCTGGAGCTACCTGAAAATAGGTAAGTATAGGCACCTTCCTTCTATAGGTCAGGGTAGTTTGTATAGGAGTTAGGTGGGAGCCATTTTAAGCTTAGCTAGATTTAGCCTGGAATTTCCCTTTAAGCTACATAGTTACATAGTAGGTGAGGTTGAATAAAGACAATAGTCCATCCAGTTCAACCTGTGTAGGTGTGTATGGCCGTAATCATCTCCCATACCCCTGTATGTTCTGATCCTTGAGATGTACGACTAATAGTCTTTTGAAAGCCACCATACTAACCGCAGAAACCACCTCTTGTGGTAGAGAATTCCACAATCTTGTAGCCCTAACCGTAAAGAACCCCCCACATTGCCTGAGGTTAAAACGCTTCTCCTCTAATCGCATTGTATGCCCCCGAGTCCTCATGCAATCCCTTCGACTGAACAGCTTTTTTTCTAAGCTGAGATCCCCATTGAGATATTTAAAAATTACTATCATGTCCCCCCTCAGGCGTCTCTTCTCCAGGGAGAATAAATCAAGAGATTGCAGACGCTCTTCATAATTAAGGTCCTCCAATCCCCTAATTAGTTTCGTAATTAAGCTGGAAGTGTATGAAATGAGAACATTCAGATTCTCTTTTAGTTTTTTTTTTTGTTAGAATGTGACTAGTTGCTATAATGAGCATGAAAAACTCTGATTCGGCCATTTGGGCCTAAATCATGACCCTTAGTTGATATGCTAGCTCTACACTTTGCATTGTAGGAAGAGTTTTCCATCAGCTTTGTAAGCAATCTGCCACCATCGTTCTCAGTCATTTCCTGTTTTGGTTCGAATGACCAAAACATGTGTAGACATTGATCCGAAATGCCTTTTGAATGACGCTACAGCAATTCTGACCATTTGGTCCCACAAAACCAAGAAACAAATGAAATCGTGGGTGGCATTTCTGTGGGGGAAAGCTGAAGGAAAACGCCGACACGATTACCAAGTGTATGGCCAGCATTAGAGCTAGATATAATAAGTATTATTATATCAGTATTATATGCAACTGTGGGCTACACTGTATAGTCTCTCAAGATCAGCTTGCTTGGAAAGTTGTTTGAAATGTCAATGGTATATCAGATGGCAGAACTATTGAATAGTGTTTATAACTTCTATACAGAGCTGTTTAGTCACCACAGACGCTGCGCTGCCATGGCAACCTAAGAGAGCCTAGAGATTTCTACGTAAATCAGAAGTAACCAACTAATTTAAAGTGAAAGCAGGACTTATATTTCAATGTGAAATAACTGTGATACCGGCATGAACCAGTCAGTACCCACCATTCTTTTATACACCAAAGTAAAACATCTGAGGGTTTATATTAGGGATGCACCGATACGACTTTTTTGGACCCCATACCGATATCTGGTGTTGTGAAATCGCCGATACCAATCCGGAGCTACACACAAAGTAAGCGACTGCAGTACAGAGCAAAGCCGCTGCTTCATGTGTACGGCTCCTCCATTCACAGGCAGAGTGCATTTGATATCACTCCGCCTGTGAGCCGGACCTATACAGGAAGTAGCGGCTCCCATCCCATACTACTACTGTACCTAGTAAGGGATTGCTGAGCCGTTACCAAGCAAAAACCGGATCGGCCAGTGGATCGGTCAATGTTACCGATCCCCCGATCCATCTAAAATGGCCATATCGGCGCCGATATCCGATCCGAATATCGGATCGGTGCATCCCTAGTTTATATGGGCAACATAGACAGTGGTCCCTATAAAAACCATCATGCCAGAGAACCACTATCAGTTTGGAATTTTGAGTAGGAACTCAATCATCAATGGTATACTCACCAATGCTGGCTATGCAGTAATTACATACTTCACAACAATCTTGAATTCAGACTGTACTGGAATTTCAACAAAATCCCAATGGATCAGGGTTGTGTCCCATTACCCCACCAAGGCCAATATCCCCAAACCTATCTGCACTAAGCACCATTGCCCCTCTCTCGCCTTCCCCCTGACAGAGTTCTTTATACTGGCCATTGACGTTAGGCCAGGGTTTCTCAATCAGGGTTCCATGAAACCCTAGGGTTCCTCCAGAGGTTTCTAGGGGTTCCTTGAGCAAAGAGTATTTTCTGCCTCTCCGATAAGTGCTTACTGACACCATTGATCCCTTTAGCAGAAAGGGGGTACGGTAATTCTTCCCAATGACCACAAATGTAAGTAGAATTCTTCCCACTGACCATCACACAAATGTATCACGAGTTATAGACATAGTAACTTTTTGTAGGGGTTCCCAGAGACCAGAAGGTTATTTGAAGGGTTCCACTGCATTGAAAGGGTTGACAATGGCTGGTCTGGGGATTTTTTCTTCCCACTGACCACCGACACTGGCCTTTTTTTCACCTGCTGATCACAGATATCTTGTATTTTTCCGGGAGCAGATTTAATTACACAATACAAATTGAAGCCAAACGCATGCTTATACTTTCTAAACAGTTACACCAACAATGTTTTTTTTCCTTTTGGAATAAAAGTTTTGCATAAAAAAATAAAGCTGATCATTGTAAGCACCCTCGTCAATGGCAAACGGTTTGTCTCATCCCTGTAACTGATACATCTGCAAGAGAGTTTGTTCTTTTGAAAAACAACAGACTTACTAGCCAGATCACCAGGTGAAAACAGAAGAAAAAAAGCCTATAAGAAACAAATTCAGCCATCACGTCTATAAATTGGTAAGCTACAATATGATAAATGTTTGTTTTTGGTTCAATACTGCTTTAGTGCTGGTTCACACTGATGTGGCACGACTTAGGGGACGACCTGTGAAGTCGCGTGCACCGTGGCTTCGGCGCGACTTGCACGGACTTCACAGAATGAATGTCTATGCAAGTCGCTCCAGGTCGCCCCGAAGTACTACAGGAACCTTTTTCTAAGTTTGTGTCGCTCCTATTAGTACGGTTCCTGTAGCACACAATGGACAGTGACTTGCCAGGCTGACAAGTCGCCTGACAAGTCGTACTAGTGTGAACCGACTCTTAAAGCGATAATATTTTTAAATAAATAAACAAACATGTTATACTGCAGCCCTGATCCTTCTCTTCTCGGGTCCCATGCCAATGCTCCTGGCTCCTCCTTCATGCCCGGTGCCCCCACAGAAAGCAGCTTGCTATGGAGGCACCCAAGCAGGCGTGCTCCTGAGCCACGGCTCTGTGTGTTCATTCACACACGTAGCCTCTGCTCGGCCCACCCCGTCCATCTCCAGATTGGCTCACTGGATGTAATTGACAATGGCTCCCGCTGCTGCCAAAAGTCCCTTAGGAGTGTGAGTCCCCAGAGAGGCAAGGCTCTCGTGGACATTGCTGGACTGAGAGGGGGCTCAGATAAGTATTAGGGGGGCTGCTGCACACAGAAGGTTTTTTACCTTCATGCAACCTTGTGCCTTTAAAACAACTTTAAGTTCCAAGGGACAAAGGAGCATTAAACTAAATAATGTTTTTTCCCCACATCAATTTCTTTAAAGTAGAAAGGAAAAAAGGAAAAACACTTTGCTACCCTTTCCCAATGGGTGATACTTTCCCACTAATATAATTTGGGTAGTGGTACCAACGGCATATTACTACATATTACCGATCATGATTTTGCATACTTTGTAACCACACAGAATTAGAATTTGTGATATGCAGAAGTGCTAGAGGATAATATGAGAGGTGTGCTTCTATGTGTTAGGTTGCACACCAATGCATGTCCAATCTAAAGCATGGAGCAAGGATAAAGTGGCGCTGTTGCCCACAGCAACCAATCAGATCCCAGCTGTCATTTTTCTAGCGCCAAAAGCATGTTTCCTGTCATTATGGACAACGGTTCTACTCTGCTTTCTCTCCACTTAGGCCTACTGACACATAACACTCTGTCAACATACAGAATATAAATGACTGCTGCAGCCCTCAATCTCACCTCATATCTTCCTAATTATAGGAGGCAGCGCCTGCCATCTCAGCAGTCAGAAAGCTATTTCCTGCGGTTTAACACTAAAAGTGCTTACACAGGAGTTCTGCCAGCCTTTCCCTTCAAATGTCAAGAGAACCTGCCTTGTTTAGAATAAATGTATGTCAAATAAGATATCATTTCTCCAAGCTGCTTGGTGGAGAAAGACAACCATTATCGTCTGTAAAATAAAGAGGTCATTGACGTGGATTTGGTATGTTTAATTCAGCAAAATAAAGCCTCAAAGCACCTCAAACGCTTGGAGTTCGGTCAAAAATTCCAGGATGAAAGACTATCAAAGTCAAGTCTGTGAACTATGCAGAGTTCATTGTGAAAGTCACTGGAAGACCATAGTCTGCAACCACTGGGCTAAGATCAAGGCATTTATGGCTTATATAGGGGCAATAACAAGAACTTGTGATTGTAAGAAGTTCATGCATGTAAAGATTTCCAACTAGTGCTGATCTATGTCTTTTCTATGGTGAAGGTCACTTAAAATTTGATATGCGCCTGCTGTACCATGTACTTGTATTAAAAAAGCATCCACTAATTTTTGTTTTGCTTTGTTTGTGTGAAATCCCTGGTGTTCCTGCCAGTCCCTCTGCTCTCCTATTAAAAACTGACCATACTAAGCAGAAGAAGACACCATGGTCAGTTCTCTAGCTATGCTGGGCACTCAGTGTGGTCTCCTCAAGTGACTTGTCCTGACATCCCACGCCCAGCACAGTTTTTCACTGGGAAGCTCAGTGTACTGCTGCATCTCCTCCCCCAGCTCCTATGCAACTGAGAACAGAGGGAATGTGATCACTTATAAAAAATACCAATTTCTATTTTAAGCTGAATAGGTTGTTTTACAAGGTGAGCCTTTAAAATCACTTTAAAGACATAAATATGTAAAATTCAATGTATATATACAAAATAAAAGTGATTGTGTACACCTGAACATCACACCTATAGGAGCTTGCTGGACTGGACATCCCATTGTATTGAATCCCATTGGCATTATTGTAAAGTCGTAGTTGTGCCCCCTCCCGTGTTTACTAGGTTCTTTGCCATCCCTCATCAACATTCTATTTAATGTTCTTTGGCAGCCACCCCACTAACAAGAACACTATGTTCTTTGCCACCAACACACCACCATCCACATATTCTCTGGCAGCTCCCTCAATTGCCACAACACATTCTCTGGCTGGTCCCCCTTGGCCACTGTGTATTTTTCCTGGTCTAATGGTCCCCAGGTGATATCGGCAACACCCCTTCCTTCAGTCTCAGTCTATTCTAAGCATACCCCCCCCCAGCCCCACCATTAACACTAAATGATATGGCAAAACAGTTCTCTCACTATGCGCAGAGTTGGGGGAGTTGATTGGTCTGACTACCTGCGACACAGGTGACCACCTGCAGGCTACCTACAGTAGCTGAATGAGCACAATGGGGGCACGTTTCTGACAGTTGGTATGGTATGTAGCATTTCATGCAGTTACATGAGTTCTTAGAAGGAAAAGGAATTGGAAGGGGCGTGTAAGGGGGACTTTTTTAACAGGGTGCCATCATGAGAACAATATATGTTGGAAACATATGATATAAAAGATATCATTTTATTGAAGAAGCAAACAATTATGAAATGTAAACTGTATTTCGGCAAAGAAATCAGTATTACAACAAGGGTTTTTTTTTAAAAAAAACATACAGATTACAAGCCTTAATGTAATTGCATATATACACGGTATATTGTGTTCTACACAGGGGTCTTTTGTAGAAGTTTACAGACCCATTACCAGCCAGAAGAATATCCGGGTTAGCATCTGTGTGAGGATGGATGATGCCCAAAACTGTAGCCCGACAGGTTTCGCGGCGGAAGCCGCTTCCTCAAGGAGGCAGTTGAGGGTTTACACAAGCATCAATACAATTACTAGAAAGAGAAACATAGTGTGAGTAACATACATATCGTATCAAGATATATATATACATATACACATTGTTTTAGCATACATAGTACAAAAATGTATCACAAATTGGTTGGTCATGAGGGAAGGTCTGGTTTTATACCGCACCTGAGGAGTAGGCAATTAACTGAACGGCAAGCTTGGATTCTGGACCGCAAGGTAGGTGTGTCCCCCCCGGGGCAAGCACGGTAACCGACCACAACAAAAGCGGTTAAAAAGCATAGTAGGGTAAACCCAAATATGGATCTGAAAAGGATATATAAACAAATAGTAGATGAACAATATTGGGTAATGTTATTCCCAAAAGGGATTGTTTAGGTCAGAATATTTGATTGTATGTGGATTTAGGGTCGACCCTAAATCCACATACAATCAAATATTCTGACCTAAACAATCCCTATTGGGAATAACATTACCCAATATTGTCCGTGCTCGCCCTGGGGGGGACACACCTACCTTGCGGTCCAGAATCCAAGCTTGCCGTTCAGTTAATTGCCTACTCCTCAGGTGCAGTATAAAACCAGACCTTCCCTCATGACCAACCAATTTGTGATGCATTTTTGTACTATGTATGCTAAAACAATGTGTATATGTATATATATATCTTGATACGATATGTATGTTACTCACACTATGTTTCTCTTTCTAGTAATTGTATTGATGCTTGTGTAAACCCTCAACTGCCCCCCCGAGGAAGCGGCTTCCCCCGCGAAACATGTCGGGCTACAGTTTTGGGCATCATCCATCCTCACACAGATGCTAACCAGGATATTCTTCTGGCTGGTAATGGGTCTGTAAACTTCTACAAAAGACCCCTGTGTAGAACACAATATACCGTGTATATATGCAATTACATTAAGGCTTGAAATCTGTATGTTTTTTTTTAAAAAAAACCTTGTTGTAATACTGATTTCTTTGCCGAAATACAGTTTACATTTTATAATTGTTTGCTTCTTCAATAAAATTATATCTTTTATATCATATGTTTCCAACATATATTGTTCTCATGATGGCACCCTGTTAAAAAAGTCCCCCTTACACGCCCCTTCCAATTCCTTTTCCTTCTATGCATTACTTGGGACGTGGTGCCTTTTCCTACAGTATACTTTCTCAACTTGAGCTTGTCCTCTTTTAACTCTACATGAGTTCTTAGAGTGTGCCCAGAACAGACTGATTGGCAAGATGCTGCTGTCCTGTCCATTTTGGCAAAGAGAATATGATGTAAATATTAAAACAGTGTAGACTGATCCAGAACAAGTATGCAGATAAAGAGTTCTGACTACTTACTGCATGCTGGTATTGAAGCCAGGCATGGTCATGTAACAAGCGTTTTCAAAAAGCCTTCAGCGATGGAAGTCCATGCATAGTATATGCGTGTAGGTGTCTTATAAGACACCCAAGCTTGTCTATTTCTCTGTCATTGAGAGTACTACCATCTCAAGGCTGGGTGAATACAAATTTCTCTAAAGCTGTCCCTATGTGCATCGAAATTCAGCTGGTTCAGCAGGGATCGGTCGAATTTTGATCCATGTATCGGCAGGCTGTTTGCATAGAAGTCAATCTAATGATCAACTTCTCTACAACCAAGGCTCAGCGGGGGTGACTCCCCCATCCACCTCAAATGTGTGGATGGGGGGAAATGGTAATTTTTTAGTTGTTTTGTTCAACCCGCCGATTGAATGAAAAAAAAAAAGAATATTGTATGGGCTGCCCAGGGATACCGAACTGGACAGTTAATTTCTCTTTAAAATATAAAACTCTAAGTTGAACCATTGGAAATCAGAAAATCCTCTAGTTTAATTGCACCTGTTGAATGTTCTCTCTATTTCCACGCTTTGTCAAGCTCATTTCTGTGAAAAATGTTGCCTTAATCATCTATGTCATTCTTCAAGAAGATAAAGTTCTTGGTGAGATTGTGTATGTCTAAATTTGACATGTCGAGTACACAAATGTTTCTCGCATCTGTGCCAGCATATCACATAAAGCACATACCGATACTTTATATATGATCTGTAGAAAGGCATACATATGTCTGATATCATACACAACTATAAATGCATACTATATAATCCTACATGACTGTAGAGGGAACATTTAGTAGCTCTAAACCCCTAACATTTAGTTAGCTAAAGTATCATTAACAATTACCATGTTTGTTTTCAATCTTTGTTAGCCTTCTTTGTAGCTCAGTGTTGCTGAGTTTGCAGTGAGCTCCATTTTTATCACCGACACAGTCCCTTTGTGCCAGGATGACTGGCTCCTGTCCATCCTGTTCCAGCCAATCAAGACAGTCGAAGACCAGCACCCAGAAGGAGCCAGGAGAAGATGCCGGTTACAGAGAGAGACCCCTACTTAGCAATCAGCAACTGTTGAGACGATTAACACTATGGTCAAGAGTAACAAGAAACAGTCAGGAGTGTATATAGTATAGCTCAGCTTACAGAGTACAGAGGTCTGCACAATGTAATGCAAAGAATTATGTATAGGGTGTAGCGATCGGTGCAATGTAATGTACCACAAAAGAGCAGCGGTCAAAATGATGAGTCTTCATAAAGAAAAAATGTCCCATCATGCCCCAAAGTCAGTGGTCTGCAAGAGGAAAAATGCCCTGGTATCAAAGCTCAGGTCACCCCCAAATGATAGGGACTCTGTGCTCCCTTCCTGTTGAATTTCCTATTCATTTTGCATGTTGGAGCAAAGCTGTAAAGCCCCGTACACACGTACAGATTGTCGGCCGAACGATCGCCCGTCTTTTGTCCAGTGCTGTCGTGTTGGTTGAAAAGTGCTCAAGACTGCACACGAATTTTGTTGGCCAACAACAACCAACTTCAGAAGTGATGTCATGTGATGGTTAACTTTCCGTGTGTTTTTTCTTCTCTGAGCATGCCCAGTCTTGCTCATCTGGCTTTTGTCGGCCGAAATCTGTACTGACTGACGAACAATCGGCCGTTCTGGTGACAGCCAACAAGAATGTTATAGCATGCAGACCAGATTTTGTTCGGCCGAAAAGTCGCAGTCGGTTGTCGGAAGCATCATACTAACAAGCCGACAATCGGCCGATCGGACGTTGGCCGAACATTTACGGCCGACAATCGGTACGTGTGTACGGAGCTTTAATAGGCCTTCAGGCAACATTCGCAGGACACTTAAATGAGTATGCCTTGCCAATTAAAAGGAAAATTCAATTCCGCTGCCCAATTTTTTACCCCATTTTAACTCTATCGCTAGGATCTGCACAAAAAAAAGTGCTCTGTAGGTATCTGCTACTTCACACCTTGTCCCACACCACTATCTTCTTCTGATGTCATCAAGGGGCCTCCTGTTTCTTCTGGGTTCAAGTAGCCAGCTCCGTGATGATGTGAATGTGCCATGGTTCATCATCAGGGAGTCAGTTGTAAGAGCCAGGAAAAGACAGCATCCCGCATCACCGCCAGGAGTGACGTCAGGATCCCAGGACCCACGAGTGCCAGCGTTCCACCAGTTGACGAGGAGCCCACGGACACCACCGAGGCCATCCCTGTACACACGGAGGAACCCCCCTGCCGCTCTCACCGGGATCCACTGCCTCCACCACCAGGACCCGCTCCAGTGATGCTCCTGATGATCAACATTATTTGACTAACTGCATCTTATTCACCGACTAAATGTGAGTGTAATACTGCTGCACATACTTCAATAAATGTCTTGCTGCACTTAGAAGGCGCTGCGCTGTCTTCCCTCTTGTCTCCCCCCAGAGATCTCTTCTGTCTCTTCTGCCGGCAGCCGCTACAGTGGACAGCTACCCCCTGAACTGTTTGGGGGTCCCCCCACCCCCGGTGTTTCCCTTCTCCCTTCCCCCCCTCCCCCGGGTCCCCAGGACCAGACTTTTTTGAGACCTCTTCTTGCGCCAATTCACCACCAAACCAGGAAAAGACAGGCAGCCTATGTGCAATAGAGTACCCCAGAGCCTTCTGGGATGCATGATAATGGTATCCCAGGCTACAAACCCCAACACCATGTAAGGACTAGGTACGTATCCCCAATGAAAACATCAATGCTGCTTTTTGACCCAGAACAAATGTGCAGGCAGCAGAGGTACTCTTGGTCTGCATAACTGCTTCAGGTCTGAAACAGTAAAAGTATTAAAGCCATTGAATGGGCATGAAAGCCAGACAACGAACAATTGCAGTACAAGGTCCTAATGGCAGCCTATGTGTTTCTTTTGGTTTCATGGAGGGCCAGAGCTGAGCACCATTGGTCTATGTACTGTGTAAGATGGAATAAACCACAAATATAAAAATATCTCTGTCTCCTTGAAGCTAACAAAAAAAAAAAAAAAACGATTGTCACGAATTAGCCAACTGCGGGTTCACCAAGGCTAACACGCAGCACGTTAACCACAATAAAATCAGGAATTTATACCTCCTTGCACCCAAATAACCTTTCCTTTTCTTCTGCCAAGTACAAATTAGCTCACTCCTCTTATAAAATGAAATATTGTGTTCTGACATGTGTACGATATATAACAAATTCTCAGAACAATAAATAGGCAATATGAAAACACTTTTTTTTTTTCTTAATTTTCCCATATGCATCAGAAAATAGATGACTACAAATGGCACAGAGGAAAAAAATAAATAGAAAAAAATAATTTTGAACTGCCAGCTGGAGAAAAAAAAAACTGACAGATTTTCAGAGAACAACAGGAAGCTTTATGACATCCTTTGATTAATTAACATGCTAAGGAGAGGGTATGTGAGCTATCAGATGCTGCTTTACTCCCACCAAGCTTGTTTTTGCAACGGTGAGTCATAACTTCTGATGCTGCATATTACAGCCATTAGGGGATACAGAAACACATCATGCATTCTCTTTTGAAGACTCCTCTGGTCTTTGGTCGCCATGGACTAAGGCTGGCCATACACCATACAATTTTCTTATTCAATTTCCTTTAGATTTACCTTCAACTATGTAGTGCAAGGGCCTGCCTGATTGCATACAAATTGAAAGTGTTCAGGTTTGAACTTATATTATATGGTTTTGGTAAATCTAAAGGAAAGTTGAACAAGAAAATTGTATAGTTTATGGCCAGCCTAACTTCTGATTCTGCATACTACAGCCATTAGGGGATACAGAAACACATTATGCATTCTCTTTTGAAGACTCCTCTGGTCTTTGGTCGCCATGGACTAGTCTCCACTATAACAAAGTTCTTCAGAAAATTTCTATAGTCTGCAAGGTTGTAGACTGATATATTAAAAAAGAATAGCGCACACATGCAAAAGAAATGACTATCAAATATGGAGACTATCCATAAATAAAAATGGGGATTTAGTCCCACCATATGGCCATATCGTGCTCAAGCCCCCCACTGCGTTGTAGACTGAATAAAATAATTCTGTATATATTTATGTTAGCTTCCTGCTCTGAAAGGCCTAATGATATGCATATTATCATCTATGACTTATAACACTGTACTGAGTTCAGTGTATGTGTCACAACCTAGTGTCCAAACTATTGGTATTGAGATCACTATACAAACATGCACATCAGCCAGACGTGCACATTTATGCTTCTGGAGGGGGGGCAACTAAAGGCTCCAGCCAGTCAATATTGACTGTCTACTATAAATCCATTCCAGGTGACTGGTTACGCTCTGTACAGGCACAGCTATCTGAAGCTGTCTGCTAGGACAGCCTTTTTCAACCAGGGTGCCCAGGCACCCTGGGGTGCCTTGAGGTCTCTTCAGGGGTGCCTTGGCAAAATGCCTTCAAATTGCCCCACAATTGTATACAGGACAGCAGATGGATGAAGGCTGCCATTTAGTTACACAAAGCCACAGGTTTTCATTCTGCACAATCACAACCTTCTAGCCACCGGGGTCCTAACAACCAATAACCCTTCCCTGCCCCTCTCTGTCAGCACTGGAGTCACATTAGCTGAACAATTGAGAAAAACTGAGGGAGAAGAGAAACACTGGAATACTAGTCACTACCAGTGTGCAAAAGCGTATTGGATTTGGAAGAATAAATCAACTCTAACAATGGGTGTCCTACGTGCGTGGATGTTGATGTATTATGTAAAACTATTAGAATAGTTTATTATATTTTAGAATGGGGTGCCGCAGGACTGTCCATAATTTTGAAGGGTGCCTTGAGATTGTCCATAATTCAAAAGGGTGCCTTGACTGAAAAAAGGTTGAGAGGATATGAGGATTGTGCTAGGATATGAGTGTCCTCTACTGTCTCTAGGACCCTAAAGAGATCCTGTCGAGCCGATAGTCCATCACCACAGCCAGGATATTCACATATCTGCCCACCCTTGCCGCCTCCCCGCAGTAGGATTCCACACTTGAAAAGCTCCAGCAATGGATCTCCACCGGGTGTATGAAGTCGTTCCACAAATGTAGGTACACCAGCTTCTACCAGCAAAATCCTGCATATGAAATGCCGTAATGTACGCGTGTAGCATTTGAGCAACCTTTACAAGTGTACAGTGTTAATGCAGGCTATTGGTTGCTAGGATGCAGGTAGCTTTTGCCGTCTAGTGTTCGCCATTGGTGGGTGCAGACCGCTATTGCTGCCTAGCGTCCTCTATTAGTGGGACGCAAGCAGCAATTCCAGCTTAGAGACTTCAATTGCTAGGACACAGGTGGCTATTGCTGACCAGTGTCCTTTAGTTGCTTGGACACAGGTGGCTATTACCACATAGCATGGTCTGTTGCTAGGACACAGGAGGCTCTTGTACTCCAATAGGGTACATATGCACTGTACACAAGTAAATATTAGCACAAACCTTTACATGCATACAGAGTAAAATATGATCCGCGCACAGGACCTTAGATGCAGATTTTTTAATTATTTGTGTGTTGTGTGCATGGGTTCATAGTAGCCAATACACCTGTATTCAGTTTTTATCTGAGGCAGCTTCTTCACTTTTCATGACAGTCCATTTCAATAGTGTCTAAACCTAAATAGTGTCTAAACCTAAACACTTAAAGGGCTAATTCACCTTTTCAAAATAAATGAAAAGGTGAACAACTGTCAGGGACTCAGACGCCGCTGTGCAGCCTACAATCCATCTAGGCGAGTGCGCATGCGTGTGCGTCATGTCGCACATCGTACCAACCCAGCCTCCTCTTAAGGATCGCTCACCCTCTCATCCAGTGCTGGATTATCGTCAGCTTCCTGTTTCCTGCTTCCTGTTTCCTGTTGTGACCCCGGCCTGCTCCACGGACTTGTCTCTGCCTGTTTGCTTGTGTACCGACCCCGGCTTGCTCCACGGACTTGTCTCTGCCTGATAACTTGTGTACTGACCCCGGCTTGCTGTTACTTGGACTGACCACACGTGTATGACCCCCGGCCTGGCATTTACCACTGCATTGCTTGCTTTCACTGGAGCTTCTCAGAAGGGACCCGGATATCCCTCTCAGCCATCCACCTGCACCACCACAAGCATCCAGTGCTACTTGGGTCGTGTCACCTCCTGTCTCACTTCCAGGGGTGATTTGCACCGAGCTGCAAGGGAAGCCCTCTCAGCACATCGGCCTCCACCCAGTGATCTGACAACAACCTACACTCTCCCCACCCCCCAATCCCCACTGTACTTACCTTGGGGGGGGGGTGATGAGCTGTCAGTGCCCACACAGCAGTGTAGCATGCAACGGTCTGGGGATTTGGAAACCCTGCACTTCTTCCCCTTCTTTCTGTAGGGCTTCCAGGACAGATCAGAGTGATTCCAATTGGTCAAAACAGTCACATGCTTGCACTGACCAATAAAATTTGCTCTGATCCTTCCTGAAAGCCCTACAGAAATAGGGAAAGAAGATCAGGGATTTCAATTACTTGGACCGCTACATCAGCTATGCGAGCACTGACAGCTCATCACCCACAAAGGTTAGTACACCAGGAACCAGGGGTTAGGGAGGGAGTAGGGTTTAGTTAACCTTTTCATTTTTTTCTGAAATTACACTTTGAACCAAATACTGTAGGTTAATACACATGTTCCTCTGTCAGAAAAGCTGTATACTTTTTTAATATTTCCTGCTTTCAGTGAAATAATACCAGTAATGTTCATGCACAGACACTTGCTTTCCTAAGGTGACTACACTTTAAATCAGTTTAGTGGCAGCATTGCCCTGTTCCTTCATACAAAGGGTCTACATGATGTGCACTGCTTTGGGAGAGAAAACATGAAGTACAAGGAAAACTGTATTTTTTTACAAAAAATAACGCAGACCTCTTTTACTTGCAATGTTCTACACATCATAAACTAATAAACACGGTGATTATGTCTGTTCACTGCTGATTTTTGTCTCAAGTGAAGCCTATCTTTATATTTTTTTCTTCTACTTGGATCGCGCAAATCATATTTCACCCTTCAGATTAGTGGCTGTGCTACATTTGCATGGCTGATCTATCTCTATTTGTTTCTATTTTCATCCCACATAGGTCGCAAATATGCAATTTGTTTTCTGCAATGCACAACAGTTGTTATGAGTTCGTAATGATACCATCAGCCTGATCTTGTGTGGGCTCCCTACCCCAGAGCAAAGCCTTGCAAACGTCATTACTGCAAATAAAGCAGGTGTCAGCTGTATGGAACACACTGGCAACACCCACGTTGCAATGCTGCCAGGTTATCGCAGAGCTCGAGCATAGAGCAGCCTTAGGAAAAATGCTCCTTTCCATTAAAATATTATTGCCAACCTCACCGTCACCAATAACAGAAAAGAAAAAATCAGTTTGAACCCCCTTTATTTCTATGAAAACAACTAGTTTCTTATGTTATCTGTATTCAGCAAATTCACTCCCCTGTAATTTTAGTTGGTGGTTTCCATGGTTACCCAGAGCATTCTCTATGCGATGTGGAATAAAAATAGTTATAGCACAGCTGTCCTTGTTGCTCAGGAACCTCAGACTATCTCATCTTTTCAGTGGTTGCTGTGGTTTATATTTAAAGTGATACCTTATATTAGTGAAAATTTTAGGCTTTGAAGACAACCAACATCACTACGCTCTGCCCAACAAAGTTTCTCTTGAAAACTTGTGGGTAAACCTTTTGGGGATTTTAATTTGAATGTGTTTTGTACTGAGAAAAGCAGAACATGTAATAAAGACAGAAGACAATTTTAATGTTAAAGCCCAACTCTAGATTACTGTAGAGCTGTGATGTAATAGAACCACCCCTATAGGGGTTAAACTATGACCAGGGTAAATCAGCGATAACCCATTCTCTTAAACTCACTGCTGGCCACAGCCCCAACTCGCCAATCATTCTACCCAAAATAAGTCTAATTAGGCTACATTCACACCAGCAATTAGGGCCGATGTGAATTGTAGTGGCAGTTCCTTATGTGGGTCTCAACTGGTAGTGTGCATCTAGCGGTGATCAGTGATCACCGCAGCTAATCGCTGGCTGTGAAGAGAGCAGCGAATAGCTTCGGCCTTTGCCTACCTGTGATTATAGTGAACACGGCTGACGGCTACACTTACCCACTGAGAGCCGCAAAAGGAACTGCTGCTAAAATTTGCACTGGCCCTAATCGCCAGAGTGAATGTAGCCTAAGACTTGAGTGAGGTTCAAATGACCAGCAGCCTTTTATTACAAAAAACACAAAGCACAACTCTAGCCAAACTCAGGTAGGGTTGCAGGTCCTTGAAGGCACTAAATGAACGATACTCAATCCTTGTGCCTGCAGCACCAGTTATCTACATATGTGTGCTGCTATGGCTATTTCGGTGATTTTTTTTCTATAGCATAGATATGTGAAATAACATTTTAAGACCATGCATTGTTTTGAAGCGAAGATTCCACTATTAATATGTTAACAAACCGGTTGGACTGGTTCATGAAGCTAAGGATAGGAAATTATGCTACAGGAAGTAGGGGGAGGGGAAAAGGACTTGAAAAAGCCATGCGCTAAGAAATAAAAGGAGCAGCACTGCAAGCTTTGCAGGACTCTTGAAAAGTAAGAAGCAATCTGGAGAGATCCTGAAATAAAATGAAGACTGCATCGACAGGAAAAACCAAGTTATGTAACTGTTTAGTGTATACTTCCTGCATACATTATCCATGCTAATTGGCTGGGAAAGATAGAAAATTTGTGTATATTGTATGCATATTTTGTGATACTCTGCATATTGTGTATTGTTTTTCCTGCAAGTGAGTATAGCATTTTTGTTTAGTAAAGCATTAAAACACTACAGAGGTTTATTTGCTTCCTTGGGTTTACTGCAAAGAACCTTAAAAGATGGAAAGTAAAGCAGGATGTGAGGCCCCGGGCACCATACACAGTATGTGAGATGATATCAGTTAACCGCAAACACATACTGCTCTATAACTACCCAGTCACTACCAGTTGACTGCACTGAACATAAGACACCATTGCCCAATACCACTAAATAAGCTACCTTAAAAGGACCCAACATTGCACATTAGGTGCTATGAATTGCATCTAGACTATCTTATGTTGATAAGAGTAGAGTTAAGCTCTTTTGACATCTCCAGATCTCCGGCTAAACTTTCCTGACTCGTCTTCATGGACCACTCTGGGAAGCTCCACACAATTGTTATTAAAGATGATTTATATAGCACCAACAGTTTCATCAGCACTTTACAAAATTAAGAGAGATAATATAATTACAATACAATTCAAGACAAGAGAGTGAGGGGGGCCCTACTCCTGAAAGCCTAATCAGGCCAATCGGGTAAGTGACCACTAACTTCAAACTTTTTGCTAACCATTTACCTTGCGTTGCCTGGCTCATTTTCTAACCCCAGTATGCATGCCCAAAGTTTATTCTTTTTTTCTTTGTTGGGGCTTATCTTTTCAGAAGTTAAAAAAAAAATTAAAACACGAATAGAATAGTTCCCATCAAAAAAGAACCTAAAAAAGCTGATCCAAAAAGGTATAAAGGAACTAATAAATTAAGAGTTCTCCAAAGCAGATCCCTATGGAAAATATTTGACGCTACTATTTGCCTGATTGGCTGAAATATTCCTCAGTCTCTTCAGACAATAAGAACTCTTGCCTCTGTTGGAAGCTTTTCCCATGATGAACGTTTCACTCCAGCCTTCACCTTTCAAAGATGGCTTCTTAAAGAGACACTGTTGTTGAAAATACTTGTATCCTAATCACAAAGCCTCTGAAAGACTTGTATAGTATTAGGATTTCCATTATCGCCTGCCTTATGCCAGCTGCCTTATATCTCCCCAGGGGTCCATTGTTGTTTCACCAGATCCCTGCTTTGTCACTAGAGTGTCCCTGTAACAGCTAGGAAAGGAGACTCAGTGGGCAGACACAAGCATCTGACACACCTGGAACTGAAGATCCTACTGGCACTTCTAGTTCTGCAAGAGAGCAAAGACTAGATTCACCAGAAATGGTACTGGTAGCAAATAACATATTAAAGTGGTTGTAAACATTTGATTTTTTTTTTTTTTTTAAATAACAAACATATCTATACTTACCTGCTCTGTTTAAACGTTTTGCATAGAGCAGCCCCGATCTTCTTCTTCTTCGGTCCCCCGCCGGCATTCCAGGCCCCTCCACGTCATTGGTTCCCCCCACGGAAAGCCGCTTTTCATGGGGGCACCTGCGCGAGCTTGTTCCTGAGTCCTGCTGCTGCATTCATTGACACAGACAGCTCCCTGTGTCACATCTTTTGATTGATAGCAGCGGGAGCCCGCTGCTATCAATCTGTCCGATTAGCCAGTGTGCTTCTGCACATCACTGGGTTGGATTGGATCGGATCGGGTTCAGGTAAGAAAAAAGGGGGAGGTCTGGGGGAAGCTGTAGCACAGAAGGTTTTGAACCTTAATGCATAGAATGCATTAAGGTGAAACACCTTAAGGCTTTACAACAACTTTAAGGAGAGTTTAGGCTTTAATAGATAAACTATAACTCAGGATAAGAACCAGCGTTACTAAAAATGGTGCATGTATCTATTTAGTGAGCTCTGGTGGGTTAGGCAGCCTATTCAAACAAATGGGCTGCCTTAACACAATGCACATTAACATTTGTCAATGTACTGCACAGATGGGAAATAGACCTCTAGCATTCTTTACAGCAATGCATAGAAATGCAGTGCCATTCATACTGAACGGTTCCCTAATGCACTTGCATTACAGCACAGAGCAAAGCACCATGTGCTATCAATAATACTGCATTTAGGTCCTTGCCTGCTTTTTTGAGTGGGCTTCCTTAACAAAATGCACATTCATTTTTTTTCATGTCAAGTGTGATATGGGTTTACCAAAGTCAAACAGATGCTAGTGCATGGTAGACTGTTCAGGGATCATGTTACCTCCAGGTAGCATTTTAATCAAAATGGATCGAGGTGCTAAAAACATAGGGGGCTGCTAAGTACTTTATTAGGGCTAATATTCAAGAGGGGTCCTGACAACTGGGGAGCTGCTAATATGCATTTTAGATGCTCATTTATGCCAGTGATAGTTGGGAAATGATGAAATGGTTAACTTTTGTTATTTTAATGACCCTCATTTCAACAGAATCTCTTCTTCTTAATTAGCCCATCCAACTTTAAACATGTACCATGGAAAAAAAAACTGGATTTTTATATGACGCTTTGGTAATTAGGTTAATAGGTTTAAGCACGTAGGATATTTTATTAACTGGGACATCATTTTCATTACATACTTTAGCTTGTAAAATACCAACAAGAAACATCAAGGCACTTCACCTACATGAATAATAGGCAATGCATAATTAAAATGTACCTGTAATTTCTGAGTAGGTATTGACATAATACAAAAAAAAAAACAAAAACAAAAAACAAAAAAAACAACCTTTAGGTCAGGCATGTCCAACCTGCGGCCCGAGGGCCGCATGCGGCCCAGAACCCCAGGCAATGCGGCCCACTGCCCCTTGACGATTTTTTTTTTTGCTGGGGAGGAAGGAAGTTGGGTCGGGGGCATGGCCACAGCAGCTTCCAACTAACAGTAGGCAGAGGCTGCCTCGAAGGGGGGAAGCGAGAATGTGCAATGTTTCTGACTCCTTCCACCATGACCACTTCAAATCACTGAAGTGGTCGTGGTGGTTTATTATCTCTCAGAAGAAGTAAACCTCTGTATACTTATTCCATTTTATTTGATCATCCTCTAGTTGTGCTAAATTAGTGCGGGGGGCGTGGCGGTGTGGGAAGGGTGCGGCGACATTTTATTACTTATATACCTTAACTATAGTATATATTTTATATGTGGCCCGAGAAAATTTCTCCACACTCAATGTGGCCCAGAGAAGCCAAAAGGTTGGACACCCAATCCTTTAGGTTGTTATACTAGCTGTTTTTAAACAAACATTCACACTGATGCGGTGCAAGACACCACATGTAATTCGCACAGGAATCACAGCTCTGGGGTGCGATTTGAACAATGGATTTCTATGGCTTAATTCGCACCGTATTCACACCAAACTTGTGCGTCCGCACCAGAATCAGATCTGATTCTGTAAATCGAACTGCATTTTGCAAACCGATTTCGGGGTGTCGTAAACATACACCCCGCAATTGATTCACATTAATGGGTTGCAATTTTGATGCGGTGCGGAATTTACAGCGAATTCGTTGTAAATTCACACCGCATCTGGTGTGAACCGAGGCTTATTATGAGCTTCTATATAGTTCATGACTAAACTTAATATCTTTTTTATTTGTAAGACTTTTTCTTTTAAAGTGAATCTGTGTAAAAAATCAGATAATACAAAATAAGTGCTGCAGTAAGAGCCGGTTCACACTGGGACGGCTTCAAAGCCACCCGACTCTGAAGCTGCCCCCTGCAGTGCGACTTGAGCATGGCTTGCAAACGACTTATTTAATAGAAGCCAATGCAAGCCGCTCCGAAGTCGCCCCCAAATAGTGCAGGAACCTTTTTCTAAGTCGGAGCGACTTGAGTCGCTCTGATTAGAACGGTTCCATTGCACTGAATGGAGCGTGACTTGTCAGGCGACTAATTCGCCTGACAAGTCGCCCCAGTGTGACCCGGCTTTAACAGTATGAAGCATTTATCCAGCTCCGTCCATCGCCCTCCTGAAGCACCTATGCAAATAGAAACTTTCTCAAATTTGCCATTTGACTATTTGTAGGAACACGAAATACAATGTTCGGGTCTGGTGACATGTTTTTCAGTTTTTTTAAGGAAAGGTAATTGAAAAAGCAGTTGCGAACAGGCTGGAAGCCTGGCTGTCACATAACTCATTTTTTGACAAATTTCAATCTGGTTTCAGGGGAAAAAAAAAAAAAAGGTCCGCCTAATGAATTTTCTATTGATGGCTAAAGACAGAGAAATGCTTCATCCTTATTCTCCATCTTTCTGCCACATTTAACAACCATGGACCAGAACATCTTACTAGATCATGTATAGCTCCTCTGGTCTAGAGGGCACAGTGCTCAGCTGGTTTCAATCCTTCTTGTCAGGAAGATTACATCAGGGATACACTCATCCTCTTCACTTCAAATACTTTATGGAGGTGCCACAAGGCTCCATTCTGTCACCAATTTTATTTGCCATATACATGTCACTGGGAAAGATCATCCAGCAACATAGTTTTGGCTAGAATTCCAATGCAGATGACATACAAATCTACCTGTCCTTCAAACCAGACACTGGTGACCTTGTGACCAACATCAACAGGTGTCTTACTGACATACAAAAGTGGATAACCTATAACTGGCTAAAACTAAACCCGGGCAAGACAAAAGTGCTTGTAGGGCAGAGGCTAACAGCAAAGTGGCAGTAAACATGTTTCGTTGATTTAAACCAGGGGTCCTCGAACTACGGCCTGCCGGGGTCCTGAACCCGGCCCGCCGGCCAGGATCGGCATAGGGCTGACTGCCTGTCACTCATTGAAGCTCTAATAGGCTTCAGAAAAGGGTGGACCCGGGGCACAGAGCACTGCGCCCTAGCCCACCCATTTGTGTGACAATAGCGAATGAAAATTCGCTATTGTCACACGGATCCTCCTCCTGGCCAATCAGGAAGCGGGTCCAAGACCCGCTTCCTGATTGGCCGAAAGGCGAACCCATACCATTGGCCGAGAGGGAGGCGGGAGGACTCGAGGAGATGCGGGGGACTGAGGAGAAGCCGCTGCTGCAGGTAAGTGCACTGGTCTCTCTGCATTGATGGGGGCACGGCATGCTGTGGTCACTCTGCATTGAAAGGGGGCACGCTGTGGTTACTCTGCATTCAAGGGGACATGGCAAGCTGTGGTCACTCTGCATTGAAGGGGGCATGCTGTGGTCACTCTGCATTGAAAGGGGGCACGCTGTGGTCACTTTGCATTGAAGGGGGCACGGCACGCTGTGGTCACTCTGCATTGAAAGGGGGCACGCTGTGGTCACTCTGCAATGATGGGGGCACGGCACGCTGTGGTCGCTCTTCATTGAAGGGGGCAAGCTGTGGTCACTCTGCATTGAAATGGGGCACGCTGTGGTCACTCTGCATTGAAAGGAGGCACGCTGTAGTCACTTTGCATTGAAAGGGGGCACTCTGTGGTCATTCTGCATTAATGGGGCACGCTGTGGTCACTCTGCATTGAAAGGGGGCATGCTGTGGTCACTCTGCATTGATGGGGGCACGCTGTGGTCACTCTGCATTGAAAGGGGGCACGCTGTGGTCACTCTGCATTGAAAGGGGGCACACTGTGGTCACTCTGCATTGAAAGGGGGCACGCTGTGGTCACTCTGCATTGAAAGGGGGCACGCTATGGTCACTCTGCATTGAAAGGGGGCACGCTGTGGTCATATATTTATAAATAAAACAATAAATATTGTATTGTTTTTCCTGTTTTTTTTTGTGCACTATGAATAAAATATGCGCATTGGAATTCGTTCATATTTTTTTTCAAACTATAGTCCGGCCCCAACAGTGTCTGAGGGACCGTGAACTGGCCCCCTGTTTAAAAAGTTTGAGGACCCCTGATTTAAACCTTGGGAACAAAAACCTTATTTTTTTACAGAACATGTGCGCAGCTTGGGTATAATCCTTAACAGTAACTGATTAACTAAGGAAGGGCATAAATTATGCGATTTTCTTTCTTGTAACCCATGTTTGCTGGAAAGAAAATAACTTGATTTCCCCATCAACTCAGCCAGTGCTGATTTTGGAATCCCTCCCAAGGAGCTATTGTGTTCTCCCGACAGGGGGGCGCGGGGCACGAGCTCAGGTTGCGGGTGAGAGGGGGAGTACGGATCAGTTGGAATCCATGGTGAAACGAGTCCTTAATGATTCCCTGAGTGAACTGGGAGTTCGCCCTGTCCAAAGTCCAGCCTCTGACCCTCCACTCTCTCCCGTGAGGGATGCTCAGGGCCAGGACACCCTGGAATCCTCACAGCCAAGCCGTCCTTCTGTCTTCAGCGATTCAGAGAAAGAAGATTCTTGTCTGGGTTTCGATTTAGGCATGGTTTCCCCCCTTGTTCAGGGAGGTAAGAGAAGTTACTAAACTGGGAAGATCCAGCAGTCTCTCCTCCCAAACAGAGAAAATTCTTTAGGTAACTGAGGATCGTCTGAATTTCCCATTCCTAGGAGAGTTGGGAGAGGTTATTATGATGAATGGAGTAAGGTGGAGAGGAAAAGTTCCATGCTCTCAAAAATGTTGAAGCTCTATCCCTTTAAGAAAGAAGAGGTGAAACACCTGGAGTCCTCACCTCTGGTGGATGCGGCTGTGAGGAGACTCGTCAATGCATCTTCCATGCATTGGAAGACACAGTGTCTTTAAAAGAGGCTTTGGAAAGACGGATTGATATTGATCTTAAACGAATCTATCTATGGCTTCCAAACCGGACGTAGCCTTAGCAGCAATGTTCAAAGCAATGGAGATATGGGCGGACAGCGTGGATGAGACCCTTAGGAGTGTCTCGGAAGAGGCAGCCAGAAGCTCCCCCATTCAAGAGCTGAAAATGGCATCAGCTTTCTTGGGAGAGGCGTCCATCGACATCATCTACCTGGTGGCTTGGGTTATGCTATCCTCTGTCACCGCTTCCTCTGGCTTTGACCTTGGTTAGCTAAACCTGCATCAAAGCAAGTGTGGTGACGGATTCTGTTTGAGGGCTCCTCCCTCTTCGGAAATAAACTAGATAACGCTATAACCCGGGTCACGGGTGGTAGGTCTAGGTTCCTTACCCAAGACAGGCGCCTGCTAAATCAGAAATTGGCCCACCCCAGGAAGCAAAATACAGACCGTGCTAGGGAGGCACGCAGCTACAAGTCTGGCAGAGAGTTTGTGAGAAGTTGGAAGTCAAGACAGTCCTCCTTCCGGAAAACCCCTATGGGTAGTTCTACTGTAACCGGGAGGCCACTATTTCCTTTTGAGATTGGGCCCACTCAGACATGTCAGCTGGGGGTTAGCTTTCCCCACTTTCAGCATGTCTGGGCGGTCCCGATGGAATCCGGGACTCCTGGACCATCAGAACGGTCTCTTTGGGGCATTCCTGGGCCTTCAGCAGCACTCCCAGACTCAAGTTCGTCCCCACTTCCCTCCCACCTTTGGCAGGGAAAAGGCAGATGCTTCTGTCCTACATAGAATCCCTAATAGCTCAAGGCGCTGATGTTCCCATCCCGGAGGTTGAGAGGGGACAAGGAATCTACTTGCCTCTCTTCATGGTACAGAAAAAGAACGGTGCCCGTCATTGATCTTACACATCTAAATCTGTTTATCAAGTGAGAGAGGTTCAAGATGGAGACACTACTAACTATCCAGCAGTCGGTCCAGCCAGGGGACTGGCTAGTATCTATAGACCTGAAGGACGCCTATATTCATGTCCCTGTAGCAAGAAACTTCCAACAGTTCCTCTGCTTCGCCATCGGTCAGACTCATCTACAGTTCACCCGTCTCCCCTTCGGGCATTCAACATCGTCTTGTGCATTTTCCGGTGCCCAGAACTGGACAGCAAACTCCAGATGTGGCCGGACCAGAGTCTTGTAGAGTGGGAGAATAATCTCTTTATTTCTGGAGTGAATCCCCTTTTTGCATGCCACTGCCAAGCCTGTTGTCTACCAGTACCCCCAGGTCCTTTTCCATCCTAGACTCACCCAGAGAGTAGCTTGCTTTCGCATTACTGATGCACAGGTGCATTATTTTACATTTTTCAACATTAAACCTCGTCTGCCATGTAGTTGCCCACCCCATTATTTTGTTCAGATCCGCTTGCAAGTTTTCCACATCTTGCATAGAAGATATTGGCATGCTTAGTTTGGTATCGTCCGCAAATACAGAGATTGTGCTGGATATCCCCTCCTCTAGATCATTTATGAATAAGTTAAACAGGATTGGCCCCAGGGCAGAACCTTGGGGGACCCCACTTTCCACACCCGCCCAATCCGAGTACTACTGCATGTAACCATCAATGCGGGGGGTTAAATAGAATTACCACTAATCACCAACGTAAGTGTTTAAACAGTCTTGCCATTAACCACTAGTGCAAAAAGGGGGAGTTAACAGCACTGCCACTGACCACCTACATTGGGAGGAGAGCTTTAGTAGCACTGTTACTGATGCCAGAGTTGGGGATTACTATTGCAGTCACTGACGCCAATAATGGGGGTTGTTATTGTGTCCACTGACAGCAATGCCGGTGATATTAATGCCACCACTCACACCAATGCTGGAAGTTATTGCCGCCACTGACAACAATGCTGGGGTTAGTATCACTACCACTAATACAAAAACTGGGGGTTATTATTGTAGCCTTTGACACCAATTCTGAAGGTTGTTATTGCATCATTGATGCCAACAATGTAGTTTATTTTACTACTACTTTCTCTTCCATGTGTGTTGTGGTATAATGCAAAAAATAATGCAGCAAGACCAAAATTTTACTTTAGGGTGTGTTACAGTCCACTGATTTTGAATGGGCTGCCTAAATAAATGCAATGCACCTCAAAACATGAAAACATGCTGCCAATGTGCAGCCATCAGGAAGTAACTGGGCCACATTTAAAACACTTTAAATTTACATGTTGACCACCACTGCTCTTGGACAACCTGAATGGTCAGACTTCACGACCTCAAGTAGCCAGGACTGAGTATTTGTTCTCAAAAGAATGCAAGGCTGTTTATTAACACAGGGCAAATACACAGTATAGTGGTTTTATTAATGTCAAATAGGCTGTTCACTTTGCAAGATAAGTTGCATTTTGCAAGCAAAGTTTAACCAGAGCTTTTGAATATGGTAAAATTTCACTTTGCAAAAAATACCCAATCACATGCAAGGAAAATAAAAAAATTGAATTTTTGATTGCACATGATTGAATGATGGAAGTCATCAGAGCCTTAAGCCTCGTACACACGATCAGCTTATCGAACAATCTGTCATCCATTTTTTGTTGCATGCTAGTCTCATTTGGAAAGTGAAGCGGTTACTTTTATACTTTCTCGTACGACAGAATTCAACTTCAGAAGTGATGTCATGTGTTGAATTGTTTTCTATGTGTTCTTTCGTTTCTGAGCATGCCTAGTCTTGCTCTTACATTTTTTTTCGGACGAAAACTGTACTAATTAAACGAAAATCGAACATTGTGTTGACGTATGATAAAAATTTTATAGCCTGCACATCCAGTTTTTGTCATCTGAAAATCCGTAATCGGCTGTCGAAAGCACTATAATAACAATCCGAAAATCGGCAGATCGTTCGTCGGATGAAATTTTCCTTTTTCGATTTTCGTATCATGTGAACGGGCCTTTACACCATTCACTAAGCTCAGAAGTAACTCCCCTTGCCAAGTGAACAGTCTATTTCCCTTTAGTAAATTTATGAACTTGATTACCACAGCAACCTATTAGACTGCCCATGCCATTTAAGATTTTTTTTTTTTAACAGACAGGTTTTTTCAATATACTGTATAGGGCAATAAACCAGCAGTACAAAACCTTAGAGCAACCAATAAAAATTCATCAATAACTTATGTAACAAAATACTCATTTGAGATTTGATTGGCTGCCATGGGATATTTTACTTTACTTTTTAACACCATCTTATAGAATATACCTGGGAAGCCAATAAGGGATAACTTGCTAGGGACATGCAGACATTTTCCTTTCCTCCACTTTTTATACAAGAGGCCTATTTTTTTTCAGTGCCAGTTATGACCTGCAAAGTAGACAGACAGAACTTGAAAGTGCTTATCTTTTCTCATTAAATACCTGACTGTAGAGGCTCATCCTGCCAAAACTGACAGCTTCAGCAGCAATGGGAGAATTTTGCTAATCATTTAAAGGCATTTGCTCCTTCTGCCTGGGGAAAGTTATTTATAACCCCCTACATTTTTATTGCCTGGGGGGTTTATTGCGCATTTCAATTGAACCAGGGTGATCATCTCCTGTCTTGTGATCCTGAAAATGTATTACCAGATTAAAACGTTTTTAAAAGAGATTTATAGTCTTTTTTGTATATATATTAACACCAGCTTAATATGAATACATAACTTAATGGCTGTTAATGCTTTAAATAAAAAGAAAATTATCCCTATAGATATGGTTATCCATTATACAATCATAAGGAGGCAGTCAGAATTTCTCATTACATATTCAGAGTAAATTTTCTGTTTTCTAGGGCACAGTGATTGTGTTTTTCTTGTCCCTCTCTCCATGTATGTGCATTGGGATGCACTATTCAGTCTCCTGTAAGCTGACCATACACTATACAATCTGATTGCACAATGTCTGCAACCACTTCAACACCGGACACTTTCACCCCCTTTCCGCCCAGGCCAATTTTCAGCTTCCAGTGGTGTCACAATTTGAATGACAATTATTCAGTCATGCAACACTGTACCCAAATTACATTTTTAGCATTTTTTGGAGACAGAAAAGCCTTGTTTTGGTGGTATTTAATCACCACTAATGGCACGTTTCCACTGCAAGTGCCGGCTCGGCTCTACTCGGCCCTGCTTGGCCCTGTTTGCTTTTCCACTGCTGGTAACGCATGGTACGGTGTTGGAACGGTTCGGTACGGTACGGTACGGTTTGCTTTTCCACTAAAGTAGTACTAAAGTTAAGTGGGTGGGATAACAACGGGGTGGGTGGGATTCTCTGACCAATCAGTGGCTAGTAGTGACTGCATGCAAAGGATTGTGGGATATGGTACCGGGTATGGTACCTCTTGGAACCACAATCGAGGTGGTACTGTTTTTGAGAGCCGTACCGTTCGGTTCCATGCAGTGGAGATACCGTACCGTATCGAACCGTTCCTACACCATACCATGCGGTACCAGCAGTGGAAAAGCACAAAAGCAAGCCGAACCTAAATAAACTAAAAAAAAAAATAAAGACAAAAAATGTTTAGGAAACAAAGCATTTTTCTTATTTGCAAATTTTATGATGGAAACAAAGTAATTTTTCTCCATGAATTTTGGCAAAAATGTATTCTGCTACATTTCTTTGGTAAAAATAACCCAAATCCGTGCATATTATTTAGTCTGTGTGAAATTTTTAGAGTCTACAAGCTATGGTACATATGGTACAAATACCACTCAAATAAAGCACTCTACGAATTAAGGATGGGACGATAAATTAAAGGTCAACCTCCTCCATTCATAGAGCACTTTTCATATAGTACACTTTTCATAGAGTGGAGCACAGGAGCGAAAAAGGTGGGTATAGTTGACAATTTGACAAAAGCCCGTCACAGCTGCAGCAGCTCATATAAACCCCTGGAAGATTACCGCTACGGTGGTATCCAGGAGCAGAGGACTTCAGATTTCAACCTAACCAGAGATGTATAGTAACTAAGTAGAACTACTTCACTACTGTACTTAAGTACCGAAAGGCGGTATCTGTACTTTCCTGGAGTAGAATTTTTTTCTCCTACTTCCACTTTTACTTCACTACATTTTTTCGATGATTTCAATACTTCTACTCCGATATTTTTTTTTTGTGCTGCATAGTTACTCGTTACAATTATAAAAATGACCACTGCCAGAACAGTAGATGGCAGGTTTCATGAAGCTCAAAACATGTGTATTATCAGCGCATACGAAAATAAATGCTACTGTTTGTATAAATAAAAGCTGCATTTGAAATAATAAAAAACAATATGATGTTCAAACTTTTGACTTCTTTCTTTAATAATTACATAACACAGTACTTGTACTTTTACTTTCAGTACTTGAGTAGCAATTTTTTTTTTCAAAACTACTGGTACTTTTACTTTCAGTACTTGAGTAGCAAAATTTTTAAAAAAACTACTTGCAATACTTAAGTACAAAAAATGATGAATACTTTAGTACTTCTACTCAAGTCACTTTTTGATCGAGCACTTCCACTTCTACTCAAGTCACTTTTTGATCGAACACTTGTACTTTTACTCAAGTATGGGTTTCGAGTACTTTATACAACTCTGAACCTAACACAGCAGCCACCAACACACTGGACACTCTTCATTCATGGTAAGTATCATCCCTTGTAATGTTTTTTCATCTTCAATGCATTAGTCTTCCCTGACTAATATCAATAAAATCAATACAAATTCTAGCTTTCTCAGGAACTGTTACAGAAGGTTTTTGAGAGTACGGTCTGTCAATACATGAAATACCCTGGTGATAATATACGTTGGAATGGACTGTGCTCTGATTATTTATGTCTGTGGACCAAAGCAGCCGCAGACATACCAAATACATGCTAGACGATGTTCTCTTTTTATATCCAGTGACATAAACACGTACACGGTTTGAATGAAATAAATCTTGCAGTGGTTGAATTGCGTTTGTACTTATAACAACCCTAGGGTGTCCACAGTTCGCCTTAGGCCAATCGATCTTTTAGAGTGACTGAGCATCCAAATGAAAAGCTCAGCTCTGACGTTGACCCACGGTGGCTCTCCATGAAGACATTTAGCATGCTGTGTCCAAAACATTCCAGCTCAAGGGACAAAACAATCTTTGAAGATTTATAGACTGAAGGAGGGTATGTCTGGACTCTTCATTAAACGCAGACAAAAAATAAAAATAAAATTGCAGGAGGGAAAAGTGCAGAAGTAAATGGCAAACAATTGCCTAAAATCATAATATTTTAAAGGTGAACTTGCATGCAAACAGGTAGAAATAACCACTGACTCCACACATCTCTAAAACACTAAGCTACTTTACATGACTGAAAGCGATCTGCCACGGTAGTGCCGTGGTTGGGATTCGAACGGGCGACCCTAGTACTTCTAGGCAGAAGTACTACCAGTTAGCCTACTACTTCTAATTTCAGGGGATATTGCCCCAACCTCTGGCCCTCCATCAACTCTCACCCCCAGAACCGGCAGTCTCCCTTCTCTGGTAGCTACAGAGATGTATAGTAACTAAGTAGAACTACTTCACTACTGTACTTAAGTACCGAAAGGCGGTATCTGTACTTTCCTAGAGTATAATTTTTTTCTCCTACTTCCACTTTTACTTCACTACATTTTTTCAATGATTTCAATACTTCGACTCCGATATTTTTTTTTTTTGTGCTGCATAGTTACTCGTTACAATTATAAAAATTACCACTGCCAGAACAGTAGATGGCAGGTTTCATGAAGCTCAAAACATGTATATTATCAGCGCATACGAAAATAAATGCTACTGTATGCATAAATAAAAGCTGCATTTGAAATAATAAAAAACAATATGATGTTCAAACTTTTGACTTCTTTCTTTAATAACTACATAACACAGTACTTGTACTTTTACTTTCAGTACTTGAGTAGCATTTTTTTTTCAAAACTACTGGTACTTTTACTTTCAGTACTTGAGTAGCAAAACTACTTGCAATACTTAAGTACAAAAAATGTTGAATACTTTAGTACTTCTACTCAAGTCACTTTTTGATCGAGCACTTCCACTTCTACTCAAGTCACTTTTTGATCGAGCACTTCTACTTCTACTCAAGTCACTTTTTGATCGAGCACTTGTACTTTTACTCAAGTTTGGGTTTTGAGTACTTAATACAACTCTGGGTAGCTACCACAACCTTCACTCTCTTATTTCAATTCCCTTGCTTCCACAAGCCAGTCCCCTCTCCTATGTGCCTTCTGGAATGCCTGCTCAGACTTTAACAAATGTGTCACTCTGGCAGAACATTTCCTCTACAACTACTTGAGGTTACTGAAACCTGGCTTCAGCAATCTGACTCACTAGACCCAGTGGAGGAAAAGGAGGTGGAGTTGAATTTCTCCTTTCCTCACAAAGAACCTTCCATGTTCTATAGGCAGACTGGTTGTACTAAAGTCGATCGATAGACTATAGCTGCCAGCAGTGATCATTGTATTCTGATGGCGGGGAAACCCCCTGCTTTCATAATACAATAGTGTAGCAGGAAGAAATCCTACAAGAACACTGACTTTGTCGACGGGGAAATCAAGCTTTTTTTTTTTGAAGGAAAGAAAATCGCATAATCTATGGCCAGCCTTACTCATCTTCCCTGGACACACTTGTTCCTCTCTCTACACGCAGAACCAGGCCTCGTCTGCTACAACTCTGGCAAACCGACAAAACCCGAAGTCTCAAGAGAAACAGCCATGCTCTTAACAGGGCCAGATTAACGTAGGGGCTATTGGAGCTGCAGCTCCAGGCCCCTACCTTTTATATAGGCCCCGGGTTGGCCATATTCACTGTTACCGCTCTTCTGTCACTTGTAAACACAGAAGTCTGGCTTCTATGCTCGCTTCCCCAGGCAGCTCCCTCAGAACCTCCCCACACAGCACGAAGGCCGGACAAGGAGGGACAGTTGCCGATGCATGGATGTGTTTATGGGCTTCAGAGACAGCATCCCATGTTGAATTAGGCATGCATGGCTGCACCCTTCCTCCTCTGGGTGCATGCCAAGGCACGGCCCTTAAGGCCCTTCAAAATCCTCAGCACCAAGCCCATGATGCTCTTAATCCGGCCCTGGCTCTTAAGAGACTATGGCGTAAAATGAAATCCCTGCAAGACCTCTACAAATCTGCCCTTCTCAAATGCAATTCTTGCCTCTACGCTACTAAACCTTCTCATCCAATCATTGTTAACTCTTTTCTACCCTTAATTCCTTACTTCACCCCTCACTACCTCCATCCACTACTTACTGACTGACCAGGAGATTGACAATCATTTCAAAAACAAGACAAATTCAATTAGTAGTGAGATCTCCAGTGTCCTGCTTTCTCCACCAACCGACCAACATACCAAGTCAAACACCACACTCAGTACTTTCCTCCTTTGACCCTGTTACCATTGAAGAAGTTGCCAAATTCCTTTCTGAGGCCCACCTCGCCACCTGTCACCTGGATCTTCTCCCCCCACAACTACTATGGCCCCCTTCCTGCTCTATCCTACACTCTCCAACCCACATCTTCTATCTCTCCCTTTCCACTGGCACCTTTCCCTCCCCTCTCCAACATGCACTGGTTACCCCCATACTCAAAAAACCCTCACTGGACCCCGCCTGCTTGAACAACTTAAGAAATATCTTTCAGCTACCGTTTGCCTCCAAGATTCTTGAACACTTTGTCCACAACAGTATGCTTTGCTACCTCACTGATAAGAACCTTCTCAACCCTCTACAGTCTTGCTTCTGCCCACAACATTCCACTGAAACTGCCCAACAAAAAATGAGTAATGACCTACCAACTGCTAAAACCAATGGACATTACTTCATACTCCTACTCTTAGGGCTTGTACACACCAGCTGCTGCATTGAGCTGCAGCAGCTGATGTGGGGTGCAGTGGGGCTGAGTTTAGCACAGTGATGATGCACTAATCGTGGCACATATCACCGTTTCCTTTTTTTTTTAAAAAAATTTATAGAGATGTCACGCAGACATCTCATAAAGTTAAATTGCCAGCTGGACAGAACGAGGCAGTGGATTGCCTCACACTGCGCTCCGCTGGAAAAAAGTACTGCACGCAGTACTTTTTTTAGCGCACCATGCCTGCACACCATTGCAATGTAGTGGTGTAAAACGGGCACATAGGAGAAAAGGCATTTTGCCTTGTCCTTGTGATGGAAGTGCGCTGGAATAGTCGCCCAACACCATCGAACCGCATGTGGTATGAACCTACCCTAAGAACTTTCTGCTGCCTTTCGACCACCCACTCTTCCTCAATCCCTTGGCCTTTGCGACTCTGCTCTTTCCTGGTTCTACTCCTATATTTCTCAGCGCACTTCAGTGTCACATACAGCGCTATCTCCTCCGCTCCTCCTTCTATTTCTGTTGGGATACCCAAAGGCTCTGTCCTTGGGCCCCTCCTAGTCTCTCTCTACATCTCCTCCCTGGGCCAGTTGATAACATCCCACAGCTTCCAATACCATCTCTATGCCAATGACACCCAGCTCTATCTCTCTACTCTCCAGCTCACCCACTCAATCTATTTACCTATCACCAATTTGCTTAGAGACATATCAGTATGAATGTCACCCCATTTCTCCATACTCAATCTGCCAAAAACTGAGCTTGTCATATTTCCTCCTCCCCGATCCCCCCTCGTGACTTTACCATTGAGATCAATAGCACAACTGCTGGTCGCTCCGCACACGCCAGGGTCCTAGGTGTAATCCTAGACTCTGACCTTCCTAGGTGTAATCCTAGACTCTGACCTGTCCGCACCCGATCACTGGCTGAATCTTGCCATCTTAACCTCCACAAAAGTTCCAGAATTCGCCCCTTCTTAACTAACGACACCACAAAACAACTTATTCACTCTCTGGTTATGTCTCTCCTTGACTACTGCAACTCTCTCCTCACTGGTCTAGCTTTACACAGGCTCCCCTTAAGTCTAATATAAATGCTGTTGCTAGATTTTTACACCTTACTAACAGATCCATGGCTGCTGCCCCTCTCTGTCAATCCCTTCACTGGCTTCTAAATGCCCAATGTATAAATTCTAAATACCAAACCACAGCATACAAAGCCATTCACAACACTGCCCCCAGCTATATCACCAACCTAATCTGCCGATATTGCCCAAGTTGTCCTCTCTGCTCCTTCCAAGATTTCTTACTCTCTAGCTCCATTGTTACCTCCTCCCATGCTCCCCTCCAGGACTTTTCCAAAACCTCACGCATCCTCTGGAATTCCCTACCCCAGTATGTCAGGTTAGCTCCTACCCTGTTCACCTTTAGGTAATACTTGAAAATGCATTTATTCAGGGAAGACTACCCCACCTCCACCTAAAAACTATACTACAGCCCCCTCCATCAAATCATCCCCGACAGCCATTACCTTTTGAACCACCTCCCCCTCCCTAATGATTGTAAGATCCGTGAGCAGGGCCCTTCTATATATTCTGCATTGAACTGTATTGTAATTATACTGTCTACCTTTATATTATAAAGTACTGTGCAAACTAGTGGTGCTAAAAAAAAAACCCTAAATAATAATAATAACAATATTTATAGAGTGAGTGAGACTACAATTAAATGTATCTCAATAATATGATGAAAAGCTCATCTCCGATGTTGACCCACAGTGGCTCTCCATGGAAGACATTTAGCATGCTGTGTCCAAGACATTCCAGCTCAAGGGACAAAACAATCTATGAAGATTTATAGACTGCTGGAGGTATGTCTGGACTGTTCATTAAACGCACACAAAAAAATAAAACATAAAAACTGCTGAGGGAAAATTGGACAACACAGAAGAAAATTGCATACTTGTACACAATCATAATAATTTAAAGGTGACCTTCATGCAAACAGCTAAAAATAACAGATAAATAAGCAAGCTGTTCTACCAGCCAAAAAATGTATAATTTGGTCAATCCAAGTCTTCAGGTTTAGACAGCTCTGACACAGCACAGTCAGGTGGATAACCTTCGCTGTTGCAGTCGGGAATATAGTGTGGTCATCTCCGCATCCTCAGCCTACTGACTGGACAGAGAAAGCTTAAAGGGGAGTTCCACCCATAAGTGGAACTTCCGCTCATCAGCCCCCCCCCCCCCACCTCCAGTGCCACATTTGGCACCTTTCAGGGGGGAACATGACAGGTACCCTTCCCCACTTCCAGGAGACAGTGCCGCGGCGGCGTCCCTCGGAAGTTCTGCCCCCCTCCTCCTTTCCCTGCTGCCGGGCCAATTAGAATGCACAGTGCGCTTCGCACAAGCAAAGTAGGAAACACACTGAACGAATGGCGGCAGCCGAACCGAAAATCGGCTGCAGTGCCAACATCGCGGGCTCCCTTGACAGGTGGGTGTCTATATATTTAAAGTCAGCAGCTACAGTATTTGTAGCTGATGACTTAAAAAAATTTTTCCCCCAGCTGGAACACCACTTTAACCGCGGCAGTGTGGCTCTCCCAGGCAAACTGACGTAGGGCTACGTCGGTCGCTTGGAGGCAGCTAGGGGGCGAGCGTGTGCCGCCGCTCATCAGCGGGGAAGCCGATGCAGCGGGCAGGCGGTTCCGTTTGCCAAAAATGTACAAAGAGCAAATGACTCCTGTGCTTGAGGGGTGGCCTTGCGGCTGGTATCCTGAGAATGCGATTCAGGTCAAATTGTAGTAAATTCAGGCTGTGCTGCCACTCTCAACGGGTCGTGGTAACCCAAAGCAGATACTGGAAAAGAGAAATGGACAGAGGGCGCACCAGCCTAGCGCATTATCTTTAAAACAATTTATTGTAATAGACATGTATACACATTATACTCCCAAACGATTATGAAACACGAGCAATAAGCAATGAGGGACCACCAGGGGTCTCCACTGGGCATCCTCAGCTGCTGCAGGCCGTGGAAGGATGTAGACCTCCAAAAAAAACCTCTTACGCGTTTCGGGGTGTTCCCCCTTTATCAGAGCTCACCACTCACCTGTTCATGAATTAAGCACTGTGCTCTCCCAACAAGGTTTCTTCACTGGTCATCAGTCCCTTTCACTGGCATATTAACTGTGGGAAAGCCGGCTGCAACTCCTTGCGGCTTCACAGCTGGCTGCTTACTGTGCATGCCTGAGCTTAGGCAATCTGAGTGGAAGTGGGTACCTGTCAAAACGAGGTACTTGATCCCCCCTCAAAAAAAAAAAAAAAAAAAAAACAACATCTAAATATGATAGAGGATGTGGGGGCGGAAAAAGAGCAAAACTTCCTCTTTTGGATGAAGCCCCTTTCACACATGCGGACCGTTCAGATCCGCCTGTCAGTTTTTCAGGCGGATCTGAACGGATGCTCCATGCATCTCTATGGGGCAGTGGATGTCCGCGGAGACATGTCCGCTGACACCCGCTGCTATCCGATCCGATCCTGTCCGTCAAATCCGGACGGATGGAAACCCTATTTGGATCGGATGGGACAGGCGGTCCGTTCTGATCCGATTCCCCCATAGGAGAAGGCGGGGATCTGACAGCTCCGTCTCCGAACACAGAGCGGAGACGGAGCTGTCATCCACCTGCTCAGCAGGGATCGGCAGATCGATCCCCTGCTGAGCAGAACCGAGTCCGCTCACGGAGCGGACAGGTGTGAAAGGGGCCTTAAGCTATACATCTGCAGATAGTTTGCTGTGTTCAGAGTAGGCGAAACTCCACCGCAACACTCTGTGCTATGGGCACGTAAAAACTGGCTATTTAGCTGTGGCTAATTTGTATGCGGCCAGAAATCCGCAGAAATGCTGACCCTGGACATATGCTGTCTGTGTCCAGGATCAGTCAGAGGATCTATTTGCATATGTTGCACTGCTTGGATGGATGGTCACATGCGAACAGCAGTGATTTCTACAGAGTACAAATATGACAGCTGCTGCTATTGGCACATGGTGTGCACCGGCAGGAATCTACTGGTTCTTGCAGGCAGCTACCCTTGGCCTCTGCTATTCAGTTTTGTGAAAGTAGCCCAACTATGCTCTATCCCCCAATCAGCATGGTAATGTTAATAGAAATGCACCCTTGCTGGTGCAAAACACTGGCAAATCTCCTCGCTAGTGGGGGAGTAGCGAAAGAGCAACATCATGCTTGTCCAACTAGCGAGGAAGCGACTCCAATAAAATAAGTAGTTAGCGATCTGGTCACTGGAATGTTGTCATCAGCAACAGGATTACTTATTTTTTTGTTTTGGACCGAGTGGAGAGGGATTCGATTTTTTTTTTTTTGATTTTTTTTATTTGAAATTTTCCATTCAGGGCACCTCAAGTCATTTTCTTTCTTCATGCTCTCACATCAGCGTCAGCTGTGCATCATTGCTCTGGACTGGCTCTCACATAATGACAATCAATGATGAGCTTGGGTTCAGGCTTGGGAATCCGAAAGTTAGCTGTAATTGCCGGGCCAATGAGCTGCGAGTTGGAGATTCCTTGGAACAACGTTATATGGGTACATGGCCATATTAGGTCAACGTCAATGATGTCAGAGAGCAAAGATGTCACAAGAAACCCCGCCCCTTTGCATATGTGCAACTGCAGGGCAGGGTATCTCCCATTCACAGCCCACTGGCCCAGCAATGACCGCTAATTTCCAAGCAGTGGACAGCTCAGATGAGATCAGAGTAGGATGCAAATCCATGTGTGGGAGTCCACCAAAAAAACTGCCACCTGTATGAGCCAATCAACCATGATCATTCCAGAATATACCTACGCATCTTGTATGTGTGAGGCTGCCAGGCAGGGGGAATGCTCCAACCACAGATGACAGCTTCCTGGCTGACTTGCACACATGGGTTTCTGAACAAGCCCAAGCTTACCGCTACTTCCGAAACTGAACCCAAGCTAATCCCTAGAAACAACGTTGGACCATGCAGGTGGACCCCTTGCAGGGACCTTTGTGACAGGGTGCCAATGCATTATTATTATTATTATTCAGGATTTCTATAGCGCCAGCAGTTTACGCAGCGCTTTACAATGTTAGAGGGAGACAATACAGTTACAATACAATAAAATACAAGAGGATTAAGAGGGCCCTGCTCAGAAAAGCTTAAAATCTAAAAGGGTGGGGCAGGTGGTACAAGAGGTTGTAACAGTAGGGAATGAGCTGATGGAAGATTAGTTGGCGGTGTGATAGGCTTCCCTGAAGAGATGAGTTTTCAGGGATCACCTGAAAGCAGCTAGAGTAGGAGATAGCCGTACAGGTTGAGGTAGAGCATTCCAGAGGATGGGAGAGGCCCTGGAGAAATCCTGGAGACGAGCATGGGAGGAGGAGACAAGGGAGCTTGAGAGTAGGAGGTCTTGAGAGGAGCGGAGAGGACGGTTTGGGTGATACTTGGAGACAAAATTGGTGATGTAGCTCGGGGCAGAGTTGTGAATGGCTTTGTATGTTATGGTTAGTATTTTGAATTTAATTTGCTGGGCAATGGGGAGCCAGTGTAGGGATTGGCAGAGAGTGGAGGCAGACACTGAGCGGTTGGTAAGGTGGATAAGCCTGGCAGCAGCATTCATGATAGACTGAAGAGGGGATAGCCTATGAAGTGGTAGGCCTATGAGAAGGGAGTTGCAATAGTCGAGGCGAGAAATAACAAGGGAGTGAATGAGTAGCTTGGTGGTTTCAGTTGTTAAAAAGGGGCGAATTTTTGAGATGTTGCGGAGGTGAAGTCTACAAGTTTTTGACAATGATTGGATTTGGGGCTGAAAGCACAGGTCAGAGTCTAGGATTACACCTAGTACCCTGGCATGAGGGGAGGGATTGATGGTTGCATAACTAGTTTTGATGGAAATGTCATAGAGGGGGGCACCGGCGGGGTGGGAAATTACCAGCTCAGTTTTAGAGTTTTTTTTCTCAATGCATGAGAACAGTTAGGAGATGGCTGTCACTCCATAACAGGAGGTGCCTGGACAAAGGAGTTTTGTGGTAAGATCACCAGGTGATCTTTTAATGAAAGCTGCGGATTTCATAAAGACTAAAAAGAAATTACCAATTTAAAGTTTAAAGATGAATTCAGGGTATGAATATTTTAGTCACAGTTACAGTGGTCCAATGTAACTCTGTACTGTACATTCCATACCTGGCCGATGCCCCTGAAAGCTGGAAATCACTGATGCTCAGCACAGGACCCAAAAGCAAGTGTAGATTACTGAAGTAGTAGGGTATACTTTAGTGATTTCCAACTTCCAGGGGCATTGGCCAGGTATGATATATACAAAGTTACATTGGTCCAAGCTGGACCAATGTAATTATGTATAAAATATCCATACCTGTAATTCTTCGTTAAAAGAGAAGTAGGACCAAAGCTACTTCTCTTGTGGGTCTCAGGAGTACGATTACTTTTGTCCTCTTGTGACTCAAAATCAGCTTATAGTGGGCTAAAAAAACTGGATACTAACATTTATAGGTAAAGTTGATCAAGGGTATATCCGATTGCCTTTTGGTGGATCAGGAAGTACATTTTTTTCCTGTTGGCTGGAGCAAATTAAATCGTTCTTTATTGCGTTTTTTTTTTTTGCCTTCCTCTGGATCAACTATGGGTATAGAATTTTACATATAGGACTATACATGTGTGTATGTATGCATGTATGTATGTTCTTATATATGTATGTATGTATGTATGTATATATATATATATATATATATACACACACACACACATACACATATAAACACATATATACACATGCATATACATAGGTATGTATACATTTTTTTTCCATTATTTGGTTGAACTAGATGAATCCTTTTCTAGAAGTATCTTTTTTCGGCCAGATTAACTATGGAACTCTGTAGCTATTAGCTGAAGAACCATAATCGCTCTAGGCTTGGAAAGCATATTAACAATACTGTCGGGATCCCCCTTGCTGCCTAATTGACAGCTGACTCTGCCTCTCAGTGCACCACTGAGTGTAAGAGGCAGCTGCACCGTCCCCTCCCCAGCTCAGTGAATACTGGAGGAGCAGAGCAGAGAGTGATGACTGACAGTCACTGTTTTCCACTCTGAGCTGACCGAGAACTGAGCGATCAGCAGTCATTTGATTGCTCAGTTCTCGGTCTTAGAGCCAATATGGGACAGCTGCAGCATCAAACAGATGCTACTTCATGGAGGTGAGTATGTATTTTTTTAAATTCCATAATTCTTTATTAAATTAAATTTGGTACTTTGGTTTAGATCTACTTTAATCCAGTGTTTGTGATGCATCCTTTAACAAAGTGCACCTTCCTTTCTGTTTGACAAAACCACAGCAATATGTAGGTTTGAAATTAGGTTGTAAAAGAGCGTCCAATTATGAGACACAAAAAGGCAAGTAAATTTATATTAGAAAGAACAGATAGATAGATAGATAGATAGATAGATAGATAGATAGATAGATAGATAGATAGATAGATAGATAAAATTATTCCAAGATATAAGAACCCCCAGCCAGGATAACTGCTGTGCTGTGACTCGTACCCCCACACGCGCCAGGCTTTGATTGGCTGACGGTACACTCTTTTCTCGCCCCCACAAAGCCTTTCGCATTTACGTCTCCAATTTGCAGTTCCTGTAATCAGACAAGAGGCACCCAGGATCGCTCATCCTGTTGCCATGGCATTCATTTCTTAGATATAATCCAGCACTTGCCATGCTCCAGCTCTTTGCGTCGCCCTGCTGCATGACCTATCTCTTTTTAATTATGGAATCTACCTGACACAAACAAGATAATGATTTCAAATGAGAGCTAACAGAGGTAACACAAAGGCTTGTTGAGCTCTCTACTTTAGTGAGAAGTGCAAACCCGCCTTCTAATGGGCGATTATTATAAAAGAGGATGAGGCCTACACATGTCCACTGTGTGTCTATAAAGGGAAAAGAGAAATACTGTGTGCTGTGGGATAACAGATTACCAGAAAGGTATCTATTATCAAAAATGCCTGGGACTCAATGGGCATTATATAACAAATGGCCTTGCATTCAATCAAAAGAACTTATTTTTTTAAGCCACCAATTAAAATATATATTGTACTTTACATTGGAAGCTGCAGCAAGTGAGATATAGCCCACCTCATTTCCTGGTTGGAGGACATCCAGCATAATTTAGGCTTTCCTTCCAGCCTGACTTTCCCTGGCGCATCGCTTTCATTTATTAGATTTCAAATCTTTCAATCCTTGAGGCTCAATAACACAGGTATGGGTTACCTAGGGTGGGCTGCGTTTAAAAACATACTGCCTAGGAAAGCCAACCCCTCAAGAGTGCACATGCGTCTAGGAGTGTCAAGCGTTTGAGCGTTAATGGATTCCATTTGCTGGAATATTAATTTATTCTGATCATATGAATTTATTAACACTGAAACGCGCCTACACGCATCTACTGTTTAAATGTATTTAAGTGCATTCAGCATTTTTTCTGCTCATCAGCAATTCTGAGCTTTTGGTTTTTTTTTTCAGCCTGTAAATGGTCCTCTTCTAATATCCTTCTAAACACCTAGGTTTGCATTGACACATCATGGTTACGACTAAGCGGACGTTTTCCGTGAAACGCGTCAACCGCTGTGCACCCCCCCCTGTGTCTCTGGCTATTATGGATGTACTTTGAGATGTTTTTATCATTTTTTTGATACAAATAAACAGATTTTTATTCATCTTCATCTTCAACTCGGAGTGAGGCTTTTTCTCCTTACACACACCTATTGTCTGGATTGCAGATCCTTGCCTGCACCTGTTCTTGGATGTTTTTGGGAATACTGCATCACCGGAGCGGTTTTCTTTGCCCTTGATCTGTGATTGCATTGACACATAGGCTAACAGAGGTGCTGTTACAGGGTTAAAAAAAAAAAAAAAAAAACAAATGCCTGTAAAAGCGGAGTTTAAGCCCAGTGTGCATGGGGCCTTAGAGTGTCCAAAACTCAATAATTTACTTGATTGATGCGGACAAAACAAGCAGAAAAAAGCAATCATGCATTCAGTCATATTCAGGCATTCTTCGGCCACATGCACACTGTATTCTCTATGACTCTTTTTCTCCTACAGGAGTGTAGCAGCAGAAAAACGCTGTAAAAAGCCTAATTTTTGCATGCACACAATGGGATTTTTGACTTTCCGTAAAATCCATTTCTCTGATGTTCATTGATGGACACAGCTCCTGATTCTTCTTAACCATTGGGTTATACTGCCCCTTACAGACGTAGGACACTTGGCAGGAAAAAGCTTGACTACGACTATGGGCAGTCCCAGGGGGGTATACACCCATTCTCAGCTATAGGCACTCAGTTTTGTTACAAGCATTGTCAGAAGAAAGCCAACTCCACAGAGGGGTGGATGCTGTGTCCGTCAATGAATATCAGAGAAATTAATTTTACGATAAGTCAAAAATCCAATTTTCTCTTTCATTCATTGACTGACACAGCTCCTGATTCTTCTTAACCGCTTTACCACTGGTCACTGTGCTGCTCGCTCCCGCTGTTTTCAGTTACAGCGGGAGTCGGGCCAGGGGAGGAGCGGCGGCGATCGCCGCCGCTCTTCCCCAATCGTCGGGGATCTAGTTTGGAGATCCGCCCGCTTGTGTAAACAGAGCGGGCAGATCTCCTAAGTGACAGGCAGGGTCAGATTTCAGGGTTCAGCATAGCTGAACCCTGGATCTGTCCTTGTGTCACTCAGTCACCTCCCCCCCCCACACGTCAGTAAGCACCAGGCATACATTAACCCCTCCCTCTCCAATAAAATTAACCCCTTCACTACCAGTGTCATTTTTACAGTAACAGTGCATATATATAGCACTGATTACTGCAGTAATGTCACTGGTACCCCCAAAAGTGTCAAAAATGTCAGTCAAGGGTCCGATCTGTCCGCCGCAATGTCGCAGTCCCGCAAAAAAAATTGCAGATCGCCGCCATTACGCGTTAAAAAAAAACACCAAAAATGACATAAATCTTTGCCTTAGTTAGTAAATGCAATAACTTTTGCGCAAACCAATCAAAATACGCGTCGCATGACCGTGCAATTGTCAGTTAAAGTCGCACAGCGCCGAATCGCAAAAAGTGGCCCAGACGTAAGACAGCAAAATGCTCTATTGGTAAAGTGGTTAAACATTGGGACATCCATCAGAAAAAAAATTAACAAGGCTAACCATAGCCAACCAGGTAACATAGAGCTCAACCATAAATACCTGAAAAACAATGCACCCTCAAAGAGGACCAGGTCCTCTAAACAGCAGCCAGAAAAACCTTGTGGCCAAAAGAAGCATCCGCAGATGCCAACACAACCACTTTACAAAAAACTTTGTAAAAGTGTGCTCCGATGACCAGGTGGCAAACCTGCGTCACTGATGCTTGAAGATGGAAAGCCCAGGAGACACTAAGCACCCTAGTAGAGTGTGCCTAAACAGGGAAAGGAGGAACCTGACCCGACGCAATAGGCCTGAACTACCGTCTGATCCATCTGGAAATGGTCACAGAAGAAGCGGACAACCCTCTGTGAGCACCGTCCGTGAGCACAAATAGAGAGTCTGACTTCCTAAAAGACTCCGTAGCTGCCAGGTATGCCCTAATTGCCTACACCACATCCAAGACATGCAAGGTGATTTCCTTCAGATGTTTAGGCCTGGGACACAGGGAAGGCAACACAATGTCTTCATTCAACACAATGTCTGCATTCAAATGACAGTCAGAGACCACTATAGGAAGGAATGACGGACAGAGGCAAAGCACCACCTTATTCTTGTGAATCACCATAAGGTGAATGACAGGATAACAACGCCGTCAGTTCCGACACCCTGCATGCAGGAGGTGATAGCCACCAAAGAAGGCCACCTTCTGGGGCAGCATAAGCACGGAACCTCCCGAATATTTTTAAAGGGAAGCTTTAGTAGAGCTGATCCCCCTAGACCCAAGAAAAATACTATTTTTCAGTTCTTGTCTGGATTCCATGCGTGCGGCAGATGTGGTGTTTGCCAGCAGACTAAAAAGAACACCAAAAAGAAGAAAACTTTTATATGCAATAGCACAGGTAAAGAATACCAGATCAAAGACCTAATAACATGTACCACAATTGGGGTTGTTTACATGATGGAATGTGGGTGCGGACTCCAGTACGTAGGACGCACCTCCAGAGCCCTAAATGTGAGGATAGGGGAACATATCTCTAACATAAAGAAGGGGGAGGTTTCACACAACGTATCCAAGCACTTTAAAATATTTCATGATAAGAAACCTCACTCCCTGAAATTCTGGGGAATTGAACATGTCCAACCACACTGGCGAGGAGGCAACTATATTCGCCAGCTAAGTAGAAGGGAATCCTTTTGGGTCTACGAGGCCAAGGTGTTGGCACCCAGAGGTTTAAATAAGGATTTCGATCTAAATTGTTTCATTAGTAATAAATAACACCCCATCATGCATTATATGTTTTTATCTGAGACTAAAAAATTTTTTTATTTTTTTTATTTTTTTTTTTTTTATAATATATTTTTAAAATTTTTTTTTTTTTTTTTTTTTTTTTTTATAAATTTTAATAGCCAACATTTATTATTCCAGATTTTAGCTTATTGATGTATTTTTAATATGTGATAATTATGGTATGAGATTTTGTGATTATGTGTCTTAGCTGTTTTAATGTAAACCAGAGAGATGTCTGCGCCACCACGCGATCTCCGCAAATGTGCAATAGTAATCTGATCAATGCCCATACAATAAAATTGCCCCATTAGCGATATGAGCCAGTGACACCGCCGTAAACATGCCTGGTTCGGAGGTTCCAGTGTCCTGTACTGAGCTATGAGCGGGGGGAGGGACTGAGATCTGCTGGCCAATCCACCTGAGAGTTGATGTATTTAAAGTGAGGCTTGGCACGCACTAGCCACCCCTACCGAGGAAGTCAAAGGAGCATTACGCTCGACGTAACGCGTATAGGGGGGCGGAGCGTGCGTGGCCGACGCAGAGTCTCTCTCTGGTAACAGATCGCTGACATCGATTATACAGCAGGCACAGCTGAGTGCCCGACAAATGTGAGTTGATCTGTCTTTCTCTAATAAAGCATACCCTCATTAGTAAGCGGAGAGCACTAGATTTCTTCATCTGTTTTCTATATGTCCCGGGATCCCTCGAGGTGCAATATAGTGTGGCTCTTTCCTGGAAGTCTGATCCATGATACATGTGATTGCTGGCCCGTTTGGGTCCTTCAGAAAGGTGAGAGGCTGATTCACCTGGTGGAGGGATTCACTATATTGGTGATTACAAGTTGTTTTCATCACTGGATTTTCTTCATCTGAACACGGGACACTCTTTATATCATTTTATTGGAAGCACACACATTGCTATGTGCCTTATGAACTGGATATGATTTATTGTCATCACTTTTTGATTTTATATTTCTGGCGCATCACATTTTTGTATGATTTAGAGCTGAAAGCACCACATTAAGATTCCAGGGCGGCAAAGGAGCCCACACTAAAGGAACCAAATGTCAGACACCCTGAAGAAAAGGTATGCACCAGGGAGAAGGAGCGAGGATGAACCCCAAGAGACTCACTCCACGCAATGTACATCTTCCAGGTACAATGGTAGATCTTCCTAGAGGAAGATTTCCTAGCTTTTAACCCCGGCACGTGATCGCTGGCCAGACTGGGGGGACCCTAAGGATCTATATTATCCAGTTCATCGCCCAATCCGGCACTTGATTGTAGTTCTCACAGGAACAAAATAATAAAAAGAGGCAAAAATTCCATTTAATATGAAAAAACCAGAGATCCCAGCAAGGAACTAGGTCCTTACTTCTGACTAGGCAGACAAAAACTGAGTGCCTATAGCTGAGAGTGGGTGTATACCCCCTGGGACTTCCCATAGACATAGTCAAGCTACTCCTGTAGGGGGCAGTATAATCCAATGGTTAAGAAGAATCAGGAGCTGTGTCCGTCAATGAACGAAAGAAAAATATACGCGTTGACGCATCTGGTGTTAATGCATTCTATTTGCCAGAAAGGCAATTTATTCTGGCTATTAGAATGTATTGAGAGAATACACATAAACGTGCCTAACATTAACGCGCATTTACGCACATTTGAGCATTTTTATGCTTAAGAGCTCCTCCTGAACTCGACTTTGGTGGGGGGTTTCTGCCTCTAAATGTGTCTGCCTCTAAGCTCCTGTAAATGCCTGGACACATGGAGGGGCATTTAGAGGTAGATGAAAAACAAAAAACCTAAGCGCCTGTACATGCAGCTCAAGTATGCATGGGCCCATTTTTTATCAGGTCGGAAGGTAATTGGTAGCTATGATTTAGCACTTGGTACAGGTGTGTATCAGCTTATGTAAACCTGCATGCTGTTTTTAACCTACCTGTATCCACAATGTGACCTGACGCACAGAGGTTTAACATGCAACTGTACTAAAAACAACTAATAAAGTTATCATGTTAAAAGAGATTGCTATGTTTTAGGAGAAACTTAGCATGGAACAAGCAACTAGAGCAGGCACTTTCATGAAAGAAGCCCCTTTATTATTTTATTATTGAAATTTAGGGGGAACCATTGTAATTTTCCAAAAAAAAAAAAAAAAAAAAATATTATTTATTCGGTGAAGGTATTAAATGGATTGTAAAGGCAGAAGGTTTTTTTTTTTTTTATCTTAATGCATTCTATGCATTAAGATAAAAAACCTTCTATGTGCAGCAGCCCTCCTCATACCTGAGCCCCATCTCTATCCAGTGATGTTGCAGAAGTGTCTCAGCTGCCCGGGACTCCCCTCCTTATTGGCTTGAGACAGCAGCGTAACGTGATAGGCTCCAGCTGCTGTCAATCAAAGTCAGTCAGCCAGCCAGCCAATTAGGAGAGAGAGGGGGCAGGACGGGTCACGGCTTTGTGTCTCACACAGGTAGCTGTGACTCGACTAGGGTTCCCCCAAAGCAAGCTGTTTGCTGTGGGGGCACTCAACAGAAGTACGGGGCCAGGAGTGCCGAAGAGGGACCCGAGAAGAGGAGGATCCAGGCCACTTTGTGCAAAACCAACTGCACAGAGCAGGTAAGTATGACATGTTTGTTATTTAAAAAAAAAAAAAGAGACTTTACAATCACTTTAGGAATTAACATAAAGCAGTGACATTGTGTCAAATATGTGCTGTCACACAGGACAAAGACTGAAAGTGTACCTTTTAAAAGAGAAATAGCGCCAAAGCATATTTGGTCATACAACTGTACTTGTATGTACAGCCTACAGTGGACAAAAGCTTGCTATCAGGTAACATCACAGAACTACTCAAGACTCTGTAAAGATCTCGACTCTATTGTTGAGATCCACCCAGATGCCTGATTGGCCATTGACACTGGCGTGCCACTTAGAGCCTGAGCCAGCTGCTCCCTCCCCAATTTGACGCTCCAGTGAATGCTGGCTGCTCTCTGCTCAGCGGTCAAGTGATCGCTCAGTTCACAAGCTTGAAATCGGCAGGGGACAGCTGCAGCATCAGACCAATGCTGCACCATTGAGGTGAGTATATACAGATGCATCTTAAACAAATTAGAATACCATCAAAAAGTTAATTTATTTTCGTAATTCAGTTCAAAAAGGGAAACTCTCTATTATATAGATGTATTACACACAGTGGTATATTTCAAGCATTTCTTTCTTTTAATCTTGACGATTATGGCAGATTCTCTATGGGGTTTAGGTCAGGCGAGTTTGCTGGCCAATCAAGCACAGTGATACCATGATCATTTAACCGGGTACTGGAACTTTTGGCAGTGTGGGCAGGTGCCAAGTCCTGCTGGAAAATGAAATCAGCATCTCCATAAAGCTGGTCAGCAGAGGGAAGCACGAAGTGCTCTAGAATTTCCTGGTAGAGGGCTGCGCTGACTTTGGACTTGATAAAAACACAGTGGACCAACACCGGCAGATGACATGGCTCCCAAATCATCACTGATTATGAAAACTTCACACTGGACCTCATTCAACTTAATTCTGTGCCTCTCTACTCCAGACTCTGGGACCTTGATTTTCAAATAAAATGCAAAATTTACTTTCATCCGAAAAGAGGACTTTGGACCACTGAGCAACAGTCCAGTTCTTTTTCTCCTTAGCCCAAGTAAGACGTGTCTGCCGTCATCTCTGGTTCAGGAGTGGCTTGACGCAAGGAATGCAACAGTTGTAGCCCATGTCCTGGATAAGTCTGTGTGTGGTGGCTCTTGAAGCACTGACACCAGCCGTAGTCCACTCCTTGTGAATTTCCCCCAAATTATTGAATGGCCTTTGCTTCACAATCCTCTCAAAGCTGCGGTTATCCCTGTTGCTTGTGCACCTTTTTCTACCACAATTTTTCCTTCAATTCAACTTTCCAATAATATGCTTGGATACAGCACTCTGTGAACAGCCTGCTTCTTTAGCAATGACCTTTTGTGACTTACCCAAGGATGTGGAGGGTGTCAACGACTGTCTTCTGGACAACTGTCAAGTCAACAGTCTTCCCCATGATTGTGTAACTTACTGAACCAGACTGAGAGACCATTTAAAGGTTTAGGAAACCTTTACAGGTGTTTTGAGATAAGTAGCTGATTAGAGTGTTACACCCTGAATCTACAATGTTGAACTTTTTCACAATATTCTACTTTTCTGGAATACTGAATTTTGGGTATTTACTAGCTGTAAGCCATAATCATCAAACTTCACAGAAAGAAATGCTTGAAATACATCACTCTGTGTGCAATAAATCTATACAATATAGGAGTTTCCCTTTTTGAATTAAATTACTGAAATTAATTAACTTTTTGATGATATTCAAATTTTTTGAGATGCACCTGAAAGTTTGAAATTTTTATTCCCAAACTTCTTTATTAATAGACTAAAGCCTCAGCAAAACTAGGAGTTTAGCACCGGTGCATTAGGCTCTGGCATTTAGTTGAGCATGGGAGGTACAGACACCCCGTCCAGCCCTGCCACTAGCAGCCTATCAAACGCTATCAGAGGTTGACAACCACCATGTACTTATGCAGGGGTGAACACAGACTGCTTGTATTCCAGGCATTCCTCCCTGAGTGCAGACTGCACCACTTGGTGCACCATTCAGCCGCAGCAGTTGTCAGCCTGTCACAGAGTTTAACAGGCGGTTGGCATTGGGGCTGGATGGTGCATCTGTACCTTCCACCTGCACCTAAACACTGGAGCCTAAATGCCCAGGGTGCACAAGGCCTAATACTTAGGTGTGGTGTAAAAAAACAACAATGAGAATAAGCAGTTTTCAGAACACAAATATCTATATTAGTCTCGTTGTCCCTTGCATCTGGATGGTCCTTGATGTGCCCACTATTTGGGTAAACACAGTAGAAAGGAGCTTTACCATGTGCGATGCTTGAAAGCACCATCCCAGTAGCGGCGAATCAACCTGGAAAATCTTAAGGTGGATGGATCGAAATTTGGCGGGTTCAGCAGAGGCCGGACTAATTTCAATCTGGCTGATCAAAGAGTAAAGGAGAAAGTTGAGGGTAGGAAGGTGCAGGAAAGAAAAGAAAACGAGAGATCAAGAACAGAAAAAGGGGGTAGAGAGACAAGGGTAGATGGGGTTAGAACAGTCTGAGGAAGGGGCAGATGGAAAGGCAAAGGAAGAGAGGAAGGAAGGAGCTGGATCAGTGTGAAGCCTAGTACGCACGGGCCCAATGTCAGGCGACCTTCGGTCGATGTGTATGTCAGTTTTCTTTTTTTTCATTCAAGCTCATGCTGTGTACTAGGCTTTAGTAAGCAAAATACATGCTATCTGGAGTTCAGCTGCATTCACACCTGAGCCAAGCATCTTTGAGCATTTTTCTGATGTTTTTTTGCGCATTTTTAGGCAGGATTTTGAGCTTTGCCATTTTTTTATTAGCCAATAGAGAAAACTGTTGCATCCTTTGTTGCTATGTATTTCAGGTTTTTTTTTTTTTTTTGCTTTTTCATTAGCTTTTATTTCTTTTTTTTAATTATTCATTTATTATTTTTTTTGGTTGTTAGGGGAAGGGGTTAGAATTAAGGTTAGGCTGCATTCACATGTCAGCTTAGGGTTCCTTTTTTTTTTTTTTGTTTTTGTTAGGGTGTTATTAGTACTACTACTAATAATAATAATAATAGTAATAATAAATAAATATATGAAAAATAAACACACAAATAAAAATAAATCATAAATAATGAATAAATTCAATAAATAAATACTAGGTAATAATAAAATAATAATAAACCCCTAATCCTTAAAAAATAAAATAATAATAAAAATAAATAACTAAATACCCTAACACAAAATGAATAAACACATTATTTTTATTTTTTTTTGGGGGGGGGGGGGGTTGGTTTATTTATCATTTTTATTTCTATTATTAAAAATTATTTATTTATAAGGTTAGGGGTTAATTAATATTTATTTATGTATTATTACACATTAATACAATTTCTTTATGATGCTTTTTAGTTATGTATTTATTTTACATTTCTTTATTCATGTATTATGACTTTATGTTTTACATTTTTTTCCTTTGAGCAGAAAATCACGCAAAAAAAGTACGACAAAGCACGCGAATGTGCACAAAAAATGGCGTGTTTCTATCCATTTCTATGGGAATGAAAACGTGTCAAAAACTAAAATGCAGAGGTGTAAATAGGGCCTAAACCTTCCCCACACTATCCAGAACTAAAAAAATATAAAGCTTTGGCTATACATACACTTTCATATTCACAGAAGACAAAGAAAGGTAAGAAACCTATTTATGATGGTTTTTCATTAACTATATCATTGTCACATTAACTAAAAAAAAAATATCTAAATTTGGGAACTTAACTTGGCTACACAATACAATAACATAATTTGAATAATAAAGTGTGTTTCGCCCACAGGTAGAATGATTGCGGAGTAATTCAAGTTTTTTTATATGTGTGTTACAATGTAACTCTCAAAACTTCAGGAATCCTCAAGCAAACTTTTGCAGTCATGGAGGTTGAGATGAGATAGAGAGTGCCCTCTACTGCACATCCATGGTTATAGCAATACAATGTACAAAAACTTTGCTGGAAATGTATTGTAGAACCTGTTACAATATACACATAATACAATAAAATATTACCTACAGTAGAACAAAATACAGAACTATACCATTAAAAACAACTACATCAAAGTCAGCAAAACATCATAAGGATAGCCAAAGGCCCACAATAGAAAAAAAAACTTGCATTCTGGTTACTGCATTTGGTTAATAGTTGTAATGATAGTATTTATTATAAAAAAAAAACTTTTTTTTATTTTACCTGACTTTATTTATATTTTTGTCCACATATACATATACAAGAAATTGTTGTTAGGTCCCAATCACACCTGAGCATTTTGTAGCTTGAAGCTCCAAGATGTTCTACAAGCAAAATCCAATAATTTCAATGGCACCTGTTAACATCGGAGTGTTTTGTCGACTTTAGCAAAACACTTCGCTCTAAAAAGCACGCAATCCTCTTTTGGCAAACTGGATTATTTTTGGGCCCACAGATTTCAATAAGAAAGCCTGAAAATGTGCAACAAGAGCGTTTTACTAGTGTTTTGTCACGTGTTTTCCAGCCAAACAGTAGCTCTCCACCCTTAATCTCCCCCTATTGCTTTCGACTGGTTAAAACAAGAACACCTGAAGCTTGAATACACATGTACAACACTTGTAATACAGTTTAATATTCATATATACGCTTGCAAAACTCTCAAATAAAAATGCCGGAAAATTGCTCTGCCTTAGGGGCTCATTCACACCACCGGGCACATGTTAAAGTAGAATTCTATACAAAACCTTTTAAAAACTCCTTAAACCTCAACCGGATAGAACACCTCTGGGATAAATTAGAGCGCAGACTACAAGTCAGGCCTTCTCATCCACATCAGTGCCTGACCTCAAATGCGCTTCTGGAAGAATGGTCAAACATTCTCATAGACACACTCCTAAACCTTGTGGACAGCCTTCCCAGAAGAGTTGAAGCTGTTATAGCTGCAAAGGGTGGGCCAACTCAATATTGAACCCTACGGACTAATGGACTAATGGGTCATACACACTATAAGATTTTCTGAAGACTTTTTCCTTTAGATTTACCAAAACCATATAATATGAGGTCAGACCTAAACACTTTTAATTTGTATGCAATCTGTCAGGCCCTTGCACTACATAGAAAAGGTAAATCTCTTCAGAAAATCTTATAGTGTCTATGGCCCTTAAGACTGGGATGCCATTAACCACTTGCCTACTGGGCACTTTTACCCCCTTCCTGCCCAGGCCAATTTTCAGCTTTCAGCGCTCTCACATTTTGAATGGCAATTGCGCGGTCATGCTACACTGTACCCATATGAAATTTTTATCATTTCTTTCACACAAATAGAGCTTTCTTTTGGTGGTATTTACTCACCTCTGGGTTTTTTATTTCTTACAAAAAAAAGAAAAAAGACAGAAAATTTTGAAAAAAAAAAAGTTTTAAATTTTTCTCCTTCACTGATGTGCGCTGATGAGGCGGCACTGATGGGCACTGATGAGGTGGCACTTATGGGCACTGATGAGGTGGCACTTATGGGCACTGATGAGGTGGCACTGATGAGGAGGTACTGATAGGCGGCACTGATGAGCACTGATAGGCGGCACTGATGAGCACTGATAGGCGGCACTGATGAGCACTGATAGGTGGCACTCCTGGGCATTGAGAGGTGGCACTGCTGGGCACTGAGAGGTGGCACTGCTGGGCACTGAGAGGCGGCACTGACGGGCACTGAGAGGCGGCACTGATGGACACTGATGGGTGGCACTGATGGACACTGACGGGTGGCACTGATGGGCAGCACTGATGAGCACTGATGGGCAGCACTGATGAGCACTGATGGGCAGCACCATCAGTGCCCACACTCAGTGCCCATAGTGCTGCTAGCCAGTGGCCATCAGTGCCTAGATGAGCAGGCACTGATGGGCACTGACTGGCAGCACTATGAGCACTGATTGTGGGCACTGATGGGGGGCACTGATGGCGGGCACCGTGGGCACTTATGGCATTTTTTTCCCCTCTTGTGTAATCAGGGCACTGGTGATCAGTGCCCTGATTACATTCCTCTGTGTCCCCTTACCGCCGATCGGCTCTCCTCTTCCTCACACTGTGTGAGGAAGGAGAGCTGGCGATGAGAGATGATCTCATATGTTTACATTTGAGATCATCTCTCATTGCACGGTCCGATCACGTGGTAAATGGCCGCTGTGATTGGCCATTCACCACGATCTGTGATTGGCTTTGTCCAAGGGACACGACCGACACAGATTTTCCCCGATGCACGCTCGTGGGAGCGCGCGGGGAGCCCGCGCTGTAGCCGTATTTCGGCTATAGCGCGGGCCGGAAGAAGTTAAAGTTCATGTGTGTGTAAAAGCAGACGTCCCAATACTTTTGGTGATATAATGTATATATGTATACAGATCTTTCTTACACGTTAGTCAGAATAGGTGTTAGGAGGGGGTTGGGAACATTGTTAGGAGTAGTTAGGTTTTGCATTGAATTCTACATTGAATGAAAATTTAGTCAGAAAAATCACTACTTTTGTAGATATAGCTATGTAAAACATTAAAAATAGGTGCTTATGCTGTTTAAAATCCAGTAGCACACTGTCTCACCCTGGCTCTGCACATGCTCAGTTACTCTTCATTTTTGGCATTGTTCCTGAAAATCAGATCCACTAGAGGTCTGCTAACAGCCTAAAGATTTACTGCTGCTTAGGGGCTCTGGGCTTCAACAAAATGGCAGCCTCCGACAAGAAGAAATGGGCAATGCTAGAGGCAATTTACAACACACTAATTTTGGTAGCATAATTATTAATGTGAAATGCATGTTCCTTGCTAAAGAACATTCTTTTTTTTATAAAGTTGTTATGGGTAAAGTTTTGCTTTAAGGTGCAGGTGATGCACTTCAATGACAAAACATTTGTGATAGCTGTAGCAATCACCCAAATGTGATGCTGAGCCTCCATTATCACAGGAGCTAAAATCCAATAAATTAAAGGAACGGGTCAGATAATGCTGGACGTCCTCCAGCCAGGAAATGAGGCTGGTTCCATCTGACTTGCTGCAGTTTCCAATGCAGAGGCAGGTAAGTTTACTTAAAGTGGTTTTAAAGGCTCAAGGTTTTTAAACTTCAAACATTCTATCCATGAAGTTAAAAAAAAAAACCCTCTCTGTGCAGCAGCCCCTCCTAATACTTACCTAATCCCCATCTCGATCCAGCGATATGCCCAAGAGTCTCGGCTCTCCGGGGACTCTCATTCTTCATTGGCTGAGGCAGCAGCTGAGGCCACTGGCTCCCACTGCGGTCAATCACTACCAGTGAGCCAATGAGGAGAGAGAGGGGGCAAGGTGAGGCCAAGCTGCAGCTCTGTGGGTGAATAGACACACAGAGCAGCGGCTCGGAAGTGAGCCTGCTTGGGTGCCCCCACAGTAAGCTGCTTGTTTTGAGGGAACTTGGCAGGAGGGAAGGGCCAGGGTCGCCAGCAGGGGACCAAAGGAAAGGAGAATCAAGGCTGCTCTGTGCAAAACCACTGCACAGAGCAGGTAAATAGAACATGTTTGGTATTAAAAAAAAAAAAAAACAAGCCTTTAACCACTTCCGGACCGCTCCGCCGCAGTTACACTGCAGTAGGGCGGTCCTCCTGCATGAACCGACGTAGGTATACTGAGTGTAAATAGATAAATATAGTAGCGCAAAAACAATATAAAATTGTCTAAAAATACCTGAAGGTGGATAGCATTAAATGACTAGTGAATAAAATACAGTATAAAACAGTATAAGAGCACTAAAAATCACTCAAAGAAAAGTCCCACAGTCTCTATCAGGCAAAGTGCAAATAGCATGAATATAGATGTAAAAATCCAATAGATAGCCGATAACTTGTGCAGTCTGTATGGATCACCAATATTCCACCACCAAGTCCCGGGGATAATGGAAGGAATGGCAACTCACCAGATTCAAATGCTCATCTATTCTCATAAATGAGCACAAATCGCATAAGATCACTGGACCCCAGGGGAGGACTGGGAAGGGGGGCAGGGTGGCAATTGCCCCCTGGGCCGCTCTAATGCCAGGTAAAAAGGCCAAACTTAGGGCTGGATTAATGTAGGGGGCAGGCACTGTATACAGCTGCCAGTTGCCGCTACCCAATGTTATATTTGTAGAACTGGAGCGATATGAGTGTGCAGAGTATGCTCCTGCCCCTGGCCGGCACAATACTAACACAGTCACTTCCCTGTTAGGCAGAGTGATCTGCGTCCTACAGGAGCTTCCTACGCCCCGCCTGGTGTGATGTCATGTATTTTTGTTAAACCTCTTTTGTTGCTATGAACATATAACTTATGTTACCAAATTGGATCATGTTTGTCTTGCTTCATAACATCAATATCCATTATAAAACTAGGTGGGCATGGATGGTGAGCTGATTCGATGGTTCAATGGGCCGCTTGACTGAACTTGCCCCCCAGGCCTAAGGTTGCCAGCCCTCCCCTGCTGGACCCGCAGGATGTCATAAAGCATGTATGGGCCAATTAGAACTGAATCGCTGTCCAATCCACTATAGATAATCCACTCAATCACCCGAGCATGTAGAGATAAAGAATAGCCTCCACTAGTGCAATATGTCTGACATGAACTTTATTAAAATGCACATACAATAGTTGCACTCACTTTTGGTAGAATAAAAACAAGCATATCATGAAATCGGCGATGAGGTAGGCGTCCAAATCCTACTGAAACATGGCTCCACGCCAGATCAGATAGTTCCAGAAGTCCTCCTCCGCCGCAATCATAAGCCGGGTACGTCGTCTGGCCACACTCCGACGCGTTTCGTCACTTCCGACTTCAACTGGGGGCCACCTTCAGGTATTTTTAGACAATTATATATTGTTTTTGGGCTACTATATTTATCTATTTACACATTGTTATCAAATATCTTCGTTATTTGTTTAAGTAGCAGCATCTTATAAAATTTTTTCCAGCAAGCAGCTGGTGCTTCCTTAAGTGCAGAGATATTTCTACAGTTGTGGTGTGGTGCTGAGATTTATTGCTTTATTTATTGACGTAGGTATACGTCGGTCACGAGCCGTCAGCGGGGACTCCGATGCAGTGGGCAGGCGGCTGACACCCACGATCGCTCCCTGCTGAGAAAGAAGATTGGTCAGCTGTTGTAAACACAGCTGACCGTTCTTCTCTCTGGTATGATCACAGAGCGCCTGTGATCCTTCTATATAGGAACACAGGTCTCTGTGATCATTTCACAAGCCACGCCCCTATACAGTTAGAAACACGCCAGTAGGTACACATTTAATGCCTTGATTACTTACTGTGTTAACCCCTTCCCTGCCAGTGTCATTATTACAGTAACAGTGCATATTTTTAGCACTGATTACTGTAGTAATGTCACTGGTCCCCCCAAAAGTGTAAAAAATGTCAGTTAAGAGGTCCGATCTGTCCACCACAATGTCGCAGTCCCGCCAAAAAAATAAAAATTGCAGATCGCCGCCATTACTAGTACAAAAAAAAAACGATAAAAATGACATAAATCTTTCCCGTAGTTAGTAGACGTGATAACTTTTGCGCAAACCAATCAAAATAAGCTCATTACCAAAAATACTGATGTGAATATGTAATGTATATTTAAAGCTCTGCGTAAATTGACAGGGCTATATAAGAACCTGAAATAAATAATAAATAATAATAAAAATATGTATCAGAAAACAAATTGAACTAAAATGCTAAAAAATTTTGATTTAAAACATTTTTTTTTGGGAATGTCATATAGCAGAATGTGAAAAATATTGTTTTTTTTTTTCAGAATTGTCGCTTTTTTTGATTATAGCGCAAAAAAAAAAAAAACACACAGGTGATCAAATATCACCAAAAGAAAGCTCTATTTGTGGGAAAAAAAGGCCATCAATTTAATTGGGGTACAGCGTCGCATGACTGCACCATTGTCCGTTAAAGTAACGCAGCGCCGAACCGCAAAATATGGCCTGGTTATTAAGGGGGCAAATCATTCAGGTCCAGAAGTGGTTATTATCACTTTAATTGCAAAAGAGACATTGTATGCCCCTTCTGCAATAAACAGCCTGACTGCTCACATTTTTTTATTTGAGTCTTTAGTTCTGCTTTATACTGTCGTCTGATGTGTGATCCAACAGCAATAATAGGAGAAATGGGGATTTTGTGTTTATTTTCTTTTTTTTGCTTTTATGGCATCAAAAGTGTGTCATATGCATCCAAGGCCTGTGATGTTCTTTGCAAGAGTCTTGAAGACTTTTGCAAGACTTCTGTTGACCTTCTCTAAAAAATAACAAGTCACTTGAGAGTTAAAGGAGATGTTATGAAACGGCTTGGCGGCGAGATGGACAACTGTCTGATCTCATGTCCTTACGAAGAAAAGATCAACTCAGATATTCCTTGCTCCATACTTAACAAAATTGGGTTCATTAAAAAGCTACGTAGATTTAGTTTGAGGCACAACATGAAAAACAAAAAAAAAAAAAAATCCACAAATTAAAGGGTTAAACTCTACTTTATTCGGCGTCATGAATTCTCCTCGGTGGTCCTGCCGTGATCTTTTTACTAATTGACTCCAAATGACATTCCAGTTGCCAAGGAATAGCAAGTGCTAACAACCTCATCTATTACTAGAGTGATTTACACCACATAGAAAAACATTTACAAGAGTTTCTGGGAGCAAACTGGTAAGACAGGATCGCTCTACAACGCATATCAACAAAATAACACTGAATCAGACGTTGTAAAGGAAAACTAAAACACAAAAATGAGGAAGCCATATTGAGGTGGTTAAGGGCAAAGTTCTCCATTTCGCTGATGTTCAACTCTGAAGTTGTATCTTCTTGGTGTAAAAGCCATAGTGCACTACCAACACCAACGTTTAATAAATCCAAAGGAGAAAAACATACCCACAAGCATAAAAAGGAATAGGAGTATCAAGAAGGTGTCATCTGACCATGTATGCAAAAGTTGGAAGGCTAACGCATTTCAAAGAAGGGGAAGGACTTGAAAGAAGGGGGCACGTCTCTTGAAACACGTTACCTTCCACCTTTGGCATACATCTGAGGAGGGCTGCATTGGACGTAGCATTACATGTTGTGATCCCATTGGCTGTATAACAGTTTGAGCGCTGGAGTGTTAGAACTTTTTTGTGGACGCTGTATCTTCTAAAATACATACTGTAACAAGGAAATGGGTATCTCACATCACTTTAGACCAGCTGTTTGATTTGGAGATCCACAAGTGAATGTTGACTGCCATGAAGAGAGGTTCCTCTTCAGGGTACAAAGCTCTGTTGTAGGACCACTGTTTATTCAAACTACTACAGGTCAGTTAACCACTTAAGCCCCAGAAGATTTTACCCCCTTTCTGACCAGGGCCTATTTTGCGATTCGGCACTGCGTGACTTTAACGGACAATTGTGCGGTCGTGCGACGCTGTACCTAAACAAATTTGACGTCCTTTTTTTCCTACAAACAGAGCTTTCTTTTGGTGGTATTTGATCACCTGTGCGATTTTTACTTTTTGGGCTATAAACAAAAAAACTGTCAATTTTGCAAAAATAACAATATTTTTCACATTTTTTTTTATATGAAATTACCCCCAAAAAAAGTAAAAATCAAAATTTTTTAACATTTTGGGCCAATTTTTTTTTTTACCATATGTTTGGTAAAAAAAAAATCGCAAAAAGCGTATTTTGATTGGTTTGCGCAAAAGTTATTGCGTTTACTAACAAAGGGAAAGATTTTTGTCATTTTTGTTGTTTTTTTTTAACGCGTAATGGCGGCAATCTGCGATTTTTTTTGCGGGACTGTGACATTGCGGCGGACAGATCGGACCCTTGACTGACATTTTTGACACTTTTGGGGTTACCAGTGACATTTCTACAGTAATCAGTGCTATACATATGCACTGTTACTGTAAAATTACACTGGCAGTGAAGGGGTTAACTTTTTTTGAGAGGGAGGGGTTACGTGTCCATAGGGGCGTGATTCTAACTGTGATTGGCTGTGGCTTGAGGTGTAGGAACAGTGATCAATGGTCCTACATAGTAGAACCGTATGATCACTGTTTCTACACAGGGGAGAATGACAGGCGGCTTTGTTTACATCAGCCGCCTGCCTTTCTCCCTCTCCACCCGACGATCGCGAGTGACCGACGGACACACGCGTGGGGGGGTCTGTGACCACGCGGGAGCTGGAGCGCGCCTCTGGCGGCGCGCGCTCGCTCCCTAGACCCTCACAGGCTAGCGACGTAGATCTACGTCACTCTGCCTGTGAGGGGCTGACCACCGACGTAAATAGTCGTGCGGCGGTCGGCAAGTGGTTAGGAAACCTAAGCTGTTCCTAAAGGAACCACAAATGCAACTCTTTTAGAAGCATCTACTTGAAAACGGGCCTTAGTGCAGGGGTCTTCAAACTATGGCCCTCCAGTTGTTCAGGAATTACAATTCCCATCATGCCTAGTCATGTCTGTGAATGTCAGAGTTTTACAATGCCTCATGGGGTGTGTAGTTCCGCAACAGCTGGAGGGCCGTAGTTTGAAGATCCATGCCTTAGGGCATGCCAAGAACACACAAGAGGAATGTCTCAGTTGCCCCAGGATATTTTTAAAATGCACACGTTTGACTGTAGCACGACAAACATAAGTCATGTCCAGTCTACTTCTACCCCCCTCCTCCACCGGTTCAAACTGATTGAAACCATAGATGGCCATAAAAAATTATGAATAAAATAGCTTTAAACCCTCAACATTTTTAATTTTACACACTTAGCACAACAAAATAAACATGCCCCAGCAAACCTTTGTTCAAATTGGAGAAAGAAGTAGAAAGGCGCAGGGGAAATTCCTACCACTGCATCTGTTTTTTTACCTGTTGTTTACAGCTTTCTATGGTGCCAGCTTCTGCTCTATCTGTACTGCTTTCCTGAATGTCTGGTCTTCATAGGAAGGAGTTAACAGACAGTACAGTCTAGAGTCAGTCTGCTAGATTGGAGAAAGGAGGAGTGAGGAGCAGGGGAATGTCTTGCCATCCTCAGCTAATGGACTGATGCATACAGCGTAGGGAGACAGTTCTAGTCCTTGCATGCTAGGGTGGCTTCATAGGATGCTGTATGTCAAATGAACCACCCTGAAACAGAAAACCCATGGAAATGGTTTTGGCACCAGCTTAAACTGGAAGAAGAAGCTGCATACGAAGTGATTAAAGAGTTGTAAAAGCAGAAGTTTTTTTAATTCTATGCATTCTATGCATTAAGATAAAAAGCCCTCTGTGTGTAGCAGCCGCTCCAACACCCCCCAATACTTACCGGAGCCCCCTCTCTATTCAGCGATGTCCATGAGTCCTTCGGCTGTCTCCCTCCTGATTGGCTGAGACACAGCAGCAGCACCATTGGCTCCCTCTACTGTTAATCAAAGTCAGTTAGCCAATCAGGAGAGAAAGGGAGCTGCTTCCTGGGGGCAATTCAAAGGAGGAAGGGGCCAGGAGCAGTGAAGAGGGACCCGAGAAGACGAGGATCTGGGCTACCCTGTGCAAAACCATTACACAGGGCAGGTAAGTATAATATTTATATTATTATAAAATTTGTTATTAAAAAAAAAAAAAACACGAGACTTTACAATCACTTTAAATCACCTGCTGAAAGTGATTAAAAAACTCAGGGTTTAATATCACTTTTAATTTGCAAAGAACAAGAATTATTTTTACATCAATTTTATCCATAATGTTATCAGAACCTCATCGGTGAGCACTAGAATTTTCAGCTGGTCGTGAACAGTGATGAGCTGGGATTCGACCGAAACTTGAGTTTGGCTGAACCTGGAAGTAAGCAGTCATTCCTGGGCCAATAAGCATAGGTTCAGCTTGGGGCCAATGAGCTGCAGCCAGGACATTCCCTGTCCCAAAACGGAATGTATACATAGGGGCAGGAATGCATGCAACTTAATTGACCTAATAGGGTCTTTGTGTACATCTACGGGGCAGGGAATGTCCTAGTCACAGCTCATTGGAGGTCAAACCTAGTAAGGAAAGACCAGTAGTAAGGATCCTTACTAGAGTGTATATGTATGTTAACCACTTGCCGCCCGCCCGCCGGCTTTTTACTGCGGCAGAGCGGCTCAGCTGCGTCTAGTCACATAGTTTTACGTAACTGGAGTGCATGTGGTTTCAGTGGCGCGTGCGCACCGCTGGAGCCGCGCTCCCACTGTGTTTAGACACAGCTGTAGGCGGACCGCAGGAGGAGCGGCGGCGATTGCCAATGCCCTCCCGCTATCGTCGGAAAAACCGAGAGAAGACCCGCCTGCTTATGTAAACAAAGCAGGCGGATCTTCTCTCAGACAGGCAGGGGCTAAGCTGAAACTGCGATCTGTCTGTGCCTGTCACAGAACACCCCCCCACACACACACACACACAGTCAGTAAGCATATTAGGCATACATTAACCCCTTTGATCACCCAGAGTATTAACCCCTTCCCTGCCAGTGTCATTTATACAGTAACAGTGCATAATATTTAGCACTGATTACTGTAGAAATGTCACTGGGCTCCAAAAAGTGTCAAAAATGTCAGTTAAGGGTCCGATCTGTCTGTCGCAATGTCGCAGTCCCGCTAAAAATCGCTGATCGCCGCCATTACTAATAAAAAAATAAATAAAAAGTCCATAAATCTATCCCGCAGTTTGTAAACGTTAAAATTTTTGCGCAAACCAATTTAAATATGCTTTTTGGGGGTTTTTTTTACCAAAAATATGTAGCAGAATGCAAATTGGCCTAAACTGATAAAAAAAAAATTTTTAATTTTTTATTGGGAATGTTTTAGAGCAGAAAGTAAAGAATATGGTGTTTTTTTTTCAAAATTGTCGCAGTTTTTTTGTTTATAGCGCAAAATCTAAAAACCGCAGAGGTTATCAAATACCACCTTAGCAAAGCTCTATTTATGGAAAAAAAGGACATCAATTGTATTTGGGTACGGCGTTGCACGACCGCGCAATTGTCCGTTAAAGTAACGCAGTGCCGAATCGCAAAATAGGGCCTGGTCATTAAGGGGGCAAATCCTTCCAGTCTTAAAGTGGTTAAACAATAGATGTTATCAGAGACCTGTACTGTAAAAACAATGCTCAGAAAAAAGCAAGCACAGGGACAAACAACTGGTCATCGGTATTGATGATGATTTCCCTGCAACAGATTTATTCCTCATTAATGACTTACCAGGCCTTGATCTGCGCTGCCACTTTGTTGAGGCAGCTATCTTGGTATGCACAAGGCTTTGCTTCCTAAAGTCTGACCTGCCCCCCTGATGACTGGTGATCTGATGACTGATAGGAAAATTATAAAGAAGCAGTAGGACAGATGGAGGAAGGAAAGATCCACAGACTGAATAAATAGGGAGACCCTTGCATGAAAGTCCCTAGAATCAGCTTCCTATCTAGCAAGGTGAATATTAAAGAGGAGTTCCAATCAATAGTGGAACTTCCACATATCTGTCTCCTCCCCCCCTCCAGTGCCACATCTGGCACCTTTCAGGGGGGAGGAAGGAGTATGTACCTGTTTTTGACAGGTAACCTGTCCCCAATTCCATCGGACCTCATCGCTGCAAGGTACGTTAGAAGTTTGGGCCCCTCCTCCTTCCAGGCCAGTAACTGAGCACAGTGTGCTTCGCGCATGCGCAGTAGGGACTCGGCTGTGAAGCCGCAAGGCTTCACTGCCGGGTTCCCTTACCGGCAATGGCGGTGGCAGCACCTGACTTCTGAAGGAAACATTGGCTGCGGTGCCGACATCGCTGGATTCCAGGACAGGTAAGTGTCCTAATATTAAAAGTCAGCAGCTACAGTATGTGTAGCTGCTGACTTTTAAATTTTGGAGGGGGAGGCCAGAACACCACTTCACAGTACTGGCATCACCAAATCTCATGAGACTGCCAATCGCAGAAACAGTGCCGGGTACTGTTAAGAGTCCCAAAAAAAAAAGAAAATTTGTACATTACTTGGGCAAAATATCGTATATTATTTGGGCACAATTAACTTAAAGCGGAGTTCCACCCAAAAGTGAAACTTGCGCTCTTTTGCTTCCTTCCTCCCTTCGGTGTCACATTTGGCACAATTCAGTGGGGGGGGGGGGGGGTACGGGTACCTGTTTTTGACAGGTACCCTTCCCCACTTCCGGGATACTGCACCGCGGCACCGTCCCTCGAAAATTTGGCCCCCTCCTCCTTGCCCGGCCGCCGAGCCAATAGGAGTGTGCAGCGAGCTTCGCGCATTGGGCAGTAGGGACCCATGAAGCAGCAAGGCTTCACTGCCGGGTTCACTTACCGGCAATGGCGGCGGCAGCACCCAACAGCCAATGGAAACATCGGCTGCAGTGCAGACATCGCTGGACTTTTTGTTGTTAAGTTTAAAAGAATACACGTTATACTCACCTGCTCTGTGCAATTGTATTGGACCCTGGATCTCTCTTTGTGGAGTACCCCACCAGCTATCTTGCCTCCTCCTTTTCTGTGTCTGCCCTCATAGCAAGCGCTTAGGTTAAAACATGCAGGCTCAATCCCAACCGGGCTGTGTGCGTCCATTGACATACATGTCGCAGCTCAGCCGTGCCCCCTCCGCTCTCTTCTGACAGGATTTAACTGACAGCAGCAGGGGCTAAATGCTCTCAGCCATGCTTGTTAGAGAAGGGAGAGTGGAGGGAAGACCGCCAGAAGGGCACATCACTGGATCGATAAAGGACTCAGGTAAATATTTGGGGGGGGGGGGGAACATAGCTGCTATTCCTATTGATGCCAACATCACATTGGTATTCATCTGTCCTAAGAAGTCCTATAAAGTTGCTCCCTAAATGCTCCTGTTGTTGGTATAAATGTGTTATTTACTAACTCAGGTTTCTTTGTTAGTGCCAGACTGCAAGATCCCATAAAGAATGTACAACCTGCCATAATTATCACCTTAAGTTGTTTTTTCTGTCCTACTATAGAACAAAGCTCGAAATTACAGACAGATGACAAAACCTCTCTGTCGTGGTTTTCGGTTAAATCACCGATGGATAGCGATTAAGCCCAAGCAGTCATTAACTGCAAGAAAATACATGTCTAAATAAATTAAAGTATTATTGTATTAAAGAGCAACCACGCCCTTGTCTAACTTGATTGCTAGTCATTAATAGATGGTTTCCCATTTCAACACCTCTTCGTTTTGCTTTTTGGCTATTACGATACCACTCCAGGAAAGAAATAGATAGCCAGTGTTATTTCCACAAGCTAAACTGCACTTTTTTCCCTGGGCCTTATTAAAAAAAAAAGTGAGTGCTTAGTTAAAAATGTATTCCTACTTATGTGCAAATTATTATTGGAGGGGTCAATAAAATAAAAAAACTTTCAAAATATGCTACTTGTGTGTGTAACACCCCTTTTATTAGAGACCAGGCTCTAAATCAGAAACATTTATTGCTCTAATTTGGTTGTTTGCAGCCTCTTATGGTGGCCCTATATTAAAGAAATGTTCTTGCAGGTTAAACCAGTGTTCAATCGCAAGTAAAGCCTAGTACACACGCAACGATTATCGGCCAACCGATCGTCCGTCTTTTGTCCAGAGTGGTGTTTTGTTGGTTGGAATGTGCCTAGACTGCACACGAATTTTCTCGTCCGACAAAATTCTACTTCAGAAGTGATGTCATGTGTTGGTTTGCTTTCTTTGTGTTCTTTCTTCTCTGAGCATGCCCAGACTTGCTCATTAGATTTTTCCCTGTCGAAATCTGTACTGACTGCACGAAAATCGGCCGTGTTTTGACGGCAGACACAAATTTTATAACCTGCACACCAGATTTTTTTTGGCCGAAAAGTCGGAGTCGGTTGTCAGAAGCATCATACTAACAAGCCGAAAATCGGCAGATCGGTCATCGGACGAAAATTCCCTGCCGATTTTCGACGCGTGTGTACGAGGCTTAAGACTGAACAAAAGAAGACAACCTATCTATTAACCTATCTAACCCTCAAACCATCAAAACTGTTGGTGGCAGGTTGCCTTGATCCAACCTATTGAACTTTTAATTTTAGCTCGCATACACTTGGCTGAAGATTGCCACATTCTGAAAGAAGTTGGGTAACTTGCAAAAAGCCCTAACTTTCTGGAATCCAGTGTGTGTTAGAGGCAGAAGCAAATCATCCAGCACCTGTGCCCTGCTTTTCTGCCAGAAGGGATCAGGAAGGGTAGAAGAAGCAATGCAAGTCATTTGCCAGTGATGGTCTGAACATTACATGCCAGCAATAAGCCTTGCCCAGTGAACACAACAGCATGTACTGATTCTCCTTGGTGTACACACTTGGGCCTAAAAGTTACAAAGGACTCCAGACAGAGTCCAGAAATAACTGCCAAGTGCCTTCTTTGGATGCTTATGTAGACTCAGTCTGAAGCGCTCGAAGTACCCATCTGCTCTAGTCTTAGAATGCTAATAAGGGTGTTGACTGTAGCTTTATGAAGAATGTTGAATACTGAAGCTTCAATGAGAATTTTGCAATCTCTGGGTGATTAGTGAGCAGAACTTTTTCAAATGCTTATGAAGTGCCCAGTAGCCACCTGAAGAATGCTAAATGCTTGCTGAAAGCAATACTCTTTCGACTAGTTTTTGCGAGCTACATGTGAAAAACACAAATCTGTACTTTGGCTTTCTTTTTGATACCTAAAAAGCACCTAAAAGGTAAGCTATCAAGCAAGAGTTGGTCAAGCTGATAGGTTCATGCCTAGTTTGTCAATGCCTAGTGTGTAAATCCCACTTATTTATGTAATATCAGTCATCCTATCTTCTGGCGTTCTGGAACTTTCAGCCTGTGTCTTCACCAACACAAGCGTGGGAGATTCCCATAGTCTTTGAGGGTGTTGCAGACCATAGATACCAGTAGTCACTCAGACCAGGACTTCCATGTGACAGATAATAGTACTCGGAAAACTGAAGTGGGTGTAGCATAGAAGCTACACTCATCTTTCTCCATTCCTCCAATTCCCACTTGGTAGCTTCGTTCGTAGATACCATTTAACTAAAGTCCATGGAATTCCAAATGCGGCTGATATTCCAGCATCCTAGCAATAAAACAGATGTGCTGTGATACATACATCATGATAATGACGATAAGTTATTTTCCGGTTATTGCAAATCGCAGCCACATGTAACGTAGAAGCCTGATGGACTTCGCTCTTCTCTGCTTAGCGCTGATAAACTTCTCAGCATAAATAAATCAATTAGTTATTCAACACTTGAGTTCTTCCGTTCAACCTCAAGTGGCTGAAGTTGAATAACTTGCGACTCTGGAAGAGTACGGGGCTTTATCGCTTAGAAACGAGAATGCACTCCACCCACTCTATTATAGAAGCAGAGGAAACAGAGTGCACAGACTTTGGAAGAGGGCCAAAGACGACTGACCAAACACTTTAGTGAACTTGCTGACAAAGTGCTGCACCTGTTCCAGTAAGGCTTGAAAAGCCCTTGCCCATGCTTCCACAAGGAACAAAAACTCCAACTTCTTAGTTTAAAAGGAGCCGCCTCCCCCCTCCCCATTGGGGAAATAGTTTCACTTACATGATTTACAAGACTCACAGAAATCACAGTCTTTGTTATCAGAAAAGAAAAGGTCTTTGGGTCCAGACAGTTTTATTAGTAGACGTAGTTCACAAAAGCCCATTCATTATATGTGTAACGTTGGCCATAGCTGCACTTATCAGTTAAAGATCTGCTATTATTTTAAACCAAAGGAAACTTTTTTCACTTTTGGCGCGCAAAATTATTATTTATGATTTCAATGATACTTGAGTTAAACCACTTTACCACCGGAGGATTTTGCTGTCTTACATCTGGGCCACTTTTTGCGATTCAGCTCTGTGTGACTTTAACTGACAATTGCGCGGTCGTGCGACGCCGTATCCAAACGAAATTTACGTCCTTTTTTTCCCACAAACAGAGCTTTCTTTTGGTGGTATTTGATCACCTGTGCGATTTTTACTTTTTGCGCTATAAAAAAAAGAGCGTTTATTTTGAAAAAAATAACAATATTTTTAACATTTTTTTATATGAAATTCCCCCCCCAAAAAAATGTAAAAATCAAACATTTTTGGCCAATTTGTTTTCTGCTACCTATGTTTGGTAAAAAAAAATCACAATAAGCGTATTTTGATTGGTTTGCGCAAAAGTTATTGCGTTTACTAACTAAGGGAAAGATTTCTGTCATTTTTGGTGTTTTTTTTTTTTAACAAGTAATGGCGGCGATCTGCGATTTTTTTTGCGGGACTGCGACATTGCGGCGGACAGATCGGACCATTGACTGACATTTTTGACACTTTTGGGGGTACCAGTGACATTACTGCAGTAATCAGTGCAATATATATGCACTGTTACTGTAAAAATGACACTGGCAGGGAAGGGGTTAATTTTATTGGAGAGGGAGGGGTTAATGTATGCCTGGTGCTTACTAACGTGTGTGGGGGGGGGGGGGTGACTGAGTGAGTCAGGGACAGATCGCATGTTCAGCTATGCTGAACCATGCTATCTGTCCCTGCCTGTCACTTAGGAGATCCGCCCGCTCTGTTTACACAAGCGGGCGGATCTCCACACTCGATTCCCCGACGATCGGGGAAGAGCAGCGGCGATCGCCGCCACTCCTCCCCTGGCCCGACTCCCGCTGTGACTGAAAACAGCGAGCGCCGCCTACAGGGGGAGGAGTCCAGCGACGTAGGTCTACGTCGCTGGACGATAACGAGCCACTTGCCGCAGTAGCAGCAATGTGAGCAGACGTCAAGTGGTTAAACAAGTTCCTGTACTATGATGAATAGTGTGTGGATCGCAAAACTGGCTAAATAAAGATGCAGATATTTTGGCTGGCATAATTGTGCATATTGTGGTATTGGGGTGATTATACTCATGTGGCAGATGCTTTTTCCCAATGAGTTGCGCCAGTCCAAACTGTATTTTAGGGCATGGCAGCCCACTTTTATTGGACAAAATGGAAAGTTCACAAAAACTTTTGTTGCCCACGCAGGGGTTCTTCGACATCATCATGAACAGACAACTGTAAGTGCCAAGCCACCTGGCTCCCTTGTCAGCAGTACCACTGCTCTTCTTACCAGTCCCCTTTGACTGTGCTGCCCAGCTCTTCAGGTTCATTTCGGTTCTAATAGCTTTTAGTCGCAGAGCCCAGCTGCACGGCCCACCCCTGGTCTCTGAAAAGGGGTTCTCCTGACACCTCGATAGGAGCCCACCTGACTCCTGGAACGAAATCCTGGCTGGGTCATCCCTGACCGGTGGTTGAGACCTTCTGTCCCCCAACTCTTGGCTGGGGCTCCCCGACCCCTAAGTAAAACCTTCTGTCTCCAATATGGGAGTTGTGTCCAATCTGGGAGCCCTGAGCTATCCCCAAGCTTGAGTATATAACGACCCTGCACACCTACACAGGCTGCAGACATCTGGTAAAATCTGGACACAGGATTGAAGGTTCCACCAATACACTTTGGAACCTTCAAGCTCCAGCCCCCGATCCGGGACTACAGAATCCGTAAGAAAAATAAATTTTAAAAAAACACAGCTTTTTCTGCTCTTGAACGATAGTCTGGAGCATCGCATTAAGCCCTAATGCTAATATTGTGTCATTTTCACCTACATTTTTACAATGGCAGGGTCTCACCCTGTCACATCATATACAGCTGCAAGAAAAAGTATGTGAACCCTTTGGAATGATATGGATTTCTGCACAAATTGGTCATAAAATGTGATCTGATCATCATCATCTAAGTCACAACAATAGACAATCACAGTCTGCTTAAACTAATAACACACAAAGAATGAAATGTTGCCATGTTTTTATTGAACACACCATGTAAACATTTACAGTGCAGGTGGAAAAAGTATGTGAACCCTTGGATTTAATAACTGGTTGAACCTCTTTTGGCAGCAATAACTTCAACCAAACGTTTCCTGTAGTTGCAGATCAGACGTGCACAACGGTCAGGAGTAATTATTGACCATTCCTCTTTACAGAACTGTTTCAGTTCAGCAATATTCTTGGGATGCCTGGTGTGAATCGCTTTCTTGAGGTCATGCCACAGCATCTCAATCGGGTTGAGGTCAGGACTCTGACTGGGCCACTTCAGAAGGCGTATTTTCTTCTGTTTAAGCCATTCTTTTGATTTGCTTCTATGGTTTGGGTCATTGTCCTGTTGCAACACCCATCTTCTGTTGAGCTTCAGCTGGTAGACAGATGGCCTTAAGTTCTCCTGCAAAATGTCTTGATAAACTTGGGAATTAATTTTTCCTTCGATGACAGCAATCCGTCCGGGCCCTGACGCAGCAAAGCAGCCCCAAACCATGATGCCCCCAACACCATACTTCACAGTTGGGATGAGGTTTTGATGTTGGTGTGCTATGCCTCTTTTTCGCCACACATAGTGTTGTGTGTTTTTTCCAAACAACTCAACTTTGGTTTCATCTGTCCACAGAATATTTTGCCAGTACTGCTGTGGAACATCCAGGTGCTCTTGTGCAAACTATAAACACGCAGCAATGTTTTGTTTGGACAGCAGTGGCTTCCTCTGTGGTATCCTCCCATGAAATCCATTCTTGTTTAGTATTTTACATATTGTAGATTCGCTAACAGGGATGTCAGCATTTGCCAGTGACTTTTGTAAGTCTTTAGCTGACACTCTAGGATTCTTCTTCACCTCATTGAGCAGTCTCTGCTGTGCTCTTGCAGTCATCTTTACAGGGCAGCCACTCCTAGGGAGAGTAGCAGCAGTGCTGAACTTTCTCCATTCATAGACAATTTATCTTACCGTGGACTGATGAACAGCAAGGCTTTTGGAGATACTTTTAGAACCCTTTCCAGCTTTTTTGCAAGTCAACAATTCTTAATCGTAGGTCTTCTGAGAGCTATTTGTGCGAGGCATCATTCACATCAGGCAATGCTTCTTGTGAAAAGCAAACCCAGAACTGGTGTGTGTTTTTTATAGGGCAGGGCAGCTGTAACCAACACCTCCAATCTCATCTCATTGATTGGACTCCAGTTGGCTGACATCTCACTCCAATTAGCTCTTGGAGACGTCATTAGTCTACGGGTTCACATACTTTTTCCACCTGCACTGTGAATATTTACATGGTGTGTTCAATAAAAACATGGCAACATTTAATTCTTTGTGTGTTATTAGTTTAAGCAGACTGTGATTGTCTATTGTTGTGACTTAGATGATGATAAGATCACATTTTATGACCAATTTGTGCAGAAATCCATATCATTCCAAAGGGTTCACATACTTTTTCTTGCAGCTGTATATAAATCAGCTTTGTGTTTAGAACTGGAGCTCTGCAAACATGAGCACTATAATAATAACAGGAGTCAGCAGTGTGATGACACATCGTTGAGCTGCTTTATTGTCCAGTTATCTGGATGGGGCTATGTCATGGACCAAACTATACAAACTGAACAGCAGAAAGCTCATTTCACACGAGCAGTTTTTTAGCAGCTAGAGAATCACTTTAACTTTTTGCTGCTAGGAAACATAATTACAGTCAGTGGAAGATCTGTGCCATGCAATCACTGAGCACCTGTTTTTTTTTTGCATAATTTTGGGCTAGCTTAAAGCTGCTAAATATCACTGATCACAAGCAATTTGTAGCTGCCTAGACAAGCATTATAGTCGACTAGGATAGTTGAATGGCAACTCTGCAGCTAGCTACAAATAACCAGGGGAGAGATTTGTAGATCTCCATTACAAAGTTGTCAGTATGACATTGCCCTAAGTCCCATGTGATACAAGCGGTCCTGATGTTGGCCCCAAATCACCAGCAGCAGGAATGCTAACAGGCCCCTTATTTTGTTATGGAGGCATTCCCTCTCTTGTGGACCAGAGATGTTGTTCCATTGATGCTCCCTTTTTAGCGAGTGAGTTTCAGGCCAACTAGAGATTGATCAGCTATGTATTTAAGGGGCCTTGAAAAAGTATTCATACCCCTTGACATTTTTCCACATTTTGTTATGTTACAACCAAAAACATAAATTTATTTTATTGGGATTTTATGTGATGGACCAACACAAAGTGGAAAATAATTGTGAAGTAGGATGAAAATGATAAATGGTTTTTAAATTTTTTTGCAAATAAATATGTGAAAAGTGTGGCGTGCATTTCTATTCCGAGTCAATACTTTGTAGAACCACCTTTCGCTGCATTCACAGCTGCAAGTCTTTTTTGGGGATGTTTCTACCAGCTTTGTACAACTTGAGAGTGACATTTGTGAGCATTCTTCTTTGCAAAATAGCTCAAGCTTTGTCAGATTGTATGAACAGTGTCTGAGCAGCAATTTTCAAGTCTTGCCAGTTGCCACTGATTCTCCATTGGATTTAGGTCTGGACTTTGCCTGGGCCATTCTAACACATGAATATGCTTTGATCTAAATGATATCATTGTAGTTCTGGCTGTATGTCTAGGGTTGTTGTCCTGCTGTAAGGTGAACCTACGCCCCAGTCTCAAGTCTTTTCAAGTTACTTTATCTACTTTAAAAGGGATTGTAAAAGGCAGAAGGTTTTTTTTTTTATCTAATTGCATTCTATGCATTAAGATAAAAAAAAAACCTTCTGTGTTGCAGGAGTTTCTCAGCTGCCCTGGGACTCCCTCATTGGCTGAGACAGCAGCCCGGCATGGTTGGCTCCCTCTGCTATCAAAGTCAGTCAGCCAGCCAGCCAATCAGTAGAGAGAGGGGGAGGGCCTGGGTCACAGCTCCATGTCCGAATGAACACAGGGAGCTGTGAGCTGACTCAGGTGCCCCCACAGCAAGCTGCTTGCTGTGGGGGCACTCAACAGGAGGGAGTGGCCAGGAGCACAGAACAGGGACCCGAGAAGAGGATGATCCGGGCCACTCTGTGCAAAACTAACTGCACAGAGCAGATAAGTATAACATGTTATTTATTATTTTAAAAAAATGTGACTTTACAATTACTTTAAGTTCAGCTTTAACATGATCCTGATCTTGCCTAAAACATCTGTAAGATAATAACAGTGCTGAAGGCCTTTTGTACTCAAGCAGCCTCAAAGCTGCTTTTTTAGGATGCCTACAAACAGATTGGGGGCACCAGTGATGCAAACCTTTCCAGCCATAATCACAAACAAAGAGGGTATTACACAGAAAACTTATTTGAATAAACCACTATATGTGCCCACAAGGACGACATTTATAACTGTTTCAGGAGAAGCCTGCTTAGTCCAGCAATCTCAGGAATAAGAGTGGCCCTGGGGGTAATTGCCCCTAGATCGCAGTACCCCATTGCATTTTTATTGTTGCTAGTAATTGGCCCTTAATATATAAGAGCAAATGCATACTCCACACAGAGAGGAAGAAATGTTGTCTGCATAACCCAAGAGTCTTTTCCCAACATTACTGTATAATCAGGAATTAGACACAAAGCTCCATTCACACGTTGATCCTGGTACTAATGAATGCATTTAGGACTCTATTAGGAATCTCTATAGCAGATTAGCTGCCCGTAACAAGAAACTTGCTTCAAAAAATAAACTTTGCCCTAATCCGCAAAACCCCTTTCACAAGCCTGGCACTGTGTTAACAGTACAACACTGAATAATATTGCTCAAAAGGTTTGCTAACAGTGGCTCAGTTTGAATAAACGGTTTAACTGATTGGTAAAGTATTACTGTGTTAAAGAGACACACCAGTAAAAACCCACCACTATTTTCAAGTCTTTATATAGGCTGATTATCTGTAAAATATTTTTTCTCTGTGCAGGGAGTCCTTGGTTTTATCAGTGTCCCCCATTTTTCATCTTTACTATAAGGCTTAGACTACCATTCCTTAAGGCTACTATTATTTCTGCCCAATCATTTTTATACTGTCAAAGCAACCGTCCTAACCAAAAGTGTTTGATATGATACTAACCCGTAATACCTTGCTGTACTTTTGAGTAATATCAATTTTATTGATTTGATTACTTCAAGGGTGTGACATAATACAGCAGCAGTGGTAGTAGGGTTTTTATATTGGACATATAGCACGGAGTTGGGATTGTATAAAGGCAAGCAGTCACTTCCACTGCTATGAGGTCCTCTGTGGTGGAAAGCAGCAAGGACAATGGCAATTCAAGAACTGGATGGATGCAGCCCTCCTCAGACGGGGTAATCTGAAATTATACTACAAAAACAAACACAAATGGGTACTCACAAAGGGGTAACTGTCAATTAGCCATAGAATCACATGATGCTAAGCAGTGCGGACACTTATATGCCGTTCACATCAAGGGGTGCAAAGCTAACGTGTTTCGGGGGAGCACCCCCTTCCTCAGAGCAAGGCTACTCTGGACACCTTTAGACAAGCACTTTAAATAAGGGAATCATCACTGAGGAACCCCACCCCTGAAAACCCCATCCCTAAAAAAGGCAGGGAGAAAAAAAAAAAAGTGCATATAGTCACATAATTATAGGATTCATAAAAAATTCAAAAGATTCAAAAAAATTCATTAATGTACATAGAAAGTGTAATTCAAAAGAATAAATTCAAAAAAATGTAAAAAAATTCAATAATGTACATAGAAAGTGTATTCACACACAGGGGATCGACAAAGTATCAACAGGTGCTTCATTGAATTTAACACATCACCATTATAATGGCTAATAACTCACCATTCACTGGACCCAGAGAAAGATGGCTGTCGGAATGCAAATGGCGTCCCTTGGAACAGTTCTATGGCCATTTGACAGCTACCATTTTGTGAGTACCTATTTTTATAGATTCTATTATTCTAATAAATGTCTTTCGGTAATGCACTAGTTGCGTGCACCTCCTTTTTTGTTTTTTTTACGGAGTTGGGGTTATTTTGATTGTTAACAACTACAGACGACTGCATTTAGGGAAGAGTAAAGCAAGATTTGCTAAGCCTATATTTCTTTCTCAAGCGAGTCTCAACTTTGCCTTAAATAAACTCTGTCACTTTGCTTATTCAAGGCAAAGTGGCAGGTTCTCTGGAAAGAACCACCCCTAACCCACTGGTATGCTCTGTACCTCTGTCAGAAATGGGATCCCAAACTTTTGAGCTGGTCATAGATGGTTTGAATCTTGTCTGGTTCAGCAGGGACAGGCCGAGATTTGATCAATCTACGGGCAGACTGATTGTATCCAAGTCAATACATTGATCAACTTGGGTACAACCAACATGTTAGATTTCTAATATGCAAATATTGCCAGTGGCTATATAAACCAGTGTTGGAAAGAATGAAAACCACATAATGGCAGGAGTGATGTAATCTCAACCAGGCCAATAAAAATGGGCAAGGAGCATAGCAATTGCGAATATCAGATGTTTAGAGAGTGTTATTTTAAGAGACCCTACTGCATGCCTTGAACAGGCAAAGTGACCAAGTCTCTTTATGCAGCTTCTGCCCGCACTATAACTGAAAGACAGCTACAGCGCAGGCTTACTTTGCCTGTCAGAAGGGCGTACATAGACGTCCTCCCGTGATAGCGCTGCCAGTGCACCCCCTGTGGCGCGCGGGCAGTGAGCTTTGTGATCGCCGAGTCCTTCTGACTCAGCTGATCACAGACTTTCCTCATGCTAACAGCGTAAGGATAGAAAAAGAGAGACAATAATTGGCTTGTGTTAAAGGGACATCGACGGTCCCAACAGTGCTGCCAATCAGTGGCCACTAGTGCTGCCAATCAGTGCTCATCAGTGCTGAAAATCAGTGTCACCTATCAGTGCTGCCAATCAGTGCTCATCAGTGCCGCCTACCAGTGCTCATCAGTGCCGCCTATCAGAGCCCATCAGTGCCATCTATCAGTGCCGACCATTAGTGTTGCTTCATCAGTGTCTCATCAGTGCCCATCAGCGCCCCTATCAGTCCACATCAGTGACGCCTAACAGTGTTCATCAGTGCTGCCTATCAGAGCCCATCAGTGCCACCTATAAGTGCTACCAATCAGTGCAGCCTCATCAGTGCCTCCTCATCAGTGCCCACCAGTGCCACCTTATCAGTGCCCATCAGCGCCACCTATCAGTGCCCATCAGTGCAGACTCATCAGCGAAGGAGAAAAATGACCTGTTTGCAAAAATGTATAACAAACTATGAAAGATGTTTTTTTTTCAACATTTTCTGTATTTTTTGTTGGTTTAGCAAAAAATAAAAAACCCAGTTGTGATTAAATACCACCTTAGAAAGCTCTATTTGTGTGAAAAAAAAATGATAACATTTTCATATGGGTACAGTGTTGCTGGACCACGCAATTGTCATTTAAAGTGTGACAGCGCTATAAGCTGAAAATTGGCCTGGGCAGGAAGGGGGTGAAAGTGCCCAATAGGCAAGTAGGGTAACTCTGAGGCTGGCAATCATCTTCCCCACCCAATGCCTGAGCAAATTATCTTCCTCAGCGTGTGTGAAATGTGTCAAAGACACCATCATCTCCTCATTTCTGAGCCCAGGAGAGCAAGCAATCGGTCACAGCCTCCCTAGCATTGAAATCCTGCACCCATGCACTTGCACTTTGCTGTTATGTTGCTACACTGCTGCTATACCTTTTGCTGTATCCTGCACTCTCCTATGTCACTCCATGTTGCATCACTTATTTTAAACAGAGAGGTTTGGTCTTTGCATTCATTGTAAAAAAAAGGGAAGGCTTAATCTATGGTATTGTTAAATAAAATGAACACAGGTTTGCTTTGATATAAAGGATTACATGCAATGAAATCTAGAAGTTTAAAAACAACTTTCCTATTTACTCGATGAATATGCACATGTCCTAAACAGATTTTACTTTCACTTGGAACTCTTCAGGCTTTCAGGGCTTGGGGTGCTGGGCTGGCAAATTCTTTTCAAAAATCTTGCAAAACAAAAGAATAGCAATGCATCCCCATTTATTGGTTGGAGGTCCTTAGTAATTACATTAGGAAGAGGTCATAAATTGTCTTATCCATTCTCCGCACAGACCACTTTTACTGGCTCCCAGTCAGCAGGACATTATGCAAAAGACATTGTAATGACTATTCGCATAGCTCAACTCCCCAGAGACTTTAACTGTTAGCTTGTTAAAGCACGGGCTCAGTGTAATGCAGATTTGATGAGACAGAAAGCCTGGTAACCTATGATAGAGGCGGCCATTTTCATTGTATTAGGTTTCAGCTGAGTACACAAAACAACCTTTCACCAACAACTGTGGTCTGCTGTCCTGCACAGCATGAACCGGTTACTGTAGCTGGAAGTCAGTATTGTTGTCAGAAACATTTTGCTGTTAAAGAAGATTTCCACACAGCGAGAGAAACCGAAAATGTCAACACTTGTCCTCCCACCACGGCCCTAGGAACCCTTCAAGACACCAGCCTTTTCTTTGGGCAACACTGCTTGTCGAAGGAAATCCACTGGTTATCAAAGCTGTAGTGTCTGCAGGCACAGTTCAGCCTTGGAAAAGCCATGCATTTCCAAGAGTGAGCAGAGAAAAGTCGAGCAGTAGTAGTCATGGAGCTGCACAGGTTACCCAATAAAGCATTTGAAGTGTGGATTTCAAGGTCTGCCCTGTTGATCAGCAACAGAAGGGTAATGTTTCGGAAAATAAAGTCTCGTACACACACGATGAGATTATCAGATTCATTTTCGTCCGTTTTTTGTTGCATGTCAGTCTCATATCGAAAGTGAAGAGGTTACGTTCATAAGAAAATTCTCGTACGACAGAATTCAACTTCAGAAGTGAAGTAATGTGTTGAATTGTTTTGTATGTATTCTTATTTTCCGAGCATCCGTAGTCTTGCTCTTACTATTTTTTTCGGACTAAACTGTATTAATTAAAATGAAAATCGGACATTGTGTTCACGTATGATTTAAATTTTATAACCTGCACATTACTTGAAAACTCGTAATTGGCTGTCAAAAGCACCATGCCAATGACCCCAAAACTGGTAGATCGTTCGTCGGACGAAATTTTATTTCCGATTTTTTTTTTTGTGTGTACGGCCTTAAGACACAAAAGATTGACTAGACACCTTAATGTATTTGTAATAGCAGACATGAGGTTCCTTTCCAGTAGATGTGGTGGTCACATGACCAAGACTTGTAATGTCTGATTCTCCCCTTCACATGTCCAACGTTGGTTGATAATGATGTCCAACTCTTTGCAATTCTATGGGCCAGCTTTCTCCACATTTTTGAACTTGTACAATTTATTTTACTTGTTTCATGTTCTGGCTTTTGTTGGCTTTTGTTGTATTAAACCATCACGCCCTTTGGAGGTCCGGCTTCCCTGTGCTGCTAACCAATCTGAGCACAAATACCTTCTCCAGTGTGTTCAATCACATACCCATGTCCGAAATAGGTGAGCATTAGTTATGTCATTGTTCCACCCAATGAAACGTTTGGTTTTATGTGCTCCAGATTTTTGTTGTCCATAGAATGCAAAGCAACCTTCTCTTGCACCATAGCTCAAATGTGTCAATTTTCCTCCAGTCTAGTTTTTACATGATCCAACTTTCACACCTGCAGGTAGCTATGGGGTACACAATAGCATGGACTAATCTGCATTTGGTTACAAGGCTAACATCCTTGCTTTTTAGAATTTGGTTAAAATAATGGATAATCACCACTGTAAGGGAGGATTGGCCAATCAAATTCTGCCTATTAACAGAAACCACAACACCAAACACTAGGTCCTTCAGATGTGTGATCAGTGCTGAAAGGAGCCTGGAACCACATTTTCTCTAGGAAAGGTAATCATTTTGTTCTATTACTCTATCCATCCCATCTTTATGCTAAAATTTGACTACAGGTCCACTTTAGGACCAGCACTGTCCACAACATACAAAGGCAGATCATGTGCCTATAGCATCACTAGACAGTATTAAAATAGAACTACAGTCTAACAGAAAAGCAGGGGGAATGAACATGGTCATGACGATCTCTAAATACCAAAGAAAAATGATACTGGACAGCATTTTATAGGAACCCGTTTTCGGTTGAACGTCGAATCCTTTTCCCAGAATGCTCCCGGAGAGGAAGAACATAACATGGATTCCCTTCCAAACTATTATCCTGTGGCTGACATGCTAATGACCTCATCAATCAAGGACACAAAAGACCGGACAGGTTCAGTGCTAATAAGCCAGTAATGTTTAGCTCTCTATCACAGACTCTAAATGGGCAGATCCCGTAACTGGAAGCATTCAAAGCCAACAATAAGACATTTAGGAAAAGGAGGGGCAAACTTGCAGACAATGTTTCCTTCAATTGAAATAATACTGATCCAGCAATAGGACATAGATGGGACATTTCAACACAGCTTTGCGATAAATGTAGACTGAGAAAATGCTGAACTTCATGTATGAAAGGTATTAGTGTTGCCTCTTTTATCATTACATCTGAATTGAGAATGGTTTGCGTTACCCACAGCAACTATTCATATTCTGTCATTTATCTGTGGAGATAGCTATTTCAAGCGCTTTAATATATAACTCCCATTCTCCTGATCAGACGGTGTGAATGATAATGTCAATTATAGACATACATGTCAACTGAAATGACAAACAAGTGTTGCAAAGGCTGGAACTTTTTGTCTTAAAGTAGAACTAAAGGAAAAACTTAAAAAAAAAAAAGCTCCTATAACCCCTGTCAATTTTTCTTCCTTTTCTTTTTTGCAATATGTGTTCTATTGGGGAGATTTCCCTTTATTTCCTGTCCCAAAGCCAAAACAGAAAAGGGGAGAAAAATTCCGGTAAATTGAGGGAATCCCTGGTTGTGGCCAGGGTCACTAGAGCTAGTTTCCCCATTGGATGATTTCCCCTCTATTCCTGTTCTGGGGACAACCCAAAATTTGGGAATTTCTTTCACTTTTACTCTGAGAACGGTAAACGGGACAAATACAGAGGGTGAATCTCCCTAATAAGGGCACTAACAGCAATAAAAAAAACCTGACAGGTGTTCTAATCCATCTCCACTATCTAGAACTCGAAAAAAATTTAGCGCTGAACTATACTTTTAAGTGCAACTTCACCGAAAAGGGGAAGCTCTACCTTTTCTCCTTTCTCCCCCTCCTCTCCCATATTTGGAATGTCTTTTTTCAGGGGGGGGGGGGGGGAGTGAGCAGAAGCTGGTGAGCAGAATTCACACTTGCGCATGTGCAGTGGGCAGCTGGCTCTAATCACGTGCTTCAAAAAAAAACAAAAATAAAAAACTTCATTGGAATCTATGCATCCGGCACCCTGCATGTAGATTAGGGGGCTGGACACATGGATAGGGGGGGGGCGGCCTCCACTGGGTAAAACCCCTTCAGTGACTTACGGTAAGTCACTTACCTTGGGTCAGGCTCTGCCGGCGCCCCCTGCTAAGTTGCACCTTAGGTGGCTGCCTAGGTCACCCTACTGCTAGCGCCGGCCCTGCTCACAGATGACACAGTATTACAAACCCTGGTCCTTGTATAGTTTCTGGCTATGTTCACAAATCTTAGCCCCTTGATGACTTGTTACAAAGTTTTAGGTTAGCCTTAGACCCATAGATTTTTCTAGTGTCATTGGCTGATCACTGCAGGAGAGGAAACAAAGGAAATGCTTGTTCCTGCCTGAAGCAGACTGATGACATCATCTCAGACTAGTTAGTGTCACCTGACTGAAGCTTAAAGTGGTTGTAAGCCCACTTTAATGACTTTTACTTTACTATATTAAGGCTTACCTATAGGTGCTGTAAATATCTCCCTAACTTGCACGGTTTAGGAGATATTTACAGCGGATGCAGCCGATGATGTCATCGGCGCATGCGCTCTGAAGAAACGTCCGCCCGTGCCGTTTCTTCAGAGCCCTGTGCCGTGACCGTCGGCTCCCACGCGCATGCACGGGAGTGACGCCACGCGGCTCTGGCCAGTAATACAGCCGGAGTCCGCAGACCCGGAAGAAGATGGGTGAAGACGGATGCGCCCTGCAGCAAGGACAATGCGGGCTTCGTTGCAGGTAAGTGTCACATAATGTGCTAGTATGCGATGCATACTAGCACATTATGCATTTACTTTGCAGGGGGGGGGGAAAGAAACAAGTTTTTCAAGAGTTTACTTCCTCTTTAAACTGATACTAAAGTCTCCTTTTTTTTTTTTCTTTGAAAATAACAAACATGTTATACTTACCTACTCTGTGAAATGGTGTGATGATTCTGATGATGAACTGCTTCAAAGTACATGCAGCTAAAAAGGTGAGCGTTCTATTCACTGATCCTATTGCTGAAAAGTTACCACCGGTGACAGGATCGCTGATGTGACATGAGATATAGGAGTAGAAACTTCTTTTTTTCTTTTTTTTTTTTTTTACTGTTGGGGCATGGAGGGTTTGGAATCATTTTACTGGGCCCTGGTCACACAAGGGTGAAGAACAACTGCTATAAGCTGTAATGATGCTGATGATGAATTGCTTCAAAGTACATGCAGCTAGAAAGGGGAGTGTTCTATTCAGTAATTCTGCTGCTAAAATTTTACCACCAGTGACGGAACTGCTGGCGCGATATGGGCCATCATTTAGGAGTATAACCTTTTCTTTTACTGTTGGAGCATGGCAGATTTGGAAGAATTTTACTGGGCCCTGGTCTCCCTAAGAACCACTGCTATAAGTTGTTGCGATGTTGATAAATTGCTTAGAAGTACATGAAGATAGAAAAGGCTTGTTTAAAACTATTTTCCTGCTTGTTAAGATTATATACTTACTTACTTCAATGTCCGGGCACAATTATACTTTAAGCCCTGCCATCCAACTAAACTCCAATGTAATAATATCTAATTACACAATTAAACAAACTTGAATCAAAAAGAAGTGAAATCAGTTAACTACAGCATTGAAGGCTTTAGACTGCTTAATATAAATGTATGAGCCACAATGTCCTACATAGCCAGAGACAAGAACAATGCTCTTGTCAACAAGTCTTGTTTTTACAATGGGTACATGCTGTAACAACTGTAATTCTGAGAAATTAATGTAATTAAAGGTGTGTTTATTACACAATGCAGAATCAATGGGGGGCAGTGCAACCTGTGGAGAAGGAATAGTTACTTTACCTACTACCACATTAGTGCCTCTTTAGTTCCTGTATAAATAAGATGCTATTGTTGAATAATGACTAAATTGATGGGTTTAGCCAGTGTCTATGCCAGTGGTGGTCAATTTTCTGGATATGGGAGGCCTCACGTTCAGAACCGGACATCACCAAATGGCTACAAGAGACTGCAAACATACAAATGTCTTTAGAAACTGGGGACATGCTTCAGGAGACAGTCATAGAATGGAGAATTACACATTACCAATAGTATTGGGACACATGTGTTTACACGCACATGAACTTTAATGGCATCCCAGTCTTAGTCTGTAGGGTTCAGTAATGAGTTGGCCCACCCTTTGCACTTATAATAGCTTCAGCTCTTGTGGGAAGGCTGTCCCCAAGTTTTAGGAATATGTCTATGGGATTGTTTAACTGTTCTTCCAGAAGCGCATTTGTGAGGTCAGACACTGATGTTGGACAAGAAGGCCTGGCTCGCAGTGTCCATTCTAATTCATCCCAGAGGTGTTCTATCAGGTTAAGGTCAAAACTGGCAGGTTAAGTTCCTCCACTCCAAACTTGCTCATCCATGTCTTTATGGACCTTGCTTTGTGCACTGGTGCACAGTCATGTTGGAACAGGACGGGGCCATCCCCAAACTGTTCCCACAGTTGGGAGCATGAAATTGTCCAAAATGCCTTAGTATGCTGATACCTTATAAGTTCTTTTCACTGGAACTAAAGGGCCAAGCCCAACCCCTGAAAAACCACCCCACACCAAAATCCCCCCTCCACCAAATGATTTAGACCAGTGCATAAAGCAAGGTCCATAAAGACATGGATGAGCGAGTTTGGGGTGGAGGAACTTGACTGATCTGCACACCTGACCTCAACCGGATAGAACACCTCTGGGATAAATTAGAGCGCAGACTACAAGCCAGGCCTTCTGATCCACATCAGCGCCTGACTTTACTAATGCACTTCTGGAAGAATGGTCAAACATTCCCATAGACACACTCCTAAACCCTGTGGACAGCCTTCCCAGAAGAGTTGAAGCTGTTATAGCTGCAAAGGGTGGGCCAACTCAATATTGAACCCTACGGACTAATGGGCCAAACACACTATAAGATTTTCTGAAGACTTTTTCCTTTAGACTTAGGGCTCTTTCACACGGTCCGCCTCCGTAGGCGGATCCATGTTGCTCAGCGGGGATCGATCCGCGATCCCCGCTGAGCCGGCGGATGACAGCTCCGTCTCCACTTGCAGGGCGGAGAGGGAGGTGTCTCAGCCCCCGCTGCCCTCTATGGGGGATCGGATGAGAGCGGACCGCCTGTCTGCTCTCACCCGATCCGATTACTGAACGGATGGAAAAATAGGGTTTCCATCCATCCAGATTTCACGCACAGGATCGGATGCGGATGGCAGCGGGTGTCAGTGGAGGTGTCTCCGCTGACTCCCGCTGCCCCATAGAGCTGCATGGAGGATCCGATCAGATCCGCCTAAAAAACTGACAGGCGGATCTGATCGGATCGCCCGTGTGAAAGAGCCCTTACCAAAACCATATGAGGTCAAACCTAAACACTTTCAATTTGTATGCAATCTGGAGGCCCTTGCACTACATAGAAAAGGTAAATCTGAAGGAAATCTAACCACAAAAGTTGGATAGTGTGTATCCAACTTAAGGCTGGATACGCACTATATAACTTTTGTTGTTAGATTTCCTTCAGATTTACCTTCAACTATGTAGTGCAAGGGCCTGCCTGATTGCATACCAATTGAAAGTGTTTAGGTTTGACCTCATATTATATGGTTTTGGTAAATCTAAGGGAAAAAAATCTAAAGAAAATTGTATAGTGTGTATACAGCTTTAGGCTGGAATGCCATTATAGTTCATGTGCGTGTAAAGACAGGTGTCCCAATACTTTTGGTAATATTGAAGACAAAGAAAGCAAGGGGGGCGGTAAGGGGACTTTTATGGGGATACCGTCATCAGACCAATAATTCAAATAATATATATAAAAAACAATTTTATTGAAAAACCAAACATACATGTCCAGTAAAAAATGACTGTATACAGAAACACAAAAAATATTACAAGTAGCATATAACAGTAGCGCTAACTGGCCCAACATGTTTCGCGAATAGTCGCTTCTTCAGGGGCATTAACATGGGTGTGAGAACATCACCAATGCTACTAGAAATGAGAAAAACAAGATACGGTAAATATGTAATGATAGTACAGTGAATTACAATCATTTAGGATGTATGGGTCACAGGGAAGAGCACAAATGAAGAACAGGGAACCCACCTTTAAACAACCAATTCTAAAAACAAGAGGACAGATGGAAGATTGCAATTGGGGTAAATACCCCTGAGGCGGACATTGGGGTAAATACCCCTGAGGCGGACATGGGAACGGTCCAAAATAAACAGGGGAAACCTGATCGAAGCAGTCCCGTATTGGTCTGCTCTATAAATAGATAAAACATAGAGGAAATATGTTTAATATCAAAGGATATAATATAGGTCCTTGAGGTATTTAAAGAGTTAAGGCCCGTACACACACGCAGATCGTCGTCATACAAACGTCGGCGGACGAAAGATCTGCCGATTGTATGCGTGTTAGTATGGTGCCTCCGACAGATGTCTGCACACAATCTGCGGACAAGAGTCTTTCTTGCAAACATGAAAATTTTTGTCTGCGGACACCAGAACGGACGATTGTTCGCCTGTCAGTACAGAAATCAGCCGACAGACCGCAGATTTGCAAGACTGGGCATGCTCAGAAAATAAAAAACACAGGGAAAGTTAACCATTACATGACATCACTTCTGCAGTCAGCTGAAGTCTGCGGACAAAATTCTTGTGCTGTCCTTGTGCTGTCTTTGCACTTTTCAACAGACACCGACATCCCGGGGAGAAAAGACGAACATTTGTATGACAACGATCTGCGTGTGTGTATGGGGCTTTATAAGGAAGAACATTCCTAAGCTCATATAATATTTCTATCGGTATATAAATGGGGGTATTAATTACTGGTTAAAGAAAGCTTACCAAAAGGTATGTATAAACGTATCTCCTTGTCCGTCAAAACGGCAGGGCTGACGGGTGGCTGATGGGGGAGCCTATGCTGATAGGTAAAAGGAGTGAATCCAAAAGTAAGGTCCAATACCCCTAGGTTTGTTGGGTGAAGGGAGAAAGTGTACATATAGAAAAGGTCATTGGGTGGATGAGAAAAAAATTTACCGAAAATGTGATGAGGCCAAAATAATATTTGTGAAAATGACATGCAGAAAAAAGGGAAAATTGCCATTAAAAGTGAACCGACCACGTGAAGTGATAAAAAATGGAATGTGTGTATGGCAGCTACAGACAATTAAACCACCAATGGAAACCAAAGGTGAAGATCAGGATAAAAAATATATCTATAAAATATATAGTGATAATAGGCAGTGAAGGGAGTGAGGAAATCCCAGAGTGGTTAAATAACTAGTGATATAATAAAAATGACTAAAAATGGAGGTAGAGTGCAACTTTTGATAATATAGTGTATGTGAGACTGCTGAAGATCACTGCTATTATGACCATTGGCAAATCAGGGTTTCCACATTTGTGCTCCATACAGCATCCTTTATTACAGATCCAAAAAAAAAAAAAAACATAAAAAGGGATATGGGGCACAGAAATGGCTCTTTCAGCAGTGGACTGCATTTCGAAGGGTAGTATGGCAGCTACTGTCATGCTTTAAGAGGCGATCCTGCCAAATCTTGAATGTCTTTTTTTTTTAATCCCAAGGGGAAATTTGTTTTAAAAAAATGCACCGCAAGCCAAGCCCTTGCTTCGCGGTTACTGCACACTCTCACTGATTTTAATGGGCACGTTTTGCTAGCCAAGATAAAATTGCCATTGATCTCAAGCAAAACAACACGGCCACAGCATGTGTACTGACTGCCTGAATGTAATGATAGAATTTAGGCTCGGTTCACACTAGCCGAGTCCGTTTTTGATATGACTTTTACACTCTCTGGCACTGAAGCCGTTTCAAAGTCGCATCACAGTAGTGCAGGAACCTTTTCTGAACCTATTTGCAGCAACTTCAGTAGTGTCAATTGGAATGGCTCTCAAAGATATACATTGCATTTTACATGTCCTGCGACTTTGGTCTCACAAGTTGGATCCTAAGTCGCACAAGTGTGAACCGAGCCTAGGGGAGAGCAGCTGAGGGTCAGTAAAAACACGGCTCAACTGCATTGTTTTACCTGTTTGAGGGCTAAAAAAGACTTCCTTCATGAGAGTAAAGAATTAAATGCTAAGGTCTGGACTGGGCTAGGCGATCAGTGTAGAAAGCTACTGCAGACTGCTATGTTAGGCTCCATTCACACCTATGCATGTTGCTCTTGAGCGTATCTGCCGTGCTTTTGCCGCAAATTTGCATTTTTTATGTTTTTTTTTACTCAAATTTGTTGTGCAGATCTTAAAATGCAAAAACGCAAATCGCGGCAAAGTTGCGGTAAAAACACACTACATGCTTTTCTGCTGCTTCTCCATTGAAGTCTATTGAACCAAAAAAGCAGCATTTTGCGTGTAAAAAAAGTCCCTAATCCTTTCCAAAAATGCAGAGGCACCAAAATGCATTGATGTGAAAGTGTTCCATAGGAACCAATGTTAAAAATAATGTCCTGCATTTCTGTAAAAAGCATGAAAAAAACACATTGGTATGAATGGAGCCTTATTGCTTGTTTCAGTTCAAGTTGAAATAGCACTGTGCGATTGCGTTCCACACTGACCAGCTATAGCCCAGACCAGACCTTAGCGTTTGATTTTCTAGCCCTAATGAAAGGGACCTTGTAGCCCCCAAAATGCGTTGGATATTTCTGTTGAATATAACTAAAACTTTCTGGACATTCAGCAGTTGAGTGGCCCTTTCTTCTCTCAACCAACCCACACATTTCTACAAGTATCATTCCAAAGGGTCTTTAGGACCAAAGAGACGCCTACAAACCTCTCTATGCATGAAGGTAAAAAAGCTTCAGATGGCAGCTCCCCCCTCAGCCCCCCACTTACACTTACCTGAGCCCAATCCAGTGATGTGCATGAGAGCAGAAGCTGTCCGGGGTCTCTGGCTCCTCATTGGCTGAGACACAGCAGTGGGGTGGTGGGGGGGGGGGACCAAGCCGCACTCTGTGTTTCTTAGATACACAAAGGCGGCTCAGGAGCGAACACGCACGAGTGCCCCTACAGCAAGTAGTTTGCTATGGGTGCACTCAGCAGGGGGGAGGGGCCAGGAGCACAAGAGGAGGATCTGCTCTGTGCAAAACCATTGTACAGTAAGTATGACATGTTTGTTATTAATAAAAAGAAAAACTGAACTTTTACAAACCCTTTACCCACTTCTGGACCGGAAGATTTTCCCCCTTAATGACCAGGCCATATTTTGCGATTCTGCACTGCATTACTTTACCGGACAATTGCGCAGTCATTCGACGCTGTACCTAAATAAAATTGATGTCCTTTTTTTCTCACAAATAGAGCTTTCTTTTGGTGGTATTTGATCACCTGTGCTATTTTTATTTTTTGCGCTATAAACAAAAACATAGCGACAATTCTGAAAAATAAATATTTTTCACATTCTGTTATATAAAACATTCCCAAAAAAATGTTTTTTAAATCAATTTAACATTTTAGGCCAATTTGTTTTCTGCTACATATTTTTGGTAAAAAAAAAAAAAATCGCAATAAGCGTATTTTGATCGGTTTGCACAAAAGTAATTGAGTCTACTAACTACAGGAAAGATTTATGTCATTTTTATTGTTTTTTTTTTTACTAGTAATGACGGCGATCTGCGTTTTTTTTTGCGGGACTGCGACATTGCGGTGGACAGATCGGACCCCTGACTGACATTTCTGGGGGGACCAGTGACATTACTACAGTGATCAGTGCTAAAAATATGCACTGTTACTGTAATAATGACACTGGCAGGGAAGGGGTTAACACTGTTGGTGATCAAGGGGTTAAATGTGTACCTAGTGTTTCTAACTGTGGGGGGAGTGGCTTGTGAAATGATCACAGAGATCTGTGTTCCTATATAGAAGGATCACAGGCGCTCTGTGATAATTCCAGGGGGAAGAACGGTCAGCTGTGTTTACAACAGCTGACCGTTCTTCTCTCTCAGCGGGGAACGATCCCGAGTGTAAGGCGGCAATCGGAGCCGCCTGCCCGCTGCATCGGCTTCCCCGCTGACGAGGGGCGGCGGGAGCACGGCGGCGGCGCACGCTCGCCCCCTAGTTGCCCTACGACGGTTTGCCTGGGAGAGCCCCACTGTCGCAGTAAATATGCGGTAAGCGGTTGGCAACCGGTTAAGTAACCATACACTATACAATTTTCTTATTCAGTTTCCTTTATAGATTTATTTTCAACAATGTAGTGCAAGGGCCTGCCTGATTGCATACAAATTGAAAGTGTTGAGGTTTGACCTCATATTATATGGTTTTTGGTAAATCTAAAGGAAAATTTTACAAGAATATTGTATAATGTTCGGCAATAGTCCAAACCATCTGCACTGCCATCACCGCCAGCCACACAATGAACAAGTAGGAAAAACACCAATTGTCCTTCTGTTGCCTCCTTTATCCTCTAGCTGCAGCTAACATAGAACAATAGATCACACAATAAAAGTCCCATCATTGTCATATACCTATTGTTATTATAGAAACATTTACAACAGCCATGAAAGTGGCCTAAGGTGTGGAATAAAATAGTTTTAAAAAAACTGAAAGATAAAAGTAGTTCATTGTTACCTAGATTCGTGATACTCAAATCAGCATCGGATCAGGATAAAAAATACATGAAATCAACCTGTGTATGACGACAAGTATAATACAGAGTTGCTACACTGGTCATGACCAGTCAGTAGGGATCTTTATAATATTTCCTTTACTGGCATAATAACAAGCCATAGAAGTGGAAAATGCCAGGGTCTGCCATTAAAACTGCTCACTGGTGTAAAACTGAGATGGTCTCGGTGAATGAATACTCTTCAGCTTCACTGGCTGATTGCATTTGTTGGAACCAGGCCGACCGCATTGCTCGAGTGTTTAATAGCCGTGAAAAATAGAAAGGGACTTTTGTAATTACGTTACAAAGCTACTTTCTCTCCTACACAAAAAAAAAATCATAGTAAAGTATCTGTTAACCGTAAAAGTATTCTAACCCATCAATGCAAAATGTCTTGGCAGCTTTAAAGTGAACCTGTTTTTTGAGCTTATAAGAAAAATAACAGTTTTGTTTCACAGGGAGGACCCGAAGCAAGCCACACTAAAGCTCCGTACACACGTACCGATCGTCGGCCGAACGATCGGCCGTCTTTTGTCCGGTGCTGTCCTGTCGGTTGAAAAGTGCTAAAGACTGCACACGAATTTTGTCGGCCAACAACAGCCGACTGCAGAAGTGATGTCATGTGATGGTTAACTTTCCTTGTCTTTTTTCTTTTCTGAGCATGCCCAGTCTTGCTAATCTGCTGTCTGTAAATCTGTACTGACTGGCGAACAATCGGCCGTTCTGGTGTCTGCCTACAAAAATTTTAAAGCATGCACATCAGATTCTATTCGGCCGAAAATGCGCTGTCGGTTGTCGGAAGCATCATACTAACAAGCCGACAATCGGCCTATCGTTCGGCGGCCGAATATTTACGGCTGACAATCAGTACGTGTGTACGGGGCTTTACCTTCTGTGCAATCCTTGATTGCCTGATCTGTTGCCAGGCTCTAAACCAGCCTTTTTCAGCCAGGGTGCTGTGGCACCCTGGGGTGCCTTCTGGGTTCTTCAGGGGTGCCTTGGCAAAATGCCAAAAATTTGCCCCAAATTGTTCAAAATTTCTCAACAAGTGTGTGGATCAGGTCTGCCTTTTTGTTAAACAAAGCCTCAGGTTTTTATTGTGCAGCAATAGAACCTTGGGCACTGTGTGGGCCAGATGCCAGCATTCAACAACGAATGAGATCATAGGTCGATAAGGTGAAGGTCAGGCGTCTGAGGACACCCTAAGTTTGCCCCTCCCCTGCTCCTCTCTTTTAGCACTGGGGTCAAGTCAGCTAAGTGAGGGAGAGAAACTGAGGGAGAAGAGAAAAACAAAATACTAATCAGTGCCAGTGTGTAAGGCTTGGTTCACACTTGTGAGATGCGGGAAGGCTGCGAATTTGCAGCCTGTTCCCGCATCGCATCCGCACATCTGGCAGTTCACATTGCCATATGCGATACGCAGGGGGTGTCAATTAAATGTTAACGACACCCCCAGTTTGATCGCATATCGCAGTGCGATCTGACAGTTCGCACAGGATCGGATCGCACAAGTGTGAACCACTGTGCGATCCGATCCTGATGCGGCTGAAAAAAAGGGTCCTGTGCGTGTTTGGTGCGGATACAGTGCGAATTCAGCCATACAAAGTGTATGGCTGAATTTGCATCCGCACATGAGATCGCATGTAATGAAGGAGCAGTGCGCTCCGAATTACATGCGATCTCCGCAGCCGCAATAATGTGAACCGGCACTAAAGGTGTATATGCTTTGTAAGAATATTTAACCTCTAATGTTGGGTGTCCTACGTGCATGAATGTTGCTGCGATATGTAAAAATATTTGTTTCGTTTTTTTTTAATTTTAGAATGGGGTGCCTTGAGACTGTGCGTAATTTTAATGGGTGCCTTGACTGAAAAAAGGTTGATATTCCAAAGTAGATTTTAGACTTGCAAGGCCACAACCCTAAGATTTGGTAACTGGGTATTTAGGTGATCTGTACATGGAGGGTAAACAGGAGGCGTTGTATAGGTCAGCCTTTTTTTACCTGTATACTCCATCTTTGAGATAATTGTAAGGTCTCAGGTAACCCCTAATATAAATAATTCATCAGTGGTCAGTGGGAAGAATGGCCCTTACATTGGTGGCCAATGTGAATAATGGTCCCCTTACAGTTGTGGCCATATTGCCATCCTTACAGACCGCTAAAAAGATTATTAGTGTCATGATGCTGACTCTGCCAAGTGCCATGGACCCAAAATTATGTAGGCTTCATCAGATGAAAGGTGAATCGCCACATCTCAACCTCTGGAGGAACCCTAGGATTCTATGGAACCCTGGTTGAGAATTGTAGGTTAAGAGAAAGTAGAACTAACAACCTATAAATAAATGTTACTTCTTACTGGAAGTAAAATATCCGATCCAGGCCGGCAGCATAGCCAGCACACTCTGGTGGCATAACTTACCCTGTCCAGCCTTGTCCCACTGATGTTTACCTCTGGTCAGCATTTCTTTCCTGTGCCTGCTTATCTCCCAAACATTAAGTGAATTACCCAAGTCTTTAGATTCAAATGCGCATGGGTGGGCATTGGGGAGAATAAGACCTGGCAATAAGAGGACGTGGCTAGATAGGGTACCAGAACTATAATGTATGGAGATTTGGAGTTAGATTTACTCAGTTGGAGGTGAGAAAAAGGGTACAAAAACATTCAATAGTAGGTTTTTTAAAAAAAAAAAGAAAGAAAGAAAAGTCATACTCACCTAGATGGCTGCAGCACCGATCCCAGCTGAAGCTGCCCCCCACCGTCTGATCAATCAAACACCGCTGACCACTCAGCTCTCAGTCCTCAGCCTGCAGAGAGCTAGTGACTGTCAGTCACTGGCTCTCTACTCTGTCCCTCCAGCGCTCAATGGAGCGCTGGGCTGTAGAGGGCGCAGGAGTGGCTGGCTCAGGCTCTCAGCGGCTCCCTGAGAAGCAGAGCCAGCTGCTGGTCCAGGCTTCTGGGCAGATCCCGGTCAGGATCTTTACAGAACCTGGACTGGTTCTGAAAAGCTGCTGGTCCAGGCTCCTGTGTGGATCACCGTCAGGATCTTTTCAGAGCCTGGACCGGCTCCGAGGCATCAGTGAACAGCGGGCTTTAGCTAAAAACATGTCACATGAGTGCAGAACTAACTGCACTCCTGTGATCCATAGAAGTACAGCCAATAAAGCTTTGGCTATGCTTCTCCTTTAAACTACAGCTAAAGAAAACGGGTTTGCGACTCATCCAATTCAAAATAGTACACAGGGCTTACCTCACCCCATACTGTTTACACAAAATACATGCCTCTCAATCCCAGGAGTGCTGGCGCTGCGGCCAGGAACCGGGTGATTTCATTAAAATTTTTTGGTCCTGCCCTCACCTCTCTACCTTCTGGTCTTCGGTGCTCCAGTTAATTGAAAAAGTTTCATTGATCAAGCTAGACCCCTCCCCGAGGATTTGTATACTGGGACTGCTGGATGATTTAGTGCCGAGGGTGGCGAACCGGACGCTGTTGGGTCTGTTGCTTTTTTATGCCAGGAAAACTATTGCGCTCCACTGGCGGCGGTGGACCCCAACCACCGCACTCCACTGGAAGAAATGAGTGAACTCAGTTCTTCCTCTCTATAAAGATACATATGCACACATGGGCTGCCCTAAAAAATATGACAGAGTTTGGGCCAGGTGGCTCTCTGATCCCTCTACAGCCACGGGTGACTGATGCGGATCCCGCCTTTCGCCCCCCAGCTCCGGGGGGGGGGGGGGGGGGGTACGGCGCAGCCTCTTCGGGGCCTTCTCTGTGATTCCGGAACGTGGGTGCTTCACTAGTGGCCCTGACCGGGTTGCCGGACATTCGAGTAGAAAGTGATTGCCATGTCTGTGATTTACTTTCCCTTTTTTACTTGTTTTTAATATGGACCCCTGCGCGGGTAATTTGCCTTACTCTTTGAGCATTTGCACCTCGTTTGTTGTTGTTGGTTTTTTTGTATGTTTAAAACTTAATAAACAGATTTACAAAAATGAAAAGAAAATGGGTTTGCAGAAAAAGGCCTGCATTAACCTGGAAGATTTAATGCCGAGTTCTATGAGAATTAACGCAAAACAGAAAATGTGAGTTTCTGCAGTATCAGGGAAAAGCTGCAGGTGTTTTGCAACAACCCTGAATGGTGTGACAGGTGAATTCTAAGGAATGTGTTGTATGTTTCCTATGTCAATAAACCGTTTATATAAGCAATCAGAGTCATCGACGCATATTTATTTTACATGTCCCTTTATTATTCACAGAATGCAGAGATAAAACAGGTGCGGGTAGGAGTCCAGAGGCGGCAAATGAGTAAAGGGTTGCAGTTGGATGTTCTCAGACTTGTCAGTCCAGCGGATAATTTACCAATCGTGACTCAACAAGAAGTGATAACCAGCTGCAACCAGCTTATTCAACTTTTTATATATTTTCATGGATAGCTGTCTCAATCACAGGAGCCAGGTACCTTTAATGAAATTATCCTAAGTGATTTAAAGGAATTTTTAATTAATAACAAACAAGTCATACTTACCTGCTCTGTGCAATGGTTTTGTACAGAGCAGCTCTGATCTTCCTCTTCTGGGGTCCCCCTCCAGCGTTCCTGGCTAAGTTTGTGTGAGCTTGATCCTGAGCCAGGCTCTGTGTGTCTGTTGACACACGCAGCAGCGCTCGGGCCCGCCCCTCCCTCATGTCTAGTGAGGAGGGAGAGTGCATTTTTATTAAAGCGGTAGTAAAACGCAGTTAAAAAAAAAAAAAAAAAACCCTGCAAGGCAATGTCATAATATGCTAGTATGCATTGAATACTAGCACATTATGAGAGCCTTACCTTAAAACGAAGCCTTCTAGTGGCGTGCTGTCACCGATGAGAGGGCTTCCATCCTTCCCTAGTCTTCATCCGGGTTCGCGGCCTCCAGCTACATGAGTGGCTTTGGGCGCGATGACGTCACTCCTGCGCAAGGTATGCCAGAACTTCAGAGCGCATGTGCCGGTGACTTCACTGACTGAATGCACTCTGAATATCTCCTAAAAAGTGCAAATTTAGGAGATATTCACAGTACCTACAGGTAAGCCTTATTATAGGCTTACCTGTAGGTATAAGTGGTAAAACTGAGTTTACTACCACTTTAACTGACAAAAATTATGTTTTTCTGTACATCCACTGTTCAAGACATTACAGTCAGGGCTACACTCCCTAAAACCTCTCTGCAGAGTAAAATGGATTTCAGCAATACTTTTGGTCAATGAAGAAGAGCAGTACACAGATGAGGTCATCAGTCTCCTCCTGAAATGAAGGTTTAAACATATACATGTGAAAGCGATCAGCTTAACTCCTACCTGGCTAGAAGTGACTGAAGCCTAGAAGCCTTGATCATATTTATCATAGTCAGCATGCATCAAATAACTTGATAGGAACTCTATGCCTTATTAGCCTACTTGAATTTAAAACTGAAGGTAAAGGGTAACCCCTTTTTCGCGGGAAAAAAAATAAAGAAAGAAAAAACAATACAGCGTATATAATTGTGACACAAATCATATTGTGATTGAATGTTCTTAAAAATGACCTTTCCTTTTCAATTTGCAGCCGCTGTAATTTTATGAAAATGAAATGCAATATGGCCGCCTGGAGGTGTTCTGTACACAGAATGTATACTGACCACACCCCAGAAACATAATTTCCTGCTTGTGTGATTGGCTCACCAATTTTCCCAGAAGTCTGCCTAAGATACAAGTCAGATTTCTGGCATCCCCTGCAACAAAAATGTCATTTTTGGTGAGATACTCCCAATAGGAACACGTCTAAAGGGATGCAGGCCCAGCAGCTTTCCTCATTAGAGCCCTGCAGCTGCTACAGCTGATAAATAATTATGAAACCACTCCCATTAGACCCACTCAGCACAGAGGAACAAACAATGATTTCTTCAGAATAACAAAAGGTAGGAATCTGCTACAAAGTTTGTTAAAATCCTTGTAATGTACAGAGTTCACCCAGAGGGGAATGTTTTTTTCTCAACAAAAATGGAGTTACACTTTAAAGTATAACTATAGGCAAAAATGTTTTGTTTTTTTTTTTTGTTTCGGATAGAGTTGAGAGTTATTAGAACACCTGTCACTTTTTATTGTTGTCCGTGCCCCCATTAGGAAGATTCAGACTCTCTATTTGTCCTGTGTATCATTATCATTGAAAGTGAAAGTAAAATAAAATCCCAAATATTTGGTTGTCCTCTGAAAAGTAATAGAGGGGAAATCAATGGGGTCACTAGTTCTGGTGACCTGGGGGTCCCCAAGGAATTCCCTTAGTTTGCAGGGATTTCCTTTCACTTTCTGTTTGGTTATGGAACAGGAAGGGAAGGGACACAGATGGCAAAACAAAGTCTGACAGGGGTTATAATCCTCTTTTGCTCTATCTAAAAACAAATATGCTAGGAATGCTAAATTATTTGTTCCTAAATTTAAAATGTTCTGAAACAAACTGTTAATGCTAATGTAACACAAACTGTAGTTTCTGACAGGGGTTTCCCTAAAATATATTTGAAGGGTCCCTTTGTAAAAAGGCTGCGAAAGGCTGGTCTATGTTATGGAGATGACAATGTGGGTGGGTCTGACCAGCTTAGCAAAATAAACCTGAGCAGGAAATACACTACTCAGTCCACAAATTTCTGTGTGTTGTCACCCTAGGACAGGAAGTCTGCTACTGGCAAGTTCACCAGGTGAAAATAAAGAACAAAAATTCTGAAAAAATGAATGCAGCCACTACATCACCACCATCATTTTTGTCTTAGGGTTTAGTAGAGTTAAGGCCCGTACACACTTGACGAAAATCGGACGAAATATCCTCTGATTTTTCTCTCTCTTGCTCAGCGTTCATAACCATTTTTAGTTGACAGTGCATAAATGTTCACAAAATTTCTCGTCCGATTTTTTTGGGACATTTGTTCCGAGACTTCCTGGTCGTCAGCAACTTCAGATCATGCGCGGTCTTTCGTATCCGATTTTTCACTGATCTACTGCATACACATTAAACGAAAATTGGTTGTCTGGGGACAGACGATAAAAATTTTGGTGTTTGTCCCTCCGTTTTTTTTCATTGAAAATGTCGGCATCGGCTGCTTAAAGTTGTGTACACACTAGCGGAAAATCGTACGATTTTACCTCGGATGGGGATTTTCGGCAGATTTTCTAGTGTGTACCCCACTTTAGATATTTAAATTAGGCTTAAAATTAGGCTGGCACAAATGAGTGTGCCTCTAGATAAGCAAATCACAAAGTTCTCCAAACTTTATAGACTCAACATGTTCAACAGGTTGCAATTAGCGATCATTAGAATCTATAGAAAGTTTTGTCAGTTAGACCAGTTCTCTTTTTAAGCTAACTTTTCATATCCTCCATGGCAAACTGTGCTTTTTCTTTGGACAGTCAGTTTTTATAACTTTTTTTTACATCTATAAATCTTTGACCTGAACATATCTAGAAATAGTACACATACGAACAGAGCCTATGTATAATTAAAAAAGATACATAAAGCTTCTGAACCTCTTGATGTAAAACTTGGCAACCCAGGCACAGAATTGATGAATTATAGAATACAGGTTCTGAATTCATTGGTACAGGGATATTTTTTTATTCCCAGCACCAAAACTGTTGCCAACTGTGCAAAACTTTTAGGCCCGACGGTGATTTCCCCTAGAAGTATTAAAAATGTAACTATATCACAGACATTTAGAGGCAACAATAAGATTTCAGTGATAGGAATTGTAGTTTCCAATTGTTGGTTTAAAGTGGAACTTAACCCCTCTATCCTTTACAGCCAAGGAAGCTGCTATCTTAGCTTATTTTTGAACTGAAACTGCCATGGTGCTGCATATGTCATCCGTTATGACACCAGCCATTTGATGGTGTGACAGTTCAGTTGAGAGTACAAGCATCATGCCTTGAATGCTGAGCGATTGGCCTTGTGTCCATACTTCACTCTTCTTGGGACGGAGGGACGAATAGGACAGGGATGCTGCTGCTCCTCGACATTGGCAAAGCTTTCAAATCACTGTCATGATCCATTATTTTCCAAATATTTTCGAGATGGAATTTTGGTCCAAGATTTTTGGCCTCGCTACAATCATTATATAGTTCTCCTACTCCCCAAATAGTCATACGTGGCCACAAATCAGACCCAATACAAACCCTATCAGGTACTCGGCAAGGATGTCCTCTAGCCCCCATCTTGTTCGTTGTAGCTATCGAAAACCTTGCAATTGCAATATGTCACAACCCAGACATTCAAGGTTTCAAGAGCGGAAACAGAAATCATAAATGCGTATTATTCAATGACGACCTGTTATTATTTATCTCCTCCCCTCACACCATGCTACCAAACCTGATATCTCTACTGAAACGTTGGAAAAAATTTGGGACTCATGGTTAACCATGACAAATTAGAGGCATTAAATATCAACCTCCCAAATTCGAGTCTGAATTACGATGTTGATGTTCCCTCACCAATTTATCATTATTTTGTCTTAATAGGGTATTGGAGGATTGTTCGATGCTCTATACAGTACTTTCGTTATATTGTTTTTATATTGTAAAAATTTGAATAGAAACGATTGAAACAGAAAGTGGCGTCACCAGTTCCAGTTGCTGTGTCAGAGGGTGTGGCATTGCCAGAAGGGTCATTGCCATCCAGAATTAGGGGATCCATTCACCGGAAGCTCTTTTTGGGAGAAACTGTTAAATATTATTATACAGGATTTATATAGCGCCAATAGTTTGCGCATCGCTTTACAATGAAAAGGGAGATAATACAACGACAATACATTCAATATAAGAGGGTTAGGAGGGCCCTGCTCCTGCGAGCTTACAATCTAATAGGGAAGGGCTGGTGAAACCAATGGTAATAACTGTGAGGGATGAACTGATTGGAGAAATAGAAGAACTAGTTATAAGCTGAAGGCAGGATAGGCTTCCCTAAAGAGAAGTATCTTCAGGGATTGCCTAAAAGTGACAGAGTAGGAGATAGCTGGACAGATTGGGGTAGTGACTTTGATAGGATGGGAGAGGCTCTGGAGAAGTCCTAGAGAAGAGTATGGGAGGAGGACACAAGGAAGCTAGAGAGTAGGAGGTCTTGGGAGGAGCAGAGAGGATGGTTTGGGTAATATTTGGAGACAGAATTGGTGATGTAGCTCGGGGCAGAGTTGTGAAAGGTTTTGTATGTTATTGCTAGTGTTTTGAATTGTATTCATTGGGCAAGAGGAAGCCAGTGGAGGGATTGGCAGAGAGTGGTGACGGACACTGAACGTTTGGTAAGGTGGATGAGTCTCACAGCAGCATTCATGAAAGACTATAGAAGGGCTAGCCTGTAAAGAGGTACAGTGCCTTCAAAAAGTATTCATACCCCTTGTATTTTCCACATTTTGTCATGTTACAACCAAAAATGTAAATGTTGTTTATTGGGCTTTTATGTGATAGATCAACACAAAGTGGCAAATAATTGTGAAGTGAAAGAAAAATGATAAATGGTTTTAACATTTTTTTACAAATAAATATCTGAAAAGTGTGGCGTGCATTTTTATTCAGCCCCCTTTACTCTGATACCCCTAACTAAAATCTAGTGAAACCAATTGCCTTTAGAAGTCACATAATTAGGAAATAGAGTCCACCTGTGTGTAATTTAATCTCAGTATAAATACAGCTGTTCTGTGAAGCCCTCAGAGGTTACAGGGCAATCTTAGAAGAAAACTTGTTAAAGTCTGCAAAAGACTTGAGACTGGGTTCACCTTCCAGCAGGACAACGACCCTAAACATACAGCCAGAGCTACAATGGAATGGTTTTAGATTAGGGGTCTCTAAACTTTTTCAACAAAAGGCTGGTTTATAGTTCTTCAGACTTTAGGAGGGCTGGGTTGTGACCAGAGGGAGTGTAAATTTTCCTGGCATCAGTCGAAGTAATACCATCACCACATTTGGTACTGGTGGGGAGGAATAGTGCCCCATCGTTAGTATCACAGGGAGGAATATTGCCCTATTATTGGTGTCGGTGGGAGAAATGGTGCCCCATTTTTGGCATCAGATGGCAGAATAGTATCTTGTATCAGTGGGAGGAATAGTGTTCCAAGGGCCAGATAAAGGCAAGCAAAGGGTCACATCTTGCCCCCCAGACCACAGTTTGGAGACCATTGGTTTAGATCAAAGTATATTCATGTGTTAGAATGGCCCAGTCAAACTTCAGACCTAAATCTTATTGAGAATCCGTGGAAAGACAAAGTGATTGTAAAGTCTCTTTTTTTTTTTTTTTTTTTAAATAACAAACATTATCCTAATGCATAGAATGCATTAGGATTAAAAAAAACTTTCCTGCCTTCACAACTCCTTTAAAAATTGTTGTTCACGGACGCTCTGCATCCAATGTGAGAGAGCTTGAGCTTTTTTGCAAAGAATTATGGGCATAAATTTCACTCTCTAGATGTGCAAAGCTGGTAGAGATATACCCAAAAAAGACTTGCATCTAGAATTGCAGGGAAAGGTGGTTCTACAAAGTGATGACTTAGGGAGGCTGAATACAAATGCACGCCACACTTTTCACATATTTATTTAAAAATAATTTTGAAAACCATTTATAATTTTCCTTCCACTTCACAATTATGTGCCACTTTGTGTTGATCTATCACATAAAATCCCAATAAAATACATGTACGTTTTTGGTTGTAACATGACAAAATGTGAACAATGTTAAGGGGTACTTTTTCAAGGCACTGTAGGCCAATGAGAGTTACAATAGTCAAAGGTGAGAGATAACAAGCGTGTGAATAAGTAGGGGGCATGGCCTGGTTTGAGTCCAGACTGCGGTTGCCACTCTATCCACCTCAATAGGATTCCTTAGAAGGGATCAGGGATCATCCCTTTCCTCTTTGAGCCACTGCAGGAGCCGTGACGGGCTCCATCTACTGCCAGCACTCTCAACAGCAGATGCGGAGGTCCCCGCCTTTACACGCTTTATCCACCAAGCCTAAGCGGTATGTGAAAAGCAAACAGGTCCAAGTGAATAAGTTGCTTAGTGGTTCCAACAGGTAAAAAGGGGCGTATTTTTGAAATGTTACTGAGACGAAGACTGCAATATTTGGACAATGATTGGATTTGGGGCTGAAAGGATAGGTCATAGTCCAGGATTACACCTAGCACTCTGGCATGAGGGGAAGGACTGATGGTTGTATAACTACGTGTGCTAGATGTCACATTCCTGCTATGTACTGTGGTTTCTCCTGCTGGCCTCTCAGTCCATACTGTGTTATGTTGTGTTGTAGGGAAGGCGGAGGGAACCACAGTGCACAGCAGAGGACTATCAGAGATCCTAGCTGTTGGAGAGATTGAAGTTCGGATCGTGTTTAATTAAGGGTCTTCTTTTTTTTTTTTTTTTTGTAGAAAAAGAGATTGAGTCGCTTAAAGAGGAAGTAAACCCTCCTCTGCAAGTTGTACCTATAGGTAAGCCTATGATAAGGCTTACCTATAGGTATTGTAAGTATCTCCTAAACATGTACCGTTTAGGAGATATTTACTTTGCATGCAGCCAGTGACATCACTGGCGTATGCGCTCTGAAGGAACGGCCGCCCCGTGCCGTGACCGTCGGCTCCCGCGCGTGTGCACGGGAGTGACGTAACCGCGGCTCCGGCCAATCAGATGGCCGGATGCCGCGATCCCATAGAGTCATAGAGGTAAGCGGGCGGCACGTCGGGGGCTTGTTCTAAGGTAAGTATTTCATAATGAGCTAGTATGCAATGCATACTAGCTCATTATGTGTTTCTCTTTCAGGGTGAAAAAATAAATAAAAAGATTGGGTTTACAACCTCTTTAAAAGGATCATGCTGGTCAATCAGGATCAATTAAAAACATATTTCACAAGCATACTGTTTTACCCTTCACGGGCTCAAAAACACTTGGCAGTACTACTTTATAACACTTGACTCTCCTTCTATTAATTGAAAATATATTGTTTTGGTTAAATGACTATACATAGTTACCGTGTAACATAAAATCTGAAGTTTAGGCTTGATTTTTCTTACATAGTTACAGTATTGGTCCAAGCTGGACCAATGTAAGTATGTAAATCTCAAATCTGACCAATCCCTGTGGAAGCTGCAAATCACTGTAGTAGTTGCTGCTACTACAATGAGATCAGCAGTCTTCCGGGTCCAGTGCCAAGCAGCTGTCCTGCATAGTAACCACGAGGGTCACTCGCTTGGCTTTGCCTCCATTAAGGGCCCTTTCACACTTGTATGTCTCCAAAGCATCTGCAATTTTGGTGTAACTTTGATGCAACTTTGGATGGGTGCAACTTGGATACGACTTTGGCTTTGACCAGTTTTAATGGACAACTGTTGCACACAAGTTGCATTGTATAACATTCAGGTATGACTTTCATGCAACTTCTGAGGGTTAACATTGAAGTCTATGGCTCTCAAGTTGTATGAAAGTCGAAGCAAAGTATTGCATGAACTACTTTGAAGTTGCGCATATATGAATGGTTATTATTGGAAAAAATTGGGAAAGCCATTTTGTGCAACTGTGATGTCCAAAGTTGCATGACAAGTTGCACGAGTGTGAAAGGGGCCTTAAGGCCCGTACACACGAGTCGAAATTCGGCAGGGAATTTTTGTCCGACGACCGATCTGCCGATTTTCGGCTTGTTAGTATGATGCTTCCGACAACCGACTCCAACTTTTTGGCCGAAAAAAATCTGGTGTGCAGGCTATAAAATTTTTGTCCTCTGTCAAAACACGTCCGATTTTCGTGCAGTCAGTACAGATTTCGACAGGGAAAAATCTTATGAGCAAGACTGGGCATGCTCAGAGAAGAAAAAACACAAAGAAAGCAATCCAACACATGATATCACTTCTGAAGTAGAATTTTGCCGTGCGGGGAAATTTGTGTGCAGTCTAGGCACATTCCAACCAACAAAACACAACTCTGGACATAAGATTGACGACCGGTCGGCGGAAATTCGTTGCGTGTGTACTAGGCTTTAGAGAGAACCTTGCACTTTTTTTTAATGAATACGAGGTATTCTCTGATTGGAAAAGATGGAGAGGCGGGAGAGGTGACATCATGATCTCTACATCATTCAATCAGAGAATGCCTTGTATTCAATGAAAACTAAGACTCTCTAAATGGCAGAAACCGGTCAGCGCTAAACCGGAAGCATGCTGCTTCCACTGTAGTATCAGCGATAACTAAAGTGATTTGCAGCTGACTAAGGGATCAGTCAGGTATGAGATATGCACACTCTATGGAAGAAAAATCATATTTTTACAAAAGCTAGAAAAAAAAAAAAGAAAACACCTTCAAAACCTGCTGCTTATTCCCCAAATACTTGTCCAATTTTAAAGATATAATCAGTAGGATAATCCTTTCAATATTTTGTATATGAACACCAAATGACTGCTTTCCTCCTCAACAAAGCAATTTGCAGAATATACAGTGTATTCTAATGTTGCACTCGTAAAAAAAAAAAAATGTTTAGATACCTGGAACCGATACTTTTGCGGTAGGAATGCGATGAGATTCCTGTCCAAATCACATGCAGTTTCCCATACCGCGTCTGTGTGAACCACCGGCTTGTCATAGTGATTTCAGCCTGGGTTCACACAGGAGCGGTATGGGGAACTGCAAGCGATTCAGGCAGGAATTGCACCGCATTCCTGTTCAAATTTCATGCGATTCTTTGGAGTGCAATTTGAGCCCATTTATTTTGTATGGGCTCAAATTGCACCGCAAAAGGTATCAGTACTCGATATCCATGGGTACTTGACCGAAAGTACCGGTACTCGTACTCACCGGTATCGGTGCAACACTACCTTCCAGTATATGGTATTATCCACTGTTTAATGTAAACCAATAATTCAGAACATTAGTATAATGTCGTTACAGTTTTATCAGAAGGCATTTATTCCCTTCACCCACCACAAAAAGAGTGTAGTATTGGTGTCTGCATCACCAACAAGGAAAATTCCCATTAAGTGCCGGTTTACACATGCAATGTCAGACATCGCATGTGATTCTCAGCGCATTGCTCCGCAAATCACATGCGATGTCTGTGATTCGCAGGGTTCCCGCATCGCATATGTATGAACAGGCACTCACGCCCTGCCCCAGGTACAAGACAGGATGTGAGCAGATATCTCCCCAATGGGAGGGGAAATCCCTGTTTTGACAGCTGTCACTGGAACAGGTGTCCCCATTGGTAGATTTCCCCTCTCGTGACAACTGTACGGGCTCTTTCACACGGTCCACCTCCGTAGGCGGATCCGTGCTGCTCAGCGGGGATCGATCCGCGATCCCCGCTGAGCCAGCGGATGACAGCTCCGTCTCCGCTTGCAGTGCGGAGAGGGAGGTGTCACAGCCCCCGCTGCTCTCTATGGGGAATCGGATGAGAGCGAACCGTCTGTCCGCTCTCATCCGATCCCATTTGATCCGATCCCCCGGACGGATGGAAAATAGGGTTTCCATCCGTCCGGATTTCACGGACAGGATCGGATGCGGATTGCAGCGGGTGTCAGCGGACATGTCACCGCTGACATCAGCTGCTCCATAGGGCTGAATGGGGCATCCGATCAGATCCGCCTAAAAAACTGACAGCCCGTGTGAAAGAGCCCTAACAGTTTGGATTTCACTCTATTTTCTGTTGTGGTGTCAATGATCATGGGGCAAATAGTATGGGTGACTCTTCTAACTTTGACAACAATGAAAACCTGACAGAATGAAAAAAAATATGATGGCTAAAACCAACTCTGCTTTTACAAGGATTCAGTGCTGCTCACTCGCGTTTTCTTATCAATCACTTATTACAAAAGGTACACACAGACATAACATACATAATGAATGAAAACCGTCATAAATGTGGGTTTCCTGTGCAAACTACCAATCAGATGAATGGATTTATCCAGCTGGTCTCTATGGTTTCCCTAACACAAGACTGCAACCAAAGTGTTACACACAGGACATAAACATGGAAGACCGGCAACTGGGATCATGCATGTTTATGATGCAAGGGCTCCACAGAACAATTATGTGGCGGTCGGGTCATCCAACTCTTCCCTTACATACATGGATAATTAAATAAGAAAAGAAAAAAGTGTCCCCTACAAACAAGACCTCTATAATTCATCTCTCCCCCTCCATTGCATTGAAGAGAACCTGCTGCTTGAAGAATCTTAAGATTCCAACACTTCCTGGAGTATCAGATTCTTGGTCACCCACTCCTTTATGTGAATCAATCTGCTGGCAAATATGCCACCATGTCCTGTACATTTTTGTTTATTAAAATCTTACAAATATAATAAAAACATATTTACATATATACAAAATTAATAAAAATATATATATAAACAAAAACAGCTTACATCAGCATAGAAACAGAAAATTGCTTTTTTGCCAGAAAAAAAAAACATAAAGAAACTAAATATATCAACCAAGACACATTTTCATATTATTATTATTATCATATGAATGAACTCAAGAAAGCCCTAACCTCCACCTAAACACACCATCAGGCTAGGAAACTATTATACATTTAACCCATGCATGCAGCCCTTTTTCAAAAAATCCAATCCTTTAAAAAAATCTAGTGGGCGTGAAAGGACAGAAAGAAAAGCTGCACACCCAGAGACTGACAGACAGCAGCTACGGGGACCTGACATTTCTCTACACCTTTGTCCAGGCTCCCTGCCGCCACCTGTCCTTCTCAAGACCCCGAATCTTCCCAACCTCACCCAGAATGTTATGCACCTCTATCTCGACAGGAAGGACTTTTTTCAGAGTGGAAACTTAACACCGTGCATTCCACGTGAAGTAACGGCCTACTAAGCTAACTAAAAAAAGGGTCTCAAAATCAAAATCCTGCTGTGTCTCAAAAGACCCGCACGACCACTCCACGTAACTTAAGGGGGAAAGGAAAGGGATACCCAGAGCCCCACCCACCCGCTTATAGGTCCATCATCTCCTCCACACCGCCACACTCTACTCTTGGACAACCACAGTTTTCCGCAGAGTGATGCTTCAAGTTGCCCTTCACATAGCATTTGCCATGGAACGAGGGCCAGGCCAATTCCAAAACTTCAAAGGGATTCTCTCCAGATTATTAAACGCATACCCTCCCTCATAACAGGGCCTGGGCAATCCCTCAAGGCCAGTGGCTCGCTAAAGGCAGATTCAACAACCCTCCTCTCCAGGGCCTTACTAGTAAGAGACTTAATTTCCTCTGCCGTCACTCACCACTGCCGAAGCCTTTTCAGGCACGGGGCAACGTAAGACAGGAGCTTACCATGTCAGACCCTCAGACTTTTTACTGGCCCCCCCATTCTCCCAGCTTCGCAGAAAAGCAGGAATGAAAAATATCAACCCACCAAGGCGGTTCCTCTGCCAGCATGTTACCAAAATTATGTTTCATAAACATCAGAGAAAAAAATACCACCGGGTTGACCATACCTAGGCCACCCATCCGCCTTTGAAGGTAGGTTACAGACCTAATTATGTGGCGGTCTGGTTATCCAACTGTTTCTCTACATACGTGGGTAATTAAAGAAGAAAAAAAAAAGAAGTCCCCTGCAAAGAAGACCTCTAATATTTATTTATCCACCTCCATTGCATTGAAGAGAAACTGCTGCTTGAAGAATCTTTAGATTCCAACACTTTCTGGAGTATCCGATTCTTGGTCACCCACTCCTTTATGTGAATCAATCTGCTGGCAAAAATGCAACCACTAGGTCCTGTAATGACCTATGGGGCAAAAGGATGAGCCACAGAGTACAGCGAGGAACCAGGAACAGAACATTTCTAGAAGTGTCAGATTTTCTTGGTCATCCGCTGTGCTATGTAGCTCATTCTGCTTACCACAAAGCAACTATTGTGTCCTATAATGACCTTTGAAGCAACAGGAACCACCATAGAGTACAGCGAGGCTCCAGCAAACCAACACAACCTAGTTGGAATTTCTGGGTCACCCACTGTGCTATGTGGTTCAATCTGTAGGTCACTATTGTGTCCTATAATGACATTTGATGGAACAGGGTGAACAAAGTGCAATGGAGAACCAAGGACCCAACAATGAAAGAAGTGTTGGATTTTCTTGATCATCGCTGTGCTATGTGGTTCAATTTGTTTTTTCATCAGACCACTACTGTGTCTTATAATGACCTAAGAGGCAACAGGATGAACCACAGAGCACAGCGAAGGACCAGCAACCCAACACTCCCAAAGGTGTTGTATTTTCTTGGTCTCCCACTGTGCTATGTGGTTTGATCTGCAGGCCACCAGGCCACTACTGTGTCCTATAATAATCTATGAGGCAACAGGATAATGAATAATGTACAGCGGGGAACTAGGGACCCAACACCCCCCGGAAGGTTTGGATTTTCTTGGTCACCCGCTGAGCTATGTGGTTCAATCTGCTAACCACCAAGCCACTACTGTGTCCTATAATGACCTCTGACGCAACAGGATAAACCATAGAGTACAGTGGAGAAGCAAGGGCCCAAGACTAACCCCACCAGAGGTATGGGACTAAATATTCCCATGGGGCAATTTCTCTTTAATATAGCAGTTAATGGTTGCACAGGCAGCAGAAGTGAATATTAACTATCTTCTTTACAGGGGATTTTTTTTTTTTTTTTGTACTTTTATTTTAATCAACAGAGTTTGCACCTGTACTGATGTGGAAATCCCTCTTCTGCTTTTCTCCAGGATGGAAGATAAAGTCAGTAGAGCACAACCTTTCCATCTGTTTACAATAACAGTGTCCTAAAAATACAAGCAATTGCTAGCTATACAGTATGTACTGCGTCCATTAAATTTTGTAGATTTTGGACAGAATCATCCTGTAGGTCAAGCTAAGAAATCCTACCTCCACCGATGCAAAGCCAGTCCTGGACACCGATCACCGCAGGCATTACACGGCTGTCCTCTCTCAGGTTCAGAAAATGGTGCAATCTGACCAAAAAAACAACAGTTTGTTATTATTGTGAGAATGTCAGAAAGATAAGAACAAGGGCAAATAGCACTTTTAATGGTTATTTAAAACAAGGGGAACTTAATATTCAAAAGCAAACTATATAGCAATGTTAGATAAAAAGAGCCATTTATTGAACTGTCTTACTTTTAACCACTTGAAGACAAGGCCTTTTCTGACATTTGTTGCTAAAAAATTTTTAAATCAGTATCATTTGCTAGAAAATTACTTAGAACCACCAAACATTATATATATATATATATATATATATATATATATATATATATATATATATATATATATATATATATATATATATATACAGCCCCTCAAAAATTCCACTCGCCTGCTCGCATTATGTGAGTGGAATGATGAGGATGGTGAGTAAGGGCTGTGCTGTATGGGGAATGTAGTGCATGCCAACGCCGCCACCGTTCACAGTGCCACCGCTGCATCAGGTAAGTGAACGCTGGTCTCTCTGCATGCTGTGCTAACTCTGCATTTAAGGGGGCACGCTGTGGTCACTCTACATTTAAGAGGGCACACTGTGGGTACTCTACATTTGAGGGGGCACTCTGTGGGCACTCTACATTTAAGGGGGCACACTGTGGGCACTCTACATTTAAGGGGGCACACTGTGGGTACTCTACATTTAAGGGGCACACTGTGGGTACTCTACATTTAAGGGGGCACACTGTGGGCACTCTACATTGAAAGGGGGCACACTGTGGGCACTCTACATTGAAAGGGGGCACGCTGTGGGCACTCTGCATTGAAAGGGGGCACGCTGTGGGCACACTGCATTGAAAGGGGGCACGCTGTGGGCACTCTGCATTGAAAGGGGGCACGCTGTGGGCACTCTGCATTTAAGGGGGCATGCTGTGGGCACTCTGCATTTAAGGGGGCACGCTGTAGGCACTCTGCATTTAAGGGGGCACGCTGTAGGCACTCTGCATTAAAAGGGGGCACGCTGTGGTCACTCTGGCGATCAGCGTTTAGGGGCGGAGCAGGGTAGGGTTTGGGTGGGGCAACAAGTGGCGAGTAACTCTTAAGGCCTGGCTAGTAGCTCATGACTTGAAATTTTGAGCCCTGTATATATATAGATATATATATATATATATATCTATATATATATATATATATATATACACATACATATACACACACACACAGTATCTCACAAAAGGCAGTACACCCCTCACATTTTTGTAAATATTTTAATAGGCAGTGACAGGTACCCTTTATGGAGGGACCCCAAACCCCACCTCTGCACTTAGTATTCAAAGTATTCAAAACGCCAAGATCGGACTGGTGCCGTTGGCTGCCGAGTAAACCGGAAGTGATGTTACTTCCGGGTTACTACATCCGAGACCCGATCAACGCAGATTCTGCCTTTGTTTGCATCTCAGTGGGACGGGAGAGCCAGAACAAGCCACCGAAAGGGGGGCGTCTTTATTTAACCTTTTTTTTTAAAGGTTCTGTATGAGCACCATTTTTTTTTATTCCTGCTAGTAATGAGGTCTTCTATACTTTTTTTCCCTCCAGCTGCAGTGGTTGGTCCACAAGAAAAGTTTGGGGTCCTGCAGCAAATAAACATTGTGCTGGATGTATTCTGCCCAATGCTGTTTCCAGTGTTGTTCTCAATGTGCGCTGACAGTCAATATTGGCGGGGCGCATTGATACCCGGCGCCTCCTCTGTAGATCTAGCTCCTGTGAACTCAGATAGAGGCGCCAGGAGTAGTGTAGAGAGTGGGAGGTGAAGAAGGAGGGGGACGATGGCAGAATGTGGGAGAGCTCGACCAAAGGGCTGAATGAGGAGAAGAGATCCAATGATGAGCAAGGCAGCAGTGTGAAGCAAAGTCTGGGGGGGATGGGGTGCAGAGAGTCAAAATATTGTGTGTATAAGTAAGCAGTGTGATCCGGAGGGGGGGGGGCAGAGAGCTTAGGAATTGTGTGTATAGGGCATGTAAAATTCACGTTAGTTGTCCATGGGATTCAAAATTGTGAGTTTAGTGGTCAGAGGGCAACATGACTTGAGTGTCGTTCTCTGTAGCATTCTCCTGTGAGCCCAGGTCAGTTTCATGATCCACCCCTTGGGGGTTTGTCCATGACGCCCTGGGATCACAGGATGGGGGTATCATTTAACCAGGAAGTGAAAAAGGATGGAGTTTCTTTCGAGAGACAGGATGTGAGTATCACAGCAATTGTCTTTTTTATCCTAAAGTGACACTAAATGATATTAATCTTTTTTTCACTTTTCCTCTTCTGGGGTCCCCTGCTGGCACTCCTGTCTCTTCCCCCTTTCCAAGCACCCCCCCCCCACCCCACCAGAAAGCCACTTGCTAAGGGAGGTACGCGTGCAGGCTGCTATCAAATCCAACGGTAAGGGAGCTGAGGTGCACTGTTACTGTAAAAATGACACTGGCAGGGAAGGGGTTAACTTTATTTGAGAAGGAGGGGTTAAGTGTGTCTCTAGGGGCGTGATTCTTACTATGATTGGATGTGGCTTGTGATGTAACAGCACAGATCTACGGTCCTACATAGCACCGGGTCCGACGGTCACTCGCGCGCGGGGGTCCGTGAGCGAGCGGGAGCGCGCCTCCAGCCACCCCCCAAAGGCTCCTTTCACACGGGTGGTGAGCCCGGCGGAGTCCATTCTGCTCAGCGGGGGGTTGATCCGCCGATCCCCGCTGAGCAGGCGGATGACAACTCCGTCTCCGTGTGCAGAGACTGAGCTGTCAGATCCCCGCTCTCCTCTATGGGGAGATCGGATGAGAACGGACCGCCTGTCCATTCTCATCCGATCCAATCCGATCCTCCAGACAGATGGAAAATAGGGTTTCCATCCATCCGGATTTCACAAACAGGATCAGATCAGGTAGCATCCATAGGGGTGCATGGAGCTTCCGATCCGGTCTGCCTGAAAAACTGACAGGCGGATCGCATCGGAAAGCCCGTGTGAAAGGGGCCTAACAGTCAGGTCACTGACACAAAAAAAAATTTGGTGATTTGAAGGAGGCTGCAAGCAATAGAAGGAACTTTTTTAGGTTAAAGCGGAGTTCCACTCATTCTTGTGTTTATTAAAAGACAGCAGCTACAAAAAGTGTAGCTGCTGACTTTTAATAAATATTCACTTACCTGTCCCAGGATCCAGTGATGTGGCCACCCGAAGCCTTAATCCTCTCCCTCTCCCCTCGGCGGCGGCGGCATCTCTAGTGTGGGCACCCAGCTGTGACAGCTTGCGGCTTCACAGCCGGGCGCGCACTGCGCATGCGTGTTGTGAATGGCCAGGCAATCTCCTGGGACCTGTGACGTGTCCCAGAAGATTGCAGGGAGGGAGGGGGAGAGGAGAACTGTCAAATCTAGGTTCCCGCCCCCCCCCCCCCCAATAAAAATGACATGCCAAAAGTGGCATGTCAGGGGGTTAAGGAGTATTTAAATGGGAAGTTCCCCTTTTGGGTGGAACTCCGCTTTAAGATTACATACTTGAATTTAATTTTATTTTTTAAACCAAAGATTAAAAGAAGAAAAAGGGTAATCTAACCGAAGCTGGAGTTGGGAATTAGGCCACACAGCTTGAGATTGGAGCAGCAACAGACATTTCTCTGCGATCTGCTCCTGTCTGCACGTTCCTTGCCAGCAAACGTGCAAGCAGTATTGCCCCTCCCTTTTCCAGTCTAATGCTGGCCATACACTAGCCGAAGAATAGTTCAGAAATCTGTCATTTGGCCCATTTTTCGTCCAGTTAACCACTTCCCGACCGCCGCAAGTACATATACTGCGGCGGTCAGCCCCGGCCAGGCAAAGTGACGTACCGGTACGTCACTAGCCTGTCACCGGCTTGTGAGCCAATAGCGGGCGAGCGCGCGCCCGCTGAAGCGCGCCCCCGCCCCGGCTCGTTCACTAAGGAGTCAGTGCGTGTGACCGGCGGACCCGATGTCCGCCGGTCACTCGCCGATCGTCGGTAGAGAGGGAGAAAGGCTAATGTAAACAAGCCGCCTGTCATTCTCCCCTGTGTAAAAATGGAGATCAGATGGTTCTACTATGTAGAACCGTTGATCGCTGTTTTTACAATAGTAGACATGTCCCATCACAGTTAGAAACACGCCCCTAGGACACACTTAACCCCTCCCTCTCCAATACAGTTAACCCCTTCCCTGCCAGTGTCATTTTTACAGTAACAGTGCATATGTATAGCACTGATTACTGCAGTAATGTCACTGGTGACCCCAAAAGTGTCAAAAATGTCAGTCAAGGGTCCGATCTGTCCGCCGCAATGTCACAGTCCTGCAAAAAAAAAAAAATCGCAGATCGCCGCCATTACTCGTTAAAAAAAAAAACACCAAAAATGACAAAAATCTTTCCCTTTGTTAGTAAACGCGATAACTTTTGCGCAAACCAATCAAAATACGCTTTTTGCGATTTTTTTTACCAAACATATGTAGCATAAAACAAATTGGCCAAAAATTTTAAAAAATTTAGATTTTTACATTTTTTTGGGGGGGAATTTCATATAAAAAAATGTGAAAAAAAAAAGGACGTCAATCTTGTTTAGTCACGCAGTAAAAAATCACAAAAAAACCCTGGTCAGGAAGGGGGTAAAATATTCCGGGGCTTAAGTGGTTAATGGGCGCAAATAGAAAAATCGGTTTTAACTTTTCAGAGCCGAAAAATCGAAGGAACAGTTTGGAAAATTCTGCCGAACTAACGATAAATTGAAAGGTTAATGTGTTTCTCGCCCGAACTGTTTGCCCTAGGCATGTGACAAACTGAACGAAAAAGGGATTCAGTTATGTCCACTGAACGATTTATCTTTCGAAATTCAGTCATTCCATGATGGCACGATCGTCTGCTCTCACGGCCGATTATTCGTTTTTCGAAAAGTTTGAACAATTTTTCGGCTAGTGTATGGCCAGTATAAGCGCCGCTGTACTGGAGATTACAGAAGGCTAAACTCAGGTTCAGGGATTTATACTAGCTGCTTATAAAACACATTTCATCCATTTTTCAGAAAGACATGAGTGGCGCTTTTTTTTTTTCTTTTTATCTCTGCCTTGAGTTCTGATTTAAATGTTCAGTTTCCCAGGATGGAGCGTTATAAACACTATATAATGAATTAATTTGCAGTGCAAAGCGTCTCTTATTGTACACAGTTGTTCATATTTAACTTTGCCCAGAGGGCATTTAAGATCTGTCAGGAAGAATTGGCCGATTATGTAATGCAGATCCTTTGATAGAGTGACAAGTCCTATGCTGGAGTCTCTTTTCTTAAGAAGAAAAAATCATCCAATCTTTTATCATAAACTTGTTTCCTTTTAATGGCAGCCAACAACTCCAAGACAGATCTTCAGGGAACCAGCCGAGCTCACTTCCAAGCTGCGTTCATTCACGGCGTGTTAAGTCAAAGGAGGACACAAGAGTCACACGGAAAGTTGAGGAAAGTATCATTTGTATAACCAACACCGCCTGGCCAAATTTACATATCAATACCAACGAACCGGTCCCCAAGCCACAGAAAAGGATGATGGGAAGTCAAGCAACGTATAGAAGACTAATTATTCTCAGGAACAAATGCAAACAAAGGTGAAATTAACTCCTCCAAGTCTAGATAGTAAAATACTACAAAGGTAAACTGGCCTGGTTCTGAAATTACGATCCATGTATGGGCAGGCTGGTTGTACAGAAGTCGATTTACTGATTGCACCGGTTATTTTTGGCTACAAAAGGGGCAGAAGCGAAGGGGAACGCAAGGTGACAGTACTAGTGATCGACCGACATAGTTTTTTTAATGCCAATACCAATATTTTGGTCATCGGATATCGGTATCGGGCGATATTTTCGGGTACAAAGGTACTCCTTGTGGAGGGATCTAGGGGTCTAAAAGACCCCAAACCCCTCCTCGGCACTGAAAAGCATTCAAAACGCCAAGTTTGGCTGTTTTGAATGCTGTCAGTTTTTTAAATTCGGCGCCGAGTACCAGGTTTTTTTTACATGGATACCCAATCAGAGCCGAATGGAGCTTTGATCGGGTCTTCTCTTCGGCGGCGGTGGAGGTAGGATGCCCGGGTCTCCCAGTGGGACGGGAGATCCGGGCGAGCCGCGGAAGGCAGCGGGAGGGGGGGGGACGTCCCCTCCCACTCCTTGTAATGACAGCCGAGCGGCTTCTCAGCCGCATCGGTTGTCATTACAAGTCAGCCGACCATCGGCTATGGACACCGGTACCGGGGTGATGCCTCTAGCTGCAGGCATCACTCCGGTACAAGCACTTTCCCTAAATATTGGCAATATCGGTAACCTCAGGGGCCGATTCCGATATATCAGGGAAAGTGCATATTGGCCCCCGATATATCCGTGTTGCCGATAATCGGTCGATCCCTAGACAGTACCTCTTTATAATAATAGGTAGCTGCTGAAATTGCTTCTGGCTCTGGCCTTTGCCCTCCAGCCTTCTGCACCTTCCTGTTGGTTAGTATTGCCAAACAGTCATTGACCATGGGAACTTATTTGTATATCAGGGCAACCAGTAATTAGGGGTCCTGGGGTCCCTTGCATGCCCTCTCTGTCCCCAGTTGCAGTAGCTCTGAGCTCAGCGAGGCTACAACAGAGGAGATATTGAGCCACACATGTGCAGGGGTTTGGTGGGGGTGAGCAATAACAGCTAGAAGAGTCTTAGCAACGTCTTAGTAACAAGGCAGGATGGGATAATGCCATCTCTGCAAGTTTTTCTGCCAGATTTCAGGAGGTTCGTAAATGGCCTACACCTATGGTGCCTTGAAAAAGTATTCATACCCCTTGAAATTTTCCACGTTTTGTCATGTTACAACCAAAAACGTAAATGTATTTTTTTGGGATTTTATGTGATAGACCAACCCAAAGTGACACATAATTGAAGTGGAAGGAAAATGATAAATGGTTTTCAAAATGTTTTACAAATAAATATCTGAAAAGTGTGGCGTGCATTTGTACTCATCCCCTGAGTCAATACTTTGTAGAATCACCTTTCACTGCAATTACAGTTGCAAGTCTTTTTGGGGATGTCTCTCCCAGCTTTGCACATCTGGAGAGTGACATTTTTGCCTATTCTTCTTTGCAAAATAGCTCAAGCTCTGCATGATTGTATGGAGAGTATGTGAACAGCAATTTTTTAAGTAATGCCACAGATTCACAATTGGATTTAGGTCTGGACTATGACTGGATGTGGGTTATTATTATTGGTAATGGAACTAAACTTCTTTAGTTGGTTACTGCACTTCTTTTTATTTTGTATTCCGCTCTGCTCCAGTTTGGCCGCAGGTGTAGCGCAGGGTACCCGCGATTTTCACGTGCGTTACCTGTGGTTTCCCATAGACTTCTATTATATCCCTCATTTTTGGCGTGCTTTCATTAAATGCACCAAAAATGTAGGACATAATAGAAGTTTATGGGAAACTGCAGGTTACCCACATGAAAACCACAGGTACTCTGCACTACACCTGTGCTGCGGCCAAACTGCAGTGAGTCAGTGTGAAATTGCCTTAATTGTTCTTTTTTTTCCACTTCAAGACCGCAATACGTATATATACGTTGCAGCTTTGAAATGGTTTCCCGGAGCTATCTCATGACTTGCTTTATCATGAAAGCGTTCCAAGCAGCACATGAGCCACTGGAATGCTTTCAGAAGCAGTGGGAGGGGATGTCCCCCTCCCGCCTCCCACCGGCTCGCCCAAGAAACAGCCCAATGGTGTGGTCTGGCTGGTCCAAGAGGCAATGAAAGAGTAGATCCTCTTTGATCACCTCTATGGCCTTGAAAAACCAGAGCGACGTCATTATGTCACTTCCTTTCCAGGCTGCATTTTTGGTTGGTGTGCCTCGAGATTCTGTCAGATTTTAAAGGGTGCCTTGGTTAAAAAAAGGTTGAAAAACACTGATCTAGGGAATTATCCAACTTTAGTTAATGCTGCACAGTTTTTGTTTTTATCTACAGGTGCCCCTCACCTACATTTGCAATTTTTTTGGTAAGGGTAAACTAACCTTTTAAATCAAAAACAGCCCTACCTGAGGCTGAAAAAAGTTACACGACTATCCCTAAAGTAGAACTATAGGCAAAACTTTTTTTTAAATTTCGGACAGAGTAAGGAAGGCTTATAACTAGGGATTGACCGATTATCGGCAAAGCTGATATATCGAGGGCCGATCTGCACTTTCCCCGATATATCGGAATCTGCCCCTGAGGTTACCGATATTGCCGATATTTCAGGAAAGTGCTGCACCGGAGTGATGCCTGCAGCTAGAGGCATCACCCCGGTACCGGCGTCCATAGCCAACGGTCAGGTGTCTTGTAATGACAAACGATGCGGCTGAGAACCCGCTCGGCTGTCATTACAAGGAGCGGGAGGGGACGTCCCCCCCCCTTCCGCCGCCTTCCGCGGCTCGCCTGAGTGTTCCATCCCGCCGGGAGACCTGACCATCCTACCTGCACGGCCGCCGAAGAGAAGACTCGATCAAAGACACATTCGGCTCTGATCGGGTCTCCATGTAAAAACCCGTAAATTATGTCATGACATCACTTCCGGGTATTCGGCGCCAGATTAAAAAAATGACAGCATTCAAAACAGCCAAACTTTGATGTTTTGAATGCTTTTAAGTGCAGAGGAGGGGTTTGGGGTCTTTTAGACCCCCAGATCCCTCCACAAGAGTACCTGTCAAGTGTAAAAATAAAAAAAATTAAAAATGTTTTTAAATGTACAAAAATATCGGCCAATATCAGTCGATACCGATATTTAATGGGCAAAATATCGGTATCGGCAACGAAAATCCGATATCGGTCGATCACCACTTATAAATTGTGAGTGAAAAAAGGTGCACGAACCAATAAATTAAAGTGTAAAAGCAGCACTGTGAAAAAAATCGGAAATGCAAAAATGTGTACCATAAATTATGTTACAAAAGTGCGCTAATAAATCAAGAGAACAAAAATGTCCATGTAAATTGAAAAAACAAAAGTGTCCATATATATATGAATATTATCAAAGTGAATCAAGTCCTTTATATCAAAAAAGAAGAAGGAGGGAGCCAGCCGTGCTGCTATCAGTCCCGGATCGTTCTGCAGGCGTCCGCGACCATTTTGAACATATGCTGTATATCGTTTGGATTTGTGTAAGTGTCTTTCCACTTGTTTTTAATAATAAATTTGGAGGTAATGCACTATCAGTCCCATTCTCTTTTTGGTGTGATCTCCCTGGTGGCATTCTCACCCCTGGAAGCCCACAGATTCCCCCCAACCGAGAAGCTGACGATCTATCCATTCCAGTTGTGATCCTGTTCCATCTAGCTGGCCGATTGGATTTGCGCATATGCTCTCATCTCTCTCATATGTGGTAAGAGTCCACACACATCACTGGGTGTCATCACTGAATTGTGTTATAGTCACGTATTTGGACTGTCTATTGGGAAGAGGTCAAATCACCTACTCTTCATCACGTTCAACACCCACTATTTATTAAATTTTTTTGTGTGTTCATTTGGGATCACTACTTATAACCCGTCAAATTTTTGTTTTTTTTTTTGCCATTTTTGCCATCTGTGTCCTATTGCAAAGATTTCCCTTCACTTCCTGTCCCATAGCCAAACAGGAAGTGAGAGGAAATCCCTGCAAATTAAGGGAATCCCCCCCCCCCCCCCCCCAGTAAACAGGACAAATCGAGAGTGTGAATCTCCTGAAGAGCCCTTTTACACTGAGGCACTTGAAAACTGCCCATAAAACGCTGAGCACTTTTGCAATAGTTTTCAGGCGCTTTTCCGGCACCTTTGAGGTGTTAGCGGTGCACTTTTTTTAAGGATACCTGACTCAAAAACTGCTTCAAGAACCATTTTGAGACGCTTTTGAAGTGCTTTTCCAGGTGCTTTTGAGGCCCTTCCCATTCATTTCCATGGAAAGGGGCGTTTTTTAGACACTTTTTTAGCGCTCCAAACATGCTCCAAAGATGCTGCTTGCAGGATTTTTTTCACCGCCCCACCAGCACAACACCCCAGTGTGAAAGCATTCAAAGATTTTAATGGGAATAGGTTTTTTGTGAGCTTTTCAGGGGCTTTTTTTTAGCGCCAAAGCTAGTGTGAAAGGGCTCTACTGGGGGCACAAACAGAAATACAAACCTGACAGGTGTTCTAATCTCTCTCCACTCTATCCAAAGCTAGAAAAAGCTTTTGCCTTTAATTATACTTTAAACTGAAACTTCAGCCAAAGCTTTTATACTAGTTTTGGTAGAAAAAAGTAAGATTAAAGCTTCAGTCGGAAGAATTTCCGCTCAGATCACCTAGGCAATCCGAACAAAAGTGGCAGCAGGTCAAAACTATGTACTCAATTCCTCAGAAAAAAATACCATCCAAATGTGACAGAGGATAGAGGGGGGGGGGGGGAGGAAGAGCAGAACGTCCCCATTTGGATGGTTTCGCTTTGAGTGCCGGCTCACACTTTAGCAATGTCAGACATCGCACTGCTCTGCAAATCACATGCGATGTCTGTGCGATGTGAATTCAGCCATACAGATTGTATGGCTGAATTTGAATTGTATTCGGACCAAAGTCATGCAGGACCCTTTTTTTTGGTCCGCACCAGATTCTTGTTTACATCTATGCGATCCGAATCCTGTCCGAATTGACAGTTTGCACTGCGATATGCGAACTGATCTGGGGGTGTCATTAACTTTGTATTGACACTCCCAGCAGTTCGCATATGGCAGTGTGAACTGCCTGCGAGTTGGGTGCGGGAACCCGCAGTGGATTCGCAGTTTCCCGCATCGCACCGTTGTGAACCGCCACTAAAGGATAATAAATGCACATTTTTTCCAGGTAAAAAAAAAAATGTGCTTTTATTATTTTTTGTTTCTGAAGCCTCTAAAGCATTGCACCAGCGATCAGCAGATTGCTGGTACCATGCAGGTCTCCTGTCATTGTATCGGCATTCCTCATACATACTGACATACGGAGGAATGTATGAACGACAGTACCATAGCGCTCACAGCGCCGTGATAGTTCATTGAAAACTACTAGCCGACAGCTGCAAAGGCTGCCTGACCTGGTCGTTTTCCATTCACAGAGCGCTGTGAATGAGTGACACTACCAGGGTGGGCGGAGCCTTGGACGGCCATATTTATTTTTTTACATTTTGACAGCTGGCGTTGGTGGAGAAGATCCCCGCTAGCTGTCACAGCGGGGGAATGAGAGGTGCACGGGTTGGTGCATTCATAACAGGTTACATGTTACACCCTGAATATGGGAATAACTTGTAACATGTTATGAAAGGTGAACTTATCCTTTAAGCCCCTCTCTCAGGTTCCTAAAGCTGTAGTAAACCGTGTTAGCAAAAAAAAAAAACAAAAAAAACTGGTCTGCCCGCAGGCTCATGTCATAATGTGCTAGTATGCACCAGATACTAGCACATTACGACAGACTTACCTGTAAAGAAGATCCCTCCAGCGACGCGCTGTCACTGATGACAGGGAATCCATCTTCACCTGTTCTCCCTTCCAGGATTGCGGGCTCCAACCAGTTAAATGGCTGACGTCATTCCCGCGCATGCGCGTGGAAGTCATGGCTGTGGCACAGCTCTCTAAATGCTAGTATGCGGTGCAAGCACATTATGACGCTTACTTGTAAAGAAGATCCCCCCAGCAATGCAGTGTCACCACTGACATGGAATCCATCTTTACCTGGTCTTCCTTCTGGGATCGCGGGCTCCAGCCATTTGAATAGCCAAGCCGCAAAAACGTTACTCTGCGCGTGGGCGTCATGACTGCAGCTCTCTCAATGGACAGCAAGCCGTCCATTGAGAGCGCGGTGCACACGTCCGGGGACTTCACCGGCTGTTAAATATGTAAATATCTCCTAAACGGTGCACGTATAGGAGATATTCACTGTATTTTTTTTAAATCCGCGGTGGTGCAAATCCTGAAATGAAAAAACTGTAAGTAAACAAAAAAAAGGTGCATCTGAACACACAAAAAAAGTGCACTTAGGGGTGTGCTTTGTCCACCCCCTGAAGGACCTCTACCCTGATTGCCCAGGGTTCAAGGCTCCTGACAGGGACAAGGAGTTTACAATGGTCTGCCTAGCCATAAGACCTGGCAGACCCTGTTCTTCTAGGTCAGCATTGAATAATTGGTCGAAGGGCTCTCCTGAAGAGAGACCCCCCCCAGGGGCAGAGGAGGACGGAGCCTGAGGGCCACACTTCCTCCCCCTAGACTTCAGGGTAAGCCCGAGGACCTAAGACCCCCATCTTTGTGAGAAGAAAACACACACAAAAATTAGTCCCCGTTCACACTGGGGCCACCTGTGAGGCGACCTGGTCGCCTCACAGGTCGCCGTAGGTCGCCTTCCATAGGGAAGCTGCGGACCTGTTCTAATAGGAGCGACACAAGTCGCTCCGACTTAGAAAAAGGGTCCGGAGCTTCTTTGGGGCGACCCGGAGCGACCGTCATAGACTTCAATGTTATGAAGTCCGTGGCGGCCGCTCCGAGGTCGCGACGCGCTGCTCGCACCGCAACCTCGGAGGTCGCCCTGGTGTGAACGGGGCCTTAAAGTGACAAAACGTGGGAGAGAAAGTAAGGTAAAAGAAATAAATGGCCGTGCATGGTGCACTGGCCGGGCCATGAGGCCTGGTAAGTAAGAATTGCCCCGGATTTTAGCCAATAGGCCCAACCCTAAAAGGCCCGATGCAGGAGATATTCCCTGTATTTTTTTTTTTTTTTTAAATCTTTTTAAGTCCGCGGTGGTGCAAAAACCTACAACGTAAAAACCCTTAAGTAAACAATAAAAAACGTGCATATGAAACACACACAAAAAAGTTCACTTAAGGGTGTGCTTTAGTCCGCCCCCTGAAGGGGTAGGACTTTGACCCTGAACCCCCGGGGTGCAAGCCTCCTGACAGGGATTAAGGTTTCCATGGTCTGCTTAGCCAGAAGGCCTGGCAGACCCCGCAAGTCGAAGCCGACCCCGAATACTAGGTCAGAGGGCTCTCCCGAAGAGAGACCCCCCAGAGGCAGGGGAGGAAGGAACCTCCCACATCCTCCCCCTAGACTTCAGGGTAAGCCCAAGGACTCACACCCTACAATCCGTGAAAACACACACAAAAGTGAAAGTGACAAACAGTGAGGGAAAATAAATAGAAAATAATAAAGTGGTCATGCCAAATGTACACTGGTCGGGCCCTAGGGCCTGGTAAGCAAAAATTGCCCCGGACTTTAGCCAAAAGGGCCAGCCCATGAGGAGCAGTGCAGAAAGAAAGCAATTGGGTGCTATGACCTTGTGCCTGTTCACACTGTGGCGTCCCACACCCATGTGTTACTAAGGGCACCCCTGGGACGACCACTCCCAGGGGGCACAGTCACCGCGGACCTTCTGTACCTATAGGTTAACTTTATTATAGGCTTCCCTCTAGACACATCTGAAAAAGTAGACTTTACTACTGCTTTAACCGCTTTACCACCGCCCACAGTAATATTACTGCGGCAGAGTGGCTCGTTATCGTCTGACGACGTAGTACTACGTCGTCAGACACTCCCTCTTCTGGGCGGCGCTTGCGTGCCGCCGGAGGCTCGCTCCCACTGTTTTCATTCACAGCGGGAGTCGGGCCAGGGGAGGAGCAGCGGCGATCGCCGCTGCTCTGCCCAAATCGCCGGGGATCTAGTGTGGAGATCCGCCCGCCTGTGTAAACACAAGAAGGCGGATCTCCATAGTGACAGGGAGTGACAGATCGGACTGTTCAGCATAGCTGGACATCCGATCTGTCCATGACTCACTCAGTCACCTCCCCCCCTACACGTCAGTAAGCACCAGGCATACATTAACCCCTCCCTCTCCAATAAAATGAACCCCTTCCCTGCCAGTGTCATTTTTACAGTAACAGTGCATATATATAGCACTGATTACTGCAGTAATGTCACTGGTACCCCCAAAAGTGTCAAAAATGTCAGTCAAGGGTCCGATCTGTCCGCCGCAATGTCGCAGTCCCACAAAAAAAAAATCGCAGATCGCCGCCATTACGCGTTAAAAAAAAAAAACACCAAAAATGACATAAATCTTTCCCTTAGTTAGTAAACGCAATAACTTTTTCGCAAACCGATCAAAATACGCTTATTGCGATTTTTTTTACCAAACATAGGTAGCAGAAAACAAATTGGCCAAAAATTTTTTAAAAAATTGGTTTTTACATCTTTTTTGGGGGGAATTTCATATAAAAAAATGTTAAAAATATTGTTATTTTTTCAAAATAAACGCTCTTTTTTTGTTTATAGCGCAAAAAGTAAAAATCGCACAGGTGATCAAATACCACCAAAAGAAAGCTCTGTTTGTGGGGGAAAAAAGGACGTCAATTTCGTTTGGGTACGGCATCGCACGACCGCGCAATTGTCAGTTGAAGTCGCACAGCGCCAAATCGCAAAAAGTGGCCTGGACGGAAGACAGCAAAATCCTCCGGTGGTAAAGTGGTTAATGCTCACTGTGCCCATGTTAGGGAGATTACTTCTACATTTCCATCCTAGTGATCACCAGAATAGAAAGTGCAAATATAAAAATGTTACAATTGTCACTAGAACAGTAATAAGGAAATCTCCCAGTGAGGTCACCTGTATTGATGACATCTTTTAAACATGGGATTCACTTTGAGGAGATTCTCACTTCCTGTTGTGGCTGCAGGACAGGAAGTTAGGGAAAATCTCCCAAATCGAGACACACAGCAAAAAGATATGAGCCAGCAGAGATTCTAACCCTTCCCCATACTTTGCAAAATTAAAGTTTTGGGCGATAAACCTTTTTTAACTGCCTGGATTCCCGGTAAACATTTTCCCAGAGCAGCACAGCCCACTATCCACAAAAGGTTAAACCGACAAGCTATAAACCATGTTAAAAAATGTAATGAGTTATGTTTCGTCTCCATTGTCCGTCTGCCAAGCTATAGGTCACCGCAGTATATCAGGAGATGGGCGTCGCTATGTTATTTCAAGGCTAAAATAACTAATATCGGGAGCTAGCAGTACGGGAAAAGTTCACTTTCCCAACATGAACCCTCTTAAACACAAAGGCAAGCCCAGTGCACCCAGACCATGAATCAGCACTACAGATGGTTCAAAATATTTAACCCATTCATTGCTAGTACAGACAAGGATTAATAAACAATACTTTCAAAGCAGGCTGGCTTTATCTGAAAAATGCCTTATAAGCGCCCATTCAGACTAGCGCGACACGACTTGCTGGGGCGACCTGTGAAGTCGCGGTGCACATAGTGCACCGCGACCTCGGCGCGACTTGCAGGGACTTCATATAATTGAAGTCAATGCAAGTCGCCTCCAGGTCGCCCCAAAGTAGTACAGGACCCTTTTTCTAAGTCGGAGCGACTTGTGTCACTCCTATTAGAACGGGTCCTGTACTATTCAATGTCGAGCGACCCACCGCGACTTGTCAGGCGACCAAGTCGCCTGACAAGTAGCGCTAGTGTGAATGGACCCTAAACCTTATGAGCGAAAATGTGCCCTTCAAGAAACCAAACATTTTCTGCATAAAGAACACAGGTAAAACATAGCAAGGCCCCAGAAACTATACAAACAAAGATGCCAAAGTTGGACTTTAAAGTGGTTGTTAACCTCAGACATGAAATATGAACAGGGCATATCCCTCTATAATGTGTACTTGTCTGTTAAGAACTTTCTGTCTGCTGCTGCTTTGTTCCTCTGCTATCAGCACGAGTCACTTCTGAAAAGTTTTCCTGACACCAAGAGAAAAAAGGTGACAGGGGAGTGACCTCCAGCTGATTGATAGCCCCAGCTCTGTTCCTGTGTGCTGTGTGAAGGGGGTGTGTTACTTCCCTCCAATCAGCTTTTAAAGCTCTCACTGAGTTCTGCAGAGTGCTCTCCGCCCCCTGTTTTTTGACAGCTTAGACAAGCTTTATAAAATTCTAGACTTCGAATGGATGTAGAGAAGAGAAGACCGTAGATTAACAGGTACAACTTATGTAGGAGGATGTTTCAGCTCAGTGTGTCACCTGAGGACAGTCATTAAACTGGGTAAATGGTGTTTACAACCACTTTAACTCTCCAGCATCTACCAAACATAAAAAAAAATTAAAAAATTTGAGTAGAACAACCCTTGAACAATGTAATCATGATATAGGACTGTACTATTTGTTATGGATATTTATATAACACTGATAATTTATGCAGCACTTCACATACTAGTGATCGACTGATATCATTTTTTTTATTGCCGATATCGATATTTTGGTCATTGCATATCGGTATCGGCCTATAATTTCGGACATTTAAACATTTTTTTTTTTTTTACACAGGTACTCTTGTGGAGGGATCTGGGGGGTCTAAAAGACCCCAAACCCCTCCTCTGCACTTAAAAGCATTCAAAACGCCAAGTTTTGCTGTTTTGAATGCTGTCATTTCTTTGAATTTGGTGCCGACAGTACCCGAAAGTGATGTCATGACATCACTTCCGGGTTTTTACATGGAGACCCAATCCGAGCCGAATGCGGCTTTGTTCAGGTCTTCGGCGGCCATGCAGGTGGGACGGGAGACCCGGGCGAGCTGCGAAAGGCAGCAGGAGGGGGGGGGGGACGTCCCCTCCCTCTCCTTGTAATGACAGCCGAGCGGCTTCTCAGCCACATCGGTCATCATTACAAGAAAGCGACCGTCGGCTATGGATGCTGGTACCGGGGTGATGCCTCTAGCTGCAGGCATCACTCCGGTACAAGCACTTTCCCAAAATATCGGCAATATAGGTAACCTCAGGGGCCGATTCTGATATATCGGGGAAAGTACAGATCGGCCCTCGATATATTGGCTTTGCCGATAATCGGTCGATCCCTATCACATACTTCTCATTCCCAGCAGTCTTCTTTGTATGGGATTGGGTATTCTTTGTGAAATGAAGAATTACCTCATTTCCTAAGCTCTGGAGCAACTGCATTTACAGACGGCAACTGCACTTTGCTAAGTACACAGTCTATCTGCCTCAGAGCTTAGTAAATGAGGTAAAGCTTCACTTTGCAAAGAATACCCAATCACATGCAAGGAAAATAGAAAAAAACAGCTTTTTTGCTTGCACATGATTGGATGATGGAAGTCAAAAGAGTTTCTGCTCATTTACTAAGCTCTGGAACAACTGCACTTGCAGAGGGCAACTGCACTTTACAAAGTGGACACACAGTTTATTTGCCTTTAGTAAATCAACCCCAATGTATATTGTGCTACATGTGCACACAGGAGAGCTCAGAGTGATAGAAGGAGAAGCAACCCAAGGAGCCAAGCAGGTGTGCTGCAGTGCTCATAGGCCAACAAGGAACATGCTGATAACAGGTGAATGGAAAATGACAGAGATACATTTATTGGTGTACTGCTTCTCCTTCACTTTCTGGTCAGTCTAGAAGAGAAATGTTGCTTCTTCAAGCTAGCTGTGCAATCTGGCAGAGCTGTGTCAGGAACGAATAGACAGAAATACAAATAATTTAGCAGGTTAAGAGCTTCCCGACCGCCCGCCGCACATTTACTGAGGCAGATTGGCTCTCCTGCGCAAACCGACGTAGCCCTACGTCAATCGCGCGCGTGGTGCTGGGGGGTGAGCGCGCGCTGCCGGCGAAGGGCGCTCCCACCCCCACTAGGCAGCGGGGATGACGATCCATGGGGCTGGCGACCGCAATTGCCGCTGGGCACCCGCGATCGCTCCCCACTGACAGAAGGATTGTCAGCTATTGTAAACACAGCTGACCATTCTTCTCTCTGAAATGTTCACAGGATAGGATCACAGGTCTCTGTGCTCATTTCACAAGCCCCGCCCCATACAGTTAGAAAACACTACTCTAGGCTCACACACACTTAACCCTTTGATCGCCACTGTGTTAACCCCATCCTTGCCAATGTCATTAATACAGTAACAGTGCATATTTTTAGCACTGATTACTGTAGTAATGTCACTGGTCCCTCCAAAAATGTCAATTAGGTGTCCGATCTGTCTGCCGCAATGTCGCAGTCCCGCTAAAAATCGCAGATCGCCGCCATTGCTAATAAAAAAAATAAAATAAATAAAAATTAAATCTTTTCTCTAGTTTGTAGACGCGATAACTTTTTTTTAACAAAACTATGTAGCAGAATACAAATTAGCCTAAGAGGATGTAGATTTTAACATTTTTTTTTTTGGGGGGGGGGGGGGGGGAATGTTATACAGCAGAATGTGAAAAAAAAATATATATATATATATATATATATATATATATATATATATATATATATTTTTTTTTTTTTTTTTTTTTTTCAGAATTGTCACTCTTTTTTTGTTTATAGCGCAAAAACTAAAAATCGCACTGTGATCAAATACCACCAAAAGAAAGCTCTATTTTTGGGAGAAAAAGGACATTCATTTTATTTTGGTACAGTGTCGCATGACCGCGCAAATTTACGTTAAAATATTGCAGTGCCGAATCGCAAAAAAATGGCCTGGTTATTAAGGGGGCAAATCCTTCCAGTCCAGAAGTGCTTAAGCGATTTCAGTATATGCATTTCATCTGTGTATTGAGTTGTTGGACTAAAAAGCATTTATTAAAAGTATAACTAAAGCCAAAACATTTGTTTATAGAGTTATGGCCCGAACACTATAAGACATCAGGCAAATATTTTCCTCCAAGGAACGATCGTACCATTTTCTTATAGTGTGTACGGGGCTTAAAGAGGAAGTAAACCCTCCTCTGACACTTGTACCTATAGGTAAGCCTATGATAAGGCTTACCTATAGGTACTATAAATATCTCCTAAACCTGTACCGTTTAGGAGATATTTACCTTACATGCATCCAGTGACGTCACTGGCGCATGCGCTCTGAAGGAACGGCCGCTGGTGCCTTTTCTTCAGAGACCCGTGCCGTGACTGTCGGCTCCCGCGCACGTGCGTGAGAGTGACGTCAAGGAAGACGGGCGACTGGACATGTCGCCCGTCATACAGATAAGCGGGCGGCACGGCGGGGGCTCGTTCTAAGTTAAGTATTTCATAATGAGCTAGTATGTAGCTCATTATGTGTTTCTCTTTCAGGTTGCAAAAAAAAAAAAAAATTTCTGGTTTACAACCTCTTTAAGGCCTCTTTCACATTTATGCAACTTATCCTGCGACTTGGGACTGCAAAGTAGCATGACAAGTCGTACCCCAAGATTTCCAATACCATTCATATCTGCGTGACTTCAAAGTATTCCCTGGCTCCCTGCACTACTTTGGTCTGACTTTGATGCAACTTGAGGTCCATAGATCTCAAGATTAAACAGGCGTTGCTTCAAGTCGCATAGAAAGTCGTGAAATTTTCAGGTCATACAAGTGTGAAAGGGGTTTAAGGGAGGATTATAATCTGTCATATTTTTAGTGCCATCCTTGTCCTATTGGGAGATTTCCCTTTACGTCCTTTTTCCCTTTAGCCACAACAGGAAGTAAGAGCAAATGTCTACAAAGTGAGGGAAATCCCCTCTTAAGCTGGATACACACTATCCAACTTTTGTGGTTAGATTTCCTTCAGATTTATCTTTTCTATGTAGTGCAGGGGCCTGCCAGATTCCATACAAATTGAAAGTGTTTAGGTTTGACCTCATATTATATGGTTTTAGTAAGTCTAAAGGAAAAAGTCTTCAGAAAATCTTATAGTGTGTATGGCCCAGTAAGCTTTGTTTACACAGGCGTCCAAAAAGCATTAAAAACAGGTCTCTAAGGCCCTGTTCACACCTGATCGTATTTCAGCTTGTAAAATGCTCATCTCTGAAGTCTCAAAACGCCCAACAAGCAAAATCCCATTCATTTCAATGACCCCTGTTCACATCTGAGTGTTTTGTCTCCAGAAGAAAAACGCTGGAAGCTTAAAAAAGTACATGAGCTTCTTTTTTGGCTGATTACAAGCGTTTTTGTTAGATGTCAATGTCTGCCTCTAAACACCTGCAAAAAACGCCTATATAAAGCCCAAAAAAACGCATGAAAACGATATGCTCAGGTGTGAATGGAGCCTTAGATGCAGTTTTTTTGTGGTTCACTTTTCAGAGGGACAATAAACATTGCTGCACATGGAGCCCATAGACAGTTGTGACCAGAACCGGCGTCCCCACTGGAAGATCTCTCTAAGTATGTAAGTATGTAAGATCTCTCTAAGTAAGTGGCAACTCAATATTTGGGATTTTCACTCGTTTTCACTCTTGGTGATAAAAGGTCAACAGGGGGGGTGAATCTCCTTAACAGGACACACAGACAGCAAGTAAACCTGACAGGGGTTCTAATCCCTATCCACTCTATCTAAAACTAAAATTGGGGAAATGATAAATTTCAAAGCTTTGCAAGTGCACCTTAAACGCACTGTAAAGGCCATAGGTGCGTTTATATTGTGTTTACGGCGCACTTGTGGTGCGTTTCAATAAAAGTGAATGGAAGCGTTTGTGAAGCATCAATGTCTGCCAAGCTCAGCAATCTCTAATTATCAGCACCTATTTGTTTACATGTCTTCGGACCACATACTATACAGATTCAGAGAAAAGCTGTTAAACCACCCAAATCTACATCTCTCATCCGCACATATCTTCAGATGCCACGCAGGACGCCTGCTGGAAAAGTGGGCCTACTTACAACCAGCTGAACTCCATGCCAGCGGTATCCATGGCGAGGGGAAAGGTTTGTTGAAGGGAAATCTGGAGTAGGCTGTGCCGCAGTGACTGAGAGGATCCATTGACACTCCCACTTCTCCCCTTAGATAACACTCTACAACAGTGCCCTCCTTCCTGGATAGTTGGGCCTCCCTCCACATAGCAACGCGTCTGCCGCTGCTATGGAAACCAATGTTCACCGTTGCTATGGAAACCAACCTGGGGAAACTAACTCTGATAATAGATGGAAATTTCTAGAAAGTTCCAAGGTAAGATTGTAAATACAATATATTCCCTTTTATAGGCATTTTCCACCCGAAACAACAAATAACTGTTCCCTCATCGATAAAAGAAAAAAATTGCATTTATTCATTCATTCTCAGCTATTCATGAGTCATGTTACCCCCTAGATATGGGTGTAAGACCTAGTTTACACGCCTAGTAAGGCCTAGTTTACAATCATTTACACGCCTAGTAAAGCCTAGTTTACTTTACACGCCTAGTAAAGCCTAGTTTACTTTACACGCCTAGTAAGGCCTAGTTTACTTTACACGCCTAGTAAGGCCTAGTTTACACGCCTAGTAAGGCCTAGTTTACACTTGTTTACATGCCTAGTAGGGCCTAGTTACATGCCTAGTAAGGCCTAGTTTACAGACATGCCTATTAGGGCCTAGTTTACACTTGTTTACATGCCTAGTAAGGCCTAGTTTGCAATCATTTACATGCCTAGTAAGGCCTAGTTTACACATGTTTACATGCCTAGTAAGGCCTAGTTTGCAATCATTTACATGCCTAGTAAGGCCTAGTTTACACTTGTTTACATGCCTAGTAAGGCCTAGTTTACACTTGTAATTTCGGAGCGATAACCATATACACTGCCTGAAAATTAGTTGATTGAGAAAAGTTTTCCTTCCTCCCCCTTCAAATTTTCCTGTCACTGCAGTCAAAAACAGACATCAATTTGACCCCTCTAACGATTAAATTTTTTTTTCCTAAAATGAAAATTTCCAAATAAAAATCTATAAGTGTATGGCCAGCAAGGCCTAGTTTACATTTGTTTACATGCCTAGTAAGGCCTAGTTTACACTCATTTACAGACTTATGCTGGCCATACACGTATAGGTTTTTAGACAAGAATGTTCGTAGAACATTCGTACAAAAATTCATAGAACATTCGATAAATAGACGAATGTTGTTTAAAAATTGGACTTTTGCTTTTATTATTCAATTTTAAATTGAATGTAAAGTGTAAAAAGATAACCCCTGCACTATTTTGAAAAAAAGTAAAAAAAAAAAATTATATATATATATATATATATATATATATATATATATATATATACACACACACACACACACACACACATATATATATATATATATACACACACACATATATATATATATACACACACACACATATATATATATATACACACACACACACATATATATATATACACACATAAATATATATATATATATACACACACACACACATATATATATATATATAAAATGAAGGGAATTCTAAAGCTGCAACCACCAATCAGCCCACCCTAGGCTGAGAAAGTGAGATAAAAGAAGGAAAGATAGGTGCTGCGCTAATACTAATACGTGATATAAGGTGATATAAATCAGGTAGATGTGTGTGTGAGGATATCAAATGTAGAATGATATTGACAAGTGACTCATATAAACAAATAGATTGGCACCAGGTGAAATAATGCATAAAAATATAAGGAATATCCTTAGGCTCCTTTCACACGGCCGCTCCGTGTGAAAGGTCCGCTGCGGGACTTTTTTTTTTTTTTTTCCACGGAGCGGATGACATTTCTGTCATCCGCTCCGTATGTCCGCATATCATCCCATCCGTTTGCGGATGATATGCGGACATAATGTAAGTATATGGCACTGCGGATGTCAGCGGATGACACCGCTGACATCCGATTTTCCTTCCTTTCCGTTTTTTACACGGAAGGAAAAATGGGGTTCTGTTCCATTCGTAAAAACGGAACAGAACTGACAGGAGGAAAATCGGATGTCAGCGGATGGTATTCCGCTGACACCCGCAGTGCCATTCACTTACATTATGTCCGCAAATCATCCGCAAACGGATTGGATGATTTGCGGACACACGGAGCGGCCGTGTGAAAGGACCCTTAGGCCCCATGCACACAGGGCATCAGAAAAAACAAGCTGCAAAGCTATTTCTGACAGGAAAAAGCGGCGTCAAAAACGCGCCTTTAGCAGCATTTCGCATTGGCATCAATGCATGTTTAGGAGCGTCGGCACTTAGCAGCGTTTTTAAATAAACACAACCCTCTTCTGTTTGTAACCAATCACATTTTCCATTTTTCACATTTTAAAAAATGCCTGACGCTGCTAAAAGCCGATATACAGCGTTAAGCCGCGTTTAGCAGCGTCGGGCGTTTTTAAAGCTTAACGCTGCTGCTCCTGAACACACAGGCCCTGTTTTTTTTTTTTTTTTTTCACCTGGTGCCAAGTGAATGTGGTCGCACCCCAAATGCGTGCGATGCATTCACTTCTGGCGGGATTTGGGGGGTTAAAACATAACTGTAAGGAGGAAACCAAACGTCTTTTCATGGCCTGTAAAACGCCCTCTGAAAGGCAATCCTTCACAGAGCGTAAATGAACCATAACATGAAACGCGGTCACTAAGGTGGCCTTGGCCTTGTCTCTTTTATGAGAGTATTTTCTGCATGGCTAAGGCCTCATGCGCATGGACACTTTCAGGCATCCAATGTAAATTGTAGGCATATTTCTGCGGCTGGAGAAACAGCTGCAGTGTACAATCTCCCATAGTAATGAATGGCTGTACACTAGCTGTAGGTAGGTATATGCTATACAGACAGCTGACCATACAACCTCCAAGTAATGAATGGCTGTAAACTAGCTGTAGGTAGGTATATGCTATGCTTGCGTAATCTCACGCACATGCGTAAAACTCTGAACGTGTTTTCAGGGATTTATGCTTCTGTACAAGTTTACACATGCATGGCGTATACCCACATACCGCTAACCTACAGCCATGCATTACTATGGGTGGCTGTACACTGCAGCTGTCTCTCAGGGTGCAAAAGTATACCCACAATTACAATGGATTCCAAAAAAGTGTCTGTGTGTACGGGGCCTAAAATAGTCAGAGATGCAATAAAGAAATAATGATTTAGGACTTTTTCACACCATGTGCATTTTTCCACACCAGATTAATGCAGATTACTGCAATGATTTTCTATTTGTCACATTCACATTACAATGTTGTGTACATGTGCTTTACAGTGGGTTGCATTAACCACTTTAGCTCTGGAAGGTTTTACCCCCTTTATGGCCAGGCCATTTTTTGCTATTTAGCACTGCCCTACTTTAACTGGTAATTGCGCAGTCATGCAACACTGTAACCAAACAAAATTTATATACTTTTTTTTCACACAAATACAGCTTTCTTTTGGTGGTATTTGATCACCACTGGGTTTTTTATTTTTTATTATATAAGCGAAAAAAATGACTGAAAATATTGGGGGGAAAAAAATGATATTCTCTACTTTCTGCTATAAAACATATCCAATAAAAAAAAAATTCAAAGATCTTCATACATTTTGGTCAAAATGTATTCTGCTACATGCCTGTGTTAAAAAAAATCCCAATAAGTGTATATTGAATGATTGCATGAAAGTTATAGTGTTTAAAAACGATGGTATACATACTGGAATTTTTATTTTCTTATATTTTTACACTAGTAATGGCGGTTATCAGTGACTTATAGTGGGCTTGTGATAGTGTGGCAGACAATCTGACACTAACTGACACTGGGGGGGGGGACTGACTGACACTGACATCACCAGTGAGACTAATACAGTGATCAGTGCTAATACCAGGGCTTTTTTCAGCGGGACACAGCTGTGTCCTACTTTTTTTGTGCATGGCTAAATGCAGCGCACATTTACACATGCAGACGCAGCTGTGGCCTATTGATTACTAAAGTGCTGCATTTAGATGCGACCTATATGTTATGCACATTTTTTTTTTCTACCTGTGTAAGGCTCCTTTCACACACTCTGTCCGTTGGACGGAGTCCGTTTTTCTCAGCAGGGGATCGAGCCGCCGATCCCCCGCTGAGCAGGAGGATGACAGCTGTGTCTCTGCGCTGTGTGCGGAGACACAGCTGTCAGTTCCCCATGCATCTCTATGGGGGGAATCAGATGGGAACGGACCGTCGGTCCGTTCTCATCTGATCCCATCCGATCCGCAGGACGGATGGAAAATAGGGTTTCCATCTGTCCAGATTTGACGGATCGGATCACATCGGGTGTCAGCGGACATGTCTCCGCTGCCATCCGATGCCCCATAGGAATGCATGGGGGGGGGGGGCCGTTCAGATCCGCCAAAAAAAAACGGTCCGTCTGTGTAAAAGGGGCCTAATGCCTCGTACACACGCAACGATTGTTGGCCGTGAATTTTCGGCCAACGTCCGATCGGCCGATTGTCGGCTTGTTAGTATGATGCTTCCGACAACCGACTGCGACTTTTCGGCCGAACAAAATCTGGTGTGCAGGCTATAAAATTTTTGTTGGCCGTCAACAGAATGGCCGATTTTCCGTCAGTCAGTTCAGATTTCGGCAGACAAAAATCTGATGAGCAAGACTGGGCATGCTCAGAGAAGAAAAAACACACGGAAAGTAAACCAGCACATGACATCACTTCTGAAGTTGGTTGTTGTTGTTCGAAAAAGTTAGTGTGCAGTCTAGAGCACATTTCAACCAACACAACAACACTGGACAAAAGACGGCCGATCAGTCGGCCGATAATCGTTGCGTGTGTACGAGGCATAAGAGTCGGTTCATGCCGCGGTGACTCAAAGTCGCCCTGACTTTGAAGTTGCCCGTGCAGCACGACTTATATCGTGGCTTGCAAACGGCTTCTCATAATAGAAGTCAATGCAAGTCGCTCCGACTTTGCTCAAACGTAGTGCAGGAACCTTTTTCTAAGTCGGAGCGACTTGAGTCGCTCTGATTAGAATGGTTCCATTGCACAGCATGGAGCACTACTTGTCAGGCGACCAAGTCACCTGACAAGTCGGAAGTAGTGTGAACCGGCTCTAAATGATCCCTAAAGTTTTAAAAAATAAACTGGTGTTACTATAGTGACCTGTCAAAACAGATGATGTCAAAAAGCAGGCCAATGCAATTAAAAATGCAACATACCATAATGCATGAAGATTCAGGATAAATGCACATCAATGCATGTGCATTTTCATGTTTTTTATATGCAGTATGGTGTAGCACACTGTAGGTTGGATTTGCTAAAGGCAATGAGACTGTGTACTTTTCAAGTGCAGTTGCACTCATTTTCCCCAGAGGTTGCAGTAGTAAACGCAGCAAAGTTCTGTTGATTTCAATCATCCAATTATGTGCATGATTTTTTTTTCCCTTGCATCCGATTGGGTATTCTTTACAAAGTCAAGCTTTACCACATTTCCATTTAGTAAGAAAAATGAGTGCAACTGCTCTTGCAAAGTACACAGCCTATTTGCCTTTAGTAAATCCACCCCTATATACACTGCTCAAATAAATTAAAGGAACGCTTTTTAATCAGAGTATAGCATCAAGTCAATTAAACTCCTGCGATATTGATCTGGTCAGTTAAGTAGCAGAGGGGGTTGCTAATTAGTTTCAGTTGCTTTGGTGGTAATGAAATTAACAACAGGTGCACTAGATGGGCAACAATGAGACAACCTCCAAAACAGGATGGTTTTACAGGTGAAGGCCCCTGACATTTTTTTCCCTACTCATCTTTTTTGACTGTTTTTCACTAGTTTTGCATTTGGCTAGGGTCAGTGTCACTATTGGTAACATGAGGCGATACCTGGACTCTATAGAGCAGTGGTCTCAAAACTGTGGCCCAGGGGCCAGATGTGGCCCTTTGCTTGCCTTTATCCAGCCCTTGTAGTATATTCCTCCCATTGATATGAGGCACTTTTATACTGGTAGACAATAACAGTGGGACACTATTTTTCCCACGGACTCCAACAATGGTGCACTATTCCTCCTAATGATACTAACTATGGGGCACTATTCCTCCTAATGATACCAACTATGGGGCACTATTCCTCCTAATGATACCAACAATGGGGCACTATTCCTCCTAATGATACCAACAATGGGGCACTATTCCTCCCAATGATACCAACAATGGGGCAATATTCCTCCCAATGATACCAACTATGGGGCACTATTCCTCCCAATGATACCAACAATGGGGCACTATTCCTCCCAATGATACCAACAATGGGGCAATATTCTTCCCAATGATACCAACAATGGGGCACTATTCCTCCCAATGATACCAACAATGGGGCACTATTCCTCCCAATGATACCAACAATGGGGCACTATTCCTCCCACTGATACCAACAATGGGGCACTATTCCTCCCAATGATACCAACAATTGGGGACTATTCCTCCCAATGATACCAACAACGGGGCACTATTCCTCCCAATGATACCAATAATGGGGCACTATTCCTACCAATGATACCAACAACGGGGCACTATTCCTCCCAATGATACGAACAATGGGGCACTATTCCTCCCAATGATACCAACAATGGGGCACTATTCCTCCCAATGATACCAACAATGGGGCACTATTCCTCCCAATGATACCAACAACGGGGCACTATTCCTCCCAATGATACGAACAATGGGGCACTATTCCTCCCAATGATACCAACAATGGGGCACTATTCCTACCAATGATACCAACAACGGGGCATTATTCCTCCCAATGATACGAACAATGGGGCACTATTCCTCCCAATGATACCAACAATGGGGCAATATTCCTCCCAATGATACCAACAACGGTGCACTATTCCTACCAATGATACCAACAACGGGGCACTATTCCTCCCAATGATACGAACAATGGGGCACTATTCCTCCCAATGATACCAACAATGGGGCACTATTCCTACCAATGATACCAACAATGGGGCACTATTCCTACCAATGATACCAACAACGGGGCATTATTCCTCCCAATGATACGAACAATGGGGCACTATTCCTCCCAATGATACCAACAATGGGGCAATATTCCTCCCAATGATACCAACAACGGTGCACTATTCTTCCCAATTATACCAATAATGGGGCACTATTCCTCCCAATGATACCAACAATGGGGCAATATTCCTCCCAATGATACCAAAAATGGGGCAATATTCCTCCCAATGATACCAACAATGGGGCACTATTCCTCCCCCTAGTACCAAATGTCCACTCTCGTTTGGACCAACCGGCCCTCCTAAATTCTGAAGGACAATACACTGGCCCTTTGTTTAAAATGTTTGGAGACCCCTGCTATAGAGGTTGCACCGGCAGTCCAACTCCTCTAGGATGTCACATCAAATACGTGCCATTGTCAGAAGGTTTGCTGTGTCTCCCAGCACAATCTCAAGAGCATGGAGGGGATTCCATGAGACAGGTAAGTTACTCTAGGAGAGCTGGACAGGGCTGTAGAAGGTCCCATCAGCAGGACCGGTATCTGCTCCTTTGTGCAATGAGGAACAGGATCAGCACTGCCAGAGCCCTACAAAATGACCTCCAGCAGGCCACTGGTGTGAATGTCTCTGACCAAACAATCAGAAACAGTTATCATGAAAAGTGCCTGACGTCGTCTAATGGCCCTGTGCTAACTGCTTGGCACCATGGAGTTTGATTATCATTTGCCATTGAATATCAGAGTTGGCAGGTCTGCCATTGGTTCCCTGTGCTTTTCACAGATTAGAGAAGGTTCACCCTCAGCACATGAGACAGACATGAAAGGGTCTGGAGAAGCCGTGGAGAATGTTATGCTGCCTGTAACATCGTTCAGCATGACTGGTTTGGTGGTGGGTCAGTGACGGTCTGGGGAGGCATATCCATGGAGGGACGCACAGACCTCTACAGGCAGGGGTCTTCAAACTATGGCCCTCCAGTTGTTCAGGAACTACAATTCCCATCATGCCTAGTCATGTCTGTGAATGTCAGTTTTACAATGCCTCATGGGATGTGTAGTTCCGCAACAGCTGGAGGGCCATAGTTTGAGGATCCCTGGTAGACAATGGCACCCTGACTGTCATTAGGTATCGGGATGAAATCCTTGGATCCATTGTCAGACCCTACGCTGGTGCAGTGGGTCCTGGGTTGCTCCTGGTGCACAACAATGCCCAGCCTCATGTGGCGAGAGTATGCAGCCAGTTCCTGGAGGATGGAGGATTTGATACCATTGAATGGCTCCCACGCTCGCCTGACCTAAGTCCAATAGAACACCTCTGGGACATTATGTGTCGGTCCATCCAATTCCGCCAGGTTGCAATTCAGCCTGTTCAAAAGTTCAGTGATGCAGTGGTCCAGATCTGAGAGGAAAAACCCCAGGACACCATCCATCGTCTCATTAGGAGCATGTCCGAACGTTGTCAGGCATGCATACAAGCACATGGGGGCAATACAAACCACTGAGGACCATTTTGAGTTACTGCAATGAAATTTCAACAAAATGGACGATCCTGCTTCATAATTTTTTCACTTTATATTTGGGGTGTCTTTGAATTCAGCCCTCTGTAGGTTGACCATTTTCATTTCCATCAAACGATGTGGCATCCTTGTGTTCCTAACACATTTCCCAGTCCGTATCAGTATAGATATCCAGCATGAGATTTTTCCCCATTGAAATCTGATGTGTTTTCAAAGTGTTCCTTTCATTTTTTTGAGCAGTATATAACAGAAACAGGCTTATGAAAACTGTGGAACCATAAGTCCCAGCATGCCCTGCCAGCCACAGGTGAGGACATGGCGTTCCTCCAAGGTTGCAGAGCCAAAGAAAGTAGCATTTGGTTTATTCACAACAGCTGTCAATAGAGAGGACATCCGTATGGTGTAATGAATGCAGGCAGCTGAATTATTGAAGCAGAGCCATTGTACTCTGTACTAATGACATTATAACCGGAGTCAGGTGCAGCTCGCAGCTCTCACCCCTCCGCCTGGATCAGGACTGCATTGTCTGCTACTGTTTAGGGATGAGAGAATTAAACGTCAGGATTTGGATGGAGTTACAAGGTGACAATTGATGAGCAGGTAGCTGTGCGCTCTTTGGGGTTGGGTGTCACAGCTTGCAAGTCACTGACAGCCGACATAAACCGGCTTACCTAATAAGCCGGGCTAAAGAGAAACGATGATGTACAACCAGCTTAAGTCAGATCAGTGAAAGGGGAACTCTGATTGGCTGACTGTGGCTATGAGCACTCTGCCCACAGTACACGGGGGCGAGAAACGAGTGAAAGTGGCAGAAACTGTGAAATTACAGACAATCAACAGCTATTTTACAAGATCGATGCTAAGACTCGTCGTTCCACAGCACTTATAGATCCAAAAATTGCTGACCTACTTTGCAGCACAGTGCTAGCCTTTTACAGCATACTGTGTTCATGCATCTGAAAGTGGTTGTAAACCTCAGACATGAAATATGAACAAAGCATATCCCTCTATAGTGTGTACTTTTCTCAATTAAGAGCACTATGTGTAATTTCTGTCTGCTACTTCCTTCCTCTGCTATCAGCATGAATCTCTTATGATACGTTTTCCTGACACCAAGAGAAAAAAGGTGACGGGAGAGACCTCCAGCTGATTGACAGCCTCAGGTCTGTTCCTGTGTGAAGGGGGGAGGGGGGGGGGTCCTTCCCTCCAATCAGCTCTCCTCACTGAGCTCTGCAGAGTGTAACTTCAGCTCTGCCCCCTTCTTCTTTGACAGCTCAGAGAAGCTCTATAAATTCTGCACTTTGAATGGCTGTAGAAAGGAAAGTGCTGCAGAGAAACAGGTACAACTTATGTAGGAGGCTTTGTTTAATCTCTGTGTATCACCCTAGGCCAGACACTTCACTGGGTATATGTAGAGGTTTACAATTTAAAGTGTATATAAAGGGAATTTAAAGTAATTGTAAACGATCACCTTGTAAGACCGCATTCACACTGCAGCGGCACGACTTCTGCACGACTTCGGGGGCGACCTGTGAAGTCGCGTGCACCGCGACTTCGGCGCGACTTGCACGGACTTCATATAATGAATGTCTATGCAAGTGGCTCCGAGGTCGCCCCGAAGTAGTACAGGACCCTTTTTCTAAGTCGGAGCGACTTGTGTCGCTCCTATTAGGTCCTTTAGAACTGCATGGACCGCGACGTACCGCGACTTGTCAGGCTGACAAGTCGCGGTAGTGTGAATGGACACTAAAACAACCCAGTTTAAAATAGAAATGAAAGGTAAAACATTTTTTATAGATATAAAAAAAAAAACATTACAAATCCTTTTTTTTTATAAGTGATCACGTTCCCTCTGTTCTCAGCTGCATAAGAGCTGGGGGGGGGGGGGGAGAAGCAGCACACTGAGCTTCCCAGTGAATGGCTGTGCAGGGAAGGCATGTCAAGATAAGTCTAATCATTGGAGGAGAGCAGGTTGATTTCCCAGCACAGCTAGAGGACTGACCATGCTGTGCTCTCTTGCTTAGTGTGGTAATTTTTTTTTTTTACAGGAAAGCCAGGGGACTGGCAGGAGCACCAGCAACAATTTCACACAAAGGAAGCAATACAAAGAGAACAGGATACTTTATTATACAAGTACATGGTACAGCAGGCACAATTAAGGAATATGAAGTGTTGGGGTAACAAACGCTGTAAGTAATATTAACCACTTAAGCCCCGGAGGATTTGGCTGCTCAAAGACCAGGGCCTATTTTGCGATTCGGCACTGCGTGACTTTAACGGACAATTGCGCGGTCATGCAACGCTGTACCTAATTGAAATTGATGTCCTTTTTTCCCCCACAAATAGAGCTTTCTTTTGGTGGTATTTGATCACCTGTGCTATTTTTATTTTTTGCGCTATAAACAAAAAAGAGCGACAATTTTGAAAAAATAACAATATTTTTCACATTTTTTTATATGAAATTCCCCCCAAAAAAATGTAAAAATCAAAATGTTTTAACATTTTAGGCCAATTTGTTTTCTGCTACATATGTTTGGTAAAAAAAAAATCGCAATAAGCGTATTTTGATTGGTTTGCGCAAAAGTCATTGCATTTACTAACTACGGGAAAGATTTATGTCATTTTTAGTGGTTTTTTTTTTAACTAGTAATGGCGGCGATCTGCAATTTTTTTTGCGGTACTGCGACATTGCGGCAGACAGATCGGACCCCTGACTGACATTTTTGACACTTTTAGGGGGTACCAGTGACATTACTGCAGTAATCAGTGCTATACATATGCACTGTTACTGTCAAAATGACACTGGCAGGGAAGGGGTTAACTTTATTGGTGATCAGTGGGTTAAATGTATTCCTAGGGGCGTGTTTCTAACTGTGGGGGGGCTTGGCTAATGATGTAACCACCGAGACCTACGATCCTACATAGCAGGATCGTATAGTCACTGCCTTTACATCAGGGAGAATGACAAACGGCTGGGTTTACATCAGCCGTCTGCCTTTCTCCCTCTCCTGAGCGGGATCGCGAGTGGCCGGCGGACATCGGAGCCGGTGGTGACTCGCGCGGGGATGCCCGTGAACGAGCGGGGGCGGGAGCGCCGCCTCAGGAGGCGCACGCTCGCCCCCTACAGGCTCCTGGGCGAGCGACGTAGTACTACGTCGGTTTGCCCAGGAGCGCCAGACTGCCACAGTAAATATACTGACGGCGGTCGGCAAGTGGTTAAAGTCTCCTTTTTTTGTTTTTTATTGTTTAAAAATAACAAACCTGATAGGCCCTGTTCACACCTGAGCGTTTTTCAGCTCATAAAACGCTCATCTCTAAAGTCTCAAAATGCCCAACAAGCAAAATCCTATTCATTTCAATGGCCCTTGTTCTCATATGAGCGTTTTGTCGTCTGAAGCAAAACGCCTGAAGCTAAAAAAAGTACATGAGCTTCTTTTTTGGCAGATTACAAGCATTTTTGTTAGATGACAATGCCTAATGCCAAACATCGGAAAAACGCCCGAAAAAACGCCTAAAAACCGCCTAAAAACGATACGCTCAGGTGTGAATGGAGCCTTATACTTACCTGCCCTGTTTTGCACACAGCAGCCCAGGTCCTCCTCTTCTCGGGTCCCATGCTGGCTCTCCTGGCTCCTCCCTCCTGCAGAGTGGCCCCACAGCAAGCCGCTTGCTATGGGGGCACCCGAGCCGAGCAGCAGCTCTATGTGTCCATTCAGACACGGAGCCGCCCCCTTTCTCTGCTCATTGGCTCAATGACTTTGGTTGACAGCAGCAGGCGCCAATGTCTCAGCCAATCAGGAGGGAGAGTCCTGGACACCTGAGTCTCTCATGCAACATCGCTGGATTGGGATAGGGCTCAGGTAAGTATTAGGGGGGCTGAGGGGGGCTGCTGCACACAGAAGGTTTTTTATCTCAATGCATAGACTGCATTAAGATTAAAAAAAAAAACCTTCTGCCTTTACAACCCTTCAATGTTATGTAATGTGGGATAGCTTAGCTCCACTTTGTGCAGTTGTTGCTTTCCTATGCCTTAAACTGCTGACCCTGCTGAAAGGGGTACTTCCTGTCATAGGGTGACAACACTTATCCTGAAGTGTTTTACTCACTGAGTAGTGTTGTCACCCAAGGAACCTTAGTACACTTGCACATTCAGCCTGTAAGGCCCCATTTACACGGGCGTACTGCAGCGCACACCCATGCGAATGTTGTGCAGGTGTTCTGCCGAAAACTCCAACTTGCTGAGATCTCCAACTACGTTACTTCCGGTGAGTGTACACCAGGAATAATTGGAGATTTCCATCACTTGGTGTTTTTACAGAACACCGGCAGCCTGTACACTCCGGTAGATGCTATAATTAGTGCAGATTGTTAGTCTGCCCGCTAGTTGTCGCGGCCTTGGAGGCGGCCATGTTTTTGGTTACTAGCGGGAGGACTAACAATCTGCACTAATTATACCATCTACCGGAGAGTAAAGGCTGCCGGTGTTCTGTAAAAACACCAAGTGGTGGAAATCTCCAATTATTCCTGGTGTACACTCACCGGAAGTAACGTCATTGGAGATCTCGGTGAGTTGGAGATTTCGGCAGAACACCGGCAGTCCCATTCATGTCAGTTGGGATGCAGAGGCTGCACAGATGCAGCTGCTGCTCCCAATTTGACAGCTGTGTTGGTGCGGGTGCAAAGCCCCCAATCAGACTGTCAAATTGGTAGCATCAGCTGTGTCTATGCAGCCTCTGCATCCCAACTGACATGTACAGGACTGCGTGCACCTGTACATCCCCATGTAGGCAGGCACGGCCCGCACACGGGTGTACGCTGTAGTACGCTCATGTGAATGAGGCCAAAATGAGAGTCAGACACTTTTCCTAAGGGCAGGTTCAACTGTTTACACCACAGTCCGGATGTGTTCTGGATGCGTTTCTGCATACGCATTTTTGTTGAGTTCCAATGCATTTTTTCTCGTTTTTTTATGCATTACAGTGCGTTTTTCCCCCTCATCTTAAATAGGGACATGTGCTTTCCGGTGCATTTTTGATGCGTTTTGCCGCATTCCCGTACAGCATTGTGCTGAAAAAATGCATCATGTTCTTTTTTCTGCACTGGAACTGACTGCACTGGTGTGAACTGTGCCATTGGAACCCATATACCCTACTGTCTATGCGGTTTTGATGCAGAAAAAAAAACGCACTGGACTGCATCTGCTGTGAACTGGCCCTAAAAAACAGTCCCTCAACTTTGAGCAACATCAGCTCTTTAGTTCTGCGTTAGGGGCTCATTCACAATATAGTGTTGGGGCAAAGCACTTCACTGCTACATGCGGCAATGTGAATACCTGGGCCCCTTTTATACAGCTGCTGGACTTTGCTACCCCTCTGAAAAGGGATCCCCAGTGCATCACTTTTCAGGTCCGGTTCACATTAGTGCGATCACAGAGATCGCATTTAATTCGGAGTGCACTGCTCCTAAATTACATGCGATCTCTGTGCGGTGCAAATTTCAGCCATGCAGTTTGTATGGCTGAATTTGCACCACATCCGCACTAAAAACGCACTTGACCCTTTTTTTTATCCGCAGCAGAATCGGATCGCATGGTGGTTCACACTAGTGCGATTCGATTCTGTGCGAACTTGCAGATCGCACTGCGATATGCGATCGCAACTGGGGGTGTCGTTAACTTTTTATTGACACCCCCAGCATATCGCATATGGCAGTGTGAACTGCCAGAGGTGCGGATGCGATGCGGGAACACGCTGCATATTCGCAGCATTCCCGCATCGCAGAAGTGTGAACCGGGACTCAGAGGTAGTTGGTGTTTTGCAAGTATTCAGATGGTGATAATGTCACCTCCTGAACTGTATTTGTATTTTTTTATCCCAAGGAGGATTTTGCATGAAAATACAGTGCCGCAACCACATGGCAGTCATTGGCCCATGGTTGCAGCACAGTCCCAGTTACTACAGCGGGAACCATGTGCATCAAGACGCAAATAAATGCATCATGGCATTCATCAACGAGCATTGATGTGCGTTATGATGCTTGCTGACATTCAGCCCTGTTCATACATGTGTGATTTGTCTTGCGTTTCCACAAGTGTGACAACGGTTGGCAATAAGATTTCCATTTTATCGTGGGAGGGGCTCATTCACATCCGGGCGATGTGCTGCCGCTAGATGTGCCAAAGAAGTACAGGCAGTTCTTTGGGACAGGATTGCACTTTTTTGGCCCCATAGACTTCAATGAGAGTGCCAGAAAATGACGTGTAACATGCGCTGTTCTTGTGTTTTTGTGCCCAACAACCAGTCTCCTCCTCCTGGTAACCCGTTTTTCATTGGCCTAAACCAAACACTCATCCCTAAAAATGCCTAAAAACCCATGGAAAGAACGCATGTAAAGAAACTGATACTGAAGTGAGAACCTGACCACAATACAAAGCACACTGCAACCATTGAAAACAAGGAACAGTGCATGTGAGGCCTGAATTCACACCTCAGCACAGCGTATTGGTGACTTTTAGAGAATATGTAAACCCAACATTTCATATTCCTGATATGTGCCTGCTGTACCATGTATCTGTATGAGAAAGTCTCCTGTTCTCATTGTATTGCTTCCTTTGTGTGGAATCCCTGGTGTTCCTGCCAGTCCTTCTGCTTTTCTATTATAAACTGACCACACTAAGCAGGAGAACACAGCGTGGTCAGTTCTCTAACTCTGCTGGGAACTTGGCCTGCTCTCCTCCAAAGATCAGACTTGTCTTGAACCCCCCCCCCCCCCATGGACAGCCATTCACTGGGAAGATCAGTGTGCCCTTCTCCAATGATCTGACTTGACGTGAACCCCACACCCCCTTCCCATACACAGACATTCACTGGGAAGATCAATGTGCTGTCCTCCAATGATCAAACTTCTCATGAAACCCTCAACCCCCCCCCCCCCCCACACACACACACAGCCATTCACTGGGAAGAGCAGTGCTCTGTCCTCCAATGATCAGACTTGTCCTGAAACCCCTCCCCCTCTACACAGCCATTTACTAGGAAGATCAGTGTGCACTCCATTAATCAAACTTGTCCTGACATCCCCCTCCCCCCACCGCAGCCATTCACTGGGAAGATCAGTGTGCGCTCCTCCAATGATCAAACTTGTCCTGACATCCCCCCCTCCCCCCCACCGCAGCCATTCACTGGAAAGATCAGTGTGCTCTCCTCCAATGATCAAACTTGTCCTGACCCCCTCCGCACAGCCATTCACTGGGAAGATCAGTGTGCTCTCTTCCAATGATCAAACTTGTCCTAACCACCCCCCCCTTTCCTGCACAGCCATTCACTGGGAAGATCAGTGTGCTCTCCTCCAATGATCAAACTTGTCCTGACCCCCCTCTGCACAGCCATTCACTGGGAAGATCAGTGTCCTCTCCTCCAATGATCAAACTTGTCCTTAGCCCCCCCCCCGCACAGCCATTCACTTGGAAGATCAGTGTGTTCTCCTCCTACTTCATCCAATCTCCCATACAGGAGAGCGGGGATCTGACAAGTCCGTCTCTTCAAAGTAAGCAGAGTCAGAACTGTCATCCGCCTGCTCAGCGGGGATAGGCGGATCGATCCCCGCTGAGCAAAACGGACTCCGTCGGGTAGAAAGCCTGTGTGAAAGGACCCTAAGTGCCAGGTCACATTTGTGCGATGCGGGAATGCTGCGAATACACAGCGTGTTCCCGCATCGCATCCGCACCCCTGGCAGTTCACACTGCCATATGCAATACGCTGGGGGTGTCAATTAAAAATTAACGACACCCCCAGATCAGATCTGAAAGTTCGCACAGAATCAGATCGCACTAGTGTGAACCACCATGCGATCCAATTCTGCTGCGGACCAAAAAAAGGGTCCTATGCGAGTTTAGTGCGATTGCGGTGCGAATTCAGCCATACAAACTGTATGGCTGAATTTGCACCGCACAGAGATCGCATGTAATTTTAGGAGCAGTGCACTCCAAATCACATGCGATCTCTGTGATCGCACAAATGTGAACCGGCACTCAGTGTCTCAGTTCTATTTTGTGTTTTTTGGGTTCATAAACATGGATTTTAAAAGCATATTATTACAAGCTTTATGCAAAAACATTCACAGGTGTATCAAGCTTCAGGAATTTGTTTCCTGGGCTAAGCTATGAAATGAGAGCGATTCTAGAGGAGGAGAGCTTCAAGCACAAACGTGTGTTGTGCGTTTACAGCGGCTTCTATTAAAGTCTATGGAGGCCAAAAACGCCTCATTACACTAAAGCATGGGTGTCCAACCTTTTGGCTTCTCTGGGCCACATTGAGTGTAGAGAAATTTTCTCGGGCCGCATATAAAATATATACTATAGTTAAGGTATATAAGTAATAAAACGCTGCCGCGCCCTTCCTGTGCCGCCTCACCAGTGCGTGCCCATCCAATGCAGCCTTATCAGTACCCATCCAATGCAGCCCCACCAGTGCATGCCCATCCAATGCAGCCTGATCAGTGCCCATCCAATGCAGCCCCACCAGTGCATGCCCATCCAATGCAGCCTGATCAGTGCCCATCCAATGCAGCCTCACCAGTGCATGCCCATCCAATGCAGCCTGATCAGTGCCCATCCAATGCAGCCTCACCAGTGCCCATCCAATGCAGCCTCACCAGTGCATGCTTATCCATTGCAGCCTCACTAGTACGTGCTCATCCAATGCAGCCTGATCAGTGCTCATCCAATGCAGCCTCACAAGTGCGTGCCCATCCAATGCAGCCTGATCTGTGCCCATCCAATGCAGCCTCACAAGTGCGTGCCCATCCAATGCAGCCTGATCAGTGCCCATCCAATGCAGCCTCACCAGTGCATGCTTATCCATTGCAGCCTCACTAGTACGTGCCCATCCAATGCAGCCTGATCAGTGCTCATCCAATGCAGCCTCACAAGTGCGTGCCCATCCAATGTAGCCTGATCTGTGCCCATCCAATGCAGCCTGATCAGTGCTCATCCAATGCAGCCTCACAAGTGCGTGCCCATCCAATGCAGCCTGATCTGTGCCCATCCAATGCAGCCTCACAAGTGCGTGCCCATCCAATGCAGCCTGATCTGTGCCCATCCAATGCAGCCTCACAAGTGCGTGCCCATCCAATGCAGCCTGATCAGTGCCCATCCAATGCAGCCTCACAAGTGCGTGCCCATCCAATGCAGCCTGATCAGTGCCCATCCAATGTAGCCTCACCAGTGCATGCCCATCCAATGCAGCCTCACCAGTGCCCATCCAATGCAGCCTGATTTGTGCCCATCCAATGCAGCCTCACAGTGCGTGTCCATCCAATGCAGTCTGCAATGAAGCGAGAGGAGAGCCGCTGGATTACACAGAGCAGGGATCTCCCGCTTATCCGGTGACCGCTGTCATACGAAGTCCTGCCTCCTGGATCGGCTCCTATGATAGACGTCACCAATGTGCTGTCTATCATTGACAGAGGCTCCGAGGCAGCCTCTGCCTACAGTTGGTTGGAAGCCGCTGTGGCTGTGCCCCCGACTCGACTTCTTTCCTCCCCAGCAAAAAAAAAATAATTGTCAGGGGGCAGTGGGCCGCATTGCCTGTGGTTCTGGGCCGCATGCGGCCCTCGGGCCGCAGGTTGGACATGCCTGCACTAAAGAATAAAGCTCATATATTTCTTTGAGCGTAGGACATTTAAGAGTGAATAAGCCTAATGACAATCGATGGGATTCTGCATGCTGGGTGTACTCCTACTACAAAACATTCAGGTGCAAATGGTCGCTTACATGCGTCCTACTGATTTCAATGGAAAACGCATCAAAAGGAAAAACAAAAATCAAGGACTTTTTTTTTGGTACTACAGGGACTTTTTTTATAATATATGTGATTGCTTTCTTGGGTCTCCACACCTGCACCAAACATTATAAGGCAAGGTTCACATCTGTGCGGTTCTTGTGTGCTGCATTTGCAAAAGGACCATGCGATTTGGTAGCAGTGCATTTCTAAAATTGGTGGCATTCACTGTTTTCATGCGATGCAGTGCGTTTTTTTGCTTCAATATCTAAAACTTGCCGCATTTTCGGATGCGTGGTAGTGCCCTATGCCCCAGTTCAAACTAGAAAGCGGCGCGGGAAACCCCCCGTCTGTGTGAGTTTCCCAAACTGCATTTAAATCGCACTGCCCTTGTGATTCTCAGCAGGTGTCAGTGCAATGTTAATGACACCCCAAATGCAGGTTACAAACACAGTATGTTTGCCTGCACTGGATCATATGGTACAAAATGACTATGCGATCTGGTTGCAGTGCGTTTCTAAGACTGATGCATGCACTACTTCCGTGCGATTTGAGTCCATTCAAAATAAATAGGCTTAGATTGCATCGCACTGAATCGCATGTGAATTGCGCAGGAATGCAGTGCGCTTCCTGTTTGATCCTAGGCTTAAGAACTAATGGCAGCCCCGTGCATCAGCAAAAGAGCAGCTCGTTTTGCCTGCAGGTTAGGGAACACGTGCGATTCACGTGCGTTCCTGGACCTGCTACAGTGTGAACCCAAACTATGGCCACACGCACACAGGGTGTTTAGACTCTGTGCATCCAATCCTGGCATTTTCATGCATTCGGGGGGGGGGGCACATGTGTACCATCTGACCCTGGAAGTCTATGAAAGGCTGAAATAGGCTTGTGGCTGGATGTTATTTGCGTTTAGGGCCCTATGCATTCACGGACGCATGTCAAAATACCTGTGTTCTGGCATACATCCCTGAACGCACATGAACCTAACGTGCTACTCTGTGCAGCGTCCAGCCACAGCGTATTTCAGACTTCTGGGGTCAGACGCTGCACCTGTGCCCCTGAACGCACAAAAATGCCAGGACTGGGTGCTCAGCCTGCACATGAACTATAACACAAGTGTTGCTCGGTACAGCATCCAGCTGCAGTGTATTTCAGCCTCTTCTGGGGTTGGACGCTGCACCTGTACCCCCTGAACGCAGGAAAACGCCAGGACAGGAAGCACAGCCGCTAAACGCCCAGCGTGTACATGAGCCTGAACCTAAGTGCTACTCAGTACAGCGTGTTTTAGCCTCTGGTAGGCTTCTGGGGTTGGACGCTGCACCTGTGCCCCCTGATCGAACGAAAATGCCAGGACTGGACGCACACCGCGCACATGAACCTAAACCTAAGTGCTGCTCGGTACAGCGTATTTCAGCCTCCATTTAACTTCTGGGGTTGGAGGCTGGTCCTGTGCCCTCTGAATGCAGGAAAACACCAGGACTGAACACACAGTGAGTAAAAGCCCAACGCGTACATGAACCTAAACCCAAGTGCTGCTCAGTACAGCGTATTTCAGCTTCTCCTAGATTTCTGGGGTTGGACGCTGCACCTGTGCCCCCAGAACGCAGGAAAACGCCAGGACTGGGTGCACAGCGGGTAAACGCCCAGCGTGTACATGAACCTAAACACAAGTGCTACTCAGTACAGCGTATTTCAGCCTCTGGTAGGCTTCTGGGGTTGGACGCTGCACCTGTGCCCCCTGAATGCAGGAGAACGCCAGGACTGGATGCACACCGCGCACATGAACCTAAACCCAAGTGCTGCTCAGTACAGCGTATTTCAGCTTCTCCTAGACTTCTGGGGTTGGATGCAGCATCTGTGCCCCCTAAAAGCAGGTAAATGCCAGGATTGGACGCACAGCGCGCACACGAACCTAAACACAAGTGCTGCTCCGTACAGCGTATTTCAGCTTCTCCTAGACTTCTGGGGTTGGACGCTGCACCTGTGCCCCCTGAACGCAGGAGAACGCCAGGACTGGATGCACACCGCGCACATGAACCCTAAACACAAGTGCTGCTCAGTACAGCGTATTTCAGCCTCCATTTAACTTCTGGGTTGGACGCTGGTCCTGTGCCCCCTGAACGTGGGAAAATGCCAGGATTGGATGCACAGCGGGTAAATGCCCAGCGTGTACATGAGCCTGAACCCAAGTGCTACTCAGTACAGTGTATTTCAGCCTCTCCTAGACTTCTGGGGTCGGATGCTGGTCCTGTGCCCCCTGAACGCAGGAAAACGCCAGGATTGGATGCACAACGGTTAAACATCCAGCGTGTACATGAACCCTAAACACAAGTGCTGCTCGGTACAGTGTATTTCAGCTTCTCATAGACTTCTGGGGTTGGACGCTGCACCTGTGCCCCCTGAACGCAGGAGAATGCCAGGACTGGACGCACACAGCGCACATGAACCTAAACCCAAGTGCTGCTCAGTACAGCGTATTTCAGCCTCCATTTAACTTCTGGGGTTGGACGCTGGTCCTGTGCCCCCTGAACGTGGGAAAACGCCAGGACTGGGTGCACAGCGGGTAAATGCCCAGCGTGTACATGAGCCTGAACCCAAGTGCTACTCAGTACAGCGTATTTCAGCCTCTCATAGACCTCTGGGGTTGGACGCTGGTCCTGTGCCCCCTGAACGCAGGAGAATGCCAGGACTGGACGCACACAGCGCACATGAACCTAAACCCAAGTGCTGCTCAGTACAGCGTATTTCAGCCTCCATTTAACTTCTGGGGTTGGACGCTGGTCCTGTGCCCCCTGAACGTGGGAAAATGCCAGGACTGGGTGCACAGCGGGTAAATGCCCAGCGTGTACATGAGCCTGAACCCAAGTGCTGCTCAGTACAGCGTATTTCAGCCTCTCATAGACTTCTGGGGTTGGACGCTGGTCCTGTGCCCCCTGAACGCAGGAAAACGCCAGGACTGGACGCACAGAGTGTACCCAGCCAAAGGTGTTCCCACTTTGTCTTGTGGATCTATCTGTGTTAGGGGATGAAGAATGAACAGAAGGAAGGTGTAGGAGTTGGGAATGGTTGGAAAGGACAGATCCTTCCAGGAACAGATTCTGTATATCTGGGACCGCAGACAGCTAGAACAGGACTGCTGGGACTTGTGCTTCCACTGCCCATGCAAATCAAGCACTAATAGGAATTGTCAGGGACATGCGGCACACAATGTAGGACCACAGATCGGTCTCCTCATCCTTCCCCTAGAAGAGGTTCTGCAGCAGCTGTAGGGAGATAAGTGTGCATGCAGTGCTCTGTACTCACTGATCTGCCGGAATGTCTCCTCCAGGGGCTTCTGCTGAACATCTCCAGGCTGGGAGAAGAAGTGACAACTCTCAGCTGTCCGGGGTCACCGCTGCCTGGCCGGGCTCCGCACTGTCTGCTGCTCGATCAATGACTCCGAGTTGGGCTCTCCGTGTGTTGTAGCTCCGCCCACCCAGGAACAGGAGAGGAGGGGAGACCTGAGAGATCCCTCTATGTACGGGGAGTGACGTCACTGCTCTGCTGGAGAGGAGTGGGAGGATGGAGAGCTCATTGTATGACATGGGGGTGCTCTGTAGTCACATATTACAGGCTGGGAGGATGGAGAGCTCATTGTACACATAAAAGACCCCCCCTTCACATCAGAGTGCCATATTCATATCAGAGACCCCCCTGCACATCAGAGCCCCCCTCCACACATCACAGTCCCCCTTTACATCAGAGTCCCTCTTCTTCATATCAGAGCCCCCCTTACACATCAGAACCCCCCCCCCTTCACATCAGAGTGCCAAATTCATATCAGAGACCCCCCTGCACATCAGAGCCCCCCTCCACATATCAGAGTCCCCCTTTATATCAGAGTCCCTCTTCTTCATATCAGAGCCCCCGTTACACATCAGAACCCCCCCCCCCCTTCACATCAGAGTGCCAAATTCATATTAGAGACCTCCCTGCACATCAGCGCCCCCCTCCACACATCAGAGTCCCCCTTTATATCAGAGTTCCTCTTCTTCATATCAGAGCCCCCCTTACACATCAGAACCCCCCCCCCCTTCACATCAAAATGCCATATTCATATCAGAGACCCCCCTGCACATCAGAGCCCCCCTTCTCACATCAGAGTCCCTCTTCTTCATATCAGAGCCCCCCTTACACATCAGAACCCCCCCCCCCTTCACATCAGAGTGCCAAATTCATATCAGAGACCCCCCTGCACATTAGAGCCCCCCTCCTCACATCACAGTCCCCCTTTACATCAGAGTCCCTCTTCTTCATATCAGAGCCCCCCCCTTACACATCAGAACCCCCCCCCTTCAAATTAGAGTCTCTTCTAGCCGCTCTTCAGATTAGGGCCTGCCTACTCATTTCAAAGTCCTCTTTCACATCAGAGTCCCCTCTTACACATCAGAGTGCCCCTCTTCATATCAGAGCCCCCCTTACACATCAGAGCCCCCCCCACCTTCACATCAGAGTCCCCTTTGCACATCAGAACCATTTCTTTACAACATAGCCCTCCTCTTCACATCAGAGTCCACCTCTTCTCATCAGAGCCCCCCTCCTCAATTCAGAGCCCCCCTTCTTCACATCAGAGTTTACCTCTTCTCATCAGAGCCCCCCTCTTCAAATCAGAGCCTCCCTACTAAAATCAGAGCCCCTCTTCTTCACATCAGAGTTTACCTCTTCTCATCAGAGCCCCCCTCTTCAAATCAGAGCCTCCCTACTAAAATCAGAGCTGCTCTTCTTCACATCAGAGCCCGCCTCCTCACATCAGAGTCCATTCTTACATATCAATGTCCCCCTCTTAACATCAGAGCCCACCTTCACATGACAGTCCCCTCTTCATATCAGAACCCCCCTCCACATCATAGTCCCCCTTCTTATCAGAGTCCCCTCTTACACATCACAGCCCCCTTCTTAACATCAGAGCCCCCTCTTTATTTCAGAGTTCCCTCTTCACATCAGAGCCCCATATTCATATCAGAGACCCCCCCCTCCTTCACAACAGAGCCCTCCTCTTCAAATCAGAGTCCCATTTCATTTTAGATTCCTCCCTTCACATCAGAGTTCTGTTTCAGATCAGAGTCTTCCTTACACAATGGCATACCCTCCACAGGTGCAATGTGTGTGGGGCACACGGGCACCAAGGGGGTGGAACCCGCTGCGCCCTCACACATTGCACAGCAATAAGTCCCTGTTCACATTTCACATAGCAGGAAGGTGCGTTTCAATGAGCAGTCCTATGTGCGTTTGTCATGGCAAAGAAGCTCAGGGACCACATTTTGTCCCTTAGCCAGACACGTTTTTTTTAAATCATGGCAAAAAATTGCACCGTGTTTGGGGAGCCATTAACGATGATTGGCACCCAAGCACACATCGCGTGTTAGTGTGATTTGGAATCACAGGGGAATCGCACCAATTCTGCCCTCAATTCCAAATCACGAAGTATAAACGGGCCCTAAAGTGTGGGGAAACATTGTTTGGCTCTGTGTCTTTCATAAACAAATGACGCAGCAATTCATGCAAACAATCATCGACAAACAAAAGATTGTAAATAAAATACATTTCATGAACAGTGATTGTACCTCGTCTCTGTGCACAACAAAAAGCATAAACCAATAAATCGATCAAAATTCCTGTCCGTAATCTGTGCCTTAATAATACTTTGATGTCTTCCACATTAATAAAGTGACTGTACCACATGTAGATATAACCGTTGGTGCCACTACTCCTCCACCAATATGAACTCACCAGCATGTGATATAAATCAGCTCCAAGCTCTCAATCACCAGTAGTTTTCACTCCTCACCACCAGGGGGCGACCATCTTGGCAGGATGCTGAATAAAAAAATAGCTCACCGCTTGCGGCCGCAAAGATATAATATATAGTGCAGTATTTAACCCCCTTAATGACCAGGCAATTTTTTGCAATTTGGCACTGCGTGACTTTAACTGACAATTGCGCGGTCATGCAATGCTGTACCCAAATTAAATTGATGTCCTTTTTTCCCACAGATAGAGATATCTTTTGGCGGTATTTTATCACCTCTGCGGTTTTTATTTTTTGCCATATAAAGGGAAAAAAAACGAAAATTTTGAGAAAAAACTAAATTTTCTACTTTTTCTTATAAAATGTTTCCAATACACTCAATTTTTGTCATACATTTAGGCCAAAATGTATTAAGCTACATGTCTTTGATAAAAAAAAATTCAATAAGCGTATATTTATTGGTTTGCGCAAAAGTTATAGCGTCTACAAACTATGGTGTATATACTGGAATTTATGCAGCTTTTACTTTCTGACTGCCTATCTCATTTCTTGAAGTGCTAAAATAGCAGTGCAGTACCCCCCCCCCCCCTTTTTGGAAAGTAGACACCCTAAGGAATTTTCTGAGAGCCATGTTGAGCCCATCGAATATATAATTTTTTTGTCACAGGTGTTTGAAAAATGACAAAAAAAAACATTTTACACAAAGTTGTCATTGAAATGATATATTGCTCACGCATGCCATGGGTAAATGTGGAATGACACCCCAAAATACATTCTTCTGCTTCTTCTGAGTACAGGGATACCACATAGTCTAGCCGCGTACAGGCAGAGATGTATAGTAACGAAGTAGAACTACTTAAGTACTGTACTTAAGTACCGAAATGCGGTATCTGTACTTTCCTAGAGTAGAATTTTTTTCTCCTACTTCTACTTTTACTTCACTACATTTTTTCGATGATTTCGATACTTCTACTCAAGTATTTTTTTTTTGTGCTGCATAGTTACTCGTTACTTTTAAAAAAATTACCACTGCCAGAACAGTAGATGGCAGGTTGCATAAAGCTCAAAAAAATGTGTATAATGTCATTTGTAAATCAGCGCATACGAAAATAAAGGCTGTGTATAATAAAAGCTGCTATACCAAATCTTTCCAATAAAAAGAAAATATGAAACAAACAAATAAATGGTGCTACAGCGCTTAAAGTGCATCAAGAAACTACTAACAAACACCGGTTAATCATTTGAATAAATCATTTGAAATAATAAAAACAATATGATGTTCATACTTTTGACTTCTTTCTTTAATAACTACATAACACAGTACTTCTACTTCTACTTTCAGTACTTGAGTAGAAATTTTTTTTCAAAACTACTGGTACTTTTACTTTTAGTACTTAAGTAGCAAATTTTTTGAAAAAACTACTTGCAATACTTAAGTAAAAAAAATGTTGAATACTTTAGTACTTCTACTTAAGTAACTTTTTCTGCGAGCACTTCCACTTCTACTCAAGTAATTTTTTGATCGAGCACTTGTACTTTTACTCAAGTAGAAATTTCGAGTACTTTATACAAGTCTGCGTACAGGACCCCGAAAACCAATCACCACCTTCAGGCTTTATAAGGGCGTAAATTGCTAATTTCATTTTGCCACAAGTATCGGGAAAATATATATATTTTTTTTTATACACAAATTTGTCACTTAAAGCGGTTGTATCCAAAAAAAAAAAAAAAAATAAACCCTGCAGGACAATGGCATAATGTGCTAGTATGCATCGCATACTAGCACATTATGAAATACTTACATTAGAACAAAGGCCCGACGCGGTCGCCCGGACACCGCTGAGGCAGCTGACATGTTCCCTCGGCGTCTCTTCCGGGTCCAGCAGCTCCGGCGCTGTGAGTGTCCGGAGCTGCGATGACGTTCACTTTCCGGCAAAGAGCGGGCAAGGAGCTCTGAAGGTCAGGCAAGATACGCCGGACATTCAGAGCACATGCGCCGCTGGTGTCAGCGGCTGCATGCAGGGAGAATATCTCCTACCATGCAGGTTTAGGAGATATTAATTTTACCTACAGATAAGCCTTATTATAGGCTTACCTGTGGGTAAAAGTTAAAAAGCAGAGTATACTACCGCTTTAATGATATATTACTCAAATATGCCATGAATATATGTGAAATGACACCCCAAAATACAAAAATACATTCTGCTGCTTCTCCTGAGTACAGGGATACCCCATGTGTGAGACTTTTTGGCAGTCTAGCCGTGTACAGGACCCCGAAAACCAATCACTGCCTTCAGGCTTTCTAAGGCCTTAAATTGTTGATTTCACTCCTCACTACCTATCACATTTTCGGAGGACAGAAAAAAATAGCTCAATAAAATTAAAACTGTTTTTTCTTTTTTCGTTATTTATTTATTTTTGTAACTTTTTTTTTACACTTTTTTTTTAACTGTAAAAAAAACTTTCAGGTTAGGGTCTCTCAAAATGCGGTGGCTGCGGGACACTACTTGTGCTAACTTGTGTATATACTGGAATTTATGCAGCTTTTACTGAGGTAAGTGACAAAAGGGAAATGTACCTATATTATATGCACAGATTTTATTTAAATAAAGTAAAGTTTAAGGAATGAGTATACTACTGCTTTAATAAACAAAATTTTAAAAGTCAGATGAATCACAAAAATGCCACAGAAAAAAAATCCAGCATTGGCAAACAGACAGAGAATCAGACAAACTCACTGGTATGGCTGAAAATCAGAAGCTGCTGCATGATGTCAGGATATGTTATATAGCAGAAAGTAAAAAATATTGTTTTTTTTTTTTCAAAATGTTTATATAACAAGAAATAAAAAACCCAGTGCTGATCAAAACCCACCAAAAGTAAGCTGGATTGGTGTTTGGGTACAGTGTTGCATGACCACGTAATTACCAGGTAAAGTAGCGCAGATAGGGGGTAAAATCTTCCAGAGCTCAAGTGGTTAGAAAATACTGCATTATATATGATATCTTTGCGGTTCCGTAGGGTGAGCTATTTTTTTTATACAGCATCCTATTCAGATGGTTGCCCCCTGGTGGTGAGGAGTGAAAACTGCTTGGAATTGCCATAGAGAGCTCTGTTTCTGCTGCATTTGCCTGCAGCTTATTTTCTGGTGAGTTCATATTGGTGGAGGAGTAGCACAAAGGCCCCTTTCACAGGGGCGATCTGATCCGAGTTAGGCCCCTTTCACATGGGCGATCCGATCCGATCCGCCTGTCAGTTTTTCAGGCGGACCGGATCGGATGCTCCATGCATCCCTATGGGGCAGCGGGTGTCAGTGGAGACATCTCCACTGACACCCGCTGCTATCCGTTTCCGATCCTGTCCGTGAAATCCGGACGGATGGAAACCCTATTTTCCATCCGTCTGGCAGGTCGGATTGGATGGGATCGGATGAGAACGGACAGGCGGTCCGTTCTCATCCGATCTCCTCATAGAGGACAGCGGGGATCTGACAGCTCAGTCTCTGCACACAGAGTGGAGATGGAGCTGTCATCTGCCTGCTCAGCAGGGATCAGCGGATCGATCCCCCGCTGAGCAGAATGGACTCCATTGGGCGCACCGCCCGTGTGAAAGGGGCCTAACGGATATCTCTGCACATGGTACAGCCACTAAGGTGGAAGACACAAGTATTATTTGTGGAACTTCACTCTCTCAATCAACAGTGACTATTTTTAACCCTCGTATTGCTAGCATTAGTAAATAGATAGGATGGTATTTTATATTTACTTGTTTTAAACCTTTTTGATCCATTTCTTCAGTTACTTCCTAGGCAAATGATGTCATACATCTCAGGAGTCTTCAGGAGGGGCTTTCTCAGCTAAGCACACCCTCCCATCTGTATGCCTGAGCTAAGGGCAGGTGAATTCCAGGAAGTAAATGCTGCATTATATGGCCACAGCCAGAAATATTAGGGAGATTCAGCAAAATAAAGCATAGTGACATGGAAGGATTGGGGGGTTGTTTTTGTTTTGTAGTGTTCAGATACAGTGTACCAGTAACCTGTACTTTAAGACTGAGTTCAAACTATTGCAATGTCAGACATTGCATGTGATTCACATCGCATTGCTGTGCAGATCACATGCGATGTCTGTGCAATGCGAATTCAGCCATACAGATTGTATGGCTGAATTTGCATCGCATTCAGACAGAAATGGTGCAGGACCCTTTTTTTGGTCTGCACTGGAATCGGATCCCGTGCAATCGGATTCCTGCACCATTTGACAATTCGCACTGGGATAGGCGAACTGATCTGGGGGTGTCATTAACTTTGTATTGACACCTGCAGCAGTTCACATAGGGAAGTGTGAACTGCCTGCGAGGGACATGCGATGCGGGAATCCGCACTGGAATCGTGCTGGTTCCCGTATCGCAGTAGTGTGAACCCAGTCTAGGGCTGGCCATCAATGGGACAAATTTCGAAAAAATGTTATTTCCAAAATCTTATCTAAGAATTTTCGTTCTAATTTCTCACCATTAGTGGGCTGCAGCAATGGCCGATTTTTGTGTAGCCATCGATTTTGAGTAATCGGGAATGTTGGAAATTTTTTCTAATCAATGATGGTAGGATTGTGTGAGAAATATAATAAAAAAAAAAAAAAAAATGTGCGTGAGCACAAGAAAAGAACATTTCCTTAAAAAAAAATAAGATTCCCTGCCACGAAAATGATGCTGCTCACAGTGACAACAAAGAGAGAGAGTCTGAAATGAATCAGCTTCTGCTGGGTTCTCTCATTAGAAACCCCACGGAGCTCAGTGAGTTCCCTGTCATGGGAGAACCCTGTTTTAAATGTTTTTTTGAAACACAAAGATTTTTTTAAAAACAGTAAAAAAATAAATACTGTAAATACATCATCAATTAAAAATGTAGAACATTTAGAATAAAAAGAAAAATATATTTCCCTTCAAATACGTATTGTATTGCAAAAGTAACTTCTCACTCAGCTTATGTAATGGTTTTTACAAAAGCTCAAAAATGTTCTTGTAGTAAGCCAAAATGTTTGAATGCCATTACATTTTTATAAGTTAGAGTAGAACCAATAACTTATATATCTCTTTTTCTTTAACAGAATTTAGCCAGAATGGCAACCAGAAGGTTTGGACGAAAGCCCCTGTATGAGACATGCCCAACTAAACTATCACTTATGCTGGAAAGGTAAGTTGGAAATTAACTTCAATTCAAATTCATTATAGATAAGGAATCTTAGGTGCCACTTTATAATGGCACTTTTCCACTGCAAGTACCGGCTCGGCTCTACTCGGCCCTGCTTGGCCCGGTTTGGTTTTCCACTGCATGGTACCGCATGGTACCTTGTTGGAACGGTTCGGTACGGTTTGGTATGGTTTGCTTTTCCACTAAAGTAGTACTAAAGTAAGTGGGTGCAGGGCAGCCATCAGAAATTTTGGAGCCCCTTACACCGCTCTAGGCCTGGGCCCCCCGGGGCCTGACGACCAACATTCCCCATGGCCCTCCCACTGGCCGTCCCACCAAATCCGCATCCCTTTCCTTTCCACAATGTATCCCCAGACCCACCCAGAATTATCTGTATCCCTTTCTATAATGTATCCCCATCCCCGCACAGAATAATCTATTCCTTTCCATAGTGTATCCCCGCCCAACATTATCCATCCCTTTCTGTAATGAATCCCCATCCCCTCACAGAATTATCCATCCCTTTCTGTAATGTATCCCCATCCCCTCACAGAATTATCCATCCCTTTCTGTAATGTATCCCCATCCCCTCACAGAATTATCCATCCCTTTCCACAATGTATTCTCCATCCCCGGCCAGAATAATCCATCCCTCGCCACAATGTATCCCCTTCCCCATACAGAATAATCCATCCCTTTCCACATACAGAATAGTCCATCCCTTTCCACAATGTATCCCCTTCCCTGTCCAGAATAAGCCATCCCTTTCCACAATGTATCCTCTTCCCTGTCCAGAATAATCCATCCCTTTCCATAATGTATCCTCTTCCCTGTCCAGAATAATCCATCCCTTTCCATAATGTATCCTCATCCCCACACAGAATTTTCCGCATTCCTTTCCACAATGTATCCCCCCCATCCCCGCCCAGAATCCTGGAGATGATGCTGGGTAGGGATAGGGATACACTGTGGAAAGAGATGGATAATTCTAGACAGGGATGGGGATATATTGTGGAGAGGGATGGATGAATATGGCCTGGGTGGGGATGGGGATGATGGAGTTGCATTGTGAAAATGGGTGAGGATGATTCTGGGTGGGGATGAAAGTTACATAGTGAAGGTGAAGGGACTCTCCACAATGTAACTCTCATCCTCACCCAGAATCATCCTCATCCATTTTCAAAAATGCATCTCCATCATCAGAGATGTATAGTAACGAAGTAGAACTACTTAAGTACTGTACTTAAGTACCGAAATGCGGTATCTGTACTTTCCTAAAGTAGAATTTTTTTCTCCTACTTCTACTTTTACTTCACTACATTTTTCCGATGATTTCGATACTTCTACTCCGATATTTTTTTTTTGTGCTGCATCGTTACTCGTTACTTTTAAAAAAATTACCACTGCCAGAACAGTAGATGGCAGGTTGCATAAAGCTCCAAAAAATGTGTATAATGTCATTCATTTGTAAATCAGCGCATACGAAAATAAAGGCTGTGTATAATAAAAGCTGCTATACCAAATCTTTCCAATAAAAAGAAAATATGAAACAAACAAAGGTGCTACAGCGGCAGCGCTTAAAGTGCATCAAGAAACAAACTACTAACAAACACAACTTGGCTGTGCGAATAAAGTGCCTGTGCAATCGATATAATATCATCGTTGCCCCCAGGGTGCCCTGCCCACACTTCGAGTCCACACAGTATCAAAAAAAACAACAGTGCTAAAGCCTAAATGCATTGAAAATAATTATTCCCACAATGTAGTAACAGTAAATTCAATTCATATAAAAATAAAATATGAAAATAAAATCACAATAAAATAAGTTATGAAATAATAAGTTAGGTGACTTAGGGTCAGGTCAGGTGCGTGCAACAAGTTGAAGTGTGTAAGATAAGATTGCTTTAGGTGATGAACTTCTTGGCGGCCCTGGCAGGATGACGGGGACACCCGCCATTTCTGGAGCCGAGCCACTGTGATTTCCCAACATGTGACAAAGTGACAGCCAGGAGATCTAGTGTAGTGCTCAGCTCAACAATACCGGTCCGCTTTTATATATAAAAATGAAATAAATATACATACTGACTCACAATTTAGTAGTAGTAGTAGTAGGTAGTAGCGTGTAGCAGGCAGCACAACTCAATTCAATCAATCCCACAGCTTCGCTCGCGCCGCGGCCCGCGGAATCACTGTCGTCATCATGATCATCAAGTTAAGAGACCGCACTGGAGGAGCCGTGCTGCCACTTCCCGCTTGAGGTCTCTCCGCCTCTAAACGTGATGTGTCACTCAGACTCCACCCCTTAGGGCCCTTACTGAGTCTGAGAGGAGTTGTGACGCGGGAGCAGGACTCGGAGCATTTTCTTTGGCATCTCTCTCATCTTCTTCTTCTATGAGGTGAGGTGAGTGAGGTGGACCGTGGAGAGACTGAGAGGGCCTAATCCTTGCCATCTGCCACCATGGCAATGTGCCATTTGAGAATCAAATATCAATATAAAATATATATATTATATTAATATACACACACACACGGGCACGGCCTGGGCCGGCCCGGGTCATGGGCGGCTGGGTGGCTTTTTTGAACCAAGATGACGGTGATGGCTATGATGATTATTTATCCGATCATCCATGGTCCATGGACTCACCTGGACCATAAGTGTTGTTGTGTGTGTGGGTGAGGTGGACTGGTGCCTGTGCTTCCTGCGGCCTGCCTCTGCCTGTGCGGCTGTGCCCGCACTGCAGTGGCCACTGGCAGTGGCACAGGCACTTGACTTGAGCAAAGCAAATGAGCACTAGTGTGAAGGAGTCAGGACTCAGGACAGGTGGTGGAAGCATGTTCTGACAAGTTCTTATAATGAAAATAATATATATAGACAGGTTTTTGAACCAGTGCAGTGCCAGTGCTGCTCCTAAGGTGAGACTGAGAGAGGCTATCCAGTCCACCACTTTACTTGAGCAGATCACAGAAGAAAGGTGGAAGCATCTGACAGCAAGTGACAGCACTTCTTAGATTGCACACTGGAATTCAGTTATGGACTTTTCCTTATAAAGTTTAGTTTACACACTTAATCTTGCACCTAATTTATTCACAATCACAACTTATTTTATTGTGGTATTGTCATATAATATATTTTATATGAATTAAATTTACATTGTGGGAATAATTTGCACTGCATTTAGCACAGACATGTCACTTTATTTTTGATACTGTGGACGATTAATCTGATTTTGAATACAAGAAGAATATATATTATTATTATTATATAATTGCATTTGCAGGTACTTTATTAGCATTTTTAGCACAGCCACTTTGTTAGTAGTTTTTGATGCATTTTTCACTTTTTAAGCGTTGTAGGTTAAGGTTTGTGATTGTGAAGCTGGCCTGGCACATCATCATCCATCATCAAGCGAATCAAATCAATCCGCGGATTCCGTGATTAGACTGGGCATGCTCATTCTGCCTCAGCTGAAAAGATGGACGAACCAAAAACACCACCTTCCACCCCTGGCCCTTCAACTTCAAGTGATCTGCCTGGCTGTGAGAGTGAGGAAGCTCATGAAGGAGACCACCCCTGGCCCTACTTAGAGTCGATGTTCTCATATGTCGGTGTGAAAGACAAGTCATATAGAATGAGGTGCTTACTCTGCCGCCCGAAAGGTTGTGAAATACTGGCCTTCAAAAATTCACCGTCGAATTTGAAGAAACATATCAAGGTAAGTTACAATTTTTTACAAATATCAAAATCACACCAGCTTGAGCTATCAGCTGTAACTGTAAGCCCTTTAGCGTAGCGATTAGCGAGTTAGCGACATGCTTAACGTTACCGCGTTAACTAGCTGTCATAAATTTCATAAAGGCTATGACGCAGCGTTGAATCGTGTTTTTGACCCATCCAGTAAGATTTAATCTTACATTATGTTAAAAAAATCATACAAGTTTTTTTGGTCACATTAAAAAAGTTCATATATAAAGACACAAACAACAAGGCGTCTAAAAACAACACAGATAAATGAAGGAATGGAATACTTTCATCATGACTACCACAAAGGGACACACAGTGGAGTGCCTATGTGTAGATTTCTTGCCCTGTTGCTGCCTATTGGCATTGGCATTGCCCAACATGTTTCGCGGTATCTTCTCCGCTTCCGCTTCGTAAGGGCCAAGGGGTCTTATCATGTTAACAGAGACTTTTTCCTCCTACGTCCTTCCTAAACATCTAAACAGAGAGCTTGCATTCAAAGCAAAGATCTATCAAAGGAATATAGATAAGTTAGAAAAATAATATAAGAGAGCAATATATCAAAAAAGCCACTGACCAAAAAGAAGGTCAGAGCCGTTCAGCCTGGTAATGTAAAGTAAAGCATAGCATAACATCATTTATTTTATTTATACTGTCATCATTATAGCTTGATGGTCCTATGTATGTTGGACTGAAATGGACGGTACAGTAACTAAAGCATAATATTGGAAATGTGTTGCATTTAATGATTTAATAATTAAAACACCTATATTAAAGTGTATCAAACTTGTAATGTTAAGGGATCATAGGACCAGTCCAGGACCAGGAGAGAAAGAGAACTTTCCTCCAAAATAGAAAGATATGTTCATGATATATATTCATATTCAATTCATTTGCCTCTATTTGCAGTTGATCATCCCTTGTTAAACAAAACAGGTGCAAGCAGAAAAATATATGTTAAGTAACTAGTTATTAAGTTAAGTACTGTCTTGTGTCTTGTTTCCCCTTTCCATCATGGCTGCTATATGGTTACGTTACGCAGCGCTGGTGAGTGTGACTGGTCAGATGCGCCCATAACCATAATAACCCGGCCGGAATGGCTCTCCATTCCGAATTTCCGGGTGCTGATTGGCTGGGCGGGGGGTGTGGAGATGTCCATCATCTGCCTCCCCGCCTGCCGTCGTACAGACAGTCAGCTGCGCTAGCCATCTGCGCATGCGCATTATGGGTCCGGGTCCGGCCGCGTCACACGCCGATGGGCGTGAGCGGCCGGACAGGACTCGGAGTCCTATAAAATGTCGGCAGATGCCTGTCAGCCAGCCTCGGCCACGACTACACAGACATTAGCACAGCAGGCTCCACGGACGGCCCAGGACGGGACGGAGGAGGTTAAACTACTTGGTAAAAAATGCATTCGGGGTGACGGGGTCCACACTCTTGCTATCCTATCTTATCTATCATGATGTCAGGCACTCTCTTTCTTGTGGCTCATTTAATTAACTTTTATATGACTCTCTTTTCTTTGCAGTGAGCCCAGCATGGTAGTCTGACCACGTGGTCCCGTCCGGGCCGTCCGTGGCTTCCACAGTGTGTGTTTTTCTGTTTGTGACCTGCTGCTGGTCTTCCTTTTCTAATTGACCAGTTTTTTTTTGAGGCACCTCTCTTTGGCTCTCTCCTTCCTTCCCTGCCCTGGTGAGTCTCTTTGTCTGCAGTGTGCTGAGCCTGAGTCTGACTGAGTGCTGCTGACTGGACTGTCTGCTGATATTATTATATAACAGTACTTTTTTACTGTGTGTGTAAAAATAATATATATATACATATATTTTTCTGCTTGCACCTGCTTTTGTTTAGCAAGGGATGCGAGGCAAACATAATGATCATGATGAACATATCTTTCTATTTATTTTTACAATATGGAGGAAAGTTCTCTCTCTCCTGGTCCTGGTCCTTATATCCCTTATTCCCTTTTAATTTTACAATTGTTTGATGTCTGCAGAGTGCAGACTGTGCAGCACTGCACATTTTAATATATATGTTTTGAATCGATTAAATGCATATTTAGTAACACTTTTCCAATATGCTTAGTTACTTTCTGACTGCCATTTGTCCATTTCTTACTCCAACATAGGACTCCCATGTCCGTCTAGGAGGCGTTTCCGCTCAGTTTTGGTGGTTGCCTCCCCCTCCTGCCCGGCCTGGACCATCTTCTTGGCTAAGTCGTCGTCGTGGGGCCACCTTCCTTCGCAGGAATGTCATCACCAGCTATGTATGTATAAATGATGTCATGTTATTGCTGCTATAAATAAATCTATCTATCAAAGAAATAGATAAGTTAGAAAAATAATATAAGAACAAATCAAAAAGCCACTGACCAAAAGAAGGTCAGAGAGGTAATGTAAAGGCGTCAAGCATAGCAGTGCTATGCATGCTTGATGCCTGACCTTCTTTTGGTGAGTGGCTTTTTGATATATTGTTGTTATATTATTTTTCTCTAACTTATCTATTTCTTTGATAGATTTATTTGAATGCATTATGCAACTAGCTCTCTCTTTAGATGTTTAGGAACTCTCTGTTAACATAAGACCCCTATACGAAGTGGACAAGATACCGCAAAACATGTTGGGCAAGAAATCTACACATTAGGCACTGTGTCCTTGTGGTATCATGAGAGTATTCCTTCATATGTGTTGTTTTTAGACACCTTGTTTGTGTCTTACTTACTCTTTCTGAACTTTCTTAATATATTGTTGTGAGTGAGAGTGACCAAATAAACTTATATGATTTTTTAACATAATGTAGCCTTAGTGTACCCAGAAAGTCCTCATGCCTCCTCCTCCCTTTTCCTTTCTACAATTGATTTTAGGACCTAGGTACTTCTTTATTGGGTATTTGTCATTATGACACCCCAATTAGTACTAGGATTTAACTTGGTGTACTGCAGTAATTTCAGGTTATTTATAAAATTATATATAAAATTATATATGACAATGTGTAGAAAAATTCCCTAAAAAATATTTTAGCCTAGTTTAGACTGGAGTGAGGTGAAAACAGGAAAAAAAGTGCAAAGTAAGTTGGCTAGCTGTTAATTTTATTCAATTATATGGTAGAAAATTAGACTATTAGTCAAAATAAACTTTTGGTGATGAAATCAAAGTGCTGAGTGCTGACTGACAACAAACAAAGCATCTCAAATTGTCTGCTCTGCATGCATCTCAAGTGGTCTTCTTCGCGCACTCATGTATCTCATCATGAACCATGCTTGTTGTATCAAGTGTTAGGCCTACAGGGTTTTGCAGCAAGAATGCAGAGAAGTACTAAAGCAGAATCCATGAAGGATCTTTGCTTATGGGGGTTTCTTGCTTAGTTTTTTGTATATAGAATTATGGTGGATAAGTATAACTGACTTTAATTGAATTATTTTTGCTTTTTATTAATAGTGTGGGTTATACACTCACCTAGCTATGTTGCTCAGTCACGTAAAACTTTATAATTCTGTGAAGGTAAAACAATATATTTTTTGGTCTCTTTTCAGAGCAAGCATGACTGCCACTTGAATAGATACGAGGAACTCACATCTGCAAAGCGAAAGAAGAAGACACCGATTCCCTCCCCTTCCATCAAGCAGCCGACATTAATGGGTAGCTGGAGCACAATGCCTCAGAGATCCATTGACAAGGCAATCATGAAGTATGTTGTCCGAGGACTTCAGCCTTTCAACATTGTAGAGCAAGCAGCTTTCCGCGATTTTGTGTTAGACCTGGTACCAAATACCAAAATAATGACAAGAATCACACTCACATCTATGATTGATGATGCTGCCAAACAGATGAAGATCAAGATTATTGAGGCCATGCAAACTGTTGACCACATCGTGACAACCACTGACTGCTGGTCAGCCAGGCGGCGTAGTTTCATTGGGGTCACAGCTCACTGGCTGGACCCGGAAAGTTTAAAAAGGTGCTCAGTGGCCCTGGCCTGTAAAAGATTAAGAGGCTCTCACACTTTCGACCTTCTGGCAAATGCACTTAATGATATCCATGCTGAGTATGACATTCGAGGGAAGATAGTCAGAACAACCACGGACAATGGCTCCAACTTCATTAAAGCCTTCAAACTCTTCGGTGAAGATGGAAATGCTGGTGCTCTAGTTGAGGTGGAGGAGGAGGAGGAGGAAGAAGCAGACAAAGATGAGGAGGAGGTCGAGTTTGTCGATGTATCTTCACTTTTGGATGAGGATGATGGTTTTGAGTTCCAGCTCCCGAAGCACCAGCGGTGTGCATGCCACATTCTTAACCTAATAGCCACTGCCGATGCCAGCAAAGCAGTGTCCAATGAGGCGTACAAGAAATTATACTACTCAACATTTGCCAAGTGCAATGCACTTTGGAATAAGTGTTCAAGATCCTCAACAGCAGCTGAAATTGTGGAAGATGCTTGCTCCCTCCAGCTTGTGCGACCAAATGCAACAAGGTGGAACTCTGTCTTCATGGCTGTGGAGAGACTGCTCAGGATAGTGAAAGAAAAGGGAGAGGCAACAATGAGAGTTTTCTGCACAGATTTGAAGGTTCCAATGTAAGTTTAAAAATGGTTTATGGTACTCTTTCTGTTCAAACTCAATTCTGGTCCATATTGTCTACTTGTACAACATTTAATTGAATGGTTAACATTGAACGATGTACCAAATTCATTGCATGATAATCACCACATCCAATCATGTAGCAATGCTGTTTTTTGTTTCTTATTGTTTATATGTTCTTGTCTTCTTCATAGGTTTAATCCAGCTGAACTCGCATTCTTGTCTGAGTATTCTGCTGTCATGTCTCCAGTCGCCCAAGCAACTAACATTTTGCAAGCTGAAACCAATGTCCAGATGGGGTGGCTGCTCCCAACCGTCAAGCTCCTGAAAATCAAGCTGAACAGGATCAAGATGCCTCTGAAGTATTGCAAGCCGCTTGTGGATGCCTTGCAGGTGGGCATTCAGAATCGCTTTGGCCCTATGATGGAAGACCCAGAGCTGGTGGCCGCTGCTATTCTGCTTCCAAAATTCAGGACAAATTGGACACAGGAGGATGAGACTATCAAAATGGGTAAGATATATAGTGTAGTATGGGTGAATTATTGTGTATTTTTTGTGCAATCACAAATTCACAGCAGTACAGCTCAAATATTGCGGGATTACTTTTAATTTTTTTTTTTTTATATGAAAACAAACACACATGAGCTTGTCCTGCATAGAAGATATTGCAAACATACCAGGGCATTATGATGTTAGAGTGAGAAATGATGTGGTAGTATGGGAGACTTCCTCTTTAGCATAGCAGTATCATGGCACTGGCAGCCAAGCCTTCCTGTCTAAGGTTTGCCACCAGGCTGTAAATGCTGCAAAAGGCTTTTTGTTTAAGGGAATTATTTGAATTATAAAGTCGCCACTATTATTTCCATTAAAATCATCTACCGACAATGTCATCATGTCAAATCTGTGTTTACTTTCATGGGTTGAAACTCTTATTATTGTATAAGTTCCACAATAATTCTATATAAATCAAACTTAAGCAAGAAACCCCATAACCAAAGATCCTTCATGTATTCTGCTTTAGTACTTCTCTGCAATTACTTGAAAAACCCCTTAGGCCTAACTTCATACAACCAACCATGCATCTCATTCATGAGGAGGAGTGCGCGAAGAGTAGACCACTTGATGCAGACAAGTTGAGATGCTTTGTTGTCAGCACTTTGATTTCATTATTTTGACTAATAGTCTAATTTTCTACCATATACAATTGAATAAAATGAACAGCTAGCTAAGCTAACACACTCTTATATTTCAGGAATGGAATATATCAAACGAAGTATTGAAGACCCCTCGTTGCACTGTACAGAGGTCAACAGGTCCAGCTCATCTGATGAAGACGACTTCTTTTCTGGCATGCAGGGTTCGAAGGCACAAGACAGTGCCAAACAGCTAGATGCGTACTTGTCATGTTCAGCAGATAACATGGACTTGCTCAAGTCTTTTCCAGCTGTGTGCAAGTTGTCTGTTAAGTTAAACACACCTCTTCCAGCATCAGCAGCCTGCGAGAGGCTTTTTAGTATTGCAGGATTAGTCTTTAGCCCTAGAAGAGCGAGACTGACTAGTTCCAATTTTGAAAACCAACTACTTTTGAGGATAAACCAAAGATTTCTAACTTAAACTGGTATGCATTAAGCAGTCATATAAATATATTTAAGAAGGGAATAAGCTGTGGAGAAAAAAAACACAAGCAGGGAAGAGAGGGTAGGGATGCTTTAAAGGGGCATATTTGATCTGCTTTTGTTTAAGCTCAATGTTTTGCTCTAATCACTTTTGTTGTTGCATAAGAAATACTTGAATGTGGCCTACTGGCCTTTGAGATCTTTTAGTTGCCCTAACAAGTTGAGGATGAAAAGAAAATGCGTAACTTCCAAAAATGACTGCTTTATGCACACTGCAGGGAATAAGCTGTGGAGAAATAAATGTGAATATTAAGGGTGCGCTGCTGGCTGCTGATGCTGATATGTAAAAAAGCTGCAACCAGGACAAAAATAAATGAATCTGTGATAAATTAAATATATGGTGCACTAAATCGTATATAAAGCAATATACAATATATTCCAATAATGGAACAGTGTATGAAATGAAAGTCCAAAATATTGTGAATCTTGAAATATGTGACAAAACAAGATGAATATATTTTCAAAGGTGCAGGAATCAAACAGGACCTATTCCAAATAGGTGCAGACTCCCACCACCTTGTGGATTTCCCCCTTACCCGGCAGATGAAGGTAAGTGCAAAATAATATCCAAAATAGATCCAGTGAAACAAAATTGCAAAACCTGTGCTCTTAACTTTCAGTGAAAAAAACAAAATCAGCCTCTTACCAGAAAAAATGTCTATGTACGCTTGTGACTCTCCTTGGTTGGGAGCAGGGCCGGCCTTTGGGGTGTGCGAGCTGTGCGGCCGCACAGGGCGCCATGGGCAAAAGGGGCGCCGTGCGGCCATCGCAGCTCGTACATGATCAGGCAGCACAGTGGGAGGTAAGCGGCGACCGCGGCATGGAGAGAGTTAACACAGGCCACGACCGCCGCTTACCTTCCACTGTGCGGCTGTGCCTGTGTCTTCTATAGCTGCAGGGCTGAGTGCCCGCCACTGACAGATCCCCTCCTCTCCAGGCCAGGGACGCCAGAGGAGAGATCGTCGGCTCCCCCTCCTCCCGCCCCTTCTCCTACTCCTCCTCCCGCCCCTTCTCGTGGTAAGCCTCCATACTAAGGTAAGTAAACTCTCTCCTGCATCAAATGTAAGGGGGGGCTCTGTGTGGGGGTCTCGGATGTAAAGGGGGCTTTGTGTGGGGGGGTCTTTGGTGTGGGGGGTCTCTGATGTAAGGGGGCTCTGTGTGGGGGGTCTCTGATGTAAGGGGGGCTCTGTGTGGGGGGTCTCTGATGTAAAGGGGGCTTTGTGTGGGGGGTCTCTGATGTGTGGGGGTCTCTGATGTAAGGGGGCTCTGTGTGGTGGGTCTCTGATGTGGGGGGTCTCTGATGTAAAGGGGGCTTTGTGTGGGGGGTCTCTGATGTAAGGGGGCGCTGTGTGGGGGGTCTTTGATGTAAGGGGGCTCTGTGTGGGGGCCTGGGGTCTCTGGTGTAAGGGGGCTCTGTGTGGGGGTCTCTGATGTAAGGAGGCTCTGTGTGGGGGTCTCTGATGTGTGGGGGTCTCTGATGTAAGGGGGCTCTGTGTGGGGGGTCTCTGATGTAAGGGGGACTCTGTGTGGTAGAGCTCTGATGTGGGGGGCTCTGATGTAAGGGGAGCTCTGTGGGGGGCTCTGATGTAAGGGTGGCTCTGTGGGGATGGTCTCTGATGTAAGGGGGCTCTGTATTGGGGTCTCTGATGTAAGGGGGGCTTTATGTGAGGGGTCTCTAAAGTAAGGGGGCTTTGTGTGGGCATGGTCTCTGATGTAAGGGGGCTCTGTGTTGGGGTCCCTGATGTGTGGGGGTCTCTGTAAGGGGGCTCTGTGTGGAGGGTCTCTGATGTAAGGGGGACTCTGTGTGGGAGGGCTCTGATGTGGGGGCTCTGATGTAAGGGGAGCTCTGTGTGGAGGGGCTCTGATGTAAGGGGAGCTCTGTGGGGGGCTCTATGGGGGGCTCTGATGTAAGGGTGGCTCTGTGGGGATGGTCTCTGATGTAAGGGGGCTCTGTATTGGGGTCTCTGATGTAAGGGGGGCTTTATGTGAGGGGTCTCTAAAGTAAGGGGGCTTTGTGTGGGCATGGTCTCTGATGTAAGGGGGCTCTGTGTTGGGGTCCCTGATGTGTGGGGGTCTCTGTAAGGGGGCTCTGTGTGGAGGGTCTCTGATGTAAGGGGGACTCTGTGTGGGAGGGCTCTGATGTGGGGGGCTCTGATGTAAGGGGAGCTCTGTGTGGAGGGGCTCTGATGTAAGGGGAGCTCTGTGGGGGGCTCTATGGGGGGCTCTGATGTAAGGGTGGCTCTGTGGGGATGGTCTCTGATGTAAGGGGGTTCTGTATTGGGGTCTCTGATGTAAGGGGGGCTTTGTGTGAGGGGTCGCTAAAGTAAGGGGCTTTGTGTGGGGATGGTCTCTGATGTAAGGGGGCTCTGTGTTGGGGTCTCTGATGTAAAGGGGGCTCTTTGTGTGGGCTGGGGGGTCTCTGCTGTAAGGGTGATCTGTGTGGGGGGTCTCTGATGTAAGTGGGGCCTCTATGGGGGGTTTCTGAACTCTCTGTTGTAAGGGGGCTCCGTTGGGGGGTTTCTGTTGTAAGGGGGGCTCCGTTGGGGGGTCTCTGATGTAAGGGGGGTCTCTAATGTAAGGGGGGCCAAGTTTGTAGTGATCATAAAAAAGAAAAGTCAAATGAAGTGCAAGAAAAAATGTGCAGGGCGCTGGTGGGGGCGCCACAGGATCAGCTCGCACAGGCCGCTTGAACACCTAAGGCCGGCCCTGGTTGGGAGGTTCACTTCTTTCTTTCCCATTAACAGCAGATATGAAATTATATTCATCTTTTGTCACATATGAATATGATATATATATTTGAAGATTCACAATATTTTGAACTTTTTATTGACTTAGATTTCATACACTCTTCCTTTATTTCATTATTGGAATATATTGTTGTATATCACATTGGTTTATATATGATTTTGTGCACCAATAAGCTGTGGAGAAAAAAAAAAACAGGCAGGGAAGAGAAGGAGGGATGCTTTAAAAGGGGAAGGGAGGGACTTTATCTGTTTTTGTTTATAAAAAGTTACAGCCTAAGGAATTGTGATTGTCCTTTAGGTTAATCATTTGAATAAATCATTTGAAGTAATAAAAACAAATATTATGTTCAAACTTTTGACTTCTTTCTTTAATAACTACATAACACAGTACTTCTACTTCTACTTTCAGTACTTGAGTAGAATTTTTTTTTCAAAACTACTGGTACTTTTTACTTTTTCTACTTAAGTAGCAATTTTTTTGAAAAAACTACTTGCAATACTTAAGTAAAAAAAATGTTGAATACTTTTGTACTTCCACTTAAGTAACTTTTTCTGTGAGCACTTCCACTTCTACTTAAGTAACTTTTTGATCGAGTACTTGTACTTTTACTCAAGTAGAAATTTTGAGTACTTTATACAAGTCTGTCCATCATGCTAGCTTGTCTGGTGTCCGTGTCCCATCTAAGGAGTCCAATCAACAGCACAGGCAGCACACACAACTTGGTCAGTGACTTACCCTCCATGCTGCTTCCTGCATGCACCTGCAAGGGCCGGGGTCACTTCCCCTATTGACCAGCTGAACACACCCCCATGCCCGAGTGCTACTCCAATCAGATGATACCTAACTATCCTTGCAGCAGCAGACTCCGCCTCAGCAGGGAAAGAAATTAAGCGGAGCGAGCTGGCCAGGCTTACCTGCGGGGTGGTGTTGTCAGCAATCAGGACTGGTGAAAGGAATCACCAGGAAGTGCTCTCATCTCTTTTGCTGGCGCCGCACGGGGGGGGGGGGGGGGATTGCTGGTGACATGTATCACCAGCAATCAGCTATCTCCCACAACCCCCGCACGCAAACAAACACCCAAACCAACACAACCCCCCCGCCACGCGAGGGGGGGAGGCTGTGTGAGTAGGGGACCAGGGCTGGCAGTGAAATGAATCCCGGCGGGTCGATGCTGCTGACATTTTCAAATTATGTAGGGGGTGCGGGCCGGGCCCCTTTGTTAGCTCGGGCCCCTTACAACTGTACTGCCTGTACCCCCCTGATGGCGGCCCTGAGTGGGTGGGATAACAATGATTCTCTGAGCAATCAGTGGCTAGTAGTGACAAACAGTCAAGGCTGCATGCAAAGGATTGTGGGATATGGTACCGGTACGGCCCTGTCGGAACCACAACTGAGGTGATACTATTTAAGCGAGCCGTACTGTTCGGTTCCATGTAGTGGAAAAGCGTCACCGTACCGAACCGCTCCTACACCGTACCATGCGGTACCAGCAGTGGAAAAGCACAAAAGCGAGCCGAACCGTTCGGTTCCATGCAGTGGAAAAGCGCCTAACAGAGAATGGACATCTGCATTTTATGGCACATTCATAAAATGTGGGCTTTGAAGTGGAGCCTGCAATGCCCCAAAGAGTTCTCTCGTATTTGTACATTGATATCATATCCCCCCTCAATCGTCTCTTCTCCAGAGAGAATAGGTTCAGTGCTTGTAGTCTTTCCTCATAGCTGATGTCCTCCATTCCCCTAATTAATTTTGTTGCCCTTCTCTGGACTCTTTCCAATTCCAGCACATCCTTCCTGAGGACCGGTGCCCAGAACTGGACAGCATACTCCAGATGTGGCCGGACCAGAGTCTTGTAGAGTGGGAGAATAATCTCCTTATTTCTGGAGCGAATCCCCTTTTTTATACATCCCAGTATTCTGTTGGCTTTGCTTGCAGCGGCTTGGCATTGCATGCCACTGCCAAGCTTGTTGTCTACCAGTACCCCCAGGTCTTTTTCCATCCTAGACTCACCCAGAGGTTCCCCCCCTAGTGAGTAGCTTGCTTTCTGGTTTCTGGCCCCCAAGTGCATTACTTTACATTTTTCAACATTAAACCTCATCTGCCATGTAGTTGCCCACCCCGTTATTTTGTTCAGGTCTGCTTGTAAGGTTTCCACATCCTGCATAGAAGATGATTGTAAGAGAGCTGGTCATGTGACTTTGATAGGTCACATGACCAAGCTTCCCTCTGAAATTTTCTATACACTTTTAATGCAGAAGAGTATCATTCCCTGACCCCTGTAAACCCTATGTACGCGTGCTTCCTCATAGCTCCTTGCTCTTCCACAATTGGCGCTAAGTTTGGCTGTGTCCATAACCCGTGGAGCGGTGATGTTACTTCCCGGGTCATTGGCAAGTTCTTAAGCCAAATTATTGAATGCTGGGCCCAGGTACCTTCATGGGGGGGGGGGGGGGGGGCAAGTCGCATGCTCCTTCATTTTCAGACGTGGTGGGTATTCTTGCTGGCTGCAGAGAAGCAGGGAGCTGTAAAGGAACTTACATAAGGTATGTTCAAGGCTCCATTCACACTTGTGAGACTTGTCATGCAACTTTGGACATCAAAATTGCATGACAAATCATTCCCCATGTTTTCCAATGATAACCATTCATTTATGCGTGACTTAAAGTTGCAGCAACATTAAGGCTCTGTTTCCACTGCGGCGGCTATGAAGTCGTGCTACTTCTAGCGCGACTTCGTAGTGAAAGTAAACTGCGGCTTTCAGTGCGACTTGTCCCTCATTATAGAGGGAAGTCGCACTGAAGTCGGCTCAAAAGTAGTGCACAAACTACTTTTGAAGTCGCCGCAACTGAAGTTGCCGCAGTGAAAACGGGCCCGATTGAAACGAATGGCTTTTGACTTGCTGTGCGACTTGACATGTGTCAAGTCGCACAGCAAGTCGCACTAGTGGAAACCGGCACTAAAGCAGCTCATGCACTACTTTGGTCTGACTTTCATGCAACTTGAGGGCCATAGACTTCAATGTTAACCCTCGGAAGTTGCATGAAAGTTGTACCTAAATGTTTTACAATGCAGCTTGTGTTAAACACTTGTCCATTATCACTGGTCAAAGCCAAAATTGTATCCAAGTTGCATCCATCCAAAGTTGAGTCAAAGTTTCACTCCAAAGTTGGCGCAACTTTGGAGTTGTACAAGTGTGAATGCAGCCAAAATGGGATTGGGAATACATTTTCCAGAGATACTGTTATTTGCCCTGCATGGACAAGGTGACAGGGTCTCTTTTTGCATATTTGGTGAACAGTCTTGTAGCTCTGTAGCTACTTTTTCATACATATGATTACAAATCTCTTGAGCCAGGCAGTAATGGGTAAAATAATATTTGTGCTCTATTCATAGATGGATATTAATAAAAATGCCCAGGTTTAAAAATTATTTTCTTGCTTCCAATTACGAAAACTTAGGAAAATAATCAATTTTTTCTTTTTTTTTTCTCTTACAGCGTTGGGGAAAGTAGTTTGAATTGTAGGCTACAGAAAGGGAGTTGCTTTTATTCTCCCCTCAGCCGTCGCATTTGCAGTGCGGCCTTCTGCGGCACAAATATACACCACTGCAACCTGATGGAGACCAAGGTAAGTAACCTCTGTCTTTCTTATATAGTTCCACAGTTCTTGAAGCTGAAAAAGACAGGAGCCTGTTTGGTTCAGGCTTCAGTTTCCTAGATCAAACTATTTCCTTCTCAGTATGTACCAAGTCTTTTAAGCAGCTGGATCCTTTAGTAATCTTTTGGCAATGATGACAGGTCCTCTTTCTGCTGCTGAAAGAGTTTATAGCTCTGAGTCTTCTGTGAGCTGCAGCAAAAATGATCTGATGGGGACCCGCCTCCTCCTCCCTCAATTGAGAAAAGCCCATGCAATCATTATACCGCATGTAACAATATCTGTGAATTTGGGAAAAGATCTGGTCATTCATCAAACACTCTCCCATTCACAGATCACCTTGCATACAACGTAATCAATGTGCAGGTTTTTCGCAGTAGAAGTTTTTCTCAGCGGAAGGAGGGAGTAGGGAGCGGATCCCCATCAGATCTTTCTAGGAGCATAATTATTTTTTGACTGATTCAGCTTTCAATGATAGATCCTTGTAATGTGAACCTGCTGTCATTTTTTAAAATGTAGATATGGCAAAACTTTTTTTAATGAAAATATGGAAGGGTTAGACCCTCTGCCAAGTGTTTATTACAGTATGTGTCCAGCTGGCGAGATTCACCCCTTTATTTGTTGTGAAGACCACTGTCACTGAAACAGAGGAAATCCTACATTTTAAAAGCTGAACTCCAGGCACAAAAATGTTCCTTTAAACATATTCTGCAATAGCAACAAAGGAAATAAATACACATTGTGTGCATCAAACACCCTTCCAAATCCAGATATCACCTTGTAAAAGTAGGAGTGACCTCACCACTGTGGTGTACATGGCTTTTGCAGAGAGCAGAGCTGTGGGAGGGGTCGAGCAGCTCCACCCACTACAGGCTGCCTGGAGAAAACTATAGGAGGGGGTGGAGACAAGACCGGTCCCCAGGGCCAGATTAACGTAGGGACTATTGGAGCTGCAGCTCCAGGCCCCTACCTTTATATAGGCCCCGGGTTGGCCATATTCACTGTTACTGCTCTTCTGTCACTTGTAAACACAGAAGTCTGGCTTCTATGCTCGCTTCCCCAGGCAGCTCCCTCAGAACCTCCCCACACAGCACGAAGGCCGGACAAGGAGGGACAGTTGCCGATGCATGGATGTGTTTATGGGCTTCAGAGACAGCATCCCATGTAGAATTAGGCATGCATGGCTGCACCCTTCCTCCTCTGGGTGCATGCCAAGGCACGGCCCTTAAGGCCCTTCAAAATCCTCAGCACCAAGCCCATGATGCTCTTAATCCGGCCCTGCCGGTCCCCCTGCACAAGGGGAGAGAGCAGCAGTGACCGATCTGTATTACAGGAGGTTCCTGCACAGAGGCAGCACTAGGCTGTGTTGCAGTGTAAATAGGACACATAGTAAACTATTGTTTCATGTGTGTCCCTCCATTGGCCGATGTTTTACCATATGTTAAACAGTCTGTCACCGCACAGAGTGTGAATTGACCCTTAAAGAGGTTGGAAACCCCCCAAAAAAAGCTCATTATGAAATACTTACCTTAGAATGAAGACCCTGCAGTGCCGCTAGCTCACCGCTGACACGGCCGACATGTTCGGCTGTCCTGCTTCCTGGTTCGTACTCTCCGGCCATCTGACTGGCCGGAGGCGCGATGACATCACTCCCGCGCATGTGCGAAGGAGCCGCCGTTCACGGCACAGAGCTCTAAAGGAATGGCACAGGTGGCCGGTCCTTCAGAGGGCATGCGCCAATGACATCATCGGCTGCATGAAATGTAAATATCTCCTAAACAGTGCAAGTTCAGGAGATGTTTACAGTACCTATAGGTTCAGCCTTTTTAAAGGCTTACCTATAGGTAAAAGTTTTAAGAATGGGTTTACAACCTCTGTATTCTAATCTCCCTTATAGTGTAGCCAAATCTAATCTCCCTTATAGTGTAGCCAAATCTAATCTCCCTTATAGTGTAGCCAAACTCATGAATGCTTAGCCAGGAATCAGTTATGATAAACTTCCCTGCTCTTCTTATTGGATAGGGAAGAAGTGGGAGGAGTGGAACAGTGCTGTCAATAAACTGCCATCAGGGAATAGAAACATGTAGACAGGGAAAGAATGAACGACATATAAAGTAACCTTGGGGGAGATTTACTTACACTGGTACACACAGAATCTGGTGCAATCAGCTTCTAGGTTTTATTGTCAAAGCTTAATTGAACAAGCTGAAGTTAGAAGCTGATTGGTTACTATGCACAGCTGCACCAGATTCTGTGTGCACCAGTTTTAGAAAAGTCCTCCACTTTGGTTCTTTACTCCTTGGCGCCGGCTGCAGGCAAATATGATGCCTTTTGGCGGCCAGGCCTTGATCTTGAGCGGTTCAGTTACCGAAACTTGACTGAAAAGTTTCCAATCATGTGACCACTGTGACAGCCAATCACGGCAGTCACGTGACCTTAAGCCTCGCCCCGCCTCCCGGCATGTAAAATCCCTTAAGGTAAGGCACTCACTCACTTTCTCTCCCACTGAAATGACAGGAAGTGAGAGGAAGCTGCCCCAATCAGGACATAGACAACATTAAAATTCTTGGAAACATTTTAACCCTTTCCCCACTATTTTCATATTTGAAAGAAACTGTTTTTGAACGTATGTTTTATTGTGTTTTCATTGCATAAAATGCTTTGATATTTTCCATATTCAGACAGGCAGCCCTATTGTATGCCCGGTATCTGTCTATTAATATATATAAAAAAAGTTTTGAGTGGCATGCTACATTAAAATGTACACTTCCCTTACCTTTTATTTTTTTGTCTTTATAGGTTGACAATATTCTCAAAATTCATGATGAAGAGGAGAAGAAGCGTGAAGAGAAAAGAAGGAGAAAAATGGAGATCTCAAGAGCACTTTTAAGGAAAGCGAGGGAGCTAAAAGCAGAAAGGGAGGAACAGAAAAAGAGAGAGGAGGAGTGGAAAGAAGCAAAGAAGAGGAGAAGAAAGGAGATCTTGAGAGCATTCATAGAAAAATCAAAGGCGATAAAAGCAGAAAGGGAGAGAGAAAGAGAAGAAGAGAGGAAAACAGAGCAGGAGTGGAAAGAAGCAAAGATGAGGAGAAGAAAGGAGATCTTGAGAGCATTCATAGAAAAATCAAAGGCGATAAAAGCAGAGAGGGAGAAAGAAAGGGAGGACAAGAAAAAGAGAGAGGAGGAGAGGAAAGCAAAGATAAATGTTGCAATCCTGACCTTAGAAGCATTTGAAAAAGCAAAGATAAAAGTAAAGAGAGAGAAAGAAAAAGCAAGACAAAAAAAGAGAGACGAGAGGAAGGCAAAGATGAAGAGAAGAAAAGTGATCTTGACAGCATTTATAAGAAAAGCAGAGGAAATAAGAGCAGAAAGAGAGGAACAGGAAAAAAGCGAGGAGGAAAGGATGGCAAAGATGAAAAAAAGAGAGGAGATTTTAAGAGCATTATTAAGGAAAGCAGAGGAGATAAAAGCAGAGAGGGAGAAAGAAAGAGATGAACAGAAAAAGAGAGAGGAGGAAAGTAAAGCCAAAATGGAGAGAAGAATGGAGATATCAAAAGCGCTAATAAGAAAGGCAACAGAGATAAAAGCAGAGAGGGAGAGAGAAAGAGAAGAAGAGAGGAAAACAGAGCAGGAGAGATTAGAAGAGAGAGAAAAAGAGGAGCAGAAAAAGAGAGAAGAGGAAGTGAAAGCAAAGATGAAGATAATAATGCAGACCTCAACAGCATTTACATTAGATTACATGAGATTAAAGGAAATAAAAGCTGAGAGGAAGACAGAGAGGAAGAGAGAGAAGCAGAGGAAAGCAAGGACAAAGAGAAATATAGAAGTCATAAAAGGATATAAAAAGAAAGGAGAGGCGATTAAAGCAGAGATGGAGAGAAAAAGAGAGCAGGAGAGGAAGAGAGAGGAGGAGCAGAAGAGGGAAGAGGAGAGAAAAGCAAAAATGAAGAGAAAACAGGAGATATTTAGTGCGTTATTAAGGAACGCAGAGGAGAAAAATAGAGAAGAGGAAAGGAAAGCAAAGATGGAGAGAAGAAAAGTGATCTCAAGAGCATTGCTAAAGAAAGCAAAGGAGATAAAAGCAGAGAGAGAGAAAGAAATGGAGGAGCACAAAAAGAGAGAGGAGGAAAGAAAAGCAAAGATGAAGAGAAGAAAAGAGATCTCAAGAGCATTGCTAAAGAAAGCAAAGGAGATCAAAGCAGAGAGTGAGAGGGAAAGAGAAGAGGAGAGGAAGAGACAGAAGGAGCAGCAAACAAGAACAAAGAGAAATATGGCAGTTATAACCAAAATAATGAAGAAAGCAGAGATGATAAAACTAGAGAGGGATAGACAAAGAGAGCAGGAAAATACGAGAAAGGAGAGAGAACAGGAAAGAAAGAAAGAAGAGGAGAAAAAAGAGGAGAAGATAAAAAGAAGAAAGGAGATCGCAACAGCATTATTGAGGAAAACAAAGGAGATAAAAGCAAAGAGAGAGAAAGAAATGGAGGAGCAGAAAAAGAGAGCAGATGAAAGGAATGCTAAGATGGAGAGAAGGAAAGAGATCTCAAGAGCATTGCTAAATAAAGCAAAGGAGATAAAAGCAGAGAGTGAGAGGGAAAGAGAAGAGGAGAGGAAGAGACAGAAGGAGCAGCAAGCAAGGACAAAGAGAAATATGGCAGTTATAACCAAACTAGTGAAGAAAGCAGAGATGATAAAACTAGAGAGGGATAGAAAAAGAGAGCAGGAAAATTTGAGAAAGGAGAGAGAACAGGAAACAAAGAAAGAGGAGGAGAAAAAAGAGGAGAAGATAAAGAGAAGAGAAGAAACACATAGTGTTCAAATAAATAAAAATGTGGGACTTTATATGAGGTGTGGCCAGTATACACATAATGATATAATGGTAGTACATATACAACTGCTGGTTAGCATAAAGAAGCATATGATTAACATCACGTGTTTATTAACATGTTCTATAGCAGTTTACATAGGTATAATAGGTACACAACCAATCAAAGGGGACATACACAGTATACAAATGGATAACATGATAAGACCATAATAAATAATAAAAACAATAACAGAATAGGCCAACAGACGTAGAATGTAGGTAAAGAATGATAATTGGATGCATGCTGGAATTGTAAATAGATTTAAATGGCCTCCTTAGCTCGACGCGTTTCGTGAAAAGGATTTCACTTCATCAGGAGCAGGCACAATTTAGTTTCTAAAAAACATATATAACATAAATGATATTGCATCCAATGGAGGGGTGTACTGAAGAGTTAAATAAGGAGGATGACTTACAGTAGGATAATGACTATCAATGAGGCTGTTGGTCACCCAGGAATACATCCAGAAGGGAACTGAGGGGGCAAAAACTCTGCACAAGGCCAAAGCGCAAGGTCCATAAAAATAGCGTGAATTTCCATAATGGGTCTAAGGCTTGGTGGTCAAGTAAGACTCTATTGGAATGTATCAAAACAATAATGAGTAAAAAAGTGAAAACCATATGGGTATATGGTTAGAGTAAATGAGCGCAAGACCAAGAGAGCAAAGGGGAGAAACAAGATCTGTACAGCTGTGCATCAAATAGCCCAAATAGGTGAAGTGTGAGCAGTAGGGAAACATCACGACCAAGACAGGTAATATCATGGTGTGCCAGAGAGCAGTGCTGGAAGTGCAAACAAAGGAGAAAAAGGACTCACCGTCGAAATACTATTGGGAAGGAAAAATCCCAGAAAAAATAGTGGAAAGTGTAACCAAAAACGTGAAAGGGAAAGCATCTCATACAGGAATAATGAAAAGTGTGACCATAATGATAAAAGGGTAATGAAAATGCAGAGATATGGACCTACACAATGGCAAAGGCAGGGACAGCTCCCAGCGTCACGAGCAGTTCAAGACTGAGGAACACCACCGGGCAGACTGCGGCTGCCTAAGATGGCGTCCCAGATATGAGTGCCGATGGGAATCACGTGCAGAGACACCGACGACGATAAATGACGTCATGCTCTGCACGGAAAATCGTGGCACCGATGCGCTGCGGGCCGCGACCACGCCCCCTGCCCCCTTCCCGGCCAATAGGTCGAGGCGGGGGAAGAGGGGGACGGAAACAGCCGGAGCGCATTACGCAGTTCCCAAAGGGACGGAATGGGAATGAACATCTCGGCCCCAGTGACAACAAAGCTTGGAAAAAATTGTATATTATAAAAGGGTAACCAAATGGGGAAAACCCCAGTGGCATGTACTGGATGTATAATGGGGGAGCAATAAATAATAATTTGAATAGAATTGGGTATATATGAATTGAATAAAAATGTTGAAAAAACTGGTGACACACCTCCATCCCTATGTCTATATAGTAATATTGGGAATAAGGAAAAATGGGGAGGGAAAGGGGTCAAAGCATGTTCCTATATACCCGTATAAGTGTGATTTGTGACCAGGTGTAGCGCTTGCGGCCCTCCCTTTTTCACTTAAAATACCCACCACCCCCAATAAAGATTTAACCCCCTGACCCCCCCTGATCACCCACAGTTAACCCCTTCCCCCCTGTCACATTGCACACTAATACAAACGTAATATACTGTTTTTCTGTATTTTGTATTAGTGTGTTTGTGACCTGACTTAGCGCTAGCAAGTTAGTTTCTGTCCCAAGGAGGTTTAGGGTCCTCGCCACCCCCCCAATAAAGATTTAACCCCCTGATCACCCCTACACCCCCTGTCACAACACACACTGTATACAGTATATAGCATTTTCTATATACCCGTATAAGTGTGACTTGTGACCAGGTTTAGCGCTTGTGGTCGTTACTTTCATCCTTAGGATACCCGCCACCCCCTCCCAATAAAGATTTAACCCCCTGATCACATACAGTTAACCCCTCCCCCCCTGTCACATTGCACACTAATACACACGTAATATAGTGTTTTACTGTATTTTGTATTAGTGTGATTGTGACTTGAGTTTGCTCTATCGAGTTAGTTTCTATCCCAAAGGAGGTTTAGGGTCCCCGACACCCCCCAATAAAGATTTAACCCCCTGATCCCCCCTGATCACCCCCAGTTAACCCCTTCCGTGCCCTGTCACAGTGTCACTTTTATAGTGTACAGTTTTTTTTCTGATCACTATTATTAGTGACACAGGTGACATTAGCTAGTGTTAGTGTCAGTCTAAAATAGCGCAGATCCCCAGCGCATAGTTAGAAATAACCCCTTGATTACCACACACACACACACGCACACGCACATACACTTCCATTACTAGTATTGTGTTTGAACAGATCAATATCTGATCAGAACTATACTAGCGTCCCCATAGTTTAGGGTTCCCAAAACGCGGTGTTTGCACGATCAGCACTGATTCCGGCCAGCACCTGCGTTTAACCCCTCTGCCCACACCCCACCCCACCCCACCCAGGTAAGTGTAGTAATCAATAGATTACTGTCACTTACAAAAGACACAAAACACACAAAACCACTGTGTTAGCAGAGCCAGGCCTGATCCCTGCTAACATTAGCAGTTTTTTTTGGTAGCGTTTGAAATAGTCCTTGACAACCAGGTGCTTTTTTTACCTGTGAGTCACACTACTGTACCAGTAAATTTAGTTACCAAAATGACCAAACGTTTGTACAGTGGTGAAGAGGCTTATAATATACTGGCCATGTCAGATGAGAGCGATGGGGAAGCCTCACTGGCAGAATCAGGGTCAGTATGCGAACCTGATGACGGCAGCGGCTCCCTGACAGATAGCTCCGATGACAGATGGGTCCCTGTTAGACCCAGGTGTACCCGACCCCATTCTGGAGTTGTTGGGATGCAGGAATCGCAGGGTGCTCGTATGGAGCAGAGTGTCGGTACTACGGCCGCTCATCCTGGTGACCTGGCAAACACCAGCGGCCTAGTACACCCTGGACCTAGTACAACCAGCACTGCAGTAACACTTGGTGACGTGGCGAGTCCCATAAGTGCAGTTGAAGCTGGTGCGGTGGCTAGCACGAGTAGTGGCCCACAGCCACCGCGTATTCTAATACAGGCCCGTAGAGCCCATAGTGCCCTCCCTGATGCGCTGGCATATCCCATTTGGCAACCCACTGATTCTACAGCGCCAGTACTTCCCCCATTCACTGCCCAACCTGGAATCCACTTGGAGACAGCTGGTTTTACACCCCTGAACTATTTTGAGCTGTTCTTCACAGAAGATCTTTTCAGATCTATTGTGGATCAATCACATTTATACGCACAACAATTCATCGCCGCCAACCTAAATTCGCCCCTTGCCAGACCATTCGGCTGGAAATCAATAACAGTTTCCGATTTTAAAATCTTTCTGGGCCTTTCCCTCAACATGGGCATAACCAAACAGAGTGAATTGCTGCTATATTGGTCCACAAGCCCACTTCACCATATGCGCATGTACTCTGCCTCCATGTCCAGGGCGAGATATGAGCAAATTCTGCGATTTTTGCATTTCAGCGACAATGAAATCTCCTGCATATGATCGGCTCCACAAAATTCGGCCCCTCATAGACCACTTCAATCAGCGGTTTGCAGCCTTGTTCACCCCCGAACAAGTTGTCTGCATTGACGAGTCCCTGATTAAATTTACTGGCCGCCTTGCTATGAAACAGTACCTCCCCAGCAAGTGTGCCAAGTACTGGGTCAAGCTGTATAAACTGTGTGACAGGGCCACAGGTTATACAGTTATGCCCCGTACACACGCAACGATTATCGGCCGACCGATCGTCCGACTTTTATCCAGAGTTTTGTTTTGTTGGTTGGAATGTGCCTAGACTGCACATGAATTTTCTCGGCCAACAAAAATCTACTTCAGAAGTGATGTCATGTGCTGGTTTACTTTCCGTGTGTTTTTTCTTCTCTGAGCATGCCCAGTCTTGCTCATCAGATTTTTGTCTGCCGAAATCTGTACTGACTGACGGAAAATCGGCCGTTGTGTAGATGGCCAACAAAAATTTTATAGCCTGCACACCAGATTTTTTTCGTCCGAAAAGTCGGAGTCGGTTGTCGGAAGCATCATACTATCAAGCCGAAAATCGGCCGATCGGACGTTGGCTGAAAATTCACGGCCAATTATCGACGGGTGTACAGGGCTTTAGTTTCCGGGTCTATGAGGGAAAAGATAGCTGTGTGGAACCCCCCAACTGCCCAGACTACATAGGGAGCAGCGACAAGATAGTTTGGGACTTGGTGTCACCCTTATCCGGAAAGGGGTACCATTTGTATGTGGACAACTTTCAAACAAGCCTGCCACTATTTAGTCACCTGCTCGAATTACAAATTGGCGCATGTGGCACCGTGCGACCTAATCGCTGGGGCTTCCCCCAACGGCTTGTAGATTCCCGTCTTAGTCGGGGGGCGAGAGCCTGCTTGAAAACTGACAAATTGCTTGCAGTGAAGTGGAGGGATACACGGGATGTTTATGTTCTGTCCTCCCTTCACGCAGACACAACGATCCAAATTCCTATGGCAACTGGCGTTATGGAGAAACCCCTCTGTGTCCACGAATATAACCTTAATATGGGAGGGGTGGACCTTAACGACCAGCTTTTGGCACCGTATTTAGTTGCCCGTAAAGCCAGATGCTGGTACAAAAAAGTGTCTGTATTTATTCCAATTGGCTATGCTGAACGCCTTTGTCCTATACAGGGCGTCAGGACGCACCGGATCCTTCCGAGAATTCCAGGAAGAGATTATCCTTGCCTACCTGTACCCAGGAGGCATGCCTGCCCAACTTCCCCTTCCAGATGCAGTGAGCCGGCTGCATGAGAGACATTTTCCATATGTCCTCCCGCGTACCCCTACCCAAACTTACCCCCAAAGAAGATGGCGTGTCTGTAGCAGGCGCGGATTTAGGCGTGACACCCGCTATTATTGTCCCAGATGTCCTGACCAACCTGGTCTCTGTATCGGGGAATGTTTCGAGCGCTACCATACACTAGTAGAGTATTAGTGTAGGGTACAGCACGACACAGTGTAGGGCACACAAACACAGGGTCTCGAAAGATGTTCTATGGCTATTGACATTTTGAGAGACCCAAGCTGGAAAATCGCAGTACACAGAAAAAAAAGTGTTCAAAAACGTTGTTTGGGCGGTTAATGATGAGTAATACTACACAATATTCCTGTGCTGATTTCTGATAGGTTCTCTTTTATATCGTTCAGCCCACAGGCTGCATGAAAAAAAGAAAACCTACACTATATGCCAAACAAGGGCCAGCAATGTAGTTGTGTGGCTGCCTTCTTCGAGGTGGTAGTCCATACTGGTATTCTCCATGACGTGGATGTCCTCCAGAACCCCAGTGCCTCAAACGAACTGTGAGGTGTAGCAGTCCCAAAACCATGAGTCGAGTCGAGAGCGCCCTGGACATTAGCCTTTCCATTTTTTTTTTTTTGCCACAGGTGGGCTGGCTGTGACCAAAAGGCCTGGGTACTGAGCATACATACCTTAACGGTTTCCCCCAGCCTAGGCCAGCCTCTAACTTACTAAGACTGCCTACACTTGGGCCTGATTAAAAGTTGGTCGACCAAGTTAGATGGTTGTGCGTAGGGTAGAAACTCTATCTTTGCAAGTCAAGGTCTTTTTTAAATGCAGTGACTTTCTACAAACGTTCTCTGGTTAAGAATAAATTACTGTCACTTAAAACACATGGACCTGAAAGATTCACCTGCAGAGAATGTTTGCTGAATGTTAGATTCTCAGCCATGTACATATGCGTCTAAGTCTTGTACTGTCATCTGGAACACAGATATTGAAAAATAAAACAAAGTCTTCCTGGTACCGTGTTTCCCCGAAAATAAGACCGGGTCTTATATTAATTTTGGCTACAAAAAACACACTAGGGCTTATTTTCTGGGGGTGTCTTATTTATTTACGGTACGTACAATAATTTACATTTATTCAAAAACAGTCATGTCATCATGACGCTCCTAAAGTGGTTGAAACCCTAACAAAAAAAATCCTGATCCTTTAGAGCATGATAGACAGCACAGTGTACTGTGTCATTTACCCCTCTCTTTGTTCTAAAAAACCTGGAATAAAACAATAAAATGTTTTTTTTAAAATGTCCTGTGTCCCCTGTCTTCCCTGTCAGCTCAGGAGTCAGCATTAGGACATTCTGTAATCCCAAAAATAAACCTTGGTCAAAATCAGTTTTGTAAAAAGATTATAGAATGTGTGTAGTGGTGTGCCCCTTTATCCAGATGCAGGTGCAAGTCCCTTTAACTCAATTCCCCACAATCCTCTGGGCTCCCAGCATCCCCTGAGTTCCAGGACACGCCCAGGGAGTATAAATGCCAGCTCCGCCCAGCTTCCTGTGCTCAGAGAGATCCTGCCTGATGGGACAGCAGTGACTGGGCAAGTGAGCTGTCCCCAGGTGCTGGGTCCTCATTCGATCGGTCTGGTGTGTGGGCCACCAGCAGTGAGCACAAGAGCATGCAGCATCTATCCAAGCCCCAGTCACTGGAGAGGACTCTGTTACAGTCCATGTGGAGAAGCTGTCCAAGCAGTGGGTTGGTCCTATCTACGGCCCCCAGAGCCTCCTGACCAAAGTCAGCATCAGCAGTGCCTGTGTGAAGTCTGTGCCAGCAGGAAATCCCCACAACTCCCAGTCTGCTGAATGAACGATCAATCTGGGAACACGTGAGAAATCTTCAGATCTTTATCCTATCTGTAAACTGAACTCAGAACACTCTGCTGCCATCTAGTGGCCATTACTAGAACTGCAATAGAATTGTTTTCACATGTTTTATGAATGTTTCTCCCTTCCTCATATTGCTGTTTTGTACTGCAAACCCCTGTTCACATGATCTCCTGTGTAATCTACGTTTCACATTGTTAAGTAAAGTAGAAATTGCACATCACCACTGGTCTGATCATTTGGCTGATACTGTTACATAACATGTGCAGTGTGTCTCCTTTTGTATTTTTATAGTGGAGAATACCCTATTTACAGCACCGTTGGGTGCTCACATGACCCACTGGAACTCTTCTTCCCAGCTTTGAGCACTGCAGAGTAAGGGGCCGCTGACGTCAACCGGGAGGAGAGCAGAAGATCTACTGCAGGTCATGTGAGCACCCAGCGGCACTGTAAATAAGGTATATTCCACAATAAAGTTACAAAAGGAGACACACTGCATATTATATAATCTTTTTACAAAATGGATTGCATGTTTTTACAACGACTTTAACTAGGGCTTATTTTCGGGGTAGGGCTTATATTGCAGCCATCCCCAAAATTAAAGCTAGGTCTTATTTTCAGGGTAGGGCTTATTTTCAGGGAAACAGGGTATGTGACCACTATCCCTAGCCCTCTGTCCCTTTTTTTCAGGCTGATATGGGGGCTTTATTGGTTGTAGGGGATCATAGTGTACATTTGTTCACCCTGGCCATCTCTGCCTCAAAACATCACTTCTCTCTTAATATTCCTTCTTACAGAATACCACATACAAAGCATACATGAGCACACCATGAAACAGTCTAAGGCCCACTTTCACTGACAAATAATTTGAATCTGGAGAAGGTGTATTTTACCTTCCCACTAAAGTATACGTTTTTGAAAAGGATCATACTTATGGCTGTACAGTACACAGTGTTTTCCTGTGAGCATTCCTATTTAACGGTGTTTCCATAACAGCGTTGGCATTGATATTTGAACAGCGTGGTTATCTTGTACCTGCTATGCAATGACATTTTTGCCCTATTAATAATAATTCTATGAGCTTTTTCATGTTGCTGCTGAACGATGGGACACAATGAAAATAATTGGGTTCTGAAAGAACACGGTGACATGCTGCAGATAGACACCAGTGCCCATTTTGTTCTGCGTTAAAAATCGCTTGACATAAATTCCGGGAGTGAAGACACAGCCAAGCAGATTGTAACGTACGAGAAGCAGCTCTAGGAAAACCATTGCCAAAAACGACATACATTTGTGAGATTTAATTATCACATTTGCAATATTTTTATGTGCTTAGAAGAGCATTACAAATTTGTCTTAAGTACTTCTCAAATTAACATATAGTACAGCTTGTGGAGGTTTGATAAGAACTAATGAGCTTTGTTTTCTAGAAAAAAAAAAAACACTTTAAAGGGCAACTCTAGGCAAAGACAAGTGAGTCAGTAAATAGTCAATGCTTTTCATGAAAACCTTCATTACCTGGTAGTTTTTTCTGTTTTTTGTGTTTTGATAGTTTGGCGGACATTTACTTGGTTGTGCAATAGTGTACTAAATTGATTTTATATACTGTATATTTTTAGACAGATCTATAGCTTTCTTTTTTGGTTTCAGTTTTGTTTATTTTGGTAAAGGCTTTTAAAGGAGCACATGCATAATAGGATATGCCAGCATTTATCCAAAATAATTTCCATGTTGAGAACTGTAATTGTTCTATTCTTGCCTTTTGAGATGATATAGTTATTTTAGAATTATGCATCTCCCCTGTATTAAAGTATCAAAAGAAAATAAAGGTGATGAAGTGGTGGTGTTTTAGGTATTGTTATGCATTTATGACTTCACCTGTAACCTTTGCTTTTTCACTTTTCATTGTACGCTCCCTTAGAAACGGCCAGGTTTGTGACAGGTTTAGATTAACCACTTTACCACCGGAGGATTTTGCTGTCTTACGTCCAGGCCACTTTTTGCGATTCGGCACTGTGCGACTTTAACTGACAATTGCGCGGTCATGCAACGCTGTACCCAAATAAAATTTACGTCCTTTTTTTCTCACAAACAGAGCTTTCTTTTGGTGGTATTTGATCACCTCTGCGCTTTTTATTTTTTTGCGATATTAATAAAAAAATGCGAAAATTTTGAAAAAATAATAATATTTTTCTACTTTGACAGTTAAAAAATATGCAATACATTCAATTTTTGTCATATATTTAGGCCAAAATGTATTTAGCTACATGTCTTTGACAAAAAAATTCTCAATGAGCGTATGTTTAACCGCTTTATGACCGGAAGGTTTTACCCCATTCCTGACCAGGCCATATTTTGCGATTCGCATTGTGTTATTTTAATGGACAATTGCGCAGTCGTGCAAAGCTGTACCCAAATTAAATTGATGTCCTTTTTTTCCCCACAAATAGAGATTTCTTTTGGTGGTATTTGATCACCTATGCGATTTTTACTTTTTGCGCCATAAACAAAAAAAGAGCGACAATTTTGAAAAAACAACAATATTTTTCACATTTTTTTATATGAAATTCCCCCCCCCCAAAAAATGTAAAAATCAAATTTTTTTATCATTTTAGGCCAATTTGTTTTCTGCTACATATTTTTGGTAAAAAAAAAAATCACAATAAGCGTATTTTGATTGGTTTGCGCAAAAGTTATTGCATTTACTAACTAAGGGAAAGATTTCTGTCATTTTTGGTGTTTTTTTTTTTTAACGAGTAATGGCGGTGATCTGCGATTTTTTTGTGGGACTGCGACATTGCGGCGGACAGATCATTGACTTGACTGACATTTTTGACACTTTTGGGGGTACCAGTGACATTACTACAGTAATCAGTGCTATACATATGCACTGTTACTGTAAAAATGACACTGGCAGGGAAGGGGTTATTTTTTATTGGAGAGGGAGGGGTTAATGTATGCCTGGTGCTTACTAACATGTGTGGGGGGAGGTGACTGAGTGACACAGGGACAGATCGCAGGTTCAGCTATGCTGAACCCTGCAATCTGACCCTGCCTGTCACTTAGGAGATCCGCCCGCTTTGTTTACACAAGCGGGCGGATCTCCACGCTAGATCCCCGACGATCGGGGAAGAGCGGCGGTGATCACCGCCACTCCTCCCCTGGGCCGACTCCCGCTGTAACTGAATACGCGCGCGCCGCCGAGAGAGGGGAAAGTCTGGTGACGTAGGTCTACGTCGCCAGACGATAACGAGCAACTTTGCCGCAGTACAGTCAACGTGACTGGTCGGCAAGTGGTTAAATTTAAATTTCAGGTGGGTATAAAAGACACAAAATAATGCAGCTGTATATTTGATATATGCAAAGTACTCCAGCGCAAAATGGATCTGAATCAGGTTAAATAAAGTAAAATAAAATAAATAAGTGTCTCATACACCAAGTATTGCTGCTGGCACCAAACAGTTACTCAATGAATTATAATGATTTAACTGTAACTGCGCAATACTAGCCACTAATCTGAAGATACATATATATAGGGTCACGGATTGTAATGTAAAGTGCAACATGTGCAAATATAACCAAAACAAAAAATGATATGCAAATCAAACCAAAATGTACATACAGTATCTTCTGATTTGTGGATAGTATTGCGCAGGTACAGTTAAATCATTCTAATTCAATGCAGCTGTGTATTTATTATTACAACATTAAGGCTGGATTCACATATATGTGGGTCCAATTTCAGTGTAGAGGCCAGTGCAGTTTCTATTCAGCGGTCAAATTTGACATTGAAATTACACCTGAACTGGACTGAAAAATGCACAGGATCCTTTTTTAATTCGCACCACAACCAGCCCGCACATATGTGAACCAGCTCCATTGAAATCTGGTCTGGTTCACATGTTATGCGAATCGATTGGGGTTTAAAACGCATACAATTTGCATATATGTGAACCCAGCCTTAATGTATTTTTTTTTTTTATAATGCAGTGCAGGTACCTGCATTTAACTTTATACTAGCCCTTTGCTGTACCGCAGAGCTCAGACACAGAGAGAAGGAAACAGCACAAGAAGTTAAATATTTGTGCTACAGTACAAGGATTGTGCTGATAGGAGCAGAGCAGAGTGACATAGTGCTGAGCATATTTGTGAATTGCTTCTCCCCAGGGTCGGGACAAGGGGGAGGCTGCCCTGGGCACAATGGTTTATTGCAGGGGTGGGGGCACCCTGTGCTCAGTTCCTTCTATTACAAGGCTGACAGGAGTAGTGACAGCAGCATCACTACTCTTTTAAGCCCAGTGTTGGGAGAAATGAGGAGAGAGGCAGGAGGAGGTGCAGGTTGCGCACCCTCTCAGCAGATCCCCTAAACTCGCATATCATAAATGGGAAGGGGGGGGGGGCACAGTTTGGCAACTTTGTCCTGAGCACTGAATGACCTTGTCCCGGCACTGCTTCTCCCTTCACTATCCAGTCACAGACCGGGGAGGAACAAGACTTGTATGTTGAATACTGCAGCAGAGAAAATCAGGTCTCCTGCCCTGCCAGACTGAGCTGTGTGGCAGAGCTGTGTAAATCTCAGGACCAGATGGACAGAAACCAATATCTTATATATCTATACTGAATATCTATATATTAAAATTATTATTTTTTTAATGTAATAATAATCATTATAATTATATCATTCTAATTATACAGTAAAACCTTGGTTTGAGAGTAACTTGGTTTAAGAGCGCTTTGCAAGACAAGCAAAATTTTCAAATAAATTTTGACTTGATATACAAGCGATGTCTTGATATACAAGTAGCCTCAAGTCACAGCTGAGTATAAAAGAGAAGAGAGGCGCCTCTAAGTGTAGCACTTTGGTTAAATTTAATGAAGGTTCAATATTTAGCAACTCACATGGTTGATTGGAACAGGCACATCTAAGGATGCAAGCATCAGGGGTAAAGCTGTCCACATAGACCATCCTCCACACCGACATCTACGTCATGCCTTCCATGCTGCCCCTCGCTTTCAGATCACTTTATTGCAGGGTGGTCTTCCCGGTCAGGATTACAGACTAGAAGATAGTCTATGTGGACAGCTTTACCCCGGATGCCTGCATACTTAGATGTGCCTGTTTTATTCATCAACCATGTGAGTTGCTAAATGTTGTACCTTCATTAAATGGAACCATATTGCTACACTTAGAGGCGCCTCTCTTCTCTTTGATACTCTGTAGCTCCTGCTGGATTTTACTTCTAATCCCCTTATGGAAGCTGCTATTTGTGGATGGACGTTTTATGGTTACACAATCTATCACAATGCTATAATCTTTTTATATGGACTATAAACTGAAGAACTTATGAATAAATGGTTGTGGAACGAATCATCTGAGTTTCCATTATTTCTTATGGGAAAATTTGCTTTGATATAAGAGTGCTTTGGATTACAAGCATGTTTCCGGAACGAATTATGCTCGCAATCCAAGGTTTTACTGTATATATATATTTATAATATATCATTCTTATACAGTATATATAAAAATTATTATTATAAAATTACTATTATAATATCGATCTACGCCGGTATATATACTGTATATAAATAAATTGGGTATTTAGCTGTTTGTCTGGAGTTCAGATTTGAGACAACTCCTCAAAACTGTGCTAAAAATGACCCATTATTCCTAATTTATTTTCCCAGGGAAATACATGAGGGTAGCGAGAAAAACTGCATATAATATTGATATCTGCTTCCACTTGGCATACAATGGTTTGCTAATATGAAAGTTGGAGGAATAACTCTGAAATGTTGTCTATCGTTCAATCTGACTTCCTTTTTTTTTCTTGCCTTCGGGGTTTTGACAATCACTTGCCAAATTAGGATACTTAACATAAAATGCCACCCTGCTTCCAGTGCCTAATGGTTATTATAAATATTTATTAGAAGCTGTCAGAAAGTGTATCTAAGCAGTATTAGCTCTCAGGAACAGTTTTTCGCTATTTTATTTTATTTTTTTTTTTATATACTTTTGAAACAATGAAGCATTTCTCTGAATTCTTACCATATGGCTGCTGGAAAACCCTTATTTTCCTGTTCCAGAGTTGGCTTAAAGGTATTTGCCTTGTTACCGCTTTTTTGGTCTATGCATTAAACAGAGGAGAGTTTGTAAAAGAAACCTCTCAGGATAGACAATGGGTGCTGCCAGAATGAACTTTTTTTTTTTTTTTTTAAAGTGCAAGCTTTTTATTAATGAGAAACTCCATTTTCTAAAATGTAAAATTGAAAAGGCCAGAATTATTTAAAAAAAACACACACTTTTTCTGCAATACACACTATTAGATTAGAGCTGCCCCCTGCAATAATACTTTTTTGCCACTAGATGCTGCCACTATTCCAGGTTGGATGACAGCCAACATCATTCAATCCACTTCCTCATAGCCTAGGGCTGTCATGGACTCACTTCTTGTCCTCAGACAGGCTGGACTGCGATGGGCATCACTCACACGTCATTCTTTGAGCGTTGTTACATGCAACACCAAGGATCATCAATGGCTGTTGTTGCTAGAGGATAAGAAGGAATAATCATATCAGGTCAGAAGATCCATTAAAAATGGTATGTACAGAACTTAGAGAAGGAGAGGGAGAAGAAACATAATGAACCAATCAGGTGTGTGGCAGTTTAGGGATCATGTGGACAGGAAAAGAGAGCAGAGTGACAGAAAGATGAGCTCATCAGTGTGCTGGTTGGCCTTTCATTGTCCAGTCACAGGCTGGGAGTGGAAAGGAGACCAGTAAGTAAAAGTGAAACTGCAGTAAAGTAAGATAATGTCCCCTTCTGCCAGGCAGGGCTGTGTACATCTCAGAACTGGATGGACAGCTAGGGATGACAGCCCTCATGTTCCTCTCATGAAAGATTACTTTAAGGAGCTAGTTGCAAGTCAGTGGTAGGAAAAGATGGCACAATTTTCTTACATTCTTCTTGTTCTCAAGTTTGAAGTTGAACTATACTAGGCCAAAGGAATAAAAAAAAAAACAGCATACTGAATGGAAAATAACCTCAGCAAAGTATTTTAGATCTCTAGTGACCCCTAGTAGACAAAAAAGGTTTTGCAGATGGCAATTCGTTTGAAATAAGACGGAAGAGTTGTGTAAGGAAAGGCTTAGTTATAAAGTGTAAAATTTTTGGTATCAGAAGATGTATATGTGATATGTAGGTTTTTGGTATCAGAAAATTTATATGTGATATTTAAGTTAAGGCAAAATATAAGCAAATTAAACTTCTGCTTAAAAAAAAAAATTCCTATACACTCTATGCTGTGTACTTGTTTCTAGAAACACTCGTCATATGGTAACGAATCAAACAAATCAGATGCTTTCGCCGCACTTCCCATTTCAGTAATTGGTGCCATCAGAACATCACAAGGAAGTATGAACTTGTAGACATTGGTAATTAATAGGTTTGGCCAAACAATTCAAACGGACAGCCCCTCTGCTCCTTTTGCAATTATTATCCAATGGTATGGGATAGGTTAAAGAGGACCTGTAATACAGAAGGTGTGCCAAAATAGCAAGCATGGGGCAAAAGACTGGTCACCAACATTTCCAATAGGCTCCCAGCAGCTGATCTTTTTCCTATTACCTTCCCATGCCTTGTTCCGAACTGTGTCTCTGTGTGGGGCCCTTGCTTCTTCATAATACAGCAGCTTCCTGATGTCTTTTGATCTGATAAATGATGAAGTAGATATCAATAAGCTACAGGAGTGATGGATAAAGCACAGATCAATGCAATGAATTAAGCAGATGCAGGAAGATGTATGCAGTACAAGGCCTCCGGTAGAGCTTTCGCTTCAGCAAGGAGAACAATGAGCAGCACAGTACTGACATCATCAAATCCTACTCCAAGTCTCATGAGAAGCAACAGTGCTTCACGCAGCCATAAGGCCACTGCTACTTTTCAGGAGAAATAAAATAAAAAAAAATGGATTTTTAAGGGCTCATGTACACATAGACTAGGTTGACTGCCGGCCATTGGAAAACGCAAAACGCATCAAAATCGCGCCACAATTTTACAGCAATCTTGCCATGTTTAGCGGCTGGCGGTCAAAGTGTTCCTATTCTGAATGAGATTCTTTAGTGTTCAAGAGAGGAGGGTGGAGGGAGGTTGAACCTCCCCTAACTACAGCAGCTTCTAAACTTTTGTAAAAGCATATGTGTACACGGACACATAGGTTTTTTATGGAGTTAAGTTTAGGAGCTTTGGCATCAAACACCAAAATCTCCTAAACTCAAGTTTAGAGATTGTAGTGTACATGAGCCCTAAGGGTACTGTTTGGCAAAATAATATTTCTATATATTCCCTATAAGATAGCAAATAATCGCGTTTTGAGCTTAGATCCATTTTATCTGGCAGGGCTATAAATTGACTACCTGTGCCAGGTGCAAAACATTAAAAAATATATAGGATAGAAGAGAAACAGCCATGTGGTGGACCCAGGGATTATGCCATTGGGTCTTCACTGGTTGCCAATTGAGCTAGATGTGTAACTGAGTTGAACCAGTAAAGAAAATAAGAAGTGAATATAAAAGGAAATTTAAATGAAAGGGAAGGGAAAAAGAGAGATCTAGAAGTAAAAGTTAAATCTAGCTGAATTCAATGGATTACATTGTGGAAAAGGCAAAAAGAATGTTAAAAATGTAAAGTAATAGAAAGAAAAGTAGAAGGTGGAGAAAGGTAATATATGAAAAGAATGACAGATACATACCAGTGATTAAAAGACAAGAGATAAAACAAAATTCTGAAAATGGCAAAATGCATGTGCCTTCTTCCCCGCACCCCCCCCCCCCCCCCCCCCAAGGTCCAACTCACCGTGCCAAGTGGATTTATAAATATAATAAATGTTCCAATTGTAAGAAAAGGGAATGCTGCAGGTGCTGCACATCCAACAAAACCCAACAGTTTCTGTAGTAAATGCAGCTTAAGCCCAGACTCTGTGCAGGCCATGCCTCCCACGCGTTTTGTCCCACCCACAGGGCTTAGTCATGTCAGTGACTCTGGGCTGAGGCTGATTTTACTACAGGAACTGTTGGGATTTGCTTGATGTGTGGCACCTAGGACATTCCCTTTTCTTATTCCTGCATCGACTGAGGCGAGGTGAGTTACCAGACCCGGGAGCTGCACCCCTAATATTGGGTGTGGGTTTGCAGTGAAATGTTCCAACTGGTTTTGGAATTGTCATTTAAAATGATATGGGGGGGAGGGGGGGGGGTTCTGGCAAAGCTGCTGCTACATTGCCTAGGGTCCATTTCATTTCAAGTTGGCTCTGAGGTATAAGGTTCCTTTTCCTACATTGCAATGAGGATGCTTTTGTAAGCCTTGGGTTTTAAACATGGAAATTCTACTAAAAGTAAACATACAGTATATTTTTAGCTTGTTAGTCCTTCTCTACTTATATTTATTCTTCCCTGTGCTCCTTTTCCACCCAGTTGCCCACTGGAGCCTCAAGACAAATTCCTGTATATGGCCCAGGCCAGTCCATGTACATAAAGCTGAGAACAACCCCCTTGCCCCCATACAACAGTGTTGTGACCTGACTTTTTATCACTTATGTGGAGAAAGTCATATAGTCCCCTATACATACCTCAAAAGGGGAGGGAAAAGGGTAATTACAGCAGCATAAGACTATCAAGCAAACCCGAAAAGCACTATGCTTGAAGAGTTTTATGTCCCTTTAAACAAAAAACAAGTATGTATATCCAATAATGGAACCCAAAGAGCCCACTCTCAGCTGAAAATCAGGCCTTCTCATTTTATGAAAAAGGTAACTCTAAAATACACAATTTTTGAAAATATATATTTTATAAAATGTCATAGCTAGTTTTAAAGTGCTTCTGGAACAACATAATTAAAATCTGAGGTTGATCTTGTCTTTATTTTGTGGAAATGTCCAGTTCATTGGGGGCATAGAATGGCTATTATCAGAAGGAAAGGCGTTAACCTAACGGCGTACAGCGATTTTTGTGAAAATGCTAGCTTCTGCCAACTGTAAACCTGCCATTTCTTTCAATTTCCTGCTACGTACCACAAGCAACAAAGTACCCAGCTTGAACAAGAAAGCTGCATTATCCAACCCAATCCTACCTACAGCAGATGGCATTTCAATGAATTCTCCTCTGAGTAATAATTTGTAGCAGCTTCACCTCATTTTCCAGCAATTGCTCAGTAGCTGAAATACACAAAACCACACACTCTTTATAACCTTTATGTTTCACTGCATTAGTTGCCAAGCAACCCATTTAAAGAAAGTCTTTTGTTCATTCTTGTGAATATTTAGAGTCTAAATGTAAAATTAAATAACAGTTTAGTTCTTGTATTATGTTTGCTTCAATAGTTTTATACATAGAAAAACTAGGTATTTGCACTTACAGAAGGTGGGCTAAAAAGGACAGAACTTTATGATTAATTTGAAGAACCCATTAAGGAGTAGGGACACTCCTCTGAAGCTTGGGATGTTCCGTTTTTTTTTTTTTGTCATGGTTCAATGCTGAGATCTTGTTTGTTAATTTCCAAATGCCAGCTACGTTGAAGTTTGCTTACCCTTGGGATACGCTGGTCCACTTGATACATTCAGTAACCAAGCTGTTATTTTTATGATGAATATGTAACGTTTGGCCTCTTTTGGACTTTGTTTGTTTCCTCACGGTGATTTAGCATATGCACCTTGTATGATTGCCTTACGATCGCATTGCTTTTATACTGTCTGTTTTTGCTTTAAATATTTTTTCATGGAATTTAAAAGGGTTGAACTCTATTCATAAGAGATTGATAGCTTTAAAGGAGTTTTAATCTTCTAAAGCAGATGTGATCATGGTTCAGGAGACTCACTTCCGAGCAGAGGGCTCCTTTAAGTTTGCCTCCAAACAATTTCTCACCGCCTTTGTAGCTTTAGACCCTTCTGGGTCTGAACCTTCAGACACCCCTGGTGTAGCGATTTTAATAAAACATAAATGCCCAATATGGATCAAATCCTCCTTCCTTGATTCTCCTGAACTGTTCTCACATGACCACATCTTTTACCTTGGTGAACATATATGCACTCAACTCAGGGCAGATCGGGTTCTTTACAGAGGTATTTGAGAAAATGCAAACCTTTGCACAACCCTGTATGTTGGGGATTTCAACATGTGCATGCCTCTAATCTTTGATAGATGCATTCTTTTTCAATCTACCCCATCAACTCACACCCAAAGACTCTCCACATTCTTTCGTATACTCATCAGATCCTATAATCTTTATGATTCTTGTAGGGTTAAACATTCCACTTACAAACAATTTACGTTTTACTCAACCTCGCATAAACTTTATTCTCGCTTAGACTACTTCTTTGTGTCAGCACCCTAATTAACACATTTGGTAGCTTCAGGAATTAATTCTATTACATGGTCAGACCATGCACCCATGTTTCTGGATCTTACCCTGTCTGCTCCTACTAAAAAAACATGTCATTGGCATCTCAATGAATCCTTCCTGCGGATTCCTAAAAGCAAGGATCACCTCCTACAGAAGTTGCTGGAATTCTTCCAACTTAATGGTGGTACAGTTTCTGAGACCTCCACCCTATGGGAAGCCCATTAGGCCTTTTTTAGGGGCGAATGTATCTCTGCTGGATCTCGCTTAAAAAGAGAATCCACTCTTCAGAAGTTACTGTTAGTTGACCAATTATGCACTGCAGAGACACATTTTCTCTTCTCCCCAACGGTGAAACATATGCGCTGTTGTTTCTCTACGTAACCGTATTAAGTCTTTAGATATGAGTGAGATCTTGAAGTCACTGTTATAGGCTAAATTTTATGAATACGCCAATCCAATAAACCACACAGAATGCTCGTACACAAGCTTAAACCCCTTTTCTTTACATGCCTGATTCTTTTGCTCCAACCAGATGGTCCAATCTACTGTCCTTGTACTATGTCTAAGGTTTTTTGGGATTTTTCGCCACAAACTATATAACTGCTTGAGAGCGGATACACATTCTCAGTTCACTCAGGAAAAGTTTAACTCCTTTGCCTCTTTGCAGCTGCCCAAATTATCCTTAGCTAATTGATCTATGCTAAACTCGCATATTACAGCTAAAGAATTAGTGGAAGTCATCCGACACTTGCCATCACATAAATCCTTGGGTCCTGACAGACTACCTTTATCCTATTATAAAACCTTCCTTCCAACTCTAACTCCATATCTGTTGAACCTCTTTGCTTCCCTGAAGAAGGGCACTATCCCCCACTCCCAACTCCTTCATGCATACATCACAGTCATCCCGAAAACCAGGCAAAGATATGTCTGTCCCTGATAATTACTGACCCATTGCATTATGGAATTCAGACTATAACACTTTTACAAAAATCCTTGCAAATAGGCTTTTTCTATTACTTCCATCCTTAATCAGGTTGGTTTTGTCCCTGCTAGACATGCAGGTGATAATACCAGACGTACTATTGACCTCATAGATCTAACCAAAATGAAACGCCCTGCCCTGGTTTTAAGCCTAGATGCCCAAAAAAGGTTTTCACCACCTGCATTGGTCCTTTATGTTTGCTACTCTCTCTCATTACTGTTTTTCTGGTCCATTTATCTATGCTCTGCGAGCATTGTACTCTTTACCCACCTCCCAAATACAGCTTGCCTTCCATTTGTCACAATAGTTCCCCTTGAGCAATGGCACCAGGCTGGGTTGTCCCCTTTCACCTCTACTCTTTATTCTAGATTTGGAACATCTTGCTGCCGCCATTCACTCTCAACCTGACAGTCGATGGGTTCTGTTGCGACAACGGGAGTACAAGCTTTCCCTTTTTGCAAATGATGTGTTACTAACACAATCTCATCCACTTACTTCTCTTACTTCACAATGTAAACTTTTAGACTCATTTGGTTCTTTATCGGGCTTCAAGATTAACCCTACCAAAACTGAGCCCCTCCCCATAAATATTCCCTTACCTCTCCTTACCTCTCTCCAGCAAAATTTATATTTCCACCGGTGTCCCAATACACTCAAATACTTATGTAGGTGTTCATTTAACTTCCTCCTACTCCACTTTCTACCAGGCCAATCCCCCCCCCTATTTACAGAAATTAACCGTCTACTGAAACAGTGGACTACTCTCCCTCTCTCTCTTCTTGGAAGAATTAACGTCCTTAAGCACTTACCCACTGGGCACTTAAACCTCCTTCCTAACCAGACCAATTTTCAGCTTTCAGTGCTCTCACATTTTGAATGACAATTACTCATGCAACATTGTACCCATACCTCCTTTTTTTTCTCACACAAATAGAGCTTTCTTTGGTGGTATTAAATCATCACTGGGTTTTTAATTTTTTGCACTATAAATGAAAAAAAGACCAAAAATGTTCTAATAAAATGCATTTTTCTTCAATTCAGTTTTAAAAAAAGTTGCAAATTTAGTAATTTTTCTTCATAAATTTTTGCCAAAAGTTATACTGCTACATATCTTTAGTAATAATAACCCAAATAAGTATATATAATTTGGTCTTTGTGAAGGTAATAGGGTCTACAAGCTATGGTGCCAATCATTGAAAATTGATCACACCTGATGTACTGTTGGCCTATCTCATTTCTTGAGACACTAACAAGCCAGGAAAGTACAAATGCCCCCCAAATGACCTTGTTTTTGAAAGTAGACATTCCAAGGCATGGTGAGTTTTTTGAAGTTGTAATTTTTTCCCACAAATCTTTGCAAAATGAAGAATTTTTTCACAAAATTGTAATTTTACCAAGTTATTTCTCACACACTGTATAGGCATACTTGCAACTTCAACCCAAAATACATTCTGCTACTCCTCCTGAGTATGGCGATATCACATGTGTGAGACTTTTACACAGCCTGGCCACATACAGAGGCCCAACATCCAAGTAGCACCTACAGGCATTCTAGGAGCATAAATTACACATATAATTTCCTGACAACCTATCACACTTTAGAAGGACCTGAAACACCATAATCTGGAAGGCATTATGAGTATTTTTTTAAAATTTTCCTTTTTTTATCACAAGTTTTTGAAAAATGTGGAAAGAAGATGAAAACGATGATGCACACAGATGAAGCACAGATTGGCATGATTGAGACATAGATGGGCATTTTGTTTACATAAAGTTGTCCATTTATAAGATATTTCTAACAAATAGCATGTACATAGCAAAAATGACACCCCACGATATATTCTGCTACTACTCCTGAATATGGCGATACTGCATGTGTGAGCCTTTTACACAGCCTAACCACATACAGAGGCCCAAGATCCAAGTAGCACCTATAGGTGTTCTATGAGCATAAATTACACATATAGTTTCCTTACAACCTATCCCACTTTTGAAGGCCCTGGAACACCAGGACAATGGAAACACCCACAAAGAGACTCAATTTTGGAAAGCAAACACCCAAATACATCATCTAGGAGGCCCAACGTGCTGGGAGCACTGTCAGATGCTCTAGGGACATACAATTACAAATCTATGTTCCTGACTACACATTACACTTTTGTGAGGCACTGTAGGGCTTTGATAAGTATTGTAGTGGCACTGATATGGCACAGATGAGCACTGATGTGGCATGGATGTGGCACGGATGAGCACTGATATTGCATGGATGTGGCACGGATGAGCACTGATGTGGTATGGATGTGGCACAGATGAGCACTGATGTGGCATGGATGTGGCACGGATGAGCACTGACATGGCATGGATGTGGCCCAGATGAGCACTGATGTGGCATGAATGAGCACTGATGTGGCATGGTTGGGTACAGGTGAGGCCTGGATGTGGCTCAGATGGGCATGAATGAGGCATGATTGAGGCACAGATGAGGCACGGATTGGCATGATTGAAGCTTGATTGAGGCACAGATGGGCATGATTGAGGCACGGATGAGGTACAGATTGCCATGATTAAGGCATGGATGGGCATGATTGAGGCACGGCTGAGGCACAGATTGGCATGACTGAGGCATTGATGGGCATGATTGAGGTACTGATGGGCATGGTGGAGGCAGCACAGATTGGCATGATTGAGGCACAGATGGGCATGATTGAGGTATGTTAGAGACCCGTTTGAGGCCCGATTGAGGCATGGATGAGATATATATATATGTGCGTGTGTATGTGTGTGTGTATATATATATACCAGTGTTGGGGTAGTTACTCAAAAAATGTAATTAGTTACTAGTTACTAGTTACTTCTGTAAATTGTAATGAGATTACTTTACTAGTTACTGCATTTGAAAAGTAACTTCACTACTTATTACTTTACTTTCCTCTTTCTTAATTGACCGTGTAGAAGAAGATACATGACACTCTTTCTGCATAGAGTTTATTGTATAAACACAGGCTTTGGGAAACATGAGAACAAAACCTGAAAAAACTGAATAAAACATAAAGTGCAACAAAAAGTCATAAACTTCATCCCTCTCTATTCTTCGAAATAACGATTGTATTGCACGGCTTGGGTAACGCAGGAAAGCGCGTTCCTATAGCCTAGTAAAGTAGTGTAGTTACTTCCTATAGCCTAGTAAAGTAGTGTAGTTACCAATATTAGTATTGTAACTAGTTACTTTACTTAGTTACCAAAAAAAGTAATGTAGTTACTGTAATTAGTTACTTTGTAACTAGTTACCCCCAACACTGATATATACATAAATTTGGCAAGGGGACATGTTTACTGTCTTGGGGGGTCTGATCAAGGAAGAAGGAAGTCAATAATCATCCTTCTTCCCCCTCAGTCCTCCCCGAAGTGCTGAGATGGCAGCTTCATAAACTGTCCGTTTCTGTGTCAGTCAATGACAGATTCTCTGTGTGTGGAGATGATCAGCGGAGAACATATTCTCCACCAATCATCTCTGTTTCATAAACCAAAAATAATCTGAGATGAGATGCGATATTCAGGATCGCTGCTCATCTCGGTTTCATAAATAGACACCTTTGTTTATTGTATGACAAGTTCCTGCCTGTTACGCTGAAGGATTATGCTGTGATGTGTCAAATATTATTGATGTGTTTTACTCTGACCCTTCTGCTATGTAGGAAGTTTGTCTTTCAATGATTTAGTTCTGTTGGTTAAGACGCTCTTCTTTGTAATTGTTTTTGACGCATACTCTATTTTTTGTATGTTTAAAAATACCAATAAAAATACAATTTAAAAGTTAATTTTAACTCAATGTTAGGGATATTTTTAATAAATTAAAAACCCAAGTCAAGTGAAAATGAAAAAGCTGTTCCTGCTACAATTCTTTTTCTATTTCCAGTGCTGTCCTTCACAGACTCACAGCACTGTGATCCATTGCCAGTTGTCTTCCTTAAATGAAATTACCATCCTGTGAGCTCAGGGTGTCATGGACATGCCCACTGGTGGGTGTCACCTTGGCTTTATGCCATTACAATTCAACGATGTAGAAAATGGAACCAACATCATGTCTGTATCATAACCCATATAGGCATATGGAGAAATTGCAAATTCTGTGCAGGTACTGTCATGATTGGGTTTTGAACTGATGACCTGAGTGCTGCTAGGTAGAAGTGCAAACCATTTAGCCACTGTGCTGCCCTCATATTGTGTTCTTTATCAGATATACAGTACTTACTCACACAATTATAAAAACAAGAGACAAGTTCCCTTACTAGCAAAGAGGAAGGTTTCACATCACAGTGAACCAACGCTAAAACCCAAGTTGAGGTTTTTATGTAGTACCCACATCACTGTTATACAGATAATGGTGTAAAACATATCCTGTAGGGATTTGTATAGTAATAAATAACTTTTCATAAACCGCTGGTATTACATAAATACCAGTTCCCAGATGCATGATGAATTTTCCTGCTGCTTGTGCCTATTGTATAAGAAAATTGGAAACTGTGCAGTGCAGAGAGTGCATAAATCAAAAGCAGCTGAAACCACTAATAAAAGATATCCCTTCTATTAATACTATTGATCGACCGATATTGGTTTTTCGTTGCTGATACCGATATTTTGGCCAATGCATATCAGTATCGGCCGATATGGGCCGATATTTTCGTAAAAAAAAAAATATGTTTTTTTTTTTTTTTTTTTTAACAGATACTCTTGTGGAGGGATCTGGGGGTCTAAAAAACCCCAAACCCCTCCTCTGCACTTAAAAGCATTCAAAACGCCAAGTTTGGCTGTTTTGAATGCTGTCATTTTTTTTAATCTGGCGCCAGACAGTACCCGGAAGTGATGTCACTTATGAAAGCGGCTTTGATCGGGTCTTCGGTGGCCTCGCAGGCTGGTTGCCAGGGTCTTCCGGAGGGACGGGAGACCAAGGCGAGCCGCGGAAGGCGGCGGGAGGAGGGGGACGTCCCCTCCCACTCCTTGTAATGACCGCCGAGCGGCTTTTCAGCCGCATCGGTTATCATTACAAGACAGCCGACCGTCGGCTATGGAAGCCAAGACTGGGGTGATGCCTCTAGCTGCAGGCATCACTCTGGTACAAGCACTTTCCGAAATATCGGCAATATTGGTCACCTTGGTGGCCGATTCCGATATATCGGGGAAAGTGCTTTTCGGCCCTTGATATATCGGCTTTGCCAATAATCGGTCGATCTCTAATTAATACACTGAAAAAAAACGTGTGTTTCACAAAAAACCAAAGTGTATATCATTCCATCATAACTCATCAAAACATTAATACAAACTGCAAAAAAAACATATAAGCATAAATAAAAAGTGAAGAAAATAGAAAATATGTCCATAAAGAATCTCAGAACCAAGAGAAGTCCCATGTAAAACACGCATTAATCTAGAATCTTTATGATTTCCAAAGTGTGCCAATAGCATCCACCAACACCCAGAAAATGGTAAAGGTGTGGGCTTACCAGGCCACAATGATCCCCTTATTCAGAGAGGTCAAAAGAGCCCAAGGGGCTGTGACACCTTTCTGTCATGGAACGCCAAAGTGAACATCTGGGCGTGTCCGACTTCCGGGATGCAAGGAGCTTCTTCTCTCTGCTCCGACGCCGCACACTGATCCTGTCATCCATCCTGCAGAGCTGACACTGCATTATGGGGTGAAAATCACCCCAATCGCTCCCTCTTCATCCTGTACTAGACCCGACATGGTAAAGTACAGCAGCCTTTGGAGTGAATTGTGTGCATTTATTGAAGATAAGCTGGCTTTCCCTAACATTTGCACTCCCAATAGATGTTTATTGGGTAATCTGGATGAGCAGGAGCTTAGAGAGTCCAAGAGTCCCTACTCTGACTTGGTTGCCCTCTGTTTTGTTCATCTATATGCAAAAAAAAAAAAAAAGTGTACATTTATCATGGCTCTAAATGCGTTGCTGTACTGATATGCCCTATACATGTACGCTAATATGGTACATCGTGCATTGTTTTCTATTTCTTTTTCAAACACTAATAAACTTACCTTTAAAAAAAAAAGTGAACATCTGAATAGTGGCGTATTTAGGTTTTGTGCTGCTCTAGGCCTGACTAAACTTGTGCACCCCTAAATTAAATATGACCCACCCCTTCCTGTTTATGACCCGCCCTGTCATCTTTAGACCACAGCCACAGTCTATCAGTGCAGCCTCATCAGTTCCCATAAGTTCAGCCTCATCAGTGCCCGTCAGTGCAGCCTCATCAGTGCAGTTTATCAGTACCCACCATTGCCGCCTCATCAGTGGCCATTAGAGCAGCATATTGGTGCCCATCAGTACAGCCTATTAGCGCTCATCAGTGCAGCATATGAGTGCCCATCAGTGCCTGGGGGCAGAGGGGAGTAGGCGGAGCATTTGGCTGCAGTGCCACACTTATTAGCATTGGCGGCCATCGGGCCAGTTGTGTTAAGTGTGGTCGGCGGCCTGCGGTCTGTCCGAATGTCCTGACCGGCCGGTATTATCATACTGGTAGGTAGCAGTGTGACTGCTTTATGGGGGTACCAGACTGATTTGCCTCCTGGACCCTGCCCTCCGGCCCAACTCACCATATAAGACTGGCACTATACAAAAAGTGTAGCGCAAGCCGACGGGGACCCTTTCGTGCCGAGAGGAGGCTGTTTTTTTTTCGTGCAGGGTGCAGCTTTTTGCTGCCCCCCCTGCAAAGTGCCGCCCTAGGCCTGGGCCTTGTTGGCCTAGGCCAAAATACAGCACTGCATCTGAACCCAGCACCAAGTATCCTCCTCCAGCTCACTAATTGCTCAAAATCCATGTGGGAACAAAGGAATGAACACTCCTCATTGTCTAGTAAGTTGGAATCCAAATGTATTGTATTAAAATTACACTTACATGAATAGATGTACAATGCGCATTGTATAATGGACCCAGCCGAAAATCCAATTGTAATTCCCAGCAAATCCCCCTGCGGGATGATGTCACAAGGAGGCTCCGCCAGATGCATTTCAGCAGCAAAAGAATATCTTCCGGGGCACAGAAGATGTCCTTTTATGGGCGAAACGCATTGGATGGAGCACAATCGTATTGTCGGATTGAACTTCAATCGGATATTCGACCGATAGTCGAAGGAAGCAGTCTCTAGACCACCTGTGTCAAACCCAGGGCCCGCGGGATGAATGTGACCCACCAGGCTAATTCGGGTGGCCCTTGCACCTCTCCAGCAGCTTCAGCTTCAGCACCCCCTCAACTCCACCCCCACCCTGTCTCAGCAGTCGGCATCAGAGAGGAAGACGGAACTCCTCCTCCAGATCCTGCACTTCTCTATACAGCCACCGAGAGGCTTGTCTCTGCCCCGTCCCCCCATCTCAGCAGTCGGCCACAGAGAGGAGGACAGAAATCATCCTACAGATCATGCGCCTCTCTGTGCAGCCCCAGCACCCCCTCAGCTCTGCCTTTCTTGTCTCAGGATTCAGCAGTCTCTGGCAGCTGACTCCAGCCCTCCTCTGGTCCTCCTCCAGACCCTGCACTTTCTGATTCCTAGCTCCGCCCATAGTTTCTTTATGGCAGCAGCGCAAGGTAAGGGGGGCACTGTGATGTATGGGAGGGTGGGGGACTCTTGGCTTCTGATGGTGGGGGGGGGGCTCTTGACTGCTTATTAATGGGGAGAGGGGTGCTCTGGACATCTAGTCTTACAAATACAACCGGCCCTCTGAGGACAACCATAATGCTGATGTAGCAACCACAATGCTGATGCGGCCCCTAATAAAATTGAGTTTGACACCCCTGCTATGGACTATAGAACTTTGATCACCAGCATTATACATGACTCCTAAGGAGGCCTTATTCCATACCTCCCAACTTTCTGAGATGGGAAGGAGGGATACAATTAATCAAACAATTAGGACACACCCGACCTGCCACGCCCCCTAAAGGTGAATTGTACAAAAAAAAAAAAATGATAAATCTACAAGTGCTTTTTTCCCACTACTGTTACTTTATAATGACTTTCAACATTTTTCAAATGCAGCAATTTAGAAATTGGGTGAAAGGGTTAGCACTGGGAAACACGTTTTGATACATAGGTAGTGCATTTTATTTACAACTATATAGATCAGACCAAAATGAGGAACAAATGAGTAGAAAAGAGGGACAGAGGGACATTGTTCTGAATGAGGGACAGTCCTTCAAAATCAGGCACAGTTGGGAGCTATAGTATGTTCTTCACCTCCATAGCTCCCAACTATCCCTGATTTTAAGGGACTGTCCCTGATTTGGGACAATGTGCCTCTGTCCCTCATTCCTCCTCATTTATCCCTCATTTTGGTTTGATCTATATAGTTGTATATAAAATGCACTTTTTATCTTTCAAAAAGTGTTTCCCAAAGCTAAACATTTCACCCAATTTCTAAATTGCTGCATTTGTAAATTTCAAAAGCCCGTACAAAGGAATATCAGTGGAGGAAAAAAGCACTTGTGGGTTTAACTAATCATTTTTTTGGCTAGATAACAGAAGGGGATGTGGGAGTTGGATGGGTTTGAAAAGGTGCTGAATCGTTTTAAACCCTCATCCCTTTAGCTAATGAATTTTTTCCATTTTTTTGGCTAATTCTCCTTTAACCGGTTCCAGACTGCCCACCGCATATTTACTGCGGCAGGCTGGCCATCCTGCACGATCCGACGTAGGTCTATGTCAGTCGCGCGCCTGCAGCTAGGGGGCGAGCATGCACTGCCGCTGGCGCGCTCCCACCCCCACTCGGCAGCGGGGAAGCCGATGCACGGGGCAGGCGGCTCCGATTACCACCTGCCACCCGTGCTCGCTCCCAGATGAGAGAGAAGAACGGGCAGCTGTTGTAAACACAGCTGACCGTTCTTCTCCCTGGAATGATCACAGAGCCCCTGTGATCCTTCTATATAGGATCACATGTCTCTATGGTCATTTCACAAACCACGCCCCCCCACAGTTAGAATCACTCCCCTAGGCTCACAATTAACCCTTTGATCACCACAGTGTTAACTCCTTCCCTGCCAGTGTCATTATTACAGTAACAGTGCATATTTTTAGCACTGATTACTGTAGTAATGTCACTGGTCCCCCCAAAAGTGTCAAAAATGTCAGTTTGCAGTCCGATCTGTCCGCCGTAATGTCGTAGTTCTGCTAAAAATCGCAGATCGCCGCCATTACTAGTAAAAAAAAAACAAAAACAATAAAAATGACAAATCTTTCCCGTAGTTAGTAGATGCGATAACCATATATACCAAACATATTTACAAAAAATATGTAGCAGAAATCAAAATGGTCTAAAATGTTAAAACATTTTGATTTTTTAAATTTTTTTTGAGAATGTTATATAGCAGAAAGTGAAAAATAATGTTTTTATTTTCAGCATTGTCGCTGTTTTTTTGTTTAGAGCGCAAAAAAAAAAAAAAAAATCGCACATGTGATCAAATACCACCAAAAGAAAGCTCTATTTGTGGGAAAAAAATACATTTTATTTGGGTACAGCATCACACAACTGTGCAATTGTCCGTTAAAGTAACGCAGTGTGCCGAATTGCAAAATATGGCCTGGTCATTAAGGGGGAAAATCTTCCGGTCCAGAAGTGGTTAAAGCGGAGTTCCACCCCCCTTAAAAAAATTAAAAGTCAGCAGCTAAAAATACTGTAGCTGCTGACTTTTAAATAGAAGAACTTACCTGTCCAGGGAGCCCGCGATGTCGGCACCTGAAGCCGATTTACATAATCGGCTCTCAAGTGCCACCGACGCCATCCAGGGTAAGGGAACCTTTCGGCTTCACTGCTGGTTCCCTACTGCGCATGCGCAAAGCGCACTGCGCTTTGTAATTGGCCCAGCGGTGGAGGAAAAAGGAGGGAGCCGAACTTCTGAGGGACAGCGCCGCGGCGATGTCTCCCAGGAAGTGGGGAAGGGTACCTGTCAAAAACAGGAAGAGCTTTTGAGTGGAACTCTGCTTTAAGGGAGCGTGGCAGGAGGTGTGTCCTATGCCTACATACTTTTGCTAATAGGTGTCCCTCGTTCTCATCTCAAAAAGTTGGGAGGTGTGCACATCTGTCAACTGTAACAGGTCCTGCTGCACCACATCTATCCTGGCATTGATGGTGGAAAGATCTACTGCTGACATACTTTTTTCGCATCTGCATCTGCCCAGAGCTGTGTTTAGGCAGCCTATGGAAGTAAAAAACAAAGTAAAGCAGCGATAAAGTGATATATAAAATAATAAATGTGTAACACATGAGTGACCATATGCAAAAAAATGAAACAATCTATACATAAAAATCAGTGAAATATATGTACAAACCCGATTCCAAAAAAGTTGGGACACTGTACAAATTGTGAATAAAAACAGAATGCAATGATGTGGAAGTTTCAAATTTCAATATTTTATTCAGAATACAACATAGATGACATTTCAAATGTTTAAACTGAGAAAATGTATCATTTTAAGGTAAAAATAAAATGATTTTAAATTTTATGGCATCAACACATCTCAAAAAAGTTGGGACAAGGCCATGTTTACCACTGTGTGGCCTCCCCTCTTCTTTTTATAACAGTCTGCAAAGGAGAGGAGACAAGTTGCCCAAGTTTAGGAATAGAAATGTTGTCCCATTCTTGTCTAATACAGGTTTTTAGTTGCTCAACTGTCTTAGCTCTTCTTTGTCGCATCTTCCTCTTTATGATACACCAAATGTTTTCTATGGGTGAAAGATCTGGACTGCAGGCTGCCCATTTCAGTACCCGGATCCTTCTTCTACGCAGCCATGATGTTGTAATTGATGCAGTATGTGGTCTGGCATTGTCATGTTGGAAAACGCAAGGTCTTCCCTGAAAGAGACAACGTCTGAATGGGATCATATATTGCTCTACAGTGTTCCCCAAACCCCGGATCAAACGGTACCGGGCCGCCCGAGGAACTTTAAACTATTTTACTGTGGCGGCCGGGGCGCAGAGCACTCTGCGCCCGAGCCCGCCCATTGTGTGACAATAGCGAATGAAAATTCAATATTGTCACACGGATCCTCCTCCTGGCCAATCAGGGAGCAGGTCCTCCCGCTTCCTGATTGGCCGAAAGGCAAAACTCATGCCATTGGCCGAGGAGGAGGCGGGAGGACTGAGGACTCGAGGATACCCGGGGACTGAAGAGAAGCTGCCGTGAGGTAAGTGCACTGGTCTCGCGGGGGGAACGCTGGCATCTCTGCATTGAAAGTGGGGAACGCTGGTCTATCTGCATTGAATGGGGGCACGCTGGCATGTCTGCATTGATTGGGGGCATGCTGTGGGCACTGTGCATTGATTGGGGGCAGGGGCAGACTGGCAACTTTCAGCCCAGGGGGCAAGTACAAACCAGAGGCCAATGGTGCAGGGGCTCGGCCCCCTCCCACTCTCCCTCTTTCTGTCCTCCTTACCCCATTCCAAGCTGAATTCCTGCTCCAGGTACTCTCTACTCACCGGCTGAATCCTGGTTCCCAACTTGGCCAGCAGAGGGTGGTTGGGGGGAGCTGGGACAGCTCAGTTGGGGCTGGCCAGGGGAGGAGAGTCTCAAGTGGGGCATAGAACCAGCATAGAACCAGCCTCTGCTCAGTCACAGTTTACACCATCCATGCGGGGAGGGAAGTTAGTGCTCTGCCCTTGTCTTCATCCCGCACTCAGTAGGTCAGTGACAGAGACTTTTTACTTCTCTTCACCAGGAATCCTTTAGGCATGTCTGTGGCAGAAGTGGTGCAGCCTTTTTACAGGACATCAGAGCGGCCCGGGGGGGGGGGGGGCAATTGCCCCCCTGCCCCCTGGCCCAGTCCTCCCCTGATTGGGGGCATGCTGTGGGCACTGTGCATTGATTGGGGGCATGCTGTGACCACTGTGTATCGATTGGGGGCATGCTGTGGCCACTGTGCATCGATTGGGGGCATGCTGTGGGCACTGTGCATCGATTGGGGGCATGCTGTGGGCACTGTGCATCAATTGGGGGCATGCTGTGGCCACTGTGCATCAATTGGGGGCATGCTGTGGGCACTGTGCATTAATTGGGGGCACGCTGTGGGCACTCTGGTTTGACGTCGCCGCATCATTGGGGAAATTGGTGATCCTCTGCCCATCTTGACTTCTGAGAGACACTGCCACTCTGAGAGGCTCTTTTTATACACAATAATGTTCCAATTGACCTAATAGGTTGCAAATTGGTCCTCCAGCTGTTCTTTAAATGTACATTTAACTTTTCCGGCCTCCTATTGCTACCTGTCCCAACTTTTTTGGAATCTGTAGCTCTCATGAAATCCAAAATGAGCCAATATTTGCCATGACATTTCAAAATGTCTCACTTTGAACATTTGATATGTTATCTATAGTATATTGTGAATAAAATGTACGTTTATGAGATTTGTAAATTAGTCCATTCCTTTTTTACTCACAATTTGTACAGTGTCCCAACTTTTTGGGATTTGGGTTTGTACATAAAAAATAGTCAAATACAAAATAGTCCAATAAAAAATAGTTCCTCAATCCATCCAAAGAAGTGCAGTGCAACTGAAAACCATAGAAGGGACCGCCACCACCAACACCCTCCAACACACGCCTCTTACCGAATCAGCAGGACCAAAAGGCTCCTTTCACATATAGGAGTTTCGGGTTGCGGGCAGAATTGCTGCGATTCTGCCTGTGATTCCAAATAATTGCTAGTCGAGGGACGCCTGATAATTGCTAGTCGAGGGACGCCTGAGCAATTCCCGTGACTTGCAATGGCACCCCAAATGCGGCGTGATTTTGCAGTGATTGTCGCCCGACGAATTGCGGTAAAATCACGCAAACAGAATCGCGGGTCGTCTGACACCCAAAAGAAGTTCTTGTACTACTTCTTTTAGGCGTCCCGCGATTCTGTTTGCGCGATTTTACCATGATTCGTCGGGCGCCAAAATCGCGCCATTGCAAATCACGGGAATCGATCGGACGTCCCGCGACTTGCATTGCTTTGGAATCACTGGCAGAATAGTGGTAACTCCATCAGTTCATCCTCCACAGTTATTACCTCATTTCACGTGACCCTTATCTCTAGATTGTAAGCTCTACGGAACAGGGACCTCTGATTCCTACTGTATTATATTGTATTGTAACTTTACTGTCTGCACTCACCTTGTAAAAGCTGCACAAACTGTTGGCGCTATATAAATCCTGTATAATAATAATAATCACAGGTGTATATGAGGTCTAAACCTATCTACTTTATTATAAACTAAAATAAAAAAAAGTTTTGACTTTTAAACACTTTACTGATGAAACTCGGATTGTGATTGGGAAGCTGTAGCAGAGATCGCCCTCTTTAGGGTGACAATTGTCTGCTTATCTGTGACTGTAATAGCAGATCAGTGACTGGCCGGGAATAAGCCTGCAGCCTACAAGTATTCCAGGTCAGTGACTGAGAACCCATCAATATGGCCATGTGTATGGGCATGTCAGCCACACAACTCTCATACACACACAGTCACACACCCATCTCCAATTGCAGTCTCCATTCCTCCTCCACACACTTCCGGGAATCCCCTTAGGTGAGCTGTGATTGGACACCCCTCCACCACACACATCGCGCAGAGCCCGCATGCGCACTACTCTGCTCCTCTATGTTTCTAACAGGAAGTGTCGTGAGTATGGATTTCTCACGGGGTATGGTTGGTGTTCTATTCCCCGCCCCTCCAGCAACCAGTGACAGCGCTATTGGGCGGAGCTCTGTCCTCACTTCCGCCCCTCTCTCTCCTTTAGGAAACCCCGTGGCCGAGCTCAAGTCTCTTTCTCGGCCGGCAGCACAAGATGGCGGACTCTAAGGTGAGGGGCTCCGATGTGGCGGCGGCTCTGGGCGGTCTGTGTCCCCCCCGCCGTGTACTGAGCGGCACCGGGCTGTGGCGGGAGCGGTATACGTGTCGCTGGCCGGTCGGGGAGGGAGTGTGAGGCGGCGGGAATAAGTGAGGGGAGGCTGAGGCCTGCTGGTGCTGCTCCCATGTGACAGGCCGGCGTGTGCAGTGTGTGTGAGGGGACGGAGGAGACCCCGCTGTACTCACACTGGATGGAGAGCTTATTAATGGGGGCGGGGGGCCTCATACTACAGGATGGCCTGATAGTGGGGGAATCCGGGCCCCCCCCCATTCAATGTGTGATTACTGCCAGCCTGAGGGATCATATACATGAGGGCGAGTATAGCCGGCATTAAAGTCCTGGTCTCCTCCTCTCTATCTTTTATTATAATTCTAACTTTTGTTTTCTTTGCTCCCACGTTGTTAAAATGAATATCTGCCTACCCCCCCCCCCCCCCCCTCAAAAAAAAAGTAAAAATCTCAACACTTGTCTCTGGTAAAGGAAAAGTTTGGAGTTTTCAAAAACAAACATGGATGCATAATTGCCTCCCCCCCCCCCCAGCCTAATACCTGAGCGATCACATGACCACCAATCACTCAGCCACTGTCAGTCATTGCTCTGTGCCCATCCAGCACTCATTGGAGTTTCTTGTTTTGGTGCTGAGCCAGCTGCTGATCAGGCAACTGTGTGGATCCTGACATTATTGTCTGGATCCTACCAGAGCCTGGAGTAACTGGCAGCTGGCAGTGTGCTTTAGTAGGCTGATTCTGGGTCACATGAGAGTCAATGTGCACTCCTGGGACTGAAGTAGGGTCAAAAAAAGCTTTTTCCATATAACAAAAAAATGGTCTATGAAGACCAGAGTTCTTGGAGCTAATGTTCTCCTCACCCCCCCCCCCCTTTTTTATTTTTAATTTGTCCCCTTCTTGATTTGAGCCCTATATGCAGATTATACCACAGTACTCTTAGCTGATCTGCAGGACCTGGCAGAGATTCCATTGGATGTCTCTGGCTGTAACCCCGCAGAGAGTGATATTTACCAACCTGCTCCTTGGATGGCTGCGTCTTGTGTTCTAAAAGGTGGTTTGTTAGGTCATGCGTGTACACTGAACTGGGGGGTGATGGTACCTGCTGACACCCCTGAGATTGTCACTTGTCCCAGCAGGCTGCGGGACCGGTCAACCTGTACGGACATGTCCCACACATGCTCATAGGGGGCCACCTGTTAGACATTTAGAAATGACACCCGGTGTTCTATCAGAAAACCCTACCCCATCAGATTGCCCTACCTACCTCATTTCTGGTGCAGGTTCGTCATGCACCAGCTGTAGCCGTGGCACACGTCCTACTGCGCATGTGCAGAATAGGTAGGGAAAATTGCCTCACCCCCTTACGATATCAAAAGTCCTACTGCGCATGTGCGGAATTGGTAGGGAATTTTGATAACATCGTAAGGGGGTGAGGCAAAAGTCCTACTGCGCATGCGCACCAACAGATCTGGTAGCGGCATCTCTTATAACAAACATCCATCCGATCTTCATGGCAGGCACTGCGCCGAGCCGACAATGGGGCTATACTATTCCCTACCCACACGCCCACTGTCTCATTGTCGGGTCGGCGCAGTGTGGGACATGGAGATCGGATGGATGTTAAAAGAAAAAACCAAAGTTTGGGACTTTAAATGAGACGTATAGTAAGGAAGTCTCCATCCCTGGATCAATATGAGGACATGGGGGGGGGGGGGGGGGGAATTGTTACTTTAATTTTGCCTTTTTACATTTTGCCTCAAAGTCCCAATTTTTTTTCCCCCCATGTCCTCATCTGATGGATGTTATCAGAGATCCCGCTGCCTGACCTGTTGGTGCGCCGGCGCATGCACACTAGGACTTTTGCCTGACCCCTTACAATGTTATCAAAATGCCCTACCTATTCTGCGCATGCGCAGTACTAGTTGTGATGTGGCTGCAGCTGATTCATGACGAAGCCACAGCTGATCCGCAACCGGAAATGACGGAGGTATGGAATTCTGCTAGGGTATGGTACTCTGACAGAACACCGGCTTCCAAAACAAAAGATGGGGTCACCAATGATTGGCAGCCCTGGGAAGAATCGGCTTTATGGAAGACAGCGCTGGACATGGATTGGTAATTATGGGTTCAAGTCCTCAGCTATGCTACTTGTAGCTTTTTAAATTTGCTATTACTGGATGATGTGCCTCTACAAATGCTGGCTCCTACCTGCAGGGATGTGGTGTAAAGTAGTCATTTATGCAGCATTTAGGAATTTGTGATTAGATGATCACTTATTCCAGTCAGTAGAAGGCATTTACAGGCACCCAGTTGGGTGCTTTCATGTGTAAATGATGCCAATACACTCCTCCTGGAAGGTGACCTCAGTTTTTAGGACTTCATGCTGCAGTGTGGCGCTATTGCCCAGATACTTTTACTTTTCCCAGACTGCTAGAAAAATGAAAATGCAAAAAGTAATTGGCTGAACATTGGAGACTTTTGTCGGCCCTTTAAAGTGTTACCACAACACTTCATATTCCTGATGTGTCTGCTGTACCATGTACTTCTATGTATAAGTGTCCTGTCCTTTGTATTGCTTTCTTTGTAAAATCCCTGGTGTTCCTGCTAGTCCCCCCTGCTTTCTTATTAAAAACTGACCACACTAAGCAGGAGAGCACACTGACTTATGATGTGACAGCCATTCACTGGGAAGCTCGGTGTGCTGCTGCCTCTCCTCCCACTGCTCTTATGCAGCTGAGAACGGAGAATGTGATCACTTATAAAGGGAAAAATTATTTCATGTTTTTTTCATATCTGTACGCAATGTTTTGCCTTTCATTTCTATAGTAAACTGAATGGGTTGGTTTACAAGGTCATTTACAATCACTTTAATACCACCCCCTCCCCCACTGAGTGTAAAAGAGCCACATTCAGGTGTAAATTTAAGGGAAAAAAACGAAACCAAAATTTTTTTTTTTTGGTCAGGTGATGTCCAAAAGATTCAGTGACCTGTTATGAGCTGTGATAGTTCACCAGTTAGGCCTGGTTCACACTGGTGCGACATACGGCTCAGACTTTAGGAATGTGTAGAAATCGATGGTTCCCTATGAGAGCCGTCTTAACTGGTCGGACACAAGTCGGTCTGACTGAAAAAGGCTCCTGCACTACTTTGGTCCCATTTTCAGCCTATTCACTATGATTGAAGTTGGATCCTCATCCTAACCATCCGACTTGTGACATCCAACATGGTGATTGCAGCAGGAAAAGGAATTTTTCACACCAGGATTGTTTTGATTGGTTAAAGGACAAGTCTTAACTATCTCAAATTTGGAGCAGAATCTTAATCTGTTCATTCAAATTTGGATGGAAGGACCGATGTCGCAGGGCAAAGTCAAATCGACCGTTGTGCAACAGTCATGTCATACCAGTGTGAACCCAGTCTTAATGTGACATAGTTGAGATATCCGCTGTGTAAATGGCATTTAGTGATTTTCTTTTTGATTTAGGTTTTGTCACAAAGTTTAGTGATGTTGGAAGCAGTTTAGAATATTGAGCCTGCTCTTATTTTTGGAGGGACTGTCGGGGATTCTGCCTGATGGTAGGGTGTTATTTGACACAAGTTTTTGGTGTAATTTGGTCACAAATTCTCGTATATAAAGATCCCGCTTATCTCCCTAACATAAATGGTGTGCTTTTGGATAATGCAGACTTTGTAAGTCATCAAGCCCTCATTTCAGTGTAATCAATGCCTCTGGCATGTCTGTTACCCCGCAGAGAGCTTTGTTTGGTGACTGTCACAGAAAAGTTGTGATTTAGAGCCATGATTTACCTGTTTAATGCTTTAGGAGGCAAAATGGTGGCACCTACTGGGGAGGATGTAACTGGATCTTGGGGGATTATGAACCTGTGAATTTAATATTTAGGCCTCATGTACACGGGGCATCTGAAAGGGCCCCTCTGATCACAAAAATTAGGCTTAAAAACACTCAAAGCCTGTGAGAACTGCCTTTAAGGACTGTGTGCACGATCCTTTATAATTCATGTTTGCTGTGGTTTCTGTGAATCTTGACAAATAGGATTTCTGTTACTAGTAATTGAGAAATAATGCAATTTTACTTTTTTCCCTGCATTTAGGCCAAGGGCAAGGCCCCACCAAAGGCCAAGGCCCCACCAAAGGGCAAAGCACCGATCAAGAAGATACCTTCAGAACTAACTAAAGGAGGTCTTCCAGGATTCTACAAGAACTTGGGTGGTGGCATCAAGGCTTCAAGTCATGTAAGTTGTACATTTGTATACTAATTAGCCTGTGAAGGTTTTTTTTTATCTTGGGCATAATTGATCTAGTAGTGTTTAAAGTAGTTCACTTTTACAGTGCTTTTGTAACATGTTTCACCATGAATATGGATGTTACAGATTACAAAAGGTGAACTTATCCTTTAAAGCCTTGCTTTAGGACTCATTTACACTGCAACCCATGTGTTCAATGTGTGGCTTCCCCATGCACATTTGCATGCATTTGTCGTGCCCTTTTTTAATTTAAGGAGTTGCATTTACATGCTGATGCAGTGTGAATGAATGCAGTATGATTTACCTAACCATGGGAAAGTGCTGCTGGACAAGTTGAAATGCATTCATTTTTCTTGCTTGCATGTTCAACTTTAAACATTTAAACGAGCCCATCCTAAACTGCGTCAGTCTGTCATTGATGACCCTTGTGTTTGAGCTTTGCTGCCTTGAAACCATTTCACATGCACTACCATCTGAGACAGCTGACTAGAATTAGGTTGTAATATCTCTACATATTGTACCCAATTTGACAGTCTCTTTATTGCAGGTTCTGGTCCTAGATGGCAGAGGACATCTCCTTGGTCGTCTCGCCGCCATTGTTGCTAAGCAAGTTTTGCTTGGTGAGTATTGAAACCAACCTAATGTATATTTTGACATGTAATGGTCATTGATGAACAAAAAAAAGTATCTTGTTTGAGTTTCACGGCCATGAGATAACTTTACATGCACTACCATCTGAGACCAACTGCCCATGGTGCCATAAGATAAAAGCTGGCCTTCAGGCAAATGGCTAAATACACAGAACCAATACATATTAGTATGTTTGTCCGTCCAGCTTTGGGATTTACAAAGCTCTGCCATATTAGCCCTGTCTGGGAGGACAAGTCTTGATTCTTACTGAGGAAACAGACAGGAAAATTTCTTGCATGCATATTTTCATGAATGAAAAGCTGTATCAATTTGTCTTTCTATCTGTCTGAAGTTCAGCTTTTATCAAATGGCAGTAGACTAAAAATGTGGTGTTGGCCCTTTGTGTTTATCTTCTAGTATAATTTTTTTTTTTTTTTGGGCAGGGCGTAAAGTGGTTGTCGTCAGATGTGAAGGTATCAACATTTCTGGCAACTTTTACCGCAACAAACGTAAGTAGAATGGATATTGTGCATAGCAAGATGTATAGTAAGGGATCAAAAGATGAGAACTTGGGTGTTTAATAAGCCTGCTTTGCTCGCACAGTTGGGTTTTTTTGCTTTTTTTTTCCCCTATGGCCTGCTCATTCAGTTTCAGTAAGGCTCCTTTCACATGGTCTGCCTCAGCTGGCGGACTCCGTGCTGCTCAGCGGGGATCGATCCGCCGATCCCCGCTGAGCAGGCGAATGACAGCTCCGTCTCTGCTCTGTCAGAGAATCAATTGAGAACGGACCACTGTCCGTTCTCATCCGATCTGCTGGACGGATGGAAAATAGGAATTCATCCGTCCGGATTTCACGGACCGAATCGGATAGCAGCGGATGTCAGTGGAGATGTCTCCGCTGCCCCATAGGGATGCATTGAGGATCCAATCGGATCCGCCTAAAAAACTGACAGGTAGATCGGATCGTTCGTGTGAAAGGACTCTTAGTGAGAGCATTATTGCTGCAACTGTCTTGAGGTATGACCTTTTTGGCCTCATGCACACTGGACATTTTACAGCTACTGCAGCCAGCAAACTCCCCAGCATGTAATTCTTGTGTCCATGCACACCTAGGCTGTTATCGGTGTTTCTTGGCAGAAGTGTTTGACGTTTTTCAGCTGAAAAAGTGGCTATTAGGCAGGTTGAGCCATAAGCTTTTGTGTAAGTATAGTTTTGCTTAAAGCCAATGCAGAAACGCAGCATTCTAAAACTGTTTTTATAAACATCCCGTGTGCATGAGGCCTTTAAATTTAGTACTGCCCTTATTGTCCATTTTTTAAGTTGGTTATTAACCACTTCTGGACCGGATGGATTTGCCCCCTTAAAGACCAGGCCATTTTGTTTGCGATTCGGCACTGCGTTACTTTAACGGACAATTGCGCGGTTGTGGGAAGCTGTACCTAAATAAATTGTACACCCCCCCAACTAAAAGCTTTCTTTTGGTGGTATTTGATCACCTGTATTTTTTTTTTGTTATCTTTTTGCGCACTATAAACAAAACAATTCTGAAAAAACATTTTTCACATTCTGCTATATAACATTCCAAAAATAAAAATTAAAAAAAAACAAATTTTCTAACATTTTGTGCCAATTTTTTTCTGCTACATTTTTGGTTAAAAAAACAATCTTTCCCGTAATTAGTAGATGCAATAACTTTTGCACAAACCAATCAAAATGGCCTTTTGTGTTTTTTTTTTTTTTTTTTTTTTTTTTTCCTAGTAATGGTGGCGATCTGCAAATTTTTAGTGGGACTGCGGCAGATCGGACCCCTGACTGACATTTTTTACACTTTTGTGGGGACCAGTGACATTACTACAGTTATCAGTGCTAAAAATATGCACTGTTAGTGTAATGACACTGGCAGGGAAGGGGTTAATACAGTGGGTGATCAAGGGGTTAAATTTAAGCCTAGGGGAGTGTTTCTAGCTGTGGGGGGAGGGGCTTTTGAAATGATTATAGAGACCTGTGATCCTATATAGGATCACAGCCGCTCTGTGATCATTCCAAAGGGAACGGTCAGCTTTGTTTACAATAGCTGACCGTCCTTTCTCTCAGCAGGGAGTGATCGTGGGTGGCCGGTGGCAATCGGAGCCGCCTGCCCCGTGCATCGGAGTCTCTGCTGCTGAGTGGGGGCGGTGGTGCGCCGGCAGGAGGGGCTGCTTGCCGCAGTATATCTGCGGCGCTTGGTCCGGAAGATGTTAATTTCATTAGAATAGGATTAAACCATGTTTGACAGATTGATACTTGGGTTAAAAACATGCACTTATATTTGTTTTTTTTTTTTTTTTTTGTTTTTTTTTTTTTATTTGTAGTCAAATACCTTTCTTTTCTGCGTAAACGCATGAACACAAACCCTTCCCGTGGGCCATACCACTTCAGAGCACCTAGCCGCATCTTCTGGAGGACTGTAAGAGGTAACTTTATTTACTTTTTGGCTAAGGAACATGGTTTGGATAACTCACTAGCATTTTGTATCTTTACAGGATATGTTCACCTTCTGTAAAAAAAAAAAATGCACATTTTTGCAGGTAAAACAAATGTGTATTTTTTTTTTTTTTTACATTGCAGCATTTAAAAGGGGCCTCTGGTGTACTTTTTCAAAAGGCATAGGCTTTTGGGGATATTTCCTCCCCCTCAGGAATAGCAGAATCTCTATGGGTTCCATAATTGTACTGTGATTGTTTTTTTTTTTTCTGTTTTTAATGGACTGATTTCTATGCCAGCAGACCCTTAGTGAACAGGAAGTGCAAAGCAGTGAAGTTAATAGAACACCCCAAGGCTCCTTTAACATAAGCTGCCTTTTTACCAACTGCAACCTACTGGTCACCAGAGATTAAACTCTCCCACGTATGAAATGGGGCTGTGCTGCAACCACGACCCAAATGTTTGGCTTGCAGTGCATGCCCACAATGCAAAAGTGCCATTCAGTGATGGGAAAAGGGGGGGGGGGAACTACTGGCTCATGATGCCTCATCTCCTCTTGAACCCATGCTACCCTCCTTTCATCTCCCTTTGATAGGTTATCAAGCACTTTTCAGGGCACAGTTAAGAGGATAAGTTCACCTTTAATGCATTTATCTTTTTAGGCGCCTGTAAAGCATTGCACCTGCAATCTGCAGATTGTGGGTGCAATGCAGGTCTCCTGCACTCAGTGTAAGCTGTCTACTCGTAACTTGGGCAACAGTTACGCAATGACAGACTCCTTTAACTACCTAGAGAGCTCAACCGTGCCCTGGTTGTTCATTGCGTGCTGTTAGCTAAGGCTGGCGTTACTTGTAGTTGCTCCATTCCGATATTTTAACGGTCTATGGCTAGCATGAGGGTGGCATTTGTCCAAGTTGCCACAGATATGAGGCATAATTACCACTGACCATCATGCTAATATGCTATAAGCTGTAGTAAGCAGGGTTCTATAAAACCAGAAAGTTATTTAAAGGTTCCTCGATGTTAAGGTTGGGAGGCTGGGTTACAGAATAAAGTGTACCTCTAGTTGTGTGACATTGTTGTTGGGTGTTTATCATGATGGGGTCTACTGCTCAGAGTATAAAGAGTTGCATTGTAATTTGCACAAATGTATTCTGGTAATACAGCGTGACAGCATACTGATGGGCACTGCTGCTTAACTGGTCTCCTTTCTGCACAGGTATGCTGCCACACAAGACTAAGCGAGGACAGGCTGCTCTGGAGCGACTGAAGGTCTTTGACGGTATCCCACCTCCTTACGATAAGGTGACTAAGATGTTAAACCTTTGTAATGCAACATTTTTCATAACTCATGGCTCTTGCTGAAATTGACACAAATTTCCCTAACAGAGGAAGCGTATGGTGGTCCCTGCTGCCCTAAAGATTGTGCGCTTGAAGCCAACACGCAAGGTATTTAAGTATAGCTGGAGCAGACATCAAAATAAAGTCAGACCTGACCGATGGTGTGGTCTCATTCTGTTGGCTTAAATGGCAAGTCTAACCGTATATTTTTATCTGTTGTAGTTTGCTCTCCTTGGCCGCCTTGCCCATGAGGTTGGCTGGAAGTACCAGGCAGTCACTGCCACTCTGGAGGAGAAGAGGAAGGCAAAGGCCAAGCTGCACTATAACAAAAAGAAGCTGGTCATGGTAAGCTGACAAAATGTTTTTTATTTGGAGGGTGAATAGAGAACTAGCAGGAATATTTATTTTTGGTAAATTTTCTATTTACTTTGGGCCAGTTCACATGTGTTGGTCAGTTTTTCAAAGTAGTCCGGTGCAGTTTTTTTAAAGAGCACCTGGTCTATATGTTAACCAGCTCCTAAGAGAAGGCCGCTGGTTCACATGTAATGCATATTGGATACAGTTCAAATTGCGTCCAAAGCGCATCTGTGAACTGGGCCTTAGTAGATTTTAGATCCAAGTTGGAGCTCTGGTTGTATCTTTCCAGTTCTGAAATTGATAGTGGTTTTTCAAAGTAACCTTTTGGCTGGAAATCAAGACTAGTGCCTTTGACACTGCGCTTATCTGCTGTAATTAAGCAGCCATAGTGAAGAGATGCTTTCTTTTTGCATCATGCCTAAAGTTGAATTCTTGGTGAAATCGGTACTAAAGGCTCAGCTTTAATTTTTTTTTTTTTTAACTTCATCCATTGCTAGCAAAAACTGTAACATACCCAAGTACATGTAGATAGTCCAGTGTAGGCAACCACTTACAAAGCTCCCCCATTTGCTGACTTCTGGCCTCAGGGTGCTGCTTCCCTGAATCCAGAGTAGGGATGGCCAAGCACTGAGGATCGGAGGAGCAGGCATATCGGAGAAGTGGCTTGCAGCTCTATGCAGTGAGGCAGCTTGCATGTGCCGGGATCATGCGAGACACAGTAAGGGCTCACTGGTGCTGTGGACAGTGGTGTAAGGGGATAAACAGAATCTGGCAGGAAGCTTGATGTGGATATCAAGATGCATCCCATAAGGTAGATCTTTTCATTAGCAGTAAGAAAATGGCATTTAGTATCCCTTAAATGTCCCTTGGAGTGGGGCCCCCACACTGCAAGGGTAATCTATACTTTCCTTATTCCTTGCTCCCCAGCACCCCTTGCATTCTGAGATTTGGGTGGGTCTGTACTATGCCAAACTAATGGTCCTGCGTTGTATGTGGTAAAACACTTGGGACTGGCAAAATGGCTTCAGGGGACCAGCACTGGTGAAGCCTGCAGAAGCCAATTGTAAGGGAAGTAAAGCTGCTTATTGTCCTGTAGAAAACAAGCATTTATCCATTGCACTATGGAAAGGGGCCTTGCTGCAAAGTCTTTTTTTATTTTATACTTATTCTGAAGTGCAACTTTAATGCCCCTTCTCAAAACACAATGCACCTAAAGTCTTTGGTATTACATTGGGTCTAAAAGGCTGCCCCAGGATAAAACCAATATAGAGCAGGTGTTCTGTCATTGCTACTTGCTGTTTGTGGGTAAATACATGTCAAGTGTGTTTTCTGGAACATTGTTGCACATCTTTACCTTTTTTTTTTTTTCATGCAGAAACTGAAGAAGCAAGCAGAGAAGAATGTTGAAAGTAAAATTGCAAAGTACACAGACGTCCTGAAGAAATACGGTGTCCTTGTTTAAATATGACCACAGACTTGGAATAAAATATTTGGAAAACTCATTTTTGAGTGGAGTAACTTTTGCCTACATTTGTGAAGGTCTAGTTTCATTGGTTTAGTCAAGCCTCCTTTTGAAAGGCTGTCCTGTGTCTCAAAATGCACCACAGGGGCTTTGTGCTAAGCTTGTTATAATACAGCCTACTGTGGTAGAAGTGGCAGTATTTTGCTGAGAATATACAATTACTCCATAACCTTTTCCAGCACTTTTTTTATTGGGCTTCTCCTGTAACATAACTGTATCCAAGTAAAGTTTCCCAATGGAGACTTAGGCTGCAATCGCGGCAACATCGCGCAAACAAAATCGCGGGACGCAATACGCTCCAAAAAAGTACAAGAGCTTCTTTGGAGCGTATTGCGTCCCACGATTTTGTTTGCGCGACGTTGCCGTAAATCGCGGCAACATCGCTCGGCGTTTGGGGGGCTATTGCAAATCAACGGGCAACGCTAGGCGTCCCGCGATTTGCAATAATCTCCGAATCGTGGGCGGAACCGCGGCGGTTCTGCCCGCGATTATAAGCTGACATATGAATGCAGCCTAAGGGCTTTGCAATGCTCATTAAAAGTGGGCCTTCACCCCCTAGATCTGCTAATTGGCGGGTTGATGCTATACTGTGTATTTCTCTAGCGGAGTGCTGCTCAGACTCTGTTCTAGGTATGATACAGGAAGTCTTGGTTTGCACCCAGAACACAGTGCAGTATGCTGTCGGCTACATAACATTTATACATCCAGCAGCGTCCCGGGTTAGTGAGGGACATAGTTCATTTGTTGGGGCCAAGCTGGCCCGAATAAACTGTAGAAGCTGGAGTTCAGCTTTAAAGATGTTTGGATCAGCAAGCAGAGCTCCATGCACCAAAGGATTTGTATGTTCTGGGGATGCCTTCTATTACAGGTTTGGAACACATATATTTTGTAGTCTGGAGTGTTTGAAGGATGGATATTTTTTCCCATGTAGTTGGGGCTAGAGGAATAAACTGTAATCTTAAATTTCTTGTCCCATCAGGCCCTTTCCGTTCTGTGCAAGCTGTCCCACAAAGCCTTGAAGGATAAAAAATTCAATGCGTGAACGCCCCCCCCCCCCGAAGTGATGTGGCTGTGCAGGTGAACCCCGCACAATCTTGACAATTTTAAATGTGGTTGTGGGTGAAAGCCCCCCCTCTTCCCCCGTTGTCACCGGGTGAGGGAAATGTAACAATTGGACCCTAGATTTGGTTGTAGCATTCCAAAAGGTGAACACTTAAGGGTATTACGGATTATTCCTCTACTCCCAGACTTGCCAATCATTTAACCCTTGCAGTACAGGAGACCTCAATTCAGCTTTAAGAGGAGAGTTGGCTAAAAGTGAAGTCCATTAGGAAGGAGTTTTGAGATGCAGTATCTCACAAAAGTACACCCCTCACATTTATGTAAATTTTTTATTATCTTGTGACACTGAAGAAATTACACTTTGCTACAATGTAAAGTAGTGAGTGTACAGCTTGTATAACAGTGTAAATTTGCTGTCCCCTCAAAATAACTCAACACACAGCCATTAATGTCTAAAATGCTGGCAACAAAAGTGAGTACATCCCTAAGTGAAAATGTCAAAATTAGCCTTTTGTGGTCTGACTTGTTAGTGTTAACATCTCAGGTGTGAATGGGGACTAGATCTGTTAAATGTTGTGTTCTCACTCTCGTACTGGTCACTGGAAGTTCAACATGGCACCTCATGGCAAAGATCTCTCTGAGGATCTTAAAAAAAAATTTTCTACATAAAGATGACCTAGGCTAGAAGATTGCCAGGACCCTGACATGGCTACAGCAGTGGCCAAGACTACAGCGGTTTAACAGGACAGGTTCCACTCAGAACAGGCCTCGCCATGGTCAACCAAAGATGTTGAGTGCACATGCTCAGTGTCATATCCAAAGGTCTTTGGGAATTAGACGTATGAGTGCTGTTGGCATTGCTGCAGAAGTTGAAGGTGTGGGGGGGGGGGGGGGGGGGGTCAGCCTGTCAGTGCTCAGACCTTACGCCACACACTGCATCAAATTGGTCTGCATGGCTGTCGTCACAGAAGAAAGCCTCTTCTAAATATGATCAAAGCCCACAAACAGTTTGCTGAAGACAAAGCAGACTAAGGACATGCATTACTGGAACCATGTCCTGTGGTCTGAGACAAAAACTTATTTGGTTCAGATGGTGGCAACCAGGTGAGGAGTACAAAGACAAGTGTCTTGCTTACAGTCAAGCATGGTGGTGGGAGTGTCATGGTCTGGGGCTGCATGAGTGCTGGGGAGCTACAGTTCATTGAGGGAACCATGAATGCTAACATGTACTGTGACATACTGAAGTAGAGCATGATCACCTCTTCGAAGGCAGGGCAGTATTCAAACAATGACTTGTAACACACCTCCAAGACGACCACTGCCTTGCTAAAGAAGCTGAGGGTAAAGGTGATGAACTGGCCAAGCATGTCTCCAGACTTAAACCATATTGAGCATCTTCGAGACCTTAGGCTCCTCCACCTTCCGTTTGATGTGGTCATTTAGGAGTGGAAGAGGACTCCCAACGGCAACCTGTGAAGCTCTGGTGAACTCCATGCCCAAGAGGGTTAAGGCAGTGCTGTAAAATAATGGTGGCTACACAATATTGACACTTTGGGATAATTTGGATGTCTTAACTTGGGGGCGTACTCGCTTTTGTTGCCAGCAGTTTAGACATTAATGGCTGTGTGTTATTTTGAGGGGACAGCAAATTTACACTTACACAAGCTGTAAACGCCTTTACATTGTGTAGCAAAGTGTCATTTCTTTAGTGTTACATGAAAAGAGATGAAATGTTTACAAAAATGTGAGCGGGGTACTAATGCTTGTAAGATACTGTATGAATGTGTTTCCTCTCTGAAAATCTGTTTGAGCTGACCAATGCGGTGGTACTCCCACACATAAAGCTGAAATTATCAAGGAATTTTTTAATCAGACATGAGCAGGGAATCATTTTTTATTTTAGCCAAAACTTTAAAACAAAATAAAGCACTATAAAAGCTTGGACTCCCATAAGCTAAACGCCAGTAAATGCAGAAAAAAAATAGAAGGTCCATAAAGAATACAAAACACTTCGGGTTGCCCCCAAACTAAACCTAGAATGGCGGCTGGACCTCTGGCATATATCCCAGCTCAGCGGCCATTACGTGCCACATGCATCAGGAGCTCGCAGATAGAGTACCGGTACTTTGCAGTGGGATTTGCGTCCAAAAAACGGTGCAAATTGCATGCAATTTGAACAGGAATGCTGTGTGATTCCTGTCCAAATTGCATGTGACCCCCCCCCCCAACTTTGTGTTAAAAGGGAAAAGCGCCTTTCAGTGGGCAGTTAAAAAAAAAAAATGGAACACTCAGTACATCTGGCCAAATGCAAAATCTACATGGGTGTCCTGGCCTTCCGATGGTAGCAAATCAGGGCTGCTAGAGCAGTGGTTCTCAATTCCGGTCCTCGGGACCCACCAACAGGCCAGGTTTGCAAGATAACTAAATTACATCACAGGTGATCTCATTTGCTGCTCAGTGATTGCAGTATTCTAGTCTGCATCCCCCAAGGTAATACTTAAAATCTGGCCTGTTAGTGGGTCCCGAGGACCGGAATTGAGAACCACTGTGCTAGAGGAGAAGTTTTGGGTCCCTGTGAGTATAGGGCAGAAGTGATGTCAGCTTGGGGGCAGACTGCGTCTACATCTCCAGCAGACTGCATGCAGGTTCTATGTACTGACAGTTCTTTTTTATTTTTTTTATACCTACTCGATGGTACTGTAATCCCTTTTTACACACAGGAGCAGTGGGGGAAATTTCATGTGATTTGGACAAATTGCGCTGCAGTATCAGGAGCATTTGGGGGAGTACCGACACTCGTGCAAAGGCTTGGTATCGGCACATCCTGATTAGTTAGTATAGAGAAAAGGTGGATTGGAGCTATTTTTTTTAAAGGAAGGTTAACTAAATAAAAAATGTGCAATTTGTTTTTTTTGTCGCAGGAGCCTGGAAAACATTTCACTAGCAATCAGCATATTTGTGAGGCAATGCAGGTCCCCTGCACACTGTCAGTGTATCTGTGTGCCCGTACGTACCATATGGGTAAGCCGATACTCGCTGACAGGAACACTCAATTAACTATTACATTGCTCCACATCGTTGTGGTAGTTCATCAAACTACAAGCCGACAGCCGCAAAGGATGCTGGGGCTTGTAGTTAAGACACACAGCTGTGTGAGCGGAGCCCTGCACAGCCATGTTGTTTTTTAAAGGGCGACAGCTAGTACGTGGAACTTCTCCCCATACTGCTGCCACAGGGAGGGGGCAGCGGCTGCAACCAGTCAGTTCCAGACTGGAATTCCACTTCAATGCAGACACTGACTACAGATAAGGTAGATCACTGAGACGTGGGTAATCTTCACTGCAACTTTCATTGCTCTGTGCTGGACTGGGGTTTGAGGGATCAGTGCTGGGAATTTGGACCCATCAGCAGTAGAGTTGGGGGGTGGTCTGCAGCAGTAGTTACTGATGTGTGAGATGCTAGTTTAAACGTGCGGCAAACCCAGCCATGCTTGGCTGAACTTACAAAGATTATGCTGTGGAAGTGATGTTCTGCATGGCTTGAGTATATAAGGTGATGTTACTTCCTGTACAGGCTAGGAACCCAGGAATGGTATGGATGATTCTTTCCAAAGCTTGGTGGTTATTTGAGGAATGATGGTCTGCATCCTTCTATGGATGGGGATGGATGCCTAGCTCTGGGGCTGTCATAGGAGTTGGGGGATCCCTCTAGGATTTGACCAGGTCAGAGATTGACCGATTATCGGCAACACTGATATATCGAGGGCTGATATGAACTTTCCCCAATATATCGGAATCAGCCTTTGGATCTACCGATATTTTCATGACGTCATTGCATATGTTGCGCGCACACGTTCTGCCTTCTAACACCGACTCCCACGCCTGCGTGGCCCATAGCTGACGTCATTTCACCACGCGCTGCACATGTTCTCTGCCTTAAGACTGCCTCGGACAACCTCTTGTGCAGCCAGCTACAGTCTGGTCACGGTGCCAGCCATCCACCCACAGGCCCTGGCCTCAGCCACTCACCACAGGGTGCCAGCCATCGGACCCACAACAGAACAAGGTGCTAGCCGGGCAGCATCCAGCCACAGTGACCACAGTGTTCCAGAAAGCCAGCTACCAACAACGGTGACCCCAAGCCAGCCACCCACCACAGTGTTCCAGCAAAATTGACAGAAGGAATGATCCTCTTCAGTGGTGGAAAGAAAATGAAGCACGCTACAAAAGACTTGCTTCACATGCTAGAAGATACCTCTCTGCTCCTCTGTCTTCCGCTCCTCCTGAGCATGTTTATGAAGTGGCAGCATTATATGAACAAAACAGAAGCCCTTTAACAGGTGACCATGGACGTGCTTAAATGTTCTGCTTTCTGCAGTATAATATTATTCCACTTAACTGGGAGTATTAAAAAGAGTAGTGTCCACTCAAATCCACTGTGTAGCTGTTGTCTAGCTTTTTTTAGTTGTAATGAGTGCCCTACTGCAGAGGTAGTCCACTGACTCCAATCCACTGTCTAGCTTTTTTTGAGCAGTTTAGCACTGACTGCAGTAGTTGCAGTGAGTGCAATACTGCAGAGGTAGTCCACTGACTCCAGTCCAATCCACTGTGTAGCTATTGTGTTGCCTAGCTTTTTTTCTAGCAGTTTTGCACTGACTGTACTGCAGTAGTGATTTAAAATTATTGCAGTGATTGAATGCACTACTGCAGCAGTTTATTATGCATTAATGCACAATCAGAATGATGTGAAACTAAATGTCCCTGCAATTGAAGTTTTCCTATTAGTTCTCATGCAGTAAAGGTGTGAAGAATGTTACAATTGTTAATAAATAAAGTTTGATATGTTCAGTAACAGATTTGTGTCAAAATTTGTGTTTATTTTATTTTTTTAAAAAAAAATGCCGATACCAATATGAGATGGCCAAAATATCAGTATCAGCAATGAAAAAACTATCGGTCCATCAGTAGACCATGTGGCATCACCTGGGATAGGTAGATGGATATCTCCATGGTCCCAACGCCCTTCAGAATTCTGGACTCACATCGTCACGCTTGGTAGCTCATGTTTTGTAGCCATTGAATACAGGATTGTCCATCCTGTTATACATCTAAACTATATCCTAAGGAGAGTGATGTATCCAATGTGAAGAGTTGTTACATCTCCCAGCTACTAATTGGCAATGTCACCTCTGTAGGTTGAGTTATTTTGTCGTCTCTATGTCTGCCCAAAAGACATGCATTTTTTACCTACATTGGGACCAACTGATTCTGCTAACATGATTTCCTCCAAATTTTGTCCCGAGGAAGCTACGCGATAAGCGAAACTCTTTGACCAAAGGAGGTTACCCAGTGTTAGACACCCCCTTGGGGCATTGGAACCCAGGATGCCAAAAAAGGGAGGTGCTGTACTAGGGTCCCAATCTGTTTTTACACATTGTGTGTACGATTTTATTTTATTTTTTTTCTGAATGTTTGGATGTCTTGCAAACATCCTATGTGTTTTAACAATATGAATAAATAAAATGATTGCAATATGTTTATTGAACTTTATTCACCATCCTCCATAGAAAAAAAAAACGTATTCTGTGTAAAAATCACACAAGATCATTATACTGTAAAACTTTAAAAATAATTTATTTGTTAATAGGTGAACACCAGTAAAGCTGTTATCAGTGCATATTATAAATACCTATGACAATAAGAACAATGGGTACAATTTGCGTGAACACAAATCTGGTGTTTTTCCTCAGGAAGAAATACAGATAAAATTTTTTAAAGAATAAGAAAAAAAAATGTGTATAATTAGCACCAGAGATGTAGGAAGAGGTATATACAAGAGAGAATGCTTGTAATAAGCACATTTCAGACATGTAGCATCTTTGAAAATTAATATAATTTATACCAACCCTTACGTGTATATACAGTGCAAGAATAGACCAATATAAATCAAAATACAAATAATTAGAAGTTCAACAAAAAAAATCAAATGCTGGTCATATAAAAAATGTTGTTAGCCATTCTTATAAAACACTGAGGAAAAATAAAGTTGCATACAAAAATCTAGACTTTCTTCAGATGTTAATAATTCATTATAATTCACATGACATAATGGAGCGCATGCTAATGTCCAGGCTCCCTTTGTAAGGATCTGATGGAAGATAAAATCTTTACTTCAATGTTTTTAGAAACTGGGATGGATTAACGTTTGAAACAAAAACATTTTGTTCCTCCAGAGGGAGCAGCAAGAGGTGGAGATGGCTGGAGGAACTTCTCATGTTAGATGTTTGCAACCTACTGCCAAAATTCTCCACCTAAAATTACATGCATAGGTTTTGGATAGAGGACTGCTGCCAGTTCACCAACACTTAGTTTACAAAAATAAATATAAATTCTAATATTCGAAAAGAAAAAAAAAATGGTGGTTTTATGTATCTCATTTTCTAGGGGAAGCCATTTAGGTATATGTGACACTATGTCAGATGTCAATCACGGTCAACACATGGTCTTAGTGTGGCTAGTAGTAGTTAGCAAGACTCACAAGCTGGACTTGTTCTGCAGTATAGAAGATGATTTACCACTCAACTCGGTAGTTTCGTCTATTGTAAAGAACTAAGAAACGAAGTGGGGAAACGTCTTCAAGGTTTTGGAACAAGTCTAGTTGAAAGTGAATTATATTTAGCTATTTAAGCTGCTGGCATTCTTTAGGTATTATTTGAAAGGGTGTTTGAATGCTGTTTCTTTAAATATTGTGTGTGAATCTGGCATACTAAGTGTAAAATCGATAAGGACTATATATACTGTGTGTGGAGAGAATTAGGCATCATAAAATGTCTAGCTACAGAGGGATCTCACTTTATGGATTTTCCCCTTATAATGCTCCAAACCCAATAAAGAGGTAAAGTGATTGTAAACCCTTACATATACCCATTGAAGTGACTGGCTTCAGGTGATACACAAATGAAATGAATCCTACATAAGTTGTACCTGTTTATTTACAGTCTTCTCTCCTCTACATCCTTTCAAAGTTCTAAATATTTAAATGAGTTATAAAGTCAGAAGGTTTTTTTTTTTAGTTAATGCATTCTATGCATTAAGATAAAAAGCCTTCTGTGTGCAGCAGCCCTCCTAATACTTACCCGAGGTCCATCCCTATTCAGTGATGTTGCCAGAGTGACTCTCCCTCCTCATTGGCTGAGGCGGCAGTGCGGCGCCATTGGCTCCCCCTGCTGTCAATCAAAGTCAGTAAGCCAATGAGGAGAGAGAGGCGGTTGGTCCAGGCAGTGGCTCAGTGCCTGAATAGACACAGGGAGCTGCGGCTCGGCTCAGATGCCCCCAAAGCAAGCTGCTTGCTGTAGGGGCACTCAATAGGAGGGAGGGGCCAGGAGCGCCAGAGAGGGACCCTAGAAGAGGAGGATCTGGGCTGCTCTACACAGAGCAAGTAAGTATTAGACCCCGTTCACATAGGGGCGACGCTACTTGCTGGGGCGACCTGTGAAGTCGCGGTGCACAGCGTGTACCGCGACCTCGGCGCGACATGCACGGACTTCATATCATTGAAGTCAATGCAGGTCGCCCCAAAGTAGTACAGGACCCTTTTTCTAAGTCGGAGCGACTTGTATCGTTCCTATTAGAACGGGTCCTGTGCTAATCCTATGGCAGGCGACCCACCGCGACTTGTCAGGCGACCAAGTCGCCTGACAAGTCGCGCTAGTGTGAACCGGGTCTTACATGTTTGTTATTTTTAACAAAAAAAAAAAACAGACTTTAGTATCACTTTAAGGCATGTCTGAGAGTTTAGAAAAAAAAGGGAGCGGGAAAATGAAATCACACACTACAGAGCTCAGTGAGGAGAGCACTGAAAGCTGATTAGAGGGAAGGGACACCCCCCCCCTCTTCATACAGGAACAAAGCTAAAGCTGTAAATCAGCTGGAGGTCTCTGGAGAACTCTCCCCTGAAGTGATTTATGCTGATAACAGAGGACGAGGCAGCAGAGACAAGTACTCTATAGAGGGACAGGCTTTGTTCACATTTTATGTCTGAGTTTTATAACCACTTGAAGTAAAAATGTGCCAAGACTATTGTTTTATCTATCTGTCTTTTTGTGACTGATGATGAACTGTAATATATTCTATGGAAATCATCATCAAATCTGCTCTTATTGTTTTATAACAGCCCAGAAGTAGATTGTGTTCCTAAAAAAACCTGAAGATAGGGCTGAGGGTGGCAGCTAAACCAAACTTTGTTATATCCCATCATCACCTAATATATTCACAATTAATCGTTTTATCTACCAGCTGACAAGTAATAAAAGGAGTCACTGAAGATTAAAGGGTAATTCCACTTTCATGAGGAAACAAAATAGCAAATAGTCAGTCAATGAACGTCAGAGAAATGTATTCTATGGTAAGTCAAAAATGACATTTTTGTTGCAGGGGATGCCTGATATCTGACTTGTATCTTAGTGCAGACTTCTGGGAAAATCAGTGGGCCAATCACACAAGCAGGAAATTATGTTTCTGGGGTGTGGTCAGTATACATTCTGTGTACAGAACACCTCCAGGTAGCCATATTGCATTGCATTTTACAGAACATTTCAGCACTGCAGATTGAAAAGGAAAATGGGATTTTTGGTGAGATACTCCTACTAGGAACATGTCTAAAGGGATGCAGACCCTGCAATTTTCCTCATTAGAGCCCTGTAGGTGCAGTAGCTGGTTGATTATTATGAAACCCCTCCAATTAGACTCACCCAGCACAAAGGAAGAAACGATGACAAAAGGTATTTTGCTAAAATCCTTGCAATGTAAAGAGATGACCTAGAGGGCAATGTTTTTTTCTCATCAAAAGTGTTACGATTTAAATGTTGGCCATGCATGGCTCAAATTGTGGTTGATTCCTGCTGAAGTGGTCCTGTGAGTGGTTCTGTCGGCACCAACCTGGCTCAGCAGAAGTTGATTTCAAAATTAAATAAACTTTAGAAAGCAGTGTGTGGGTATTCAGCCATTCATGGGGGAATGGCTTGATTTCTAAGCAAGAAATCTGAGCATGTACGGTCAGTCTAATACAGTTATATGAACCATTTTTCAGGTTTTCCCTGGACAGAAGTACATTTAGGATGTAGAAATGTGCTCTTTCACAGTGAAGACTAATCTTGATTCAATGACAATCAATAATGTATTGCTGCAAAAAGCCCTTGACATACAATATTTGGTATTCGTTTTCCCAATTTTTAAACCAATAGGAGAGGTAATATTGCTTCCCCAGTCACCCAGCTAGCTATGGTAGATGTTTATAATGAAATTGTGTTATTTTGCCATTCTGGTGGTTTTGGTTTTTTTTTACGCAGGGATCCTGGGAAGGTCTCTCTTGGAGTTGAGACTTGTCTAAGGATGACCTAAACCTAAACCTTGTTGGAGGGAACCTCTAAGAGCTCATACACAGTAGTGTTTAATATTTGACATGGCAATGTGTAAAGCCCCGTACACACGTACCGATTGTCGGCAATAAATATTCGGCCGATGACCGATCGGCCGATTGTAGGCTTGTTAGTATGATGCTTCGGACAGCCGACAGTGCATTTTCGGCCAAACAGAATCTGTCGTGCAGGCATTAAAATTTTTGTTGGCCAACACCAGAACGGCCGATTGTTCGCCAGTCAGTACAGATTTCGGCCGACAGACAGCAGATTAGCAAGACTGGGCATGCTCAGAGAAGAAAAAAGACACGGAAAGTCAACCATCACATGACATCACTTCTGCAGTCGGCTGTTGTTGGCCGACAAAATTCGTGTGCAGTCTTTTGCAGTTTTCAACAGACATGACAGCCCTGGACAAAAGACGGCCGATCGTTCGGCCGACGATCAGTACGTGTGTACGGGGCTTTAGTGTGAATAGGCCCTGGAAGGTTAAAGAAGCCAGAAGGGTGACTCAGCCCATACGTCTCCAACTACAACTAAAATATCACTTTTGGGTTGACTGGTCTTACTCTAACTCCATCTAGAATGTTGTCCTGGTGACAACTGCCCCCCCCCCCTGCCCTTTCTTCTGCTGGTGTGGCAGGGACAGAAAGTGAAGGAAAATCTCACTAATGGGTCACAGACAGACATAAGAATGTGGGAAAAATTTTAAGTCTCCCCACTTGTGGAGTTAGGCTTTACAGACTAAAAGAAAAGGTATTATGTGGTTATATTTAGCTATTTAGACAGCTTGCTTTTTTTGGTAAGTATTATCAGCAAAGGTGTTTTTAATGCTATTTCTTTACCCATCGGGTGTGATTCCAGCTTACTCAGTGTTAAATCCATAAGGATTTTATACCATCTGTGGAGAGAATAAAGTGTCATAAAATGGCTTTTCTTTACCCTGTGACTGGTCCATATGATGGCCTCTATACAAACACTATACAGGTCTTTATTGGCAGGCTCATTTTAGTGAACGTAACAGTTTAACATCAACAAAAAATTCATGGACAGTATAAAAACAAAGCTCTATCTCAAGTCAGTATTTTTTTTTTTTTTACTATAGTATATTTTTTAGTGTAACTTAAAAAAAAAAATCAAAAATAATATTTAACTCTGAGCTAATAATTCAATAAATATTTATAAAGATATTTCTCATTTTTTTCTTTTTTATAAAAGGCACCATTGTTGTTCACTTTGACCTTGTAGTGCAAATGATTCCCTTTTTTCAGTATAAAATATTACATTAAATACAAAAACAGAATTCACAATGTTATTTTACATTTTCGCAGACAAAAGATGAAATATATAAAAGGGTACGTTTGGCATGTTCATGAAAAATGTTCTAATGTTCTGCACTTCATTATTGTAAAGTACCTTTTTTTTGTCAGTGCTTGCTCCCTGAAAGGCAGGGAGATTTTGGGAAATCTTGTTTTTAATAACTTGATGATGTTAAATTGGAAGTAAACTCTGCCAAATGGCCGAATAAGCTAATCAAAAACCCATTCCAAAAGTTCTCCAGTTGCTTTAGAAATGATGAATACAGTATTGTGTAGTTCTGCTTACTGTACAATACTACTGGCTGCACTAGCTTAACTCCTGCTGAAGCCGGTGTCCTGCCGAAAACTCCAACCTGCCGAAATCTCCAACCACGTTATTTCTGGTGAGTGTACACTGGGAACAATTGGAGATTTCGAGCACTTGGTGTTTTCACACAACACCAGCAGCCTATACACCCGAGTACATGGCGGTGTAAGGGAATCTGCACTAATTATACTATGTACTCGGGTGTATAGGCTGCCGGTGTGTGAAAACACCAAGTGCTCGAAATCTACAATTATTCCCAGTGTACACTCACCAGAAATAACGTGGTTGGAGATTTCGGCAGGTTGGAGATTTCGGCAGTACACCGGCACCATCCTTGCCATTTGTTGGCACCAACTTCCTCCATCCGTCCTTCCATCTATCACCGACACCAGCAACAAGTGGAAGATGAGATGGAGAAAGTAAATTGAGATATATCCAAGATGGCGCCATCTTCAGCAGAAGTAAAATTAGTGCAGCCAACATTATTGCACACTAAGCAAAGATGCAGACTGCTATATTCACCATTTGTAGAACATCTGGAGAACTTTTTGAATGGGTTTCTAGTTTATTTGCATGGTATATCTAGTGTATGGCAGATTTCACTTTTGCTTCAATTGTGTTTCATTTATGAAAATTTTGGTTTAGGGATTTAGGGCCATGACATATGGGGAATTATGCTGCCGGTAATACCTCTCTGGATCACTCATAATGCTGCATTCCCTAATGGAAGTTGCTCTATCGCTGGCTGAAACTTTAGAATCTCAATCTCCAGCTACACTACATTGACTTGGAATAAGCAATGCCAAGAAAGAGAGTGAGTTGTCTTAGCTGTTGTGTTAATGGTGAGCGGCTGCCACCATTACCTGGGGTAACACATTCTCAGTGTGTTATGGGAAATGCTGGGGTTTTCATATCATGAGCAAGTTGAGTATGTTAGCTAAAGAAGCAAACTGGAGGACTGCCATGATGGACTCTTCAACTTATCTTATAGCCCCTCTGTTCCTGGCTATTTTGGATCATGGTGGCTATGCAGAATCTGTATTACTCTCTTGTTTCCATCTCTATACTAACCAGCTTAGCTATGATAGTAGAAATATACACTTATAGCTAGAATTAAATATAACACCAAAGAGACAGCTTTACAAGGCTGTTTCAGGAGGCAGTAAGGCTGGAAACACATATGAAGATCCATAATCAAGATGACCAAGATTTAAGATCTGTGTTTGCATGACTTGCCCAGTGACAATGGACCTCATTGGACAGTATGTATATACCATCAGCAAAACACTTGAATATAGAGAATTTATAGGCTTATTCTAATAAACCTTTTTATACCTCCCTCTGTCTAAATGCATGTTTAGCACAGTTTAAATGTTGCTACCATGCAGACTTCTTATGATAAACATGCATGTCAGTACTTACTGACACTGCTGACTACAGGTGAGCCTAAGCTGCTGCTTTAAGGATTTGAGTTGCATGTAGCGGTCTACAAAGTGTCTGTGATACCCACTATGAGCAATAAAGAAAACACACCCACCACCCCAACCCCATTTAGACACAAGACAATTACCGTACTAGCATGTTTTTGGAGTGTGTATAAATAAGTATGTAGAGGAAATCCATGGATAAACAAGCAGAACATGCAAATTCCCTACAGATAGTGTCCTGGCACAAGTCCTAAGGATTAATTATATAGGTTAGATGGCTCAACTTGGAGCCAATAGAGTTGGACAACATGAGCTGTCATTGACAACAAAAAAGGCTCAAAAAAGTTTGGTGCCAGCTGTAAATTCTTTAGCTCTTTGGTGGCCTGACACATGGGACCTGTCCAGTCCCAGCTTATTAAAGATTGTTTTTTTTTTTTTTTTTTTTTTAGAAATTAACATTTTTCAGAAAAATGCCAAATATACCCTGTTACTCTTGCAAAGCACCAGAGGCTGATAAGCCAGGAAGAACTGCTAGATCACGGACGGATGATAAACCATACAAAACTGTTATAACAGAACATCAGCCATGTCAGTATGCTACATATGATGTAGAGCATGTACAATGCAGTGGACGGACTGCAAAGAGGAACAGGGACACATAAAAAAAAAAGCAGCCAAAACCACTTCACTGGTGATGGCTCCGGTCATGTTCGGCTGGAGGCGCATCTTGCAGAGGAGGGCTTGAAAGAGACATTTCTTTTTTTTTTTCTTACGCCCACAAATATTAAAATAAATAAAATCAGACATAAATATTACACTATACACCACTTGGTATCCAAGCTATTTACACATATACAAACACTGAACGAAGAGGTATTGCAACACATGTCTTAATCCATCTGAACTTCTTATCTTTAAAGCACCTAAAACAAAAGAAAGAGGATATTAAATTGTAGTTAAGCAATCCACAGGTGATTTAATTTCTTTCCTTCCATCACAGGTGGAAAGAGAAACTCTATAGATTCCCCCATTAACACAATGTTGATGGGGCTCCCTCAGCGATATTGAGTTCTGCTGGCAGGGAGCCATCCCTCTATTGAGTTCTGCTGGCAGGGAGCCATCCCTCTATTGAGTTCTGCTGGCAGGGAGCCATCCCTCTATTGAGTTCTGCTGGCAGGGAGCCATCCCTCTATTGAGTTCTGCTGGCAGGGAGCAGAACACGATTACTGCTAACAGCTATAGCCACTGTCAGTGGTTGCATGTAAAAAAATCCGATAGGCTGGATGTACCCATGCCGATCAATGGATTGATTTAGTTACAACCAGCCTGTTCATAGATAGATGGAATCTCAGCTGGTCCCTGCTAAACTGGCCAAGATTCAATCCATCTATGGCTGGAATAATTGATCGGACTTCTTCGAACTGAGATATGTTTGGTAGCTGCACTTTTGCAGATAGCTACTGTTTTTCATTTTTTTTTTTTACTTTATTAAAGTGTATGTCAAGGCAAAAACATTTTTCTGTTTTAGATTGAGAGGGTTTAGAGAGGGTCTTGTTGGGTTTTTACTGCTTCCTGGGGACCCGTTGACAACGGTTTTATCAGTCAGGAAGTTAAGGAAGGGACACAGTGGTTCTAGCCTTCCCTTACAAGAAAGAAAGTATGAGGGAGGCTCTCTAAAGGAGCCCTAGATAACAGTAAAAGCCCAACAGGGTTTCAACCCTTCACTCTGGCACACATTAACATTTATTGCATAAAAGCAGCCATTTTATTATATGCTACCAATTTTTTTCAAATGCAGCACACCACAATGAATAGTATATAATTTGTGGTATGGTGCGGTGCGTTGTGCTCTATTGTACAGTTCATGAGATGCTATTAGGAATGGATGTCACTATAAGACACCGCACATAAGGATTTAAGATTTCCTCTCACATTCTGTTGCATCTCCAGAACAGTAACTATAGGGGAATCTCTCCAAAGAGACAGCAAAAGATTTAATGACAAGGGTTTTACCAAAAAACAATACTTCAGGGGGATGCATTATTCAGTTTCATGATTTGCAGTACGTACATCTTGAGTGCGTACTATATATTATTACTGTATATTAGGCTCACCAAATAGAAAAACTGTATCTGTCTAAAGCTGGAGCCTGACTACATTGGGATTATCACCACCCCTAACAAATAAAATCAAGAGGTATCTGTGTTGTTGATATATGCCAGTCACTGGTATTTAGATACCAAAATGCTTTATCACTATTGGCAAAACAGGCACATTTCATGCATGATGTGATTAGTATTGTGTGAATTTAGGACAGACATTCTCAACCGGGGTTCTAGGGATCTCTAGGGTTCTTTGGGAGGCTGCTAGGGATTCCTTGAGCTGTGGCAGATTGACCTCCTATCTGATGGTGCCTATATAGTTTGAGGGCCAGGGCCATTGGTAGAAGCAGCTGCATGACACCAATGATCTTTTTGGCCGTCTGTAAAAGCATTCTGATAACCACTCTAAAGGGGGAGGGGGGCACTCTTCCCAATGTAAGGGGCATTTTTCCAACTGACACCCAATAATCTGAAAATCATTTTAATTATTGAGAGACTGATTTATCAACTATCAGTGCCTGGAATCCATTTAGGGTCGTCTTACCAGTACTATAAGAGCTGAATACGGAGGCCGGTTGCAGAAGACGGAATACACTTGCCACAATAGCCACCACATTTTCCCGTCACTTTGGTTCCATCCTAGTAAAACATAAATGGAGGATTGTGTTACATTTGACATGGTTGTAATGAATTCAGTCAATAAAAATGTGTGACATACAAACATATCTATAGTGTTGGCCATACACAGAGCGAAAATCGCCCGGTTCCTACTAAAATGGCCAAAATTCGAGTAATGCTTGGCCCAGTTGACATCCTCCTGCCTGACATCCTTTCATATGAGAATTGAAGGAGCTGGGCCAAATGGTGGCTGCATCTAATCAGATATTCAGACAGCCATGGGTGCTGGCTGTCAGAATACAGTAGTCACGGAAGACTCCTTCATGGGTGCGGTTTAGCAAGAACGGGGGGAAATGATTGGAGAAGTCTTACCGTTTATGTCAATATTGATGCTGCCCTGTGAACTCAGCTGAGACTCAACTTCTTAAATCTGGTATTTCCGTTCAACCCAGTGAGTTAATAAAAAAAAAAAACAACACAAGCAATGTAGGTGTGGCGATCTCCCCCACTGTGCCATTGTATTCTGGCAGGGGGGCTCCCCCCATCAGAATACAGGCTTGCTGAACAAGCCGCTTTTTGGACAATGTGTACCCAGCTTTACCGTACAATGTATATCTGAATATATATGTATACTCTTTGCATTGGGGTTGATTTACTAAAGATGGAGAGCGCAAAATGTGGGGCAGCTCTGCATGGTAGCCAATCAACCTCTAACTTCAGCTTGCTAAATTAGGCTTTGACAAAAAAAATAAAAAATCAGTGGTAAATGTATTTTAGCATTAGAAGAGTGCCAGTGGGTTTAAACAAAATTCATATAAAATAAAACTGAAATGCCAAAAACATATGCCAAGATCCTTACTGGAGATTTCGTAATTTCAGTCACTGCATAATTTCCTTGTGACATCCATTTAGTGATTTCAGATACAGAGAGTCCTGTTCCTTGAAGGTTGATGCTAAAGCGACCCTAGGTGAAAGCAATACATACAAATTCTGTTATTCTACATACGTAAAAACACATATATATATATATATTTAGGATCCCATCCCAATGACATACTCTGGCTCTATGTGTAATCTCTCATCAGAAAACAAACCAATATAAACTTCCATCAAAGCCTTAAGTGTTTGCAAAAAGGAAGTAAGGTGTGCGTATATGAATCACTTTCCCCAAATTCAAATATATTGTCTTGATCAAATGGCAAAATGCACACTGGTAATGAAAATTGCAATAATTGGTTATTTTTGTTTTTAAATCATCAGTTTGATAGAAGCCACAATCTTTTCTAATACACTTTGCCAGCCATTGTAATTGTAATTTTAATTTTCCTCAACTGTCTTCCTTCTGATCTCTCTATGGCTCACTGCCAAGACATGCCCTCCTTGCCTAAATACTCTGAGCTTCTACTCTGGTTTCCCCAGTCTGACATCATTCATTTATTCATGACACTGGCTGAAGGAATAGTCATTTTTCAGAAGCATAAAGTATATTTGAAAATTTCATAGCTTGCATCAGACTGATTTATGGCTCATATAATTGAAAAGTGACAAACCTTCATTAAAGTGACCTTGATTAAAAAATAATCTGGACCAAAAGCTGTACATGCAAAATAAGAGAATAAATACTCTCCCCTTTCAAGCCTAAGTCCATGAATACTGATCTGTTGAGAAAAGGTCTTGGGAGAAATCAACAATTCCAGGATAGTCAAGCTCCTAGTTCTCAACTGCACTCAGTGGTTCCTTCTACCCACACCTACATCAATACAGAACACAGTAGTGACATGAAGGTTGGCGGGAACCATAAAGCAGAGCGCGATGTTGGGGCTTAGGAGATGGACACTTCAAGATGGAGATCCCAGAGTGTTAGTCTCTCGGCAGACTTCAGAGGAACATTTCTCTTCAACATAGTGATAAGCAGGAGAGTTGTATTTTTACTAGTGATCAACCAATATAGTTTTTTTTGTGCCGATACTGATATTTTGGTCATCGGATATCGGTATTGGCCAATATTTTCGGACATTTAAAAAAAAATATATTATTTTATTTTTCACAGGTACTCTGGTGGAGGGATCTGGGGGTCTAAAAGACCCCAAAACCCTCCTCTGCACTTAAAAGCATTCAAAACGCTAAGTTTGGCTGTTTTGAATGCTCACATTTTTTTTAATTTGCTGCCAAGTACCCGGAAGTGATGTAATGACATCACTTCTGGGTTTTTTACATGGAGACCTGATCAGAGCCGAATGCGGCTTTGATCGGGTCTACTCATCCACGGCCGTGCAGGCTGGTTGCCCCGGGTCTCCTGGTGGGACGGGAGACCCGGGCGAGCCGCGGAAGGCAGTGGAAGGGGGGGGACGTCCCCTCCTGCTCCTTGTAATAACAGCTGAGCGGCTTCTCAGCCGCATCGGTTGTCATTATAAGACAGCCGACCGTCAGCTATGGGTGCCGGTACCGGGGTGATGCCTCTAGCTCCAGTCCAAGCACTTTCCCGAAATATCAGCAATATCGGTAATCTCAGGGGCGGATTCCAATATACCAGGGAAAGTGCATATCGGCCTTGCCAATAATCGGTCGATCCCTAGTTTTTACTCCCTTAATGTTTATGACAGAGTCACCAAGCAGTGCAGAGTAAATGGTCTTGTCTTTAACCATTGTTGGTTGGCCTCAATGTCACTATTTCTGGCTGAAAAGACAATCTACTAAAGGTACCTACAGATGGAAGATGGCATTCAGAAGATCCAGTAATAGAGCGATCCTTGTGTAGACAAACCATGACATTCACAAAATGACCATTGTTTATTTGCTGAACATTAACCACCGGTGCAAGCCTCATCATGAAGGAACCACAAGGATTGGTTTGGAGAATGAATTTTCCAACCAAGGTTCAGCGGAGTGTCTGCATAGTTAACATGCTGCCTATAGACATTCAATTGTCTCCTGATCTGTCTGTAATCAATCAGATCACATGACAATCTATGGGTACCTTAAGAAAGCAAACATTAAACCCTCAGCAAACTATTAAGAATAATGCCACTGAATACTGTGCAGCTGGAGGTAAGTGCATTCAGTAAGCATATTTTTTGTTACCTGAGGGCATTTGGCTGCGCTGTAACAGTCACCGGCTGTGGCAAATGGGACAGGCCGTCCATCAATGGTACGTGCAAACTGAAGATCTGTGGCTGAACAGAGACATCACAAATTATTACAAAATGTTCTCATAGTATGCATGTTGTACATACCGGACATAGTATACTGAGAACATATTGTATAAAGGGTGACTTACTTATGATCTGTAAAGTGGTTAGATCCAGCCTCACTTTACTGAAGGTGGACAAGCCAGATGCTGTGTAGTCTTTCCTGCATGGACAGTCTTCTCTCCTGCTCCCGTTATATGGACATTCTGTAGGATTCTGCAGTCTGCAACAAAAGAGAATACATCATTTACAGGAAGATATTAGGGTAAAATAAAGTAAGAACAAAATAATACTTTATAGGCACAGCAGACAGAAAATTTCCAAAGATAAAGATATAAAAAACTATACATTTTGTTATACAATAAGATAAAACATGTATCTGGTAATATAGGTACCTATGACAGGAGAGTGTGACCGGCTCTCAATGGAGCCGGTCACACAGCTCTGGGGCAGCCAAGGTGGGCACTTGAAAGGGGTCCTGTGAGTCTTTGGCTCCGTTTCAGGTCTGAATTCAGGCAAAAATTTGGACTTGATTCGCACCTGAAATGGAGAACAGGGACGCGCCGGATCCTCTGCTGCGGCCATGGCTTGCAGCAGAGGATCTGTGAGACTGGCATAAAGGCAGCACAGCTATCTGCAAATACTAAAACAAATTGTTACAGCTATTACAATGGGATGCTGGACATATGAAGATATTATAATGGGTACTCAGACAGCTATTACAGATCCACTGGGCACTGTATGCTGCCCACATGAGTATTATACACTGGTCATTTAGGGGCGTTATTGTAGTCTCATGGGTATCATATACTAGTCATCTGGAGGGTTGAATGGTGGTTATATGGGTACTGCATACTGGTCACAATGTCATTTGGGGGCTTAATAATGGTCACATGGCACTGCTCACTGGTCACATAAGCTCTGTGAAGATTCCACTGTTTATTGAAGTCTATGAGCTACCTAAGTCTGACCCAATCAAGTCAGACATTTAAAACTTTTCATGTAAAAAGCATAGATTCACTTTCTAATTTGAAAATCAGGGTTATCCCATTATAAAAGGTATTAGAGATGTATAGTAACTAAGTAGAACTACTTCAGTACTGTACTTAAGTACCGAAAGGCGGTATCTGTACTTTCCTGGAGTAGAATTTTTTTCTCCTACTTCCACTTTTACTTCACTACATTTTTTCGATGATTTCAATACTTCTACTCCGATATTTTTTTTGTGCTGCATAGTTACTCATTACAATTATAAAAATTACCACTGCCAGAACAGTAGATGGCAGGTTTCATGAAGCTCAAAACATGTGTATTAGCGCATACGAAAATAAAAGCTACTGTATGCATAAATAAAAGCTGCGTTTGAAATATTAAAAAACAATATGATGTTCAAACTTTTGACTTCTTTCTTTAATAACTACATAACACAGTACTTGTACTTTTACTTTCAGTACTTGAGTAGCAATTTTTTTTTCAAAACTACTGGTACTTTTACTTTCAGTACTTGAGTAGCAAAATTAAAAAAAAAAACTACTTGCAATACTTAAGTACAAAAAATGTTGAATACTTTAGTACTTCTACTCAAGTCACTTTTTGATCGAGCACTTCCACTTCTACTCAAGTCACTTTTTGATCGAGCACTTCCACTTCTACTCAAGTCACTTTTTGATCAAGCACTTGTACTTTTACTCAAGTATGGGTTTTGAGTACTTTATACAACTCTGAAAGGTATGGCTGGGAGGTATATGAAAATAAAATAACATACTTACAAGTGCTATACCTGTAATATGTTTTTTGTTTTTTTTTTTTAAAAACATGTTTAACCGGTTGCCGACTGCGCACAGTATATTTACTGCGGCAGTCGGCCCCGGCCAGGCAGAGTGACGTAGGTCTACGTCGCTCGCCTGTCACTCCTTCCAGAGCCAATAGCGGGCGGGCGGGCGCGCGCCCGCTGAGGCGCGCGCCCGCCTCGGCTCGTTCACGGAGGAGTGCGGGAGTGTGACTGGCGGACCCGATGTCCGCCGGTCACACTACGATCGCCGGTACAGCGGGAGAAAGACAGAGCGGCTTATGTAAACAAGCCGCCTGTCAGTTCTCCCTCTGTAAAAGTGAAGATCAGACAGTTCTACTATGTAGAACTGTTGATCTTTGTTTTTACACTAGTAGACCTGTCCCTGCACAGTTAGAAACACGCCCCTAGGACACACTTAACCCCTCCCTGTCCAATACTGTTAACCCCTTCCCTGCCAGTGTCATTTTTGCAGTAACAGTGCATATATATAGCACTGATTACTGCAGTAATGTCACTGGTACCCCCAAAAGTGTCAAAAATGTCAGTCAAGGGTCCGATCTGTCCGCCGCAATGTCGCAGTACCGCAAAAAAAAATCGCAGATCGCCGCCATTACTCGTTAAAAAAAAAAACACCAAAAATGACAAAAATCTTTCCCTTTGTTAGTAAACGCGATAACTTTTGCGCAAACCAATCAAAATACGCTTTTTGCGATTTTTTTTACCAAACATAGGTAGCGTAAAACAAATTGGCCGAAAATTTTAAAAAATTTTGATTTTTACATTTTTTTTGGGGGAATTTCATATAAAAAAAGTGAAAAATATTGTTGTTTTTGCAAAAATTACGCTCTTTTTTTGTTTATAGCGCGTGATCAAAAAATCGCACAGGTGATCAAATACCACCAAAAGAAAGCTCTGTTTGTGGGAAAAAAAGGACGTGAAATTCGTTTAGGTACAGCGTCGCACGACCGTGCGATTGTCCGTTAAAGTCACGCAGTAAAAAATCGCAAAAAAACCCCTGGTCTTTTAGCAGGAAAATCCTCCGGTGGTAAAGTGGTTAATATTGGAATGTAGTATTATAAAGCCCAACTTTTTAAAAAATATTTTCCCTGTATTCCCCTATAAAACAAAACAAAACAAAAACAAATCAGCACTCACCTTCTCCAAGTTCCATCACTTCACTTATCATCCACCTCTGGTCCCATCTACCCCTCCTATTCTGATTTAAATGACACTCAAGTCCTTCAATCCACTTCTTGTGAGTTTAGGGTGTCAAAGCCACACCCACTTTGGGCTCACAAGGGAGTGATGCAGAAAACATTGCTCATTACCTGAACGTTTGCTGCATCGATAAAGACTGTCCACCGCCAAATGTCATGTGCCTAGACCAAAGACAGCTCCAAAAATATTGTGCATGTTAAAGAAAATTCAGGGTGGGTGCTCCAAGAGGGAAAGGAGTGATGGGGAATGGGGTCTGCCCAACATGGAATTGGGCTTTAGGCCCCTTTTACGCATATGGACTGTCTGTCTGTTTTTCATCCATTCGTTGATGGAGTAGAAACAGGCATTTATGCATCTCTATGGAAAAAGGATGTAAATGGATGATAATCCATTTACATCTGCTTCCATCAACATCTGTTTTTTGGAATGGATTTTTTCCATTAAAAAAGGGATGTAAACGAATAAACGGTCCATTTTTGCATGAAAAAATGTCTCCAGGACTCAAGTGGTTAAGGACTCAGATGTAAAAATCGGATTAAAAACTCATGAAAACTGATATAAACTTCATCCATTGTTTCTTTGAAAAAACATGACTGAACTGATGAAATGATCGGCCTGCAAGTGTAAAAAGGGGCTTTCAAGAACAAAAAATTTAAGAACAAAAAATGTATATACTGCAGATTACCAGTCCTTAGATGTGGTGTCCGCATTTGTTTTCTCCTTGCAGGCTAAGGACATTTTCTTCAAGCACAGGAAAATGAACATTGCCAGAAAACAGTGTCCAGTGACTTTGCTGTGCATTGAACTCAAATTTCAATGCTATCAGCACTCACGGGTCCTTTTCTGTGAATTATTGAACACCTTCCCCTATGTTAGCATTGTTAACTTAGGACAGAAAGTGTGTTAATAAAAGGATCACCAGGTAAAAAAAAAAAATAACAAAAAGCCTGACAAAAAAGTTTATGTAGCCATTACATCTGACTGCTAAATATTTGTTCCTGAATTTAAATATGCTTTAAGTTGAAATACCTGGTAAATGTGGATTGTCACACTGTTACAGAAAAAAGGCCAAAATGCAAAGGTGGTCCTTAATCACTGCTGCCTGGGGAAGGGGTCCTCAGTTACTAGTGCCTGAGGAGGGGGTCCTCAATAAACTGCTGCTTGAGGAAGGGGTACTCAGTCACTGCTATCTGGGAAAGGGGTCCTTAGTCACCACTACCTGGGAAAGGGGTCCTCCTTTACTGCTGCATGGGGAAGGGGTTCTCAGACACAGCTACCTAGGGAAAGGGTCCTCAGTTTCCACGCTGGCTCCGGTCGCCTTCCGTTGATGTCACGTCCTGGTGCTTCCTCCTGCAGCCTCCCTCCACTGGTCTGTTGGGACTAACTCCATCTAGCTGCATATTGGATTACCTGCCTATATCCACTATGATGAGCCTTGCTTATTTTTAATCTTAGTAAGTGTATTTTATCTTTTGGGCAATTAAAGACTTTTGTTTACTACACTTAGAGGCGCCTTCTGTTTGTTCTTTCCTTCCTCAGTTACTAATGCCTGGGGAAAGGGTCCTCAGTCACCAACCCCTAGAGAAGGGGATATCAGACACTGCTGACTGGGGAAGGGATCCTCAGACATTTCTGCTTGAGAAGGGGTTACTCAGTCACTAATGCCTAGGAAAGGGGTTGTCAGACACTGCTGCTTGAGGAAGGGGTTGTCAGCCATAGCTGCTTGAGGAAGGGGTGCTCAGTCACTGCTGTCTAGTGAAGGGGTCGTTAGACACTGCTGCCTGGAGAAAGGGTCCTCAGTCACCACTGCTTGAGGAAGGGGTGCTCAGTCACTGCTGCCTAGGGAAGGGGTCATTAGACACTGCCGCCTGGGGAAGGGGTCCTCAGTCACCGCTGCTTGAGGAAGGGGTGCTCAGTCACTGCTGCCTGGGGAAGGGGTCCTCAGTCACCGCTGCTAGAGGAAGGGGTGCTCAGTCACTGTTGCCTAGGGAAGGCGTCGTTAGACACTGCTGCCTAGGGAAGGGGTCCTCAGTCACTGCTGCCTAGGGAAGGGGTCCTCAGTCACCACTGCTTGAGGAAGGGGTGCTCAGTCACTGTTGCCTAGGGTAGGGGTCATTAGACACTGCTGCCTGGGGAAGGGGTCCTCATTTACTGCTGCATGGGGAAGGGGTTCTCAGACACAGCTACCTAGGGAAAGGGTCCTCAGTTTCCACGCTGGCTCCGGTCGCCTTCCGTTGATGTCACGTCCTGGTGCTTCCTCCTGCAGCCTCCCTCCACTGGTCTGTTGGGACTAACTCCATCTACCTGCATATTGGATTACCTGCCTATATCCACTATGATGAGCCTTGCTTATTTTTAATCTTAGTAAGTGTATTTTATCTTTTGGGCAATTAAAGACTTTTGTTTACTACACTTAGAGGCGCCTTCTGTTTGTTCTTTCCTTCCTCAGTTACTAATGCCTGGGGAAAGGGTCCTCAGTCACCAACCCCTAGAGAAGGGGATATCAGACACTGCTGACTGGGGAAGGGATCCTCAGACATTTCTGCTTGAGAAGGGGTTACTCAGTCACTAATGCCTAGGAAAGGGGTTGTCAGACACTGCTGCTTGAGGAAGGGGTTGTCAGCCATAGCTGCTTGAGGAAGGGGTGCTCAGTCACTGCTGTCTAGTGAAGGGGTCGTTAGACACTGCTGCCTGGAGAAAGGGTCCTCAGTCACCACTGCTTGAGGAAGGGGTGCTCAGTCACTGCTGCCTAGGGAAGGGGTCATTAGACACTGCCGCCTGGGGAAGGGGTCCTCAGTCACCGCTGCTTGAGGAAGGGGTTCTCAGTCACTGTTGCCTAGGGTAGGGGTCATTAGACACTGCTGCCTGGGGAAGGGGTCCTCAGTCACCGCTGCTTGAGGAAGGGGTGCTCAGTCACTGCTGCCTGGGGAAGGGGTCCTCAGTCACCGCTGCTTGAGGAAGGGGTGCTCAGTCACTGTTGCCTAGGGAAGGCGTCATTAGACACTGCTGCCTGGGGAAGGGGTCCTCAGTCACTGCTGCCTAGGGAAGGGGTCCTCAGACACTGCTGCTTGGGAAGGGGGTCCTCATTTTAGCCCCAAAATGTTGTACTGTTTGATTTGGAATAAATATCCCATCTTTCTTTTCCTACAATGGTGTGCTGGAGATACCTTGCATTTTGGACTTTTTTTCTGTAAGACAATGGACTTTTTATTGATGGCACCATCCATCATTTCAGCACCTGTCATTGCTCTATGTCCAAAGCTGTAAGGAGTGCACTGGATCTTATGGATGTATGAACTGTTACAGAAAAACACACTAAAATAAATCAAGTGCTAACAAAACCTTTGAGTGTAAAAAATACACACAATGCACCCTTTTGATCATACCTGTAGCCAAATACCTCGGAGAAATTTTCAGCCTCATCACTCACAAGCGTCACGTATTCTTTCGGATTGTCTGACTGCATCCCAGAACAATAAACCTGAGAGAAAAGCAATTGTTATTGGTGTGAGAGAGCACCTGCAGCCATCTATAAATAATAGAACACGCAGAACATCATAAAGCACGATGTGCCGAGGATGAAGCCGTACCTTTATTATTTTCTCCTCCACCATAATGTAATGCTCACCATCTTCACTAACACCTCTGCGCCTTTTAACATCTTGACAATTGTGCGGTAAATCACCTGAAAGGTAAAGAATATTATATTTCATTTTTTTCTTTTTTTTTGCAAATGGTGACGAATGGATGATCAATGAATTACCACAAATCAGTTTAATCTGAACTCTGGGAATGAAACAAAATATTTTCTTGCAGTAATATCCCCCCCAGTGCTGTCCCCAAGCTCCAGGCTGTGGGGTGGTCCCTCTGCACCATCACAAAGTGCAGGGCTAGTGGCATTGTATGTGAGGAAGCAAACCCATGACTGTAGCCCAAAGCATTTTTGAGAGAAGACGCTAGGACAATTCACATGGGTTGAAGGACCCTGACAGTGCTAGGAATAAGACATTATGTCTTATCCCTGTATCCCTGACCAGGGGTCTCCAAACCTTCTAAGCAAAGGGACAGTTTACTGTCCTTTAGGTTTTAGGGGGATGGACTGTGGCCAGTGGGAGCAGAAAATGCCTCAACTTTAGTGCCCCAACATTGGTTTTAATGGGAGAAATAGTGGCCTATTGTTGGTATCAATGAAAGAAGAGTACCCCATTTATGGTGTCAGTAGGGAAGAAAGTGTCCCATCATTGGTATTGGGGAAATAGCGCCCCAAGTGCCAGATAAAGGAAAGCAAAGGGTCAAATCTGGCCCCCGGGCCACAGTTTGGAGACCACTGCACTAGACTAAACAAACTATTAACTCTTGCAGTGCCAGAGGACTCCACTGCAAGGGTACATTTTGTCTCATTCCTGGAGTTAATGGCTAGGTTAGCATTTTCATGCTGCATGCTTTTTTCTTTGTCGGAGGAGGTTGTTAAACACAAATCCCTCACAAATGCATGGAAGATGCATGTATATGCATTTTTCATGTGTTCCCATTAAGATCTATAGTGCCAAAAAAGCACTATGCGGCATAAAAAAAAAAGCACCTGAACCTTTTCAGAAATTACTTTGCATCATGTTGCATTAATGTGAATGGACACTGGAGAATAATGTGATTTCCATCGGTGGACACAGGAGAAATCACACTATTGTAAACGGGGCCTTAAAGTGGACCTTTCAAAAACTTTACTGCATTGTTATACTACTGACATCAAATACATAAATAAAGTGATGCAGCGCCACTGATCCCAATATAGTGCATAGTGTGCGTATTTATACAGAGTCGCGCTGATATCTCTACTTTATTGGATTATATACTACTGACATGTCACAATATGCAACAACAGTATACTTTGTTTTCACAAAGCTCCATCTTTTATCATTAAAAAGTAGTCATTGGAGTCCTTTTATCATTAAAAAGTAGTCCTTGGAGCTCCATTATGTAAATCTGTGAGGTGCACTGCTTTTTTCAGGAGGAATTCTAGGCGAAAGGTTCATTATGCAGTGTACTGTGTAGGCACATTTAACATTTCTAGATGTTTCCTATAACATATCAAATCTTCACATTTTGAGTTCAGGTCCACTTTAAACCTAAACTATTTTTTTTTCATGCTGGCAAATAGCAGGGGAAGCGTAAGACCCTCCATCAGTCTTTTGCCATTGTTGGAGTCCCCAAAGCCTAGATTTACCTGCATTTCTTGTGCTGATACACAGGATATCACAGGGACAGGAAGTGAAGGGCAAAACCTGAGATTGTGACAAATCAGGAATGGTTTCTAACCCTCCTCAATTTTATTAGCATTTTTCCTGGAGAGGTTTCCCCTCACTTTCTGTTCCAGTGATTGGAGGCAAGAAGTGAGAGAAAATCTTCTCAAGGGGGAACACAAACAGCAAAACCGAATAAGACTCTCATTCTTCTTCTAGGGCAAAAACATAGTTGGGTTTGGAAATGGACTTTATAGTGAACTTGTGCTTGGTAGGCAAAGCAAAGAAAAAGATTCACTTTAATGGTTCTTCATAAGCGGAACATATATTTTCCCTTCACTTCCAAGTCCCTCAATTTAGCCATTCTCAGGTTTGTGTAAGATAGAACGGCTCTTTGCCTGTTGAGCATTTTTGAGCTTAGGCTGCATTCACACCTGAGCATCGCGATTGTGAGAGTCTGTTCAGGCGTTTGTGTGGGCATTTTTTTTGCGTTTTTGTACAGCATTTTTAAAGCATTTTTGAGCAATAGAGAAGCCAACAGGAAAAAAAAACATCTGTTTCATCATTTTCTACTATGTTTTACAGCTTTTCATCCACTTTTATTTCTATTTTATTTATTATTTATTCATTTTTACTTTTTTTTGTTAGGAGTTTATTTATTTATTTGATTTATTAATATTATTTATTTACTTACTTATTATTATTATTATTTATTTTGTTGGTTTAGGATTAGGGGTTACTATTAGGATTAAGGGGTTAGGATTAGGGGTTAATATTAAGGTTAGGAGTTAGAGGGTATTAGGGGTTTATATTAGGGTTAGGGGTTGAGGTTAATTTATTTATTTGATTTATTATTATTTTTATTTAATAATTTTTTATTTATGATTATAATTTTTTATTTATGTGTTTTTTTTATTTGGTAAAAATGTTTATTTTTATTTAAATATTGCATTTGAGCAGAAAAATGCGCAACAATTAATCCAGCCTTTCCATGCTTTCTATAGAACAAAAAATGCTTCACGAACACACCAATCTGCCCGATTTGAGCTCCAGAACTTATTTGAGCTTCAGGCGTTTGGCTATAGGCGACTTATAGTGGAGATGTGAACCATAGTGGAGATGTGAACCATCTCTATAGGAAATAATTGATTTTTTTTCTCCTCCAGCATTTTGGAGCTTCGAGCTTCAAGCTACAAAACGCTCCAGAGTGAACGGGGCCTCAAGCTGCAAGTTAAATCTCACATAAGGCTTCCTATGAAAGGGTGGTATATATGTGGCACTGGTGGGACCAGCATTAAAAAGAACCACGAGCAAAGCATAGATCTCCCTAAAGACTAAATACAAAGTTATGGCACTTTTAATTTTTATCCTAAGTTCAGTAGCCTTATAGCAAAACAGTTGTACCATAATGAAGGAGAGGGACATAGAGCAATAGCACTATAGGTCTCAGCTTATCTCGGATTAAATCCTACTTACAGTCATGAGGATTGTAGCATGGCCGCTTCTCCTCTGGTTTCATATCCATGGAGCACATACTGCTAGGGACATCATCATTTGTTAGACACTGCACAGAACGCTGCATGACACCAGCTCCACAGGTAACAGAACACTGCAAATACAAACAGCACATCAGCCTCAATTACTCATATGTAATGTTTTTGGACACCTGATAATCACATCTATATGAACTTTATGGACATCCTAATCCAAACCATTGGCACTATTATGGAGTTGCTCCCCTTTTCATTTATATCAACCTTCACTATTCTGGAGAGGCTTCTAATGAGATTTTGGAGTGGCTGTGGGAATTTGTGCCTGTAGGGGAAACCCTAAAACTCATGGGTTTCAGTAACATTTTGACCGTTGAAGCCAGATTGAAAAATATATTTATTTTACAAACATGTAGGTAGAAAAACATGTTTGGAGAGCAATACAGTCACACTACATAGTGTTGGTTTCAAAACAATTGTTCTACCTGGCTAAAGACTTTTAATACAATTTATATGTTTTACAAAGGGTGGGACCTATCTATCTAAAGTTTCTTTGAAGTCACATCTTGATTGAAATGCAGAATAGTTGTTCACATAGGCTTATTACTTCCAGTAGTTGTTTAGCTGAACATTTCTTCAAAGGCCTAGATAGCAATCTATACAGCTGGAGGTGTAAATGGCATTTGAACCCAACAGCTGTTATACAATATGACTTCTAACAACATATACATCCAATATATCTGCTTAATAATAAATACATGTTTGATAATGATAATCACATGTTTGATAAATAAAATGGCTGTTCCCTGTTCCCCCTTCAATTCCTCCTGTTGGCAATATACTTGCCACAAAAACTGTCCCTTCTTATAGTAGAGTTCTGGAAACATATCACTCCTATCTAAAGAAATCCACACACTAGTTGTAGTAAACAGTTGGGCCTGTGACCATTGACAGTGTAGTGGATTCCGCTCTGCTGTCCCTGTGTGGTGGTCCCACATCACAGTTACTTTTTGTAACTGTTAAAGCCATGTATGGCTTACCCAGATGTGGATCCTGGAGGTGCTGATATGGTAAAGAAGGTCTTTTAACACATGCAAAACCTAATATAAAATGTATTTTGAAGAAAGGTAGATACAATTACAATTCCTCTCAATCCCTTCTAAACTTCCTGACATCAGTCCTGGATAGCAATCTATACAGCTGGAGGTGTAAATGGCATTTGAACACAACAGCTGTCATACAATATGACTTCTAAAAACATATACATTCAATACATCTGCTTAATCATAAATACATGTTTGATAAATAAAATGGCTGTTCTCTTTTCCCCTTCAGTGCCCATTCAGCCAAAAGGAAATTTGGGAGAACAGATACTAAAGTTGGATGAGAACACCTGGCTGATGATTGGGCATTCCAATAAATCTCCATGGTATTCAGTAGGGTTGAGGTCTAGGCTCAGGGTAGGCCTCGCAAGTTCTCCACTCAAAACTCATCATGTCAAATGGAGCTGGCTTTTGCACAGGGGCACTGTTATTCTGGAACACAACAGGACCTGTCCCAAACTACAGCCACAAAATTGAAGGCATAACATTGGATGACAATCTTTTTTTTTACCATTCACAGTACCCTTTACTGGAAATACATAAACATAATACTTTGGAAGGTTGTCCGCATACTTTTGGCCATAAAGTGTATTTATTTTAACACGGGGATCCATAGTCTTAATTCATGCCTGACTGTATCTCACTGTACTATACCAATAGGTAGTAACTTTGGACTCTGGTCATGTCATCAATATTGGTTTTGTGGTCCAAGTCATGTTCCGCCATGAATTACTTTGAAGAGAAACTCAAATGTGTTCTTTGGAGCTCTTCATCTCTCAGACATGGTACTTACCTTCCCCCAGTTGCCAACTCTCCACAAAGCAAGCACAGGACACTCTCCCAGGAAGCAGCTTTGTACATTGGGCGGTTGGGTTCCTGGACAGTTGGCTGAACTTTGGTAGCCATACTCATAATGGTCCTTTCCTGAGTACACTTCACTGCATGACACCAGCCTTTGCCGATAGCCCATCCCGCATGTCACCGAACACTGGAAAATATTACATACTTGTCACCCATGGGCATAATATACAAACTGAGTCATATCTTTATATAATATCTCAAGGAGCATAAAAGAATTACAAGTACTTCCTGAGGCAGGTCCAAGCTGCCTATCCTAAGCCTCCTACAATAGGTGACCTGCAATCAAAGCAGACTGCCCAAACCCAGTGCTTCCCGGCCATAAAATTGGGCATGATGTATCATAATTCTCAATGTTTTCAGCTATTTTTGGGGAAAAATGATACGTTAGACGTGATGGGAGCTGTGTCTACATTACTTTCACAATGCACTCCCATTGATCTGTACAAATTAATGAAAGGACCAGTCCATCCAGAATTATTACTTTTAGATGAAGCAGAGCTAAATCTCCTGACAGTTATCGCTCTATTGCTGAGATGGCTGCATTGATTGCTTATGTCTGCAAACTATAACTTAAATATCCTTTTTTTTGGTGGACTGATCTTTTTTTTTCTTTCTAACAAATATTTATTTTGCATTTTCCATTATATTTCAAAGTTAAAGAAAATAAAACTAGGAAACAAAGGTCGCATGTAATATCTGTAGTCCTTCCTCCGTCAGCAAACAGTTCTGTCTTTGTACAATAACTTGTCCGTAGGATGTAATACAGAGTTGTCACCCTGCCCTTATATGTACATCCAGTTCTTAAATTGGTTAGTACAAAAAATTCACATCTCTGACCCGATTTCAGAAGTGGGGAGGAATAACATAGTGCAACATAATAATTGTGAGAATAATAACCCAAAAAAAACATAAACACAGCAGAAAAGGACATGCTTTATGTGAAACACAAATTTGCCATACGATCAACCAAAAAATCTAACTCTGTATTATGGATCTGCCAAAAAATGCTTCACAATCGCATGTCAGCAGCACAAATGCATATGTATGGTGATCCTAGGAGACAAGCCACATGGCACTTAAATACACAGGTCTCAGGACAAATGAACATTTTGAAAAAAAAACATAAACATTTAGGAATAATCCTTTTTATGAAGTAAACGGAAGCTTTTCTGATAGTAAAATTCTTACTTTATTTCAGAGAAAAAAAAATAGATTTTTGATTTACCATAAAATCCTTTTCTCTTAAGTTCATTGACAGACGCAGTTCCTGATGCATATCAGTAGGGTTATGCTGCCCCCCAAAGGAGTAGGACACTAGACAGAAAAAAGGCTACGCCTATGGACAGTCCCAAGGGGTACACCCTCTCTCTTCCTGCACAGGATGTCAGTTTTAATCCGGAGTAAGGACCTAGTTCCCTGCGGAGATCTCTGGTCCTGGCAAAGTTCTTTCTAATCAATTTTTTTTTAGTTTTTTTTCCTGTGAGATCTACAAGCAACTATGCTGGATCTGTGTGACTGGCTGGATATATAGATCCAGTGGTCACCCCAGCCGGCCAACGAGTGCGTGCAGGCCTTAGCTCCACGCTGGGTCAGCCGGGACATAGTTCCACTGGACAGGGACTGGCCCCGTGAGTTAAACGTCTCGCCAGGTCACATACGTCCGGGTCTAGGCCCGAGTCGCAGCATTCCTATTTGGCCAACAGCCCTCCTACCTGGGACAGTCAGACCTTCACATTCCCGTTTTCCCCTCTGTCTTGTCACGCACCTCCTCTTCTACCTGCCCCCCCCCATTAAATAATTTTGAAAAATATATAATTTAAAGCTGATTTCCAGGTTTGTACATTTTTCAATTTTTTACAGTTTGGACCAATGTAAGTATGTATCTGCCATACCTGTGGGATCCTTTTGGAGGATGGAAATGATTTTAGTAGGCACAGAAACTACAAAGATTGCTTCTTGCTTCCGAGTCCAGTGCCAAGCGGCTGACCGGCTGTTTACTGAACACAGGAAGTCGGCCACTCTTCACGGTGCTATCCAGAAAACATTTTACATTTTCTCAATGAATGCAAAGTTTTGATTGGACAAAGTAGAGATTTTGACATCCCCGCCCACCTCTCCACCTTGTCCAATTAGAGAAATATTTGTATTTATTGACAAAAGGCAAACTGTTCCTCAGATGGCACATGTGCCATGTGAGTCACCTTCTGTGTTCACTATAGTGATTACCAGCTTCCACAGGAAACCCACAGGTATGGCACAAACATACTTACATTGGTCCTTGCTGGACCAACATAACTTTGAAAAAATCTGCATTCCTGGATTCATCTTTAAAAGGGACATTTACTTTGCTCTATACACTGATGTACTGATTTTCTGTAGAGTAGGACCCCTTCCTTTGCAAGGACGAAGCTTCAAAGGTTTACTCTTTGGCCCCTGTAGGCCATAGGAGCTCTTAGAGAAAATGGACATGCAGCTCCCTCCACTTTCTTCTACGAGGCAATGCCAGCTACCTGAGTAGTCATTTGGCGGGCCGGCGGGCCTGTAATATGGCTCAGGTTCGTGTGTAACTCAGATTCAACCTGAATTTACCAGGGATTCTGAGGGGCTCTAATGGGTGAAAAGGGCAAAAAAGACATGACTGGAAGGTGAGTACCAGCAAAAAAAAGACCTGGTATGTAGAGAGCTGACTACTTTGCCCAGAATAGGTAAAATCCAGGTCTGCTTTTAGCAGACAAAATGAAAAAGCTCCATTTAACACCACAGATTTTACTCCATCTTTTGTAGAATTAACGTACAGTTCTGAAAAGAAGCTTCTCCTGAGAATGAGATCACTAAATATATTCAATGAATACCCTCCCCTTTCTCTCCTTGGCAGTGCTAAGCTAATATGAAGCTTATGCAACTTTGATATATGAAAGTATTTGTAAGCAGCTACAGGACTATAAACCCTTTACACTTATGCATTTCTGCACTGCACCCTAAAACGCGTTACAGCAATACATAGCTGTGAAGCCAGCGCACCTCATTGCATGTGTGTTTCAGCACACCATAACCCACAGATGGGAAACGTCTGTTAATTGTGGTGTCATGCATTGTGGTGTGTTGGCAGCCCATTCACAAAGGACACAACGCACATTAATGCACAGCAATGCCCTGGGCATGTGTGGCCTCATAAATGGGCTCCATAAAAATTTGTGTTTTTTACAAATAATACTTAAAAAAATAATTCTAAGAATATAACAATATGATATTACACAGTTATTTTAGGTACAAAAAAAAAAATTCATTAAAATACGCAAAAATAAATTGTTTCTCTGTACCTACCTCAGACCACTCCCCAGTAATCCAGATGTATTCACAGGACTGTATATTGCAAGTCTCCACATCGGATGGGCGCTTGTTCTCCTCACAGTGAAATGGTGGGACTTCCTTCTTCTGTTCATTGACGCAGTACACCAGGCGGTAGCGGAATCCTCCATCACAAGTCTTGCTGCACTGCAAATAGAAGCACCCGGTGAATCACACTTCATCTAATGACTGGTAAACCCTAAATACAATGTTCTTTATATAGCAGGGCCACAAACATTGTGAACAGTGGACCAGCACTTTAAAGTCTGCCAGTGAAGATAGGCTATATGATACTTATTAGCTAGGTGCCTGTATAAGAGCTGATTGTATTGCTCTGTTCCAGCACTTTAAAAGGATAATTTGATTAGGAAAGTTAAAGAGACTCTGTCAGGGGTGATAAACCTCTGCAGATAAAAAAAAAAACGGCACCTAGACTTAGAGAAGGGGTCTCCAAACTTTCTGAACAAAGGTCCAGTTTACTGTCCTCGAGGCTTTAGAGGGGCAAGACTGTGGTCACTGCGATTATACTGTTTTTCCCAAAAGTCTCTGCCAGCAGCTCCACTTTTCAGCGCTCTCGATCCTATGCAGCTCAGCTCCACACCTGGTTCACACCTGAACCACTTTCCTCACACCTACAGGAGGAGAGACGGCCGTCCACCTCCTCCTTGGACTCTGCTTCCCACCAAAGACACCCTGCCTCATGCGCTCCCCACTTTTATCAACAATCCCACGATGCATCTCTCCAGGTGCCAACCCACTGGGACAGTTGCAAAAGCTTGTGTATCATTGGTCAGGTTTCCTCCACTGTCTAACAGGCCTTCCCATTGGACACAGTGTGGACACTCACTCAGACCAGATGAATACACACTGAGCACAGAGAGCAGGCCTAACTAAAGATCAGGCTCCCCTGATGAGCAGCAGGAGCATTATGCCTCGTTTCCACTGAGTGGTACAGTACGGTTCGGTTCAGTACGGTACGGAACGGTACACATTGCGTTTCCACTGCCAATAGTACCCTTTCATGATAGGCGTGGTGTAGCAGGAAAGCTGTGATAGACGATTCTCTGTCAACCAATCAAAGTTCTGCAGAGTGTAGCTCCACCCTGTAGGTACGGTACTAATGTGCTTGGTACCCCAACGAAAGGGTACCAAAAAAGTGGTACGGTACGGTTCGGAATTAAAGTACCATTCACAATGGAAACGGCATAAATAGCGTACCGTACCGAACCTTACCAGAAAGCTCAGTGGAAACGAGCCATTAGATGCCTTTGCATAGCACCTATCTAGTAGGGTGCTACAGGTACTTATAGCGCCATTCATTTACGCCGCGCTTTACATACATATATTGTACATTCCCATCAGTCCCTGCCCTGAAGGAACTTACAGATGATATACAGATGATGTTTTTTTCTAAGTAGTAAATCATTTGGGCATTTATAATAAGCAAATTGAACAAAATGATTCAAACAATTGCTATATGGACTGCTGACATCTCCTTTATCTATGCTAGATTGTTCTGAACACAAATATATTTGCTTGGTGTGGGGATGCCAAGAGCCATGGAGATCATTTTGGAGAATATTATCCATTTCTTAAAATCCTCTCCATAGCTCTTGGCAATTTCAACACCAGGCAAATGTATTTGTGTACAAATCATTCTGGCAAAGTTACAGGAGATGTCATCTTTCCATATAGCAATTGTTTAAATGATTGGTTCCATTTATTCATTAAGAATATAAACATCATCTGCTCATATATATTCCAAACCAGTGGTAATTGTCTATCAGTGTCATGGAGCCATGCTGTATTTTGGACAGTGTCCCATATTTTCTGACAGCTGAGAATTTCCCGCTGATGATTTATTATATCTCTGCAAGGAAAAGGAGCTTGTACCCAAAGCTAATGACTAATGAAGCTGCCCAATGTCTGCAAAGCCAGGGCAGGATAGTGGGGTCACCCGACAATATGCAAAATGACCAATCAGGTTTTTGATCCAAAAGCAAAGGAGGCTCAGGTTTTACTTATCAATGCCTCTTTAAGCCCCTCCAAATGTTAGAGCAATTTGGCCACACCCACCAGTTGGTGGGGCATGTTATGTACACCGCTAATAGCCCCGTCCCTGCTCCACTCTATGACCCATTGCCATTGTCAAAGTGGTTGTAAACTTTGTTACTCCACTTTTACCTACAGGTAAGTCTATATTAAGGCTTACCTGTAGGTACTGTGAATATCTCCTAAACTTGCACAGTTTAGGAGATATTCAGAGTGCATGCAGCTGATGATGTCACCGGCGCATGAGCTCTGAAGGTCTGGCTTACCGTGCCAGACCTTCAGAGCCCGTGCCGCAAACAGGCGGCTCCCATGCGCGTGTGCGGGAGAGATGTCATAGCGGCTCCGGCCAGTCAGAGCCCGCGAACCCGGAAGAAACACAAGGGAAGATTTAAGCCATCTCAGCGGTGAGCGGGCGCCGCTGGAAGTACTTCGTTCTAAGGTAAGTATTTCATAATGAGCTAGTATGCGATGCATTACAGCTCATTATGCCTTTGTCTTACAGTTTTTTTTTTTTGTCTTGGGGTTTACAACCTCTTTAAGACCACCGATTTTTTAAAAGGTTCTAAAATTATTAGCTCACAAGAATAATGAACAAAATGTTACAAAGGATACCCAGTGCATGGTAATGGTTAAATTTTACCTTTAGATAAGCCTATTATAAGGCTTACCTACAGGTAGTGTAAATATCTCCTAAACATGCACCATTTAGAGATATTTACTGTGCATGCAGCCAGTGACATTACTGGCGAATGGGCTCTAAAGGAACGGCCACCTGTGGCATTCCTTCAGAGCCCTGTGCGTAACCACTCGCATGGCTCCGGCCAATCACAGAGCCCGATTCCCCAAACCTGGAAGCAAGACGGTTGAAGATGGAAGCTGTCTCCAGCAATGACATAGCATCCCTGGAAGGCTTCTACTAGCACATTAGCACACTGTGCCTTTGCATTGCAGGTATGGAAAAAAAAAAATGTGCAGCGGTTTACAACTGCTTTAAGGGTAAGAGGAACAATTGAATCTGACTGTTATGGTTATTGCACCTGTAAACCCATACACTAAAATCTTATATTAAATTTAACAAGTTGATTAAATAGCATTTTCTGTCTTATTTAAATCTGCAGCTTTCATTAACCACTAAAGGACCAGAAGGATTTGCCCCCTTAATGACCAGGTAATTTTTTGCCATACGTCACTGCGTTACGGACAATTGCACGGACCTGCAATGCTGTACCCAAATAAAATTGATGTCCTTTTATTCCCCACAAACAGAGCTTTCTTTTGGTGGTATTTGATCACCTCTGTGATTTTTATTTTTTGCGCTATAAACTAGAAATTAGCAACAGTTCTGAAAAAAAAAAAAAAAACTAATAATATTTTTCACATTCTACTTTTTAACATTCCAAAAAAAAAAAAAATGTAAAAATCAAATTTTTTCATCTTTTTAGGCGAATTTGTATTCTGCTACATATTTTGGGTAAAAAAAATCCCAATAAGCATATTTTGATTAGTTTGCTCAAACGTTATCGCATCTTCAAACTTTTTATTTATTTATTTTTTTTACTAGTAATGGCGGCGATCAGCAATTTTTAGCGGGACTGAGTCATCGTGGCGGACAGCTCGGACCCCTAACTGACATTTTTGACACTTTTGCGGGGACCAGTGACATTATTACATTAATCAGTGCTAAAAAAATATGCACTGTTACTGTAATAATGACACTGACAGGGAAGGGGTTAACCCAGGGGCGATCAAAGGGTTAAGTGTAAGCCTAGGGGGTGTTTTCTAACTGCATGGGGGAGGGACTTGTGGAATCACACAGAGACCTGTGATCCTAAATAAGAGGATCACAGGCTCTCTGTGTTCATTCCAGAGTGAGCAACGATCTGCTGTGTTTACAACAGCAGACCGCCGTTCTCTCCACGGGGAGCGACCTGCGGGTGCCTGGTGGCAGTCGCGGCCATCAGCTTCCCCGCTTCCTGATCGGGGGTGCGCGCCTCTGGTGGCACGTGCGCCCCCAGGAGCACATCCGTGGACCGCCATAAAGGTACAGCTGTTCACGCAGCCGAGCCAGCCTGCTGCAGTATATCTGTGGCGGGCGGCCGGCAAGTGGTTAAAAAAACACCTGATGATAATTAAAGAGGAGCCCCAGTCTCCCCCCAAAAAAGTAAAAAGTCAGCAGCTTTAACTACTGTAATATAAGGACTCTCACCTGTCCAGGGATCCAGCTCTGTCCTCACTTGAGCTGATTCTTCAGTTGGCTTCGGGTACAGGCACCTTCACATCTCGTTTCCCACTGCGCTTGTGTGAGCCGCACTGCGCTTTGTGAATGGCCCCCAGTCTTCTGGGACATGTGGTTTGTCCTAGAAGGCTGCAGGGGAAGGCGAGGGGGGCAGAACTTCTACTCGGATTGCGGCTGTCAAAACCACAGGTACCCGCTCCCCAAAAAGTGCCAATCATTAAACGGGGGGGGGGGGGGGGGAGCAAACAAGCTGAACTTCCCCTTTTGCGTGAAATTCCGCTTTAAGGTCTTGTTTGGCCCTTCTTGTTATAGGGTGACAACACTCTGTCCCTGTTACCCAACTGCTCTCCTGCATTATCACATGCACTTCAGAAAGAGATTATAAACAGCCATGCCAAAACTCATTGTACAGGAATGGTCCACCATTGTCACTGCTGGGAAGCCCATCCCGAACAATGACTGCTAGAGCGCATGAATGTATACGTGAAGTGGCTGCAAAAAGGCTGCTGGAGATCAGCAGCCCTTGGATACAACAAAGTATAAAAAAAAAAGTGAAAATGGTATTTTCTAAAATAAAAGAAGCATGACAATTGTTTGTTGTGCCCTAACAAATTACATGTCTCCCAGTCAGGGTTTAAATCTATTTTACTAGCTCTTCCTTTAATAAATAATGTCTTATGTCACACTTTTGTTACGCTTGACATAGAAGAGAAGACTTGGGAGGTTGGTAGTGCCTGCAGATACACTAATGGCCACTGTGTGTCAGCGTTGCACTTTTCAGCAACAGCCTAACAGGCGTAGCGGATTGAGATTAACTGCATTAGTCACAATGAATTTCATATGTGTGGCTGTAAAGTGGATATAACTGCTTTACAGAGCCATTATCAATGCTTAGACCTTATTATATAACGGAAATTTCTTACCTTCCAAAATTTCATAGACAGGTTATATATTTCCTCCTGTTGCTTTCAATTAAGTGCAGAACATTCTATTCCAGGGTAATTGCAGGACACTGAACTAAGGTATGAAAGTGTACCTGTCCTCCACTAATCATTGTATATAGAATGAAACAAATTCAATTCCGGAAGGCGGTGTGAGACTTGACCTGTTTAATTTGGCATCAAGGTCAAAACCGAGTGATGGGAATCGGCAAACTGTGTGCCAGAGTACCTGATCTGACTTCCTACAACTGATTGTGTGTTGCGGATTTCTTCCTTAATCAGTTATGGAACGGAAGGATTTGCCCCATTAATGACCAGGCCATTTTTTTGCATCTCCCCATAGAGGACAGCGGGGATCTGCCATCCGCCTGCTCAGCGGGGGATCAGCGGATCGATCCCCCGCTGAGCAGAACGGACTCCGTCGGGCGCACCCACCGTGTGAAAGGAGCCTTATTGAGGAAAAGTAATGGGAAGTCCAAATTTTACTGTTGTCGCCGGAACAAGAATTGGGGAAAATCTTCTAATGGAGACACTTGTTCTGGTGACAACTGTCATGGAGAGTAAATCCCCTCTCATTTCCCATTGTGTCTCTGCCTGATGTGTGCGATAACACTGAACTGATAAAAGGTGAGAATTGGCTCTGATGGATATACAATGAAGTCTTCCTTCAGAGGAGTTGATCCATGATGGAGATTTAGAATATGTGGACCCTGTTCTGGTCCTAGGCTGCTCCCCCACAGATCACGATAAAAAAGACATACAACAGACGATAAATCCTTGGATGGGTATTGAGGAGTGCTTAGTACAACTTTGAATAACTCTGTTTAACTTGGAAAAGTTTATTGCATACGAACATTAAATACAACCAACGCGTTTTGTAATAAGCCTCCCTCTTCTTCAGGGCCTGAGCATTGGATATTATTAGAATCCTGATGAGATAGATATCAATAGAAGACCTATGTTAGGGCTTGATGAAAACAGTGATCTCTTAATGGCACTATTGATTGCTGGCTGGCTCTCTGGGACTAGAAGTGAAAGGGCCATGACAGAAAGCAAAATGTAAACTGACAGAAGTTTTTACGTATCCCAGCTCTTTTCAAATCCCCCCCCAAAAAAATTGTTTTGGTTATACATACATTTTAAAGCTGATCTTTGGATAAGCAAATATTGTTTTAATACAAAGAGCATATGTATTCTTACTGGGTCATAGGCGTGCTTTATCTATTTCTTCCAGATCTATGCTGTAACCCAGCAGGAGTTTACTGTAATAAAGACCGGTCTCTGCTGCTCTCTCTCCTTGTGTTGGGTGACTGGTCTTGTCTCCGCCCCTCCTATATTTTTTTGCAGGCAGCCTGTAGTGGGTGGGGCCTGCTGGGTCCCTCCCATACCTCTGCTCATTGCACAGGCTATGTACAGTGATGTTGTGCCCAGTGTTCAGCTTTTTTTAAATTTTTATTGATTTCAAATAATTATACAAACGCAATCGAAAAAAAAAAAGAAAAGTAACATTATATTATAATACCATATCCCCACTAGTGTTTATCTTTAAAGCAGTAATAAACCACAGCAAAAAAAAAAAATGGTCCCGGGCAGTATAAGCTATAATTTGCTAGTATGCACCAAATACTAGCACATTATGACTGACTACCTGAACACGAAGCCCTCCAGTGGCATGCGGTCACCATTGTTGGCGCTTCCATCTTCCTTCCAGATTCGCAGGCTTCGGCGGTCTGAATGGCCAAGCCGCGATGACGTCACTCCCATGCATTGCATGCGGGAGTCACTGTTTACGGCACAATGCTCTGAAGGAACGCCATGGGTATGCCGTTCCTTCAGAGCGCATGTGCTGCTGACATTACCGGCTGCTTCTAAAGTAAATATCTCCTAAACAGTGCACATTAACTGGTTGCCGACCGCCGCACGACTATATACTGCGGCGGTCAGCCCCGGCCAGGCAGAGTGACGTCACTTGCCTGTCACTTCCTTGTGAGCCAATAGCAGGCGAGCGCGCGCCCGCGAAGGCGCGCGCCCGCCGCGGCTCGTTCACAGGGAAGTTAGTGCGTGTAACCGGCGGACCCGATGTCCGCCGGTCACTCGCCGATCGTCGGTACAGAGGGAGAAAGTCAGGCGGCTGATGTAAACAAGCCTCCTGTCATTCTCCCCTGTGTAGAAACAGTGATCAGACGGTTCTACTATGTAGGACCGTTGATCACTGTTCCTACACTAGTAGCCACAGCCAATCACAGTAGAAAGCATGCCCCTAGGGACACACACAGCCCCTCCCTCTCAAATAAAGTTAACCCCTTCACTGCCAGTGTAATTTTACAGTAACAGTGCATATATATAGCACTGATTACTGTAGAAATGTCACTGGTAACCCCAAAAGTGTCAAAAATGTCAGTCAAGGGTCCGATCTGTCCGCCCCAATGTCGCAGTACCGCAAAAAAAATCGCTGATCGCCGCCATTAGGCGTTAAAAAAAAAAAACAACAAAAATGACAAAAATCTTTCCCTTTGTTAGTAAACGCAATAACTTTTGCGCAAACCAATCAAAATACGCTTTTTGCTATTTTTTTTACCAACCATATAAAGCAGAAAACAAATTGGCCGAAAATGTTAAAAAATTTTGATTTTTACATTTTTTTGGGGGAATTTCATATAAAGAAATGTGAACAATATTGTTATTTTTGCAAAATTTACGCTCTTTTTTTGTTTATAGCGCATGATCAAAAAATCGCACAGGTGATCAAATACCACCAAAAGAAAGCTCTGTTTGTGGGAAAAAAAGGACGTCAAATTCGTTTAGGTACAGCGTCGCACGACCGCGCAATGGTCCGTTAAAGTCACGCAGTGCCGAATCGCAAAATACCCCCTGGTCTTTTAGCAGCCAAATCCTCCGGGGCTTAAGTGGTTAAGGAGATATTTACTAGGTAAGCTTTTTTATAGGCTTAGCAATAGGTAAAAATCAGTCAAGGGAGTTTAATCCCAATTTAATATTTTTACATTTGGGGAGATGTGAATCAGCCATGAGCCATTTTGCATGTTTCAAAGCAATACTTCTGAGGGGTGTTCTAAACACATAAGCATTACTGCTCTTCCCTTGGAAATGCTAGTATCAGCAGCACCAGCTTTAGTAGGCATTGTGCAGAGGGCGCATGCCATCGCAGATGTTGGGCTAAAAGGCGCTGAATGCTATGCAGCTGTTGTCCTCTGTAGTAAAAAAAATCAGGAATCTGGAAATTGTGTGGCCAGCAAATATTCTGCACAATGACCACAGAGTATTATTGGACAGAATAATCCTGCACTGACGAATTCAAACAATTGCTTCCTAATTAAATAGGTTTGCCCCACTGGACTGATCTGTTTTTTTGATTAGCAATCAGGATTACACGCTTTCCCCACACTATGGTCGTGTCTGCGAGGAATTTCCTTTCTTCTTTTCTTCATTGCTTTCCCACCTGGTGCACCCTACCCTTCCCTTTTCTTACCTCTCCCCTTTCCCACTCTGTATTCGACCTTTTGCTTCTATTAACAATCACATTTCTTATATGTCGAATACTTTAACCCCAACCCTCTCTTTACATATCGCTTCCCTTTGAAGGGAACTTTTCATTGTTATGGTGTATTAGACTGTGATAACCTTCTAGTACAGCTTGTCCACTTACTGCACAAGAAGTCACATTCTACTGTCATGATTCAGGTCTGGACTTTAATTGAAGCTGCTCGATATTTCTTTATGTGAATATTTTGAGTTCTATCTACCTCTCTTATTTGAATGTAAATCGAAGTGCTTTCTTATTATATGCGAATGACAGAAAGTCTAATGTTGACTGTTGTACATTGCGCCTTCTCTATTTTTTTGTGACTTGCTTGTTATATAAAAATAAAACGATAAATATAGAAAGCAAAAAAAAAAAAAAAAAGCACAATGCACGACTAAAAGGTCCATTTTAACCAAAAGGGTACCATTTTGTGAATAAGGGTTGTGCTAATCTTTTTCGGGCTCTATAAATATGCCCCTCTTTCTTTGTAATACTCCATGTAGCACACATATTTGGCCACTAGATGGCAAGCTCACTCTTCTGTTTGTTGCTGGAAAGGCAAGAGACCAGAACAGATCCTTTGGGATCCCTAAGCTTTCTGGAACTCCATATATCACGAATGCAAGCTGGATTTAAAGACAGGCAGCTAAATTAAAAAAAAGGAAAAAAACCTTGGTGACAGACAACTCTCAATCGCAACATATTCCCTGAACAGTTAAGTTAATGCAGTGTTTCTCAACTGCGGTCCTCAGGGCACACTAACAGGCCAGGTTTGCAAGAAAACTGAAATACATCACAGGTGATATCATTTGCTGCTCAGTGATTGCAGTATTCTAGTCTGCATCTCCCCAAGGTAATACTTAACCACTTCCCGACCACCCGCTGCCTATTTACTGCGGCAGGGTGGCTCTCCTACGCAAACCGACATAGATCGGTCGCGCGCGGGAAGCTAGGGGGCGAGCACGCGCCGCCGGCAGCGCGCTCCCGCCTTCACTCAGCAGCAGGGAAGCCGATGCACGGGTCCGATTGCCGCCTGACACCCGCGATCGCAGCGGTCGGCTGTTGTAAACACAGCTGACCGTTCTTCTCCCTGAAATGATCACAGAGCTCATGTGATCCTTCTATATAGGATCACATGTCTCTATGGTCATTTCACAAGCCACGCCACCCCCCCCCCCCCCACAGTTAGAATCACTCCCCTAAGCTGACATTTAACCCATTGATCACCCCTGGGTTAACCCCTTCCCTGCCAGTGTCATTATTACAGAAACAGTGCATATTTTTAGCACTGATTACTGTAGTAGTGTCACTGGTCCCCCCAAAAGTGTAAAAAATGGCAGTCAGGGGTTTGATCTGTCTGCCGCAATGTCGTAGTCCAGCAACAAATTGCAGATTGCTGCCATTACTAGTAAAAAAAAAAAAAAACAATAAAAATGACACAAATCTTTCCTGTAGTTAGTAGACGCGATAACTTTTGCGCAAACCAATCAAAAAACGCTTATTGCAATTAACTTAACTTTTGTAGACGTTTAGACTTTTTTTTAGAAAGTGATCAGCAATGGCAGGCTTCATATTCATATTCCTTTCAGTAAAGGTTTCCTTTTAAGTTCATACACCCCTGGAATCAGGAGATGAAATGGCTGGGTTGATCTGACTGAATCTTAAAATCCATTCTGTCTTATCTATCCTCTGCCCACTCTATTCATACCACCTCCTTCTCAATCTGTCCATTGCATCTTAAGTCCCCTCTGTCCACCTGATGCAAACTCTGTCAGCTCCATCTTCAAACCCACTCTATCTACTTTATCTTTTACCAACTCTGCCTCCATTACTTCTGTCCATACCACCTTCTGTCCACTCTGTCCATACCATCTTCTGTCCACTCTGTCCATACCATCTTCTGTCCACTCTGTCCATACCATCTTCTGTGCACTCTGTCCATACCACCTTCTGTTCACTCTGTCCATACCATCTTCTGTCCACTCTGTCCATACCATCTTCTGTCCACTCTGTCCATAAAATCTTCTGTCCACTCTGTCCATACCACCTTCTGTCCACTCTGTCCATACCATCTTCTGTCCACTCTGTCCATAAAATCTTCTGTCCACTCTGTCCATAAAATCTTCTGTCCACTCTGTCCATACCACCTTCTATCCACTCTGTCCATACCATCTTCTGTCCACTCTGTCCATACCATCTTCTGTCCACTCTGTCCATACCACCTTCTGTCCACTCTGTCCATACCACCTTCTGTCCACTCTGTCCATACCACCTTCTGTGCACTCTGTCCATACCATCTTCTGTCCACTCTGTCCATACCATCTTCTGTCCATACCATCTTCTGTCCACTCTGTCCATACCATCTTCTGTCCACTCTGTCCATACCATCTTCTGTGCACTCTGTCCATACCACCTTCTGTTCACTCTGTCCATACCATCTTCTGTCCACTCTGTCCATACCATCTTCTGTCCACTCTGTCCATAAAATCTTCTGTCCACTCTGTCCATACCACCTTCTGTCCACTCTGTCCATACCATCTTCTGTCCACTCTGTCCATAAAATCTTCTGTCCACTCTGTCCATAAAATCTTCTGTCCACTCTGTCCATACCACCTTCTATCCACTCTGTCCATACCATCTTCTGTCCACTCTGTCCATACCATCTTCTGTCCACTCTGTCCATACCACCTTCTGTCCACTCTGTCCATACCACCTTCTGTCCACTCTGTCCATACCACCTTCTGTGCACTCTGTCCATACCATCTTCTGTCCACTCTGTCCATACCATCTTCTGTCCACTCTGTCCATAAAATCTTCTGTCCACTCTGTCCATACCACCTTCTATCCACTCTGTCCATACCAGCTTCTGTCCACTCTGTCCATACCACCTTCTGTCCTCTCTGTCCATACCACCTTCTGTCCTCTCTGTCCATACCACCTTCTGTCCTCTCTGTCCATACCACCTTCTGTCCACTCTGTCCATACCATCTTCTGTCCTCTCTGTCCATACCATCTTCTGTCCTCTCTGTCCATACCACCTTCTGTCCACTCTGTCCATACCACCTTCTGTTCACTCTGTCCATACCATCTTCTGTCCACTCTGTCCATACAATCTTCTGTTCACTTTGATCATCTTCTGTCTACTCTGTCCATACCATCTTCTGTACACTCTGATCATCTTCTGTCCACTCTGTCCATACCATCTTCTGTACACTCTGATCATCTTCTGTCCACTCTGTCCATACCATCTTCTTCTTACTCTGTCTACAGTATATCACCTTCTGCCTTCTCTGCCTGATCCATCTTCTGTCCACTCTGTCCATACCATCTTCTGTCCACTCTGTCCATACCATCTTCTGTGCACTCTGTCCATACCACCTTCTGTTCACTCTGTCCATACCATCTTCTGTCCACTCTGTCCATACCATCTTCTGTCCACTCTGTCCATAAAATCTTCTGTCCACTCTGTCCATACCACCTTCTGTCCACTCTGTCCATACCATCTTCTGTCCACTCTGTCCATAAAATCTTCTGTCCACTCTGTCCATAAAATCTTCTGTCCACTCTGTCCATACCACCTTCTATCCACTCTGTCCATACCATCTTCTGTCCACTCTGTCCATACCATCTTCTGTCCACTCTGTCCATACCACCTTCTGTCCACTCTGTCCATACCACCTTCTGTCCACTCTGTCCATACCACCTTCTGTGCACTCTGTCCATACCATCTTCTGTCCACTCTGTCCATACCATCTTCTGTCCATACCATCTTCTGTCCACTCTGTCCATACCATCTTCTGTCCACTCTGTCCATACCATCTTCTGTGCACTCTGTCCATACCACCTTCTGTTCACTCTGTCCATACCATCTTCTGTCCACTCTGTCCATACCATCTTCTGTCCACTCTGTCCATAAAATCTTCTGTCCACTCTGTCCATACCACCTTCTGTCCACTCTGTCCATACCATCTTCTGTCCACTCTGTCCATAAAATCTTCTGTCCACTCTGTCCATAAAATCTTCTGTCCACTCTGTCCATACCACCTTCTATCCACTCTGTCCATACCATCTTCTGTCCACTCTGTCCATACCATCTTCTGTCCACTCTGTCCATACCACCTTCTGTCCACTCTGTCCATACCACCTTCTGTCCACTCTGTCCATACCACCTTCTGTGCACTCTGTCCATACCATCTTCTGTCCACTCTGTCCATACCATCTTCTGTCCACTCTGTCCATACCATCTTCTGTCCTCTCTGTCCATACCATCTTCTGTCCTCTCTGTCCATACCACCTTCTGTCCACTCTGTCCATACCACCTTCTGTTCACTCTGTCCATACCATCTTCTGTCCACTCTGTCCATACAATCTTCTGTTCACTTTGATCATCTTCTGTCTACTCTGTCCATACCATCTTCTGTACACTCTGATCATCTTCTGTCCACTCTGTCCATACCATCTTCTGTACACTCTGATCATCTTCTGTCCACTCTGTCCATACCATCTTCTTCTTACTCTGTCTACAGTATATCACCTTCTGCCTTCTCTGCCTGATCCATCTTCTGCCCACTCTGTCCATACCACCTTCTGCCCACTCTGTACATACCACCTTCTGTCCACTCAGTCTGATCCAACTTCTGCCCACTCTGTCCATGCCACATTCTGTCCTCTCTTTCTGATCCATCTTCTGCCCATTCTCTCCAAACCACCTCCTGTCCACTTTTCCTGATCATCTTCTGCCCACTCTGTCCGTAGCACCTCCTGCCCACTCTTCCTGATTATCTTCTGCCCACTCTGTACATAGCACCTTCTGCCAACTCTGTCTGATCCATCTTTTGTCCAGTCTGTTCCTTGTACCTTCTGTATACTCTGCCTGATTTACCCTTTGCCCACTTTGTCCATATCACCTCCTTCCCACTTTCTCCATGTCACCCTATGCCAACTCTGTCAACTCCATTTTCCACACACTATCTATTCCATCTTCCATCCATTCTGTCTGCATCAACTTCTGTCTTCTCAATCCACTCCATCTTCTGCCCACTCTATCCTGTCCATCTTCTGGCCACTTTTAGCTTCTGCCAACCCTCTGTAAACTCTGGTTCTGTCCATATTCCGACAGAAAACAGATACTGAGGTACTGACAAAAATTACAAGGGTCCCCTGTACAGATATTCATGCACAAAATAAAATTGGACTGATCATACCCCTCCAGTGACATGTACTCTGGGTTACACAACTTGTTTTTGCAGCTCATTCCATCTGAACCCTCCCCTTCTTCATTGTAAAGCCAAAACCATGACGACATGCTACCTCTAAATCGACTTTCTTCACAACTCTGCAGTGCAAATCAGCACATGTCTAGTATATCTGTTTGAGGATGTAAGCTAGCAAACTACCATGCAGCCAACTTGTACATGCCACCAAAGCAAGTGGCATACTATTTCAGTGAGGCACATTTCATAATTTGAGAATTGCTGCAAAGAATCATGTAGGGAACCCCCCTACTCCCTCAGAGTCAGAAGGGGGAGGATTTTCCACATGGGGGGCTAAAAATGAAAAATGTTTGCACGTGTATTCGACGGAGACATGGTGACTTCATAAACAGTGACTTTTCTAACCACAGTTTTGTATGAACCCCATACTCACCGGGGTGCCCTACAAAGTTTAAGTGCAGGCCCAGGATCAGCTTAATTCCATTGCCCACTCAGAAAGCCGTTCAAGGGTCGTCGGGCTGAGGAGAGAGACGACACTGGAATTAGTGCACTTCTCCTGGGCCTTCAGCTTAAAAGCAATCTACAGTCAAGAGATTTCATCCTGATAAAATCTACGCACACAAAGTTTTGCTTTGGGCAGATATAACAGACTTAAATGAATGCAGTTTTGAATTGATTAATATATAATTTAATATATTTATATATGCAAGTAGCAACTGAATTTGATTTAGTACCAGCCACTTGCAAGCAATTTTACAGCAGAATTCAGACTAGGAGAAGGAAGAATCAGCATAAGGAGTCAATCAAATGTGCTGCAGTGTGCATGTACAACAAAGGACCTTGCTGATAGGAGGACAGAGCAGGTTGACAGGCATGAGCATACAGTGTGATGTACCTCCTTTCACTGTCTACTCCCAATCTGGGGGGGGGGGGGGGAGCAAGACCTGCGGAGAAAAATCAAGTCCTCTTTCCCTGCCAGACAGAGAGCTCTCATCAAGAGTAGTACCTTACCTTTTTTAGGCCTCATTCACACTTGTGTATGGGGCCGACTATGATTAACTGTAGGCGACTCCTGCGAAAATCTGCAGGCAAGAAGCCCTATCTAAAGCAATGGGAGAATGACAGTGCCTGCAGTCATTCGCATGCAATCAAGCATGCAGCGAGAGCCTGAAGGTTATCAGTCCTGGACACAGAGGGGGAGATTTACTAAAACTGGAGAGTGCAAAATCTAGTGCAGCTTTGCATAGAAATCAATCTGCTTGCAGGTTTAAGGCCCCTTTCACACTTGGGGACAGTTTAGATCTGCCTGTCAGTTTTTCAGGCGGATCTGAACGGATGCCCCATGCATCTCTATGGGGCATCGGATGTCAGCGGAGACATATCCGCTGACATCCGATCTGATCCCGTCCGTCAAATCCGGACATATGGAAACCCTATTTTCCATCCGTCTGGTGGATCAGATGAGAATGGACAGGTGGTCCGTTCTCATCCGATTCCCCCATAGAGGGCAGCGGAGATCTGACACCTCCGACACAGAGCGGAGATGGAGTTGTCATCCGCCTGCTCAGCGGGGAATCGGCGGATCGATCCCCCACTGAGCAGCACGGCTCTGTCGACGAAATGGAGCCGTGTGAAAGGGGCCTTATTGTCAAAGTTTAATTGACCAAGCTGACATTAGAAGCTGATTGGCTACCATGCACAGTTGCACCAGATTCTGAGTGCTCCAGTTTTAGTGAATGTCATTGAACCTCCATCAGCTCCTTGCTGCAAAGGCCAGTTAAAGATGGTAGCAGTGGCCATTTGTTTGTACTGTTAGTAAATGTCCCCAAGACTGTCTGTGTCCAGTCAGTGCAGCTGGCAGCTGTTCACAGAAAACCTCACTGAGTCTCCTGAGGAAAATCATGGTCAGCCACATACACAAGTGTGAATGAGGAAGCTTAGAGGAAGTATGAGAAAACTACATTTCAGTTAAGGAACATTTTACATGTCAGGTTTAATTGCATTTTTAAACTAAAACTGTCACTGAATACAGGGGACTTTAATTGCTAACCTCCCTTAGAAAATGCTAGTTGCCTGACTGTTATGCTAACCTTCTGCCCAGTGGCGTAGCGTGGGTTGTCAGCACCCGGGGCAAGGCAAGTAATTTGCGCCCCCTAACCCGTGGATTTTAGCACTCGAGTCTCTTCCACTAGATTAGTTAAAGAAACCCTTACACCCTAAGCCCTATATGAATATATACACACACACACTTTTATAAATAAATGTAAACAAACATTTAAGCGGTATTAAAATATTTTTAATTAAACAATTATCAATGTATACCATAGATCCCATTTAGAGCAGGGTCCCCATAGATCCCCCTTTAGAGCAGGGTCCTTATAGATCCCCTTTACAGCAGGGTCCCCAAAGATCCTACTTTAGAGCAGGGTCCCCCATAGATCCCCCTATAGAGCAGGCCAGGGTCCCCATAGATTCCCCTTTAGAGCAGGGTCCCCCATAGAACCTTCTTTAGAGAAGGGTCCCCATAGATCACCTTTTAGAGCAGGGTCCCCATAGATCCCACTTTAGAGAATGGTCCCCCATATAATCTATGGGGACATTTCTCTAAAGTGGGGAATCTATGGGGACCCTCCTCTAAAGAGGGATCTATGGGGACCCTGGCCTGCTCTAAAGGGGATCTATGGGGACCCTGGCCTCCTCTGAAGGGGGATTTATGGGGACCCTGCTCTAAAGGGGGATCTATGGGGACCCTGCTCTAAAGGGGGATCTATGGGGACCCTGCTCTAAAGGGGGATCTATGGGGACCCTGGCCTGCTCTAAAGGGGATCTATGGGGACCCTGGCCTCCTCTAAAGGGGATCTATGGGGATCCTGCTCTAAAGGGGGGATCTATGGCATAGATCCCCTTTAGAACGGGGTCCCTATAGATCCCCCTTTAGAGCAGGCCAGGGCAGGTCCCCCATATAGATCTCCCCCCCTTACAGCAGGCCAGGGTGAGGTGAGGTCCGGACCCTGGCCTGCTGTAGGGGGGGGATCTATATGGGGGACCCCAGAGTGACCTAACTTCACCCTGGCCTGCTGTAAGGGGGGATCTATATGGGGGACCCTGGCCTCCTCTAAAGGGGATCTATGGGGATCCTGCTCTAAAGGGGATCTATGGCATAGATCCCCTTTAGAGCAGGGTCCCTATAGATCCCCCTTTAGAGCAGGCCAGGGCAGGTCCCCCATATAGATCTCCCCCTTACAGCAGGCCAGGGTGAGGTGAGGTCCGGACCCTGGCCTGCTGTAGGGGGGATCTATATGGGGGACCCCAGAGTGACCTAACTTCACCCTGGCCTGCTGTAAGGGGGGATCTATATGGGGGATCATGTCCCCCATATAGATCCCCCCTTACATCAGGCCAGGGTGCGGTGAGGTCCCACCCCCCATTTAGATCTCCCCGCTTACAGCAGGCCAGGTTCCCCATAACATAGATCCCTTCTGAGGATCCTTTCCATCAAAATACATTCTTCTGTGCCTTTTATGTCCACCACATATAGTTGCATTACTATTCTTTTCAGTGTTCTTCTCACACTGTCAGTCTCAGTCAGTCACTACTACTACTAGCACAGGCACAGCCAGCCCAGTACTACTCCAGTCCAGTCCTGAAAGGGACTCCTACCTTTTTTTTCATTGTCCCGGACCCGATCACAGCAGGCTAGGTTTGCTCCTCCAGGTCCTCCTATGTTTTCCTCCTGCAGCACCGTCTGACGTCGGCTCTCTCCTCTCACCTGCCGCCGCTGCCGGCTTCTTCTGCTGCTGCCTGGCCTGATGGTTCTCTCCTCTCCCATCCCGCGCTCAGTGCTGCGCTGGGCGGCCGCTGCACCTTAGTCCCCCCCCCCAGATAAGCCAGCCAGGCGTGCAGGGACTGTCTCTCCAAACTCCTCCTCCACAGTGGGCGACCCGACGGCTCGGATCGGATTCGGGAGCCAAGCTGCGCACAGCCAGTGAGAGTGAGTGAGCCAGCCTGGCCAGGGGCAGAGAGCTGCGAGTGCGAGCGGGCGGCGGCAGCCAGCCTAGGCTATGACAGAAAGAGTGTGAGTGACTGACAACTGAACTTCATGTGCGGAGCGGATGCGCCCCCCCCAGATGTTGCGCCCGGTGCGGCCCGCCCCCCCTGCACCCCCCACGCTACGCCACTGCTTCTGCCTTCAATACAGCTGAAGTTGCTACTTTGCAACATGTAGGCAGGCAGGACAATCAGAAGGAATTTGGAACTCCTGATCTACATACTTGTTCCAGGTCAGTGACTCAGTACTGAACATAAACCGTCAGCATGGTAGGCATTTTCAGAAGGAAAGGCCGTCAACGGCACCCTCCAAACCCTCCATGCTTGTTGGTTTTTCATTACCGCTATTTTCTACAAATAAATAACATATACATTAGGTTGCTGACATTATACAGAAGTCTCCATTTTTCTTGAAAAGGTCAAACATTGCTCTGCCATCTGCCATACCTCCCTAATGATGCTTTTGTGTAATTCCTTGCCTTGGGTGTTTGGTAGGCAAGCTGACATTTTGCAGAACAATTGAGATGTGCTTTATGTAAGGGCAAAGTAACAGGTAAACTGTAATGTAATATTACAGCTATGTCAGTCCTTGTCCTCAAGGTGCTTACAGTCTAAGGCAGGGGTTTCAAACTATGGCCCTCCAGGTGTTCAGGAACTACTATTCCCATTATGCCTAGTCATGTCTGTGAATGTCAGAGTTTTACAATGCCTCATGGGACGCAACAGCTGGAGGGCCGTAGTTTGAGGATCCCTGGTCTAAGGTCTCTATCTCACATACATACTAAGGCCAATTTAGACAGGAGCCAAGTCAACTACCAGCATGTCTTTGGAGTGAACGTGCAGACAGTGTCCTGGTTGGGATTAACACCAAGGGTCTAGTACTGCAAGGCAGGAGTGCTAACCACCAAGCCACTAAATTGGCCCTTGATGCCCTATTTAGTGGTGAGAATATAGAGGAGCTGTGTGTGACTCTCTCCCCATCGTTCATGTGATGGCGCTGAATGCAGAGGGTCAGTATCTCACTACTGTGGCTATTGGTAATTTGAACCTTTGAGTAGAGAGTAGTGGAGTAGAAAGAATTAGAACCCCCTGTCTGTTTTTTTTTTTTAATGCCACCCATGGCTCCATTGGACAGATTTTCAAAATGAAGTAAAAAAGTTTGGATGACATACGCCTTCAAGTTGTTTATGGACAAACTATGCAAATGTTGGTCAATTCTAATACCATATTTACATTACAGGTATATATACTGATCTTTTCTATTGATTTTTAATGTTTGTATGATATAAATTGCAATCTTGACGCTTAGTTTGCAAAGCATGCTGGGAATTCTAATTAGAATAAACAGCTCCTTCATACATTTTGACTGCCATTACAAACTATATATATATATATATATATATACATAATATATAAACTATATAAATATGTTAGCTATAAGTATAAAGAGCTGTTTTACACTGGGACCCCTAACGCAAAGTAACAAACTGTAGGAGAATGCAGTGCTGTGTTGCAATGCAAATTCAATGGCACCCTAACAAACCTCTACAGTCTACTGCAACATAGTCCTGATTCCCTCCACAAAGCTTCAAGGAAAGTATGAAATATGCCTTTATAGTTGGTATCGGACACACTGCTCTTCATATGACAGTGCTCATGTTGGCAGCTGAATACCCAGTTACCAAATATTGCATTGTAGGAGGGCAGTGGAAGTGTCACGTACTCCCCCAAACCTGGAAGTACCCCCTCCAAAGGAGCCTATCACTGTAAAATGCGTCAGCTTATAACCTTAATAAAGAGGGTTTCTGTGCCCTCAAAATGTCTGTGCCATCTTTCTTGCTGATATGGAACTTCGGTAAATCTTTTAGGTGGACTTACAATTGACATGCTGACTGTTTCAAAGCATTGGCTTTATAGGGCACTACCATTTAGCCATGCACCCACTCCTATGTTGGAGTTGTTTTGAAGTCTGCACAGTGTAGTCTGATGTAAGTCAAGTGGCATATGATGCCGGTTTCCATAAGGCAGTGTTTCTCAACTCTGGTCCTCAGGGCACACTAACAGGCCAGATTTTAAGTATTACCTTGGGGAGATGCAGACTAGAATACTGCAACCACTGAGGAGCAAATTATATCACCTGTGACGTATTTCAGTTTTCTTGCAAACCTGGCCTGTTAGTGGGTCCCTGGCGTGGGGTCCCCCCCCAGGTTCCAAACCAGGCCCTTCGGGTCTGGTATGGATTTTGAGGGGAGCCCCATGCCAAAAAACGGCGTGGGGTCCCCCCAAAATCCATACCAGATCCGAAGGGCCTGGTCTGGAGCCTTGGGGGGACCCCCACGCATTTTTTTCCCCCATTTTGGCATGGAGTTCCCCCTCAAGATTCTCATCCTTATCCGACTTGTGATGCGACTTCCATTCAAATCAATGGGCTGAAAGCTGTATCAAAGGTGGCTCCTAGGCAACCATTGATTTTGAATGGAGGCAGAAAAACGCTGCTAAAAGCCAACGTGGCCAAACGTGCAATAACGCCAATGGAAGCATGTTCTTACAGCTGCTTTTTCCTGGCATTAGAAGTGGCTCTGCAGCTCGTTTTTGTGCATGAGGCCTTAATCCAGAAGAAAGAAGTTTACTGAGGTCTCATATCAACAAGAAAAGCACCAATATTTTGAGAACATGGCGAGCAAGCCTTTGCTTTAGGAAGAGGGACACCTTCAAAATGTGTTGCCTCACTGTAAGAACCCACACTTGTATACAACCTGCACCCTCTCTCCATCCTGGTGTATCCAGGAGATTGAGATCTCCACAACATTTGTCTCTTCTGCAGGAGTGACAGATGCTACATTCTCCTCTAGGCCCACTACTGGGCACGGTGTCCTGACTGGCAGAACTGTGATCTGCAGATCTGATATGAACTAGTACAAGCTGAACATACGTGAATTACCAGCTTTGTTTTACATAGTAAAAGTTATCTTTTTTTATTGCTCTTTTTTCTGTTTTTGCTGCCATTTTCAGTACAATGAATATCCTCTATTGAGCTTTAGCAGGCAAACAGAGTACAGCTTTATACTTGCAGATTTACCTTCTATCTTCGTTACACCCAACTGCAGTTTGTTAACTTATTCATTCCCCCCCCCCCCCAAAAGACATAGATCGCTAAGTACTGTGCGTTTTTACTACCTCTTTTCTTCATTCTAGGACATAACATCAGATTTGTGTCTAGGCCTTATCTCGTGACTCGCTGTATAATAAAAGGTAGAAGGATCTTGGCAAATTACTATAATGATGAGAATTTTTGCATTTCACCAAGTGCAGGAGTGGATTATGGAAAACAGCATTAAAAGTGGTGTTTTCCTGTTACATCTAACACATGCTAACATCGGGGAAATGTAACACATACACATGTGTGAATTTTGCAAGCAGCTGTTTCTTGATATAACTCGTGTTCTGAGATTTGTGGCTCTTAAAGAGTAACTTCAATTTTTGGGGGAAAAAATGAACTCAATGTATAGTTAAAGCCATAAAATTGTTATTTTTATTTTGTATAGAGTAGGGAATGATTAAAACCCCTGTAAGGTTTTTTTTTTTCTTTGCCATCTGTGTCCTATTAGAGAAAATTCCATTTGCTTTCCTGTCCTGTAAACACAACAGGCACCGGTGACCGAAATAAGTGTCCCTATTGGAAGATTTTCCATCTTTTCCTGTTCTGGTGAAAATGTAATGCTTTGGATTTTCCCTTAATTTTTGTACCAGTGACAATGGCCACCAGGGGAAACAGAGTATAAATCTTAGATTAGACACAGACAGTAATAAAAACCTGCCTGGGGTTCTAACCTTTCTTTACTCTATCCAACTTTAGGTACACTTTAAAATTACAGCCATTAATAAGACACTTATTCATCATTTCTATAGTATTTTCTAATAACTGGATAGCAACCTTAAAACCAAACTGCATGTCAATACACTGCCTCTGTCAGCTAGGTCAAGTCTTTAACTACTTGACCTCCGGAAGGCTTTACCTCCTTCATGACCAGGACATTTTTTGCTGTTCAGCACTGTGCTACTTTAACTGGCAATTGTGCGGTCATACAACACTGTATGCAAATGAGATTTATATAATTTTGTTTCACACAAATAGAGCTTTCTTTTAGTGGTATTTGATCACCACTGGGTTTTTGTTTTATTTTTTATTATATAAAGGAAAAAACACTGAACATTTTGGAAAAAAACAGTATTTTCTACTTTCTGGTTTAAAACATAACCGATAAAAAAGTAAAATCAAGCTACATGTCTTTGGTAAAAAAAAAAAAAAAAACAATAAGTGCATATAATTGGTTAGTGCAAAAGTTATAGTATCTACAAACTATGATATATATATACATATACAAACATATATATATATATATATATATATATATATATATACTGGAATTTATGCAGCTATGACGCTGAACTGGTAACTGCGGTGATCAGCAACTTATGGCACTTTTCCACTGCAAGTACCGGCTCGGCTCTACTCGGCCCTGCTTGGCCCGGTTTGCTTTTCCATTGCTGGTACCGCATGGTACGGTGTTGGAACGGTTCGGTACGGTACGGTTTGCTTTTCCACTAAAGTAGTACTAAAGTTAAGTGGGTGGGATAACAATGGGGTGGGTGGGATTCTCTGACCAATCAATGGCTAGTAGTGACTGCATGCAAAGGATTGTGGGATATGGTACCGGGTATGGTACCTCTTGGAACCACAATCGAGTAGGTACTGTTTTTGAGAGCCGTACCGTTGGGTTCCATGCAGTGGAAAAGCGCCGCCGTACCGTACCGAACCTACACCATACCATGTGGTACCTGCAGTGGAAAAGCACAAAAGCGAGCTGAACCGTTCGGTTCCATGCAGTGGAAAAGCGCCATTATAGTGTGACAATGATAGGGTGGTGGGCAATCTGGCACTAGCTCACACTAACTGACACTGATATCACTAGTGACACTAATGGCACTTTTCCACTGCAAGTACCGGCTCGGCTCTACTCGGCCCTGCTTGCTTTTCCACTGCATGGTACCGGATGGTACGGTGTTGGAACGGTTCGGTACGGTACGGTATAGGTTTGCTTTTCCACTAAAGTAGTACTAAAGTTAAGTGGGTGGGATAACAACGGGGTGGGTGGGATTCTCTGACCAATCAGTGGTTAGTAGTGACTGCATGCAAAGGATTATGGGATATGGTACCGGGTATGGTACCTCTTGGAACCACAATCGAGGTGGTACTGTTTTTGAGAGCCGTACCATTCAGTTCCATGCAGTGGAAAAGCGCCGCCGTACCGTACCGAACCGTTCCTACACCATACCATGCGGTACCAGCAGTGGAAAAGCACAAAAGCGAGCCGAACCGTTCGGTTCCATGCAGTGGAAAAGCGCCATTATACAGTGATCAATGATAATATTGTACACTGACAATGCACTTATTGATACTGACTGGGAAGGGGTTATATCTAGGGGCAATCAAAGGTTAAACTGTGTGTCTAAAAATGTGTGTAATGGGTGCTGCTTTTACTTTACTATCTGGCTGTTTTTTTCCCCTGCTTTTCAGGCAATAGAAACAGCAAGATCGCTGTTCACAGTATACAGAATTCCGTTTTTGTAAACACAGAACTCTTTTTCTGATTGGATACAGCCGATCAACTGATTTCAGCCGAAAGTCATTGGCTGAAATCAGCTGCCAAACTCCTACTGTGTCCAAACACAGCACGGCTTGGAGGGGGGCATGCATATGCGCACCCCAAACCTGGAAGAAGGCCAATCACGCACATGTATGTGATTGTGCCTGTACCTGCAACCCGCTCACAGTATATTTACTGTGAGCAGTCGGCAGTTGGTTCAAGTCTTATGGTGGCCATAGACACTGTGATAAATGGTTGATATATTTTCTAAACTATTCCAAAAGGAATAATTGATCTATACTCAACAACCCGCTCAATCGATATGACACACACGGGGAAGTGAATTTAAATTTATTGTTAAGATACAATTGTAACATATGATCATTAATTACGATTTCATCTGTTTCCACTATATAATCTCACAATCCAATCAATTGAAATACAATCCTATTAATGAACAAAGTATCTCATTGCTGCCAATTGATGCAAAATGATTGATAATTTTCCACCCTAGCCAATGAATGGAATCCGATCGAAATTGAATCTGAATTGATAAGAAGGGAAGATATGACCATTTGGTGGTGCGAGCATTCAAGTGGTTTGATTAAATCTCACAGTGATCAGATAAAAATAATTGAAGCTTGTGTGGCAACAAGGCCTAAATCATGCAGGTGATTTTAAAGTACAATTAGAGGCTCTTGTATGACCGTTTAAACAAGTACCACATCCGATTGTGATGCCCAAGCTTCATTAGGTAAACTTTGAGTGAGCCAAATCCTCCTTCATTTGTGTCTCACATGCTCCCCCTTCCAGGCACTGCAGATCACAGTGTAGGGGGAGCTTCAGCAGTACAGTCAGGTCTGCCAATCCAGAAAGCAGTGGGCAGGACTGGGTGGGGTCATCATGAGCTGATTGAAAAGCTACAGGCTTGTGAATCAGCAGTGACAATGCTAGTAGCCACACCACTACATTTTTTTTATCCCACTTTAATGCAAGTCAGCACAACCCACATGGGAGTGGCAACTCTGCTCTTTCCAGGAGCAGTGCAGCATTGTTGTCACCGCTTTTTCAAGAAGCTGCATTTGGTAGACCTCACTGGCAGGATCGACAGGTGTGTGCTGTGTTGGGGGGGGGGGGGGAGTAATAAAACTAGGTGCAGATATTCAGTACTTATAATTAAGTGCTGCAGTACATAATGTTTAATCAGAGGCCATACTTCTACTTTGTTCTATCATTACTGAGATATTCACCACTTGCTTGCAGTCACTTCGATTGTGCTGCTAAAAATGCTAGGATTAATCACTAGGAAGCAATTGATCGCTAAACAGATGGAACAAACCTCTCTCTACAAGTAGCATGTAGTAGCGATTAATCTTGCATGATGCTTCAATCAGGTTCGATTGATCGCCACAAAATGCTACTGCGAGCTACTTGTAGCTTACTTCATAGGGAGTCATTTGTCCCTACCTGGCAATCAATTGTTACCGCTAGCCACTAATCAATAGTGAGTTTATTAGAATGAGTGACCTATTAAAATCTTCTGTCGAGTTCTTTCCTAATGAGGTGAGTGCCAGCAAGTGATGCATTTACACCTTATTAATGCATCCCTGGACTGAACAAACATTTAACCCTTGCTGTGCGGGACAGCCCAACTGCAAAGGTGTTGGCGTTGGTCTTTTAAATCTTAAATGTGGCCTTTGCCCTTAGCAGAGACCACTTCTCACTGCTCATGTTAGATGATTCATCAGCGAGGAAAACATACGTCTTTGTGTTGCTAGACTGACAATACTCTGCATTACAAATGGAGTCTCGTTTTGCAGCCCTTTAACATCTCCACAAATGAAGCAGGTAAGAATCTGAAATAAAGTTTGCTTAAAGTGGTTCTAAAGTCAAAAACATGTTTACCCAAGCGCATTCACTGTAATAAAGTGGTTGTAAAGTCAGAAGGTTTTTTAACAATGCATTCTCTGCATTAAGATAAAAAGCCTACTTTGTGCAGCAGCCCCCCCTAATACTTACCTGAGTCAATCTCGAACCAGCTATGTTGCAGGTGTGTCTCGGCTGCCCGGGACTCTCCCTCCTCATTGGCTGCGTCGGCAGCGTGGCGCTTTTGGCTCCCGCTGCTGTCAATCAAAGTCAGTGAGCCAATGAGGAGACATAGGGGGCAGGGCTGGGCCGCGACTCCGTGTCTGAATGGACACAGGGAGCTGTGGCTGGGCTCAGGTGCCACCATAGCAAGTTGCTTGCTGTAGGGGCACTCAACAGGAGGGAGGGGCCAGGAGAGCTAAAGAGGGACCCAAGAAGAGGAGAATCTGGGCTGCTCTGTGCAAAACAAACTACACAGAGCAGGTATGTATTCAATGTTTATTATTTTTAACAAAAATAAAACAGAGACTTTAGTATCACTCTAAGGTAAACAATACTCCATTACCTGTCCCTGCCCCCCTCCCATTGCTAATCATTTACCTGGCTCCTCCTACCAATCCAGAGCTGTCCCGGCTACAGCACCCCTCCTCCACTTCCTGGTCTCACAGGAGACAAAGCCAGCAGTGAAAGCCATTGGCTCCCGCTGCTGTCAAACTCCTGTGAGGAGGGGGTATGACTTACCAGAACTGTGTGTGTCTATGGATGCACACATGCAGGCTCAGAAGCGCACTCGCACAGATGCCTCCTTAGCACATGGCTTGCTGAGGGGGCATCCGGAGAGCAGAAGAGCGGACAGTGCTAGCGGGGGAGGGACTCCGGAGGAGGAGGAGGTAAGGAATCACTCTTTGCAATATAATTGCACAGAGCAGGTACAGTATTCTATAACATCTTTTTTATTTTAAAACAAAAAAAAAATATCCTTTAGTATCACTTTAAATGGCTTGCAAATAAATGTAGAAGACCCGATTTTATTTCTAGTAAACACACTTGGATCTTTGCTTTAAAAGTACCCTATCAGGTTTGAAATATGGGGTCTGCCACTGCTGATTAGTATTTGAAATTGCATATCAGGGCTCTAGTCTTCCAAAATTACTTGGTGAGTCATTACCTGGAACGAGCCTATACACAAGCTTGTTCCAGGTCAATGACTAGCTAAGTAGTAAAGCAGGTATTAGGATGACAGCCTCAGATCAGCAGTGGCAGATCCCTTATTTCAGTTCTGACAGATTCCCTTTAAGAAGAGGCTACGGGCAGTTTAGTGAAATCAGCTGCCCGTGTGAGCACCTGCAGCTGTGACGGATGTGAATGATGGATGTGAATGCCATATTAATGAACAGATCTCCCCAGCTCCTACACTGCACACAGGACTTCCTAGCAGCTGTTACACACCATTATGGACACACTAATAAAAGCACAGCATGCATTTTAATGTTTCCAATAAGGAAGCCATCATTTCTTATGAGAACTAGTCTTGGATGACCATAAGGCCCCCTGTGTTCATATTCCGGGGGCTGGACTGTAGGCAAGAAGAGCGGCTGTGTACAGCAAAATGCCCGTTTCTGGCTTCCAAATATAGAAGTATTCTAAATGATGGCTGTGGTAGGAAAAAGCACCATACTTGGTAACTTAGGAAAATCATAATTCATGAAAATGAGGTGAAGCTGTAGGCGGAGTGGTGGGAGTACATAATAGCAGCACGCGTAGTGCACCTTAGTGAATGGTGAGCATGGCAAAATTGCAAGAGTGGGAGGGGCTTAAAAATGTATTAGCCTATATACAGAGAGCAGGGGTAAGACGTATGTATCACATGTATTGCAGGGGTCCGGGTTGGACAACATACATAGTGTAGGGGTCTGGGGTGAGTAATGTGCATAGGGCAGGGGTGCTAGGTGGGTAACATATATATAGTACAGGGGCTCAGGGTGGGTAACATACATAGTGAAGGGTGAGTAATGTACATAGCACAGGGGCTCAGGAGGTGTAACATACATAGTGCATAGTGCAGTGGCATGGTGTGGATAATGTACAAGGTGTAGGGGTGAGAGGTCGGTAACATACATAGTAAAGGGGTGAGGGGTGGGTAACATACATAGTGCAGGGGTGAAGGGTGAGTAATGTACATAGTACAGGGGCCCAGGAGGTGTAACATACATAGTGCAGTGGCTTGGTGTGGATAATGTACAAGGTGTAGGGGTGAGGGGTGACGGGTCAGTAATGTACATAGTACAGGGGCCCAGGAGGTGTAACATACATAGTGCAGTGGCTTGGTGTAGATAATGTACAAGGTGTAGGGGTGAGGGGTGACGGGTCAGTAATGTACATAGTACAGGGGCTCAGGAGGTGTAACATACATAGTGCAGGGGCTTGGTGTGGATAATGTACAAAGTGTAGGGGTGAGGGGTCGGTAACATACATAGTACAGGGGCTCAGGGTGGTAACGTACATAGTGCAAGGGCTCAGGGAGGTAACATACATAGTACAGGGACTCAGGGTGGTAACGTACATAGTGCAGGGGCTCAGTGTAAGTAACATACATAGTGCAGGGGTCCAGGGTGGCTGATGTACAGGTTTGGGATGGGTAATGTACATAGGGCAGGGGCTTGGTGTGAGTAACATAATTGGTGAAGGGGTCTAGAGTGAGTAACGTACATAGTGCAGGGTGGGCAACATACATATTGCAGGGGTGAAGGGTGGGTAATGTACATGGTACAAAGGCTCAGGATGGGTATTGTACATAGTGCAGGGGCTTGATGTGGGAAACATATATTGTGCAGGGCTGCAAAGTGGATAACGTACATAGTACATGGCTCAGGGTGGGTAGAATACATAATAAAGGGGCTTGGGGTGGGTAATATACATAGTGCAAAGGTGCAGGGTTAGGGTTGCCACCTCATTCCTTTAAAACCAAAAACTTATTAAACAGATTCTGTGGCTGATAAGGTGGTAATACAAATCACTTGGTGCCTTATCTGCATTAAATTAGCCTCAGAATCTGTGTAATTAATATGTGTTTGGGTTTAAAGGGATGAGGTGGCAACCCTATGCGGGGTGGGTAATTTACATCTGGGGTGAGTAACATACATAGTGCAGGGTGGGTAATAAACATAGTGCAGGGAGGCAGAGTGGGGAAGGTATATAGTGCAAGGGCTTGGGGTGATGAGTAATGTACATAGCATAGGGATTAAGGGTGGGTAACATATATATTTCATGGGTCCACCATGGGTATACATAGTGCAAATGTCTGGGATGTGTAATGTCAGTAACATGTAGTATACAAATACTTCATACACATTTATATACTAATATACACATACAGTACATACTGCACACACATACATATACATTGCATACACATACACATACATACACATATCAAGCACTGAAGTCTCTCATGGTATTGATGGAAGTTTGAGTTCCTTGTGTCCCCACTTTTGCTCCAGCGAAGGCAGCTGCATATATGCCTCCCCTATGCTGGGGCAGCTCGCCTGACCCACATCCATTTTGCTACCACACAGCTCCTCCTCTCCCTCCTCTTTTCCTTGCAGCCAGTGAACACAGAAAATTACGTCATGCATGCTGCTGCACTTTGTTTGCATCCCTGGAACAGAAGTTCTGATATTGTCCCAGCGGCCGGGGCAAAATTCTGGCATTGCTGCGTTATTTTCAGGAAATTCTCAGGTATAAAAATGTCCCTGAAGCTGAACTCCACCCAAAAAGGGAAGCTCCACTTTTTTGCACCCTCCCCCTCCCCTCCTCTACAAATATGGCACTTTTTAGGGGGAGTGGGTACCTGGTTTTGACAGGTACCCGTTCCCACTTTGGGCTCAGATAACAGCAGCGAACTAAGCTGGAAACGTGCCCCCCTTCTTCCCCCGCAGTCTTCTGGGACCTGTGATGTGTCCCAGAAGACTACAAGACCATTCACAAGACGCACCACAACTCGCGCATGTGTAGTAGGAAAGAAGCTGTGAAGCTGCAAAGCTGCACTTCCTGTTTCCTTTACTACAGATGCCAGTGCCTGCACCCGAATCTGACTGAAGAATTGGCTTGGGTGCTGACATTGCGGGATCCCTGGACAGGTAAGTGTCCTTATATTAAAAGTCAGCAGCTACAGTATTTGTAGCTGCTGACTTTTAATTTTTTTCTGAAGGAGCCTAAAGATCCTCTTTAAAATGATTACTCGCAAATGAAGGGAGTTCATACTTACACCTTCTGCCACTATGTCTGTGAAGGTTCTCATTATTCCAGGTCACGGTATAGCCTGTAATAGTCGCATTTAGCTGGACTTGCTCTGTAATGTTGAAGACGTTTCGTAGGATTCTCCAAACCACTTCTTAAATTCCTATCCAGTTTCAAGCTGGAACTGAAGAAATGTTTTGGAGAAGCTATGAAATGTTTGTTGCTGTGTACACCAAGGGGGAAGAAATCCGACACTTCCAGAAGTGTCAGATTCTGCAGAGTCTTCAGAATAATATTTCTTCTCAATTCAGCAAGTATGAACTCTTTCTAATTTGCAAGGAAACATTTTTTTGGGACATTTTGTTTTAGTAGCACTTTAGGGCACTTTAAGTAATATGTAAGTGTAAAACATACAGGTATTTATTACCTTCCACTTTACTCCCCTGACAATGTCATCATTTCTTTCTCTCCAGAAGGAACCAGCCATCTTTGTTCAAGCATCATTCAGGATCATCATCTACTTCCCGGACTGAGATGTCAGTTAAGAGATGACACAATAATATAAATCCTGGTGCCTGTGCAGTTCTTTACTGTGTTCACAAAACAGATCAGCCCCTGCTCCAGCCTATCACCTTGCTACAACGTTACAATGTTGTAGTCTGATCACTGGAGGATGAGACTGCAGAAATGCTTTAGGGCTCTTTCACACAGGCGATCCGATCAGATCCGCCTGTCAGTTTTTTAGGCGGATCTGATCGCATCCTCCATGCAGCTCTATGGGGCAGCGGGTGTCAGCGGAGACACCTCCGCTGACACCCGCTGCCATCCGCATCCGATCCTGTCAGTGAAATCTGGACGGATGGAAACCCTATTTTTCCATCCGTTCAGTAATCGGAGCAGATCGGATCTGATGAGAGCGGACAAGCGGTCCGCTCTCATCCGATCCCCCATAGAGGGCAGCGGGGGCTGACACACCTCCCTCTCCGCTCTGCGAGCGGAGACGGAGCTGTCATCCGCCCGGCTCAGCGGGGATCGCGGATCGATCCCCGCTGAGCAACACGGATCCGCCTATGGAGCGGACCGTGTGAAAGAGCCCTTATTCTGCCTTAGCAAATGGCGTGGGTGGTGCAGATAGACTTAAAGCGGAGCTCCAGTCTCCTTCTGAAAAAAATTTAGTCAGCAGCCACAAATACTGTGGCTGCTAACCTTTAATATTAGGACACTTACCTGTCCGGGGATCCAGCGGTGTCTTCAACTGAGCCGATTTTTCAATCGGCTCTCAGGTGCTGCTGCCGCCGTAATCTTGGGTAAGGGAAATCAGCAGTGAAGCCTTGCAGCTTCACAGCCGGTTCCCTACTGCACATGTGTGAAGCGCTTTGTGAATGGCACGGCGGTGAGGGAAGGAGGAGGGGGGCCAAACTTCCGGATGAATTTACTAATGCTAAGTCAGCTAGAAGTAGGTACGGGTACCTGTCAAAACCAGGTACCCACTCCCACCTGAATGATGCCAAATGTGGCAGTGAAGGGGGGAAGGAGGAAGCAAATAAGCGGAGCTTCCTCTTTTGGGTAGAGCTCTGCTCTAGTACAGGCCAATCTGCTTAGGTAATGTGGTGCACGCCACTTCAGACAGTTTACTGCACTCGTTTTCTGCCGTAGGAAGCTTGGTTAATTCCCCGATATGTTCATTACAGACCTACAGCATTGTGTGTTGGGATGATAAACATCAATGCGCAGTGACATCGTGCACACCCGGAATGTGGTAATCACATGACCAGACTTTTCCATTCTGCCCGTGGTTATACTGGTGGATAACAGTTACTGTTGAAGTTGCCTGCCACCATACAATGGTCAATCACCAGTAAATTGGGTCTACCGTTTGGATCTAAAGTGTAAATGCTGCCATAACGGGAACATTCATCTAAAGGCCTGTAATGACATTTCCTCTCCTGATTTGCATATATTGCCTGACCTCCCAATCTGTACACTGGAGGTGTCACTGAAAGGTTTCACAAGCTGGCCATAACCACCAGCCTCCTGCTAATGAGGCCCAAAGGTCATAATACAACCGTCGCCAGGTCACAGTTCTTTCTCAGTAAAAGCAGTGTGATGCTTCAAAATCCCAGTCAATGAGGCATTCACTTACAGGCTACGCACGGATAAATGGCATTAACACAGAAGTCTCTTCTCCTTTGGGAGAAAATTATTTGCATATATTTCCCAAAGAGTTTAACTATCTCCTGCTTTTACTGTGCACTACAGTGAGCTCCAACGTGTAAAAAGCACATCATAGTATAAACATTTGAATATTCCTTTCCATCTCTTTTATTTCAGCACCTCTTATTCCATTCTTTACAGTATATTAAAAAAAATCCAGCAGGGAGAGGTGGAGTCCCTCATATCGGTCACAGCAGGGGTGCAGACTAGGGAACTCAGAACAAAGTTCCCTCTAATCGAGACTCCAAGAGATAGAAGATCAGTCTGGAGGATTAAAGTAGATCAAAACCCAGTCATTAACATCTAAAATGTTAGGTCTCAATCAGATCTTTTTAGTCTGGTGCATTAACCACTTAAGACCCGGAAGATTTTACCACCTTCCCGACCAGGGCCTATTTTGCGATTCGGCACTGCGTGACTTTAACGGAATATTGCGTGGTCGTGCGACGCTGTACCCAAATGAAATTGACGTTCTTTTTTTCCCACAAACAGAGCTTTCTTTTGGTGGTATTTGATCACCTATGCGATTTTTTAATCATGCGCTATAAACAAAAAAAGAGCGACAATTTTGCAAAAATAACTATATTTTTCAAATTTTTTATATGAAATTCCCCCCCCCAAAAAAAGTAAAAATCAAAATTTGTTAACATTGTAAGCCAATTTGTTTTCTGCTACATATGTTTGGTAAAAAAATTGCAAAAAGCGTACTTTGATTGGTTTGCGCAAAAGTTATTGCGTTTACTAACTAAGGGAAAGATTTTTGTCATTTTTATTGTTCTTTTTTTTTAACGAGTAATGGCGGCGATCTGCGATTTTTTTTGCGGGACTGCGACATTGCGGCGGACAGATCGGACCCTTGACTGACATTTTTTACACTTTTGGGGTTACCAGTGACATTACTACAGTAATCAGTGCTATAAATATGCACTGTTACTGTAAAAATTACACTGGGAGGGAAGGGGTTAACTTTATTGGAGAAAGAGGGGTTAAGTGTGTCACTAGGGGCGTGCTTCTAACTGTGATTGGATGTGGCTGTGTGTGTACAAAGTGTAGGGGTGACCGTATGATCTGTGCTTTTACACAGGGGAGAATGACAGGCGGGTGTGTTTACATTAGCCGCCTGCCTTTCTACCTCTCCACCCGACAATCGTGAGTGACCGGCGGACATTGGGTCCGCCGGTCACACGCGCGGGCTGCTTAGGGAACGAGCGGGGGCAGGAGCGCGCCTCCGGCGGCGCGCGCTCACCCCCTATTGGCTCACAGGCTAGTGACGTACCGGTACGTCACTTTGCCTGTGAGGGGCTGACCGCCGCCGTATATAGTCGGGCGGTGGTCGGCAAGTGGTTAATAATGTTGCCCATTAACATGCTTTGATTAGGTGGCACATTTATATAGGACCAGAAAATGCATCTTCACTACCACAGGTCATGACACTACATGTGGGCTGCAATGCAGGTGCACCCAAGGTGCGTTTCTTTAGTGTATTGGAGTATTGCTCAAAATGAATACATCTTATTCCATAAATTGCAGTAACGCACAGTAAAATACGCACGTTGCAATGCATAAAATTGAAGCTGGCCCTAAGCAGTTGTCAGTCATTTTAAATATGCCGGTTTTATTATACCTGGAGACAGTGCCATCTTAAAGAGGTTGTAAACCGAGAAAAACATTTTTATTTTCTTTACATCCTGAAAGAGAAAGACATAATGAGCTAGTATGCATCGCATACTAGCTCATTATCAAATACTTACCTTAGAACGAGCCCCCTGCCGCGCCGCTCTCTTACCTCTATGACGGGCGACATGTCCAGTCGCCCGTCTTCCGGGATCGCGGCATCCGGCCATCTGATTGGCCGGAGCCGCGGTGACGTCACTCCCGCGCACGCGCGCGGGAGCCGACGGTCACGGCGCGGGGCTCTGAAGGAAAGGCAGGATCGGCCGATCCTTCAGAGCGCATGCGTCAGTGACGTCACTGGCTGCATGAAATGTAAATATCTCCTAAACGGTACATGTTTAGGAGATATTTACAGTACCTATAGGTAAGGCTTAATATAGGCTTACCTATAGGTACAAGTTGCAGAGGAGGGTTTACTTCCTCTTTAAGAGCATTAAAGGGCCCTGGGCAATGCAGTGCACTGGGGCCCTGCTTACACAATCACCCACGAGAATAAAAATTAAAATTATTGATAAGGCTATATTACAGCAGTGCCAGACTTACAAGTTCGGCGGCTGGGTCCAGTGAACACAGACGGAAGTCAGACTCGACTGTCCTGGTGGGCCTGTTCCTCGTGGATACGGACAGGCATTCCTGCAGTTGTGGGCTCCCCCTCCACGGCCCAAGTGGCCTGACAGCTGCGCGGGGCCTGACAGGCGCTTGCCACTTGCTAAGTTCAGGAGTGGGATGCACACGGGAATCGGAAATAATGCTTGGCTTGGGCTGGTTCGCTGGCCCAGCATGCCCATGCAGTAAGATGGCCCTGCCTGGAGACCCTCCTATGAAAGTCCTTGTTGCTTCTGTTTTGTCACCCTGTTACATTAAACATAGCAGGAGCTGATCGGCGGGTACCATGGACTCGATGTCCGCTGACATACGCTGATTGTTCGGTACAGAGGCAGAATGGCGATCTGCCTATGTAAACAAGGAAGATCACAGTTTTGTCAGGAGGGATGGCATGGATCCTGTGTCTCTACAAAGCAAGAACATTGATCCATGCCTTCCCCAGTTAAAAGCACCTCCCACAGTACACAGAAACACAGGCTAGGCACACAGTTAACCCTTTGATCGCCCCCTGATGTTAACCCCTTCCCAGCCAGTGTCATTAGTACAGTGACAGTGCATATTTTTTTACACTGATCAATGTATTATTGTCACTGGTCCCCAAAAAGTGTCTGTCCATGCCTGAATATTCGCCGTAATATCTCTGTCCCGCTATAAGTTGCTGATCACTGCCATTACTAGTAAAAATAAATAAATAAATAAAAATATACCATAGTTTGTAGACGCTATAACTTTTGCACAAGCTGATTAATATACATCTATTGGGATTTTATTTATTTTTTTTTTTACCAAAAATATGTAGCAGAATACATATTGGCCTAAATTGATGAAGAAATTCGATGTTTCTGTTTTTTTTTTTTTTTATTGGATAAGTTTTATAGTAGAAAGTAAAAAAAAAATTTAAATTTTTTTTATTGTTGGTATTTTTTTGTTTATAGTGCAAAAAAATAAAAAATGCAGAGGTGATCAAATACCATCAAAATAAATGTCTATTTGTGGGAAAAAAAAGCACATAACTTTTATTTGGGTGCATTGTCACACGACCGTGCAATTGTGAAAGTAATGCAGTGCCGTTTTGCAAAAAATGGCCTGGTCATGAAGGGGGACTAAATCTTATGGAGGTCAACTGGTTAAGGAAATAAATTGTCTATTAAAGAAAAGATTTAGATTAAGTCAAGTCCTTTTTCTTTTTTCCACCTAAAAGTGTTATCTAAATTATAGATGCTTTCAGGATTTTTATGTCTTGGATGCTCCAGCAGCAAGACCTCTCTTCCTCTTTGGTCCTACCCACCTAAGACATTTAGGTATTCATGTCCACCGGCACCTTTGTGTGTTTTAGTTTTCCTATAGCTTTCCTTGCTGTATTATATAATGTATATATAAAATGTCTAAAATATTTTATAGATTGTATATATTATAAATAATACTTTATGAAATATAAATTCAATTTTAAAAAATGCAGTAAGGAGAGTTCAACGGCCTCACAATGGTCACAGCACGTGTGCAGACCTTGAAACTCAGCACAGAGATCTCTTCTATAGAGTTCCCGAGACGTCACGTGGTTTAACTCTCCGGCATCTAATTATTTGTAGAGGGGCTTACCCTTAGATCTGGATTTCGAATGGTAAAAAAAAAAAAATAATAATTCTGTTTTATAATAGTTTATAACACACATTTACTGGATTCACTCATTAATCCCTCCAAGCCCGTGTGTCCTTTTTTGGCAGGCTAGTTTTGTCGGGCTTAAAAAAAAAAAAAGAAAAAGCCTTCATCAGTCATCTGATTTGTATCAGCAGCAGACTGGATCCCTGCAGAGTGTAAACTTTGGCAACCTGACAAAAATGCACGGACGCACTCAAGCCTGCAGCTTACACCTCACAGGAGAAACGAGATCCCAACCGACGTCAGGATGAGCATCTTGTGCGTTTTGAATGTTGCCGGAGCGGCCCACCCCCTGGATCTTCTACTTACGTCTTGCCAGTCTTCTGCTTTCCAAGTGTAAACTGGACAATCCGCTGCTTGGCAAGGCTGCTCTGACACGGGTCTCGTAGACTGATTACATTCTGATTCTCTGGACGGCTTCTGAGTACCGACTTGGCAGTGGACAGTCCTCTGCTGCACGCCTCTTCCACATGTTACTGAGCACTAGGAACAAGATGAATGCCTGTAAGTTATTACTGCTTTTTAAAACGATAAGCCGCATTTAATTTGAAATCCATTATAGCGCATATAATGACCTGTTATCAGGTGTTTCATTATTGTTCTCTTAAAGTTACAACTGATGCATGCAAAAATGTATTGCTCTCATGACTCTGGACGGATCGTAATTTCACTATTAGTTACGCTGGCGATTTTCTTTTGTGCACTTGCCTAATTGCAGCCTTGTGCGGTCGTTTTCTTGTAAAACGAAGGATGCTTAGCATGGCCACAGATGCACAGATCTCTAACCGAGCACGGGCGATGACAAGTCTGCCCGCTGCTGCTTCACATGTTGGTAGCACATGTACAGTAAAAAGCAGAAAGGGGCCCCAGATTGCAAGCTCCTTTGAGGCACGGACTAATATTAATGTGCAGTGTTCTCTATATAAAATCTAAATATGCAGCTGCTATACTAATGATTAAAATAAGGAACATTTATCAGCTGGTCACCCTAACTTTCTCCAGCAGGCTGGACAATCTCCACACAGATGTACTGTATATATTATTCACAATTTTCTTGTACAATTTTCCTTTAGTTTTACCAAAACCATATAATATGAGCTCAAACCTAAACTTTCAATTTGTATGCAATCAGACAGCCCTTGCACTACATAGTTGCAGGTATATCTATAGGAGATTGAATAAGACAAGTGTTTAATGTATGGCCAGCTTAACTGTTAACCCTTACGTGGACTGAACATTGCCATCACTAATTGAATAGTTGAACAGTTGCATTGCTTGCTTTTAACTGACTATATAGGTTAAAAAAAAATGTCTATCGAGATAAAAATAACCTAAAGAAATATAAAACGTCTTGCATCCTCAGAACCCTAAACCCACAGATTATCCAGAGAAAGGCAAAATGAAACTCTTATAAGGCACGGTCCAATTAGTTCAAATAGTGGCAAAAATCTCTCCCGATCCCAAAAAGCAATTGGATACTCTCTGGATCAAAACCCAAGCAGTCTACAGAGTTGGATTTATGTATTTGTACAAGGTGATCATATTCCACCTTAATTGCCCCCCACTTAACGGGGAATACATTCAGTTTTGTTGTCTTTTGCCAATGTAGTTGCCCCACTCTGCACTCTCCTGGTCAACCATATCCTTCTGGATATATATATATATATATATATATATATATATATATATATATATATATTACACACTGTATATGGCATCATTATCACTGTTCATCTGGCCTGAAAAGAAAAGGTGTTTATTTATAGATATATATATATATATATATATATATATATATATGTATATATATATATATATATATATATATATATATATATATATATATATATGTATATATATATATATATATATATATATATATATATATATATATATATATATACACACATATATATATATCGCCTTTTCTTTTCAGGACAGATGAACAGTGATAATGATGCCATATACAATGTGTAATATATAAACAGAGTTTGGAGAAGGATTCAGTGATTTCAATAATACCATAGACATACTGATCTCACACTCTAAACAAGGAAACAATGAGAAATCATCCCATTCTTATGGGAGCATGTGCTACTTCTATGGTATATCCAATTGAAGACCCTAGGGAATACAATGGCGATTGTTGAAAACCTTATTTGCACAGCAGTTTTGCAAACTTAATTTTTTGGGAAAAAATACAGTTTAATGAATAAAAGAAATAAAACAAAACACATAATTTACCCCAATTTTTTTGTACAATATGAAAGAGGATGGTACACCGAGTAAATAGACACCTAACATGTCACGCTTTAAAATTGCACATGCTTGTGGAATGGCGACAAATTACGGTACTTAAAAAATCTTCATAGGCGACGCTTCAAACACCTTTACAGGTTACCTGTTTAGAGTTACAGAGAAGGTCTAGCACTAGAATTATTGCTCTCATTCTAACGTTCACAGTTATACCTCACATGTGTGGTGTGAATACCGTTTGCATATGCATGCGCGACTTATGTATGCGTTTGCTTCTGTGCGCCAGCATGGAGGGATGGAGGCCATTATACTTTTTTTCTTTCTTATTTACTGTATTTTACTTTTTATCTTTACACTGTCCCTTTAATATTTTTTTTTTTTTAAACACTTTTCTTCCTAAAACATCCGTGTAATAGAAATAAGGATGACAGGTCCTCTTTATGGAGAGATCTGGGGTCAAAAAGCCCCCATGTCTCTTCTTTACCCTTAAAAGCAAAAGATCCAAAAAAAAAAATTCTTTGATCTTTTCCTTTAAAAAAACAAAAAAAGATTTACTTCCAGCCTGGACTGGAAATGATGTCATGACATCGCTCCAGTCCTCCAAGGCCATAAATTCGATCAAAGAGTAAGGCCTATGGGAGCAGCCAGCTGCACCGTCAGATTGTTTCTAGGGAGAACCGGGGGAAACGGTAAGCCTGGGAAACAGCAGCGAGCTGCGGGAGGGTCCACTTCGCTCAATAGGGTTTCTTAGGCTTGCCGGCAGGTCCCCTCCCTCCGCTTGGGAAACCATTCCAGCGGCCTCATGAGCCTCTTGGAATAGTTTTATGAGAAAGTCAACCGTCAGCTGCAAAAAACGATACCGAGGTTATGGCTGATGTCTTCAGCCGTAACCCCGGTGTAAACCACTTGCAAACCGCAACGTATATATACATATTGCGGTCGGCAAGTGGTTAGGATACAGTGGAGTGCATGCAGTAACAGGTTAGTTCCCTGTTCTAAGGACAAAAAAGAATGCCTAACTAAAATAATCGAAAATATCTTCCAACATGCTGGGAATCGTCAAAAGTTGGCCATGTAAGTGATAGCTTTCTGGCTAGTATGGCTCCACCAATGTGTAACAGGTGATTAATGGTATCTTCTTCAGGCTTTTTGGCACATTATTACCAGTTTCATCACGTATTTAGACAAAAGAATCTTGCAACAAATTTTAATCTTGTTAGTGTAGCGGATTTCAAGAAAAAAAATAAGTACAGGTAAACCCTGCCAAACAGCATAGCCCAGTTTAGAGATGTAAGGATGGTGGTGCAGCTGCCTAAGGCTGTCCATAAATTATGCAATTTTCTTTTCTTCAACCGCCGGTTGAAGGAAAGAAAATTACTCGATTTCCCCATCAGCACAGTCAGTATTGCTGCCCCTTGCTGCCCTATTGTATTATAACAGTGGGAGGTTTTCCTGCCATCAGAATACAATGATCTCTGCTGGCGGCAGTAATTGTACAAAAAAAAAAAAAACCTGATAGGCTGCTTGTTCTGGAGTCAATTAACCAATTAACCTCTTGACGACCAGCCGCCGTACATATACGGCGGCAGGTCGTCAAGTTCCTGCTAAACGACGTATCCGTACGTCGCTTCGCAGGACCGCTCGGGCGCGCCCATTCGCCAGAGGGGAAACTGATCTGCGGGGCCGGCGGCCGCGATTGCCGCCGGGCACCCGCAATTGCTCCCCAAGGAGACAGAATTGCGGTCTGTCGTTGTAAAAACGGCAGACCACTGTTCTGTCAGCAAAGAACACAGGGCTCCTGTGTTCCTCCTATTTAGGAACACAGGTCCCTGTGTTCATTCCATAAGTCCATCTCCCCACATTTAGAAAGCATCCCTTAGAGACACATTTAACCCTTTGATCGCCCCTGGTGTTAACCCCTTCCCTGCCAGTGTCATTATTACAGTAACAGTGCATATTTTTAGGACTGATTACTGTAGTAATGTCATTGGTCCCCCCAAAAGTGTCAAAAATGTCAGTTAGGTGTCCGATCCGTCCGCCGCAATGTCGCAGTCCCTCTTAAAATGGCTGATCGCCACCACTACTAATAAAAAAAAAAATAAATAAAAATGACATAAATCTTTCCCCTAGTTTGTAGACACGATAACCAATCAATATACTCTTATTGGGATTTGTTTTTACCAAAAATATGTGGCAGAATACAAACTGGCCTAAAATGATGAAAAAAATTAGATTTTTAAATTTTTTTTATTGGGAATGTTATATAGCAGAAAGTAAAGAAATATTGTTTTTTTTTCCAGAATTGTCGCTTTTTGTTTATAGCGCAAAAAATAAAAATTGCAGAGGTGATCAAATACCACCAAAAGAAAGCTCTATTTGTAGAAAAAAAAGGACATCAATTCTATTTAGGTGTAAAAAAAGGTTGGTGCGCTAAACTTATATTCCACAAATATATAAACAATGCATACAATTGTAAATAAAGTGAAAAAATTAAAAGTCCATTCTCTTGTGACAACGTGCAAATGAATAAACTTTGAAGTGACTTGAAACGAATTGTGATTCCTGTAACTCGATAAATTGTGTATGACCACCACGTGAAACGATCCCCACCACCGACAAGCTGTTCTTCTTACCAGATAGACAGATATATACGTGAGTGGATGGATGATACAGCTACTCACTCCCCATGCAGCTTCACCCAAAGTGTGTGTGTAAGCCGCTTACCAGATATCAATGTGGTTGAGCATGGGAATAAACATCTCATCTCTTCAGAATCGAGGCTGTCTGTTGGTGTGGCGATCCCAATACAAGGTATAGTGTCTCCTTGTGACTTTCTGGCTGCGGCAAACAGTAGTTTATGCAGGATGGGAGTAGCAAGCGCACGGAGGGTGGAATTTCCAACAGACAGCCTCGATTCTGAAGAGATGAGATGTTTATTCCCATGCTCAACCACATTGATATCTGGTAAGCGGCTTACACACACACTTTGGGTGAAGCTGCATGGGGAGTGAGTAGCTGTATCATCCATCCACTCACGTATATATCTGTCTATCTGGTAAGAAGAACAGCTTGTCGGTGGTGGGGATCGTTTCACGTGGTGGTCATACACAATTTATCGAGTTACAGGAATCACAATTCGTTTCAAGTCACTTCAAAGTTTATTCATTTGCACGTTGTCACAAGAGAATGGACTTTTAATTTTTTCACTTTATTTACAATTGTATGCATTGTTTATATATTTGTGGAATATAAGTTTAGCGCACCAACCTTTTTTTACATATACATCACATATATATCTTGGTAGCAGCTTCACGCACGTTTATCAGCGCACCTTTATTTTTTCAATTCTATTTAGGTACAGCGTTGCACGACCACGCAATTTCAAGTTAAAGTAACGCAGTGCCAAATCACAAAAAATGGCCTGGTCATTAAGGGGGAAAACCTTCCGGTCCAGAAGTAGTTAATAGATCGATTTCAGATAAACCAGCCTGCCTACAGATGGATTGAAATTTGGCCCGTCCCTGCAGAACCGGCCGAAATTTTACCCATCTATGGCTGGCTTGAGGAGCATAAAATACCAGGTTGCATAAAATGATTGGATAGAAAAATCAATTAAAATGCTGGTGATGCCTATGCATATGGCCAACAACAAGATTAGACTTATTATTGTGCTCCTGCATTGACACCCTATCACATGCTCCCCTAATGGAGACTACAAGTGGCCTTGATGACATCCATGTCACAGCATGGTTCATCCTTGTCACTAGGAAGCATGTGCAGAGCAATGATGGGCAGCCAAATACATGTAGAAAGGAAGAGGCTGAAAGAGACTAAAGAAAATCAGCATCAATAAGATTTAAAGATTTAAAAAAAAAAAGTCAAAAAGTATTTTAAAAAAACAAAATGGCAATTGTTTATTATAAACAGTGCTTTAGCAAAGTGATTGCCCTCTATTCAGGGTTCAGATCAAGCTTGGTTCACACTGCTGCGACCTGAAAGTCGTGCGAATTACGGTGTGACTTTGCCAGGCGACTTCCTGCTGATTTGCTGGCGACTTGAGTACTACTTGATGCAACTTTAAAGCGACTTTGAAGTAACTTTGAAGAGACTTTGAAAAAACTTTCAGGGAATACCTGGGTAATCTTCCCGTAATGTTGGATCCAAATCCATTAAAGTCTATGGCCACAAGTCGGATAGAAGTCGTCTTGAATTAGTACAGGAACCTTTTCTGAAGTTGAAGTTCAATAGTGCTAATAAGACAGATGTCATTGACTAACATGGGATTTCACATGACATGCAACTTGGGGGTCTTAAAAGACAGATCCCAAGTCGTGCCAGTGTGAACTGAGCCCTAAAGCGTAACTCCATTTTTGTTGAGAAAAAAACATTCCCCTCTGGGTGATCTCTGTACATTACAAGGATTATAACGTTGTTGCAGATTCCTACCTTGTTATTCTGAAGAAATCACTGATTGTCCCTCTGTGCTGAGTGGGTCTAATGGGAGTGGTTTCATAATTATCAGTCAGCTGTGGCAGCTGCAGGGCTCTAATGAGGAAAGCTGCTGGGTCTGCATCCCTTTAGATGTGTTCCTATTGGGAGAATCTCACCAAAAACTATATTATTATTGCAGGAGATGCCTCAAATCTGACTTGTATCTTAGTGCAGACTTCTGGGAAAATCAGTGAGCCAATCACACAAGCAGGAAATGATGTTTCTGGGGTGTGGTCAGTATATTGCATTACATTTTCAGAAAATTACAGCGGCTGCAGATTGAAAAGGAAAGGTAATTTTTAATAACATTCAATTACAATATGATTTGTGTCGCAATTGTAGACGTTATATTATTTTTTCTTTATTTGCTATTTTTTTTCCCCACGGAAGTGGAGTTACCCTTCAAGGTAAATGTAAGGACTAGGACTTCAATAATATATCCATGATTTGGATAAAATTCTGCATAAGGCAGTTCGCACTTTCTACATCTGTACAGTACTTTGTTTTTAGTGCACCGCTAGCTGATGACTAAAGCAATTCCATTTGACAGAAACCATATGTTATAGAATAATACACGACTTTCTTTTGCATAAACAAAAATTGTTTCAAACACGATTAGCATTGTACCAATAGCTAAGTAAACATTTATGGTAATTTGCCTGGAAGTAAAGCCACATTTCCATTTTATAATATGAATATTAAAGAAAGGTATTCATGCTCAGAATGGCATATTAACCACTTGCCGACTGCCTAACGCCGATCTACGTCGGCAGTCAGCCCCTCACAGGCAAAGTGACGTAGGGCTATGTCACTAGCTTGTGAGGGTCTAGGGAGCGAACGCGCGCCGTCGGAGGCGCGCCCCCGCTCCCACGTGGTCACGGACCCCCCCGCGCGTGTGACCGGCGGACCCGGAGAAAGCCACCTGTCATTCTCCTCGCTGTAAAGACACTGATCACACGGATCTAGTATGTAGATCCGTTGATCAGTGTCCTTACAGCTCAAGCCACAGCCAATCACAGTAGAAAGCACGCCCCTAGGGATACACACAGCCCCTCCCTCCCAAATAAAGTTAACCCCTTCACTACCAGTGTATTTTTACAGTAACAGTGCATATATATAGCACTGATTACTGTAGAAATGTCACTGGTAACCCCAAAAGTGTCACAAATGTCAGTCAAGGGTCCGATCTGTCCGCCCCAATGTCGCAGTACCGCAAAAAAAATCGCAGATCGCCGCCATTACGCGTTAAAAAAAAAAAAACAACAAAAATGACAAAAATCTTTCCCTTTGTTAGTAAACGCGATAACTTTTGCGCAAACCAATCAAAATACGCTTTTTGCGATTTTTTTTACCAAAAATTTTGATTTTTACATTTTTTTAAAAAAATTTTGATTTTTACATTTTTTTTGGGGAAATTTCATATAAAAAAATGTGAAAAATATTGCTATTTTTGCAAAATTGACGCTCTTTTTTTGTTTATAGCGCGTGATCAAAAAATCGCACAGGTGATCAAATACAACCAAAAGAAAGCTCTGTTTGTGGGAAAAAAAGGACGCCAAATTTGTTTAGGTACAGCGTCGCACGACCGCGCAATTGTCCGTTAAAGTCATGCAGTGCCGAATCGCAAAATACCCCCTGGTCAGGAAGGGGGTAAAATCTTCCGGGGCTTAAGTGGTTAACAGGTTTGTGTGTTATATATGCAGAGTCATTATTTCTTTTGGGCTGCCTACAACTGTGCTGAGTCATTTTGAGCTTTATTTTAATATTTAAAAGTTTTTTTTGTAACTATACTTCTAGAAATATCCAGGGCCCTTGCAAACTTTTTGACATTTTAAAGGGTGCTATTTCCTTAGGGTAACTCCACTTTCGTGGGGAAAAAAAATAGAAAATAAAGAAAAAAACAATATAGCGTATACAATTGCGAAACAAATCCTATTGTAATTGAATGTTATTAAAAATTACCTTTCCTTTTCAATCTGCAGCTGTTGTAATTTTCTGAAAATGCAAATTGGCTACCTGGAGCTGTTCTCTACACAGAATGTATACTGACCACACCCCAGAAACATCATTTCCTGCTTGTGTGATTGGCTCACCAATTTTCCCAGAAGTCTGCCTAAGATACAAGTCAGATTTCTGGCATCCCCTGCAACAAAAATGTCATTTTTGGTGAGATACTCCCAATAGGAACACGTGTAAAGGGATGCAGGCCCAGCAGTTTTCCTCATTAGTGCTCTGCAGCTGCCACAGCTGATAGATAATTATGAAACCACTCCCATTTGACCCACTCAGCACAGAGGAACAAGCAGTGATTTCTTCAGAATAACAAAAGGTAGGAATCTGCAACTTAGTTTGTTATAATCCTTATAATGTATAGAGATCACCCAGAGGGGAATGTTTTTTCTCAACAAAAGCGGAGTTACGCTTTAAGGTTCCATGCTTTCAGTCAATCTAAAAAATGTGCAGACGTATAAGCAGTGGTCTCTCTGCAGAGGTCCAGCACACCCCAAACTTAGTCAGAGCTAGAGTTCTCCAATCAGTAGGGAACACAAGCTTTGCCTATTGGAAGGCTCTAGGTCTGACTCAGTAGAGAACATGCTGGGTCTCTGCAGACAGACCACTGCTTCCACAAAGACAGCAAGGTTCCCTCTGTACAGCATGCTGGCAGGGGACAGGCTTTTCTACATGGGCTGCGGCTGCTGCCTAGGAAAATGGAGTGTAAGACTTCACAAACCTTTTACTTTGATCTGAAATGTATTTAGCTGATTCAAATTAAAAATGTAATTGTACCTTTAAGCTCTTGCCGACTGCCCTATTGCCGAATGACGGCTACAGCATGATCACACATTTCCGGGAGCACTCTGTGATCGCTGTGTCCTTCTGACACAGCTGATCACAGATCAGAGTAAAGAGCTAATCACAGCGGCCCTTTACCATGTGATCAGCTGTGTCCAATCACAGCTGATCACAATGTAAACAGGATTTGCCAGATATCGGCAGTCCTCTCCTCACGCTGATGGGAGAAAACTTACAGGAACCCTCACAGGGGATTTTGCAATACTTGCAGAAAGTGATCCCCAGAGACCGACAGCACCGGGCACAAGAGGCAGCTGGTAGGCAGTAAGCACCAAGGAACTAGTGATGAAAGGTTTCGGACAGCAGCACTAGCGAACAGTCCTTTTGTTGTCCCTCCTCCTCTGGAACCTTTCCCTTCTGCTAGGCAAACTCTTCCTATCCAGTGGGTTCCCTTCCCTTGACCTAACCACATTTTTACCACTTTTTTAGAAGCACTGCCCTCATCAAAGATGGCTGCGGAAGTCCAATTGGACAGCTGCCGACCAGATGACACGTATGGAAGCCTAGGGGGAATGTGCATGTTGGTAGCGGACAGCGCCACCTATGTAGGGAGGTCAAGCTACACCTGCCTACAAGTGTAGGTAGTAAGGGCGCCCTTTCCAAGGTCATATCTAGCCTTAGCACAAAGGAAGATGGGACAAAATACTACATGTACTTTACCCGCCCCTGGGAACACAATGCATTTGTAAAAATTAAAGTGAGATTTCTTCTTTAATAATATAAAATGAACAAAGTGGGGGGTCCAAATTCTCAACTGAGAACACAAAGGGATGCAATCCATTTCAAAGCACTGTCTTTTGACATTCTCTTGCCTTTGTTTATATCACACTTCATAAATGGGGATGTTTTATTTTGGCTCAGCATCCCAGTGTTGTAATAGTTTCCATATCCCATTTCCAATAGTATCTCATATTTTTCTGCATCTCCAGCATTCTTACAGGGTTTTTGGAAGCTTATGTATCAATGTGTGCATACTAAGAACTGGAGGTAACTTCTCATTATCCGCCAATCTCAACTGAACCTGCCATGAAAATATGAATCTGACTACTGGCTGCCAGGAAATATCTTCAGTTTCTAGTAAGAACATAGAGACATAAAATATTCTTAAGGGTCTATATAACCTTACTATGGCCATACTGCTACTAATGCTACTAAAGAAAAAAAAAAGCTGCCGTATTTATAAAAAGCTCAAGGGTGCAAAAATGCCACTTTTTAGGGATCGGCACGCAAATCTATTACAGCCAATATGTCCATGCACATAGAGGTGTTTAGCTTCACAGTACAGAACAGGGCTCAGCAATGTGAAAAAATGGATAATTCCTGCACTCAATATGAGTATTTTTATGTAATTTAGGCATGTATGCATGTAAACATGTATAATCGGATGTACATGTATATGCGCATAAAGCTATTCTATAGTTGGTAATAAAACCAAATTGCTCACACTTGTAAATAGCACATTTACTAGCATAAATGCACTTGAATGGGACTACTCTACACACAATTACATGCATTTTTTAAGCTGGATTTTTCTGACAGCAAGATCCAGCATAAATATGTATATTTAACCCCTTCCCACCGACTGTACACATATAGGCACTGGCAGCCACACTGAAGCGGCCTTTATCCGTGGGGGGCTGCATATATGTGTACCTGTTTCTGCTGGACGCGCGCTGCACAGTGCGCTCGCAAAACAGAAATCAAGATCCCACTGCAAACTCCGGGTCCCATACTAAAGATTGGGAACTAGGAGACCTGGTTTCTGATCACCTAACTGCTGTCATAGTCTTTGATTGGCTATCACAGCGATCAGTCACAACCCACAATTGTGCTTTTTCTCCTCTTAAATGGAGAAAAAGATACATTGTATCGTTTTTCTCCTTGCTAGAGGAGAAAAAATGTAAACAAAGTGTGAGAGCCAGTTCACACTGAGGCGACACGACTCCTTACTACTTCGGGGGCGACTTGTGCATTACCATGCACCATGACTTCGGAGCGACTTGCAGGGACTTCACATAATGGAAGTCTATGCAAGTCGCTCCGAGGTCGCCCGAAGTAGTACAGGACCCTTTTTCTAAGTCAGAGCGACTTGTGTCGCTCCTATTAGAACGGGTCCTGTAGCGGTCAATGGTCAGAGTCAGGACCAATGCCAATGGTCATGGCAAGAGCCAAATGTCATGGTCAGTGTATTTTAGGTGGGATTAAAATTTTTTTTAATAAATTAGTGTCAGTAGTGTTTTTTTTTTTTTTTACTAAAGCTAGAGAGTGCAAAATCATACCCGCTTCTGCATAGAAACCAATCAGCTTCTAACCTCAGCTTGTTCAATTAAGCTTTGGCAATACAACCTAGAAGCTGATTGATTTTTGTGCAGAAGTGAGCCTGATTTTGCACTCTCTGCTTTAATAAATAAACCACACTGTGTTTCAGGTTGGATAGAAACAAGCAAAAATTCACAATTTTTTTCTGAGCCTTACTACGGGTACAAACGTCAAATAATATACACATATGTGGTATGTCTGAAATTGTCTGGAGCAGGAGAATTTATTTTAAGTTGTTTTTTTAGTGATTGCTTTATGGTAATAGCAAGAAATTTACAGTTTTCCTTGGATATTAAATAAAAAAATAAAAAAATTAGGAGCTATCTATCACCAAAAGAAAGCCCAATTTTCTCTGAAAAAGTATAATTCACCTGGATATAATAAGTAGCTACGACAATGTGTACAGTTTTACTTAGACGTCAAAATAGCAAAATTGTGTTCAAGATTTATACCTGCATTATGAAGGGGTTAATAAGTCAATGCGTATGATTCCTAAAGCACAGTGATGGACTTCGAAGCAAGCAAAGCCCCATTTATTTTAATGAATAGGCAAAAAAAAAAAAAGTATTAGGAGAGCCTGGTCACAAATGACCTGTCAAAGTGATGGGATGGACCTCTCCTGCTATAACCGAGTGTTCACAGTTTTGTGAGGCAGAGTTTAATGTTTGCCAAAAAAATTATGTCCAGCTACAACTTTAGAGTACACAAGGCATTACAATGCTGAGCGCAGGGCCAGATTAACGTAGGGGCTATTGGAGCTGCAGCTTCAGGCCCCTACCTTTATATAGGCCCCAGGTTGGCCATATTCACTGTTACCGCTCTTCTGTCACTTGTAAACACAGAAGTCTGGCTTCTATGCTCGCTTCCCCAGGCAGCTCCCTCAGAACCTCCCCACACAGCACGAAGGCCGGACAAGGAGGGACAGTTGCCGATGCATGGATGTGTTTATGGGCTTCAGAGACAGCATCCCATGTGGAATTAGGCATGCATGGCTGCACCCTTCCTCCTCTGGGTGCATGCCAAGGCACGGCCCTTAAGGCCCTTCAAAATCCTCAGCACCAAGCCCATGATGCTCTTAATCCGGCCCTGGCTGAGCGCAGTGTCCATAGGTGACATATCAGGTTATCATCACCACATTGAGAGGATTGTTCATAGAAGGAGTCATCAGAGACGGGGTTACACCAGAGGCTGTACCATGGCTCAGAAACTACGGAGCGCTCTACAACTAACTAAAGCAATACATAGGGGTCTGGAAAGAACCACAGTGCCTGAAAGTGGTATTAAACCCAAAAATGTCATCTCGTATATTGCAGCTTACCAATTATTAGATGTGGTGGCATTAGTTTTCTTTTTCTTCTTTTTTTTTCCTCTTCTGTTTTTACCTGGTGATCTGGCAAGTAACACACCTCCTGTATTAGAATGCCCCCACTCTGAATGAAGGAGCACAGAGGGCACAGCAGACAGCAGCACTGTTAGTCTGGGGGAAAGGGAGTGTTAGCTATACTAGCAGATTTAAATACACTATTGAATTGAAGCTCCGGCTCACACATTGCAGTTACAGTAACCATTTTTTCCTTTTTGGGATAAAGGTTTTACATAAAGAAATAAAAACTGATCATTGTAAGCACCTCTGCCAGTGTTAAATGGTTTGTCTCATCCCTGTAATTGCTATATCTACAGGAGAGCTTGGTCTTTTGAAAAACAACAAATTTACCGGTCACATCACCAGGTGAAAATAAAGGAAAGAAAGCCTAAAAAAGAAAACTAATACAGCCACCACATCTAAGAATTGGTAAGGTACGACAATGATATAATAAATGTTTGTATTTGGGTTAAACAACACTTGAAGGTCACATTCCAGGCCAACTTCACCCCATCAATGGGCTTACCCACCGTAAAATAGTCTTTAGAGTCTAGGTCACACTACAGGCTCTGCTGTGGCTTTGGTCCCAATCTACATATAATTAACACAGTAAACCACAAGCAGAGCCCAGTGCCAAAAGATCACATTCCAAACTAGCCCTGCAATATTTGGTATGCAGGGTCCAGTAATGGTCTCCAAAACCACCCCCAGAAGCCTACTCTTATAAGGAGTTATCAGAGAAGTGGCTGTACCACAGCTCTGAAACTGTAGAGTACTCTGCAGCTAACTGACACAGTACACATGGGTCTGGAAAGTTCCGCAAGGCAGAGCTTGATGACCAAATGTTCCATTTCAGGCTATTTTCGCCCCATCCATATGCTTACTCACAAAGTGAGTCTTCAGAGCCTGGGTAACACGAAAGGCTGTGTTACAGTTTTGGACCCAGAAAGTGCTCCGTAAATAACTAACACACTAAACTAACGTCTGGAATGCTACACCATGCCAAGCCTAGTGGCTGAAGGTCATCTTCTAGGCTAGCCTTGGAGTTGAGGGCCTGGGGGTTGAGCTCCAAAGCTACTGCAGTAGATATGCTGATCCAGATAGCTGCTGTGTAGAAATCAGGTGAAGTAGCATATTAGACATCTTTAGCAAAGAGAAAAAACATCTGTGGAGGACTGAGCATGTTAATAGAAGACAAAACGAATTAACAATATAGTGAGAAGAGCCAGGGAAAAGCATCTAATCTCCAAGGACACTTGAAAAAACGGAGACATAGTGGTTGGAGGAGGGGTTATACCGGGGCTGACTTTAAGTGGTAGTAAAGTCCTTCTTTTTACTTGTACCTACAGATAAGCCCATAATAAGGCTTACCTGTGGGTACAGTGAATATCTCCTAAACGTGCACCGTTTAGGAGATATTCATGCTGCATACAGTCAGTGACGTCAGCGGTGCATGCACTCTGAAGGGACGGAATACCCGTGCTGTCCCTTCAAAACTCTGTGCCGTGGGCATGACTCCCATGCGCATGCATGAGAGTGACGTCATCCTGGCTTGTCCAATCAGATGGCCGGAGCACTCAAACCCAGAAGGAAGGACTGGGTGACCATGGAAGCCCTGTCAGCGGTGACGGTGCTTCACTGGAGGGATTCATTTTAAGGTGATGCATACTAGCACAATATGCCATTGTCTTGCAGGGTTTTTTTTTTTTTTTTTTAGAAAAGGTTTACTACCGCTTTAACTTTTTATTTTTAATTTGCTTGTGTCTAAATTACAATATTCTTGTGTCTCTGGTGCAGATTTTCACTGGCTGTCTGGTGAAACTGCTTTCATCATGACAGGAAGTGAGAAGAAATCTCACTAATTGAGCCAGAGAAAGCAGAAAAAAACTGCCAAGGGTTAGAATTCTTCTCTGCTGTATCCAAAAGTAACACATTTAATATTTTTGCAACTGAGGTAACTATAAAAACATGGAAAGAAAATCTAAGTGCGCTTCCCCAAAAAAATTGATATACATGTGTAAACTAACTACAAATGTATATCTGCATTATAATCAACTGAAATAACACCAAAATACAATGTGAGAAATATATTGGTGATAATAAAAATCAATAAAAAAACAGTATATTGGTGATTTCCCAACTAAATCCAGAGAAAAACGTGTAACATAATTCCAATAATTTCTTCCCAAAACGTGACAAGTGAAAGGAAAGTCCAAAACACCAAATTCTTCACCCAGGGATAGGGTTAGGTACTATGGATGGCTTGTTACCAGAAAGAAACTGCTAGCAAGCAACATTAAAGGTGACTCTAGGGTTAATTCCTCACAGTATATCTTCCCATCCTCACCACACACACCTCGTGCTCATGGGGAAAATAATAATGTATGGCTCCTTACCGGAGATAACATATGTGTTGGTTTCTCGCCTATAAAGTAGTTCACATCCGGCCTCCAGAAGAACAATTGGGAGGATCACTCTTCTCCTTAGTTTCACACCCGAAGCCAATAAAAAAAGGGGGTTGAATCCCCACAAGGAGGGGTTGGAAAAGAGGAGGCAAACTAATAGTGCATTATCTTCAAAACACATAAAAATTTACTGAAAATGCACTTACATACAGACGAAAAAAACAAGCATGGATTCAAGCCGGCACGGCCGCGTGCAGTGTGGACCATGCAAAGGATAGTGACGGTGTGGCTCTCCTCAAAGCCTACGCGTTTCCCCCGAATGGGTTTCCGCTGGGACAGGAGCTATAAAAACATGCAGATTTGCTTGTCCTAATGCTGGGCTGTTATCATTGGATGGAGCTTCAGAATTCCTCATAGTGCTGAAGTTTGCATACCAACTCCCTCCTACACATTCCTATTGGCCAGGAAAGCATCCCATCAAAGTGTTGGGCCAATAGATATGTGGGAGAGCTGGGCTTAGTGGCAAGCTCTGCCTCTGACACTACCCATGAGTGTCGGATTTTTGCATGATCAGAACGTCCGGAATTCAGGCAAAGCAGAACATACTGAAAGCTGCTGTAGGTGTGCGCATTCACTCTCTTTAACAGTTATTGAGATAAGATATCAACCACACAGGGAGAGCATTCTTTTTTTTTTTTAAGTTGGCCAACATAGGGGTTGATTTACTAAAACTGGAGAGTGCAAAATCTAGTGCAGCTCTGCATAGAAACCAACTAGCTTCCAGGTTTTCTTGTCAAAGCTAAATTGAACAAGCTGATTGTTTTCTATGCAGCACTGCAAAAGATTTTTCATTCTCTAGTTTTAGTAAATCAACCCCATAGACTTACATTGTATGAAACAGCAGTAGAGCACAACCATTTGGGTTGATTTACTAAAGACAAATAGACTGTGTACTTTTGCAAGGGCAGTTGCTCCAGAGCTTAGTAAATGAGGAAGAGCTTTGCTAAGTTTCATCATCCAATCACATGCAACAATTTATTTATTTTTTTTAATTTTCTTTGCAACTTGCAAAAGTTCACAGTCTATTCGCCTTTAGTAAGTCAACCCCATTGTGTAGCACCTCAAAGGCAAAAAGTACTCCCTGCATATGTATTGAGTAAATATGACTTTCCCATATACATAAACAATTACAAAATATACAAAGAATCAAGTTTCCTTTTAACAATTAAATAAAGCTGATATCATTGGCACATACAGTATGCCTAATAAAATAAATGAATAATTGCTGGGTGGAGTGTCTTTTTATTTTATGACATTTAATTATTTTATCCACCTCCCTACCGCCGTATTCTAAAAATCAAAGGAGGAGGTGGTGGACGTGCTTTTCTGGAGTGACGTTTTTAAATTATATTTTAGAAAAACCTACTCAGGCAGCCAATGCCCCCCTGAATGGCTGTGATTGATTTTAGCTGTCATTGGACACTCACGCTATACAGAGTCAACCAATGTGGCTCTGTATCTTGAGATTGCTGTGATTAAATGACAGCCATCACAAAAGTAGGCACCAACAGTGTTTACATAAACTCAGCCCATTCACGAAAAAGGAAGCTCTTCTTTGGATGATGTCAGGCGGTCAATTCTGCCACTACAGACAAATCACCAGAGGGATTGCTAAAAGGGCTGCCTGTCTGTCCCTATGGGAAAGCTTCCTCTGTAGTCATATGCAGTGAGATGTCGCTCTGTCCTTGACCCGGATGCTGCTGAATCTTGCTTGCTGATATAGCACTCTACAAGGTAGGTGCTCGGTGAAAGCATAATGGGCTTTGGCTGCCTGACAGCAGGGCCATGATTTTCAGCTGGACTGTCATGTCTCCTAGGTGTGGCTGCTGAGAGGGGAGTCTCCCCACTGGCTCCATGAGAGGATTCTCATTGGGCAGTGGAGGAAACCCAATCAGTGGCTCATTCAGGCCTGTATCTACCCCAGAAGGCAGATGTCAGAAGGATCGGGTGTCTCGGTGGCTGCCTGAGAATCCGGGAGAGAGAGCCGAGCTGAACTGCAGAGAGGATCTGGTGTGCCGAGGACCAGCGGAGGAAGAGGGGTTCAGTTCCAGGAAAGCCTTCCAAGGTCGTGAGTACTGTGAACTGCCCCTGGGGGTCTGCCTAGTGTAGAGGGGACCACTCCGGTGAAGGTCCCAGGGATCCTGGAGCCTGCAAGTGTCAAGGGGTTTGCCTAGTGAAAGGATCCTGAAGTGTTAAGGGGGTTGCCTAGTGAGAGGACCCACCCTGGAAGTGTAGAGGGGGCGCCAGCGGTTGGGCCCTGAAGAGTCAAGAGTGCAGTGTTAGAAGTTGCAGCAGCACAAGCAGTTACAAGAAGCTACCTCAGTCAGTGAAGGGCTGGAGGGAGTCATACGCAGGACTTTTGAGCTATAGTTGAGTGTCAAGAGTCAAGGATTATTACAGTCCTGGATCTTCCCGAGTTAACCAAGGAGTTAAAGTCGAAGTTTCAGCACTTTCAGCAGAACAGTATTTCATTCTCCAGAAAGCGTTGGTCGGCATTCAGCTGGCGTCAGGACAGCGCTAACAGGCATCTTTTCTACAAAGTGTCCCAGTAAAACCTAGTTGAGCCGGAGGAGTATCCCACTTATTCCCTTCTCCCATCCCCATTATAAAGTAAACAAAACAAACCAAAGATGCCGGATTGGTCATTGTCTCAGCTCTCACACTTGGGTTTTCAACTTCAATGTGTTGGAAGTGTTCCCGGTAACAATGGCAGACCCACATCAGGCCCAATGCCTGGAAATATTGCTACACTAGCAATGGGAGCAAAACTTTGCTGCCTCACCTACAGAGGGAGTGATTCTATAATGACAAACAGCTAGGTCTTCTCTTACTGATCCTGCCGCTGGTGATTTTGAGAAGTTGCCAGCAATGGAATTATTCGTGCCATAATTACCCATCTGACATCAGCCTTCTTTCATGAGAATAGGCTGAATCTCTGAACAACCCCAATCCAAAAAAAAGTTGGGATGCTGTGTAAAATATACCTATAAACAGAATGCAATGATTTGCAAATCTCATAAAACCATATTTTATCCACAATATGAAATGAAATAGAAAACATATCAAATGTTTAAGCTGAAAAAACGTACCATTTTTAGAAAAAAAGGTAATTTTGAAATTGATGGCAGCAACATGTCTCTCAAAAGTTGGGACAGGGCATAAAAAGCTGGCAAAGTAAGTGGTACTAACAAGGGAGAGCTGGAAGAACATTTTGCAACAAATTAGGTTAATTGGCAACAGGTCTTTAACATAATTGGATATAAAAAGAGCATCTTAGGAAGTCAGAGTGTCTCAGAAGTAATAATGGGGTTCAACAATCTGTGAAAAGCTGCATTTAAAAATTGTCAAACAATTTGAAAATAATGTTAGTCAATGGAAAATGGCAAAGCCTTTAAATATATCATCTATATTACATAATATCACCAAAAAATTATGAGAGTCTGGAGAAATCTCTGTGCACAAGGCACAAAGCTGAAATGCAATATTGGATACCTATGATCTTCGGTCCCTCAGATGGCACTGCATTAAAATCAGGCATGATTCTCTGATGGGAATCACTGCATGGGTTCAGGAATACTTCCAAAAATCACTGTCTGTAAACACAGTTCGCCGTGCCAAAAATGCAAGTTAAAGCTCTATCACGATAAGAGGGAGCCATATCTGAACATGATCCATTAACACCACAGTTTTCTCTGGGCCAAAGCTCATTTAAAATGGTCTGCTGCAAAGTGAAAAACTGTTCTGTGGTCAGACATACCGAAATCTGACATTCTTTTTGGCAACCATGGGTGCCATGTCCTCCGGACTAAAGAGGAGAGGGACCTTCCAGCTTGTTATCAGCGTTCAGATGCATTAGTGTGTAGTGGGCAGCTTGCACATCTGGAAAGGCACCATCAATGCTGAAAAGATATATCCAAATTTTATAGCAGCATATGCTCAGGCCAGAATGGGAAACATTCCTCCTCAAAATTTCAGCAACTGGTCTGTCTCCTCATTTTCCAGGCATTTACAGAGAGTTGAAAAAAAAACAAAAAAACCCGCCCAAAAAACAGGGGATTCTACACCGTGACCCTGTTACAACTTTTTTTTTTTTTCTAGAATTAAAAGTCAGGCACTACTAAACCACTTCATTTTTTCATAACAAATAAAACATAAAAAATCAATATGATAAAACATAAGTCCATAACAATCAATTCATAGAAAGTGTAGATGTTGATAATCCATATAAAAGTGTAAATAGTCCTTTTAAAAGTCTTCCAATCACCGTTATTAGGCATATAAAGTGTTTCTTCTTCCATTAGTGCTTCACTACAGTGCGTACAAAATGCACACTCACCAACCATAAATGTGAAACATGCCTCAGATATTTAGGGGTACCACCCGATATTACTCCTCAGATCACAGTTCTGATGATTCGCATATATACTGCCGTATACAATCACACCAACAACTGGCCCTTCAGATCTCCTTCTCTCGTTTAAAACCACCGGGACCCAGAAAAAAACGATAATATTCCAAGATAGTGTAATATTGTTTATTTTTAAAAATATTGAGTATAAAAACGATTTTGCACTTACATTTTAGGATACTGCCATTAGCACCAATATAAACAGCCTAGTGTGTGCTGCAGGCTTCCTGATGATGCTGGTTATGCTAAATACTTTGAGGCTGCGCGTGCGCCATCATTGATATCATTTCCTGTTGGGTCTCAGGCAATACTTCTGGTTGTTGGAGCGCACGCTGGCTTGGACTGAGCAGCCTGCAGCACACACTGGGCTGTTTATGTTAGTGATAATGTCAGCTGCAGACTGATGATGAAATTGTTAAAGTGATTGTAAAGTTTTATTTATTTTTTGATTAAAATAATAAACATGTTATACTTACCTGCTCTGTGTAATGGCTTTGCACAGAGTGGCACCGATCCTCCTTTTCTCTGGTCCCTCGGTCGCTGCTCTGTGTCCATTCACACACAGGGCCAGGGTTCAGCCCTGCCACTCCGTCTCCTGATTGGCTCACTGACTGTGATCGACAATAGCCAATGAGGTGTACCAGTCCCCAGAGAGGCAAGGCTCTCGTAGACATTGCTGGATAGGGAGGGGGCTCAGGTAAGTATTAGGAGAGGCTGGGGGGGACTGCTGGACACAGGTTTTTTACCTTCATGCATAGAATGCATTAAAGTAAAAAAAAACCTTGTGCCTTTACAACCACTTTAATATTAAAATTTGTGTGTGTTGGGAATTTAAATGCCACCAATGATTTAAATGCCACCAATGATCGTGGGATTGTTTATTGGAGGGTTTATTGACGACCAATGATTGTTGAATTATTTTTTATTTCACACCAGCCAATTACTGGGAAATTTAGGCCAAGTGGTGTGAGCTGGGGAAGGAGATAAATATACATGGAGCCATTCTAGAAGGGTCTTTCATCTCTCAGACTTTGCCTGGAGCGGATGTGAGTACTGGGACACGGTCATTGCATGGAAAAGAGGTCCACTGTGATGAGCCCTTTTTCCCCCTCAGGCCTGCTGTCTGGGGAAGCCTTATCAACTTCAGAGTCAAGTCCAAGGGAATGGGAAAAGAGGTTATGCTACGGCCTGGAAGATGGGTAGAAAAGGGAACACCTTCAGAAAGCTTCCATAGACATCTGATGGTCTCAGCTTAAAAGCACACATTGAACAACTGCAAGTCTCAACATAAAGGCTCACCCTTGGCCCATGAGAGGAGCTAAAGTTATCAGAATAGAGAGGTTTTTGTCTCTAGATGGGTATTCAGTAAACCCTATCCCTCTCTCCCTTGCACTTAACTCTCCCTAATAAAACATGCAAGCAAAGACTGACAAGTGGACATTTGGTCATTGATGGTGGGTCAGTGAGTGCTTTCAGGCAACAATAAGTTAGTGCACCAACAGGGACACTAGGAGGGACCCACCATTTCAACCTAAACTAAACCCTCCTATCCTTCACAGACATGGAAGCTGCCACCTTAGCCTTTGTTTGATCTGCAGTTGGCATGGTGCTGCACATGAGGGCGTAGGAGGGGAACAGGGGCTATAATTTCTGCCACAGCCATAGAATGTGTACACCTCTGACTGCTTTCTCTGCAGCTAAAGGAACTGCAGGGTTTTGGCGCCCCCAATCACTACTGTGAATGGGTATTACAGTTATCATTCAAGGTAATGAATGTTCAGCAGGGACCCGTTGAGATTCCATGCATGTATGGGCACACTGATTGTACCCAAGTCGATCCATCATGTCTGTGTTCTTCTTAGTGACCAATCAGATCTTCAACGTTTTCCCCGCGCAGTTAGAAGAACACCAGGGGGGGTCGCCACACAAACACTTTCCTCTAGTTTCTATAAATGATCCTGCTCTGTGATAAGAGTGCTTTGGGTGTTCAAAGTGCCCCGCTCATATCACATAAAATTCTCACAGCCTCTGCCAACTCTTCTCGCAGCTTTGCGCCGTCTAGCCAGTGTGTTTTCAGCATGTTGTGTTAGCCGTGCCACATGTCTGTGCCATCTTTTGTTAGGTACCTTCATGAATGCACACATCAAAAAAATTCACGATGAAACACCGGGCATTTATGAAAACAGGAGATCTGTGAATTATCAATGGCAGGGAAAAAGGACATTGCATTATTTCGTAGCAGCCCCGCGTGACCTCCTCTGCTCTCATAGTAAATGTGACTACTTGCATTGTTATCAATGGATATACTTTACACATACTGTAGGTCTGTATTTAAAGGAGAACGGGAAAGCTAATTTTAGGATCATTACATAGCATACAACCAAACCCAAGCTGGATGACATGTAAAGCCCAATTACAGGCAGCTAAAAAAGTATCCCTTTGCAGTGGGGCTCCGCCCGAAATGAAAGGATTAATTGCTCATTTAGTGTAGGTAAGGAGAAATGGCTTTACTTACCTGATTTTAGTTCCCCCAACAGGCAGCGCTCCCCCACGACCAGGCGGTGGTCTATTCTTCAGTGTCCTTAAGTCCAGTGCAGGGCTATGAACCCTGTTCCGGTCTTGATGATGTCAGGTTTCTAGACAAGTGAAGCATGGGGGGGGGGGAGGGGGCAATAAAATCGGATTTTTGACTTACCGTAAAATCCATTTCTCTGATGTTCATTGACGGACAAAGCTCCTGATTCTTCTAAACCATTGGGTTATACTTTATATGAATAAAGCCGGCACACAAAAAGTCTTCTTCCAAGTAAAATGCTTTATTCCAACATGGATAGCGGTGACAACATGACAGATGCTGACGCGTTTCGGCTTTATGCCTTCCTCATGAGCTAGGGTGAGTTACTGTTTATGCCATTGGGTTATACTGCCTCCTACAGGAGTAGGACACTAGGCAGGAAAATGCTTTATTAGGCTCATGGGGCAGTCCCAGGGGGTATACTCCCCCTCTCAGCTATAGGCACTCAGTTTTGTTACAAGCAGTGTCAGAAGAAAGACAACTCCACAGTGGGGTGTATGCTGTGTTTGTCAATGAACATCAGAGAAATGGATTTTATGGTAAGTCAAAAATCCCATTTTCTCTTTCGTTCATCACAGCGCCTGATTCTTCTTAACCATTGGGACGTTCCAAAGCAGTGTTAAACATGAGGGGTGGGAAAAAGAGCAAAACAAAATTCCCAAGGCTAACCATAGCCAACCAGGTAACATGGAGCTCAACCATAAACAACTGGAGCTAACTTGAAAAAAAACAATACACCCTCAAAGATGACCAGGTCCTCTAAAACAGCAGACAGCAAAACCGTTTGGCTAAAAAAAAACACCCACAGATGCCAAACATCCAATTTATAACACTAAGCGTCCTACTAGAGGGCTCCTTTACAGGGAGAGGAGGAACCTGACCCCTGATGCAGCAAGCCTGAACCAGCGTCTGTCTGATCCATCTGGAAATGGTCGCAGAAGAAGCAGACAACTCTTTGTGAGGTCCATCCATGAGCACAAAAGAAGAGTCTGACTTCCTAAAAGACTTCTAGCTGCCAGGTGCACCCTAATTGCCCAGACCACATCCAAGACATGCAGGGCAATTTCCTTCTGATGTTTTGCCTGGGTCAAAGGATAGGCAACACAATGTCTTCATTCAAATGACAGTCATAGACCACCTTAGGAAGGAATGACAGGCAGGGGTGAAGCACCAACTTATCCTTGTGAATCACAAATAAGGTGAACGACAGGGTAACGCCGCCAGTTCCGACACACTGCGCACAGAGGTGATAGCCACCAAAAAAGGACACCTTCTGGGGCAGCGCAAGCAGAGAAACCTCCCAAATATTTTCAAAGGGAGGCTACTGTAGAGCAGAAAGCACCACATTAATATCCCAGGGTGGCAACAGAGCCTGCACTGAAGGAACCTAAAGTCGGACACCCTAAAGAAAGGTATGCACCAGGGAATGTGAGGACAAAGGTCATTGGAAAAAGACAACCAAAACCGATATCTGGCCCTTGATGGTACTCAAGGTCAATTTCTGTTCACCCCCCCGTTGAAGGAGGGTTAATATCTAAGCCACCGAGAAGGAGCGAGAATGAACCCCAAGAGACTCACACCACGCAATGTACGTCTTCCACATACGATGGTAGATCTTTCTAGAAGTGAATACCCTAGCTTTCAACAGCGTAGGAATCACAGACTCAGACAAACCTCCATCCTTCAGCATCTGGCGTTTTTTAACAGCCAAGCAGTCAAAGCCAGCGACTGTAAAGCAGGATGGAAGATCGATCCTTGGGACAGCAGATCCTCCCTAAGAGGAAGTCTCCAAGGAGCATTACCCGAGGATCGGAGGCGAGACCAAAGGTCCACGCCACAAACCGATAATGCTCTTCGCCCATGGCAAAACAGAGGCAGCGTTGGTGAACAGCACATATTAGATTGTGCAGGAAGGCGTCCTTGATGTTGATAGAAGCGAGAAAAAAATCCCCGATGTAGGGACGCCACTACCGTGTGAATGGACTCCAAGCAAAACTTCTGTACTCGCACAAGCAGTTTAGCACCTTGAGGTCCAGAGTTGGACGTACCCTGCCTTTCTTACTGGGAACTCTAAAGAGGTTTAAGTAAAAACTCCTGAAAACATTCCAAATCAGAACCAAAACAATTACCCCTTGAAGGAACAAGTATTGCACTACCCCTAAGGGAAGAACTCGATCTCATAGCCTGAACAAATAACTTAGTGGATCCACGTATCCTATAATACAGAGGTCTTTAAATCCGGAAACCAGTGAAGAAGTCCCCCTACCCCAGATACGGGTGAGGGCACCCCTTCATGCAGAGGCAGCCTTGTCCGCAGGCCTGGAAGAGCCCGCTTTTGGCTTGTCAGACCAGGACCTCTTGTAAAGGCCCTGATCTTTGATCCCTTGTCTTGAGACCCTGAGGGACGAAAAAAAAACCTCTTATGAGCTGAAGAGAATGGCCCACGTCTTTGACGGGGCCCCTTGCCCTTGATAGCCTGCAGAAGAAGAGTAATATTCCCCCCTGTGAGACCTTTAACAATGTCATCCAAGGAAGCTCCAAACAGGCAATCCCCCCTATAAGGGGGAGATCAGATAAGGCCTTCTTAGAAGTCTGGCCGCAGACCAGTATTTCAGCCAGATAATACACTGAAGGACCACTGCTGATACAGACAGCCTAAAAACCAAAGGAGCCGCATCCAAAGAGGAATCACACCAACTGATCCACCAGTTCCACAAGACAGGGGGAAGCGGTTTCCCCTCCAGGTCCCGGCGTGAAAGTTTAGCCCACTTGGTCAGAGCTTGTGACACCAGGGCAATAGTAAATACAAGCCATATGCCGAACCAGCCACATATGGCGGGCCAGAGCCTCCGCCCTCCTATCAGCTGGATATTTAAAGGCCGGGGACTCCTCAACCTGGAATAAAGGTAGTTTTTTTAAATCTGGAAACCAACGAGTCCACTTTAGGTGGAACCGTCCACCTTTAACGCAGTTAATCCTCATAAGGACACAGCAAGCAAAAAGCCTTCAGGAACCACTGCATTTTGGACAACCCCACTACTCTGTGACAATGTTGTCAAAGGAAGCGGAAAAGAGAACACCCTCGCCGCTTTGGAGGGGCTGTGGGTGCCAAAAGGGACTGGTGCCTTAGACGCAGCATCAGCCGCAACCTCCATTTTTAAAGTGTCACGCACTGACACAAACAGTGCATCCACCAGTGCCTTTTCATGTGTGGCTATAGCAGCAGAGGAATCATCCTCACTATCTGAGCACTCAGGGTGCATGGACGCAGACCCAGTATATACTAAGCTCACCCGGAAAACATAACAATCAGGGGAGGCCGCCAACTGTGATCCCGCAAAGGGGACACCGACTAAGGGCCCACAAATGGACCACCAACTGGACCCCTCAAAAAAACAAGGGGGTCGCCCTCCATGGAGGGCATAATAGGAAATAGCTAATTTAAAAGTGAAGCAGACACGCAGGCAGGGTACCCTGATGGTCCCACAGTGATAAAAGGGGCAGGCGCCCCACACAGTAATGGTGGCAAGGCTGTCATTAAAAAGATGAAGCTCCCCCCACAGTGCCACCCCTTCCACGGGAGGCAACAAGCTGACCACTGGGCCTAGCAGGCTACAATCCACGGCCTAAATTTTAGGGGAGGCCCAGCCACAAGTGCAGGGATCCCAGCCCAGATGCTCAAATGAATAGTGGAGGATTCAGCTAAATGCACTGGGGCCACCCCCCAACGAAGGTGCCCGACTTGGCCGCATTGGCCTTGAAGGCCGCAGGCCGCAATCTGCAGCCTAAATTTTTGTGGACGCGAACCTCAGCGGAGCCAACCACCCAGGGAGAGCGGAGGGGGAGGCGGATGCCCAAATGGAAGGCAGTGGCTTTAGCCACCCTCACAGGGGCCGCCTCACATAGTTTCCAACTAGTAGGCCTCAAAGCCAAGGCCTATATTTTTGGCCAGATCCGGCCGCGTGAGGCACGTACATGCGGATGCTAAACTGTCCGCTCCCCCAGCCCAACAACCATGTTTTTATTGCATATCAGCACCACCTATCTCCCACAGCCTCTTTGCAGTCATTTCCTGTCTGCACTCCAGCTGTGGTTGCATGTCATTTGCAAAGGTGAACCTTCGATGGTGGAACATAATTTCTGGAGCTCGCCTTCAAAGGAAACTTTTACCAAGAGGCTGCCAAAGATGTAACTTCCATTCTGGTTGCCCAGCTGTCATGCTGATCCAACTGCTTCAATACATTCTGTCATTGAGATGGCACACAGTTCACACAGGTCAAGGGTTCTGACATTGTTTGCTGCAGTCTAATTCAAGATCAATGAGGCCCAGAGTACTGAAGTCAAAGGATCAGCATGACAGGTAATCGGAAACAGTGACAGACAAATTTCTCTCAATCCAGACTTCCTTTAAAGGGAATCTACTGTGTATATACAGCGAGTATTAACTCAGAGGTATCACTGTGATGCAAGAGAGTATTTTTTACTGAATGTGCATTGTAAAGATATGGGGCATTTACCTTACAAGTTGCTGCCCGCCAAGTGATCTTGGCAATAGAACACAAAAGTGCATCCAAGTCTACTATGTCATTGTTCTCTTTCTTTGTATATTCCTCATTGACTTACCATTAAAGGAATAGTAATCTGTACATAACACTTGTGCTAACATGTTTCCTATATTACATATGGTTTTCATAAAAGCTTCACCTTAAAAATAGTTTTCTTTCAGGATCACATATGACTAAACTTGTGAATATAGTACACTGCCTTTAGAAATTCTTTTGTACTTGTATTTAGAGCAGAAATCAAGCCAAAAATAAGCTAAAAATAAATAGCCCAATAAAAGATAAAATACCAAAACCAGCTTTTGCTGCCATATTCACCTTCAATTCAGGGATTTCCTCAAAAGTTTTTTTTTTCTGATGCTAGATGTCCTCAGTCTGATGGGCAGCATAATTTAAAGAGGATATCCAGTCTTTTGTAAGAAAGTTAAAACTCAACAGCTACAAATACTGTAGCTGCTGGCTTTTAATAAGCAGACACTTACTGCCTAGGAGTCCAAAGCTGTCATCACCATGGCTGGTTCTTCAATGGTCTTCTGGTCCCCGGTGCCACCATCTTGCTTGTGGGAAGCTGACTGTGACTTCCTGCTGTTTCACAGCTGGCTCCTTACTGCACATGTGCATTCGGACTGGTCTCACAGCCCTCTGGGACTTGTGATGTGGGCAGGTTGGGAAGTAGGTAAGGAACTAAACTTCTGCTCTTCTCATCTTCTCTTTTAAGTAAGAAGAACTGGGCAGCACAGTGGCTAAGTGGGTAGCCCTTCCACCAAGCAGCACTAGGGTTGTCGGTTCAAATCCCAACCACAGCACTACCTGCCTGGAATTTGCATCTTCTGGGAAGGCTGTCTACAAGGTTTAGGAGTGTGTCTATGGGAATGTTTGACTGTTCTTCCAGAAGCGCATTTGTGAGGCCTTCAGGCACTGATATTGGAGAGAAGGCCTGGCTCGCAGTCTCCGCTCGAATACCAAAGAGTTTCTATCAGGTTGAGGTCAGGACTCACACCAGTCAAGTTCCTCCACCCCAAACTCGCTCATCCATGTCTTTATGGACCTTGGTTTGTGCACTGGTGCGCAGTCATGAAAAACAACCCCACGCCATAATCACCCCTCCACCAAATAATTTGGACCAGTGCAGAAAGCAAGGTCCAGAAAGACATGGATGAGCGAGTTTGGGGTGAAGGAACTTGACTGGTCTGCACAGAGTCCTGATAGAACACCTTTGGGATGAATTAGAGCGGAGACTGCGAGTCAGACCTTCTCATCCAAAATCAGTGCCTGACCTCACAAATGCGCTTCAGGCAAAATGGTCAAACATTCCCAAAGACACACTCCTAAACATTGTGGACAGCCTTCCCAGAAGAGATGAAGTTGTTGTAGCTGCAAAGGCTGGGCCAACTCAATATTGAACCCTATGGAGTAAGACTGGGCCATTAAAGTTCATGTGCGTGTAGAGGCAGGTGTCCCAATACTTCTGGTAATATAGTGAACGTACTGTGTATTTAGAAATTTGCTTGGAGTTCAACTTTAAATATTAATTCAGTAAAGAATATATATATTAGCGATAAAATATCTAGTATATACTGTATAGTAATGTATACTGTAGAGCAATATAACAATGGTATATTTCTAACAGTTGAAAATAATATAGTGCATGCTGATTTTCTCATGTGGAGTCTCTGCTGTCAAGTGAGAAGACATTCTAAAAGCTGTCAAGGGTATAAGAGGAATTGCTGCATTTAGAATGTGTTCTTTAATTCACAGCCTTAGAACAAGAGGGAGGCCTGATACATGTGTTTGACAGGATATAGTCAGGAGGCTTTCAATGTTTAGTACATTATGGAGGAATTGCATTTGTTGTCAATTATATTATCTAGGATTACCATTACACATGGGCCTCACTAAGATAAAACAGATGAAATAGACGAATTTATCATATATACCAGAAAAAGAGGAGCTAAGGGGTAGCTGGAGAAATGAAAAAGGGCATTTTAAATTCATTTCACAGACAAGTAAGTGCAGTTCACATTGGCGCAATGCGGGAACCCTGCGAATCCACTGCGGGTTCCCGCATCGCACCGACTCGCAGGCAGTTCACACTGCCATATGCGGACTGCTGGAAGTGTCAATATAAAGTTAACGACATCCCCAGATTAGTTTGCATATCACAGTGTGAACTGTCAGTTCAGACAGGAATCAGATTGCATAGGTGTGAACACCCTTGCGATCCAATTCTAATGCGGACCAAAAAAAGGGTCCTGTGTGACTTCGCATCGCATGTGATTTGCAGAGCAGTGCGGTGCGAATCACATGCGATGTCTGACATCACATATGTGTGAACCGGCACTTATACTGTAGATCTAGTTTTTTTTATTATATAGTATAAAATGTGTTATTATATATGATATATTATAATATTATTATATTATATATATTTTTAATTATTAGGGTATAAATTACAGTTGTTGTTTTACTGTAGCATAGAGGTGCACCTTGAGGTCAGACATGCAAACATAACCTAACCCCCAACTTTTTGTAAAATATGAAACATGCGACTGTCAAGTAAGTAGAATAGGTCAGGAATCAGATTCAAAATTGCGTTTGCCCGCATCAAACTACAAGACTTAAGATTTTACAAAGGCGACAATTTATACCTTAGATTTATTCCTCTCACTCTGAAGTGCCATTGCACAATCAGCATTTACATATGTACATGGGTTCTAGGTACGCATATTTTTACACATGGGCACAAGTAGGGGGTAGGCATCCTTTTTTATTTTTTTTTTATTTTATTACATTGTATTTTTTTAATTATTATCATATTTTTACTTTTACAGATGATCATCTGACATACAGTTTTCATTGTTGATTAATTTTTTTCATTCTATGTCCAATTTACTGTTACTAGCTAACACTTCCTAGTGTGTCGAATAGTGCGCCCACTACCCCCTTCCCCGCACAACCGTATCATCTATTCGCAGGGATCTGTGAATGAACATACATGTTCAACCACATGAGCGCAATAACATCACTGCATTTATAGATCAATTATTACTTCCTCCGGCCCCAAGATCTGTACCTCCATATGGACCCTGGGCTTCGGGTAAGCAATGCACTATTTACGTCACCAATGCTCTGCAAGTTTGAATGCAAAAATTTAATAAATGCACATTTTTTATTTTATCATTGCTGGTGTGTTTATTACATTTTTCAAATAGGTGGACTATGGCTTTAAGATTTTTTTTTTAAGCCAGCGGAGGTGAAAAAAGTATGCATTGTTAATATAGGAAACCGTTTAATAATATACAGCCTGAACTTTTTTTTTAACAATTGTATAAAAATAATAAGAAGAACAGGAAGATTCATAAAACAAGGTTGACTGTTGATCTAAACCAGATGGTGTAAGTCTTTGTGTGATACCACATGCAGAGGCAAATAAACTTCCCTTTACTGGAAGTTGTTCCCATGTAGAGGCTCCGAGGTCACATGTCAACCATCTATAGGTAGAAGCAGTCAGTACAGATGGGATTACTGCAGCTGACAGCTTGGGAGTTTCTACTTTCGGGAACTGGGAAGTCCTGCCACCCCTAATTATCAAGGTCATAGTCATTTGCCAGCTCCTGCCCCTTCCTAGTAGTAAGGCTCAGTATGGGATCGCAATTATGGAACACTTTTGTTCTTCAAGTGAAACTACTGATGTCGTTTTCACACTTAGAGTTATAAATCAATGTAGGCAGTTTTAGGAAGGGGTTTTCTGAAGTCTGGGATAGTCAAAAAAGTCCAACATCTTTGGCGCTACTCTTGAGTTGACTATGTGTGTTCTTATGCATTGATGTGTGACATCAACATGCACTGCTACGCATGTTTTCTTGAGCTTCCATTGTCATCAATTTGCAAGTGCAGTTGCTCCAGAGCTTAGTAAATAAGGTAAAGCTTCACTTTGCAAAGAACACCCAATCACATGCAAGAAAAAAAAATATATATATATTTTAGCTTGCACATGATTGAATGATGGAAGTCAGCAGAGCTTCTGCTCATTTACTAAGCTCTAGAGCAATTGTACTTGCAGGGTGAAACTGCACTTTGTAAAGTGCACAGTCTATTTGCCTTTAGTAAATCAACCCCTTTATTCCATGTTTGTGCATTAAAAACCAGACAACAACTTTTTTTTAGCAAAGGCATATTCCCCTTGAATTTGTGGGTCTACGGCTGGCCACGTACAAATTGATAATGACTGGTTAATTAAACCAGTTTTTACCATAAGGAAGGAAAATGAGGATCCTACTAATTTCAGCCTGCTTTTTATACATCTGCTGGTAAATGTTTGTGGAACCGACCAATCCTACTTCATAAGGCTTTCTTTAGGCAAAACTATCCTAGGTTTTGCCAAAATCAATACCTAAATAGGAATTTCAGCATTTTTTGTTTAAGTTATAAGTCAGCAGCTACAAGTACTGTATCTGCTGCCTTTAAAATCAGGTACTTACCAGTGTCTGAGGATTCAATGCTGCCTTCCTGCAGCCGGCTCTTCTTACTGCTGGGTGTCATCGGTGCTTCTATTTTGGATATGGGATCTGACAGTGATTCCTGAGGAATCAAAGCCGGCACCCCACTGCATATGTTGGAGATCTCATGGCACAGAGGGACTAGTCCTTCAGTCTCCTGAGATGTGTGATGTGTTGCAGGTAGCTGTGGGCAGGGGGGCATGGGTAGGAGGCATGCCTAAGTGCACGTCATTCTCGCCTAGGTGAGAATTAACAAAGTGGGAACAGGTACCTGTCAAAAAAGGTACCCACTCCCCGTAAAATTTTTAAAAAGTCAACAGTGTTAGGACACAGGGTAGGGAATTGAATAAGGACTCAGCACTTTCACTTTGAGTGAAGGTCCGCCTTAAAGCGGAGCTCAGGCCACAACATCATGCCTGTAGATTTTATGGCATCCGCTTCCTTATCCTTACCTGAGCAAGAATTGAAAATTCACGGCTTTTTTTTTTTGCTTACTTACCTTATTAGAGAGGATAATATACTCACCTTACCATCCACTTCCTCCTTCCTCGGCCGCGCCCCGCGCCGTCACTTCCGCTTTGCAATGATTCCTGGGAGCTGAACGTCATCGCTCCCAGGAATCAATGCGCCTGCATCGGCCCCGACGTCAGTTTCGGTGTAGGCGCGTCATACCTTGCTAAACAGCTTCTGGGCGTGCCCAGAAGCTGTGCAGTGATGACGCTGCAGACCCAGAAGTGATGGCGGGGCCGGCGCAGTGCATCGTGGGACCGAAGAGGACGGAAGAGGACGGAAGAGGACACAGAAGAGGATCGTGCTGGCTTCAAGCTGCCCACACCTGAGATGGCAGCGCTGGAGAAGAAATTTTAAAAGTAAGTATTTCTTCTAAATGGTAAGTGCGAACCGGGACAGATCCGAGGCTATCCATTGTGGAATGTACTAGCCCTGACTGTCCCGGGGGTATGTCCATTGAAATTTGTTTCTGTGGCCGGAACTCCGCTTTAAAGAGTCAGTCCGCCCAAAATTAATATTTTAGTTTTTGGAATTAGGAATATAGCATAGTTAAATCATCTTAGGCCAGGTTCACATATGTGCGGCTGTGGTCCCCAGCATGGGGTCCAGTGCGTTCCTGTTCACCGCTTGAGGTGCAAATCATGTCTAAATTTTTGCCTGAATTCACACCTGAACCGGACCCAAACATGCACAGAACCTTTTTGGAATGCGGACCGTGGCCGCCTTGGACATATCTGGACTGGCTCCATTGAGAGCTGGTCACACTCACATGTCATCAGAACTGGATGCGGAGAAACCCCCATCCAATTCGCACATATGTGAACCCGGCCTAATAATTTCCTATGAGGACTCTATTGGTGAGATCATTTGAGGTCCTGGGTTTGTAATCTACAGAGGTATTGCTCCCTGGATTTCTTTCTTTATTTAATATTATGGAAAATGTAACAGGAGGACCCAGAATGCACGAGGTTGGTTAGGAATGCTAAACACTGTCAAGTTAATAGAAACAGAGACGGAATTCTGGCATCAATACATTTTTAAACATCCAAGACATACAAACAGCTAGGGAGCCCCTTGGGAAGAGGGGTCACCCAGATTGAGAATCCACATAGAAACAGACTAATAAAGGCACCAAACAAAAGAGTCTAAACACTTTTATACAAAATGCACATTAAAATGCATGAGCAACAATAGAAAATCTGTCTTTATAGCATCTATGCATGTACGAAAGAGTCACATAAATTCAAATCTGCTTATATAGATAGTATGAATTGTAGGAAGTAGTGATTGGATGAGTTGAAAGTTTGTTTTTTAAAACCTAAGCAGATTAAAACGTGGTGATTGCACAATTCTAAATAATATTATCTATGGCAATCAATGAAATTGCATGTTTAAGATCTTTGTTTGTGAGGGATATACATTTTTTTTATTCAATAACCATGGGTTGGCAAAATGGTAAGAAAAGATTTGAATGTGCTTTAGGCCTACCAGTCCATAAACAGATCCAGAGAAGATTCACTATTCTCTAATGGCCATAGATAGACAGAAGTCTTGCTAACAGCCATGGGAGATTAACCATGTGCCCATCACCACACCATATAACCTTCCATAATACTTGTTCCAACTTCTACAGAGAAATCATTCAATAAACGTTTCGATTTCCTGAAGTCACTTTCACAGCTTACTGGCACTCACATGTTACTCCTTACATAGTCTGACCACCCTAGTCAGATCAGTTACCTTGCTTGTTATAATTTGGATGTCTTTGGATAGACAATGTAAATGGTAACTCCAAAGTCGTAATCGTCCAAGTTCTAAGAATATTATGGGAAATGCTCTTTCTGAAAGTTTTTGAACCTGCTCTTCTGGCTGGTAAGTGTGCAGGGAAATATTTTGTTTGTTTGTGATGTGCATTGCCCTTCCATGTGCACCTTACTGCAAAGGCCAGTTCTAGGTTGGGGTGGTTGCCAGTTTTTTGTACAGTTGGATAAATTGGGTGCCGGGACGCACTGGATGCCTTTGCTGCCATTGTACTCTTGCTGGACATCACGTGTGTCCTTGGGCCTTTAAGGAGAGATGGGCACCCTTCAGGCATACCTGCCCTTAATCTATCCATTATTATATGTCCTCCTGCTATGGAGGCTGTGGAAATTTAGAATTAGGATTGCAGTATATACAGATTTCCCTTGGTATTGGCACTGCTGCTTACACATATATTTGCAAATGTGTGCAAACAAAACCCTCTGTTTCCAACGCAAATTGTTAGACAAGGCCAAATTGGTTGTCTTGCAGGCTGGCTGGTAAGTGTGCTGGGAAATATTTTGTTTGTTTGTGATGTGCATTGCCCTTCCATATGCTCTTTGCTGCAAAGACTAGTTATAAGTGGGGGGGAAGGGTTGCCAATTTTTTACACAGTTGGATGGCGGACCCTGTTATTGCCTTCTGCATGCCCTGACCCCTGCAAGCTTGGCGTCTAGTCAGTCATTAGTCCTGGTCACTCCTGCATACTAAGTCTTCCTTGAATCACGCTACATTCTGAAGCCATCTGATATGGTGAACTCTCTCTCTGGGGCTGCTGGGGAGAATCCCAGTTCTGGAAGTATAACACTGCGCCTGAATTCCTGGAGAATGAAAGTACTGGTAGGCACACTAGCTCAAAGGTAAAGGTGGCTGCAACAGATGAAATGGATCTGACACCTCGCTATTTTTGGAACTGGTAAACCCTTGCAAAATGATCAATGAGTATTTTTTCTTTACTTGCAGAAACTGCTTTTAGATGTAAAAATGAACTATAATAGAGCACACAGGAGGGCGCAAACACCTAGTGCATTACGGAGGTTTATTGTGTTAAAAAACATACAGCAATATTAAGGCTGCATTCACACTTGAGCGTACCGTTTTACCGCAATTTTTACCGCGATTTTCAGGCGTTTTTTTTAGGCGTTTTTGGAGGCAGGCATTGACATCTATCAAAAACGCTGGTAATCAGCCCAAAAAGAAGCTCATGTACTTTTTTCAGCTACAGGCGTTTTGCAAAATGCTCAGATTTGAACAGGGGCCATTTAAATGAATGGGGTTTTACTTGTTGGGCGTCTTGGAAGGTTTTTTTTTAGCGTTTTTGGAGCTGAAAAACACTCAAAACCGCCCAGGTGTTAAACTTACAAAGGTAGAGAATATATATATATATATATATATATATATATATATATATATATATATATATATAAGCATTGTCTATCACCAAACACAGTCCAGTGCAGGAGTCACATGGCCTAACCCACAAAACCACTATGCTGGTAAGCTGACGCGTTTGGGAGCTGTCATACATGCGTTATATGCATCAGAAGGACATTTCTTTACGCATATTTAAAGAATGATTTTAAAGCCCAGTAGTGGAAATTACAAAAAAAACTTGTGGGGCCCCCTGTAATGTGAGGGTTTAATGCTTTTTCATTCTGGTAGTAGAGGAATAAGGTGTAATACTTACTTCTTGTTTCGCTCCGGCAGGCTCCTTCCATCTATGGCAATGATCTCCAGAAGCCTCTTCTCTAATGGTGGCCACACATGCTTCAATTTTATTAGCCAATCAAAGTATGATTCAATCAAAATGATCAAATCTTCAAGCAATCAAATAGCCATAAGTTCCCTTCTGATTGATTCTGACTCGATTTAGATTGGATTTAATCAAACTGAGTTGATCAGCCCGGGCAGAAAATTATCGAACGGCAGCACTGAGATACTTTGTTTATGCGTATAATATTTTGATCATTCAGATTATGAGATTCCATGGTACCGAGCTATGGTAGATAAATTACAATTGCAAGCTCCAATCGTATCTTAACTATTGATAGAAATGCACTTCTCCGTATGTGGCATCTCAGTTGAATGGTTTGGGCTGTATATTATAGGTTCAGTATTTCTATCAAAAGAAAATGATTGCAAAATAAATCTATCATTTATTGAAGCATGTATGGCTTAGCATAAGATGATCTAGCCGGCAGTTGCAAGATGATGTCATCAAGTACAAAGAAAGGCCAAGAGCAGACAAGAGCACCAGAGCCTGGCACAGCAAGCAGTAAGGTAAATGATGAGTATTCAACCGTTTCGGTAATGGTTGGTTAGCTGGTGGTGGGGTGGGGTGTGATCTGAAAGGGTCATTTTAATGCAATTCCTGGTTGAACTTTAACTGGTAAAATTCACATGCTTTTGCCTGCCTTTAGGTGCATTCATTTTAGTTGTGCTTAGAGAAAATAGAATTCTGTACATCCTGGGGAAGATTAAAAACTCTGAACACATGTAAACGCATGTAAGTTCCAGTATATTTAGGTCTCATTCAGACAAGCACTGACAATCATAGCCTGTGAATGAGTGCCTTTGTTATGTAACTTCAGCCGTCAGATGCTGTGTGCAGGCAGCCCATTACCTTCTATTGGCATACAGCAGCAGAGTGGACACAGCCGCTGATCCCAATTTGACAGCCATGCAGATGCGGGTGAGCGACCCCCGAACGCAGACAGTCTCCATTTGTGGCCACACAGCTGTCTGTCTAGGTTGTTTATACCCCCCAGATAATTTCTAACGCATTTAAATAAACTAAATTCAGGAGGATAGTGTGAATGAAGTCTAAAAAGTAGGTAAGCTCTATTTTGAATGCAGAACATGTAAGATGTGTTGACAATGTATTATTATTTAATCACAGCAGACTGTGTGAGCAGTATACAAGGTATCCTCAGATTTGATATATCAGCAATACACATAAGCCGACTGAAAACACAAATATCTAAACCGAGATTCCACCACAATAATAAATTTGCATTGCAGACAGACAGTAAAACAATAATTAAAGTGCAACAACTCGCAAAAAAAAACCTACTTGTTAAAAAAAAAACTTAAAGTGGTTGTAAAACCTTACCACATATACCCAGGGAAGTGACTGTCCTCAAGTTATACACAGAGATGAAACAAATCCTCCTACATAAGTTGTACCTGTTTATCTGCAGTCTTATACAGCCTTTCAAAATTCAGAATTCATAAAGCTTGTCTGAGCTGTCAGAAAAAAAGGAGTCAGAGAGCTGAATTTACACTCTGCAGAGCTCAGTGAGGAGAGCTCTGGGAGCTGATTGGAGGGAAGGGACCCCCCCCCCCCCCCCTTCACCCAGTAGACAGGAACAGAGATGAGGCTGTCAATCAGCTGGAGATCCCTCCCCGATAATCTTTTTTTCTCTTGGTGTCAGGAAAACTTGTCAGAAGTGACTCATACTGATAGAAGAGGAATGAAGCAGCAGACAGAAATGACACTTCAGAGCTGATTTACCAAAGGCAAATAGACAGTGCACTTTGCGAAGTGCGGGTGCACTCTGCAAGTACAGTTGCTTCAGAGCTTAGTAAATGAAGTAAAGCTCCACCGTGCAAAGAATACCCAATCACATGCAAGGCAAAAAACAAAAGAAACAGCATTTTTGCTTGCACGTGATTGGATAATGGAAGTCAGCAGAACTTCTCCTCAATTACTAAGCTCTGAAGCAACTGAACAGCAGCAACTTGCAAAATGCTCTTCATTGAGACAAGTACACACTATAGAGGGATATGCTTTGTTCATATTTCATATTTACAACCAATTTAATTTGTTCCACACCCCCCCAGGTAGAATTACACCCCATTGCCAGTATAGATGCAAATCGTGATCAGCACAGCACTGAGGAGGCCGGTCTCCATCTCTAAACTGACATCTACAAGCTACATGAAGCATTTTATGAGCACACATTCATTTAGGTAAGGCAGAACAGGAGCCAGCCAGTATCTTACCTTTCCCCACTCTCCAGCCTTCCATTTCGGACATCGCCCCCCTCGGCACTTCTTCCTTGTGTTTGGCATTGCAAGGTGTTTACAGTATTCATGTCCAATGTTGGTTCCATCTTTGGCCACACAGTAGGTGGCTCTAGTCTTAACGCCTCGTCCACAGGATACAGAACACTGCAAGGCAACACAAAATTAACATTATCAACTGAGATGGTCTACATGGGTGGATACATGAAGGAGCAATTCCAAAAACACAGCAGCTGTACTAAAGTCTGAGCGTCTACTCAATTTATTTATATTTTTTACTTCTTGTTTTATTCTATCAAATATATATAATAAAGGTATAACTGGGGGGGGGGGGGGGGGGGGGGAGAGCACAAGCACATAAGGTGGATAAGGGGAAAGGTATAAGAAAAATGGTGGAGGGACATCATAGCAAACATGTGGACTCGAGTTACAACCCTTCATTTTTTTTATATGACCCGAAACTGGACATCTGCCGATTCATAGTTGATGGCATAGAATATGGCTTGGTATCAGCATATTGCAGTCCGCTGCATTATAAGACTAAGAATGGAGAAGGAGGAGCAGGCTAAGAGCCAGCCAGCTGAGCGGCAATGCACATGTGCTGAAAGGAGAAGTGAGCAGAGGATGAGCCCATCAGTGACTTTTGCTCCGTCACTGTCCAATCACAGACTGAGGGCAGGTGTCTGACCTGGCTGTATTACTTACATGCAGCAAAAAAGTCAAGTCACCAGCCTTGCTCTGCTGTCTTGACAAGTAAAACAGCTCCCATATATACATGCCTGGAGTTCAGCTTTAAGCAAAACAAGTAGGATAAATTATATCCCGCACCACAGTGAAAATCCAATTGTGTTATCTTGTTAGCTATATTCTCACCATCCCAGCACCACCAAACAACCTTTCTAAACAGGTTCACTGAACATTTTCAGTTCTGAACACTTACGGCATGCCGAAAACCGAACAAATTCACTTTGATTCCTTATAAGGCTCCTCCAAAAGATGTTGGAATCAAAAGAGTTGTGTGTCGTGACAGAGATTAGCAATGACAGCTGCTTGTAGCGAAGGCCTCCTGCTCAGCATGGTGCATCTTGCTCCCCTCTATGAATCACCAAGATTCTGCATGACTTTCTTGGACCGAGCAGTCCCAGCGTTCATTGCTGGAACAAATATTATTCTTAGTAGTTTACATATTGTACTCTCTCTTTTTTTTTACTGCAGAAATAAAACATCAAAGGAGAAAAAGCTGCTGAATAGAGAGTGCCCAATCGCCAAGCCCCGTCTCCTGCTCTTGACATTGCCACTTACACTCACTGCTGTGCTTTTATCAGTAGAAGAATGCTATTTGGTATGGTCAGTAAACCGCATCATTGGATAGGCAAATACAATGTTCAGAAAGATCAAATATAATTAGATATGTCAGGCCAGTCACAGGAAGACAGTCTTAGTAATCATTAAATATACTGGCAAATGACGTGAAAGGAACAATTACAAACCAAATCCAATATCCTTTATATCCGCGCAGTGGCGGGCTCCCCGTTGTTACACTGGTGTTTGCAATTTTCAGATGGCATGCTATTGTTTCCACGTGGGCAGGAAGAGCTTAACCCAAGGCCCGTACACACGCACCGATTGTCGGCCGTAAATGTTCGGCCAACGTCCGATCGGCCGATTGTCGGCTTGTTAGTATGATGCTTCCGACAACCGACTGCGACTTTTCGGCCGAACAAAATCTGGTGTGCAGGCTATAAAATTTTTGTTGGCCGTCACCAGAACGGCCGATTGTTCATCAGTCAGTACAGATTTCGGCCGACAAAAGCCAGATGAGCAAGACTGGGCATGCTCAGAGAAGAAAAAACACACGGAAAGTTAATCATTACATGACATCACTTCTGCAGTTGGTTGTTGTTGGCCGACAAAATTCGTGTGCAGTTTAGAGCACATTTCAACCAACAAAACAACACTGGACAAAAGACGGCCGATCGTTCGGCCGACAATCGGTGTGTGTGTACGGGGCTTAAGGGTAACTTAGGAACAGCTATATAGCTATAGCAAAAAAACAAACATAGGGCACACCGGCCTAGCGCATTATCCTCAATAATAGGCTTTATTAAATGTAAGTGAATATACTCACAAACAAATGTTTAAACAGGCACATCAAATCCGGACATCTGGAACAATCTGTGTCACGTTAACAGGTACAATGTCCTCGATAGATGATGGCTAACGCGTTTCAAGGTGTGGTTTAAAATAACTCCTCCCCAGTGGGTGATATAGGTATTTTGCTATATAAATGAGTGGTTCAGACATGGTCTTTGGCTTTGAAGAAGGGGCTAAGCCTCGAAACACGTTAGCCATCATCTTTCGAGGGCATTGTACCTGTGACGTGACACAGATTGTTCCAGATGTTCGGATTTGATGTGCCTTTAAAACATTTGTTTGTGAGTATATGCAGTTACATTTGATAAAGCTGATTATTGAGGATAATGCGCTAGGCCATTGCGCCCTCTGTTTGTTTTTTGATTTTAGTGCCTACAGACACCTCAGTCTTAAAGGGCAGCAAGGCCGTGGCCATTTGGGAAGCCAAGTGTGAGTTCCGTGGAACAACACCTTTGAATAGGTTGGTTGGGGGGCCCTGTCTCTGGCGCAGTAGAGAGGTGCTATAGCATCAAAATTTGTTTTGACAAAGCTATAGCTATCGGCATGTGTGTCTTAAAGGAGTCGTTGCAACTGGTTTTCAATAATGTCCTCTTCCCCAGAAGCATATACTTTCCTATGCTGCCCCATCACTCCATTCAGCTGTTGGAAGTGAAGGAGCCCAAGCCCTGTGTAAGTTTCAGATTGCTTTAGTCTGGGCATAGGGCCTAGGGCTTCTTCCTAGCCCCATGTGACAGTACTGAGCCAACCATCTAGCCCTAGTGCAAAAGTGAGGGAGTGCACCACATGCATACCTAGAAATAAATGGTGGCTGAGTGGTGTTGTGGACAGAAAAGGTAAGGAAAGTATGTGTTGCTGGGGGACAGATTACAGTAAACATTATTTTGTTTGAATTTAGCCTGTCTGTGGTCTGCAAAATGCAGAGCAAAGAGCAACATGGCTACAGCCTAGCCTATTGAAATGGCTCATAGTTGTATTATGATCTGTGAGTAGAAACTACTGCATCTCAGATTTCACAGAGCCTGCCTTCTGAACTGCAGAGGTGCCGAGAGGAAGAGCTTCAGGAGGCAAAGTTAGTACAGGAATTACTGCTTGCCGGCAACAAGGTACCATGGGATACATAGTCCTTAGAAATAAAAAAAAAATTAACAGCAGAAAATAGGCTGCAAAGCATGCAGGGAATAAAGGAAGTTGTGGAAAGAGATAGCCAGCAGACAGGCAGTGGAACATAGTCAAAACTAGGCTGAGGTGCAAAGATAACGGCGAAACCCAGTCCCTAATCACATAGATTTCTACATAAAAAACAAATGCCTGTGGGACGTTTGAGGGGGTTGCACCAAAATAGAGTGCCAAAATAAGAAAAATAAATAAAAAACAATTTTACATCTTTATTATTTCAATAATATATACCATTACAAAACATACATTAGAAAATAGGAGAAATGTACTAAATGCAATTTCTGAGAAGGGTTGTACTAGTATCTGATTTATGTCATACTTGTTTGTGCTGTTATGTCAACCTAAATGCACTATATTGCATATTGGTACATTTTTAATATGTTCGAATGTATGTATTTTAAAAGCATATTTGTGAATTGGAATAATAAAATTTTTTGATTTATTTTTGATATTTTTGACACTCAATTTTGGTCCACCCCTTCAAAAGTCCCACGAGCATTTGTTTTCAATGTAGCACTCATAACATAAAAAGACATTTTTCAAGTAACTGTTGTGGAACTAGGAATGCAAAGCTGTGTTAAGCACTAAAAAATGCTGTTCTCACACTAATTAAGAACCACCTTGATTGTTTCCCAAATAACGGAGAGCCGGGTTTTGCCTGAACCCAGAAGTTAGCTGTGTTGCTAGGATAATGAGCTTTGAGCAGGAGATTCCCGACCCCACAGGTTCATGCCTACACAGGGGTGGGGATGCTGGTGACATCACTGACCTAATATGGCCACGTGATTATATTCAGGCAATGACGTTGTCCTATCATAGCCATGTGGCACCACAACTGCATGTAGCAAAGAGGTGGGCGATCTCTCACAGCTCATAGGGCTGGCAGGGAGGCGATCGTGTGACTGTGTCCCAAAGGCTTAGACAAACTGAGTTTAGACTGAGCTGGGATCTGACCCAGCTAATCATTAAACCTGAACATTTGTTCACCATGACAGATAATCATGGTGATTATATTGATTTGTTTAATAACAAAGCTTAGTTGCCACTGTTCCTAGGATAGAGAAAGGCACATTGACAGCTACAGCAAACACAGTAGTGCTAACAGGGATTGGTGTTTCAACCCCTAAGGCAGTAATGGTGAACCTTGGCACCCCAGATGTTTTGGAACTACATTTCCCATGATGCTCAACTACACTGCAGAGTGCATGAGCATCTAGTTCCAAAACATCTGGGGTGCCAAGGTTCGCCATCATTGCCCTAAGGTATATCAGCACTCTTGGTGTTGGGCTTGGTATGGTTATAAAAAGGGGGGGGGGGGGAGGTGTGGATATCATCAGGGTCATCAGGTAGACTGCCTCCTTCTTTGATGTTCTGCCATGTCTCGAGAGGGTGAGACCTGTCATTTTAGGTACACCCCCCACAGTGCAAGTTATGAAATGAACTATTTTAAGAGTTGATGTAAACCATTATGTGTACAGTAAATCAAGGAACATAGTTTTGTTCTTTTCTCAGTTTGTAATAAAAAGAAAATTAGTGGAGCATTTATTAAAACAAAAAACAGTATACCAAATAGGAGTCTTATATTTACTTAAAATGAAAAAAAAAATATTATTTAGGTAGGGTACTATGACATTGCGTTTTGTTAAGTGAACTAAGACATAGTGAGGCTGCTATAATTGACCTGGGCATCCAGGTTTCAATCATAAAAGGGTTAACGGCATAAATTCTCCATGGAGATCATGGAGCCAACTAGGATTTGCCATTATATTAGAAACAAATGGATTGCCATAACCCTAGCTGTGCCCTTTCCAGGTAGTGTCCTTTTAAATATCCCCCGGAGTACCCGGTTTCTATTTTCATCTTCTGTCTAGCTCCGTCTTTGATAAAAAAAAAAAATAAAGTTTAGGTCCTCAGAGACGATACACATTCCGTCCATTCATCATTCAGCTAAATCCAATATGTTTCCACTTCCCCTAATCTGTTTCTTCCTTTCTAGTCAAAACCCTTAAACAAAACAAACAGGACTGGAATTGGGCAAATGCCGACAGCGGTAACAGTGCCTTTCTGCACTTTTTAATTGAATGGGGGAAGGAAAAATCTGAAAATACGGCAAAGATATCAAACAGATGGCAAAGCGCAATTATGTATAACAGTGTTGATGAGGAGATAGCGTGTTTATTTTACATTAAAGTGAATCTTCACTGCATCTGAGCACCACAAACCAAAAACACTATTTAATTCATTTGTATTATTCAAAGCAAACTCCCCCATCCATCCATGTCTCCATGCTTTATTTTGTGGCAAAATCACTTTGAAAAACACCCCCTTGACTGTGGCCATCTTGAATAAGGACAAATGACTCCTGTAGCATTTACTTCTTGGAATCCATCTGCCCTTAGCTCAAGCATGCATGCAGGAGAGTGTGCCTAGCTGAGTAAACCCCTCCTTCTCTCCTCCCCTTCTGAAAACTCCTTGGATGTATGACATCATTTGCCTAGGCAAGAAACCAGGAAGTAGTTAAAGAAATGTAAAAAAAAAAGTTTAATATTTTCCTATCTATTTAATAATGCTAGCAGCATGAAGATTAAAAATAACCAATGTTGATTAGGAGAGTAAAGTTTCACTTTGACACAATCGAAAAATAAATTTTGGCTAGAGCCACATCTGCAATATGCAATACAAAAAGAATGCGGGACCAGATAAGCCGGAACCGGCCTAACTAACCAGACTTTAGAAGCTCAGTATGGAAGACAATAATTAGATACAATTATACATTTTATTGTACAAAAAATATAAAAACATGTTTTTATATTTTTTAAAATGTATAATTTAATAAAATTTATAATTTTATCTAATTGTTTTGTCCCATGCTGAGCATCTAAAGTCTGGTTAGTTTAGCCGCTTCCGGCTTATCTGGTCCCGCATTCTTTTTGTATTGCATTATTGCAGATGTGGCTCTAGCCAAAATTTATTTTTCATTAGGCCGGTTCCGGCTTATCTGGTCCCGCATTCTTTTTCCACTTTAACACAGTTTCTGAGCAGCCACTCATTGAAATCACCTTCCTACCATGTGTATTGATTTACTGGCGAAGAGACGGATGGATTTATCTAAGGCGGCCTTTCTCAACCATTTCAACACAGAGGAACCCTTGAAATAAATTTCTGGTCTTGGGGAACCCCTGAGAAAAATGAAAAATCTACAACTCATGACACATTCTTGTGACAGTCAGTGGGAAGAATGCTCATTAATCTTGTAATCATTGGGAAGAATTACCCCCTTAAAGAGAGCTAAAAGGAACAATGGTGTCATTGGGAACTTATCTGAGAGGCAGAAATTGCCCATTTCTCAAGGAACCCCTAGAAACCTCAGGAGGAACCCTGCTTAAGAAACCCTGATCTAGGGACTTTTGGGACATGTTGTACCTAACTTACAGGTAAAGGTGATCTTTGAAAGGAAATCTATGCCTAAAAGATTACATAGACTGTGAGCTTGTTTTCTAAAAATGCTGGTTGTCTGGCTTGTCTGGCTGAACCGATTGTTTCAGGGCATAGTCACTTTACTGTTATGCCAGTTTTTTACATATTTGCTGCAAAGCACTGACCTAAGAACAATCAAAGCCCAACTCCACCTGCCATTTTTTTTACTGCAGCCTGTGACCCCCATTGGTGAGTCTTCCCCTCATTTTCTATTGGCAGAGGAAGTGATGAGAAATTGCTTCATTGGGCACAAAGACTAAGACAAAACCCTACATTTTTTTCATAATATGGGGAAGGATTTGAACCCTTGTCAGGTTATTTTTACTGTCCGTGTCTCTCTGTCGTATATTGACAACCTCTCCCTTCATTTCTTTTCCTGCTTTAACAAGACTGGAAGTGAGGTAAAATCTCTCCAGTAGGGCTAAAAACAGCATTAAAGACTTGACAGAGAATCTAATGCTCCTCAACTCAATCTTGCAAAAAAAAAAAAATTTGGCTAGAGTTAAAGTAGAACTATTGGCAAAACTTTTTTTTCATTTTGGATAGAGTAAGGGAGGGTTATAACCCCTGTCAGATTTTTTTATCACCATCTGTTTCCCATTGTGGAGATTTCCCTACACTTCCTGTCCCAAGGCCAAACAGGAAGTGAGAGGAAATCCCCTGAATATTTAGGGAATTCCATGGGGACTCCCAGGTCGCCAGAACTAGTGTCCCCACTGGAAGATTTCCCAGCTATTACCTTTCTGGGGAGAACCCAAAATTCAAGTTTTACTTTCACAATGATAATAGTCAACAAGGGAAAGGGTGAATCTATCTAACAGGGGCACAGACATCAATAAAAACTGATAGGGGTTCTAATCCCTCTCCACTCTATCCAAAACTAAAGAAAAAAGTTTTACCTTTAGTTATACTTTACATTTGGATGATCAGCATGGCAGCCAGGCAATCAGTACTGTTTAAAAAAAAGCCATTAATGGCAAGCTAAAATATTTTCCTAGCACATGTTTTGTAAGTGAATGTCTCACCTACTGAATTTTAGTTATACATGAACTGTAATGATTCAATATCCACTTGTGGACGAGATGGCCATAGCCTTCTGGGCCTTATGAGTACATGCAAAAAACAGAAGAGAGACAGGCGCCTATGAGTGCAGACTGTTCTACTTTAATGACACACAATAGGGTAAAAAGACTCACATGTAGTTGGGGGTAAGTAGGCACAATGTAAAAAACCAGTAACCCGGAGCTGCGCTGTCCATCCTAGGAACCGTCCTGGGAACAGGGATCCACCATGTGTAGGGCCGTCCTGGCCAGCAGAAAGTGGTAGTGGTGGATGGGCACAGGAACGAGGGCTGGACCGCAGGCTGGAAGGCAGGGTGGACCGCAGCATGGTCTGTGATGATGCCACCGGCGTGCTCGCGATGCGTTTCGGAGCACGCGCACTAGGGGGCAGTACCAGAGCAGTACCAGAGCGTGCTCATTCTTCAAGCTATTCGATTAAAGACGGGGAGTGCCTTATATACAAGAAGATACACTGCCATCTTGTGGAGAAATGCTAAAATCTCTCTGGTATTACTACACTAGTAAATTACATAGAAATATGCAAGAAAAGTACAAATTTTTAAGCAGAAATTAAAATAAGATTTACAATATTATATACGGAACAATAGTTGGCGATGTATCTTCTTGTATTTAAGGCACTCCCTTTCCCTAATCTAATAGCTTGAAGAAGGATATAACACCAAAATGTCAGGGGAAAAAAAAGCAAAAAACAGAATCACTGAGTTGGAAAAAGGACCCCCCCCCCCTCCTAAAAGCCACTTGTAAACGCAATTGGGTGTAGTTAATCACCTTTTCAATGGCACACAAAGCCATTTGACTTTCAATTATGATCAGCTGTGGTCATTTTGATTAGCTCAGCATTAAAACTTTCCTGGAGCATTTCAGACCTAGTGCAATTGAAGCAAACAATGAACTATGGGTGGCAAGGCACTGTCAAAAGATCTCCAGGATAACCTTGTGGACAGGCACAAGTCAGAAGATGGATGCAAAAAAAAAATAAAAGGCTTTATCAATGCCTAGAAGCACAGTGAAGTATATTATTAAGAAGTTGAAGGTATTTGATACAACACAGACCCTCCCTGGATCAGATTGTCGCTCCAAACTGGATGAAAGAGCCAGGAGGAAACTGGTCAGAGAGGCTAACAAGAGGCCTACAGCAACTTTGAAGCAGTTGCAGGAATTTATTACAAAGAGTGGTCATTGTGTGCATGTGGCAACCATATCACAGAGTCTCCATAAATGTAGCTTGTATTGGAGGGCTGGAAAAAAGGTGTGGTGTATTGTGGAAAAAAGCCACTCCTCTAGAAAGGCCACATGCAGTCATGACTGAGCTTTGCCAAAATGCACCTTGAAGATTCTGAAGTCACATGGAAAAAGGTGTTATGGTCCGATGAGACTAAAATTGAATTATTTGGCCTCAACCCCAAACGATATGTCTGGCAGAAATCCAATACAGCTCACCATCCAAATAACATAATTCCTACAGTAAAGCATGGAAGTGGTAATATCCTGTTATGGGGGTGTTTCTCTGCAGCAGGGACTGGAGCACTTGTCAGGTTAGAAGGAAGTATGGATGTGTCAAAATACAGTCAAGTTCTTGAGGTGAATCTGCTGCCCCCTGCCAGAAAGTTGTCAATGGGAAGAAGGTCCACCTTCCAACATGACAACAACCCAAAGCACACAGCAAAAATGACCACACAGAGGTTGAAGGAGAAAAAAGTGAATGTCCTTGCATGGCCTAGTCAGAGCCCAAACTTAAACCCCATTGAAAACCTGGGAATGACTTGAAGACTGCAGGTCACAAACTTAACTGAACTTGAGCAGTTCTGCAAAGAAGAACGGGCAAATATTAAAAAGTCTAATTGTGCAAAGTTAGTAGAGACATATCCCAACAGACTAAAGGCTGTAATTAAAGCAAAAGGTGGTTCAACAAAATACTGACACAAGGGGGTGATCCTTTTTCCAAATCAGCGATTCTGTTTTTTATTTTTTTTTCCTGACATGTTGGTGTAATATCTTTCACTTAGATGTTATAAGTAAATACAGCTGGATAAAACAAAAATTTCACGGTGCAAAGCAACAAAATGTGATTATTTTAAAGGGGGGGGGGGGGTGATTCTTTCCTATACCCACTGTACATCAGACATTCTATTGTGGCACATCCAGCCATCTGTATCACCTCCGCAATAAGTCACACTGGAAAACCAAAATTTGCATTTATGGGACTAATATGGACACTTCTTCCACAATATAGTGCTATCCCCAAGCGTGAGCTCTGTTAAGCGATGGATGTGCTTTGCCCTATGCATATATAGACTTTTAGAAATTCAGAGTTTTCATGCAGGGTCCTCAGGGGGCTTCAGCGACGTATTTGGGAGTAAGGGTGCTTGCTATACAGTTTTAGCATTACTTTGCTTCCTCTAAACATGTTCCCAGTTTATTTGACCGAGGCCTCCAGTACTTCATTATAACCTTTGAACACCTTCTCTGGGTAAGTGGGGAGTGTTTAATGGGGAACTTCTAAACTGCACATACACCAAAATATTTCTATGTGTTTACAGTGTACTTGACAAGTCTAATAAAAATGTGCTCTCTTGAAAATAACAATGTTTAATTTATTTTCCAGGTATGCGCCAGTAAGATTGGATGCAGGATAGCTTATTTCAGCATGTGCATGCCATATGCAGAGAAATCAGCATGACAGTTAAAGAACAGTAATTTATGAGCCCTGGATGCTGAGCATATGTCATGTAGATGCTTTTCATCTTAAAGGCACAATTTTCCAAGAACTGTTGAATCATCTCACTGAAACTATTTTAGAACAAGCCTGTCAACAGTGATAGTGAAAGTCAGAATGGCAAAACGTCTTATTATATATACCCTAACAGAAGCATTCTCCTGCTTTGTGCCCCCTAACAAAGTACAGACATTCTGCATAAATCCTAAGCCCTACCACCAGCAATAAGCCACCCCTAGAGGGCAGATTTCAAAGTGCTTTGGGAGAACATCTTTAAAACAGTGTCCAGGTCTTCTTGAAGACCAAAAAAGTGTTGTGTCCAGGTGCACACAGCCCCTATAATGAGGTAAGATTATCAACTTGCACAGCAAGGAATGGCCCTGTTACTATTTTTTAGCAACAAGATCCTGATACTCTACCGTTTTGTTTACTAAGCTTACCAGCCAAAAATGGGAGTGGTTCATTTAAAATCGAGAGTGGTCAATTTAAAAAGGGGCATGTCTTTCATGAAAACCAGAAGAATACAATATTTTCCCTTATAGTGGTCCTGTAATGAGGCTACTGTGAGGAACGTCAAGGTATATACAGTGTTCTCCTTCTCTCTGCATAATAATATCAGATTGTGAAAAGGACTGTAGCCACCTAAACGTTTTGGCTCAAAGTGATTTTACCTACACAATGACCTCTCATTGATATCTTACTTTGTCCTACCTATAAAAGGCCACCACCAACCAGAGCCCCAGTACAGAAGACCTGGCCTTCAGCGTATGGAAGATTTCCTGGGGCTGGGGGAGGGAGTTTAGCTACATGATCAAGGTAGGGAGGACAGGGGTTAAAGGAATCGGCACACCACACAGGTGCTGAGTGTACTACTGTGAGACTAGATGTTAAAGTCTCTATGAGATGTACATCGTCTTAGGTGACCATGGGAGATTTAATTGAGCTCCCAGGAGAATGGGACACAACCCCAAATATTGGGTAACTTTGCATCTATTTCTCTTATCTATTAATAGAGGTGGATTAACCACAAGGCCCAGTAGGCCTTTAATTTAAGACACCAGAGGTGAAAAGATGGCTTTTCCCCATATACTTTCTGGCCACGCGTTTCTTCTAAGCATCAAAAGAAATACAGGCAGACTGGATGTATTCAAATAAAACCTATGTCTTCAGAATTGATGCTGCCAGTTATCAACTTAAACTCTTACTTATTTTCCCACAGGTTTTCTTTAAGGGAAGTAGCTTTTGGAAAGAATCTACAGCAGCTGGCACACAAAGTATTTTGCACAGCTCACTTCAGTCAAGGATAAATTATTGCAGTTACATTACGCAGAACATTAGGCCACATTCTCTAAAAATAACAAAAAAAAAAGAAGAAGACGCAAGCTAAGAATTGAGTGATCTCGGGTCTTCCAGATTTCAGTCATTGCGTTTTAAGCAGTGTTACAGTGTCACCGGAGGCCTCTGGGGGAAGTGAATGATTTATGACGTTATTACAGTACATATCAGGAGTGGCTCTTCATCTAGCTGGGAAACAAACATCCAAGTGCTCACTTTCATAAAATTCCTGCATCTGTTGCTAGTAAAAGTTTAGGGGAAATTTGCTGGTTACTGTGTGCATACATAGCAACATTTTAGCTCTGCAATCTAAATTCTAGATATGGTAGACCTATTCATTCTACCCCTGCTCATACCACTCTTCCTCATATACAAATAATACACTATATGGTCAAAAGCTTGTGGACATCTGAGTGTCAGAGAGCTTTATATGAGCTTACTAAATTTTCTGAAACAATGGGCATTAATATGGAGTTGGCACCCCACTTTGAGGCTAAAACAGCCTTCATTCTTCTGGGAAGGCTTTCCAAAGATTTTTGAGTGTATCTGTGAGAATTTGTTCAGCAAAAAGAACATTTGTGAGGTCAGGGACTGATATTGAGTAAGAAGACTTTGTTCGCAGTTGACATTACAAATCATTACAAATGTGTTCAGTAGTGTTGACGTCAGGACTCTATGCATGCCCTTCAAGTTCCTTTACACCAAACTTATCAAACCATGTCTTTTTACATAGGGCCACAGTCATGGTGGAATTGAAAAGGTCCTTCCCGTAATTGTTTTCAGAAGGTTGGAAGTGCACAGTTCTATAAAATGCCTTTGTTTGCTGTAGCATTAAATGGTTATGTCACCTTTTCAGAAAAAAATATAAAGGTGAACTAACACCATACACCCTCCCCAGCCCTGGTCTCTGCTGTACTTACCTCCAGGGGTAACAATCTATCAGTGCTCATGCAGCCGAAGTAGCGGTCCAGGGATTTGAAATCCCTGCTCTTCTTCTTGTTCTTTCTTTAGGGATGCCGGGAGGAATCAGAGTGAACCTAATTGGTCAGCACCGACACATGACCGCATTGACCAATCAAAATTGCTCTGATCCATTCCAGAGTTCTACAGAAAGAAAGGAGAAGATTTCAAATTACCGGACTGCTACACTAGCTGTGTTGGCACTGACAGCTCATTACTCACTAGGGTAGGTACAGCAGGGACTGGGGGAGGGTAAAGGAAGGGTGTAGAGTGTTAGTTCATCTTTTCATTTTTTCTGAAAAAGGTAAGCTTACACTTTACAGAACCCTACACTGGAAACGCATGAACTTTGGAGAGGTTCGGTGCACTTTTGGCCATATAGTGTAAATTTTTATAATCTTACAGATAACTCATAATTTGTATAAAGGAATTCTACTAAAAAACGTTATATGTTATTATTTAAAGTTAGTTTTGCTTGCCAAAACACATTTTAGGGTGCTTACAGACATGTGTTTGCCTGATCTGGTCTTTTAATGTCTGATTGGAGAACAATCTTATGTCTGTAAGCTTCTCCTTACTAGCTGAGCCTGCTTGGGCAAAAAAAAAAAAAAAGACTGGATTGGCAGACTAACTGCTATTGACCCACCATTCTAAGATGGCACCTGAGCACCCCCCCCCCCCTTTCCTTGCCCTGCTTCATGTGCTTACATGAATTGAATGTCTGTATGAAAGTTTGTGATTGGTCATATTTTGTGTGCACAGGCTGCCACCATTTAGTGTCTGCAGACATGTTAAAGCTATGCATCAACATGGAACAATATCAATTGGATCAGGAAGCGAATGCATGCCTAAGGACAAACTGGGGTTGATTTACTAAAGGTAAATAGTCTGTGCACTTCAAGTGCACTGCAAGCGCAGGTGCTCTACTTTTGAGGAGAACATCCAAGGAAAAAAGAAAACAGCATTTTTGCTTGGATTTGATTAGATGACAGATATCAGCAGAACTTCCCCACAGATCTAGAGCAACTGCACTTGCAGTGCACTTCTAGTGCACAGTAGATTTGCCTTTAGTAAATCAACCTCACTGTGACCTCTGCAGACACCTCCTAGATGATCAATCTCACAGTAAAAGACTGGTCATCTAAAATAGATTTTGCAAGTCAAACCTTGCCTTCAGCTAAAGGAAGGAATTTCCCCTCTGTGCATAAACATGTTTTCTTGGTTGAAACCTTTATGCATTTTTTGGTTACATATTGTGCAGGGTGTATTTTTGGGGTTGTTGGCTCTTCTTACCATTATATCATATCTATGGCTAACCTAAGTTAGAAGCAAATTGTAATAATTGGTTGCTATGAACATCACAATTTATTAGAGAGATTGAAAATATACAATGCAGGTATTTATAGCACTGACTCTAACAAAGCGGTAAGAGCAAAATAACCACTTGCTAGGGAAAAGGTACAATCATTCCAATTTTGAAAATCATGCCTTAACAGTATAATATTGAATACAGGGGTAAATACAAATTTCCTTGGAGAATAAAGTGTGTGTATGAATGTGATACAATACAGATTTTACCACCAAGTTAACTCTAGGTAAAATTGGTAACTGTAGATTCCTAAGAGAATATAACAATGTCTCAAGAAGAGTGCCCCCTGTGTTACTATGTAGTGTGGAACAACATGCCCCCCATAGAAGCCTCAAGTTTTAATTTGCAGTTTAATAGTACAGTAAAACATTGGATTGCGAGCCTAATTAGTTCCAGAAACATGCATGTAATCCAAAGCACTCTTATATCAAAGCAAATTTCCCCATAAGAAATAATGGCAACTCAGATCATTTGTTCCACAACCATTTCTTCATAGATCCATCCATTTGTGTCCATCCACAAATGGCGCCTCCACAAGGGGATTAGAAGCAAAATCCAGCAGGAGCTACAGTGTATAAATGTAATGAAGGTTCAACATTTAGCAACTCACATGGTTGATGATTAAAAGAGACACATCTAAGTATGCAGGTATCTGGGGTAAAGCTGTCCACATAGACCATCTTCCGCACCGCCGCCGGCTCTCACCGCTGTCAGTCTGCAATCGTGACGGGGAAGACTACCCTGCAGTAGAGCGATCTGAAGGCGAGGCTTGAAGCGCAGTGTGGAAGGGATGACGTCAATGGCGGTGCGGAGGATGGCCTATGTGGACAGCTTTACCCCGGATGCCTGCATACTTAGATATGCCTGTTTTAATGATCAAACATATGAGTTGCTAAATGTTGAACCTTCATTAAATGTAACCATATTGCACTTGTTCTCTTTTATATTCTGTTGTGACGTGACGCTACTTGTATATCAAGACAAAAATGTACTTGTCTTACAAAACACTCTCAAACCAAGTTACTCTCAATCCAAGGTTTTACTGTATCTTAGAATATTGTGGTTCCCGATATAATGCATTGTAAATGAGTCTGAAAATCTAATTGGTGTCACAAACTAAAGACTAAACATATCTTACTCCTTGTAAGACATGTTTAGTCTTTAGTTTGTAACACCAGTAACAGGTAAGTCCTCTGTCATTATGCCTCTTAATTAACAGCAGTCTAATTTACAGAAGCCATAGTTTTGTAAAAGCATGCTTGCTCAGAGTTGTAAAAAGAGTTGCACCAGACCAATATAAGGGTCCAGATATAGTTAAATACTTGTAATGCTCATTTAAAAGCCATCTAGTTTCAGAGACATCAGGGACCCCTACTTCAGGGGTGAGGTATTATGGATTCAATGGTACCTGACATGAAGAATAAGCATTCCTGAAGTAGAAAGTCAATGTAAACAGTAAGTTCCCTGCTCCAGTGACTGGTTGGCTGACAAACCAACAAACCAGTGACTGAGAATTCCTTATTTGTCTTTTAAAACGGGGAATTATTACAATTATTAGTATATATTTCCCCCCCTTATATTGGTCTGTTGCTCATCTTTACACCCTTGGACAGATTTCTACAAAAGCCAAGTTGGGTTTAATCAAACCTGGTCTACGTGCACTGGGCATATAATAAAAAAAATAATACAGAGTGGTTACGTTCATTGAAAATAACACGTTAAGAAAGTCAGCAGGGGAAGGGCTGTAGGCAACTGGATTTACCATATATGCAGAACATACATTTTCCCTCCAAGCATATGGTTTTTATCGACACCCAATTAATTTTTTATCCTATTCTCATTTTGGATTGCCCAAGTTTGTGACAGGTTTACTTTAAAATATGCACTGACATAACAGGTCAGCCAAAATCTTCTAACACAGCCTGTAATCTTTTCCCAACAATAAAATGACCGAAGAACATCTTGTGTGGTTAGTCTAAACCCAACCTGATTTTCGTTTAAAAGGGTAGAAAATCCCCAAAAAAGTGGCAATAAATGTCTCATGTCTTTGGCTAATTTATGTCTAATGGATCCTATTTACAAAAGCATAAGGTGTACACAAACTGAGCAATAAGCATGTCTAGCACTCTAAACTGACTAACTCCATAAAGGTGAACAGCACTTGCAAGGGAAAGCTTTAGCCTCTGAGTGTTGATATAAATACAAAGGAGTTGAGGGTACCAAAAGTACGGTAAGCCCTTTTACTTCACTTTGAAAGCTACAATTTCAGTTTTGGTCTGAAGATCTGGACATGTCCAGCCAAAAAAAACAATGGCTAGTCTATCCAAAACTTTTCAAAATAATGGCGTTATATACGCTTTAAGGCTCCATGCACACTGGCTTAAAAATCACTGCTTCTACAGGAGTTTTGTGTCCTGCCTGTAGAAGCAGCTCAATGTTATCCCATGTGTCCATGCACACTAGGACGATTACAGGCATATTTTAAGCTCAACGTTTAGAGGCAGGAAAATAAAAGTCTTCTGGTTTATGTTTCTGATTGGAGCTTACTGGCAGAAAAAAGGCAAAACTCTCTTAAACTCGTCTAAACTCTGAACAAAAAATGCTCTATATGAGCGTTTTGTTTCTGCCAGGAGAACTGACTTTTTTTAAGCCCAGTGTGCATGGAGCCTTAAGAGATCCTGTTAAAGTTCCCTGCGGTAGAAGAGTTATTATACTTACCTGTCCAGCGGCCTATGAAGTTTTGATATTTAACACTTTCAGGAGTTTTAGGCATCTGACCCCCCCCCCCCCCCCCCGCACACACCCTGTGACTCCTTTCTCTGATCCCTACATCACTGGAGGACACAGCTCTTTTCTCTGCTTCCTATATTACCAGAGGACACAGCACTATAGTGGGAGTCAGATGGTGATTTACAGGTGCGGCAGGGGACACATGCAATGTGACCCAAACTAAAATTACAGGTGCTGCTCAAGGCTCCACCAGGTCCTCCTATGTAGCAACCTCTTGTAGTGCAGGCAAGGACCGCACTTGCCCAGCTCTAGACATCTAATGAAAAATGGAAAAGTCCTGCAAGTCGCACATCTCTGCAAAACTCTGTAAGAAGGTGTATGACAGCTTCAGCCCAGGCTCCAACCAGCCCACGCCCTAACGCATTTCAATCTGCCCACTGAGCTTAGTCATGGGGAACAAGAGGACACATGCACCTAACACCCCCAGAAGTGTTGAATGTTTAAGAGTCTTACAAAGGCTGCAACAATGGAATGAAGGGGAGAGAAAAGGCAAGGGTCACTAGACAGGTATAATACCACCTCTAGCACAGGGTACTTTAGATAGGATTTTTTAGATACTTACAGGTTCTCTTTTATTTATAAAGAATCCCTCTATTGAATCTTTAAATGACTATAATATGCAACAGGGCATTATACTACTTAACTATTGTATATGTGGCACAATTTTTCTTGATATGCGGCTAATATCTCCTTATCCACTATAGCGTCCTTGCATTAAAAAGATAAGCATAAATCTTTATAATACACGCTCATTAGGTTTCTTCTAAAATGCCTTTTTCTAAACTAAACAAGCCATTTTTTTTCTAACGTTTTCCTACAATCAAGTAATCACAGTAGTGGTAACTGAATGACTAATGATACTTTCAGTGTTTTGTGGAGAAGAACAATTCAGCAGTGATGTTACAGCACATCATTGCACTCAACAGGTGCTTTTTAATGGACCTCTATGGAGTGAGCGTTAAGGTAAGCAGCAAGTAAGGTAAGAACAAAGATTTTAAACAAAGGGTTCCCATAGTGCCATCCTTTCATTCCCTACTGAGAAGAGCTCATCGTCACGTACACTTTTGCATTCACATTGGTCAGTCTAGTGCAGTCAAGAGAGGAAAGCATTTGAATGGGAATGTGGAGTGACAGGGTAATAATAAGGCGAAGGGGCCTGTGAGAGAGGATTGAGAATGGATTGAAAGGGCTCTAATGATGAGTCCATGGAAATGTCAAGTTAAAAGGACTGAAGTCTTTTGTGACCTTTTTGGCCTTTTAATCGGAGACCTTTCAGTTCTTGACAAGATCTCGGCATCATCAAACAAATTCCGCCATACAATACGCGGGAGACCAGAGCTTCTCCATGCCCCACCACTAATTGCTGGAAATAAAGGAATGCAACAATTTACTCTATATAGATAACCGCTTCAACAAGCGCTATACATTCTGAGGCCTCTGGTCATATTAAAGAATCACACAGCAGCTGCCTGAACAACATATGCATCTTAAAGGGTAACAACGTACCAATACAAACGGATTCAATATAGAGAAAAATTCTTCCCCCCAGTATCTGCTGTGGACCATTGTCTGGGTATATAATTGTGCAAAGACCAGATCATACTACTGTTATCTGAGAAAGGGTTAAAGTAGAACTCTCACCAAAAAATACTTTTACTGCACGCTGTAAGTAAAAGATTGCATTATATTTGTTGCAAAAATACAGTTTTCCCCTTACACTCTTCATGTTTTCTCTCCCTTTCCTGTACACATCCTGCAGACTCTTTGTATGATCTTCTTGTGGATTTGCGCACACCCCAGTGACTTCTGAAGTCACAGACTTTCTATGGTAACTATGGTACAATGTGCCGGGCCACTGTGAATTGACGTTTTAAATGAGGAACACACATGAAAGGGTGACAACGCTGCAAGTGAAATAAGTAAGCATTATCACCCTAGGATAGAAAGGGTCTGGTAATACACCTTGCTGGTATAATTTTATTGAAAGCAGGAGATACACAAACATTCACATTACAGGAGCACATGCAACAACATATTTCGTTTAAAACCCAAATTGCAGCCTGGACCAAAAATAAATATTTAATTCCCTGGCAGTGGGAAAAATAAAAAAAAAAACAGCTCCATCTGCTTTACTAGCCCGATCTTCAGTGCTGTCTCCATGTAGACTCACCAATCCAGTAATGCAGCACTGCTTTTCTTGTGAGATAAATGATGCCCAGTGTCATTTAATACACTTCCTCTGAGCCCATTGTCTCAAGGCTACTTCCTTGACTGAACCAAATCTTCCTTAATTTGCATCTAATGCGCTTCCATTTCCAGACATTGCAGCTCACAGTGGGAGGGTTTTTAGCCGCACAGTCAGTTCTGCTAATTTAGAAAGCAGTGGGCAGGACTAGGCGTAGCCAGGTGCTGAATGACGTCAGGTTATCAGCAATGACAGTGCTACACCCCCGTAACATTTTTTTCATACCACTGTAGTGCAAGCAAGCAGTCTACATGAGAGTGGCAATTCTGCTCTGAATTCAGGAGCAGTGCAGCATTGTTGCCACCCCATCACAGGAAGATGCATTAGGTGGACTTAACTGGCAGGATCTATAGCTAATTGTGGGAATTTGCAGAGGGAGTACGAGAAAACTGCAGGGAGGCCTAATTTCACTCTAAGTAACAGAGGGCCATGAACTAATAGTTCTTGATGTTCGACCACACCCTGTCACATGGATTGAGTCACATTCTCCTCCATACCTAGAAGCACTGGATGTTTTCCAGCTAAACAGAGCAATGTAGGGGGAAGAAAATAAAGGAAAGGTGTGCTGCTTGGTCTGAAGAAGAGGGGAATAAAGCAAACTTAAATGGGCAAAGCACAGCTTTGCTTTAAAGCTTAGAAAAACCCAAGCAACTAATTTCTCAGATTTGCTCCCTTTTGGTTTGATAAACATATCCTTGAAAGTATTCTGATATATCTGTTTGATAATGGCAAAACATACTTGTTAATTTTGCCAGAAATCTTGTGAGCTGGTAACATCCTGTGTTTTCTGCCTGTGCACAAGAAGAGATTATGAAGTTGAGGAGGAGAGAAGGATGGGTTATAGGACGAGAAGGAGGGAGGTGATGCGGAGAGGGCTGTGTTCTTTGTAATCAGAAATGAGGTAGGCAGGACTGACACCACCAAGAGTAAGGCAGGAGCACACTATATTTCTGACACATTAACAATTATTTTTCTGTACTTTTAGCATGTATAAAGGGATAAAAAATGGGAAATATGCATGTATTGTATTTATTATTTTTTTTGCCTAGACCAGTGGTCTCCAAAATGTGGCTCTGGGAGCCCTTTGCTTGCCTTTATCCGGCCCTCGGGTCACTATTGCTCTAACTAATACGAGACACCAACAATGGGGCAATATTTCTCTCAATGATACCAATTATGTGGCACTGCTCCTCCCCCTAATACCAAATGTGGCGATGTTTACTCCCACTGATGCCAGGGAATTTTCTTCTCCCACTGGCCATAGTCTGCCCCTGTAAAGTCTGAAGGACAATAAACTGGCCCTTTGTTTAGAAAGTTTGGAGACCCCTGGCCTAGACAATCAATTTAAAGCAGGCTAGGCATGGCAATATCAGGTCAACTGTCACTTATAGTTCTCAGCTCTGTCTCTATTTATTTGTGGGCAATTCCAACTAATAAAGATGCTTGGCACCATAGTCCATATTTAGGGCAACACAAAGCAAGCAGCTGAAGTAGACCTGCATTACACACACCCCTTAGTGTCTTAGTGGCCTACATATGACTGCATTCAGGCTATTGAAAGTCTGGACAAAAATCTAGTAGCCTCAAAAGTCAAAGGCAGCCAATATATTCCTCATTATTTGCAATAAGGTTCTGATATAACCTTTGCTGGCTGAAAATTGGTCTTATTTGTGGGCACTACAAGATCCAACCACAAAGCATCATTTGGGGGGATGGATCAGACCCTCCTTTGACCTCAACTGGCCCTAAAATGTATGTATTTTATGTATTTCAAAAACAATATTTTGTTTTGGAATGCGTGTGGAAAGGTTAGAAGAACCCCTGTTATGTTCTTATTGATGTCTGTGTCCCTATTGGGGACATTCACCCCCTCTATTTGTCCTGATGACAAAAAGCTAACCTTATAGGGTTGTCACAGAAGATCAGGGTACATCTTCTAATTGGCAAACCTGCTCTATTGAAAACTGTCTCTTTCGAGAGATATCCATTTACTATGTCTCTGGGGCAGGAAGTAAAGAGAAATCTCCCCAATGGGACACAGGCAGACCCAACAGGGGTCTTAATCCTTCCCAATCCAAAACAAAGAAAGTTTTGGTTTTACAAACTTAACAAACTTGATATAATTTTTAATAATGTAAAAGCATGATTTGGGATCCTAAACCTGTGCTGTTATCTGAATCGGTAAGTGTTCATACTATATTTTAGCCAAGTGTTTGCTGGAAATATCTCCGTCTTTACTGCCAGTCAGATAACCAAACATCATTATTCATGATTGACAATGTCTGTACCATGACGAAAGTGGCATGATTAACAGTCTGGCCTTTTTACTATCTAATTAACGGTGATATACAGCCAACTCTTAATTATGTTTCCAAGACACTAGACCTCATAGTCAAGTTTGTAATATTGGAACACAAAAGGGAAGCACGCTTATAAGTAATGTTTATTAAAGATGAATGGTCAGCATGACGATGACATAAGTGCACCCTCCTCCACACCTACCTCCCACTGATGCATTTCACAACTCATAGATGCTTAACTGTCACATTTACAACTGCTCCCACTAGGACTGGATTTCAATAATGTGCTTGTCCAGGCCAGTACTATCACCGAGACATCAGAGATCAGTGTGAGGGTTCTCAGTTCACTATACTTTACATATAATATCAATACATGTATTTAGCAAATGGTATTTCCTAGTGCTCTCTCTCAACCATTGCATAAGAAAGAGTAAGGAACAATTTGTTGCGCCTCCCTCCTGGAAATGTACCACCTTATGTCCAGACTATTGTGGCCCTTCTAGAAACTTTGATCTGGCAGCCATGACATATACACATAATTAACAAGATTCAGAATTAAAGTAACCTTTTCCCTAGTGCTAGCCACTTAGCCACTATGCTGCTCAATATATTAAAGTGGATGCAAACCCCATTCATGAAATTTGACCTGGGCAGATCTGTAGTGTTTACATATATCTCTCCAAAACTCCAAGTCATGTGTTTCTCTGCTGCTCCAAATTCAACAATATAATAGCGCACACATACACAGAAAAAAATGGTTTTTAAATTTTGCAAGGCTATTTAAAAACTCCTGCTCTTATATATTAAATATGAGGATTTAGTCACACCATATGGCCATACTGTGCTTAAGCCCACCACTACGTCTGCTGCTCCATTCCTCTGTTATCAGCATGATAACTTCTGACAAGTTCCGACACAGGAGATAAAAGCAGCTGGAAATTTGTGTCAGGGTGGGTGCCTAGAGATAAATTAGAAGAGCAATGGTCTATTCACAGCACAGCTCTACATGTTTCTTCCTTCCTCTGCCTATTTGGAGGGGGGGTTGTGTCTTTCCTCCAATCAGCTGTCAGACAGTGTATGCCAAAACTCCACACCCACTGCTGGAACAGGAAGAAAAAAATCTAACACGATGTTCACTTTCTAAACAGTGTAGAAACCTAAAGACAGCAGATATACAAATAAAACATTTGTAGGGAGATTTGTTTCATCTCTGTATATCATGTGAGGCTGTTCTTTACTGGCTATATGTGAGGGTTTACATACACTTTAAGTATTAATATATTAAATAATCATTATTTCATTTATAATGAACTTGCAGGTGAATAGTAATCAAAAATCAAAAAGTCTCCGAAACCCAAGTATTTCCCACCATTGGCTGGTCCCATCTTGTCACTTGCACAGCAGCGAGAAGAGGAAGCTAAACTGTCAATCACAGATGCCAAAGACATCCTCTGCTGTTCCTTTAACAGTCACATGTCACTGCTCTCTGCATAAATCAGTGGCCAGGTGGAGTGTTTAAAGAAAGATTTGAAGCCCTATCTTTTGACTTCTGACAAAAAAATAATCTAAATTTGCATATCGGCAACAGTTACCTAAAATGTTTTGTTCAATGCACTGCTGAAGATCATATACATTCTATATGCACAGCACCATCTAATGGCAAAGGGAAGATTTACATTTATAGGGAGCCCAGGGATGCCAGGTTGCATTTTTTTTTATGGTTTAGAGCTACCCTAGTGACATTCATAGAAGGAGGGGGATACCTAAACATGCTGGAAATTTTTGAGATGAAAAAGCCATGTGAACCTTCAAAAGATTAGACTAATGAGCATCTAAGAATGCCATTTACCTAAAGCTGTTGTTTTTTAAGATGGCACTTTAGATATAAACACTTTGTCCCAGAGTCCTACTTTAAAACTGAACCCAGTCAGATATAATAGACATGAATTTTTAATGCAAACGGTGTAAGTACCTGAATTTGACTTGGTATCAAACTCTTGCAGTCCCTTTACAGCAGAGTTCAAAGTGAGAGAGGTTGAAGCAGCCCAAGGAACTAGTCAATAGTGCTGCAATGCACCTGTTCTAGTAAGAAACATACTGATAAGAAGAGAGAACAGAGTGACAGGGAGATGAGCTTATGTGTCTGCTGCTTCTCCTTTATTGACCAGTCACAGGTTGGGGAAGGTGCAAGGCTTGTAAGTGACTAAGAAAAGGGATTGTCGGCATTTAGGATGACATCCAAAAAATTGTATTCCTTTATTGAAAAGACATGTACAACGCTGTAAAAACAGCCTACACGTTTTGGACGTTGGTCCTTAGTCATAGATGGACGTAAGTGTCACCTAACTCCAGCAGAGAAAAAAATGGTCTCCTGCCCTGCCCTGCCACACAGGTCTGCTCTGTATGGCAGAGCTGTGTAAGTCTCAGGACAGGATAGTCAAGAATACAAATTCTTTGGCAACAAAAGAAGCTGCCATGTATGCGTTTCACCTGACATTTTCCTTTAACACTTATAAGTGATGTTTGGGCAGATCACAGTGTACACAAATATCAGGCCATGGACAACTCAATAAAAACATTGTTGGAAATGTTAAATTATCCTCAAACATGCAGATTAGGTTATATTCATTGGAGCCCTCGTCTGTTATGAGCAATGCTTCTGTGTGATAAACTTGACAGGCAGCATCAGAATGTTCCATCTCTATTACAAATGCGTTCATACTGATCTGTCACCCAGGATATTCCGCAGACAAATAATCATTTATCTGACATTCGTAAATCCGGCTGTCTAGAAGAAATGTATCTGACCATCTGAAAAGTGAGGCGCTCAACAACAAGTCATAAAACAGCTATGCTGGAACCGCCGTGGCTCTTAGCACAGAGAAAGCTCTCCATTATAAATTCACTAGCTCTCCGGGGGACAATTCCATCTCCGCCTTATTACTAATGGGTTGGGAGGGAGCGCTAACAATAATCAATTCTGACATGAAATACTAGCAAGAGAATGAAGAACTATGAAGGGAAAGCAATTGTGATTATTATAGTTATTACTAATTATCAGGCTGACACCATAATGCAGGCATAGTGATTGACAGCGAGACCTACAGGAACTCAGTGAAACGCGTCAGCTGATAACTGGCCCAAAGTAAAAGGAGCTCATCGGGACAGATTAGACCTAAGGGGCTCTTGGCTTTGGCTATCACATAAATGAAGATCTATGGCTCAGAAGGTCTTTTAAGTTTTACTGCTTTACAACAGATCTGAAACCACTCACAAAAAACGAATACGCTGTACCATGTTATTTCCAAAGTTGTTTTCAATGCTTTCAAACCTGCAGTTATTGTTAAAACAGGTATCTGGTGCTCATGCCATGGGTGTCTTTGTTCAGGCAATTCCCAAAATGGGATGACAACTGTCTTCCAATTGTGCTTCTGCATTTTGACCCCCTGGAGGGGACTACAAGCGGCAGTGCTGACACACATTGCTTAGACATGGTACACCACTGTCAATATAAGGAAGCCAGAACAGAACAATGATGTTAAGATGATATTGGGTAAATGCATGTAGAGATGAAGTGGCTACATAAGGCTGGGGGAGAGCCGGAGCACTGAGATGCAGAAGAGGAAGGAAAAAAGGTGAAGCAGTAAATCATGACAGTTGTTTTTTACACACAGTGCTTTAGCATACTCAGTGTAATCCAGTAAGGGTTTAGAGCTACTTCAATGCTGTGCACGCATGATACCTAAAGCCGGCAATAGACAGAGCAATTTTCTTTCCTGCAACCTCAGGAAAGAAAATTGCTTAATTCCCCATCAACACAGTGAGTGTTGATGGAGGAATCCCTCCTGTGGAGCCATTGTAGCCTGGCGAATACAATAGCCACTAGCAATAATCACATGTAAAATCTGACACGCTGGTTGTACGCAAGTTGATCGATCAATCAACTTGGGTACGTTCAGCTTGCCCCTACATGGTTTGAATCTTGTCTGGTCCCTGATGAACTGGCCGAGATTCTAACCTTTTATGCCTGGCTTAACGCTACAAGGAGACTGGTCCTGTTGCTTCCTGGGATGCGTGTCATGTATCCTAGGGAGATGCAGGCGGGCAGAGGGGACATCATTCTCAAATGAGAAGTGGGAGCTAGTATCACCAAAATTATAAAAGAGGCTAGGGGGTGAAGGTGGGAAGAGGACAGATGTTTAAAATCATTTTTGAGTGAAGGTCCTCGTTAGCCAAGTTCCACTCCTTTGTATATGTAAGCTTTTAAAGGGTTAGGTTGTGGAAGAGTTTGAAGATGTTCTAAAATCTCGAATGACAACTTAAAACCAAGTGTATAGCTTGCTTGATTTTTCCTAATGCAATACCATGGTAACATGATGTCACAGGAAGGTAAGTATGTATCAATTATAGCTTCATATTCCCTACTTAGTTTGCTGTATACTTCTTAAATTACCCAAATTACCCAATTGACATTTAGTTTGCTAAAGCACTGTGGGTCAATTGCTATTTTTTAATAGAATATTTATTTTCACCTGCTTGCATCTTTAATGAAACCTACAGATTTAAAAAAATATAAAAAAAAAAATTTAAATAAATTAACAGTTTGAAGCTTAAATGAGATTTTATAAATTGGGTTTACAAATAAAAGTGTTATTAAACCATAATGTTGAAAATCAACAACGCATGGCAACACTTACATCTAAGCTTGTTTGATATTCATAAACGACTTCAGTCCCCTAAATTCAGCCCAAAAATATTAATTATTTTTCTATAACTGCACTACCAAATTTTGTGTTGTTAGTAGTAGTGCTGTCTCAATGAAGCCACTATTGCTTGTGAACCCGCCCCCACCACCCCCTGGTCGAGCTTCTATCTGTTCTGCTACACAAGACAGGTGGCCCAGAGACCTGTGATCCCATCTCGCCTCATATCTGCTATGATAGACAGATCAGCATCACACAAGCACATTGCCAATGCATGCACAAGTGCTGATTGAAAATGTAGTCCAACTGGCATGCATTGATGTGTACCCCCCCAACCAGCAGTTATAAGAATGGTAATTCAGACCTTTAGAAATGGAGTACATTAAAACAATGGCATTATTAAAGATTTTGCAAGCACGTAAAAAGAGAGCATGTTGAATAAGGATTTAAAACTATATTTAGTCAATTCTTTTCAAACTTTAAATAAATGTAGGTCAGTGTAGGGACACGCCATCTGTCTCTCCCAGTAGAGATGGTACCCTGCTCGGATTACCAATCGACAGGACAGGTCAACAAGTAAGAAGACTTTGCTGGGTTTAGCATGCTTTGCAAACACAAGTGTCACGGATGCACCCTGTATTAAATGTTTATTTGTAAAATAACAATTTATAACAAAATTAAACGATAATATAAAATCTTTCGAAACTTGTAAGTTTTCAAGAAAAAAATATTATTTCCCTTTAACTGAAAATTCAGGAGATGATACGGTGGTACCATAAATGGTGAAAATGAATCAAACAATAGCTGTTATTATACAGTAGAGAAGCAATAAAATAAGACTTGCTCTTGTACTCTATGTTTCTTTAATGTTTTCTGACGATACTACGACCATGGAATACTGTCATCATGTTATGCAATATTCATAGAAAATTAAATAAAAGGTACTGAAAAAATAAATACATTTTATTACATAAATACATACATGGAATACAAAAGTGACTGCAGAGCCATCCAGCATATTAGATCTGGGGCAGAGATGTCATAGCTGGCGTGAATTGCAAACAACCTTGATGTAAATGGCCTTGCCGATAAAACGACTGCAAATTCCTCTGCTTTTTGTTTCACACAAAAATTATTCGTAATATAAAATAGATAATACAATACAGCCAACAGAATATAAAAAAAAATCTGTTCGGCAGCAGTCTATGTTAGAGCTGAATATATGTTTATTATGCAGGGATATGATTCTACTGCAATACGACGCTTAGCGTAAAGGGGCAATGTGCAAAAGATTATGTTTTTTTTTCAGCTAGATATATATTTAATCATCTACTTCAGAGACTTCATCAGCTACACCCATCTGCAACATAAGGATGCAACAGTAGGAATGAGACTCCATGCATGGTTTGCTAATGGCCTTAGGTGGATGTCCTTATTAAAATAGAATCACTTCCTTGTAATACTAAGATAAGATTCATTAAGTGCTCAGGTCGATGATAAGATGGCAAAACAGAAATTCACTCAGAGCTGCCCCTCTGCCAAGGGGTTTTGAGTGCACTGGGGTTTTTGTATAGGAACGAAAGACTCTGGATGCCACTAGGTGTTAATGTGGGGAAATAGGGAATCTGGGAGTAGGGGCTGGGAGGGGTTGTAGAATTTTGAGGGACACTGATGGAGGTTAGGGGATCTGTATTTGGTTAAAGGCTCTCAGAAAGCTGGGGTCGGGTCACAGTGGGGGTTGTAGGCAGCATACTGTATGTTCTACTCCCCTTAACTTGCGTCAGACCTGCTATCACTACAGGTGCAGCTGGAAAGGGAAACTTCTTCCTCTCCCTGGTCATGTGATGGATCACATGCCCAGGGAGAGGAAGTACAGGACATCACCCTTGTGTTGATGGCAGGCCCTTATTCTATCCATTTTTATACGTGCTCCTACTATGGAGGCTCTGTAAATTTAGAATTAGGACCGCAGTTTAAACAGAGGTCCCTTGGCATGGGCACTGCAGCTTATGCATATATTTGCAAATGTGTGCAAACAAAACCCTCTGTTTTTAACGTAACCTGTTAGACAGGGCTCATTTGGTTGTTTTGCAAGCTAGTCGGTAAGTGTGCTGGGAAATCTTTTGTTTGTCTCTGATGTGCATTGCCCTTCCAATGTTAACCTTACTGTAAAGGCCAGGTATAGATTGGGGTAGTTGGCACTTTTTTATATGGATGGCAGGCCTTATGTTGCTCTGCATCAAGGGAGCCATGATCTACAATGCCCTCTTCAAATAGCTGATGGAGTATTACCTGGTGCCACTCTGTGCTTCTGGCAACAGGAAGGGAACGCTCCAGTGGTTCTCATGGTGCCCACCCTCCATGAAAACACTACACCCAGGGTAGCTCCCCCTTTTGCCCCCTTTGTATCAGTCCTGCCTGCTGGGTAGGCTAGTAGATGATTCAACCCATCATCTGTCCAAAATGGAATAATCAGTTTGGGTAGACTTGGCCTTTAAAAGTAACCAAACTTTCCATGAAATTCCTCTCTTGCAGCTGTCAGCCCTGCTAATAAAATCTGTATATTTTTTGGTATCCTCATCTTTTGTTTGCCCTAATGCTGCATTTGCAAAAGTACTGTATGTTTCTTGGTTCAGGCACCACCTTCACTTCTAGAACCACTTCTTGAACCCACTGGAACATGAGAGACAGGTTGCTTTGCACACTTTCATGTAACAAGAAACTGCAGCCCTACCCAGCAGCTCTGTGAAAAGCCTGCCAAATTTTAATGAAAAAGACTCTTTAACAAGTTGCAAAACTACCTAGATATAGCAAAAGCTATGCAAACTCCTAACACAAAAGCCTGGAGTAATTGATCAACCATCATTCTCTGTTTTACATCAGACTACTGGCTAGATTCTGATTGGCTTTTAGGGTTAACTGTATTTAGACTATACACAATGTAAGCTATAAGAGGTAGCGTCACATTCATTTGAAACTGAACTACAGTATAGCTAAATTTTACAAAAATTGAAAATTAATCTAGGTATGTTTTCATTAGAAAATCATTAAATGTATTATTACATAGACCCTATATACTTAATTGAATTTGTCTTGATATTATTCTCCTGTGATCCCCTGTACAGTACCGTTCAGGCTGGAAGAGGGAGGTGCACCACTCTAAATAGTGTATTAAAGTGCTTGCCCAGAGTCCAGCATTATTATGGGAGAATAACACATGGAGTTTCTCCAGTTCATGAAATAGTGTCCAAAGTATGCAAGGCATTAAAATAAAACTATACCATACAGTGTAGTACCACACGGAACCAATGTCAAACCTACACACATTGCTAAAAGTGTTATACAGTCTTAAAATGGGCATCAACTAATCTGTAACCCTTTTGCTGCATGCTGTGAGTCTATTAAAAGCTCATAAATTGTCAGAGTAGGGGTTAACTGTTAGGCAAATCTGTTTCTAGCCGCAACAGTAAGGCTGACCATGGATGGCTTGAATGTTGGCTGATTCCTGCTTAATCTGCCGAATTTCAAACTATGGGTAGTCCTGCAAGCACCACCTGGCTTAACAAATGTTGACTGAGCTGGCTGTAAAATTGTAAGCTAATGCAGTCACTGTTCAGCAGTGCCACTGTATTTAAGCAGCTGTGGTACCCTGAATACAATAGCCAGCAGTGGAGGATTCTTCATCCACGCTGTTGTTGTAGATGGGGGAATCATTTGGTTTTTAAATGAACTGATGGATTTTCAGTCAATGGGCTGAACAAGAGAAAATAGAGCCATGTATGGGGGCCATACTGGTACTTCTACTTTGTGAAACCTGCTGGCTGCAATAAGAGCAAGGACATTTTAAATCCCAACACACTTAAAGCCCAACTGAAATCTTGCAACTTTTTTCTCTTTATAATCCTGCATTGAATTGCCTTAAAATCGCCTTTTATCTCAGCGGAACTTAGCTTCCTGCCCTTTTCCGACTCCAGTGCTCTATGCTCCACTCTAGTGCTCTATGCTGGCACACCCCCCATTGCAAGTGTCCTTACAAAGGCTTGTATTGCAGAATAAGGAAGGGGGTGTATCTGACCAGTTTGTAGGATTACAGGGTGCACTGGGCAGCATGAACACACTCTGGCGCCTATTGGACAGTAAGGCACACTGCACATCTACTGTAACAGGAAAGTAGAGGTAAGACTATGAAACTGGAGGTTGTTAGAGCAATTTCTTTATGACTAATACTTTATTTTACCCCTTCATGGCTTTTTTGTATTTTCACTTTTTCATATCAATACACTAACTTTTTGTGGAGTTCCCTTTTTACTATAAGTAAACAGAATTTCCCCCGATGACAGGTTCCCTTTGATCTGCAGAAAAAGTTGCGTCTTACGAGAAGAAATGTCCTTTGTATCTTTTCAGGGTCACTCACTGTAAGTAAGCAAACCCCCCAGCTGGACCATCTGAACTTTTTACAAGGTTACATTCTCTAAAAGGCTCCAGGCCATTGTTGCTCCAGCGAGATATATGTTTATTTAGCTGCGTAAACATGTTCTGTGTCTGCCGTAAGTCACACAACCTCTCGGAACTCTCCATTTGTCTGACCAGGGAAAAGGTATTACAGCGCACACTTGTAAAGAGAAACAGCAGACGGCTCTGCTTAAGCTAACATTGTCATATATGCACAGTACCCTACTTCAGATCCATAAACTAAAAGGCCAAGTTTATTCTGTATAAACAAGCAGACATTCTTTATGTTGGGCTGCCTTGCGTGTTTTCTACAGGAGTAGAATTCAAACTGAATATTTCCACTTTAAAATCTATAGAAAACACCCTTTAAGCGTGCGTAAAGTGGAGCTAAACATCTGCCATGTTATAATGAACATCTAGAAACTACCTACGGTTCAAAACTTAGATTTTCGGGACTAACATCAGATTATATATACTTCATATTGGATATTTTATCTCATTTACTGTATCTACAGAGTGAGATTATTAATCCTGTTAAAGTCTAAACCCCATGTACTGGTTTTGAGGGAAGCGCGGCTTTTGCATTTCGGCAAACACAACTGTCTGCTGTAATTTTATTAGGTGTGCACTTTCCTACATGGGTTTTGGTTTTGGATGTACCATTTGGATTCCATGGTTCTTATATTGCTTATTTTTGTACACTTAGATTCTGTCCTGGCCAGTTGCTGTTTGCATGTGTCCTTCCCTCGGGGTTCTGGGCTTGTAGTGCCCCAAGCCCACCCTAGACATTGGTGGGTGGACGCCCTGCTGTGTGGAGTGACCGGTACAAGCACACAATGTTAATAGATTCTAGGGGTTGTATATATGAATTTTTTTTGTATATTAATAAATTATGTTCTGTATATATTAATATATGTGTTATTCTGTATCGTTTGCCCTCTCTAGTTGTCTGGGTCCTGAGAAAGCCAAATCCTTGGTGAAACACGTTGACCTTACAGGCACTAGGAAAGCCTCTCTTATCCATATTGGACTGCTACCATCCGTATATGAGTATTTATCAGATTGTCATTCACATTGAGAGGGTTTTACTTTCCTATAATAGATAGGATACGCAACTATTGTTGTTTTGTATTCTTTTTTAATATTGTATTGTATTGTGTTGTTTCCTATGCTGTGCTGCTATAGTCCTCATTCATAGGCAACATGAATAATTTCCAGGAGGTACCTATATTTTTCTAGGATTTTGGTACAAGGCTTGAAAGTCTCTCTTTTTACTGAACATCTAGAAATGTTAATTTTGCCTAAACAGTATCCTGAAAATGTAACTTTTACCTGGAATTTCTTCTGAATTCCTTTTTTGCTGATTCACTGATTTGGCTAAAACCCGTATAGCAGAAAATTGTTGGTAATTTGTGCCAGCTTTAGGTTTTTATGAGTATCCATTATGTTTAAGCCCTGAAGAAGGGCTAATGTGTTGGCTGTTCTGTGTTGTCATTTGTAAACGGATGTTAATATTAAACGTTTTTTGACTCTCAGACTTTTTAGTGTTCTCATTAGACTTTGTACACATAGATTTTCAAATCTGGGCCCCTTGTTTGAGGGAAACCATGTCTTTGTTGAGAGGGGCCTCATCAGAGCCATTGTGCCTTATCATGAGCTAACTGATCTTCTGGTAATGTGAAACCAGCACCTCGTTTAAAAAAAAAAATAGCTTTCCATTTCCTGGTATGTGATGGTGCCTAAGCAGTCCTGTGTCTACAGCCTCATAGTTGTATATCTGCAGTGTGAGATCTAAGGCACTGCCGCCTTTAACTGCTAGTCTCAGAAGACTTGGAGCAAGATATTACAATCCTCTGATGTCACTACTGTTCTGCTCACTATTCTCCTTGCTGGAGGCTCTGACATGAGGAGGCAAAGCCTTGCCTCCACCAAGATGGCCACCTCCGCACAAAGACAAAGTGTAGAACAATGCATGGTAAGTCAGTAACAGGAAAGATCAGCTGCAAGGTATCCTCATGCATTACTGGTGACTTTCCCTTTGCCTGTCTTTTTGGGCACTGCATTCAGAGGTTAGTTCCTCTTTTAAAAGCTAAGTTCACCTTTAAAAAAAAAAAAATAAATGCACTGATTTTTGCAGATAAAAAAATGTGCATTCAATATTTTTTTTCCTGAAGCCCGCAAAGCAATGCAGCCATGATCAGCAGATTGATAGATAGACTGGTGTTACTGGAGAGCAGGAAGATCAATGAACTACGAGAGTGCTCACCAGCGCCCTTGCAGTTCATTGAGAATTACAAGCCATCTGCCCGCCCCAGTGGAAGACAGTATTTGTAGTACATTCATTCACAGAATTATGTAAATGAATGACATGGCTGTGTTGGCAGAGCCCTGCACAGCTGCACTCTATTTACATTGTGATAGAGGGTGCAGGGAGAAGGGGGGGGGGTATGGCGTGCAGGAAGATGCTTTTTGCTAACATGTTTCACCCTATATACGGGTGTAACATGTTGCCAAAGGTGAACTTATCCTTTAAGGGAAGACAACCTTCCCACGGTTTCCTCACCCTTTTTCTTCAGCTCCTTAAAGCAGGTCTTTAAATTTAACTCTAGAAGTTAACAGCCTCTCAGCCTCAGAAAAGGGAAGGGCAGTACTAGAAGTTAATCACGCTCTGGTGCACTTCTCACGGTTTGACAAACATGCTGAAAGGTGGAGAGAGCAGAGTGATGACTGTGTGATTGTCCAATGAGCAGACAGGAGATGTGTTCTGCAGTAAAGGTGGAAAATTCCGATTTGAGATTGAGACAAACCAATCAGATTGCTACAAGTCTGGCTATCATTATGGACAAAATGTAAGGTCCATCCCTCAGCTTGGACTTTGAATGCAAAAGCTTCACAAAGACACACGTTCACTTTAACGATGATTTTGGCAAAATTACATCATTAAAAAACATAAAGCAAGATGGCCGAAGAGTTATTTCAAGTTATTTCAAATTTATTTATTCTAACCTGTATTTTAGAAAGAAATATCTTAAACACACAAATCAGTCCCTTGTTATGGTAAGGCAGTGTGGCACTGCAGGTTTAATGGCTATGTACATTTTTGGATGAGGTACAATGAAAGCATTTAAATGGCTTAGGGATGAAATCAGAAAACTTTGCAATACTGGGCCTCACGTTTGAAAAAAGGACTAAAGCAACCAATCACTTGATTGAATGCTATGGACCATCCTGACAATCCTTTTTTCAGACTCTGTTATACATGATAAGCATTACGTTGCAACCAGGAGCTCAATATATATCAAATATCCTTTTCTGATAAAGTGCTTTAGAACCAAATATATATATATATAATTATTTATATATGAATGTATTTATAAACAGACAAAGAAAACCTTTTGTGAAAATGAAATATACAGTGAAACCTGGTAGTGAACTCCCTGTTCACATAATTTACAAAAATGCGATTATGATATTTTACATATTTGTACAACCCCAAATTACATCCGGGTTTTTAACTGAATATGCTACACATATATATATATATATAGAAAAAACATAGCACCAAAAACGTAATTGCTGTAACTTTGGAAAGTAGTTTAAATACAAAAGACAAATGTAAAAGCACCACAAAGTGCACAGAATAAAATACACAATAATCCGCCCCAAAAATCATATTTCAGTTATAGGCAGAGCCTGAAGAAGAAAGGCAGCTGGACTTCGGGATAAGAAAATATTGAGAAATACAATGCAGGAATCCAATGTTAAAATTTGAGACTCTACAGGAGCTTCCTGTAATAAAGACCGCTCACTGCTGCTCTCTCTCCTTGTGCAGGGTGACTGGTCTTGTCTCCGCCCCTCCTGTAGTTTTCTGCAGGCAGCCTGTAGTGGGTGAAGCCTGCTGGGTCCCTCCCACAGCTCTTCTCTCTGCACAGGCTATATACAGTACAGTGATGATGTCACTGCTACTTTTACAAAATAATAACTACGTTTGTAAAGGCATTTGGTGTATATGAAGTGGGTTATATCTATTGTGACCATTGAGAAATAGATTTAATTTAAAGTTTTTGTTGCTGAGTTCCGCTTTAACTTTTTATAATGCATATGGTAACGATTTTGGCAGTGAGATAACCCAATCATAGTTCTGATTCTGTTCTACTCACCTTAAAGTTGTGTGTGTTCCTGATAACAGAGGAAGGCTCCCACTACATCTGTTGCAATTTTCATTATATAGAAAATAACCAAAGGGAGAGTGCAAGTGAATGAGATTCTGCCACCAAAAAATGTGAGTAACAGATTTCACTGTTCACCATCTACCGAAAACTGAAATATGAGTTTTGGGTGGACTGATCCTTTAAGCAGAGAAGCCCTTTTAACAGTTAACACTGACAGTTTTATAAGGCTTACTAAAAAGTCTTTAGTAAATGTACTAAACAAATATGAAACACTGCAAAAACTAAAATGCAACTCTCCTATACCTGAATTGTATTTAAATTGTATCCAAAGCCTGATTTTATATATTTTTTATTTTGGCTAGACCGGTAAAAGGCCCTTCTGTTCCTTCTTGGGAGATTCACCTTTTTTATTTGCCCTGGTGACCATTGTTCCCGAGAAGGAAAGTGAGGGAAAATACAAAATCTTACAGTCCTCACCAGAACAGGTATACATTTCCCAGTAACATCTAACAGCAATTTCCCCTCACTGGAGAGATTTACTCTTACTTCCTATTGTGTTTCTGGGACAGAAAGTAAAGGAGAACTTTCCCAACAGAACAAAAAAGAACTGATGGGTTTTAACTATTCTACCAAATCCAAAACTGAAAAAAGTTTTGGCTTTATACATGTTTTATTCATATAATATAAATAAAAAGACAGTTAATTGTAGTATGTGATACTTCATTTTCATTATTATATAATAGATTATGTTAGATAAAATATTATATTATCGACAAGATGCTAAAATAGTACAAAAATGTTGACTTCTAATATTACCTGTTGAAGCTAGTTCACACCACATGCATTCCAGTGTTTTTTTTTCTGCATCCAAAATGCATAGAAAGTAGGTTATGTGGTTTACAATGGCATTGTTCATACCAGTGCTTGCAGTTTCAGAAAAAAAAGTAGAACATGCTGCATTTTTCCTGCACAGAACTATACTGGAACGCTAGAAAATGCATAAAAAATGCACCGGAATGCAGCTACATGCATCAAAAACCACACTGGACCCTAGCACAGTGAAAATAAAACAGGAAAAAAAGACGAAAAAAGCATCTGAAACGCGCCCTGAAATGCATCAAAAATGCGCATGCAGAAACGCATCCGGAAAGGGTCTGGAGGGCGTTTTTGTGGTGTGAAGTAGAACAGAAAAAATGTATTCCTTAAAAAAAAATAAATAGAAATGAATTGCTAGGCATATACTATTTGGGTATTGTTCCCTTTTTGGCAAAATTGATTCTAAAAAAAAGATTATAATTTGTGCTAAGAAATACATTTTTTCTTTTATTATGTTATCAATTAAATAGATTTATTTATTTTTTTGGCTGTAAAATCAAAGAGCATATACTGTAACCAGAACAGCCTACCTGAGTATCACATGCTACTACCAACTCTCTTTTCTCCAGTAGATAAAGCAAGCATTATTTAAAGCTCAATCAGATAAATTAACACTTCAATATACCTATTAGGCATGTGAATAAGATCACAGGGAAATAGTAACACTGAATTATGGCATACCATGAAATAATAAAATATATTAAAGGAAACCTGTACTGAGATAATAAGAAGGCTAAGGGCCTATATCATTGGTCTATTGTTTATTTTAGAACTGCTTCTCTCCCCATGGAAGATAACGGGATCACAAAAGCAGCTTGAAGAAATCAAATGCAGGTCAGGAGGAGATCAACTACGGACCGATGCTACCTGTCAAATTCTAAATGATTTTAGAAGTGATGTCAAATGTAAGAGGAATGTACCTGAAAGCAAGCTGCATTTGACCACGGACAAAAGTCCATCTACATAAATTTGCTTCCTTCTGAAAATGACAGTTGCCTGGCTGTCATGCCGATTCACTACCTTTACTACTTTGGGGGAGATATATTAAAGCGGGAGCACACAGAAGCTAGTGCAGCTGTGCACAGAAACCAATCAGCTTCCAGGTTTTTTTTGTCAAAGCTTAAAGTAGATCTTCACTGCATTTGAGCACCACAAACCAAAAACACAATTTAATTAATTTTTATTATTCCAAGCAAACCCCCATCCATTAGAGCTGAACGATTCTGGATAAAATGAGAATCACAATTTTTTTGCTTAAAATAAAGTGTATTGAAGTGTATTTTTTCCCCGAAAAACTGCATTTAAAAGACCGCTGCGCAAATACTGTGTGACATTAAACAATCCAACGCCCGCCATTTTATTCTCTAGGGTTTCGGCTAAAATATATATATATATAACACTTGTAAGTAAGTGGCAGAAAAAGGCTTAGTCTTTAAATGGTTAAACTAACCTCATTTACAGACCGAAGTCCATCCCTTTGATTTAAGAGAACCAAATGATACAATGTTTCTCTTTATCTCTCAGCACTGAGCAATGTTGTGATAAACCTTGCTGGCTGTTTTCTTTTTTCCATTGATAGCTGTGAGCACGTAACTGCTCTGCACTGTTACATGAATCGTGGAATGCCAGATTAAGATCGTGAGGGGGGGTTGAATCGAAATCACGATTTTTTAACGATTAATTGTGCAGCTCTAACATCCATGCATATCTCTGTGCTTTATTTTGCTGACAAATCACTTTGAAAAACTCCCCATAGCATTTCTAACTGTGGCCATCTTGAGTAAGAATAATGATTCATGCAGCATTTACTTCCTGGAATCCATCTACTCATAGCTCAAGCATGCATGCATGGAGGAGAGCAAGTGCTTTGCTGAGAAAACCCCTCCTCCCCTCCTAAAGAATCCTGGAATGTATGACATTATTTTCCTAGGCAAGAAACCAGGAAGTAACTGATGAAATAAAAAAAAAAAAAAGTTTAAAACAAGTAAATATGATATACTTTCCTATATATTTGCTAATGCAAGCAGTATGAGGATTAAAAATAATCAATGTTGATTAGGAGAGTGAAGTTCCACTTTAATTGAAGAAGCTGAAGTTAGCTGATTGGTTACTATACACAGCTGCACCGGATTCTGTGCGCACCAGTTTTGGTAAATCTCCCCCACTGAGTCATGGTTGGGGAACAAGCATGTGGATCAGGAAAGTCAGACTGAAGTTGGAACTCATAATACATAGACTAGTTTTGGGTCAGTGGCTCAGAATATACTGAAGCCATACATGCAGTCCTACAGCTTTCACTGCTTTATCTATCTTTTTTTATCCTGTTTGAATATATTTTTTAGAAATAAAGGCTGAAATGCTCTCTGTACATAATAACTAACTTTAGGTTTTTGGGAAAAAACAAAAGGCAACATACGCACTTGCTTTGAAGGTGCCCCTAAACGAAGGTAGTCCTTATTTATAATACTGTAAAAGTGAACGTTCGGAGAGGTAGATGCAGTTCTGAGTTCTTTCAGTGATTAAGGTTTTAGGCTGGGTTCACACTATTGCAAATTGGATGCAGGTTTCCCCTCATCCAAATCGCATGTCAGGAGATTGTGACTGGCTCTCTATAGAGCCAGTTCACATATCTCTGGTGCGAATTGCACGGGAGTTCTGTGCGTCTTTTGGTCCGTTTCAGGTCCGAATTCAGCCAAAAATTCGGGCTGAAATTGGACCTGAAATGGTTAACAGGGCCGCACCAGACCCCTGCTGTGAGCTGCTCTGTGCGGCAGTGTGAACCCAGCCTCCGTCTATTATGTAATGCTTAACCTCTTGCCAACCATATAACGCATATGTGGGCCTTAATGTACATATACTTTCTTGGAGACTGAGGTGCCCGAGAGCACTGCACACTTCCAGCATAGTGACCGAGCTGCCGCAGACACCTCCAGGTCTATAATAGGGGTAAACTCTTTCTCCAGTTCATACTTCCTTGTATGCCCCCTCTCTCCCACGTTGCAGTAGCTCTGAGCTCAGTGGTGCATCAGAGGAGATAGTGAACCGGGGGTCTGAGAGCTCATTGCTGTGATAGTGGGGGTGAGCACTAACAGCTAGGAGCATCTTAGCAACGTTTTAGCAACAAGGTAGGATGGGGGGGATGTCATCTGAGGTTTATTTGCCTATGCTTTGAAGAAGGTTTATACCTATAGCAAGGAATTATCGTACACAGGTCAAACCTGCACAGTTTGTTCCCATCTTCAGGTACCCTTTACCTGCATAGGCAGTTTTTTGGTAAAGGTGAACTAACCTTTTGTTGTATATCTTTTTTTTTTTTAGATTTGGGTAGTGAGGGGGTTAGAACACCTGTCAGGTTTTTTATTGCTGTATGCGTCCCCATTAGAGAGCTTTACAGTCTCTAAGTGTCCTGATCATCAAATGTCTCCTGGAATTAAAATGAGGGTAAATTCAAAATTGCCATCACAACAGGAATGGAGGGAAAATCTTTCAATGGGGACACCTGTTACCCCGACAACTGTCTAAGGCAGTGATGGCGAACCTTGCACCCCAGATGTTTTGGAACATCCCATGATGCTCATGCACTCTGTAGTGTAGTTGAGCATTATGGTAAATGTAATTCCAAAATATCTGGGGTGCCAAGGTTTGCCATCACTGGTCTAAGGCCTGTTTCACATGGGCTTCAAGTTGTAGAAAAGCAGTGTGAACAGCAAGCTTCATTGAAGCACCATTCAGCTTCAGTTTGTAAATGTTGAACACAGATCCTAATAGGAGTGCTGACTGCCACTTTAAGCAAGTTGCTAGCAGGTTTCACCACTACCTAAAGCTTGTTAACCGGTTGCCGACCGCCGCACGACTATATACTGCGGCGGTCAGCCCCGGCCAGGCAGAGTGACGTATGGATACGTCACTCGCCTGTCACTGACTTGAGAGCCAATTGCGGGCGGGCGCGCGCCCGCCGCGGCTCGTTCACTGACAAGTCAGTGCGTGTGACCGGCGGACCCGATGTCCGCCGGTCACACTACGATCGCTCCGGTGAAGGGAGAAAGGCGGAGCGGCTTATGTAAACAAGCCGCCCGTCATTCTCCCTGGTGTAAAAATGAAGATCAGACGGTTCTACTATGTAGGACCGTTGATCTTTGTTTTTACACCAATAGCAATGTCCCTATACAGTTAGAATCACGCCCCTAGGACACACTTAACCCCTCCCTGTCCAATACAGTTAACCCCTTCCCTGCCAGTGTCATTTTTGCAGTAACAGTGCATATGTATAGCACTGATTACTGCAGTAATGTCACTGGTAACCCCAAAAGTGTCAAAAATGTCAGTCAAGGGTCCGATCTGTCCGCCGCAATTTCGCAGTACCGAAAAAAAAAAATTGCAGATCGCCGCCATTACGCGTTAAAAAAAAAAACACCAAAAATGACAAAAATCTTTCCCTTTGTTAGTAAACGCGATAACTTTTGCGCAAACCAATCAAAATACGCTTTTTGCGATTTTTTTTACCAAACATATGTAGCATAAAACAAATTGGCCGAAAATGTTAAAAAATTTTGATTTTTACATTTTTTTGGGGGAATTTCATATAAAAAAATGTGAAAAATATTATTTTTGCAAAATTGACGCTCTTTTTTTGTTTATAGCGCATGATTAAAAAATCGCACAGGTGATCAAATACCACCAAAAGAAAGCTCTGTTTGTGGGAAAAAAAGGACGTCAAATCCGTTTAGGTACAGCGTCGCACGACCGCGCAATTGTCCGTTAAAGTCACGCAGTAAAAAATCGCAAAAAACCCCCTGGTCTTTTAGCAGCCAAATCCTCCGGGGCTTAAGTGGTTAAAGCATGCATCAGCTAGCTTTACGTGACAATCGACACTCCCATTAGGATCTGTGTTCAGCATTGACAAACTGGATATAAATAGTACTAAATAGTACTTTTTTGCTGAATGCTCTGCAAATGCTACTCCAAAGCTTGCTATTCACACTGAATAATACCATTATACAAGCTGAAGCCCATGTGAAACAGCCTAAGAAGGAATTTTCCTCACATTGGAAATATATCCCCTTGCTTCCTGTTGAGTGTATCTGAAAGGAAGTGAAGAGAAAGTTCCCTGAGGCTCCAATCACACCAATGCATTTTTTCATGCTTTTTGCAGAAATGCAGGACAATATTTTTAACATGGGTTTCTATAGAACACGCTCACATCAATGCACTTTTTGTGCCTCTGCATTTTTTGAAAAGGTTCAGGGACTTTTTAAATGCAAAACTGTGCTTTTCTGGCTTTTTTGGTTCAATAGACTTCGAAGGAGAAGCTGCAGAAAAGCATGTCATGTGTTTTTACTGCTGTTTTGCTGCAATTTGCGTTTTTAAATCTACCCAACAACAAATTTGCCTAAAAAAAGCATAAAAGAATGCAAAACGTGAATCATGGAAAAATCGTGATAAAATAGTGGTAAAAGAACCGCAAAAAGCACTGCAGAAATGCTCAAAAGCCACATGCATATGTGTGAATGGAGCCTAATGAGATAAAAATGGCAAAAAAAGTCTGACATTGGTTTGAGCCCTTCCCTACTACATCCAAAATGAAAAAATGTCTTTAGATATACTTACTGTATATACTTTAAAAGGATTGGCAGGGATTCATTGTCATGGGTGGCATGACTTATCTATACCTTTCTAAAATACTCAAAAACCTTCAAAACTGAAACGAACAAGGGTAGCGTCCCCCAAGTTTGGCCTCCTCATTTATAGCATATTGTTGCCTGGAACACTAAAGATGATTTTTTGGTTTATATTGATAATTAGAAGATGAACGTTTTAATCTAACTAGCTGTTAAGGACCCTTGTTTATAACCCTTCATTGTAAGCTCTTTGATACTAGACATATTTGACTTTCATATTTAGTCCTTTAGGATATAATGGAAACCAACAGGATTTATCATTATGGTTACCAGCCTGTGCCTCACAGACACCGTCAGATGTATTGCTGAATTAGGTCAATTATTTTCAAATGAAAAAAACATGCTGATGTAACACTAAGAACATTTTTTTACGTTGGACAAAAAGCAATTTGTATCAAAACTGCCAATCGTGTCTAAAGCACCACTAAGTGCTATGTTCAAATAAAAAAAACAACATAGTACCTATATTATTGTAGACCTTGGTTCTATAAAAAAGAGAGCGATGGGTACAATTCCATCTGTCAGTATTTTACATAAGTATATCTATGGTCATACCGAGTTCCAAGGACCTGTATTCCACGCAGAATCTGGAGGACAGCTGTGAGTGTTACACTGTTCCCGGTCTGGAGGTTTATCGAGCACTTCACAACTGAGGTCATTAAATCGTTCACCGTTGGGTCTCTGACACACCACCAGTCTTGTCCTTGTGCCGGCTCCACATTGTTTAGAACACTGTAAAATTAGGGAGGTGCACAAGGAGTTAGAGGTTTGAACTTAACACAAAATGTAGCCGACTAAGACATAATTTATTAGCAAATTTTAAATTATAATTCCAGGCAAACAGCTAAATGCACAGTTGGAATTCATATCTGTTTAATGGTTTACCTGACAAAGATTTTGTAATTCTGTACAGATTGATGCATCTTTGCCACAGACAACCTGTGAAGTGGGGAGGGTCTACTACAGAGGGTTGTACAACTTGATGGTTAGTTTAAAGTCTGCTGGGTAGGATAATGATAGTATTATACAAACCAATGCATTTTGGAGGTTATAGATTTCACCTTCACATTGGTTGAATGGAGTCTTGTTGTTAGACCCAAACTGACCCAAAGGAATAATATCAGGTTATAGGAAACTAAGTGATATGTTAGCATCTGCCTCCAGTGACATAGGCTGCTGCACATCCAGGAAAATAATTTCACTATATATTTTTGGCATTGATATAGCACCAACTATTTACACAATGCTTTACATATCGTACGTTCGCATCAGACCCTGCTCTCAAGGTCCCAATCTTATATGCATACAGTACATACACTAAAACCAGCCATAGACAGTTCAAATCTTGGTCAGTTCCTGCTGCAATTGCAGCCAGTTCAAACCATGTATGGGCAGGCTGGATGTACCTAAGTTGATGGATTGATCAACTTGGATACAGCCAGTCTGTTGGATTTTACATGCAATTATTGCTATTGGCTGCTATAGCTGCTAGCAATAATCACTGTGAACACAATTACTCTTTGGGAGGGATTGCCCCAATCAACACTGACTGCGTTGATGGGGGAATCAAGCAATTTTCGTTTGCTCCATCTATGGCCAGCCTAAGACTGGTTTTATTTGGGGCCAATTAACCTACCAGCATGTCTTTAGAGTGTTGGAGGTAACCCACACAAGAACATAGAGAACATGCAAAATCTGTGTAGGAGGACTCCTGGTTGGGATTTTAACTGAAGACACCCAATGCTGCACGGTGGAGTGCTAACCACTAAGTCACTGTGTTGCCCTGGTTCAACGTACGGTTTCCCAGATCAAATTCCCTGCCAACTAGACAGAAAGGATGAAGCTGATTCACTGCCCAGACTGTAGGTGGAGATACGACACAGGACGTAGAATTACTGAACCGGGAAATAAATGTGTTGGCTAAACAGGTTTCCATTTCATTGGCAGGTAACAGCAACCCGCCATATATTTTAAAGGGTTAGTTCATTTTTACAGAAAAAAATTTAAGGGGAACTAACACCAGATACTCTCCCCATCCTCTATTCCCCACTCTTCTTACCTCCTGGGTTGCTGTACTGTTAGCACCACCGCAACCAGTCCAGTGGTGTGGGGATTTGAAATCTCTTCTCCCTCTCCTTTGTGCAGCTTCCAGGAAGGACCAGATTGACTTAGCGTGATGTGTGGGGATTTCTAATCCCTGGAGTGCTGGAGTGGCTGACAGCTCAACAAACCCAGATGTAAGTACAGTGCAGACCTGGGGGGGGGGGGGGGGGTGTGCGTTCACCTGTACATTGTTTTTCTAAAGGTGAACATGTTAAAGTGACTCTGCCATAAATAGGTTAAAATACCTAGTCTCTTGAAAGAATCCCTACTGCCTACAGGGTTGATGGCATCCTCCTATTCATGTGGCAGCGCTGAGGCTTGGCGGTTGGCCAGTTTGACCCGCATACTGCATCATGCTAGGAGATCCTATGCTCTCTCATATCTGAAAGCACCAGGTATTTTGCTAGGGCTGCAAGACAGCAATGGAGTGGCAGGATACCATGGGCAAAGGTGAATTTAGGTGCGACGGGTTGGGAGTTAACCTTTAGGAGACAGTGTATTTAGCAGCTTGCCCAGAGTTCTACTTTAACATATATTATATATCTATTTGAACACTTTCACTCAATTTTTATTTTACAATGTTAATATTTCCATTCTACAAACAACTTGAATACTTTATATTACTATCTCCATACCTAAAGTCACAAAAGACACAAAGTTGATGCCAATGCAGACCTAGTTCTGAAATACGTAATGCCTGGCTGTTGTGCTGACTCTCTGGCTTTTTTAGTCACTTTACCCAGAACAAGTATGCAGATCAGCAAAGTCAGAAGTCCTTATCTGAATAAAAGCCAGTGACTCAAAATTTAAAGACAGAGAGCCAGCATAATATCCAGACAATATTCATAAGGATATGTTGGCAGTGGCAGCCTGCATGTTTTTCTTATGACAAGTGTATTTTAAAAACAGCAATATATGTATAACACATGACATAACACATATGTATTATATATGAAAACTTCAATGGCATATAAAGAGGTCCATCACTGAATTGTGATAATTGATTTAGCCCATAATAGGACTGTTAACACTGTTAGTCACTATTTTATTATTACTTTTATGTTTTCGTTAGTGTATTTACTTTCTACCATTAGTACTAAAGCAGTTAAAGTGTATCTAAATTCAAAAAACAAAAATGTAATATGTTGCAGCTTGCCTGTCCTTAGACTTGGTTCACACTATTGGTTCCCTGTGGCTGTGTTTGAGCAGGCAAATCGCAGCTGCAGGGAAACTGCATAGTGTTACGTGGTTCCAAGCATGGAAAAACGTACTACAGTTTCCAGTGCATGGGGTGCCATTAGGAATGAATGGCACCCCTGAACTTCTGCTAATAGCATTGCATTTTTGGTGCGAGAAAGCGTGCGGTTTAGATGTGAACCTAGGCTTAGATGTATTGGTTTTTGTTTTTAAGTTTTTTTTTACTTTTTCACCTGTTGATCCTGTTAGTAATATACTTTTTGTTGTAGAATGGACACAACAAAGATAACAAGGATATTGGCGCAAAATTGGGAGTACTGGTGGGCCCAACTATTTCCGATGACAGTCAGAGGGTTGGACACAAGCTATACAGAGTCCATAAAAAAAAAAAAGTCCATAAAAGTCCATGACTAAGCTCACTTGGAAGGCAACTCTGTGTGCAAGCAAGAAGGGACTTGGAAGTAACTAAGGAGAAAACACAAGCACCATACTAAGTGCAGCAAATGTGGGCTTTATTAAAAAACACAAAAAGGTTATTCACAATAGTGTAAGCATCAAAAGCATGTAGTGTGTATAGTTGGCACTGCAACAAATCATCCCTGTGGAGCGACCGTTCAGGATGGCCTCTTGCGGCTGTGGCTCATGGGGATGCTGCCGGTGAATGCCAGCACTTCGTAGGGCCGTGAAATGCACGAGTGACTTCTCCTGACGTCACTACCCGAAAGTGAGGGGATGCCGTGGGCGACGTGTTTGCGGAGCATGCGCTCCTTCTTCAGGCCTTGTTTTTTAATAAAGCCCACATATGCTGTACTTAGTATGACGCTTGTGTTTTCTCCTTAGTTCTGTCGTAGAATATCACCTGTCACTTACTGTACTATATCTATGGTTCTATGGTGGAGCAGCATTGTCACCCTGGGCTGCTCCCCTGATTTGGACTACAAACCCCCCCCCCCCCTCTTTATTAAAGGGGAGTTGCTTGGTAATTCACAGACGATAGATGAGAAAGCTAATAACACTGATATTTCAGTTCAGTTCTACTGGAAAACACAAGGACACAGTTTTTCAGCATGTTCATTTTTTCAGGATCAAGAAGAAATTTCTGTACTTGCAAAAAGAAAATGAATGCAGACAGCACGTCAAAACACTGGCTGCAATATAATTTTTGTTGGCGGGTTTACATATAATTTACAGAGAGTTGGCAAATGCAGCTTACCTCCCCCCAGTTGCTAAAAGCCCATTGTGGCCCAGGTCCTGATTCATATGGCTGTTCGGCTGGTTAGCTTGCTTCTTCACAGTTGCCCATTGCCCATCGCTGAACTGTGAAACATGCTCTGGTCCATAAAGGGACTGTTAGTATTGTCACTACTGTTAGTTACTATTATTATCATTACTGTAATATTGTTATTAATGTTAGTTACTACTGTTAGTACTGAAACAGATAAATAGAGTTGGCAAAAGCAGCTTACCTCTCCCCAGTTACCGAAAGCCCATTGTGGGCAAGGTCCTGATTCGCACGGCCGTTGTTCGGCTGGTTTGCTTCTTTCTTCACAGTTACCCGCTGGATACCCATTTTCATCTTGGCACACTACAACGCGGCGCTGAAAGCCCCCAGCACATGTGCTAGAACACTGAAGAAAGTACTTGGTTCAGTAACATTATTGTCTTTATGCAAAAATAACCAAAGAATACATTGTATTGCCCTTTGCTTTGCCTGTAGAGTCCCAATTTCACGGCAGGACAACTGAAATGCCTGGGTGTCTTGTACTTGAACTCAATCAATTCAGTCTAAGGCTTTACAAGGATTGAACTTTGACTTATTTCTGTTGAATTGGCCAAAATATAATCCATGCATGGATAGCCCTGCTGTCACCACCCTGCTCACGAATGTCAATCTGAAGATCAAAGGTGAAAGGCGAATAATTATTGACTGAACACAGTCAATCAGGTGCAGTCACTGTTCGGTTAAAGCTAGTTCACATGTGCAGCCCTCGTTCAGATCACTCTGCAGAGAGCATTTGACAGGCAGTGAGGAGGCATTGTATCGCCTCCTCACCACTTGCCCTAATCTCTTGAACCTTGCAGTAGCTTACCACAATTGCATGCACTGCAGATCAGCCCCATTCACTTTAATGGGTAGTGATTTGTGGGCGGTAGCTGACAGGGGGTATAATTCTTGCTGCAGTCACAAATTGAAGCATTGTGGCCAAAGCATGTGTACACCACTGGCGCTGCCTCTGCAGCTAAAGGGGGTAGCGGATGGGAGGCGTCTCCCTTCCAACTGCAAGTGTGGATGAGCACTTATTCTGACAGACAGCGCCTGCGGCTGTCAGAATTCAATAGCCAGCAGGGGAGATTCATTCATCAGCGCTGCTTAGTGTGGACAGAGAAATCTATGTGTGTAAGGCCAGCTTAAAGTATAATTAAAGGCAAAACTTTTTTTTTAGTTTTGGGTAGAGTGGAGAGAAATTAGAACCCCTGTCAGGTTGTTATTTCTGCCTGTGCCCCCGTTAGGGAGATTCACCCTCTATATTTGTCCTGTTTACTGTTGCCACCAAGAGTGAAAGTAAAGGAAAATCCCAAATTTTGGTTTGTCACCAGAACAGTGAAATCTTCCAATGAGGACACTAGTTCTGGTGACTCCGCCAAAAGCCAGGTATTCCCTTTCTTTGGAGGTATTTTCTCTCACTTCCTGTTTTGTCTATGGAACAGAAAATAAATGGAAATATCCACAATGGGATGCAGATGGCAACAAAAAAAAAACTGACAGGGGTTATAACTCTCCTTTACTATCTCCAAAATGAAAAACAAAGTTTTGCCTTAAGTTCTAGTTTAAGTTCTAGATAAAATGTTGAATATGCTGTCGGCACAACACAACACAACAACCATTGAATTTATCTCTAGTTAGGTTCAGGAATTAACTGCAGCTCCATGTTAAGGTGACTCTGTAACCAGTTGTGTGTTTTTTTTTTTATTTAAATGTATGTTGGCAAAATAACAAAAAAAAATGTTTCCTTCACTGTTTAACCGCTTAAGCCCCAGAGGATTTTTCTGCTCAAAGACCAGGGCCTATTTTGCGATTCGGCACTGCGTGACTTTAACAGACAATTGCGCGGTCATGCGGCACTGTACCCAAAATAAATTGACATCCTTTTTTTCCCACAAACAGAGCTTTCTTTTGGTGGTATTTGATCACCTGTGCGATTTTTACTTTTTGCGCTATAAACAAAAAAAGAGCGACAATTTTGAAAAAATAACAATATTTTTCACATTTTTTTATATGAAATTCCCAAAAATAAAAAAGTAAAAATCTAAATTTTTTTAACATTTTAGGCCAATTTGTTTTCTGCTACATATGTTTGGTAAAAAAAAATCGCAATAAGCATATTTTGATTGGTTTGCGCAAAAGTTATTGCGTCTACTAACTTTTTTTTTACTAGTAATGGCGGCAATCTGCGATTTTTTTTTGCGGGACTGCGACATTGCGGCGGACAGATCGGACCCTTGACTGACATTTTTGACACTTTTGGGGGTAACAGTGACATTACTGCAGTAATCAGTGCTATAAATATGCACTGTTACTGTAAAAATGACACTGGCAGGGAAGGGGTTAACTTTATTGGTGATCAGTGGGTTAAATGTATCCCTAGGGGCGTGATTCTAACTGTGGGGGGGCGTGCTTGTGATGTAACCACAGAGACATACGATCCTACATAGCAGGATCGTATGATCTCTGCAGTTACATCAGGGAGAATGACAGCCTGCCTTTCTCCCTCTCCAGCGGGAGATCGCGAGTGACCGGCGGACATCGGAGCCGCCGATCACTCGCGCTGGGATGTTAGTGAACGAGCGGGGCGGGAGGGACCCCCCCCCCCCGGCGGCGAGCGTTCGCAACGTAGCCCTACGTTCGTTTGGTGGTCGGCAAGCGGATAAAGAATTCAGAAGGTGTCATGAAATCTCCATTAGGAAGATGGCAATAAAATTTTGACAGTGGTATTAACCTTTCTTCAGTATAGCCAAAACAAAATAAAAAGTTCAGGCTGGGGCTGGGCTTTAAAGAACTCTAGTTTGAAAGCCAAAATATATACAGTATGTATAAATGAAGGAGCTGATTAAATCTTGGAATACAACCAATTTACATATTTATCAACTTGCTATTCTGTGAGAAAGACACTAATATACAGTCTAACACATAACATTCTGAAAGTGTTAAATCTTTTTCAAACCCTCTACACAACATCATGGTTTATCCAGAGAGATATACAATTTGTTCCTTCACTGGTATGTTCTGATGCGCTAATGCACCAATATTTTGTGGACACATGACTATCAAATCTATATCAAGCTTGTTGGACATCCCATTAAAAAATGATGGGCATTAATATGGAGATGCCCCCACCTTTGAAGCTATAGTAGCCATCTCTTTCTGGGAAGGATTTCCACAGGATTTTGGGGTACGTCTATGGGAATTTGAGCCCACAAAAGCATTTGTAAACCCAGGTAAAGATGGTGGACGAGAAAACTTGACTCACCATCGGCATTCCAATTCTTCCCAAAGGTGTTAAGTAGGGTTGAGTTCTGGGTAAATCATGTCTTCGGGGCTGGCTTTGTGCACACGGGCACAGTCATGTTGGAACAAAGACAGCCTTCTCCAAACTGTTGCCACTAAGGTGGAAGTGTCTAACTGTCTACTGTAAGTCTGACTGCTTGTCTTTATATGATGTAGCATTTATAGTATCTCTTACTGGAAACACCAGAACCCAATAACTTGGGAGGGATGTCCACATATTTTTGTTCTGTTAGGGGCTGTGATGGTCGGGTGTGGCCAAGTGTCCAAAACCGTTTGTCCAGATGGTATAAAAAACAAATAATTAGAACTTACTGATCCCCATGGTCCAATTCTCCACTGATTTCCACCAGACCCAAGAGAACGGCCACTGTTCCTGTTGAGAATTGCCAGGGTTGGGTTAGATCGTATTCTCTGGTCCACATTTGGGAGATAATGAAAGGGTCTCCCATAGTCATGGTTGACATAGTGGCAAGGGGACATGGCGCACTCCTGTTCAGCCGATGGAATGTCCTCAGGGTCACATTCGTTTTGTTCAACTGTTTGACCAAGGAAATCCACGCAGACAACTTGGCGCATTGCCTTCCCCTGCCCACAACTCACAGAGCACTGGAATTGGAAAAAAATGAACTTTAAATATGATGACAGTGGGTGATAAAACCACAATTAAATGTAAGTGCTTCCAGAACAGGCAGGAAACTAGCAATTTGAGATAGAGGTCAGTAACACCAGGTTATGTATTTGTCTCATGACAGGTTTGCTTTATGCATTCACTTTAGCTTTACTTTTCTTATCATTTGAGGATGTAGACTTACAGAACTCCACTCCATCGCTTTCCATTGTCCGCAAGGGGTCACTGTACATACTTCAGTGGCGGATGGTTTCGGGAGGTGTGAACATGCGGATTCATCTGCTACTGATCCTTGATCATCACGGCAACTGACATACCTCATTCTAGTCCCCTTTCCACAAGTTGCTGAGCACTGGGAAACAAGAAAAAGATACATAATGATGAAACAGCTTGAATCTGGATTATAGTATATGTCACACAGGGAAGTGCATTGTGTTCTTCTACTAAAACTGCTTGTTTTGTGCTGCCCATGATAACCTATGTGCCAAGCATCCTTGTTGGTGAGACCTGGCCACCAGTGAATACTTAGAGTTAAGAGTTGGAGAGTTTAGAGTTGAGAACAAGAAGTGCCAGCTGACCTGATAAGGCCGTGTGTGGTCTGCTTTAAAGTGTATGTCAAGGAAAGAAATAAGAAACATTTAGCACATCTTTGCAATACCTAAAAAAATTCCCCATGTGTTGTTCCTTTAAAGCTGAATTCCAGGTATGGCACTATGCATTTGTTATATCTTAGCAATCCCTACTACTACAGTGATCACCGCTAGCTTCTAGATCACATGCTGTGCATCTGCCCTGCTACTTTGTAAACAATTAATGCATCTCGCTCGACATAGATGCCATTCAGAGAATACTTTGCATTCTCTCAATAAATGCAAAGCGTTCTCTATTTGGACTAAAAATTGGGATATCATCGCACTGCTTCTGCACCCCGTCCAATCACAGAACATTTGGCATTCATTAGGAAAATGTGTTCTCTGAATTGTGTCAGTGCTGTCGAGAGACCTTCTGTGTTCCCAATTCAGCAGGGCAGCCACTCAGCACAGGACCTGGAAGCTATCAGTGATGACTGTAGTAGTGCTGCCTAATCCAGTGTCTGGCACATGCATAGTTGCATTAATCCAAGCTGGATTGGTCCACATTGGATTTCTGGCAGGATCAATGTGTGTTTTCCTGCTCTTGCAACTTTTTAAAAGAGAAAAAAACATAAGGAAATGTACAAGTTTTACAGAGATGTACTGAATGTTTTTTTTATGCCCAGTCATACACTTTAAGACATTGTGGGAACTGATTTGATCATTTAGTAAACAAATGACTGATTCTACTCTACTACCCAAAAGACCAACCAGAGACATCGCTGTCACCAGGCTTTGCTAATCCTTTAGATCCTTAATGGGGACAGAGAAGACTATAAAAACCTTACAAGGGTTCTAAACCTTCCCAACTTCATTCAAATCCCCAAATATGTGCACAGCATTACCATCTGGGTGTATATCTATTTTTTATATGTTGGTATGATTTTTGGGTAATGCTAGAGAAATTGGTGTAATATTTGCATTTTTTTAGTTTAATTTCTGTTATCTTTCAATCTGTGTTATTTATTCTATTTAGTAATTTAATATGATGGTATGCTTTATTAGTGGATAGTATTTAATTTTGTTTGGTATTAATTGCTGTTATTGGTAATTGTATTATTATCATTGTGTCTTGTTTCTGTTCATTATTGTGATTTTGTGTTGTCTCCGTTGAATGTAGAACCCAAACAAAAAGTGGGTTTGTTTGATGTAAATTTATCTTATTTAATTTCCCTTTGGGATTAAAAAAGTATTTTGAATTTAAATTTTACTTTCTTATTTTAGAATTATTTTGGCTGTACACATAAAAAATTTATGTAAGATCTGATAGTTTTCAAATGATATTTCAATAAAAAAAAAAACATTCTTCCAGGTGATAAGGAAAATTATTGAATAGTGACATTAGTGTCACCATGAGAGGAAGAAGGTAAATATCTATAGCGGGGACACAAAAATAAAATCCTGACATACAATAAGTTTTACCCTTTCCCTGCCCCATGCAAAGCAACAGAACTGTGTATTTGTATGACCGGAAATGTATTGTAATGTAGTGTATTTATGCGCTGCGTCGCAGTACAGGGGAGAATGTACCCCGACAAAGTATTGTTTTTTGTATATCTTTTATGCGAATAAAGATTACATTTTCAAAAAAAAAAAAAAAAAAAACAGAACTGTGTAGATGGGGTAGATCCAAAGCTGGACCAAATTACAGAGTGTGCAGTTGCTGTCTGGTATATACTGTATAATATACAGTAATAGAAAGGTACCTAATTCGAAGCTTTGTATAGCCAAGTATTTCAAAATTTAGAAAGCAGTATGAAATAGTTATTTACCCATTTATTTACACTATGTTACCAAAAGTATTGGGACGCCTGCCCTTACACGCACTTGAACTTTAAAGCGGTAGTATAGTCATTTTTTTTACTTTTACCTAAAGGTAAGCCTATAATAAGGCTTACCTCTAGGTACAATTAATATCTCCTAAACCTGCATGGTTTAGGAGATATTTGCCCTGCATGCAGCCGCTGACGCTAGTGGCGCATGCGCTCTGAAGGTCCGGCGGACCTTCAGAGTTCCTTGTCGGGCACTTGCCGGAAAGTGACTCCCGCGCGCATGCACGGGAGTGACGTCATCGCTGCTCCGGATACTCACAGCCTCGGAGCCGCAAAACCCAGAAGAGATGCAGAGGGAGCATGTCAGCTCCCACAGCGGTGTCCGGGGGTCCGTGTCGGGGCTTCGTTTTAAGGTAAGTATTTCATAATGAGCTAGTATGCGATGCATACATGCTCATTATGCTTTTGTCTTGCAGGGCTTGTTTTTTTTTTTTTTTTCTGTTTTTTTTTTCCGGCAGTATACAACCGCTTTAATGGCATCACAGTCTAATGCTGGCCATACACTAGCCGAAAAATCGTTCGAAAATCTGTCATTTGGTCCGTTCCTTCGTTTTTCGTCCAGTTAATGGGCACAAATAGAAAATCAGTTTTAACTTTTCAGAGCTGAAAAATTGAAGGAACAGTTTGGAAAATGCTGCCGAATGAACGATAAATTGAAAGTTTAATGTGTTTCTCGCCCGAACTGTTTGCACTAGACATATGTGACAAAGTGAACGAAAAACGCATTCATTCATGTCCATTGAAAAATTTATCGATCAAAATTTGGTCATTACATGATGGCACGATTGTCTGCTCTCACAACCGAGTTTTCGTTTTTTGAAAACGAGTTTGAACGATTTTTCATATAGTGTATGGCCAGCATTAGTCTGTAGAGTTTATCTTAGAGTTGGTCCACCCCTTGCAGCTATTACAGCTACAACTCTTCTGGGAAGGCTGTCCACAAGGTTTAGGAGTGTGTCTATGGGAATGTTTGACCATTCTTCCAGAAGTGCATTAGTGAGGTCAGACACTGATTTTGGAGAGAAGGCCTGGTTCGCAGTCTCCACTCTAATTCATCCCAAAGGTGTTCAATCGGGTAGAGGTCAGGACTCTGTGCAGGCTAGTCAAGTTCATCCACCCCAAACTCGTCATCCGTGTCTTGAATGGACCTTGTAGACAGCCTTCCATGGAAGCTGTTATAGCTACAAAGGGTGGGCCAACTCAATATTGAACCCTAAAGACTAAGACTGGGATGCCATTAAAGTTCATATGTGTATAAAGGCAGGCATCCCAATACTTTTTGTAATATAGTGTAAATACTACATTTGTTTCACTTGGAGTTCTCTGTTACAGAATATGAAATAAATACAGATCAGCCTGCTAGCTTGAGAAGAAGGTGGAGGGTGGGGGGCTGGTATGGCAATTAACCTAGAATTTTCCTTTTATAAGGTCAAATCCATCCAGCAAGATTTAAACAACCATCACATGACCCCGGGGCAGCGCTCTGGTGAAACTGAGCAGGGAATCGGAAAATAAGTCATTTTGTTTATGTAATAAAATATAGGCACCACTCATCCGTAAACAGAGAGGAACTGACGCATTTCAAAGCTAAGAGCTGGAACAGAGTGCAATGAGCAGAAAGGAAGGAGGAGGAAGTCATATGAGTAAAGTGCACTTACAGGTGTCCACGATCCAAATCTCCATTGTGTCTTGCTGTGGACAATCTGCTTGGTTTCAGGAATGCCTGGGCACGCAGCTGTTTCACAGTCCTGTCAAAGTCAGTTTGGTGTGTTAGGCGGTTTCCTTTCCATAATTAATGACTTTTTGAACTTGTTGCTAAGAAGAGCAATGTTAAAGGGGATTTTGCTGATGTCATTGGCTGGCACTTGGTTTATAAAACAAGGCCAGGTTTAGGGATGCTACTACATATACATATACCAATATCGCAAAACATCTCCAGTTTCTACCAAGCTTTATTATTTAGAACATTATTTATTTATTGCTTAGATTATCGATTTATCAGGCTGTTGACTTCAAAGGGTTATCAGTCAAGGAATCTTAACTCCTTCGGCAAAAGATAAGCGATAATATGACAGACTTGTATAAAGTACTCGAAATTTCTACTTGAGTAAAAGTACAAGTGCTCGATCAAAAAGTGACTTGAGTAGAAGTGGAAGTGCTCGCAGAAAAAGTTACTTAAGTAGAAGTACTAAAGTATTCAACATTTTTTTTACTTAAGTATTGCAAGTAGTTTTTTCAAAAAATTTGCTACTTAAGTACTAAAAGTAAAAAGTACCAGTAGTTTTGAAAAAAAAAATTCTACTCAAGTACTGAAAGTAAAAGTACAAGTACTGTGTTATGTAGTTATTAAAGAAAGAAGTCAAAAGTTTGAACATCATATTATTTTTTATTATTTCAAATGATTTATTCAAATGATTAACCTGTGTTTTTTAGCAGTTTCTGATGCACTTTAAGCGCTGTAGCACCATTTATTTGTTTCTTTCATATTTTCTTTTTATTGGAAAGATTTGGTATAGCAGCTTTTATTATACACAGCCTTTATTTTCGTATGCGCTGATTTACAAATGACATTATACAAATTTTTTTGAGCTTTATGCAACCTGCCATCTACTGTTCTGGCAGTGGTAATTTTTTTAAAAGTAACGAGTAACTATGCAGCACAAAAAAAAAATACTTGAGTAGAAGTATCGAAATCATCGAAAAAATGTAGTGAAGTAAAAGTAGAAGTAGGAGAAAAAAATTATACTCTAGGAAAGTACAGATACCGCATTTCGGTACTTAAGTACAGTACTTAAGTAGTTCTACTTCGTTACTATACATCTCTGTAATATGACCACTGTGATTGGTTGTCACAGTGGTCGCATGATAGGAGGCCGAGGAGCTGTTTTTGGCAGCTAGGTCCCTGTGCTGGGAGACCGCAGGGAGCGTGTTCCTAGCACATAAACATTACCAGCTAAGCGACACATATATGCGGCACGTGAGCGTTAAAACCCAGCTTTGTGCCAACACACTTATATGTTACTGCTGCATAAAGGGTTAAAGATTAATTCCAGGTATGGATTTTTTTTTGCATAGTTACATTTTCCAGCTTGGACCAATGTATCTATGTATAGACCGTAACTATGTATAGACCATACCTGGCCGATGCCCATGGAAGCTGGAAATCAGTATAGTAGGCACTGCTATTCCAAGGATCTCCACCAGCTTCCTGGTCCAGTGCCGAGCGGCTGTTCTGCTACTTACTGAACACAGGAGGTCACCCAAACATTGCTCAATAATAGCAAAGCATTCTATGATTGGATGAGGTGGAGATTCAGAGTGGTGACGTCATAATCTCCACCTTGTCCAATCAGGGAACGCTTTACATATATTGAGAGCCTACTACAGTGATTTCCAGCTTCCAGGTATTTGGACTCGGTTTGGTATATGCTTAGTTACATTGATCCAAGCTGGACCATTGCAACTACGTAAATTATCTTTAACTGGAGTTCTTCTTTAAAAAGATTTCAACACTTTGCCCCTTTGAGGTATTGGAAAGAATAATAATAATAATAATAATAATAATAATATTATACAGGATTTATATAGCGCCAACAATTTGTGTAGCACTTTACAAAATGTCCACTAAAGGGGCTACAACCGCATCTATTTTTTCAACTTGACAGGTTCTCTTGAAAGCCTGCATCCTCACCCACTAATACTTTACCTATGGTTCTGTCCTGCAGCTTCGCCTGTCTGTTGTAGCTCTCCGAAAGCCCTGTTGTAGCCCTGACTAAGCAACATGACATTTGCAATTCTATCAGTTAAACCCTTAGGCTCCTTTCACACTATCCGTCCATAGGACGGATGCCGTTTTTCTCAGCGGGGGATCGAGCCGCCGATCCCCCGCGCTGTGTGCGGAGACACAGCTGTCAGTTCCCCATGCATCTCTATGGGGGAAATCGGATGGGAACAGACCGTCGGTCCATTCTCATCCGATCCCATCCGATCCGATCCGCTGGACAGATGGAAAATAGGGTTTCCATCCGTCCAGATTTGACGGATCGGATCGGGTCAGATGTCAGCGGACATGTCTCCACTGCCATCCGATGCCCCATAGGAATGCATGGGGGGACCGTTCAGATCCGCCAAAAAAACGAACAGGCGGATCTGAACGGTCCACCTGTGTGAAAGGGGCCTTAGGCTTTTTTTATACTTGGTTGGGGGGCAGTAAAAATTTGTCTGACCGCCATCCATTCCACTGTTTCCTCATGTTCACCACTGGACCCAGTACTGTTAGGTTGCCCTCAACCTATACTAACATACTGTACATTGTTTTTTCTGAATTGACTTACCGACCAAATATTGTGGCCTTTCCTATTGCTAAACGCATTCTCCAAATAATAAAAAAAGAAAGGCGGTTGAGCTGCGTTTTTCCCACCCTGCCTTTAATATGCAAAGGCAGCCAGATGGGGGTTTACATGCCACGGCAGTGATGCCTTGCATATTTCAAGGGAATTGGGCCTTGTCACAACTGCAAGCCAGCTGCTAGGTTTGTGGCTGTGATGAAGTATTCCCATTCCCACAGCCCATTTGACTGTCAAAAACCCCCCAAAAAAAACAGGCAATCAGGAGGTGGCAGTATCATCTCTTGTATGCCCGTCAGCTGTGCCTGCACTGCACTGTAAAAAGCAGTCTACTACAGATCTCTTCTCATATAGCAAAGCAGATGTAACAGGGTCCTAAAGTTCATAAATTATTTTCAAGCAGGAACACTGATTTCTTCTGCTGATGGGTGAGGGTCCCTACTGGGTCAAGCTGCAGTGTGTATAATTCTTAGTTTTGGGATCTTATGCTAATTTGAAATTTAACGATGGGGAGATTTGCTCAGGTGACCACTAAATTTTCACATGTTTCCTGTTCTGTCTCCTAGGCAGGAAGTGAAGGTAAATGTCCATGATGAAACATAGACAGCAACCCTTTATTCTCCATAAAAAACTGACATTGCCCTTAACTATTAAATACTCAATCCAATATTAAAAAAAAAAGATTTTACTTTAGATACCCTTGGGCTCGCATGGTCAATATGATCATCTAACAATGTTTTCTCTGCTAGTTATTGCCCTAAACATTAGGGCTGCAGCTGTATGAGTGATGCTGACTAGGACAAAGGTAGTAAGGAAAGCCATGTGCAAACAGGGAGTACAATGTTTCTACTACTAATTCAGGGATGTCTGCTGCACCCTAGACACTAGATCACCCAAGACCGGCCAAAAATAACTGGATCAGGGGTTTTCTTCCAATGTCTATTGATACTGTTGACGCTTTTTAGTTTACACTTTAATGGGAGTATGACAAAGCTGTGTGTCAATGTGGGGCTCTCACCTGGGTGTCAGTAGGTCGAGTGGCTGCATTGCATTCGCTGTCATCCACCACAGCCCCATAGGCACCCACAACGCATTTCACAGCTCTCATCTGATAACCTGCGCCACACGCCGCTGTACACTATAAAAGTGAATACTGTTAGGATGACGACTGCACATTACATCTAAATTGTAACAGAAATAAATCCATCTATGTACACAATCTTAAAGCACAATTATAGACAAAATAACAAAAAAATAATAAATAAGGAATAGCCCATGAAATAACAAATCCAGTTTATAATCTCTGGAATCCAATACTTTTTTTTTCTGCCACTAGATGTCCTCAGTCTAATGTCCAGCATCATTCAGCCCACTTCCTCTGAGCCCAGGTTGTCCAGTGACTGGACAGTGAAAGGAGAAGCAGCACAGTGATGAGCTCATCTCTGTCACTCAGCTTTCACATTCAGTGAGCATGCACATGATTGGAGCTGACTGTCTCCTTGTAGTGCTTCTTCATTCTTCCTCTAGCCCGACCGTTCAGCAACTACAAGAGGCTGATATCAAATCACATCCAGGTACTTACACTCTATGCATTTTAAAAATACAAAATACATTTACTTTTGCAATATTAATTGATTTTTATATCTGTCTTGAGTTCAGCTTAAAATGCATCTGAAAAATCTAAAAAATTAATTACATTTTTAAAACCCTAAAAAACATACAACAGCTCTAAATAATCTAAACTGTCCTATATCCGCTCTAAGACCAAGAACTGAGAGATCACAGGACCACTGATCACTCAGTTTACGGTCAGGTCTAAGCAGAGAGGCATGACTATTAGTCACCACTCACTGCTCTGCCCCTCCAGTGCTCACTAGGGAGGGGACAGGAATGGCTGGCACTGGTTCTCAGTCATGCCCTAAAAGGTGGAGCCAGCTGTCAATCAGGTAGAGGGACAGATCCCATTAATATTGTCAGGATGCTTCCTGAGCCTGCAGTGGTTCTGCCCCATAGGCTGCTAGCAGGCAAAAGCCTCTGGGTCACAGGAGGACGAAAGTTAAGTGCACTCCTGTGACCAACAAGAGAGGTATGGCCAAAAAAGTCTTGGCCATACTTCTTTTTTTAAATGTATTTTATAAATGCGAGCAAGTGGAAATAGCACAAGGAACCATTAATTTGTGCTTCAGTTCCAATGTGCTTACAAGCAGGAGAGAGCAGAGTGACAAAGGGAGGAGCTCATCAGTCTGCAGCTTCTTCATTAACTGTTCATTAACTTCCTCAACCAGGAAGAAGACCGGGTGAAGATTGAGGCCTCTGCAGCAGTGACAGCGCACCGCTGGAGAGCTTTATTTCATGGGAAGTCTTTCATAATGTGCTAGTATGCGATATGAAGCACAGAGAACTGTCTTGGGCAGAGCCGGCTAGCGTGTGAGCATGCATGAGTGCACTCATAGCAAGCAGCTTGCTATGGGAGCACTCAGCAGGGGGGAGGAGCCAGAAGCGCCGGCGGGGGTCATGAGAAGAGAAGGATCAAGGCTGCTCTGTGCAAAACCATTGCACAGAGCTGGTAAGTATAACATGTTTGTTATTTAAAAAAAATACTTTTAGAATCACTTTAGCTGTAGGCTGTGCTGTGTGGCAGAGCTGCATAAATCTCAGAACTGGATGGACAGGATTATAAATCTTTTGGCAGGTAAGACACCTCCCCTCCCCTATATGTACTTCAATTGCATCTTTAGCTATTTGCCTGGAGTTCTGCTTTATGTAAACTGCAGACAGGATCTGGAGGGGGTGTACCGTGCTATCTGCCAACACATTCCTCTTTTTTTCTATAGCATAGTTTGTCCCTGAACTGCTTTAGAATAGGGCCAGTTAGTGAAGCAATGCACCATTAAACATTTCTAACAGGGCCAAGGCAGCAAGGCTAATGGCATCTCACAGGAGAATCTTACACTCAAGTGGTTTTGAAAAAGAGCAAGAGCAAGATTGCAGAAAAAAGAGTTAAATTGCAGTGTTCCTTTAAGTATTTGAATCATGCCATTTGAAATGTAGGTCAGCTTGCTAACCTACTGGTTGGGATTAAACATGCTTCATTTGCTGACTCTCCAAGTAAAAGTTAAGAATTTCCAATGGTATGAGGATTTCAGAAGTAAATTTGATTTTTCTTCTTAAATCATTAATCCTTACACAAGGAATTACTGCCGAGACACCAACCAGATCTTAAATCCGCTGAAGTAACAAGGCCAGAAAGCAAACAATTATTCAAACTAGAATGTCTCACCTTTTTTAGCCATAAGGCGGTACGCTACTGTGTAGCTGCTCAGTTACTAATGCGTTTCACTACAGATATATGCTATTCAATATCTGACCTATGTAATTCAGCTTTATAATTAGATGATTAGTACTTAAAATGTATGTCAAGCCCAATTGTGTTTTCTTTGTACAGCGTACAGAAGGGTTGGAACCCCTGGATGGTTTTTACTGTTATCCAAGGCAGTATCCTTACTTGGAGGTCCAGCAGTCTGGTCCAGAGGCTACTGAATGTGCACACAGCTCTCATCTTAACACTATGAATATGCCAGGAGGAAAAAACAACGAGGAAGCCCCCCTTGGGGTGGGGCTATGTAGGCTACCACACATCCAATTCATATAAAAATATAATTTTTATTTAATACATTAAAAAAGGATCAATGCTTGAACATAGTAATAAATAACTTACAAATATGTACAGTATTAACAGACATAGAGACAAATACATATATTTAAGCTAAGTTGTTTGGATAAAAACAAAACTACGGCTTGTATACGGTGTCAATCCCGACTGTGAGGCTCCGTTCACATGTAGGCGTTTTGGTTCGTTTTTGGGGAGTTTTTCTGCTCTAGGATCAGCTCTCAAAACGCCCAACAAGACAAATCCTATTCATTTCAATGGCCCCTGTTCACATTTGATGCTGTGAGCAAAACGCCCAACGCTCAAAAAAGTACATGAGCTTCTTTTTGGGCAGATTACAGGCGTTTTCCATTGGTCTCTATTCAATCTAAAAACCCTTGCACAAAAAACGCCTGTAAATCGCGGTAAAATCGCGGCAAAATCGCGGTAAAAACCCGCGCGAAAACGTACGCTCAGGTGTGAATGTAGCCTAAATGTGACATGTGGAAATCCTCCAAACCCAACGCGTTTCAGGTAGGTACAAACATATTCGCCAGCACACCATGGATCTTGCAAAAGCAGTCCAAAGGTTTTATTGCAGAAAACATCACATCAGAAACAGTGCAACGTTTCAGAGCCACGCAGGACCCCTTCGCCAGGTCCTGAATGATACCTGCGTTTCAGGTAGGATCACCTTTCTTTAGGGGTATATAGATGGAGTATTGTGATTTACAAGTAGATGTTCAAGGTGGCAAGATGGCCGTGTACAGCAGAGTGCCGTGAAGGGCAAAAGAAAGAGAAACTGTGCAAACGAGTAATATGGATGACACTGCCAACGGGATGGTGCTGCCTTCTGCAGTGTCATCCATATTACTCGTATGCGCAGATTCTCTTTCTTTTGCCCTTCACGGCACTCGACTGTACACGGCCTTCTTGCCGTCTTGAACATCTACCTGGAAATCACAATACTCCATCGATATACCCCTGAAGAAAGGTGATCCTACCTGAAACGTGTCAGGTTTGGAGGGTTTCCAGATGTCACATTCACAGTCGTGATTTTACCCGAACAACTTAGGGTATATATATGTATTTATCTCTATGTCTGTTGCAACTGTACATATTTGTACCTTATTTCTTACTATGATCAAGCATTGATCCTTTTTTTAATGTATTAAATAAAAATGATATTTGTATATTAATTGGATGTGTGGTAGCCTACATAGTCCCACCCCAACCGGGGCTTCCTTGTTGTTTGCACCAATATACGGACGATGGCAACCCACATCCTGGGTTCCGATTACTCTATATGCCAGGAGGAAAGAGCACAAATATGACCTCATCACCACACTAGTGCTGGTACTGGCATACCATCCAATCACAGCCTAGGCCTGGTCATTGACCAGGGATACTGCTCTGCTGCAGTGTAACCCACAGGGCGACCCAGGACCTTGCTATGCTGCCTGGAAAAGGTGTCTGATCCACTTATCCTTGTAATTCTCAACCTTTACACAGTAAACAATGAACTTCCAGTTATTGATCCATACTTGAATCCACTAAATTACCCAGATGCTTAAGCCCCGAAGAAGGGGATGGTCTTTGAGTCCCTAATATGTGCTGGCTGTTGTATGTTGTTTTTTTGGTGAACCATTATTGATATAAAAATCTCTTGGAGTCTTAAAACTTTCATTTGGTGCTTATGGCATGAGCCATAAGACTGGCTGAACAGTATTACAAATCATTTGGGAGACAAAAGAGTTGATTGTAACATCTATGCTGAAGATGAGTTTATAGCCACAGAAAACGTACATAACATATCCAAGAATTTACAAGAAATAACATAAGATGTACAGTGAAGAAAACAGCGTACCTGTCCCCATGGTCCAACTTGCCACGATGCACATTCTTGTTGCTGGCAACTTTGGACTGAAATTGGCTTTGTCTCTGGATTGCATTCTCTATCATTTACTCGATTCTCACCAAACTGACACCACGTCTGCCGGTGTTTATGTCCCTTCCCACAAGTCACAAGACACTGCAATTAGAAAGACCTGATATGTCATTCAAACACATATTTATATATTTTATTAACTTACTCAGTTATATTTCCAGCAACCTTTTCAGCACTTTACAGACTTTTACTTTCCAGTAGAGATCAGCATAGGGTGGGTAAAAATGCAGCCATAGACCCAAACCTTCAAAAGGTTCAGTTCACGCCAATGCGTTTTTTAAATGCTTTTTGCAGAAACACAGAACATTATTTTTACCATGGGTTCCTATGGAACACATTCACATCAATGCATTTTTGTGCCTCTTTGTTTTTGGAAAGGGTCAGGGACATTTTTAAATGCAAAATGGTGCTTTTTTTTGTTCAATTAACTTCACTGGAGAAGCTGCAGAAAAGCGTGTAGTGCATTTTTACCAAGTTTTTACTGCATTTGCGATGCGATTTGCATTTTTGATGGCCAAACACCAAATTTGCCCAAAAAAAAAAAAAAGCATATAAAACGCAAAACACAAATCACGGCAAAATTGTTGTAAAAAATGCAAAAAGCACTGCAGAAACGCTCAAAAGCAAACTGCATAGGTGTGAATGGAGCCTTAGAGACAGTGGTCTCCCAACTGTGGCCCTTTGCATGCCTTCATCTGGCCCTTGGAGAACTATTCCTCCCACAGATACAAGGCAATATTCCTCCCACTGACACCAACGACAGGGTATTTTTTCTCCCACTGACACCAACAATGGGACACTATTTCTCCTACTGACACCATCTCCTGATACCAACAATGGGGCACTAGCCCTCCCACCAATATAAACAATGGGGCACCATTCCTGCCACCACTATCAATGATGAAGCACTATTCCTCCCACTGATACCAATTATGAGACATTGTTTACTCCCATTGATGTTGGGACACTTTTCACTCACACTGGCCACAGTCCGGCCCCATCAAAGTCTGAAGAAACGTAAACTGACACTTGGTTTAGAATGTTGCCCATTCAGAGTGAAGTGTGCCTCCTGATAACCAACCTACCCACCATTTTCACCATCCAATGCTCTTTGCCTCTTACCCACTCCTTTGGAACACTTTCTCTGTTACGGTAAAGGGGTAGGGTATCTGGGTATGAAATTGCATACAGCCGGACCTATGTGACAATGCTTGGATTTGAGTGTTCAGTTCCCAGGCCCAAGCACTGTCATGTGTATAATGACAGTAATGTCATTCACTGGGATAAGCTGTGACAACATCCAACACAGGAGTTTACCCAGAGTGGACCCCTCCAGTGGGAAGGTGTTACGGAAGCGTGGATGGGTGAACCCATGGATGGGTGAGAATACCTTCCTAGAGGGAAGTGGCGGGCTATCAACAAACACTACGTCCCCAAATAAGCTCACAATCAAATTTCCCTACCACATTTATACACATGGACACAACGTAACCAATCTGAAAGGAAGCCAATAAACCTACTGGAATGGTTTTAGACTATGAACAATGTGGCTAACTTGGAGGGAACCAACACAAAACATAAACACAACAAGCAGAAATGTCACTAAGTACTATTTGGTTATCAGTAGTAAAAAGTAATTGTTGTTCTTTAACAATGCAAATCCTTAAAGAGCGATCAACTGCATGGTCAATGCTGGATTATCTTGGAAGGCTGTATGCTCGGACAGAGGCAACAAAGTGACCTATCCAGTACTTGCTGGTATGGGGGAACATGTGATTTGATTTACTCTGGTGCTGGGCAATTGGCAACTCAAGCACCCAGGCCTTTTTCATGGGGTGCAAAGGGAGAGTCCTTGGCCCTGTGTAAGCTCCACATCATGGCTTCTCACTCATGCCATGGAGTGGCAATGCAAAAAAGGAAAGGTAAGTAGAAGTAACTCCAAGGGTTGGAATAAAAGGAACCTGTTGGTTTGACTAGCTTGCTTAATAATATAAATGTGATTCAGAGTTAAAGCAACTTTGTCCCTATTAAAAAAACAAAAATAACCTAATAACACCCACATTTCCAATCCATCATGCCACTGATCTTTGATCTCTTGAGTTAAGCTTGCTCAACATTCTTTAGCATCCAGTACTTCTGGGTGTGTTGGATGCTGTTTCACCTGCCAGCCCCTACATCACTAAAGTGGTGATGCAGGGGTCAGCAGAAGGAACCACAGCAAGCAGGAGGCAACCATAATCTGGAAGCGTGTTGGACACTGAATTTTTTTTCAGCAAGCTTAGCTTTCACAAAGGGTGAAAATTGGTGGCATACATGACACAACAGGTAAGTATTCAATACCATCCTTACCCATAGTACTTCTTTTCTTTAAATACCAACAGGGTTGCTTTAGCATGTACTGTATGTCCATCCTAATATTTCATTATGACTACCAAACTGGATGTGGAAGAAGCAGCTTTTGAAGCCATTCTGCATTTCACTACAATGTAACCAAGTATTCCACTTACATCAGACCAGTCACCTGTCTTCCATTGCGGACACTGGACATCGCTACAACGTTGCTCTGTTAACTTTTCCTGATGGTTGCATTTGGAGTCATCCAGGACTTCGCGGAAAGAATTTACGCACACAGCTCTCCTCCTCCTTGTACCTGTGCCACAAGTTTTAGAGCACTGTGTGGAAAGATGAACATTTTAGAAAGATAAATGCAGTCAATGCCAGCAAATATACTATTTATCAATGCAGTTGGTGGGGCCAAATGAGTACGTGTGGGCAAAAAAAAGAAAAACATTTGCAGTACACTTCTGTATTACATGGCCATTTCCCCATGTTTTGAATCTCTATAAACACTACAAATAAAAATGTATTCCTGCAATTTATCTTGCTTTTTATGACCTAAAAATATGTCTCTACAACATTTTTAATAAATGTAGCACCCTCCTACATAGGTGCTAGGAATAGGTACATTTAGTCCTGGCTCACTGTATCCAGTGGAGCTGCAGTTTGTTGTTAGGTAAATTTCATTTTGGCTCACTGTAATCAGTGTGGCTATGTTAATTATTCTGGCCTGTTCTGTTTCAGTGGCTGCTGAGTTGATTGTTTACCGCTGGCTGGTCTAGAAATGTTCTGGAATTTAGTGGGCAAGAAGAATCTAATCAGAGGCTGAATATTCATACAGCCCTGGCCAATCCCTGGGGAGAGGTGCCCAGATGGCAGCTGGGAGTCAGTATAAATACTCTGAGACTGAGGGCAACCAGGGCTTTTTCCCTAAGGAGGAGAATATAGCCTAGGGGGGGCTGCTAACCTCCTTGGCCATTCTGTCATGTTCCTGTGGCATGTTGATGCCCTCTTTGTGGCTACCTGGAGGCCTATGCTACTGAGAGTTGCTGAAGCTGACTGAGGAATTGTTGCCAGAGGATCAAGTCTGTTACCACGGGGTGAAAGTGTTGCAAGGATATTGAAAGCTAGTAAACAATATTTACAAGGATATTTGTGAGTACAGACTGGTGAGAGAGATCCTAGAGACTGTGTGCTGTTGCCATCCCTCTTGTGCTAGAGTCAGTAGGCTTAAAGGGGACATAGGGGTTGATTTACTAAATGCAAATACAGTGCACTTTGCAAAGAGAGCTTAGTAAATGAGCAGAAGCTCTGCTGACTTCCATCATCCAATCATGTGCAAGCAAAGAGGTTTTTTATTTTAATTTTTTTTGCAAGTGATTGGGTGCTCTTTGTAAAGTGAAGCTTTGCCTCATTTACTAAACTCTGGGGCAACTTCCTTTGCAGAGTGCAACTGCACTTTGCAAATTGCACAACCTATTTGCCTTCAGTAAATCAATCCCATTGTGTCTGGTGTCCTGAAGAACTCTATTTAATCCTTCGAGAAAGGACTTTGCTCGGACTTTCAAAAGGAGGAAGATAAATCTCCTCAAAGTGCTACTACAAAGCCAAGTCCATCCTTTACTTGTGCAAGAACTTGGCTCACGGCTCTGCAAGAGAAGGACCAGTGTCCTCAAATTGTTTGTAAGGGTTACTGGAGTATCCTACCAATAACCAATACCTTCCAATGGTTTTAAATGAAGCATGAAAAAAAGCATATTCCTAGACTGGGTAATGAGCCTGAAGAGTGACTGGAACTGTGTGCTTGGCTGCAAGGAAACTACTGAGAAAAGGATCCAGGCAAACTACTATAGCGGCTCTTACAGGAGTAGCGCTACATTTAGACTTTCATGTATATGGGGTTTCTTTCAATTATCTTTATATATTATATTTAGGTGCATTTTGGCCCTTTTGGTACTGCTCCTGTGGACTGCATGGGCTTCGTCCGTGGTGGTCCTATTTGTCTGAGCACCTGAACAAACCTTTCCAATATTGGCTTTTAATTTTATATGCAATGTGTCCTTTGGTTGAACAGTATTTATGGGTCAGTATATGTTCATTCTTTGTGTATCCAGATTATAAATTGTTAATTATACCATGTACTAATGAGATATATATATGTATTTTTATAGATACCATTGTACCCATAACCCTTCACCCCTGATGAAGAGAAAACTGTTTGAGTTCTCGAAACACGTTGGGTGCTTCTTCACTGTTATGTACAGGAATTGGGTTATTTATGTCCAACCGCTGTAAAAGTTCTATATTCCGCATGATTTTAATCTTTGTCATATTTATATGTAATAAACGTTTGTATTTTTTCAGATTCATTATTTATATTGCATCTACCTTTGCCCTTGAAAGTCCCACCTCCTAGGGGGTTGCTTTATTTGTTCTGCTATATCAGTCGGGATACGGGCCTCTTATCCAGGTGTTTATGGTAGCACTCCTGTCTACATTTAGATTTTAAGACAATAATATTTTGTATGTGTGCTTTTTTAAGTTTTTTGTTTACCAAAATGAACAAAAGAAAAACCTTTTTGTACAAACAGTATTAAAAAAATGTTAAGGAAACTACATATAGAGCATGGAAATGAATTAAGATGATTGTGTTAGGGATAACAAGGGGCTATCCAAGAGTTAAAATTGATACATTGTAGCTTAAAAAAAAAAAAAATGTCTAAATAATTTATTCAATAAGCTTAGCTTTTCCAAAGAACTTGGAAGAAACAACAGAAAACAACTTTTGATCCATCATTAGTAGACACAGGCAATAACTAAGCCGTTTTGTGTTGGCTTTCTAGTTTGTTCTTTCGACTTATGTTCTTTCGAGTATTATTATGCAAACTGTACAAAAAATTGTATGTAATAAAACTTGTCTTTGTCACAAAATGATGGCTTGTTGTTAAAAAATAACAATAGTATCAATTATGAATGTATTACAGGATGCCAGTTGATGTTCAGCCAACCAATACTAACTTCTGACCAGGCTGAGTAGCTCCATCCTCCGGTGTTACAATCCACATAACATTTCTCCTTGGTGTTGGGCTTCTGTAGACTGCCACAAAATCGGTCATCTACCTTATCCATCTTCCCCTCAGACTTGATATATTTGGTACAGTAGAAATCAAGTGTGCGGTAGCCGGGGCCACATTGGGCACTGCATTCACTCTTTTTGGCCACTTGCCACCTGCAAACAACCACTGTTAGACTTTGCGAGGATTCATGGGCAAAAAAATTGTACCAAAATGACAGATCAAGGGCTAGAGTTACCATTAGGAAGAGATAATTTGAGTTTAAGGACAATGTAGACTAAAAATCTATGTTTTTTTTTTCTTAACGAGAAGTTATTTCCTTTTGGACTATCTATCTCTGTTTTAAATATCCTATGATAACTTGCATGATTAACTTGCACATACACACATTGTACATTTTAGCTTAGGCTATTTGGCTCTGTAAAAAAAGGAGCTAAGTAAAGCCTTGAAAACACGTGAAAAGCAGCTGAGAGCACCACCTGCTGGATACATTTCAAAATACAAAAACATATTCATATGCATTTTTTCATATCTCTTTTTAAAAAAGAAAACGTATTTTATATGTTATTTTGTTGTTTTTAAGGGTTATAAATAAAATCTATACATTCCCTTTAACATATTTATTTTTCTTCCTTTACAATGAATTTGAATAATAAAATATTTCCTTGTTTCATGACTAGAACGGCTACTAAATATTCAGTGTTAAAAGGGGTGTGGTTAAGCAAAAGGGTGGGGCTTAGAGTGCCAAAGTGTGTGTGTGTGCCAACAATCTTCAGCAATGTTAATCCAGCCCTAAATATACCGCAGTTTATTATACATTTACCTCAAATCACAGTCAGTGTTACAGGGCTCAGTTACCGGCTCAGGTTGAGAAATGAGATCACATCTTTGGTCCGAGACCACTAATTGGTCTAAGTCCCTGGTACAAATAGGAATCCTTTTCCTTTCTCCTGCAAGCATAAACATATCCTTGTAAGGCATAAAAAAGACAGCATTTCAGTTTCTTTTAAAATATATTTATCACTATCCATGGCTAAAACATTTTGTTTTATATTTACATACTACTGTATAGGGAATGATTATGCCACAGTTTTTTGGCGTTTTTTTTTTTTTTTTTTTTGGTGTTATGGGTGTTTCCCTTTACTTCCTACCTGAGAGACACAAAGCAAATTGTGGGGAAGTCTCCCCCAAAGTGAACAAAAGTCCCTTACTAGACAACTGGCTCTGGATCAGATGCCCCCATCACTTTCTGTGCTGGTGACAAATAGAGACAGTTCAAGTAGGGATACAGACAGTTATAAAAACCCAATATTTTATACTTTTCAAGTAGACCGGCAGCTACATTTTTAAAGGTTTCTTAATCAATTCTCTTCTGGGGCAATTGTTTACATTTTTTGCACAAGTGATTAAATCTGAATTTTTTGCTAGAAAACAATTATATATTTTATGTTTTTTTCTGAAAACAAAGGCCCTGCAGAATAAAATGGTAGCAGGTGCAATTTTTTATGTTGCACAATATTTGTGCAACCGTTTATCAAATGCATATTTACACAAAAAAATATACAAAAATTCATTTTAGTACACACAATACACAACACAATATAATGCCCATTTTTTTTTTGGGCAAAATATAAAAGATGGGGTTGCATTAAGTAAACAGATACTACTTGACAAACATGTCAAGTATTACAACTGTGCAGACCCATCAAATGGCAAAAAACTATGGTATGGTACATCAAAATGTCTATAAGCAACAATTTTAAAGTTTTTACAGGTTGTCGGCTTAGAGTTCACAATAAACTGTGTCTCAGAATTATTGCTGTTACTGTGATGTTCCTCATGATACCTCAAATGCGTGGTCCAATCGCTGTTTCATACACAAAAAAAAAACTTCAAAAAAAAAACTAAAAGCTAATTGATTTCTATGAAAAAGCTGCACCAGATTTCGCACTCTCCAGCTTTAGTAAATCAACTCCAACTTCAAGTCAAACATTAAGGAAACATTAATAAAGGCTAAAACCTAGAAGCATCACTCTGCTTATAAAAGTCCAGAATAAGATTTGTTTTTGCAAACGCTAAAGGACATCCATCACGTTTCAGAGGTTGCAAAGGTCCCCCTTCCTCAGGGCTGAATAGGATCAAAAGAATGAACTCTAGACTAGACAGCGGTATCAGAAGAACGGGTTATTAATAATAATCATGTTAGAGGCTTAATGTCTCATTCTAGTTTGGCTGCTTGACAAGATTTCTAACCCTTCCATCATCTATCCAAAAATAAAAAAACAAGTTTTCTTGCTATTTAATCATCCATCAGCCTAATGCAAGCAATAAAAGTTTGTGTGTGTATATATATATATATATATATATATATACAGTCAGGTCCATAAATATTGGGACATAGACACAATTCTAATCTTTTTGGCTCTATACACCACCACAATGGATTTGAAATAAAACAAACAAGATGGGCTTTAACTGCAGACTTTTCAGCTTTAATTTGAGGGTATTTACATCCAAATCAGGTGAAAGGTGTAGGAATTACAACAGTTCGTATATGTGCCTCCCACTTTTTATGGGACCAAAAGTAATGGGACAATTGGCTGCTCAGCTGTTCCATGGCCAGGTGCGTGTTATTCCCTCATTATCCCATTTACAAGGAGCAGATAAAAGGTCCAGAGTTCATTTCAAGTGTGCTATTTCCATTTGGAATCTGTTGCTGTCAACTCTCAATATGAGATCCAAAGAGCTGTCACTATCAGTGAAGCAAGCCATCATTAGGCTGAAAAAACAAAACAAACCCATCAGAGAGATAGCAAAAACATTAGGTGTGGCCAAATCAACTGTTTGGAACATCCTTAAAAAGAAAGAACACACCGGTGAGCTCAGCAACACCAAAAGACCCGGAAAACCACAGAAAACAACTGTGGTGGATGACCGAAAAATTCTTTCCCTGGTGAAGAGAACACCCTTCACAGCAGTTGGCCAGATCAAGAACACTCTCCAGGAGGTAGGTGTATGTGTGTCAAAGTCAACAATCAAGAGAAGACTTCACCAGAGTGAATTCAGAGGGTTCACCACAAGATGAAAACCATTGGTGAGCCTCAAAAACAGGAAGGCCAGGGCGAATGCCGACATCATGGGACTTACGGTTTCCCCGTCTCTGGCGCAGAAGGTAGCGGCTTACGCGGATGATCTTCTTTTTTTCCTTACAAACCCACTCATATCTCTTCCGAACCTGATACGTGAGTTTCGTACATATGAGACTTTATCGTCATATAAAATAAACCAACAGAAGTCGGAAGCACTCACGGTCGCGATGCCACCCGCTCTATCTGCCCTACTTAGGGCTGACTTCCCTTTTAAGTGGAGTGCCTCTCATATCACATACCTAGGTATCTCCCTCCTCGGCTATTTGAATGTAACTTCCCTCCCCTCCTCGCCCAGATCAGGAAGGACTTGGAGGGCTGGCGACGTGGTATGTTTTCGTGGTTTGAGCGCTGAAACATAATTAAGATGAACGTAATGCCCCGCTTTTTGTATGTTCTCCAAGCTCTTCCTATCGTGATCCCATCGGCTTTTCTCTGGAAAGTTAATAGAATATTTCCAGAATTCCTCTGGATAAGGGGACCCCCCGACCTGGCGTTGAAGATTCTGTGTATGCCCAAATTGAGCGGTGGCATGGCCTTGCCAGATGCGACGCTATACCTTGCGGCTTGCCACTTGTCCAGGATTCTGGATTGGTATAAACATAGCTCTTTGAAGCAGTGGGTCCGCATCGAGCGTCTGTCCGGGGAATTTCCCCCGGAGCCTCTCCTCTGGAACTTATACTCGCCGCCGAAATGACTTGCAGCTCACCCGATGATCGGGGCTACTCTGTCCATTGGTCAGAGACTATGCCAGGACGGCCGGCTGGCTCCGCAGCCATCCCCTCTGCTCCCAATCTCTGATAACCCAGATTTTACCCCAGGCGTGAAAGGTCCTGGCTTCCATGCCATGGAAAGTAGCGGCATTCACCAGCTTTAATTTGAGGGTATTTACATCCAAATCAGGTGAACGGTGTAGGAATTACAACAGTTTGTATATGTGCCTCCCACTTTTTAAGGGACGAAAAGTAATGGGACAGATTAACAATCATAAATCAAACTTTCCCTTTTTAATACTTGGTAGCAAATCCTTTGCAGTCAATTACAGCCAGAAGTCTGGAACGCATAGACATCACCAGACACTGGGTTTAATCCCTGGTGATGCTCTGCCAGGCCTCTATTGCAACAGTCTTCAGTTCCTGCTTGTTCTTGGGGCATTTTCCCTTCAATTTTGTCTTCAGCAAGTGAAATGCATACTCAATCAGATTAAGGTCAGGTGATTGACTTGGCCATTGCATAACATTTCACTTCTTTCCCTTAAAAAACTCTGGTTGCTTTCGCAGTATGCTTCGGGTCATTGTCCATCTGCACTGTGAAGCGCTGTCCAATGAGTTCTGAAGCATTTGACTGAATATGAGAAGATAATATTGCCCAAAACACTTCAGAATTCATCCTGCTGCTTTTGTCAGCAGTCACATCATCAATTCTATTAACTTTCCAGAGAAAAGCCGATGGGATCACGATAGGAAGAGCTTGGAGCACATACAAAAAGCAAGGCATTACGTTCATCTTAATTATGTTTCAGCGCCCAAACCACAAAAACATACAACGTTACCAGCCCTCCAAGTCCTTCCTGATCTGGGCAAGGAGGGGAGGGAAGTTACATTCAAATAGCCGAGGAGGGAGATACCTAGGTATGTGATATGAGAGGCACTCCACTTAAAAGGGAAGTCAGCCCTAAGTAGGGCAGATAGAGCGGGCGGCATCGCAACTGTGAGTGCTTCCGACTTCTGTTCGTTTATTTTGATAAAGTCTCATACGTACGAAACTCACATATTGGGTTCGGAAGAGATATGAGTGGGTTTGTAAGGAAAAACAGAAGATCATCCACGTAAGCCGCTACCTTTGGTGCCAGAGACGGGGAAACCATAAGTCCCGTGATGTCGGCATTTGCCCTGGCCTTCCTGTTTTTGAGGCTCACCAATGGTTTTCATCTTGTGGTGAACCCTCTGTATTCACTCTGGTGAAGTCTTCTCTTGATTGTTGACTTTGACACACATACACCTACCTCCTGGAGAGTGCTCTTGATCTGGCCAACTGTTGTGAAGGGTGTTCTCTTCACCAGGGAAAGAATTCTTCGGTCATCCACCACAGTTGTTTTCTGTGGTTTTCCGGGTCTTTTGGTGTTGCTGAGCTCACCGGTGCGTTCTTTCTTTTTAAGGATGTTCCAAACAGTTGATTTGGCCACACCTAATGTTTTTGCTATCTCTCTGATGGGTTTGTTTTGTTTTTTCAGCCTAATGATGGCTTGCTTCACTGATAGTGACAGCTCTTTGGATCTCATATTGAGAGTTGACAGCAACAAATGCCAAATGCAAATAGCACACTTGAAATGAACTCTGGACCTTTTATCTGCTCCTTGTAAATGGGATAATGATGGAATAACACGCACCTGGCCATAGAATAGCTGAGCAGCCAATTGTCCCATTACTTTTGGTCCCTTAAAAAGTGGGAGGCACATATACAAACTGTTGTAATTCCTACACCTTTCACCTGATTTGGATGTAAATACCCTCAAATTAAAGATGAAAGTCTGCAGTCAAAGCACATCTTGTCTGTTTCATTTCAAATCTATTGTGGTGGTGTATAGAGCCAAAAAGATTTGAATTGTGTTGATGTCCCAATATTTATGGACCTGACTGTATATATATATATATATATATATATATATATATAAATATATATATATATATATATAAATATATATATATATATATATATATATATATATATATATATATATATATACACAATTTCAAGGTGGGACACCTCTTCTGTGTAGATCTCTTTGCACAAAGATTACATCTATTGTGGCACTTCCCTCTTACCACAAAGTATATATCAAATAATGGAAGATGCAATCCAATTGTTGTTCCAAAAATATCCTTTACTTCTGATCTTCATGCATATAAGTAAACATACATTTATAAGCAACTGCACAGTTTCAGACATGCATATGTCCTTCATCAAGCTGCATGTCACATGTATGTTTACTTATATGCACGAAGAAGTTTGGAAGTAAAGCATATTTGGAACAATAATTCAATTGCATCTTCTATTATTTTATATATATATAGATATATATATCTATATATATATATATATATATATATATATATATATACATACACACACAATGCCATTTATATTTGCCCACAGGCATAACTTTAAAGTGACGTTCCTCTACACCAATCCATTTTCCTAAGGACTTAAAAGCCACCAGGGTCTAATGCAGAAAGGGTCTTATTTATCTTCAGTGTGAGTAATATGACATATTCTCAATGTTACTGTGCGGACCATTCATCAAACTGAAAGCGGTACTGAAGACTTATAACCAAACGCCAAAGAATAACAATGGTGTGCAGCAAGAGGAATTCGTCCCTTCCGACTGGACATTATGCTAAGCTGATGGACAGCAGTATTCTCAATGAGCAATGCATAATAAGAAGTACTCTGCATAAAGCTTTTTGATTCATGAAGAATAAGAACAGTACAACTTGAGTATAGATACACTAAAAATCAGACTCTTTATTTTAAAGGAAAACTATAGGGTATTTTGTGTATTTTGCATCCTGTATGTTTTCAGATACGTGTGATCTGCAGTTTTGAAGGCTGACTGCACAAAATATATTTTCTGTTACATCCAAACTTGAGCTAATGTGTACACAGCATGCATTTCCCGCTGAAAACAATAGGAAAGGTTTTACAAAACGCAGTGATTCCGCTATTTGCTTCCTATATCCCCCAAAGGTGAAACCTCCCTGTTAGTGTAACAAATTCTGCCTCGTAAGGAAGAAGAGTTTCACTCCTCCAGCTGCATTCTCTGCTACACAAAAATGCACAATCAAACATTTGAGGCTCACATGTCACGCCCAGGCCGGCAGTTAGGTCTGTATACTAAGCAGATAAGCGGAAGTTCCACTTTTGGGTGGAACTCCACTTTAATTAACAACTCTGATTCTGCTGGGACTGCTAACATTATATCCAAGATGGCACTGTCCACAGTCCAAGGTACCTTCATTCTGAGACAAAGCAGTGTCCCAGAATGAAACGCACACACAGCAGCCAGCCGCCCTATCAGCTATACTGCCTGTGTGATTCCCGAACTGGTTGCTATCCGCCTGCCATCTGGCGTCTAGCAACCAGTGACGTCAGGCACACACAGACAGAGGCCCCAGCATTCACAGCGTAGGAGGATTTAACTTCCTCCTTCTCGGCCCGAGAAATTAGCTCCACCCACCTCCTCCTTGCTGGTCCAGTCGAATGCTCTGCACTGCAGCTAAGTGGATCGTTGTGTAATGGATCCTCTTCTTCTGCTTAAAAGGTTTGAAATCAAACCCCAGAAGCCCGCGCCCGACTTCTCCTCCCTGCCCAGGTCCCGACTGAGGGATCTGAGAGTGAGAGAGAACATGATCGCTCGCATCACGGGGGGGGGGGGGGGGTGGACGTCATCACATGCCCACCTCGTCATCTTTATATTCAATGCAGGTTAATAGCTTGCTTTATGTTGGTGACCTAGAGTAGTTTAACCACTTCAGCCCCAGAAGGTTTTACCCCCTAATGACCAGGCCATTTTTTAGCGATTCAGCACTGCGTTACTTTAACTGACAATTGCGCAGTCGAGCAATGCTGTACACAAAAAAAAAAAAACAAATTATGCCCTTTTTTCCCCACAAATAGAGCTTTCTTTTGGTGGTATTTGATCACCTGTGTGGTTTTTATTTTTTGCGCTATAAACAAAAAAAGACAGACAATTTTGAAAAAAAAAAAAAAAACATATTTTTTACTTTCTGCTATAAAACATTCCAAATAAAAAACTTTTAAAAAATCGAATTTCTTTATTAGTTTAGGCCAATATGTATTCTGCTAAATATTTTTGGTAAAATAAATATCCCAAAAGTGTATATTAATTGGTTTGCACAAAAGTTATAGCATTTACAAACTATGGGATAGATTTATGGACTTTTTATTTTTTTTAATTGTTTTTACTAGTAATGGCGGCGATCAGCGATTTTTAGCGGGACTGCAACATTGCGGTGGACAAATCTGACACGAGTGACACTTTTTTGGTGATCAGTGCTAAAAAATTATACAAACTTTTTGTGGGTGTTTTTACATTTTAAAGTGGGGGGGTGCCAGATATAAGATCCGCCCCGGGTGCCAAATGCTCTAGGTACGCCCCTGCCGGTATCTGCTCCTTTGTGCAAGGAGGAACAAGATGAGCACCACCAAAGCCCTACAAAATGACCTTCAGCAGGCCACTGGTGTGAATGTCTCTGACCAAACAATCAGAAACAGACTTCATGAAGGTGGCCTGAGGGCCCGACATCCTCTAATGGGCCCTGTGCTCATTGCCCTACACCGTGGAGCCCAGTTTACTTTTGCCATTGAACACCAGAATTGGCAGGTCTGCCACTGGGGCCTTGTGCTTTTCACAGATAAGAGCAGGTTCACCTTGAGTACATGTGACAGACGTAAAAGGGTCTGAAGTAGCCGTGGAGAAAGTTTTGCTGCCTGTATCATCGTCCAGCATGACTGGTTTGGTGGTGGGTCAGTGATGGTCTGGAGGGGCATATCCATGGAGGGATGCACAGACCTCTACCAGCTAGACAATGGCACCTTGACTGCCAATAGGTATCAGGATGAAATCCTTGGACCCATTGTCAGACCCAACACTGGTGTAGTGGGTCCCGGGTTCCTCCTGGTGCACGACAAGGCCCAGCCTCATGTGGCGAGAGTATGCAGCCAGTCCCTGGAGAATGAAGGAATTGATACAATTGAATGACCCCCACGCTCGCCTGACCTAAATCCAATAGAACACCTCTGGGACATTATGTTTTGCTCCAACTGACGCCACCAGGTTTCGCCTCAGTCTTTTCAGAAGCTCAGTGATACCCTTGTCCTGATCTGGGAGGAAATACCCCAGGACACCATCAATTTTCTCATTAGGAGCATGCCCGGACGTTGTCAAGCATGCATACAAGCACATGGGGGCAATACAAACTACTAAGTACCATTTTGAGTTACTGCAATGAAATTTCATCAAAATTGACTAGCCTGCTGCATAATTTTTTCACTTTGATTTTCGGGGTGTCTTTGAATTCAGCCCTCTGTAGGTTGATAATTTTAAATTCCATCAAACGATGTGGTAGCCTTTTGTTCTTAACACATTACCCAGTCCATATCAATATAGATATCCAGCATGATATATTTCCCCATTGAGATCTGAAGTGTTTTCAAAGTGTTCCTTTAAATTTTTTGAGCAGTGCATAAAAGACCCAGCTGTAGGAGATTTGACCCTCCATTAAGTCCTTACCTTGGCAGACTTTACTGCATGCTTGCCAAGGTCCATGTGGGTTCCAGTAGAAAAGCTGAAGTTTATCTTCAATAGGGATATTGAAGGAATATCGGACATCAGGGTTATATAAATTGCCGACTGATAAAACCTAGAGAAAATAAAAGGAAGTTTAGACCACTGAGTCAATGAGCTGTCACTTTGCAGTAAAATAGTACTGTAATAAAGGATGGTAGAGAAGACAAGTGTTGACTTAATTATTCAATCAGAATAGAAATAGAAATAAATGCATTTACCACCCATTGATTCTATCAGTTTTAAGCCATATTTATAGCCACTTATTTCTAAAGGAAGGTTGACAACACTGCAAAATTGCTGTTGAAACCTCAGTAGTATTGCCACCCTTTCCCCACAGCGTGGGCACATCGGATATACAGTTGTTGTCAGCCTTTAAGAAGCACAGACAATGCTGGACTTTCCTGGAGGCCTGCTAGAGTACATGCCCCCAGCCATTGCTTTACTAGAAGAAGAACTGAGTCAGAGCTGTAATGGGACCACCAGAAAAACTGCATTATTATCTATAGAGGTACCAATGGCCACTTGCTACTACCGAAGCTGCACCAAGTGCTTGTTCCCACGTTTAAGAATTGTGAAGTCATTACTAAATATATATGTTTATAATAAATTAAAGTCTATATATAGCAATATCTTAAACCTATTTTTTTTTTTTTTTTTAGCAGACAGATTAAAATTGGCAACAAAAACACAAAGTGGAACTCCATCCTTACTTTCAGTCTTGCACAGTTGTATAGGCTCCTCTATGTTATTTAAACATTTTCAAATGTATTTTAAAATAAGACCTGTAGTCTGTAGAGATGCTTGTGACCACTGGATTCTTCTGCAGTACACTGTGCTCCAGACAGCCGCTCAGCTCACCCCTCGTTTCTTTTTCTCTCTGTAAGGGATGCTCAACCCCTCTGCCCAGCAGCTGAACTGCCCATGCAGAGCTCTCACTGCAAGCCCGGGGGGAAAGGGGACAGGAGCTGGTGGCTGTAATGCACAGGCCCTGGAATACTGTTGGGGAGACTCATTCAGTTCCCGGGATGGAGCTCACAACCAGCTAACAAGTGGGACTGTTGGCAACTATGCACAGCAGCCTCCTTCCGGCTCTCTCCTCCTCACTTCTGGCTCTTGGTTGACAGGAGTAGTGATGCCGCTGTCACTACTCCTGTCAGCGGCGACGCCCCTCTCTATACTACCATCCACCCATCAAAGGCATTTTGATAATTGCATAACTCCTCCCAAAAGCCAGCCCAATGCTTACATTGGGGATGAGGGCTCTTAAAAGGAGTACTCAGGTAGGGTGCTATGATGTTTTCAGGAAACTAGTTACAGCCCCCTGCTGAGCCCCTCCCACCAGCCATGATCTGCCTGCATTGCACAGAAAAGCACAGAGGTCCAGTGATGATGTCACTGGGTCTAACATAAGGTATGCAATAAAAACAGAGACATTTTACTTAAAAATATAATTTGCATTATAATGAAGGGGAAAAGGAGGTACCAGGGAAGGTACAATTTAACAAGTTTAAACTTCAGCTTTAAATATGCTTTTATTCCCAATGTTGAAGTTATGCTTAAACCTTTATCATCAAAAACAAGGTGTATAACAATGCCTATTATCCACCTTTTCTATATAACGAAAGGACAATTTTACCAACACAGTGCAGTAAATAACTTTTCCTATGCTATGATAATTGTTACCTTAAGGATAATTTCTTGGTCAATCCGATCAGTACAATTAATTCTTTCGATGGTGTGATCAGAGCCACTGTATTCAATTACTGCATTCCCCACTTTGATTTCCCTTTTGAACATACTGACCACAAAGTCTCCATTGAGAAAGAAATCTCCATCAGTGTTTGTCAAAGCTGAGAACAAAAACACAACGCTGTAAAAAAGAATGCTCAACACACATAAAACTCACCGACAACAGGGTGAGAGTTATCTATTTTACATTTTCAAAAAGTTGAATCCATCCAAGCTTTATCTAACAGGAACATAAAAACTTACTTGTTTTCTTGTATTTTATTAGTAAAAATGGCAGATAAATGAATAACTTGAAAAAGTAAGCAAAAGTTGAAGGGAACGGGGTTTATAGATCCATATGAATTGACATTACCTTGTGCAACCCGACTAAGCTTCTTGGTATGCACCTGTGACGTAAACAGGTGCATTTAAAAAAATTAGAATTTTGCATAAAAAAAAAAAAATAATTTTTAATACAGAAATGTTGGCTCTAGAAGTTTACAGACTGTAAAATTTCACTTTTCCACCAACTGTTTTGTATGAGTTTTCACGGCTGATATATAGGGATTGCTAGAGGCATTAAATAGCTTGAAACAGCTTCTATGCCCAGATTCTGATTCTGTCACCATCCCATCCGAATTAAGATACGCAGCTCAAGTTTTATTACTCACATAGGCAAATACTATGCTGTTTTTAAGGCCTCATGCACACTGGACCGTATCAAAATGCCAGTAGAAAGCTGTAGCTGTAGAGGGAGTTTTTCCAGTTTTTTTTTGCAGTAGAGTTTTTTAGCTGTAGCGTTTTCTCTTTAGCAAAACTATACTAAAAAACACTGATAATCGCAGCATAACCATGTTTTTTGGCAGTTTACAGCGTTTTTTAACCGGTACCACCCACGGCATATACACTGCGGCAGGCTGGCCCTCCTGCGCAAACCGATGTAGGGCTACGTTGGTCGCGTGTGTCGGCAGCTAGGGGGGCGAGCGCACACCACCGGTGGTGCGCTCCCGCCCCCGTTTGGCAGCAGGGACTCCGATGCACGGGGCAGACGGTTTTGATTGCCACCTGACACCCGCGATCGCTCTCCGCTGAGAGAGAAGAACGGTCAGCTGTTGTAAACACAGCTAATCGTTTTTCTCTCTGGAATGATCACAGAGTGCCTGTGATCCTTCTATATAGGAACACGGGTCTCTATGGTCATTCCATAAGCCTCGCCCCCATACAGTTAGAATCACTACCCTAGGCTCACATTTAACCCATTGATCACCCCCAGTGTTAACCCCTTCCCTGCCAGTGTCATTATTACAGTAACAGTGCAAATTTTTAGCACTGATTACTGTAGTAATGTCACTGGTCCCCCCAAAAGTGTCAAAAATGTCAGTTAGGGGTCCGATCTATCTACCACATTGTCGCAGTCCTGCTAAAATCGCAGATGGCCACCATTACTAGTAAAAAAAATAAAATAAATAAAAATGAGATAAATCTTTCCCCTAGTTTGTAGACGCAATATCTTTTGCCCAAACCAATCAAAAAAACGCTTTTTGCAATTTTATTTTACCAAAAATTTGTAGCAGACTAGAAATTGGCCTAAAAGGATGAAAAAGTTAGATTTTTAAATTTTTTGGGAATGTTATATTGCAGAATGTGAAATATTGCTGTTTTTTCAGAATTGTTGCTCTTTTTTTGTTTATAGTTCAAAAAATTAAAATCGCACAGGTGATCAAATACCACCAAAAGAAAGCTCTATTTGTGGGAAAAAAGGACATTGATTTTATTTCGGTATGGCGTCGTACAACCGTGCAATTGTCCGTTAAAGTAACGCAGTGCCGAATCGCAAAAAATGGCCTGGTCATTAAGGGGACAAATCCTTCCGGTCCAGAACTGGTTAAACTATGCAACTGTGATAAGCAAACAAGAATAAGTACTTGAACGTATATAATTAAAGGAGTAATTTATATTTATATTTCACATGTACCTTTAGCTATCTGTATTAAGCTGCCACTGAAATTCAGTTTTGTCAGTTGGGATATAATATAAAGTAAACAAAATATATATCTTGTACCATAGACCAAGCAAATCTGGGCAGGTGGAATCCTGATATTGCAGTGCCAGCCAGTCAGGTATTTGTAATCAGATAGAGCGGATTGTATTGTCTGTAAACTATAATTTGCAGCAACAGCAGGAAATATTGCAAAGTAAACCGCATGACAAGAATTTATTTCGAACACTTCTCTTGCCGAAGACAAGTGACTGCCTTGCAACTCTTGAATTGCTTTTTCAGATCCATTACGCCTTTGCCTTTCAAAAACTGCGCTGGAACAATAAAGCTTTGTGCAGTTGGCCATAATGCTTAAGGCAGATAAAATTGCACTTTGAGGGATATATGTCTACCGAAGCAACCTCACCAATAAGTCACAGGAGGCAGAAAATTGATGCTGAAAATGAGAAAAGACCTTCTGTTTTAGTTGGCTTGAAATAACTGAAAACCTTTAACAGGGGAGCAAAAATAAGTTCTAAAGAGAGTATAAGCCAATGTATCAAAGTGTCACGGATAGACCAAGCAAGAGAATGAAGATCAACTGTGCTAGCTGTATGACACGCTACCTAAAAAGGATTTTGTTGAGAATCAAAAGACCTATGTGAGAAGGCTGTGATGGAAGAAGCCATTGCTAGACTTATGAACGGCTTAAGCCACCGTTCACATACGAGCGACGCTACTTCCACGGGCGACCTCGGAGCGGCCGCCACGGACTTTATAACATTGAAGTCTATGGCGGTCGCCTCCGGGTCGCCCCAAAGAAGCTCCGGACCCTTTTTCTAAGTCGGAGCGACTTGTGTCGCTCCTATTAGAACGGGTCCGCAGCTTCCCTATGGAAGGCGACCTACGGCGACCTGTGAGGCGACCAGGTCGCCTCAGAGGTCGCCTTAGTGTGAACGGGGGCTAAAAGTTCCAGGGCAATGTCTCAAATAATATATTTAGTTATGCTTCCTCAGAACTACCACATGGCATATACAATGCATCCGGAAAGTATTCACAGCTCTTCACTTTTTCCACATTTTGTTATGTTACAGTCTTATTTCAAAATAGATTAAATTAATTATTTTCCTCAAAATTCTACAAACAATACCCTATAATGACAATGTGAAAGGTGTTTGTTTGAAATCTTTGCAAATTTATTAAAAATAAAAAACGAAAAAAAAAAAAAAATCCCATGTATATAAGTATTCACAGCCTTTGTCATGACACTCAAAATTGAGCTCAGGTGCTTCCTGTTTCCACTGATCATCCTTGAGATGTTTCTACAACTTGATTGGAGTTCACCTGTGGTAAATTCAGTTGATTGGACATGATTTAGAAAGGCACACACCTGTCTATATAAGGTCCCACAGTTAACAATGTCAGAGCACAAACCAAGCAATGAAGTCCAAGGAATTGTCTGTAGACCTCTGAGACAGGATTGTATCTGGCAAAGGGTACAGAAAAAAATCTGCAGCAATGATGGTCCCAATGAGCACAGTGGCCTCCATCATTCGTAAATGGAAGAAGTTTGGAACCACCAGAACTCATCCTAGTGCAGGCTGCCTGGAGAAGGGCCTTAGTCAGGGAAGTGACCAAGAACCAGTTTCTCTGTGGAGAGAAGAGAACCTTCCAGAAGAACAACCATCTCTGCAACACTCTACCAATCAGGCCTATATGGTAGAGTGGCCAGACGGAAGCCACTCCTCAGTAAAAGGCACATGACAGCCCACCTGGAGTTTGCCAAAAGGCACCTGAAGGACTCTTAGACCATGAGAAACAAAATTCTCTGGTCTGATGAAAGAAAGATTTTGCCTGAATGGCAAGCGTCATGTCTGGAGGAAACCAGGCACTGCTCATCACCTGGCCAATACCATTCCTACATTGAAGCATGGTGGTGGCATCATGCTGTGGGGATATTTTTCAGTGGCAGGAACTGGGAGACTAGTAAGGATCAAGAGAAAGATAAATGCTGCAATGTACAAAGACTTCCTTGATGAAAACCTGCTCCAGAGTTCTCTGGACCTCAGACTGGGGCGAAGGTTCATCTTCCAACAGGACAACGACCCTAAGCACACAGCCAAGATAACAAAGGAGTGACTACGGGACAGCCTTAAGTGGCATAGCCAATGCCCAGACTTGAACCCTTGATTGACCATCTTTGGAGAGATCTGAAAATGGCTGTGCACCAACACTCCCCATCCAACCTGATAGAGCTTGAGAGGTACTGCAAAGAACAATGGGAGAAACTGCCCAAAAACAGGTGTTCCTACCTTGTAGCATCATACTCAAAAATACTTGAGGCTGTTAATGGTGCCAAAGGGGCTTCAACAAAGTATTGAACAAAGGTTGTGAATACCTATGTGCATGTGATTTTGTTTCGTTTTTTATTTTTAATGTATTTGCAAAGATTTCGAACAAACCTCTTTCACGTTGTCATTGTGGGGTATTGTTTGTAGATTTTTGAGGAAAATAATGAATTTAATCCATTTTGGAATAAAGCTGTAACATAACAAAATGTGGAAAAAGTGAAGCGCTGTGAATACTTTCCGGATGCACTGCAAGTTAGAAATTCTTGCTTCTATCTTCGTCTTTTTTTTTTTGCTTTGTGATAGATTCCCTTTAAAAGAAAACTATAATTCTTTTGATCAAATTTATTATAGATATCATAGTTTTTTGATCCATTGTCTATGGTCGGGCAAAGCACCACAACCTAAGTAATAAAACCATTGTCAAGATTGCCTGGGGCGCTTGCAAAACTGTCGAATCATATATGCCTGTCTGACAGTTAGTCCATATCACATGTCAAACACAAGGCCTGTGGGATGAATCCAACCCACCAGGCAATTCCATGCGACCCTCACACCTCTCCTGCAGCTGCGGCACCCCACCCTTGTTTGCACCTTTTCGCAGCATTCAGCAGCAGAGAGGAAGGCAATACTCCTCCTCCAGACCAGATCTTGCACTTTTCCGTGCAGCTCGTCATTACCCTCTCCTCTGTCTCTGGAGTCAACAGCAGAAACGAGGACAGTGCTCCTCCTACAGATCCTGTGCCTCTCTGTGCAGCTGCAGCATCCCATCGTCTCTGTTTCCCCTGGTCTCAGCATTCAGCAGACTGCTAGATCCAGCCTTGCTCTGGTCCTTCTCTTGACTCTGCACTTTCTGCTACCCAACTCCGCCACCAGCTTCTTCCTTGCAGCAAGGTAAAGGAAGGGGGGATTGATGTAAGGGAGGGTGGGGGACTCTAAACTTCTGATGGTGGGAGGCTCTTGACATTTGATGTAAAAGGGGGGGAGGGTCCTCTGAATATCTAGTCTTATAGATACAGCCAGCCCTTTGAAGGCAACTATAAAGCTGATGCGGCCTGCAATGAAATAGGTTTGACACCCCTGGTCTATAGCTATTGCTATTTTTTTTACCCTTAAAGGCTAGCGCATTTTAACTTTACAAAATCTTCTGCAAATGGAAGAATACATGTCCTAGAATCTTCAAACAGTGAACAGAAGACCCTCCTCCTCCAGTCCTTGCCAGCTACTTTAGATAAGTAGATGGCAAAATGAGCACAAAAAAAAGCGTTGCCCTTCCAATGCTCCTTACTGCAGAGACCAGTTACAGGTGTGGGCAGTAACCATTTGTTTGTGCTAAGGAGTTATATTGGCCAGGCAACGCACTGACACCTTTGCTGCCATGGTGCTATAGGCTGGGTGTTCAGTGTGCCCCTGTGCCTTTAAGAAGGGGTGGGCTCCCTTCAGGTATATCTGCCCGACACCTGTCCATTTATATGCATGTGCTTCCATTGTTGTAGACTCACAGAATTTAAAGTTAGGACCACAGAAAATGGGGTGCTTTGTCGGGGCTCTGTGGCTTACACATGTATTTGCAGATGTGTACAACCAAACCCCCGTTTTTTTTACGCATACTGTTAGACAGGTCAATTTGGTTGGTCGGTAAGGAGAGCTTGGAATCTTTTTGTGTCTTGTTACATGCGTCGCCCTTCCAATGCTCCTTACTGCAGAGACCAGTTACAGTACAGTTATGGCAGTAACCATGTATATAACAGTGGTCCTCAACCCTGGCCTACAGGGCCCACTAACAGGCCAGATTTTAGGTATTTCCTTGGGGAGATGCAGACTAGAGTACTGCAATCACTGAGCAGCAAATAATATCACCTGGGATGTATTTCAGTTATCTTGAAAATCTGGCCTGTTAGTGGGCCCTGTAGGCCAGGGTTGAGGACCACTGGTATATAAGGTCTCTACACCTACTTGAAAATCTGATGGGGAGGACAGAGGGTTGGGGTCGTGTGTGAATGCAATACAGTATTTGCCTAGAAACTGAGTTTTCTTTTTTAAAAAGTCTACAAAAAATGTAATTTTTCCCATATGAGTTGGTGCCTGTGGGCTGGCATGTCCTCTTATTATCTTTATTTCTTGGGCATCTCATTAGCAAGTTCTTATCTACAGCTTCTGCCTCATCCTCATTTATTATGCAGTACTTCTTCTGTATTTTCTCTCATTTAAAATAAGTAAAAACTTCAACACACATAAAGAAATTGTATCATAATCATGACATGATAAGATCATACAAGGACTGATCCTTTAAAAACACTAATTCATGTTGACTGGTTTATATACCAGGTGTATAATTAGCAATTGGAAAGATGTTTGTGGATCCTAAAGCTTATACAAAGCACCCTCAACCTTCAAGGTTCTGCTTTTATTTCCTCCATGTCTACAGGATTAAGAATGAGTGACAAAGAGACAAATAATCTAATTCCCACAGGTTTCCCAGTAACAACCTCCGTCCTCAATGGATACATCCGAGACCTTAACTCACACTGACAGAGCGTTCTTTTCTCCCTTATAACCCAAATCTTGTGGTATGTGCAGCACACTCTATTTACCAGGCCAAATTCTTTGCCAGAGAGCGGTTTCCTGAAAGCAGCAGTCTACTGCACAACTTCACACTAATGCGATTACTTAGTTAATTTCCTGAGTTTGCTTGTGTGCCATTTCATCCATCACATGGCCGTGTTACTGTGAGGGCTCTCTCCTGCTAAATGGAAGACACAAAGGGCAGCGTTTCTGAGAGAACCGGGGGAGCTAATGTTTAAAAGGCCATTGTAAAGATCTCACTGGAAAAAAGGCCTTTAATGTTCACTAGCACTGTGTTTTGAAAGTAAAGACTTCAAGTGCCATTATCACTTAATGTTAAAGTAGGAGTGAAACTACAAGCAGTGAACTTAGAACCAAAGTACATGTAATTTTACTGCAGAAGCCACCTGTGGTTTGTAGGACTGTTCAAAGGAACTAAAATATAACAAACATTATAATTTGTTTCTCTTTCCACTTTATGTCCCAGTTCTTGCTTTAATGGTGTAACTACCGAAAACTTCAAGGCTGAGGAGGACTTAAATTGGCACCAACACTGCTCTTGGAACTTATTATACTATGCAAAAGCTGCATCCGCCCTTAGAAGGGGGGGGGGGGCACCTCCCCTACATATCTCATTTAGGAGATCAGCTAAATATAATATCAGCAGCACTAACGGCATCATAACGTAACACAATTCTGTTAAAGGGGAACTAAACCCTTATATCCTTTACAGCCAAGGAAGCTTCCATCTTAGTCTCTTCTTGATGTGCAAATACCATGGTGCTGCATGTAATCAGTTATGACAGCAATCATTTGAAGGCTTGAAATTCCAGTTGGAAAAACAAGCAACTATGAAAAGTATCATTCACGGCATGCTTTGATTGTAACTGTTTTGGGAGACAGTCAAATCAATGGGTTTAGTTCCGCTTTATATAATGTTAAATCATAAATGATAAAATTTATATGGTTATAACCTACACAACTACCATTAAAAATGGCAGATTTTTTTTTCAAATTTACATCATAAAATTTTTTCAATTTATTCATAAACAACATTGAGGTCGGGATCAGTAGTTCGATATCAGTTTTTGCAGATGACACAAAATTGGCCAGGGCAATAACTGCACAGCATGAAGCAGATATCCTACAGAATGACCTGGACAAAATTACAGAGTGGGCAACGACATGGCAAATGAGGTTTAACGTGGAGAAGTGTAAGGTTTTGCACTTGGGGACTAAAAACATAAAAACACAATACACGTTAGGAGGGGAACCCTTGGGGGAATCAAAAATGGAGAAGGATCTGGGAGTCTTGGTTGATGATAGATTAGGCAACAGCATGCAATGTCAAGCGGCAGCTGCCAAAGCCAGCAGAATATTAGCATGCATAAAGAAAGGGATGTATTCCAGAGATAAGACTATAATCCTTCCACTTTATAAAACTCTGGTCCGACCGCATCTGGAGTATTCTGTCCAGTTCTGGTCGCCAGTCCTCAGGAGGGATGTGTTGGAGCTGGAGAGTCCAGAGAAGGGCAACTAAACTAATTAGGGGATTGGAGGACCTTGACTATGAAGAGCGTCTACAATCGCTCGATTTATTCTCCCTGGAGAAGAGACGTCTGAGGGGGGACATGATAGCAATTTATAAATATCTTAATGGGGATCCCAGCTTAGAAAAAAAGCTGTTCATTCGAAGGGATTGCATGAGGACTCGAGGGCATACAATGCGATTAGAGGAGAAGCGTTTTAACCTCAGGCAACGTGGGGGGTTCTTTACTGTTAGGGCTACAAGATTGTGGAATTCTCTACCACAAGAGGTGGTTTCTGCGGGTAGTATGGTGGCTTTCAAAAGACTCTTAGACTTACATCTCAAGGATCAGAACATTCAGGGGTATGTGAGAAGATTACAGCCACACACACCTACACAGGTTGAACTGGATGGACTATTGTCTTTATTCAACCTCACCTACTATGTAACTATGTAACATCAAAGTTCTTTAACTGCTTTCCTTCCGGCCACAGTATATATATGTTGCGGTAGGGAAGCAGTTATACTGGGATCATAGTTGAGGTTACAACCATAATCCCGGTATGAGTTTTTAGGAACCGCAATTAGCCAGCTCCTGGAATACTTTTACAGGTGGTGGAAGGGGGTCCCACCCCCTCCCGCTGCCGCCATTACTGGGCTCTCCCAAGCGATCAGGAAGCCCATTAACGATGCGGCCGGTGGCATCCAGCTCTGGCTTCATAGTGCGAGGAACTGAAACTGTTCCTCCCACTGAGTGACATCAGAACATGGAAGCGATGACTATTTTGTCACTTCAGAAGGTTCTGGCTCTTTGTTTTCTGGCCGCATAGTGGCCAGAGAATTGGCCAATCAGACCGATCTGATAGCTGCACTGGAGCCCAAAGGAGAGGTGGAGGGGTCTAATAGACCCCCATTTCTCCATGAAGAGTACCTGTCATTGCTATTGCTGACAAAAGGGATGTTTACATTCCTTTTGACAGCAATAAAAGTAATCAAAAAGATTATTTGGAAAAAATAATTGAAAAAATAAATAAAATAATATTAAAACATTTTTTAAAGCGCCCCTGTCACTCGAACTGGTGAACGCACACATCGGTCCCACGCGCATATGTAAACAGTGATTGTACCACACATGTAAGGTATCACCGTGAACATCAGAGCGACAGCAATAATTTCAGCACCAGACCTTCTGTGTAAATCTAAACTGGCAACCTGCAAAGGCTTTTAAAAAGTCACCTATGGATAATTTAAAGTGCCGTAGTTTGTCGCCATTCCGTGTGTGTGCAATTTTAAAGTGTGACATGTTTGGTATCCATTTACTCGGTGTAATATCATCTTTTATATTTTACCAAACAAAGTCGAATTACACTGAGTTTGTGTTCACTAGAATTCATTAATTTGTTTTTTTTTTCAAATACCATGTGACATAAAAAACTGAAACACCCACTACTCTATTCTCTAGGGGCCTTTGCTTAAAAAAAAGATATATTGTTTGAGGGTTCCAAGTAATTTTCAAGCAAAAAAAAGTAGATTTTTACAGATATGTGAGAAGTGTCAGAATTGGCCCAGTATTGAGGTAGGTAAGCTGGCCATACATAAAATGCCTTTCTGACAGGTATATACCTGTGCTGGTATTACCCAATTACTTATGTCTATGTACTCAGCAGATGCTGCAATGCTGGCATTTTCTTTGGGTAACAATGGTGATTGAACAGGAATAAGACTGCTATATTCAGATCAGAGTAGCTCCCCCCCCCCAACCAGTTGTTACTGAGGAAGTGAGGTTCTCTCTGTATGCTATAGAGATGAGAAGTGGGGGGTATTCTGCAGCCCAGCAGAGGAGAAACACTGCTTAGGATTTCAGTGCAGCAGAGGCAGTGTTGTCAGCTCACTAGGGGAAGTAAGGAGCATACTGGATTTCTGTCAAATCAAGTTATATTTCTCCGAAGTGTTTTTAAAGAGAAAAAAACATGGAGACATACACTTTAAAGCGGATCTGAAGCCGCAGATACTCACCTTCTTACCAACAGTCTGATCTGCAAAGTCCTCCACAAGTGCCAGCATCTTTTCCCCAGCTCCTTCTGGGTACCAGTCTTTGGATGCCTTGATTGGCCAGAACCGGATGATGTAAATGTAAACTCAGCCTCACATGTGCAGCTCAGTGTACATTGTAGAGAAAACTGCAAACAGGCAGGTAGGTTTATTGATTTATTACAAAAGAGACATGTCTCTTCTGTCGTAAATAGCCAACTCACTTGCAAAATGTTCAATTTGTCTTTATTTTCATGTGTCGCTTTCATATATTGGATAGGGCACCCTTGGATATGGTTAAAATAAATTAGTAATAAAAATGCCTAAATAAATTATTTTGCTTATCCGAGCAACTAGTCAAACGCTTCTGTTTACTATCGAAACAGGTGAATTGATTGGCTGCCGATTGCCACACAGAGAGATCTTGATCAATGAGGCCCATTATTCCTGCATTTATAAACATTTCATTCCCTCCATCCTTTTACAGGTGGCATACACATCCATATTAGAATGACGGATGAGAAAGCAGCTGCCTTGCAGAGATCAGTGTCATGCATAATTTTGCAATTAGTAAGTGCTTATAGAAAATAATACAAAGTGACCTGTTCACCAACAGCACATAGAGAATAATCTTCTCTTATTCATACATCATAATCTCATTCCCTTGGTGATTATAAATGCATCATGTGCTAAGCAATTATTTAATTAGAAATTACATACACACATTAATATGTTTAGGATGTGCTGAAAGGCTTAATTAGTTCTTTTGTGCCGTAGTAAGCTGAGATGGCACACTCAAAACGCAGTTATGCAAACCCAAGTAAATGCGCACAGGATATAGGCATACACTTACAAGCTATAAATGCATTCTATGCATTAAGAAAAAAAAAAAACTTCTGTGTGCAGCAGCCCCCTAATACTTACCTAAGCCCCATCTTTATCCAGTGATGTTGCAGGAGTATCTCAGCTGCCGAGGACTTGGCTAGCGCTGCTGTCATTCAAAGTCAGTCAGCCAATCAGGAGAGAGGGGGCATGGCCGGGTCGCAGCTCTGTGTCTGAATGGACACAGGAAGCGGTGACTCGGCTTGGGTGATCCCATAGCAAGCTGCTTGCTGTGGGGCAACCAACAGGAGGGAGGGGCCAGGATCACAGAATAGGGGCCCAAGAAGAGGAGGATACGGGCCACTCTGTGCAAAACCAACTACAAAGAGCAGGTAAGTATAACATGTTTGTTATAAAAATAAAAAAAAAATAGACGTTACAATCACTTTTATTGAGGTGACAAGTAAACTTTTATTAGTCAGAAAAGCCTCTTTGGTGCCTCTATGATTTGGTTTCATTTTGTTACTGGAGCTTGACCCCCTCTGACTTTATGGCTAAAGCTGGGTTTAGATGAATGAAATTTCAGTCCCCAGCAGGGACCAGGCAAATTTTAATCCATATATGGCTGTTCCTGACTTCTGTTGAGCGACAATGTTGGAAAACTTTTGTTGGTCGGTAGCTGTAGCCAATCTACTGCAGCCGCTGATCAGTGGAGTCTGACAGCAGAGGAGTCCCCCCTGTCAGAATACAGTACCACAGTGGAAGGATTCCTCCAATCATCTTGCTTATGTGGATGGGGGAATCCATTTATTTTATGATCAGCCTGTTGGCTGATCAAAAAAAACAAAACAAAAGAAAAACAAGTCATCTATAGTCAGCTTAAAGCGGAGTTTCGGCCTCAAAATCGAAAAAAAATAGATTTTGGGCCATCCGCTTGCTGAGGGTCACCTGAAAAAGAAATGGATGCTCCCGAATTTTTTTTTTTTGTTCACTTACCTTGTTTTTGAAGAAAATATACTCACCTTCCTTCCACTTCCTCCCTCTGCGGCCGCGGCCCGCGCCGTCACTTCCGGCTTGCGATGACTCCTGGGAGCTGAACGTCATCGCTCCCAGGAGTCAATGCGCCTGCACCGGCCCCGCTCGTCAATTCCGGTGCAGGCGCAGCATTCCCTGCTAAACAGCTTCTGGGCATGCCCAGAAGCTGTGCAGGGATGCTGCGCCTGCACCGGAAATGACGAGCGGGGCCGGTGCAGAGCATTCTGGGACTCCGACGTCACCAAAGAGGAGGCAAAAGAGGACACGCTGGCTTCAGCTGCCAACACCTGAGATGGCAGCGCTGGAGAAGAAATTTTAAAGGTACGTATTTCTTCTAAAAGGTAAGTGTGACCCGGGACAGTGCAGAGGCTATCCATTACGGAATGCACTAGCCCTGACTGTCCCGGGGGTATTTTTATCTAAAATTCACCCCCTAGGCCGGAACTCCGCTTTAAGCTCTGCCAAGTGTCATTCCAGTGTCCAATAAGACTGCCTTAATAGTCAGTTGAAGCACTTTCACTGGATAGGGCGATAGTCCTAAGGCTAGATAAGTGTTTCTCAACTCCGGTCCTCAGGGCACACTAACAGGCCAGATTTTAGGTACTACCTTGGGGAGATGCAGACTAGAATACTGCAATCACTGAGCAGCAAATAATATCACCTGTGATGTATTTCAGTTTTCTTGCAAATCTGGCCTGTTAGTGGGTCCTGAGAAACACTGGGCTAGATTTATACTAGTGTGTGTCAGGAATGCGCACAAATGCGCACACTTTCCCAACATGCACAGAAACAGGGCGCCATTTAAAATACGTGTGGCCGTGCTATTAAATGTTAATGGCCCCCTATGCATCTGCAAATGCTTGCACTTTATTGCAAGCCAAACCGCATGGTGCCACAGCACCATGCAGTTCAGTGCAGTGCATTTTTGGAAAAGAGTCAGGGACTGCGTTCCTTGCGTGTAGGGCAGCAATTGAAATGAATGGACTGCCCTATATGCAGGGCGCGGAAATGCACTGCACTTGGTTGCATCCGTATGATGTGAAGCAACCCTTAGTGGAGCTTAGCCACAAAGTCAAGGAAAGTCAGCCCTCAGTAACAAAATAAAAACACATTTAGAAAAGGCCACAATTTTCTTTTACTGACTAATGAAGGTAATATGTGGCGTCTGCAGAAAGTTTACTTTAAAAGTTGAAAAATGATCAAAGGTTCATTGACACACAACCATTGTGAAGGTTATCAGCAGCTCTTTTACGTAATGTAACTTTTTTGCTAATATTTGATCTTTTATGATACTAATCAGGCAAGTGAGACAATGCAGTGACCTTTTACTATGAAAACCATGTGCGGACTTCTCCAAGGAGAAAAACGCGCTGAACCCAGATGAAATGAAAATTCATTTTTACACAAGTATGCTCTTTCTCTTGGTGAGATATCCTCCTCCTCCTCAGCTATAAGGAGTTTCTTCTCTGTGTTGTTACGCGCCCACTTATACCAAAGAGTAAATGTTAACACTTGAGATTTTGATGACAATGTTAAATTCCTTCTGGAATCTCAAGTGAGCTCTGGGAGGTTCACACACTCACTGAGCTGTGAAATAAGTGTATGCGCACACACTTTTTCATTTGCATCTATATGGGCTGCATATGAATAGCACATCTTAACAAGTGGTGGATGAGGCTGTTTGAATGAGTCTCTTTGGGGGTTAAGGGGCCCAGGTTTGTACTGACCAAAAAGGACAGGTTTTTGGTCAATGCATTTTTTTTAATGTTTACAAATGTATACACTATTGTTTTTTAGAACCTTTTTTTAAATGATTTATGCAAGACTCTACTATGACCACGTTGTGATCTTTGGCGCACTTCAAACCTAGAAATCTTCCTTTTCTTTGGCTCCATGTTGAAACAAGCATACAAGACATTTATTTTACAATTAAACATTTAACACAGAGTGCACGTGTAATTTTCAGTTTGCAAATTATGTTAGGCTTTCTATTTAAAAAGTCCATTATTACCTGCAACCTTAAATCAGCAATAAATCCAAACATTTATTATATATATATATTTATTTATTATATTGCAGCTTACCAATTCTTATACAGTGGGTACGGAAAGTATTCAGACCCCCTTAAATTTTTCACTCTTTGTTATATTGCAGCCATTTGCTAAAATCATTCTTCTTCCTCATGAATGTACACATAGCACCCCATACTGACAGAAAAACACAGAATTGTTGACATTGTTGCAGATTTATTAAAAAAGAAAAACTGAAATATCACATGGTCCTAAGTATTCAGACCCTTTGCTGTGACACTCATATTTAACTCAGGTGCTTTCCATTTCTTTTGATTATCCTTGAGATGGTTCTACACCTTCATTTGAGTCCAGCTGTGTTTGATTATAATGATTGGACTTGATTAGGAAAGCCACACACCTGTCTATATAAGACCTTCCAGATCACAATGCATGTCAGAGCAAATGAGAATCATGAGGTCAAAGGAACTGCCTGAAGAGCTCAGAGACAGAATTGTGGCAAGGCACAGATCTGGCCAAGGTTACGAAAAGATTTCTGCTGCACTTAAGGTTCCTAAGAGCACAGTGGCCTCCATAATCCTCAAATGGAAGACGTTTGGGACGACCAGAACCCTTCCTAGAGCTGGCCGTCCGGCCAAACTGAGCTATCGGGGGAGAAGAGCCTTGGTGAGAGAGGTAAAGAAGAATCCAAAGATTACTGTGGCTGAGCTCCAGAGATGCAGTCAGGAGATGGGAGAAAGTTGTAGAAAGTCAACCATCACTGCAGCCCTCCACCAGTCGGGGCTTTATGGCAGAGTGGCCCGACGGAAGCCTCTCCTCAGTGTAAGACACATGAAAGCCCGCATGGAGTTTGCTAAAAAACACCTGAAGGACTCCAAGATGGTAAGAAATAAGATTCTCTGGTCTGATGAGACCAAAATAGAACTTTTTGGCCTTAATTCTAAGCGGTATGTGTGGAGAAAACCAGGCACTGCTCATCACCTGTCCAATACAGTCCCAACAGTGAAGCATGGTGGTGGCAGCATCATGCTGTGGGGGTGTTTTTCAGCTGCAGGGACAGGACGACTGGTTGCAATCGAGGGAAAGATGAATGCGGCCAAGTACAGGGATATCCTGGACAAAAACCTTCTCCAGAGTGCTCTGGACCTCAGACTGGGCCGAAGGTTTACCTTCCAACAAGACAATGACCCTAAGCACACAGCTAAAATAACGAAGGAGTGACTTCACAACAACTCCGTGACTGTTCTTGAATGGCCCAGCCAGAGCCCTGACTTAAACCCAATTGAGCATCTCTGGAGAGACCTAAAAATGGCTGTCCACCAACGTTTACCATCCAACCTGACAGAACTGGAGAGGATCTGCAAGGAGGAATGGCAGAGGATCACCAAATCCAGGTGTGAAAGACTTGTTGCATCTTTCCCAAAAAGACTCCTGGCTGTATTAGATCAAAAGGGGGCTTCTACTAAATACTGAGCAAAGGGTCTGAATACTTAGGACTATGTGATATTTCAGTTTTTCTTTTTTAATAAATCTGCAACAATGTCAACAATTCTGTGTTTTTCTGTCAGTATGGGGTGCTATGTGTACATTCATGAGGAAGAAGAATGAACTTAAATGATTTTAGCAAATGGCTGCAATATAACAAAGAGTGAAAAATTTAAGGGGGTCTGAATACTTTCCGTACCCACTATATATGATAGCTGCATTTGTTTTCATTTTTAGACTTTTTTTTTTTTTTTTTTTTATTTCACCTGGTGATCCAGCCAGTAACTCTGTGCTGTTTTTCAGAAGAACAAGCTCTCTTGCAGGTAGAGGGCTGAGATAAACTATTTACCAATAATAGGGTTTCCCACAAAGATCAGCTTTTATTTATTCATGTAAAATCCCCAAAGGGAAAAGGCACTGCTATAACTACTTAAAAAGTTTTAGCTAGAGTTTGGCTTCAATTTATTAGTGTATTTAATTCTGCTAGTATATCTAATGCCTCGTACACACGCATCGATTATTGGCCGGGAATTTTCGGCCAACGTCCGATCGGCCAATTTTCGGCTTGTTAGTATGATGCTTTCGACAACCGACTCCAACTTTTCGGCCGAAAAAAATCTGGTGTGCAGGCTATAAAATTTTTGTTGGCCGTCAACATAACGGCCGATTTTCGTGCAGTCAGTACAGATTTCGGCAGACAAAAATCTGATGAGCAAGACTGGGCATGCTCAGAGAAGAAAAAACACACGGAAAGTAAACCAGCACATGACATCACTTCTGAAGTAGATTTTTGTTGGCCGAGAAAATTTGTGTGCAGTCTAGAGCACATTTCAACCAACACAACAACACTGGACAAAAGTCGGCCGATAATCGTTGCGTGTATACGAGGCATTACACTTCCCTTACCCCAGACTGACAATGCTGCTGCCTAAAGGTGTCCCTGTGCTCATTCATCCAGAGTGGGGCACTCTAATACAGGAGGTGTGTTACTGGCCAGATAACCAGGTCAAAACAGAGGGAAAAAACGAAAAGGAATGCAGCCACCAAATCTAAAGACTGGTATGCTGCCATATATTACATTTTTGGTCTTGGGTTTATTATCGCTCTAAATGCTTCTATATACTGGGTGAACCCCTCTTTTTTGTTAACTAGTCCTGGATTTTTAGTCCTTTACTTGCGGTTCTGGATCCTAGGTCCATTTCTCTCTAGGGAAACTGTCTAAATTGAGTTTTCACTCTCTATGTTTTCCTAAATTCCCCCCTACAATCCAAAAACATATTTGTTCAAGTCAAATTGCTCCTTACAAGTGCATATGTATAAATGTATAAATGTTGTAAATACCCCTAGATCAGTGGTCTCCAAACTGCGGCCTGAGGGCCGGATGTGGCCCTTTGCTTGACTTTATATGGCCCTTGGGCTATTCCTCCCACTGAACCTAGACACTATTATGCTATCCGACACCAACAATGGGGCACTATTTCTCCCTCCAACACCAATAATGGGGCACTATTCCTCCCAGTGATACCAATCGTAGGGGCACTATTCTTCCCCTTAATACCAAATGTGGCAACGTTTACTCCCACTGATGTCAGGAAAATGTCCACTCCCACTGGCCAGAGTCCGGCCCTCCTAAAGTCTGAAGGACAATAAACTGGCCCTTTGTTTAGAAAGTTTGGAGATCCCTGCCCTAGATTATATGCTTCTATAGAGATTGAACTGTTGTGAACAGTCTATATACTCAGTAAAGCACTGCAGAATATGTCAATGCCATATAAATAAATACAAATTTTGATTCACGTTGATTTTCTTTTTTTTTTTCTTTTTAAGCAGGACATATGCCAGAGGTGTTTTTTTCATATAAGCAATAGTTATCATGTATGGGGAGCAAAATAGTCATGGCAGGCCTCTGGTTTTGCTAGCCTTTAAGAGGTTTGAATGTTTTATTCATTTCTATTGATCACTCAGAAAACAGAGATAATCAGGTATTCCCCATTACTGCATCACAAGGTATAACCAAATTGCAAACTGCAGAGATCTACAGCTCAGGTGAGAGAATCTGTCCACAGGACAACTATTATTTGTGCACACTGCAAATCTCGCCTTTATGGAAGAGTGACAAGAAGAAAGCCATTGTTGAAAGAAAGCCATAAGAAGTCCCGTTTGCAGTTTGGGAGAAGCAAGCAAACATGTGGAAGAAGGTGCTCTGGTCAGATGAGACCAAAATTTGGCCTAAAAGCAAAATGCTATGTGTGGTGGAAAACTAACACTGCACATCACCCTGAACACACCATCCCCACTGTGAAGCGTTGTGGCAGAATCATGTTGTGGGGATGCTTTTTTTCAGCAGGGACAGGGAAGCTGGTCAGAGTTGATGGGAAGATGGATGGAGCCAAATACAGGGCAATCTTAGAAGAAAACCTGTTAGAGTCAGCAAAAGACTTGCGGCTCAGGCGGAGGTTCACCTTCCAGCAGCACAACGACCCTAAACATACAGCCAGAGCTACAATGGAATGGTTTCCATCAAAGCATATTCTTGTGTTAGAATGGCCAAGACAAAGTCCAGACCTAAATCCAATTGAGAATCTGTTACATTTTTGGTTGTAACATGACAAAATGTGGAAAATTTCAAGGGGTATGAATGCTTTTTTAAGGCACTGTATCTGTCTACATGCATCCTAAAAATAACACTTGGTGCAGCAAGCTACCAGGACCTGCTGAATTTCCCTCTAACGCATGTCCTGATGTGCCTAAAGTATTCTACAGCAAAATAGGGGTATTCTTTCAAAGTGTAAAACATAAACAATGCAAAGCACACAGTGGTGATAAATCAGCCTTTAGTCTAGAAAGGCACCGTAAACAAAGTAAAACTTTAAGAAGCTCTACATGAAAAGGAGCTTTGAAAATTTGCCAAGAAAAGTTCAAGTACAAGACAGATTAGTTTGAATGACAGAGACAGTAGATCAATAGACAGGTTAGATGGTGGGAGGAAACAGAGAGATAGAAAGGGAGAGAGAGACCAGGAAAGAGAGGAAGAAAGAGAAGAGGAGAGAGGGCCAAAAGAATAGATTGGGGGGGGGGGGAACAAGAAAGGAAAAGACAACAGGAGAGAGGTCAAGAGAAAAGGAGCAAAAGAGGAGGAGAGAAAGGGACAGGGATAGGAAGAGATGGAGCAGAGGAAGAGAACGGGAAAGAGAGGAAGAGAAGGGGCAGAGGAAGAGAAAGGGGAAGAGAGGAAGAGAGAGGGCAGAGAAACAGAAAGAGGGAGAGAGGAAGAGAGGGGGCAGAGGAACAGAAAGGGGGAGAGAGAAAGAGAGGGGGCAGAGGAACAGAAAGGGGGAGAGAGAGGAAGAGAGAGGGCAGAGGAAGAGAAAGGCAGAGAGAGGAAGAGAAAGAAAGGAAAAATGGAAGGGAAGATTGGGATAAGCAGAAATCAAACCAAAGAGGGAAAAGTATGTAAAATAAAAAAGTAAGGGGGTAGAGCAATTTGGAGAAAGAAAAGAGAGGAATGGAGGTAAAGAGAGTGCAAGCAGACAATGGACAGGAGGTAAAGGCTGGACACAGAAGAGGCAGCAGCGGAACATCTCTCCCAGGCACCGCTCTTCTTTCCCAAGCACCGCTCCCCTCTCCCTGATTAGATCTCCCGTTTTTCCTTACAAGGCACCACACCCCTCCCTTGGTCAAATCTACCATCTCTCTTACCATGCACCAACTCCCCCTCCCTGATCAGATCTCCCTGCTTCCTATACCAAGCACAGCACTCGTTTCCAAGGTCTGATCTATCCTCTCTCTTACCGGATACCACTCCCCTCCCCTGATCAGATCTCCCCTCTTCCCTTACCAAGGACCATTCCCGTTTCCCAGATCACATAGACCCTCTGTCTTACCAGGCATCACTCCCTTCTCCCTTATTGGATTTCCCCTTTTTCCTTACCAGGCATTGTACCCCTCCCCTGGTAAAATCTACCATCTCTCTTACCAGGCACCAATCATCTCTCCCTTATCAGATTTCCCCTTTTCCCTTGCCAGGCACGGATCCTCATCCCCATGTCACATCTACACATCTATCATCTCTCCCATCAGGCACCACTCCCCACTTCAAAGTCACATCTAACTTTTATCTTACCAGGCACTATTCCCCTCTCCAAGGTCACATCTACCCTCTCTTACTAGGCTCCCCTCTCCACGGTCACATCTACCCATCCCCTGGTAACATCTACTTTCTACCTGACCAGGCACTGCTCCCCTTTCTCAGGTCACATCTACCCTCTACCTTACCAGGCACCGTTCCTCTCATCCTCTCACCAAAGTCACCACTACCTTTTCTCTTACCAGGCACCATTCCCACTTCCCCAATCACATCACTTCTCTCTCTTAACAGACACTGCTCCCTTCTCCCTTATTACATTTTTCCTCTCTCTTGGCTCCCTACCACTTATACTCATCAAGTCACAGATGTACGAATGCCTTCTGCACAGAAATCACAACATAAAATTTGTGTAACTACAACAAAAGCATAATGTGAACCCTTCGCACTTACAGAGTGACTGGAGAATAACATGCCAGACAGGAGAGGGATGACAGTGTCAGCTGTGAGTGAAGGGATGTGATCACAGCGACAGACAACTAAGTCTATGTACAGAGGGGATCATCCTTACACAAACAAATGCTTCGAGTGCTTAGTGAGCCGCTGACACAAATCAAGGTAAAAGCAGCCCGCTGTAACGTGCAGAACTCAGAGACTCGAGTTGAGGAGGTGCCTCTAACAAGTGCTCATCACAGTGTTGGACAAAGAACAGACCTACATCATTTACAATAACAATTTATACATCAGAGCTGAACTAGACGTTTCACTTCACTGGCAGAACTGTTTTCAGAGTTACCTAAAGGGGAAATCCACCTAAAGTGGATCTAAAGCCAACACTATTAGTTATGGACAGAGCAGGGAAATATTAAACTCCAATCAGGCTCTGTTTTTACTGTCTTTGTCCCACTGGGCAGGTTACCTTAACTTTCTGTCACAGAAACACAAGAGGAAGTGAGAAAAATCTTTCAAAAGTGGATGGAAATCATCCCTGAGACAGCTGTCACCGGAGCAGGCGTCACCAATGGAAGCTTTTTAGTATGTTTTTGTTCCAGTTACAACTGGAATCTCGTCACCATTAAGATATGAATCTCAAGTGGGGGCACATACAGCAATGAACATTGGACATGGGTACTAACTGTTCTCTACGCCAATGTTTCTCAACTCCGGTCCTCAGGGCACACTAACAGGCCAGATTTGAAAGAAAACTGAAATACATCACAGGTGATATCATTTGCTGCTCGGTGATTGCAGGATTCTATTCTGCATCTCCCCAAGGTAATACTTAAAATCTGGCCTGTTAGTGTGCCCTGAGGACCGGAGTTGAGAAACACTGCTCTACGCTTCTCAAAACTAAAAAAAAAACCCAAACGTTTGGGCTTTAGATTTGCTTAAAAAGAGGATCTAGACCTAGGTGTTAAACACCAACTGTTTTGGCTGAAATTGGGCTTTCATATAAAGCTATGTTAATGATCTTTCTAGGATAGATAAGTAAACAAGAGAGGGGCTGCATTATCTACCTTGAAGGCTACTCCTGTGTTGGCCACATGGCCAAAAATGTAGGCCTTAGGTCACGTGATCTCATTGAAGGGAAGGATGAACCAAACTGAACTCTGAACCTGTCCTAACATCGGCAAATGCACAAGATTGCCCAATGTGTCAGGTCTACTAGAAGAAAGTGAAACAGCATTTTTCAAAAAAAAAAAAAACTCTTAATATAGTTTCATGTTATAAAAACTTTCCACATAACTAAAATCCAGTAATGTTTTTAAAAAAGTGACAAATCCATTAATGGATAGAAAAATCAGAACTTGTACAGGCTTCTCGGAGAGGAAGAATTGCAGTTTTAGAAAGCTATGTCTGGGGAAAGCCTTGGCCTGGGCTATGGAAAATAAATAAAGTATTTTTCAATGCTGGTTCTGGGGCTGCATTGCTGAATTATTTTATATTAAATATTTTATAGACATCACCCTGTAAAAAACTGAGAACTAACTCTCTTGAAGCTGAACTCTACAGCCCTTTCCTGAGTGGTGTCTATCCTGCACTCAAGTATACTTTAACATAGATGCTGAATACCACACAGGTTAGTAAAGTTCACAGACCGCCATGTTGGAGACAAAGACCAAGTAGAAATGAGGCGCTGGATTTAAATGATCAGATGATTGGTCAGATTGTGATAAGGCACAATGACTTTACTGAGACCATTCTCGCCAATGCATAGTGGCTCTCAAATAGAGGGCCCATATTTGTAAATTCACATATATAGCCTGAGAGTGCTAAACAAGCCGTTCAAAAGTCCAAAAACGTTTAATATTAGTACTTATTCGCAAATAACGTAGAATAGCCAACGGGGCTTGACGCTCAAAAACCTCTCCCTTCTTTCAGGCATAAACATAATGGGTAATCAAAAGGGCTTATAACAATGAATCAATGCTAATATCAAAGGTTTTTGGACTCTCAGACTATTTGTTTACTGCTATTATTAGACTTTTACGAATTAGAGACCAGGACCGTGTGAAATCTGAGCTTATATGTAAAACCTGTCATGGCTGAGATGGACAGGTGGCTAGGGACATTGCTGTCTAAGAAGCTTCTAGAATCAAATAGGCAATTTATGGTCTCAGATCTGGACACCGGTGTTGTACACAGCTGAAATGTAAAGTTCTGGCCAGGGCTATGCAAAGGAAGCTTCAATGGTGAGCATAAGACTGTGGAGCTGTATGTTTTCATATCCATTAGCAGAGACATGACCATCATAAGAGCAGTGAACCAAATTTCTTGAAGGTGTTCTTATTTGCATAGTTCCTGGCCTTTAAAGCCCTCTAGTAAGCAAAATTGTGGAACGGTGGACATGAACCGGGTTCAGGCAGCATTGAAGTACACAAAGCCATAGGTGGTAAATTCTCCACAGGTTAGGGGAAACCTGACACGTTTTCTTTAATTAGCATTAAAAGTGACTAAAAGTCCTCTTTTAAAATCATTGGATAGTAGTTTAGCTTTATCTTGGAGAACTTTGAAAATTTCAACCCCATGCAAATAGATGCCAGAATTATGTCAGCACTATTTGCCTTCTCCAGCTCTGACATATTTATAATCTCTAATGAGAAGACAAAGCTCCAGCCAAGACTTTAACATGTCTGCAATCTGTATTCTTCTAAGGAGTTCAGACACAGCAGAGTGATCTCACCAAGGTAGTTATCATCTTCCGGTTTTCCTGAGTAGCTGTGCTGCCGTACATCGATGTTGGTAGCACCGGCCGGAATATGCACCACAGTATTGTAGCCTGTAAGACACAAAAGAGCCGAAGCTGATTAATGAGCCGGATGTGCTCCACAAAGCCTGTTTGATTTACATGGCTGCCAAATGCATGTAGCATAACTTCAAAACACAACTTTCTATGGTAAAAGGGAACAAAGGAATAGAAATCGTCATTTAAGAAGCAATGCCTAACTGAAGACAGTGATCCATGCCATTCTGTCTGAAAATGTTTTAATACGACATTATGTCATCTTTTAATTTTTTCATCACGTCTTAAAGTGAACCTCTGCCCAGAATATGGACAAATTTACTTTCTTAAAGCTGACCTTGCCGTAAAAAACAAAGTCTGTTAAAAATTATTCTAAAAGGCATATGAAGGTAAAAAAAACTTCAGTTTAAAACTGCCCCTCCCCTCCCTAGCCCTCCCTTATACTTTCTTGAGCCCGATCTCAATTCAGCGATGTTACATATAGTTACGTAGTAGGTGAGGTTGAATAAAGACAATAGTCCATCCAGTTCAACCTGTGTAGGTGTGAGTGGCTGTAATCATCTCACATAGCCCTGAATGTTCTGATCCTTGAGATGTACGTCTAAGAGTCTTTTGAAAGCCACCATACTTCCCGCATAAACCACCTCTTGTGGTAGAGAATTCCACAATCTTTTAGCCCTAACAGTAAAGAACCCCCCACGTTGCCTGAGGTTAGAACGCTTCTCCTCTAATCGCATTGTATTCCCTCGAGTCCTCATGCAATCCCTTCGACTGAACAGCTTTTTTTCTAAGCTGAGATCCCCATTGAGATATTTATAAATTGCTATCATGTCCCCCCTCAGGCGTCTCTTCTCCAGGGAGAATAAATCAAGTGATTGCAGACGCTCTTCAAAATTAAGGTCCTCCAATCCCCTAATCAGTTTAGATGCCCTTCTCTGGACTCTCTCCAGCTCCAACACATCCCTCCTGAGGACTGGCGACCAGAACGAGATGTGCGACCAGAACGATGTGCACGAGAGCAGTTGCTCTCCTGACTCTCTGCCTCCTTATTGGATCAGAGACAGCAGCATTGGCTCCCACAGCTGTCAATCACAGCCAGTGAGGAGGGAGCAAGTGGCTTGCCATAGGGGCACTCAGCAGAGGGAAGGGGCCAGGAGCACCAGCCGGGGATCAGAGAAGAGAAGGATCTGGGCTGCACTGTGCAAAACTATTACACTGGGCAGGTAAGTATAACATGTTTTGTTATTTTTTTTAAAGAAACATTTCTAATATCGCTTTAATATATCAGCCCACCCATAAAAAAAAGCAGTAAAAAAAAATGAAATCAATTAAAAAAATGAAGGAACAAAAAAAAAGTGATTAAACATACTTACCCTGCCCCTGGCTTCCATACTTTAGGGTATGGTATCACAAATCTTCAAGCGAGGAACGCCAAGTATCTCAAGAGAAGTGCACAGTGCTGCTGCTGGGAATCTTAAAGCAAACCTGGTGCTTTACCCTTTAAATTACTGACACATCTAACTGCCGGTTCACACTACCGTGACTTGTCAGGCGACTTGGTCGCCTGACAAGTTGTGCTCCATTCTGTGCTATGGGAACTTAAGTCGCTCCGACTTAGAAAAAGGTTCCTGCACTACTTTTGACCGAAGTCGGAGTGACTTGCATTGACTTCCATTATGTGAAGTCTTCACTAGTCGCCCCCGAAGTCGTGTCGACATAGTGTGAACCGACTCTAAGTAATTAAACCAGACCAAAACATAAACTTTTATAGCTTGTTTACATGATCTCTGCTGGACATAAAGTTTAGCCAATCTCAGCTCTCATTTTCCTCTTCTATGAAGATCAAGTGAACAAAAGCCTAGGCCAGCCTTTCCTAATATTTTCCACACGCAGGAATCCATGAAATAACGTTCCGGTCTCAGGGAACCCCTGCTAAAAATGACTATATCTACAACTCAGGAAACATTAGTGTGATGGTCAGTGGGAAGAATGCTCCTTACACTTGTGGTCATTGGAAAAAAAAAACCCTCCAGATGGCTAAAAAGATCAATGGCGTCAGTGAAAACTTATCTAAGAGGCAGAAATTGCTAATTGCTCAAGGAACCCCTAACAACCTCTAGAGGAACCCTAGCTGAGTAACCCTGCCCTAGACTTTTGGTCATGTGATTAGCACTGGAGGTAGCCTGGAACTATTATCCCGAAGAATGTAAACATATCCAGGTATTTGCTCAGGCCACCGTGAAAAAACGGTCCAGGCATGCTCAAGAGTGTTAGTGAAATCACCAGGTGGCAAACTAACATTCTGCTCAGAGAAATGAGACGATGCTTAAACAAAATGTTGTGTCCCATTTTGCATTTTATCTTGTCCCCTGTGTGCCCCCATCAGTGTTGGATTAAAATATATGGAGGTCCCTAGGCAATAAAAACCAAGGGGCCCCCCTTGCAGGTTTCTGAAGGTTATTCATGCGCATGCTCTAGTGGGTTAACATTAAAGTAGTGTGCACATGAGTCGCTAGATGAGATGACCATCACTACTGTACATCACAAGTACGTACGGTGCACCAAACTTTTCACAAACTGACAGCTGAAAAAAGATGAGCTTTTAAGTGACAAACTGTAATGTAAAACCTGATGTCTATGGTTTATATAAGTTGTTATTGGGTACATTACATTAATACAGTATTTTCTCTATAGAGATTTTAATGTAAAGTTTTCAATTCTTTGAGTTGATTAATTTTTTCTATTTTTTGTAAACAATTAACAAGAGGTATTTCACCCTGTTTGAAAATAAATTTAAAAGCCAGCAGCTACAAATATTGTAGCCACTGACTTTTAATAGAATGACATTTACCTGTCCAGGGATCCAGCACCATCCTCACCCGGGCTTTTTCTTCACAAGGCTTTGAGTCCCAGGTGCTGGCATGTTAACTGTGGGAAGCCAGTTGTGATTCCTTGTGGCTTCATAGCCAGCTTCCCCCTGTGTATGCGCGAGCCGTGCTGTGCTTTGTGAATCTCCCTGCAGCCTTCTGGGAGCTATGACGTGTCCCAGAAGGTAGCGGGCAGGGAAGGGAGAAAGAACATCTGGTAGAATCGCCTAGGCGATCCAACTGGAAGTGGGAGCTGTTATCTGTCAGAACCAGGTACCCACTCCCCCTCTACCCCCCCCCCCCCAAGTTCTAAAAGAAGAAGGAGGAGAGGAGAGGAGAGGGGGAGGCGAGCATAAAGCTTCATTGTAATGTTCTATCAAGATCTAATTAATATTATTTTGATCTGTTGTCATTAGGCCCTTAAAAAGCGTGGGGTCCATAGGCTGGTGCCTACTCTACCTATTTGGTAATCAGGCACTGGTCCCCATGCCTTTAACAGTCATATCATGTAAATCGGAAAGAACTGTAAACAAATTAGGAGCAGTGTGTATCATCCATCATGGCGCAGGAGGACAACATAGTTTCCACTTACTCCCAATTATGCAGATGAAGGATGGGAACAGACAAATTATTTTCATTGTCCAGTTTCAAACTTAGCTTATTTTGCATATTAAACAATAGAACATGGCAAAGGATTAATTACATTTCTGTTTACCTACCATATTGTACGTAATTATGCGTTCCAGCTATGGGTTTACAGGATGAATTGTCTCCACCACAAACTCCACACTTATCTCTTCTGGCTTTTGAGTTTAGGACGTGATCACAACCAGCTTGCTTTAAAAAAAAGATATAGAGAAGAGCCAAGAAAAATAAGTAAAGTACATCCAGGTTATACTCTACACAGACACCAATCAATAAAAGATAGCCAGAGGTTCTATCCTTTCCCACTCTATCTGAAGCTAGAGAAAATGTTTAGGGCTGAATTTCTACTTTAACTAGACTCAAGAAAAGACAAACATCCATCATGATCAGTTTCTGACAATGTCCAGCAGTTTTGGTTTAGAGGAAGGAAAGGCAAAACCTTATGTGCAACTGTGATCAATTTCACCCCATGATGGAAAAAAAAAAAAAAATCTTACCTGACCCCACTACGACTGTTGTACCTTTTCCCTGGGCAAGTAACAGTTAGGAATCATATGACTATGGCAGCACTTCCAATAACAAGCCGTCCCCTTTAGCAAACCTGGTTCCAGATAAGGGCTCAGATTTCGCACAATTCTCAGCTCTCCTATGGTAGGTAATGAACTGTAGGCTATAAATCACTGAAAGGCTCCCCTTTAGAAAATAACCTGTCACAGCTGATGTTACTTAAGGAGTATATAATGTCTTACCTGCTGTGAGCTCTGTGTGGCTTCAAATTTATCTGTTTTCCAAATTGTGCATTAGTTTTGGGGCAATGAACAGCACTCAGCTGGATGATATTATGATATTCAGCTTGACTGCCCGGAAACTAGTAGCCATTCCTGGAGTTTTTGGATTGGTTTATTGCTATGATGTTTTTCACTGGGTTAATGGGACACCTACATTTGGGCTCTTTCAGGGGATTTCAGAGGACTTGCCATGGTGTTCCCAAATGCACCTCACTATTCAGAGATTCCAATTCTAGCCTATTTAGTTAGAATGTGGTCAGGTTTTTCCTGCCTTGTGACTTCCCTGTGATGATTTCCTCTGACTTCCTGTCCTTGTGACATCTGGGAAACCTCTAGCTCTTCCAATTTGACTAAAAAGATGTATGTTTATTGTTGTCTAATTGGAGAAATTTTCAATCACTTTGGCTCCATTCACCAATAGTTCTTTTACTTCTTTTGGGCGTCAGGTGTCCCGCGATTCTGTTTGCGCAATTTTACCACAATTAGTCAGGCACTGTGTTTGGGGTGCCATTGCAAGTCAAGGGAATCGCACCGGCGTCCCGCGACTTGCAATGGTTCGGGATCTAGGGCAGAATCACGGCAATTCTGCCCGTAATCTGAAACGCCTATATGTGAATGAAGCCTTTCTGTCCACCGATGACCCTTCACTAGGGCAGGATGTGTGGGAACATCTACATAGCGAACATTGAGAATAAATGTTATAAATACAGCCTGGAAGGAATCATTATAAAGACCTTAAGGCCATTGCAGAATATGAACTTTGATTGACATAGGGGTATGTCGCCCTTTCTCTCGAACTTTAGTACAATAGTTCTTTTCAGTGTGACTCACAACAATACTGGAACATTTACATAAGTTCATTCAAACAAAAGAGCTGAAACGTTAACATAAAATGCAGTATTTGCACATTTCAACAAAATGTCTTTTCCATTGTAACCCTATAGAAATTGTCATTTACAGATGTGTGAATAATAGGAAATAAAAATCGTAATCCAACAGTAAAAGAAAAGCTGAAAAAAAAATATAAAAAAGCTAAATGAGAAGTGATAAAAATTAAAAGTAAACTACAAAATGCTTAAAATATTGTAGACAACTACGAATGGCAAACCTGTGCAGAAGAAAAGACACCTCTGGCCTCCCAAGAGTAAACCATTTCTTACTGGCATTGTTGGAGACCCGATAAGGCAAACACAGGAAACTGGGAGGGGAGGTAGGTCCATCAACCCCCCCCCTTTTTTTTTTCCTTTTCCTCCCCATACCCTCTTCTTTTATCCTACCCACCATACTATCCTACTATCTGGATTCATATATTACTGCAATCTCCCTTGGAAAACAAACAATTGGGAAGCAGCACTTGCTAGACGTGGGCTGCGTATGTGAGACCCAATAGTGAGAACTACATTTTTTGCAGCGGGCCTGACATGCTCTTGCTCAGTCTAAAGTATTGGTCATAGCATTGTATAATGTTGAAATGTTCGCTATGTATATTATTATCCAAGCTTGACCAACCTGTACTCTCTTTCCAGTGCATTGCCAATTCTTTTAAATAAAACATTTATAAACAAAAAAAAAAACCTGTGCAGAAGACTTACCTTACCCAGCACTGTCATATGGTGAGCATTACTAGGTGTCTGCACCACAGCTATGCTTCAATGACTTTAGTTTTTAAGCAAACCCTAGGGCTTCAAATATCTGTGGCTTGTTTGTTGCTTTTAGAGGCAGTTACAGGCCAGTTTGTGTGTGACTGAAAATCTGCAGAAACCCCGACCATAAACGCACAATGGCTGCGTCCAGGGTTGGTATTAACATGTAACCACTTGGATGACCAGTTACATGTTAACAGCAACAGCACCTGCCATTGATTTGTATAGGGTGCAAATCTGACAACTGCTGCTGGTTGCACACAGTGTATGCAAGCAGCGTTTAGCCAGGGCCATTTGAAGGAATTTGGGGGCCCCAAGCAAAATGGACATGGAGGCCCCCCCGACCCCCCGCACACACGCAAAGACTACAGGAACCACAGCATAGCCATACAGTTTAAGTATCTATCTATCTATCTATCTATCTATCTATCTATCTATCTATATATATATATACATATATATATATATATATATATATATATATATATATATATATATATATATATATACATATATGACACAGATAGATAGATAGATAGATAGATAGATAGATAGATAGATAGATAGATAGATAGATAGATAGATAGATAGATAGATAGATAGATAGATAGATAGATAGATAGATATAGATATAATAAAGAAAGAAAGAAAGAAGAGAGAGAGAGAGAGGGGAGGGGGACAGATAAACAAAAAGAGACATAGGAAGACTAAGATTAGAAGGGAGATAGAAAAAAAAAGAAAGAACTTTTCAGACCTGTCGGCACTCGGCAGATGTAGAAGCAGAGGGTCCTAGCAGCTACTCACCCTGATGCTATCTACTCCTCACTCATCCACACCGGCTGCAGGAATTTTAATTGCATTTAGAACCCTGCTGTCTGTTTACAGTAGGAGCTGTCAGTCTGCACTGTCCATGGGCTGGTCCATACTTTGCATAAAGTCTAGCTGGTAGGCCAGGGATCTCTCTTGTGTCTGCAGATCTTATCAGACTTTTTACAAACCTGTTGAGGCAGAGAGGGGCCCCCTTGATGGAGATCCCGGTAACAGTGGCATTGCACTTTACTGCAAGCAATTGTTTGGTTTGCCTGCCTTGTAGCAACGGGCCTGCATTTAGCACCGCCGGTAAGAAAGCCTTGGCTGCATATATGCGGCCATCTAGATGTAGCCTAACTAAATGACTATAAAGCAGTAATGTAAGGCATATTAATTAGGTGTAGGGATGAGTGAAATTAAGATTCTTCACTTCAGTGAAAATCCAGGACCATTTGGCAAAATGCATTGGAGTCAACGGAGAAAGCCCCACCCTGGGCTGCTGTTAAATCTAACAATATAGTGGGGTTTATCAAAATAAAGCCATTCTTTACCACCACTTCCTGGAAATATTGTTAACAGGATGTATTTTGCTGAATAAATCCTGGATGCTGTTTGCTCAGATCCATTATAATGTTTGTATGTAGATTTTCTCAAAATGTTTAATGAACATGGTTGAAAGAGAAAACAAATCCATGTTTTTTTTTAACACATTTTACAGATTTTTTTTCTCATTTTTAAACGATTACTACTGATGAGAAAAAAAAAATAAAACTTTTCTTCTACTTTAAGTAGGGACCACAGCATGAAATTCAGCAACGCACACATCAAGTGAGTAACTATTTACCCGACACAGTCCTTGCACGCAGATGTCATTTGTGTCTGGTCCGCATGACGTCCCATCCACTACTCTGTCCCTGAGCTGATAATAGGCTGTGCTTCCTGCCACCCGGCAAAACAGTTTACAGCGATCCTTCATTAGAACTACAAACAGCAAGGAAACGGTTTTGTCAATAACATTTCATTTTAGCAGCACAAGTGGAATATGCGCTCTGGGCACTACTTACTTCCGCTGTACTTTGGCACCCAGCGGACGTTCGGAGGTAGACCATTGATATTAAAATGCTTTCCATCAAAGTCACCACACTGTTCTTCGCGAAAGTCCCTCTTATGCTTAGCGCATGGTTCAGTGTTGCAGGATTTAAATTTCATTCGGCGCCCCACACAGTATTTTCCACCATTTTTTGGTCTGAGATAAAAACAAATAATGTTTCTGGTTACACTGGGATTAAACTTTTCAATATTTCACCTGTTCACACCCCTGGCCTTGAAAAATGCTCAGCAAAGATAATCATAGGTGTGGTCTTCAAAAAGTTTCCACACTTTTTTATGTTTAACAGAGTTTAAAAAAGTGCAGAAACTAATTGAAGAACCCTAGTATGTACAAATCTCCTTACAGGAGCCATATATAAACCAGCCCAAGTGTGTCCATAGATGTTAAAGGGTGGTTGGGTATGTTAATGTGATGTGAGCAGACAAACCTCAAGCTAAATACTTTGCAAAGCACTGCAGACCATTACAATCAATATGTATGCTCAGCCAGGCCAAGTACAAACCTATAAAGAGGAACTAAAATTATTGATTTAACAGTTTACCAAAACTGTAGCATTCAAGGCATACTGTGAATGATGACAGGTAAATTTGCTTGTATTGTCAACTGAACTATCAAGTCTTCCAACGTCTGGTTTAATACCTGTTTACATGTGCAGCATTATGACAACTGCAGACCAAACAGAGGTTGAGATGGCAGCTTCCTTGGCTGTAAAGGATAGGAGGGTTTAGTTCCACTTTTAGGCAATGCAGAATGGGGTGGACTAGACAATCCTGACACTAGAACTGGGGAAACAATAGGAACCAGGCAAGAAACTCTAACCTTTTCAATGGTTTGTACTAGTGATCGACCAATATCGGTTTTTCGTTGCCGATACCGATATTTTGGCCACTGCATATCGGTATCGGCCGATATTTTCGTACAAAAAATTTTTTTTTTAAAAATGTTTTTATTTAACAGGTACTCTTGTGGAGGGATCTGGGGGTCTAAAAGACGCCAAACCCCTCCTCTGCACTTAAAAGCATTCAAAATGCCAAGTTTGGCTGTTTTGAATGCTGTAATTTTTTTTATTCTGGCGCCAGACAGTACCCGGAAATTATGTCACTCATGACATCACTTCTGGGTTTTTACATGGAGATCCGATCAGAGCCGGTGAGACGGGAAGGTGGCGGGAGGGGGGGTCATCCCCTCCTGCTCCTTGTATTGACAGCCGAGCGGCTTCTCAGCCGCATCGGTTGTCATTACAAGACAGCCGACCGTCGGCTATGGACGCCGGTACCGGGGTGATGCCTCTAGCTGCAGGCATCACTCCGATACAAGCACTCCGATACAAGCACTTTCTGAAATATCGGTAATATAGGTCACCTTGGTGGCCAATTCCGATATATCGGGAAAAGTGCATATCAGCCCTCGATATATATATCGGCTTTGCCTATAATCAGTCGATCTCTAGTTTTTACCTATAAGAGCAGAAACTGTCAGTAGTACCTGGATGGCAGGACTGGCAGAACAGAATCACAAATCCTTTAGTGGATAACACAGTTAACATACATGTATTTTGATTAAACATTTGTATGTTTGCAAGGCATTCATTTATAATTCAGTTGGGAACTGCTATTTAAATAGGCCCAAATGATTGGAACATGAAAAGAAATAGATACATCATGTTCAAAGAAAAAGCAATAGTACTTGTGTGTAATGTGCTCTTACTCTGGTCTGTTGCACTCCCGGATGGCAGTTTTAATTCCCCCGCTGCAAGATCTGGAACAAGCCCCAAAAGGGCTCCATGACCCCCAGGAGCCATCGATAACGGAGGAATCGCGCTCTTTTGGGATGCACACGCCATACCTGCAGTGCTGTGGTGAGGATAAACAGAGATAATACAGATGTAATACACTGTGCTGTCTGCAAGGCATAAGCAATGGAAGTATTCAACTGTGAAGAAATCATGTTTTATTTACAGGTTCTCACACAACTCTGCTTCGGAGAATATGAATGATTTATTCATATTTATCCTTGTTTGAGGTGAATGGTACATAAAAAAATGTTCTCTGTAGAAATAATGACTGTGGAAATCAGGGTAAAATTATGTTTTCTGTTCAATAATATTTATTGAAGTTTTATCACGTTGAAGAATAAGAAGTACAGCCAAAGTTAGAAAGTTACATGGCCAGGGTTTCAATACAGCTTTTATAGCCAAATAATGGTACAAACGTTCATAGCTTCATAAAGCTATGGATTACAAACTGGTGGGTCACAGACTTGCCTAAGGGCAGACAAAAATTGAAAGGTTTAAGATAGGGTAGGGTGGCAGAGAAAAGATGGGGCAGGGACTTAAAGGGATCTGCCATCAGGGAGCTACTATGAGTTATATGGGCCAGACTAGGAAATCATCATTAAAGCGGATCTTCACCCTCCACACCCTGTTTTTAGCATTCCACTCCTACTCCCCTCCTCTAAGAATGAGATTTTTTAAAATTACTTTTTAGGGGAACACATCTGGATTCTCACCTAGGTGATGTACAGCTTCCCACGGCCATCAGGGTCCCCCACGGCACAAGCACAGAGGTACATCACCCATAGGGGCAGGGGGGTGGGGTGGTTATCTCTTTCTTATGTCTTGCAGCAGCCCCATGGTGATGGGCCACGACACATGCATGTCATCAGGGTGCAGGCTCCAAAGGACCCACAAGAGACAAGTGGATGGCATCAGAAAAGAAGAAGACAGCACAGTACCGGGCAAGCAGCAGCAAAGTGGAGGATACCTACAAAACATAGCTGGATTCGCTAAGCATGCGAGTGGATAACCCAGTGAAAAAATATAAGAGGAAGAAAAAAAAGAACATCTCTCTTAGGGATGAAAGAGTTGGGAGGAGTGGCCAAAGCCTGAGGGTAGGTAATGTTGAATCCCTGGGGACCATATATCAGGAAGGCTTTCTATCAATCCATATACTGTAGAAGTAATTGTATCATTAGTCATCATCCAAGAGCATCTGTGGACCATTCTAGAGATTCATCATTAAGGTTTAGGAGGCAGCAGTCAAAGTCTGGGGATTGGTTATGTCGGATCCATGGGGACCCACCCTTCTTAACCACTTTACCACCGGAGGATTTTCCTGCTAAAAGACCAGGGGTTATTTTGCGATTTTTTACTGCGTGACTTTAACGGACAATCGCGCGGTCGTGCGACGCTGTACCTAAACGAATTTCACGTCCTTTTTTTCCCACAAACAGAGCTTTCTTTTGGTGGTATTTGATCACCTGTGCGATTTTTTGATCACACGCTATAAACAAAAAAAGAGCGTAATTTTTGCAAAAACAACAATATTTTTCACTTTTTTTTATATGAAATTCCCCCAAAAAAAAATGTAAAAATCAAAATTTTTTAAAATTTTCGGCCAATTTGTTTTACGCTACCTATGTTTGGTAAAAAAAATCGCAAAAAGCGTATTTTGATTGGTTTGCGCAAAAGTTATCGCGTTTACTAACAAAGGGAAAGATTTTTGTCATTTTTGGTGTTTTTTTTTTTAACGAGTAATGGCGGCGATCTGCGATTTTTTTTGCGGTACTGCGACATTGCGGCGGACAGATCGGACCCTTGACTGACATTTTTGACACTTTTGGGGGTACCAGTGACATTACTGCAGTAATCAGTGCTATATATATGCACTGTTACTGCAAAAATGACACTGGCAGGGAAGGGGTTAACAGTATTGGACAGGGAGGGGTTAAGTGTGTCCTAGGGGCGTGATTCTAACTGTGTAGGGACAGGTCTACTAGTGTAAAAACAAAGATCAACAGTTCTACATAGTAGAACTGTTTGATCTTCACTTTTACACAGGGAGAACTGACAGGTGGCTTGTTTACACAAGCCGCTCTGTCTTTCTCCCGCTGTAGCGGCGATCGTAGTGTGACCGGCGGACATCGGGTCCGCCAGTCACACTCCCGCACTCCTCCGTGAACGAGCCGAGGCGGGCGCGCGCCTCGGCGGGCGCGCGCCCGCCCGCTATTGGCTCTGGAAGGAGTGACAGGCGAGCGACGTAGACCTACGTCACTCTGCCTGGCCGGGGCCGACTGCCGCAGTAAATATACTGTGCGCAGTCGGCAAGCGGTTAAAGAGGACCATTCTATAATTCAGTATAGCAGTAATTGTATCGATAGTTATCATCCAAGGGGACCTGTGGTCAGGAGGCTACCCCTAGCCATCTTGACCATTTTAGACAATCATTATTAAAATGGCTCTAAAGGCAGAAGGTTTTTTTTATTTTAATGCATTCTATGCATAAAGATATAAACCTGCTGTGTGCAGATCCCCCCTCCCCCCAGCACCCCTAATACTTATCTGAGCCCCATCTCAATCCAGCGATGTTGTACGAGAGTCGCAAAGTCCAGGGACTCTCCCTCCTCATTGGTTGAGACAGCAGTGGGCGCGCCATTGCCCCCCCCCGTTGCTGTCAGTCAAGTGAGCCAATAAGGAGAGAGAGGGGGAGCTACGTGTCTAAATGGGCACACCCGAGACGTGCAGTATCTCGATGGGGGCAGCTCTGTGTCTAAATGGGCACCCCCCATAGCAAGCTGCTTACAATCGGGGCATTCAGCAGGAGGGAGGTGCCAGGAGCGCCAGCGAGGGACCTGAGAAGAGGAGAATCTGGGCTGCTCTGTGCAAAACCACTGCACAGAGCAGGTAAGTAGAACATGTTTGTTATTTTTAAACAAATAAAAACAGGACTTTAATTTCACTTAAGGCTCCGTTCACATCTAGGCGTTTTGGGGCGTTTTTGGGGCGTTTTTCTGCTCTAGGATCAGCTCTCAAAACGCCCAACAAGACAAATCCTATTCATTTCAATGGCCCCTGTTCACATCTGAGCGTTTTGACGCTGTATACAAAACGCCCAACGCTCAAAAAAGTACATGAGCTTCTTTTTGGGCAGATTACAGGCGTTTTCCATTGATCTCTATTCAATCTAAAAACGCCTGCACAAAAATCGCGGTAAAATCGCGGTAAAAAACGCCGCAAAAATCGCGGTAAAATCGCGGTAAAAAACGCGCGAAAAACGCTACGCTCAGGTGTGAATGTAGCCTTAAGGTTTAGGAGGCAGCAGTCACAGTCTGGGGGTAGGTTATGTTGGATCCATGGGGACTGGCCCTTCTTATAGAGGTCCATTCTATGGTTCAGTTTAGCAGTAACTGTATTGCTGGCCATCATTCATGACACTGTATTTAGGATAGTGGATTCAATTATGTTTTATATAGTCAAATGATGATAGTTCATCTTTGAAATTTGTGGGGTGAATTGCTCCATTGTGCTATAGTTACAGAGGTCAGTAAAGGCTTGTTTTAAAGCCCACTTACTGCCTTGAAAAAAAATGTGACAATACATATCAATAGCTATTTATTCAATTTGGATGGCAGTCCAACTAACCTAATCAGGGCACTGGAGGTTCTTGTGTTGTAGTGTACTACAACACATGGATGTGAACCATGCCTAGTTAAATGAGTGTTGTGGAGTGTTGGCATCCTATTCAAAAGGAATGGGATGCCTAACACAATAAATGTTAAATAAAGTACATGTGCTGTCACCACAATACCGTAAAGCATAATGGATCTTCGACTTTAAAAATAGAAATAAGGCTCAGTAAGGAATAAGTGACTGGAATGCATGAGTCAGTATACACAGAGCAGGAACAGGTAGGAGTCTGCAATGACAATTGCTAAAATCTATGTAATGTATTTAATTGTGCTGGAAAGGTTTTTCTTTCTAAATGTAGAATTTCACTGAGTGCAGAATCTTCATGTTTGACTGATGCGTTCCTTTAAAGAATGTGATTATATTTCCTAATTTCAGCACTGCAGGAATCAGATTGCACTGATAAAGCCAGAGCAGCTTCCTTTACAATACAGGAGAGTTTTATTTGATTAATGAGACACCAGAGCTCCATTACTACTTATATGGCCAAGGTAGTTTCAATAATCCCCAGGAAGAAGCTGACAGCTCCATCAGTCAGACCTGCATATGGAAGATTGAGCTGAAACAATGGCTTGGCCAGGCTACTGGTTGGAATGCACAAGTAACAATATACCTATCGCCTGTTAAATTATCAATAGGAAAAATACAGGCAGAGATTAGAATACAGCCTTAGCTTTACTTCTTGTTACGTATTAATAGAGCAACCAGTTAATTATGGACTACTAATGCAAATAAACAGCATTTAGACAAGCTTAAAACACATAAAGGCGTGCTGTTTTAACTAGTTAAAGGAATAGCCCCATCAAACTTTGAAATTCAGCATTTCAATGGCTAGGCCCTTATGAGCACGAACATTTACATGCCGACAGGTTTTCTATAGTAAAATTTTCTGGTGCTTTTCACCATATGCAGCTGTACTCATCCAAACGCTGATTGCTTCTTCATTGCATATGGTTTACTTCACAAATGTGGAAATTACACGTTTAAAGGAATATGTTGTATGCAGAAGCAAACAGCTTTTACATTAGTTAGGACAGAATACAGCCAGTCACTTGTATTGGCAACTGTACTTGGCACCTGCAGCTCCCCGGTTGCGGGAAAGCAACAGGGAGTTTACACTGGAAGACATGTCATCATGTTAATGTCTGTGTGCATAGATGCCATATAGTGGGCACAGGGAATACTGTTTCCGAATCACCATCTGCAGGCTCCACACATGCCCTTTTGTTGATTTGGTAACTGTATCATGGCCCAGTTATTTGCACTAATCTGTCTGATGTACTAGTTTGTATGTATGTTTTTATAGGACCTGGAGTCAGGGCCAGATTAACGTAGGGGCTATTGGAGCTGCAGCTCCAGGCCCCTACCTTTTATATAGGCCCCGGGTTGGCCATATTCACTGTTACCGCTCTTCTGTCACTTGTAAACACAGAAGTCTGGCTTCTATGCTCGCTTCCCCAGGCAGCTCCCTCAGAACCTCCCCACACAGCACGAAGGCCAGACAAGGAGGGACAGTTGCCGATGCATGGATGTGTTTATGGGCTTCAGAGACAGCATCCCATGTTGAATTAGGCATGCATGGCTGCACCCTTCCTCCTCTGGGTGCATGCCAAGGCACAGCCCTTAAGGCCCTTCAAAATCCTCAGCACCAAGCCCATGATGCTCTTAATCCGGCCCTGCCTGGAGTATTTCATGTACCCAGTGCCTTTCATGTGATTTTAAATTATTGTGTATGATATGAAATAAACTTTTTGGATTTTTACTCTAAAACCCTTTTTTTTCATTGTGTGCATGCTGTAATAAGCCCCAATTGGGGACCGATGTTTTCCTTTGCTATATATTTTTAGGGGGACAGCATGACACACAAATTATATGTCACCCTACACACACTTCTCTCCTGTATTCCTATAGTGGGCACAGCCTTCTTGTCCAGGTCCCTCTTTTTCATCCTTAAAGTGATTGTAAAGTTTCATTGTTTTTCTATTAAAATGACAAACATGGTATACTTACCTGCTTTGTGCAGTGGTTTTGCACAGGGCAGTGTGGATCCTCCTCTTCTCGGGTCCCTGGCTTGAGCTCCTGGCCCCTCCCTCTTTAGAGTGCCCCCACAGTAAGAAGCTTGCTAAAGGGGCACCGAGCTGCAGCTCCATGTATCCATTCAAACATGGAGTTGCTGTTTGGCCCCGCCCCCTCTCAATCCTGATTGAGTTTGATTGACAGCAGTGTGAGCCAATGGTGCCGCTGCTGTGTCTCAGCCAATCAGGAGAGAGAGTCCACGAGTGAAGCTGAACCCACCGTGGACATCGCTGGATAGAGATGGGGCTCAGCTAAGTAAGGGGCTGAGGGGGGCTGCTGCACACAGAAGAAATTTTATCTTAATGCATAGAATGCATTAAGATAAAAATTCTTCTGACTTTACAATCACTTTGAATTTTTTCTCCATCCAGGCCATTGATTCCCATGGCTGGCAGTATCCCTGTGCTAATACACATATCAAAGTATACAGGAAACCCTGTGGCATCATATATTTTAAACCAGGCCAAAACAATTTTATGAACTTCCTGCCAACATCACCCTCCTGTCCTACAAATATACAGATGATAAAAGAGCTGTACAAATACTTACCTATACTTAGCCTTAAAGTATAACCAAAGGCAAGTCATAGTTTTGGATAGAGTGGAGAGGGATTAGAGCCCCTGTCAGTTTTTTTTTTTTTTTTAATTCAACGTTTATTGAGGAGATAAAGGCATACAAGTCAACAAAGGCAGTGAATTGAAATACAGCCGAGTAACAAGAGAACAGCGTAACATGAGGCGTAAATCATAAAAACATAGCCATATATGAGAAATGAGAATACACAGTGTATCAAAGTATGTCTCAGGACGGCAGATCCCCAGATAGGCCAACGCTCCAACCGGCATCTATCAAATGGCCGGCATATCGGAGTGCCGAGGGCATCTGACGGGGCACCAATCCAAGAAACCACAAGAGGTCTTAATGTCATGTATGCCGTACAAAAACGGGAGAAATAGTTCAAAGAAGAGAAAAGAAAAAAGAAAGGGAAGAAAAAGAAACGAAAGAGAAGTGCCACATCGAAAGAGGGGGGAGGGAGGGAAGGAGGGAAGGGAAGGGAAAACAGGACAAACACTGGAAGAGGGGACAAGGGGGGGGGGGGGGGTGGAAGGGGGGCCAACAGGGGAGAAGGCCAGCCAGTGTGAGCGAGTCAGCTATGCTACAAGGTCCCGGTATTCAGTGGTCGAGCTGAACTCATGCCAGTAAAACCAACGCTTGAGGAACTCCTCCCTCGTACCCCGATCGGCCGCCAGCAAGTCCTCCATCTCGTTAATAAACGCCACTTTACGCAACCACATCGCCACAGTAGGAGGGCGGGATTGCTTCCATAAGAGAGGGATACAGCTCTTGGCCGCTGTCAGCAGTATCGGCAAGATCGACTTCCGATAGGACGCCCTTGGGAAGCTGTGGTGGTGAAGAAGGAACAGGGCCGGTTGCAGGGTAAGGGTGTGGTCTGTAAATTTTTGGACAATACGGAGGACCTCCGACCAAAAAGGCTGTAATACCCTGCAAGACCAAAAGATGTGGAGAAGGGAACCCACCTCCACACCACATCGCCAGCAAAGATCCGAACAGGAGGGGAACATCCTATGAAGTTTAACCGGGGTATAATACCACCTGGTCAAGAGCTTATAACCCATCTCCTGGTACTTAGAGCACGTAGAGGTTTTGTAGGTGAAGAAAAAGACACGCTCCACCTGATAGTCCGAAAGGGAGATACCCAAATCACGTTCCCATAGAGATATATAGGGGGGCCTGGAAGATTGTCCGGATGACGTCACGATACGATAGAGCAGGGAAATAGCATGGCGCACCGGAGCATCCGATGTGCACAACTCTTCAAACGGCGTGAGGCGTCTGGCAAAAGAGGTCGCCGGTGCCAGCGATTGCAGAAAGTGGGCGAGTTGTACCCTCTGCCAAAACGACAGGGCGGCAAACATGTTACTCGACAGCAGCGTCTGGCGAGACATCCAACCATCCCCGCTGAGAAAATGTCTGGCCTGGTAGACCCCGTTGGCCTGCAGAATACGGAAGGCCGGGTCAATGAGGCCCGGGGAAAAATCTGGATTTCCCACGATCGAGAGCAAAGGGGACGGCAAAGATGCGATGAGGCCTTCTTTACAGAGCTTACGGCCCAGTTGCAAAGTGGCTCCAACAGTTGGGTGATCCAAGGTCCCCTCCGTCAGGGGGGATGAGCCCCACAGCAGAGATTCCGGGGGAGAACCCCCGCAAAGCTGTTCGATCCGCACCCACTGTTTCAGTGAACTATGCAGATGCCAGTCCAGAATCCTGGCCAGATGGCATGCAGCAGAGTACATGGTGGCATCCGGGAAAGCCATTCCGCCGCTGAGTTTGGGCAAGCGAAGAAGTTTCAAGGCCAACCGGGGGGGGCCTCGAGTCCATAGGAATTTGCGAAATGCCCCATTCACCCTACGGAGGAAGGGCAGAGGAACAACTATCGGGAGGGCCTGAAGCACATAAAGCAAACGGGGCATGACAGTCATCTTAATAATGTTACAGCGCCCAAACCAGGAAAACATGCCTTTTTGCCAACCGTCCAGGTCTTTCCGGATGCGGGCAAGAAGAGGAGGAAAATTGTATTCGAAGATGCGTTTGGGGCAGTTGGGGAGGGATATGCCCAAGTATGTGATGTGAGAGGAGCTCCATTTAAATGGAAAATCACTTTTGAGAAGCTGCGACATAGCGGGTGGCATCGCAACCGGGAGGGCCTCCGATTTTTGGAAGTTAATTTTGTACGAGGACAATGCTTCAAACACCTCAAATTCACGCATAAGATTCGGTAAGGAGAGCAGCGGCTTGGTAAGGAAGAAGAGAAGATCATCCGCATAGGCCGCCACCTTAGGGGTGAGCGACGCTGAAAGCGGTAGGCCCGCAACATCGGGATTTGCTCTGATGGAGCGCAGGAAGGGCTCAAGAGTCAACACAAAAATCAGGGGAGAGAGGGGGCAACCCTGTCTTGTACCGTTCCTGATCTCCAAGGGATCAGAGAGGAAACCATTAACCTTAACACAAGCAGACGGTCGCGAGTAAATCGCCCGGATCCAAGCCATCATACGATGTCCCAAGCCTATATGCTCCATGGTTTCCAGGAGGAAGCGCCAGTTCACCCGGTCGAACGCCTTTTCGGCGTCCGTCGAGAGAAGCAGCATTGGAGTCCCTCGGGAACAGGTCAGGTGAAGGAGATCAATTGCCTTCGTGGTGTTATCGCGAGCCTCCCGCGAGGGTATGAAGCCCACCTGATCATCATGTATCAACTGTGGGAGAAAGGGGGCTAGACGTGATGCTAAGATTTTCGTAAAAAGCTTCAGATCGATATTGAGGAGCGATATAGGACGATAATTCTGGCATAGGAGGGGGTCCTTGCCCTCCTTTTCAATCACCGCAATATGAGCTCGGAGAGAGTCCAATGGAAAGTCTGCACCCAGACCCGCTGCATTATAAGCAGCTAGGAAGTGAGGGGAGAGGACATCTTCAAAGCTCTTATAATATGAGAGCGAATAGCCATCAGGACCCGGGGCCTTGCCCCTTTGAGTCCCCGCCAACGCGCAGGAAAGTTCGGTTGGCCGAAGCGGTTCATCTAGCTGCTCCAAGGCTTCCTGTGGGAGACTCGGGAGGCCCGATGCGCGAATATACTCCTGAATGCGCGTCCGAAGAGCATCCTGAGCAGAGGCCGAGGAATCTGAGGATAGATTGTACAGAGAGGCATAATAGCGGCGAAACACCTCCGCTATATGCTCCGTAGCCTGGACCTTTTGTTGGGAGGGAGAGAGCACCGCAGGGATAAATGTCTGCGCCCGTTGCTGACGAAGCGCATGAGCCAAGATCTTACCACATTTGTCCCCGTGCTCGTAGAAGATACGTTTGCATTTGGAGAGGGAGGCCTTCGCTTTAAAGAGGGTCAGAGATCGCAGTTGCTCACGGAGGACCGTCAGCTCCTGGAGGGCAGCTAGTGCCAAAGACCTTTTATGAGCAGCTTCCAGCTTACCAATGCGCGAGATAAGATCCTGCATTTGGCGGATCCTTTCTTTTTTGCGTCGCGAGCCGATTTTAATTAGAATTCCCCGCATGTAGCTTTTGTGGGCCTCCCATACCATCAAGGGGGGACTATCCGGGAGGGCGTTAGAAACAAAGAACCTACCCAGTTCCAAGCGTAGCTCAGATAGGATGGAAGGGTCCTGCAAGAGACTGTCATTGAGCCGCCATTGCCATTGGCGTTGCTCGGGGGTCCTCAAATCCAGCTCAAGGACCACCGGTGCGTGGTCCGAGATCGTGATGTTTCCTATCGAAGCCGACACTGATCTGCTCAATAGGGCCTGGGGTACCATAAAATAGTCAATGCGCGAGTAGGAGTCATGTGGAGGAGAGTAAAAAGTGTAATCCCTGTCCGTCGGGTGCATAGCCCGCCACACATCTACCAACCGAAAAGCATGAAAGGTCTTCTTAATGCGCCGCAATGCGGCATAGGAGATGTGGGAGGAACCCCGAGAGGCATCAAGTTCCGGATCCAAGGCTAGATTGAAGTCGCCACCCAGCAGGACCTGCCCCTCCATAAAGTCATGTAGTTTGGAGGACATCAGTTCAAGGAACGACACCTGGTCAGAGTTAGGCAAATATAAGTTTGCCAAAGTGACGAGCACAGAGCCAAGACGACCCTTGACAAATAGAACTCGACCTGAGTCATCGCTCCATGAATCCAAGAAAGACCACGGAGTCCGGCTAGCAATCAGGATACTAACGCCTCTGGACTTTGATTCAGTAAAGCAACCATGGTAGACCGTGGGGAATCGTCTGTTGCCCAGTTTAGGAATATTAGTAGATTTGAAATGGGTTTCCTGAAGGAAGCCGACGTGGGCCCGAAGGCGGGAGAGCTCGGTCAACACGATGGAGCGTTTCTCGGGGGTATTAAGCCCTTTGGCGTTCAGCGTGACCAGGCGGATGGGGTCAGCTCGGGGGATGGCCATCTCCCCACACAATAAAAAAAAAAAAAAAAAAAAAAAAAAAAGGGGGGAGGGGGAGGGGGGGAGAGGGAAGGAGCAGGAGCACAAGGGTATGGGGAACAGAGACTCCGCAAAATGCAATATAAGCAACAAAGGCAGTAGGCATCCCAACAGTTAATAACCTTTCTCCCATGTATCGCAGGCAAGACCAATCACCCCAACGGAAGCCACGGACCCACAGGCATCCCTCGGGGTGAGCGCCCCTTAATTTACCAGGTAAGATCAAAGCACCTCCCCCCCCACCACCCCCCACCCGGGACCGGCCATAGAAGCAGGGGGAGCCCCGCCAGGTGCGGAACGACCCGTCCCCTCCTCCGAACGCCACTAATGAGATAATCCAGCAGGAACCAAGACACACACCAGGCGAAGGAGGAGGGGAGAGACAGAAACCGGCAATGGGAAACATAAATATGAAAGGGCAGAGGCACAGAACCCATGGCGGAGCATCCCCCCGATCCCCGCCAGGTAGACGAACAAGGCAGGCCACACAGCAGTGTCTCGCAACCCTCATACACATTGCCCTTAGCTCCCTAGAGCTGCCCATAAGTAGATAGTCTGTAAGGAGGTCGGTCCGCACATGCAGCACTCAGGACAGTCCTCGAAGAGCGAACGAAAAGTCCAAGCCACAGCACCATGCATTGGAGAAAGCAGCGACAGTCACTTGGGCGAGCAAGCAGCAGGGGCAACAGAGATACAGATCTCTAGGGTCGGGGGCCAAAGCATGTAGGGGGGGTCGACCTGCAGGGAGCAAGACATAAGCAGGCAGAGGTACCCGTAAGCAGGAGGCAGAAGCGGGCAGTCCAGCAGGGCAGTCCACTAACCTTCAATTGCAGAGCCACACCAGCGTCCAGGAGGGCGGACAGAGCACGGGGGGGGGGGGCAGTGCAAGCAGCAGGATTGGGGTGCGGGGTCATGCAGCGAAATCCAGGATAAGAGAGCCCAGTCAAAGCAGCCAGGGGGAAGCAGCGGATATGGGAGAGGGAGAACAAGGGCAGGATGGAGGGACGGGGCCATACTCACGGACCACAGCCGCCGCCGGCTCAGGTCTCAGGAGCCGCTACATCCGGACCCCGAAAATCCCGCTGCGGCCTCCTGCTCCTTTGGCGTTGGCGCTGCCTGCGGGGCAAAGCACGGACAGAGCTCCCGGGTCCTTGACGGGGATCACGGTCAGGGAGCAGTGCCATCCAATCCGGGAGGGCAATCGGGGTCAGGTCCAGGAACTCGAACACGGCCGGCAAGTCGGAGTGTCTCCGCAAGGTAAAGGAAGATCCGTGTTTACGCACCGTAAGCTGTAGGGGAAACCCCCATCGGTAGGTGACCTCCGGGGCTCGGAGCCGCTCCAGTAGGGGCTTTAGCATAGCCCTGCGCTGCAAAGTTCCACGGGCCACATCAGGGAAAATGTGCACAGTGGCACCATCAAAGTCCACAGGGCCCTTAGACCAGGCTTCTCGTAGGATCAGATCCTTGGTGGTATACCGATGGAGACGGCATATCACGTCTCTAGGCCTGGCGGGATCATTCGAGCGGGCACCCAGGGCACGGTGGATCCGGTCAAATTCGAGGGTCACCGGCGGCTCAGGTGGCAGGATGCGGGAAAGTATAGCCCTTGCTGTTTCTGCTAGGTCTTCGGCACCCGTCGCTTCTGGGATACCCCGGAGCCGCAAATTATTACGGCGGCTCCGGTTCTCCAGGTCTTCCATGCGGAGTTGGTGAGCAGCAAGGGCCTCTCCGTGGGACGTCTGGGTCCGCTCTAGGGCCGCCACCCTGGACTGCAGATCGCTGACCGCCGATTCACCCGCCGCCAAGCGACCATCCAACAGGGCCACCTCGCTGCCTAGTTGCTGGAAATCCCGCCGGTGTTGCTCCGCCACCTGGGCCACAATGGACTCCATGTCCGCTCTGGTGGGAAGGGCCCGGAGAAGAGTCCATAGCTCCGTGTTGTCCCCAATCTGTACCGGCGGCGGAGGCTGGGAAGCAGGCACCGGGGTAGAGGCTGCCATAGTGCCGGGTGGGGGCAGAGGTGAGGCACCTTGTCCCGGGGAGGAAGCGGCCGGCGCTCCTAGGCCGCCATGCGGCGTTAGCTGTAGGGCCCTCGGCGGAGGGCTGGCAGATTCCGGGAAGAAAGCACGGATGGGGGTAGTTGCGACAGTCCGTGAGGATGCGGAGGAAGCAGGCTTGGTTTTCCTCTTCTTGTGGACGCTCATAATAGCGATAGTCGGTAGTTAAAGGCCGAAAAGGGAGGCTGGAGAGCGGGAGCACCAAGAGAAAGCGACCTCACACCGCCATGTCCAAGCCACGCCCCCCCCTGTCAGTTTTTATTGCTGTCTGGGCCCCCGTTATGGAGATTCACCCTCTCTATTTGTCCTGTTTACCATTATCATTAAGAGCCCATTCACACTAGCGCGACTTGTCAGGCGACTTGTCAGCCTGACAAGTCGCGCTCCCTCGCGGTCCATTGACTGCTACAGGACCCGTTCTAATAGGAGCGACACAAGTCGCTCCGACTTAGAAAAAGGGTCCTGTACTACTTCGGGGCGACCTCGGAGCGACTTGCATAGACTTCCATTATGTGAAGTCCATGCAAGTTTCTCCGAAGTCGTGGTGCACGGTAATGCACAAGTCGCCCCCGAAGTAGTAAGGAGTCGTGTCGCCTCTATGTGAACTGGCTCTAAAAGTGAAAGAAAATACCAATTTCGGGTTGTCCCCAGAAAAGTAATAGGGGGGAAATCTTCCAATGAGGACACTAGTTCTGGTACCCTGGGGGTCCCCAAAGAATACGACTAATTTTCAGGGATTTCCTCTCAATTCCTGTTTGGCTATGGAACAGGAAGTGAAGGGAAATCTCCTCAATGGGACACAGATGGCGGAAAAAATCTGACGGGGGATTTTAACCTCTCTTGCTCTATCCAAAATGAAGCCTTTAGCTCTACTTTAACATTTTTTTATGTAGTGCCATTATGCCCCATGATGCTGCCAACAGTAATAGAGGTTGGAATGGGCAACACAACACATGACGCGACTAAAACATACAGTTGTTGGTCGAAGTGTAGCAATAAGAAGACACAATAGGAAAGAGGCTAAAGAACCTACTTTTTCAATCCTCTTCTGGCGATGGCCACATAAGAAATTGGTATACAGCTTTGCCTGAGCTCTGACATATTTTGACATTTTGTCATATGACCAGCTCCAGCAGGTCAATGATGACTTTTTTTGCATGGAGCAGTCTCCATAATTCTATAATACAACTTTATAGCCAGAATTAACATTTTCTGGCTTCCTTCCACTGTCATTTGCAAGGGTGACATCATCGTCCTTCTAGCCAGATCTCGGGGAATGTTGAGTAGCTAAAATCTCGTAAGAAGATGACCCTGCATTGCGCTGCATGAGACTTATGGGCCATACACACTATAAGATTTTCTGAAGACTTTTTCCTTTAGATTTACCAAAACCATATAATATGAGGTCAAACCTAAACACTTTCAATTTGTATGCAATCTGGCAGGCCCTTGCACTACATAGCATAGGTAAACTTGAAGGAAAAAGTCTTCAGAAAATCTAATAGTGTGTATGGCCCTTTAGACTACTCAGCATTTTCAGGGATATTGTTGGCAGGAATATGACGTCACCCCCTGCACTAAATAAGTAGGGAAAAATAAGTGAAATATCTAATTTTTTGAACTTTTATGCATCATTTAATAACGGAGGCCACACTGAGTAAGCAGACCTTGAAGTGCAAGATCTGCTTTAAGTTGCTTTGCATTCTTTTTTTATTATGGTCTGTAGTACAAAATATGTTTGACATTTTTTCAATGCACGTTTAGTCCAGACCTTTTTTTTTTTTTAGAAAATTAAAGTTTTACATAGGGATTAAAACCCAATTTTTGGTGTCTTTGTCTCATTGTGGAGATTTTCTGTCACTTCCTGTCCTGGAGATACAACAGAAAAATAAAGGAAATCTCACTAAAAAAAGAGGGACTTCTCATTGGATGATTTACCTTCAGCTCTTGCTCTAAGGGGAATTCTAAAATGTTTTTTTCCCCGACACTTTCTGTCTCAGTGACAATAGTCATCAGGACAAGTAACACAAGTAGAAAATTTGATAGAGGGGAGCAAAGTTTTTCCTTTCCATACACTATAAACCAGGTAAATATTCTATATTGTATATTGTTACCAACTGCAGGAAGCTCTAAGCTTCAGCTACATCTTCTTGAGGCTGATAATTTGCTAGTCTTTGAAAATGTCATTGTTATTTTATTTTAAATTGACCTGAATAGCAGGGGATCAAACAGCACACACAAACACAGTTAAATGATTCAGAGGAAGGACATTCCTCCCCTCTTCTCGGAAATCAGTGAAGGGTGAGCAAAATACCTTATGATGGGTTTGCACTAGTGGCAGATCCTGCTGCTCCACTGAAATGTGATCTGCAGTGGATAGCTTTTTCAGAGGCATTTAACAGGCAAGGAAGTGATATTTTGCCATCTCATTTCCTGTTTTAACCCTCAAAATGCCAACCCACTTTGCCGCAATTTCAGCAGGAGTACACCCCTGTCCAGCTGCCTTTGCAGCCTAAAGTGTAACTCAACTTTTGTTGAGGAAAACACATTCCCCTCTAGGTGATCTATGTATAAACTATTTTAACAAACTTTGTTGCAGATTCCTCCCTGTTGTTAGTCTGAAGAAATCACTGCTTGTTCCTCTGTGCCTCTGTACTAAGTGAGTCTAATGGGAGTGGTTTCATAATTATCAACTGGCTGTGCACCTGCAGGGCACTAATGAAGGAAAGCTGCTGGGTCTGCATCCCTTTAGATGTGTTCCTATTGGGAGTATCTCACCAAATAGGACATTTTTGTTGCAGGGGATGCCTGAAATCTGACTTGTATCTTAGTACAGACTTCTAGAAAAATCAGTGAGCCGATCACACAAGCAGGAAATGATGTTTCTGGGGGGGGGGGGGGGGTGTTCAGTATACATTCTGTGTACAGAACACCTCCAGGTAGCCATATTGCATTGCGTTTTCAGAAAATTACGGCTGCAGATTGAAAAAGAAAGGTATTTTTAAAAACATTCAATTACAATATGACTTTTGTCACAACTGTATACGCTATATTATTTTTTCTTTATTTTCAATTTTTTTTCCCCATGAAAGTGGAGTTACCTTTTAAGAGGGGACAGTTAAGGGTGGTAAAACACACCTGTATTTTTATTTGAATCTCACTTACTGGATTTAAACATTTTTTCAGGAAGTAAATTTGATCCTTTCAGTTTATGAATCTTTTATATCAGCTACTTGATTAAGGTTTTCGTACTTGAACCTTCCTTAAACCAAAGCTCCTAAAAGGGTCAAGAGGAGAGAATAACTCTGAACAATGCAGGTAACTTTATCCCTTTTCACATAGGACATAAATGGAATTTCTATTCCACCAGGAGAATGGAATTCCTTCCTTATCAACAAGTGCCATTTCAAATTTTATACCAATAATTACATCCAGTATGGACTTTCTGCTTCTGATGGCCCCTTAGTGACTATCTCTTTAAGCTGTGAGGCCTTTTATAGGAAGGTTCACCAATTTTAAATACGTGCTTGTGATTTTTTTTTTTTTTTAAATCAGAATAAAGTTTATTAACTTTTAACAGTACAACAAACAAGGCACATCCTGGAGTATTACATTATACATTACTTTTGCAGAATACAAAGTAGAATATTGTTCTTGTAACAAAGCAGGTTTATAAAACCAACTGAACTGAGATGTCATTAGTAGTTATATCTCACAGTGTATGCATCCCTAGGTATGATTTAAGAGGACATTCTTATCATATCTCTTCCCCAGCATGTTAAATTAAACTCACTCCAAGGGGACAAACAGAGCGGTTGAGTTTCCACTTTACGTTAATAGCCTATCCAGAATTAGGTCCAATGGAGCCAAGCGAGGGGTAGCTAGCCAGCATCACCAGATCTTATTAAACCGGGTCGGGTTGCCTCTATGCTGATATATCAAGCGCTCACATCTCACAGTTAATCCCATGTTGGCTAACCACATCTTTAAAGTTGGAGAGGTTTGAGAGATCCCGCAAAAATATATATATAGTTGATACAGTCTTTGGTTACAAGTAAAGAACAGCCGTGGACAGATTCCAGGGCCTCCGACCACTGATCCCCATCTATATCACCCACATCCTCTACCCATTTTTCCATAGCTGTGTTGGGAAAATTCTCCAGGTATTCTGGCAGCAGCATCGCATAGCACCTGGAGATGAACCCTTTAGTGGATGTGGACTGTTGCATCACATTGAAGAGAGGAGTGGGAGATAACACCGCCTGCTCTAAGGATGCTTGTGCTTTAATGGCGTGCTGCAATTGAAGGTAAGGGAAGTACATTTTGTTTGACAATCTATATCTGGCTTGCATCTGAGCAAATGGGAGCAACCTGCCATTGCTAAAAATGTGACAGAGGTAAGTACCACCATATGTTAGCCACTGGGCTGCACACTGCAGCTTTGCCAGTTCCGGGTAAGTATTGTTATTGTGAATTTGTTAAATGTATACTTTGCCTTCTTGGTTATGTGAACTCATGCTTGTTTCAGGGTCCTTAACACTATTGCATTGTCTGGCAACATTACTTGTGTTGCGATACCTTGCCATTTATTCTGAACGGTGCCCCAACACTGTGGTGTTCATACCTCTGGCCTGTAGATGTCACTATATACAGTTATTATATTTATAATACATTCTATACTCTGTACAAGTTTGTTCCACTGCCTGTTCCTGTTATGATACACTCAGAAGGCTGCATGTGTTGTACTCTGCGTCTTCCAGACCATGGGACACAACAAATGCACTGTGCCAATGGCTGTGCATTGCAGCAACGCACAGTAAAAAGCAGTGCAGTGCTCTGCCATAAATGCTACATGCTCTGGTGCATTAGGAAGTCTTAATGCAATGCAAATTTACCTATGGCGTAATGTAATGCAATGGTGTGACTGGCCCCTCAAACATCTGATGATAGCCAACATGTGCAATATTCCACTTCAGTGGTTTCACTTAAATAATAGCAGAATTATATCTAAACTACCTTTGAAAACTTTAGTGCAGGGGTCTGTAAACTTTCTAAGCAAAGGTCCAGTTTACTGCCCTTCAGACTTTAGAGGGGCAAGACTATGGTTAGTGGGAGTAGTAAATGCCCCAGTGTCAGGAGTAAACAAAGCCTCAGGCTTGGTGGTCAGTGGGAGTAAACAAAGCCTCAGGCTTGGTGGTCAGTGGGAGTAAACAAAGCCTTAGGCTTGGTAGTCAGTGGGAGTAAACAAAGCCTCAGGCTTGGTGGTCAGTGGGAGTAAACAAAGACTCAGGCTTGGTGGTCAGTGGGAGTAAACAAAGCCTCAGGCTTGGTGGTCAGTGGGAGTAAACAAAGCCTCAGGTTTGGTAGTTAGTGGAAGTAAACTATGGTAAGTAGGAGGTGGAACAGTGCCCCTCTCACCTATGAGACTACAAGAGGCCATGCTGACACACATTGCACAGCTACAGTTCACCGTTGTCAGGAATCCAGACCTTAACAATGGTGTGTAGCCACTGCTGGAGTGTTTGTTGACAGGAAATGACTACAATTAGGCTGCAGATGTTGATCAGCACTATGATGCAAAGAAGGCAAAATAAGAGTAAAAACAATAGGAACAAAAAAATGGCAATTGTTCATGATACGCATGGGTGTATTTATAAAAAAAACTTGCATAGCAGTTCACTCATTGAAAGTGCATGTACATTCCTTCTATTTAAATGGGTAAATAAACAACTGTTACTACCAGGCTAATTCCAATTTCCTGTACTGGTTGAATGTTTTTCATTGATTTAAAAAGGAAAATACAGCATTTGCCCGCTAGATGGCACTAAGTATATGAAATGTCTGTGATACTTAGCGCCATCTAGTGGCCAAATGCATTTTTTCCATTTTACATTAATGAAAAACATTCAACCAGTTCATTATTGCCTAATAACATTTATTTTTTGCCCCATTTGCACAGAACGAATGTACATGCACCTTCAACTAAGTGATTTGCTATACAAATATTTTTTTAAATATACCCCACAGTGTGGTCATCCAGTTATGGTTTATATCTACTTTCAAATTTGTCAATGATAGCAAAAAAACTAAATCCTTAAAAAACAGTAGACTTGTTCTAAAAAAGAATCCATAATTGTTCTAAAAAAGAATCCATAAGACACGGTTATTCCGCTCTGTCTAATATACAGGAAAGTAGCATACAATATGACTGATGTGAAGCAGGAAGATTACATTACGCTTTCCTATTAAAGCCCAGCATTAGGAGATAACGGGATATTTGCTGGCACGGGCCAGCGATCATTGTCTCCATTTCTGAAGTTATCTGTTTAATTGTGGGCAGAGCTATTTTAAAGCATCATTCTAGATAAAGGGAACAGCAGGGCCATTTCACCACAATACATCTCTGAGGTTGTTCCCTGGGCCTACGATTCGAGGGCAGCCAAGTGTAACGGTGGGAAAGGAGAGAGGGACATGGGAATTTTCTGGCTCTTTGTGCTGGACTTTTACTGCTTCCTGTGTGACATCACTACCTCCATGATGTTTCTTTTATAGGCAAAAATATATTAGGAGCAAAACAACAAAAAGCTTTTAAAACTTTGCATAACACGTTAGCAGAACTACAAGTAGCTTGGGAGAAGAGACTTTCATCAGACTTTATAGTTTTTTTGGAGCGCCGAAAGTAGATATAAACCCTAACTGGACATTTATTTAGCTAAATCACTGTGTATCATGAACAACTGCCATTTGTCAAATAAAATACTTATTTTGACCTTATTTTTTTCATCTTTTATTTCATGTTAGTGTTGTGGATTTCCTGTAGCCTGCTCCACCACTTGTGTTTTGGACCACCTTCTTGATAGGGACTAGTGATGAACTTAGATATGTTCCAAACCCATGTGTATGAACCCATCATGAAGTGGTCACCTGCCAATCATCTGCAGACGGGGGAAATTCCCTTGGAGTGGTGTAAAGATGTGCCTTTCAGCCGCCATTCCCGCAGATGCAGATGATTGGTCCATACAGGTGACTTCCTGGAGAGCTCACACATGTGGATTCAGATCTTAGTCCAAGCACATCGGAGCTCATTACTGATACTGACAGCACTGGACTACGCAATTTAGAGTTTAAGAGTATAAAGAATATTTATTGAATGTGTGTTTACTTGATATTAAAATGATTGTAAACTCTGTTTTTTTTTTTTTTAAAGCAAACATGTTTTACTTACCTCCTCTGTGTAGTTGGTTTTGCGCAGAGTGGCCTGGATCTTCCTCTTCTCGGGTCCCTCTTCTGTGCTCCTGGCTCCTCCCTCCTGTTGAGTGCCCCCACAGCAAGCAGCTTGCTGTGGGGGCACTTGAGCAAAGTCACAGCTCCCTGTGTCCAATCAGACATGCAGCCACAACCCCCTCCCCTTTTCTCCTGATTGGTTGACTGACTTTGATTGAAAGCAGCAAATGCCAATCACGCCGTGCTGCTGTCTCAGCCAATAAGTAGGGGAGAGTCCCAGGCAGCTGAGACACTCCTTCAACACCGCTGGAGAGAGATAGGGCTCAGGTAAGTATTAGGGGGACTGAGGGGGGCTGCTGCACACAGAAGGTTTTTTTTATCTTAATGCATAGAATGCATTAAGATAAAAAAAAACTTCTGCCTTTGCATTACCTTTCAAAGGCATTCGAAAAGAGCCCCTGGTGATCCTGCCAAGAATGTTCTTGTTCAGACACTTCCTGTTATAGGGCTCTGACAGCAGGGGGTGTGTCAGACCTCTGTAGAGAGATGCCTGCTTCCCCACAGAGAGCAAGGGTTCCACTCTGTTGCATGCTGGCATGACACAGGCTTTTCTACTCAAGCCATTAATGATTTTTAAAACAGATAATCTATAAGACTTTGCACACCTTTTTGTTTTGAGGCTCCTGGAATGTTTTTAGCTAAACTGAAATTTCAATTAGGCTTTAAGGAAGAACTCTGCTAAAACTAAAACGGATACACCTAGACTGACTGGGGGGGGGGGGGGGGTGTTGGGGAGTTAGTATCTGTGATCATGTGACCATTGTGACTGGCTGTCACCGTGGTCACATGATCAGGAGCCGGTCCCACCGGTTAATGATGGTTGGTGGCAACCACGAGCTAGCTTTGAAACTCGATTTATGTGCTGGGAGTTCGCAGTGACCATGCCGCCCAGTGAGGCATATGTGCAACGTGTGGGGTTTAAAGCCCACCCTTCCGATGCTGCACATATGTGCTAGGCAGGTGGCAACAGGTTAAAGTTCAACTCCAGCCAAACCTTTACTTTGTTTCTTGGATGGAGTAGGCAAAAGTTAGAACCTCTGTCAGGCTTTTATTTCTATCGTTGTCCCCCTTGTTGGGGAGATTGCCTTCTACTTTCTCTTCTGGGGACCACTGACAGAATCGAATCTCACAATGACCGTATTTTCATTTTTTTACAGAAAATTGCAAGTAGGGAAATTGATCGGAAATAAAAATGTCTATAAATATAGTGACATCTGTTATACATTCACACGTCATTATTTTTGAAACCCTATTAAAAAGTAAAATCATTTTCTCACCTTTCCCGGCTCACATTCCGTCCCATCTGCCCATGGTGTGTGCTGTGTTCGGCAGCCCTTGTGTGGCCCCTCCATATTAATGCACCACAGTCTCCGGCACTGCATTTGCTTTGCGGGGACAAACAGATACAGTTCATTCCCAGGCAGTTTAATGTATAACATATAAATTCACAGAAAACTGCCTGCTCTGCACTTTACAGTGACACTTTTCCCAAAGCTTCTTTTATCTGGCTAAAGGATCCAAGTCTATAACATCGTTAATGACCCTCTATGTAGCCTGAAACAACCTATTTAAATATGGAACAAAGTTTACATTCACACAGGGAAAGGCTGTAAAGCCAGCAAATGCACATTAACAGCCATTGTACATAACTAACACATTAATGACCTGAAAGTGTCTAAAGAGAATTAACAATGGGCTACTTTGCAGTTTTTCTCAGGACACAGTACACAAAAAAGAAACTCAAAGTTGTGATTAAAAAAAAACAAAAACTCAAAGCTGTGGTTAACTAAGGACCAAGTAAAATTACAATTTAAAAAATACAGTATTAATAATAATAAACAGCACATACTATGTTACTGTGTATTTGTTTTTTGTCTGTACTTTGTAACATTTGCAATATCACTTTACGTGAATGTAAAGGGTGAGAGCACCAAAACTTGGTTATAACTCCAGTATAGATTTATTATTCTTCATAAAAAAGCCAAAACGTTTCGACTCACAACGCCACCCTTCATCAGGGTTTCAATGCTGGTAATAATTGAAGAGGATACTGGACAATAAAAGCAAGGGGTCAAGGATTAGCATGACAGTGTGGGCAGCCAGTCTGATGACCACAATGTCATTCTAATTCTTGTTTCTCCATTTTCATTATCCAGTAAATTCTTGCATTACCAGCAGCATTCAAGCCCTGATGAAAGGGAAGTTGTGTGCCACCAAACACATTGGCTTTTATCTAGAATAATAAATCCATACTGGACTTATTACAAACGTGTGCCACTCTGTAGGGTATTTTACTGGAAAATACATACCTTGTTACGATTTAAAGCTTGCATTTTTTATAGCTAAATTCCATGCAAACAGCTTAATACATTATTAAAATTCATATGTAGTAGCTGTTCTACCTGCCAAAGTATTTTTATTTCTGATCATCCAGTCCTGAGATTTACACAGCCCTCCCACACAGCACAGCTAGCCTGTGTCATGGCTTTTCTCTATTGCAGTTACCGGTGTACCATTTAGCTTGGTCACTTCCCTGCCTGTGACTGGGCAGTGAAGGAGCAGTGGCAAAACAATGAAATACAGTATCTCCTATGCGCTCTCCTCCTAGCAGCATGGTCCTTGGCAGGTGATTAATGCAGCATACCTAATTGATGCAGCACACCCTACTGCTGCCTTACCCTCTACCAGTTTAAGGCCTTCTATTCAAGGCATACCAAAAGCCTCATACTTAGTTACATTCTTGTAGTTGCACGAGTTATATTTACAAATACCATAGATGTGATTTTTTAAAAACTTTTTCTTTGTTTTTTCCTTAAACTTATTTCCAGGAATTATAAAATAAAAATACTCTTTCAGTGGGGGAAAATGAGGGTTAAATGCTTGTCAACTCTGGGGATAATGAAAAAGGTACAATAGTTACATTACTGCTCATTCCAGGAGGCCCTCTCCATCTGTGCGACCAGTCTCCTGAAGCCTCTTCCAAAAGATACTCCAAGCTGCAGTCTCACAATGACATCATCATGTACAATGCAGAGCCAATAACCCTGCATTGTATGTGAAGATGGCAAGGGACTTACCACAATCTGGAGCATCAAGGAACGCTTGAGCCTTAAAGAGTGTGGAGTAAGATAAGTAAGTCATCTTATTCTTCATTCCAAGCTTAACGAGCATGGGTTTCTTGGAGTGTGGGAACCTCTGCCAGGGTAATGGATTCTAATTCTTGGATCTGGGTTTTCTTTTGTTTTTCAATAATAGCCAGGATTTCAGCTTTCAAGCATTTAGTAAGCATGTTTAGAACCAACAACAGAAGAGTTTGCTAAACGCCACCTGAATGTTTTCTGAGGATTCCCAAGCGCCTGCTGAATGCTTCCTAACAGAAAACTTCTACCGAGAAAAATATGGAAGCTGCAAATGCAGACCTCTTTGGAGAATGAGTCATGGCCCCTAGGCTCTGAGGAAGAGGTCCTGCCTCGAAACGTGTTAGCCGATTTCCTGGACTTAGACTGAGGACTCATTATGGACATTATGGACGTTTTCAGTCGGATCTAATATGCTGATTTACATCACTTGTTTGTGAGTAGATACTTTTTAACTATTTATTAATAAAAGCCTACTGAGGATAATGCGCTAGGCTGGTGCGCCCTCTCTTTTTTGTTTATGTTTACAGTGATAAGTTGACCACCCCGGTCGTAGAGGGCAGCAAGGTCTAGGCTTTTGGGGATGCCAAGTGAAAGTCCTGTGACAGAGGGTGTTCGAGAACCAAGTTCTGAGCGCCGGAGCAAGGTGCCAAGCAGCACATAATTTTCTTTTGGAGAATGCTAGCTGCCTGGCCTTCTTCAGCTTCAATACTTCAACCTGTGGACCTAAAACAAGCGCCAATCCAAGAAAATCAGAAGGAAGACAGAACTCCTTACCCACATACTACGACTGATATATCAACTAAAGAAAAATAATTTGAAGTAGAGGTCAACAAGAACATCATACTAAAGTAGAGGTTTCAGAGCACAATAAATGCTTGTTAAACATGATGTTCTTCAAACTAGCACTTAGGGACTGTAAAAATATGCACTGTACCTAGACTTAAGGCTAACTGCATGCAAAACTTGAAAGCTTCTGAAACCACTGGACTAAAATGTCAACCAAGGAAAAAAATCCTTTGAAGTAGAGGTCAATAAGGTCTACTAAAGTCAAAGTTTCACTGAAACCCTCTACATGCCTACTGATTGAAAATGCCCTCTGAAGCATGCTGAATGCTTGTAAAAAGTCTACGCTCTAACAATTATAGAAGATGTAGGTGACATCACTGTTCCTCACTGCTGCCTCTTGGGAAATCCTAAAGGAATTCCAAGGGCCCAGCCTTGTGAGAAGCATGGTGACATTACTCTCACCCGAAAGAATTTGGAACTGGGGACACCAAGGTAAGTATTTTTTTCAAATGCATTTTTCAATTATTTAAAGCGATTTGTATTTGAAGGGGGGTAAAGCCTGTCTCTAAACTGTATCTCCTATTTTCATAGAAGGTTTACTTTAAAACTTTCAGACTTGAATCCAAGGCCCTAGGGTTTTAGGGGCAGCACAGTGGCTTAGTAGTTGGCACTTCTGCTTTGCAGTACTATTTCAAATCCTCGTTATGACAGTATCCGCATAGTTTGCATGTTCTCCCTGAGTTTCCTCTCACACTCCAATACCATGCTGGTAGATTAAATGGTTCCTGTCCAAATTGGCCCAAGTAAGTGTATGTATGAATCAGAGATAAAGACATTGGCTTTTAAGCTTCTTGAAGACAGGGACTGATGTGGATGTACAGTATTGCCTCATTTCCACTGAGCGGATCGGTTTGGGTCAGTTCGGTACGGTACGCTAATTTGAGTGTTTCCATTATGAAAGTGGCCCATACAACCAAACCAAACCGCACCATTCGTGGTCCTGCTTCAGATGTAGGGCCATAGGAAATGGTACGGTACGGTTAGGGCGGAGCTACTGGCGTCACACGATAGATTCCACTGATTGGCGGACAGGAAAACTTCAATACTCATACGTCAAATGAAAGAGCAAAACAAACACCTCATTTGGTGTAAACCCCGCATGGTCCCTTGTGGCCCGACTTGCGGTGGAAATGCTCACCTGAGTAGACCGGACCATTCTAACCCTTCCAAACTGTACTGACCCGAACCGTTCCGCTCAGTGGAAACGAGGCATATGAAAATCACATATTGTCAGTGCTATATAGATACCTGTAATAACTACAAGCCACTCAGAGCACAATTAATGCTCATAGAACATGATGTTATTTGCTAGCACTTAGGAACTAAGATTTAAAATTATGCACTATACCTGGAGCCTGAAAGACAAATTGGGTGACCTGCTATGTCCCTATATACACACAACCAGTTCTAGCTATTTTTAATTTCGATTAAAGGCTAACTGCAAACAAAATGAATTAAAGTGCCACTAAATTATATTTCTCTTCTCCAAAAACAATCTATACACATCCTGTACGTAATGGCCCTGTAATCTATTTTTCATAAAATTGTTTTATATGAGTTGTACTGCCTCCTTATAACTTCCAATCTACAATACATAGTCCCTGGTCCATTTTGGAAGTGAGCAAGGGAGGGTGGCTACATTCCTACAAACAGTGGGATCATGGAGAACAAACATAGCCATCCTCTAACTGGAAGTCAGATCATAGCAGCAAAAAAAACAGAGATTTGGAAGAGGCTGAGAGCAATAGAGTGGACTTTTTTGAGTTCGGAATACATACATACTTGAATAAAATTATTTTTTAAACCAGAGTTTAGTGTCACTTTAAGTTTTGGTTGGACACCAGGGGTTTGAATCACCCGCCAGCTTGTTATATATCTCAGACACTCCAGTGTTTACATTTGGCTCTGTTCATGAACATCATTCCTACAGTCACATGCATAAATTCTCTGCACACTTTCCATGCTATATATACTTTTTTACATTCTGTGTATATAATTTAAACTGTTAATTCTCTTTGTTGGCATATTTAGGTAATATCACAGGAGAGGGTTCACTGTCATGGGGAGATACAGCGCTGACATCTTGTTGTTTAATCAAACACTGAAATATCAAGTTGGTGCAAATAAAATAGCAAAATTATTTTTATGTTCGATCAACCAAACTTCTTTTGGTCATCGCGTATCAGTATCGGCCGATATGGGCCGATATTTTTGTACATTTAAAAAAATATATTATATATATATTTTTATTTGACAGGTACTCTTGTGGAGGGATCTGTGGGTCTATAAAAACCCCTCCTCTTCACTTAAAAGCATTCAAAAAGCCAAGTTTGGCTTTTTTGAATGCTGTCATTTTTTTAAATCTGGCGCTGAGTATCCGGAAGTGATGTCATGACATCACTTCCGGGTTTTTGCATGGAGACCCGATCATGATCATGATCGGGCATTCGGCGGCCATGCAGGCTGGTTGCCCAGGTCTCTTGGTGAGATGGGAGACCCGGCCGTGCTGCGCAATGCGGCCGGAGGGGGCGTCCACTTCCGCTCCTTGTAATGACAGCCGAGCGGCCTCTCAGCCGCATCGGTTGTCATTACAAGACAGGCGACCGCCGGCTATGGACGCCGATACTGGGGTGATGACTCTAGCTGCAGGCATCACTCCGGTACAAGCACTTTCCAAAATATCGGTAATATCGGCCACCTTGGTTCCGATATATCGGGGAAAGTACATATCGGCCCTCGATATATCGACTTTGCCGATAATCGGTCGATCTCTAGTCATGACAATGTTTTCAACATTAAGTAAAGAAAAATCAGCAACGGGGACATATAAAATTCTGACAATGGCCTTCTCCCTCTCCTAAGGGTTATTCTCTGTTTTGCTGTTGAAGACTTCTTGTCAGGTGGAACCATTGTCACTGGGACAGTAAGTGATGATAAATCTCTCTGACAGAGCAGTAAAACCCAGCCTGGGTTCTAATCCTTCCCGTCTTAGAGCAGGCACTACAAAATGTTTGCCATTGCTCTTGTCAGACAGAAAATCCTTCCTGTGTGCCTTCCTGAAAGTAGTTTCACTTTATTACTAGGGGCCTGACCTCTCTGACTTCAGGACAACCAACAACCAACCGCTGCCAGATAACTGCCTTAGTGGGCAATAGGGGATTCTCAATGAACAGGTAATGGCAATTTGTGGGATCTAGTCCTAAAGCCAGTCCCCTAGTAACAATGTAGGCCTAAAGTGTTACTAAACCCAAAACAAGGCACATCACATCTCCAAGCAGGGCTCTGGTTATCTAATGACATGATATTGTTTGGGACCAATGGTCCTTCATTTCTATAGCATTGTTTAACACTATTTATGGGCGGAGTGTTCATATTTTCACACAGTATTCCTGGCTTTGCAAATGTCTATTGTGCTTGTCATTTCTAAAATAACAGCATTCAAATGAAAGCCAACTCATCAATATTTGAGAGATATGGCTGGTCTTGCTCCCATTCGGACACAGTTAGCTCCCAATAGGGGTGTCCAAATGTCCTGGGGGCACGATAGGCATCACCAGTGTGTTACAGAGCTCCTCATACTTATTGTTTTCATCATTCTGTTTTACTTTTCCTGTATTATTCGCATTGACTATGTTAAGTCAATTATCCCTATATTGAAAGAAAATGGATAATATCCTATCTGTATGTTTGTATTTTTTTGAAAGTCTTCAATAAAAACATGGTACAGGCAGTCCCTGGGTTACAAACAAGATAGGGTCTGTAGGTTTGTCCTTAAGTTGAATTTGTTTGCAAGTTGAAACTGGTATATTTTTTAAATGTAGCTCCAGCCAAAATAATATTTTTTAACGTTTTTGGATAGCATAGGGAAGAGTTAACACCCCTGTAACATTTGTTTTGCTGTGCGCCCCTGTTCAGAAGATTTCATCTCACTTTATGTCTCTATGACAATTGAATTTTGAAAATTTTGGGTTGTTGTAGAAACAAGGATTGGTGATAAAGCTTTAGTGATCTAGAAAATGTATACCCCAGCTATATGAAAGCTTAGAAGTGGTTTGCCAATATCCCTGTGAACTGAACAAGCAGAATGGGGGGCCCCCCTAGGGTGTGGGACTTTACCGGCAAACACACTTCCACAAGTAGATAAAAATTATATCATTTTATTAACAAAATTTAAAATCGATCTTACATGGATCAAAAATGTCACATAGGTTGTACTCCCCACTTCAGACCCCTGAAGAAAGGCCTGCGTGCCTGAAACGCGTCGGGTGGGAGGATTTCCTTCAAGGAGTCAACATGTACCATTGAGTATATGCATCACAATTCTCTCCATTTCCTTTTGAAAATTACACCTATACATACTATCTGTACAACCTATGTGACATTTTTGATCTATGTAAGATCAATTTTAAATTTTGTTAATAAAATGATATAATTTTTATCTACTTGTGGAAGTGTGTTTGCTGGTAAAGTCCCACACCCTAGGGGGACCCCCCATTCTGCTTGTAAAGCTTTAGTGAAGACACCTTTTTCCCCAGTATAACTCTTACAGGAGTGAATTTCCCTTCCTAGGGGTAGATTTCCTCTTACTTCCTGTTGTCTCCCTCCAATTGTAAGTAGAAGTAGTTTGTAAGTCGGATGTTTGTAACCCGGGGACCGTCTGTAAAAGAGAAAAATCTGTGCTGCACCACTCAATTATAAGAGCATCTACACTTATAATTTCTCATAGTCATCCAGTAAAGTGCCACAAAAATGTGATGATCCTGAGTGTGGCCCACCAAATGCAGCTTCCTGTGATGGGGTGGCAACAATACTGCAGTGCTCCTGAATTCATAGCAGAATTGTCACTCCCATACTGTATAGGCCAGTGATGGCAAACCTTGGCACCCCAGATGTTTTGGAACTACATTTCCCATGATGCTCAACTACACTGCAGAGTACATGAGCATCATGGGAAATTCCAAAACTTCTGGGGTGCCAAGGTTCACTATCACTGGTATAGGCTGTCCCTGTTCGCACTATAGTTGGGTAAAAACATGTTTCAGGGGGCGTGACTATCAGAATTGTCCCTGCTTATTCACAAGCCTGTCGTTTGTAAATCAGCTCCCGGCCACCTCTTGGGGTCATTTGGAAAAGAAGGAGGATTTGGCTCAGTTAGGGAAGATGACAGAAGTCTTGGTTTACTTTATGAGGCTTGTGCATTACGTACGTAGTAACTGGATTTGGGACTTATTTAGACCATCATACTGAAGCTTTTAGTTGTACATTAAATAAGGCTATGCTATGCAGTGACAGCCCTCTCTTCACACACTTCCTCTCACTCATGATTGTGTTACACTGTAATATTGCCAGTGACCAGGCTAGCAGGATAGGTGCCCAGCAATTTCATTAACAGGTGTGAGAGCTGTATAAACAGTTAATAAATAGGCACTAATGAGAAAAACACACATCTCTGGCTGTAACATTAGCACTTAGCATTCTACTTTATATTTTGCCTACAGAAACCCTATAAGTTTGAAACTCATTCACACAATAATAATCTCAGAATATAAAAGTACTAACCATATATGGGCAAACTTGCGATCCCGGCCCAAATATTAACTCACATTGCTTGTTGACATTGTATAGGACACCAGGCATTTGTTGAGGTAAAGAGTACGCTCTTGAGACAGGTTCATCAAGCAGACATTCCCCATATCCTGTGCTGAAAGGGAAGCGACACAGAGTCAGCACTGCAAAACCTCATTCCATAGACTTGATAACATCTCCAGACTAATGGGGTCTAATTAACTAAAGTATAAAGTGAGTTGAAGTGAAGTGTGCCTGGGAGACCTTTAAATATGGAGTTTACTGTGCTGAAACTTCAGGACCATGAGATCTTGATGCAGGAGTGGTAGTTTCTGATGACAATAGCTCATTACGTCACCCAATGTAGTAATTAGTGTTAAAGCTCAACTACGGGAAATCTGAAAATTCTTCCTTGCAGTGGGGCTGTGCCTGCACTGCAAGGGTTGACTACATGTTGAGGTCTGGGGGAGAGTAAAAGCACTTTTATTTACCTGACTCTCAGCCCCCCCGCAGAGAAGTGCTCCACCATACTGCGGCTAAGGATTATGGACCCTGCATTGGTCTTGATGATGTCAAGACCCTTTACTGCTGGATCATGGAGGGTAGAAAACAATGTAGGGACAGGTCTAACTTCATGGAGTAGCAGAAGATCTAGGAAGTTATCTTCATTTCCATGCCCCCTAGACGCAAACGAGCAGGTAACCTCCTGCAGGGTGGGCACAGCACCACAGCAAGGAAGAATTTTAAAGTTTTCCAGAGTTGGGTTTTAAGCTGGCCATACAACAGTAAAATTTAATTTGAATTTGTTCGTTTTCGCAACGTTTTTTTTCAATTCATTTGTTTTCCACTGTAGTGACAAGACAATTCAAAGAAGCAGGATGCAAAATAAAAAAATGTTTTAACTAACTAAATTCTAACTGGGAATGTGGTATTCATTCAGAAAACATTATACATTTTGTAATGAAGCCCGTTCAATACATCTAGGATTCCATTCAATTAGCAAATCTAGACAAAATGTTAAGGGCTTTCAAACAAAATTAGTTGAATCCATAATTGCGGCTATAATTACATGTAAAAATCCGACATGCTGGGTATACCCAAGTCGATCATTGGAAGAAACTGAGTACAATCAGCCTGCCCATAGATTGTTTGGATCTCAGCCAGTGCCTGCTGAACCGGCCAGGATTCAAACCATCTGTGGCCAGCTTAAGTCTGTTGTTTTTTAAAAGAACAAGCTCTGTCAGTTACAAGGATGAGACAAACTATTTACCACTGACGGGCGTTTATAATGATCAGCTTTCATTTATTTATGCAAAACCTATATCCCAAAAGGAGAAAATCAGTTGTGGTAACTGCTGGAGTTAGGCTTAGATTTTTTAGTGTATTTAAATCTGCTAGTCCATCTAATACCCCCCCCCCCCCCGACTGACAATGCTGCTGTCCAAAGATACCCCTGTGCTCCATTACCCAGACGGTAGGCACTTTAATACAGGAGGTGTTTAACTGGCCAGATCACCTGGTGATCCAGCCAGTAACATACTGCTTGCTATAGGGTGGCTCCTATGGAAGAGCAAAGGAGACAGCAGCAGCACTGCTCGGAGAGGGTAGTGTTAGATGGACTTTAGCAAATGACTGGAAAATGAAAGCCTAACTTCAGCTAAGACTTTTGAGGCAGTTACAGCAACATATTTTTCCACTTTGGGATAAAGGTTTTACGTGAATAAATAAAAGCTGACCATTGTAAGCACCCCTGTCAGTGTTAAATGGTTTGTCTACACCCTTTAACTGCAACTTTTGCTGGACAGCTTGGTCTGTTAAATTACTTTGAAAAATAACAGGCCTACTGGCAGGATCAATGGGTGAAAAAAAGGGAAAAAAAAGCCTAAAAATGTAAACTGATGCAGCTAACAGCTCTATATGCTGTACACCCTTTTAATTCTAGTGACATACTACATCATATATGTAATTTCTGATTTTGACTTTAGTGCCACTTTAATGGTTGTGCTGGGCATTTGGTATTTTTGTGGCAGTTCCAGCTACTTTCAACATACTTTGAGATATAAACACTATAAAACAGGTGAGGACTACCTGCCAACAATTTCTTTTGTTAGCTGGCTTTTAATATAAACTGTTTGTGGTAGTTTGCCCTAATTTCTTTAGTTGTTTTTGTGATTCATAGCTACATATGCAAAATGTATTTCCAGTATTGCCCATGTAGCTTTTTTAAGTTTAGGCTGGAGTTGGGCTTAATGGCGGCCACGTATGCTTTTTTTGTCTGCGTGCAATTCAACCAAAACAATCAAATTGGCAAACAATCAACCCACAACGTCCCTTCTGATCTATTTAAGCCATGTACACACAGGTTGAATATTGGCCAAAATCAGCTGGTACAGTAGAAACTGACTTCTGTTGAACAAGCATACTGGAAAACCAGCAGCTGATCAGCATCCAATGAGCACTCTCAGTCTATGGCTGCAAGTGCCGATCGGGAAGCGGTCCCCCTGTCTGAACACAATAGCACAGCAGGGAGATCGCTGAAATAACACAGCATAATTAGTACATTGAGCTCCTCAGTTTTTCTTCGTTCAGCCCGCTGCGTTGAACAAAAAAAAAACTTACCAGGTGTACCAGGCATTTGACTCAATATAGATTAGATAAAACTGAGTTGATCGCCAAGACTGAAATAGAAAATGAAAGCCTAACTTCAGCTAATGATACTATATCGGAAATGATTGAAAAGGAATTGAAAATAAATTGATCATTTATCGAAGTGTGTTTGGCCACCATTAAATGCATACAGCAAGATGGCTACATTTAGCAATGTTAGGAACCATTGAACAGTCCAGGGGAGAGCTAGGATACATTATTCTATTTACTAGAAAATTTTAAAAAACATCCATTCCACTTGGAGCACAAAAAATGCACATTTCATTTATGCATACCAGTAATTGCTTAGGGGGAAAAAAATGATTATACATCCAATTGACATTGGGGCCATTGTCCTGCTGCAGAATAAATTTGGGGCCAATCAAACGCCTCCCTGATGGCATGGCATGATGTGTTAATATCTGCCTGTATTTCTCAGCATTGAGAATGCATTTGATCAGGCAGCGTTGAGGACTGTAGAAGCAGTGGTCAGCCAAGGAAAAAATGCAGCAGATGAAACACACATCATGCTTACTTCCCTTTGACATTGGAAGATGTCCAGTAGTGCTATCCGCACAGAACATTCAGAAACCATGGGACCCGGGTACACCCATCTACTGTCCAGTGAAGTCTGGCCAGAAATGATCTTCATGGAAGAATTGTGGTCAAAAAGTCATACATGGAAACAAGGCTAAGTGACCCAACTATGCACGTAAACATAGTAACTGGGGTGCAGAAAAATGGCAGTAGGTGCTCTGGACTGACGAGTCGAAATCTGAAATATTTGGTAGTAGGAGGCAGTTTGTTCACCAAAAGACTAGGAGTCTGGGAGGGCGGTACAATAATGAGTGTCTGCAGGCAACAGTGAAACATGGTGGAGGTTCCTTGCAAGTCTAGGGCTGCATTTCTGCAAATGGAGTTGGAGATTTGGTTAGGATCAGTGGTGTCCTCAATGCTGAGAACTACAGGGAGATACTTATCAATCATGCCATACCATCAGGAAAGCGTGTGATTGGCCATAAATTTATTCTGTAGCAGAACAACGAACCCAAACATACAGCCAATGTCATTAAGAACTATCTTCACTGTAAAGAAGAACAACATGTCTTGGAAGTGATGAATTTGGCCCCCATAGAGCCCTGATCTCAACATCAACTAGTCTATCTGGGATTATATGAAGAGACAGAAGGATTTCAGGCAGCCTACATCCACAGAAGATCTGTGGTTTCTCCAAGATGTTTGGAACAACCTACTTGCAGAGTTCCTTCAAAAACTGTGTGCAAGTGTACCCAGAATTGATGCTGTTTTAAAGACAAACGGCAGTCACATGAAATTTTGCTTTTATTTGGATTTCTCTTCTGTTCATTCTCCTTCCATTTTGTTAATTGATAAATAATAAACTAAAGAAACACCTCTGTTTCTGAAAGCATTCCTAACTTACAGCATTTTTTCACACCTGCTTTTCGCTCCATAAGACGCACCCCTCCCCCCAATAAATGGGGGGAAATGTCTGTGCGTCTTATGGAGCGAATAGTGACTAAATCCGTACCGGCGCTCCGTGGACACTGATCCCGAGATCACCGTGGTGTCCACGAATCTCACTGCGGTGTCCCAGAGTCTACCCGCGGTGCCCTGACTCCCGGCTCAGCTGTCATGTACTAGAACGGAGCCGCTACTTCCTGTAAAGGTCCGGCTCATAGGCGGAGTGATATCAGATGAACTCCGCCTGTGATACGAGGAGCCATACACAGGAAGCAGCGGCTTTGCTCTATACTGCAGCTACATGCTTCCTCCCGGGCTCAGCCACACAGTGCCTACAAGCAAATCTCTACCCACTACTATCACCGTATACTGTGTATATATATATATATATATATATATAGAGATAGAGAGAGAGTGTGTGTATATATATATATATATATATATACATTTTTTTATATTTATATATATATATATATATATATATATATATATATATATATATATATATTTGGGTCAGAATATTTTTTTTGCTTGTTTTCCTCCTCTAAAACCTAGCTGTGTCTTATGATCAGGGGCGTCTTATGGAGCGAAAAATAAGGTAAATCCTTTGCATAGTACTGTATATATATGTATAAATATCATGATATTTTATTGATTTCACTGTTCTACAACACAAGCATATTTAAGTACCCTGCACGCTGTGCTATTGTCACTTGAAGAATAGCAGCGGTGAATCATCTGTGGTACTTGGCTAAAGCCTGGTTTCCGGGGCCTATCCAGGTATCCCTTAACACTGTCATACCAGAACACAATGTCCAATTAGAAAACCGTAGGCCAGCATGAGACCACTGGTTACCCTGGTTACCCCGTGTCTACGGACATGGAATGCTCAGCAAGAGTTGCCAAAAGAAGGAGATTATTTCTTTTTATTACAGAATTCAGCGTGTGTAATAATTTATTAGACTTAAAGAAATGTCTTCATGCAAAAGAGTCTTTGTGGGAGTCCTGAATGGAATAACAGACACCCACGTCACTCAACAGACACTCAGGCCTGTAACCCAGGGAGTGTAAATATATATATACAAGGACAATTCTGAAAATTTAGAAACAGTAAACATTGGAAGGGCTTAACAGAAGGGAAGAATATGAAATTTAGAGCGACCTGCTTAGGTTTTAAAAAAATTATTTCTGCCTGGGCATGTTCCTTTAAACTTTGGAAGAATCCTTCTTTTACATACATATAGCGCTTTACACAACTTACTCCAAAAATTGCGTTATATACTTTCGGCTGCACTTTGACCACATCCAGGGGTTGGTGTAAAAATTGAGGGTTGGAGCCATGACATTTTGCTGATTTTTGCCACCCTCCTCCTTACATTTATTACTATCATCATGTGGCATGTTAAATCTAAAAAATAAACAGAGAGAAAAAAAGTGTTATGTTAAAAAAAAAAAATAGTATGTATCACCAACACAATAATAACAGACTGCAAATAATACTTAGAGTTAGTAATTTCCCCTCACCTACCTGATGCAAATTTTAATGTGACCCTGTCGCCCCCAACAGCTGAATGAAGGTTATTGTAGGAAGGTGATGGGAGGGGCAGAGGAGCTGTGCCAGCATAGACCGTAATTCGAACTACCAGAAAAGGAGAGGTCTTTTAATTGGGTCTTTAAATGATGGGCGATAAATAAGTAAACCTGGCCAGCTCGCTTCGCTTCATTTCCTTCCCTGCTGAGGCGAAGCCTGCTTTTGCAAGGATAGTTAGGTATCGTCTGAGTGAGCAGCGCTCAAGCAGGGGGTGATGGGGGATACATTGTGGAAAGGGATGCAGATAATTCTGGGCAGGATGGTGGATACATTGTGGAAAGGGATGCGGATAATTCTGTGCGGGGAAGGGGGATACATTGTGGAAAGGGATGCAGATAATTCTGGGCAGGATGGTGGATACATTGTGGAAAGGGATGCGGATAATTCTGTGCGGGGAAGGGGGATACATTGTGGAAAGGGATGCAGATAATTCTGGGCAAGGATGGGGATACATTATGGAAAGGGATGGCTAATTCTGGGTGGGGATGGGGATACATTGTGGAAAGGGATGGCTTATTCTGGGTGGGGATGGTGATACATTATGGAAAGGGATGGCTTATTCTGGGTGGGGATGGGGATACATTGTGGAAAGGGATGGCTTATTCTGGGTGGGGATACATTGTGGAAAGGGATGGTTTATTCTGGGTGGGGATGGGGATACATTGTGGAAAGGGATGGCTTATTCTGGGTGGGGATGGGGATACATTGTGGAAAGGGATGGCTTATTCTGGGTGGGGATGGGGATACATTGTGGAAAGGGATGGCTTATTCTGGGTGGGGAATGGGGATAAATTATGGAAAGGGATGGCTTATTCTGGATGGGGATGGGGATACATTATGGAAAGGGATGGCTTATTCTGCGTGGGGTTGGGGATACATTGTGGAAAGGGATGGCTTATTCTGGGTGGGGATGGGGATACATTGTGGAAAGGGATGCGGATAATTCTGTGCAGGGATGGGGATACATTATGGAAAGGGATGGCTTATTCTGGGTGGGGATGGGGATACATTATGGAAAGGGATGCGGATAATTCTGGACGGGGATTGGGTTTACATTGTTGAAAAGGATGCAGATAATACTGGGCGAGGATGGGGATACATTGTGGAAAGGGATGCGGATAATTCTGTGCGGGGATGGGGATAAATTGTGGAAAATGATGGATTATTTTGGGCAGGGATGGTGAATACATTGTGGAAAGTGATGCGGATAATTCTGGACCGGGGATGGGGATACATTGTGGAAAACTATGGATTATTCTGGGCGGGGATGGTGGATACATTGTGGAAAGGGATGCGAATAATTCTGGGCAGGATGGTGGATACATTGTGGAAAGGGATGCGGATAATTCTGGGCTGGGATGGGGATACATTATGGAAAGGGATGGCTTACTCTGGGTGGGGATGGGGATACATTGTGGAAAGGGATGCGGATAATTCTGTGCAGGGATGGGGATACATTATGGAAAGGGATGGCTTACTCTGTGTGGGGATGGGGATACATTGTGGAAAGGGATGCAGATAATTCTGTGCGGGGATGGGGATAAATTGTGGAAAGTGATGGATTATTCTGGGCAGGGATGGTGAATACATTGTGGAAAGTGATGCGGATAATTATGGGCGGGGATACATTGTGGAAAACGATGGATTATTCTGGGCGGGGATGGTGGATACATTGTGGAAAGGGATGAGGATAATTCTGGGCAGGATGGTGGATACATTGTGGAAAGGGATGCAGATAATTCTGGGCTGGGATGGGGATACATTGTGGAAAGGGATGCAGATTCGGTGGGACGGCCAGTGGGACAGCCATGGGGAATGTTGGTAGTCAGGCCAAGCCTAAAGCTGTGTAAGAAGCCCTACAATTTCTGATGGCTGCCTTGCCTACACGCGTGGATGGTAATGGATTACATAAAACAATTAGTATAATTTTTACATTTTAGAATGGGGTGCCTCGAGTCCATTATTTTAGAGGGTGCCTTGACTAAAAAAAGGTTGAGAAACACTGCTCTAGATACTGTGTACACTCCAGTAGGCAGCTAAAGTCCTTGGACCTCTGGCACATGCCAGACTAAGGCAAGACCCAAATAAAGATCCTTCTATGTAGACATTACCTTCAGGCAGATGCCCAGGAGGGACAGAACCCTCTGGAAAGATGCTGAAAATGTTTATCTCCTTCTCAAACTATACTTCTCAACAAGGACTTCAGGGATTGGTTGGATCATATACATAGAGATTGTCCTTCCTACACTAATAACTGGAACATCCTCAATAGTAACAGGCATAAGCAATCAATGCACTGAGCTTAGGAGAATCAGCAGAGCCTAGAAAAATGTAAACACAGCTCAGGCTGATTAAAGCCTAGCTGCAAAGCTCACTCATCTTAATTAGGGACTTTCCAGCTTCGGGCAGAGTCCCAGCAGGTAGACTACAGGGTATTCCAAAAGAGTGATATTACAATAATGATGATAAACAATTTAGGATCACGCCACATGGGTGAATGTACTAAACCTTGTAGACTGAAGTATAGCTAGTCTGGTCAACGAGGGAACAATACCACCATAGGAGAAAGTAAGCGGTGTCCTAGAGATCTTTGTCAAAGGCAAGTTGTCAGGGCTGCACTGGCTGGCCAGTGTCCAGGGCAACAAGGAATGAAGGGCAGTGACAAACCTCAAAATCCTGAGAGGAGTCATAAGGCTCTCTACAATAAAAGGAACCTGAAACCATTTTTTTCTTTCTCTTTTTTGGTAGTCTAAGCATTTGAAAGTAGCTTTTCATATGAATCCAAAATTGTACAACTGGAACTAAGGGGAAATCTTCCAATAGAGACACCCGCTGCTCTGACAACAGCCAAAATTTTGATTTGTCTTCACTTTGGAGAGATTTCCTCTCACCTCCTGTTGTGTCTGCGGTACAGGAAGTGAAGGGAAATCTCTTCAACAGCACATAGACAGCAAAATGAAAAATGAAGAGAATAAAAATCCATACCCTATCAAAACAAAAAAGTTTATACTGGAAACAGTTGCTAGAGGGAGTTATAATGGGTAAAGGATAAGATTTTTTTTTTTTGAAGACAAGTATATTTACATCAAACATACACGTGTCCAAGCTCATGTGCTATGGTAAATGCTGTGCTCAATCCGTTGTCTTCGCTTATGGAACAGCTCCTGTATGGGTCACATACTGTACCCAGCTCTGCTAGGCCTGAAAGGGACAAAGGCTGGTAAGTTCAAAGTATATGTTCATGCTACTTATTTACAGCAATGTATAGAAAGTAAATGCGCTGATCACAACATAACAGTGCTAAAAAATCACAAATAACATTAATTATAAAAGGTTGTTTTTCACAAACAAACAAAGTGAAATAAATAAACCAAAAGTGAGTCCATGGTTAAATAAATACATAGATGAAAAAAAGTCCTATATGCAAAATAGTGTGATCAGGTATAGATTCCCAACAACCATTCAGAGGTGTTTCTTCCTCAATATATTTGTGATCCTATTTAAATACACTGTGCTCCACTGCACACAAAAGAGGATTTAAGTGCTGATATCCCCTTATTTGTTTGAATTCACACACACACACACATATATATATATATATATATATATATATATATATATATATATTTGATGATTGACACCTTGATTTTTCACGTATTATCTAAATACTATTTACAGCAATGTTGCCATCATGAAATATAGAGACTCTAGTGAAAAAAAAGGATTGTAAACAATTAGAATGGGGATTGTAAACAGCATTTTTGGTGCTCATCTTTCAGTAAAGTGACCCTTTTTATATATACTGTATATATATATATATATATATATATATATATATATATATATATATATATATATATGTATGTATATATATACACACACACGTGAACCATGATGCACTACCACAATAAGATATTCAAGATATTGGGGACAAAGGATCTTTCAAGGTACTGTGTAGGCACAATTAACATTTCTAGATGTTCCCTAAAACACAGCAAATCTTCCCCTTTTGAGTTCAGGTCCTGTGCCCAGACTATAAATACTAAAGCTGAACTCCAGGGACAAAGAATCATTACTTTGTGTGGGTGGCTTTGCCCAGTACAAGGATTAACTGCTTGTTTCACCTACGGGTGATATACTACTTACTTCCTATCTTCCCCTGAAGCAGCTTGCACTATCCCCTGGTTTGTCTGTCTATTCCCATACAATTCAGGACCTCTTCTCTGTCTATTCCCATACAATTCAGGACCTCTTCTCTTCTCTGTCTATTCCCGTACAATTCAGGACCTCTTCTCTGTCTATTTCCATACAGTGCAGGGCCGCTTCCCTTTGTTGCCTTAATGGTTGCAGCTCTGGGACGTCATCCTGTACAAGGCAGGACCAGTAAGTAATCCTTCATTGTATGCGAGGACAATATAGAGCTGCGACTGGTCAGGCAGTGAAGGGAAGAGGCTTTAGGGGACCAGTCGCAGGAAGAGGAGGAAACTTGCGAAGATATATGGCAAGTATATTACCTTTTTCATATTTCCCTAGGCCAAACATGCATTTAACCCTTGCAGTGGGGAGGGGGACACACTTCAAGTGTAAAGATTTTTGGTCCTTAGAATTCAGCTTTGAACTATTTACATATTATCAGTAAAATAACTTTAAAACAAGCTATCCCTAACCTCTCAAAGTGCTTTTAATGTGACATTATTTGTCTTAAAGATCCTCAAAGATCACAACAAATCAATAGAGTCAGGTTTTAGACATTTTCTAAAGGCTTAATCACACCACTGGGATGTGTTAAGGCAGACAATTTAAAATTAATTGGCTGCCAATGCACCACAATGCACCAAAGATGGTGCAGGAACCATTTTTTGCAGCACACCACAACACATATTAGTGCGTTGTTCTAGGCTGCAATGCAAGTTTATTGGCAAGGTGCATTAAGGTGCCATTAAAAATGAATGGCACTGCATCTCACTGACACATATAACATGCACTGCTGCAGTGCAATGGTATAAATGGGTTCTAAAATCTTAAAAAAATCCACTAGTTTTCCACATTAGAAGGCTGACAACCTGGCAAGTTTCTGATGTAACAGAAGGTATTAGGAAAGGAGCTAAGATTTCAATGTCTGTATTGTAAACTTTGAACATTTCTCCACAAGGCCTACAGATAAAGGGGTGAATGGTGAACTTGATCCATATAGTGAACTTGGTGTTGAGTTATTCACTTTAAGGTCATCACAGATGACAAGAGGGCACTCTTACATCTAGAGGAAAAGAGATTTAATCTCCAAATACGGAAAGGTTTCTTCTCACAGTAATAGCTGTGATAATGTGGAATGCACTCCCTCAAGAGCTGGTTCTGGCCAGCTTTGTAGATTGTTTAAAAAAGTTCTGGATTCTTTCCTAGATACACATAATATACTGATATTTATCGGTAAAGTTGATCCGGGGAATATCCTATTGCCTCTTGGGGATCATGAAGGATTTTTTTCCTCTACTGAAGCAAACTTTTCTTCATTGGGTTTTTTTTTTTTTTTTGCTTTCCTCTGGATCAACTGCAGTAGAAGGAGCGCATGCTCCGACAACGCGTCGCCGGCGCCAGTACGTATCCCGGAAGTGACGTCAGGAAGGCTAGTGCTGTGTCCTCTGTAGACGGGAAGTACCGATCTTCCACTCGATACAACCCAGCGCTCTGAGACCGCTTGTGCCATCCTGAATTCGGACACCGGGATCATCATCTCCGTTCATGATACTGTCATGCTGGTTTTATACATTTGTTTGTGAGTACCTTTTCGTTGGTCAATTAAACATTTAATCTCAATATACTGCACTTAGTGTGGCGCCTGTGTTCTCCTTCCAGTTATAGGATTGTGTACATCATAGGATTGTATTACTTTTTCCCCTGCTTTTAGTTGAACTGGATGGACTTGTGTCTTTTTTTAACTGAACTAACTTTGTAACTATGAATGAGGCCTTGTGCTTTTGCTGCTTGTTCAGAGTATGTAAGTACTTTAGTATGCATGAACTGGGCATTGGTTCACTTTAGGGTTCAAAAAAGGTGAAATTTGATTGGCACAATTAACACCACTATGGATTTTGCTTTCTCTAGCTTCATATAAATCAATAACATATTGGATATCAATATTAAATAAAAATTGTAATAAACATCAATATCATATCAAAAATGATATATGAAATTCATTCACACTAACCAAATTCCAGATAAATCCTCTGGTACAAGTCAGCGTGACCAGTCTCTAGAGGCAACACCAAAGATGTCAACCTGGAATCTGACACTTACTAATATCATTACAATAAAATGAAGACATGTCTTACCTAATGTATCACATTTCTCATGGGCTCTGCAAATATCCTGTCTGAATGAAAAGTGTGTGTTTTATTTAAAAAGTACAAAAGGACATTAAAAAAAGCACAGACACAAAAAACACAATTACACAAATTAAATGAATAATCATGAACCTTTCATTTAGGGCTGTTGCTGACACACAGTATATACTCATACAGACATTGCAGACCACGTAGTTGTTCTAGGGCCTAACAACTCAGAAAGCCCAGCACACCCTTCATCATAAATATAGATCTAGAAAGCCATAGCATTGGGCTTTTAGCTCAGAGCAAAATGAATAAGTGTACAGTTCAAGTATCTTTTGAACACAGCAAGAAATCATTTTATACTGTGCTGAGTTATCTTTTAAAAGGATAAAGGTGTCAGAAGTGCAGTTGCTGGTAAGATAGAGGTTGGAAAGTCAAGCAGCACTATAATGATTTTGCTGTAAAAAAAATGCATTTGAGGCTTTTCAGAGGGCAGCAGAGTGAGAAGATAGGATTATACCAAACACTGCTAGGGGCACGCCTGTTTGTTCATTGAGAGAAGGCTTTGAACTATAGCTGGTCAATCAGACCGCATTTTCTAAGGTGATAACCGTGCCCACAGCACGTTGGGGTAAATTGTAAGCATGATCAAATTAGTATGGTTTCCATTAATTTGGTATAAAGCGACTCCGCCGCAAATATAAATGCCAAAATAAAAGGTTCACCTGAAAGAAAGAAACAAAACACATAACTTGCACCACTAACCGCTGCACTAAAAAAGAGGAATCATTCCTAAAAATCTCTTTAGAATCCAACACATCTTGGAGTGTCTATCTGCTGTGTCCTCCACTGCACTCAATGGTTCCTCATGCCAACCTTTTTGTCACTGTTGTGTTTTTTAGTAATGTACGGGTTGGTGGAAGAAGCTACTGAGCACAGAAAGGGACATAGAAGGGACTGACACTCCTGAAAGTTGGATTTCTGTAGAGACTTCTGTGATGGGGTTAATTTCTCTTCACTGGAGTGGTGTTTGGTGGCTCAAGTAGGTAACTCAAATTCTGACATTGATTTTTGAAACAAAGTCACTTTAATCATAATGTCCATGATACTAAATTATATTTGAAAATACTGCATATGAATATATTGTATATTCACATAATAATATCAAAAAGTACAATTTCTCTCTCTAATACCAAGATAGCACTACTACTAGTATCATACTAATATCATTGAGTAGCCAGTCTCCAACAGCTCATGTTTGAGTCTACAGCACAAAGTCTGCATTTATAAACTAGTGACATTTTCTTTAGCAATTATTTGTACTGTGACTATAACATATTACTAAAAATGGGCAAAACCCTCTCATAGGTACTCATAGGAGTACAGTATTTTACCAGTTTACCGGTATTATTGAAAGTAAGGAATGACAGTTGTGACATTTCTTCCACAGTGGCAGCCAGTAATAGCTACATAGCTCAAGACCACTACAGGAGTCCATTGAAGATGGGTAGCAAAAAGGATCACTTCAGACAGGTCAGATCACTAAAATTATACACTGCCTGGCCAAAAAAAAAGTTGCCACCAAAAAAAAAAAAAAATAATCACACACTCTAATATTTCCTTGGCTTTGATTATGGCACGCATTCGCGGTGGCATTGTTTTGAGGAAGGCGTAAAGCCGAAACGCGTCAGCATTTGTCATGTTGTCACCGCTATCCATGTTGGAATAAAGACTTTTCGTGTGCCAGCTTTATTCACATAACATTGTTTTGATAAGCTTCTGCAATGTCACAAGATTTATTTCTGTCCAGTGTTACATTCATTTTTCCCCAAGATCTTGTATTGATCATGGGAGAGTCAGACCACTGCACAAAGCCTTCTCCAGCACATCCCAAAGATTCTCAATGGGTTTGAGTTCTGGACTCTGTGGTGGCCAATCCATGTGTGAAAATGATGTCTCATGCTCCCTGAACCACTCTTTCACAATTTGAGCACGATGAATCCTGGCATTGTCATCTTGGAATATGCTGTGCCATCGGGGAAGAAAAAACCCATTGATGGAATAACCTGGTCATTCAGTATATTCAGGTAATCAGTTGTCCTCATTCTTTGGGCACATGCAGTAACTATCCAATAGGATAGTACAGGGGTCTCCAAACTTTCTAAAGAAAGGGCAAGTCTACTGTCCTTCAGACTTTAGTGGGGCTGGACTGTGCCCAGTGGGAGTAAACAATGCCTGACCTTTGTTATTAACCTCCCTGGCGGTATGGTTATTTTGGATTTTAGGTGCTGAAAGCGGTACCATTATTTTGCATGTAATTCTTGTGAATGAGCAGCCCAAACCAACTGTATACATTATATATATATATATATATATATATATATATATATATATATATATATGTATACATATATTATGTATACATATATTATATATATATATACGTACAGTATATATATATATATATATATATAATGTATACAGTTGGTTTGGGCTGCTCATTCACAAGAATTACGTGTATATATATATATATATATATATATATATATATATATATATATACTGTATATATATATTTACATAAAAAGTACAGTAAAACTGCAAGAAAGGGCACTGGGGGGAAATGTAACGTGAATTTTTTTTATTTTGAATAGTATCAGTGTGTTTGGTGTGTTTTACATCTTAATTTCCCGCCGGTTCCACCCCCCGGCGGACGTCACGTCGCCGGAGATTGAAGGCGGGGCTCGCAGACGATCGGGAGGAAGCTCCGCCACCGCATACCGCCCGCATACATCGCTGGATCCCGGAGAAAAGGTAAGTAAAACCTCTACCAGGATCCAGCGATCTTCCTAGCGGTACCCCGAGTGTGGCTCGGGGGTTACCACTTTTGGCTCTAAAATCCAACCCCGAGTCACGCTCGGGAATATCGCTAGGAAGGTTAAGGGGAGAAATAGTGTCAGTGGGAAGAATAATGCACCATTTTTGTTGTCATTGGTAGGAATTATGCTCCATCGTTGGTGTCAGTGGAAGGAATATTGCCCCATTGCTGGTGTCAGTGGCAGGAATTATGCTCCATTCTTGGTGTTAGTGGCAGGAATAATGCCTAAAGGGCTGGATAAAGGCAAGCAAAGGGCGACATGTAGCCCAAGGGCCGCAGTTTGGAGGCCACTGATCTAGAGCTTCTTAACAGGCATTTTACTTTAGAACTGATTCACTTTAACAGTCTCAGAATTTTGCACGTAAAAATGTGATGCATGACTCTTTTCCAATTTATGCCATCACTGCCTTCCTCTTCCTAAATGTTTTTTTTTTTTTTCAGTCTTCTACTGTATTTTCTGTTATTTCCATTTGCTGGGGGTAGCGACTGAGGACTACATACTTTATTTCCACTCACCAGACTTTTCCATGCATTAAATCTTAATTCATAAAGCAGTATTTTATTTGTGCACATCTCAGATCCTTGCAGAGGAACACTACCTCAGCTGTGGGATTAACAAGTTGACGTAAGTTTCAGTAAATGAAAAATGTGCCCCTGACTGTGTGTTAAACTAATCGCTCACTTCATTTATATCAGATTTTACTTCTTCACCTTTGAGAAATCTGAAAAGCAGAGCCACATCAGCAGAAAATAAACTGTACCTTCTCTGTTCTCTTTAAACTATAATTTTACTGCTGTCCTCCCCAAGAGTAGATGATGTGAATAGCAGTGTAGGCTTGTAGTACCAGAACACCTGGATATGTCATCACTGCCAGCCTGTTGAAGAGTTTGAACTCATAAGCACTCTGCTTGCTCTCCTGGCACATATACCGTCAGCTGATCTCCCCAGATCAGATGGCACACACAGGGTACATTGAACTTGCAAGAGAGGTGGATGATCAGAACTCTAAATGGCCAACAATGATGTGCAGAGGCTACAAGCGCACACGCTATGGCATCACCATGACTTATGACATCAAACAATGACATTTTTAACAGTATATAAAGAACCAGTTTCTTATTATTCTCATTCGAAAAGAAAACTAATGCAGCCACCACATCTAATGATTGGTAAGCTGTAATATATTACATTTTTGGTTTTGGGTTTAATACTACTTTATTCTTAGGTATCAACAAATTGCCTTCCCTGTCCCTTGCTGATACATAACTTGTTTGTATTGGTTGGTTTCTGCAACAATTGTCTGTGTAACCACCAGCCAGTCTGATTTTTATTATGCAATACAGGAAGAATCAAACTGGCTGGTGGTTACACAGACAATTGTTGCAGAAACCAACCAATACAAACAAGTTATATATCAGCAAGGGCCAGGGAAAGCACTTTTTTGATACCTAAGAATATAGTATTAAACCCAAAACCAAAAATATCATATATTACACCTTACCAATCATTAGGTGTGGTGGCTGCATTTGTTTTCTTTTCTTAGACTTATTCCCCCTCTGTTTTCACCTGATGATCTGGCCAGTTACACACCTCCTATATTAGAGTGCCCCCACTCTGGATGAATGAGCACAGGGGGCAGCTTTGGACAGCAGTATTGACAGTCTGGGAGGAGGGGAATGTTAGGTGTACTAGCAGATTTATATAAACTAACACATTTAAGCCAAACTCCAGCTCACATTTTGTAAGCAGTTACAGAAAACAGTTTCCACTTTTGGGATAAAGGTTTTGCATAAATAAATAAAAGCTGATCATTTTAAGCACTCCTGATAGTGTTAAACGGTTTGTCTTATCTTTGTAAATGATACATACTTCTGGAGAGCTTGTTCTTTTGAAAAAACAACAGACTTAAGCTGGATACACACTATCCAACTTTTGTGGTTAGATTTCCTTCAGATTTACCTTTTCTATGTAGTGCAAGGGCCTGCCAGAATGGATACAAATTGAAAGTGTTTAGGTTTGACGTCATATTATATGGTTTTGGTAAGTATAAAGGAAAAAGTCTTCATAAAATCTTATAGTGTGTATGGCCCTTTACTGGCCAGATCACCAGATGAAAATAGAAGAAAGAAAGAAAGCCTAAAAATAAATTGAGGGCACCCTCTGATGAAGCAATGACGAAACGCATTAGGGCGTGATCACGTGGCTTCCACGTAGTACGCAGACCAGCTCCCTCTCACCGGTGGATTCCGCTGGACGCAAGAAGCGGTAGGAGGCAGACACTGCGCACTCTGCCTTTTATGATGTGTATGCTGATTACCAAGAATGCTTGTAACTTTTGTAAGTGTTTAGAAGCTAAGGGGGGTTAATGTGTTTTAATAAAGTGTTACGGAATTACACTATTGGTCTTCCCCTCTCTCTTTTCTGACGGCTTATATTCTTGGAGAATATGCGCTAAGGCTAATACATGCATAAGTGAATTACTTATGCATCCACTGGAGAGATCCTGCGAGTGATTTTAAGTGCTTCAAGAGGAGTGTCTCTTTGGGAGGGCCATTTCTATGCTGTGGATTTTACATGCAGTTGATCATTTATTTCTGGTGAGTGTGTGACCATTGGGAGAGGTGGGACGAGGTGTGGTGACAGCCCATTTTTTCTACCTTTTGGACTCCCTAGTGTTGTACCCCAGAGACTTCAGTTCATTCATCAGTTTATATGGACTATTGAAATTATCATATTGACTTATGGTGCATGTAACATCCTAATATCCGTTGCTGTGGGATACAGCTGTTAATATTCATTTTATTTAGCGCCGCTGAATGTTATAATTTATTAACATATAAATGAGAACCCACTCCGAGGAGACCACATACTACTCACTATGAGTTGTGTCACTTATCCCATAAGGATGTATCCCACAATTTCCAGATAATATCCCATGGTGGTCCTGTTGACCTTCTACCACGATCCTCGTCCACAGCTCCCGGGAAGGGGACAACATTCCCCATGCACCTCCAAACTATCTCATGTTACTAATCTTAGCTTCCCCATCAGTGCCAACAGACACGATTATATACACATACGTTGCATCTGCTCCTGACGATTGGTTACAACCATGAAACGCGTAGAGCTGTTAAAGGATGCCACGTCATGATTATTATGTGCCTATTAATTTTTTATGCATTGCATTGAATTCTAACGCTAATTTATTTATATCATCTGGACTGGTGCTAGTCCAGATGACCCTATTGGACACCATTGACATCATTAGGTGCAATCATACTATGCGTGCTGCAATGGGCTGTCTTTCATGCATTTTTGAATGTCATCTACCATTAATGATGTATCCATGTCTTTTTGGTTTGATGTAAGATGTGTGTATGTATTCATCAATTAAATATAATGTTATGTATTTCATGTATTTATGTTATTTACCAGTAATGACTATCACTGTCATTATGCTATGATGTTTACTTATGCATTTATTTATTAAAATGTGACCTATAATTACGCTGTAACGGATTTTCATACACACATATATATTTATGCCAGCCCATTGATATCCTTGTCTATAATTCCCCTCATTGCCGCCATTGTTTCATTTAAAGTCCCAACTTCCCTTTTTGTTCTTCATATATGCATAGGGATGGAGGAATATGACCCTACCCCGTCATTTCCTCATACAAAGTCCCGATTTCTTCTCCCCCCCCTTTTTTCAAAATGTATTAACATACTAACAAAATCTAAGGGAGATTAGTAAAATGCAATAGGCTCTTTAATTTGTACAGACACATGAAAAATGTTCCCACCTTGTGATGAGTACCGCTGTATCATGATGTGAGTGATGGCTGTCATCGGGGTGGTTCTGGGATTGTTGCCATATGCAGAAGTTTTTTAATGTAGTTTGAGCATTATAAGAAATGGTTGGACCCTCCTAGTAGAGATAAAGACAAATGCATAGTCTAGTAAAGGCTTGTGCACAGTTTTTCATGCCAAAAACCACACAAGGAAACATCGTACCTGTTCATCATGGACGACAGCTAATTTTACTATGGCGATATTGATTAAATTACCGATGCTTGGGTCTTTATAGATAGAAGCTACCTGCAGGAGAGAGAATTAATCAGGATGGTCTTCAGAATCTCATTCAAAATTAACCAAGCGTTACTGTTATTCACACACCACAAGGAATTCATTGCGTGAGCTGTCTTCAGGATTTAACAGATTGTGAGTTGAAAGGTTCTAAGTAATAAATTATAGGTAAACCCTAAATCAATTTTTTTCAGTAAGTTTGCCAGTATGCCTTGCTGTATACAATATTCTTAAGGTAGAACTAAAGGCTAAACCTTTTTTGGCAAGAGTAGGATAAGGTTATAACCCCCCCCCCCCCGTCAGTTTTTTTTGCCATCTGTGATCCATTAAGGAGATTTCCCTTCAATTCTTTCCCCATAGTCTCAACAGGAATTGAGAGGTTATCACCAGGGTCACAAAAACTAGATTTCCCCTTTATTCCTGTTCTGATGACTACTCAAAATCTGGAATTTTCTTGATAAGTCACTCACAGCTGATTCAAACTTCCTTGCATGAACTCTTTCTTCCCCATCGTAGAAGCTCTGTGCTCAGCGGTTATAGGAGGAGACAGTGGACCAAACATGTGGTGGGGTTTGAGAGCTCGCTCCTGTGATGGTGGAGGTGAGCAGTATCAGCTGCTGGTGACTTAGCAACAAGGCAGCACAGGCTGGTGCCACCTCTGTGAGTTTTTTGTCTCGGCTTTGGGAGGTTCGTATGTGGCCTACACCTATAATAAGGACGTTGTCCAACTTTAGTCAGAGCTGCCCAGTTCGTTTTATCTACAGGCACCCCTTACCTGCATAGGCAGTTTTTTGGTAAAGGTAAACAACCCTTTAAGCTTTGTCTCAATTCTGCCGCCATATTGAAGAAATCCTCGTACAGACAGGCCGAATATAGGTTGAAATCAGCCAGCACAGTAGATACAGGTTGACATTCAGCACGTGTGTACAGGTCCTTGTTTGACAGAACCCGATCTCACGGAGAGTACCTGTGGTATGAGCTTTCTGGAAAACCAGCAGCCAATCGGCACCCGATCAGCGCATGTAGCCATCAGTGAGTTCTGGCACGGGAGGGGGGTGGTGGTCGGGTGCCCCTGTCAGAACACACTGATGGCTGTACTAAAATCACATCGTTACTACAGCGACCTCGAAAGCATGCGCGTACACCAGGCCTAAAGCTTTAATTGGAAAAAGGAATGGATTGGCAGGAATTGAAGCTGGCTATGGACATTTAACATGTGTTGCATGTTTGCAGGCAATCCAGCTTCCAAATTCTGTTTACAGATGCATACCGTACTTGTAATCTACAAAGGTGCTTGTGTATGAGTGCAGCAAACAGCACAAATGACCCTTTTTTCTTGGGAAATCACCAGTTCCCACAAAATGTACACCGGCCAGTATATTTCCCTCTGAGATTAAGTGATTAAGTCTTTTGCAGTCAAAATTTAAAAGCATCAAAGCTTATTTATACGACAGCTGTCACACAAACATGTATGCTTGGCCAACCTGAGCATACAGACACATGCAAACAAAGAGACAAGGCAATGTGAGTAGGTGCTACCTGGTACCAATTTATATCAAGGAATTAACAACTTTTTACCAGGCTTTTCGACTGGCCCATCAGTATGGAAACTATGGGATGGGACAGAGCACATTTCACCTCTATAATTAAGCTGGCCATACATTAGGCAATATTTGGCTGGCTCCCGATGGATGGGCCAAAATTTGCTCTGTGGGTGTCCCTGCTGGCCTTGCTACATTTGCCAAAAGTCAACTGTTTGATCAATTTTTGTCGAAAAGGCCTGCTGGAAAACTTTCGGCCAAACAGCGGCTGCATCCAAACAAATGCAGCTGCTGTTCCAGAATTATTCATCTATCTGCGCTGTTTAGTGTGGATAAAGGAATCTGTTGAAGCTGGAAACTTATGGAAGTTTAAAGCTGAACCCTGGTCAAAAACACTTTTATTTGTCCACCGGTCACTCGCGATCTCCCGTTGGAGAGGGAGAAAGGCAGACGGCTGATGTAAACAAAGCCGTTTTTTTTTACCAAACATAGGTAGCAGAAAACAAATTGGCCTAAAATGTTAAAAAAATTTAGATTTTTACATTTTTTGGGGGGAATTTCATATAAAAAAAATGTGAAAAATATTGTTATTTTTTCAAAATTGTCGCTCTTTTTTTGTTTATAGCGCAAAAAGTAAAAATCGCACAGGTGATCAAATACCACCAAAAGAAAGCTCTGTTTGTGGGGAAAAAAGGACATTAATTTCATTTGGGTACAGCGCTGCACGACCGCGCAATTGTCTGTTAAAGTCAAGCAGTGCCGAATCGCAAAATAGGCCCTGGTCTTTGAGCAGGAAAATCATCTGGGGCTTAAGTGGTTAAATGTTTCAATATTGAATAATACATATTAAATTGTTGCCCCATTTTGGGGTTTTTGGTACGAATCAGATGTTTTCTCCGCCCCCAAGAAGTGATAGAAGCAAAGTTCAGATACTTACTATAGACATGAGTGTTAAAACATAATGCTGAAGATTAGCCCCATGATACTCCACCATCCTGTTGTCAGCAACCACCATCAATTCAACATAACGAGGATAGGACAAAAAACGCTTTGTTCTTCTTAGAGTTTGTGTTCTATTGATCTTATCAGCATTATCCGATGAGGGATCCTGGTCTCTTATGTTCTGCCCATCTGAAAACACGCTCTCCTGTTCCTTCGGAGTTCCCCTTTTCCTCTGTTTAATTCTACTTTGTTTTTGACCTGCAGTGAGATTTTAAAAAGAGACAACGTAAGAATAGGATATACCACAAACTGCCAATATCACCTGAACAATCCTCATGTCTTTTCACAGAAATGTATTTTCTAATTAATTTCCCAGTTTGGGAGGAAAATCCAACCAGTTAGGACAGCTAAAGGGTACTTGTAGAGAGGATGTGTGTTAAAGGATAATTGTAATGTGCGCCTAAGAACAATTCTACCTTTTTTGTGGCTAACTGTATCTCAGAAAATGTAGTCAGCATGCCTGCAGATAAATTGAAATTGAATCAGCCACACACAGAGTCTATTGTTTTCCACCACTGTAAAGGCTGCAATAGACAACTTGATTCCTCGATTCCTGCTGAATCGGACAACATTTGAGCTGTGGTTGGGGGGGACATCACTCATGGCTTGACACAAGTCGAATTTTCAATTAATTTTTTGTCAAAGAAGTCAGGTGGAAAAGAAACAGTGACTGCATCCAATCAAATGCAGTCACTATTCAGGAATTCTAACTACTGAGGATGTCGATAACAATGTTTTTTTGCCTAACTTTTGCCTTCCCTGGCAAATATTCAGCATCTTTTCCCATCCAAGAGGGAGAAACCCCCCCAACCCCCCCCCCCCCCGTTCTTTTCTTATTTCTTCCACTCAGGGCTTTTATTCAGCTGGAACTTGGTGGAAATCAGTTCCACCACCTCTGGCCCAGGTCCCCTGCTTTCTGCTCAGCACTATCACTTGTAAACACAGAAGTCTGGCTTTTGTGTTTACAAGTGACAACTTTTCTCCCAAAGGCTCCCACAGATCTGATCTCCTTAGTGGCTCTCACTGAGTGCAGGATGGGGACAAGGGAGATGTAGGTGCCCAGCGTGCAGTGCAGATGTCGATAATCCCACTGGATGATCTCCCTGCAAACCACCTACAGTGTGCAGGGAGGTGCTAGAGCCGGCTGGGGGCTTTAGCCTAATACAGCAACAATGTGGAAGATGGTGGAGCTTCTAAGGTGGGGGGGGAGAAGATGGAGGTAGTGGAGGATGGGTTGTATGGAAAGGTCAAAGCTGAAGAGAGGTGAAGGTGAGATGTGGAAGGAGGATGCAGCAGTAAGCAGCTGTGGAATAAGGCTTAACTGTGCACTCTGTATACAGCGCACCCCTGAACTCTGCATTCTGTATGTAATGCACTCCTGGTATTTAATGCCCCTTTAAGACCCTCCCACTCTTAGTAAAATTTGAACATGCCATGTATTTGATGCGGTTTGGAGGGTGTGTGTGGGGGTCGAGGGGGTTTTGGGGGGTCGTTGTTGAGTTCCTGCACCTATTTTCTAAGAAAAAAAAGCCCTGCTTCCACTCCACTCTTGTCCTACCCTCCCCTCTTCTTTTTCCCACTGACCTATCTTCTCGAATTCATCCTTTCTTTTGCTGTGCTTCCTCTCTGTTATTCTCTTTTTGCAGATTACCCATGTACTGTACGAATTGTGTTCTCTACATCAAAAAATGGTGCAATGCTAAATTTCAACAAAGTCCATATCAAAGATATAACCAAAGTAGAAAGAAATATGAGGCTCTTCTATTTCAGTGTGATGGCCACCATCAGCACCCAACAACGAGGCCTCTTACCAGATGATATAGTCCCCCATTACAAAGGTCTATAGCGAAGTAATAAACATCAGGCACAGACTGTAGATAGGTTCCCCCAATCATAAACTATCGATTCACAGATAATATGGACCCTCACTACAAGGGTATATGAACTTCGGACATAAATGGTAAACAATCCTCCAATATTCCACTATCGATGAACTTCTCCTGATCCAGCTATGTGCTCCCTCGGTCAGTAGTCTGTATTCAGCGCTGCCATAGGAAGTCACCTCCTCCTTCAGCTCCGGCTCTCTGCACTACCCCCAGCGCCACCCTCCGAGACCCCAAGATCCAGTGTAGAAGCTAGGCTTTGCTACCAAGTCATGGATTCGAATCAGTGAAACAACTCTCTACATGTAAACATGAAAATGGGCTCAAAATTCAACGTTTAATATTGATTGTCAACCGCTTCTAGATATCATGAGCAATGTCTCCACAGGCATAAAGCAAATGTAAAAGGAAAACATCAAAACAAACATCTTTATACTCACCTGCTCAGTGCACCTCACCTCCTCTCTGTCCAGTGCACCCATGGGAAGTTGCTTCCTATGGAGGCACGCGTGTGTGCTCACTCCTGAGCCCCGCTGCTGCGTCCATTGACAACAGACAAAAGACGGCGGGACTTGGCCCCATTCCCTAATCACTGACTTTGATTGACAGCATTGGGAGCTAATGGCAAAGTTAGTGAGACACAGAAGTGAGGGGGGAGCGGGGGAGAAGAGCTGCAGATATTATATAGCAGAAAGTGAAAAATATTGGGTTTTTTTTTTTTTTTTCAGAATTGTCGCTCATTTTTTTGTTTATAGCGAAAAAAATTATAATTGCACAGTTGGTCTATTTGTGGGGAAAAAGGAGATCAATTTTATTTGGGTACAGCGTCGCACGACTGCGCAATTGTCTGTTAAAGTAACGCAGTGCCAAATCGCAAAAAATGGCATGGTCATTAAGGGGGGAAAACTTCCGGTCCAGAAGTGGTTAATAAATTATATATATATATATATATATATATATATATATATATATATATATGACTTTAGTAACACTTTAATGTTTATTCCATGTTCTGTATGGTATTGCTGAATTTCTTGAATAATAAAGAGTTATAAAAAAAAAAAAAAACTGTCACCTTCCTCCTCCCAACACTTATGCTAGCCAACTTGTGTAAGAAAGATGTGTATGCTTACCTAATTTCAGGTCGCTCCAGTCCTGCTCCCGTGATGGCTAGCCCCGTTGCAGGGGAGGGGAGGTTGCGCTGACAACAGATAGGGCCACTGAAACCTATGGGTGACGTCACCACTCCAGGCTTAACTAGCCTTTGTCGAGCGCTCTCTCTCCTCTCCCCTGCAGCCGTCGCTGGCTGATACAGGGGAGATCGCGTAACCATACCGGAGCAGTCTGAAAAATGGTAAGTATGTACATTTATCTTATACAGCTTAGTTAGTATAAGTGTTAGGAGGAGGGAGGGGACAGCTTTAGGAGTAGTTAGGTTTAACCTGGAATTCCACTCTAAGCCCTGGTTCACACATATGCGATTTTGGATATGCTTTCACAGGCACAGATTCGCATACCAGGCCAGATAGCATGTGTTCCTATGGAGGTGGTTCACATGCATGTGATCCACATGCAGTGCATTTGACTGTATTTGTAAAAAGATCCGCGTTATTTCATGAATGAGAATGTAAGGTGTTTTTGAATAGAAGAGGAGCCAAGGAAAGAGAGAAAGAGCGATGTGCACATGAAAATCCCATGGAGAAGGCAGAAGCCAAAATCGCACCACTACTGAAAGTGCACTGAAACCGAAATGGTATTCACACAGAACCACATGTCTAACTCACAATAGAAAATGGATCGATTTTAGAACGCATATGTATGTGTGAACTAAGTGTAAGAGATCTAAACAGTTCTGACTATAAGATATTTGTTTAGACTAAAGTTTCCCTGATTTACAAATGAAGGCCCCTTTCGCACGATCGGGCTGATGGGGTCCGCCTGTCTGTTTTTCAGGCGGACCCAATCGGGCCACCCATGCTTCTCTATGGGGAGGCAGATGTCAGTGGACATGTGACCTCTGACACCCACCTGGTATCTGACCAGACAAGATCCACTGAAAACAGATAGATGGCGATACGTTCGCCATCTGTCCAGCAAGTAGGATTGGATGAAAACGGACAGGCTGTCCATTTTCATTCAATCTCCCCATAGAGGAGAGCGGGACTCTGACAGGTCAGTCTCTGCACAGTGAGAGGAGACAGACCTGTCATCCGCCTGCCCAGCGTGGGTCAGCGGAGCAATTCCCACTGAGCAAGAGGAGTCCATCAAAACGAATCCACCCCGTGTGAAAGAGGCCTAAACTGTATGTCAAGGAAAAATACAAAAACAATTTGCAGTACATCTTTGCAATACATGCACATTTCCCATGTTTTTTACCCTTAAAAATCAAACAAGTATAAAAATAAAATAAAATAAAAAACCCAATGATCTACCAGAAATGCAATGTTCCTAAGATCTGTTCTGTGCTGACACACAGCTTTTGTAAGTGGTGTCAGCCCTGCCCAGCTTTCTTTTGCTAAACTACCTAAACCCTCCCCCATTCCTATTCTACACAACATAAACACCAGGGATGAACTTGGGTTCAGTTTAGGGTTTGGCATCTGCTAGTGCCAAGTCAATTAGCTGCGGGCAGGGGATTCCCCACCTGGCAGCTACATGTACACTGTTATGATCAATGGGTATTTATTTTATTTGCATCTACGGAACATATATAACAGTACACTTTCAGTTGTACATTTAACAGACCAAAAGGGAGCAAATAAAAGTTAATTTTAGGGTTTACATTCCCTTTAAATGTGTTTAGTACTGGTCTTTATGAATAAGACCAAATCACTTCTTTGCCACAATAGCATTTGTTTACTACTTCCATACTGAACATTGTTCAATTCCATGAGGACAAAAAGGGAAGAAGTGACACACTTTTCTTAAGAACTACCATGCGTTAAGAATACCGACTAGAAGAGAAAAGTATAATGGGCGCCGTTCCAAGGACTACTGATAGCAGTGCAGACAATAGATAATAAAAGACAAAAACGTTATCTAGTGGTATAAATATAGAAGTAAAGAAAGGGGCATTATTCCTTGCAACGTGCTTGCATGTCCTCTGCCTTTCGTGAGACCTCCTTTGGGATAAAACAGGTTTTAATTAGTTGTAGCAAACAATGATAAGGAAGTCTCAGCTTTACGTTAATGTGAACATTAAACAGACACGTTATTGTGAAACAGTTAAATGTATAATAGGATCATCACACTCAAAGAAAGTGCAAAAGGAAGAAAAAAGATGTATTCCTTTGGGAACATGACATGGATTCTTCTTGTAGCAGACTTTTCTTTATTTCAAAGACTTTTTAAAGTTTTGGCCCTGGAAGGTTTTGTCCTTGGAAGTTTAAAGAACTTCTATAGTGAAAAAATTGGTAACTGTATTGGGTGCTACTGTAACAACAGTATTCAATATTCACATTTCATTTTTATTTCACCTTTATTTGCCTTTATAGATATTATTTCCTACATTTACATGCATACCATAGAGACAGTAAGCGCTCATTCATTCAGAGTGATCTGCAGTGAATCACTTTTCAGAGGGTGTTTGGCAGGCCGTGAGGAGGTGATGTGTTGTCTCCCCACTGCCTGCTTTAACCCTCAAAATGCCAATCCACTGCTCTGCACTTGAATGGGTTGCATTTGGCAGCAATATTATATGCTATTTAAATCTTGCAGCCATGGCATGGGTACAGCCCTGAGCAGCTGCATTTCTCAGTTTAGGTGGGCAGTCAGGGAAGAAGGGCGTTAAAACCATAGCTCCACTGCCTGCTTTTACTGTTCGCCCATGTAAATGAGCCCTTTTAGGGGTTTGGACAAAACATATAACACTGCCAGGGTGCATCTCTTATAGTGATCGACCGTTTTTCATTGCCGATACCGATATTTTGGTCAATGCATATCGGTATCGGCTGATATGGGCCGATATTTTCATACATTTAAAAAAAAAATGTTTAATTTTTTTTCTTTGACAGGTACTCTTGTGGAGGGATTTGGGGGTCTAAAAGACCCCAAACCCCTCCTCTGCACTTAAAAGCATTCAAAACGCCAAGTTTGGCTGTTTTGAATGCTGTCATTTTTTTTATCTGGCGCCAGTACCCAGAAGTGATGGTTCTTGCATGGAGATCCGATCAGAGCCGAATGTGGCTTTGATTGGGTCTTCAGCGGCCGTGCAGGCTGGTTGCCCGGGTCTTCCGGTGGGATGGGAGACCCGGGCGAGCCGCGGAAGGCAGCGGGGGGGGACATCCCCTCCCGCTCCTTGTAATGACAGCCGAGCAGCTTCTCAGCCGTATCGGTTGTCATTACAAGACAGCCGACCGTCGGCTAGGGACGCCGGTACTGGGGTGATGCCTCTAGCTGCAGGCATCACTCCGGTACATGCACTTTCCCGAAATATCGGCAATATCGGAAAGTGCAGATCAGCCCTCGATATATAATCGGTCGATCCCTAATCTCTTACGCATATGAAAATCATTATAAGCTGAGATTCAGATATGGCAATTTTTACATGGTGACATTGGACCAGTTTGGATCAATGTAAATATGGTGCGTCATACCTGGCGGATCCCTGTGGAAGCTGGAAATCACTGTAGTAGGCACCACTACTCCAGTGATCGCTACCAGCCTCCGGGTTCTGCGGTTGCCCAGCTGCTTACTGAATGTACTGTAGTCACTTGATTGGCATGGGCGCCATTTAGAAATCACTGTATTTTTTCAATAAATGCAAAATGGACAAAGTGGAAATCATGAAATCACCACCCTGCCTCCCGACCTCATCCAATTAGTTGCAATAACTGAGAAAATGCAGTGTTCCATGAATGGCGCCCTTGAATGGCATGGGACCCAGAAGCTAGTGGAGATATCCAGCTCCCAGTGGGATCCCACAGGTATGGCATATACACACTTCTATAGGTCCAAGCTGGACCATTGTAACATGTAAAAGCTGCCATACCCAGATTTCATTCTTAAACCTTTTTTATTTTCTCAAAAGACACAATTCCATCTAAATTTAACTCACACACTTGTAGCACAGTGCTACCATATGCTATCAATGACAGTTACATGCTACTGTGTAGCCGGCACCCAGAGGAGCCTAATAATTCGATATTTTACTTCCATGATTGATAGAAGGTGATTTTTAAAGCATGAAAGGGTCACTAGAAATAGCTATGGTTTCATTTTTCTTTTTTGTAAAAGGTCCTCCTAAAGACCTCATGCACACTGTATGCTCTTGAAGCTTTTTTCTCCTACAGGAGTTTAGCAGCAGCAAAAACACAGTAAAAAGGCATGTTTTGCATGAGCCTTATTACATGTTATTGAACACCTACGCATTTTAATGCATGTTCCAAGGTCTGGTGTTAATACATTTTATTGGCCAGAATTCTGGGCATTAGAATGCAATAACACAGGAACACACCTAGCTTCAATGCGTGGTAATGCACGTTAATGCATCTTAAGGAGCTTTCAAGCGTTTTTTATGCTCAAAAGCTCCTCTCCAAAATGCACGTGATTTTTTTTTTCTGCCTCTAAACTCCATTTCACTAAACTCCCAAATCAGAGATGTGGGCTAATGATGGCACAACCTCTAACTCGGCCAATCAGAGGAAGCTTTGTATTTATTGCTAGAATACATCGCTTTTAATGAATTGCTGAGTGCTGAGCAGACTCTATTGTGTTCCAGGTATGAGACAGAAAGCTCTCGGCTCGCACCGGGAACACAGCGCAGTATGCAGCCTCAGCTACAGTACATAAGCTTTATACCACACATCCAGTGGCCTCACGTTAGTGAGGGACATAGTTAGTTTGGGCCAGCTTTGCTCAAATGAACTATGTAAAGTGTAACAAAAGCTGCAGTTAAGCTTTAAGCTTAGGGCCCTATGTGTTTAGTGAAGCAAAACCAAGACGCAGGTCTTCTGTGTTCTGGGCATTTATCCCTGAATGCATAGGTCCCAAAACATGAGTAGCACTTGGTACAGCATTCAGCTCTATCCAGCCGCAGCCTGCTGTGAACATTAACAAGCAGCAGGGCTTCATGCTACATCCTCTCTTCCTAGGTGCACCAAAATGCCAGGACAGATGCACGGCAGCAATATGCCCCTGTGTGAAAGGGGCCTTAGGGTTCAAATACCCTATCTTCAGTTTACAGCAGTAAGAACAACCATTATTCCTGATTGCCTGATAAGAATTACTATAATTTGATCATGCTGTTTGCCCTACTGAACTTGTGTCCAAACACATGAGCCTCTTTTATATAACATGTGGAGGGTCCCGTTTGTCTACATATGCCAGAATGACCTTTTGGAATACTGAGGACTATTTTTAGGTATGTTTTTCATTTTGAACTAATTAGGACTTGCCACAATTTCCTCCTCTCTCATTTCCGGGTTCGCTTCACTCCATTTCAGTCATAACTCTCTCAGATTCAAATGGGAATGAGCCGGCTAAAAATAACAGAGCCGAAGACACAATCAGGCCACCTAGATGCAAAGACGCTTGGAGACGAGATGAGGAAAAAACACGTGTGGATTACATCAGGGAAATGATGACCCTAATGGCTTTGCGTGTTGTGACGTCAAGCAGAGATCTTAACGTCAGCAATGACAGTACCTCTGGAAAGCCATCATTGTCACTTGTTTTGGTTTGATCATTCAAACATAAAAGTCTACCATGAAAAGTCTGACTCTGGTCAATTTCAACAACTTACTAATCATTTTAAAGTTAAATCTGTACAAAGCTCTGAACATAAACTACCGGTTTTCTCTGCCAATATGCATATATGACACCGTATTCTGGTCTTTCTCTAAACAGCTGTATAGGATCTCAAAATATGTGGATGCTAACCAACCAGAACAGTATGATTTTGCATTATATATATGCAACAGAAAAACAGGTGTAAGATATAACCTTCAAATCAGTTCCCAGCAACTTTGGTTCTTTTCCAGACAGTGTAGCATTTTTCATCCTGCTCCTTCAATTTTTCGAATAGTCTAAAACAATCATCGATTTTACTAACCATTAGCAAATTGAACAAATGTTCCAAAAGCAACAATTTCTGAACAAAAGTCTACTGGTGCATGGTCAGCTTTAGAGTCCCAGAGACAAATGACAAGTCCAACAGAAAATGCGCAAAATAATAATAATAACCCTAGGAGTTCCTTCAGAATCCAAGGCATTTAGACCTCTAGGCCTCTAGGGATTTTATCAAGAATACTCCACACAGACAGTCCACACACCCAGCATATATTGTATGCCCAATCTATATGTATGCCTATGTGTCTTCCATGCATGTACTGTACATGGACCCATGTATTCATATTCTACATCTTAAGTAGCCATCTTTTCACAAAAAGTTATTGTCAGTAACTAACACTGGATTAATTTTTGATTGACAAGTAAATAGGTATTTTAATCTTACATCATGACAGACATCACAAAGGAGAGCGTGGTTGGAGTGGCCCCTTAAAGAGTCTAAAAGGGCGATTTTCCTTGCCTGGGTGCTCTGGAGGGGCACAAGACTTGGGTGATGAAGTTCCATTGGTGTCTGAGTGGAGAACCCTGGTAAATAGCCCCCTCATCACCTCTTTCCATGCTCACCTACAAGACTTTTCCAAGGTCTCTCTTAGTTTATGGAACTCCCAACCTCAATACTATCATACTCTGTTTGTCTTTAAGCGATCCCACTCAATAACTGTACTTTTAATTCCTCAGATCATGCACATACAGCTATTATCATTTGTATCACCTGCCCCTGCCCGTAAGCTCTCATGAGCAGGGCTCTCTTACTGATGTCTTGAATTGTAATGTAACGGTACTGTCTGCCTTTATTCTATAAAGGACTGTGCAAACTGGTGGCTCTCTATAAACCCTGTATAATAATAAAGAATAATAATAACGGTGCACTGAAAGAGAGTGCATTAGTAGACACGTAACTTTGCAGACTGTGTTGTTTATGTGAATAACCAAGTACACCTGAAAAAGAAGAGGGAATAATAATTATCCGGTTGTGCCTGAACTTAAGTGGAATATAAAACTTATGTTCGCTTCAGCGGTCCCATCCCTTGTTTGCATCATCTGCCGTGTGGGGGTCTTCGGCCCTCTTCGGTGGCCGGGGCATCTTTTTGCAGAAGAGACGTTGCATGTCTCTTCTACAATATAGAGCCTGCCTGCTTGCCGTTTGTGACAGCGGAAATTTAGTTTTGCTTTAACTCCCTTAAGCTCTTGTTTACTGAGATCACATGACATTTGGCCATTTAAAAGATCTTTGTGGTTATTTTGCCAGACCGACAAACCTGGTTCAGCAACTACAAAGGATCCCATCCTCCCGGTAAGTTTATTTTGGGAGCACCTATTGCTGAGACTCTAAGGTAGAGAGTCAGAAATATCATGTCACAGCTCGATCTACACGATTAGGGGGGTACTTGGGCAGTTTTATCTTGTTAAAATAAAACTAAAGGTAAAACTTTTTTTTAAATTCTGAATGGAGTAAGTGAGAATTATAACCTGTAAGTTTTTTCTTTGCCATCTATGTCCCATTGGGGATATTTCTCTTTACTTCCTGTTCCATAGCCAAAATGGGCAGTGAGAGGAAATCCCTTCATAGTGATGGGATTCCTTGGTTGTCACCAGGGTCAACATAGTTAGTGTCTCTATTCAAAGATTTACCCTCTATTCCTGTTCTGTTAACAACCCAAATTTTGGGATTTTCTTCACGTTCACTCTCAGTCATAACTAAAAACAAGACAAATAGAGATGATGAATCTCCAGAGCACAGACAGCAATATAAACCTGACAGATGTTCAAATTTCTCTCCACACCACCAAAAAAAAAAAAAGTTTTTGTCTTTAGTTATACTTTAAAGCTATAACAGATACAAAATAGAAACAAAGTATAAAAAGCACGAAAAAATGAGCATGAGGACCAAAAACCAAATGTGACATGGTGACAAAATAGGCAAAAGTAACGAAAGATTAAAAAAAACAGCAAACCTATGGTTTCCATTCATTATAACTAGGCCCCTATAACTTTATTGTAGAGTTCTATTAAGAAAATCATACCATAACATTCAATAGTTCATCTTACAATGTGAAAGCTTAGATAACGGAAGGGTATAGGGTATATAAGATGTGCTGCTTGCCATGTATACTACATGTATAGATGTGTTCCTGTGCCCATAAGCAAACCAAGTGACCACATAATATAACATAAGCATGATCTGAAAGTCTCATGTGACTGCACCAAGTAGCTGCCGAGCTACAAGTTAAAAGTTAATTATTGCACAACAATATAAAATCTATCTACTTGCCGCTTACAACTTAACCCCACACATTCATGAACATTTCTGCAGCTCGTGCTAAATCAATGCAGAGAAGAGGCAGCAGGGTATTAAAGGGTTAATTATTAACTCTAGAAAGATCTGCAAATATTACTAATGGAGAGCATAAAAAATAAAATAGTATCAAAACTACAAAAAAAAAAAAACACTGAGTAGTGGAAAATAGAGAGTACTTTTGCTATGTCCTAGTTACTAGTACTACTAGAATTAATGATCATCAGCTCATGGTCAGTGTAATAGAACGCAAAACAATACTGGATGACATGGATGGATGAACTTTGCCTTGTTTAGTGGTGTGTTTTCCATTCTTTTCGGCCTAAGTGTTGGCTGATGATGATGAAAGTTCACACGTCCCTGTATAGCTCTTGATTTTTTACATCAAGTAACTGCTGTAGAATGAGAGTTGATAGCAGCAATAGGCGTGTCAAAGGAGCAATTTGACTGCTACAATTTATTTTCACTTTGTGACTATATCTAAAATGGGTTACCTACTCTTACCTACTAAGCAGTGTTTCTCTACCTGGGGTTAAGTGTTTCTTTCTTTCTGAGGTTGCAAAGAGATTCTTGAGCAATGGTGGATTGAATCCGCTCCCAAACTGACCACCAATTCAAGGGGAGAGTTTCCCACTAACCATCCATGTAAGGGGTCACTTCTACAGTGAGAACTAATGTTAGGGGACACCACAAATGTGACCCTTCGTTCTGCAGTTATTCTTCGGGTATATTACTGACAATAATTTCTTAGAAGGTTGGTAAAATAAGCTTCATAGGATGTCAAATTTGCTATCTACACCACAGGACAGGAATTATTTTATTAAGAATGTGTTTCAATGTATGGATCATGCTAAAGTACCACCAGCTGTAGGTATAATTCTTTCTAGCAGGGGTTTCCCAAGCACCTGGAAATTATTTCAAAGGTCCCTCAAGGGTAAAAGTGTTGAGAAAAGATGTTCTAGGCCAGGGTTTTTTCAACTAGGGTTCTTCCAGAGGGGTTGTTAGGGGTTCCTTGAGCAATGAGCAATTTCTGCCTCTCAGATAAGTTCCCACTGGCACCATTGATTTTATTTATCTTTAAGGGGTTAATTCTTCTTATAACCATCACACTAATGTATCATAAGTTGTGGACATAGTCATTTTTAGCAGGGGTTTCCTGAGATCGGAAAGTTATTTTAAGGGTTCCTTTGTGTCGAAAAGGCTAAGAAAGGCTGTTTTAGAGAGTACAGTATAGGAGAGTCATACAAGGAGATGTTAGAAATAGCAGATCCTTTAACGTAGAAAAAAATGGTATAGACCAAACGAAACTGCGCAAATGAATAACTATGTGAAAAGGCTAATTCGCCACATAAATAATATTAGTGAACATAAAAACACAATAATTTAAATTTGAGGAATTTCCTTTAAACCCTCCCCCCCCTCCGCTGCATCCCAGTCGTTTAAGAACGTCTAAATGCCGAGCAGTGGAGGCTGGCATTCGGGTCATGTGACCGCTGTGATTGGTTGTCACAGCAGTCACAGTATGCATTGGGAGCTTTTCGGTCCCCGCCAGTGACTGTGCTGGGAGCGCGCAGGGCGCATGCTCTTAGCACAGAAAAGTGTAAACATAGGGCCCCAAATATGTGGCCTCTCGCGTTACAGCCCACCCCACGAGAGGCAGCACATATGAGTACAATTGATGGGAAGAGGTTAAAGAAAACTGAAAAGTCTTCTTTACTGAGAAAATGTGTGCTAGACTTCCACAGAAGCTGACTCTAGCTTTGTAAATTGTTTCAAGCAAGGCTGGATGGGTTTCTAAACATGAAATATAATTGACTATTAATAGTAATAAATCGGCACACTTTTGCTAGTATTTATATGAAATAACACTGTAGAATAGTAATTTCCATCCAGGGTTCCTATGTTTGCTAGGAGTACCTTGAGCTGTGGCTGACTACCCTCTGATCTGATGTTGCCTGCATGGTTTTGGGGCAACTTGGCAGAGCCAGCAGTGTGACACCAATGATCTTTTTTTAGCAGTCTATAAAGGGGGAATTCAGAACACTACTGTAAAAGGGGCATTCTTTCAGCTAGCCAACAAGTAAGGGGTGCATTTTCCCCAAAGTCCATCAATGAACTGGCTTTAGCACGAATTCCTTCATTATTTACAAGGGCTCCTCCTGGGTAAATGATTGAAAAATGCTTCTTTAGAATGTAGATCCAGTGATTATTTGATTACCTTTGGGTATCAGGAAAGGAATGTTTTTCTCTTGGACCAAATATGGATTTGGGAATCTGAAGATGCAGGTTTTTACTGACTTATTATTGGTTTTTTGGTTGAACTCGATGGACATATTTCTTTTTTTTTTTTTCAACCAGAATATGTAAATGCAAAGTTAAATGAGAGAGAATGATATCTATAGGTCCATTAACAGACTTTAGAGGGCAACTGGATATGCCTGCAAGTGTATTTCATTATAGGGGAGTGTAGATGTTGGTTTACCAGGAAAAGCAATAGCATTTTGGACAGGTTTTGGCTAACTTCTGATCACTAGTTTCACTTGCCATTGGTTATTGGTGGTGTCTAATGCTACCCACGGCCAGAAAATGAAAAAAGATCAATACAAGTGCCCTTTGATTCATTGAGCCCCAACTAAACATGAGCAACACAGAAAAGGACAATATGGAGAAATCTATCAGAGATTAAATCAATGGTACAAACAAACAAAAAAACAGCTATGAATAATAGTGGTAACAATATTACGTTTGTGCTGCATTTAGCTTTTCCCTCTGTGGTCCAAATTGTTGGTGAGGGTGCCCGTGAGATAACATGGACAAGGTATGTATCCTCTTTTTCTTGAATGAGTGCGCACAAAAGATTTTTTCTTAAATAACAAACATATAACATTTACCTGATTTGTGCAATGGTTTTGCACAGAGTGGACCTGATCATCCTCTTTTTGGGTCTTTGAGTCCCCCGCCAGTACTCTAGGCTCCTCCTCTTCTCAGTGGTACCCCATAAAAAGCCACTTCCTATGGGGTACCACCTGCAGGCTTACGCCCAAGCCACACTGTCTGCATACATAGACACAGACAGCGCGGCTCGGCCCTACCTCCGCTCCTTTTTCAAAGGATTGGACTGACAGCAGCAGGAGCTAATGGGTTCTGCTGCCTCAACAAAGCCAGTGAGAGCAGGGAGAACCACTACAGGGGGCTCAGCACAGGATGGAATGAGGACTCAGGTAAGTGTACTGGGGTGAGGGGGTAATACTACTTTCTAAACATTTTTAACCTTAATGCAGGGAATGCAATAAGGTAAATAATGTTAAGGCTTTAAAACCACTTGAATTATGCTCATTTTTGTGCAGTGCCTCTTTAAATATTGTGGCTTCGTGATGAAGCATTTAGTGAAACTTGTCAACACCACCAATTAAAGCAAAATTTGCCAATGGCACCTTGAATCTGTCTACAGATGAGAATGAAGTTTACAGATGACGCCTGGAATTTGCCCATGAATGAGTGAACCATTGTTCAGTGTTTAATTATCACTGTTTTAATCAAGCTCATTTTTTGCATTGTATTTGCATAATAAATATTTGAATTTTATTGTTAAGATTGATGTTTCTGTTTTTGGCACCTTCAAAGTCCCATTTTTTGATTGCTTGAAAAAAAACTATGCCTTAAATATACTGTATTTCTCAATAGCCACAAAAGATTATAACTATCTCTCTCTCTCTCTCTCTCTCTCTCTCTCTCTCTCTCTCTCTCTCTCTATATATATATATATATATATATATATATATAGATATTTATCTATATATATATATACAGTATCTCACAAAAGTAAGTACACTCACATTTTTTGTAAATATTTTATTATATCTTTTCATGTGACAACACTGAAGAAATGAAACTTTTCTACAATGTAAAGTAATGAGCGTACAGCTTGTATAACAGTGTAAGTTTGCTGTCCCCTGAAAATAACTCAACACACAGCCATTAATGTCTAAACACCCCTAAGTGAAAATGTCGAAATTGAGCCCAATTAGCCATTTTCCCTCCCCGGTGTCATGTGACTCATTATTGTTACAAGTTCTCAGGTGTGAATGGGCAGCAGGTGTGATAAAATTTGGTGTTATCGCTCTCACTCTCTCATACTGGTCACTGGAAGTTCAACATGGCACCTCATGGCAGATCTCTGAGGATCTGAAAAAAAGAATTGTTGCTCTACATAAAGATGGCCTAGGCTATAAGAAGATTGACCAGACACTAAAACTGAGCTGCAGCATGATGGCCAAGACCATACAGCAGTTTAACAGGACAGGTTCTACTTAGAACAGGCCTCGCCATGGTCAACCTAAGAAGTTGAGTGCACGTGCACAGCGTCGTATCCAGAGGTTGTCATTGGGAAATAGACGTATAAGTGCTGCCAGCATTGCTGCAGAGGTTGAAGGGGTGGGGGGTCAGCTTGTCAGTGCTCAGACCATACGCCGCACACTGCATCAAATTGGTTTACATGGCTGTCGTCCCAGAAGGAAGTCTCTTTTAAAGATGATGTACAAGAAAGGCCACAAACAGTTTGCTGAAGACAAGCAGACTAAGGACATGGATTACTGAAACCATGTCCTGTGGTCTGATGAGACAGAGATAAACGTATTTAGTTCAGATGGTGTCAAGTGTGTGTGGCTGGAACCAGATGAGGAGTACAAAGACAAATGTGTCTTGCCTACAGTCAAGTATGGTGGTGGGAGTGTCATGGTCAGGGCTGCATGAGTGCTGCCGACACAGGGGAGCTACAGTTTATTAAGGGAACCATGTACTGTGACATACTGAAGCAGAGCATGATTCCCTCCCTTCGGAGACTGACCTCAGGGCAGTATTCCAACAACCCCAAACACACCTACAAGACGACCACTGCCTTGCTAAAGAAGCTGGGGGTAGATGTGATGGACTGGCCAAGAATGTCTCCAGACCTAAACCCTATTGAGCATTTGTGGGGCATCCTCAAATGGAAGGTGGAGGAGCTCAAGGTCTATAACATCCACCATCTCCATGATGTCATCATGGAGGTGTGGAAGAGGACTCCAGTGGCAACCTGTGAAGCTCTGGTAAACTCCATGCACAAGAGGGTTAAGGCAGTGCTGTAAAATAATGGTGGCCACACAAAATATTGACACTATGGGCCCCATTTGGACATTGTCACCTAGGGGTATATATATATATATATATATATATATATATATATATATATATATATACACACATATATATGGACGGCCATAGATGACATATTATGTCATGCAGTTTTGTCTTCGTTCTCTTTTTTATGTCTGTTTTGCAGGTACGTTTGTTGTTGTTTTTTGTTCTCCAAAATCTGGACATTTTCCCATGATTGTTTTTAGCTGGAACTTTACACTTGTCATCACATGTGGGTGTTAATGATGGGAGGGGTTTTAGGGTAAATATGTTGTGTTGCTTCACTTGTTTGTCATCCTAAGGAAGACAAGCTTGTGCCTCTTTGAAACATTGATTAAAACCGTCATTGTGTGTTTACCTTTAAAGACCCATGAGTGCTGCTCTCTTTTTTGGTATATATCAATATATATATATATATATATATATATATATATATATATATATATATATATATATATATTTATATACATATATCTATATCTATTTTGTGTACACCAAGTACTATTACAGACTCACACATTGCCTTGTAAAAGCAGGAGTGTCATCATATCTATTCTGTACATAACCATGTGCAAAGAGAAGAGCTGTGAGAGCGGTCCAGCAGCCCCACCCATTACAGGCTGCCTGTAGAAAACTTAAGGAGGGGGCGGAGACAAGACCAGTCACTCTGCACAAGGATCAAGAGCAGTAATGAGTGGTGTTTATTACAATGAGCTCCTTCACAGACACAAGGCAGCCTGTTGTCATGTGACAGCTTCCCGCTTAGCTTAGATCATTACTGGTTCTAATGTGAAATGCTGTTTTGGTTACTCTTTCTTAAACGGTTTACACATTGGATATCCTGCTATCATGTGACAGCCTCTTACTGTCATGCTTCTGAACCTCAGATCATCATTAATTAGGACTGTCTTACAAAATAAGGGTCACAGGAAAAAGGGCTGGGCCCGAAGCCTGGTGAATGAAAAATCATGGGAGATTGGTACATCAAGCAGGGTGACTTTGAGCAGGCCAGTCAAGTTCTTCCACCTCAAACTCGCACATCCATGTCTTTATGGACCTATCTTTGTGCACTGGTGCGCAGTCATGTTGGAACAGGAAGGAGCCATCCCCAAACTGTTCCAACAAAGTTGGGAGCATGAAATTGTCCAAAATGTCTTGGTATGTTGACGGCCTTCACTTCACTGGAACTAAGGGGCAAAGCCCAACCCCTAAAAAACAACCCCACACCATAATCTCCCCTTCACCAAATGATTTGGACCAGTGCACAAAGCAAGGTCCATAAAGACATGGATGAGAGAGTTTGAGGTGAAGGAACTTGACTGGCCTTACCTCAACCTGAATTAAAATGATTTGGACCAGTGCACAAAGCAAGGCCTATAAACCCGATAGAACACCTTTGGGATGAATTAGAGTTGAGACTGTGAGCCAGGCCTTCTCGTTCATATCAGTGCCTAATTTTACAAATACGTTTCTGGAAGAATGGTCAAACATTCCCATAGACACACTGCTAAACCTTATGGTCAGCCTTCCCGGAAGAGTTGAAGCTGTTATAGCAGCAAAGGGTGGACCTTCCCCTCTTTCTTTACCTCTCTACTCGCCCTCCCACCCCTTCACCTCTACCCTTTTGTACGCCCCTTCCCTAACCTTACACAGTCCCAATTATAAAAACGCAAAGAAATCAGGTATCATACCTCTACATACTAACTTTGTACCACATTGATTTTCACCAAATGGAGCCTCTGATATACGATCCACAAAGACAACTGACCAATGTAACTTGCCGATGAATGAGTGGGATACCCCATGAACATAGTCTTTCAGATACATACCTTCTAACATATACAACACTGGGAGCTAATGTTAGTCTATACCAGCCTTTTTCAACCAGGGTGCCGTGGCACCCTGGTGTGCCTCCTGGGTTCTTCAGGGGTGCCTTGGCAAAATGGCAACAAATTGCCACGGGTTTTTACTTTGTAGAATTACAACTCTGGGCATTGTGCTGGTCAGGCCACTGGCACCCTGATAACCCTGGGCACAGTGCTGGTCAAACCACTGGCACCCTGATAATCCTGGACGTTGTGCGGATCAGCACTGGGGTCACATTAGCAAATAAAAGAAACTGAGGGAAAAGAGAAACCCTAGAATACTAGTTCATACCAGTTTGCAATTAAACGGGGAGGGATAAATCACTTTTATTGTTGGATGGCCCACGTGTATGGATGTTGCTACATTATGTAAAACTATTAGTTTAGGGGTTTTTTTTACATTTTAGAATGGGGTGCCTCAAGATTTTGCTGAATTGTTAAGGGTGCCACAACTGAAAAAAGGTTGAGAAACACTGGTCTATACCATAAACCATAAACTCGAGATTTCACCTGGTAATCAGGACCAATGTTTCATGTATATCTACCCTATATGATACTTGCCAAGATTGAAACAATATTGAAATGTATTCTTTGTAATGAACAGATATATTGGACTAAAGTTAATATTCTGTATTGTTCTTTATTTCGTTACAATAAAATATTATGGAAAAAGCAAAGGGTGGGCCAACTCAATATTGAACCCTACAGACTAAGACTGGGATGCCATTAAAGTTCATGTGCGTGTAAAGGCAGGTGTCCCAATACTTTTGGAAATATAGTATATATATCCCATATAGGTTGAGAGATAAACATTTCTTGAAACAAGTTCACAAATCAATTTCTTTTCATTATAATGGGTTAGGAGAAAAAAAACACATGGTATAAAATGCGAAAACAAAAAAAAACGTATATAAATAAATATTAGAGGCCTGGTGCCTAGAAGGATTTCTGCTGTGAGTGATTATATTTCCCTATTTACTTCCACACATTGTTCCCCGGCTTTGTGATAGACAACACAGCTCGCCAGGACCGAAATAGCTGGTTTTAGTGGGAGCACAGTGCTAAATTTAACAATGATTATAGGTTTCAGGGTGAGACAGCTGTATATTTTGGAGTCAGTGCTAAATACAAATATGACAATTTACAGTGTACTGTTACTATTCTTACATGTATGTAAAGCAGACTGCACCTTAGTGGGAGCTTGTCACTTACACGGTCATTTTGTCTGTTTTTAACTAGCGCAGCTTTGATTTTCAAAGACCGACACAAGACAAATAAACCCTTCACCAATATCTCATCTGCTGTCTTACCAAAAATAGATATAATAGGGGGGGGTGGTTAAACTCAACCTTTCAGTGACTTTACATGATAACAGAACTTCACCCCCTGCTTTCATTTTTTTTATCCTTTTTAACAGATTGGTTGTAATAAGCAGACTCACACACCTAGCAAATCCAGCAATGATCTGTTATGATCTGCCGCTACATACCAGGTCCTGTGCCATCATCTAAGTGTTTTTTGTCATGGGGAGCCACCTGTCTCTCCCGTGTTCTTGCTGCTCAGTCCGCTCTACTTCAGTGCTGTGATGCCTAAATATAGCTATACATTGATTAAAATTGGACCAGTTCAGCTGGGACTGGACACATTTCAATCAGTGTGAAGCCATCCCTGCTCGACAGAAATTGATAATTTGATCAACTTCTGTCGAAGGGACATGTTTTCCTTGATCAGCAGCTACAGTCAATCAGCTGCAGCTGCTGATCCATGTATTTTGACAACAGCGGGTGACTGTCAGAATACAATGTCCTGGCAGGGGTTCCTCCATATACCTCATTTATGTGAATGGAGAAATCTGTTACATTTTCTTTTGGTCAGTTTGCTGGCTGAATAAGAAAAAGAAACTAAGTGTTCATGGCCAGCTTTAGCTAATGTGTTCTGCGATATCTGATGTAATTATCTAAGGAGGCTGTAAGAGCAGTGTGATGTCTAGGGCTGACCATACATGGTGGAAATTTCTTTCCTGCAACCACAGGTTGCGATAAAGAAATTTGCATGATTCCCCCATCAACACAAACAGTGCTGACAGGGGTGTCAGCAATTGTCTTTTCCCAGTGGGGATGAGCGGGGAAAGCCGTCCATGGAAGACAGTGATTATCGCTAGTGGATAAAGCAGCCACTTGTGATAGTAGGAAGCGAATCTGGCAGGCTGGTTGTTCCCAAGTTGATTGATCAATCAATTTGGTACATTCAGCCTGCCCATAGACAGTTCGAATCCATTCGATTTGAACCGTGTGTGGCCGGTGTAACGTAAAAATTACCTACCCTGTGAGAAAAACCTACCCCTCGTCACTTCCGGCCAGGAACAGCTGAGCAGCGCAGCAGTGCGCATGCTCACAGCCCCGGATACCTAATGGAAGAGCTGAGGATCAGACTAGTGCGCATGCGCACTAGTCTGAAACGATCTCGGTGTCCGTTAAAAAAACCTACCGACGCGGCGGTGACATAAAACAGCTGTGCTGCACTATGAGTCATCTCCGCTCCTGTCCCGGTCACTTCCCTGATCTTGGCTAGTAAATATAAAAGCGGCTGGCGGCTCCGTGATTTATCTTTTCATACAGCCGCCGCCGCTTTTATATTTAGTAGCCGAGAGCAGGGAAGTGACCGGGACAGGAGCGGAGATGAGTCATGGTGCAGCACAGCTGTTTTAATGTAACTGCTCGCGTTACACAGACTGCCGTGAACCGGAAGTGGCGAGGGTAGGTTTTTCTCACGGGTAGGTAATTCTCACGGAACACCGGCCTAGGCGAGAATGGTGGCAGTGGATGAGGAGGACCATAAATAAACACAGGAAAAAAAGCATCACTTTTGCAGATTAACAAGTGGAGAGAAATACAATGGGGTAAATGTGTATACTGGAGTGAAAAACTGGCATTAAGTTTCTGCAACATCACAAAATACAGCAACAGTCATTTTCTAAAAAAAAATTACCTTTTATCACTAAAATCAGTCTCCCAGCTACAGTTCAGTGACTTTACCCAGGCTGCGATAAATGTTATCAGTCAGCTGTAGTCAGGAGAAAACAATTCCTCAGTGTCTTCTCCAAATGTGAATTGACTGCAACATTGCAACTATGTACAAAAGGTTGCAGAAGGGGCTTACTATATCTGTGCCAGGCAATAAATAACAAAATTGTAATCTCTGTGAGTATTTTTAATATGATGGGCAACCTCACCAGCCAATAGAGAGACTCAAAATACTGAAGGAGAAAGCCAAGAGTATTTTTTATATAATAGACAACATCACTGGCCAATAAAGAGATTCAAATTGCTGAAGGAGGAAGCAAAGAGTATTTTTAATATGATGGGCAACCTCACTGGCCAATAGGGAGATTCAAAATGCTGAAGGAGGAAGCAAAGAGTATTTTTAATATGATGGGTAACCTCACCGGCCAATAGAGAGATTCAAATTGCTGAAGGAGGAAGCAAAGAGTATTTTTAATATGATAGGCAACCTCACTGGCCAATAAAGAGATTCAAATTGCTGAAGGAGGAAGCAAAGAGTATTTCTAATATGATGGGTAACCTCACCAGCCAATAGGGAAATTCAAATAGCTGAAGGAGGAAGCAAAGAGTATTTTTAATATGATGGGTAACCTCAATGGCCAATAGGGAGATTCAAATTGCTGAAGGAGGAAGCAAAGAGTATTTTTAATATGATGGGTAACCTCACTGGCCAATAGGGAGATTCAAAATGCTGAAGGAGGAAGCAAAGAGTATTTTTAATATGATGGGTAACCTCACTGGCCAATAAAGAGATTCAAATTGCTGAAGGAGGAAGCAAAGAGTATTTTTAATATGATGGGTAACCTCACCGGCCAATAGGGAGATTCAAAATGCTGAAGGAGGAAGCAAAGAGTATTTTTAATATGATGGGTAACCTCACTGGCCAATAGCGAGATTCAAAATGCTGAAGGAGGAAGCAAAGAGTATTTTTAATATGATGGGTAACCTCACTGGCCAATAAAGAGATTCAAATTGCTGAAGGAGGAAGCAAAGAGTATTTTTAATATGATGGGTAACCTCACCGGCCAATAGGGAGATTCAAAATGCTGAAGGAGGAAGCAAAGAGTATTTTTAATATGATGGGTAACCTCACTGGCCAATAGCGAGATTCAAAATGCTGAAGGAGGAAGCAAAGAGTATTTTTAATATGATGGGCAACCTCACTGGCCAATAGAGAGATTCAAAATCCTGAAGGAGAAAGCCAAACATATTTTTAATATGATAGAGAACCTCACTGGTAAATAGAAAGGCTCAAAAGACTAAAAGAGAAAGCCAAGAGTATTTTTAAAATTATGGGTAATGGGCATCGGAATATTCTAAGCCCCTGCCCTGAAATAAGTATGTATATCAGGAGTCCTTCCCTTAATGTCTACATTTTCTTGATCAATTCCCTTAGAGAGTATTGACCTTAAAACTGCCAGGCAACTAGCATTTCCAGAGGAAGGTCAGCAATGGCAGCCCCCTCGTTTCTCTCCTTTCGCTGAGTTTTAAGTGAACATTATTTCTTTATTTTCAGAAAAGCTGATTTCTTACTTCAAGCATCTCTCTGCCAACAGCTCTGCTGAAACAACAAGATTATAGTTTTTACAGCACCCATACCAGCTACATTATCATATCATAAAACAATTTTATGGAAATAAATATTGAGATTCAGAGAGCACTAGAACCTGATTTTCTTATTCACACACTCATATAAACTCTTCTCATAAAGTCTAGAGTTGTTTTTATAGGTGGAAGAAATCATTTCTTTTTAATAAATGCAAATGCTCGCCGTGTTTCGTTGTTTCATTAATGTTGCAGGATAAGGCGCAGAAGCATTCCTCTTTTCTGCTTCTTCCACGCTAATGTAATATTTATCTTCTCTTTTTACTGTCAGCCCTGTTAAGTTTTGCTCTAATGCTCCGGGACAAATGGGCAATAAATTTATTGATTTGGCTTAGGTGTGTATGTCACTGTTGCCGTTGTACTAAGGTTTTCCGCGCAATGTTATTATTGTAGTGTAGCTGGATGGTTTCCTAATCTACAACATCAAACTTAAGCCTTGGAGGAATAGCCAGCAGATCATGCTAAATGTTTGGAATCAGGAGAATGTCTTCAGTAATATGTAAAGCACTGGACTTAACTCAGTGTCAGATATAAGGGGGTCATTTATAATGGAGCACTGTTATAGCTATGCATTCTCTGTTATACACAGTTGTAATACGCACACTGATGCCATAGTGTGTAGCTGGAGAAGCCCCACAGAGTACTCGCTGCTCTACAGAGCAAAGGGGGCCTCCTAATTTGAGTAAAAGTGGTCATGTGACCTCTCCTGGCTCATTTAATGCACTCCACTGGCTTTAGAGCCTTAAAGCTGGCATAGCAGAGAACATTTGTAAAGCTTATTACTGCTTTATAAATGTGTAGGTTTTTTTTTTTTTTTTGTAGTGCTATAAACAGAAGGGTCCAAAAGGAAAGAGCATCTGTTGAGGAAGAACAGTACAGCTCATGATGGACCAAAAAATATGAAGCCAAACCTCCCTTTCTGCTCCACCCAGCCAAAAACTCTTTTTTTTTTTTTTGAATCTCTTTTTATTAATTTTTTTTTATAACAAACAAGTCATACAAACATAAAAAGAATAATCACAATATCAAAATCTATGATCTATAATATGAAGGAAAAGAAAGGAACAGAAAAGAAGAAAAAAAAAGGGGGGGGAAGAAACTAATTTCTCAACATCCTAACATATTAACATGGGCTGGTCCGATTGATTAATTTTTTGTTTTTTTGCTATTACTATTGGAGATGGGTATTCCCATATATATCCTGAATTGTTGGTCCATCAACACTACATACATCCATATAATACCTTAATGTAAGCAGAGAATAAGTCGGTAAATGAATTTAAAAAGGAGGATGGTTGCATTGTTCAGGCCTACAAATCACTTATCTTTAATTTTCCCAAAGTTTTTCTATTTCTGCCTTTAAGTACCAATCCGTGTATCTGAAAGGTTTCATAAAGTATGGAATGTCCACGTCCGCAAGTTTTTGCTTAATAAAGGGTTGCTTTTTGTCAAAGAACATTTTTGTAGAGACATAATGTTGTAAGGCTGTATCCATACGTTCCTTATACAATAGTGACCGAAGCTCCCTTTTAAGAGCAGATAAAGTAGGAGGACTAGGCTGGATCCATGATTTTAGGATGGTCCTCTTAGCCGCCAAGAAACATAAATGTGTCCACGAAGGGACAGTGGGTAGTAGGTTTGCCTGAGCGGTATTATTTGGCAAATTAATTCCAAATAGCATAAGATGCAGAGATTTCCGTATGTTGGTATTCATTATCACATTGGCATAGTGCACTACTCTATCCCAGAATGGAAACACTCTAGGACAATGCCAAAATCTATGGGCCAATGTGGGGCTCACTGGGTTACAGAGAGGACATATAGCTTTAGTTCTCTTATCTTTGGTGAAGAGGGCTGGAATATAGGCTTAATGGATAAATTTAAATTGAGTCTCTCTCCATATTTCATTCACCGTAAGTGTCCTGATAAGCCTATAGCCTTGAAGTATCAGATGTGAAAACTCTAATCCAGGAAAATCTATATGCCACTTTTCAAACATTCAATCTGTAGAAGGAGGAAGCAGTACATCTTGTAATAGTTTAAATATTGTAGATATTGAATAGGACCTCTGTTGTGTCAGAGTCTCAATCATTGTATGTTGAAAACCCTCTATCAGGCTTGGAGCACATGAAGATATATACGAAGTTGCTTGGTGGTAAGCCAGGAAGTGGGATTTAGGAAGGTCGTATTCTGCAGCAAGATCCTGAAAAGATTTTAATTTGAGTCTGGAAGTCCCACTTTCCATTTGTATCAGAGAGTATGCTTTCACCAAGCCCTTAGATTTCCAATATTGAAATGCTAACAAACTCAACTGGCTATGATTTTATACTTCTCTTTTTCTCTTCATGATGATTTCTCATTCACGCCTCCAAAAAAATTCTCTTGTGCTATTCCCTTTTTCTAGAACAATCTTCCACATGCCACAAGACATTCTCCATCTTTCCAAGTAATTGCATAGGCATGTGCAGTCACAGTGTATACTTCTGATCCATTCCAGCATCTATACAAAGATGCCAAGAAGTAAGCCAGTTGCCAGGAGATGTAACTCTTGTGCACATGTGCAGGAGTTACTTCATTACTGGCTACCCAAGAACCAAAGAGGAGGGACACAAACCTGGAAAAAGAGGGGGGGGGGAAGATAACGACTGCAGCGTGTAGGTAGGTGCAGTCTGTATTGCCCGCTGTAAGTGGCGCTTGACCGAAGCAGCAATGCAGAAGGGCAAGGAAGCCATCAGGAACTTGGTTTCTCTATGATTTCCTGTGGTCAGCGGGGGAACAGCTGTCTGATTGGATGCTGGTGCCCCCTCGTGACCTCTGTGGCCATCTTGGGTGAGGGAAGAATCTATGGCTCCCTGATTTGGTGCGCATTGTGCGAGTGGTTAGTGTAGGGCCAGGTTCCCTGTCTGTCGTGGACAGTGTTTAGTGTCAGGGAGAGGTTCCAGAGGAGTTGGTAAAGTGCAGGGACCAAACCATCTCCTCACAGAAAGCTTCCCCTTTAGGTGTGGACTGGCCAGGCTGCAAACCTGTACCCTTTCTCAGAGAAAAATTGCAAAGAGTTTGAAGTTATCATCATCTACAGTGCATAACATCATCCAAAGATTCAGAGAATCTGGAACAATCTCTGTGCGTAAGGATCAAGGCCGGAAAACCATCCTAAATGCCCGTGATCTTTGGGCCCTTAGATGGCACTGCATCACATACAGGAATGTTACTGTAATGGAAATCACAACATGGGCTCAGGAATACTTCCAGAAAACATTGTCGGTGAACACAATCCACCGTGCCATTCGCCGTTGCAGGCTAAAACTCTATAGGCCAAAAAGAAGCCATATCTAAACATGATCCAGAAGCACAGGCATTTCCTCTGGGCCAAGGGTCATTTAAAATGGACTGTGGCAAAGTGGAGAATTGTTTTTTGGTCAAATCGAATCAAAACTTGAAGTTCTTTTTGGAAAACTGGGATGCCATGTCATACGGACTAAAGAGGACAAGGACAACCCAAGTTGTTATCAGCGCTCAGTTCAGAAGCCTGCATCTCTGATGGTATGGGGTTGCATGAGTGCAGCATGGGCAGCTTATACATCTGGAAAGGCACCATCAATGCTGAAAGGTATATCCAAGTTCTAGAACAACATATGCTCCCATCCAGACGTCATCTCTTTCAGGGAAGACCTTGCATTTTCCAACATGACAATGCCAGACCATATACTGCATCAATTACAACATCATGGCTGCGATGAAGGATCCGGGTACTGAAATGGCCAGCCTGCTGTCCAGATCTTTCACATATAGAAAACATTTGGTGCATCATAAAGAGGAAGATGCGACAAAGAAGACCTAAGACAGTTGAGCAACTAGAAGCCTGTATTAGACAAGAATGGGACAACATTCCTATTCCTAGACTTGAGAAACTTGTCTCCTCAGTCCCCAGATGTTTGCAGACTGTTATAAAAAGAAGAGGGGATGCCACACAGTGGTAAACATGGCCTTGTCCCAACTTTTTTGAGATGTGTTGATGCCATGAAATTTAAAACCAGCTTATTTTTTCCCTTAAAATTATACATTTTCTCATTTTCCCAGTTTAAACATTTGATATGTCATCTACGTTGTATTCTAAATAAAATATTGAAATGTAAAACTTCCAAATCATTGTGTTCTGTTTTTATTCACAATTTGTACAGTGTCCCAACTATTTTGGAATCGGGCTTGTATTTATACATATATTTAATGTATTTAATACTTTAAAATATTTTTTTTTTATAATATTTTATGTGTATTTTTTATATACAACATTTAGGAACCTCTAATTTTTGTTTCAGTAACTATTATTCATTTTAAAAGGCAAGGTATAGCAACAGTAGAGCTCATACAGGGCAACTTACACCGGCAACATAAAAACAATAGGATGGAGAACGAACAAGACGCATCATAGAATTCATTCAACGGAGATATAATGTAAACAATCATGTTGTTCCTCCACTAAGAGGAAAGGGGGACCAACAGAGAAAAAGGGGAAAGAGGGGTGGGGGGACAATGTATTCCCTAAACAGATTCAGGACCAAAAATGGGAATGGTGGACTATAAATGACTAGGACTAGTAAAGTTCAGAAAAGGAAGGGCATAGTTAAGCCAAGGTTCACAAACCATTTTTTCATTAACTAATAGTGTATTCATTACACTCCTTAATTTCTAGTTAACTCTGGGCTTCTTTTAGGCCTTAGAAATCACTGCTGTAATTTATAAGACACAAAGAGCAACACAGCTTCAAAATCCATGATACAGGGAAATTAGCCTATAGTGAGTCTATAGTCAGGCTGGAAGTTGTATGAACTGGAATGTGCTGGAGGAGGTAATTAAACAAGGACTTTGAAGATCTTCATTGTGATTTTATACAAAAGCATGAATAGAGTTAGATTATACTCCCCCCAGCCCTTACCTGCATTACGAGTAATGAGGCGGAACACGAAAGCACATAGAGGTGGTGAATAGTGCAACGCTTCTTACTGGGATATCAAGAGTCTTATTCTATCCTCTACGAGATGGCTTCTTTATTAAAGAGAAACCAGTATATATATATATATATATATATATATATATATATATATATATATATATAGCTATATCTATATATATATATATATATATATATATATATATATATATGTAAATATCTATATATATATATATATATATATATATATATATATATAGATAGATATAGATATAGATATAGATATATATCAATTACAACATTTAACAAATGTCAATTATATGTATGTAGTTCTACATAGGAAGGTTCCGAGAAGGTATATCTAAAGCCAATTTTTTTATACACAGTAAAACCTTGGATTGTGAGTAACTTGGTCTGCGAGTGTTTTACAAGACGAGCAAATTTTTAAATAAGTTTTAACTTGATAAACGAGCGAGGTCTTGCAATACGAGTAGGGTGTCACGTCCCATTTTAGTCAATGAGAGCTGTCTTAATTAGAACTAGTCGCTCCGACTTTAGAAACATTTCCTGTACTACTTCAAGGCGACTTCTATCTGACTTGTGCCCATAGACTTTAACCACTTAAGCCCCAGAGGATTTAGCTGCTCAAAGACCAGGCCCTATTTTGCGATTCGGCACTGCGTGACTTTAACGGACAATTGCGCGGTCGTACGATGCTGTACCCAAATGAAATTGACTTCTTTTTTTCCCACAAACAGAGCTTTCTTTTGGTGGTATTTGATCACCTGTGCGATTTTTATTTATTGTGCTATAAACAAAAAAAAGAGCGACAATTTTGAAAAAATAAACAATATTTTTCACTTTTTTTATATGAAATTTATAAAAAAAAATGTAAAAATCAAAATTTTATAACATTTTAGGCCAATTTGTTTTCTGCTACATATTTTTGGTACAAAAAAATCACAATAAGCGTATTTTGATTGGTTTGCGCAAAAGTTATTGCGTTTACTAACTACGGGAAAGATATATGTCATTTTTATTGTTTTTTTTTAACTAGTAATGGCCGCGATCTGAGATTTTTTTTTTGCAGGACTGCGACATTGCGGCGGACATATCAGACCCCTGACTGACATTTTGACACTTTTGGGAGTACCAGTGACATTACTACAGTAATCAAGTGCTATAAGTATGCACTGTTACTGTAAAAATGACACTGGCAGGGAAGGGGTTAACTTTACTGGTGATCAAGGGGTTAAGTATGTGCCTAGGGGCGTGATTCTAACTGTGGGGGGCATGGCTTGTGACATAATCACAGAGCCATACGATCCTACATAGCAGGATCGTATAGCCTCTGTGATTACTTTAGTGAGAATGACAGACGGCTGTGTTTACATCAGCCGTCTGTCCTTCTCCCTCTCCTGCGGGAGATCGCGAGTGGCCGGCGGCCATCTGAGCCGCCGGTCACACGCATTGGCTCCCCAGGGAACAAGCGGGAGCGTGCCTCTGGCGGCGTGCGCTCGCCCCCTACAGGCTCGTGGGCAAGCAACGTACCCCTACGTCACTTTGCCTGTAAGGGGCTGACTGCCACAGTATATAGTCGTGCGGCGGTCGGCAAGTGGTTAAGCAAGGTTTGTAAAAAAAAAAAAAAGGTTACGGTCAAAAAAGCTCAAAGGAGCTTGAAGAAGCTCAATACAAAATGTGCACAAGAGCACAAAAAAGAACAAGCTTCTCCAAGCTGAAATAAAAGCTCAAATGCCTGTAAAAGCAGCTTTTTTTCAGCTGCAGTGTGCATGAGCCCTAAGACGGATGCTCCTCCTAATTGATGTGATTTGGATCCGACATTACAGGAAGATTACCCAGGCATTCCTTGAAGTTGCATCAAAGTTGCCTTGAAGTCACATTGCTATAATCTTTTTATATGGACTATAGAGTGAAGGACTTATGAATAAATGGTTGTGGAACAAATCATCTGAGTTTCCATTACTTCTTTTGGGGAAATTTGCTTTGATATACGAGTGCTTTGGATTACTAGCACATTTCCGTAAAAAATTATGCTCGCAATCCAAGGTTTTACTATAGTTGGAAATAGTTGGAAATTGATAAATCTCTGTATTTTTTTATCGTCTGTGTCTGATTGGGGAGATATCTTTTCATTTCTTGTCTTGTAGACTTCTTAGAAAGCAAAAAAAAAGTCTCTCCAAAGTGAGGGAAATTCCCACTTAGATAGTTGTCATCAGAACAGGAGTTCCCATTGAAAGATCCCTGCATGGTCTGGATACATGTTGCTGCATATTGGGTATTACAGTCTGATACCTTTAACTGCATCTGGTTGATGGACCTCAATGACTCTACTTAGGCAGCTCATCTGACACCCTGGGCAGAGTACTATGAAGAAAGTTAATGATATTTTCAAAGACACAAACAGGATGACAAAGGATTAAAAAAAACAACTTGTTTTGGGGAGTAAGAACAATCCCCCTTTATCATTGTCAAAATTCTGAATTTCAAGCAAAAGGCATCTACTGGCAAGAATGTCAGTGTTGTTACCCTAGGACAGGAAGTATGGTAGAACTACACAGCACCTTCCCCTCTCCTGTAATCCACAACATAGGGGCTGCTCTGTAGTTCACAGAACTGAGCCGGGCAGGATTGAAACTATTGTTCAAGATCACACTGCTGCAGTGGTGTATTTAGGTTTTGTGCTGCCCTAGGCCTGACTAAACTTGTGCAGCCCCTAATTTAAATACGACCCACCCCCTTCCTGTAAAGGCCACACCCCTTCCTGTTTATGACCCGCTCTGCCATCTGTAAATCACAGACCACAACCAGTCTATCAGTGCCCATCAGTTCAGCCTCATCAGTGCTGGCTTATCAGTGCCCATCAGTGCAGCCGCATTACTGCCCATCAGTGCAGCCTCATCAGTGCGGCCTCATCAGTACAGCCCAATCAATGGCCACCAGTGCAGCCTATCAGTGCCCATTAGTGCAGCCTATCAGTACCCATCAGTGCAGCTTATCAGTGCTACCTCATCAGTGGCCATCAGTGAAGCCTATTGGTGCCCATCAGTACCAGCAGGTAGCAGTGTGACCGCTTTATGGGGGTGCCAGACTGATTTGCCCCATAGGACTGGCACTATACTAAAAGTGTATTTCAAGCCGGTGGAGACCCTTTTTGTGTGGGAGCCAGGAGGAGGCTGTTTTTTTTCCATGTGGGGTGCACCTTTTCTGCTGCCCCCCCTACAAAGTGCTGCCCTAGGCCTGGGCCTTGTTGGCCTAGGCCAAGATACAGCACTGCACTGCTGGGTGTATAGTAGACCGGACAGCATTGGATTTCTGGGATAATCAACACGTTTTTTTGTCACTTATCGAACAGATCTAACACTTTGTTTTCATTAGTGTATTTAACAGACCAAACAGGAACTAATTAAGGTAACCTAATTGTTATGGTTTACATACACTTTAATTACAGTTACATAAAGTTTAAAGGCTGCGTCTCCAGCCTCACAAAGGCCCTGTGCAACCTGATTTTTGGAAGTGCAGCTGAAAACCTTTTTGTGCCCTGGTTTTAGTCCAGCTCCTATTTCTGTAGGTGTCCTGTGCAGGGATTAAAAAGAGATTAATGACGCTTTCCTTAAAAACCAGTCCAGGCTCCTTACTGAACAGTAACATCTATTAAAAAAACAAAATGGCCTTTGAGAAAAGAAAGATGATGAAATGGCTTTTAATATGGAAAAACCGGTCCGCGGAGCGGGATGAAAAACATGTTTTTTCGATGTATTAGGACTCGGAGGAGATGCTGTCATCAGCTTTGTGCTCTTATTTTCTCGGGTTACCAATAAAGCCGTTTTCCTTCTGCCATGCAGAATATCGTGTCTGTGGACAGAGACTGCAATGGCTTAACCATATGACAAGGAGCTTTATAGAAGTCTGCAGGATAATGATACACTTACTATAGAATGAGAACACTCAGCTACTAATTCAGGAGAAGACCAGGAGCTCTCCAGCAGCTGCTGAGCTGATGGCTGTCACTGGAGGCTTCATTTATGGTCTTTTTTAAAAGGATGGACCATTACTTCTCGGTGCTGACAGCTTGGCTCCAATATTTTTGATGCAGATCTGTCAGCACATCTGTGAGTATTTGCAGGCTACTCATACAGGTAAGTTTCAAGAACAAGGGGTTAGTTCAGATTTTGGTCTTAATTTTGGAGCTAAAGTCCACTAGGTTGGTGTTAAACTCAGAGATTATGGTTAAGCCATGGCGGGACAGGATACCCAAGGTAAAGATTACTACATGCAAGCTCCCAGGGAGCTGAGACTGGTGCAGCTTGCATATCTGTGCATATATTGACTGGCCAGAGCAGAAATGACAGTCCTAAGTTACCATGTTTTGGTCCATAGGAAACTGAACGGGATAGGCGAGGTGTTGCAACATGGTTAAATGTCGATTTAGTCATAATAAGCATGGAGAACAAGAATTTTATTTGCATCATGATAACCAAAATATAGGGGTTGATTTACTAAAACTGGAGAGTGCAAAAATCTGGTGCATCTCTGCATGGTAGCCAATCACCTTGTTCAATCAAGCTTTGACAAAAAAACTGGATGCTGAATGGTTTCTATGTAGAGCACCAGTGCACAAATCAAGGTCCATAAAGACATGGAGGAGCGAGTTTGGGATGGAGGAACATGACTGGCCTGCACAGAGTTCTGACCTCAACAACTTTGGGATGAATTAGAGTGGAGACTGTGAGCCAGGCCTTCTTGTCCAACATCAGCGCCTGACCTCAAAAATGTGTTTCTGGGAGAATGGTCAAATATTCCCATAGACACACTCCTAAACCTTGTGGACAGCCTTCCCAGAGGAGTTGAAGCTGTTCTAGCTGCATAGGGTGAGCCAACTCAATATTGAACCCTACGGACTAAGACTAGAATGCCATTTAAGGTCATATGCGTGTAAAGGTAGGTGTCCCAATACTTTTGGTAATACACTATATATACACTGCTCAAAAAAATTAAGAAACACTTTTTAATCAGAGTATAACATCAAGTCAATTAAACTCCTGGGATATTTATCTAGTCAGTTAAGTAGCAGGGGGGGGGGGGTTGTTAATCGGTTTCCGCTTCTTTGGTGTTAATACAATTAACAACAGGGGCACTAGATGGGCAACAATGAGACGACCTCCAAAACAGGAATGGTTTTACAGGTGGAGGCCACTTACATTTTTTTCCCTGCTCATCTTTTCTGACTGTTTTTCACTAGTTTTGCATTTGGCTAGGGTCAATGTCACTACTGTTAACTTCTAACTTCAGGTGATACCTGAACCCTATAGAGGTTTCACAGGCAGTCCAACTTCTCCAGGATGGCACATCGATACGTGCCATTGCCAGAAGGTCTGCTTTGTCTCCCAGGACAGTCTCAAGAGCATGAAAGAGATAACAGGAGACAGGCAGTTACTCTAGGAAAGCTGGACAGGGCTGTAGAAGGTCCTTGACCCACCAGCAGGACCGGTATTTGCTCCTTTGTGCAAGGAGGAACAGGATGAGCACTGCCAGAGCCCTACAAAATGACCTCCAGCAGGCCACTGGTGTGAATGACTCTGACCAAACAATCAGAAACAGACTTCACGAGGGTGGCCTGAGGGCCCAACGTCCTCTAGTGGGCCCTGTGCTCATTGCCCAGCACAGTGGAGCTTGATTGGCATTTGCGATTGAACACCAGAATTGGCAGGTCCGCCACTGGCACCCTGTGCTCTTCACAGACGAGAGCAGATTCACGTGAAAAGGTCTGGAGAAGCTGTGGAGAACATTATGGTGGCTGTAACATCATTCAGCATGACTGGTTTGGTGGTGGGTCAGTGATGGTCTGGAGAGGCATATCCATGGAGGGATGCACAGACCTCTATAGGCTACACAATGGCACACTGACTGCCATTAGGTATCGGGATAAAATCCTTGGACCCATTGCCAGATCCTACGCTGGTGCAGGGGGTCCTGGGTTCCTCCTGGTGCACGACATTGCCCGTCCTCATGTGGTGAGAGTATGCAGCCAGTTCCTGGAGGATGGAGGAATTGATACTATTAAATGGCCCCGACACTCGCCTGACCTAAATCCAATGGAAAACTTGTGGGACATTATGTTTCGGTCCATCCAATGCTGCCATTTTGCACCTCAGTCTGTTCAGGAGATCAGTGATTCCTTGGTCTTGACCTGGGAGGAAATACCCCAGGACACCATTCATCGCCTCATTAGGAGCATGCCCTGACGTTGTCAGGCATGCGTACAAGCACATGGGGACCATACAAACTACTGAATACCATTTGGAGTTGCTGCAATGAAATTTCAGAAAAATGGACTAGCCTGCTGCATCATTTTTTCACTTTGATTTTTGAGTGTCTTTGAACTCAGCCCTCTGTAGGTTGAACATTTTCATTTCCATCAAACAATGTGGCATCCTTTAATTTCTAACACATTGTCCAGTCCATATCAGTATAGATATCCAGCATGATATTTTTCCCTTTTGAGATCTCATATGTTTTCAAAGCGTTCCTTTATTTTTTTGAGCAATGTATATACAAAAATCTTTTGCCTTTCATTTCTATTTTAAACTGAATGGGTTGTTTTACAAGGTAGGGGTCCACAAATACTTTAAGTTTATAATTTAAACAGGACAGTAATTTATGTGCTGCTTTCAAGCATAAATTAATGAGTAGGAGAATGGCTCTCCTAATGTAATCAATGGGGCCCCACTGTCAGTGAGAAAGCTGTCCTCTGCACTTTATTTAGAAGAAGCTTCTGATTAAATACAGGGACAGCTCTCACTTTAGGAGCAATTCTTATGCTTAGAGCCCATTCACACAGGGGCGACACGACTTGCCGGGGCGACCTGTGCACCGCGACCTCGGCACGACATGCACGGACTTCATATCATTGAAGTCAATGCAAGTCGCCTCCAGGTCGCCCCAAAGTAGTACAGGACCCTTTTTCTAAGTCGGAGCGACTTGTGTCGCTCCTATTAGAACGGGTACTGTGCTAATCAATGGCAGGCGACCCACCGCGACTTGTCAGGCGACCAAGTCGCCTGACAAGTCGCGCTAGTGTGAATGGGGACTAAACAATATTTATTTTTGCACAATATTTATTGCACTGCACATGTTTTTTATTTTTCACCCCACAGAGGTAGAGGGTGCAGGCTTATTAGGCATGTTTTAATGTGGAGGGGATCTTTGGCCTTCATCAGTCTTTTTCTTCTCCCCAACAGGGGGGTTTCTCTTTGGCAGAGCTCTCCTCTAATACTTGGAGGACTGGCTTCAGCTGGCCCCTAAAGACCCCTCGGGTCCATCTGGTTTCAGCCAGGTGGATCAGAGTGCCTTGCCCCTGTCAGGAGTCAGGGTATATAAGGCCCTTCTTCTTTGGAGGTTGGACCACTAAGCACCCTCATGCACTTTTTTGTGTTCCGTGATTTTACGGTGCACTTTTTTGTTCGTAAGGGTTTTGACAAAGAGGCACTGCACCACAATGCTTCCAAAATCAGAGCCGATTTCCCATTGTAAACAGTCAGCAGGGCAGATCTGAACCAACAGATTGGTTCTACAGAATGCAGGAGACACCACAAAGCAGAGACAGGGGAGGCTGTACCCTCTCCACCATACTGCCCAAGCGGGTTTCCTTTCTTGCCTCTGGGTTAAGGTTATGGTCTTAGGGTGGAGGTTAAATTGGACATGTGACTTGTGCATGCAGGCAATGCAATCGGTTCACCTAACTGCAGCCCTCGCCAGTAGCACCGACTTCTTTTACTCTTTCTACATTGCTGCTCAGTCACTGGGAGGTAAAATAAATAGCCTGGGGCTTGGTAATTAGATGTTCAGGCAATCTGATTGGTAGCTATGGGTTACTACATATCATAATTGATCTTTCCCCTTCCTTGCTTAAAAGGCCTGCATACCTACCATGATGTCTCCAAAAGGTCAGCCTCCCTGATTTAATACTTGAACAGTCACACAGAGAACGTGTCAATAAGTCATGAACGATTAACTATGTCAGAGGGAAGTAGAGACGTTACCTGCTGTGTCACATGTCTTTTTTTCCCTTGATGCATTTTGCTGAGGTGTGATGTGTCTATATACTATATGTGGCTTGTTGTGCTCCTCTTTATAGTCATTCTCATTCTCCATCTGTAGAGGTTCCACAAAATAGTCCCCATCCTGAGACTTGAATGTGCCGAGCTAAAAATGAGAAACAGAAGCATTATAAGTACGAAAATTCCACTGCACTTTAATTTATATATCAAATTAATTCCAGGTCAATCTATGAACTTCTAGTGCTCAAAGAAATAATAGAGCTATGTTCATCCCCTGATCTCACCAACAATGATTGGAAAGTGATTGTAGGTGTACGGTGTAGCCCTGATTTCAACAGCCCCCCACCCCAACCAACCTTAGGCGAAGAATCAAATGCGATGGTAAGACAGCTCCAAGGTTCCTGAACAGCGTATAAGCATGCATGCTAGGCAGGCGAGATTGTTCATCTTTATGCCCTGGTTGTCCTATAGAATGATCAGGCTTTTATCAGACAAATTAATAAAGCTATTACAGCACTGCAACCTCCCATCATATGACCATCTGCAGTACAAGCACTATAAGGCTTAATAATCATTTCTGTTTACCTCAGAGGTCACAGGGCTGGGAGATCTAAGTATAAGACTCCAGTGCTGATAATTTTATCACCAACAATTAGGTACTTTTAAATAAGGTTAAGGCTTAAAGGAATGCTTGAGTCATACATGAACATTTTGCAAGTGAACTCCATTCTGTTCAATGGATCCATCACTCATCGTGTGCTGCTGGATGGCACGCCACCAAATTCTTGTGGTGAAATGTGTCAAGGTTTCTGTCACTGGATCTGTTGAGATGATTTATTTTTAGGAGTACATTTTCAAAGCAAAATTCTACTGAAGTGCGGATCATGGATCATTTTGAAACAAAATGGCACCAGAAATCCTGCTTGAATACAAGGGCCTGTTTTTCACCCTCAGTTAAAACCAGCAACACATGTCCAAGCTTACATGTTTCAGGCTTTAAATATATATATATTTGGCCTTACTCATAGGAACCTACACCAATCAGCCATAACTTTATGACCACCCACCTAATATTGAGTAAATTAGCCTTTTGCGGTCAAAACAGCCCTGACCTATCAAGGCATGGACTCCACTAGACCTCTGAAGGTATGCTGTGGTACCTGGCATCAAGCCATAAGTACCAGATCATTTAAGTCCTGTAAGTTGCAAGGTGGGGCCTCCAAGGATCAGATTTGTTTTTTCCAGCATATCCCACAGATGCTCTATTGATTGAGATCTGGAGAATTTCGAGGCCAAGTCAACATCTCAAACTTGTTGCTGCTCCTTGAACCATTTTGCAGCGTAGCAGGGTGCATTATCCTGCTGAAAGAGGCCACTGCCATCAGGCAATACTGTTTCTTTAAAGGGGTGTACTTGGCCAGCAAGTTTAGGCAGGTGTCAAGTGCCATCCTCATGAATGGCAGGACCTAATGTTTCCCAACTGAACATTGCCCAAAGCATCACACTGCCTCCATCATCTTGCCTTCTTCCCATACTGCATCCTGGTGACATCTCTTCCCCAGGTAAACAAAGCACACACCCCCGGCTATCCATATGATGTAAAATAAAACATGATTCATCAGACCAGGCCACCTTCTTACATTGCTCTGTGGTTCAGTTCTGATGCTCACGTGCCAAACATAGGTGCTTTTGGTGGTGCCTAATATATCCCACCAACTTTCAGATGCCATTGTAACAAGATAATCAGTGCAGAAGATTGAGTTTCCACGTACCGCACTTGGTGAGAAGTTGGTGACAAGATAAAAAATAGGTGGACTGTCTACTGCTACACATATTTTGTTTAACCTCGTTTTCTGTATTATCCCAAGTCTGGGACAGGAGAAATACCATTGATTTTAGGTCTAGAGAAGCCCAATACGTTAAGTCAAGGAAGAATTACAGTGTATGCAGTTTTGCCACTAAACATTTACCTATACCCAACTTTTACCCTAACACCATAATTCTCACCTGATACGTAACCTTTAACCCTTAAAATGGACTCTTAGTATTAAACCTAACCTTAACACCTAAAGTGGTTGTAAACCCTCACATATACCCAGTGAAATGAATAGCCTCAGATGATAAACAGAGATGAGACAAATCCTCTCACATAGGCTTTACTTGTATATCTGCTGTCTTACCCTTTCTACACCTTTAAAAAAGTGCAAATCGTGTTTAAAATCTTTCTTCATCTTTCAGCAGTACATAGGAGTGGGTGGGGAGACTGGACTTACACTATGTGAGAGCTGATTGGAGGAAAGGGACACACCCCCCTCCACATAGGCAAAGGAACAGAAGAACAAGCAGAGCTGTATTCTGAATAGACAGGCTCTGTGCTTATCTCCCTCCCCGACACAAATTTTGAGCTCATGTTATCTCATGTGTCAGAGAACCTATAAGTAGTGACTCATGCTGATAACAGAGTAAAGAAGTACCAGAGAGAAACAACACTTAGAGCTTTGGAAAGAGATAAGTAAACACTGCAGATAAATGTGCTTAGCTCAAATTTCATTAATGGGGTTTACATCCATTTTAACCCTAGCCTTTACCTTAACCCTAGTCCTCACCCTACCCCTAGCCAATTATCAAGCAATAGCACTGTCACATGGATACTATGAAGTCCACAGCATTGGTTAAGCTATGACTTAAGTGACTTGTGACTAGGTTTGGGCAAATGGTTCCACCAGAGCATGAGTTCCAGGATCTGGATTGTTGTCTGACAGGGGTGTCTGGATCACAAGACTGGCTGAACTTAAATACACTTTCATTGGGTGGTACAACAGTCCTTATCAATGTAATCCAGCTGCATGGAGTTTAGGACGTTTATCAACTAAACTCTTAAAGTTGAACTCCAGCCAAACAGCTAATACACATGTTAAATACATATAAGTGAGCTGTTTCAAAAGTAGAAGTCTGGGTTAGAACTAAATATGCTTAAAATGGCTTTTACACACCTTCAAACTCCTATACTAACTATTCTGCAAAAGGAAGATACATTTTTGTCCAGTACCGTGATCTCCCCAGTGGCCACCTTCAGGGGAGAGGAAAGCGCCAACCACAGATGAAATGCCTGTGCAGGCACTGTGCCTGTGCATCCATAGGCTTACTATGGGGCATCTATTGTCAGCTGTTCCTCCTCTCCCCTGAAGCTGGCTGCTGGGAACCATTTTAATTACCGGTCAGGAGTGCCCTGAGAATAGGTAAGAAAAGGCATCTTCCCTCTACTGGGTAGTTAATATAGGTGCTTTTTTGTTTTCAAAGGAGGGTTATAACTTTTGTCAGTTTTTTTTTTTTTTTTTTTGCCTTCCCTTCCTATCCTATAGCCAAACCAGGAATTGAGAGGAAATCCAGGCAAAATAAGGGACTCCCTTTAAATCAATGGTCCAGTTGTTTTTGTGTTTATTATAAGTCAGCAGCTACAAAAAGTGAAGCTGTTGCTGCACAGCTGGGTGCGCAATGCGCATGCGCGAGTCGCGCTACGCCTCCTCAATGGCTGGGCAATCTTCTGGGACCTGTGACATGTCCCAAAAGATTGAAGGGAGGGAGGTGGAGAGGAGAACTTCCACGAGTGGAAGCCGCAGCGCTCTGAGCGGAAGTGGGAGCGGGTACCTGTCAAAACTAAGTACCCGCTCCCCCCCAAAAAAAATTACATGCCAAATGTTGCATGCAAGGGGGTGAGGAGTCCTTAAAGCTTAACCCCACTTTTGTTGAGAAAAAAACATTCCCCTCCGGGTGATCTCTGTACATTACAAGGATTTTAACAAACTTTGTTTCAGATTCCTACTTTTTGTTATTCTGAAGAAATCATTGTTTGTTCCTCTGTGCTGAGTGGGTCTAATTGGAATAGTTTCATTATTATTTATCAGCTGTGGCAGCTGCAGAGCTCTAATGAGGAAAGCTGCTGGGCCTGCACCCCTTTACACGTGTTCCTATTGGGAGTATCTCACCAAAAATGACATTTTTATTGCAGGGGATGCCAGAAATCTGACTTGTATCTTATGCAGACTTCTGGGAAAATTGGTGAGCCAATCACACAAGCAGGAAATGATGTTTCTGGGGTGTGGTCAGTATACATTCTGTGTACAGAACAGCTCCAGGTTGCCATATTGCATTGCATTTTCAGAAAATTACAACAGCTGCAGAATAAAAAGGAAAGGTAATTTTTAATAACATTCAATTACAATATGATGTGTGTCACAATTGTATACGCTATATTGTTTTTTTCTTTATTTGCTATTTTTTTCTCCCCCACGAAAGTGGAGTTACCCTTTAAAGTGGAACTTCCACTTTTGGGTGGAGCTTTAGGAAAAATAAATTTAAAAATGTATCAGTGAACAGCACTGCATTTATTTGCGTCTTTTATATCTTCCTGTAGTTCACCTCTAAAACAGCCCCTACTGTATTACTACCTAATTTTTTCCAAGTACAGGCCCTATTTCTAAGCAGCTGGAGCTTGTAAAAAAATATATGCAAGCTTCTAATCGTACTCTTTTTATTAAACACAGAGCCAGGAGATGTTTATTTTTTATGTCTCTTCTCTTTACTGGGTAAATTGTCTTTTACACACTTGCTCTCAAGTAGCAAAGTCAGAACGCGTTTGCAGCTTTTTTGAGTATAAAATGTTTGATGGCATGGAAACTCAGAGCAATAAATTATAAGGGCCTGAACTAAAGCGAGAACTAATGCTGAGAACGTCTGTTTATACTTATACTTGTCTATTTATACGTATCGTCATTGTTATAATAATCTGCATGTGTGCAAGTCACTAGGCGGGTGGATTTTGTACTTGAGCTTCAACAGGGGCATAGCTGCAACTGGCTGGGATCATCGCTCTTTCCCACTGAAGGGTAGGGTCTAAAAATGAGCAGTTGTTGAAATCATTACATACTTGAAATGAGTGCTGTTACCTCGTTTACATGCAATGAGAAAACAACTAATCATCATATAATTATGCTTGCATCTAAAGTGTCTCAGCCTTGGTTAATAGCAAGTGTAGAGTGATAGATTTGTGGCGAGAAAGTCCTTTCCATGGGATGCGAATAGTAAGAAATGTAAAAACAGCAGCCTTTTTGGGTAAGGAACAAGGCTGCATTCCCACCTCAGCTTTTTGAATCGCGAATCAGATTTGCCGCGATTCTGCCCGCGATTTAAAAGCGTAGATATGTGAATGACAAATCGCATTTGCGATGCCATTCATTTGAATAGGTGTGGTTCTGCCATGATTGTCGGGCTATAAATTGCGGCAACCCGCATCACGTGAAGCTTGTTGCCCAAAAAAAGTTCAGAAGCTACTTTTGGGCTTCATGCAATGCGGATTGTCGCAATCTTCTGACAATTGCGGCAGAACCACACCGCGATTTTAGGTGCTATTCAAATGCGCGTTCTGCGATTTGTCATTCACACCCCTGCGCTTTGAAATCAAAAGCAGAATCACGGCAAAGATGCCTGTGAGTTAAAATGCCGTGGTGTGAATGCAGCATTAGAGTTTCAATGTACCATCCATGGACCTGGCATGTTAATAACGTTTTAGGGCTATTTTTACACAACATGCGTTCCAGTGCTTTTTTTCTGCATCCAAACCACATAGCAAGTAGGTTACATGGCTTTCAAAGGCAAAGTTCACACCAGTGTTTGCAGTTCCAGTGCGTTCCAGTTCCAGAAAAAAAGAAAAAGTAGAACATGCTGCATTTTTCCTGCACAGAACTGTAATTGAACGTGGTAAAACGCATAAAAAAGCACCTACATGCATCAAAAATTCACTGGGCCCCAGTACAGTGAGGGCTGGATAACATGACAAAAACGCACTACAGTTCCATTCCTGATGCGCTTCTGCAAGCGTTATTAAGGCATTTTTGGATTTGCGTTTTGGATACATTTTTAAAGCGTTTCTGGATGCATTCCATATGTTTTTTTGTTTTTTTTACTGTAGTGGGTTCCTTAGCGGCTTTAATGTGTTTTGATGCATACTGGTGCATTTTACCATGTTCCAGTACTGTCCAGTGCAGAAAAGTGCAGCCTGTTCTACTTTTTTTTCTGGAACTGGGACACCCTAGGACTGACTGCACTGGTGCGAGCTATGCCATTAGAAACCATTTAGCCTGCTTTCCATATATTTTTGATGCAGGAAAAAAAACACACTGGACTGCATGTGGTGTGAACCAGCCCTAAAAAAATTCAGACAAAGAGAAGAAAAAGGGATCTGGAATGCACCTAGAAATGCATAAAATACGGGCATGCAGAAACGCATCCAGGATGGATCAGGAGGAAGTTTTTGTGGGATGAACTATCTCATAGGGCAGGGATCCTCAAACTGCGGCCCTCCAGCTGTTGCAGAATTACACATCCCATGAGGCATTGTAAAACTCTGACATTCACAGACATGACTAGGCATGATGGGAATTGTAGTTCTTGAACAACTGGAGGGCCATAGTTTGAAGACCCCTGTCATAGGGGCTAAAGGCCATCCTAGAGGAGTTCTAGAGTCTACCTGTATAGGGAGAGAGAACAACTGCTCCCGGGAACATGAAATTATGGGGCTCAACCAAGACTCTTATACAGGGGAGCACTGGTATAGCTCCCAACTGTCCCTGATTTTGAGGGACTGTCCCTGATTTGAAACAAAGTCCCTCTGTTCCTCTTTCCTCCCTTGTATATAGAATGCACTATTTATCTTTAAAAAGGTGTTTCCCAATGCTAAACCTTTCATCCAATTTCTAAATTGAGGCATTTGTAAATTTCAAAAGCCAGTATAAGGAATAGTAGTGGTAGAAAAACAAAAAAAAAAGCATTGGTTTAGACCCTGTTCACACAGGGGCGACCTGATTTGCTGGGGCGACCTGTGAAGTCGCGGTGCACAGCGTGACATGCACGGACTTCATATAATTGAAGTAAATGCAGGTCGCCTCCAGGTCGCCCCAAAGTAGTACAGGACCCTTTTTCTAAGTCGGAGCGACTTGTGTCGCTCCTATTAGAACGGGTCCTGCGCTAATCTATGGCAGGCGACCCACCGCGACTTGTCAGGCGACCAAGTCGCGCTAGTGTGAATGGGGACCTAACTAATCTTTTTGTTTGTTTGTTTAATTCTCCTTTAAGGGGGCATGGCAGGAGGTGTGTCCTATGCCTACATATTTTTGCTAATAGGTGTCCCTCATTCTCAGTTCAAACAGTTGGGAGGTATGCACTGGGCTCGGGGGTATTTGCTTCCCAGGCCAGTACTAATAAGATACAGTAAATTGAGCTGGGTGAAGATCCATCACCATTCAGACGTTGATCAGAGAAAGACCAGCAATCAATGACACATGCTAGGCATTAGATAGCAAATTGGCTCTCATCTGCCGAAGGGAAGTCTTCCAGCACCAGCTTCCTGTAGTAGCTTTGAGATGTTGCAACAAATTAAAGTGATAGATGTTTTTTTAGGAACACCCAACTTCCACCACCCCTCCAATCAATGTGGGATCATTTAGCATGGTAAACTTTTTTTAGGATACACATGAAACCATGAAGTTGACACTGTAGCGCTAAGGATGTTGAAAATAAGTAGTGCATCAATATGGAAAGCTCCACGGCATCCTGTGTTACACGCCAATGCAGACCTCTTCCGATTTGGGAAATCTTTCTACTAAATAATAGGTTACAGAAAAAAAAGAGGCTGGTACATTTTGAGGGAACCAACTTTTGGTGCTGGGTGATAGGGGCTGTTCATGCAGTGGCTTCCTACTGGTTGGTATGGATCCACACTGTATTGGTCAAGTGGCGTTTGGTTTATTTAGGAGGCGATGGGATACATACACCCTCGAAACGCATTAGCATGGTTGTCTGAGTGATAAGCAGGTCTTGATGACACATGTCTACATCCTGACCTCTTCTCACTTTTGCTTTATATACACAGTGCTATTGGCCAATGGGCATTGTGTGAGTATGTCTTTGGCTTGTTCTATCTTTTAATAAACTTTTTTATCGGGTAACATACTAGGCCTTTTTGTATTCTGTT